>NC_091080.1:2515000-5015000 GCF_032405125.1 Capricornis sumatraensis | reverse complement strand
TCAGGGGCTGACATGGAACTTTGGGTACTTCTGGAGTCTCCCCAGGGGAGTCAGGCCTCGTCTCAAGTGGGGGCATGCACGTGCGCTTTCCTTCCAGGCTGTAGCAGCAATGTCACGCTTCCCGTTGCGTGGATCAAAGGATCTGTGGTTTTCCCTCGAGGCTTTCCCTCGAGGCTTTCCCACAGGGCTGTCCCACGTGCCACCGTGGTGTGAGTCGATCCTCGGCGTGAAAGATGAGCCAGTGCAGGGCAAAGAGGTTCCTCTGGAATGGACTGAGACATATGGGGGACTCTTGGAATGGTGGTACGACCATGGAGTTCCTCTCGCCTTTCCTGTTGAGAGTGCCTCCTCTTGAGATGCGACGGGAACGCCGGGAATTCTTTCCCGTTGAAAGCAGGGAAAGGATCCCTCATCTCGAGCTACGAGGGGGAAACGGGGCTCCTCTGGATGTGGGCGGGACCATCGTGCTTCCTCTCTAGTGGAGACGGGTATGGTGGTGAACTTCTTGAGTTGCAGCAAGGCTGTGAAATACCCTTTCGAAGTTCCAGAGGTAAGGTGTCATTGGTCTCCAGACGCCTCATCGGAAATAGGCCTCATCTCGCCTGGAAGGGAGAACTTCCTGGATTTTCTCGAGTTGCGGCAGGTGTTCTCGAGTTACGACGGGGACCTCAGGGACCCGCCCTGGTGGCCTCAGGAGAGGCCAGTCCCTATGCGAGTTGCTAGGGGGCCTCTCGGGATTCCTCTCCCGTCGATACCGGGGCCAAAAACCTTGTGTGGAGTCAGGGCCGGAACCGAGGATTCCTCTCAGGGGCTGACATGGATCTTTGGGTACTTCTGGAGTCTCCGCAGGGGAGTCAGGCCTCGTCTCGAGTGGGGGCATGGACGTGCACTTTCCTTCCAGGCTGTAGCAGCAATGTCACTCTTCCCGTCGCGTGGATCAAATGATGTGTGGTTTTCCCTAGAGGCTTTCCCACAGGGCTGTCCCACGTGCCACCGTGGTGTGAGTCGATCCTCGGCGTGAAAGATGAGCCAGTGCAGGGCAAAGAGGTTCCTCTGGAATGGACTGAGACATCTGGGGGACTCTTGGAATGGTGGTACGACCATGGAGTTCCTCTCGCCTTTCCTGTTGAGAGTGCCTCCTCTTGAGATGCGACTGGAACGCCGGGAATTTTTTCCCGTTGAAAGCAGGGAAAGGATCCCTCATCTCGAGCTACGAGGGGGAAACGGGGCTCCTCTGGATGTGGGCGGGACCATCGTGCTTTCTCTCGAGTGGAGACGGGTATGGCGGTGAACTTCTTGAGTTGCAACAAGGGTGTGAAAGACCCTTTCGAAGTTCCAGAGGTTAGGTGTCATTAGTCTCCAGACGCCTCATCGGAAATAGGCCTCATCTCGCCTGGAAGGGAGAACTTCCTTGATTTTCTCGAGTTGCAGCAGGTGTTCTCGAGTTACGACGGGGACCTCAGGGACCCGCCCTGTTGGCCTCAGGAGAGGCCAGTCCCTATGCGTGTTGCTAGGGGACCCCTCGGGATTCCTCTCCCGTCGATACAGGGGCCAAAAACCTTGTGTGGAGTCAGGGCCGGAACCGAGGATTCCTCTCAGGGACTGATATGGATCTTTGGGTACTTCTGGAGTCTCGTCAGGGGAGACAGGCCTCGTCTCGTGTGGGGGCATGAACGTGCACTTTCCTTCCAGGCTGTAGCAGCAATGTCACGCTTCCCGTAGCGTGGATCAAAGGATCTGCGGTTTTCCATCGAGGCTTTCCCTCGAGGCTTTCCCACAGGGCTGTCCCACGTGACACCGTGGTGTGAGTCGATCCTCGGCGTGAAAGATGAGCCAGTGCAGGGCAAAGAGGTTCCTCTGGAATGGACTGAGACATCTGGGGGACTCTTGGAATGGTGGTACGACCATGGAGTTCCTCTCGCCTTTCCTGTTGAGAGTGCCTCCTCTTGAGATGCGACGGGAACGCCGGGAATTCTTTCCCGTTGAAAGCAGGGAAAGGATCCCTCATCTCGAGCTACGAGGGGGAAACGGGGCTCCTCTGGATGTGGGCGGGACCATCGTGCTTCCTCTCGAGTGGAGACGGGTATGGCAGTGAACTTCTTGAGTTGCAGCAAGGGTGTGAAAGACCCTTTCGAAGTTCCAGAGGTTAGGTGTCATTAGTCTCCAGACGCCTCATTGGAAATAGGCCTCATCTCGCCTGGAAGGGAGAACTTCCTGGATTTTCTCGAGTTGCGGCAGGTGTTCTCGATTTACGACGGGGACCTCAGGGACCCGCCATGGTGGCCTCAGGAGAGGCCAGTCCCCATGCGAGTTGCTAGGGGGCCTCTCGGGATTCCTCTCCCGTCGATACCGGGGCCAAAAACCTTGTGTGCAGTCAGGGCCGGAACCGAGGATTCCTCTCAGGGGCAGACATGGATCTTTGGGTACTTCTGGAGTCTCCCCAGGGGAGTCAGGCCTCGTCTCGAGTGGGGGCATGCACGTGCGCTTTCCTTCCAGGCTGTAGCAGCAATGTCACGCTTCCCGTCGCGTGGATCAAAGATCTGTGGTTTTCCCTCGAGGCTTTCCCTCGAGGCTTTCCCACAGGGCTGTCCCAAGTGCCACCGTGTTGTGAGTCGATCCTCGGCGTGAAAGATGAGCCAGTGCAGGGCAAAGAGGTTCCTCTGGAATGGACTGATACATCTGGGGGACTCTTGGAATGGTGGTACGACCATGGAGTTCCTCTCGCCTTTCCTGTTGAGAGTGCCTCCTCTTGAGATGCGACGGGAACGCCGGGAATTCTTTCCCGTTGAAAGCAGGGAAAGGATCCCTCATCTCGAGCTACGAGGGGGAAACGGGGCTCCTCTGGATGTGGGCGGGACCATCGTGCTTCCTCTCGAGTGGAGACGGGTATGGCGGTGAACTTCTTGAGTTGCAGCAAGGGTGTGAAAGACCCTTTCGAAGTTCCAGAGGTTTGGTGTCATTAGTCTCCAGAGGCCTCATCGGAAATAGGCCTCATCTCGCCTGGAAGGGAGAACTTCCTGGATTTTTCGAGTTGCGGCAGGTGTTCTCGAATTACGACGGGGACCTCAGGGACCCGCCCTGGTGGCCTCCGGAGAGGCCAGTCCCCATGCGAGTTGCTAGGGGGCCTCTCGGGATTCCTCTCCCGTCGATACCGGGGCCAAAAACCTTGTGTGGAGTCAGGGCCGGAACCGAGGATTCCTCTCAGGGGCTGACATGGATCTTTGGGTACTTCTGGAGTCTCCCCAGTGGAGTCAGGCCTCGTCTCGAGTGGGGGCATGCACGTGCGCTTTCCTTTCAGGCTGTAGCAGCAATGTCACACTTCCCGTCACGTGGATCAAAGGATCTGTGGTTTTCCCTCGAGGCTTTCCCTCGAGGCTTTCCCACAGGGCTGTCCCACGTGCCACCGTGGTGTGAGTCGATCCTCGGCGTGAAAGAAGAGCCAATGCAGGGCAAAGAGGTTCCTCTGGAATGGACTGAGACATCTGGGGGACTCTTGGAATGGTGGTACGACCATGGAGTTCCTCTCGCCTTTCCTGTTGAGAGTGCCTCCTCTTGAGATGCGACGGGAACGCCGGGAATTTTTTCGCGTTGAAAGCAGGGAAAGGATCCCTCATCTCGAGCTACGAGGGGGAAACGGGGCTCCTCTGGATGTGGGCGGGACCATCGTGCTTTCTCTCGAGTGGAGACGGGTATGGCGGTGAACTTCTTGAGTTGCAACAAGGGTGTGAAAGACCCTTTCGAAGTTCCAGAGGTTAGGTGTCATTAGTCTCCAGACGCCTCATCGGAAATAGGCCTCATCTCGCCTGGAAGGGAGAACTTCCTTGATTTTCTCGAGTTGCAGCAGGTGTTCTCGAGTTACGACGGGGACCTCAGGGACCCGCCTTGTTGGCCTCAGGAGAGGCCAGTCCCTATGCGTGTTGCTAGGGGGCCCCTCGGGATTCCTCTCCCGTAGATACCGGGGCCAAAAACCTTGTGTGGAGTCAGGGCCGGAACCGAGGATTCCTCTCAGGGGCTGATATGGATCTTTGGATACTTCTGGAGTCTCGCCAGGGGAGACAGGCCTCGTTTCGTGAGGGGGCATGCACGTGCACTTTCCTTCCAGGCTTTAGCAGCAATGTCACGCTTCCCGTGGCGTGGATCAAAGGATCTGTGGTTTTCCCTCGAGGCTTTCCCTCGAGGCTTTCCCACAGGGCTGTCCCACGTGCCACCGTGGTGTGAGTCGATCCTCGGCGTGAAAGATGAGCCAGTGCAGGGCAAAGAGGTTCCTCTGGAATGGACTGAGACATCTGGGGGACTCTTGGAATGGTGGTACGACCATGGAGTTCCTCTCGCCTTTCCTGTTGAGACTGCCTCCTCTTGAGATGCGACGGGAACGCCGGGAATTCTTTCCCGTTTAAAGCAGGGAAAGGATCCCTCATCTCGAGCTACGAGGGGGAAACGGGGCTCCTCTGGATGTGGGCGGGACCATCGTGCTTCCTCTCGAGTGGAGACGGGTATGGCGGTGAACTTCTTGAGTCGCAGCAAGGGTGTGAAAGACCCTTTCGAAGTTCCAGAGGTTAGGTGTCATTAGTCTCCAGACGCCTCATCGGAAATAGGCCTCATCTCGCCTGGAAGGGAGAACTTCCTGGATTTTCTCGAGTTGCGGCAGGTGTTCTCGAGTTACGACAGGGACCTCAGGGACCCGCCCTGGTGGCCTCAGGAGAGGCCAGTCCCCATGCGAGTTGCTAGGGGGCCTCTCGGGATTCCTCTCCCGTCGATACCGGGGCCAAAAACCTTGTGTGGAGTCAGGGCCGGAACCGAGGATGCCTCTCAGGGGCTGACATGGATCTTTGGGTACTTCTGGAGTCTCCCCAGGGGAGTCAGGCCTCGTCTCGAGTGGGGGCATGCACGTGCGCTTTCCTTTCAGGCTGTAGCAGCAATGTCACGCTTCCCGTCGCGTGGATCAAAGGATCTGTGGTTTTCCCTCGAGGCTTTCCCTCGAGGCTTTCCCACAGGGCTGTCCCACGTGGCACCGTGGTGTGAGTCGATCCTCGGCGTGAAAGATGAGCCAGTGCAGGGCAAAGAGGTTCCTCTGGAATGGACTGAGACATCTGGGGGACTCTTGGAATGGTGGTACGACCATGGAGTTCCTCTCGCCTTTCCTGTTGAGAGTGCCTCCTCTTGAGATGCGACGGGAACGCCGGGAATTCTTTCCCGTTGAAAGCAGGGAAAGGATCCCTCATCTCGAGCTCCGAGGGGGAAACGGGGCTCCTCTGGAAGTGGGCGGGACCATCGTGCTTTCTCTCGAGTGGAGACGGGTATGGCGGTGAACTTCTTGAGTTGCAGCAAGGGTGTGAAAGACCCTTTCGAAGTTCCAGAGGTTTGGTGTCATTAGTCTCCAGAGGCCTCATCGGAAATAGGCCTCATCTCGCCTGGAAGGGAGAACTTCCTGGAGTTTATCGAGTTGCGGCAGGTGTTCTCGAGTTACGACGGGGACCTCAGGGACCCGCCCTGGTGGCCTCAGGAGAGGCCAGTCCCCATGCGAGTTGCTAGGGGGCCTCTCGGGATTCCTCTCCCGTCGATACCGGGGCCAAAAAGCTTGTGTGGAGTCAGGGCCGGAACCGAGGATTCCTCTCAGGGGCTGACATGGATCTTTGGGTACTTCTGGAGTCTCCCCAGGGGAGTCAGGCCTCGTCTCGAGTAGGGGCATGCACGTGCGCTTTCGTTCCAGGCTGTAGCAGCAATGTCACGCTTCCCGTCGCGTGGATCAAAGGATCTGTGGTTTTCCCTCGAGGCTTTCCCTCGAGGCTTTCCCACAGAGCTGTCCCACGTGCCTCCGTGGTGTGAGTCGATCCTCGGCGTGAAAGATGAGCCAGTGCAGGGCAAAGAGGTTCCTCTGGAATGGACTGAGACATCTGGGGGACTCTTGGAATGGTGGTACGACCATGGAGTTCCTCTCGCCTTTCCTGTTGAGAGTGCCTCCTCTTGAGATGCGACGGGAACGCCGGGAATTCTTTCCCGTTGAAAGCAGGGAAAGGATCCCTCATCTCGAGCTACGAGGGGGAAACGGGGCTCCTTTGGATGTTGTCGGGACCATCGTGCTTCCTCTCGAGTGGAGACGGGTATGGTGGTGAACTTCTTGAGTTGCAGCAAGGGTGTGAAAGACCCTTTCGAAGTTCCAGAGGTTAGGTGTCATTAGTCTCCAGACGCCTCATCGGAAATAGGCCTCATCTCGCCTGGAAGGGAGAACTTCCTGGATTTTCTCGAGTTGCGGCAGGTGTTCTCGAGTTACGACGGGGACCTCAGGGACCGGCCCTGGTGGCCTCAGGAGAGGCCAGTCCCCATGCGAGTTGCTAGGGGCCCTCTCGGGATTCCTCTCCCGTCGATACCGGGGCCAAAAACCTTGTGTGGAGTCAGGGCCGGAACCGAGGATTCCTCTCAGGGGCTGATATGGATCTTTGGATACTTCTGGAGTCTCGCCAGGGGAGACAGGCCTCGTTTCGTGAGGGGGCATGCACGTGCACTTTCCTTCCAGGCTGTAGCAGCAATGTCACGCTTCCCGTCGCGTGGATCAAAGGATCTGTGGTTTTCCCTCGAGGCTTTCCCTCGAGGATTTCCCACAGGGCTGTCCCACGTGCCACCGTGGTGTGAGTCGATCCTCGGCGTGAAAGATGAGCCAGTGCAGGGCAAAGAGGTTCCTCTGGAATGGACTGAGACATCTGGGGGACTCTTGGAATGGTGGTACGACCATGGAGTTCCTCTCGCCTTTCCTGTTGAGAGTGCCTCCTCTTGAGATGCGACGGGAACGCCGGGAATTCTTTCCCGTTGAAAGCAGGGAAAGGATCCCTCATCTCGAGCTCCGAGGGGGAAACGGGGCTCCTCTGGATGTGGGCGGGACCATCGTGCTTCCTCTCGAGTGGAGACGGGTATGGCGGTGAACTTCTTGAGTTGCAGCAAGGGTGTGAAAGACCCTTTCGAAGTTCCAGAGGTTTGGTGTCATTAGTCTCCAGAGGCCTCATCGGAAATAGGCCTCATCTCGCCTGGAAGGGAGAACTTCCTGGATTTTCTCGAGTTGCGGCAGGTGTTCTCGAGTTACGACGGGGACCTCAGGGACCCGCCCTGGTGGCCTCAGGAGAGGCCAGTCCCCATGCGAGTTGCTAGGGGGTCTCTCGGGATTCCTCTCCCGTCGATACCGGGGCCAAAAAGCTTGTGTGGAGTCAGGGCCGGAACCGAGGATTCCTCTCAGGGGCTGACATGGATCTTTGGGTACTTCTGGAGTCTCCCCAGGGGAGTCAGGCCTCGTCTCGAGTGGGGGCATACTCGTGCGCTTTCCTTCCAGGCTGTAGCAGCAATGTCACGCTTCCCGTCGCGTGGATCAAAGGATCTGTGGTTTTCCCTCGAGGCTTTCCCTCGAGGCTTTCCCACAGGGCTGTCCCACGTGCCACCGTGGTGTGAGTCGATCCTCGGCGTGAAAGATGAGCCAGTGCAGGGCAAAGAGGTTCCTCTGGAATGGACTGAGACATCTGGGGGACTCTTGGAATGGTGGTACGACCACGGAGTTCCTCTCGCCTTTCCTGTTGAGAGTGCCTCCTCTTGAGATGTGACGGGAACGCCGGGAATTCTTTCCCGTTGAAAGCAGGGAAAGGATCCCACATCTCGAGCTCCGAGGGGGAAACGGGGCACCTCTGGATGTGGGCGGGACCATCGTGCTTCCTCTCGAGTGGAGACGGGTATGGCGGTGAACTTCTTGAGTTGCAGCAAGGGTGTGAAAGACCCTTTCGAAGTTCCAGAGGTTAGGTGTCATTAGTCTCCAGACGCCTCATCGGAAATAGGCCTCATTTCGCCTGGAAAGGAGAACTTCCTGGATTTTCTCGAGTTGCGGCAGGTGTTCTCGAGTTACGTCGGGGACCTCAGGGACCCGCCCTGGTGGCCTCAGGAACGGCCAGTCCCCATGCTAGTTGCTAGGGGGCCTCTCGGGATTCCTCTCCCGTCGATACCGGGGCCAAAAACCTTGTGTGGAGTCAGGGCCGGAACCGAGGATTCCTCTCAGGGGCTGACATGGATCTTTGGGTACTTCTGGAGTCTCCCCAGGGGAGTCAGGCCTCGTCTCGAGTGGGGGCATGCACGTGCGCTTTCCTTCCAGGCTGTAGCAGCAATGTCATGCTTCCCGTGGCGTGGATCAAATGATCTGTGGTTTTCCCTCGAGGCTTTCCCTCGAGGCTTTCCCACAGGGCTGTCCCTCGTGCCACCGAGGTGTGAGTCGATCCTCGGCGTGAAAGATGAGCCAGTACAGGGCAAAGAGGTTCCTCTGGAATGGACTGAGACATCGGGGGGACTCTTGGAATGGTGGTACGGCCATGGAGCTCCTCTCGCCTTTCCTGTTGAGAGTGCCTCCTCTAGAGATGCGACGGAAACGCCGGGAATTCTTTCCCATTGAAAGCAGGGAAAGGATCCCTCATCTCGAGCTACGAGGTGGAAACGGGGCTCCTCTGGATGTGGGCGGGACAATCGTGCTTCCTCTCGAGTGGAAACGGGTATGGCGGTGAACTTCTTGAGTTGCAGCAAGGGTGTGAAAGACCCTTTCGAAGTTCCAGAGGTTAGGTGTCATTAGTCTCCAGACGCCTCATCGGAAATAGGCCTCATCTCGCCTGGAAGGGAGAACTTCCTGGATTTTCTCGAGTTGCGGCAGGTGTTCTCGTGTTACGACGGGGACCTCAGGGACCCGCCCTGGTGGCCTCAAGAACGGCCAGTCCCCATGCTAGTTGCTAGGGGGCCTCTCGGGATTCCTCTCCCGTCGATACCGGGGCCAAAAACCTTGTGTGGATTCAGGGCCGGAACCGAGGATTCCTCTCAGGGGCTGACATGGATCTTTGGGTACTTCAGGAGTCTCCCCAGGGGAGTCAGGCCACGTTTCGTGTGGGGGCATGCACGTGCGCTTTCCTTCCAGGCTGTAGCAGCAATGTCACGCTTCCCGTCGCGTGGATCAAGGGATCTGTGGTTTTCCCTCGAGGCTTTCACTCGAGGCTTTCCCACAGGGCTGTCTCACGTGCCACCGTGGTGTGAGTCGATCCTCGGCGTGAAAGATGAGCCAGTGCAGGGCAAAGAGGTTCCTCTGGAATGGACTGAGACATCTGGGGTCTCTTGGAATGGTGGTACGACCATGGAGTTCCTCTCGCCTTTCCTGTTGAGAGTGCCTCCTCTTGAGATGCGACAGGAACCCCGGAATTCTTTCCCATTTAAAGCAGGGAAAGGATCCCTCATCTTGAGCTCGAGGGGGAAACGGGGCTCCTCTGGTTGTGGGTGGGACGATCGTGCTTCCTCTCGAGTGGAGACGGGTATGGCGGTGAACTACTTGAGTTGCAGCAAGGGTGTGAAAGACCCTTTCGAAGTTCCATAGGTTAGGTGTCATTAGTCTCCAGACGCCTCATCGGAAATAGGCCTCATTTCGCCTGGAAAGGAGAACTTCCTGGATTTTCTCGAGTTGCGGCAGGTGTTCTCAAGTTAAGACGGGGACCTCAGGGACCCGCCCTGGTGGCCTCAGGAGAGGCCAGTCCCCATGCTAGTTGCTAGGGGGCCTCTCGGGATTCCTCTCCCGTCGATACCGGGGCCAAAAACCTTGTGTGGAGTCAGGGCCGGAACCGAGGATTCCTCTCAGGGGCTGACATGGATCTTTGGGTACTTCTGGAGTCTCCCCAGGGGAGTCAGGACTCGTCTCGAGTGGGGGCATGCACGTACGCTTTCCTTCCAGGCTGTAGCAGCAATGTCACACTTCCCGTCGCGTGGATCAAAGGATCTGTGGTTTTCCCTCGAGGCCTTCCCTCGAGGCTTTCCCACAGGGCTGTCCCACGTGCCACCGTGGTGTGAGTCGATCCTCGGCGTGAAAGATGAGCCAGTGCAGGGCAAAGAGGCTCCTCTGGAATGGACTGAGACATCTGGGGGACTCTTGGAATGGTGGTACGACCATGGAGTTCCTCTCGCCTTTCCTGTTGAGAGTGCCTCCTCTTGAGATGCGACGGGAACGCCGGGAATTCTTTCCCGTTGAAAGCAGGGAATGGATCCCTCATCTCGAGCTCCGAGGGGGAAACGGGTCTCCTCTGGATGTGGGCGGGACCATCGTGCTTCCTCTCGAGTGGAGACGGGTATGGCGGTGAACTTCTTGAGTTGCAGCAAGGGTGTGAAAGACCCTTTCGAAGTTCCAGAGTTTATGTGTCATTAGTCTCCAGACGCCTCATCGGAAATAGGCCTCATCTTGCCTGGAAGGGAGAACTTCCTGGATTTTCTCGAGTTGCGGCAGGTGTTCTCGAGTTACGACGGGGACCTCAGGGACCCGCCCTGGTGGCCTCAGGAGAGGCCAGTACCCATGCGAGTTGCTAGGGGGCCTCTCGGGATTCCTCTCCCGTCGATACCGGGGCCAAAAACCTTGTGTGGAGTCAAGGCCGGAACCGAGGATTCCTCTCAGGGGCTGACATGGATCTTTGGGTACTTGTGGAGTCTCCCCAGGGGAGTCAGGCCTCGTCTCGAGTGGGGGCATGCACGTGCGCTTTCCTTCCAGGCTGTAGCAGCAATGTCACGCTTCCCGTCGCGTGGATCAAAGGATCTGTGGTTTTCCCTCGAGGCTTTCGCTCGAGGCTTTCCCACAGGGCTGTCCCACGTGCCACCGTGGTGTGAGTCGATCCTCGGCGTGAAAGATGAGCCAGTGCAGGGTAAAGAGGCTTCTCTGGAATGGACTGAGACATCTGGGGGACTCTTGGAATGGTGGTACGACCATGGAGTTCCTCTC
Source organism: Capricornis sumatraensis (assembly GCF_032405125.1). Lineage (NCBI taxonomy): Eukaryota > Metazoa > Chordata > Mammalia > Artiodactyla > Bovidae > Capricornis > Capricornis sumatraensis. The sequence continues at coordinate 5,004,241 of NC_091080.1, read as the reverse complement.
GCCTTTCCTGTTGAGAGTGCCTCCTCTTGAGATGCGACGGGAACGCCGGGAATTCTTTCCCGTTGAAAGCAGGGAATGGATCCCTCATCTCGAGCTACGAGGGGGAAACGGGGCTCCTCTGGATGTGGGCGGGACCATCGTGCTTCCTCTCGAGTGGAGACGGGTATGGCGGTGAACTTCTTGAGTTGCAGCAAGGGTGTGAAAGACCCTTTCGAAGTTCCAGAGGTTAGGTGTCATTTGTCTCCAGAGGCCTCATCGGAAATAGGCCTCATCTCGCCTGGAAGGGAGAACTTCCTGGATTTTCTCGAGTTGCGGCAGGTGTTCTCGAGTTACGACGGGGACCTCAGGGACCCGCCCTGGTGGTCTCAGGAGAGGCCAGTCCCCTTGCGAGTTGCTAGGGGGCCTCTCGGGATTCCTCTCCCGTCGATACCGGGGCCAAAAACCTTGTGTGGAGTCAGGGCCGGAACCGAGGATTCCTCTCAGGGGCTGACATGGATCTTTGGGTACTTGTGGAGTCTCCCCAGGGGAGTCAGGCCTCGTCTCGAGTGGGGGCATGCACGTGCGCTTTCCTTCCAGGCTGTAGCAGCAATGTCACGCTTCCCGTCTCGTGGATCAAAGGATCTGTGGTTTTCCCTCGAGGCTTTCGCTCGAGGCTTTCCCACAGGGCTGTCCCACGTGCCACCGTGGTGTGAGTCGATCCTCGGCGTGAAAGATGAGCCAGTGCAGGGCAAAGAGGCTCCTCTGGAATGGACTGAGACATCTGGGGGACTCTTGGAATGGTGGAACGACCATGGAGTTCCTCTCGCCTTTCCTGTTGAGAGTGCCTCCTCTTGAGATGCGACGGGAACGCCGGGAATTCTTTCCCGTTGAAAGCAGGGAATGGATCCCTCATCTCGAGCTACGAGGGGGAAACGGGGCTCCTCTGGATGTGGGCGGGACCATCGTGCTTCCTCTCGAGTGGAGACGGGTATGGCGGTGAACTTCTTGAGTTGCAGCAAGGGTGTGAAAGACCCTTTCGAAGTTCCAGAGGTTAGGTGTCATTTGTCTCCAGAGGCCTCATCGGAAATAGGCCTCATCTCGCCTGGAAGGGAGAACTTCCTGGATTTTCTCGAGTTGCGGCAGGTGTTCTCGAGTTACGACGGGGACCTCAGGGACCCGCCCTGGTGGCCTCAGGAGAGGCCAGTCCCCATGCGAGTTGCTAGGGGGCCTCTCGGGATTCCTCTCCCGTCGATACCGGGGCCAAAAACCTTGTGTGGAGTCAGGGCCGGAACCGAGGATTCCTCTCAGGGGCTGACATGGATCTTTGGGTACTTCTGGAGTCTCCCCAGGGGAGTCAGGCCTCGTCTCGAGTGGGGGCATGCACGTGCGCTTTCCTTCCAGGCTGTAGCAGCAATGTCACGCTTCCCGTCGCGTGGATCAAAGGATCTGTGGTTTACCCTCGAGGCTTTCCCACAGGGCTGTCCCACGTGCCACCATGGTGTGAGTCGATCTTCGTTGTGAAAGATGAGCCAGTGCAGGGCAAAGAGGTTCCTCTGGAATGGACTGAGAAATCTCGGGGACTCTTGGAATGGTGGTAGGACCATGGAGTTCCTCTCGTCTTTCCTGTTGAGAGTGCCTCCTCTTGAGATGCGACGGGAACGCCGATAATACTTTCCCGTTGATAGCAGGGAAAGGATCCCTCATCTCGAGCTACGAGGGGGAAACGGGGCTCCTCTGGTTTTGGTGGGACGATCGTGCTTCCTCTCGAGTGGAGACGGGTATGGCGGTGAACTACTTGAGTTGCAGCAAGGGTGTGAAAGACCCTTTCGAAGTTCCAGAGGTTAGGTGTCATTAGTCTCCAGACACCTCATCGGAAATAGGCCTCATCTCGCCTGGAAGGGAGAACTTCCTGGATTTTCTCGAGTTGCAGCAGGTGTTCTCGAGTTACGACGGGGACCTCAGGGACCCGCCCTGGTGGCATCAGGAAAGGCCAGTCCCCATTCGAGTTGCTAGGGTGCCTCTCGGTAGTTCTCTCCCGTCGATACCAGGACCAAAATCCTTGTGTGGAGTCAGGGCCGGAACCGAGGATTCCTCTCATTGGCTGACATGGATCTTTGGGTCTTTCTGGAGTCTCCCGAGGGGAATCAGGCCTCGTCTCGAGTGGAGGCATGCACGTGCGCTTTCCTTCCAGCCTGTAGCAGCAATGTCACGCTTCCCGTCGCGTGGATCAAAGGATCTGTGGTTTTCCATCGAGGCTTTCCCTTGAGGCTTTCCCACAGGGCTGTCCCACGTGACACCGTGGTGTGAGTCGATCCTCGTCGTGAAAGATGAGCCAGTACAGGGCAAAGAGGTTCCTCTGGAGTGGACTGAGACATCTGGGGGACTCTCGGAATGGTGGTACGACCATGGAGTTCCTCTCGCCTTTCCTGTTGAGAGTGCCTCCTCTTGAGATGTGACGGGAACGCCGGGAATTCTTTCCCGTTGAAAGCAGGGAAAGGATCCCACATCTCGAGCTCCGAGGGGGAAACGGGGCACCTCTGGATGTGGGCGGGACCATCGTGCTTCATCTCGAGTGGAGACGGGTATGGCGGTGAACTTCTTGAGTTGCAGCAAGGGTGTGAAAGACCCTTTCGAAGTTCCAGAGGTTAGGTGTCATTAGTCTCCAGACGCCTCATCGGAAATAGGCCTCATCTCGCCTGGAAGGGAGAACTTCCTGGATTTTCTCGAGTTGCGGCAGGTGTTCTCGAGTTAAGACGGGGACCTCAGGGACCCGCCCTGGTGGCCTCAGGAGAGGCCAGTCCCCATGCGATTTGCTAGGGGGCCTCTCGGGACTCCTCTCCCGTCGATACCGGGGCCAAAAACCTTGTGTGGAGTCAGGGCCGGAACCGAGCATTCCTCTCAGGGGCTGACATGGATCTTTGGGTACTTGTGGAGTCTCCCCAGGGGAGTCAGGCCTCGTCTCGAGTGGGAGCATGCACGTGTGCTTTCCTTCCAGGCTGTAGCAGCAATGTCACGCTTCCCGTGGCGTGGATCAAAGGATCTGTGGTTTTCCCTCGAGGCTTTCCCTCGAGGCTTTCCCACAGGGCTGTCCCACGTGCCACCGTGGTGTGAGTCGATCCTCGGCCTGAAAGATGAGCCAGTACAGGGCAAAGAGGTTCCTCTGGAATGGACTGAGACATCTGGGGGACTCTTGGAATGGTGGTACGACCATGGAGCTCCTCTCGCCTTTCCTGTTGAGAGTGCCTCCTCTTGAGATGCGACGGAAACGCCGGGAATTCTTTCCCGTTGAAAGCAGGGAAAGGATCCCTCATCTTGAGCTACGAGGGGGAAACGGGGCTCCTCTGGAAGTGGGCGGGACCATCGTGCTTCCTCTCGAGTGGAGACGGGTATGGCGGTGAACTTCTTGAGTTGCAGCAAGGGTGTGAAAGACCCTTTCGAAGTTCCAGAGGTTAGGTGTCATTAGTCTCCAGACGCCTCATCGGAAATAGGCCTCATCTCGCCTGGAAGGGAGAACTTCCTGGATTCTCTCGAATTGCGGCAGGTGTTCTCGAGTTAAGACGGGGACCTCAGGGACCCGCCCTGGTGGCCTCAGGAACGGCCAGTCCCCATGCGAGTTGCTAGGGGGCCTCTCGGGATTCCTCTCCCGTCGATACCGGGGCCAAAAACCTTGTGTGGAGTCAGGGCCGGAACCGAAGATTCCTCTCAGGGGCTGACATGGATCTTTGGGTACTTCTGGAGTCTCCCCAGGGGAGTCAGGACTCGTCTCGAGTGGGGGCATGCACGTGCGCTTTCCTTCCAGGCTGTAGCAGCAATGTCACACTTCCCGTCGCGTGGATCAAAGGATCTGTGGTTTTCCCTCGAGGCTTTCCCTCGAGGCTTTCCCACAGGGCTGTCCCACGTGCCACCGTGGTGTGAGTCGATCCTCGGCGTGAAAGATGAGCCAGTGCAGGGCAAAGAGGCTCCTCTGGAATGGACTGAGACATCTGGGGGACTCTTGGAATGGTGGTACGACCATGGAGTTCCTCTCGCCTTTCCTGTTGAGAGTGCCTCCTCTTGAGATGCGACGGGAACGCCGGGAATTCTTTCCCGTTGAAAGCAGGGAATGGATCCCTCATGTCGAGCTCCGAGGGGGAAACGGGTCTCCTCTGGATGTGGGCGGGACCATCGTGCTTCCTCTCGAGTGGAGACGGGTATGGCGGTGAACTTCTTGAGTTGCAGCAAGGGTGTGAAAGACCCTTTCGAAGTTCCAGAGGTTAGGTGTCATTAGTCTCCAGACGCCTCATCGGAAATAGGCCTCATCTTGCCTGGAAGGGAGAACTTCCTGGATTTTCTCGAGTTGCGGCAGGTGTTCTCGAGTTACGACGGGGACCTCAGGGACCCGCCCTGGTGGCCTCAGGAGAGGCCAGTACCCATGCGAGTTGCTAGGGGGCCTCTCGGGATTCCTCTCCCGTCGATACCGGGGCCAAAAACCTTGTGTGGAGTCAGGGCCGGAACCGAGGATTCCTCTCAGGGGCTGACATGGATCTTTGGGTACTTGTGGAGTCTCCCCAGGGGAGTCAGGCCTCGTCTCGAGTGGGGGCATGCACGTGCGCTTTCCTTCCAGGCTGTAGCAGCAATGTCACGCTTCCCGTCGCGTGGATCAAAGGATCTGTGGTTTTCCCTCGAGGCTTTCGCTCGAGGCTTTCCCACAGGGCTGTCCCACGTGCCACCGTGGTGTGAGTCGATCCTCGGCGTGAAAGATGAGCCAGTGCAGGGCAAAGAGGCTTCTCTGGAATGGACTGAGACATCTTGGGGACTCTCGGAATGGTGGTACGACCATGGAGTTCCTCTCGCCTTTCCTGTTGAGAGTGGCTCCTCTTGAGATGCGACGGGAACGCCGGGAATTCTTTCCCGTTGTAAGCAGGGAATGGATCCCTCATCTCGAGCTACGAGGGGGAAACGGGGCTCCTCTGGATGTGGGCGGGACCATCGTGCTTCCTCTCGAGTGGAGACGGGTATGGCGGTGAACTTCTTGAGTTGCACCAAGGGTGTGAAAGACCCTTTCGAAGTTCCAGAGGTTAGGTGTCATTTGTCTCCAGAGGCCTCATCGGAAATAGGCCTCATCTCGCCTGGAAGGGAGAACTTCCTGGATTTTCTCGAGTTGCGGCAGGTGTTCTCGAGTTACGACGGGGACCTCAGGGACCCGCCCTGGTGGCCTCAGGAGAGGCCAGTCCCCTTGCGAGTTGCTAGGGGGCCTCTCGGGATTCCTCTCCCGTCGATACCGGGGCCAAAAACCTTGTGTGGAGTCAGGGCCGGAACCGAGGATTCCTCTCAGGGGCTGACATGGATCTTTGGGTACTTGTGGAGTCTCCCCAGGGGAGTCAGGCCTCGTCTCGAGTGGGGGCATGCACGTGCGCATTCCTTCCAGGCTGTAGCAGCAATGTCACGCTTCCCGTCGCGTGGATCAAAGGATCTGTGGTTTTCCCTCGAGGCTTTCGCTCGAGGCTTTCCCACAGGGCTGTCCCACGTGCCACCGTGGTGTGAGTCGATCCTCGGCGTGAAAGATGAGCCAGTGCAGGGCAAAGAGGCTCCTCTGGAATGGACTGAGACATCTGGGGGACTCTTGGAATGGTGGAACGACCATGGAGTTCCTCTCGCCTTTCCTGTTGAGAGTGCCTCCTCTTGAGATGCGACGGGAACGCCGGGAATTCTTTCCCGTTGAAAGCAGGGAATGGATCCCTCATCTCGAGCTACGAGGGGGAAACGGGGCTCCTCTGGATGTGGGCGGGACCATCGTGCTTCCTCTCGAGTGGAGACGGGTATGGCGGTGAACTTCTTGAGTTGCAGCAAGGGTGTGAAAGACCCTTTCGAAGTTCCAGAGGTTAGGTGTCATTTGTCTCCAGAGGCCTCATCGGAAATAGGCCTCATCTCGCCTGGAAGGGAGAACTTCCTGGATTTTCTCGAGTTGCGGCAGGTGTTCTCGAGTTACGACGGGGACCTCAGGGACCCGCCGTGGTGGCCTCAGGAGAGGCCAGTCCCCATGCGAGTTGCTATGGGGCCTCTCGGGATTCCTCTCCCGTCGATACCGGGGCCAAAAACCTTGTGTGGAGTCAGGGCCGGAACCGAGGATTCCTCTCAGGGGCTGACATGGATCTTTGGGTACTTCTGGAGTCTCCCCAGGGGAGTCAGGCCTCGTCTCGAGTGGGGGCATGCACGTGCGCTTTCCTTCCAGGCTGTAGCAGCAATGTCACGCTTCCCGTCGCGTGGATCAAAGGATCTGTGGTTTACCCTCGAGGCTTTCCCACAGGGCTGTCCCACGTGCCACCGTGGTGTGAGTCGATCCTCGGCGTGAAAGATGAGCCAGTGCAGGGCAAAGAGGTTCCTCGGGAATGGACTGAGAAATCTCGGGGACTCTTGGAATGGTGGTACGACCATGGAGTTCCTCTCGTCTTTCCTGTTGAGAGTGCCTCCTCTTGAGATGCGACGGGAACGCCGAAAATACTTTCCCGTTGATAGCAGGGAAAGGATCCCTCATCTCGAGCTACGAGGGGCAAACGGGGCTCCTCTGGATGTGGGCGGGACCATCATGTTTCCTCTCGAGTGGAGACGGGTATGGCGGTGAACTTCTTGAGTTGCAGCAAGGGTGTGAAAGACCCTTTCGAAGTTCCAGAGGTTCCGTGTCATTAGTCTCCAGACGCCTTATCGGAAATAGGCCTCATCTCGCCTGGAAGGGAGAACTTCCTGGATTTTCTCGAGTTGCGGCAGGTGTTCTCGAGTTACGACGGGGACCTCAGGAACCCGCCCTGGTGGCCTCAGGAAAGGTCAGTCCCCTTGCGAGTTCCTAGGGGGCCTCTCGGGATTCCTCTCCCGTCGATACCGGGGCCAAAATACTTGTGTGGAGTCAGGGCCGGAACCGAGGATTCCTCTCAGGGGCTGACATGGAGCTTTGGTTACTTCTGGAGTCTCCCCAGGGGAGTCAGGCCTCGTCTCGAGTGGGGGCATGCACGTGCGCTTTCCTTCCAGGCTGTAGCAGCAATGTCACGGTTCCCGTCGCGTGGATCAAAGGATCTGTGGTTTTCCCTCGAGACTTTCCCACAGGGATGTCCCACGTGCCACCGTGGAGTGAGTCGATCCTCGGCGTGAAAGATGAGCCAGTGCAGGGCAAAGAGGTTCCTCTGGAATGGACTGAGACATCTGGGGGACTCTTGGAATGGTGGTACGACCATGGAGTTCCTCTCGCCTTTCCTGTTGAGAGTTCCTCCTCTTGAGATGCGACGGGAACGCCGGGAATTCTTTCCTGTTGAAAGCAGGGAAAGGATCCCTCATCTCGAGCTCCGAGGGGGAAACGGGTCTCCTCTGAATGTGGGCGGGACCATCGTGCTTCCTCTCGAGTGGAGACGGGTATGGCGGTGAACTTCTTGAGTTGCAGCATGGGTGTGAAAGACCCTTTTGAAGTCCCAGAGATTAGCTGTCATTAGACTCCAGACGCCTCATCGGAAATAGGCCTCATCTCGCCTGGAACGGAGAACTTCCTGGATTTTCTCGAGTTGCGGCAGGTGTTCTCGAGTTACGACGGGGACGTCAGGGACAAGCCCTGGTGGCCTCAGGAAACTCCAGTCCCCATGCGAGTTGCTAGGGTGCCTCTCGGGATTCCTCTCCAGTCGATACCGGGGCCAAAAACCTTGTGTGGAGTCAGGGCCGGAACGGAGGATTCCTCTAAGGGGCTGACATGGATCTTTGGGTCTTTCTGGAGTCTCCCCAGGGGAGTCAGGCCTCGTCTCGAGTGGGGGCATGCACGTGCGCTTTCCTTCCATGCTGTAGCAGCAATGTCACGCTTCCCGTCGCGTGGATCAAAGGATCTGTGGTTTTCCCTCGAGGCTTTCCCACAGGGCTGTCCCACGTGCCACCGTGGTGTGAGTCGATCCTCGGCGTGAAAGATGAGCCAGTGCAGGGCAAAGAGCTTCCTCTGGAAAGGACTGAGACATCTGGGGGACTCTTGGAATGGTGGTACGACCATGGAGTTCCTCTCGCCTTTCCTGTTGAGAGTGCCTCCTCTTGAGATGCGACGGGAACGCCGGGAATTCTTTCCCGTTGAAAGCAGGGAAAGGATCCCTCATCTCGAGCTACGAGGGGGAAACGGGGCTCCTCTGGATGTGGGCGGGACCATCATGCTTCCTCTCGAGTGGACACGGGTATGGCGGTGAACTTCTTGAGTTGCAGCAAGGGTGTGAAAGACCCTTTCGAAGTTCCAGAGGTTAGGTGTCATTAGTCTCCCGACGCCTCATCGGAAATAGGCCTCATCTCGCCTGGAAGGGAGAACTTCCTGGATTTTCTCGAGTTGCAGCAGGTGTTCTCGAGTTACGACGGGGACCTCAGGGACCCGCCCTGGTGGCCTCAGGAGAGGCCAGACCCCATGCGAGTTGCTAGGGGGCCTCTCGGGATTCCTCTCCCATCGATACCGGGGCCAAAAACCTTGTGTGGAGTCAGGGCCGGAACCGAGGATTCCTCTCAGGGGCTGACATGGATCTTTGGGTACTTCTGGAGTCTCCCCAGGGGAGTCAGGCCTCGTCTCGAGTGGGGGCATGCACGTGCGCTTTCCTTCCAGGCTGTAGCAGCAATGTCACGCTTCCCGTCGCGTGGATCAAAGGATCTGTGGTTTTCCCTCGAGGCTTTCCCTCGAGGCTTTCCCACAGGGCTGTCCCACGTGCCACCGTGGTGTGAGTCGATCCTCGGCGTGAAAGATGAGCCAGTGCAGGGCAAAGAGGTTCCTCTGGAATGGACTGAGAAATCTCGGGGACTCTTGGAATGGTGGTACGACCATGGAGTTCCTCTCATCTTTCCTGTTGAGAGTGCCTCCTCTTGAGATGCGACGGGAACGCCGGGAATTCTTTCCCGTTGATAGCAGGGAAAGGATCCCTCATCTCGAGCTACGAGGGGGAAACGGGGCTCCTCTGGATGTGGGCGGGACCATCGTGTTTCCTCTCGAGTGGAGACGGGTATGGCGGTGAACTTCTTGAGTTGCAGCAAGGGTGTGAAAGACTCTTTTGAAGTTCCAGAGGTTCGGTGTCATTAGTCTCCAGACGTCTCATCGGAAATAGGCCTCATCTCGCCTGGAAGGGAGAACTTCCTGGATTTTCTCGAGTTGCGGCAGGTGTTCTCGAGTTACGACGGGGACCTCAGGGACCCGCCCTGGTGGCCTCAGGAAAGGCCAGTCCCCATGCGAGTTGCTCGGGGGCCTCTCGGGATTCCTCTCCCGTCGATACCGGGGTCAAAAACTTTGTGTGGAGTCAGGGCCGGAACCGAGGATTCCTCTCAGGGGATGACATGGATCTTTGGGTACTTCTGGAGTCTCCCCAGGGGAGTCAGGCCTCGTCTCGAGTGGGGGCATGCACGTGCGCTTTCCTTCCAGGCTGTAGCAGCAATGTCACGCTTCCCGTCGCGTGGATCAAAGGATCTGTGGTTTACCCTCGAGGCTTTCCCACAGGGCTGTCCCACGTGCCACCGTGGTGTGAGTCGATCCTCGGCGTGAAAGATGAGCCAGTGCAGGGCAAAGAGGTTCCTCGGGAATGGACTGAGAAATCTCGGGGACTCTTGGAATGGTGGTACGACCATGGAGTTCCTCTCGTCTTTCCTGTTGAGAGTGCCTCCTCTTGAGATGCGACGGGAACGCCGAAAATACTTTCCCGTTGATAGCAGGGAAAGGATCCCTCATCTCGAGCTACGAGGGGCAATCGGGGCTCCTCTGGATGTGGGCGGGACCATCGTGCTTCCTCTCGAGTGGAGACGGGTATGGCGGTGAACTTCTTGAGTTGCAGCAAGGGTGTGAAAGACCCTTTCGAAGTTCCAGAGTTTAGGTGTCATTAGTCTCCAGACGCCTCATCGGAAATAGGCCTCATCTCGCCTGGAAGGGAGAACTTCCTGGATTTTCTCGAGTTGCGGCAGGTGTTCTCGAGTTACGACGGGGACCTCAGGGACCCGCCCTGGTGGCCTCAGGAGAGGCCAGTCCCCATGCGAGTTGCTAGGGGGCCTCTCGGGATTCCTCTCCCGTCGATACCAGTGCCAAAAACCTTGTGTGGAGTCAGGGCCGGAACCGAGGATTCCTCTCATTGGCTGACATGGATCTTTGGGTCTTTCTGGAGTCTCCCGAGGGGAATCAGGCCTCGTCTCGAGTGGAGGCATGCACGTGCGCTTTCCTTCCAGCCTGTAGCAGCAATGTCACGCTTCCCGTCGCGTGGATCAAAGGATCTGTGGTTTTCCATCGAGGCTTTCCCTTGAGGCTTTCCCACAGGGCTGTCCCACGTGACACCGTGGTGTGAGTCGATCCTCGTCGTGAAAGATGAGCCAGTACAGGGCAAAGAGGTTCCTCTGGAGTGGACTGAGACATCTGGGGGACTCTCGGAATGGTGGTACGACCATGGAGTTCCTCTCGCCTTTCCTGTTGAGAGTGCCTCCTCTTGAGATGTGACGGGAACGCCGGGAATTCTTTCCCGTTGAAAGCAGGGAAAGGATCCCACATCTCGAGCTCCGAGGGGGAAACGGGGCACCTCTGGATGTGGGCGGGACCATCGTGCTTCATCTCGAGTGGAGACGGGTATGGCGGTGAACTTCTTGAGTTGCAGCAAGGGTGTGAAAGACCCTTTCGAAGTTCCAGAGGTTAGGTGTCATTAGTCTCCAGACGCCTCATCGGAAATAGGCCTCATCTCGCCTGGAAGGGAGAACTTCCTGGATTTTCTCGAGTTGCGGCAGGTGTTCTCGAGTTAAGACGGGGACCTCAGGGACCCGCCCTGGTGGCCTCAGGAGAGGCCAGTCCCCATGCGATTTGCTAGGGGGCCTCTCGGGACTCCTCTCCCGTCGATACCGGGGCCAAAAACCTTGTGTGGAGTCAGGGCCGGAACCGAGCATTCCTCTCAGGGGCTGACATGGATCTTTGGGTACTTGTGGAGTCTCCCCAGGGGAGTCAGGCCTCGTCTCGAGTGGGAGCATGCACGTGTGCTTTCCTTCCAGGCTGTAGCAGCAATGTCACGCTTCCCGTGGCGTGGATCAAAGGATCTGTGGTTTTCCCTCGAGGCTTTCCCTCGAGGCTTTCCCACAGGGCTGTCCCACGTGCCACCGTGGTGTGAGTCGATCCTCGGCCTGAAAGATGAGCCAGTACAGGGCAAAGAGGTTCCTCTGGAATGGACTGAGACATCTGGGGGACTCTTGGAATGGTGGTACGACCATGGAGCTCCTCTCGCCTTTCCTGTTGAGAGTGCCTCCTCTTGAGATGCGACGGAAACGCCGGGAATTCTTTCCCGTTGAAAGCAGGGAAAGGATCCCTCATCTTGAGCTACGAGGGGGAAACGGGGCTCCTCTGGAAGTGGGCGGGACCATCGTGCTTCCTCTCGAGTGGAGACGGGTATGGCGGTGAACTTCTTGAGTTGCAGCAAGGGTGTGAAAGACCCTTTCGAAGTTCCAGAGGTTAGGTGTCATTAGTCTCCAGACGCCTCATCGGAAATAGGCCTCATCTCGCCTGGAAGGGAGAACTTCCTGGATTCTCTCGAATTGCGGCAGGTGTTCTCGAGTTAAGACGGGGACCTCAGGGACCCGCCCTGGTGGCCTCAGGAACGGCCAGTCCCCATGCGAGTTGCTAGGGGGCCTCTCGGGATTCCTCTCCCGTCGATACCGGGGCCAAAAACCTTGTGTGGAGTCAGGGCCGGAACCGAGGATTCCTCTCAGGGGCTGACATGGATCTTTGGGTACTTGTGGAGTCTCCCCAGGGGAGTCAGGCCTCGTCTCGAGTGGGGGCATGCACGTGCGCATTCCTTCCAGGCTGTAGCAGCAATGTCACGCTTCCCGTCGCGTGGATCAAAGGATCTGTGGTTTTCCCTCGAGGCTTTCGCTCGAGGCTTTCCCACAGGGCTGTCCCACGTGCCACCGTGGTGTGAGTCGATCCTCGGCGTGAAAGATGAGCCAGTGCAGGGCAAAGAGGCTCCTCTGGAATGGACTGAGACATCTGGGGGACTCTTGGAATGGTGGAACGACCATGGAGTTCCTCTCGCCTTTCCTGTTGAGAGTGCCTCCTCTTGAGATGCGACGGGAACGCCGGGAATTCTTTCCCGTTGAAAGCAGGGAATGGATCCCTCATCTCGAGCTACGAGGGGGAAACGGGGCTCCTCTGGATGTGGGCGGGACCATCGTGCTTCCTCTCGAGTGGAGACGGGTATGGCGGTGAACTTCTTGAGTTGCAGCAAGGGTGTGAAAGACCCTTTCGAAGTTCCAGAGGTTAGGTGTCATTTGTCTCCAGAGGCCTCATCGGAAATAGGCCTCATCTCGCCTGGAAGGGAGAACTTCCTGGATTTTCTCGAGTTGCGGCAGGTGTTCTCGAGTTACGACGGGGACCTCAGGGACCCGCCCTGGTGGCCTCAGGAGAGGCCAGTCCCCATGCGAGTTGCTAGGGGGCCTCTCGGGATTCCTCTCCCGTCGATACCGGGGCCAAAAACCTTGTGTGGAGTCAGGGCCGGAACCGAGGATTCCTCTCAGGGGCTGACATGGATCTTTGGGTACTTCTGGAGTCTCCCCAGGGGAGTCAGGCCTCGTCTCGAGTGGGGGCATGCACGTGCGCTTTCCTTCCAGGCTGTAGCAGCAATGTCACGCTTCCCGTCGCGTGGATCAAAGGATCTGTGGTTTACCCTCGAGGCTTTCCCACAGGGCTGTCCCACGTGCCACCGTGGTGTGAGTCGATCCTCGGCGTGAAAGATGAGCCAGTGCAGGGCAAAGAGGTTCCTCGGGAATGGACTGAGAAATCTCGGGGACTCTTGGAATGGTGGTACGACCATGGAGTTCCTCTCGTCTTTCCTGTTGAGAGTGCCTCCTCTTGAGATGCGACGGGAACGCCGAAAATACTTTCCCGTTGATAGCAGGGAAAGGATCCCTCATCTCGAGCTACGAGGGGCAAACGGGGCTCCTCTGGATGTGGGCGGGACCATCATGTTTCCTCTCGAGTGGAGACGGGTATGGCGGTGAACTTCTTGAGTTGCAGCAAGGGTGTGAAAGACCCTTTCGAAGTTCCAGAGGTTCCGTGTCATTAGTCTCCAGACGCCTTATCGGAAATAGGCCTCATCTCGCCTGGAAGGGAGAACTTCCTGGATTTTCTCGAGTTGCGGCAGGTGTTCTCGAGTTACGACGGGGACCTCAGGAACCCGCCCTGGTGGCCTCAGGAAAGGTCAGTCCCCTTGCGAGTTCCTAGGGGGCCTCTCGGGATTCCTCTCCCGTCGATACCGGGGCCAAAATACTTGTGTGGAGTCAGGGCCGGAACCGAGGATTCCTCTCAGGGGCTGACATGGAGCTTTGGTTACTTCTGGAGTCTCCCCAGGGGAGTCAGGCCTCGTCTCGAGTGGGGGCATGCACGTGCGCTTTCCTTCCAGGCTGTAGCAGCAATGTCACGGTTCCCGTCGCGTGGATCAAAGGATCTGTGGTTTTCCCTCGAGACTTTCCCACAGGGATGTCCCACGTGCCACCGTGGAGTGAGTCGATCCTCGGCGTGAAAGATGAGCCAGTGCAGGGCAAAGAGGTTCCTCTGGAATGGACTGAGACATCTGGGGGACTCTTGGAATGGTGGTACGACCATGGAGTTCCTCTCGCCTTTCCTGTTGAGAGTTCCTCCTCTTGAGATGCGACGGGAACGCCGGGAATTCTTTCCTGTTGAAAGCAGGGAAAGGATCCCTCATCTCGAGCTCCGAGGGGGAAACGGGTCTCCTCTGAATGTGGGCGGGACCATCGTGCTTCCTCTCGAGTGGAGACGGGTATGGCGGTGAACTTCTTGAGTTGCAGCATGGGTGTGAAAGACCCTTTTGAAGTCCCAGAGATTAGCTGTCATTAGACTCCAGACGCCTCATCGGAAATAGGCCTCATCTCGCCTGGAACGGAGAACTTCCTGGATTTTCTCGAGTTGCGGCAGGTGTTCTCGAGTTACGACGGGGACGTCAGGGACAAGCCCTGGTGGCCTCAGGAAACTCCAGTCCCCATGCGAGTTGCTAGGGTGCCTCTCGGGATTCCTCTCCAGTCGATACCGGGGCCAAAAACCTTGTGTGGAGTCAGGGCCGGAACGGAGGATTCCTCTAAGGGGCTGACATGGATCTTTGGGTCTTTCTGGAGTCTCCCCAGGGGAGTCAGGCCTCGTCTCGAGTGGGGGCATGCACGTGCGCTTTCCTTCCATGCTGTAGCAGCAATGTCACGCTTCCCGTCGCGTGGATCAAAGGATCTGTGGTTTTCCCTCGAGGCTTTCCCACAGGGCTGTCCCACGTGCCACCGTGGTGTGAGTCGATCCTCGGCGTGAAAGATGAGCCAGTGCAGGGCAAAGAGCTTCCTCTGGAAAGGACTGAGACATCTGGGGGACTCTTGGAATGGTGGTACGACCATGGAGTTCCTCTCGCCTTTCCTGTTGAGAGTGCCTCCTCTTGAGATGCGACGGGAACGCCGGGAATTCTTTCCCGTTGAAAGCAGGGAAAGGATCCCTCATCTCGAGCTACGAGGCGGAAACGGGGCTCCTCTGGATGTGGGCGGGACCATCATGCTTCCTCTCGAGTGGACACGGGTATGGCGGTGAACTTCTTGAGTTGCAGCAAGGGTGTGAAAGACCCTTTCGAAGTTCCAGAGGTTAGGTGTCATTAGTCTCCCGACGCCTCATCGGAAATAGGCCTCATCTCGCCTGGAAGGGAGAACTTCCTGGATTTTCTCGAGTTGCAGCAGGTGTTCTCGAGTTACGACGGGGACCTCAGGGACCCGCCCTGGTGGCCTCAGGAGAGGCCAGACCCCATGCGAGTTGCTAGGGGGCCTCTCGGGATTCCTCTCCCATCGATACCGGGGCCAAAAACCTTGTGTGGAGTCAGGGCCGGAACCGAGGATTCCTCTCAGGGGCTGACATGGATCTTTGGGTACTTCTGGAGTCTCCCCAGGGGAGTCAGGCCTCGTCTCGAGTGGGGGCATGCACGTGCGCTTTCCTTCCAGGCTGTAGCAGCAATGTCACGCTTCCCGTCGCGTGGATCAAAGGATCTGTGGTTTTCCCTCGAGGCTTTCCCTCGAGGCTTTCCCACAGGGCTGTCCCACGTGCCACCGTGGTGTGAGTCGATCCTCGGCGTGAAAGATGAGCCAGTGCAGGGCAAAGAGGTTCCTCTGGAATGGACTGAGAAATCTCGGGGACTCTTGGAATGGTGGTACGACCATGGAGTTCCTCTCATCTTTCCTGTTGAGAGTGCCTCCTCTTGAGATGCGACGGGAACGCCGGGAATTCTTTCCCGTTGATAGCAGGGAAAGGATCCCTCATCTCGAGCTACGAGGGGGAAACGGGGCTCCTCTGGATGTGGGCGGGACCATCGTGTTTCCTCTCGAGTGGAGACGGGTATGGCGGTGAACTTCTTGAGTTGCAGCAAGGGTGTGAAAGACTCTTTTGAAGTTCCAGAGGTTCGGTGTCATTAGTCTCCAGACGTCTCATCGGAAATAGGCCTCATCTCGCCTGGAAGGGAGAACTTCCTGGATTTTCTCGAGTTGCGGCAGGTGTTCTCGAGTTACGACGGGGACCTCAGGGACCCGCCCTGGTGGCCTCAGGAAAGGCCAGTCCCCATGCGAGTTGCTCGGGGGCCTCTCGGGATTCCTCTCCCGTCGATACCGGGGTCAAAAACTTTGTGTGGAGTCAGGGCCGGAACCGAGGATTCCTCTCAGGGGATGACATGGATCTTTGGGTACTTCTGGAGTCTCCCCAGGGGAGTCAGGCCTCGTCTCGAGTGGGGGCATGCACGTGCGCTTTCCTTCCAGGCTGTAGCAGCAATGTCACGCTTCCCGTCGCGTGGATCAAAGGATCTGTGGTTTACCCTCGAGGCTTTCCCACAGGGCTGTCCCACGTGCCACCGTGGTGTGAGTCGATCCTCGGCGTGAAAGATGAGCCAGTGCAGGGCAAAGAGGTTCCTCGGGAATGGACTGAGAAATCTCGGGGACTCTTGGAATGGTGGTACGACCATGGAGTTCCTCTCGTCTTTCCTGTTGAGAGTGCCTCCTCTTGAGATGCGACGGGAACGCCGAAAATACTTTCCCGTTGATAGCAGGGAAAGGATCCCTCATCTCGAGCTACGAGGGGCAATCGGGGCTCCTCTGGATGTGGGCGGGACCATCGTGCTTCCTCTCGAGTGGAGACGGGTATGGCGGTGAACTTCTTGAGTTGCAGCAAGGGTGTGAAAGACCCTTTCGAAGTTCCAGAGTTTAGGTGTCATTAGTCTCCAGACGCCTCATCGGAAATAGGCCTCATCTCGCCTGGAAGGGAGAACTTCCTGGATTTTCTCGAGTTGCGGCAGGTGTTCTCGAGTTACGACGGGGACCTCAGGGACCCGCCCTGGTGGCCTCAGGAGAGGCCAGTCCCCATGCGAGTTGCTAGGGGGCCTCTCGGGATTCCTCTCCCGTCGATACCAGTGCCAAAAACCTTGTGTGGAGTCAGGGCCGGAACCGAGGATTCCTCTCATTGGCTGACATGGATCTTTGGGTCTTTCTGGAGTCTCCCGAGGGGAATCAGGCCTCGTCTCGAGTGGAGGCATGCACGTGCGCTTTCCTTCCAGCCTGTAGCAGCAATGTCACGCTTCCCGTCGCGTGGATCAAAGGATCTGTGGTTTTCCATCGAGGCTTTCCCTTGAGGCTTTCCCACAGGGCTGTCCCACGTGACACCGTGGTGTGAGTCGATCCTCGTCGTGAAAGATGAGCCAGTACAGGGCAAAGAGGTTCCTCTGGAGTGGACTGAGACATCTGGGGGACTCTCGGAATGGTGGTACGACCATGGAGTTCCTCTCGCCTTTCCTGTTGAGAGTGCCTCCTCTTGAGATGTGACGGGAACGCCGGGAATTCTTTCCCGTTGAAAGCAGGGAAAGGATCCCACATCTCGAGCTCCGAGGGGGAAACGGGGCACCTCTGGATGTGGGCGGGACCATCGTGCTTCATCTCGAGTGGAGACGGGTATGGCGGTGAACTTCTTGAGTTGCAGCAAGGGTGTGAAAGACCCTTTCGAAGTTCCAGAGGTTAGGTGTCATTAGTCTCCAGACGCCTCATCGGAAATAGGCCTCATCTCGCCTGGAAGGGAGAACTTCCTGGATTTTCTCGAGTTGCGGCAGGTGTTCTCGAGTTAAGACGGGGACCTCAGGGACCCGCCCTGGTGGCCTCAGGAGAGGCCAGTCCCCATGCGATTTGCTAGGGGGCCTCTCGGGACTCCTCTCCCGTCGATACCGGGGCCAAAAACCTTGTGTGGAGTCAGGGCCGGAACCGAGCATTCCTCTCAGGGGCTGACATGGATCTTTGGGTACTTGTGGAGTCTCCCCAGGGGAGTCAGGCCTCGTCTCGAGTGGGAGCATGCACGTGTGCTTTCCTTCCAGGCTGTAGCAGCAATGTCACGCTTCCCGTGGCGTGGATCAAAGGATCTGTGGTTTTCCCTCGAGGCTTTCCCTCGAGGCTTTCCCACAGGGCTGTCCCACGTGCCACCGTGGTGTGAGTCGATCCTCGGCCTGAAAGATGAGCCAGTACAGGGCAAAGAGGTTCCTCTGGAATGGACTGAGACATCTGGGGGACTCTTGGAATGGTGGTACGACCATGGAGCTCCTCTCGCCTTTCCTGTTGAGAGTGCCTCCTCTTGAGATGCGACGGAAACGCCGGGAATTCTTTCCCGTTGAAAGCAGGGAAAGGATCCCTCATCTTGAGCTACGAGGGGGAAACGGGGCTCCTCTGGAAGTGGGCGGGACCATCGTGCTTCCTCTCGAGTGGAGACGGGTATGGCGGTGAACTTCTTGAGTTGCAGCAAGGGTGTGAAAGACCCTTTCGAAGTTCCAGAGGTTAGGTGTCATTAGTCTCCAGACGCCTCATCGGAAATAGGCCTCATCTCGCCTGGAAGGGAGAACTTCCTGGATTCTCTCGAATTGCGGCAGGTGTTCTCGAGTTAAGACGGGGACCTCAGGGACCCGCCCTGGTGGCCTCAGGAACGGCCAGTCCCCATGCGAGTTGCTAGGGGGCCTCTCGGGATTCCTCTCCCGTCGATACCGGGGCCAAAAACCTTGTGTGGAGTCAGGGCCGGAACCGAAGATTCCTCTCAGGGGCTGACATGGATCTTTGGGTACTTCTGGAGTCTCCCCAGGGGAGTCAGGACTCGTCTCGAGTGGGGGCATGCACGTGCGCTTTCCTTCCAGGCTGTAGCAGCAATGTCACACTTCCCGTCGCGTGGATCAAAGGATCTGTGGTTTTCCCTCGAGGCTTTCCCTCGAGGCTTTCCCACAGGGCTGTCCCACGTGCCACCGTGGTGTGAGTCGATCCTCGGCGTGAAAGATGAGCCAGTGCAGGGCAAAGAGGCTCCTCTGGAATGGACTGAGACATCTGGGGGACTCTTGGAATGGTGGTACGACCATGGAGTTCCTCTCGCCTTTCCTGTTGAGAGTGCCTCCTCTTGAGATGCGACGGGAACGCCGGGAATTCTTTCCCGTTGAAAGCAGGGAATGGATCCCTCATGTCGAGCTCCGAGGGGGAAACGGGTCTCCTCTGGATGTGGGCGGGACCATCGTGCTTCCTCTCGAGTGGAGACGGGTATGGCGGTGAACTTCTTGAGTTGCAGCAAGGGTGTGAAAGACCCTTTCGAAGTTCCAGAGGTTAGGTGTCATTAGTCTCCAGACGCCTCATCGGAAATAGGCCTCATCTTGCCTGGAAGGGAGAACTTCCTGGATTTTCTCGAGTTGCGGCAGGTGTTCTCGAGTTACGACGGGGACCTCAGGGACCCGCCCTGGTGGCCTCAGGAGAGGCCAGTACCCATGCGAGTTGCTAGGGGGCCTCTCGGGATTCCTCTCCCGTCGATACCGGGGCCAAAAACCTTGTGTGGAGTCAGGGCCGGAACCGAGGATTCCTCTCAGGGGCTGACATGGATCTTTGGGTACTTGTGGAGTCTCCCCAGGGGAGTCAGGCCTCGTCTCGAGTGGGGGCATGCACGTGCGCTTTCCTTCCAGGCTGTAGCAGCAATGTCACGCTTCCCGTCGCGTGGATCAAAGGATCTGTGGTTTTCCCTCGAGGCTTTCGCTCGAGGCTTTCCCACAGGGCTGTCCCACGTGCCACCGTGGTGTGAGTCGATCCTCGGCGTGAAAGATGAGCCAGTGCAGGGCAAAGAGGCTTCTCTGGAATGGACTGAGACATCTTGGGGACTCTCGGAATGGTGGTACGACCATGGAGTTCCTCTCGCCTTTCCTGTTGAGAGTGCCTCCTCTTGAGATGCGACGGGAACGCCGGGAATTCTTTCCCGTTGTAAGCAGGGAATGGATCCCTCATCTCGAGCTACGAGGGGGAAACGGGGCTCCTCTGGATGTGGGCGGGACCATCGTGCTTCCTCTCGAGTGGAGACGGGTATGGCGGTGAACTTCTTGAGTTGCAGCAAGGGTGTGAAAGACCCTTTCGAAGTTCCAGAGGTTAGGTGTCATTTGTCTCCAGAGGCCTCATCGGAAATAGGCCTCATCTCGCCTGGAAGGGAGAACTTCCTGGATTTTCTCGAGTTGCGGCAGGTGTTCTCGAGTTACGACGGGGACCTCAGGGACCCGCCCTGGTGGCCTCAGGAGAGGCCAGTCCCCTTGCGAGTTGCTAGGGGGCCTCTCGGGATTCCTCTCCCGTCGATACCGGGGCCAAAAACCTTGTGTGGAGTCAGGGCCGGAACCGAGGATTCCTCTCAGGGGCTGACATGGATCTTTGGGTACTTGTGGAGTCTCCCCAGGGGAGTCAGGCCTCGTCTCGAGTGGGGGCATGCACGTGCGCATTCCTTCCAGGCTGTAGCAGCAATGTCACGCTTCCCGTCGCGTGGATCAAAGGATCTGTGGTTTTCCCTCGAGGCTTTCGCTCGAGGCTTTCCCACAGGGCTGTCCCACGTGCCACCGTGGTGTGAGTCGATCCTCGGCGTGAAAGATGAGCCAGTGCAGGGCAAAGAGGCTCCTCTGGAATGGACTGAGACATCTGGGGGACTCTTGGAATGGTGGAACGACCATGGAGTTCCTCTCGCCTTTCCTGTTGAGAGTGCCTCCTCTTGAGATGCGACGGGAACGCCGGGAATTCTTTCCCGTTGAAAGCAGGGAATGGATCCCTCATCTCGAGCTACGAGGGGGAAACGGGGCTCCTCTGGATGTGGGCGGGACCATCGTGCTTCCTCTCGAGTGGAGACGGGTATGGCGGTGAACTTCTTGAGTTGCAGCAAGGGTGTGAAAGACCCTTTCGAAGTTCCAGAGGTTAGGTGTCATTTGTCTCCAGAGGCCTCATCGGAAATAGGCCTCATCTCGCCTGGAAGGGAGAACTTCCTGGATTTTCTCGAGTTGCGGCAGGTGTTCTCGAGTTACGACGGGGACCTCAGGGACCCGCCCTGGTGGCCTCAGGAGAGGCCAGTCCCCATGCGAGTTGCTAGGGGGCCTCTCGGGATTCCTCTCCCGTCGATACCGGGGCCAAAAACCTTGTGTGGAGTCAGGGCCGGAACCGAGGATTCCTCTCAGGGGCTGACATGGATCTTTGGGTACTTCTGGAGTCTCCCCAGGGGAGTCAGGCCTCGTCTCGAGTGGGGGCATGCACGTGCGCTTTCCTTCCAGGCTGTAGCAGCAATGTCACGCTTCCCGTCGCGTGGATCAAAGGATCTGTGGTTTACCCTCGAGGCTTTCCCACAGGGCTGTCCCACGTGCCACCGTGGTGTGAGTCGATCCTCGGCGTGAAAGATGAGCCAGTGCAGGGCAAAGAGGTTCCTCGGGAATGGACTGAGAAATCTCGGGGACTCTTGGAATGGTGGTACGACCATGGAGTTCCTCTCGTCTTTCCTGTTGAGAGTGCCTCCTCTTGAGATGCGACGGGAACGCCGAAAATACTTTCCCGTTGATAGCAGGGAAAGGATCCCTCATCTCGAGCTACGAGGGGCAAACGGGGCTCCTCTGGATGTGGGCGGGACCATCATGTTTCCTCTCGAGTGGAGACGGGTATGGCGGTGAACTTCTTGAGTTGCAGCAAGGGTGTGAAAGACCCTTTCGAAGTTCCAGAGGTTCCGTGTCATTAGTCTCCAGACGCCTTATCGGAAATAGGCCTCATCTCGCCTGGAAGGGAGAACTTCCTGGATTTTCTCGAGTTGCGGCAGGTGTTCTCGAGTTACGACGGGGACCTCAGGAACCCGCCCTGGTGGCCTCAGGAAAGGTCAGTCCCCTTGCGAGTTCCTAGGGGGCCTCTCGGGATTCCTCTCCCGTCGATACCGGGGCCAAAATACTTGTGTGGAGTCAGGGCCGGAACCGAGGATTCCTCTCAGGGGCTGACATGGAGCTTTGGTTACTTCTGGAGTCTCCCCAGGGGAGTCAGGCCTCGTCTCGAGTGGGGGCATGCACGTGCGCTTTCCTTCCAGGCTGTAGCAGCAATGTCACGGTTCCCGTCGCGTGGATCAAAGGATCTGTGGTTTTCCCTCGAGACTTTCCCACAGGGATGTCCCACGTGCCACCGTGGAGTGAGTCGATCCTCGGCGTGAAAGATGAGCCAGTGCAGGGCAAAGAGGTTCCTCTGGAATGGACTGAGACATCTGGGGGACTCTTGGAATGGTGGTACGACCATGGAGTTCCTCTCGCCTTTCCTGTTGAGAGTTCCTCCTCTTGAGATGCGACGGGAACGCCGGGAATTCTTTCCTGTTGAAAGCAGGGAAAGGATCCCTCATCTCGAGCTCCGAGGGGGAAACGGGTCTCCTCTGAATGTGGGCGGGACCATCGTGCTTCCTCTCGAGTGGAGACGGGTATGGCGGTGAACTTCTTGAGTTGCAGCATGGGTGTGAAAGACCCTTTTGAAGTCCCAGAGATTAGCTGTCATTAGACTCCAGACGCCTCATCGGAAATAGGCCTCATCTCGCCTGGAACGGAGAACTTCCTGGATTTTCTCGAGTTGCGGCAGGTGTTCTCGAGTTACGACGGGGACGTCAGGGACAAGCCCTGGTGGCCTCAGGAAACTCCAGTCCCCATGCGAGTTGCTAGGGTGCCTCTCGGGATTCCTCTCCAGTCGATACCGGGGCCAAAAACCTTGTGTGGAGTCAGGGCCGGAACGGAGGATTCCTCTAAGGGGCTGACATGGATCTTTGGGTCTTTCTGGAGTCTCCCCAGGGGAGTCAGGCCTCGTCTCGAGTGGGGGCATGCACGTGCGCTTTCCTTCCATGCTGTAGCAGCAATGTCACGCTTCCCGTCGCGTGGATCAAAGGATCTGTGGTTTTCCCTCGAGGCTTTCCCACAGGGCTGTCCCACGTGCCACCGTGGTGTGAGTCGATCCTCGGCGTGAAAGATGAGCCAGTGCAGGGCAAAGAGCTTCCTCTGGAAAGGACTGAGACATCTGGGGGACTCTTGGAATGGTGGTACGACCATGGAGTTCCTCTCGCCTTTCCTGTTGAGAGTGCCTCCTCTTGAGATGCGACGGGAACGCCGGGAATTCTTTCCCGTTGAAAGCAGGGAAAGGATCCCTCATCTCGAGCTACGAGGGGGAAACGGGGCTCCTCTGGATGTGGGCGGGACCATCATGCTTCCTCTCGAGTGGACACGGGTATGGCGGTGAACTTCTTGAGTTGCAGCAAGGGTGTGAAAGACCCTTTCGAAGTTCCAGAGGTTAGGTGTCATTAGTCTCCCGACGCCTCATCGGAAATAGGCCTCATCTCGCCTGGAAGGGAGAACTTCCTGGATTTTCTCGAGTTGCAGCAGGTGTTCTCGAGTTACGACGGGGACCTCAGGGACCCGCCCTGGTGGCCTCAGGAGAGGCCAGACCCCATGCGAGTTGCTAGGGGGCCTCTCGGGATTCCTCTCCCATCGATACCGGGGCCAAAAACCTTGTGTGGAGTCAGGGCCGGAACCGAGGATTCCTCTCAGGGGCTGACATGGATCTTTGGGTACTTCTGGAGTCTCCCCAGGGGAGTCAGGCCTCGTCTCGAGTGGGGGCATGCACGTGCGCTTTCCTTCCAGGCTGTAGCAGCAATGTCACGCTTCCCGTCGCGTGGATCAAAGGATCTGTGGTTTTCCCTCGAGGCTTTCCCTCGAGGCTTTCCCACAGGGCTGTCCCACGTGCCACCGTGGTGTGAGTCGATCCTCGGCATGAAAGATGAGCCAGTGCAGGGCAAAGAGGTTCCTCTGGAATGGACTGAGAAATCTCGGGGACTCTTGGAATGGTGGTACGACCATGGAGTTCCTCTCATCTTTCCTGTTGAGAGTGCCTCCTCTTGAGATGCGACGGGAACGCCGGGAATTCTTTCCCGTTGATAGCAGGGAAAGGATCCCTCATCTCGAGCTACGAGGGGGAAACGGGGCTCCTCTGGATGTGGGCGGGACCATCGTGTTTCCTCTCGAGTGGAGACGGGTATGGCGGTGAACTTCTTGAGTTGCAGCAAGGGTGTGAAAGACTCTTTTGAAGTTCCAGAGGTTCGGTGTCATTAGTCTCCAGACGTCTCATCGGAAATAGGCCTCATCTCGCCTGGAAGGGAGAACTTCCTGGATTTTCTCGAGTTGCGGCAGGTGTTCTCGAGTTACGACGGGGACCTCAGGGACCCGCCCTGGTGGCCTCAGGAAAGGCCAGTCCCCATGCGAGTTGCTCGGGGGCCTCTCGGGATTCCTCTCCCGTCGATACCGGGGTCAAAAACTTTGTGTGGAGTCAGGGCCGGAACCGAGGATTCCTCTCAGGGGATGACATGGATCTTTGGGTACTTCTGGAGTCTCCCCAGGGGAGTCAGGCCTCGTCTCGAGTGGGGGCATGCACGTGCGCTTTCCTTCCAGGCTGTAGCAGCAATGTCACGCTTCCCGTCGCGTGGATCAAAGGATCTGAGGTTTACCCTCGAGGCTTTCCCACAGGGCTGTCCCACGTGCCACCGTGGTGTGAGTCGATCCTCGGCGTGAAAGATGAGCCAGTGCAGGGCAAAGAGGTTCCTCGGGAATGGACTGAGAAATCTCGGGGACTCTTGGAATGGTGGTACGACCATGGAGTTCCTCTCGTCTTTCCTGTTGAGAGTGCCTCCTCTTGAGATGCGACGGGAACGCCGAAAATACTTTCCCGTTGATAGCAGGGAAAGGATCCCTCATCTCGAGCTACGAGGGGCAATCGGGGCTCCTCTGGATGTGGGCGGGACCATCGTGCTTCCTCTCGAGTGGAGACGGGTATGGCGGTGAACTTCTTGAGTTGCAGCAAGGGTGTGAAAGACCCTTTCGAAGTTCCAGAGTTTAGGTGTCATTAGTCTCCAGACGCCTCATCGGAAATAGGCCTCATCTCGCCTGGAAGGGAGAACTTACTGGATTTTCTCGAGTTGCGGCAGGTGTTCTCGAGTTACGACGGGGACCTCAGGGACCCGCCCTGGTGGCCTCAGGAGAGGCCAGTCCCCATGCGAGTTGCTAGGGGGCCTCTCGGGATTCCTCTCCCGTCGATACCGGGGCCAAAAACCTTGTGTGGAGTCAGGGCCGGAACCGAGGATTCCTCTCAGGGGCTGACATGGATCTTTGGGTACTTCTGGAGTCTCCCCAGGGGAGTCAGGCCTCGTCTCGAGTGGGGGCATGCACGTGCGCTTTCCTTCCAGGCTGTAGCAGCAATGTCACGCTTCCCGTCGCGTGGATCAAAGGATCTGTGGTTTTCCCTCGAGGCTTTCGCTCGAGGCTTTCCCACAGGGCTGTCCCACGTGCCACCGTGGTGTGAGTCGATCCTCGGCGTGAAAGATGAGCCAGTGCAGGGCAAAGAGGCTCCTCTGGAATGGACTGAGACATCTGGGGGACTCTTGGAATGGTGGTACGACCATGGAGTTCCTCTCGCCTTTCCTGTTGAGAGTGCCTCCTCTTGAGATGCGACGGGAACGCCGGGAATTCTTTCCCGTTGACAGCAGGGAATGGATCCCTCATCTCGAGCTACGAGGGGGAAACGGGGCTCCTCTGGATGTGGGCGGGACCATCGTGCTTCCTCTCGAGTGGAGACGGGTATGGCGGTGAACTTCTTGAGTTGCAGCATGGGTGTGAAAGACCCCTTCGAAGTTCCAGAGGTTAGGTGTCATTTGTCTCCAGAGGCCTCATCGGAAATAGGCCTCATCTCGCCTGGAAGGGAGAACTTCCTGGATTTACTCGAGTTGCGGCAGGTGTTCTCGAGTTACGACGGGGACCTCAGGTACCCGCCCTGGTGGCCTCAGGAGAGGCCAGTCCCCATGCGAGTTGCTAGGGGGCCTCTCGGGATTCCTCTCCCGTCGATACCGGGGCCAAAAACCTTGTGTGGAGTCAGGGCCGGAACCGAGGATTCCTCTCAGGGGCTGACATGGATCTTTGGGTACTTCTGGAGTCTCCCGAGGGGAGTCAGGCCTCGTCTCGAGTGGGGGCATGCACGTGCGCTTTCCTTCCAGGCTGTAGCAGCAATGTCACGCTTCCCGTCGCGTGGATCAAAGGATCTGTGGTTTTCCCTCGAGGCTTTCCCTCGAGGCTTTCCCACAGGGCTGTCCCACGTACCACCGTGGTGTGAGTCGATCCTCGGCGTGAAAGATGAGCCAGTGCAGGGCAAAGAGGCTCCTCTGGAATGGACTGAGACATCTGGGGGACTCTTGGAATGGTGGTACGACCATGGAGTTCCTCTCGCCTTTCCTGTTGAGAGTGCCTCCTCTTGAGATGCGACGGGAACGCCGGGATTTCTTTCCCGTTGAAAGCAGCGAAAGGATCCCTCATCTCGAGCTCCGAGGGGGAAACGGGGCTCCTCTGGATGTGGGCGGGACCATCGTGCTTCCTCTCGAGTGGAGACGGGTATGGAGGTGAACTTCTTGAGTTGCATCAAGGGTGTGAAAGACCCTTTCGAAGTTCCAGAGGTTTGTTGTCATTTGTCTCCAGACGCCTCATCGGAAATAGGCCTCATCTCGCCTGGAAGGGAGAACTTCCTGGATTTTCTCGAGTTGCGGCAGGTGTTCTCGAGTTACGACGGGGACCTCAGGGACCCGCCCTGGTGGCCTCAGGAGAGGCCAGTCCCCATGCGAGATGCTAGGGGGCCTCTCGGGATTCCTCTCCCGTCGATACCGGGGCAAAAACCTTGTGTGGAGTCAGGGCCGGAACCGAGGATTCCTCTCAGGGGCTGACATGGATCTTTGGGTACTTGTGGAGTCTCCCCAGGGGAGTCAGGGCTCGTCTCGAGTGGGGGCATGCACGTGGGATTTCCTTCCAGGCTGTAGCAGCAATGTCACGCTTCCCGTCGCGTGGATCAAAGGATCTGTGGTTTTCCCTCGAGGCTTTCGCTCGAGGCTTTCCCACAGGGCTGTCCCACGTGCCACCGTGGTGTGAGTCGATCCTCGGCGTGAAAGATGAGCCAGTGCAGGGCAAAGAGGCTCCTCTGGAATGGACTGAGACATCTGGGGGACTCTTGGAATGGTGGAACGACCATGGAGTTCCTCTCGCCTTTCCTGTTGAGAGTGCCTCCTCTTGAGATGCGACGGGAACGCCGGGAATTCTTTCCCGTTGAAAGCAGGGAATGGATCCCTCATCTCGAGCTACGAGGGGGAAACGGGGCTCCTCTGGATGTGGGCGGGACCATCGTGCTTCCTCTCGAGTGGAGACGGGTATGGCGGTGAACTTCTTGAGTTGCAGCAAGGGTGTGAAAGACCCTTTCGAAGTTCCAGAGGTTAGGTGTCATTTGTCTCCAGAGGCCTCATCGGAAATAGGCCTCATCTCGCCTGGAAGGGAGAACTTCCTGGATTTTCTCGAGTTGCGGCAGGTGTTCTCGAGTTACGACGGGGACCTCAGGGACCCGCCGTGGTGGCCTCAGGAGAGGCCAGTCCCCATGCGAGTTGCTATGGGGCCTCTCGGGATTCCTCTCCCGTCGATACCGGGGCCAAAAACCTTGTGTGGAGTCAGGGCCGGAACCGAGGATTCCTCTCAGGGGCTGACATGGATCTTTGGGTACTTCTGGAGTCTCCCCAGGGGAGTCAGGCCTCGTCTCGAGTGGGGGCATGCACGTGCGCTTTCCTTCCAGGCTGTAGCAGCAATGTCACGCTTCCCGTCGCGTGGATCAAAGGATCTGTGGTTTACCCTCGAGGCTTTCCCACAGGGCTGTCCCACGTGCCACCGTGGTGTGAGTCGATCCTCGGCGTGAAAGATGAGCCAGTGCAGGGCAAAGAGGTTCCTCGGGAATGGACTGAGAAATCTCGGGGACTCTTGGAATGGTGGTACGACCATGGAGTTCCTCTCGTCTTTCCTGTTGAGAGTGCCTCCTCTTGAGATGCGACGGGAACGCCGAAAATACTTTCCCGTTGATAGCAGGGAAAGGATCCCTCATCTCGAGCTACGAGGGGCAAACGGGGCTCCTCTGGATGTGGGCGGGACCATCATGTTTCCTCTCGAGTGGAGACGGGTATGGCGGTGAACTTCTTGAGTTGCAGCAAGGGTGTGAAAGACCCTTTCGAAGTTCCAGAGGTTCCGTGTCATTAGTCTCCAGACGCCTTATCGGAAATAGGCCTCATCTCGCCTGGAAGGGAGAACTTCCTGGATTTTCTCGAGTTGCGGCAGGTGTTCTCGAGTTACGACGGGGACCTCAGGAACCCGCCCTGGTGGCCTCAGGAAAGGTCAGTCCCCTTGCGAGTTCCTAGGGGGCCTCTCGGGATTCCTCTCCCGTCGATACCGGGGCCAAAATACTTGTGTGGAGTCAGGGCCGGAACCGAGGATTCCTCTCAGGGGCTGACATGGAGCTTTGGTTACTTCTGGAGTCTCCCCAGGGGAGTCAGGCCTCGTCTCGAGTGGGGGCATGCACGTGCGCTTTCCTTCCAGGCTGTAGCAGCAATGTCACGGTTCCCGTCGCGTGGATCAAAGGATCTGTGGTTTTCCCTCGAGACTTTCCCACAGGGATGTCCCACGTGCCACCGTGGAGTGAGTCGATCCTCGGCGTGAAAGATGAGCCAGTGCAGGGCAAAGAGGTTCCTCTGGAATGGACTGAGACATCTGGGGGACTCTTGGAATGGTGGTACGACCATGGAGTTCCTCTCGCCTTTCCTGTTGAGAGTTCCTCCTCTTGAGATGCGACGGGAACGCCGGGAATTCTTTCCTGTTGAAAGCAGGGAAAGGATCCCTCATCTCGAGCTACGAGGGGGAAACGGGTCTCCTCTGAATGTGGGCGGGACCATCATGCTTCCTCTCGAGTGGACACGGGTATGGCGGTGAACTTCTTGAGTTGCAGCAAGGGTGTGAAAGACCCTTTCGAAGTTCCAGAGGTTAGGTGTCATTAGTCTCCCGACGCCTCATCGGAAATAGGCCTCATCTCGCCTGGAAGGGAGAACTTCCTGGATTTTCTCGAGTTGCAGCAGGTGTTCTCGAGTTACGACGGGGACCTCAGGGACCCGCCCTGGTGGCCTCAGGAGAGGCCAGACCCCATGCGAGTTGCTAGGGGGCCTCTCGGGATTACTCTCCCATCGATACCGGGGCCAAAAACCTTGTGTGGAGTCAGGGCCGGAACCGAGGATTCCTCTCAGGGGCTGACATGGATCTTTGGGTACTTCTGGAGTCTCCCCAGGGGAGTCAGGCCTCGTCTCGAGTGGGGGCATGCACGTGCGCTTTCCTTCCAGGCTGTAGCAGCAATGTCACGCTTCCCGTCGCGTGGATCAAAGGATCTGTGGTTTTCCCTCGAGGCTTTCCCTCGAGGCTTTCCCACAGGGCTGTCCCACGTGCCACCGTGGTGTGAGTCGATCCTCGGCGTGAAAGATGAGCCAGTGCAGGGCAAAGAGGTTCCTCTGGAATGGACTGAGAAATCTCGGGGACTCTTGGAATGGTGGTTCGACCATGGAGTTCCTCTCATCTTTCCTGTTGAGAGTGCCTCCTCTTGAGATGCGACGGGAACGCCGGGAATTCTTTCCCGTTGATAGCAGGGAAAGGATCCCTCATCTCGAGCTACGAGGGGGAAACGGGGCTCCTCTGGATGTGGGCGGGACCATCGTGTTTCCTCTCGAGTGGAGACGGGTATGGCGGTGAACTTCTTGAGTTGCAGCAAGGGTGTGAAAGACTCTTTTGAAGTTCCAGAGGTTCGGTGTCATTAGTCTCCAGACGTCTCATCGGAAATAGGCCTCATCTCGCCTGGAAGGGAGAACTTCCTGGATTTTCTCGAGTTGCGGCAGGTGTTCTCGAGTTACGACGGGGACCTCAGGGACCCGCCCTGGTGGCCTCAGGAAAGGCCAGTCCCCATGCGAGTTGCTCGGGGGCCTCTCGGGATTCCTCTCCCGTCGATACCGGGGTCAAAAACTTTGTGTGGAGTCAGGGCCGGAACCGAGGATTCCTCTCAGGGGATGACATGGATCTTTGGGTACTTCTGGAGTCTCCCCAGGGGAGTCAGGCCTCGTCTCGAGTGGGGGCATGCACGTGCGCTTTCCTTCCAGGCTGTAGCAGCAATGTCACGCTTCCCGTCGCGTGGATCAAAGGATCTGTGGTTTACCCTCGAGGCTTTCCCACAGGGATGTCCCACGTGCCACCGTGGTGTGAGTCGATCCTCGGCGTGAAAGATGAGCCAGTGCAGGGCAAAGAGGTTCCTCTGGAATGGACTGAGAAATCTGGGGGACTCTTGGAATGGTGGTACGACCATGGAGTTCCTCTCGTCTTTCCTGTTGAGAGTGCCTCCTCTTGAGATGCGACGGGAACGCCGAAAATACTTTCCCGTTGATAGCAGGGAAAGGATCCCTCATCTCGAGCTACGAGGGGCAATCGGGGCTCCTCTGGATGTGGGCGGGACCATCGTGCTTCCTCTCGAGTGGAGACGGGTATGGCGGTGAACTTCTTGAGTTGCAGCAAGGGTGTGAAAGACCCTTTCGAAGTTCCAGAGTTTAGGTGTCATTAGTCTCCAGACGCCTCATCGGAAATAGGCCTCATCTCGCCTGGAAGGGAGAACTTCCTGGATTTTCTCGAGTTGCGGCAGGTGTTCTCGAGTTACGACGGGGACCTCAGGGACCCGCCCTGGTGGCCTCAGGAGAGGCCAGTCCCCATGCGAGTTGCTAGGGGGCCTCTCGGGATTCCTCTCCCGTCGATACCAGTGCCAAAAACCTTGTGTGGAGTCAGGGCCGGAACCGAGGATTCCTCTCAGGGGCTCACATGGATCTTTGGGTACTTCTGGAGTCTCCCCAGGGGAGTCAGGCCTCGTCTCGAGTGGGGGCATGCACGTGCGCTTTCCTTCCAGGCTGTAGCAGCAATGTCACGCTTCCCGTCGCGTGGATCAAAGGATCTGTGGTTTTCCCTCGAGGCTTTCCCTCGAGGCTTTCCCACAGGGCTGTCCCACGTGCCACCGTGGTGTGAGTCGATCCTCGGCGTGAAAGATGAGCCAGTGCAGGGCAAAGAGGCTCCTCTGGAATGGACTGAGACATCTGGGGGACTCTTGGAATGGTGGTACGACCATGGAGTTCCTCTCGCCTTTCCTGTTGAGAGTGCCTCCTCTTGAGATGCGACGGGAACGCCGGGAATTCTTTCCCGTTGAAAGCAGGGAATGGTTCCCTCATCTCGAGTTCCGAGGGGGAAACGGGTCTCCTCTGGATGTGGGCGGGACCATCGTGCTTCCTCTCGAGTGGAGACGGGTATGGCGGTGAACTTCTTGAGTTGCAGCAAGGGTGTGAAAGACCCTTTCGAAGTTCCAGAGTTTAGGTGTCATTAGTCTCCAGACGCCTCATCGGAAATAGGCCTCATCTCGCCTGGAAGGGAGAACTTACTGGATTTTCTCGAGTTGCGGCAGGTGTTCTCGAGTTACGACGGGGACCTCAGGGACCCGCCCTGGTGGCCTCAGGAGAGGCCAGTCCCCATGCGAGTTGCTAGGGGGCCTCTCGGGATTCCTCTCCCGTCGATACCGGGGCCAAAAACCTTGTGTGGAGTCAGGGCCGGAACCGAGGATTCCTCTCAGGGGCTGACATGGATCTTTGGGTACTTGTGGAGTCTCCCCAGGGGAGTCAGGCCTCGTCTCGAGTGGGGGCATGCACGTGCGCTTTCCTTCCAGGCTGTAGCAGCAATGTCACGCTTCCCGTCGCGTGGATCAAAGGATCTGTGGTTTTCCCTCGAGGCTTTCGCTCGAGGCTTTCCCACAGGGCTGTCCCACGTGCCACCGTGGTGTGAGTCGATCCTCGGCGTGAAAGATGAGCCAGTGCAGGGCAAAGAGGCTCCTCTGGAATGGACTGAGACATCTGGGGGACTCTTGGAATGGTGGTACGACCATGGAGTTCCTCTCGCCTTTCCTGTTGAGAGTGCCTCCTCTTGAGATGCGACGGGAACGCCGGGAATTCTTTCCCGTTGACAGCAGGGAATGGATCCCTCATCTCGAGCTACGAGGGGGAAACGGGGCTCCTCTGGATGTGGGCGGGACCATCGTGCTTCCTCTCGAGTGGAGACGGGTATGGCGGTGAACTTCTTGAGTTGCAGCATGGGTGTGAAAGACCCCTTCGAAGTTCCAGAGGTTAGGTGTCATTTGTCTCCAGAGGCCTCATCGGAAATAGGCCTCATCTCGCCTGGAAGGGAGAACTTGCTGGATTTACTCGAGTTGCGGCAGGTGTTCTCGAGTTACGACGGGGACCTCAGGTACCCGCCCTGGTGGCCTCAGGAGAGGCCAGTCCCCATGCGAGATGCTAGGGGGCCTCTCGGGATTCCTCTCCCGTCGATACCGGGGCCAAAAACCTTGTGTGGAGTCAGGGCCGGAACCGAGGATTCCTCTCAGGGGCTGACATGGATCTTTGGGTACTTCTGGAGTCTCCCGAGGGGAGTCAGGCCTCGTCTCGAGTGGGGGCATGCACGTGCGCTTTCCTTCCAGGCTGTAGCAGCAATGTCACGCTTCCCGTCGCGTGGATCAAAGGATCTGTGGTTTTCCCTCGAGGCTTTCCCTCGAGGCTTTCCCACAGGGCTGTCCCACGTACCACCGTGGTGTGAGTCGATCCTCGGCGTGAAAGATGAGCCAGTGCAGGGCAAAGAGGCTCCTCTGGAATGGACTGAGACATCTGGGGGACTCTTGGAATGGTGGTACGACCATGGAGTTCCTCTCGCCTTTCCTGTTGAGAGTGCCTCCTCTTGAGATGCGACGGGAACGCCGGGATTTCTTTCCCGTTGAAAGCAGCGAAAGGATCCCTCATCTCGAGCTCCGAGGGGGAAACGGGGCTCCTCTGGATGTGGGCGGGACCATCGTGCTTCCTCTCGAGTGGAGACGGGTATGGAGGTGAACTTCTTGAGTTGCATCAAGGGTGTGAAAGACCCTTTCGAAGTTCCAGAGGTTTGTTGTCATTTGTCTCCAGACGCCTCATCGGAAATAGGCCTCATCTCGCCTGGAAGGGAGAACTTCCTGGATTTTCTCGAGTTGCGGCAGGTGTTCTCGAGTTACGACGGGGACCTCAGGGACCCGCCCTGGTGGCCTCAGGAGAGGCCAGTCCCCATGCGAGATGCTAGGGGGCCTCTCGGGATTCCTCTCCCGTCGATACCGGGGCAAAAACCTTGTGTGGAGTCAGGGCCGGAACCGAGGATTCCTCTCAGGGGCTGACATGGATCTTTGGGTACTTGTGGAGTCTCCCCAGGGGAGTCAGGGCTCGTCTCGAGTGGGGGCATGCACGTGGGATTTCCTTCCAGGCTGTAGCAGCAATGTCACGCTTCCCGTCGCGTGGATCAAAGGATCTGTGGTTTTCCCTCGAGGCTTTCCCACAGGGCTGTCCCACGTGACACCGTGGTGTGAGTCGATCCTCGGCGTGAAAGATGAGCCAGTGCAGGGGAAAGAGGTTCCTCTGGAATGGACTGAGACATCTGGGGGACTCTTGGAATGGTGGTACGACCATGGAGTTCCTCTCGCCTTTCCTGTTGAGAGTTCCTCCTCTTGAGATGTGACGGGAACGCCAGGAATTATTTCCCGTTGATAGCAGGGAAAGGATCCCTCATCTCGAGCTACGAGGGGGAAACGGGGCTCCTCTGGATGTGGGCGGGACCATCGTGCTTCCTCTCGAGTGGAGACGGGTAAGGCGGTGAACTTCCTGAGTTGCAGCAAGGGTGTGAAAGACCCTTTCGAAGTTCCAGAGGTTCGGTGTCATTAGTCTCAAGACGCCTCATCGGAAATAGGCCTCATCTCGCCTGGAAGGGAGAACTTCCTGGATTTTCTCGAGTTGCGTCAGGTGTTCTCGAGTTACGACGGGGACCTCAGGGATCCGCCCTGGTGGCCTCAGGAAAGGCCAGTCCCCATGGGAGTTCCTAGGGGGCCTTTCGGGATTCCTCTCCCGTCGATACCGGGGCCAAAATCCTTGTGTGGAGTCAGGGCCGGAACCGAGGATTCCTCTCAGGGGCTGACATGGGTCTTTGGGTACTTCTGGAGTCTCCCCAGGGTGGTCAGGCCTCGTCTCGAGTGGGGGCATGCACGTGCGCCTTCCTTCCAGGCTGTAGCAGCAATGTCACGCTTCCCGTCTCGTGGATCAAAGGATCTGTGGTTTTCCCTCGAGGCTTTCCCACAGGGCTGTCCCACGTGCCACCGTTGTGTGAGTCGATTCTCGTCGTGAAAGATGAGCCAGTGCAGGGCAAAGAGGTTCCTCTGGATTGGACTGAGACATCTGGGGGACTCTTGGAATGGTAGTACGACCATGGAGTTCCTCTCGCCTTTCCTGTTGAGAGTGCCTCCTCTTGAGATGCGACGGGAACGCCGGGAATTCTTTCCCGTTGAAAGCAGGGAAAGGATCCCTCATCTCGAGCTACGAGGGGGAAACGGGGCTCCTCTGGATGTGGGCGGGACCATCGTGCTTCCTCTCGAGTGGAGACGGGTATTGCGGTGAAATTCTTGAGTTGCAGCAAGGGTGTGAAAGACCCTTTCGAAGTTCCAGAGGTTAGGTGTCATTAGTCTCCAGACGCCTCATCAGAAATAGGCCTCATTTCGCCTGGAAAGGAGAACTTCCTGGATTTTCTCGAGTTGCGGCAGGTGTTCTCGAGTTACGACGGGGACCTCAGGGACCCGCCCTGGTGGCCTCAGGAACGGCCAGTCCCCATGCTAGTTGCTAGGGGGCCTCTCGGGATTCCTCTCCCGTCGATACCGGGGCCAAAAACCTTGTGTGGAGTCAGGGCCGGAACCGAGGATTCCTCTCAGGGGCTGACATGGATCTTTGGGTACTTCTGGAGTCTCCCCAGGTGAGTCAGGCCTCGTCTCGAGTGGGGGCATGCACGTGCGCTTTCCTTCCAGGCTGTAGCAGCAATGTCATTCTACCCGTCGCGTGGATCAAAGGATCTGTGGTTTTCCCTCGAGGCTTTCCCTCGAGGCTTTCCCACAGGGCTGTCCCACGTGCCACCGTGGTGTGAGTCGATACTCGGCGTGAAAGATGAGCCAGTGCAGGGCAAAGAGTTTCCTCTGGAATGGACTGAGAAATAACGGGGACTCTTGGAATGGTGGTACGACCATGGAGTTCCTCTCATCTTTCCTGTTGAGAGTGCCTCCTCTTGAGATGCGACGGGAATGCCGGGAATTCTTTCCCGTTGATAGCAGGGAAAGGATCCCTCATCTCGAGCTACGAGGGGGAAACGGGGCTCCTCTGGATGTGGGCGGGACCATCGTGTTTCCTCTCGAGTGGAGACGGGTATGGCGGTGAACTTCTTGAGTTGCAGCAAGGGTGTGAAAGACCCTTTCGAAGTTCCAGAGGTTCGGTGTCATTAGTCTCCAGACGTCTCATCGGAAATAGGCCTCATCTCGCCTGGAAGGGAGAACTTCCTGGATTTTCTCGAGTTGCGGCAGGTGTTCTCGAGTTACGACGGGGACCTCAGGGACCCGCCCTTGTGTCCTCAGGAAAGGCCAGTCCCCATGCGAGTTGCTCGGGGGCCTCTTGGGATTCCTCTCCCGTCGATACCGGGGCCAAAAATTTTGTGTGGAGTCAGGGCCGGAACCGAGGATTCCTCTCAGGGGATGACATGGATCTTTGGGTACTTCTGGAGTCTCCCCAGGGGAGTCAGGCCTCGTCTCGAGGGGGGCATGCACGTGCGCTTTCCTTCCAGGCTGTAGCAGCAATGTCACGATTCCCGTCGCGTGGATCAAAGGATCTGTGGTTTTCCCTCGAGGCTTTCCCACTGGGCTGTCCCACGTGCCACCGTGGTGTGAGTCGATCCTCGGCGTGAAAGATGAGCCAGTGCAGGGCAAAGAGGATCCTCTGGAATGGACTGAGAAATCTCGGGGACTCTTGGAATGGTGGTACGACCATGGAGTTCCTCTCGTCTTTCCTGTTGAGAGTGCCTCCTCTTGAGATGCGACGGGAACGCCGAAAATACTTTCCCGTTGATAGCAGGGAAAGGATCCCTCATCTCGAGCTCCGAGGGGCAAACGGGGCTCCTCTGGATGTGGGCGGGACCATCATTTTTCCTCTCGAGTGGAGACGGTTATGGCGGTGAACTTCTTGAGTTGCAGCAAGGGTGTGAAAGACCCTTTCGAAGTTCCAGAGGTTCCGTGTCATTAGTCTCCAGACGCCTCATCGTAAATAGGCCTCATCTCGCCTGGAAGGGAGAACTTCCTGGATTTTCTCGAGTTGCGGCAGGTGTTCTCGAGTTATGACGGGGACCTCAGGGACCCGCCCTGGTGGCCTCAGGAAAGGTCAGTCCCCTTGCGAGTTCCTAGGGGGCCTCTCGGGATTCCTCTCCCGTCGATACCGGGGCCAAAATACTTGTGTGGAGTCAGGGCCGGAACCGAGGATTCCTCTCAGGGGCTGACATGGATCTTTGGGTACTTCTGGAGTCTCCCCAGGGGAGTCAGGCCTCGTCTCGAGTGGGGGCATGCACGTGCGCTTTCCTTCCAGGCTGTAGCAGCAATGTCACGCTTCCCGTCGCGTGGATCAAAGGATCTGTGGTTTTCCCTCGAGGCTTTCCTTCGAGGCTTTCCCACAGGGCTGTCCCACGTGCCACCGTGGTGTGAGTCGATCCTCGGCGTGAAAGATGAGCCAGTGCAGGGCAAAGAGGCTCCTCTGGAATGGACTGAGACATCTGGGGGACTCTTGGAATGGTGGTACGACCTTGGAGTTCCTCTCGCCTTTCCTGTTGAGAGTGCCTCCTCTTGAGATGCGACGGGAACGCCGGGAATTCTTTCCCGTTGAAAGCAGGGAAAGGATCCCTCATCTCGAGCTACGAGGGGGAAACGGGGCTCCTCTGGATGTGGGCGGGACCATCGTGCTTCCTCTCGAGTGGAGACGGGTACGGCGGTGAACTTATTGAGTTGCAGCAAGGGTGTGAAAGACCCTTTCGAAGTTCCAGAGGTTAGGTGTCATTTGTCTCCAGAGGCCTCATCGGAAATAGGCCTCATCTCGCCTGGAAGGGAGAACTTCCTGGATTTTCTCGAGTTGCGGCAGGTGTTCTCGAGTTACGACGGGGACCTCAGGGACCCGCCCTGTTGGCCTCAGGAGAGGCCAGTCCCCATGCGAGTTGCTAGGGGGCCTCTCGGGATTCCTCTCCCGTCGATACCGGGGCCAAAAACCTTGTGTGGAGTCAGGGCCGGAACCGAGGATTCCTCTCAGGGGCTGACATGGATCTTTGGGTACTTCTGGAGTCTCCCCAGGGGAGTCAGGCCTCGTCTCGAGTGGGGGCATGCACGTGCGCTTTCCTCCCAGGCTGTAGCAGCAATGTCACGCTTCCCGTCGCGTGGATCAAAGGATCTGTGGTTTTCCCTCGAGGCTTTCCCTCGAGGCTTTCCCACAGGGCTGTCCCACATGCAACCGTGGTGTGAGTCGATCCTCGGAGTGAAAGATGAGCCAGTGCAGGGCAAAGAGGCTCCTCTGGAATGGACTGAGACATCTGGGGGACTCTTGGAATGGTGGTATGACCAGGGAGTTCCTCTCGCCTTTCCTGTTGAGAGTGCCTCCTCTTGAGATGCGACGGGAACGCCGGGAATTCTTTCCCGTTGAAAGCAGGGAATGGATCCGTCATCTCGAGCTCCAAGGGGGAAACGGGTCTCCTCTGGATGTGGGCGGGACCATCGTGCTTCCTCTCGAGTGGAGACGGGTATGGCGGTGAACTTCTTGAGTTGCAGCAAGGGTGTGAAAGACCCTTTCGAAGTTCCAGAGTTTAGGTGTCATTAGTCTCCAGACGCCTCATCGGAAATAGGCCTCATCTCGCCTGGAAGGGAGAACTTCCTGGATTTTCTCGAGTTGCGGCAGGTGTTCTCGAGTTACGACGGGGACCTCAGGGACCCGCCCTGGTGGCCTCAGGAGAGGCCAGTCCCCATGCGAGTTTCTAGGGGGCCTCTCGGGATTCCTCTCCCGTCGATACCAGGGCCAGAAACCTTGTGTGGAGTCAGGGCCGGAACCGAGGATTCATCTCAGGGGCTGACATGGATCTTTGGGTACTTCTGGAGACTCCCCAGGGGAGTCAGGCTTCGTCTCGAGTGGGGGCATGCACGTGCGCTTTCCTTCCAGGCTGTAGCAGCAATGTCACGCTTCCCGTCGCGTGGATCAAAGGATCTGTGGATTTCCCTGGAGGCTTTCCCTCGAGGCTTTCCCACAGGGCTGTCCCACGTGCCACCGTGGTGTGAGTCGATCCTCGGCGTGAAAGATGAGCCAGTGCAGGGCAAAGAGGCTCCTCTGGAATGGACTGAGACATCTGGGGGACTCTTGGAATGGTGGTACGACCATGGAGTTCCTCTCGCCTTTCCTGTTGAGAGTGCCTCCTCTTGAGATGCGACGGGAACGCCGGGAATTCTTTCCTGTTGACAGCAGGGAATGGATCCCTCATCTCGAGCTCCGAGGGGGAAACGGGTCTCCTCTGGATGTGGGCGGGATCATCGTGCTTCCTCTCGAGTGGAGACGGGTATGGCGGTGAACTTCTTGAGTTGCAGCAAGGGTGTGAAAGACCCTTTCGAAGTTCCAGAGTTTTGGTGTCATTAGTCTCCAGACGCCTCATCGGAAATAGGCCTCATCTCGCCTGGAAGGGAGAACTTACTGGATTTTCTCGAGTTGCGGCAGGTGTTCTCTAGTTACGACGGGACCTCAGGGACCCGTCCTGGTGGCCTCAGGAGAGGCCAGTCCCCATGCGAGTTGCTAGGGGGCCTCTCGGGATTCCTCTCCCGTCGATACCGGGGCCAAAAACCTTGTGTGGAGTCAGGGCCGGAACCGAGGATTTCTCTCAGGGGCTGACATGGATCTTTGGGTACTTCTGGAGTCTCCCCAGGGGAGTCAGGCCTCGTCTCGAGTGGGGGCATGCACGTGCGCTTTCCTTCCAGGCTGTAGCAGCAATGTCACGCTTCCCGTCGCGTGGATCAAAGGATCTGTGGTTTTCC
The DNA here is from genome assembly GCF_032405125.1 of Capricornis sumatraensis. Lineage (NCBI taxonomy): Eukaryota > Metazoa > Chordata > Mammalia > Artiodactyla > Bovidae > Capricornis > Capricornis sumatraensis. The sequence goes on along the minus strand of NC_091080.1, from coordinate 4,966,072 downwards.
CTCCAGGCTTTCGCTCGAGGCTTTCCCACAGGGCTGTCCCACGTGCCACCGTGGTGTGAGTCGATCCTCGGCGTGAAAGATGAGCCAGTGCAGGGCAAAGAGGCTCCTCTGGAATGGACTGAGACATCTGGGGGACTCTTGGAATGGTGGTACGACCATGGAGTTCCTCTCGCCTTTCCTGTTGAGAGTGCCTCCTCTTGAGATGCGACGGGAATGCCGGGAATTCTTTCCCGTTGACAGCAGGGAATGGATCCCTCATCTCGAGCTACGAGGGGGAAACGGGGCTCCTCTGGATATGGGCGGGACCATCGTGCTTCCTCTCGAGTGGAGACGGGTATGGCGGTGAACTTCTTGAGTTGCAGCAAGGGTGTGAAAGACCCCTTCGAAGTTCCAGAGGTTAGGTGTCATTTGTCTCCAGAGGCCTCATCGGAAATAGGCCTCATCTCGCCTGGAAAGGAGAACTTCCTGGATTTTCTCGAGTTGCGGCAGGTGTTCTCGAGTTACGACGGGGACCTCAGGGACCCGCCCTGGTGGCCTCAGGAGAGGCCAGTCCCCATGCGAGTTGCTAGGGGGCCTCTCGGGATTCCTCTCCCGTCGATACCGGGGCCAAAAACCTTGTGTGCAGTCAGGGCCGGAACCGAGGATTCCTCTCAGGGGCTGACATGGATCTTTGGGTACTTCTGGAGTCTCCCCAGGGGAGTCAGGCCTCGTCTCGAGTGTGGGCATGCACGTGCGCTTTCCTTCCAGGCTGTAGCAGCAATGTCACGCTTCCCGTCGCGTGGATCAAAGGATCTGTGATTTTCCCTCGAGGCTTTCCCTCGAGGCTTTCCCACAGGGCTGTCCCACGTACCACCGTGGTGTTGGTCGATCCTCGGCGTGAAAGATGAGCCAGTGCAGGGCAAAGAGGCTCCTCTGGAATGGACTGAGACATCTGGGGGACTCTTGGAATGGTGGTACGACCATGGAGTTCCTCTCGCCTTTCCTGTTGAGAGTGCCTCCTCTTGAGATGCGACGGGAACGCCGGGAATTATTTCCCGTTGATAGCAGGGAAAGGATCCCTCATCTCGAGCTACGAGGGGGAAACGGGGCTCCTCTGGATGTGGGCGGGACCATCGTGCTTCCTCTCGAGTGGAGACGGGTAAGGCGGTGAACTTCCTGAGTTGCAGCAAGGGTGTGAAAGACCCTTTCGAAGTTCCAGAGGTTCGGTGTCATTAGTCTCAAGACGCCTCATCGGAAATAGGCCTCATCTCGCCTGGAAGGGAGAACTTCCTGGATTTTCTCGAGTTGCGTCAGGTGTTCTCGAGTTACGACGGGGACCTCAGGGATCCGCCCTGGTGGCCTCAGGAAAGGCCAGTCCCCATGGGAGTTCCTAGGGGGCCTTTCGGGATTCCTCTCCCGTCGATACCGGGGCCAAAATCCTTGTGTGGAGTCAGGGCCGGAACGGAGGATTCCTCTAAGGGGCTGACATGGATCTTTGGGTCTTTCTGGAGTCTCCCCAGGGGAGTCAGGCCTCGTCTCGAGTGGGGGCATGCACGTGCGCTTTCCTTCCAGGCTGTAGCAGCAATGTCACGCTTCCCGTCGCGTGGATCAAAGGATCAGTGGTTTTCCCTCTAGGCTTTCCCTCGAGGCTATGCCACAGGGCTGTCCCACGTGCCACCGTGGTGTGAGTCGATCTTCGGCATGAAAGATGAGTCAGTGCAGGGCAAAGAGGTTCCTCTGGAATAGACTGAAACATCTGGGGGACTCTTGGAATGGTGGTACGACCATGGAGTTCCTCTCGTCTTTCCAGTTGAGAGTGCCTCCTCTTGAGATGCGACGGGAACGCCGAAAATACTTTCCCGTTGATAGCAGGGAAAGGATCCCTCATCTCGAGCTACGAGGGGCAAACGGGGCTCCTCTGGATGTGGGTGGGACCATCATGTTTCCTCTCGAGTGGAGACGGATATGGCGGTGAACTTCTTGAGTTGCAGCAAGGGTGTGAAAGACCCTTTCGAAGTTCCAGAGGTTCCGTGTCATTAGTCTCCAGACGCCTCATCGGAAATAGGCCTCATCTCGCCTGGAAGGGAGAACTTCCTGAAGTTTCTCGAGTTGCGGCAGGTGTTCTCGAGTTACGACGGGGACCTCAGGGACCCGCCCTGGTGGCCTCAGGAAAGGCCAATCCCCATGCGAGTTGCTCGGGGGCCTCTCAGGAATCCTCTCCTGTCGATACCGGGGCCAAAAAACTTGTGTGGAGTCAGGGCCGGAACCGAGGATTCCTCTCAGGGGCTGACATGGATCTTTGGGTACTTCTGGAGTCTCCCCAGGGGAGTCAGGCCTTGTCTCGAGTGGGGGCATGCACGTGCGCTTTCCTTCCAGGCTGTAGCAGCAATGTCTCGGTTCCCGTCGCGTGGATCAATGGATCTGTGGTTTTCCCTCGAGGCTTTCCCACAGGGCTGTCCCACGTGCCACCGTGGTGTGAGTCGATTCTCGGCGTGAAAGATGAGACAGTGCAGGTCAAAGAGGTTCCTCTGGATTGGACTGAGACATCTGGGGGACTCTTGGAATGGTGGTAGGACCATGGAGTTCCTCTCGCCTTTCCTGTTGAGAGTGCCTCCTCTTGAGATGCGACGGGAACGCCGGGAATTCTTTCCCGTTGAAAGCAGGGAAAGGATCCCTCATCTCGAGCTACGAGGGGGAAACGGGGCTCCTCTGGATGTGGGCGGGACCATCGTGCTTCCTCTCGAGTGGAGACGGGTATGGCGGTGAACTTCTTGAGTTGCAGCAAGGGTATGAAAGACCCTTTCGAAGTTCCAGAGGTTCGGTGTCATTAGTCTCCAGACGCCTCATCGGAAATAGGCCTCATCTCGCCTGGAAGGGAGAACTTCCTGGATTTTCTCGAGTTGCGGCAGGTGTTCTCGAGTTACGACGGGGACCTCAGGGACCCGCCCTGGTGTCCTCAGGAAAGGCCAGTCCCCATGCGAGTTGCTCGGGGGCCTCTCGGGATTCCTCTCCCGTCGATACCGGGGCCAAAATCCTTCTGTGGAGTCAGGGCCGGAACCGAGGATTCCTCTCAGGGGCTGACATGGATCTTTGGGTACTTCTGGAGTCTCCCCAGGGTGGTCAGGCTTCGTCTCGAGTGGGGGCATGCACGTGCGCTTTCCTTCCAGGCTGTAGCAGCAATGTCACGCTTCCCGTCGCGTGGATCAAAGGATCTGTGGTTTTCCCTCGAGGCTTTCCCTCGAGGCTTTCCCACAGGGCTGTCTCACGTGCCACCGTTGTGTGAGTCGATCCTCGGCGTGAAAGATGAGCCAGTGCAGGGCAAACAGGTTCCTCTGGAATGGACTGAGACATCTGGGGGACTCTTGGAATGGTGGTACGACCATGGAGTTCCTCTCGCCTTTCCTGTTGAGAGTGCCTCCTCTTGAGATGCGACGGGAACGCCGGGAATTCTTTCCCGTTGAAAGCAGGGAAAGGATCCCTCATCTCGAGCTACGAGGGGGAAACGGGGCTCCTCTGGATGTGGGCGGGACCATCGTGCTTCCTCTCGAGTGGAGACGGGTATTGCGGTGAAATTTTCGAGTTGCAGCAAGGGTGTGAAAGACCCTTTCGAAGTTCCAGAGGTTAGGTGTCATTAGTCTCCAGACGCCTCATCAGAAATAGGCCTCATTTCGCCTGGAAAGGAGAACTTCCTGGATTTTCTCGAGTTGCGGCAGCTGTTCTCGAGTTACGACGGGGACCTCAGGGACCCGCCCTGGTGGCCTCAGGAACGGCCAGTCCCCATGCTAGTTGCTAGGGGGCCTCTCGGGATTCCTCTCCCGTCGATACCGGGGCCAAAAACCTTGTGTGGAGTCAGGGCCGGAACCGAGGATTCCTCTCAGGGGCTGACATGGATCTTTGGGTACTTCTGGAGTCTCCCCAGGGGAGTCAGGCCTCGTCTCGAGTGGGGGCATGCACGTGCGCTTTCCTTCCAGGCTGTAGCTGCAATGTCATTCTTCCCGTCGCGTGGATCAAAGGATCTGTGGTTTTCCCTCGAGGCTTTCCCTCGAGGCTTTCCCACAGGGCTGTCCCACGTGCCACCGTGGTGTGAGTCGATCCTCGGCGTGAAAGATGAGCCAGTGCAGGGCAAAGAGTTTCCTCTGGAATGGACTGAGAAATCTCGGGGACTCTTGGAATGGTGGTACGACCATGGAGTTCCTCTCATCTTTCCTGTTGAGAGTGCCTCCTCTTGAGATGCGACGGGAACGCCGGGAATTCTTTCCCGTTGATAGCAGGGAAAGGATCCCTCATCTCGAGCTACGAGGGGGAAACGGGGCTCCTCTGGATGTGGTCGGGACCATCGTGTTTCCTCTCGAGTGGAGACGGGTATGGCGGTGAACTTCTTGAGTTGCAGCAAGGGTGTGAAAGACCCTTTCGAAGTTCCAGAGGTTCGGTGTCATTAGTCTCCAGACGTCTCATCGGAAATAGGCCTCATCTTGACTGGAAGGGAGAACTTCCTTGATTTTCTCGAGTTGCGGCAGGTGTTCTCGAGTTACGACGGGGACCTCAGGGACCCGCCCTGGTGTCCTCATGAAAGGCCAGTCCCCATGCGAGTTGCTAGGGGGCCTCTCGGGATTCCTCTCCCGTCGATACCGGGGCCAAAAACTTTGTGTGGAGTCAGGGCCGGAACCGAGGATTCCTCTCAGGGGATGACATGGATCTTTGGGTACTTCTGGAGTCTCCCCAGGGGAGTCAGGCCTCGTCTCGAGTGGGGGCATGCACGTGCGCTTTCCTTCCAGGCTGTAGCAGCAATGTCACGATTCCCGTCGCGTGGATCAAAGGATCTGTGGTTTTCCCTCGAGGCTTTCCCACTGGGCTGTCCCACGTGCCACCGTGGTGTGAGTCGATCCTCGGCGTGAAAGATGAGCCAGTGCAGGGCAAAGAGGTTCCTCTGGAATGGACTGAGAAATCTCGGGGACTCTTGGAATGGTGGTACGACCATGGAGTTCCTCTCGTCTTTCCTGTTGAGAGTGCCTCCTCTCGAGATGCGACGGGAACGCCGAAAATACTTTCCCGTTGATAGCAGGGAAAGGATCCCTCATCTCGAGCTCCGAGGGGCAAACGGGGCTCCTCTGGATGTGGGCGGGACCATCATGTTTCCTCTCGAGTGGAGACGGTTATGGCGGTGAACTTCTTGAGTTGCAGCAAGGGTGTGAAAGACCCTTTCGAAGTTCCAGAGGTTCCGTGTCATTAGTCTCCAGACGCCTCATCGTAAATAGGCCTCATCTCGCCTGGAAGGGAGAACTTCCTGGATTTTCTCGAGTTGCGGCAGGTGTTCTCCAGTTATGACGGGGACCTCAGGGACCCGCCCTGGTGGCCTCAGGAAAGGTCAGTCCCCTTGCGAGTTCCTAGGGGGCCTCTCGGGATTCCTCTCCCGTCGATACCGGGGCCAAAATACTTGTGTGGAGTCAGGGCCGGAACCGAGGATTCCTCTCAGGGGCTGACATGGATCTTTGGGTACTTCTGGAGTCTCCCCAGGGGAGTCAGGCCTCGTCTCGAGTGGGGGCATGCTCGTGCGCTTTCCTTACAGGCTGTAGCAGCAATGTCATGGTTCCCGTCGCGTGGATCAAAGGATCTGTGGTTTTCCCTCGAGGCTTTCCCACAGGGCTGTTCCACGTGCCACAGTGGTGTGAGTCGATCCTCGGCGTTAAAGATTAGCCAGTGCAGGGCAAAGAGGTTCCGCTGGAATGGACTGAGACATCTGGGGGACTCTTGGAATGGTGGTACGACCATGGAGTTCCTCTCGCCTTTCCTGTTGAGAGTTCCTCCTCTTGAGATGCGACGGGAACGCCGGGAATTCTTTCCTGTTGAAAGCAGGGAAAGGATCCCTCACCTCGAGCTACGAGGGGGAAACGGGGCTCCTCTGGATGTGGGCGGGACCATCGTGCTTCCTCTCGAGTGGAGACGGGTATGGCGGTGAACTTCTTGAGTTGCAGCAAGGGTGTGAAAGACCCTTTTGAAGTCCAAGAGATTAGCTGTCATTAGACTCCAGACGCCTCATCGGAAATAGGCCTCATCTCGCCTGGAAGGGAGAACTTCCTGGATTTTCTCGAGTTGCGGCAGGTGTTCTTGAGTTACGACGGGGACCTCAGGGACCCGCCGTGGTGGCCACAGGAGAGGCCAGTCCCCATGCGAGTGGCTAGGGGGCCTCACCGGATTCCTATCCCGTCGATACCGGGGCCAAAAACCTTGTGTGGAGTCAGGGCCGAAACCGAAGATTCCTCTCAGGGGCTGACATGGATCTTTGGGTACTTCTGGAGTCTCCCCAAGGGAGTCAGGCCTCGTCTCGAGTGGGGGCATGCACATGCGCATTCCTTCCAGGCTGTAGCAGCAATGTCACGCTTCCCGGCTCGTGGATCAAAGGATCTGTGGTTTTCACTCGAGGCTTTCCCTCGAGGCTTTCCCACAGGGCTGTCCCAAGTGCCACCGTGGTGTGAGTCAATCCTCGGCGTGAAAGATGAGCCAGTGCAGGGCAAAGAGTTTCCTCTGGAATGGACTGAGAAATCTCGGGGACTCTTGGAATGGTGGTACGACCATGGAGTTCCTCTCATCTTTCCTGTTGAGAGTGCCTCCTCTTGAGATGCGACGGGAACGCCGGGAATTCTTTCCCGTTGATAGCAGGGAAAGGATCCATCATCTCGAGCTACGAGGGGGAAACGGGGCTCCTCTGGATGTGGGCGGGACCATCGTGTTTCCTCTCGAGTGGAGACGGGTATGGCGGTGAACTTCTTGAGTTGCAGCAAGGGTGTGAAAGACCCTTTCGAAGTTCCAGAGGTTCGGTGTCATTAGTCTCCAGACGTCTCATCGGAAATAGGCCTCATCTCGCCTGGAAGGGAGAACTTCCTGGATTTTCTCGAGTTGCGGCAGGTGTTATCGAGTTACGACGGGGACCTCAGGGACCCGCCCTGGTGGCCTCAGGAAAGGCCAGTCCCCATGCGAGTTGCTCGGGGGCCTCTCGGGATTCCTCTCCCGTCGATATGGGGGCCAAAAACTTTGTGTGGAGTCAGGGCCGGAACCGAGGATTCCTCTCAGGGGCTGACATGGATCTTTGGGTACTTCTGGAGTCTCCCCAGGGGAGTCAGGCCTCGTCTCGAGTGGGGGCATGCACGTGCGCTTTCCTTCCAGGCTGTAGCAGCAATGTCACGCTTCCCGTCGCGTGGATCAAAGGATCTGTCGTTTACCCTCGAGGCTTTCCCACAGGGCTGTCCCACGTGCCACCGTGGTGTGAGTCGATCCTCGGCGTGAAAGATGAGCCAGTGCAGGGCAAAGAGGTTCCTCTGGAATGGACTGAGACATCTGGGGGACTCTTGGAATGGTGGTACGACCATGGAGTTCCTCTCGTCTTTCCTGTTGAGAGTGCCTCCTCTTGAGATGCGACGGGAACGCCGAAAATACTTTCCCGTTGATAGCAGGGAAAGGATCCCTCATCTCGAGCTACGAGGGGCAAACGGGGCTCCTCTGGATGTGGGCGGGACCATCATGTTTCCTCTCGAGTGGAGACGGATATGGCGGTGAACTTCTTGAGTTGCAGCAAGGGTGTGAAAGACCCTTTCGAAGTTCCAGAGGTTCCGTGTCATTAGTCTCCAGACGCCTTATCGGAAATAAGCCTCATCTCGCCTGGAAGGGAGAACTTCCTGGATTTTCTCGAGTTGCGGCAGGTGTTCTCGAGTTACGACGGGGACCTCAGGAACCCGCCCTGGTGGCCTCAGGAAAGGTCAGTCCCCTTGCGAGTTCCTAGGGGGCCTCTCGGGATTCCTCTCCCGTCGATACCGGGGCCATAATACTTGTGTGGAGTCAGGGCCGGAACCGAGGATTCCTCTCAGGGGCTGACATGGATCTTTGGGTACTTCTGGAGTCTCCCCAGGGGAGTCAGGCCTCGTCTCGAGTGGGGGCATGCACGTGCGCTTTCCTTACAGGCTGTAGCAGCAATGTCACGGTTCCCGTCGCGTGGATCAAAGGATCTGTGGTTTTCCCTCGAGGCTTTCCCACAGGGCTGTCCCACGTGCCACCGTGGTGTGAGTCGATCCTCGGCGTGAAAGATGAGCCAGTGCAGGGCAAAGAGGTTCCTCTGGAATGGACTGAGACATCTGGGGGACTCTTGGAATGGTGGTACAACCATGGAGTTCCTCTCGCCTTTCCTGTTGAGAGTTCCTCCTCTTGAGATGCGACGGGAACGCCGGGAATTCTTTCCTGTTGAAAGCAGGGAAAGGATCCCTCATCTCGAGCTACGAGGGGGAAACGGGGCTCCTCTGAATGTGGGCGGGACCATCGTGCTTCCTCTCGAGTGGAGACGGGTATGGCGGTGAACTTCTTGAGTTGCAGCAAGGGTGTGAAAGACCCTTTTGAAGTCCCAGAGATTAGCTGTCATTAGACTCCAGACGCCTCATCGGAAATAGGCCTCATCTCGCCTGGAACGGGGAACTTCCTGGATTTTCTCGAGTTGCGGCAGGTGTTCTCGAGTTACGACGGGGACGTGAGGGACAAGCCCTGGTGGCCTCAGGAAACTCCAGTCCCCATACGAGTTGCTAGGGTGCCTCTCGGGATTCCTCTCCAGTCGATACCGGGGCCTAAAACCTTGTGTGGAGTCAGGGCCGGCACGGAGGATTCCTCTAAGGGGCTGACATGGATCTTTGGGTCTTTCTGGAGTCTCCCCAGGGGAGTCAGGCCTCGTCTCGAGTGGGGGCATGCACGTGCGCTTTCCTTCCAGGCTGTAGCAGCAATGTCACGCTTCCCGTCGCGTGGATCAAAGGATCAGTGGTTTTCCCTCTAGGCTTTCCCTCGAGGCTATGCCACAGGGCTGTCCCACGTGCCACCGTGGTGTGAGTCGATCTTCGGCATGAAAGATGAGTCAGTGCAGGGCAAAGAGGTTCCTCTGGAATAGACTGAAACATCTGGGGGACTCTTGGAATGGTGGTACGACCATGGAGTTCCTCTCGTCTTTCCAGTTGAGAGTGCCTCCTCTTGAGATGCGACGGGAACGCCGAAAATACTTTCCCGTTGATAGCAGGGAAAGGATCCCTCATCTCGAGCTACGAGGGGCAAACGGGGCTCCTCTGGATGTGGGTGGGACCATCATGTTTCCTCTCGAGTGGAGACGGATATGGCGGTGAACTTCTTGAGTTGCAGCAAGGGTGTGAAAGACCCTTTCGAAGTTCCAGAGGTTCCGTGTCATTAGTCTCCAGACGCCTCATCGGAAATAGGCCTCATCTCGCCTGGAAGGGAGAACTTCCTGAAGTTTCTCGAGTTGCGGCAGGTGTTCTCGAGTTACGACGGGGACCTCAGGGACCCGCCCTGGTGGCCTCAGGAAAGGCCAATCCCCATGCGAGTTGCTCGGGGGCCTCTCAGGAATCCTCTCCTGTCGATACCGGGGCCAAAAAACTTGTGTGGAGTCAGGGCCGGAACCGAGGATTCCTCTCAGGGGCTGACATGGATCTTTGGGTACTTCTGGAGTCTCCCCAGGGGAGTCAGGCCTTGTCTCGAGTGGGGGCATGCACGTGCGCTTTCCTTCCAGGCTGTAGCAGCAATGTCTCGTTTCCCGTCGCGTGGATCAATGGATCTGTGGTTTTCCCTCGAGGCTTTCCCACAGGGCTGTCCCACGTGCCACCGTGGTGTGAGTCGATTCTCGGCGTGAAAGATGAGACAGTGCAGGGCAAAGAGGTTCCTCTGGATTGGACTGAGACATCTGGGGGACTCTTGGAATGGTGGTAGGACCATGGAGTTCCTCTCGCCTTTCCTGTTGAGAGTGCCTCCTCTTGAGATGCGACGGGAACGCCGGGAATTCTTTCCCGTTGAAAGCAGGGAAAGGATCCCTCAACTCGAGCTACGAGGGGGAAACGGGGCTCCTCTGGATGTGGGCGGGACCATCGTGCTTCCTCTCGAGTGGAGACGGGTATGGCAGTGAACTTCTTGAGTTGCAGCAAGGGTGTGAAAGACCCTTTCGAAGTTCCAGAGGTTCGGTGTCATTAGTCTCCAGACGCCTCATCGGAAATAGGCCTCATCACGCCTGGAAGGGAGAACTTCCTGGATTTTCTCGAGTTGCGGCAGGTGTTCTCGAGTTACGACGGGGACCTCAGGGACCCGTCCTGGTGGCCTCAGGTACGGCCAGTCCCCATGCTAGTTGCTAGGGGGCCTCTCGGGATTCCTCTCCCGTCGATACCGGGGCCAAAAACCTTGTGTGGAGTCAGGGCCGGAATCGAGGATTCCTCTCAGGGGCTGACATGGATCTTTGGGTACTTCTGGAGTCTCCCCAGGGGAGTCAGGCCTCGTCTCGAGTGGGGGCATGCACGTGCGCTTTCCTTCCAGGCTGTAGCAGCAATGTCATGCTTCCCGTCGCGTGGATCAAAGGATCTGTGGTTTTCCCTCGAGGCTTTCCCTCGAGGCTTTCCCACAGGGCTGTCCCACGTGCCACCATGGTGTGAGTCTATCCTCGGCGTGAAAGATGAGCCAGTGCAGGGCAAAGAGTTTCCTCTGGAATGGACTGAGAAATCTCGGGGACTCTTGGAATGGTGATACGACCATGGAGTTCCTCTCATCTTTCCTGTTGAGAGTGCCTCCTCTTGAGATGCGACGGGAACGCCGGGAATTCTTTCCCGTTGATAGCAGGGAAAGGATCCCTCATCTCGAGCTACGAGGGGGAAACGGGGCTCCTCTGGATGTGGGCGGGACCATCGTGTTTCCTCTCGAGTGGAGACGGGTATGGCGGTGAACTTCTTGAGTTGCAGCAAGGGTGTGAAAGACCCTTTCGAAGTTCCAGAGTTTAGGTGTCATTAGTCTCCAGACGCCTCATCGGAAATAGGCCTCATCTCGCCTGGAAGGGAGAACTTCCTGGATTTTCTCGAGTTGCGGCAGGTGTTCTCGAGTTACGACGGGGACCTCAGGGACCCGCCCTGGTGTCCTCAGGAAAGGCCAGTCCCCATGCGAGTTGCACGGGGGCCTCTCGGGATTCCTCTCCCGTCGATACCGGGGCCAAAATCCTTCTGTGGAGTCAGGGCCGGAACCGAGGATTTCTCTCAGGGGCTGACATGTGTCTTTGGGTACTTCTGGAGTCTCCCCAGGGGGTCAGGCCTCGTCTCGAGTGGGGGCATGCAGGTGCGCCTTCCTTCCAGGCTGTAGCAGCAATGTCACGCTTCCCGTCGCGTGGATCAAAGGATCTGTGGTTTTCCCTCGAGGCTTTCCCTCGAGGCTTTCCCACAGGGCTGTCTCACGTGCCACCGTTGTGTGAGTCGATCCTCGGCGTGAAAGATGAGCCAGTGCAGGGCAAACAGGTTCCTCTGGAATGGACTGAGACATCTGGGGGACTCTTGGAATGGTGGTACGACCATGGAGTTCCTCTCGCCTTTCCTGTTGAGAGTGCCTCCTCTTGAGATGCGACGGGAACGCCGGGAATTCTTTCCCGTTGAAAGCAGGGAAAGGATCCCTCATCTCGAGCTACGAGGGGGAAACGGGGCTCCTCTGGATGTGGGCAGGACCATCGTGCTTCCTTTCGAGTGGAGACGGGTATGGCGGTGAAATTCTTGAGTTGCAGCAAGGGTGTGAAAGACCCTTTCGAAGTTCCAGAGGTTAGGTGTCATTAGTCTCCAGACGCCTCATCGGAAATAGGCCTCATTTCGCCTGGAAAGGAGAACTTCCTGGATTTTCTCGAGTTGCGGCAGGTGTTCTCGATTTACAACTGGGACCTCAGGGACCCGCCCTGGTGGCCTCAGGAGAGGCCAGTCCCCATGCTAGTTGCTATGGGGCCTCTCGGGATTCCTCTCTCGTCGATACCGGGGCCAAAAACCTTGTGTGGAGTCAGGGCCGGAACCGAGGATTCCTCTCAGGGATTGACATGGATCTTTGGGTAATTCTGGAGTCTCCCCAGGGGAGTCAGGACTCGTCTCGAGTGGGGGCATGCACGTGCGCTTTCCTTCAGGCTGTAGCAGCAATGTCATGCTTCCCGTCGCGTGGATCAAAGGATCTGTGGTTTTCCCTCGAGGCTTTCCCTTGAGGCTTTCCCACAGGGCTGTCCCACGTGCCACCATGGTGTGAGTCGATCCTCGGCGTGAAAGATGAGCCAGTGCAGGGCAAAGAGGTTCCTCTGGAATGGACTGAGAAATCTCGGGGACTCTTGGAATGGTGGTACGACCATAGAGTTCCTCTCATCTTTCCTGATGAGAGTGCCTCCTCTTGAGATGCGACGGGAACGCCGGGAATTCTTTCCCGTTGATAGCAGGGAAAGGATCCCTCATCTCGAGCTACGAGGGGGAAACGGGGCTCCTCTGGATGTGGGCGGGACCATCGTGTTTCCTCTCGAGTGGAGACGGGTATGGCGGTGAACTTCTTGAGTTGCAGCAAGGGTGTGAAAGACCCTTTCGAAGTTCCAGAGGTTCGGTATCATTAGTCTCCAGACGCCTCATCGGAAATAGGCCTCATCTCGCCTGGAAGGGAGAACTTCCTGGATTTTCTCGAGTTGAGGCAGGTGTTCTCGAGTTACGACGGGGACCTCAGGGACCCGCCCTGGTGTCCTCAGGAAAGGCCAGTCCCCATGCGAGTTGCTCGGGGGCCTCTCGGGATTCCTCTCCCGTCGATACCGGGGCCAAAATCCTTCTGTGGAGTCAGGGCCGGAACCGAGGATTCCTCTCAGGGGCTGACATGGGTCTTTGGGTACTTCTGGAGTCTCCCCAGGGGGGTCAGGCCTCGTCTCGAGTGGGGCCATGCACGTGCGCCTTCATTCCAGGCTGTAGCAGCAACGTCACGCTTCCCGTCGCGTGGATCAAAGGATCTGTGGTTTTCCCTCGAGGCTTTCCCTCGAGGCTTTCCCACAGGGCTGTCTCACGTGCCATCGTGGTGTGAGTCGATCTTCGGCGTGAAAGATGAGCCAGTGCAGGGCAAACAGGTTCCTCTGGAATGGACTGAGACATCTGGGGGACTCTTGGAATGGTGGTACGACCATGGAGTTCCTCTCGCCTTTCCTGTTGAGAGTGCCTCCTCTTGAGATGCGACGGGAACGCCGGGAATTCTTTCCCGTTGAAAGCAGGGAAAGGATCCCTCATCTCGAGCTACGAGGGGGAAACGGGGCTCCTCTGGATGTGGGCGGGACCATCGTGCTTCCTCTCGAGTGGTGACGGGTACGGCGGTGAACTTCTTGAGTTGCAGCAAGGGTGTGAAAGACCCTTTCTAAGTTCCAGAGGTTAGGTGTCATTTGTCTCCAGAGGCCTCATCGGAAATAGGCCTCATCTCGCCTGGAAGGGAGAACTTCCTGGATTTTCTCGAGTTGCGTCAGGTGTTCTCGAGTTACGACGGGGACCTCAGGGACCCGCCGTGGTGGCCTCAGGAGAGGCCAGTCCCCATGCGAGTTGCTAGGGGGCCTCTCGGGATTCCTCTCCCGTCGATTCCGGGGCCAAAAACCTTGTGTGGAGTCAGGGCCGGAACCGAGGATTCCTCTCATGGGCTGACATGGATCTTTGGGTACTTGTGGAGTCTCCCCAGGGGAGTCAGGCCTCGTCTCGAGTGTGGGCATGCACGTGCGCTTTCCTTCCAGGCTGTAGCAGCAATGTCACGCTTCCCGTCGCGTGGATCAAAGGATCTGTGGTTTTCCCTCGAGGCTTTCCCTCGAGACTTTCCCACAGGGCTGTCCCACGTGCCACCGTGGTGTGAGTCGATCCTCGGCGTGAAAGATGAGCCAGTGCAGGGCAAAGAGGCTCCTCTGGAATGGACTGAGACATCTGGGGGACTCTTGGAATGGTGGTACGACCATGGAGTTCCTCTCGCCTTTCCTGTTGAGAGTGCCTCCTCTTGAGATGCGACGGGAACGCCGGGAATTCTTTCCCGTTGAAAGCAGGGAAAGGATCCCTCATCTCGAGCTACGAGGGGGAAACGGGGCTCCTCTGGATGTGGGCGGGACCATCGTGCTTCCTCTCGAGTGGAGACGGGTACGGCGGTGAACTTCTTGAGTTGCAGCAAGGGTGTGAAAGACCCTTTCGAAGTTCCAGAGGTTAGGTGTCATTTGTCTCCAGAGGCCTCATCGGAAATAGGCCTCATCTCGCCTGGAAGGGAGAACTTCCTGGATTTTCTCGAGTTGCGGCAGGTGTTCTCGAGTTACGACGGGGACCTCAGGGACCCGCCGTGGTGGCCTCAGGAGAGGCCAGTCCCCATGCGAGTTGCTAGGGGGCCTCTCGGGATTCCTCTCCCGTCGATACCGGGGCCAAAAACCTTGTGTGGAGTCAGGGCCGGAACCGAGGATTCCTCTCAGGGGCTGACATGGATCTTTGGGTACTTCTGGAGTCTCCCCAGGGGAGTCAGGCCTCGTCTCGAGTGGGGGCATGCACGTGCGCTTTCCTTCCAGGCTGTAGCAGCAATGTCACGCTTCCCGTCGCGTGGATCAAAGGATCTGTGGTTTTCCCTCGAGGCTTTCCCTCGAGGCTTTCCCACAGGGCTGTCCCACGTGCCACTGTGGTGTGAGTCGATCCTCGGCGTGAAAGATGAGCCAGTGCAGGGCAAAGAGGCTCCTCTGGAATGGACTGAGACATCTGGTGGACTCTTGGAATGGTGGTACGACCATGGAGTTCCTCTCGCCTTTCCTGTTGAGAGTGCCTCCTCTTGAGATGCGACGAGAACGCCGGGAATTCTTTCCCCTTGAAAGCAGGGAAAGGATCCCTCATCTCGAGCTACGAGGGGGAAACGGGGCTCCTCTGGATGTGGGCGGGACGATCGTGCTTCCTCTCGAGTGGACACGGGTATGGCGCTGAACTTCTTGAGTTGCAGCAAGGGTGTGAAAGACCCTTTCGAAGTTCCAGAGGTTAGGTGTCATTCGTCTCCAAACGCCTCATCGGAAATAGGCCTCATCTCGCCTGGAAGGAAGAACTTCCTGGATTTTCTCGAGTTGCGACAGGTGTTCTCGAGTTACGACGGGGACCTCAGGGACACGCCCTGGTGGCCTCAGGAGAGGCCAGTCCCCATGCGAGTTGCTAGGGGGCCTCTCGGTATTCCTCTCCCGTCGATACTGGGGCAAAAACCTTGTGTGGTGTCAGGGCCGGAACCGAGGATTTCTCTCAGGGCCTGACATGGATCTTTGGGTACTTCTGGAGTCTCCCCAGGGGAGTCAGGCCTCGTCTCGAGTGGGGGCATGCACGTGCGCTTTCCTTCCAGGCTGTAGCAGCAATGTCACGCTTCCCGTCGCGTGGATCAAAGGATCTGTGGTTTTCCCTCGAGGCTTTCCCTCGAGGCTTTCCCACAGGGCTGTCCCACGTGCCACCGTGGTGTGAGTCGATCCTCGGCGTGAAAGATGAGCCAGTGCAGGGCAAAGAGGCTCCTCTGGAATGGACTGAGACATCTGGGGGACTCTTGGAATGGTGGTACGACCATGGAGTTCCTCTCGCCTTTCCTGTTGAGAGTGCCTCCTCTTGAGATGCGACGGGAACGCCGGGAATTCTTTCCCGTTGAAAGCAGGGAAAGGATCCCTCATCTCGAGCTACGAGGGGGAAACGGGGCTCCTCTGGATGTGGGCGGGACCATCGTGCTTCCTCTCGAGTAGAGACGGGTACGGCGGTGAACTTCTTGAGTTGCAGCAAGGGTGTGAAAGACCCTTTCGAAGTTCCAGAGGTTAGGTGTCATTTGTCTCCAGAGGCCTCATCGGAAATAGGCCTCATCTCGCCTGGAAGGGAGAACTTCCTGGATTTTCTCGAGTTGCGACAGGTGTTCTCGAGTTACGACGGGGACCTCAGGGACCCGCCATGGTGGGCTCAGGAGAGGCCAGTCCCCATGCGAGTTGCTAGGGGGCCTCTCGGGATTCCTCTCCCGTCGATACCGGGGCCAAAAACCTTGTGTGGAGTCAGGGCCGGAACCGAGGATTCCTCTCAGGGGCTGACATGGATCTTTGGGTACTTCTGGAGTCTCCCCAGGGGAGTCAGGCCTCGTCTCGAGTGGGGGCATGCACGTGCGCTTTCCTTCCAGGCTGTAGCAGCAATGTCACGCTTCCCGTCGCGTGGATCAAAGGATCTGTGGTTTTCCCTCGAGGCTTTCCCTCGAGGCTTTCCCACAGGGCTGTCCCACGTGCCACCGTGGTGTGAGTCGATCCTCGGCGTGAAAGATGAGCCAGTGCAAGGCAAAGAGGTTCCTCTGGAATGCACTGAGACATGTGGGGGACTCTTGGAATGGTGGTACGACCATGGAGTTCCTCTCGCCTTTCCTGTTGAGAGTGCCTCCTCTTGAGATGCGACGGGAACGCCGGGAATTCTTTCCCGATGAAAGCAGGGAAAGGATCCCTCATCTCGAGCTACGAGGGGGAAACGGGGCTCCTCTGGATGTGGGCGGGACCATCGTGCTTCCTCTCGAGTGGAGACGGGTATGGCGGTGAACTTCTTGAGTTGCAGCAAGGGTGTGAAAGACCCTTTCGAAGTTCCAGAGGTTAGGTGTCATTAGTCTCCAGACGCCTCATCGGAAATAGGCCTCATCTCGCCTGGAAGGGAGAACTTCCTGGATTTTCTCGAGTTGCGGCAGGTGTTCTCGAGTTACGACGGGGACCTCAGGGACCCGCCCTGGTGGCCTCAGGAGAGGCCAGTCCCCATGCGAGTTGCTAGGGGGCCTCTCGGGATTCCTCTCCCGTCGATACCGGGGCCAAAAACCTTGTGTGGAGTCAGGGCCGGAACCGAGGATTCCTCTCAGGGGCTGACATGGATCTTTGGGTACTTCTGGAGTCTCCCCAGGGGAGTCAGGCCTCGTCTCGAGTGGGGGCATGCACGTGCGCTTTCCTTCCAGGCTGTAGCAGCAATGTCACGCTTCCCGTCGCGTGGATCAAAGGATCTGTGGTTTTCCCTCGAGGCTTTCCCTCGAGGCTTTCCCACAGGGCTGTCCCACGTGCCACCGTGGTGTGTGTGGATCCTCGGCGTGAAAGATGAGCCAGTGCAGGGCAAAGAGGTTCCTCTGGAATGGACTGAGACATCTGGGGGACTCTTGGAATGGTGGTACGACCATGGAGTTCCTCTCGCCTTTCCTGTTGAGAGTGGCTCCTCTTGAGATGCGACGGGAACGCCGGGAATTCTTTCCCGTTGAAAGCAGGGAAAGGATCCCTCATCTCGAGCTCCGAGGGGGAAACGGGGCTCCTCTGGATGTGGGCGGGACCATCGTGCTTCCTCTCGAGTGGAGACGGGTATGGCGGTGAACTTCTTGAGTTGCAGCAAGGGTGTGAAAGACCCTTTCGAAGTTCCAGAGGTTAGGTGTCATTAGTCTCCAGACGCCTCATTGGAAATAGGCCTCATCTCGCCTGGAAGGGAGAACTTCCTGGATTTTCTCGAGTTGCGGCAGGTGTTCTCGAGTTACGACGGGGACCTCAGGGACCCGCCCTGGTGGGCTCAGGAGAGGCCAGTCCCCATGCGAGTTGCTAGGGGGCCTCTCGGGATTCCTCTCCCGTCGATACCGGGGCCAAAAACCTTGTGTGGAGTCAGGGCCGGAACCAAGGATTCCTCTCAGGGGCTGACATGGATCTTTGGGTACTTCTGGAGTCTCCCCAGGGGAGTCAGGCCTCGTCTCGAGTGGGGGCATGCACGTGCGCTTTCCTTCCAGGCTGTAGCAGCAATGTCACACTTCCTGTCGCGTGGATCAAAGGATCTGTGGTTTTCCCTCGAGGCTTTCCCTCGAGGCTTTCCCACAGGGCTGTCCCACGTGCCACCGTGGTGTGAGTCGATCCTCGGCGTGAAACATGAGCCAGTGCAGGGCAAAGAGGTTCCTCTGGAATGGACTGAGACATCTGGGGGACTCTTGGAATGGTGGTACGACCATGGAGTTCCTCTCGCCTTTCCTGTTGAGTGCCTCCTCTTGAGATGCGACGGGAACGCCGGGAATTCTTTCCCGTTGAAAGCAGGGAAAGGATCCCTCATCTCGAGCTACGAGGGGGAAACGGGGCTCCTCTGGATGTGGGCGGGACCATCGTGCTTCCTCTCGAGTGGACACGGGTATGGCGGTGAACTTCTTGAGTTGAAGCAAGGATGTGAAAGACCCTTTCAAAGTTCCAGAGGTTAGGTGTCATTCGTCTCCAGACGCCTCATCGGAAATAGGCCTCATCTCGCCTGGAAGGTAGAACTTCCTGGATTTTCTCGAGTTGCGGCAGGTGTTGTCGAGTTCCGACGGGGACCTCAGGGACCCGCCCTGGTGGCCTCAGGAGAGGCCAGTCCCCATGCGAGTTGCTAGGGGGCCTCTCGGGATTCCTCTCCCGTCGATACCGGGGCCAAAAACCTTGTGTGGAGTCAGGGCCGGAACCGAGGATTCCTCTCAGGGGCTGACATGGATCTTTGGGTACTTGTGGAGACTCCCCAGCGGAGTCAGGCCTCGTCTCGAGTGGGGGCATGCACGTGCGCTTTCCTTCCAGGCTGTAGCACCAATGTCACGCTTCCGGTCGCGTGGATCAAAGGATCTGTGGTTTTCCCTCGAGGCTTTCCCACAGAGCTCTCCCACGTGCCACCGTGGTGTGAGTCGATCCTCGGCGTGAAAGATGAGCCAGTGCAGGGCAAAGAGCTTCCTCTGGAAAGGACTGAGACATCTGGGGGACTCTTGGAATGGTGGTACGACCATGGAGTTCCTCTCGCCTTTCCAGTTGAGAGTGCCTCCTCTTGAGATGCGACGGGAACGCCGGGAATTCTTTCCCGTTGAAAGCAGGGAAAGGATCCCTCATCTCGAGCTACGAGGGGGAAACGGGGCTCCTCTGGATGTGGGCGGGACCATCATGCTTCCTCTCGAGTGGACACGGGTATGGCGGTGAACTTCTTGAGTTGCAGCAAGGGTGTGAAAGACCCTTTCGAAGTTCCAGAGGTTAGGTGTCATTAGTCTCCCGACGCCTCATCGGAAATAGGCCTCATCTCGCCTGGAAGGGAGAACTTCCTGGATTTTCTCGAGTTGCGGCAGGTGTTCTCGAGTTACGACGGGACCTCAGGGACCCGCCCTGGTGGCCTCAGGAGAGGCCAGTCCCCATGCGAGTTGCTAGGGGGCCTCTCGGGATTCCTCTCCCATCGATACCGGGGCCCAAAACCTTGTGTGGAATCAGGGCCGGAACCGAGGATTCCTCTCAGGGGCTGACATGGATCTTTGGGTACTTCTGGAGTCTCCCCAGGGGAGTCAGGCCTCGTCTCGAGTGGGGGCATGCACGTGCGCTTTCCTTCCAGGCTGTAGCAGCAATGTCACGCTTCCCGTCGCGTGGATCAAAGGATCTGTGGTTTTCCCTCGAGGCTTTCCCTCGAGGCTTTCCCACAGGGCTGTCCCACGTGCCACCGTGGTGTGAGTCGATCCTCGGCGTGAAAGATGAGCCAGTGCAGGGCAAAGAGGTTCCTCTGGAATGCACTGAGACATGTGGGGGACTCTTGGAATGGTGGTACGACCATGGAGTTCCTCTCGCCTTTCCTGTTGAGAGTGCCTCCTCTTGAGATGCGACGGGAACGCCGGGAATTCTTTCCCGTTGAAAGCAGGGAAAGGATCCCACATCTCGAGCTACGAGGGGGAAACGGGGCTCCTGTGGATGTGGGCGGGACCATCGTGCTTCCTCTCGAGTGGACACGGGTATGGCGGTGAACTTCTTGAGTTGCAGCAAGGGTGTGAAAGACCCTTTCGAAGTTCCAGAGGTTAGGTATCATTAGTCTCCAGACGCCTCATCGGAAATAGGCCTCATCTCGCCTGGAAGGGAGAACTTCCTGGATTTTCTCGAGTTGCGGCAGGTGTTCTCGAGTTACGATGGGGAACTCAGGGACCCGCCCTGGTGGCCTCAGGAGAGGCCAGTCCCCATGCGAGTTGCTAGGGGGCCTCTCGGGATTCCTCTCCCGTCGATACCGGGGCCAAAAACCTTTGGTGGAGTCAGGGCCGGAACCGAGGATTCCTCTCAGGGGCTAACATGGATCTTTGGGTACTTCTGGAGTCTCCCCAGGGGAGTCAGGCCTCGTCTCGAGAGGGGGCATGCACGTGCGCTTTCCTTCCAGGCTGTAGCAGCAATCTCACGCTTCCCGTCGCGTGGATCAAAGGATCTGTGGTTTTCCCTCGAGGCTTTCCCTCGAGGCTTTCCCACAGTGCTGTCCCACGTGCCACCGCGGTGTGAGTGGATCCTCGGCGTGAAACATGAGCCAGTGCAGGGCAAAGAGCTTCCTCTGGAATGGACTGAGACATCTGGGGGACTATTGGAATGGTGGTACGACCATGGAGTTCCTCTCGCCTTTCCTGTTGAGAGTGCCTCCTCTTGAGATGCGTCGGGAACGCCGGGAATTCTTTCCCGTTGAAAGCAGGGAAAGGATCCCTCATCTCGAGCTCCGAGGGGGAAACAGGTCTCCTCTGGATGTGGGCGGGACCATCGTGCTTCCTCTCGAGTGGAGACGGGTATGGCGGTGAACTTCTTGAGTTGCAGCAAGGGTGTGAAAAACCCTTTCGAAGTTCCAGACGTTAGGTGTCATTAGTCTGCAGACGCCTCATCGGAAATAGGCCTCATCTCGCCTGGAATGGAGAACTTCCTGGATTTTCTCGAGTTGCGGCAGGTGTTCTCGAGTAACGACGGGGACCTCAGGGACCCGCCCTGGTGGCCTCAGGAGAGGCCAGTCCCCATGCGAGTTGCTAGGGGTTCTCTCGGGATTCCTCTCCCGTCGATACCGGGGCCAAAACCCTTTGGTGGAGTCAGGACCGGAACCGAGGATTCCTCTCAGGGGCTGACATGGATCTTTGGGTACTTCTGGAGTCTCCCCAGGGGAGTCAGGCCTCGTATCGAGTGGGGGCATGCACGTGCGCTTTCCTTCCAGGCTGTAGCAGCAATCTCACGCTTCCCGTGGCGTGGATCAAAGGATCTGTGGTTTTCCCTCGAGGCTTTCCCTCGAGGCTTTCCCACAGGGCTGTCCCATGTGCCACCATGGTGTGAGTGGATCCTCGGCGTGAAAGATGAGCCAGTGCAGGGCAAAGAGGTTCCTCTGGAATGGACTGAGACATCTGGGGGACTCTTGGAATGGTGGTACGACCATGGAGTTCCTCTCGCCTTTCCTGTTGAGAGTGCCTCCTCTTGAGATGCGACGGGAACGCCGGGAATTCTTTCCCGTTGAAAGCAGGGAAAGGATCCCTCATCTCGAGCTACGAGGGGGAAATGGT
This sequence comes from Capricornis sumatraensis, assembly GCF_032405125.1. Lineage (NCBI taxonomy): Eukaryota > Metazoa > Chordata > Mammalia > Artiodactyla > Bovidae > Capricornis > Capricornis sumatraensis. The sequence continues at coordinate 4,944,982 of NC_091080.1, read as the reverse complement.
GCTCCTCTGGATGTGGGCGGGACCATCGTGCTTCCTCTTGAGTGGACACGGGTATGGCGGTGAACTTTTGAGTGGCAGCAAGGGTGTGAAAGACCCTTTCGAAGTTCCAGAGGTTAGGTGTCATTAGTCTCCAGACGCCTCATCGGAAATAGGCCTCATCTCGCCTCAAGGGAGAACTTCCTGGATTTTCTCGAGGGGCGGCAGGTGTTCTCGAGTTACGACGGGGACCTCAGGGACCCGCCCTGGTGGCCTCAGGAGAGGCCAGTCCCCATGCGAGTTGCTAGGGGGCCTCTCGGAATTCCTCTCCCGTCGATACCGGGGCCAAAAACCTTTGGTGGAGTCAGGGCCGGAACCGAGGATTCCTCTCAGGGGCTGACATGGATCTTTGGGTACTTCTGGAGTCTCCCCAGGGGAGTCAGGCCTCGTCTCGAGTGGGGGCATGCACGTGCGCTTTCCTTCCAGGCTGTAGCAGCAATGTCACGCTTCCCGTCGCGTGGATCAAAGGATCTGAGGTTTTCCCTCGAGGCTTTCCCTCGAGGCTTTCCCACAGGGCTGTCCCACGTGCCACCGTGGTGTGAGTCGATCCTCGGCGTGAAACATGAGCCAGTGCAGGGCAAAGAGCTTCCTCTGGAATGGACTGAGACATCTGGGGGACTATTGGAATGGTGGTACGACCATGGAGTTCCTCTCGCCTTTCCTGTTGAGAGTGCCTCCTCTTGAGATGCGTCGGGAACGCCGGGAATTCTTTCCCGTTGAAAGCAGGGAAAGGATCCCTCATCTCGAGCTCCGAGGGGGAAACGGGGCTCCTCTGCATGTGGGCGGGACCATCGTGCATCCTCTCGAGTGGAGACGGGTATGGCGGTGAACTTCTTGAGTTGCAGCAAGGGTGTGAAAGACCCTTTCGAAGTTCCAGACGTTAGGTGTCATTAGTCTCCAGACGCCTCATCGGAAATAGGCCTCATCTCGCCTGGAATGGAGAACTTCCTGGATTTTCTCGAGTTGGGGCAGGTGTTCTCGAGTTACGACGGGGACCTCAGGGACCCGCCCTGAGGGCCTCAGGAGAGGCCAGTCCCCATGCGAGTTGCTAGGGGGCCTCTCGGGATTCCTCTCCCGTCGATACCGGGGCCAGAACCCTTTGGTGGAGTCAGGACCGGAACCGAGGATTCCTCTCAGGGGCTGACATGGATCTTTGGGTACTTCTGGAGTCTCCCCAGGGGAGTCAGGCCTCGTATCGAGTGGGGGCATGCACGTGCGCTTTCCTTCCAGGCTGTAGCAGCAATCTCACGCTTCCCGTGGCGTGGATCAAAGGATCTGTGGTTTTCCCTCGAGGCTTTCCCTCGAGGCTTTCCCACAGGGCTGTCCCATGTGCCACCATGGTGTGAGTGGATCCTCGGCGTGAAAGATGAGCCAGTGCAGGGCATAGAGGTTCCTCTGGAATGGACTGAGACATCTGGGGGACTCTTGGAATGGTGGTACGACCATGGAGTTCCTCTCGCCTTTCCTGTTGAGAGTGCCTCCTCTTGAGATGCGACGGGAACGCCGGGAATTCTTTCCCGTTGAAAGCAGGGAAAGGATCCCTCATCTCGAGCTCCGAGGGGGAAACGGGGCTCCTCTGCATGTGGGCGGGACCATCGTGCATCCTCTCGAGTGGAGACGGGTATGGCGGTGAACTTCTTGAGTTGCAGCAAGGGTGTGAAAGACCCTTTCGAAGTTCCAGACGTTAGGTGTCATTAGTCTCCAGACGCCTCATCGGAAATAGGCCTCATCTCGCCTGGAATGGAGAACTTCCTGGATTTTCTCGAGTTGCGGCAGTTGTTCTCGAGTTACGACGGGGACCTCAGGGACCCGCCCTGAGGGCCTCAGGAGAGGCCAGTCCCCATGCGAGTTGCTAGGGGGCCTCTCGGGATTCCTCTCCCGTCGATACCGGGGCCAAAAACCTTTGGTGGAGTCAGGGCCGGAACCGAGGATTCCTCTCAGGGGCTAACATGGATCTTTGGGTACTTCTGGAGTCTCCCCAGGGGAGTCAGGCCTCGTCTCGAGAGGGGGCATGCACGTGCGCTTTCCTTCCAGGCTGTAGCAGCAATCTCACGCTTCCCGTCGCGTGGATCAAAGGATCTGTGGTTTTCCCTCGAGGCTTTCCCTCGAGGCTTTCCCACAGTGCTGTCCCACGTGCCACCGCGGTGTGAGTGGATCCTCGGCGTGAAACATGAGCCAGTGCAGGGCAAAGAGCTTCCTCTGGAATGGACTGAGACATCTGGGGGACTATTGGAATGGTGGTACGACCATGGAGTTCCTCTCGCCTTTCCTGTTGAGAGTGCCTCCTCTTGAGATGCGTCGGGAACGCCGGGAATTCTTTCCCGTTGAAAGCAGGGAAAGGATCCCTCATCTCGAGCTCCGAGAGGGAAACAGGTCTCCTCTGGATGTGGGCGGGACCATCGTGCTTCCTCTCGAGTGGAGACGGGTATGGCGGTGAACTTCTTGAGTTGCAGCAAGGGTGTGAAAAACCCTTTCGAAGTTCCAGACGTTAGGTGTCATTAGTCTGCAGACGCCTCATCGGAAATAGGCCTCATCTCGCCTGGAATGGAGAACTTCCTGGATTTTCTCGAGTTGCGGCAGGTGTTCTCGAGTAACGACGGGGACCTCAGGGACCCGCCCTGGTGGCCTCAGGAGAGGCCAGTCCCCATGCGAGTTGCTAGGGGTTCTCTCGGGATTCCTCTCCCGTCGATACCGGGGCCAAAACCCTTTGGTGGAGTCAGGACCGGAACCGAGGATTCCTCTCAGGGGCTGACATGGATCTTTGGGTACTTCTGGAGTCTCCCCAGGGGAGTCAGGCCTCGTATCGAGTGGGGGCATGCACGTGCGCTTTCCTTCCAGGCTGTAGCAGCAATCTCACGCTTCCCGTGGCGTGGATCAAAGGATCTGTGGTTTTCCCTCGAGGCTTTCCCTCGAGGCTTTCCCACAGGGCTGTCCCATGTGCCACCATGGTGTGAGTGGATCCTCGGCGTGAAAGATGAGCCAGTGCAGGGCATAGAGGTTCCTCTGGAATGGACTGAGACATCTGGGGGACTCTTGGAATGGTGGTACGACCATGGAGTTCCTCTCGCCTTTCCTGTTGAGAGTGCCTCCTCTTGAGATGCGACGGGAACGCCGGGAATTCTTTCCCGTTGAAAGCAGGGAAAGGATCCCTCATCTCGAGCTACGAGGGGGAAATGGTGCTCCTCTGGATGTGGGCGGGACCATCGTGCTTCCTCTTGAGTGGACACGGGTATGGCGGTGAACTTCTTGAGTGGCAGCAAGGGTGTGAAAGACCCTTTCGAAGTTCCAGAGGTTAGGTGTCATTAGTCTCCAGACGCCTCATCGGAAATAGGCCTCATCTCGCCTGGAAGGGAGAACTTCCTGGATTTTCTCGAGTGGCGGCAGGTGTTCTCGAGTTACGACGGGGACCTCAGGGACCCGCCCTGGTGGCCTCAGGAGAGGCCAGTCCCCATGCGAGTTGCTAGGGGGCCTCTCGGAATTCCTCTCCCGTCGATACCGGGGCCAAAAACCTTTGGTGGAGTCAGGGCCGGAACCGAGGATTCCTCTCAGGGGCTGACATGGATCTTTGGGTACTTCTGGAGTCTCCCCAGGGGAGTCAGGCCTCGTCTCGAGTGGGGGCATGCACGTGCGCTTTCCTTCCAGGCTGTAGCAGCAATGTCACGCTTCCCGTCGCGTGGATCAAAGGATCTGTGGTTTTCCCTCGAGGCTTTCCCTCGAGGCTTTCCCACAGGGCTGTCCCACGTGCCACCGTGGTGTGAGTCGATCCTCGGCGTGAAACATGAGCCAGTGCAGGGCAAAGAGCTTCCTCTGGAATGGACTGAGACATCTGGGGGACTATTGGAATGGTGGTACGACCATGGAGTTCCTCTCGCCTTTCCTGTTGAGAGTGCCTCCTCTTGAGATGCGTCGGGAACGCCGGGAATTCTTTCCCGTTGAAAGCAGGGAAAGGATCCCTCATCTCGAGCTCCGAGGGGGAAACGGGGCTCCTCTGCATGTGGGCGGGACCATCGTGCATCCTCTCGAGTGGAGACGGGTATGGCGGTGAACTTCTTGAGTTGCAGCAAGGGTGTGAAAGACCCTTTCGAAGTTCCAGACGTTAGGTGTCATTAGTCTCCAGACGCCTCATCGGAAATAGGCCTCATCTCGCCTGGAATGGAGAACTTCCTGGATTTTCTCGAGTTGCGGCAGGTGTTCTCGAGTTACGACGGGGACCTCAGGGACCCGCCCTGAGGGCCTCAGGAGAGGCCAGTCCCCATGCGAGTTGCTAGGGGGCCTCTCGGGATTCCTCTCCCGTCGATACCGGGGCCAAAACCCTTTGGTGGAGTCAGGGCCGGAACAGAGGATTCCTCTCAGGGGCTGACATGGATCTTTGGGTACTTCTGGAGTCTCCCCAGGGGAGTCAGGCCTCGTCTCGAGTGGGGGCATGCACGTGCGCTTTCCTTCCAGGCTGTAGCAACAATCTCACACTTCCCGTGGCCTGGATCAAAGGATCTGTGGTTTTCCCTCGAGGCTTTCCCTCGAGGCTTTCCCACAGGGCTGTCCCACGTGCCACCGTATTGTGAGTGGATCCTCGGCGTGAAACATGAGCCAGTGCAGGGCAAAGAGCTTCCTCTGGAATGGACTGAGACATCTGGGGGACTCTTGGAATGGTGGTACGACCATGGAGTTCCTCTCGCCTATCCTGTTGAGAGTGCCTCCTCTTGAGATGCGTCGGGAACGCCGGGAATTCTTTCCCGTTGAAAGCAGGGAAAGGATCCCTCATCTCGAGCTCCGAGGGGGAAACGGGGCTCCTCTGGATGTGGGCGGGACCATCGTGCTTCCTCTTGAGTGGACACGGGTATGGCGGTGAACTTCTTGAGTTGCAGCAAGGGTGTGAAAGACCCTTTCGAAGTTCCAGACGTCAGGTGTCATTAGTCTCCAGACGCCTCATCGGAAATAGGCCTCATCTCGCCTGGAAGGGAGAACTTCCTGGATTTCTCGAGTTGCGGCAGGTGTTCTCCAGTTACGACGGGGACCTCAGGGACCCGCCCTGGTGGCCTCAGGAGACGCCATTCCCCAAGCGAGTTGCTAGGGGGCCTCTCGGGATTCCTCTCCCGTCGATACCGGGGCCAAAAACCTTGTGTGGAGTCAGGGCCGGAACCGAGGATTCCTCTCAGGGGCTGATATGGATCTTTGGGTACATCTGGAGTCTCGCCAGGGGAGACAGGCGTCGTCTCGAGTCGGGTCATGCACGTGCACTTTCCTTCCAGGCTGTAGCAGCAATGTCACGCTTCCCGTCGCATGGATCAAAGGATCTGTGGTTTTCCCTCGAGGCTTTCCCTCGAGGCTTTCCCACAGGGCTATCCCACGTGCCACCGTGGTGTGAGTGGATCCTCGGCGTGAAAGATGAGCCAGTGCAGGGCAAAGAGGTTCCTCTGGAATGGACTGAGACATCTGGGGGACTCTTGGAATGGTGGTACGACCATGGAGTTCCTCTCGCCTTTCCTGTTGAGAGTGCCTCCTCTTGAGATGCGACGGGAACGCCGGGAATTCTTTCCCGTTGAAAGCAGGGAAAGGATCCCTCATCTCGAGCTACGAGGGGGAAACGGGGCTCCTCTGGATGTGGGCGGGACCATCGTGCTTCCTCTCGAGTGGACACGGGTATGGCGGTGAACTTCTTGAGTTGCAGCAAGGGTGTGAAAGACCCTTTCGAAGTTCCAGAGTTTAGGTGTCATTAGTCTCCAGACGCCTCATCGGAAATAGGCCTCATCTCGCCTGGAAGGGAGAACTTCCTGGATCTTCTCGAGTTGGGGCAGGTGTTCTCGAGTTACGACGGGGACCTCAGGGACCCGCCCTGGTGACCTCAGGAGAGGCCAGTCCCCATGCGAGTTGCTAGGGGGCCTCTCGGGATTCCTCTCCCGTCGATACCGGGGCCAAAAACCTTGTGTGGAGTCAGGGCCGGAACCGAGGATTCCTCTCAGGGGCTGATATGGATCTTTGGGTACATCTGGAGTCTCGCCAGGGGAGACAGGCCTCGTCTCGAGTCGGGGCATGCACGTGCACTTTACTTCCAGGCTGTAGCTGTAATGTCACGCTTCCCGTCGCGTGGATCAAAGGATCTGTGGTTTTCCCTCGAGGCTTTCCCTTGAGGCTTTCCCACAGGGCTGTCCCACGTGCCACCGTGGTGTGAGTCGATCCTCGGCGTGAAAGATGAGCCAGTGCAGGGCAAAAAGGTTCCTCTGGAATGGACTGAGACATCTGGGGGACTCTTGGAATAGTGGTACGATCATGGAGTTCCTCTCGCCTTTCCTGTTGAGAGTGCCTCCTCTTGAGATGCGACGGGAACGCCGGGAATTCTTTCCCGTTGAAAGCAGGGAAAGGATCCCTCATCTCGAGCTACGAGGGGGAAACGGGGCTCCTCTGGATGTGGGCGGGACCATCGTGCTTCCTCTCGAGTGGAGACGGGTATGGCGGTGAACTTCTTGAGTCGCAGCAAGGGTGTGAAAGACCCTTTCGAAGTTCCAGAGGTTAGGTGTCATTAGTCTCCAGACGCCTCATCGGAAATAGGCCTCATCTCGCCTGGAAGGGAGAACTTCCTGGATTTTCTCGAGTTGCGGCAGGTGTTCTCGAGTTACGACGGGGACCTCAGGGACCCGCCCTGGTGGCCTCAGGAGACGCCAGTCCCCATGCGAGTTGCTAGGGGGCCTCTCGGGATTCCTCTACCGTCGATACCGGGGCCAAAAACCTTGTGTGGAGTCAGGGCCGGAACCGAGGATTCCTCTCAGGGGCTGATATGGATCTTTGGGTACATCTGGAGTCTCGCCAGGGGAGACAGGCCTCGTCTCGAGTCGGGGCGTGCACGTGCACTTTCCTTCCAGGCTGTAGCAGCAATGTCACGCTTCCCGTCGCGTGGATCAAAGGATCTGTGGTTTTCCCTCGAGGCTTTCCCTCGAGGCTTTCCCACAGGGCTGTCCCACGTGCCACCATGGTGTGAGTCGATCCTCGGCGTGAAAGATGAGCCAGTGCAGGGCAAAGAGGTTCCTCTGGAATGGACTGAGACATCTGGGGGACTCTTGGAATGGTGGTACGACCATGGAGTTCCTCTCGTCTTTCCTGCTGAGAGTGCCTCCTCTTGAGATGCGGCGGGAACGCCGGGAATTCTTTCCCGTTGAAAGCATGGAAAGGTTCCCTCATTTCGAGCTACGAGGGGGAAACGGTGCTCCTCTGGATGTGGGCGGGACCATCGTGCTTCCTCTCGAGTGGACACGGGTATGGCGGTGAACTTCTTGAGTCGCAGCAAGGGTGTGAAAGACCCTTTCGAAGTTCCAGAGGTTAGGTGTCATTAGTCTCCAGACGCCTCATCGGAAATAGGCCTCATCTCGCCTGGAAGGGAGAACTTCCTGGATTTTCTCGAGTTGCGGCAGGTGTTCTCGAGTTACGACGGGGACCTCAGGGACCCTCCCTGGTGGCCTCAGGAGAGGCCAGTCCCCATGCGAGTTGCTAGGGGGCCTCTCGGGATTCCTCTCCCGTCGATACCGGGGCCAAAAACCTTTGGTGGAGTCAGGGCCGGAACCGAGGATTCCTCTCAGGGGCTGACATGGATCTTTGAGTACTTCTGGAGTCTCCCAGGGGAGTCAGGCCTCGTCTCGACTGGGGGCATGCACGTGCGCTTTCCTTCCAGGCTGTAGCAGCAATGTCACGCTTCCCGTGGCGTGGATCAAAGGATCTGTGGTTTTCCCTCGAGGCTTTCCATCGAGGCTTTCCCACAGGGCTGTCCCACGTGCCACCATGGTGTGAGTCGATCCTCGGCGTGATAGATGAGCCAGTGCAGGGCAAAGAGGTTCCTCTGGAATGGACTGAGACATCTGGGGGACTCTTGGAATGGTGGTACGACCATGGAGTTCCTCTCGCCTTTCCTGCTGAGAGTGCCTCCTCTTGAGATGCGACGGGAACGCCGGGAATTATTTCCCGTTGAAAGCAGGGAAAGGATCCCTCATCTCGAGCTACGAGGGGGAAACGGTGCTCCTCTGGATGTGGGCGGGACCATCGTGCTTCCTCTTGAGTGGACACGGGTATGGCGGTGAACTTCTTGAGTTGCAGCAAGGGTGTGAAAGACCCTTTCGAAGTTCCAGAGTTTAGGTGTCATTAGTCTCCAGACGCCTCATCGGAAATAGGCCTCATCTCGCCTGGAAGGGAGAACTTCCTGGATTTCTCGAGTTGCGGCAGGTGTTCTCGAGTTACGATGGGGACCTCAGGGACCCGCCCTGGTGGCCTCAGGAGAGGCCAGTCCCCATGCGAGTTGCTAGGGGGCCTCTCGGGATTACTCTTCCGTTGATACCGGGGCCAAAACCCTTTGGTGGAGTCAGGGCCGGAACCGAGGATTCCTCTCAGGGGCTGACATGGATCTTTGGGTACTTGTGGAATCTCCCCAGGGGAGTCAGGCCTCGTCTCGAGTGGGGGCATGCACGTGCGCTTTCCTTCCAGGCTGTAGCAGCAATGTCACGCTTCCCATCGCGTGGATCAAAGGATCTGTGGTTTTCCCTCGAGGCTTTCCCTCGAGGCTTTCCCACAGGGCTGTCCCACGTGCCACCGTGGTGTGAGTCAATCCTCGGCGTGAAAGATGAGCCAGTGCAGGGCAAAGAGGTTCCTCTGGAATGCACTGAGACATCTGGGGGACTCTTGGAATGGTGGTACGACCATGGAGTTCCTCTCGCCTTTCCTGTTGAGAGTGCCTCCTCTTGAGATGCGACGGGAACGCCGGGAATTCTTTCCCGTTGAAAGCAGGGAAAGGATCCCTCATCTCGAGCTACGAGGGGGAAACGGTGCTCCTCTGGATGTGGGCGGGACCATCGTGCTTCCTCTCGAGTGGACACGGGTATGGCGGTGAACTTCTTGAGTCGCAGCAAGGGTGTGAAAGACCCTTTCGAAGTTCCAGAGGTTAGGTGTCATTAGTCTCCAGACGCCTCATCGGAAATAGGCCTCATCTCGCCTGGAAGGGAGAACTTCCTGGATTTTCTCGAGTTGCGGCAGGTGTTCTCGAGTTACGACGGGGACCTCAGGGACCCGCCCTGGTGGCCTCAGGAGAGGCCAGTCCCCATGCGAGTTGCTAGGGGGCCTCTCGGGATTCCTCTCCCGTCGATACCGGGGCCAAAAACCTTTGGTGGAGTCCGGGCCGGAACCGAGGATTCCTCTCATGGGCTGACATGGATCTTTGAGTACTTCTGGAGTCTCCCCAGGGGAGTCAAGCCTCGTCTCGACTGGGGGCATGCACGTGCGCTTTCCTTCCAGGCTGTAGCAGCAATGTCACGCTTCCCGTGGCGTGGATCAAAGGATCTGTGGTTTTCCCTCGAGGCTTTCCATCGAGGCTTTCCCACAGGGCTGTCCCACGTGCCACCATGGTGTCAGTCGATCCTCGGCGTGATAGATGAGCCAGTGCAGGGCAAAGAGGTTCCTCTGGAATGGACTGAGACATCTGGGGGACTCTTGGAATGGTGGTACGACCATGGAGTTCCTCTCGCCTTTCCTGCTGAGAGTGCCTCCTCTTGAGATGCGATGGGAACGCCGGGAATTCTTTCCCGTTGAAAGCAGGGAAAGGATCCCTCATCTCGAGCTACGAGGGGGAAACGGTGCTCCTCTGGATGTGGGCGGGACCATCGTGCTTCCTCTTGAGTGGACACGGGTATGGCGGTGAACTTCTTGAGTTGCAGCAAGGGTGTGAAAGACCCTTTCGAAGTTCCAGAATTTAGGTGTCATTAGTCTCCAGACGCCTCATCGGAAATAGGCCTCATCTCGCCTGGAAGGGAGAACTTCCTGGATTTCTCGAGTTGCGGCAGGTGTTCTCGAGTTACGACGGGGACCACAGGGACCCGCCCTGGTGGCCTCAGGAGAGGCCAGTCCCCATGCGAGTTGCTAGGGGGCTTCTCGGGATTACTCTTCCGTCGATACCGGGGCCAAAACCCTTTGGTGGAGTCAGGGCCGGAACCGAGGATTCCTCTCAGGGGCTGACATGGATCTTTGGGTACTTCTGGAGTCTCCCCAGGGGAGTCAGGCCTCGTCTCGAGTGGGGGCATGCACGTGTGCTTTCCTTCCAGGCTGTAGCAGCAATGTCACGCTTCCCGTCGCGTGGATCAAAGGATCTGTGGTTTTCCATCGAGGCTTTCCCTCGAGGCTTTCCCACAGGGCTGTCCCACGTGCCACCGTGGTGTGAGTCGATCCTCGGCGTGAAAGATGAGCCAGTGCAGGGCAAAGAGGTTCCTCTGGAATGCACTGAGACATCTGGGGGACTCTTGGAATGGTGGTACGACCATGGAGTTCCTCTCGCCTTTCCTGTTGAGAGTGCCTCCTCTTGAGATGCGACGGGAACGCCGGGAATTCTTTCCCGTTGAAAGCAGGGAAAGGATCCCTCATCTCGAGCTACGAGGGGGAAACGGTGCTCCTCTGGATGTGGGCGGGACCATCGTGCTTCCTCTTGAGTGGACACGGGTATCGCGGTGAACTTCTTGAGTTGCAGCAAGGGTGTGAAAGACCCTTTCGAAGTCCCAGAGGTTAGGTGTCATTAGTCTCCAGACGCCTCATTGGAAATAGGCCTCATCTCGCCTGGAAGGGAGAACTTCCTGGATTTTCTCGAGTTGCGGCAGGTGTTCTCGAGTTACGACGGGGACCTCAGGGACCCGCCCTGGTGGCCTCAGGAGAGGCCAATCCCCATGCGAGTTGCTAGGGGGCCTCTCGGGATTCCTCTCCCGTCGATACCGGGTCCAGAAACCTTGTGTGGTGTCAGGGCCGGAACCGAGGATTCCTCTCAGGTGCTGACATGGATCTTTGGGTACTTGTGGAGACTCCCCAGGGGAGTCAGGCCTCGTATCGTGTGGGGGCATGCACTTGCGCTTTCCTTCCAGGCTGTAGCAACAATGTCACGCTTCCCGTGGCGTGGATCAAAGGATCTGTGGTTTTCCCTTGAGGCTTTCCCTCGAGGCTTCCCCACAGGGCTGTCCCACGTGCCACCGTGGTGTGAGTCGATCCTCGGCGTGAAAGATGAGCCAATGCAGGGCAAAGAGGTTCCTCTGGAATGGACTGAGACATCTGGGGGACTCTTGGAATGGTGGCACGACCATGGAGTTCCTCTCGCCTTTCCTGTTGAGAGTGCCTCCTCTTGAGATGCGACGGGAACGCCGGGAATTCTTTCCCGTTGAAAGCAGGGAAAGGATCCCTCATCTCGAGCTACGAGGGGGAAACGCGACTCCTCTGGATGTGGGCGGGACCATCGTGCTTCCTCCCGAGTGGAGACGGGTATGGCGGTGAACTTCTTGAGTTGCAGCAAGGGTGTGAAAGACCCTTTCGAAGTTCCAGAAGTTAGGTGTCATTTATCTCCAGACGCCTCATCGGAAATAGGCCTCATCTCGCCTGGAAGGGAGAACTTCCTGGATTTTCTCGAGTTGCGGCAGGTGTTCTCGAGTTACGACGGGGACCTCAGGGACCCGCCCTGGTGGCCTCAGGGAGGCCAGTCCCATGCGAGTTGCTAGGGGGCCTCTCGGGATTCCTCTCCCATCGATACCGGGCCCAAAAACATTTTTTGGAGTCAGGGCCGGAACCGAGGATTCCTCTCAGGGGCTGACATGGATCTTTGGGTACTTCTGGAGTGTCCCCAAGGGAGTCAGGCCTCGTCTCGAGTCGGGGCATGCACGTGCGCTTTCCTTCCATGCTGTAGCAGCAATGTCACGCTTCCCGTCGCGTGGATCAAAGGATCTGTGGTTTTCCCTCGAGGCTTTCACTCGAGGCTTTCCCACAGGGCTGTCCCACGTGCCACCGTGGTGTGAGTCGATCCTCGGCGTGAAAGATGAGCCAGTGCAGGGCAAAGAGGTTCCTCTGGAATGGACTGAGACATCTGGGGGACTCTTGGAATGATGGTACGACCATGGAGTTCCTCTCGCCTTTCCTGTTGAGACTGCCTCCTCTTGAGATGCGACGGGAACGCCGGGAATTCTTTCCCGTTGAAAGCAGTGAAAGGATCCCTCATCTCGAGCTCCGAGGGGGAAACGGGGCTCCTCTGGATGTTGGCGGGACCATCGTGCTTCCTCTCGAGTGGAGACGGGTATGGCGGTGAACTTCTTGAGTTGCAGCAAGGGTGTGAAAGACCCTTTCGAAGTTCCAGAGGTTAGGTGTCATTAGTCTCCAGACGCCTCATCGGAAATAGGCCTCATCTCGCCTGGAAGGGAGAACTTCCTGGATTTTCTCGAGTTGCGGCAGGTGTTCTCGAGTTACGACGGGGACCTCAGGGACCCGCCCTGGTGGCCTCAGGAGAGGCCAGTCCCCATGCGAGTTGCTAGGGGGCCTCTCGGGATTCCTCTCCCGTTGATACCAGGGCCAAAAACCTTGTGTGGAGTCAGGGCCGGAAGCGAGGATTCCTCTCAGGGGCTGACATGGATCTTTGGGTACTTCTGCAGTCTCCCCAAGGGAGTCAGGCCTCGTCTCGAGTGGGGGCATGTACGTGCGCTTTCCTTCCAGGCTGTAGCAGCAATGTCACGCTTCCCGTCTCGTGGATCAAAGGATCTGTGGTTTTCCCTCGAGGCTTTCCCTCGAGGCTTTCCCACAGGGCTGACCCACGTGCCACCGTGGTGTGAGTCGATCCTCGGCGTGAAAGATGAGCCAGTGCAGGGCAAAGAGGTTCCTCTGGAATGGACTGAGACATCTGGGGGACTCTTGGAATGGTGGTACGACCATGGAGTTCCTCTCGCCTTTCCTGTTGAGAGTGCCTCCTCTTGAGATGCGACGGGAACGCCTTGAATTCTTTCCCGTTGAAAGCAGGGAAAGGATCCCTCATCTCGAGCTACGAGGGGGAAACGGGGCTCCTCTGGATGTGGGCGGGACCATCGTGCTTCCTCTCGAGTGGAGACGGGTATGGCGGTGAACTTCTTGAGTTGCAGCAAGGGTGTGAAAGACCCTTTCGAAGTTCCAGAGGTTAGGTGTCATTAGTCTCCAGACGCCTTATCGGAAATAGGCCTCATCTCGCCTGGAAGGGAGAACTTCCTGCATTTTCTTGAGTTGCGGCAGGTGTTCTCGAGTTTCGACGGGGACCTCAGGGACCCGCCCTGGTGGCCTCAGGAGAGGCCAGTCCCCATGCGAGGTGCTAGGGGGCCTCTCGGGATTCCTCTCCCGTCGATACCGGCGCTAAAAACCTTGTGTGAAGTCAGGGCCGTAACCGAGGAATCCTCTCAGGGGCTGACATGGATCTTTGGGTACTTGTGGAGTCTCCCCAGGGGAGTCAGGCCTCGTCTCGAGTGGGGGCATGCACGTGCACTTTCCTTCCAGGCTGTAGCATCAATGTCACGCTTCCCGTCGCGTGGATCAAAGGATCTTTGGTTTTCCCTCGAGGCTTTCCCTCGAGGCTTTCCCACAGGGCTGTCCCACGTGCCACCGTGGTGTGAGTCGATCCTCGGCGTGAAAGATGAGCCAGTGCAGGGCCAAGAGGTTCCTCTGGAATGGACTGAGACATCTGGGGGACTCTTGGAATGGTGGTACGACCATGGAGTTCCTCTCGCCTTTCCTGTTGAGAGTGCCTCCTATTGAGATGCGACGGGAACGCCGGGAATTCTTTCCCGTTGAAAGCAGGGAAAGGATCCCTCATCTCGAGCTACGAGGGGGAAACGGGACTCCTCTGGATGTGGGCGGGACCATCGTGCTTCCTCCCGAGTTGAGACGGGTATGGCGGTGAACTTCTTGAGTTGCAGCAAGGGTGTGAAAGACCCTTTCGAAGTTCCAGAAGTTAGGTGTCATTTATCTCCAGACGCCTCATCGGAAATAGGCCTCATCTCGCCTGGAAGGGAGAACTTCCTGGATTTTCTCGAGTTGCGGCAGGTTATCCCGAGTTACGACGGGGACCTCAGGGACCCGCCCTGGTGGCCTCAGGAGAGGCCAGTCCCCATGCGAGTTGCTAGGGGGCCTCTCGGGATTCCTCTCCCGTCGATACCGGGGCCTAAAACCTTGTGTGGAGTCAGGGCCGGAACCGAGGATTCCTCTCAGGGGCTGATATGGATCTTTGGGTACTTCTGGAGTCTCGCCAGGGGACACAGGCCTCGTCTCGAGTGGGGGCATGCACGTGCGCTTTCCTTCCAGGCTGTAGCAGCAATGTCACGCTTCCCGTAGCGTGGATCAAAGGGTCTGTTGTTTTCCCTCGAGGCTTTCCCTCGAGGCTTTCCCACACGGCTGTCCCACGTGCCACCGTGGTGTGAGTCGATCCTCGGCGTGAAAGATGAGCCAGTGCAGGGCAAAGAGTTTCCTCTGGAATGGACTGAGACATCTGGGGGACTCTTGGAATGGTGGTACGACCATGGAGTTCCTCTCGCCTTTCCTGTTGAGAGTGCCTCCTCTTGAGATGCGACGGGAACGCCGGGAATTCTTTCCCGTTGAAAGCAGGGAAAGGATCCCCCATTTCGAGCTCCGAGGGGAAAACGGGGCTCCTCTGGATGTGGGCGGGACCATCGTGCTTCCTCTCGAGTGGAGAAGGGTATGGCGGTGAACTTCTTGAGTTGCAGCAAGGGTGTGAAAGACCCTTTCGAAGTTCCAGAGGTTAGGTGTCATTAGTCTCCAGACGCCTCATCGGAAATAGGCCTCATCTCGCCTGGAAGGGAGAACTTCCTGGATTTTCTCGAGTTGCGGCAGGTGTTCCCGAGTTACGACGGGAACCTCAGGGACCCGCCCTGGTGGCCTCAGGAGAGGCCAGTCCCCATGCGAGTTGCTAGGGGGCCTCTCGGGATTCCTCTCCCGTCGATACCGGGGCCAAAAACCTTGTGTGGAGTCAGGGCCGGAACCGAGGATTCCTCTCAGGGGCTGACATGGATCTTTGGGTACTTCTGGAGTCTCGCCAGGGGAGACAGGCCTCGTCTCGAGTGGGGGCATGCACGTGCGCTTTCCTTCCAGGCTGTAGCAGCAATGTCACGCTTCCCGTCGCGTGGATCAAAGGGTCTGTGGTTTTCCCTCGAGGCTTTCCCTCGAGGCTTTCCCACAGGGATGTCCTACGTGCCACCGTGGTGTGAGTCGATCCTCGGCGTGAAAGATGAGCCAGTGCACGGCAAAGAGGTTCCTCTGGAATGGACTGAGACATCTGGGGGACTCGTGGAATGGTGGTACGACCATGGAGTTCCTCTCGGCTTTCCTGTGGAGAGTGCCTCCTCTTGAGATACGACGGGATCGCCGGGAATTCTTTCCCGTTGAAAGCAGGGAAAGGATCCCTCATCTCGAGCTACGAGGGGGAAACGGGGCTCCTCTGGATGTGGGCGGGACCATCGTGCTTTCTCTCGAGTGGAGACGGGTATGGCGGTGAACTTCTTGAGTTGCAGCAAGGGTGTGAAAGACCCTTTCGAAGTTCCAGAGGTTAGGTGTCATTAGTCTCCAGACGCCTCATCGGAAATAGGCCTCATCTCGCCTGGAAGGGAGAACTTCCTTGATTTTCTCGAGTTGCGGCAGGTGTTCTCGAGTTACGACGGGGACCTCAGGGACCCGCCCTGTTGGCCTCAGGAGAGGCCAGTCCCTATGCGTGTTGCTAGGGGGCCCCTCGGGATTCCTCTCTCGTCGATACCGGGGCCAAAAACCTTGTGTGGAGACAGGGCTGGAACCGAGGATTCCTCTCAGGGACTGATATGGATCTTTGGGTACTTCTGGAGTCTCGCCAGGGGAGACAGGCCTCGTCTCGTGTGGGGGCATGCACGTGCACTTTCCTTCCAGGCTGTAGCAGCAATGTCACGCTTCACGTCGCGTGGATCAAAGGATCTGCGGTTTTCCCTCGAGGCTTTCCCTCGAGGCTTTCCCACAGGGCTGTCCCACGTGCCACCGTGGTTTGAGTCGATCCTCGGCGTGAAAGATGAGCCAGTGCAGGGCAAAGAGGTTCCTCTGGAATGGACTGAGACATCTGGGGGACTCTTGGAATGGTGGTACGACCATGGAGTTCCTCTCGCCTTTCCTGTTGAGAGTGCCTCCTCTTGAGATGCGACGGGAACGCCGGGAATTCTTTCCCGTTGAAAGCAGGGAAAGGATCCCTCATCTCGAGCTACGAGGGGGAAACGGGGCTCCTCTGGATGTGGGCGGGACCATCGTGCTTCCTCTCGAGTGGACACGGGTATGGCGGTGAACTTCTTGAGTTGCAGCAAGGTTGTGAAAGACCCTTTCGAAGTTCCAGAGGTTAGGTGTCATTAGTCTCCAGACGCCTCATCGGAAATAGGCCTCATCTCGCCTGGAAGGGAGAACTTCCTGGATTTTCTCGAGTTGCGGCAGGTGTTCTCAAGTTACGACGGGGACCTCAGGGACCCGCTCTGGTGGCCTCAGGAGAGGCCAGTCCCCATGCGAGGTGCTAGGGGGCCTCTCGGGATTCCTCTCCCGTCGATACCGGAGCCAAAAACCTTGTGTGAAGTCAGGGCCGGAACCGAGGATTCCTCTCAGGGGCTGACATGGATCTTTGGGTACTTGTGGAGTCTCCCCAGGGGAGTCAGGCCTCGTCTCGAGTGGGGGCATGCACGTGCGCTTTCCTTCCAGGCTGTAGCAGCAATGTCACGCTTCCCGTCACGTGGATCAAAGGATCTGTGGTTTTCCCTCGAGGCTTTCCCTCGAGGCTTTCCCATAGGGCTGTCCCACGTGCCACCGTGGTGTGAGTCGATCCTCGGCGTGAAAGATGAGCCAGTGCAGGGCAAAGAGGTTCCTCTGGAATGGACTGAGACATCTGGTGGACTCTTGGAATGGTGGTACGACCATGGAGTTCCTCTCGCCTTTCCTGTTGAGAGTGCCTCCTATTGAGATGCGACGGGAACGCCGGGAATTCTTTCCCGTTGAAAGCAGGGAAAGGATCCCTCATCTCGAGCTCCGAGGGGGAAACGAGGCTCCTCTGGATGTGGGCGGGACCATCGTGCTTCCTCTCGACTGGAGACGGTTATGGCGGTGAACTTCTTGAGTTGCAGCAAGGATGTGAAAGACCCTTTCGAAGTTCCAGAGGTTAGGTGTCATTAGTCTCCAGACGCCTCATCGGAAATAGGCCTCATCTCGCCTGGAAGGGAGAACTTCCTGGATTTTCTCGAGTTGCGGCAGGTGTTCTCGAGTTACGACGGGGACCTCAGGGACCCGCCCTGGTGGCCTCAGGAGAGGCCAGTCCCCATGCGAGTTGCTAGGGGGCCTCTCGGGATTCCTCTCCCGTCGATACCGGGTCCAAAAACCTTGTGTGGAGTCAGGGCCGGAACCGAGGATTCCTCTCAGGTGCTGACATGGATCTTTGGGTATTTCTGGAGTCTCCCCAGGGGAGTCAGGCCTCGTCTCGTGTGGGGGCATGCACTTGCGCTTTCCTTCCAGGCTGTAGCAGCAATGGCACGCTTCCCGTGGTGTGGATCAAAGGATCTGTGGTTTTCCCTTGAGTCTTTCCCTCGAGGCTTTCCCACAGGGCTGTCCCACGTGCCACCGTGGTGTGAGTCGATCCTCGGCGTGAAAGATGAGCCAGTGCAGGGCAAAGAGGTTCCTCTGTAATGGACTGAGACATCTGGGGGACTCTTGGAATGGTGGTACGACCATGGAGTTCCTCTCGCCTTTCCTGTTGAGAGTACCTCCTCTTGAGATGCGACGGGAACGCCGGGAATTCTTTCCCGTTGAAAGCAGGGAAAGGATCCCTCATCTCGAGCTACGAGGGGGAAACGGGACTCCTCTGGATGTGGGCGGGACCATCGTGCTTCCTCCCGAGTTGAGACGGGTATGGCAGTGAACTTCTTGAGTTGCAGCAAGGGTGTGAAAGACCCTTTCGAAGTTCCAGAAGTTAGGTGTCATTTATCTCCAGACGCCTCATCGGAAATAGGCCTCATCTCGCCTGGAAGGGAGAACTTCCTGGATTTTCTCGAGTTGCGGCAGGTTATCCCGAGTTACGACGGGGACCTCAGGGACCCGCCCTGGTGGCCTCAGGAGAGGCCAGTCCCCATGCGAGTTGCTAGGGGGCCTCTCGGGATTCCTCTCCCGTCGATACCGGGGCCTAAAACCTTGTGTGGAGTCAGGGCCGGAACCGAGGATTCCTCTCAGGGGCTGATATGGATCTTTGGGTACTTCTGGAGTCTCGCCAGGGGACACAGGCCTCGTCTCGAGTGGGGGCATGCACGTGCGCTTTCCTTCCAGGCTGTAGCAGCAATGTCACGCTTCCCGTAGCGTGGATCAAAGGGTCTGTTGTTTTCCCTCGAGGCTTTCCCTCGAGGCTTTCCCACACGGCTGTCCCACGTGCCACCGTGGTGTGAGTCGATCCTCGGCGTGAAAGATGAGCCAGTGCAGGGCAAAGAGTTTCCTCTGGAATGGACTGAGACATCTGGGGGACTCTTGGAATGGTGGTACGACCATGGAGTTCCTCTCGCCTTTCCTGTTGAGAGTGCCTCCTCTTGAGATGCGACCGGAACGCCGGGAATTCTTTCCCGTTGAAAGCAGGGAAAGGATCCCCCATTTCGAGCTCCGAGGGGAAAACGGGGCTCCTCTGGATGTGGGCGGGACCATCGTGCTTCCTCTCGAGTGGAGACGGGTATGGCGGTGAACTTCTTGAGTTGCAGCAAGGGTGTGAAAGACCCTTTCGAAGTTCCAGAGGTTAGGTGTCATTAGTCTCCAGACGCCTCATCGGAAATAGGCCTCATCTCGCCTGGAAGGGAGAACTTCCTGGATTTTCTCGAGTTGCGGCATGTGTTCCCGAGTTACGACGGGGACCTCAGGGACCCGCCCTGGTGGCCTCAGGAGAGGCCAGTCCCCATGCGAGTTGCTAGGGGGCCTCTCGGGATTCCTCTCCCGTTGATACCAGGGCCAAAAACCTTGTGTGGAGTCAGGGCCGGAAGCGAGGATTCCTCTCAGGGGCTGACATGGATCTTTGGGTACTTCTGCAGTCTCCCCAAGGGAGTCAGGCCTCGTCTCGAGTGGGGGCATGTACGTGCGCTTTCCTTCCAGGCTGTAGCAGCAATGTCACGCTTCCCGTCTCGTGGATCAAAGGATCTGTGGTTTTCCCTCGAGGCTTTCCCTCGAGGCTTTCCCACAGGGCTGACCCACGTGCCACCGTGGTGTGAGTCGTTCCTCGGCGTGAAAGATGAGCCAGTGCAGGGCAAAGAGGTTCCTCTGGAATGGACTGAGACATCTGGGGGACTCTTGGAATGGTGGTACGACCATGGAGTTCCTCTCGCCTTTCCTGTTGAGAGTACCTCCTCTTGAGATGCGACGGGAACGCCGGGAATTCTTTCCCGTTGAAAGCAGGGAAAGGATCCCTCATCTCGAGCTACGAGGGGGAAACGGGACTCCTCTGGATGTGGGCGGGACCATTGTGCTTCCTCCCGAGTTGAGACGGGTATGGCGGTGAACTTCTTGAGTTGCAGCAAGGGTGTGAAAGACCCTTTCGAAGTTCCAGAGGTTAGGTGTCATTAGTCTCCAGACGCCTTATCGGAAATAGGCCTCATCTCGCCTGGAAGGGAGAACTTCCTGCATTTTCTTGAGTTGCGGCAGGTGTTCTCGAGTTTCGACGGGGACCTCAGGGACCCGCCCTGGTGGCCTCAGGAGAGGCCAGTCCCCATGCGAGGTGCTAGGGGGCCTCTCGGGATTCCTCTCCCGTCGATACCGGCGCTAAAAACCTTGTGTGAAGTCAGGGCCGTAACCGAGGAATCCTCTCAGGGGCTGACATGGATCTTTGGGTACTTGTGGAGTCTCCCCAGGGGAGTCAGGCCTCGTCTCGAGTGGGGGCATGCACGTGCACTTTCCTTCCAGGCTGTAGCATCAATGTCACGCTTCCCGTCGCGTGGATCAAAGGATCTTTGGTTTTCCCTCGAGGCTTTCCCTCGAGGCTTTCCCACAGGGCTGTCCCACGTGCCACCGTGGTGTGAGTCGATCCTCGGCGTGAAAGATGAGCCAGTGCAGGGCCAAGAGGTTCCTCTGGAATGGACTGAGACATCTGGGGGACTCTTGGAATGGTGGTACGACCATGGAGTTCCTCTCGCCTTTCCTGTTGAGAGTGCCTCCTATTGAGATGCGACGGGAACGCCGGGAATTCTTTCCCCTTGAAAGCAGGGAAAGGATCCCTCATCTCGAGCTCCGAGGGGTAAACGGGGCTCCTCTGGATGTGGGCGGGACCATGGTGCTTCCTCTCGAGTGGAGACGGGTATGGCGGTGAACTTCTTGAGTTGCAGCAAGGGTGTGAAAGACCCTTTCGAAGTTCCAGAGGTTAGGTGTCATTAGTCTCTAGACGCTTCATCGGAAATAGGCCTCATCTCGCCTGCAAGGGAGAACTTTCTGGATTTTCTCTAGTTGCGGCAGGTGTTCTCGAGTTACGACGGGGACCTCAGGGACCCGCCCTGGTGGCCTCAGGAGAGGCCAGTCCCCATGCGAGTTGCTAGGGGGCCTCTCGGGATTCCTCTCCCGTCGATACCGGGGCCAAAAACCTTGTGTGGCGTCAGGGCCGGAACCGAGGATTCCTCTCAGGGGCTGACATGGATCTTTGTGTACTTCTGGAGTCTCCCCAGGGGAGTCAAGCCTCGTCTCGAGTGGGGGCATGCACGTGCGCTTTCCTTCCAGGCTGTAGCAGCAATGTCACGCTTCCCGTCGCGTGGATCAAAGGATCTGTGGTTTTCCCTCGAAGCTTTCCCTAGAGGCTTTCCCACAGGGCTGTCCCACGTGCCACCGTGGTGTGAGTCGATCCTCGGCGTGAAAGATGAGCCAGTGCAGGGCAAAGAGGTTCCTCTGGAATGGACTTAGACTTCTGGGGGACTCTTGGAATGGTGGTACGACCATGGAGTTCCTCTCGCCTTTCCTGTTGAGAGTGCCTCCTCTTGAGATGCGACGGGAACGCCGGGAATTCTTTCCCGTTGAAAGCAGGGAAAGGATCCCTCATCTCGAGCTACGAGGGGGAAACGGGCCTCCTCTGGATGTGGGCGGGACCATCGTGCTTCCTCTCGAGTGGAGACGGGTATGGCGGTGAACTTCTTGAGTTGCAGCAAGGGTGTGAAAGACCCTTTCGAAGTTCCAGAGGTTAGGTGTCATTAGTCGCCAGACGCCTTATCGGAAATAGGCCTCATCTCGCCTGGAAGGGAGAACTTCCTGGATTTTCTCGAGTTGCGGCAGGTGTTCTCGAGTTACGACGGGGACCTCAGGGACCCGCCCTGGTGGCCTCAGGAGAGGCCAGTCCCCATGCGAGGTGCTAGGGGGCCTCTCGGGATTCCTCTCCCGTCGATACCGGAGCCAAAAACCTTGTGTGAAGTCAGGGCCGGAACCGAGGATTCCTCTCAGGGGCTGACATGGATCTTTGGGTACTTGTGGAGTCTCCCCAGGGGAGTCAGGCCTCGTCTCGAGTGGGGGCATGCACGTGCGCTTTCCTTCCAGGCTGTAGCAGCAATGTCACGCTTCCCGTCACGTGGATCAAAGGATCTGTGGTTTTCCCTCGAGGCTTTCCCTCGAGGCTTTCCCATAGGGCTGTCCCACGTGCCACCGTGGTGTGAGTCGATCCTCGGCGTGAAAGATGAGCCAGTGCAGGGCAAAGAGGTTCCTCTGTAATGGACTGAGACATCTGGGGGACTCTTGGAATGGTGGTATGACCATGGAGTTCCTCTCGCCTTTCCTGTTGAGAGTACCTCCTCTTGAGATGCGACGGGAACGCCGGGAATTCTTTCCCGTTGAAAGCAGGGAAAGGATCCCTCATCTCGAGCTACGAGGGGGAAACGGGACTCCTCTGGATGTGGGCGGGACCATCGTGCTTCCTCTCGAGTGGAGAAGGGTATGGCGGTGAACTTCTTGAGTTGCAGCAAGGGTGTGAAAGACCCTTTCGAAGTTCCAGAGGTTAGGTGTCATTAGTCTCCAGACGCCTCATCGGAAATAGGCCTCATCTCGCCTGGAAGGGAGAACTTCCTGGATTTTCTCGAGTTGCGGCAGGTGTTCCCGAGTTACGACGGGAACCTCAGGGACCCGCCCTGGTGGCCTCAGGAGAGGCCAGTCCCCATGCGAGTTGCTAGGGGGCCTCTCGGGATTCCTCTCCCGTCGATACCGGGGCCAAAAACCTTGTGTGGAGTCAGGGCCGGAACCGAGGATTCCTCTCAGGGGCTGACATGGATCTTTGGGTACTTCTGGAGTCTCGCCAGGGGAGACAGGCCTCGTCTCGAGTGGGGGCATGCACGTGCGCTTTCCTTCCAGGCTGTAGCAGCAATGTCACGCTTCCCGTCGCGTGGATCAAAGGGTCTGTGGTTTTCCCTCGAGGCTTTCCCTCGAGGCTTTCCCACAGGGATGTCCTACGTGCCACCGTGGTGTGAGTCGATCCTCGGCGTGAAAGATGAGCCAGTGCAGGGCAAAGAGGTTCCTCTGGAATGGACTGAGACATCTGGGGGACTCGTGGAATGGTGGTACGACCATGGAGTTCCTCTCGGCTTTCCTGTGGAGAGTGCCTCCTCTTGAGATACGACGGGATCGCCGGGAATTCTTTCCCGTTGAAAGCAGGGAAAGGATCCCTCATCTCGAGCTACGAGGGGGAAACGGGGCTCCTCTGGATGTGGGCGGGACCATCGTGCTTTCTCTCGAGTGGAGACGGGTATGGCGGTGAACTTCTTGAGTTGCAGCAAGGGTGTGAAAGACCCTTTCGAAGTTCCAGAGGTTAGGTGTCATTAGTCTCCAGACGCCTCATCGGAAATAGGCCTCATCTCGCCTGGAAGGGAGAACTTCCTTGATTTTCTCGAGTTGCGGCAGGTGTTCTCGAGTTACGACGGGGACCTCAGGGACCCGCCCTGTTGGCCTCAGGAGAGGCCAGTCCCTATGCGTGTTGCTAGGGGGCCCCTCGGGATTCCTCTCTCGTCGATACCGGGGCCAAAAACCTTGTGTGGAGACAGGGCTGGAACCGAGGATTCCTCTCAGGGACTGATATGGATCTTTGGGTACTTCTGGAGTCTCGCCAGGGGAGACAGGCCTCGTCTCGTGTGGGGGCATGCACGTGCACTTTCCTTCCAGGCTGTAGCAGCAATGTCACGCTTCACGTCGCGTGGATCAAAGGATCTGCGGTTTTCCCTCGAGGCTTTCCCTCGAGGCTTTCCCACAGGGCTGTCCCACGTGCCACCGTGGTTTGAGTCGATCCTCGGCGTGAAAGATGAGCCAGTGCAGGGCAAAGAGGTTCCTCTGGAATGGACTGAGACATCTGGGGGACTCTTGGAATGGTGGTACGACCATGGAGTTCCTCTCGCCTTTCCTGTTGAGAGTGCCTCCTCTTGAGATGCGACGGGAACGCGGGAATTCTTTCCCGTTGAAAGCAGGGAAAGGATCCCTCATCTCGAGCTACGAGGGGGAAACGGGGCTCCTCTGGATGTGGGCGGGACCATCGTGCTTCCTCTCGAGTGGACACGGGTATGGCGGTGAACTTCTTGAGTTGCAGCAAGGGTGTGAAAGACCCTTTCGAAGTTCCAGAGGTTAGGTGTCATTAGTCTCCAGACGCCTCATCGGAAATAGGCCTCATCTCGCCTGGAAGGGAGAACTTCCTGGATTTTCTCGAGTTGCGGCAGGTGTTCTCAAGTTACGACGGGGACCTCAGGGACCCGCTCTGGTGGCCTCAGGAGAGGCCAGTCCCCATGCGAGGTGCTAGGGGGCCTCTCGGGATTCCTCTCCCGTCGATACCGGAGCCAAAAACCTTGTGTGAAGTCAGGGCCGGAACCGAGGATTCCTCTCAGGGGCTGACATGGATCTTTGGGTACTTGTGGAGTCTCCCCAGGGGAGTCAGGCCTCGTCTCGAGTGGGGGCATGCACGTGCGCTTTCCTTCCAGGCTGTAGCAGCAATGTCACGCTTCCCGTCACGTGGATCAAAGGATCTGTGGTTTTCCCTCGAGGCTTTCCCTCGAGGCTTTCCCATAGGGCTGTCCCACGTGCCACCGTGGTGTGAGTCGATCCTCGGCGTGAAAGATGAGCCAGTGCAGGGCAAAGAGGTTCCTCTGGAATGGACTGAGACATCTGGTGGACTCTTGGAATGGTGGTACGACCATGGAGTTCCTCTCGCCTTTCCTGTTGAGAGTGCCTCCTATTGAGATGCGACGGGAACGCCGGGAATTCTTTCCCGTTGAAAGCAGGGAAAGGATCCCTCATCTCGAGCTCCGAGGGGGAAACGAGGCTCCTCTGGATGTGGGCGGGACCATCGTGCTTCCTCTCGACTGGAGACGGTTATGGCGGTGAACTTCTTGAGTTGCAGCAAGGATGTGAAAGACCCTTTCGAAGTTCCAGAGGTTAGGTGTCATTAGTCTCCAGACGCCTCATCGGAAATAGGCCTCATCTCGCCTGGAAGGGAGAACTTCCTGGATTTTCTCGAGTTGCGGCAGGTGTTCTCGAGTTACGACGGGGACCTCAGGGACCCGCCCTGGTGGCCTCAGGAGAGGCCAGTCCCCATGCGAGTTGCTAGGGGGCCTCTCGGGATTCCTCTCCCGTCGATACCGGGTCCAAAAACCTTGTGTGGAGTCAGGGCCGGAACCGAGGATTCCTCTCAGGTGCTGACATGGATCTTTGGGTATTTCTGGAGTCTCCCCAGGGGAGTCAGGCCTCGTCTCGTGTGGGGGCATGCACTTGCGCTTTCCTTCCAGGCTGTAGCAGCAATGGCACGCTTCCCGTGGTGTGGATCAAAGGATCTGTGGTTTTCCCTTGAGTCTTTCCCTCGAGGCTTTCCCACAGGGCTGTCCCACGTGCCACCGTGGTGTGAGTCGATCCTCGGCGTGAAAGATGAGCCAGTGCAGGGCAAAGAGGTTCCTCTGTAATGGACTGAGACATCTGGGGGACTCTTGGAATGGTGGTACGACCATGGAGTTCCTCTCGCCTTTCCTGTTGAGAGTACCTCCTCTTGAGATGCGACGGGAACGCCGGGAATTCTTTCCCGTTGAAAGCAGGGAAAGGATCCCTCATCTCGAGCTACGAGGGGGAAACGGGACTCCTCTGGATGTGGGCGGGACCATCGTGCTTCCTCCCGAGTTGAGACGGGTATGGCAGTGAACTTCTTGAGTTGCAGCAAGGGTGTGAAAGACCCTTTCGAAGTTCCAGAAGTTAGGTGTCATTTATCTCCAGACGCCTCATCGGAAATAGGCCTCATCTCGCCTGGAAGGGAGAACTTCCTGGATTTTCTCGAGTTGCGGCAGGTTATCCCGAGTTACGACGGGGACCTCAGGGACCCGCCCTGGTGGCCTCAGGAGAGGCCAGTCCCCATGCGAGTTGCTAGGGGGCCTCTCGGGATTCCTCTCCCGTCGATACCGGGGCCTAAAACCTTGTGTGGAGTCAGGGCCGGAACCGAGGATTCCTCTCAGGGGCTGATATGGATCTTTGGGTACTTCTGGAGTCTCGCCAGGGGACACAGGCCTCGTCTCGAGTGGGGGCATGCACGTGCGCTTTCCTTCCAGGCTGTAGCAGCAATGTCACGCTTCCCGTAGCGTGGATCAAAGGGTCTGTTGTTTTCCCTCGAGGCTTTCCCTCGAGGCTTTCCCACACGGCTGTCCCACGTGCCACCGTGGTGTGAGTCGATCCTCGGCGTGAAAGATGAGCCAGTGCAGGGCAAAGAGTTTCCTCTGGAATGGACTGAGACATCTGGGGGACTCTTGGAATGGTGGTACGACCATGGAGTTCCTCTCGCCTTTCCTGTTGAGAGTGCCTCCTCTTGAGATGCGACGGGAACGCCGGGAATTCTTTCCCGTTGAAAGCAGGGAAAGGATCCCTCATCTCGAGCTACGAGGGGGAAACGGGCCTCCTCTGGATGTGGGCGGGACCATCGTGCTTCCTCTCGAGTGGAGACGGGTATGGCGGTGAACTTCTTGAGTTGCAGCAAGGGTGTGAAAGACCCTTTCGAAGTTCCAGAGGTTAGGTGTCATTAGTCTCCAGACGCCTTATCGGAAATAGGCCTCATCTCGCCTGGAAGGGAGAACTTCCTGGATTTTCTCGAGTTGCGGCAGGTGTTCTCGAGTTACGACGGGGACCTCAGGGACCCGCCCTGGTGGCCTCAGGAGAGGCCAGTCCCCATGCGAGGTGCTAGGGGGCCTCTCGGGATTCCTCTCCCGTCGATACCGGAGCCAAAAACCTTGTGTGAAGTCAGGGCCGGAAGCGAGGATTCCTCTCAGGGGCTGACATGGATCTTTGGGTACTTCTGCAGTCTCCCCAAGGGAGTCAGGCCTCGTCTCGAGTGGGGGCATGTACGTGCGCTTTCCTTCCAGGCTGTAGCAGCAATGTCACGCTTCCCGTCTCGTGGATCAAAGGATCTGTGGTTTTCCCTCGAGGCTTTCCCTCGAGGCTTTCCCACAGGGCTGACCCACGTGCCACCGTGGTGTGAGTCGATCCTCGGCGTGAAAGATGAGCCAGTGCAGGGCAAAGAGGTTCCTCTGGAATGGACTGAGACATCTGGGGGACTCTTGGAATG
Source organism: Capricornis sumatraensis (assembly GCF_032405125.1). NCBI lineage: Eukaryota > Metazoa > Chordata > Mammalia > Artiodactyla > Bovidae > Capricornis > Capricornis sumatraensis. The sequence continues at coordinate 4,918,596 of NC_091080.1, read as the reverse complement.
GTGGTACGACCATGGAGTTCCTCTCGCCTTTCCTGTTGAGAGTGCCTCCTCTTGAGATGCGACGGGAACGCCTTGAATTCTTTCCCGTTGAAAGCAGGGAAAGGATCCCTCATCTCGAGCTACGAGGGGGAAACGGGGCTCCTCTGGATGTGGGCGGGACCATCGTGCTTCCTCTCGAGTGGAGACGGGTATGGCGGTGAACTTCTTGAGTTGCAGCAAGGGTGTGAAAGACCCTTTCGAAGTTCCAGAGGTTAGGTGTCATTAGTCTCCAGACGCCTTATCGGAAATAGGCCTCATCTCGCCTGGAAGGGAGAACTTCCTGCATTTTCTTGAGTTGCGGCAGGTGTTCTCGAGTTTCGACGGGGACCTCAGGGACCCGCCCTGGTGGCCTCAGGAGAGGCCAGTCCCCATGCGAGGTGCTAGGGGGCCTCTCGGGATTCCTCTCCCGTCGATACCGGCGCTAAAAACCTTGTGTGAAGTCAGGGCCGTAACCGAGGAATCCTCTCAGGGGCTGACATGGATCTTTGGGTACTTGTGGAGTCTCCCCAGGGGAGTCAGGCCTCGTCTCGAGTGGGGGCATGCACGTGCACTTTCCTTCCAGGCTGTAGCATCAATGTCACGCTTCCCGTCGCGTGGATCAAAGGATCTTTGGTTTTCCCTCGAGGCTTTCCCTCGAGGCTTTCCCACAGGGCTGTCCCACGTGCCACCGTGGTGTGAGTCGATCCTCGGCGTGAAAGATGAGCCAGTGCAGGGCCAAGAGGTTCCTCTGGAATGGACTGAGACATCTGGGGGACTCTTGGAATGGTGGTACGACCATGGAGTTCCTCTCGCCTTTCCTGTTGAGAGTGCCTCCTATTGAGATGCGACGGGAACGCCGGGAATTCTTTCCCCTTGAAAGCAGGGAAAGGATCCCTCATCTCGAGCTCCGAGGGGTAAACGGGGCTCCTCTGGATGTGGGCGGGACCATGGTGCTTCCTCTCGAGTGGAGACGGGTATGGCGGTGAACTTCTTGAGTTGCAGCAAGGGTGTGAAAGACCCTTTCGAAGTTCCAGAGGTTAGGTGTCATTAGTCTCTAGACGCTTCATCGGAAATAGGCCTCATCTCGCCTGCAAGGGATAACTTTCTGGATTTTCTCTAGTTGCGGCAGGTGTTCTCGAGTTACGACGGGGACCTCAGGGACCCGCCCTGGTGGCCTCAGGAGAGGCCAGTCCCCATGCGAGTTGCTAGGGGGCCTCTCGGGATTCCTCTCCCGTCGATACCGGGGCCAAAAACCTTGTGTGGCGTCAGGGCCGGAACCGAGGATTCCTCTCAGGGGCTGACATGGATCTTTGTGTACTTCTGGAGTCTCCCCAGGGGAGTCAGGCCTCGTCTCGAGTGGGGGCATGCACGTGCGCTTTCCTTCCAGGCTGTAGCAGCAATGTCACGCTTCCCGTCGCGTGGATCAAAGGATCTGTGGTTTTCCCTCGAAGCTTTCCCTAGAGGCTTTCCCACAGGGCTGTCCCACGTGCCACCGTGGTGTGAGTCGATCCTCGGCGTGAAAGATGAGCCAGTGCAGGGCAAAGAGGTTCCTCTGGAATGGACTGAGACTTCTGGGGGACTCTTGGAATGGTGGTACGACCATGGAGTTCCTCTCGCCTTTCCTGTTGAGAGTGCCTCCTCTTGAGATGCGACGGGAACGCCGGGAATTCTTTCCCGTTGAAAGCAGGGAAAGGATCCCTCATCTCGAGCTACGAGGGGGAAACGGGCCTCCTCTGGATGTGGGCGGGACCATCGTGCTTCCTCTCGAGTGGAGACGGGTATGGCGGTGAACTTCTTGAGTTGCAGCAAGGGTGTGAAAGACCCTTTCGAAGTTCCAGAGGTTAGGTGTCATTAGTCTCCAGACGCCTTATCGGAAATAGGCCTCATCTCGCCTGGAAGGGAGAACTTCCTGGATTTTCTCGAGTTGCGGCAGGTGTTCTCGAGTTACGACGGGGACCTCAGGGACCCGCCCTGGTGGCCTCAGGAGAGGCCAGTCCCCATGCGAGGTGCTAGGGGGCCTCTCGGGATTCCTCTCCCGTCGATACCGGAGCCAAAAACCTTGTGTGAAGTCAGGGCCGGAACCGAGGATTCCTCTCAGGGGCTGACATGGATCTTTGGGTACTTGTGGAGTCTCCCCAGGGGAGTCAGGCCTCGTCTCGAGTGGGGGCATGCACGTGCGCTTTCCTTCCAGGCTGTAGCAGCAATGTCACGCTTCCCGTCACGTGGATCAAAGGATCTGTGGTTTTCCCTCGAGGCTTTCCCTCGAGGCTTTCCCATAGGGCTGTCCCACGTGCCACCGTGGTGTGAGTCGATCCTCGGCGTGAAAGATGAGCCAGTGCAGGGCAAAGAGGTTCCTCTGGAATGGACTGAGACATCTGGTGGACTCTTGGAATGGTGGTACGACCATGGAGTTCCTCTCGCCTTTCCTGTTGAGAGTGCCTCCTATTGAGATGCGACGGGAACGCCGGGAATTCTTTCCCGTTGAAAGCAGGGAAAGGATCCCTCATCTCGAGCTCCGAGGGGGAAACGAGGCTCCTCTGGGTGTGGGCGGGACCATCGTGCTTCCTCTCGACTGGAGACGGTTATGGCGGTGAACTTCTTGAGTTGCAGCAAGGATGTGAAAGACCCTTTCGAAGTTCCAGAGGTTAGGTGTCATTAGTCTCCAGACGCCTCATCGGAAATAGGCCTCATCTCGCCTGGAAGGGAGAACTTCCTGGATTTTCTCGAGTTGCGGCAGGTGTTCTCGAGTTACGACGGGGACCTCAGGGACCCGCCCTGGTGGCCTCAGGAGAGGCCAGTCCCCATGCGAGTTGCTAGGGGGCCTCTCGGGATTCCTCTCCCGTCGATACCGGGTCCAAAAACCTTGTGTGGAGTCAGGGCCGGAACCGAGGATTCCTCTCAGGTGCTGACATGGATCTTTGGGTATTTCTGGAGTCTCCCCAGGGGAGTCAGGCCTCGTCTCGTGTGGGGGCATGCACTTGCGCTTTCCTTCCAGGCTGTAGCAGCAATGTCACGCTTCCCGTGGCGTGGATCAAAGGATCTGTGGTTTTCCCTTGAGTCTTTCCCTCGAGGCTTTCCCACAGGGCTGTCCCACGTGCCACCGTGGTGTGAGACGATCCTCGGCGTGAAAGATGAGCCAGTGCAGGGCAAAGAGGTTCCTCTGTAATGGACTGAGACATCTGGGGGACTCTTGGAATGGTGGTACGACCATGGAGTTCCTCTCGCCTTTCCTGTTGAGAGTACCTCCTCTTGAGATGCGACGGGAACGCCGGGAATTCTTTCCCGTTGAAAGCAGGGAAAGGATCCCTCATCTCGAGCTACGAGGGGGAAACGGGACTCCTCTGGATGTGGGCGGGACCATTGTGCTTCCTCCCGAGTTGAGACGGGTATGGCGGTGAACTTCTTGAGTTGCAGCAAGGGTGTGAAAGACCCTTTCGAAGTTCCAGAAGTTAGGTGTCATTTATCTCCAGACGCCTCATCGGAAATAGGCCTCATCTCGCCTGGAAGGGAGAACTTCCTGGATTTTCTCGAGTTGCGGCAGGTTATCCCGAGTTACGACGGGGACCTCAGGGACCCGCCCTGGTGGCCTCAGGAGAGGCCAGTCCCCATGCGAGTTGCTAGGGGGCCTCTCGGGATTCCTCTCCCGTCGATACCGGGGCCTAAAACCTTGTGTGGAGTCAGGGCCGGAACCGAGGATTCCTCTCAGGGGCTGATATGGATCTTTGGGTACTTCTGGAGTCTCGCCAGGGGACACAGGCCTCGTCTCGAGTGGGGGCATGCACGTGCGCTTTCCTTCCAGGCTGTAGCAGCAATGTCACGCTTCCCGTAGCGTGGATCAAAGGGTCTGTTGTTTTCCCTCGAGGCTTTCCCTCGAGGCTTTCCCACACGGCTGTCCCACGTGCCACCGTGGTGTGAGTCGATCCTCGGCGTGAAAGATGAGCCAGTGCAGGGCAAAGAGTTTCCTCTGGAATGGACTGAGACATCTGGGGGACTCTTGGAATGGTGGTACGACCATGGAGTTCCTCTCGCCTTTCCTGTTGAGAGTGCCTCCTCTTGAGATGCGACGGGAACGCCGGGAATTCTTTCCCGTTGAAAGCAGGGAAAGGATCCCCCATTTCGAGCTCCGAGGGGAAAACGGGGCTCCTCTGGATGTGGGCGGGACCATCGTGCTTCCTCTCGAGTGGAGACGGGTATGGCGGTGAACTTCTTGAGTTGCAGCAAGGGTGTGAAAGACCCTTTCGAAGTTCCAGAGGTTAGGTGTCATTAGTCTCCAGACGCCTCATCGGAAATAGGCCTCATCTCGCCTGGAAGGGAGAACTTCCTGGATTTTCTCGAGTTGCGGCAGGTGTTCCCGAGTTACGACGGGAACCTCAGGGACCCGCCCTGGTGGCCTCAGGAGAGGCCAGTCCCCATGCGAGTTGCTAGGGGGCCTCTCGGGATTCCTCTCCCGTCGATACCGGGGCCAAAAACCTTGTGTGGAGTCAGGGCCGGAACCGAGGATTCCTCTCAGGGGCTGACATGGATCTTTGGGTACTTCTGGAGTCTCGCCAGGGGAGACAGGCCTCGTCTCGAGTGGGGGCATGCACGTGCGCTTTCCTTCCAGGCTGTAGCAGCAATGTCACGCTTCCCGTCGCGTGGATCAAAGGGTCTGTGGTTTTCCCTCGAGGCTTTCCCTCGAGGCTTTCCCACAGGGATGTCCTACGTGCCACCGTGGTGTGAGTCGATCCTCGGCGTGAAAGATGAGCCAGTGCAGGGCAAAGAGGTTCCTCTGGAATGGACTGAGACATCTGGGGGACTCGTGGAATGGTGGTACGACCATGGAGTTCCTCTCGGCTTTCCTGTGGAGAGTGCCTCCTCTTGAGATGCGACGGGATCGCCGGGAATTCTTTCCCGTTGAAAGCAGGGAAAGGATCCCTCATCTCGAGCTACGAGGGGGAAACGGGGCTCCTCTGGATGTGGGCGGGACCATCGTGCTTTCTCTCGAGTGGAGACGGGTATGGCGGTGAACTTCTTGAGTTGCAGCAAGGGTGTGAAAGACCCTTTCGAAGTTCCAGAGGTTAGGTGTCATTAGTCTCCAGACGCCTCATCGGAAATAGGCCTCATCTCGCCTGGAAGGGAGAACTTCCTGGATTTTCTCGAGTTGCGGCAGGTGTTCTCGAGTTACGACGGGGACCTCAGGGACCCGCCCTGTTGGCCTCAGGAGAGGCCAGTCCCTATGCGTGTTGCTAGGGGGCCCCTCGGGATTCCTCTCTCGTCGATACCGGGGCCAAAAACCTTGTGTGGAGACAGGGCTGGAACCGAGGATTCCTCTCAGGGACTGATATGGATCTTTGGGTACTTCTGGAGTCTCGCCAGGGGAGACAGGCCTCGTCTCGTGTGGGGGCATGCACGTGCACTTTCTTTCCAGGCTGTAGCAGCAATGTCACGCTTCACGTCGCGTGGATCAAAGGATCTGCGGTTTTCCCTCGAGGCTTTCCCTCGAGGCTTTCCCACAGGGCTGTCCCACGTGCCACCGTGGTTTGAGTCGATCCTCGGCGTGAAAGATGAGCCAGTGCAGGGCAAAGAGGTTCCTCTGGAATGGACTGAGACATCTGGGGGACTCTTGGAATGGTGGTACGACCATGGAGTTCCTCTCGCCTTTCCTGTTGAGAGTGCCTCCTCTTGAGATGCGACGGGAACGCCGGGAATTCTTTCCCGTTGAAAGCAGGGAAAGGATCCCTCATCTCGAGCTACGAGGGGGAAACGGGGCTCCTCTGGATGTGGGCGGGACCATCGTGCTTCCTCTCGACTGGACACGGGTATGGCGGTGAACTTCTTGAGTTGCAGCAAGGTTGTGAAAGACCCTTTCGAAGTTCCAGAGGTTAGGTGTCATTAGTCTCCAGACGCCTCATCGGAAATAGGCCTCATCTCGCCTGGAAGGGAGAACTTCCTGGATTTTCTCGAGTTGCGGCAGGTGTTCTCGAGTTACGACGGGGACCTCAGGGACCCGCTCTGGTGGCCTCAGGAGAGGCCAGTCCCCATGCGAGGTGCTAGGGGGCCTCTCGGGATTCCTCTCCCGTCGATACCGGAGCCAAAAACCTTGTGTGAAGTCAGGGCCGGAACCGAGGATTCCTCTCAGGGGCTGACATGGATCTTTGGGTACTTGTGGAGTCTCCCCAGGGGAGTCAGGCCTCGTCTCGAGTGGGGGCATGCACGTGCGCTTTCCTTCCAGGCTGTAGCAGCAATGTCACGCTTCCCGTCACGTGGATCAAAGGATCTGTGGTTTTCCCTCGAGGCTTTCCCTCGAGGCTTTCCCATAGGGCTGTCCCACGTGCCACCGTGGTGTGAGTCGATCCTCGGCGTGAAAGATGAGCCAGTGCAGGGCAAAGAGGTTCCTCTGGAATGGACTGAGACATCTGGTGGACTCTTGGAATGGTGGTACGACCATGGAGTTCCTCTCGCCTTTCCTGTTGAGAGTGCCTCCTATTGAGATGCGACGGGAACGCCGGGAATTCTTTCCCGTTGAAAGCAGGGAAAGGATCCCTCATCTCGAGCTCCGAGGGGGAAACGAGGCTCCTCTGGATGTGGGCGGGACCATCGTGCTTCCTCTCGACTGGAGACGGTTATAGCGGTGAACTTCTTGAGTTGCAGCAAGGATGTGAAAGACCCTTTCGAAGTTCCAGAGGTTAGGTGTCATTAGTCTCCAGACGCCTCATCGGAAATAGGCCTCATCTCGCCTGGAAGGGAGAACTTCCTGGATTTTCTCGAGTTGCGGCAGGTGTTCTCGAGTTACGACGGGGACCTCAGGGACCCGCCCTGGTGGCCTCAGGAGAGGCCAGTCCCCATGCGAGTTGCTAGGGGGCCTCTCGGGATTCCTCTCCCGTCGATACCGGGTCCAAAAACCTTGTGTGGAGTCAGGGCCGGAACCGAGGATTCCTCTCAGGTGCTGACATGGATCTTTGGGTATTTCTGGAGTCTCCCCAGGGGAGTCAGGCCTCGTCTCGTGTGGGGGCATGCACTTGCGCTTTCCTTCCAGGCTGTAGCAGCAATGGCACGCTTCCCGTGGCGTGGATCAAAGGATCTGTGGTTTTCCCTTGAGTCTTTCCCTCGAGGCTTTCCCACAGGGCTGTCCCACGTGCCACCGTGGTGTGAGTCGATCCTCGGCGTGAAAGATGAGCCAGTGCAGGGCAAAGAGGTTCCTCTGGAATGGACTGAGATATCTGGGGGACTCTTGGAATGGTGGTACGACCATGGAGTTCCTCTCGCCTTTCCTGTTGAGAGTACCTCCTCTTGAGATGCGACGGGAACGCCGGGAATTCTTTCCCGTTGAAAGCAGGGAAAGGATCCCTCATCTCGAGCTACGAGGGGGAAACGGGACTCCTCTGGATGTGGGCGGGACCATCGTGCTTCCTCCCGAGTTGAGACGGGTATGGCGGTGAACTTCTTGAGTTTCAGCAAGGGTGTGAAAGACCCTTTCGAAGTTCCAGAAGTTAGGTGTCATTTATCTCCAGACGCCTCATCGGAAATAGGCCTCATCTCGCCTGGAAGGGAGAACTTCCTGGATTTTCTCGAGTTGCGGCAGGTTATCCCGAGTTACGACGGGGACCTCAGGGACCCGCCCTGGTGGCCTCAGGAGAGGCCAGTCCCCATGCGAGTTGCTAGGGGGCCTCTCGGGATTCCTCTCCCGTCGATACCGGGGCCTAAAACCTTGTGTGGAGTCAGGGCCGGAACCGAGGATTCCTCTCAGGGGCTGATATGGATCTTTGGGTACTTCTGGAGTCTCGCCAGGGGACACAGGCCTCGTCTCGAGTGGGGGCATGCACGTGCGCTTTCCTTCCAGGCTGTAGCAGCAATGTCACGCTTCCCGTAGCGTGGATCAAAGGGTCTGTTGTTTTCCCTCGAGGCTTTCCCTCGAGGCTTTCCCACACGGCTGTCCCACGTGCCACCGTGGTGTGAGTCGATCCTCGGCGTGAAAGATGAGCCAGTGCAGGGCAAAGAGTTTCCTCTGGAATGGACTGAGACATCTGGGGGACTCTTGGAATGGTGGTACGACCATGGAGTTCCTCTCGCCTTTCCTGTTGAGAGTGCCTCCTCTTGAGATGCGACGGGAACGCCGGGAATTCTTTCCCGTTGAAAGCAGGGAAAGGATCCCCAATTTCGAGCTCCGAGGGGAAAACGGGGCTCCTCTGGATGTGGGCGGGACCATCGTGCTTCCTCTCGAGTGGAGACGGGTATGGCGGTGAACTTCTTGAGTTGCAGCAAGGGTGTGAAAGACCCTTTCGAAGTTCCAGAGGTTAGGTGTCATTAGTCTCCAGACGCCTCATCGGAAATAGGCCTCATCTCGCCTGGAAGGGAGAACTTCCTGGATTTTCTCGAGTTGCGGCAGGTGTTCCCGAGTTACGACGGGAACCTCAGGGACCCGCCCTGGTGGCCTCAGGAGCGGCCAGTCCCCATGCGAGTTGCTAGGGGGCCTCTCGGGATTCCTCTCCCGTCGATACCGGAGCCAAAAACCTTGTGTGAAGTCAGGGCCGGAACCGAGGATTCCTCTCAGGGGCTGACATGGATCTTTGGGTACTTGTGGAGTCTCCCCAGGGGAGTCAGGCCTCGTCTCGAGTGGGGGCATGCACGTGCGCTTTCCTTCCAGGCTGTAGCAGCAATGTCACGCTTCCCGTCACGTGGATCAAAGGATCTGTGGTTTTCCCTCGAGGCTTTCCCTCGAGGCTTTCCCACAGGGCTGTCCCACGTGCCACCGTGGTGTGAGTCGATCCTCGGCGTGAAAGATGAGCCAGTGCAGGGCAAAGAGGTTCCTCTGGAATGGACTGAGACATCTGGGGGACTCTTGGAATGGTGGTACGACCATGGAGTTCCTCTCGCCTTTCCTGTTGAGAGTGCCTCCTCTTGAGATGCGACGGGAACGCCGGGAATTCTTTCCCGTTGAAAGCAGGGAAAGGATCCCTCATCTCGAGCTACGAGGGGGAAACGGGACTCCTCTGGATGTGGGCGGGACCATCGTGCTTCCTCCCGAGTTGAGACGGGTATGGCGGTGAACTTCTTGAGTTGCAGCAAGGGTGTGAAAGACCCTTTCGAAGTTCCAGAAGTTAGGTGTCATTTATCTCCAGACGCCTCATCGGAAATAGGCCTAATCTCGCCTGGAAGGGAGAACTTCCTGGATTTTCTCGAGTTGCGGCAGGTGTTCTCGAGTTACGACGGGGACCTCAGGGACCCGCCCTGGTGGCCTCAGGAGAGGCCAGTCCCCATGCGAGTTGCTAGGGGGCCTCTCGGGATTCCTCTCCCGTCGATACCGGGCCCAAAAACATTTTTTGGAGTCAGGGCCGGAACCGAGGATTCCTCTCAGGGGCTGACATGGACCTTTGGGTACTTCTGGAGTGTCCCCAAGGGAGTCAGGCCTCGTCTCGAGTCGGGGCATGCACGTGCGCTTTCCTTCCAGGCTGTAGCAGCAATGTCACGCTTCCCGTGGCGTGGATAAAAGGATCTGTGGTTTTCCCTCGAGGCTTTCCCTCGAGGGTTTCCCACAGGGCTGTCCCACGTGCCACCGTGGTGTGAGTCGATCCTCGGCGTGAAAGATGAGCCAGTGCAGGGCAAAGAGGTTCCTCTGGAATGGACTGAGACATCTGGGGGACTCTTGGAATGGTGGTACGACCATGGAGTTCCTCTCGCCTTTCCTGTTGAGAGTGCCTCCTCTTGAGACGCGACGGGAACGCCGGGAATTCTTTCCCGTTGAAAGCAGGGAAAGGATCCCTCATCTCGAGCTTCGAGGGGGAAACGGGGCTCCTCTGGATGTTGGCGGGTCCATCGTGCTTCCTCTCGAGTGGAGATGGGTATGCTGGTGAACTTCTTGAGTTGCAGCAAGGGTGTGAAAGACCCTTTCGAAGTTCCAGAGGTTAGGTGTCATTAGTCTCCAGACGCCTCATCGGAAATAGGCCTCATCTCGCCTGGAAGGGAGAACTTCCTGGATTTTCTCGAGTTGCGGCAGGTGTTCTCGAGTTACGACGGGGACCTCAGGGACCCGCCCTGGTGGCCTCAGGAGAGGCCAGTCCCCATGCGAGTTGCTAGGGGGCCTCTCGGGATTCCTCTCCCGTCGATACCGGGGCCAAAAACCTTGTGTGGAGTCAGGGCCGGAACCGAGGATTCCTCTCAGGGGCTGACATGGATCTTTGGGTACTTCTGGAGTCTCCCCAGGGGAGTCAGGCCTCGTCTCGAGTGGGGGCATGCACGTGCGCTTTCCTTCCAGGCTGTAGCAGCAATGTCACGCTTCCCGTGGCCTGGATCAAAGGATCTGTGGTTTTCCCTCGAGGCTTTCCCTCGAGGCTTTCCCACAGGGCTGTCCCACGTGCCACCGTGGTGTGAGTCGATCCTCGGCGTGAAAGATGAGCCAGTGCTGGGCAAAGAGGTTGCTCTGGAATGGACTGAGACATCTGGGGGACTCTTGGAATGGTGGTACGACCATGGAGTTCCTCTCGCCTTTCCTGTTGAGAGTGCCTCCTTTTGAGATGCGACGGGAACGCCGGGAATTCTTTCCCGTTGAAAGCAGGGAAAGGATCCCTCATCTCGAGCTACGAGGGTGAAACGGGGCTCCTCTGGATGTGGGCGGGACCATCGTGCTTCCTCTCGAGTGGAGACGGGTATGGCGGTGAACTTCTTGAGTTGCAGCAAGGGTGTGAAAGACCCTTTCGAAGTTCCAGAGGTTAGGTGTCATTAGTCTCCAGACGCCTCATCGGAAATAGGCCTCATCTCGCCTGGAAGGGAGAACTTCCTGTATTTTCTCGAGTTGCGGCAGGTGTTCTCGAGTTACGACGGGGACCTCAGGGACCCGCCCTGGTGGCCTCAGGAGAGGCCAGTCCCCATGCGAGTTGCTAAGGGGCCTCTCGGGATTCCTCTCCCGTCGATACCAGGGCCAAAAACCTTGTGTGGAGTCAGGGCCGGAACCGAGGATTCCTCTCAGGGGCTGATATGGATCTTTGGGTACTTGTGGAGTCTCCCCAGGGGAGTCAGGCCTCGTCTCGAGTGGGGGCATGCACGTGCGCTTTCCTTCCAGGCTGTAGCAGCAATGTCACGCTTCCCGTCGCGTGGATCAAAGGATCTGTGGTTTTCCCTCGAGGCTTTCCCTCGAGGCTTTCCCACAGGGCTGTCCCACGTGCCACCGTGGTGTGAGTCGATCCTCGGCGTGAAAGATGAGCCAGTGCAGGGCAAAGAGGTTCCTCTGGAATGGACTGAGACATCTGGGGGACTCTTGGAATGGTGGTATGACCATGGAGTTCCTCTCGCCTTTCCTGTTGAGAGTGCCTCCTCTTGAGATGCGACGGGAACGCCGGGAATTCTTTCCCGTTGAAAGCAGGGAAAGGATCCCTCATCTCGAGCTACGAGGGGGAAACGGGGCTCCTCTGGATGTGGGCGGGACCATCGTGCTTCCTCTCGAGTGGAGACGGGTATGGCAGAGAACTTCTTGAGTTGCAGCAAGGGAGTGAAAGACCCTTTCGAAGTTCCAGAGGTTAGGTGTCATTAGTCTCCAGACGCCTCATCGGAAATAGGCCTCATCTCGCCTGGAAGGGAGAACTTCCTGGATTTTCTCGAGTTGCGGAAGGTGTTCTCCAGTTACGACGGGGACCTCAGGTACCAGCCCTGGTGGCCTCAGGAAAGGCCAATCCCCATGCGAGTTGCTAGAGGGACTCTGGGATTCCTCTCCCGTCGATACCGGGTCCAAAAACCTTGTGTGGAGTCAGGGCCGGAACCGAGGTTTCCTCTCTGGGGCTTACATGGATCTTTGGGTACTTCTGGAGTCTCCCCAGGGGAGTCAGGCCTCGTCTCGAGTGGGGACAGGTACGTGTGCTTTCCTTCCAGGCTGTAGCAGCAATGTCACTCTTCCCGTGGCCTTGATCAAAGGATCTGTGGTTTTCCCACGAGGCTTTCCCTCGAGGCTTTCCCACAGGTCTGTCCAACGTTCCACCGTGGTGTGAGTCGATCCTCAGCGTGAAAGATGAGCCAGTGCAGGGCAAAGAGGTTCCTCTGGAATGGACTGAGACATCTGGGGGACTCTTGGAATGGTGGTACCACCATGGAGTTCCTCTCGCCTTTCCTGTTGAGAGTGCCTCCTCTTGAGATGCGACGGGAACACCGGGAATTCTTTCCCGTTGAAAGCAGGGAAGGGATCCCTCATCTCGAGCTACGAGGGGGAAACGGGGCTCCTCTGGATGTGGGCGGGAACATCGTGCTTCCTCTCGAGTGGAGACGGGTATGGCGGTGAACTTCTTGAGTTGCAGCAAGGGTGTGAAAGACCCTTTCGAAGTTCCAGAGGTTAGGTGTCATTAGTCTCCAAACGCCTCATCGGAAATAGGATTCTTCTCGCCTGGAATGGAGAACTTCCTGGATTTTCTCGAGTTGGGACAGGTGTTCTCGAGTTACGACGGGGACCTCAGGGACCCGCCCTGGTGGCCTCAGGTGAGGCCAGTCCCCATGCGAATTTCTAGGGGGCCTCTCGGGATTCCTCTCCCGTCGATACCGGGGCCAAAAACCTTGTGTGGAGTCAGGGCCGGAACCGAGGATTCCTCTCAGGGGCTGACATGGATCTTTGGGTACTTCTGGAGTCTCCCCAGGGTAGTCAGGCCTCATCTCGAGTGGGGGCATGCACGTGCGCTTTCCTTTCAGGCTATAGCAGCAATGTCATGCTTCCCGTCGCCTGGATCAAAGGATCTGTGGTTTTCCCTCGAGGCTTTCCCTTGAGGCTTTCCCACAGGGCTGTCCCACGTGCCACCGTGGTGTGAGTCGATCCTCGGCGTGAAAGATGAGCCAGTGCAGGGCAAAGAGGTTGCTCTGGAATGGACTGAGACATCTGGGGGACTCTTGGAATGGTGGTACGACCATGGAGTTCCTCTCGCCTTTCCTGTTGAGAGTGCCTCCTCTTGAGATGCGACGGGAACGCCGGGAATTCTTTCCCATTGAAAGCAGGGAAAGGATCCCTCATCTCGAGCTACGAGGGTGAAACGGGGCTCCTCTGGATGTGGGCGGGACCATCGTGCTTCCTCTCGAGTGGAGACGGGTATGGCGGTGAACTTCTTGAGTTGCAGCAAGGGTGTGAAAGACCCTTTCGAAGTTCCAGAGGTTAGGTGTCATTAGTCTCCAGACGCCTCATCGGAAATAGGCCGCATCTCGCCTGGAAGGGAGAACTTCCTGGATTTTCTCGAGTTGCGGCAGGTGTTCTCGAGTTACGACGGGGACCTCAGGGACCCGCCCTGGTGGCCTCAGGAGAGGCCAGTCCCCATGCGAGTTGCTAGGGGGCCTCTCGGTATCCTCTCCTGTCGATACCGGGGCCAAAAACCTTGTGTGGAGTCAGGGCCGGAATCGAGGATTCCTCTCAGGGGCTGACATGGATCTTTGGGTACTTGTGGAGTCTCCCCAGGGGAGTCAGGCCTCGTCTCGAGTGGGGGCATGCACGTGCGCTTTCCTTCCAGGCTGTAGCAGGAATGTCACGCTTCCCGTCGCGTGGATCAAAGGATCTGTGGTTTTCCCTCGAGGCTTTCCCTCGAGGCTTTCCCACAGGGCTGTCCCATGTGCCACCGTGGTGTGAGTCGATCCTCGGCGTGAAAGATGAGCCAGTGCAGGGCAAAGAGGTTCCTCTGGAATGGACTGAGACATCTGGGGGACTCTTGGAATGGTGGTAAGACCATGGAGTTCCTCTCGCCTTTCCTGTTGAGAGTGCCTCCTCTTGAGATGCGACGGGAACGCCGGGAATTCTTTCCCGTTGAAAGCAGGGAAAGGATTCCTCATCTCGAGCTACGAGGGGGAAACGGGGCTCCTCTGGATGTGGGCGGGACCATCGTGCTTCCTCTCGAGTGGAGATGGGTATGGCAGAGAACTTCTTGAGTTGCAGCAAGGGAGTGAAAGACCCTTTCGAAGTTCCAGAGGTTAGGTGTCATTAGTCTCCAGACGCCTCATCGGAAATAGGCCTCATCTCGCCTGGAAGGGAGAATTTCCTGGATTTTCTCGAGTTGCGGCAGGTGTTCTCGAGTTACGACGGGGACCTCAAGGACCAGCCCTGGTGGCCTCAGGAGAGGCCAATCCCCATGCGAGTTGCTAGGGGGACTCTGGGATTCCTCTCCCGTCGATACCGGGTCCAAAAACCTTGTGTGGAGTCAGGGCCGGAACCGAGGATTCCTCTCAGGGGCTGACATGGATCTTTGGGTACTTCTGGAGTCTCCCCAGGGGAGTCAGGCCTCGTCTCGAGTGGGGACAGGTACGTGCGCTTTCCTTCCAGGCTGTAGCAGCAATGTCACGCTTCCCGTGGCGTGGATCAAAGGATCTGTGGTTTTCCCACGAGGCTTTCCCTCGAGGCTTTCCCACAGGTCTGTCCCACGTGCCACCGTGGTGTGAGTTGATACTCGGCGTGAAAGATGAGCCAGTGCAGGGCAAAGAGATTCCTCTGGAATGGACTGAGACATCTGGGGGACTCTTGGAATGGTGGTACCACCATGGAGTTCCTCTCGCCTTTCCTGTTGAGAGTGCCTCCTCTTGAGATGCGACGGGAACGCCGGGAATTCTTTCCCGTTGAAAGCAGGGAAAGGATCCCTCATCTCGAGCTACGAGGGTGAAACGGGGCTCCTCTGGATGTGGGCGGGACCATCGTGCTTCCTCTCGAGTGGAGACGGGTATGGCGGTGAACTTCTTGAGTTGCAGCAAGGGTGTGAAAGACCCTTTCGAAGTTCCAGAGGTTAGGTGTCATTAGTCTCCAGACGCCTCATCGGAAATAGGCCGCATCTCGCCTGGAAGGGAGAACTTCCTGGATTTTCTCGAGTTGCGGCAGGTGTTCTTGAGTTACGACGGGGACCTCAGGGACCCGCCCTGGTGGCCTCAGGAGAGGCCAGTCCCCATGCGAGTTGCTAGGGGGCCTCTCGGGATTCCTCTCCCGTCGATACCGGGGCCAAAAACCTTGTGTGGAGTCAGGGCCGGAATCGAGGATTCCTCTCAGGGGCTGACATGGATCTTTGGGTACTTGTGGAGTCTCCCCAGGGGAGTCAGGCCTCGTCTCGAGTGGGGGCATGCACGTGCGCTTTCCTTCCAGGCTGTAGCAGCAATGTCACGCTTCCCGTCGCGTGGATCAAAGGATCTGTGGTTTTCCCTCGAGGCTTTCCCTCGAGGCTTTCACACAGGGCTGTCCCACGTTGCACCGTGGTGTGAGTCGATCGTCGGCGTGAAAGATGAGCCAGTGCAGGGCAAAGAGGTTCCTCTGAAATGGACTGAGACATCTGGGGGACTCGTGGAATGGTGGTACGACCATGGAGTTCCTCTCGCCTTTCCTGTTGAGAGTGCCTCCTCTTGAGATGCGACGGGAATGCCGGGAATTCTTTCCCGTTGAACGCAGGGAAAGGATCCCTCATCTCGAGCTACGAGGGGGAAACGGGGCTCCTCTGGATGTGGGCGGGACCATCGTGCTTCCTCGCGAGTGGAGACGGGTATGGCGATGAACTTCTTGAGTCGCAGCAAGGGTGTGAAAGACCCTTTCGAAGTTCCAGAGTTTAGGTGTCATTAGTCTCCAAACGCCTCATCGGAAATAGGATTCATCTCGCCTGGAAGGGAGAACTTCCTGGATTTTCTCGAGTTGCGACAGGTGTTCTCGAGTTACGACGGAGACCTCAGGGACCCGCCCTGGTGGCCTCAGGAGAGGCCAGTCCCCATGCGAGTTGCTAGGGGGCCTCTCGGGATTCCTCTCCCGTCGATACCGGGGCCAAAAACCTTGTGTGGAGTCAGGGCCGGAACCGAGGATTCCTCTCAGGGGCTGACATGGATCTTTGGGTACTTCTGGAGTCTCCCCAGGGGAGTCAGGCCTCGTCTCGTGTGGGGGCATGCACGTGCGCTTTCCTTCCAGGCTGTAGCAGCAATGTCACGCTTCCCGTCGCGTGGATCAAAGGATCTGTGGTTTTCCCTCGAGGCTTTGCCTCGAGGCTTTCCCACAGGGCTGTCCCACGTGCCACCGTGGTGTGAGTCGATCCTCGGCGTGAAAGATGAGCCAGTGCAGGGCAAAGAGGTTCCTCTGGAATGGACTGAGACATCTGGGGGACTCTTGGAATGGTGGTACGACCATGGAGTTCCTCTCGCCTTTCCTGTTGAGAGTGCCTCCTCTTGAGATGCTACGGGAATGCCGGGAATACTTTCCCGTTGAAAGCAGGGAAAGGATCCCTCATCTCGAGCTACGAGGGGGAAACGGGGCTCCTCTGGATGTGGGCGGGACCATCGTGCTTCCTCTCGAGTGGAGACGGGTATGGCGGTGAACTTCTTGAGTTGCAGCAAGGGTGTGAAAGACCCTTTCGACGTTCCAGAGGTTAGGTGTCATTAGTCTCCAGACGCCTCATCGGAAATAGGCCTCATCTCGCCTGGAAGGGAGAACTTCCTGGATTTTCTCGAGTTGCGGCAGGTGTTCTCGAGTTACGACGGAGAACTCAGGGACCCGCCCTGGTGGCCTCAGGAGAGGCCAGTCCCCATGCGAGTTGTTAGGGGGCCTCTCGGGATTCCTCTCCCGTCGATACCGGGGCCAAAAACCTTGTGTGGAGTCAGGGCCGGAACCGAGGATTCCTCTCAGGGGCTGACATGGATCTTTGGGCACTTCTGGAGTCTCCCCAGGGGAGTCAGGCCCCGTCTCGAGTGGGGGCATGCACGTGCGCTTTCCTTCCAGGCTGTAGCAGCAATGTCACGCTTTCCGTCGCGTGGATCAAAGGATCTGTGGTTTTCCCTAGAGGCTTTCCCTCGAGGCTTTCACACAGGGCTGTCCCACGTGCCACCGTGGTGTGAGTCGATCCTCAGCGTGAAAGATGAGCCAGTGCTGGGCAAAGAGGTTGCTCTGGAATGGACTGAGACATCTGGGGGACTCTTGGAATGGTGGTACGACCATGGAGTTCCTCTCGCCTTTCCTGTTGAGAGTGCCTCCTTTTGAGATGCGACGGGAACGCCGGGAATTCTTTCCCGTTGAAAGCAGGGAAAGGATCCCTCATCTCGAGCTACGAGGGTGAAACGGGGCTCCTCTGGATGTGGGCGGGACCATCGTGCTTCCTCTCGAGTGGAGACGGGTATGGCGGTGAACTTCTTGAGTTGCAGCAAGGGTGTGAAAGACCCTTTCGAAGTTCCAGAGGTTAGGTGTCATTAGTCTCCAGACGCCTCATCGGAAATAGGCCTCATCTCGCCTGGAAGGGAGAACTTCCTGTATTTTCTCGAGTTGCGGCAGGTGTTCTCGAGTTACGACGGGGACCTCAGGGACCCGCCCTGGTGGCCTCAGGAGAGGCCAGTCCCCATGCGAGTTGCTAGGGGGCCTCTCGGGATTCCTCTCCCGTCGATACCGGGGCCAAAATCCTTGTGTGGAGTCAGGGCCGGAACCGAGAATTCCTCTCAGGGGCTGATATGGATCTTTGGGTACTTGTGGAGTCTCCCCAGGGGAGTCAGGCCTCGTCTCGAGTGGGGGCATGCACGTGCGCTTTCCTTCCAGGCTGTAGCAGCAATGTCACGCTTCCCGTCGCGTGGATCAAAGGATCTGTGGTTTTCCCTCGAGGCTTTCCCTCGAGGCTTTCCCACAGGGCTGTCCCACGTGCCACCGTGGTGTGAGTCGATCCTCGGCGTGAAAGATGAGCCAGTGCAGGGCAAAGAGGTTCCTCTGGAATGGACTGAGACATCTGGGGGACTCTTGGAATGGTGGTATGACCATGGAGTTCCTCTCGCCTTTCCTGTTGAGAGTGCCTCCTCTTGAGATGCGACGGGAACGCCGGGAATTCTTTCCCGTTGAAAGCAGGGAAAGGATCCCTCATCTCGAGCTACGAGGGGGAAACGGGGCTCCTCTGGATGTGGGCGGGACCATCGTGCTTCCTCTCGAGTGGAGACGGGTATGGCAGAGAACTTCTTGAGTTGCAGCAAGGGAGTGAAAGACCCTTTCGAAGTTCCAGAGGTTAGGTGTCATTAGTCTCCAGACGCCTCATCGGAAATAGGCCTCATCTCGCCTGGAAGGGAGAACTTCCTGGATTTTCTCGAGTTGCGGAAGGTGTTCTCCAGTTACTACGGGAACCTCAGGTACCAGCCCTGGTGGCCTCAGGAAAGGCCAATCCCCATGCGAGTTGCTAGAGGGACTCTGGGATTCCTCTCCCGTCGATACCAGGTCCAAAAACCTTGTGTGGAGTCAGGGCCGGAACCGAGGTTTCCTCTCTGGGGCTTACATGGATCTTTGGGTACTTCTGGAGTCTCCCCAGGGGAGTCAGGCCTCGTCTCGAGTGGGGACAGGTACGTGTGCTTTCCTTCCAGGCTGTAGCAGCAATGTCACTCTTCCCGTGGCCTGGATCAAAGGATCTGTGGTTTTCCCACGAGGCTTTCCCTCGAGGCTTTCCCACAGGTCTGTCCAACGTTCCACCGTGGTGTGAGTCGATCCTCAGCGTGAAAGATGAGCCAGTGCAGGGCAAAGAGGTTCCTCTGGAATGGACTGAGACATCTGGGGGACTCTTGGAATGGTGGTACCACCATGGAGTTCCTCTCGCCTTTCCTGTTGAGAGTGCCTCCTCTTGAGATGCGACGGGAACGCCGGGAATTCTTTCCCGTTGAAAGCAGGGAAGGGATCCCTCATCTCGAGCTACGAGGGGGAAACGGGGCTCCTCTGGATGTGGGCGGGACCATCGTGCTTCCTCTCGAGTGGAGACGGGTATGGCGGTGAACTTCTTGAGTTGCAGCAAGGGTGTGAAAGACCCTTTCGAAGTTCCAGAGGTTAGGTGTCATTAGTCTCCAAACGCCTCATCGGAAATAGGATTCTTCTCGCCTGGAATGGAGAACTTCCTGGATTTTCTCGAGTTGGGACAGGTGTTCTCGAGTTACGACGGGGACCTCAGGGACCCGCCCTGGTGGCCTCAGGTGAGGCCAGTCCCCATGCGAATTTCTAGGGGGCCTCTCGGGATTCCTCTCCCGTCGATACCGGGGCCAAAAACCTTGTGTGGAGTCAGGGCCGGAACCGAGGATTCCTCTCAGGGGCTGACATGGATCTTTGGGTACTTCTGGAGTCTCCCCAGGGTAGTCAGGCCTCATCTCGAGTGGGGGCATGCACGTGCGCTTTCCTTTCAGGCTATAGCAGCAATGTCATGCTTCCCGTCGCCTGGATCAAAGGATCTGTGGTTTTCCCTCGAGGCTTTCCCTTGAGGCTTTCCCACAGGGCTGTCCCACGTGCCACCGTGGTGTGAGTCGATCCTCGGCGTGAAAGATGAGCCAGTGAAGGGCAAAGAGGTTGCTCTGGAATGGACTGAGACATCTGGGGGACTCTTGGAATGGTGGTACGACCATGGAGTTCCTCTCGCCTTTCCTGTTGAGAGTGCCTCCTCTTGAGATGCGACGGGAACGCCGGGAATTCTTTCCCGTTGAAAGCAGGGAAAGGATCCCTCATCTCGAGCTACGAGGGTGAAACGGGGCTCCTCTGGATGTGGGCGGGACCATCGTGCTTCCTCTCGAGTGGAGACGGGTATGGCGGTGAACTTCTTGAGTTGCAGCAAGGGTGTGAAAGACCCTTTCGAAGTTCCAGAGTTTAGGTGTCGTTAGTCTCCAGACGCCTCATCGGAAATAGGCCTCATCTCGCCTGGAAGGGAGAACTTCCTGGATTTTCTCGAGTTGTGGCAGGTGTTCTCGAGTTACGACGGGGACCTCAGGGACCCGCCCTGGTGGCCTCAGGAACGGCCAGTCCCCATGGGAGTTGCTAGGGGGCCTCTCGGGATTCCTCTCCCGTCGATACCGGGGCCAGAAACCTTGTGTGGAGTCAGGGCCGGAATCGAGGATTCCTCTCAGGGGCTGACATGGATCTTTGGGTACTTCTGGAGTCTCCCCAGGGCCGTCAGGCCTCGTCTCGAGTTGGGGCATGCACGTGCGCTTTCCTTCCAGGCTGTAGCAGCAATGTCACGCTTCCCGTGGCCTGGATCAAAGGATCTGTGGTTTTCCCTCGAGGCTTTCCCTCGAGGCTTTCACACAGGGCTGTCCCACGTTGCACCGTGGTGTGAGTCGATCGTCGGCGTGAAAGATGAGCCAGTGCAGGGCAAAGAGGTTCCTCTGAAATGGACTGAGACATCTGGGGGACTCGTGGAATGGTGGTACGACCATGGAGTTCCTCTCGCCTTTCCTGTTGAGAGTGCCTCCTCTTGAGATGCGACGGGAATGCCGGGAATTCTTTCCCGTTGAACGCAGGGAAAGGATCCCTCATCTCGAGCTACGAGGGGGAAACGGGGCTCCTCTGGATGTGGGCGGGACCATCGTGCTTCCTCGCGAGTGGAGACGGGTATGGCGATGAACTTCTTGAGTCGCAGCAAGGGTGTGAAAGACCCTTTCGAAGTTCCAGAGTTTAGGTGTCATTAGTCTCCAAACGCCTCATCGGAAATAGGATTCATCTCGCCTGGAAGGGAGAACTTCCTGGATTTTCTCGAGTTGCGACAGGTGTTCTCGAGTTACGACGGAGACCTCAGGGACCCGCCCTGGTGGCCTCAGGAGAGGCCAGTCCCCATGCGAGTTGCTAGGGGGCCTCTCGGGATTCCTCTCCCGTCGATACCGGGGCCAAAAACGTTGTGTGGAGTCAGGGCCGGAACCGAGGATTCCTCTCAGGGGCTGACATGGATCTTTGGGTACTTCTGGAGTCTCCCCAGGGGAGTCAGGCCTCGTCTCGTGTGGGGGCATGCACGTGCGCTTTCCTTCCAGGCTGTAGCAGCAATGTCACGCTTCCCGTCGCGTGGATCAAAGGATCTGTGGTTTTCCCTCGAGGCTTTCCCTCGAGGCTTTCCCACAGGGCTGTCCCACGTGCCACCGTGGTGTGAGTCGATCCTCGGCGTGAAAGATGAGCCAGTGCAGGGCAAAGAGGTTCCTCTGGAATGGACTGAGACATCTGGGGGACTCTTGGAATGGTGGTACGACCATGGAGTTCCTCTCGCCTTTCCTGTTGAGAGTGCCTCCTCTTGAGATGCGACGGGAATGCCGGGAATACTTTCCCGTTGAAAGCAGGGAAAGGATCCCTCATCTCGAGCTACGAGGGGGAAACGGGGCTCCTCTGGATGTGGGCGGGACCATCGTGCTTCCTCTCGAGTGGAGACGGGTATGGCGGTGAACTTCTTGAGTTGCAGCAAGGGTGTGAAAGACCCTTTCGACGTTCCAGAGGTTAGGTGTCATTAGTCTCCAGACGCCTCATCGGAAATAGGCCTCATCTCGCCTGGAAGGGAGAACTTCCTGGATTTTCTCGAGTTGCGGCAGGTGTTCTCGAGTTACGACGGAGACCTCAGGGACCCGCCCTGGTGGCCTCAGGAGAGGCCAGTCCCCATGCGAGTTGTTAGGGGGCCTCTCGGGATTCCTCTCCCGTCGATACCGGGGCCAAAAACCTTGTGTGGAGTCAGGGCCGGAACCGAGGATTCCTCTCAGGGGCTGACATGGATCTTTGGGCACTTCTGGAGTCTCCCCAGGGGAGTCAGGCCCCGTCTCGAGTGGGGGCATGCACGTGCGCTTTCCTTCCAGGCTGTAGCAGCAATGTCACGCTTTCCGTCGCGTGGATCAAAGGATCTGTGGTTTTCCCTAGAGGCTTTCCCTCGAGGCTTACACACCGGGCTGTCCCACGTGCCACCGTGGTGTGAGTCGATCCTCAGCGTGAAAGATGAGCCAGTGCTGGGCAAAGAGGTTGCTCTGGAATGGACTGAGACATCTGGGGGACTCTTGGAATGGTGGTACGACCATGGAGTTCCTCTCGCCTTTCCTGTTGAGAGTGCCTCCTTTTGAGATGCGACGGGAACGCCGGGAATTCTTTCCCGTTGAAAGCAGGGAAAGGATCCCTCATCTCGAGCTACGAGGGGGAAACGGGGCTCCTCTGGATGTGGGCGGGACCATCGTGCTTCCTCTCGAGTGGAGACGGGTATGGCAGAGAACTTCTTGAGTTGCAGCAAGGGAGTGAAAGACCCTTTCGAAGTTCCAGAGGTTAGGTGTCATTAGTCTCCAGACGCCTCATCGGAAATAGGCCTCATCTCGCCTGGAAGGGAGAACTTCCTGGATTTTCTCGAGTTGCGGAAGGTGTTCTCCAGTTACTACGGGAACCTCAGGTACCAGCCCTGGTGGCCTCAGGAAAGGCCAATCCCCATGCGAGTTGCTAGAGGGACTCTGGGATTCCTCTCCCGTCGATACCGGGTCCAAAAACCTTGTGTGGAGTCAGGGCCGGAACCGAGGTTTCCTCTCTGGGGCTTACATGGATCTTTGGGTACTTCTGGAGTCTCCCCAGGGGAGTCAGGCCTCGTCTCGAGTGGGGACAGGTACGTGTGCTTTCCTTCCAGGCTGTAGCAGCAATGTCACTCTTCCCGTGGCCTGGATCAAAGGATCTGTGGTTTTCCCACGAGGCTTTCCCTCGAGGCTTTCCCACAGGTCTGTCCAACGTTCCACCGTGGTGTGAGTCGATCCTCAGCGTGAAAGATGAGCCAGTGCAGGGCAAAGAGGTTCCTCTGGAATGGACTGAGACATCTGGGGGACTCTTGGAATGGTGGTACCACCATGGAGTTCCTCTCGCCTTTCCTGTTGAGAGTGCCTCCTCTTGAGATGCGACGGGAACGCCGGGAATTCTTTCCCGTTGAAAGCAGGGAAGGGAACCCTCATCTCGAGCTAAGAGGGGGAAACGGGGCTCCTCTGGATGTGGGCGGGACCATCGTGCTTCCTCTCGAGTGGAGACGGGTATGGTGGTGAACTTCTTGAGTTGCAGCAAGGGTGTGAAAGACCCTTTCGAAGTTCCAGAGGTTAGGTGTCATTAGTCTCCAAACGCCTCATCGGAAATAGGATTCTTCTCGCCTGGAATGGAGAACTTCCTGGATTTTCTCGAGTTGGGACAGGTGTTCTCGAGTTACGACGGGGACCTCAGGGACCCGCCCTGGTGGCCTCAGGTGAGGCCAGTCCCCATGCGAATTTCTAGGGGGCCTCTCGGGATTCCTCTCCCGTCGATACCGGGGCCAAAAACCTTGTGTGGAGTCAGGGCCGGAACCGAGGATTCCTCTCAGGGGCTGACATGGATCTTTGGGTACTTCTGGAGTCTCCCCAGGGTAGTCAGGCCTCATCTCGAGTGGGGGCATGCACGTGCGCTTTCCTTTCAGGCTATAGCAGCAATGTCATGCTTCCCGTCGCCTGGATCAAAGGATCTGTGGTTTTCCCTCGAGGCTTTCCCTTGAGGCTTTCCCACAGGGCTGTCCCACGTGCCACCGTGGTGTGAGTCGATCCTCGGCGTGAAAGATGAGCCAGTGAAGGGCAAAGAGGTTGCTCTGGAATGGACTGAGACATCTGGGGGACTCTTGGAATGGTGGTACGACCATGGAGTTCCTCTCGCCTTTCCTGTTGAGAGTGCCTCCTCTTGAGATGCGACGGGAACGCCGGGAATTCTTTCCCGTTGAAAGCAGGGAAAGGATCCCTCATCTCGAGCTACGAGGGTGAAACGGGGCTCCTCTGGATGTGGGCGGGACCATCGTGCTTCCTCTCGAGTGGAGACGGGTATGGCGGTGAACTTCTTGAGTTGCAGCAAGGGTGTGAAAGACCCTTTCGAAGTTCCAGAGGTTAGGTGTCATTAGTCTCCAGACGCCTCATCGGAAATAGGCCGCATCTCGCCTGGAAGGGAGAACTTCCTGGATTTTCTCGAGTTGCGGCAGGTGTTCTCGAGTTACGACGGGGACCTCAAGGACCAGCCCTGGTGGCCTCAGGAGAGGCCAATCCCCATGCGAGTTGCTAGGGGGACTCTGGGATTCCTCTCCCGTCGATACCGGGTCCAAAAACCTTGTGTGGAGTCAGGGCCGGAACCGAGGATTTCTCTCAGGGGCTGACATGGATCTTTGGGTACTTCTGGAGTCTCCCCAGGGGAGTCAGGCCTCGTCTCGAGTGGGGACAGGTACGTGCGCTTTCCTTCCAGGCTGTAGCAGCAATGTCACGCTTCCCGTGGCGTGGATCAAAGGATCTGTGGTTTTCCCACGAGGCTTTCCCTCGAGGCTTTCCCACAGGTCTGTCCCACGTGCCACCGTGGTGTGAGTTGATACTCGGCGTGAAAGATGAGCCAGTGCAGGGCAAAGAGATTCCTCTGGAATGGACTGAGACATCTGGGGGACTCTTGGAATGGTGGTACCACCATGGAGTTCCTCTCGCCTTTCCTGTTGAGAGTGCCTCCTCTTTAGATGCGACGGGAACGCCGGGAATTCTTTCCCGTTGAAAGCAGGGAAAGGATCCCTCATCTCGAGCTACGAGGGGGAAACGGGGCTCCTCTGGATGTGGGCGGGACCATCGTGCTTCCTCGCGAGTGGAGACGGGTATGGCAGAGAACTTCTTGAGTTGCAGCAAGGGAGTGAAAGACCCTTTCGAAGTTCCAGAGGTTAGGTGTCATTAGTCTCCAGACGCCTCATCGGAAATAGGCCTCATCTCGCCTGGAAGGGAGAACTTCCTGGATTTTCTCGAGTTGCGGAAGGTGTTCTCCAGTTACTACGGGGACCTCAGGTACCAGCCCTGGTGGCCTCAGGAAAGGCCAATCCCCATGCGAGTTGCTAGAGGGACTCTGGGATTCCTCTCCCGTCGATACCGGGTCCAAAAACCTTGTGTGGAGTCAGGGCCGGAACCGAGGTTTCCTCTCTGGGGCTTACATGGATCTTTGGGTACTTCTGGAGTCTCCCCAGGGGAGTCAGGCCTCGTCTCGAGTGGGGACAGGTACGTGCGCTTTCCTTCCAGGCTGTAGCAGCAATGATACTCTTCCCGTGGCCTGGATCAAAGGATCTGTGGTTTTCCCACGAGGCTTTCCCTCGAGGCTTTCCCACAGGTCTGTCCAACGTTCCACCGTGGTGTGAGTCGATCCTCAGCGTGAAAGATGAGCCAGTGCAGGGCAAAGAGGTTCCTCTGGAATGGACTGAGACATCTGGGGGACTCTTGGAATGGTGGTACCACCATGGAGTTCCTCTCGCCTTTCCTGTTGAGAGTGCCTCCTCTTTAGATGCGACGGGAACGCCGGGAATTTTTTCCCGTTGAAAGCAGGGAAAGGATCCCTCATCTCGAGCTACGAGGGGGAAACGGGGCTCCTCTGGATGTGGGCGGGACCATCGTGCTTCCTCTCGAGTGGAGACGGGTATGGCGGTGAACTTCTTCAGTTGCAGCAAGGGTGTGAAAGACCCTTTCGAAGTTCCAGAGGTTAGGTGTCATTAGTCTCCAAACGCCTCATCGGAAATAGGATTCTTCTCGCCTGGAATGGAGAACTTCCTGGATTTTCTCTAGTTGGGACAGGTGTTCTCGAGTTACGACGGGGACCTCAGGGACCCGCCCTGGTGGCCTCAGGAGAGGCCAGTCCCCATGCGAATTTCTAGGGGGCCTCTCGGGATTCCTCTCCCGTCGATACCGGGGCCAAAAACCTTGTGTGGAGTCAGGGCCGGAACCGAGGATTCCTCTCAGGGGCTGACATGGATCTTTGGGTACTTCTGGAGTCTCCCCAGGGTAGTCAGGCCTCATCTCGAGTGGGGGCATGCACGTGCGCTTTCCTTTCAGGCTATAGCAGCAATGTCATGCTTCCCGTCGCCTGGATCAAAGGATCTGTGGTTTTCCCTCGAGGCTTTCCCTTGAGACTTTCCCACAGGGCTGTCCCACGTGCCACCGTGGTGTGAGTCGATCCTCGGCGTGAAAGATGAGCCAGTGCAGGGCAAAGAAGTTGCTCTGGAATGGACTGAGACATCTGGGGGACTCGTGGAATGGTGGTACGACCATGGAGTTCCTCTCGCCTTTCCTGTTGAGAGTGCCTCCTCTTGAGATGCGACGGGAATGCCGGGAATTCTTTCCCGTTGAAAGCAGGGAAAGGATCCCTCATCTCGAGCTACGAGGGGGAAACGGGGCTCCTCTGGATGTGGGCGGGACCATCGTGCTTCCTCTCGAGTGGACACGGGTATGGCGGTGAACTTCTTGAGTTGCAGCAAGGGTGTGAAAGACCCTTTCGAAGTTCCAGAGGTTAGGTGTCGTTAGTCTCCAGACGCCTCATCGGAAATAGGCCTCATCTCGCCTGGAAGGGAGAACTTCCTGGATTTTCTCGAGTTGTGGCAGGTGTTCTCGAGTTACGACGGGGACCTCAGGGACCCGCCCTGGTGGCCTCAGGAACGGCCAGTCCCCATGGGAGTTGCTAGGGGGCCTCTCGGGATTCCTCTCCCGTCGATACCGGGGCCAGAAACCTTGTGTGGAGTCAGGGCCGGAACCGAGGATTCCTCTCAGGGGCTGACATGGATCTTTGGGTACTTTTGGAGTCTCCCCAGGGGAGTCAGGCCTCGTCTCGAGTGGGGACAGGTACGTGCGCTTTCCTTCCAGGCTGTAGCAGCAATGTCACGCTTCCCGTGGCGTGGATCAAATTATCTGTGGTTTTCCCACGAGGCTTTCCCTCGAGGCTTTCCCACAGGTCTGTCCCACGTGCCACCGTGGTGTGAGTTGATACTCGGCGTGAAAGATGAGCCAGTGCAGGGCAAAGAGGTTCCTCTGGAATGGACTGAGACATCTGGGGGACTCTTGGAATGGTGGTACCACCATGGAGTTCCTCTCGCCTTTCCTGTTGAGAGTGCCTCCTCTTTAGATGCGACGGGAACGCCGGGAATTCTTTCCCGTTGAAAGCAGGGAAAGGATCCCTCATCTCGAGCTACGAGGGGGAAACGGGGCTCCTCTGGATGTGGGCGGGACCATCGTGCTTCCTCGCGAGTGCAGACGGGTATGGCGGTGAACTTCTTGAGTTGCAGCAAGGGTGTGAAAGACCCTTTCGAAGTTCCAGAGTTTAGGTGTCATTAGTCTCCAAACGCCTCATCGGAAATAGGATTCTTCTCGCCTGGAAGGGAGAACTTCCTGGATTTTCTCGAGTTGCGACAGGTGTTCTCGAGTTACGACGGAGACCTCAGGGACCCGCCCTGGTGGCCTCAGGAGAGGCCAGTCCCCATGCTAGTTGCTAGGGGGCCTCTCGGGATTCCTCTCCCGTCGATACCGGGGCCAAAAACCTTGTGTGGAGTCAGGGCCGGAACCGAGGATTCCTCTCAGGGGCTGACATGGATCTTTGGGTACTTCTGGAGTCTCCCCAGGGGAGTCAGGCCCCGTCTCGAGTGGGGGCATGCACGTGCGCTTTCCTTCCAGGCTGTAGCAGCAATGTCACGCTTCCCGTCGCGTGGATCAAAGGATCTGTGGTTTTCCCTCGAGGCTTTCCCTCGAGGCTTTCACACAGGGCTGTCCCACGTGCCACCGTGGTGTGAGTCGATCGTCGGCGTGAAAGATGAGCCAGTGCAGGGCAAAGAGTTTCCTCTGAAATGGACTGAGACATCTGGGGGACTCGTGGAATGGTGGTACGACCATGGAGTTCCTCTCGCCTTTCCTGTTGAGAGTGCCTCCTCTTGAGATGCGACGGGAATGCCGGGAATTCTTTCCCGTTGAACGCAGGGAAAGGATCCCTCATCTCGAGCTACGAGGGGGAAACGGGGCTCCTCTGGATGTGGGCGGGACCATCGTGCTTCCTCGCGAGTGGAGACGGGTATGGCGATGAACTTCTTGAGTCGCAGCAAGGGTGTGAAAGACCCTTTCGAAGTTCCAGAGTTTAGGTGTCATTAGTCTCCAAACGCCTCATCGGAAATAGGATTCATCTCGCCTGGAAGGGAGAACTTCCTGGATTTTCTCGAGTTGCGACAGGTGTTCTCGAGTTACGACGGAGACCTCAGGGACCCGCCCTGGTGGCCTCAGGAGAGGCCAGTCCCCATGCGAGTTGCTAGGGGGCCTCTCGGGATTCCTCTCCCGTCGATACCGGGGCCAAAAACCTTGTGTGGAGTCAGGGCCGGAACCGAGGATTCCTCTCAGGGGCTGACATGGATCTTTGGGTACTTCTGGAGTCTCCCCAGGGGAGTCAGGCCTCGTCTCGTGTGGGGGCATGCACGTGCGCTTTCCTTCCAGGCTGTAGCAGCAATGTCACGCTTCCCGTCGCGTGGATCAAAGGATCTGTGGTTTTCCCTCGAGGCTTTGCCTCGAGGCTTTCCCACAGGGCTGTCCCACGTGCCACCGTGGTGTGAGTCGATCCTCGGCGTGAAAGATGAGCCATTGCAGGGTAAAGAGGTTCCTCTGGAATGGACTGAGACATCTGGGGGACTCTTGGAATGGTGGTACGACCATGGAGTTCCTCTCGCCTTTCCTGTTGAGAGTGCCTCCTCTTGAGATGCGACGGGAATGCCGGGAATACTTTCCCGTTGAAAGCAGGGAAAGGATCCCTCATCTCGAGCTACGAGGGGGAAACGGGGCTCCTCTGGATGTGGGCGGGACCATCGTGCTTCCTCTCGAGTGGAGACGGGTATGGCGGTGAACTTCTTGAGTTGCAGCAAGGGTGTGAAAGACCCTTTCGACGTTCCAGAGGTTAGGTGTCATTAGTCTCCAGACGCCTCATCGGAAATAGGCCTCATCTCGCCTGGAAGGGAGAACTTCCTGGATTTTCTCGAGTTGCGGCAGGTGTTCTCGAGTTACGACGGAGACCTCAGGGACCCGCCCTGGTGGCCTCAGGAGAGGCCAGTCCCCATGCGAGTTGTTAGGGGGCCTCTCGGGATTCCTCTCCCGTCGATACCGGGGCCAAAAACCTTGTGTGGAGTCAGGGCCGGAACCGAGGATTCCTCTCAGGGGCTGACATGGATCTTTGGGCACTTCTGGAGTCTCCCCAGGGGAGTCAGGCCCCGTCTCGAGTGGGGGCATGCACGTGCGCTTTCCTTAAAGGCTGTAGCAGCAATGTCACGCTTCCCGTCACGTGGATCAAAGGATCTGTGGTTTTCCCTCGAGGCTTTCCCTCGAGGCTTTCACACAGGGCTGTCCCACGTGCCACCGTGGTGTGAGTCGATCGTCGGCGTGAAAGATGAGCCAGTGCAGGGCAAAGAGGTTCCTCTGGAATGGACTGAGACATCTGGGGGACTCGTGGAATGGTGGTACGACCATGGAGTTCCTCTCGCCTTTCCTGTTGAGAGTGCCTCCTCTTGAGATGCGACGGGAATGCCGGGAATTCTTTCCCGTTGAAAGCAGGGAAAGGATCCCTCATCTCGAGCTACGAGGGGGAAACGGGGCTCCTCTGGATGTGGGCGGGACCATCGTGCTTCCTCTCGAGTGGACACGGGTATGGCGGTGAACTTCTTGAGTTGCAGCAAGGGTGTGAAAGACCCTTTCGAAGTTCCAGAGGTTAGGTGTCGTTAGTCTCCAGACGCCTCATCGGAAATAGGCCTCATCTCGCCTGGAAGGGAGAACTTCCTGGATTTTCTCGAGTTGTGGCAGGTGTTCTCGAGTTACGACGGGGACCTCAGGGACCCGCCCTGGTGGCCTCAGGAACGGCCAGTCCCCATGGGAGTTGCTAGGGGGCCTCTCGGGATTCCTCTCCCGTCGATACCGGGGCCGGAAACCTTGTGTGGAGTCAGGGCCGGAATCGAGGATTCCTCTCAGGGGCTGACATGGATCTTTGGGTACTTCTGGAGTCTCCCCAGGGCCGTCAGGCCTCGTCTCGAGTGGGGGCATGCACGTGCGCTTTCCTTCCAGGCTGTAGCAGCAATGTCATGCTTCCCGTGGCCTGGATCAAAGGATCTGTGGTTTTCCCTCGAGGCTTTCCCTCGAGGCTTTCACACAGGGCTGTCCCACATGCCACCGTGGTGTGAGTCGATCGTCGGCGTGAAAGATGAGCCAGTGCAGGGCAAAGAGGTTCCTCTGGAATGGACTGAGACATCTGGGGGACTCGTGGAATGGTGGTACGACCATGGAGTTCCTCTCGCCTTTCCTGTTGAGAGTGCCTCCTCTTGAGATGCGATGGGAACGCCGGGAATTCTTTCCCGTTAAACGCAGGGAAAGGATCCCTCATCTCGAGCTACGAGGGGGAAACGGGGCTCCTCTGGATGTGGGCGGGACCATCGTGCTTCCTTACGAGTGGAGACGGGTATGGCGGTGAACTTCTTGAGTCGCAGCAAGGGTGTGAAAGACCCTTTCGATGTTCCAGAGTTTAGGTGTCATTAGTCTCCAAACGCCTCATCGGAAATAGGATTCTTCTCGCCTGGAATGGAGAACTTTCTGGATTTTCTCGAGTTGCGACAGGTGTTCTCGAGTTACGACGGAGACCTCAGGGACCCGCCCTGGTGGCCTCAGGAGAGGCCAGTCCCCATGCGAGTTGCTAGGGGGCCTCTCGGGATTCCTCTCCCGTCGATACCGGGGCCAAAAACCTTGTGTGGAGTCAGGGCCGGAACCGAGGATTCCTCT
This sequence comes from Capricornis sumatraensis, assembly GCF_032405125.1. NCBI lineage: Eukaryota > Metazoa > Chordata > Mammalia > Artiodactyla > Bovidae > Capricornis > Capricornis sumatraensis. Next base: position 4,888,350 of record NC_091080.1, on the reverse strand, counting down.
CAGGGGCTGACATGGATCTTTGGGTACTTCTGGAGTCTCCCCAGGGGAGTCAGGCCCCGTCTCGAGTGGGGGCATGCACGTGCGCTTTCCTTCCAGGCTGTAGCAGCAATGTCACGCTTTCCGTCGCGTGGATCAAAGGATCTGTGGTTTTCCCTCAATGCTTTGCCTCGAGGCTTTCCCACAGGGCTGTCCCACGTGCCACCGTGGTGTGAGTCGATCCTCGGCGTGAAAGATGAGCCAGTGCAGGGCAAAGAGGTTCCTCTGGAATGGACTGAGACATCTGGGGGACTCTTGGAATGGTGGTTCGACCATGGAGTTCCTCTCGCCTTTCCTGTTGAGAGTGCCTCCTCTTGAGATGCGACGGGAATGCCGGGAATTCTTTCCCGTTGAAAGCAGGGAAAGGATCCCTCATCTCGAGCTACGAGGGGGAAACGGGGCTCCTCTGGATGTGGGCGGGACCATCGTGCTTCCTCTCGAGTGGAGACGGGTATGGCAGTGAACTTCTTGAGTTGCAGCAAGGGTGTGAAAGACCCTTTCGAAGTTCCAGAGGTTAGGTGTCATTAGTCTCCAGACGCCTCATCGGAAATAGGCCTCATCTCGCCTGGAAGGGAGAACTTCCTGGATTTTCTCGAGTTGCGGCAGGTGTTCTCGAGTTACGACGGGGACCTCAGGGACCCGCCCTGGTGGCCTCAGGAGAGGCCAGTCCCCATGCGAGTTGCTAGGGGGCCTCTCGGGATTCCTCTCCCGTCGATACCGGGGCCAAAAACCTTGTGTGGAGTCAGGGCAGGAACCGAGGATTCCTCTCAGGGGCTGACATGGATCTTTGGGTACTTCTGGAGTCTCCCCAGGGGAGTCAGGCCTCGTCTCGAGTGGGGGCATGCACGTGTGCTTTCCTTCCAGGCTGTAGCAGCAATGTCACGCTTCCCGTCGCGTGGATCAAAGGATCTGTGGTTTTCCCTCGAGGCTTTCCCTCGAGGCTTTACCACAGGGCTGTCCCACGTGCCACCGTGGTGTGAGTCGATCCTCGGCGTGAAGGATGAGCCAGTGCAGTGCAAAGAGGTTCCTCTGGAATGGACTGAGACATCTGGGGGACTCTTGGAATGGTGGTACGACCATGGAGTTCCTCTCGCCTTTCCTGTTGAGTGTGACTCCTCTTGAGATGCGACGGGAACGCCGGGAATTCTTTCCCGTTGAAAGCAGGGAAAGGATCCCTCATCTCGAGCTACGAGGGGGATACGGGGCTCCTCGGGATGTGGGCGGGATCATCGTGCTTCCTCTCGAGTGGAGACGGGTATGGCGGTGAACTTCTTGAGTTGCAGCAAGGGTGTGAAAGACCCTTTCAAATTTCCAGAGGTTACGTGTCAGTCTCCAGACGCCTCATCGGAAATAGACCTCATCTCGCCTGGAAGGGAGAACTTCCTGGATTTTCTCGAGTTGCGGCAGGTGTTCTCGAGTTACGACGGGGACCTCAGGGACCCGCCCTGGTGGCCTCAGGAGAGGCCAGTCCCCATGCGAGTTGCTAGGGGGCCTCTCAGGATTCCTCTCCCGTCGATACCGGGGCCAAAAACCTTGTGTGGAGTCAGGGCCGGAACCTAGGATTCCTCTCAGGGGCTGACATGGATCTTTGGGTACTTCTGGAGTCTCCCCAGGGGAGTCAGGCCTCGTCTCGAGTGGGGGCATGCACGTGTGCTTTCCTTCCAGGCTGTAGCAGCAATGTCACGCTTCCCGTCGCGTGGATCAAAGGATCTGTGGTTTTCCCTCGAGGCTTTCCCTCCAGGCTTTCCCACAGGGCTCTCCCACGTGCCACCGCGGAGTGAGTCGATCCACGGCGTGAAAGATGAGCCAGTGCAGGGCAAAGAGGTTCCTCTGGAATGGACTGAGACATCTGGGGGACTCTTGGAATGGTGGTACAACCATGGAGTTCCTCTCGCCTTTCCTGTTGAGAGTGCCTCCTCTTGAGATGCGACGGGAACGCCGGGAATTCTTTCCCGTTGAAAGCAGGGAAAGGATCCCTCATCTCGAGCTACGAGGGGGAAACGGGGCTCCTCTGGATGTGGGCGGGACCATCGTGCTTCCTCTCGAGTGGACACGGGTATGTCGGTGAACTTCTTGAGTTGCAGCAAGGGTGTGAAAGACCCTTTCGAAGTTCCAGAGGTTGGGTGTCATTAGTCTCCAGACGCCTCATCGGAAATAGGCCTCATCTCGCCTGGAAGGGAGAACTTCCTGGATTTTCTCGAGTTGCGGCAGGTGTTCTCGAGTTACGACGGGGACCTCAGGGACCCGCCCTGGTGGCCTCAGGAGAGGCCAGTCCCCATGCGAGTTGCTAGGGGGCCTCTCGGGATTCCTCTCCCGTCGATACCGGGGCCAAAAACCTTGTGTGGAGTCAGGGCCGGAACCGAGGATTCCTCTCAGGGGCTGACATGGATCTTTGGGTACTTCTGGAGTCTCCCCAGGGGAGTCAGGCCTCGTCTCGAGTGGGGGATGCACGTGTGCTTTCCTTCCAGGCTGTAGCAGCAATGTCACGCTTCCCGTCGCGTGCATCAAAGGATCTGTGGTTTTCCCACGAGGCTTTCCCTCGAGGCTTTCCCACAGGGCTGTCCCACGTGCCACCGTTGTGTGAGTCGATCCTCGGCGTGAAAGATGAGCCAGTGCAGGGAAAAGAGGTTCCTCTGGAATGGACTGAGACATCTGGGGGACTCTTGGAATGGTGGTACGACCATGGAGTTCCTCTCGCCTTTCCTGTTGAGAGTGCCTCCTCTTGAGATGCGACGGGAACGCCGGGAATTCTTTCCCGTTGAAAGCAGGTAAAGGATCCCTCATCTCGAGCTACGAGGGGGAAACGGGGCTCCTCGGGATGTGGGCGGGACCATCGTGCTTCCTCTCGAGTGGACACGGGTATGTCGGTGAACTTCTTGAGTTGCAGCAAGGGTGTGAAAGACCCTTTCGAAGTTCCAGAGGTTAGGTGTCATTAGTCTCCAGACGCCTCATCGGAAATAGGCCTCATCTAGCCTGGAAGGGAGAACTTCCTGTATTTTCTCGAGGTGCGGCAGGTGTTCTCGAGTTACGACGGGTACCACAGGGACCCGCCCTGATGGCCTCAGGAGAGGCCAGTCCCCATGCGAGTTGCTAGGGGGCCTTTCGGGATTTCTCTCCCGTCGATACCGGGGCCAAAAACCTTGTGTGGAGTCAGGGCCAGAACCGAGGATTCCTCTCAGGGGCTGACATGGATCTTTGGGTACTTCTAGCGTCTCCCCAGGGGAGTCAGGCCTGGTCTCGAGTGGGGGCATGGACGTGCGCTTTCCTTCCAGGCTGTAGCAGCAATGTCACGCTTCCCGTCGCGTGGATCAAATGATCTGTGGTTTTCTCTCGATGCTTTCCCTCGAGGCTTTCCCACAGGGCTGTCCCACGTGCCACCGTGGTGTGAGTCGATCCTCGGAGTGAAAGATGAGCCAGTGCAGGGCAAAGAGGTTCCTCTGGAATGGACTGAGACATCTGAGGGACTCTTGGAATGGTGGTACGACCATGGAGTTCCTCTCGCCTTTCCTGTTGAGAGTGCCTCCTCTTGAGATGCGACGGGAACGCTGGGAATTCTTTCCCGTTGAAAGCAGGGAAAGGATCCCTCATCTCGAGCTACGAGGGGGAAACGGGGCTCCTCTGGATGTGGGCGGGACCATCGTGCTTCCTCTCGAGTGGAGACGGGTATGGCGGTGAACTTCTTGAGTTGCAGCAAGGGTGTGAAAGACCCTTTCGAAGTTCCAGAGGTTACGTGTCAGTCTCCAGACGCCTCATCGGAAATAGACCTCATCTCGCCTGGAAGGGAGAACTTCCTGGATTTTCTCGAGGTGCGGCAGGTGTTCTCGAGTTAAGACGGGTACCACAGGGACCCGCCCTGATGGCCTCAGGAGAGGCCAGTCCCCATGCGAGTTGCTAGGGGGCCTCTCGGGATTCCTCTCCCGTCGATACTGGGGCCAAAAACCTTGTGTGGGGTCAGGGCCGGAACCGAGGATTCCTCTCAGGGGCTGACATGGATCTTTGGGTACTTCTGGAGTCTCCCCAGGGGAGTCAGGCCTCGTCTCGAGTGGGGGCATGGACGTGCGCTTTCCTTCCAGGCTGTAGCAGCAATGTCACGCTTCCCGTCGCGTGGATCAAAGGATCTGTGGTTTTCCCTCGAGGCTTTTCCTCGAGGCTTTCCCACAGGGCTGTCCCACGTGCCACCGTGGTGTGAGTCGATCCTCGGCGTGAAAGATGAGCCAGTGCAGGGCAAAGAGGTTCCTCTGGAATGGACTGAGACATCTGGGGGACTCTTGGAATGGTGGTACGACCATGGAGTTCCTCTCGCCTTTCCTGTTGAGAGTGCCTCCTCTTGAGATGCGACGGGAATGCCGGGAATTCTTTCCCGTTGAAAGCAGGGAAAGGATCCCTCATCTCGAGCTACGAGGGGGAAACGGGGCTCCTCTGGATGTGGGCGGGACCATCGTGCTTTCTCTCGTGTGGAGACGGGTATGGCGGTAAACTTCTTGAGTTGCAGTAAAGGTGTGAAAGACCCTTTCGAAGTTCCAGAGGTTGGGTGTCATTAGTCTCCAGACGCCTCATCGGAAATAGGCCTCATCTCGCCTGGAAGGGAGAACTTCCTGGATTTTCTCGAGTTGCGGCAGGTGTTCTCGAGTTACGACGGGGACCTCAGGGACCCGCCCTGGTGGCCTCAGTAGAGGCCAGTCCCCATGCGAGTTGCTAGGAGGCCTCTAGGGATTCCTCTCCCGTCGATACCGGGGCCAAAAGGCTTGTGTGGAGTCAGGGCCGGAACCGAGCATTCCTCTCAGGGGTTACATGGATCTTTGGGTACTTCTGGAGTCTCCCCAGGGGAGTCAGGCCTCGTCTCGAGTGGGGGCATGCACGTGCGCTTTCCTTCCAGGCTGTAGCAGCAATGTCACGCTTCCCATCGCGAGGATTAAAGGATCTGTGGTTTTCCCTCGAGGCTTTCCCTCGAGGCTTTCCCACAGGGCTGTCCCACGTGCCACCGTGGTGTGAGTCGATCCTCGGCGTGAAAGATGAGCCAGTGCAGGGCAAAGAGGTTCCTCTGGAATGGACTGAGACATCTGGGGGACTCTTGGAATGGTGGTACGACCATGGAGTTCCTCTCGCCTTTCCTGTTGAGAGTGCCTCCTTTTGAGCTGCGACGGGAATGCCGGGAATTCTTTCCCGTTGAAAGCAGGGAAAGGATCCCTCATCTCGAGCTCCGAGGGGAAAACGTGGCTCCTCTGTATGTGGGCGGGACCATCGTGCTTTCTCTCGTGTGGAGACGGGTATGGCGGTAAACTTCTTGAGTTGCAGCAAGGGTGTGAAAGACCCTTTCGAAGTTCCAGAGGTTAGGTGTCATTCGTCTCCAGACGCCTCATCGGAAATAGGCCTCATCTCGCCTGGAAGGGAGAACTTCCTGGATTTTCTCGAGTTGCGGCAGGTGTTCTCGAGTTACGACGGGGACCTCAGGGACCCGCCCTGGTGGCCTCAGGAGAGGCCAGTCCCCATGCGAGTTGCTAGGGGGCCTCTCGGGATTCCTCTCCCGTCGATACTGGGGCCAAAAACCTTGTGTGGAGTCAGGGCCGGAACCGAGGATTCCTCTCAGGGGCTGACATGGATCTTTGGGTACTTCTGGAGTCTCCCCAGGGGAGTCAGGCCTCGTCTCGAGTGGGGGCATGCACGTGTGCTTTCCTTCCAGGCTGTAGCAGCAATGTCACGCTTCCCGTCGCGTGGATCAAAGGATCTGTGGTTTTCCCTCGAGGCTTTCCCTCGAGGCTTTCCCACAGGGCTGTCCCACGTGCCACCGTGGTGTGAGTCGATCCTCGGCGTGAAAGATGAGCCAGTGCAGGGCAAAGAGGTTCCTCTGGAATGGACTGAGACATCTGGGGGACTCTTGAAATGGTGGTTAGACCATCGAGTTCCTCTCGCCTTTCCTGTTGAGAGTGCCTCCTCTTGAGATGCGACGGGAATGCCGGGAATTCTTTCCCGTTGAAAGCAGGGAAAGGATCCCTCATCTCGAGCTCCGAGGGGGAAACGGGGCTCCTCTGGATGTGGGCGGGACCATCGTGCTTTCTCTCGTGTGGAGACGGGTATGGCGGTAAACTTCTTGAGTTGCAGAAAGGGTGTGAAAGACCCTTTCGAAGTTCCAGAGGTTAGGTGTCATTAGTCTCCAGACGCCTCATCGGAAATAGGCCTCATCTCGCCTGGAAGGGAGAACTTCCCGGATTTTCTCGAGGTGCGCCCGGTGTTCTCGAGTTACGACGGGGACCTCAGGGACCCGCCCTGGTGGCCTCAGGAGAGGCCAGTCCCCATGCGAGTTGCTAGGGGGCCTCTCGGGATTCCTCTCCCGTCGATACCGGGGCCAAAAACCTTGTGTGGAGTCAGGGCTGGAACCGAGGATTCCTCTCAGGAGCTGACATGGATCTTTGGGTACTTCTGGAGTCCCACCAGGGGAGTCAGGCCTCTTCTCGATTGGGGGCATGCACGTGTGCTTTCCTTCCAGGCTGTAGCAGCAATGTCACACTTCCCGTCGCGTGGATCAAAGGATCTGTGGTTTTCCCTCGAGGCTTTCCCACAGGGCTGTCCCACGTGCCACCGTGGTGTGAGTCGATCCTCGGCGTGAAAGATGAGCCAGTGCAGGGCAAAGAGGTTCCTCTGGAATGGACTGAGACATCTGGGGGACTCTTGGAATGGTGGTACGACCATGGAGTTCCTCTCGCCTTTCCTGTTGAGAGTGCCTCCTCTTGAGATGCGACGGGAACGCCGGGAATTCTTTCCCGTTGAAAGCAGGGAAAGGATCCCTCATCTCGAGCTCCGAGGGGGAAACGGGGCTCCTCTGGATGTGGGCGGGACCATCGTGCTTCCTCCCGAGTGGACACGGGTATGGCGGTGAACTTCTTGAGTTGCAGCAAGGGTGTGAAAGACCCTTTCGAAGTTCCAGAGTTTAGGTGTCATTAGTCTGCAGACGCCTCATCGGAAATAGGCCTCATCTCGCCTGGAAGGGAGACCTTCCCGGATTTTCTCGAGGTGCGCCCGGTGTTCTCGAGTTACGACGGGGACCTCAGGGACCCGCCCTGGTGGCCTCAGGAGAGGCCAGTCCCCATGCGAGTTGCTAGGGGGCCTCTCGGGATTCCTCTCCCGTCGATACCGGGGCCAAAAACCTTGTGTGGAGTCAGGGCCGGAACCGAGGATTCCTCTCAGGGGCTGACATGGATCTTTGGGTACTTCTGGAGTCTCCCCAGGGGAGTCAGGCCTCGTCTCGAGTGGGGGATGCACGTGTGCTTTCCTTCCAGGCTGTAGCAGCAATGTCACGCTTCCCGTCGCGTGCATCAAAGGATCTGTGGTTTTCCCACGAGGCTTTCCCTCGAGGCTTTCCCACAGGGCTGTCCCACGTGCCACCGTTGTGTGAGTCGATCCTCGGCGTGAAAGATGAGCCAGTGCAGGGAAAAGAGGTTCCTCTGGAATGGACTGAGACATCTGGGGGACTCTTGGAATGGTGGTACGACCATGGAGTTCCTCTCGCCTTTCCTGTTGAGAGTGCCTCCTCTTGAGATGCGACGGGAACGCCGGGAATTCTTTCCCGTTGAAAGCAGGTAAAGGATCCCTCATCTCGAGCTACGAGGGGGAAACGGGGCTCCTCGGGATGTGGGCGGGACCATCGTGCTTCCTCTCGAGTGGACACGGGTATGTCGGTGAACTTCTTGAGTTGCAGCAAGGGTGTGAAAGACCCTTTCGAAGTTCCAGAGGTTAGGTGTCATTAGTCTCCAGACGCCTCATCGGAAATAGGCCTCATCTAGCCTGGAAGGGAGAACTTCCTGTATTTTCTCGAGGTGCGGCAGGTGTTCTCGAGTTACGACGGGTACCACAGGGACCCGCCCTGATGGCCTCAGGAGAGGCCAGTCCCCATGCGAGTTGCTAGGGGGCCTTTCGGGATTTCTCTCCCGTCGATACCGGGGCCAAAAACCTTGTGTGGAGTCAGGGCCAGAACCGAGGATTCCTCTCAGGGGCTGACATGGATCTTTGGGTACTTCTAGCGTCTCCCCAGGGGAGTCAGGCCTGGTCTCGAGTGGGGGCATGGACGTGCGCTTTCCTTCCAGGCTGTAGCAGCAATGTCACGCTTCCCGTCGCGTGGATCAAATGATCTGTGGTTTTCTCTCGATGCTTTCCCTCGAGGCTTTCCCACAGGGCTGTCCCACGTGCCACCGTGGTGTGAGTCGATCCTCGGAGTGAAAGATGAGCCAGTGCAGGGCAAAGAGGTTCCTCTGGAATGGACTGAGACATCTGAGGGACTCTTGGAATGGTGGTACGACCATGGAGTTCCTCTCGCCTTTCCTGTTGAGAGTGCCTCCTCTTGAGATGCGACGGGAACGCTGGGAATTCTTTCCCGTTGAAAGCAGGGAAAGGATCCCTCATCTCGAGCTACGAGGGGGAAACGGGGCTCCTCTGGATGTGGGCGGGACCATCGTGCTTCCTCTCGAGTGGAGACGGGTATGGCGGTGAACTTCTTGAGTTGCAGCAAGGGTGTGAAAGACCCTTTCGAAGTTCCAGAGGTTACGTGTCAGTCTCCAGACGCCTCATCGGAAATAGACCTCATCTCGCCTGGAAGGGAGAACTTCCTGGATTTTCTCGAGGTGCGGCAGGTGTTCTCGAGTTAAGACGGGTACCACAGGGACCCGCCCTGATGGCCTCAGGAGAGGCCAGTCCCCATGCGAGTTGCTAGGGGGCCTCTCGGGATTCCTCTCCCGTCGATACTGGGGCCAAAAACCTTGTGTGGGGTCAGGGCCGGAACCGAGGATTCCTCTCAGGGGCTGACATGGATCTTTGGGTACTTCTGGAGTCTCCCCAGGGGAGTCAGGCCTCGTCTCGAGTGGGGGCATGGACGTGCGCTTTCCTTCCAGGCTGTAGCAGCAATGTCACGCTTCCCGTCGCGTGGATCAAAGGATCTGTGGTTTTCCCTCGAGGCTTTTCCTCGAGGCTTTCCCACAGGGCTGTCCCACGTGCCACCGTGGTGTGAGTCGATCCTCGGCGTGAAAGATGAGCCAGTGCAGGGCAAAGAGGTTCCTCTGGAATGGACTGAGACATCTGGGGGACTCTTGGAATGGTGGTACGACCATGGAGTTCCTCTCGCCTTTCCTGTTGAGAGTGCCTCCTCTTGAGATGCGACGGGAATGCCGGGAATTCTTTCCCGTTGAAAGCAGGGAAAGGATCCCTCATCTCGAGCTACGAGGGGGAAACGGGGCTCCTCTGGATGTGGGCGGGACCATCGTGCTTTCTCTCGTGTGGAGACGGGTATGGCGGTAAACTTCTTGAGTTGCAGTAAAGGTGTGAAAGACCCTTTCGAAGTTCCAGAGGTTGGGTGTCATTAGTCTCCAGACGCCTCATCGGAAATAGGCCTCATCTCGCCTGGAAGGGAGAACTTCCTGGATTTTCTCGAGTTGCGGCAGGTGTTCTCGAGTTACGACGGGGACCTCAGGGACCCGCCCTGGTGGCCTCAGTAGAGGCCAGTCCCCATGCGAGTTGCTAGGAGGCCTCTAGGGATTCCTCTCCCGTCGATACCGGGGCCAAAAGGCTTGTGTGGAGTCAGGGCCGGAACCGAGCATTCCTCTCAGGGGTTACATGGATCTTTGGGTACTTCTGGAGTCTCCCCAGGGGAGTCAGGCCTCGTCTCGAGTGGGGGCATGCACGTGCGCTTTCCTTCCAGGCTGTAGCAGCAATGTCACGCTTCCCATCGCGAGGATTAAAGGATCTGTGGTTTTCCCTCGAGGCTTTCCCTCGAGGCTTTCCCACAGGGCTGTCCCACGTGCCACCGTGGTGTGAGTCGATCCTCGGCGTGAAAGATGAGCCAGTGCAGGGCAAAGAGGTTCCTCTGGAATGGACTGAGACATCTGGGGGACTCTTGGAATGGTGGTACGACCATGGAGTTCCTCTCGCCTTTCCTGTTGAGAGTGCCTCCTTTTGAGCTGCGACGGGAATGCCGGGAATTCTTTCCCGTTGAAAGCAGGGAAAGGATCCCTCATCTCGAGCTCCGAGGGGAAAACGTGGCTCCTCTGTATGTGGGCGGGACCATCGTGCTTTCTCTCGTGTGGAGACGGGTATGGCGGTAAACTTCTTGAGTTGCAGCAAGGGTGTGAAAGACCCTTTCGAAGTTCCAGAGGTTAGGTGTCATTCGTCTCCAGACGCCTCATCGGAAATAGGCCTCATCTCGCCTGGAAGGGAGAACTTCCTGGATTTTCTCGAGTTGCGGCAGGTGTTCTCGAGTTACGACGGGGACCTCAGGGACCCGCCCTGGTGGCCTCAGGAGAGGCCAGTCCCCATGCGAGTTGCTAGGGGGCCTCTCGGGATTCCTCTCCCGTCGATACTGGGGCCAAAAACCTTGTGTGGAGTCAGGGCCGGAACCGAGGATTCCTCTCAGGGGCTGACATGGATCTTTGGGTACTTCTGGAGTCTCCCCAGGGGAGTCAGGCCTCGTCTCGAGTGGGGGCATGCACGTGTGCTTTCCTTCCAGGCTGTAGCAGCAATGTCACGCTTCCCGTCGCGTGGATCAAAGGATCTGTGGTTTTCCCTCGAGGCTTTCCCTCGAGGCTTTCCCACAGGGCTGTCCCACGTGCCACCGTGGTGTGAGTCGATCCTCGGCGTGAAAGATGAGCCAGTGCAGGGCAAAGAGGTTCCTCTGGAATGGACTGAGACATCTGGGGGACTCTTGGAATGGTGGTTAGACCATCGAGTTCCTCTCGCCTTTCCTGTTGAGAGTGCCTCCTCTTGAGATGCGACGGGAATGCCGGGAATTCTTTCCCGTTGAAAGCAGGGAAAGGATCCCTCATCTCGAGCTCCGAGGGGGAAACGGGGCTCCTCTGGATGTGGGCGGGACCATCGTGCTTTCTCTCGTGTGGAGACGGGTATGGCGGTAAACTTCTTGAGTTGCAGAAAGGGTGTGAAAGACCCTTTCGAAGTTCCAGAGGTTAGGTGTCATTAGTCTCCAGACGCCTCATCGGAAATAGGCCTCATCTCGCCTGGAAGGGAGAACTTCCCGGATTTTCTCGAGGTGCGCCCGGTGTTCTCGAGTTACGACGGGGACCTCAGGGACCCGCCCTGGTGGCCTCAGGAGAGGCCAGTCCCCATGCGAGTTGCTAGGGGGCCTCTCGGGATTCCTCTCCCGTCGATACCGGGGCCAAAAACCTTGTGTGGAGTCAGGGCTGGAACCGAGGATTCCTCTCAGGAGCTGACATGGATCTTTGGGTACTTCTGGAGTCCCACCAGGGGAGTCAGGCCTCTTCTCGATTGGGGGCATGCACGTGTGCTTTCCTTCCAGGCTGTAGCAGCAATGTCACACTTCCCGTCGCGTGGATCAAAGGATCTGTGGTTTTCCCTCGAGGCTTTCCCACAGGGCTGTCCCACGTGCCACCGTGGTGTGAGTCGATCCTCGGCGTGAAAGATGAGCCAGTGCAGGGCAAAGAGGTTCCTCTGGAATGGACTGAGACATCTGGGGGACTCTTGGAATGGTGGTACGACCATGGAGTTCCTCTCGCCTTTCCTGTTGAGAGTGCCTCCTCTTGAGATGCGACGGGAACGCCGGGAATTCTTTCCCGTTGAAAGCAGGGAAAGGATCCCTCATCTCGAGCTCCGAGGGGGAAACGGGGCTCCTCTGGATGTGGGCGGGACCATCGTGCTTCCTCCCGAGTGGACACGGGTATGGCGGTGAACTTCTTGAGTTGCAGCAAGGGTGTGAAAGACCCTTTCGAAGTTCCAGAGTTTAGGTGTCATTAGTCTGCAGACGCCTCATCGGAAATAGGCCTCATCTCGCCTGGAAGGGAGACCTTCCTGGATTTTCTCGAGTTGCGGCAGGAGTTCTCGAGTTACGACGGGGACCTCAGGGACCAGCCCTGGTGGCCTCAGGAGAGGCCAGTCCCCATGCGAGTTGCTAGGGGGCCTCTCGGGATTCCTCTCCCGTCGATACCGGGGCCAAAAGCCTTGTGTGGAGTCAGGGCCGGAACCGAGCATTCCTCTCAGGGGTGACATGGATCTTTGGGTACTTCTGGAGTCTCCCCAGGGGAGTCAGGCCTCGTCTCGAGTGGGGGCATGCACGTGCGCTTTCCTTCCAGGCTGTAGCAGCAATGTCACGCTTCCCGTCGCGAGAATCAAAGGATCTGTGGTTTTCCCTCGAGGCTTTCCCTCGAGGCTTTCCCACAGGGCTGTCCCACGTGCCACCGTGGTGTGAGTCGATCCTCGGCGTGAAAGATGAGCCAGTGCAGGGCAAAGAGGTTCCTCTGGAATGGACTGAGACATCTGGGGGACTCTTGGAATGGTGGTACGACCATGGAGTTCCTCTCGCCTTTCCTGTTGAGAGTGCCTCCTCTTTGGATGCGACGGGAACGCCGGGAATTCTTTCCCGTTGAAAGCAGGGAAAGGATCCCTCATCTGCAGCTCCGAGGGGGAAACGGGGCTCCCCTGGATGTGGGCGGGACCATCGTGCTTCCTCTCGAGTGGAGACGGGTATGGCGGTGAACTTCTTGAGTTGCAGCAAGGGTGTGAAAGACCCTTTCGACGTTCCAGAGGTTAGGTGTCATTAGTCTCCAAACGCCTCATCGGAAATAGGCCTCATCTCGCCTGGAAGGGAGAACTTCCTGGATTTTCTCGAGTTGCGGCAGGTGTTCTCGAGTTATGACGGGGACCTCAGGGACCCGCCCTGGTGGCCTCAGGAGAGGCCAGTCCCCATGCGAGTTGCTAGGGGGCCTCTCGGGATTCCTCTCCCATCGATACCGGGGCCAAAAACCTTGTGTGGAGTCAGGGCCGGAACCGAGGATTCCTCTCATGGGTGACATGGGTCTTTGGGTACTTCTGGAGTCTCCCCAGGGGAGTCAGGCCTCGTCTCGAGTGGGGGCATGCACGTGCGCTTTCCTTCCAGGCTGTAGCAGCAATGTCACGCTTACCGTCGCGTGCATCAAAGGATCTGTGGTTTTCCCTCGAGGCTTTCCCTCGAGGCTTTCCAGCAGGGCTGTCCCACGTGCCACCGTGGTGTGAGTCGATCCTCGGCGTGAAAGATGAGACAGTGCAGGGCAAAGAGGTTCCTCTGGAATGGACTGAGACATCTGGGCGACTCTTGGAATGGTGGTACGACCATGGAGTTCCTCTCGCCTTTCCTGTTGAGAGTGCCTCCTCTTGAGATGCGACGGGAACGCCGGGAATTCTTTCCCCTTGAAAGCAGGGAAAGGATCGCTCATCTCGAGCTACGAGGGGGAAACGGGGCTCCTCTGGATGTGGGTGGGACCATCGTGCTTCCTCTCGAGTGGACACCGCTATGGCGCTGAACTTCTTGAGTTGCAGCAAGGGTGTGAAAGACCCTTTCGAAGTTCCAGAGGTTAGGTGTCATTAGTCTCCAGACGCCTCATCGGAAATAGGCCTCATCTCGCCTGGAAGGGAGAACTTCCTGGATTTTCTCGATTTGCGGCAGGTGTTCTCGAGTTACGACGGGGACCTCAGGGACCCGCCCTGGTGGCCTCAGGAGAGGCCAGTCCCCATGCGAGTTGCTAGGGGGCCTCTCGGGATTCCTCTCCCGTCGATACCGGGGCCAAAAACCTTGTGTGGAGTCAAGGCCGGAACCGAGGATTCCTCTCAGGGGCTGACATGGATCTTTGGGTACTTCTGGAGTCTCCCCAGGGGAGTCAGGCCTCGTCTCCAGTGGGGGCATGCACGTGCGCTTTCCTTCCAGGCTGTAGCAGCAATGTCACACTTCCCGTCGCGTGGATCAAAGGATCTGTGGTTTTCCCTCGAGGCTTTCCCTCGAGGCTTTCCCACAGGGCTGTCCCACGTGCCACCGTGGTGTGAGTCGATCCTCGGCGTGATAGATGAGCCAGTGCAGGGCAAAGAGGTTCCTCTGGAATGGACTGAGACATCTGGGGGACTCTTGGAATGGTGGTACGACCATGGAGTTCCTCTCGCCTTTCCTGTTGAGAGTGCCTCCTCTTGAGATGCGACGGGAACGCCGGGAATTCTTTCCCGTTGAAAGCAGGGAAAGGATCCCTCATCTCGAGCTACGAGGGGGAAACGGGGCTCCTCTGGATGTGGGCGGGACCATCGTGCTTCCTCTCGAGTGGAGACGGGTATGGCGGTGAACTTCTTCAGTTGCAGCAAGGGTGTGAAAGACCCTTTCGAAGTTCCAGAGGTTAGGTGTCATTAGTCTCCAAACGCCTCATCGGAAATAGGATTCTTCACGCCTGGAATGGAGAACTTCCTGGATTTTCTCGAGTTGGGACAGGTGTTCTCGAGTTACGACGGGGACCTCAGGGACCCGCCCTGGTGGCCTCAGGAGAGGCCAGTCCCCATGCGAATTTCTAGGGGGCCTCTCGGGATTCCTCTCCCGTCGATACCGGGGCCAAAAACCTTGTGTGGAGTCAGGGCCGGAACCGAGGATTCCTCTCAGGGGCTGACATGGATCTTTGGGTACTTCTGGAGTCTCCCCAGGGTAGTCAGGCCTCATCTCGAGTGGGGGCATGCACGTGCGCTTTCCTTTCAGGCTATAGCAGCAATGTCATGCTTCCCGTCGCCTGGATCAAAGGATCTGTGGTTTTCCCTCGAGGCTTTCCCTTGAGACTTTCCCACAGGGCTGTCCCACGTGCCACCGTGGTGTGAGTCGATCCTCGGCGTGAAAGATGAGCCAGTGCAGGGCAAAGAAGTTGCTCTGGAATGGACTGAGACATCTGGGGGACTCGTGGAATGGTGGTACGACCATGGAGTTCCTCTCGCCTTTCCTGTTGAGAGTGCCTCCTCTTGAGATGCGACGGGAATGCCGGGAATTCTTTCCCGTTGAAAGCAGGGAAAGGATCCCTCATCTCGAGCTACGAGGGGGAAACGGGGCTCCTCTGGATGTGGGCGGGACCATCGTGCTTCCTCTCGAGTGGACACGGGTATGGCGGTGAACTTCTTGAGTTGCAGCAAGGGTGTGAAAGACCCTTTCGAAGTTCCAGAGGTTAGGTGTCGTTAGTCTCTAGACGCCTCATCGGAAATAGGCCTCATCTCGCCTGGAAGGGAGAACTTCCTGGATTTTCTCGAGTTGTGGCAGGTGTTCTCGAGTTACGACGGGGACCTCAGGGACCCGCCCTGGTGGCCTCAGGAACGGCCAGTCCCCATGGGAGTTGCTAGGGGGCCTCTCGGGATTCCTCTCCCGTCGATACCGGGGCCAGAAACCTTGTGTGGAGTCAGGGCCGGAACCGAGGATTCCTCTCAGGGGCTGACATGGATCTTTGGGTACTTCTGGAGTCTCCCCAGGGGAGTCAGGCCTCGTCTCGAGTGGGGACAGGTACGTGCGCTTTCCTTCCAGGCTGTAGCAGCAATGTCACGCTTCCCGTGGCGTGGATCAAAGGATCTGTGGTTTTCCCACGAGGCTTTCCCTCGAGGCTTTCCCACAGGTCTGTCCCACGTGCCACCGTGGTGTGAGTTGATACTCGGCGTGAAAGATGAGCCAGTGCAGGGCAAAGAGGTTCCTCTGGAATGGACTGAGACATCTGGGGGACTCTTGGAATGGTGGTACCACCATGGAGTTCCTCTCGCCTTTCCTGTTGAGAGTGCCTCCTCTTTAGATGCGACGGGAACGCCGGGAATTCTTTCCCGTTGAAAGCAGGGAAAGGATCCCTCATCTCGAGCTACGAGGGGGAAACGGGGCTCCTCTGGATGTGGGCGGGACCATCGTGCTTCCTCGCGAGTGCAGACGGGTATGGCGGTGAACTTCTTGAGTTGCAGCAAGGGTGTGAAAGACCCTTTCGAAGTTCCAGAGTTTAGGTGTAATTAGTCTCCAAACGCCTCATCGGAAATAGGATTCTTCTCGCCTGGAAGGGAGAACTTCCTGGATTTTCTCGAGTTGCGACAGGTGTTCTCGAGTTACGACGGAGACCTCAGGGACCCGCCCTGGTGGCCTCAGGAGAGGCCAGTCCCCATGCGAGTTGCTAGGGGGCCTCTCGGGATTCCTCTCCCGTCGATACCGGGGCCAAAAACCTTGTGTGGAGTCAGGGCCGGAACCGAGGATTCCTCTCAGGGGCTGACATGGATCTTTGGGTACTTCTGGAGTCTCCCCAGGGGAGTCAGGCCCCGTCTCGAGTGGGGGCATGCACGTGCGCTTTCCTTCCAGGCTGTAGCAGCAATGTCACGCTTCCCGTCGCGTGGATCAAAGGATCTGTGGTTTTCCCTCGAGGCTTTCCCTCGAGGCTTTCACACAGGGCTGTCCCACGTGCCACCGTGGTGTGAGTCGATCGTCGGCGTGAAAGATGAGCCAGTGCAGGGCAAAGAGTTTCCTCTGAAATGGACTGAAACATCTGGGGGACTCGTGGAATGGTGGTACGACCATGGAGTTCCTCTCGCCTTTCCTGTTGAGAGTGCCTCCTCTTGAGATGCGACGGGAATGCCGGGAATTCTTTCCCGTTGAACGCAGGGAAAGGATCCCTCATCTCGAGCTACGAGGGGGAAACGGGGCTCCTCTGGATGTGGGCGGGACCATCGTGCTTCCTCGCGAGTGGAGACGGGTATGGCGATGAACTTCTTGAGTCGCAGCAAGGGTGTGAAAGACCCTTTCGAAGTTCCAGAGTTTAGGTGTCATTAGTCTCCAAACGCCTCATCGGAAATAGGATTCATCTCGCCTGGAAGGGAGAACTTCCTGGATTTTCTCGAGTTGCGACAGGTGTTCTCGAGTTACGACGGAGACCTCAGGGACCCGCCCTGGTGGCCTCAGGAGAGGCCAGTCCCCATGCGAGTTGCTAGGGGGCCTCTCGGGATTCCTCTCCCGTCGATACCGGGGCCAAAAACCTTGTGTGGAGTCAGGGCCGGAACCGAGGATTCCTCTCAGGGGCTGACATGGATCTTTGGGTACTTCTGGAGTCTCCCCAGGGGAGTCAGGCCTCGTCTCGTGTGGGGGCATGCACGTGCGCTTTCCTTCCAGGCTGTAGCAGCAATGTCACGCTTCCTGTCGCGTGGATCAAAGGATCTGTGGTTTTCCCTCGAGGCTTTGCCTCGAGGCTTTCCCACAGGGCTGTCCCACGTGCCACCGTGGTGTGAGTCGATCCTCGGCGTGAAAGATGAGCCAGTGCAGGGTAAAGAGGTTCCTCTGGAATGGACTGAGACATCTGGGGGACTCTTGGAATGGTGGTACGACCATGGAGTTCCTCTCGCCTTTCCTGTTGAGAGTGCCTCCTCTTGAGATGCGACGGGATTGCCGGGAATACTTTCCCGTTGAAAGCAGGGAAAGGATCCCTCATCTCGAGCTACGAGGGGGAAACGGGGCTCCTCTGGATGTGGGCGGGACCATCGTGCTTCCTCTCGAGTGGAGACGGGTATGGCGGTGAACTTCTTGAGTTGCAGCAAGGGTGTGAAAGACCCTTTCGACGTTCCAGAGGTTAGGTGTCATTAGTCTCCAGACGCCTCATCGGAAATAGGCCTCATCTCGCCTGGAAGGGAGAACTTCCTGGATTTTCTCGAGTTGCGGCAGGTGTTCTCGAGTTACGACGGAGACCTCAGGGACCCGCCCTGGTGGCCTCAGGAGAGGCCAGTCCCCATGCGAGTTGTTAGGGGGCCTCTCGGGATTCCTCTCCCGTCGATACCGGGGCCAAAAACCTTGTGTGGAGTCAGGGCCGGAACCGAGGATTCCTCTCAGGGGCTGACATGGATCTTTGGGCACTTCTGGAGTCTCCCCAGGGGAGTCAGGCCCCGTCTCGAGTGGGGGCATGCACGTGCGCTTTCCTTAAAGGCTGTAGCAGCAATGTCACGCTTCCCGTCACGTGGATCAAAGGATCTGTGGTTTTCCCTCGAGGCTTTCCCTCGAGGCTTTCACACAGGGCTGTCCCACGTGCCACCGTGGTGTGAGTCGATCGTCGGCGTGAAAGATGAGCCAGTGCAGGGCAAAGAGGTTCCTCTGGAATGGACTGAGACATCTGGGGGACTCGTGGAATGGTGGTACGACCATGGAGTTCCTCTCGCCTTTCCTGTTGAGAGTGCCTCCTCTTGAGATGCGACGGGAATGCCGGGAATTCTTTCCCGTTGAAAGCAGGGAAAGGATCCCTCATCTCGAGCTACGAGGGGGAAACGGGGCTCCTCTGGATGTGGGCGGGATCATCGTGCTTCCTCTCGAGTGGACACGGGTATGGCGGTGAACTTCTTGAGTTGCAGCAAGGGTGTGAAAGACCCTTTCGAAGTTCCAGAGGTTAGGTGTCGTTAGTCTCCAGACGCCTCATCGGAAATAGGCCTCATCTCGCCTGGAAGGGAGAACTTCCTGGATTTTCTCGAGTTGTGGCAGGTGTTCTCGAGTTACGACGGGGACCTCAGGGACCCGCCCTGGTGGCCTCAGGAACGGCCAGTCCCCATGGGAGTTGCTAGGGGGCCTCTCGGGATTCCTCTCCCGTCGATACCGGGGCCAGAAACCTTGTGTGGAGTCAGGGCCGGAATCGAGGATTCCTCTCAGGGGCTGACATGGATCTTTGGGTACTTCTGGAGTCTCCCCAGGGCCGTCAGGCCTCGTCTCGAGTGGGGGCATGCACGTGCGCTTTCCTTCCAGGCTGTAGCAGCAATGTCATGCTTCCCGTGGCCTGGATCAAAGGATCTGTGGTTTTCCCTCGAGGCTTTCCCTCGAGGCTTTCACACAGGGCTGTCCCACGTGCCACCGTGGTGTGAGTCGATCGTCGGCGTGAAAGATGAGCCAGTGCAGGGCAAAGAGGTTCCTCTGGAATGGACTGAGACATCTGGGGGACTCGTGGAATGGTGGTACGACCATGGAGTTCCTCTCGCCTTTCCTGTTGAGAGTGCCTCCTCTTGAGATGCGATGGGAACGCCGGGAATTCTTTCCCGTTAAACGCAGGGAAAGGATCCCTCATCTCGAGCTACGAGGGGGAAACGGGGCTCCTCTAGATGTGGGCGGGACCATCGTGCTTCCTTACAAGTGGAGACGGGTATGGCGGTGAACTTCTTGAGTCGCAGCAAGGGTGTGAAAGACCCTTTCGATGTTCCAGAGTTTAGGTGTCATTAGTCTCCAAACGCCTCATCGGAAATAGGATTCTTCTCGCCTGGAATGGAGAACTTTCTGGATTTTCTCGAGTTGCGACAGGTGTTCTCGAGTTACGACGGAGACCTCAGGGACCCGCCCTGGTGGCCTCAGGAGAGGCCAGTCCCCATGCGAGTTGCTAGGGGGCCTCTCGGGATTCCTCTCCCGTCGATACCGGGGCCAAAAACCTTGTGTGGAGTCAGGGCCGGAACCGAGGATTCCTCTCAGGGGCTGACATGGATCTTTGGGTACTTCTGGAGTCTCCCCAGGGGAGTCAGGCCCCGTCTCGAGTGGGGGCATGCACGTGCGCTTTCCTTCCAGGCTGTAGCAGCAATGTCACGCTTTCCGTCGCGTGGATCAAAGGATCTGTGGTTTTCCCTCAAGGCTTTGCCTCGAGGCTTTCCCACAGGGCTGTCCCACGTGCCACCGTGGTGTGAGTCGATCCTCGGCGTGAAAGATGAGCCAGTGCAGGGCAAAGAGGTTCCTCTGGAATGGACTGAGACATCTGGGGGACTCTTGGAATGGTGGTACGACCATGGAGTTCCTCTCGCCTTTCCTGTTGAGAGTGCCTCCTCTTGAGATGCGACGGGAATGCCGGGAATTCTTTCCCGTTGAAAGCAGGGAAAGGATCCCTCATCTCGAGCTACGAGGGGGAAACGGGGCTCCTCTGGATGTGGGCGGGACCATCGTGCTTCCTCTCGAGTGGAGACGGGTATGGCAGTGAACTTCTTGAGTTGCAGCAAGGGTGTGAAAGACCCTTTCGAAGTTCCAGAGGTTAGGTGTCATTAGTCTCCAGACGCCTCATCGGAAATAGGCCTCATCTCGCCTGGAAGGGAGAACTTCCTGGATTTTCTCGAGTTGCGGCAGGTGTTCTCGAGTTACGACGGGGACCTCAGGGACCCGCCCTGGTGGCCTCAGGAGAGGCCAGTCCCCATGCGAGTTGCTAGGGGGCCTCTCGGGATTCCTCTCCCGTCGATACCGGGGCCAAAAACCTTGTGTGGAGTCAGGGCAGGAACCGAGGATTCCTCTCAGGGGCTGACATGGATCTTTGGGTACTTCTGAATTCTCCCCAGGGGAGTCAGGCCTCGTCTCGAGTGGGGGCATGCACGTGTGCTTTCCTTCCAGGCTGTAGCAGCAATGTCACGCTTCCCGTCGCGTGGATCAAAGGATCTGTGGTTTTCCCTCGAGGCTTTCCCTCGAGGCTTTACCACAGGGCTGTCCCACGTGCCACCGTGGTGTGAGTCGATCCTCGGCGTGAAGGATGAGCCAGTGCAGTGCAAAGAGGTTCCTCTGGAATGGACTGAGACATCTGGGGGACTCTTGGAATGGTGGTACGACCATGGAGTTCCTCTCGCCTTTCCTGTTGAGTGTGCCTCCTCTTGAGATGCGACGGGAACGCCGGGAATTCTTTCCCGTTGAAAGCAGGGAAAGGATCCCTCATCTCGAGCTACGAGGGGGAAACGGGGCTCCTCGGGATGTGGGCGGGATCATCGTGCTTCCTCTCGAGTGGAGACGGGTATGGCGGTGAACTTCTTGAGTTGCAGCAAGGGTGTGAAAGACCCTTTCAAAGTTCCAGAGGTTACGTGTCAGTCTCCAGACGCCTCATCGGAAATAGACCTCATCTCGCCTGGAAGGGAGAACTTCCTGGATTTTCTCGAGTTGCGGCAGGTGTTCTCGAGTTACGACGGGGACCTCAGGGACCCGCCCTGGTGGCCTCAGGAGAGGCCAGTCCCCATGCGAGTTGCTAGGGGGCCTCTCAGGATTCCTCTCCCGTCGATACCGGGGCCAAAAACCTTGTGTGGATTCAGGGCCGGAACCTAGGATTCCTCTCAGGGGCTGACATGGATCTTTGGGTACTTCTGGAGTCTCCCCAGGGGAGTCAGGCCTCGTCTCGAGTGGGGGCATGCACGTGTGCTTTCCTTCCAGGCTGTAGCAGCAATGTCACGCTTCCCGTCGCGTGGATCAAAGGATCTGTGGTTTTCCCTCGAGGCTTTCCCTCCAGGCTTTCCCACAGGGCTCTCCCACGTGCCACCGCGGTGTGAGTCGATCCACGGCGTGAAAGATGAGCCAGTGCAGGGCAAAGAGGTTCCTCTGGAATGGACTGAGACATCTGGGGGACTCTTGGAATGGTGGTACAACCATGGAGTTCCTCTCGCCTTTCCTGTTGAGAGTGCCTCCTCTTGAGATGCGACGGGAACGCCGGGAATTCTTTCCCGTTGAAAGCAGGGAAAGGATCCCTCATCTCGAGCTACGAGGGGGAAACGGGGCTCCTCTGGATGTGGGCGGGACCATCGTGCTTCCTCTCGAGTGGACACGGGTATGTCGGTGAACTTCTTGAGTTGCAGCAAGGGTGTGAAAGACCCTTTCGAAGTTCCAGAGGTTGGGTGTCATTAGTCTCCAGACGCCTCATCGGAAATAGGCCTCATCTCGCCTGGAAGGGAGAACTTCCTGGATTTTCTCGAGTTGCGGCAGGTGTTCTCGAGTTACGACGGGGACCTCAGGGACCCGCCCTGGTGGCCTCAGGAGAGGCCAGTCCCCATGCGAGTTGCTAGGGGGCCTCTCGGGATTCCTCTCCCGTCGATACCGGGGCCAAAAACCTTGTGTGGAGTCAGGGCCGGAACCGAGGATTCCTCTCAGGGGCTGACATGGATCTTTGGGTACTTCTGGAGTCTCCCCAGGGGAGTCAGGCCTCGTCTCGATTGGGGGATGCACGTGTGCTTTCCTTCCAGGCTGTAGCAGCAATGTCACGCTTCCCGTCGCGTGCATCAAAGGATCTGTGGTTTTCCCACGAGGCTTTCCCTCGAGGCTTTCCCACAGGGCTGTCCCACGTGCCACCGTTGTGTGAGTCGATCCTCGGCGTGAAAGATGAGCCAGTGCAGGGAAAAGAGGTTCCTCTGGAATGGACTGAGACATCTGGGGGACTCTTGGAATGGTGGTACGACCATGGAGTTCCTCTCGCCTTTCCTGTTGAGAGTGCCTCCTCTTGAGATGCGACGGGAACGCCGGGAATTCTTTCCCGTTGAAAGCAGGGAAAGGATCCCTCATCTCGAGCTACGAGGGGGAAACGGGGCTCCTCGGGATGTGGGCGGGACCATCGTGCTTCCTCTCGAGTGGACACGGGTATGTCGGTGAACTTCTTGAGTTGCAGCAAGGGTGTGAAAGACCCTTTCGAAGTTCCAGAGGTTAGGTGTCATTAGTCTCCAGACGCCTCATCGGAAATAGGCCTCATCTAGCCTGGAAGGGAGAACTTCCTGTATTTTCTCGAGGTGCGGCAGGTGTTCTCGAGTTACGACGGGTACCACAGGGACCCGCCCTGATGGCCTCAGGAGAGGCCAGTCCCCATGCGAGTTGCTAGGGGGCCTTTCGGGATTTCTCTCCCGTCGATACCGGGGCCAAAAACCTTGTGTGGAGTCAGGGCCAGAACCGAGGATTCCTCTCAGGGGCTGACATGGATCTTTGGGTACTTCTAGCGTCTCCCCAGGGGAGTCAGGCCTGGTCTCGAGTGGGGGCATGGACGTGCGCTTTCCTTCCAGGCTGTAGCAGCAATGTCACGCTTCCCGTCGCGTGGATCAAATGATCTGTGGTTTTCTCTCGATGCTTTCCCTCGAGGCTTTCCCACAGGGCTGTCCCACGTGCCACCGTGGTGTGAGTCGATCCTCGGAGTGAAAGATGAGCCAGTGCAGGGCAAAGAGGTTCCTCTGGAATGGACTGAGACATCTGAGGGACTCTTGGAATGGTGGTACGACCATGGAGTTCCTCTCGCCTTTCCTGTTGAGAGTGCCTCCTCTTGAGATGCGACGGGAACGCTGGGAATTCTTTCCCGTTGAAAGCAGGGAAAGGATCCCTCATCTCGAGCTACGAGGGGGAAACGGGGCTCCTCTGGATGTGGGCGGGACCATCGTGCTTCCTCTCGAGTGGAGACGGGTATGGCGGTGAACTTCTTGAGTTGCAGCAAGGGTGTGAAAGACCCTTTCGAAGTTCCAGAGGTTACGTGTCAGTCTCCAGACGCCTCATCGGAAATAGACCTCATCTCGCCTGGAAGGGAGAACTTCCTGGATTTTCTCGAGGTGTGGCAGGTGTTCTCGAGTTAAGACGGGTACCACAGGGAACCGCCCTGATGGCCTCAGGAGAGGCCAGTCCCCATGCGAGTTGCTAGGGGGCCTCTCGGGATTCCTCTCCCGTCGATACTGGGGCCAAAAACCTTGTGTGGGGTCAGGGCCGGAACCGAGGATTCCTCTCAGGGGCTGACATGGATCTTTGGGTACTTCTGGAGTCTCCCCAGGGGAGTCAGGCCTCGTCTCGAGTGGGGGCATGGACGTGCGCTTTCCTTCCAGGCTGTAGCAGCAATGTCACGCTTCCCGTCGCGTGGATCAAAGGATCTGTGGTTTTCCCTCGAGGCTTTTCCTCGAGGCTTTCCCACAGGGCTGTCCCACGTGCCACCTTGGTGTGAGTCGATCCTCGGCGTGAAAGATGAGCCAGTGCAGGGCAAAGAGGTTCCTCTGGAATGGACTGAGACATCTGGGGGACTCTTGGAATGGTGGTACGACCATGGAGTTCCTCTCGCCTTTCCTGTTGAGAGTGCCTCCTCTTGAGATGCGACGGGAATGCCGGGAATTCTTTCCCGTTGAAAGCAGGGAAAGGATCCCTCATCTCGAGCTACGAGGGGGAAACGGGGCTCCTCTGGATGTGGGCGGGACCATCGTGCTTTCTCTCGTGTGGAGACGGGTATGGCCGTAAACTTCTTGAGTTGCAGTAAAGGTGTGAAAGACCCTTTCGAAGTTCCAGAGGTTGGGTGTCATTAGTCTCCAGACGCCTCATCGGAAATAGGCCTCATCTCGCCTGGAAGGGAGAACTTCCTGGATTTTCTCGAGTTGCGGCAGGTGTTCTCGAGTTACGACGGGGACCTCAGGGACCCGCCCTGGTGGCCTCAGTAGAGGCCAGTCCCCATGCGAGTTGCTTGGAGGCCTCTAGGGATTCCTCTCCCGTCGATACCGGGGCCAAAAGGCTTGTGTGGAGTCAGGGCCGGAACCGAGCATTCCTCTCAGGGGTTACATGGATCTTTGGGTACTTCTGGAGTCTCCCCAGGGGAGTCAGGCCTCGTCTCGAGTGGGGGCATGCACGTGCGCTTTCCTTCCAGGCTGTAGCAGCAATGTCACGCTTCCCATCGCGAGGATTAAAGGATCTGTGGTTTTCCCTCGAGGCTTTCCCTCGAGGCTTTCCCACAGGGCTGTCCCACGTGCCACCGTGGTGTGAGTCGATCCTCGGCGTGAAAGAAGAGCCAGTGCAGGGCAAAGAGGTTCCTCTGGAATGGACTGAGACATCTGGGGGACTCTTGGAATGGTGGTACGACCATGGAGTTCCTCTCGCCTTTCCTGTTGAGAGTGCCTCCTTTTGAGCTGCGACGGGAATGCCGGGAATTCTTTCCCGTTGAAAGCAGGGAAAGGATCCCTCATCTCGAGCTCCGAGGGGAAAACGTGGCTCCTCTGTATGTGGGCGGGACCATCGTGCTTTCTCTCGTGTGGAGACGGGTATGGCGGTAAACTTCTTGAGTTGCAGCAAGGGTGTGAAAGACCCTTTCGAAGTTCCAGAGGTTAGGTGTCATTCGTCTCCAGACGCCTCATCGGAAATAGGCCTCATCTCGCCTGGAAGGGAGAACTTCCTGGATTTTCTCGAGTTGCGGCAGGTGTTCTCGAGTTACGACGGGGACCTCAGGGACCCGCCCTGGTGGCCTCAGGAGAGGCCAGTCCCCATGCGAGTTGCTAGGGGGCCTCTCGGGATTCCTCTCCCGTCGATACTGGGGCCAAAAACCTTGTGTGGAGTCAGGGCCGGAACCGAGGATTCCTCTCAGGGGCTGACATGGATCTTTGGGTACTTCTGGAGTCTCCCCAGGGGAGTCAGGCCTCGTCTCGAGTGGGGGCATGCACGTGTGCTTTCCTTCCAGGCTGTAGCAGCAATGTCACGCTTCCCGTCGCGTGGATCAAAGGATCTGTGGTTTTCCCTCGAGGCTTTCCCTCGAGGCTTTCCCACAGGGCTGTCCCACGTGCCACCGTGGTGTGAGTCGATCCTCGGCGTGAAAGATGAGCCAGTGCAGGGCAAAGAGGTTCCTCTGGAATGGACTGAGACATCTGGGGGACTCTTGGAATGGTGGTTAGACCATCGAGTTCCTCTCGCCTTTCCTGTTGAGAGTGCCTCCTCTTGAGATGCGACGGTAATGCCGGGAATTCTTTCCCGTTGAAAGCAGGGAAAGGATCCCTCATCTCGAGCTCCGAGGGGGAAACGGGGCTCCTCTGGATGTGGGCGGGACCATCGTGCTTTCTCTCGTGTGGAGACGGGTATGGCGGTAAACTTCTTGAGTTGCAGAAAGGGTGTGAAAGACCCTTTCGAAGTTCCAGAGGTTAGGTGTCATTAGTCTCCAGACGCCTCATCGGAAATAGGCCTCATCTCGCCTGGAAGGGAGAACTTCCCGGATTTTCTCGAGGTGCGCCCGGTGTTCTCGAGTTACGACGGGGACCTCAGGGACCCGCCCTGGTGGCCTCAGGAGAGGCCAGTCCCCATGCGAGTTGCTAGGGGGCCTCTCGGGATTCCTCTCCCGTCGATACCGGGGCCAAAAACCTTGTGTGGAGTCAGGGCTGGAACCGAGGATTCCTCTCAGGAGCTGACATGGATCTTTGGGTACTTCTGGAGTCCCACCAGGGGAGTCAGGCCTCTTCTCGATTGGGGGCATGCACGTGTGCTTTCCTTCCAGGCTGTAGCAGCAATGTCACACTTCCCGTCGCGTGGATCAAAGGATCTGTGGTTTTCCCTCGAGGCTTTCCCACAGGGCTGTCCCACGTGCCACCGTGGTGTGAGTCGATCCTCGGCGTGAAAGATGAGCCAGTGCAGGGCAAAGAGGTTCCTCTGGAATGGACTGAGACATCTGGGGGACTCTTGGAATGGTGGTACGACCATGGAGTTCCTCTCGCCTTTCCTGTTGAGAGTGCCTCCTCTTGAGATGCGACGGGAACGCCGGGAATTCTTTCCCGTTGAAAGCAGGGAAAGGATCCCTCATCTCGAGCTCCGAGGGGGAAACGGGGCTCCTCTGGATGTGGGCGGGACCATCGTGCTTCCTCCCGAGTGGACACGGGTATGGCGGTGAACTTCTTGAGTTGCAGCAAGGGTGTGAAAGACCCTTTCGAAGTTCCAGAGTTTAGGTGTCATTAGTCTGCAGACGCCTCATCGGAAATAGGCCTCATCTCGCCTGGAAGGGAGACCTTCCTGGATTTTCTCGAGTTGCGGCAGGAGTTCTCGAGTTACGACGGGGACCTCAGGGACCAGCCCTGGTGGCCTCAGGAGAGGCCAGTCCCCATGCGAGTTGCTAGGGGGCCTCTCGGGATTCCTCTCCCGTCGATACCGGGGCCAAAAGCCTTGTGTGGAGTCAGGGCCGGAACCGAGCATTCCTCTCAGGGGTGACATGGATCTTTGGGTACTTCTGGAGTCTCCCCAGGGGAGTCAGGCCTCGTCTCGAGTGGGGGCATGCACGTGCGCTTTCCTTCCAGGCTGTAGCAGCAATGTCACGCTTCCCGTCGCGAGAATCAAAGGATCTGTGGTTTTCCCTCGAGGCTTTCCCTCGAGGCTTTCCCACAGGGCTGTCCCACGTGCCACCGTGGTGTGAGTCGATCCTCGGCGTGAAAGATGAGCCAGTGCAGGGCAAAGAGGTTCCTCTGGAATGGACTGAGACATCTGGGGGACTCTTGGAATGGTGGTACGACCATGGAGTTCCTCTCGCCTTTCCTGTTGAGAGTGCCTCCTCTTTGGATGCGACGGGAACGCCGGGAATTCTTTCCCGTTGAAAGCAGGGAAAGGATCCCTCATCTCGAGCTACGAGGGGGAAACGGGGCTCCTCTGGATGTGGGCGGGACCATCGTGCTTCCTCTCGAGTGGACACGGGTATGGCGGTGAACTTCTTGAGTTGCAGCAAGGGTGTGAAAGACCCTTTCGAAATTCCAGAGGTTAGGTGTCATTAGTCTCCAGACGCCTCATCGGAAATAGGCCTCATCTCGCCTGGAAGGGAGAACTTCCTGGATATTCTCGATTTGCGGCAGGTGTTCTCGAGTTACGACGGGGACCTCAGGGACCCGCCCTGGTGGCCTCAGGAGAGGCCAGTCCCCATGCGAGTTGCTAGGGGGCCTCTCGGGATTCCTCTCCCGTCGATACCGGGGACAAAAACCTTGTGTGGAGTCAGGGCCGGAACCGAGGATTCCTCTCAGGGGTGACATGGATCTTTGGGTACTTCTGGAGTCTCCCCAGGGGAGTCAGGCCTCGTCTCGACTGGGGGCATGCACGTGCACTTTCCTTCCAGGCTGTAGCAGCAATGTCACGCTTCCCGTCGCGTGCATCAAAGGATCTGTGGTTTTCCCTCGAGGCGTTCCCTCGAGGCTTTCCCACAGGGCTGTCCCACGTGCCACCGTGGTGTGAGTCGATCCTCGGCGTGAAAGATGAGCCAGTGCAGGGCAAAGAGGTTCCTCTGGAATGGACTGAGACATCTGGGGGACTCCTGGAATGGTGGTACGACCATGGAGTTCCTCTCGCCTTTCCTGTTGAGAGTGCCTCCTCTTGAGATGCGACGGGAATGCCGGGAATTCTTTCCCGTCTAAAGCAGGGAAAGGTTCCCTCATCTCGAGCTCCGAGGGGGAAACGGGGCTCCTCTGGATGTGGGCGGGACCATCGTGCTTCCTCTCGAGTGGAGACGGGTATGGCGGTGAACTTCTTGAGTTGCAGCAAGGGTGTGAAAGACCCTTTCGAAGTTCCAGAGGTTAGGTGTCATTAGTCTCCAGACGCCTCATCGGAAATAGGCCTCATCTCGCCTGAAAGGGAGAACTTCCTGGATTTTCTCGAGTTGCGGCAGGTGTTCTCGAGTTACGACGGGGACCTCAGGGACCCGCCCTGGTGGCCTCAGGAGAGGCCAGTCCCCATGCGAGGTGCTAGGGGGCCTCTCGGGATTCCTCTCCCGTCGATCCCGGGGCCAAAAACCTTGTGTGGAGTAAGGGCCGGAACCGAGGATTCCTCTCAGGGGCTGACATGGATCTTTGGGTACTTCTGGAGTCTCCCCAGGGGAGTTAGGCCTCTTCTCGAGTGGGGGCATGCACGTGCGCTTTCCGTCCCGGCTGTAGCAGCAATGTCACGCTTCCCGTCGCATGGATCAAAGGATCTGTGGTTTTCCCTCGAGGCTTTCCCTCGAGGCTTTCCCACAGGGCTGTCCCACGTGCCACCGTGGTGTGAGTCGATCCTCGGCGTGAAAGATGAGCCAGTGCAGGGCAAAGAGGTTCCTCTGGAATGGACTGAGACATCTGGGGGACTCGTGGAATGGTGGTACGACCATGGAGTTCCTCTCGCCTTTCCTGTTGAGAGTGCCACCTCTTGAGATGCGACGGGAACGCCGGGAATTCTTTCCCGTTGAAAGCAGGGAAAGGATCCCTCATTTCGAGCTACGAGGGGGAAATGGGGCTCCTCTGGATGTGGGCGGAACCATCGTGCTTCCTCTCGAGTGGAGACGGGTATGGCGGTGAACTTCTTGAGTTGCAGCAAGGGTGTGAAAGACCCTTTCGAAGTCCCAGAGGTTAGGTGTCATTAGTCTCCAGACGCCTCATCGGAAATAGGCCTCATCTCGCCTGGAAGGGAGAACTTCCTGGATTTTCTCGAGTTGCGGCAGGTGTTCTCGAGTTACGACGGGGACCTCAGGGACCCGCCCTGGTGGCCTCAGGAGAGGCCAGTCCCCATGCGAGTTGCTAGGTGGCCTCTCGGGATTCCTCTCCCGTCGATACCGGGGTCAAAAACCTTGTGTGGAGTCAGGGCCGGAACCGAGGATTCCTCTCAGGGGCTGACATGGATCTTTGGGTACTTCTGGAGTCTCCCCAGGGGAGTCAGGCCTCGTCTCGAGTCGGGGCATGCACGTGCGCTTTCCTTCCAGGCTGTAGCAGCAATGTCACGCTTCCCGTCGCGTGGATCAAAGGATCTGTGGTTTTCCCTCGAGGCTTTCCCTGGAGGCTTTCCCACAGGGCTGTCCCACGTGCCTCCGTGGTGTGAGTCGTTCCTCGGCGTGAAAGATGAGCCAGTGCAGGGCAAAGAGGTTCCTCTGGAATGGACTGAGACATCTGGGGGACTCCTGGAATGGTGGTACGACCATGGAGTTCCTCTCGCCTTTCCTGTTGAGAGTGCCTCCTCTTGAGATGCGACGGGAACGCCGGGAATTCTTTCCCGTCTAAAGCAGGGAAAGGTTCCCTCATCTCGAGATACGAGGGGGAAACGGGGCTCCTCTGGATGTGGGCGGGACCATCGTGCTTCCTCTCGAGTGGAGACGGGTATGGCGGTGAACTTCTTGAGTTGCAGCAAGGGTGTGAAAGACCCTTTCGAATTTCCAGAGGTTAGGTGTCATTAGTCTCCAGACGCCTCATCGGAAATAGGCCTCATCTCGCCTGAAAGGGAGAACTTCCTGGATTTTCTCGAGTTGCGGCAGGTGTTCTCGAGTTACGACGGGGACCTCAGGGACCCGCCCTGGTGGCCTCAGGAGAGGCCAGTCCCCATGCGAGGTGCTAGGGGGCCTCTCGGGATTCCTCTCCCGTCGATACCGGGGCCAAAAACCTTGTGTGGAGTCAGGGCCGGAACCGAGGATTCCTCTCAGGGGCTGACATGGATCTTTGGGTACTTCTGGAGTCTCCCCAGGGGAGTTAGGCCTCGTCTCGAGTGGGGGCATGCACGTGCGCTTTCCTTCCCGGCTGTAGCAGCAATGTCACGCTTCCCGTCGCGTGGATCAAAGGATCTGTGGTTTTCCCTCGAGGCTTTCCCACAGGGCTGTCCCACGTGCCACCGTGGTGTGAGTCGATCCTCGGCGTGAAAGATGAGCCAGTGCAGGGCAAAGAGGTTCCTCTGGAATGGACTAAGACATCTGGGGACTCTTGGAATGGTGGTACGACCATGGAGTTCCTCTCGCCTTTCCTGTTGAGAGTGCCTCCTCTTGAGATGCGACGGGAACGCCGGGAATTCTTCCCCGTTGAAAGCAGGGAAAGGATCCATCATCTCGAGCTCCGAGGGGGAAACGGGGCTCCTTTGGATGTGGGCGGGACCATCATGCTTCCTCTCGAGTGGAGACAGGTATGGCGGTGAACTTCTTGAGTTGCAGCAAGGGTGTGAAAGACCCTTTCGAAGTTCCAGAGGTTAGGTGTCATTAGTCTCCAGACGCCTCATCGGAAATAGGCCTCATCTCGCCTGGAAGGGAGAACTTCCTGGATTTTCTCGAGATGCGGCAGGTGTTCTCGAGTTACGACGGGGACCTCAGGGACCCGCCCTGGTGGCCTCAGGAGAGGCCAGTCCCCATGCGAGTTGCTAGGGGGCCTCTCGGGATTCCTCTCCCGTCGATACCGGGGCCAAAAACTTTGTATGGAGTCAGGGTCGGAACCGAGGATTCCTCTCAGGGGCTTATATGGATCTTAGGGTACTTCTGGAGTCTCGCCAGGGGAGACAGGCCTCGTCTCGAGTGGGGGCATGCACGTGCGCTTTCCTTCCAGGCTGTAGCAGCAATGTCACGCTTCCCGTCGCGTGCATCAAAGGATCTGTGGTTTTCCCTCGAGGCTTTCCCTCGAGGCTTTCCCACAGGGCTGTCCCACGTGCCTCCGTGGTGTGAGTCGATCCTCGGCGTGAAAGATGAGCCAGTGCAGGGCAAAGAGGTTCCTCTGGAATGGACTGAGACATCTGGGGGACTCTTTGTATGGTGGTACGATCATGGAGTTCCTCTCGCCTTTCCTGTTGAGAGTGCCTCCTCTTGAGATGCGACGGGAACGCCGGGAATTCCTTCCCGTTGAAAGCAGGAAAGGAACCCTCATCTCGAGCTCCGAGAGGGAAACGGGGCTCCTCTGGATGTGGGCGGGACCATCGTGCTTCCTCTCGAGTGGAGACGGGTATGGCGGTGAACTTCTTGAGTTGCAGCAAGGGTGTGAAACACCCTTTCGAAATTCCAGAGGTTAGGTGTCATTAGTCTCCAGACGCCTCATCGGAAATAGGCCTCATCTCGCCTGGAAGGGAGAACTTCCTGGATTTTCTCGAGTTGCGGCAGGTGTTCTCGAGTTAAGACGGGGACCTCAGGGACCCGCCCTGGTGGCCTCAGGAGAGGCCAGTCCCCATGCGAGGTGCTAGGGGGCCTCTCGGGATTCCTCTCCCGTCGATACCGGGGCCAAAAACCTTGTGTGGAGTCAGGGCCGGAACCGAGGATTCCTCTCAGGGGTGATATGGATCTTTGGGTACTTCTGGAGTCTCCCCAGGGGAGTCAGGCCTCGTCTCGAGTGGGGGCATGCACGTGCGCTTTCCTTCCAGGCTGTAGCAGCAATGTCACGCTTCCCGTCGCGTGCATCAAAGGATCTGTGGTTTTCCCTCGAGGCTTTCCCTCGAGGCTTTCCCGCAGGGCTGTCCCACGTTCCACCGTGGTGTGAGTCGATCCTCGGCGTGAAAGATGAGCCAGTGCAGGGCAAAGAGGTTCCTCTGGAATGGACTGAGACATCTGGGGGACTCTTGGAATGGTGGTACGACCATGGAGTTCCTCTCGCCTTTCCTGTTGAGAGTGCCTCCTCTTGAGATGCGACGGGAACGCCGGGAATTCTTTCCCGTTGAAAGCAGGGAAAGGATCCCTCATCTCGAGCTACGAGGGGGAAACGGGGCTCCTCTGGATGTGGGTGGGACCATCGTGCTTCCTCTCGAGTGGAGACGGGCATGGCGGTGAACTTCTTGAGTTTCAGCAAGGGTGTGAAAGACCCTTTCGAAGTTCCAGAGGTTACGTGTCAGTCTCCAGATGCCTCATCGGAAATAGACCTCATCTCGCCTGGAAGGGAGAACTTCCTGGATTTTCTCGAGGTGCGGCAGGTGTTCTCGAGTTATGACGGGTACCACAGGGACCCGCCCTGGTGGCCTCAGGAGAGGCCAGTCCACATGCGAGTTGCTAGGGGGCCTCTCGGGATTCCTCTCCCGTCGATACCGGGGCCAAAAACCTAGTGTGGAGTCAGGGCCGGAACCGAGGATTCCTCTCAGGGGTGACATGGATCTTTGGGTACTTCTGGAGTCTCCCCAGGGGAGTCAGGCCTCGTCTCGAGTTGGGGCATGCACGTGCGCTTTCCTTCCAGGCTGTAGCAGCAATGTCACGCTTCCCGTCGCGTGGATCAAAGGATCTGTGGTTTTCCCTCGAGGCTTTCCCTCGAGGCTTTCCCACAGGGCTGTCCCACGTGCCACCGTGGTGTGAGTCGATCCTCGGCGCGAAAGATGAGCCAGTGCAGGGCAAAGAGGTTCCTCTGGAATGGACTGAGACATCTGGGGGACTCTTGGAATGGTGGTACGACCATGGAGTTCCTCTCGCCTTTCCTGTTGAGAGTGCCTCCTCTTGAGATGCGACGGGAACGCCGGGAATTCTTTCCTGTTGAAAGCAGGGAAAGGATCCCTCATCTCGAGCTCCGAGGGGGAAACGGGGCTCCTCTGGATGTGGGCGGGACCATCGTGCTTCCTCTCGAGTGGAGACGGGTATGGCGCTGAACTTCTTGAGTTGCAGCAAGGGTGTGAAAGACCCTTTCGAAGTTCCAGAGGTTAAGTGTCAGTCTCCAGACGCCTCATCGGAAATAGACCTCATCTCGCCTGGAAGGGAGAACTTCCTGGATTTTCTCGAGGTGCGGCAGGTGTTCTCGAGTTACGACGGGTACCACAGGGACCCGCCCTGATGGCCTCAGGAGAGGCCAGTCCCCATGCGAGTTGCTAGGGGGCCTCTCGGGATTCCTCTCCCGTCGATACCGGGGCCAAAAACCTTGTGTGGAGTCAGGGCCGGAACCGAGGATTCCTCTCAGGGGCTGACATGGAACTTTGGGTACTTCTGGAGTCTCCCCAGGGGAGTCAGGCCTCGTCTCGAGTGGGGGCATGCACGTGCCCTTTCCTTCCAGGCTGTAGCAGCAATGTCACGCTTCCTGTCGCGTGGATCAAAGGATCTGTGGTTTTCCCTCGAGGCTTTCCCTCGAGACTTTCCCACAGGGCTGTGCCACGTGCCACCGTGGTGTGAGTCGATCCTCGGCGTGAAAGATGAGCCAGTGTAGGGCAAAGAGGTTCCTCTGGAATGGACTGAGACATCTGGGGGACTCCTGGAATGGTGGTACGACCATGGAGTTCCTCTCGCCTTTCCTGTTGAGAGTGCCTCCTCTTGAGATGCGACGGGAATGCCGGGAATTCTTTCCCGTCTAAAGCAGGGAAAGGTTCCCTCATCTCGAGCTACGAGGGGGAAACGGGGCTCCTCTGGATGTGGGCGGGACCATCGTGCTTCCTCTCGAGTGGACACGGGTATGGCGGTGAACTTCTTGAGTTGCAGCAAGGGTGTGAAAGACCCTTTCGAAGTTCCAGAGGTTAGGTGTCATTAGTCTCCAGACGCCTCATCGGAAATAGGCCTCATCTCGCCTGAAAGGAAGAACTTCCTGGATTTTCTCGAGTTGCGGCAGGTGTTCTCGAGTTACGACGGGGACCTCAGGGACCCGCCCTGGTGGCCTCAGGAGAGGCCAGTCCCCATGCGAGGTGCTAGGGGGCCTCTCGGGATTCCTCTCCCGTCGATACCGGGGCCAAAAACCTTGTGTGGAGTAAGGGCCGGAACCGAGGATTCCTCTCAGGGGCTGACATGGATCTTTGGGTACTTCTGGAGTCTCCCCAGGGGAGTCAGGCCTCGTCTCGAGTCGGGGCATGCACGTGCGCTTTCCTTCCAGGCTGTAGCAGCAATGTCACGCTTCCCGTCGCGTGGATCAAAGGATCTGTGGTTTTCCCTCGAGGCTTTCCCTCGAGGCTTTCCCACAGGGCTGTCCCACGTGCCTCCGTGGTGTGAGTCGATCCTCGGCGTGAAAGATGAGCCAGTGCAGGGCAAAGAGGTTCCTCTGGAATGGACTGAGACATCTGGGGGACTCTTTGTATGGTGGTACGATCATGGAGTTCCTCTCGCCTTTCCTGTTGAGAGTGCCTCCTCTTGAGATGCGACGGGAACGCCGGGAATACCTTCCCGTTGAAAGCAGGAAAGGATCCCTCATCTCGAGCTCCGAGAGGGAAACGGGGCTCCTCTGGATGTGGGCGGGACCATCGTGCTTCCTCTCGAGTGGAGACGGGTATGGCGGTGAACTTCTTGAGTTGCAGCAAGGGTGTGAAACACCCTTTCGAAATTCCAGAGGTTAGGTGTCATTAGTCTCCAGACGCCTCATCGGAAATAGGCCTCATCTCGCCTGGAAGGGAGAACTTCCTGGATTTTCTCGAGTTGCGGCAGGTGTTCTCGAGTTAAGACGGGGACCTCAGGGACCCGCCCTGGTGGCCTCAGGAGAGGCCAGTCCCCATGCGAGGTGCTAGGGGGCCTCTCGGGATTCCTCTCCCGTCGATACCGGGGCCAAAAACCTTGTGTGGAGTCAGGGCCGGAACCGAGGATTCCTCTCAGGGGTGATATGGATCTTTGGGTACTTCTGGAGTCTCCCCAGGGGAGTCAGGCCTCGTCTCGAGTGGGGGCATGCACGTGCGCTTTCCTTCCAGGCTGTAGCAGCAATGTCACGCTTCCCGTCGCGTGCATCAAAGGATCTGTGGTTTTCCCTCGAGGCTTTCCCTCGAGGCTTTCCCGCAGGGCTGTCCCACGTTCCACCGTGGTGTGAGTCGATCCTCGGCGTGAAAGATGAGCCAGTGCAGGGCAAAGAGGTTCCTCTGGAATGGACTGAGACATCTGGGGGACTCTTGGAATGGTGGTACGACCATGGAGTTCCTCTCGCCTTTCCTGTTGAGAGTGCCTCCTCTTGAGATGCGACGGGAACGCCGGGAATTCTTTCCCGTTGAAAGCAGGGAAAGGATCCCTCATCTCGAGCTACGAGGGGGAAACGGGGCTCCTCTGGATGTGGGTGGGACCATCGTGCTTCCTCTCGAGTGGAGACGGGCATGGCGGTGAACTTCTTGAGTTTCAGCAAGGGTGTGAAAGACCCTTTCGAAGTTCCAGAGGTTACGTGTCAGTCTCCAGATGCCTCATCGGAAATAGACCTCATCTCGCCTGGAAGGGAGAACTTCCTGGATTTTCTCGAGGTGCGGCAGGTGTTCTCGAGTTATGACGGGTACCACAGGGACCCGCCCTGGTGGCCTCAGGAGAGGCCAGTCCACATGCGAGTTGCTAGGGGGCCTCTCGGGATTCCTCTCCCGTCGATACCGGGGCCAAAAACCTAGTGTGGAGTCAGGGCCGGAACCGAGGATTCCTCTCAGGGGTGACATGGATCTTTGGGTACTTCTGGAGTCTCCCCAGGGGAGTCAGGCCTCGTCTCGATTTGGGGCATGCACGTGCGCTTTCCTTCCAGGCTGTAGCAGCAATGTCACGCTTCCCGTCGCGTGGATCAAAGGATCTGTGGTCTTCCCTCGAGGCTTTCCCTCGAGGCTTTCCCACAGGGCTGTCCCACGTGCCACCGTGGTGTGAGTCGATCCTCGGCGCGAAAGATGAGCCAGTGCAGGGCAAAGAGGTTCCTCTGGAATGGACTGAGACATCTGGGGGACTCTTGGAATGGTGGTACGACCATGGAGTTCCTCTCGCCTTTCCTGTTGAGAGTGCCTCCTCTTGAGATGCGACGGGAACGCCGGGAATTCTTTCCTGTTGAAAGCAGGGAAAGGATCCCTCATCTCGAGCTCCGAGGGGGAAACGGGGCTCCTCTGGATGTGGGCGGGACCATCGTGCTTCCTCTCGAGTGGAGACGGGTATGGCGCTGAACTTCTTGAGTTGCAGCAAGGGTGTGAAAGACCCTTTCGAAGTTCCAGAGGTTACGTGTCAGTCTCCAGACGCCTCATCGGAAATAGACCTCATCTCGCCTGGAAGGGAGAACTTCCTGGATTTTCTCGAGGTGCGGCAGGTGTTCTCGAGTTACGACGGGTACCACAGGGACCCGCCCTGATGGCCTCAGGAGAGGCCAGTCCCCATGCGAGTTGCTAGGGGGCCTCTCGGGATTCCTCTCCCGTCGATACCGGGGCCAAAAACCTTGTGTGGAGTCAGGGCCGGAACCGAGGATTCCTCTCAGGGGCTGACATGGAACTTTGGGTACTTCTGGAGTCTCCCCAGGGGAGTCAGGCCTCGTCTCGAGTGGGGGCATGCACGTGCCCTTTCCTTCCAGGCTGTAGCAGCAATGTCACGCTTCCTGTCGCGTGGATCAAAGGATCTGTGGTTTTCCCTCGAGGCTTTCCCTCGAGACTTTCCCACAGGGCTGTGCCACGTGCCACCGTGGTGTGAGTCGATCCTCGGCGTGAAAGATGAGCCAGTGTAGGGCAAAGAGGTTCCTCTGGAATGGACTGAGACATCTGGGGGACTCCTGGAATGGTGGTACGACCATGGAGTTCCTCTCGCCTTTCCTGTTGAGAGTGCCTCCTCTTGAGATGCGACGGGAATGCCGGGAATTCTTTCCCGTCTAAAGCAGGGAAAGGTTCCCTCATCTCGAGCTACGAGGGGGAAACGGGGCTCCTCTGGATGTGGGCGGGACCATCGTGCTTCCTCTCGAGTGGACACGGGTATGGCGGTGAACTTCTTGAGTTGCAGCAAGGGTGTGAAAGACCCTTTCGAAGTTCCAGAGGTTAGGTGTCATTAGTCTCCAGACGCCTCATCGGAAATAGGCCTCATCTCGCCTGAAAGGGAGAACTTCCTGGATTTTCTCGAGTTGCGGCAGGTGTTCTCGAGTTACGACGGGGACCTCAGGGACCCGCCCTGGTGGCCTCAGGAGAGGCCAGTCCCCATGCGAGGTGCTAGGGGGCCTCTCGGGATTCCTCTCCCGTCGATACCGGGGCCAAAAACCTTGTGTGGAGTAAGGGCCGGAACCGAGGATTCCTCTCAGGGGCTGACATGGATCTTTGGGTACTTCTGGAGTCTCCCCAGGGGAGTCAGGCCTCGTCTCGAGTCGGGGCATGCACGTGCGCTTTCCTTCCAGGCTGTAGCAGCAATGTCACGCTTCCCGTCGCGTGGATCAAAGGATCTGTGGTTTTCCCTCGAGGCTTTCCCTCGAGGCTTTCCCACAGGGCTGTCCCACGTGCCTCCGTGGTGTGAGTCGTTCCTCGGCGTGAAAGATGAGCCAGTGCAGGGCAAAGAGTTTCCTCTGGAATGGACTGAGACATCTGGGGGACTCCTGGAATGGTGGTACGACCATGGAGTTCCTCTCGCCTTTCCTGTTGAGAGTGCCTCCTCTTGAGATGCGACGGGAACGCCGGGAATTCTTTCCCGTTGAAAGCAGGGAAAGGTTCCCTCATCTCGAGATACGAGGGGGAAACGGGGCTCCTCTGGATGTGGGCGGGACCATCGTGCTTCCTCTCGAGTGGAGACGGGTATGGCGGTGAACTTCTTGAGTTGCAGCAAGGGTGTGAAAGACCCTTTCGAATTTCCAGAGGTTAGGTGTCATTAGTCTCCAGATGCCTCATCGGAAATAGGCCTCATCTCGCCTGAAAGGGAGAACTTCCTGGATTTTCTCGAGTTGCGGCAGGTGTTCTCGAGTTACGACGGGGACCTCAGGGACCCGCCCTGGTGGCCTCAGGAGAGGCCAGTCCCCATGCGAGTTGCTAGGGGGCCTCTCGGGATTCCTCTCCCGTCGATACCGGGGCCAAAAACCTTGTGTGGAGTCAGGGCCGGAACCGAGGATTCCTCTCAGGGGCTGACATGGATCTTTGGGTACTTCTGGAGTCTCCCCAGGGGAGTTAGGCCTCGTCTCGAGTGGGGGCATGCACGTGCGCTTTCCTTCCCGGCTGTAGCAGCAATGTCACGCTTCCCGTCGCGTGGATCAAAGGATCTGTGGTTTTCCCTGGAGGCTTTCCCACAGGGCTGTCCCACGTGCCACCGTGGTGTGAGTCGATCCTCGGCGTGAAAGATGAGCCAGTGCAGGGCAAAGAGGTTCCTCTGGAATGGACTGAGACATCTGGGGACTCTTGGAATGGTGGTACGACCATGGAGTTCCTCTCGCCTTTCCTGTTGAGAGTGCCTCCTCTTGAGATGCGACGGGAACGCCGGGAATTCTTCCCCGTTGAAAGCAGGGAAAGGATCCATCATCTCGAGCTCCGAGGGGGAAACGGGGCTCCTTTGGATGTGGGCGGGACCATCATGCTTCCTCTCGAGTGGAGACGGGTATGGCGGTGAACTTCTTGAGTTGCAGCAAGGGTGTGAAAGACCCTTTCGAAGTTCCAGAGGTTAGGTGTCATTAGTCTCCAGACGCCTCATCGGAAATAGGCCTCATCTCGCCTGGAAGGGAGAACTTCCTGGATTTTCTCGAGATGCGGCAGGTGTTCTCGAGTTATGTCGGGGACCTCAGGGACCCGCCCTGGTGGCCTCAGGAGAGGCCAGTCCCCATGCGATGTGCTAGGGGGCCTCTTGGGATTCCTCTCCCGTCGATACCGGGGCCAAAAACCTTGTGTGGAGTCAGGGCCGGAACCGAGGATTCCTCTCAGGGGCTGACATGGATCTTTGGGTACTTCTGGAGTCTCCCCAGGGGAGTCAGGCCTCGTCTCGAGTCGGGGCATGCACGTGCGCTTTACTTCCAGGCTGTAGCAGCAATGTCACGCTTCCCGTCGCGTGGATCAAAGGATCTGTGGTTTTCCCTCGAGGCTTTCCCACA
The DNA here is from genome assembly GCF_032405125.1 of Capricornis sumatraensis. Taxonomy (NCBI): domain Eukaryota; kingdom Metazoa; phylum Chordata; class Mammalia; order Artiodactyla; family Bovidae; genus Capricornis; species Capricornis sumatraensis. Next base: position 4,849,698 of record NC_091080.1, on the reverse strand, counting down.
GGGCTGTCCCACGTTCCACCGTGGTGTGAGTCGATCCTCGGCGTGAAAGATGAGCCAGTGCAGGGCAAAGAGGTTCCTCTGGAATGGACTGAGACATCTGGGGGACTCTTGGAATGGTGGTACGACCATGGAGTTCCTCTCGCCTTTCCTGTTGAGAGTGCCTCCTCTTGAGATGCGACGGGAACGCCGGGAATTCTTTCCCGTTGAAAGCAGGGAAAGGATCCCTCATCTCGAGCTCCGAGGGGGAAACGGGGCTCCTCTGGATGTGGGCGGGACCATCGTGCTTCCTCTCTAGTGGAGACGGGTATTGCCGGGGTCCAGCCCCGGTGGATCCAGGGAATTCGAAGGGTGGACGGCGTTGGCGTGGAAAGACTTGTTTATTTATTAATATAAGATTAGATTAAGAAACTGTAGTGCAGTAGGAAGATTAAGTGGAGAAAGAGGGCTGAATAGCTTGGTTTACGCGGAAGACCAATAAAATTCCAGACAAGGAATTTGCACCATCTACGTTGGGCCACCGGTGCCCGCTTGAATATCTAAGGGTGCCTCGCCTTAAGCTCCCTTTCTCGCGGATCTTAATAACCAGGGCAAATATGTAGACCTTGCGAGCCTCCGCGCCCCAGATGGAAATTCAGCCTGAAATTAAAGTAAAGAGCAGAGGGAAGAAAAGGGAGAGAAAAAGAGAGAGAGAGAGAGACACGGGGGGAGCCATATTCCCAAGACACCAGGCCGAGACTAGTCCGAGAAACTGGTCTGAGAATCTGGTCCCGTCCTTTATTGTTCAGAAGGCCTTTTATACTTTTGATAAAACATGGAGATCAATGGGTAACACAAAGTTATGCAGCGTTAGCAGTCCAGACTCTTATCAAAACCAGGCTTTTCTCTCTGCATACCTAATTGTATACACAAGTCTTAGGTAATTTACATCATCTTCCAACCAAAAGGGCCAATTAACATTTTACAGCCTTTTTTCTGATAAGGGTTTGTCAACCACAAGACTTATTTGTGTTGATCTTCCCAAGGTCTGGTGCCACTCTCGGAAAGCACTAAAGAAAGTTACATTCTTAGACAGCAAGGATACAGCAACTTATAACAAGTAGAGGGAGTGCAGTGATTTATAGCAAAAGAGAAGCAATTAACTCAAAAGTCTAGTGTTGCTAACATCAAAACTACTATGTATCTTTTTCTACATCCTGCTTACATTAACATCCTTCCAGGTGCCTAAAAGATAAAGAATAAGGAGGTCTGGCAGCAATCCTTGAGTCAACAGTGAAAACCCTCTACCAATATAATTTTTAACTCTTTAGAAAAGGCTCTGTATCTTTAAGATGCTTTTAAGCTTTGTGCCTCCCGCGGTTGGGGGGCTGTAAGCAATTCACAAGCTGTAAGCTTTGTGCCTCTCGCGGTTGGGGGGCTGTAAGCAATTCACAAGCTGTAAGAGGTCTGGGGAACCTGTTAGGCAGACTAGAGAGCTATCAGAGGGGTTTAACTGAAACATCCCTTTCAAATGCAGAAGACTAAAACCCTGAATTGACTTTTTTCCAGAGAATATCAGAAAAGTGGAAAAGCAGAGCACAAAAGCCGGCAGATTTTTGCTGGGGTACATGCTTAGGAATATCCAGAGGGGTCCCTGAAGTCTGAGCACGCCTTGCGTATGTCAGCTTCCTTCCTCATGACCTTGTCACGGGCGGGATTCCTCACACTGGCTTCCGGCAACTCCCCCTTCTTTATTAGTTTTTTAAAAAAATTAGGTGCAGTTCAGTCGCGAGATTCCGAATGCTCTGCCGAAGAGTCCTGACAACACAAGGAAGCACGATTACAAGGAGCAGGATTATGGCACCCACAGCAGCATAGCTAGAGACAGTAGTCAGAAGAGTTTTTCCAGAAATGAAGTCAGAGAAGGTGTGGAAAAAGTCATTGGCTTCTCCTGCGGCGGTAAAATCTAATCGGGAGTGTTCCAAGGTCTGAATCTGATTATGAAGTTTCCCTAAATCTAAACTAATATCTGAGCTGTTCCAGACACCTAAAATATGATTTTTGACCCTCTCCCATTTAAAATCTGTCTCATTTACTTTCAGGGATGTAACACATATCCACCGGTAATCGGCATGACATGAAAGAGCCAATTTCATTTTCAGACTCTGTAATTCATTCCCAATATGCATTACTGCTTCTTCTAAGGCATCAATCCTTATTTCTAGCTTCCTATCTATAATTTCCTGGGTTGCCAGCGTTAGAGAAACATTTTTGGATACGGTGTCAACATATTGGGCAGTATACACTTGTTGAGACAATGATAATGCCGCCACAGTAACAGAAGTAATTGCGGTTATCAAAGCTGATATTCCCAAAACAAGTAAGCCCACAAACCGTCGTGTTCGCATTAAATCTTGTAGCTGTTGCAGTACAGCTAGGCCATGGTTATCATACCAATACGTGGCTACAGTTACAGGTACCATGAGATAGGGCGGACGTTTTAAAACCATGAAAGAGCAAACTTTATATTGAGGAGTTAAACAGGATGAAAGCATACATTGTTCACAAGACACTACATGGGGTCCACCTGTATAATTCAATTGTATGTTAAGTCTTTCAGAATCATTAGTGAAAAGAAAAACATAAGGAGAGGGTAGACAAGCTAAAATAGAGTAAATAGAGGTATTTTTTGGTCGGATTAAAATAATAGGGGCGGTAGCCGCAAGGGCTCTCCAAATTTCTGGCTGCCAAAAGGTTTTACCTCTAGTTATATAAGACAGCATAGGGGGAACAAATTGGTTATGATGCCGTCTGGTGGCAACTAACGGCCAAGAAATTGAATATTCTTTCCAATTATCCAATCTATTGATAAAGTCATCGTCAGACTCAGGGTCTTGACCTGGATTTGGGTTGCTCCAGTCCTGAATCGCACAATTTCTTCCTCCCGGCATATTGTAATCTACTCTCGAATTATAAATACAAGATTTCCAAATCGGATATCCTGAATGATCATCTATAGTTTTCCAAATAACATCTGAGGGAGCAACATCATCACAATTTGGATATTCTGATGGAGTTTTGAGAGACAAAGACTTATAGGGGCCAAGGACCCCAGGCATACGGGCTCGTAATATCCAAGCAGACCGATCCCCTATAGATGCAAATTTAGAGGTTGGGGAATCTGTCATAACTGCTTTTGTGGAGGCTCCAACGCATCCTGTCTTGGTAAAGAAGTCTCCTGTAAGGCCAGGAGGAAAATTAAAGCAGACAGGAAAATCATCTGCTAGTCCTTTAAAGGTATAATTGAAATTAATAGGGTATTGGTCTTTTGTATAGGAAGTATAAGATCCTCCCAAAAGGCGAGGCTGGTCTGTACTAACTCGTATGGGGTCACTGTTCCAAGTAACAACTTGGAAAGTTGGAGGATCCGGGAGAAACGCCCAATATTTGGTTGGAATGGGAGCAGCGCTTACCTGGCAAGAGAGCAAGGCAAGCATGGCAATAAACACCTTTTCAGGAGAGACTGACGATCCCTGTAGGGTAGCTATCCCCTGTGCCTGGCGACAGAGAGCTTTAATCTGTCCCCAGGTGGGCAAGGAGGCTTGTTGGGTTGACTGAGCTGGGCGTCCTAATGGATTCCTGCGAGGCAAAAAATCAGGGGGTGCAATATCCTGTATCTGAAGTCGTGACATCTGTCCAGTGGGTGGCTCCGATCCGCGCCTATCCGGGATCTCCAATGTCAGCTGTCCTGGGGTCAGCGGCGTTTCCCGTGCTGGCGGAGGGAGCGGGGGAAGAGGGAGTTTCTTCCTTTTTAGAGATCGCGGTGGCGGGGGATTCTGGTATCCGGGGAGCTGAGACATGGCGAATTAGTCTGTCTGGAACCCAAATCGGAGCGTCCGCGTCCTGTGGAAAAACACAAGCATACCCTCGCCCATTGGTTAATAAGGGGTCAGGACCTTTCCATTGTCCGGAAAGAAGGTCCCTCCATTTTACTAATGGTTTTGCATTCAATTGCTCTGGGCACCAATGGCGAAGCATTGCAGTGTTTCCGGATGAATCAGCATTTAAGTTATTTATTACGAAAAGAGCATGTTGCAAAATCTGATGGGGGGAACTATATTTAAATTCCCCTTCTTTTAGTTTTTGAATATGGATTTTCAGTGTTTGATGTGCTCTTTCCACAATGGCTTGTCCTTGTGGGTTATAAGGGATGCCGGTGTTATGTTTAATTTGAAATCTTGTACAGAATTGCTGAAAAGATTTAGAAGTGTAAGCAGGAGCATTATCAGTTTTTAAAGCTTTTGGCAAGCCCAGATAGGAAAAGCATGTAAAAAGATGTTGTATTACATCTTTAACTGCTTCCCCTGTACGAGCAGTGGCAATAATAACATGAGAGAAGGTATCTACAGTTACATGAACAAAAGACAGTTTTCCAAATGAAGAGACATGGGTTACATCCATTTGCCAGAGTGCATTAGGTTTGAGACCGCGAGGGTTAACTCCCAGAGGCAAAGCATTCACGGTAGTAGGACAATGTGAACAAGAACGAACAATCTCTCGGGCAGATTCTCGAGGAATTTGAAACTGGTATCGTAAGGCAGTGGCATTTTGGTGATGAAGTGAGTGAGAAGCTCGAGCTTCTTCAAAAACAGAAGCCACTGAAATCCTGGTTAACGAATCTGCCAATTCATTGAGAGCATTTAAAGGGCCAGGCAGGCCGGAATGAGCCCGAATGTGGCCGATAAAGAACGCCCGATTTCTTTTCCATATTTGCTGCTGCAGTTTAGTTAACAAATGGAAGATAGCAGTTTTGTTTTCAGGCAAAACTGCAGTCTCAATGTGTGGAAACAGCCTGACCACATACTGAGAGTCAGAATAAAGGTTAAATTCTTTCTCCGCAAACATAACAAAGGCCTCAATAACAGCTGTGATTTCAGCCCTTTGAGCTGAAGTTTCTTGTGTTTCCAAAAGTTTTTGATGATCTCTTGTGACTATAGAGGCTCTACCGTTAGCCGATCCATCAGTAAAGACTACCTGAGCATCTGAAATAGGGAACTGTTTACACCGGACAGGAAAAATAACTGGATGGTTAGACATAAAATTTAGTAAAACATGCGAGGGTAAATGATGCAAAATTTGACCACAGTAATTCCCTATGGCAATCTGCCAGTCTTCATCAAACATTAAAAGAGCATCAAGCTGCTCCTTATTATATGGAATTACAATCTCTGATGGCTCTTTACCAAACAATTCAATGCTCCGCTTCCTTCCTTTTAGCATTAATGTGGCAATTAAACCAGGATAAGAAGCCACGACTTTTTTAGCTTGGGTAGGAAGATGGATCCATTCTAAAGGGCCGCGTTGCCACAGAACTCCCGTAGGCGCCGTTGGAGTAGCTAGGCAAAGGAACTGCCACGTCATCGTCAAATCAATTCTTTTTACATAGCTATTTGATAAGGCTGCTTCTACTTTGCCTAGGGCTTCTTGAGCCTCAGCTGTTAATTGTCTTTTTGAGGTTGGATCAGGATCCCCGCGTAAAGTGTTAAAAAGAGGTTTTAATTCGGCAGTGGTTAATTTTAAATATGGTCTAATCCAATTAATATCACCTAAGAGTTTTTGATAATCATTTAAAGTAATAAGATGGTCTTTTCTCAATTGCAGCGGGGTATGAGTCACCGTTTCCGAATTTATGACTCTTCCTAAGTAAGTTATGGGCGGATTGATTTGAATTTTTTCTGGGGCAATTTTTAGGCCTCTGTCTGTCAATGCCTGGGTCAGGTCCTGGAGCACAGTCTGCAGGTGAACTCTATCAGGATGAGCTATTAAAATATCATCCATATAGTGAATCATATACACGTGTTCATATTTAGCCCTAGTATCTTCTAGAGCGGCATTAACAAATTTTTGGCATAAAGTAGGGCTATTTTTCATTCCCTGAGGCAGAACCTTCCACTGAAACCGTAAATAAGGCTGTTTAAGATTTTCTGATGGCAGACTAAAGGCAAATCGCTTTTTATCCTCAGGATTTAAGGGAATAGTGAAAAAACAATCTTGTAAATCAATAACAATTATATTATATCCCTCTGGAACGGCTACTGGGGAAGGGAGCCCAGGCTGTAAGGCCCCCATGTCCTCCATGGTGGCATTAATAGCTCTCAAATCCTGTAAAAGTCGCCATTTACCAGATTTTTTCTTAATGACAAAAATAGGAGTGTTCCAGGGGCTATTGGAGGGCTCAATATGTCCCAATTCTAATTGTTCAAAGATTAATGCTTTAGCTGCCAATAATTTTTCCTTATGCAGAGGCCACTGTTCTACCCACACCGGATCTTGAGATTTCCATGTGATGGGGTCGGCAGCAAAAACAATGGCCTCAATTATAAATTTGGATATCCCAATCCAGCACGTAGCTTGCGAGGAGTTGGGCAAATTGGCTCAATTATTCCTGTCTGTTGTTTACCCAATCCTTTTGATGGATCATAGCCCATCTGCAACATCTGAGAGGTCACTTTATCATCAGGGCTAAAAAGTAACACTCCCATTTGAGATAGCACGTCCCTCCCCCACAGGGTAAGGGGGAGCGAAGGAACGACATAAGGTTGGAAAGTTCCACGGGTATCCTCAAATTGCCAATCTAAAATTTTTGCACTTTTGGCTATTGTGGGGGCTCTTCCTATCCCCACCAAGTTATTTTCAGTAGTATGTGTGGGCCAGGAGCTGGGCCAGTCTTTTCCTGAAATGCAAGAAACATCTGCTCCTGTGTCTAATAACCCCACAATAGACTTGCCATTAATCAGGATAGTCTTCATAGGACGTTTCTGAGTAATTTCTGTTATCCAAAAAACCATATCACTAGACCCAAATCCTTTATCCTGCCTTTCATTTTGAGTAGCTGTGCGCCCAATTGCAGTGTGGTAAGGCAAAAGCAAAAGTTGGGCTATTCTTTGTCCCTGATGTATTTGGAAAGTTTTAGTTGGGGGTGAAATCATTATCTGGATTTCTCCTGTATAATCTGAGTCAATTACTCCAGGGATGATTGTGAGACCTTGCATAGCTAAGGAACTTCTGCCTAGTATAATTCCTACTAAACCTGTTGGTAATGGGCCTTTAACTCCTGTAGGTATTTTTACAGTGGGGCTATCTGGTGTTAATATTGCTGAGGTGGTGGAACTGAGGTCCAGTCCTGCGCTGCCTGGGGTTGCTCTGATGAGTTCTGCGATGGGACGAAGGGAATGAATGGGTTCAGTGAGGCTGCCCCAATTGTTGTCGGGGCCTGAGGCTGGCCCCTCAATCCGTTTCCCGACTGCTGGTCGGGGCCCAAAAAGGCTCCATTTCTATGGAATTGTGACCTACATTCTTTTGCCCAGTGATATCCTTTTTGACAACGAGGGCAGAGAGATCTAGGGAGATTAGTAGGCACAGCCGGGGAGGGAGAATTCGGCAGAGAAGAACCGGCTGCTTTTTGGGGACAAGCTCGCATAAGGTGCCCTTCCCGTCCGCAAGAGAAGCAGGCCTTGGATAAACCAATATTCTGGCCTGGACTACTGGAATGACTCTTTGACGGGTTATTTCTATTTGTAAAAAAGGACTGTACTGCCTGCTGGTAAGAATTTCCCTTTATGGCTGCAGCTATGGCAACGCCCTGCATCATCGCTGGTCCTACATCTGCACATTGCCTGATATAATCTATTATTTCCCCAGTTTTTTTAATAGGACGTAAAATGGCCTGGCAGGTAGAATTAGCATTTTCAAATGCCAGTTGTTTTATCAATATACTAGCTGCCTCAGTGTTGGAAATTACTCTGTTGACTGCCTCTGCAAGTCTTGATATAAAGTCTTCATATGGCTCTTCTGGTTTTTGTTTAACATTTGAGAAGGAAGAGGTAGATTCTTTCCCTTCAGGCAACAAACGCCAAGCCCCAAGGGCGCAGGCGGTTACTTGATCTAAAGTGGTTTTATCTAATCCCATTTGATCTCTAAGTGTTCCAAAATCATTAGTCCCTGCCAACATATTTTTTATAATATATCTTGGGCCATATTTTTGGTTAGCATCAGCCTGTTTTTGGGCTAGATCTTCATATTCAGTTCTCCAAAGTACATATTGACCTCCAGACAGACAAGCTTTAGCGACTGTCTTCCAGTCATGGGGTGTCATCCATCTGCCCGCTAAAGCTTCCACCAATGATACAGTGTACAGGGCTTTAGGCCCATACAAAGCACAAGCCTGTTTGAGTTCTTTAATCATTTTCATTGGAATGGGTTCCCAGTGGGGGGCTGTTCTCCCACCACTTCCACCAAATATTATGGGGAAACAAGCCTCAAGGTGGGGATCAAGTTCATCATCTGGGATAGAGAAAACTCTTCTTCGGGGAGCTTCTAGTGGAGGCCCCTCACCCTTATAGGGAGGGGGGGGCAAGGGGTGTCCTATGTCACTTTCTTCGTACTTTGGGAATTTTTTATCCGTTCTGTGTTTAGGTCTTACGGATGTTTTATCTGGGGAATCTGGCCTTAAACTCTCAGGTGCATATAATCTGATGGGGGACATTTGTCTTGAGCCTCTGGAAGCAGAAGGCTTAATTAAGGAAATTTCTCTTGAATTTGTGGAAGCAGGTGGTCTGGTTGGGGAAGTTTTTATTAAGCTCTTTGGAGCAGATAATCTAATTGGAGAAGTTTCTCTTAAACTCCTTGGAGCATCTTTATTTAATAAAGACCAGTCCTCATCAGAATGATCTTGACTTACTTCCTCTTCCAAATCTTCCTCATCTGAAAGCTGCTCTTTTTTGTCATCTCTATCTATTACCTTTTCTTGGGCAGTCATTGCAGCTATCATTTGACTCAACTGCCGATAGTTAGGTGTAGCCTCCTTTTCATCACTCTCCTCTTCGATAGATACCTTTTTCTCTGCACTTTCCTCTTTAAGATGTACCTTTTCAGATTCAGGGGCAGGGTCTAGAGCGTCCCTAATTATATTCCATAAGGAAAAGGCGTCAGTAGGCACCTTTTGTGAGCCATGTTCAGCATGGTAAGTTTTTAGTTGTTTTCCTACTCTCTCCCAGGTGTCTAAGTTAACAGTGCCTTCTTCTGGAAACCAGGGACACTGTTCTTGTACAAAGGAAAAAAATGAATGAATATTGGATTTTTTAACTTTAATTCCTCGTTTAGTTAGTAACTGCAAGATTACTCCTGTAAAAAGCTGTCTTTCTTTTGATTCACTGTTACCCATGTCAGAAAATTAAGTCTTATAGAAAAGTCTACCTCAACAAAAAGGTTTTACCTTTGGCGAGGGGGGTTTTGTTTTCAACCCTAAGATAGCAGGTTTCTTTTCAACCTCTAGAGCACCAGGTTTCTCTTAAACCCTTGAACACTTCCCACTCCTCCTCACCCTGTCTATCCTACAGGGGGGTCCGCGGCACCCTGAGTGGGGTCCTAGCCGTCCCGAACACTCAACACTGGGGGAGTACCCGAAAGTACTCCGGGGGGAGTGATTAAGTCACTCCGGGGGGGAGCAACAGAGAGTGCTCCGGGGGGAGCAACAGAGAGTGCTCCGGGGGGAGCTACAGAGAGTGCTCCGGGGGGAGCTTTTGCTCCGAGGAACCTACCTTCGAATAGCCTGTTCCGGGCGCCACTTGCCGGGGTCCAGCCCCGGTGGATCCAGGGAATTCGAAGGGTGGACGGCGTTGGCGTGGAAAGACTTGTTTATTTATTAATATAAGATTAGATTAAGAAACTGTAGTGCAGTAGGAAGATTAAGTGGAGAAAGAGGGCTGAATAGCTTGGTTTACGTGGAAGACCAATAAAATTCCAGACAAGGAATTTGCACCATCTACGTTGGGCCACCGGTGCCCGCTTGAATATCTAAGGGTGCCTCGCCTTAAGCTCCCTTTCTCGCGGATCTTAATAACCAGGGCAAATAAGTAGACCTGGCGAGCCTCCGCGCCCCAGATGGAAATTCAGCCTGAAATTAAAGTAAAGAGCAGAGGGAAGAAAAGGGAGAGAAAAAGAGAGAGAGAGAGAGACAGGGGGGGAGCCAGATTCCCAAGAAACCAGGCCGAGACTAGTCCGAGAAACTGGTCTGAGAATCTGGTCCCGTCCTTTATTGTTCAGAAGGCCTTTTATACTTTTGATAAAACATGGAGATCAATGGGTAACACAAAGTTATGCAGCGTTAGCAGTCCAGACTCTTATCAAAACCAGGCTTTTCTCTCTGCATACCTAATTGTATACACAAGTCTTAGGTAATTTACATCATCTTCCAACCAAAAGGGCCAATTAACATTTTACAGCCTTTTTTCTGATAAGGGTTTGTCAACCACAAGACTTATTTGTGTTGATCTTCCCAAGGTCTGGTGCCACTCTCGGAAAGCACTAAAGAAAGTTACATTCTTAGACAGCAAGGATACAGCAACTTATAACAAGTAGAGGGAGTGCAGTGATTTATAGCAAAAGAGAAGCAATTAACTCAAAAGTCTAGTGTTGCTAACATCAAAACTACTATGTATCTTTTTCTACATCCTGCTTACATTAACATCCTTCCAGGTGCCTAAAAGATAAAGAATAAGGAGGTCTGGCAGCAATCCTTGAGTCAACAGTGAAAACCCTCTACCAATATAATTTTTAACTCTTTAGAAAAGGCTCTGTATCTTTAAGATGCTTTTAAGCTTTGTGCCTCCCGCGGTTGGGGGGCTGTAAGCAATTCACAAGCTGTAAGCTTTGTGCCTCTCGCGGTTGGGGGGCTGTAAGCAATTCACAAGCTGTAAGAGGTCTGGGGAACCTGTTAGGCAGACTAGAGAGCTATCAGAGGGGTTTAACTGAAATATCCCTTTCAAATGCAGAAGACTAAAACCCTGAATTGACTTTTTTCCAGAGAATATCAGAAAAGTGGAAAAGCAGAGCACAAAAGCCAGCAGATTTTTGCTGGGGTACATGCTTAGGAATATCCAGAGGGGTCCCTGAAGTCTGAGCACGCCTTGCGTATGTCAGCTTCCTTCCTCATGACCTTGTCACGGGCGGGATTCCTCACACTGGCTTCTGGCAGGGTATGGTGGTGAACTTCTTGAGTTGCAGCAAGGCTGTGAAAGACCCTTTCGAAGTTCCAGAGGTAAGGTGTCATTAGTCTCCAGACGCCTCATCGGAAATAGGCCTCATCTCGCCTGGAAGGGAGAACTTCCTGGATTTTCTCGAGTTGCGGCAGGTGTTCTCGAGTTACGACGGGGACCTCAGGGACCCGCCCTGGTGGCCTCAGGAGAGGCCAGTCCCCATGCGAGTTGCTAGGGGGCCTCTCGGGATTCCTCTCCCGTCGATACCGGGGCCAAAAACCTTGTGTGGAGTCAGGGCCGGAACCGAGGATTCCTCTCAGGGGCTGACATGGATCTTTGGGTACTTCTGGAGTCTCCCCAGGGGAGTCAGGCCTCGTCTCGAGTGGGGGCATGCACGTGCACTTTCCTTCCAGGCTGTAGCAGCAATGTCACGCTTCCCGTCGCGTGGATCAAAGGATCTGTGGTTTTCCCTCGAGGCTTTCCCACAGGGCTGTCCCACGTGCCACCGTGGTGTGAGTCGATCCTCGGCGTGAAAGATGAGCCAGTGCAGGGCAAAGAGGTTCCTCTGGAATGGACTGAGACATCTGGGGGACTCTTGGAATGGTGGTACGACCATGGAGTTCCTCTCGCCTTTCCTGTTGAGAGTGCCTCCTCTTGAGATGCGACGGGAACGCCGGGAATTCTTTCCCGTTGAAAGCAGGGAAAGGATCCCTCATCTCGAGCTACGAGGGGGAAACGGGGCTCCTCTGGATGTGGGCGGGACCATCGTGCTTCCTCTCGAGTGGAGACGGGTATGGCGGTGAACTTCTTGAGTTGCAGCAAGGGTGTGAAAGACCCTTTCGAAGTTCCAGAGGTTAGGTGTCATTAGTCTCCAGACGCCTCATCGGAAATAGGCCTCATCTCGCCTGGAAGGGAGAACTTCCTGGATTTTCTCGAGTTGCGGCAGGTGTTCTTGAGTTACGACGGGGACCTCAGGGACCCGCCCTGGTGGCCTCAGGAGAGGCCAGTCCCCATGCGAGTTGCTAGGGGGCCTCTCGGGATTCCTCTCCCGTCGATACCGGGGCCAAAAACCTTGTGTGGAGTCAGGGCCGGAACCGAGGATTCCTCTCAGGGGCTGACATGGATCTTTGGGTACTTCTGGAGTCTCCCCAGGGGAGTCAGGCCTCGTCTCGAGTGGGGGCATGCACGTGCACTTTCCTTCCAGGCTGTAGCAGCAATGTCACGCTTCCCGTCGCGTTGATCAAAGGATCTGTGGTTTTCCCTCGAGGCTTTCCCACAGGGCTTTCCCACGTGCCACCGTGGTGTGAGTCGATCCTCGGCGTGAAAGATGAGCCAGTGCAGGGCAAAGAGGTTCCTCTGGAATGGACTGAGACATCTGGGGGACTCTTGGAATGGTGGTACGACCATGGAGTTCCTCTCGCCTTTCCTGTTGAGAGTGCCTCCTCTTGAGATGCGACGGGAACGCCGGGAAATCTTTCCCGTTGAAACCAGGGAAAGGATCCCTCATCTCGAGCTACGAGGGGGAAACGGGGCTCCTCTGGATGTGGGCGGGACCATCGTGCTTCCTCTCGAGTGGAGACGGGTATGGCGGTGAACTTCTTGAGTTGCAGCAAGGGTGTGAAAGACCCTTTCGAAGTTCCAGAGGTTAGGTGTCATTAGTCTCCAGACGCCTCATCGGAAATAGGCCTCATCTCGCCTGGAAGGGAGAACTTCCTGGATTTTCTCGAGTTGCGGCAGGTGTTCTCGTGTTACGACGGGGACCTCAGGGACCCGCCCTGGTGGCCTCAGGAGAGGCCAGTCCCCAAGCGAGTTGCTAGGGGGCCTCTCGGGATTCCTCTCCCGTCGATACCGGGGCCAAAAACCTTGTGTGCAGTCAGGGCCGGAACCGAGGATTCCTCTCAGGGGCTGACATGGATCTTTGGGTACTTCTGGAGTCTCCCCAGGGGAGTCAGGCCTCGTCTCGAGTGGGGGCATGCACGTGCGCTTTCCTTCCAGCCTGTAGCAGCAATGTCACGCTTCCCGTCGCGTGGATCAAAGGATCTGTGGTTTTCCCTCGAGGCTTTCCCTCGAGGCTTTCCCACAGGGCTGTCCCACGTGCCACCGTGTTGTGAGTCGATCCTCGGCTTGAAAGATGAGCCAGTGCAGGGCAAAGAGGTTCCTCTGGAATGGACTGAGACATCTGGGGGACTCTTGGAATGGTGGTACGACCATGGAGTTCCTCTCGCCTTTCCTGTTGAGAGTGCCTCCTCTTGAGATGCGACGGGAACGCCGGGAATACTTTCCCGTTGAAAGCAGGGAAAGGATCCCTCATCTCGAGCTACGAGGGGGAAACGGGGCTCCTCTGGATGTGGGCGGGACCATCGTGCTTCCTCTCGAGTGGAGACGGGTATGGCGGTGAACTTCTTGAGTTGCAGCAAGGGTGTGAAAGACCCTTTCGAAGTTCCAGAGGTTAGGTGTCATTAGTCTCCAGAGGCCTCATCGGAAATAGGCCTCATCTCGCCTGGAAGGGAGAACTTCCTGGATTTTCTCGAGTTGCGGCAGGTGTTCTCGAGTTACGACGGGGACCTCAGGGACCCGCCCTGGTGGCCTCAGGAGAGGCCAGTCCCCATGCGAGTTGCTAGGGGGCCTCTCGGGATTCCTCTCCCGTCGATACCGGGGCCAAAAACCTTGTGTGCAGTCAGGGCCGGAACCGAGGATTCCTCTCAGGGGCTGACATGGATCTTTGGGTACTTCTGGAGTCTCCCCAGGGGAGTCAGGCCTCGTCTCGAGTGGGGGCATGCACGTGCGCTTTCCTTCCAGCCTGTAGCAGCAGTGTCACGCTTCCCGTCGCGTGGATCAAAGGATCTGTGTTTTTCCCTCGAGGCTTTCCCTCGAGCCTTCCCACAGGGCTGTCCCACGTGCCACCGTTTTGTGAGTCGATCCTCGGCGTGAAAGATGAGCCAGTGCAGGGCAAAGAGGTTCCTCTGGAATGGACTGAGACATCTGGGGGACTCTTGGAATGGTGGTACGACCATGGAGTTCCTCTCGCCTTTCCTGTTGAGAGTGCCTCCTCTTGAGATGCGACGGGAACGCCGGGAATTCTTTCCCGTTGAAACCAGGGAAAGGATCCCTCATCTCGAGCACCGAGGGGAAAACGGGGCTCCTCTGGATGTGGGCGGGACCATCGTGCTTCCTCTCGAGTGGAGACGGGTATGGCGGTGAACTTCTTGAGTTGCAGCAAGGGTGTGAAAGACCCTTTCGAAGTTCCAGAGGTTAGGTGTCATTAGTCTCCAGACGCCTCATCGGAAATAGGCCTCATCTCGCCTGGAAGGGAGAACTTCCTGGATTTTCTCGAGTTGCGGCAGGTGTTCTCGAGTTACGACGGGGACCTCAGGGACCCGCCCTGGTGGCCTCCGGAAAGGACAGTCCCCATGCGAGTTGCTAGGGGGCCTCTCGGGATTCCTCTCCCGTCGATACCGGGGTCAAAAACCTTGTGTGCAGTCAGGGCGGAACCGAGGATTCCTCTCAGGGGCTGACATGGATCTTTGGGTACTTCTGGAGTCTCCCCAGTGGAGTCAGGCCTCGTCTCGAGTGGGGGCATGCACGTGCGCTTTCCTTCCAGGCAGTAGCAGCAATGTCACGCTTCCCGTCGCGTGGATCAAAGGATCTGTGGTTTTCCCTCGAGGCTTTCCCTCGAGGCTTTCCCACAGGGCTGTCCCACGTGCCACCGTGGTGTGAGTCGATCCTCGGCGTGAAAGATGAGCCAGTGCAGGGCAAAGAGGTTCCTCTGGAATGGACTGAGACATCTGGGGGACTCTTGGAATGGTGGTACGACCATGGAGTTCCTCTCGCCTTTCCTGTTGAGAGTGCCTCCTCTTGAGATGCGACGGGAACGCCGGGAATTCTTTCCCGTTGAAAGCAGGAAAAGGATCCCTCATCTCGAGCTACGAGGGGGAAACGGGGCTCTTCTGGATGTGGGCGGGACCATCGTGCTTCCTCTCGAGTGGAGACGGGTATGGCGGTGAACTTCTTGAGTTGCAGCAAGGGTGTGAAAGACCCTTTCGAAGTTCCAGAGGTTAGGTGTCATTAGTCTCCAGACGCCTCATCGGAAATAGGCCTCATCTCGCCTGGAAGGGAGAACTTCCTGGATTTTCTCGAGTTGCGGCAGGTGTTCTCGAGTTACGACGGGGACCTCAGGGACCCGCCCTGGTGGCCTCAGGAGAGGCCAGTCCCCATGCGAGTTGCTAGGGGGCCTCTCGGGATTCCTCTCCCGTCGATACCGGGGCCAAAAACCTTGTGTGGAGTCAGGGCCGGAACCGAGGATTCCTCTCAGGGGCTGACATGGATCTTTGGGTACTTCTGGAGTCTCCCCAGGGGAGTCAGGCCTCGTCTCGAGTGGGGGCATGCACGTGCACTTTCCTTCCAGGCTGTAGCAGCAATGTCACGCTTCCCGTCGCGTGGATCAAAGGATCTGTGGTTTTCCCTCGAGGCTTTCCCACAGGGCTGTCCCACGTGCCACCGTGGTGTGAGTCGATACTCGGCGTGAAAGATGAGCCAGTGCAGGGCAAAGAGGTTCCTCTGGAATGGACTGAGACATCTGGGGGACTCTTGGAATGGTGGTACGACCATGGAGTTCCTCTCGCCTTTCCTGTTGAGAGTGCCTCCTCTTGAGATGCGACGGGAACGCCGGGAATTCTTTCCCGTTGAAAGCAGGGAAAGGATCCCTCATCTCGAGCTACGAGGGGGAAACGGGGCTCCTCTGGATGTGGGCGGGACCATCGTGCTTCCTCTCGAGTGGAGACGGGTATGGCGGTGAACTTCTTGAGTTGCAGCAAGGGTGTGAAAGACCCTTTCGAAGTTCCAGAGGTTAGGTGTCATTAGTCTCCAGACGCCTCATCGAAAATAGGCCTCATCTCGCCTGGAAGGGAGAACTTCCTGGATTTTCTCGAGTTGCGGCAGGTGTTCTCGAGTTACGACGGGGACCTCAGGGACCCGCCCTGGTGGCCTCAGGAGAGGCCAGTCCCCATGCGAGTTGCTAGGGGGCCTCTCGGGATTCCTCTCCCGTCGATACCGGGGCCAAAAACCTTGTGTGGAGTCAGGGCCGGAACCGAGGATTCCTCTCAGGGGCTGACATGGATCTTTGGGTACTTCTGGAGTCTCCCCAGGGGAGTCAGGCCTCGTCTCGAGTGGGGGCATGCACGTGCACTTTCCTTCCAGGCTGTAGCAGCAATGTCACGCTTCCCGTCGCGTTGATCAAAGGATCTGTGGTTTTCCCTCGAGGCTTTCCCACAGGGCTTTCCCACGTGCCACCGTGGTGTGAGTCGATCCTCGGCATGAAAGATGAGCCAGTGCAGGGCAAAGAGGTTCCTCTGGAATGGACTGAGACATCTGGGGGACTCTTGGAATGGTGGTACGACCATGGAGTTCCTCTCGCCTTTCCTGTTGAGAGTGCCTCCTCTTGAGATGCGACGGGAACGCCGGGAAATCTTTCCCGTTGAAACCAGGGAAAGGATCCCTCATCTCGAGCTACGAGGGGGAAACGGGGCTCCTCTGGATGTGGGCGGGACCATCGTGCTTCCTCTCGAGTGGAGACGGGTATGGCGGTGAACTTCTTGAGTTGCAGCAAGGGTGTGAAAGACCCTTTCGAAGTTCCAGAGGTTAGGTGTCATTAGTCTCCAGACGCCTCATCGGAAATAGGCCTCATCTCGCCTGGAAGGGAGAACTTCCTGGATTTTCTCGAGTTGTGGCAGGTGTTCTCGTGTTACGACGGGGACCTCAGGGACCCGCCCTGGTGGCCTCAGGAGAGGCCAGTCCCCAAGCGAGTTGCTAGGGGGCCTCTCGGGATTCCTCTCCCGTCGATACCGGGGCCAAAAACCTTGTGTGCAGTCAGGGCCGGAACCGAGGATTCCTCTCAGGGGCTGACATGGATCTTTGGGTACTTCTGGAGTCTCCCCAGGGGAGTCAGGCCTCGTCTCGAGTGGGGGCATGCACGTGCGCTTTCCTTCCAGCCTGTAGCAGCAATGTCACGCTTCCCGTCGCGTGGATCAAAGGATCTGTGGTTTTCCCTCGAGGCTTTCCCTCGAGGCTTTCCCACAGGGCTGTCCCACGTGCCACCGTTTTGTGAGTCGATCCTCGGCGTGAAAGGTGAGCCAGTGCAGGGCAAAGAGGTTCCTCTGGAATGGACTGAGACATCTGGGGGACTCTTGGAATGGTGGTACGACCATGGAGTTCCTCTCGCCTTTCCTGTTGAGAGTGCCTCCTCTTGAGATGCGACGGGAACGCCGGGAATTCTTTCCCGTTGAAACCAGGGAAAGGATCCCTCATCTCGAGCACCGAGGGGAAAACGGGGCTCCTCTGGATGTGGGCGGGACCATCGTGCTTCCTCTCGAGTGGAGACGGGTATGGCGGTGAACTTCTTGAGTTGCAGCAAGGGTGTGAAAGACCCTTTCGAAGTTCCAGAGTTTTGGTGTCATTAGTCTCCAGAGGCCTCATCGGAAATAGGCCTCATCTCGCCTGGAAGGGAGAACTTCCTGGATTTTCTCGAGTTGCGGCAGGTGTTCTCGAGTTACGACGGGGACCTCAGTGACCCGCCCTGGTGGCCTCCGGAGAGGCCAGTCCCCATGCGAGTTGCTAGGGGGCCTCTCGGGATTCCTCTCCCGTCGATACCGGGGCCAAAAACCTTGTGTGGAGTCAGGGCCGGAACCGAGGATTCCTCTCAGGGGCTGACATGGATCTTTGGGTACTTCTGGAGTCTCCCCAGTGGAGTCAGGCCTCGTCTCGAGTGGGGGCATGCACGTGCGCTTTCCTTCCAGGCAGTAGCAGCAATGTCACGCTTCCCGTCGCGTGGATCAAAGGATCTGTGGTTTTCCCTCGAGGCTTTCCCTCGAGGCTTTCCCACAGGGCTGTCCCACGTGCCACCGTGGTGTGAGTCGATCCTCGGCGTGAAAGATGAGCCAGTGCAGGGCAAAGAGGTTCCTCTGGAATGGACTGAGACATCTGGGGGACTCTTGGAATGGTGGTACGACCATGGAGTTCCTCTCGCCTTTCCTGTTGAGAGTGCCTCCTCTTGAGTTGCGACGGGAACGCCGGGAATTCTTTCCCGTTGAAAGCAGGGAAAGGATCCCTCATCTCAAGCTACGAGGGGGAAACGGGTCTCCTCTGGATGTGGGCGGGACCATCGTGCTTCCTCTCTAGTGGAGACGGGTATGGCGGTGAACTTCTTGAGTTGCAGCAAGGGTGTGAAAGACCATTTCGAAGTTCCAGAGGTTAGGTGTCATTAGTCTCCAGAGGCCTCATCGGAAATAGGCCTCATCTCGCCTGGAAGGGAGAACTTCCTGGATTATCTCGAGTTGCGGCAGGTGTTCTCGAGTTACGACGGGGACCTCAGGGACCCGCCCTGGTGGCCTCAGGAGAGGCCAGTCCCCATGCGAGTTGTTAGGGGGCCTCTCGGGATTCCTCTCCCGTCGATACCGGGGCCAAAAACCTTGTATGGAGTCAGGGCTGGAACCGAGGATTCCTCTCAGGGGCTGATATGGATCTTTGGGTACTTCTGGAGTCTCCCCAGGGGAGTCAGGCCTCGTCTCGAGTGGGGGCATGCACGTGCGCTTTCCTTCCAGGCTGTAGCAGCAATGTCACGCTTCCCGTCGCGTTGATCAAAGGATCTGTGGTTTTCCCTCGAGGCTTTCCCACAGGGCTGTCCCACGTGCCACCGTGTTGTGAGTCGATCCTCGGCGTGAAAGATGAGCCAGTGCAGGGCAAAGAGGTTCCTCTGGAATGGACTGAGACATCTGGGGGACTCTTGGAATGGTGGTACGACCATGGAGTTCCTCTCGCCTTTCCTGTTGAGAGTGCCTCCTCTTGAGATGCGACGGGAACGCCGGGAATACTTTCCCGTTGAAAGCAGGGAAAGGATCCCTCATCTCGAGCTACGAGGGGGAAACGGGGCTCCTCTGGATGTGGGCGGGACCATCGTGCTTCCTCTCGAGTGGAGACGGGTATGGCGGTGAACTTCTTGAGTTGCAGCAAGGGTGTGAAAGACCCTTTCGAAGTTCCAGAGGTTTGGTGTCATTAGTCTCCAGAGGCCTCATCGGAAATAGGCCTCATCTCGCCTGGAAGGGAGAACTTCCTGGATTTTCTCGAGTTGCGGCAGGTGTTCTCGAATTACGACGGGGACCTCAGGGACCCGCCCTGGTGGCCTCAGGAGAGGCCAGTCCCCATGCGAGTTGCTAGGGGGCCTCTCGGGATTCCTCTCCCATCGATACCAGGGCCAAAAAGCTTGTGTGGAGTCAGGGCCGGAACCGAGGATTCCTCTCAGGGGCTGACATGGATCTTTGGGTACTTCTGGAGTCTCCCCAGGGGAGTCAGGCCTCGTCTCGAGTGGGGGCATGCACGTGCGCTTTCCTTCCAGGCTGTAGCAGCAATGTCACGCTTCCCGTCGCGTGGATCAAAGGATCTGTGGTTTTCCCTCGAGGCTTTCCCTCGAGGCTTTCCCACAGGGCTGTCCCACGTGCCACCGTGTTGTGAGTCGTTCCTCGGCGTGAAAGATGAGCCAGTGCAGGGCAAAGAGGTTCCTCTGGAATGGACTGAGACATCTGGGGGACTCTTGGAATGGTGGTACGACCATGGAGTTCCTCTCGCCTTTCCTGTTGAGAGTGCCTCCTCTTGAGATGCGACGGGAACGCCGGGAATTCTTTCCCGTTGAAAGCAGGGAAAGGATCCCTCATCTCGAGCTACGAGGGGGAAACGGGGCTCCTCTGGATGTGGGCGGGACCATCGTGCTTCCTCTCGAGTGGAGACGGGTATGGCGGTGAACTTCTTGAATTGCAGCAAGGGTGTGAAAGACCCTTTCGAAGTTCCAGAGGTTTGGTGTCATTAGTCTCCAGAGGCCTCATCGGAAATAGGCCTCATCTCGCCTGGAAGGGAGAACTTCCTGGATTTTCTCGAGTTGCGGCAGGTGTTCTCGAGTTACGACGGGGACCTCAGGGACCCGCCCTGGTGGCCTCCGGAGAGGCCAGTCCCCATGCGAGTTGCTAGGGGGCCTCTCGGGATTCCTCTCCCGTCGATACCGGGGCCAAAAACCTTGTGTGGAGTCAGGGCCGGAACCGAGGATTCCTCTCAGGGGCTGACATGGATCTTTGGGTACTTCTGGAGTCTCCCCAGTGGAGTCAGACCTCGTCTCGAGTGGGGGCATGCACGTGCGCTTTCCTTCCAGGCTGTAGCAGCAATGTCACGCTTCCCGTCGCGTGGATCAAAGGATCTGTGGTTTTCCCTCGAGGCTTTCCCTCGAGGCTTTCCCACAGGGCTGTCCCACGTGCCACCGTGGTGTGAGTCGATCCTCGGCGTGAAAGATGAGCCAGTGCAGGGCAAAGAGGTTCCTCTGGAATGGACTGAGACATCTGGGGGACTCTTGGAATGGTGGTACGACCATGGAGATCCTCTCGCCTTTCCTTTTGAGAGTGCCTCCTCTTGAGATGCGACGGGAACGCCGGGAATTCTTTCCCGTTGAAAGCAGGGAAAGGATCCCTCATCTCGAGCACCGAGGGGAAAACGGGGCTCCTCTGGATGTGGGCGGGACTATCGTGCTTCCTCTCGAGTGGAGACGGGTATGGCGGAAAACTTCTTGAGTTGCAGCAAGGGTGTGAAAGACCCTTTCGAAGTTCCAGAGGTTAGGTGTCATTAGTCTCCAGACGCCTCATCGGAAATAGGCCTCATCTCGCCTGGAAGGGAGAACTTCCTGGATTTTCTCGAGTTGCGGCAGGTGTTCTTAAGTTACGACGGGGAACACAGGGACCCGCCCTGGTGGCCTCAGGAGAGGCCAGTCCCCATGCGAGTTGCTAGGGGGCCTCTCGGGATTCCTCTCCCGTCGATACCGGGGCCAAAAACCTTGAGTGGAGTCAGGGCCGGAACCGAGGATTCCTCTCAGGGGCTGACATGGATCTTTGGGTACTTCTGGAGTCTCCCCAGGGGAGTCAGGCCTCGTCTCGAGTGGGGGCATGCACGTGCGCTTTCCTTCCAGGCTGTAGCAGCAATGTCACGCTTCCCGTCACGTGGATCAAAGGATCTGTGGTTTTCCCTTGAGGCTTTCCCTCGAGGCTTTCCCACAGGGCTGTCCCACGTGCCACCGTGGTGTGAGTCGATCCTCGGCGTGAAAGATGAGCCAGTGCAGGGCAAAGAGTTTCCTCTGGAATGGACTGAGACATCTGGGGGACTCTTGGAATGGTGGTACGACCATGGAGTTCCTCTCGCCTTTCCTGTTGAGAGTGCCTCCTCTTGAGATGCGACGGGAACGCCGGGAATTCTTTCTCGTTGAAAGCAGGGAAAGGATCCCTCATCTCGAGCTACGAGGGGGAAACGGGGCTCCTCTGGATGTGGGCGGGACCATCGTGCTTCCTCTCGAGTGGAGACGGGTATGGCGGTGAACTTCTTGAGTTGCAGCAAGGGTGTGAAAGACCCTTTCGAAATTCCAGAGGTTAGGTGTCATTAGTCTCCAGACGCCTCATCGGAAATAGGCCTCATCTCGCCTGGAAGGGAGAACTTCCTGGATTTTCTCGAGTTGCGGCAGGTGTTCTCGAGTTACGACGGGGACCTCAGGGACCCGCCCTGGTGGCCTCAGGAGAGGCCAGTCCCCATGCGAGTTGCTAGGGGGCCTCTCGGGATTCCTCTCCCGTCGATACCGGGGCCAAAATCCTTGTGTGGATTCAGGGCCGGAACCGAGGATTCCTCTCAGGGGCTGACATGGATCTTTGGGTACTTCTGGAGTCTCCCCAGGGGAGTCAGGCCTCGTCTCGAGTGGGGGCATGCACGTGCACTTTCCTTCGAGGCTGTAGCAGCAATGTCACGCTTCCCGTCGCGTGGATCAAAGGATCTGTGGTTTTCCCTCGAGGCTTTCCCACAGGGCTGTCCCACGTGCCACCGTGGTGTGAGTCGATCCTCGGCGTGAAAGATGAGCCAGTGCAGGGCAAAGAGGTTCCTCTGGAATGGACTGAGACATCTGGGGGACTCTTGGAATGGTGGTACGACCATGGAGTTCCTCTCGCCTTTCCTGTTGAGAGTGCCTCCTCTTGAGATGCGACGGGAACGCCGGGAATTCTTTCCCGTTGAAAGCAGGGAAAGGATCCCTCATCTCGAGCTACGAGGGGGAAACGGGGCTCCTCTGGATGTGGGCGGGACCATCGTGCTTCCTCTCTAGTGGAGACGGGTATGGCGGTGAACTTCTTGAGTTGCAGCAAGGGTGTGAAAGACCCTTTCGAAGTTCCAGAGGTTAGGTGTCATTAGTCTCCAGAGGCCTCATCGGAAATAGGCCTCATCTCGCCTGGAAGGGAGAACTTCCTGGATTTTCTCGAGTTGCGGCAGGTGTTCTCGAGTTACGACGGGGACCTCAGGGACCCGCCCTGGTGGCCTCCGGAGAGGCCAGTCCCTAGGCGAGTTGCTAGGGGGCCTCTCGGGATTCCTCTCCCGTTGATACCGGGGCCAAAAAGCTTGTGTGGAGTCAGGGCCGGAACCGAGGATTCCTCTCAGGGGCTGACATGGATCTTTGGGTACTTCTGGAGTCTCCCCAGGGGAGTCAGGCCTCGTCTCGAGTGGGGGCATGCACGTGCGCTTTCCTTCCAGGCTGTAGCAGCAATGTCACGCTTCCCGTCGCGTGGATCAAAGGATCTGTGGTTTTCCCTCGAGGCTTTCCCTCGAGGCTTTCCCACAGGGCTGTCCCACGTGCCACCATGGTGTGAGTCAATCCTGGGCGTGAAAGATGAGCCAGTGCAGGGCAAAGAGGTTCCTCTGGAATGGACTGAGACATCTGGGGGACTCTTGGAATGGTGGTACGACCATGGAGTTCCTCTCGCCTTTCCTGTTGAGAGTGCCTCCTCTTGAGATGCGACGGGAACGCCGGGAATTCTTTCCCGTTGAAAGCAGGGAAAGGATCCCTCATCTCGAGCTACGAGGGGGAAACGGGGCTCCTCTGGATGTGGGCAGGACCATCGTGCTTCCTCTCTAGTGGAGACGGGTATGGTGGTGAACTTCTTGAGTTGCAGCAAGGCTGTGAAAGACCCTTTCGAAGTTCCAGAGGTAAGGTGTCATTAGTCTCCAGACGCCTCATCGGAAATAGGCCTCATTTCGCCTGGAAGGGAGAACTTCCTGGATTTTCTCCAGTTGCGGCAGGTGTTCTCGAGTTACGACGGGGACCTCAGGGATCCGCCCTGGTGGCCTCAGGAGAGGCCAGTCCCTATGCGAGTTGCTAGGGGGCCTCTCGGGATTCCTCTCCCGTCGATACCGGGGCCAAAAACCTTGTGTGGAGTCAGGGCCGGAACCGAGGATTCCTCTCAGGGGCTGACATGGATCTTTGGGTACTTCTGGAGTCTCCCCAGGGGAGTCAGGCCTCGTCTCGAGTGGGGGCATGCACGTGCACTTTCCTTCCAGGCTGTAGCAGCAATGTCACGCTTCCCGTCGCGTGGATCAAATGATGTGTGGTTTTCCCTCGAGGCTTTCCCACAGGGCTGTCCCACGTGCCACCGTGGTGTGAGTCGATCCTCGGCGTGAAAGATGAGCCAGGGCAGGGCAAAGAGGTTCCTCTGGAATGGACTGAGACATCTGGGGGACTCTTGGAATGGTGGTACGACCATGGAGTTCCTCTCGCCTTTCCTGTTGAGAGTGCCTCCTCTTGAGATGCGACGGGAACGCCGGGAATTTTTTGCCGTTGAAAGCAGGGAAAGGATCCCTCATCTCGAGCTACGAGGGGGAAACGGGGCTCCTCTGGATGTGGGCGGGACCATCGTGCTTTCTCTCGAGTGGAGACGGGTATGGCGGTGAACTTCTTGAGTTGCAGCAAGGGTGTGAAAGACCCTTTCGAAGTTCCAGAGGTTAGGTGTCATTAGTCTCCAGACGCCTCATCGGAAATAGGCCTCATCTCGCCTGGAAGGGAGAACTTCCTGGATTTTCTCGAGTTGCGGCAGGTGTTCTCGAGTTACGACGGGGACCTCAGGGACCCGACCTGTTGGACTCAGGAGAGGCCAGTCCCTATGCGTGTTGCTAGGGGGCCCCTCGGGATTCCTCTCCCGTCGATACCGGGGCCAAAAACCTTGTGTGGAGTCAGGGCCGGAACCGAGGATTCCTCTCAGTGACTGATATGGATCTTTGGGTACTTCTGGAGTCTCGCCAGGGGAGACAGGCCTCGTCTCGTGTGGGGGCATGCACGTGCACTTTCCTTCCAGGCTGTAGCAGCAATGTCATGCTTCCCGTCGCGTGGATCAAAGGATCTGCGGTTTTCGCTCAAGGCTTTCCCTCGAGGCTTTCCCACAGGGCTGTCCCACGTGACACCGTGGTGTGAGTCGATTCTCGGCGTGAAAAATGAGCCAGTGCAGGGCAAAGAGGTTCCTCTGGAATGGACTGAGACATCTGGGGGACTCTTGGAATGGTGGTACGACCATGGAGTTCCTCTCGCCTTTCCTGTTGAGAGTGCCTCCTCTTGAGATGCGACGGGAACGCCGGGAATTCTTTCCCGTTGAAACCAGGGAAAGGATCCCGCATCTCGAGCTACGAGGGGGAAACGGGGCTCCTCTGGATGTGGGCGGGACCATCGTGCTTCCTCTCGAGTGGAGACGGGTATGGCGGTGAACTTCTTGAGTTGCAGCAAGGGTGTGAAAGACCCTTTCGAAGTTCCAGAGGTTTGGTGTCATTAGTCTCCAGAGGCCTCATCGGAAATAGGCCTCATCTCGCCTGGAAGGGAGAACTTCCTGGATTTTCTCGAGTTGCGGCAGGTGTTCTCGAATTACGACGGGGACCTCAGGGACCCGCCCTGGTGGCCTCCGGAGAGGCCAGTACCCATGCGAGTTGCTAGGGGGCCTCTCGGGATTCCTCTCCCGTCGATACCGGGGCCAAAAACCTTGTGTGGAGTCAGGGCCGGAACCGAGGATTCCTCTCAGGGGCTGACATGGATCTTTGGGTACTTCTGGAGTCACCCCAGTGGAGTCAGGCCTCGTCTCGAGTAGGGGCATGCACGTGCGCTTTCCTTTCAGGCTTTAGCAGCAATGTCACGCTTCCCGTCACGTGGATCAAAGGATCTGTGGTTTTCCCTCGAGGCTTTCCCTCGAGGCTTTCCCACAGGGCTGTCCCACGTGCCACCGTGGTGTGAGTCGATCCTCGGCGTGAAAGATGAGCCAGTGCAGGGCAAAGAGGTTCCTCTCGAATGGACTGAGACATCTGGGGGACTCTTGGAATGGTGGTACGACCATGGAGTTCCTCTCGCCTTTCCTGTTGAGAGTGCCTCCTCTTGAGATGCGACGGGAACGCCGGGAATTCTTTCCCGTTGAAAGCAGGGAAAGGATCCCTCATCTCGAGCTACGAGGGGGAAACGGGGCTCCTCTGGATGTGGGCGGGACCATCGTGCTTCCTCTCTAGTGGAGACGGGTATGGCGGTGAACTTCTTGAGTTGCAGCAAGGGTGTGAAAGACCCTTTCGAAGTTCCAGAGGTTAGGTGTCATTAGTCTCCAGAGGCCTCACCGGAAATAGGCCTCATCTCGCCTGGAAGGGAGAACTTCCTGGATTTTCTCGAGTTGCGGCAGGTGTTCTCGAGTTACGACGGGGACCTCAGGGACCCGCCCTGGTGGCCTCAGGAGAGGCCAGTCCCCATGCGAGTTGCTAGGGGGCCTCTCGGGATTCCTCTCCCGTCGATACCGGGGCCAAAAACCTTGTGTGGAGTCAGGGCCGGAACCGAGGATTCCTCTCAGGGGCTGACATGGATCTTTGGGTACTTCTGGAGTCTCCCCAGGGGAGTCAGGCCTCGTCTCGAGTGGGGGCATGCACGTGCGCTTTCCTTCCAGGCTGTAGCAGCAATGTCACGCTTCCCGTCGCGTGGATCAAAGGATCTGTGGTTTTCCCTCGAGGCTTTCCCTCGAGGCTTTCCCACAGGGCTGTCCCACGTGCCACCGTGTTGTGAGTCGATCCTCGGCGTGAAAGATGAGCCAGTGCAGGGCAAAGAGGTTCCTCTGGAATGGACTGAGACATCTGGGGGACTCTTGGAATGGTGGTACGACCATGGAGTTCCTCTCGCCTTTCCTGTTGAGAGTGCCTCCTCTTGAGATGCGACGGGAACGCCGGGAATTCTTTCCCGTTGAAACCAGGGAAAGGATCCCGCATCTCGAGCTACGAGGGGGAAACGAGGCTCCTCTGGATGTGGGCGGGACCATCGTGCTTCCTCTCGAGTGGAGACGGGTATGGCGGTGAACTTCTTGAGTTGCAGCAAGGGTGTGAAAGACCCTTTCGAAGTTCCAGAGGTTTGGTGTCATTAGTCTCCAGAGGCCTCATCGGAAATAGGCCTCATCTCGCCTGGAAGGGAGAACTTCCTGGATTTTATCGAGTTGCGGCAGGTGTTCTCGAATTACGACGGGGACCTCAGGGACCCGCCCTGGTGGCCTCCGGAGAGGCCAGTCCCCATGCGAGTTGCTAGGGGGCCTCTCGGGATTCCTCTCCCGTCGATACCGGGGCCAAAAACCTTGTGTGGAGTCAGGGCCGGAACCGAGGATTCCTCTCAGGGGCTGACATGGATCTTTGGGTACTTCTGGAGTCACCCCAGTGGAGTCAGGCCTCGTCTCGAGTAGGGGCATGCACGTGCGCTTTCCTTTCAGGCTGTAGCAGCAATGTCACGCTTCCCGTCACGTGGATCAAAGGATCTGTGGTTTTCCCTCGAGGCTTTCCCTCGAGGCTTTCCCACAGGGCTGTCCCACGTGCCACCGTGGTGTGAGTCTATCCTCGGCGTGAAAGATGAGCCAGTGCAGGGCAAAGAGGTTCCTCTGGAATGGACTGAGACATCTGGGGGACTCTTGGAATGGTGGTACGACCATGGAGTTCCTCTCGCCTTTCCTGTTGAGAGTGCCTCCTCTTGAGATGCGACGGGAACGCCGGGAATTCTTTCCCGTTGAAAGCAGGGAAAGGATCCCTCATCTCGAGCTACGAGGGGGAAACGGGGCTCCTCTGGATGTGGGCGGGACCATCGTGCTTCCTCTCTAGTGGAGACGGCTATGGCGGTGAACTTCTTGAGCTGCAGCAAGGGTGTGAAAGACCCTTTCGAAGTTCCAGAGGTTAGGTGTCATTAGTCTCCAGAGGCCTCATCGGAAATAGGCCTCATCTCGCCTGGAAGGGAGAACTTCCTGGATTTTCTCGAGTTGCGGCAGGTGTTCTCGAGTTACGACGGGGACCTCAGGGACCCGCCCTGGTGGCCTCAGGAGAGGCCAGTCCCTAGGCGATTTGCTAGGGGGCCTCTCGGGATTCCTCTCCCGTTGATACCGGGGCCAAAAACCTTGTGTGGAGTCAAGGCCGGAACCGAGGATTCCTCTCAGGGGCTGACATGGATCTTTGGGTACTTGTGGAGTCTCCCCAGGGGAGTCAGGCCTCGTCTCGAGTGGGGGCATGCACGTGCGCTTTCCTTCCAGGCTGTAGCAGCAATGTCACGCTTCCCGTCGCGTGGATCAAAGGATCTGTGGTTTTCCCTCGAGGCTTTCCCTCGAGCCTTTCCCACAGGGCTGTCCCACGTGCCACCGTGGTGTGAGTCGATCCTCGGCGTGAAAGATGAGCCAGTGCAGGGCAAAGAGGTTCCTCTGGAATGGACTGAGACATCTGGGGGACTCTTGGAATGGTGGTACGACCATGGAGTTCCTCTCGCCTTTCCTATTGAGAGTGCCTCCTCTTGAGATGCGACGGGAACGCCGGGAATTTTTTGCCGTTGAAAGCAGGGAAAGGATCTCTCATCTCGAGCTACGAGGGGGAAACGGGGCTCCTCTGGATGTGGGCGGGACCATCGTGCTTCCTCTCGAGTGGAGACGGATATGGCGGTGAACTTCTTGAGTTGCAGCAAGGGTGTGAAAGACCCTTTCGAAGTTCCAGAGGTTAGGTGTCATTAGTCTCCAGAGGCCTCATCGGAAATAGGCCTCATCTCGCCTGGAAGGGAGAACTTCCTGGATTTTCTCGAGTTGCGGCAGGTGTTCTCGAGTTACGACGGGGACCTCAGGGACCCGCCCTGGTGGCCTCAGGAGAGGCCAGTCCCCATGCGAGTTGCTAGGGGGCCTCTCGGGATTCCTCTCCCGTCGATACCGGGGCCAAAAAGCTTGTGTGGAGTCAAGGCCGGAACCGAGGATTCCTCTCAGGGGCTGACATGGATCTTTGGGTACTTCTGGAGTCTCCCCAGGGGAGTCAGGCCTCGTCTCGAGTGGGGGCATGCACGTGCGCTTTCCTTCCAGGCTGTAGCAGCAATGTCACGCTTCCCGTCGCGTGGATCAAAGGATCTGTGGTTTTCCCTCGAGGCTTTCCCTCGAGGCTTTCCCACAGGGCTGTCCCACGTGCCACCGTGTTGTGAGTCGATCCTCGGCGTGAAAGATGAGCCAGTGCAGGGCAAAGAGGTTCCTCTGGAATGGACTGAGACATCTGGGGGACTCTTGGAATGGTGGTACGACCATGGAGTTCCTCTCGCCTTTCCTGTTGAGAGTGCCTCCTCTTGAGATGCGACGGGAACGCCGGGAATTCTTTCCCGTTGAAACCAGGGAAAGGATCCCTCATCTCGAGCTACGAGGGGGAAACGGGGCTCCTCTGGATGTGGGCGGGACCATCGTGCTTCCTCTCGAGTGGAGACGGGTATGGCGGTGAACTTCTTGAGTTGCAGCAAGGTGTGAAAGACCCTTTCGAAGTTCCAGTGGTTAGGTGTCATTAGTCTCCAGAGGCCTCATCGGAAATAGGCCTCATCTCGCCTGGAAGGGAGAACTTCCTGGATTTTCTCGAGTTGCGGCAGGTGTTCTCGAATTACGACGGGGACCTCAGGGACCCGCCCTGGTGGCCTCCGGAGAGGCCAGTCCCCATGCGAGTTGCTAGGGGGCCTCTCGGGATTCCTCTCCCGTCGATACCGGGGCCAAAAACCTTGTGTGGAGTCAGGGCCGGAACCGAGGATTCCTCTCAGGGGCTGACATGGATCTTTGGGTACTTCTGGAGTCTCCCCAGGGGAGTCAGGCCTCGTCTCGAGTGGGGGCATGCACGTGCGCTTTCCTTCTAGGCTGTAGCAGCAATGTCACGCTTCCCGTCGCTTGGATCAAAGGATCTGTGGTTTTCCCTCGAGGCTTTCCCTCGAGGCTTTCCCACAGGGCTGTCCCACGTGCCACCGTGGTGGGAGTCGATCCTCGGCGTGAAAGATGAGCCAGTGCAGGGCAAAGAGGTTCCTCTGGAATGGACTGAGACATCTGGGGGACTCTTGGAATGGTGGTACGACCATGGAGTTCCTCTCGCCTTTCCTATTGAGAGTGCCTCCTCTTGAGATGCGACAGGAACGCCGGGAATTTTTTGCCGTTGAAAGCAGGGAAAGGATCTCTCATCTCGAGCTACGAGGGGGAAACGGGGCTCCTCTGGATGTGGGCGGGACCATCGTGCTTCCTCTCGAGTGGAGACGGATATGGCGGTGAACTTCTTGAGTTGCAGCAAGGGTGTGAAAGACCCTTTCGAAGTTCCAGAGGTTAGGTGTCATTAGTCTCCAGAGGCCTCATCGGAAATAGGCCTCATCTCGCCTGGAAGGGAGAACTTCCTGGATTTTCTCGAGTTGCGGCAGGTGTTCTCGAGTTACGACGGGGACCTCAGGGACCCGCCCTGGTGGCCTCAGGAGAGGCCAGTCCCCATGCGAGTTGCTAGGGGGCCTCTCGGGATTCCTCTCCCGTCGATACCGGGGCCAAAAAGCTTGTGTGGAGTCAAGGCCGGAACCGAGGATTCCTCTCAGGGGCTGACATGGATCTTTGGGTACTTCTGGAGTCTCCCCAGGGGAGTCAGGCCTCGTCTCGAGTGGGGGCATGCACGTGCGCTTTCCTTCCAGGCTGTAGCAGCAATGTCACGCTTCCCGTCGCGTGGATCAAAGGATCTGTGGTTTTCCCTCGAGGCTTTCCCTCGAGGCTTTCCCACAGGGCTGTCCCACGTGCCACCGTGTTGTGAGTCGATCCTCGGCGTGAAAGATGAGCCAGTGCAGGGCAAAGAGGTTCCTCTGGAATGGACTGAGACATCTGGGGGACTCTTGGAATGGTGGTACGACCATGGAGTTCCTCTCGCCTTTCCTGTTGAGAGTGCCTCCTCTTGAGATGCGACGGGAACGCCGGGAATTCTTTCCCGTTGAAACCAGGGAAAGGATCCCTCATCTCGAGCTACGAGGGGGAAACGGGGCTCCTCTGGATGTGGGCGGGACCATCGTGCTTCCTCTCGAGTGGAGACGGGTATGGCGGTGAACTTCTTGAGTTGCAGCAAGGTGTGAAAGACCCTTTCGAAGTTCCAGTGGTTAGGTGTCATTAGTCTCCAGAGGCCTCATCGGAAATAGGCCTCATCTCGCCTGGAAGGGAGAACTTCCTGGATTTTCTCGAGTTGCGGCAGGTGTTCTCGAATTACGACGGGGACCTCAGGGACCCGCCCTGGTGGCCTCCGGAGAGGCCAGTCCCCATGCGAGTTGCTAGGGGGCCTCTCGGGATTCCTCTCCCGTCGATACCGGGGCCAAAAACCTTGTGTGGAGTCAGGGCCGGAACCGAGGATTCCTCTCAGGGGCTGACATGGATCTTTGGGTACTTCTGGAGTCTCCCCAGGGGAGTCAGGCCTCGTCTCGAGTGGGGGCATGCACGTGCGCTTTCCTTCTAGGCTGTAGCAGCAATGTCACGCTTCCCGTCGCTTGGATCAAAGGATCTGTGGTTTTCCCTCGAGGCTTTCCCTCGAGGCTTTCCCACAGGGCTGTCCCACGTGCCACCGTGGTGGGAGTCGATCCTCGGCGTGAAAGATGAGCCAGTGCAGGGCAAAGAGGTTCCTCTGGAATGGACTGAGACATCTGGGGGACTCTTGGAATGGTGGTACGACCATGGAGTTCCTCTCGCCTTTCCTGTTGAGAGTGCCTCCTCTTGAGATGCGACGGGAACGCCGGGAATTCTTTCCCGTTGAAAGCAGGGAAAGGATCCCTCATCTCGAGCTAAGAGTGGGAAACGGGGCTGCTCTGGATGTGGGCGGGACCATCGTGCTTCCTCTCTAGTGGAGACGGGTATGGTGGTGAACTTCTTGAGTTGCAGCAAGGGTGTGAAAGACCCTTTCGAAGTTCCAGAGGTTAGGTGTCATTAGTCTCCAGACGCCTCATCGGAAATAGGCCTCATCTCGCCTGGAAGGGAGAACTTCCTGGATTTTCTCGAGTTGCGGCAGGTGTTCTCGAGTTACGACGGGGACCTCAGGGACCCGCCCTGGTGGCCTCAGGAGAGGCCAGTCCCTATGCGAGTTGCTAGGGCGCCTCTCGGGATTCCTCTCCCGTCGATACCGGGGCCAAAATCCTTGTGTGGAGTCAGGGCCGGAACCGAGGATTCCTCTCAGGGGCTGACATGGATCTTTGGGTACTTCTGGAGTCTCCCCAAGGGAGTCAGGCCTCGTCTCGAGTGAGGGCATGCACGTTCACTTTCCTTCCAGGCTGTAGCAGCAATGTCACGCTTCCCGTCGCGTGGATCAAATGATGTGTGGTTTTCCCTCGAGGCTTTCCCACAGGGCTGTCCCACGTGCCACCGTGGTGTGAGTCGATCCTCTGCGTGAAAGATGAGCCAGTGCAGGGCAAAGAGGTTCCTCTGGAATGGACTGAGACATCTGGGGGACTCTTGGAATGGTGGTACGACCATGGAGTTCCTCTCGCCTTTCCTATTGAGAGTGCCTCCTCTTGAGATGCGACGGGAACGCCGGGAATTTTTTGCCGTTGAAAGCAGGGAAAGGATCTCTCATCTCGAGCTACGAGGGGGAAACGGGGCTCCTCTGGATGTGGGCGGGACCATCGTGCTTCATCTCGAGTGGAGACGGATATGGCGGTGAACTTCTTGAGTTGCAGCAAGGGTGTGAAAGACCCTTTCGAAGTTCCAGAGGTTAGGTGTCATTAGTCTCCAGAGGCCTCATCGGAAATAGGCCTCATCTCGCCTGGAAGGGAGAACTTCCTGGATTTTCTGGAGTTGCGGCAGGTGTTCTCGAGTTACGACGGGGACCTCAGGGACCCGCCCTGGTGGCCTCAGGAGAGGCCAGTCCCCATGCGAGTTGCTAGGGGGCCTCTCGGGATTCCTCTCCCGTCGATACCGGGGCCAAAAAGCTTGTGTGGAGTCAAGGCCGGAACCGAGGATTCCTCTCAGGGGCTGACATGGATCTTTGGGTACTTCTGGAGTCTCCCCAGGGGAGTCAGGCCTCGTCTCGAGTGGGGGCATGCACGTGCGCTTTCCTTCCAGGCTGTAGCAGCAATGTCACGCTTCCCGTCGCGTGGATCAAAGGATCTGTGGTTTTCCCTCGAGGCTTTCCCTCGAGGCTTTCCCACAGGGCTGTCCCACGTGCCACCGTGTTGTGAGTCGATCCTCGGCGTGAAAGATGAGCCAGTGCAGGGCAAAGAGGTTCCTCTGGAATGGACTGAGACATCTGGGGGACTCTTGGAATGGTGGTACGACCATGGAGTTCCTCTCGCCTTTCC
Organism: Capricornis sumatraensis; assembly: GCF_032405125.1. Classification (NCBI taxonomy): domain Eukaryota; kingdom Metazoa; phylum Chordata; class Mammalia; order Artiodactyla; family Bovidae; genus Capricornis; species Capricornis sumatraensis. Next base: position 4,817,241 of record NC_091080.1, on the reverse strand, counting down.
TGTTGAGAGTGCCTCCTCTTGAGATGCGACGGGAACGCCGGGAATTCTTTCCCGTTGAAACCAGGGAAAGGATCCCTCATCTCGAGCTACGAGGGGGAAACGGGGCTCCTCTGGATGTGGGCGGGACCATCGTGCTTCCTCTCGAGTGGAGACGGGTATGGCGGTGAACTTCTTGAGTTGCAGCAAGGTGTGAAAGACCCTTTCGAAGTTCCAGAGGTTAGGTGTCATTAGTCTCCAGAGGCCTCATCGGAAATAGGCCTCATCTCGCCTGGAAGGGAGAACTTCCTGGATTTTCTCGAGTTGCGGCAGGTGTTCTCGAATTACGACGGGGACCTCAGGGACCCGCCCTGGTGGCCTCCGGAGAGGCCAGTCCCCATGCGAGTTGCTAGGGGGCCTCTCGGGATTCCTCTCCCGTCGATACCGGGGCCAAAAACCTTGTGTGGAGTCAGGGCCGGAACCGAGGATTCCTCTCAGGGGCTGACATGGATCTTTGGGTACTTCTGGAGTCTCCCCAGGGGAGTCAGGCCTCGTCTCGAGTGGGGGCATGCACGTGCGCTTTCCTTCCAGGCTGTAGCAGCAATGTCACGCTTCCCGTCGCTTGGATCAAAGGATCTGTGGTTTTCCCTCGAGGCTTTCCCTCGAGGCTTTCCCACAGGGCTGTCCCACGTGCCACCGTGGTGTGAGTCGATCCTCGGCGTGAAAGATGAGCCAGTGCAGGGCAAAGAGCTTCCTCTGGAATGGACTGAGACATCTGGGGGACTCTTGGAATGGTGGTACGACCATGGAGTTCCTCTCGCCTTTCCTGTTGAGAGTGCCTCCTCTTGAGATGCGACGGGAACGCAGGGAATTCTTTCCCGTTGAAAGCAGGGAAAGGATCCCTCATCTCGAGCTACGAGGGGGAAACGGGGCTCCTTTGGATGTGGTCGGGACCATCGTGCTTCCTCTCGAGTGGAGACGGGTATGGTGGTGAACTTCTTGAGTTGCAGCAAGGGTGTGAAAGACCCTTTCGAAGTTCCAGAGGTTAGGTGTCATTAGTCTCCAGACGCCTCATCGAAAATAGGCCTCATCTCGCCTGGAAGGGAGAACTTCCTGGATTTTCTCGAGTTGCGGCAGGTGTTCTCGAGTTACGACGGGGACCTCAGGAAACGGCCCTGGTGGCCTCAGGAGAGGCCAGTCCCCATGCGAGTTGCTAGGGGGCCTCTCGGGATTCCTCTCCCGTCGATACCGGGGCCAAAAAGCTTGTGTGGAGTCAGGGCCGGAACCGAGGATTCCTCTCAGGGGCTGACATGGATCTTTGGGTACTTCTGGAGTCTCCCCAGGGGAGTCAGGCCTCGTCTCGAGTGGGGGCATGCACGTGCGCTTTCCTTCCAGGCTGTAGCAGCAATGTCACGCTTCCTGTCACGTGGATCAAAGGATCTGTGATTTTCACTCGAGGCTTTCCCTCGAGGCTTTCCCACAGGGCTGTCCCACGTGCCACCGTGGTGTGAGTCGATCCTCGGCGTGAAAGATGAGCCAGTGCAGGGCAAAGAGTTTCCTCTGGAATGGACTGAGACATCTGGGGGACTCTTGGAATGGTGGTACGACCATGGAGTTCCTCTCGCCTTTCCTGTTGAGAGTGCCTCCTCTTGAGATGCGACGGGAACGCCGGGAATTCTTTCCCGTTGAAAGCAGGGAAAGGATCCCTCATCTCGAGCTACGAGGGGGAAACGGGGCTCCTCTGGATGTGGGCGGGACCATCGTGCTTCCTCTCGAGTGGAGACGGGTATGGCGGTGAACTTCCTGAGTTGCAGCAAGGGTGTGAAAGACCCTTTCGAAGTTCCAGAGGTTAGGTGTCACTAGTCTCCAGACGCCTCATCGGAAATAGGCCTCATTTCGCCTGGAAGGGAGAACTTCCTGGATTTTCTCCAGTTGCGGCAGGTGTTCTCGAGTTACGACGGGGACCTCAGGAACCCGCCCTGGTGGCCTCAGGAGAGGCCAGTCCCTATGCGAGTTGCTAGGGGGCCTCTCGGGATTCCTCTCCCGTCGATACCGGGGCCAAAAACCTTGTGTGGAGTCAGGGCCGGAACCGAGGATTCCTCTCAGGGGCTGACATGGATCTTTGGGTACTTCTGGAGTCTCCCCAGGGGAGTCAGGCCTCGTCTCGAGTGGGGGCATGCACGTGCACTTTCCTTCCAGGCTGTAGCAGCAATGTCACGCTTCCCGTCGCGTGGATCAAATGATGTGTGGTTTTCCCTAGAGGCTTTCCCACAGGGCTGTCCCACGTGCCACCGTGGTGTGAGTCGATCCTCGGCGTGAAAGATGAGCCAGTGCAGGGCAAAGAGGTTCCTCTGGAATGGACTGAGACATCTGGGGGACTCTTGGAATGGTGGTACGACCATGGAGTTCCTCTCGCCTTTCCTGTTGAGAGTGCCTCCTCTTGAGATGCGACGGGAACGCCGGGAATTTTTTGCCGTTGAAAGCAGGGAATGGATCCCTCATCTCGAGCTACGAGGGGGAAACGGGGCTCCTCTGGATGTGGGCGGGACCATCGTGCTTTCTCTCGAGTGGAGACGGGAATGGCGGTGAACTTCTTAAGTTGCAGCAAGGGTGTGAAAGACCCTTTCGAAGTTCCAGAGGTTAGGTGTCATTAGTCTCCAGACGCCTCATCGGAAATAGGCCTCATCTCGCCTGGAAGGGAGAACTTCCTGGATTTTCTCGAGTTGCGGCAGGTGTTCTCGAGTTACGACGGGGACCTCAGGGACCCGCCCTGGTGGCCTCAGGAGAGGCCAGTCCCTAGGCGAGTTGCTAGGGGGCCTCTCGGGATTCCTCTCCCGTTGATACCGGGGCCAAAAACCTTGTGTGGAGTCAGGGCCGGAACCGAGGATTCCTCTCAGGGGCTGACATGGATCTTTGGGTACTTCTGGAGTCTCCCCAGGGGAGTCAGGCCTCGTCTCGAGTGGGGGCATGCACGTGCGCTTTCCTTCCAGGCTGTAGCAGCAATGTCACGCTTCCCGTCGCGTGGATCAAAGGATCTGTGGTTTTCCCTCGAGGCTTTCCCTCGAGGCTTTCCCACAGGGCTGTCCCACGTGCCACCGTGGTGTGAGTCAATCCTGGGCGTGAAAGATGAGCCAGTGCAGGGCAAAGAGGTTCCTCTGGAATGGACTGAGACATCTGGGGGACTCTTGGAATGGTGGTACGACCATGGAGTTCCTCTCGCCTTTCCTGTTGAGAGTGCCTCCTCTTGAGATGCGACGGGAACGCCGGGAATTCTTTCCCGTTGAAAGCAGGGAAAGGATCCCTCATCTCGAGCACCGAGGGGAATACGGGACTCCTCTGGATGTGGGCGGGACCATCGTGCTTCCTCTCGAGTGGAGACGGGTATGGCGGAGAACTTCTTGAGTTGCAGCAAGGGTGTGAAAGACCCTTTCAAAGTTCCAGAGGTTAGGTGTCATTAGTCTCCAGACGCCTCATCGGAAATAGGCCTCATCTCGCCTGGAAGGGAGAACTTCCTGGATTTTCTCGAGTTGCGGCAGGTGTTCTTAAGTTACGACGGGGAACACAGGGACCCGCCCTGGTGGCCTCAGGAGAGGCCAGTCCCCATGCGAGTTGCTAGGGGGCCTCTCGGGATTCCTCTCCCGTCGATACCGGGGCCAAAAACCTTGAGTGGAGTCAGGGCCGGAACCGAGTATTCCTCTCAGGGGCTGACATGGATCTTTGGGTACTTCTGGAGTCTCCCCAGGGGAATCAGGCCTCGTCTCGAGTGGGGGCATGCACGTGCGCTTTCCTTCCAGGCTGTAGCAGCAATGTCACGCTTCCCGTCGCGTGGATCAAAGGATCTGTGGTTTTCCCTCGAGGCTTTCCCACAGGGCTGTCCCACGTGCCACCGTGGTGTGAGTCGATCCTCGGCGTGAAAGATGAGCCAGTGCAGGGCAAAGAGGTTCCTCTGGAATGGACTGAGACATCTGGGGGACTCTTGGAATGGTGGTACGACCATGGAGTTCCTCTCGCCTTTCCTGTTGAGAGTGCCTCCTCTTGAGATGCGACGGGAACGCCGGGAATTCTTTCCCGTTGAAAGCAGGGAAAGGATCCCTCATCTCGAGCTACGAGGGGGAAACGGGGCTCCTCTGGATGTGGGCGGGACCATCGTGCTTCCTCTCGAGTGGAGACGGGTATGGCGGTGAACTTCTTGAGTTGCAGCAAGGGTGTGAAAGAACCTTTCGAAGTTCCAGAGGTTAGGTGTCATTAGTCTCCAGAGGCCTCATCGGAAATAGGCCTCATCTCGCCTGGAAGGGAGAACTTCCTGGATTTTCTCGAGTTGCGGCAGGTGTTCTCGAGTTACGACGGGGACCTCAGGGACCCGCCCTGGTGGCCTCAGGAAAGGCCAGTCCCTAGGCGAGTTGCTAGGGGGCCTCTCGGGATTCCTCTCCCGTTGATACCGGGGCCAAAAACCTTGTGTGGAGTCAGGGCCGGAACCGAGGATTCCTCTCAGGGGCTGACATGGATCTTTGGGTACTTCTGGAGTCTCCCCAGGGGAGTCAGGCCTCGTCTCGAGTGGGGGCATGCACGTGCGCTTTCCTTCCAGGCTGTAGCAGCAATGTCACGCTTCCCGTCGCGTGGATCAAAGGATCTGTGGTTTTCCCTCGAGGCTTTCCCTCGAGGCTTTCCCACAGGGCTGTCCCACGTGCCACCGTGGTGTGAGTCGATCCTCGGCGTGAAAGATGAGCCAGTGCAGGGCAAAGAGGTTCCTCTGGAATGGACTGAGACATCTGGGGGACTCTTGGAATGGTGGTACGACCATGGAGTTCCTCTCGCCTTTCCTGTTGAGAGTGCCTCCTCTTGAGATGCGACGGGAACGCCGGGAATTCTTTCCCGTTGAAAGCAGGGAAAGGATCCCTCATCTCGAGCTACGAGGGGGAAACGGGGCTCCTCTGGATGTGGGCGGGACCATCGTGCTTCCTCTCGAGTGGAGACGGGTATGGCGGTGAACTTCTTGAGTTGCAGCAAGGGTGTGAAAGAACCTTTCGAAGTTCCAAAGGTTAGGTGTCATTAGTCTCCAGAGGCCTCATCGGAAATAGGCCTCATCTCGCCTGGAAGGGAGAACTTCCTGGATTTTCTCGAGTTGCGGCAGGTGTTCTCGAGTTACGACGGGGACCTCAGGGACCCGCCCTGGTGGCCTCAGGAAAGGCCAGTCCCTAGGCGAGTTGCTAGGGGGCCTCTCGGGATTCCTCTCCCGTTGATACCGGGGCCAAAAACCTTGTGTGGAGTCAGGGTCGGAACCGAGGATTCCTCTCAGGGGCTGACATGGATCTTTGGGTACTTCTGGAGTCTCCCCAGGGGAGTCAGGCCTCGTCTCGAGTGGGGGCATGCACGTGCGCTTTTCTTCCAGGCTGTAGCAGCAATGTCACGCTTCCCGTCGCGTGGATCAAAGGATCTGTGGTTTTCCCTCGAGGCTTTCCCTCGAGGCTTTCCCACAGGGCTGTCCCACGTGCCACCGTGGTGTGAGTCGATCCTCGGCGTGAAAGATGAGCCAGTGCAGGGCAAAGAGGTTCCTCTGGAATGGACTGAGACATCTGGGGGACTCTTGGAATGGTGGTACGACCATGGAGTTCCTCTCGCCTTTCCTGTTGAGAGTGCCTCCTCTTGAGATGCGACGAGAACGCCGGGAATTCTTTCCCGTTGAAAGCAGGGAAAGGATCCCTCATCTCGAGCTACGAGGGGGAAACAGGGTTCCTCTGGATGTGGGCAGGACCATCGTGCTTCCTCTCTAGTGGAGACGGGTATGGTGGTGAACTTCTTGAGTTGCAGCAAGGCTGTGAAAGACCCTTTCGAAGTTCCAAAGGTTAGGTGTCATTAGTCTCCAGACGCCTCATCGGAAATAGGCCTCATCTCGCCTGGAAGGGAGAACTTCCTGGATTTTCTCGAGTTGCGGCAGGTGTTCTCGAGTTACGACGGGGACCTCAGGGACCCGCCCTGGTGGCCTCAGGAGAAGCCAGTCCCTATGCGAGTTGCTAGGGGGCCTCTCGGGATTCCTCTCCCGTCGATACCGGGGCCAAAAACCTTGTGTGGAGTCAGGGCCGGAACCGAGGATTCCTCTCAGGGGCTGACATGGATCTTTGGGTACTTCTGGAGTCTCCCCAGGGGAGTCAGACCTCGTCTCGAGTGGGGGCATGCACGTGCACTTTCCTTCCAGGCTGTAGCAGCAATGTCACGCTTCCCGTCGCGTGGATCAAAGGATCTGTGGTTTTCCCTCGAGGCTTTCCCACAGGGCTGTCCCACGTGCCACCGTGGTGTGAGTCGATCCTCGGCGTGAAAGATGAGCCAGTGCAGGGCAAAGAGGTTCCTCTGGAATGGACTGAGACATCTGGGGGACTCTTGGAATGGTGGTATGACCATGGAGTTCCTCTCGCCTTTACTGTTGAGAGTGCCTCCTCTTGAGATGCGACGGGAACGCCGGGAATTCTTTCCCGTTGAAAGCAGGGAAAGGATCCCTCATCTCGAGCTACGAAGGGGAAACGGGGCACCTCTGGATGTGGGCGGGACCATCGTGCTTCCTCTCGAGTGGAGACGGGTATGGCGGTGAACTTCTTGAGTTGCAGCAAGGGTGTGAAAGACCCTTTCGAAGTTCCAGAGGTTAGGTGTCATTAGTCTCCAGAGGCCTCATCGGAAATAGGCCTCATCTCGCCTGGAAGGGAGAACTTCCTGGATTTTCTCGAGTTACGGCAGGTGTTCTCGAGTTACGACGGGGACCTCAGGGACCCGCCCTGGTGGCCTCAGGAGAGGCCAGTCCCTAGGCGAGTTGCTAGGGGGCCTCTCGTATTCCTCTCCCGTTGATACCGGGGCCAAAAACCTTGTGTGGAGTCAGGGCCAGAACCGAGGATTCCTCTCAGGGGCTGACATGGATCTTTGGGTACTTCTGGAGTCTCCCCAGGGGAGTCAGGCCTCGTCTCGAGTGGGGGCATGCACGTGCGCTTTCCTTCCAGGCTGTAGCAGCAATGTCACGCTTCCCGTCGCGTGAATCAAAGGATCTGTGGTTTTCCCTCGAGGCTTTCCCTCGAGGCTTTCCCACAGGGCTGTCCCACGTGCCACCGTGGTGTGAGTCAATCCTGGGCGTGAAAGATGAGCCAGTGCAGGGCAAAGAGGTTCCTCTGGAATGGACTGAGACATCTGGGGGACTCTTGGAATGGTGGTACGACCATGGAGTTCCTCTCGCCTTTCCTGTTGAGAGTGCCTCCTCTTGAGATGCGACGGGAACGCCGGGAATTCTTTCCCGTTTAAAGCAGGGAAAGGATCCCTCATCTCGAGCTACGAGGGGGAAACGGGGCTCCTCTGGATGTGGGCGGGACCATCGTGCTTCCTCTCGAGTGGAGACGGGTATGGTGGTGAACTTCTTGAGTTGCAGCAAGGCTGTGAAAGACCCTTTCGAAGTTCCAGAGGTAAGGTGTCATTAGTCTCCAGACGCCTCATCGGAAATAGGCCTCATTTCGCCTGGAAGGGAGAACTTCCTGGATTTTCTCGAGTTGCGGCAGGTGTTCTCGAGTTACGACGGGGACCTCAGGGACCCGCCGTGGTGGCCTCAGGAGAGGCCAGTCCCTATGCGGGTTGCTAGGGGGCCTCTCGGGATTCCTCTCCCGTCGATACCGGGGCCAAAAACCTTGTGTGGAGTCAGGGCCGGAACCGAGGATTCCTCTCAGGGGCTGACATGGATCTTTGGGTACTTCTGGAGTCTCCCCAGGGGAGTCAGGCCTCGTCTCGAGTGGAGGCATGCACGTGCACTTTCCTTCCAGGCTGTAGCAGCAATGTCACGCTTCCCGTCGCGTGGATCAAATGATGTGTGGTTTTCCCTCGAGGCTTTCCCACAGGGCTGTCCCACGTGCCACCGTGGTGTGAGTCGATCCTCGGCGTGAAAGATGAGCCAGTGCAGGGCAAAGAGGTTCCTCTGGAATGGACTGAGACATCTGGGGGACTCTTGGAATGGTGGTACGACCATGGAGTTCCTCTCGCCTTTCCTGTTGAGAGTGCCTCCTCTTGAGATGCGACGGGAACGCCGGGAATTTTTTGCCGTTGAAAGCAGGGAAAGGATCCCTCATCTCGAGCTACGAGGGGGAAACGGGGCTCCTCTGGATGTGGGCGGGACCATCGTGCTTTCTCTCGAGTGGAGACGGGTATGGCGGTGAACTTCTTGAGTTGCAGCAAGGGTGTGAAAGACCCTTTCGAAGTTCCAGAGGTAGGTGTCATTAGTCTCCAGACGCCTCATCGGAAATAGGCCTCATCTCGCCTGGAAGGGAGAACTTCCTTGATTTTCTCGAGTTGCGGCAGGTGTTCTCGAGTTACGACAGGGACCTCAGGGACCCGCCCTGTTGGCCTCAGGAGAGGCCAGTCCCTATGCGTGTTGCTAGGGGGCCCCTCGGGATTCCTCTCCCGTCGATACCGGGGCCAAAAACCTTGTGTGGAGTCAGGGCCGGAACCGAGGATTCCTCTCAGGGACTGATATGGATCTTTGGGTACTTCTGGAGACTCGCCAGGGGAGACAGGCCTCGTCTCGTGTGGGGGCATGCACGTGCACTTTCCTTCCAGGCTGTAGCAGCAATGTCACGCTTCCCGTCGCGTGGATCAAAGGATCTGCGGTTTTCGCTCGAGGCTTTCCCTCGAGGCTTTCCCACAGGGCTGTCCCACGTGACACCGTGGTGTGAGTCGATTCTCGGCGTGAAAAATGAGCCAGTGCAGGGCAAAGAGGTTCCTCTGGAATGGACTGAGACATCTGGGGGACTCTTGGAATGGTGGTACGACCATGGAGTTCCTCTCGCCTTTCCTGTTGAGAGTGCCTCCTCTTGAGATGCGATGGGAACGCCGGGAATTCTTTCCCGTTGAAAGCAGGGAAAGGATCCCTCATCTCGAGCTACGAGGGGGAAACGGGGCTCCTCTGGATGTGGGCGGGACCATCGTGCTTCCTCTCTAGTGGAGACGGGTATGGCGGTGAAATTCTTGAGTTGCAGCAAGGGTGTGAAAGACCCTTTCGAAGTTCCAGAGGTTAGGTGTCATTAGTCTCCAGAGGCCTCATCGGAAATAGGCCTCATCTCGCCTGGAAGGGAGAACTTCCTGGATTTTCTCGAGTTGCGGCAGGTGTTCTCGAGTTACGACGGGGACCTCAGGGACCCGCCCTGGTGGCCTCAGGAAAGGCCAGTCCCTAGGCGAGTTGCTAGGGGGCCTCTCGGGATTCCTCTCCCGTTGATACCGGGGCCAAAAACCTTGTGTGGAGTCAGGGCCGGAACCGAGGATTCCTCTCAGGGGCTGACATGGATCTTTGGGTACTTCTGGAGTCTCCCCAGGGGAGTCAGGCCTCGTCTCGAGTGGGGGCATGCACGTGCGCTTTCCTTCCAGGCTGTAGCAGCAATGTCACGCTTCCCGTCGCGTGGATCAAAGGATCTGTGGTTTTCCCTCGAGGCTTTCCCTCGAGGCTTTCCCACAGGGCTGTCCCACGTGCCACCGTGGTGTGAGTCGATCCTCGGCGTGAAAGATGAGCCAGTGCAGGGCAAAGAGGTTCCTCTGGAATGGACTGAGACATCTGGGGGACTCTTGGAATGGTGGTACGACCATGGAGTTCCTCTCGCCTTTCCTGTTGAGAGTGCCTCCTCTTGAGATGCGACGGGAACGCCGGGAATTCTTTCCCGTTGAAAGCAGGGAAAGGATCCCTCATCTCGAGCTACGAGGGGGAAACAGGGCTCCTCTGGATGTGGGCGGGACCATCGTGCTTCCTCTCTAGTGGAGACGGGTATGGTGGTGAACTTCTTGAGTTGCAGCAAGGCTGTGAAAGACCCTTTCGAAGTTCCAGAGGTTAGGTGTCATTAGTCTCCAGACGCCTCATCGGAAATAGGCCTCATCTCGCCTGGAAGGGAGAACTTCCTGGATTTTCTCGAGTTGCGGCAGGTGTTCTCGAGTTACGACGGGGACCTCAGGGACCCGCCCTGGTGGCCTCAGGAGAAGCCAGTCCCTATGCGAGTTGCTAGGGGGCCTCTCGGGATTCCTCTCCCGTCGATACCGGGGCCAAAAACCTTGTGTGGAGTCAGGGCCGGAACCGAGGATTCCTCTCAGGGGCTGACATGGATCTTTGGGTACTTCTGGAGTCTCCCCAGGGGAGTCAGGCCTCGTCTCGAGTGGGGGCATGCACGTGCACTTTCCTTCCAGGCTGTAGCAGCAATGTCACGCTTCCCGTCGCGTGGATCAAATGATGTGTGGTTTTCCCTCGAGGCTTTCCCACAGGGCTGTCCCACGTGCCACCGTGGTGTGAGTCGATCCTCGGCGTGAAAGATGAGCCAGTGCAGGGCAAAGAGCTTCCTCTGGAATGGACTGAGACATCTGGGGGACTCTTGGAATGGTGGTACGACCATGGAGTTCCTCTCGCCTTTCCTGTTGAGAGTGCCTCCTCTTGAGATGCGACGGGAACGCAGGGAATTCTTTCCCGTTGAAAGCAGGGAAAGGATCCCTCATCTCGAGCTACGGGGGGGAACGGGGCTCCTTTGGATGTGGTCGGGAGCATCGTGCTTCCTCTCGAGTGGAGACGGGTATGGTGGTGAACTTCTTGAGTTGCAGCAAGGGTGTGAAAGACCCTTTCGAAGTTCCAGAGGTTAGGTGTCATTAGTCTCCAGACGCCTCATCGGAAATAGGCCTCATCTCGCCTGGAAGGGAGAACTTCCTTGATTTTCTCGAGTTGCGGCAGGTGTTCTCGAGTTACGACGGGGACCTCAGGGACCCGCCCTGTTGGCCTCAGGAGAGGCCAGTCCCTATGCGTGTTGCTAGGGGGCCCCTCGGGATTCCTCTCCCGTCGATACCGGGGCCAAAAACCTTGTGTGGAGTCAGGGCCGGAACCGAGGATTCCTCTCAGGGACTGATATGGATCTTTGGGTACTTCTGGAGTCTCGCCAGGGGAGACAGGTCTCGTCTCGTGTGGGGGCATGCACGTGCACTTTCCTTCCAGGCTGTAGCAGCAATGTCACGCTTCCCGTCGCGTGGATCAAAGGATCTGTGGTTTTCCCTCGAGGCTTTCCTTCGAGGCTTTCCCACAGGGCTGTCCCACGTGCCACCGTGGTGTGAGTCGATCCTCGGCGTGAAAGATGAGCCAGTGCAGGGCAAAGAGGTTCCTCTGGAATGGACTGAGACATCTGGGGGACTCTTGGAATGGTGGTACGACCATGGAGTTCCTCTCGCCTTTCCTGTTGAGAGTGCCTCCTCTTGAGATGCGACGGGAACGCCGGGAATTTTTTGCCGTTGAAAGCAGGGAAAGGATCCCTCATCTCGAGGTACGAGGGGAAACGGGGCTCCTCTGGATGTGGGCAGGACCATCGTGCTTTCTCTCGAGTGGAGACGGGTATGGCGGTGAACTTCTTGACTTGCAGCAAGGGTGTGAAAGACCCTTTCGACGTTCCAGAGGTTAGGTGTCATTAGTCTCCAGAGGCCTCATCGGAAATAGGCCTCATCTCGCCTGGAAGGGAGAACTTCCTGGATTTTCTCGAGTTGCGGCAGGTGTTCTCGAGTTACGACGGGGACCTCAGGGACCCGCCCTGGTGGCCTCAGGAAAGGCCATTCCCTAGGCGAGTTGCTAGGGGGCCTCTCGGGTTTCCTCTCCCGTTGATACCGGGGCCAAAAACCTTGTGTGGAGTCAGGGCCGGAACCGAGGATTCCTCTCAGGGGCTGACATGGATCTTTGGGTACTTCTGGAGTCTCCCCAGGGGAGTCAGGCCTCGTCTCGAGTGGGGGCATGCACGTGCGCTTTCCTTCCAGGCTGTAGCAGCAATGTCACGCTTCCCGTCACTTGGATCAAAGGATCTGTGGTATTCCCTCGAGGCTTTCCCTCGAGGCTTTCCCACAGGGCTGTCCCACGTGCCACCGTGGTGTGAGTCGATCCTCGGCGTGAAAGATGAGCCAGTGCAGGGCAAAGAGGTTCCTCTGGAATGGACTGAGACATCTGGGGGACTCTTGGAATGGTGGTACGACCATGGAGTTCCTCTCGCCTTTCCTGTTGAGAGTGCCTCCTCTTGAGATGCGACGGGAACGCCGGGAATTCTTTCCCGTTGAAAGCAGGGAAAGGATCCCTCATCTCGAGCTACGAGGGGGAAACGGGGCTCCTCTGGATGTGGGCGGGACCATCGTGCTTCCTCTCTAGTGGAGACGGGTATGGTGGTGAACTTCTTGAGTTGCAGCAAGGCTGTGAAAGACCCTTTCGAAGTTCCAGAGGTTAGGTGTCATTAGTCTCCAGACGCCTCATCGGAAATAGGCCTCATCTCGCCTGGAAGGGAGAACTTCCTGGATTTTCTCGAGTTGCGGCAGGTGTTCTTAAGTTACGACGGGGAACTCAGGGACCCGCCCTGGTGGCCTCAGGAGAGGCCAGTCCCCATGCGAGTTGCTAGGGGGCCTCTCGGGATTCCTCTCCCGTCGATACCGGGGCCAAAAACCTTGAGTGGAGTCAGGGCCGGAACCGAGGATTCCTCTCAGGGGCTGACATGGATCTTTGGGTACTTCTGGAGTCTCCCCAGGGGAGTCAGGCCTCGTCTCGAGTGGGGGCATGCACGTGCGCTTTCCTTCCAGGCTGTAGCAGCAATGTCACGCTTCCCGTCACGTGGATCAAAGGATCTGTGGTTTTCCCTCGAGGCTTTCCCTCGAGGCTTTCCCACAGGGCTGTCCCACGTGCCACCGTGGTGTGAGTCGATCCTCGGCGTGAAAGATGAGCCAGTGCAGGGCAAAGAGCTTCCTCTGGAATGGACTGAGACATCTGGGGGACTCTTGGAATGGTGGTACGACCATGGAGTTCCTCTCGCCTTTCCTGTTGAGAGTGCTTCCTCTTGAGATGCGACGGGAACGCCGGGAATTCTTTCCCGTTGAAAGCAGGGAAAGGATCCCTCATCTCGAGCTACGAGGGGGAAACGGGGCTCCTCTGGATGTGGGCGGGACCATCGTGCTTCCTCTCTAGTGGAGACGGGTATGGTGGTGAACTTCTTGAGTTGCAGCAAGGCTGTGAAAGACCCTTTCGAAGTTCCAGAGGTAAGGTGTCATTAGTCTCCAGACGCCTCATCGGAAATAGGCCTCATTTCGCCTGGAAGGGAGAACTTCCTGGATTTTCTCGAGTTGCGGCAGGTGTTCTCGAGTTACGACGGGGACCTCAGGGACCCGCCGTGGTGGCCTCAGGAGAGGCCAGTCCCTATGCGGGTTGCTAGGGGGCCTCTCGGGATTCCTCTCCCGTCGATACCGGGGCCAAAAACCTTGTGTGGAGTCAGGGCCGGAACCGAGGATTCCTCTCAGGGGCTGACATGGATCTTTGGGTACTTCTGGAGTCTCCCCAGGGGTGTCAGGCCTCGTCTCGAGTGGAGGCATGCACGTGCACTTTCCTTCCAGGCTGTAGCAGCAATGTCACGCTTCCCGTCGCGTGGATCAAATGATGTGTGGTTTTCCCTCGAGGCTTTCCCACAGGGCTGTCCCACGTGCCACCGTGGTGTGAGTCGATCCTCGGCGTGAAAGATGAGCCAGTGCAGGGCAAAGAGGTTCCTTTGGAATGGACTGAGACATCTGGGGGACTCTTGGAATGGTGGTACGACCATGGAGTTCCTCTCGCCTTTCCTGTTGAGAGTGCCTCCTCTTGAGATGCGACGGGAACGCCGGGAATTTTTTGCCGTTGAAAGCAGGGAAAGGATCCCTCATCTCGAGCTACGAGGGGGAAACGGGGCTCCTCTGGATGTGGGCGGGACCATCGTGCTTTCTCTCGAGTGGAGACGGGTATGGCGGTGAACTTCTTGAGTTGCAGCAAGGGTGTGAAAGACCCTTTCGAAGTTCCAGAGGTAGGTGTCATTAGTCTCCAGACGCCTCATCGGAAATAGGCCTCATCTCGCCTGGAAGGGAGAACTTCCTTGATTTTCTCGAGTTGCGGCAGGTGTTCTCGAGTTACGACAGGGACCTCAGGGACCCGCCCTGTTGGCCTCAGGAGAGGCCAGTCCCTATGCGTGTTGCTAGGGGGCCCCTCGGGATTCCTCTCCCGTCGATACTGGGGCCAAAAACCTTGTGTGGAGTCAGGGCCGGAACCGAGGATTCCTCTCAGGGACTGATATGGATCTTTGGGTACTTCTGGAGACTCGCCAGGGGAGACAGGCCTCGTCTCGTGTGGGGGCATGCACGTGCACTTTCCTTCCAGGCTGTAGCAGCAATGTCACGCTTCCCGTCGCGTGGATCAAAGGATCTGCGGTTTTCGCTCGAGGCTTTCCCTCGAGGCTTTCCCACAGGGCTGTCCCACGTGACACCGTGGTGTGAGTCGATTCTCGGCGTGAAAAATGAGCCAGTGCAGGGCAAAGAGGTTCCTCTGGAATGGACTGAGACATCTGGGGGACTCTTGGAATGGTGGTACGACCATGGAGTTCCTCTCGCCTTTCCTGTTGAGAGTGCCTCCTCTTGAGATGCGATGGGAACGCCGGGAATTCTTTCCCGTTGAAAGCAGGGAAAGGATCCCTCATCTCGAGCTACGAGGGGGAAACGGGGCTCCTTTGGATGTGGTCGGGACCATCGTGCTTCCTCTCGAGTGGAGACGGGTATGGTGGTGAACTTCTTGAGTTGCAGCAAGGGTGTGAAAGACCCTTTCGAAGTTCCAGAGGTTAGGTGTCATTAGTCTCCAGACGCCTCATCGGAAATAAGCCTCATGTCGCCTGGAAGGGAGAACTTCCTGGATTTTCTCGAGTTGTGGCAGGTGTTCTCGAGTAACGACGGGGACCTCAGGGACCGGCCCTGGTGGCCTCAGGAGAGGCCAGTCCCCATGCGAGTTGCTAGGGGGCCTCTCGGGATTCCTCTCCCGTCGATACCGGGGCCAAAAAGCTTGTGTGGAGTCAGGGCCGGAACCGAGGATTCCTCTCAGGGGCTGACATGGATCTTTGGGTACTTCTGGAGTCTCCCCAGGGGAGTCAGGCCTCGTCTCGAGTGGGGGCATGCACGTGCGCTTTCCTTCCAGGCTGTAGCAGCAATGTCACGCTTCCCGTCGCGTGGATCAAAGGATCTGTGGTTTTCCCTCGAGGCTTTCCCTCGAGGCTTTCCCACAGGGCTGTCCCACGTGCCACCGTGGTGTGAGTCGATCCTCGGCGTGAAAGATGAGCCAGTGCAGGGCAAAGAGGTTCCTCTGGAATGGACTGAGACATCTGGGGGACTCTTGGAATGGTGGTACGACCATGGATTTCCTCTCGCCTTTCCTGTTGAGAGTGCCTCCTCTTGAGATGCGACGGGAACGCCGGGAATTCTTTCCCGTTGAAAGCAGGGAAAGGATCCCTCATCTCGAGCTACGAGGGGGAAACGGGGCTCCTCTGGATGTGGGCGGGACCATCGTGCTTCCTCTTGAGTGGACACGGGTATGGCGGTGAACTTCTTGAGTTGCAGCAAGGTTGTGAAAGACCCTTTCGAAGTTCCAGAGGTTAGGTGTCATTAGTCTCCAGACGCCTCATCGGAAATAGGCCTCATCTCGCCTGGAAGGGAGAACTTCCTGGATTTTCTCGATTTGCGGCAGGTGTTCTCGAGTTACGACGGGGACCTCAGGGACCCGCCCTGGTGGCCTCAGGAGAGGCCAGTCCCCATGCGAGTTGTTAGGGGGCCTCTCGGGATTCCTCTCCCGTCGATACCGGGGCCAAAAACCTTGTGTGGAGTCAGGGCCGGAACCGAGGATTCCTCTCAGGGGCTGACATGGATCTTTGGGTACTTCTGGAGTCTCCCCAGGGGAGTCAGGCCTCGTCTCGAGTGGGGGAATGCGCGTGTGCGTTCCTTCCAGGCTTTAGCAGCAATGTCACGCTTCCCGTCACTTGGATCGAAGGATCTGTGGTTTTCCCTCGAGGCTTTCCCTCGAGGCTTTCCCACAGGGCTGTCCCACGTGCCACCGTGGTGTGAGTCGATCCTCGGCGTGAAAGATGAGCCAGTGCAGGGCAAAGAGGTTCCTCTGGAATGGACTGAGACATCTGGGGGACTCTTGGAATGGTGGTACGACCATGGAGTTCCTCTCGCCTTTCCTGTTGAGAGTGCCTCCTCTTGAGATGCGACGGGAACGCCGGGAATTCTTTCCCGTTGAAAGCAGGGAAAGGATCCCTCATCTCGAGCTACGAGGGGGAAACGGGGCTCCTCTGGATGTGGGCGGGACCATCGTGCTTTCTCTCTAGTGGAGACGGGTATGGCGGTGAACTTCTTGAGTTGCAGCAAGGGTGTGAAAGACCCTTTCGAAGTTCCAGAGGTTAGGTGTCATTAGTCTCCAGAGGCCTCATCGGAAATAGGCCTCATCTCGCCTGGAAGGGAGAACTTCCTGGATTTTCTCGAGTTGCGGCAGGTGTTCTCGAGTTACGACGGGGACCTCAGGGACCCGCCGTGGTGGCCTCAGGAAAGGCCAGTCCCTAGGCGAGTTGCTAGGGGGCCTCTCGGGATTCCTCTCCCGTTGATACCGGGGCCAAAAACCTTGTGTGGAGTCAGGGCCGGAACCGAGGATTCCTCTCAGGGGCTGACATGGATCTTTGGGTACTTCTGGAGTCTCCCCAGGGGAGTCAGGCCTCGTCTCGAGTGGGGGCATGCACGTGCGCTTTCCTTCCAGGCTGTAGCAGCAATGTCACGCTTCCTGTCGCGTGGATCAAAGGATCTGTGGTTTTCCCTCGAGGCTTTCCCTCGAGGCTTTCCCACAGGGCTGTCCCACGTGCCACCGTGGTGTGAGTCGATCCTCGGCGTGAAAGATGAGCCAGTGCAGGGCAAAGAGGTTCCTCTGGAATGGACTGAGACATCTGGGGGACTCTTGGAATGGTGGTACGACCATGGAGTTCCTCTCGCCTTTCCTGTTGAGAGTGCCTCCTCTTGAGATGCGACGGGAACGCCGGGAATTCTTTCCTGTTGAAAGCAGGGAAAGGATCCCTCATCTCGAGCTACGAGGGGGAACCGGGGCTCCTCTGGATGTGGGCGGGACCATCGTGCTTCCTCTCTAGTGGAGACGGGTATGGTGGTGAACTTCTTGAGTTGCAGCAAGGCTGTGAAAGACCCTTTTGAAGTTCCAGAGGTTAGGTGTCATTAGTCTCCAGACGCCTCATCGGAAATAGGCCTCATCTCGCCTGGAAGGGAGAACTTCCTGGATTTTCTCGAGTTGCGGCAGGTGTTCTTAAGTTACGACGGGGAACTCAGGGACCCGCCCTGGTGGCCTCAGGAAAGGCCAGTCCCCATGCGAGTTGCTAGGGGGCCTCTCGGGATTCCTCTCCCGTCGATACCAGGGACAAAAACCTTGAGTGGAGTCAGGGCCGGAACCGAGGATTCCTCTCAGGGGCTGACATGGATCTTTGGGTACTTCTGGAGTCTCCCCAGGGGAGTCAGGCCTCGTCTCGAGTGGGGGCATGCACGTGCGCTTTCCTTCCAGGCTGTAGCAGCAATGTCACGCTTCCCGTCACGTGGATCAAAGGATCTGTGGTTTTCCCTCGAGGCTTTCCCTCGAGGCTTTCCCACAGGGCTGTCCCACGTGCCACCGTGGTGTGAGTCGATCCTCGGCGTGAAAGATGAGCCAGTGCAGGGCAAAGAGGTTCCTCTGGAATGGACTGAGACATCTGGGGGACTCTTGGAATGGTGGTACGACCATGGAGTTCCTCTCGCCTTTCCTGTTGAGAGTGCCTCCTCTTGATATGCGACGGGAACGCCGGGAATTCTTTCCCGTTGAAAGCAGGGAAAGGATCCCTCATCTCGAGCTACGAGGGGGAAACGGGGCTCCTCCGGATGTGGGCGGGACCATCGTGCTTCCTCTCGAGTGGAGACGGGTATGGCGGTGAACTTCTTGAGTTGCAGCAAGGGTGTGAAAGACCCTTTCGAAGTTTCAGAGGTTAGGTGTCATTAGTCTCCAGACGCCTCATCGGAAATAGGCCTCATCTCGCCTGGAAGGGAGAACTTCCTGGATTTTCTCGAGTTGCGGCAGGTGTTCTCGAGTTACGACGGGGACCTCAGGGACCCGCCCTGGTGGCCTCAGGAGAGGCCAGTCCCCATGCGAGTTGCTAGGGGGCCTCTCGGGATTCCTCTCCCGTCGATACCGGGGCCAAAAACCTTGTGTGGAGTCAGGGCCGGAACCGAGGATTCCTCTCAGGGGCTGACATGGATCTTTGGGTACTTCTGGAGTCTCCCCAGGGGAGTCAGGCCTCGTCTCGAGTGGGGGCATGCACGTGCACTTTCCTTCCAGGCTGTAGCAGCAATGTCACGCTTCCCGTCGCGTGGATCAAAGGATCTGTGGTTTTCCCTCGAGGCTTTCCCACAGGGCTGTCCCACGTGCCACCGTGGTGTGAGTCGATCCTCGGCGTGAAAGATGAGCCAGTGCAGGGCAAAGAGGTTCCTCTGGAATGGACTGAGACATCTGGGGGACTCTTGGAATGGTGGTACGACCATGGAGTTCCTCTCGCCTTTCCTGTTGAGAGTGCCTCCTCTTGAGATGCAACGGGAACGCCGGGAATTCTTTCCCGTTGAAAGCAGGGAAAGGATCCCTCATCTCGAGCTACGAGGGGGAAACGGGGCTCCTCTGGATGTGGGCGGGACCATCGTGCTTCCTCTCGAGTGGAGACGGGTATGGCGGTGAACTTCTTGAGTTGCACCAAGGGTGTGAAAGACCCTTTCGAAGTTCCAGAGTTTTGGTGTCATTAGTCTCCAGAGGCCTCATCGGAAATAGGCCTCATCTCGCCTGGAAGGGAGAACTTCCTGGATTTTCTCGAGTTGCGGCAGGTGTTCTCGAGTTACGACGGGGACCTCAGGGACCCGCCCTGGTGGCCTCAGGAGAGGCCAGTCCCCATGCGAGTTGCTAGGGGGCCTCTCGGGATTCCTCTCCCGTCGATACCGGGGCCAAAAACCTTGTGTGGAGTCAGGGCCGGAACCGAGGATTCCTCTCAGGGGCTGACATGGATCTTTGGGTACTTGTGGAGTCTCCCCAGGGGAGTCAGGCCTCGTCTCGAGTGGGGGCATGCACGTGCGCTTTCCTTCCAGGCTGTAGCAGCAATGTCACGCTTCCCGTGGCGTGGATCAAAGGATCTGTGGTTTTCCCTCGAGGCTTTCCCTCGAGGCTTTCCCACAGGGCTGTCCCACGTGCCACCGTGGTGTGAGTCGATCCTCGGCGTGAAAGATGAGCCAGTGCAGGGCAAAGAGGTTCCTCTGGAATGGACTGAGACATCTGGGGGACTCTTGGAATGGTGGTACGACCATGGAGATCCTCTCGCCTTTCCTGTTGAGAGTGCCTCCTATTGAGATGCGACGGGAATGCCGGGAATTCTTTCCCGTTGAAAGCAGGGAAAGGATCCCTCATCTCGAGCACCGAGGGGAATACGGGGCTCCTCTGGATGTGGGCGGGACCATCGTGCTTCCTCTCGAGTGGAGACGGGTATGGCGGAGAACTTCTTGAGTTGCAGCAAGGGTGTGAAAGACCCTTTCAAATTTCCAGAGGTTAGGTGTCATTAGTCTCCAGACGCCTCATCGGAAATAGGCCTCATCTCGCCTGGAAGGGAGAACTTCCTGGATTTTCTCGAGTTGCGGCAGGTATTCTTAAGTTACGACGGGGAACTCAGGGACCCGCCTTCGTGGCCTCAGGAGAGGCCAGTCCCCATGCGAGTTGCTAGGGGGCCTCTCGGGATTCCTCTCCCGTCGATACCGGGGCCAAAAACCTTGAGTGGAGTCAGGGCCGGAACCGAGGATTCCTCTCAGGGGCTGACATGGATCTTTGGGTACTTCTGGAGTCTCCCCAGGGGAGTCAGGCCTCGTCTCGAGTGGGGGCATGCACGTGCGCTTTCCTTCCAGGCTGTAGCAGCAATGTCACGCTTCCCGTCACGTGGATCAAAGGATCTGTGGTTTTCCCTCGAGGCTTTCCCTCGAGGCTTTCCCACAGGGCTGTCCCACGTGCCACCGTGGTGTGAGTCGATCCTCGGCGTGAAAGATGAGCCAGTGCAGGGCAAAGAGGTTCCTCTGGAATGGACTGAGACATCTGGGGGACTCTTGGAATGGTGGTACGACCATGGAGTTCCTCTCGCCTTTCCTGTTGAGAGTGCCTCCTCTTGAGATGCGACGGGAACGCCGGGAATTCTTTCCCGTTGAAAGCAGGGAAAGGATCCCTCATCTCGAGCTACGAGGGGGAAACGGGGCTCCTCTGGATGTGGGCGGGACCATCGTGCTTCCTCTCTAGTGGAGACGGGTATGGTGGTGAACTTCTTGAGTTGCAGCAAGGCTGTGAAAGACCCTTTCGAAGTTCCAGAGGTAAGGTGTCATTAGTCTCCAGACGCCTCATCGGAAATAGGCCTCATTTCGCCTGGAAGGGAGAACTTCCTGGATTTTCTCGAGTTGCGGCAGGTGTTCTCGAGTTACGACGGGGACCTCAGGGACCCGCCCTGGTGTCCTCAGGAGAGGCCAGTCCCTATGCGAGTTGCTAGGGGGCCTCTCGGGATTCCTCTCCCGTCGATACCGGGGCCAAAAACCTTGTGTGGAGTCAGGGCCGGAACTGAGGATTCCTCTCAGGGGCTGACATGGATCTTTGGGTACTTCTGAGTCTCCCCAGGGGAGTCAGGCCTCGTCTCGAGTGGGGGCATGCACGTGCACTTTCCTTCCAGGCTGTAGCAGCAATGTCACGCTTCCCGTCGCGTGGATCAAATGACGTGTGGTTTTCCCTCGAGGCTTTCCCACAGGGCTGTCCCACGTGCCACCGTGGTGTGAGTCGATCCTCGGCGTGAAAGATGAGCCAGTGCAGGGCAAAGAGCTTCCTCTGGAATGGACTGAGACATCTGGGGGACTCTTGGAATGGTGGTACGACCATGGAGTTCCTCTCGCCTTTCCTGTTGAGAGTGCCTCCTCTTGAGATGCGACGGGAACGCAGGGAATTCTTTCCCGTTGAAAGCAGGGAAAGGATCCCTCATCTCGAGCTACGAGGGGGAAACGGGGCTCCTCTGGATGTGGTCGGGACCATCGTGCTTCCTCTCGAGTGGAGACGGGTATGGTGGTGAACTTCTTGAGTTACAGCAAGGGTGTGAAAGACCCTTTCGAAGTTCCAGAGGTTAGGTGTCATTAGTCTCCAGACGCCTCATCGGAAATAAGCCTCATCTCGCCTGGAAGGGAGAACTTCCTGGATTTTCTCGAGTTGCGGCAGGTGTTCTCGAGTAACGACGGGGACCTCAGGGACCGGCCCTGGTGGCCTCAGGAGAGGCCAGTCCCCATGCGAGTTGCTAGGGGGCCTCTCGGGATTCCTCTCCCGTCGATATCGGGGCCAAAAAGCTTGTGTGGAGTCAGGGCCGGAACCGAGGATTCCTCTCAGGGGCTGACATGGATCTTTGGGTACTTCTGGAGTCTCCCCAGGGGAGTCAGGCCTCGTCTCGAGTGGGGGCATGCACGTGCGCTTTCCTTCCAGGCTGTAGCAGCAATGTCACGCTTCCCGTCGCGTGGATCAAAGGATATGTGGTTTTCCCTCGAGGCTTTCCCTCGAGGCTTTCCCACAGGGCTGTCCCACGTGCCACCGTGGTGTGAGTCGATCCTCGGCGTGAAAGATGAGCCAGTGCAGGGCAAAGAGGTTCCTCTGGAATGGACTGAGACATCTGGGGGACTCTTGGAATGGTGGTACGACCATGGAGTTCCTCTCGCCTTTCCTGTTGAGAGTGCCTCCTCTTGAGATGCGACGGGAACGCCGGGAATTCTTTCCCGTTTAAAGCAGGGAAAGGATCCCTCATCTCGAGCTACGAGGGGGAAACGGGGCTCCTCTGGATGTGGGCGGGACCATCGTGCTTCCTCTCTAGTGGAGACGGGTATGGTGGTGAACTTCTTGAGTTGCAGCAAGGCTGTGAAAGACCCTTTCGAAGTTCCAGAGGTAAGGTGTCATTAGTCTCCAGATGCCTCATCGGAAATAGGCCTCATTTCGCCTGGAAGGGAGAACTTCCTGGATTTTCTCGAGTTGCGGCAGGTGTTCTCGAGTTACGACGGGGACCTCAGGGACCCGCCCTGGTGTCCTCAGGAGAGGCCAGTCCCTATGCGAGTTGCTAGGGGGCCTCTCGGGATTCCTCTCCCGTCGATACCGGGGCCAGAAACCTTGTGTGGAGTCAGGGCCGGAACCGAGGATTCCTCTCAGGGGCTGACATGGATCTTTGGGTACTTCTGGAGTCTCCCCAGGGGAGTCAGGCCTCGTCTCGAGTGGGGGCATGCACGTGCACTTTCCTTCCAGGCTGTAGCAGCAATGTCACGCTTCCCGTCGCGTGGATCAAATGATGTGTGGTTTTCCCTCGAGGCTTTCCCACAGGGCTGTCCCACGTGCCACCGTGGTGTGAGTCGATCCTCGGCGTGAAAGATGAGCCAGTGCAGGGCAAAGAGGTTCCTCTGGAATGGACTGAGACATCTGGGGGACTCTTGGAATGGTGGTACGACCATGGAGTTCCTCTCGCCTTTCCTGTTGAGAGTGCCTCCTCTTGAGATGCGACGGGAACGCCGGGAAATTTTTGCCGTTGAAAGCAGGGAAAGGATCCCTCATCTCGAGCTACGAGGGGGAAACGGGGCTCCTCTGGATGTGGGCGGGACCATCGTGCTTTCTCTCGAGTGGAGACGGGTATGGCGGTGAACTTCTTGAGTTGCAGCAAGGGTGTGAAAGACCCTTTCGAAGTTCCAGAGGTTAGGTGTCATTAGTCTCCAGACGCCTCATCGGAAATAGGCCTCATCTCGCCTGGAAGGGAGAACTTCCTGGATTTTCTCGAGTTGCGGCAGGTGTTCTCGAGTTACGACGGGGACCTCAGGGACCCGCCCTGTTGGCCTCAGGAGAGGCCAGTCCCTATGCGTGTTGCTAGGGGGCCCCTCGGGATTCCTCTCCCGTCGATACCGGGGCCAAAAACCTTGTGTGGAGTCAGGGCCGGAACCGAGGATTCCTCTCAGGGACTGATATGGATCTTTGGGTACTTCTGGAGACTCGCCAGGGGAGACAGGCCTCGTCTCGTGTGGGGGCATGCACGTGCACTTTCCTTCCAGGCTGTAGCAGCAATGTCACGCTTCCCGTCGCGTGGATCAAAGGATCTGCGGTTTTCCCTCGAGGCTTTCCCTCGAGGCTTTCCCACAGGGCTGTCCCACGTGACACCGTGGTGTGAGTCGATTCTCGCCGTGAAAAATGAGCCAGTGCAGGGCAAAGAGGTTCCTCTGGAATGGACTGAGACATCTGGGGGACTCTTGGAATGGTGGTACGACCATGGAGTTCCTCTCGCCTTTCCTGTTGAGAGTGCCTCCTCTTGAGATGCGACGGGAACGCCGGGAATTCTTTCCCGTTGAAAGCAGGGAAAGGATCCCTCATCTCGAGCTACGAGGGGGAAACGGGGCTCCTCTGGATGTGGGCGGGACCTTCGTGCTTCCTCTTGAGTGGACACGGGTATGGCGGTGAACTTCTTGAGTTGCAGCAAGGGTGTGAAAGACCCTTTCGAAGTTCCAGAGGTTAGGTGTCATTAGTCTCCAGACGCCTCATCGGAAATAGGCCTCATCTCGCCTGGAAGGGAGAACTTCCTGGATTTTCTCGATTTGCGGCAGGTGTTCTCGAGTTACGACGGGGACCTCAGGGACCCGCCCTGGTGGCCTCAGGAGAGGCCAGTCCCCATGCGAGTTGTTAGGGGGCCTCTCGGGATTCCTCTCCCGTCGATACCGGGGCCAAAAACCTTGTGTGGAGTCAGGGCCGGAACCGAGGATTCCTCTCAGGGGCTGACATGGATCTTTGGGTACTTCTGGAGTCTCCCCAGGGGAGTCAGGCCTCGTCTCGAGTGGGGGCATGCGCGTGCGCTTTCCTTCCAGGCTTTAGCAGCAATGTCACGCTTCCCGTCGCGTGGATCAAATGATGTGTGGTTTTCCCTCGAGGCTTTCCCTCGAGGCTTTCCCACAGGGCTGTCCCACGTGCCACCGTGGTGTGAGTCGATCCTCGGCGTGAAAGATGAGCCAGTGCAGGGCAAAGAGGTTCCTCTGGAATGGACTGAGACATCTGGGGGACTCTTGGAATGGTCGTACGACCATGGAGTTCCTCTCGCCTTTCCTGTTGAGAGTGCCTCCTCTTGAGATGCGACGGGAACGCCGGGAATTCTTTCCCGTTGAAAGCAGGGAAAGGATCCCTCATCTCGAGCTACGAGGGCGAAACGGGGCTCCTATGGATGTGGGCGGGACCATCGTGCTTCCTCTCGAGTGGAGACGGGTATGGCGGTGAACTTCTTGAGTTGCAGCAAGGGTGTGAAAGACCCTTTCGAAGTTCCAGAGGTTAGGTGTCATTAGACTCCAGACGCCTCATCGGAAATAGGCCTCATCTCGCCTGGAAGGGAGAACTTCCTGGATTTTCTCGAGTTGCGGCAGGTGTTCTCGAGTTTCGACGGGGACCTCAGGAACCCGCCCTGGTGGCCTCAGGAGAGGCCAGTCCCCATGCGAGTTGCTAGGGGGCCTCTCGGGATTCCTCTCCCGTCGATACCGGGGCCAAAAAGCTTGTGTGGAGTCAGGGCCGGAACCGAGGATTCCTCTCAGGGGCTGACATGGATCTTTGGGTACTTCTGGAGTCTCCCCAGTGGAGTCAGGCCTCGTCTCGAGTGGGGGCATGCACGTGCGCTTTCCTTTCAGGCTGTAGCAGCAATGTCACGCTTCCCGTCACGTGGATCAAAGGATATGTGGTTTTCCCTCGAGGCTTTCCCTCGAGGCTTTCCCACAGGGCTGTCCCACGTGCCACCGTGGTGTGAGTCGATCCTCGGCGTGAAAGATGAGCCAGTGCAGGGCAAAGAGCTTCCTCTGGAATGGACTGAGACATCTGGGGGACTCTTGGAATGGTGGTACGACCATGGAGTTCCTCTCGCCTTTCCTGTTGAGAGTGCCTCCTCTTGAGATGCGACGGGAACGCAGGGAATTCTTTCCCGTTGAAAGCAGGGAAAGGATCCCTCATCTCGAGCTACGAGGGGGAAACGGGGCTCCTCTGGATGTGGTCGGGACCATCGTGCTTCCTCTCGAGTGGAGACGGGTATGGTGGTGAACTTCTTGAGTTACAGCAAGGGTGTGAAAGACCCTTTCGAAGTTCCAGAGGTTAGGTGTCATTAGTCTCCAGACGCCTCATCGGAAATAAGCCTCATCTCGCCTGGAAGGGAGAACTTCCTGGATTTTCTCGAGTTGCGGCAGGTGTTCTCGAGTAACGACGGGGACCACAGGGACCGGCCCTGGTGGCCTCAGGAGAGGCCAGTCCCCATGCGAGTTGCTAGGGGGCCTCTCGGGATTCCTCTCCCGTCGATACCGGGGCCAAAAACCTTGTGTGGAGTCAGGGCCGGAACCGAGGATTCCTCTCAGGGGCTGACATGGATCTTTGGGTACTTCTGGAGTCTCCCCAGGGGAGTCAGGCCTCGTCTCGAGTGGGGGCATGCACGTGCGCTTTCCTTCCAGGCTGTAGCAGTAATGTCACGCTTCCCGTCGCGTGGATCAAAGGATCTGTGGTTTTCCCTCGAGGCTTTCCCTCGAGGCTTTCCCACAGGGCTGTCCCACGTGCCACCGTGGTGTGAGTCGATCCTCGGCGTGAAAGATGAGCCAGTGCAGGGCAAAGAGGTTCCTCTGGAATGGACTTAGACATCTGGGGGACTCTTGGAATGGTGGTACGACCATGGAGATCCTCTCGCCTTTCCTGTTGAGAGTGCCTCCTCTTGAGATGCGACGGGAACGCCGGGAATTCTTTCCCGTTGAAAGCAGGGAAAGGTTCCCTCATCTCGAGCACCGAGGGGAAAACGGGGCTCCTCTGGATATGGGCGGGACCATCGTGCTTCCTCTCGAGTGGAGACGGGTATGGCGGAGAACTTCTTGAGTTGCAGCAAGGGTGTGAAAGACCCTTTCAAAGTTCCAGAGGTTATGTGTCATTAGTCTCCAGACGCCTCATCGGAAATAGGCCTCATCTCGCCTGGAAGGGAGAACTTCCTGGATTTTCTCGAGTTGCGGCAGGTGTTCTTAAGTTACGACGGGGAACTCAGGGACCCGCCCTGGTGGCCTCAGGAGAGGCCAGTCCCCATGCGAGTTGCTAGGGGGCCTCTCGGGATTCCTCTCCCGTCGATACCGGGGCCAAAAAGCTTGTGTGGAGTCAGGGCCGGAACCGAGGATTCCTCTCAGGGGCTGACATGGATCTTTGGGTACTTCTGGAGTCTCCCCAGGGGAGTCAGGCCTCGTCTCGAGTGGGGGCATGCGCGTGCGCTTTCCTTCCAGGCTGTAGCAGCAATGTCACGCTTCCCGTCGCGTGGATCAAATGATGTGTGGTTTTCCCTCGAGGCTTTCCCACAGGGCTGTCCCACGTGCCACCGTGGTGTGAGTCGATACTCGGCGTGAAAGATGAGCCAGTGTAGGGCAAAGAGCTTCCTCTGGAATGGACTGAGACATCTGGGGGACTCTTGGAATGGTGGTACGACCATGGAGTTCCTCTCGCATTTCCTGTTGAGAGTGCCTCCTCTTGAGATGCGACGGGAACGCAGGGAATTCTTTCCCGTTGAAAGCAGGGAAAGGATCCCTCATCTCGAGCTACGAGGGGGAAACGGGGCTCCTCTGGATGTGGGCGGGACCATCGTGCTTCCTCTCGAGTGGAGACGGGTATGGTGGTGAACTTCTTGAGTTGCAGCAAGGGTGTGAAAGACCCTTTCGAAGTTCCAGAGGTTAGGTGTCATTAGTCTCCAGACGCCTCATCGGAAATAAGCCTCATCTCGCCTGGAAGGGAGAACTTCCTGGATTTTCTCGAGTTGCGGCAGGTGTTCTCGAGTAACGACGGGGACCTCAGGGACCGGCCCTGGTGGCCTCAGGAGAGGCCAGTCCCCATGGGAGTTGCTAGGGGGCCTCTCGGGATTCCTCTCCCGTCGATACCGGGGCCAAAAAGCTTGTGTGGAGTCAGGGCCGGAACCGAGGATTCCTCTCAGGGGCTGACATGGATCTTTGGGTACTTCTGGAGTCTCCCCAGGGGAGTCAGGCCTCGTCTCGAGTGGGGGCATGCACGTGCGCTTTCCTTCCAGGCTGTAGCAGTAATGTCACGCTTCCCGTCGCGTGGATCAAAGGATCTGTGGTTTTCCCTCGAGGCTTTCCCTCGAGGCTTTCCCACAGGGCTGTCCCACGTGCCACCGTGGTGTGAGTCGATCCTCGGCGTGAAAGATGAGGCAGTGCAGGGGAAAGAGGTTCCTCTGAAATGGACTGAGACATCTGGGGGACTCTTGGAATGGTGGTACGACCATGGAGTTCCTCTCGCCTTTCCTCTTGAGAGTGCCTCCTCTTGAGATGCGACGGGAACGCCGGGAATTCTTTCCCGTTGAAACCAGGGAAAGGATCCCTCATCTCGAGCTACGAGGGGGAAACGGGGCTCCTCTGGATGTGGGCGGGACCATCGTGCTTCCTTTCGAGTGGAGACGGGTATGGCGGTGAACTTCTTGAGTTGCAGCAAGGGTGTGAAAGACCCTTTCGAAGTTCCAGAGGTTTGGTGTCAATAGTCTCCAGAGGCCTCATCGGAAATAGGCCTCATCTCGCCTGGAAGGGAGAACTTCCTGGATTTTCTCGAGGTGTGGCAGGTGTTCTCGAGTTACGACGGGGACCTCAGGGACCCGCCCTGGTGGCCTCAGGAGAGGCCAGTCCCCATGCGAGTTGCTAGGGGGTCTCTCGGGATTCCTCTCCCGTCGATACCGGGGCCAAAAAGCTTGTGTGGAGTCAGGGCTGGAACCGAGGATTCTTCTCAGGGGCTGACATGGATCTTTGGGTACTTCTGGAGTCTCCCCAGGGGAGTCAGGCCTCGTCTCGAGTGGGGAATGCATGTGCGCTTTCCTTCCAGGCTGTAGCAGCAATGTCACGCTTCCCGTCGCGTGGATCAAAGGATCTGTGGTTTTCCCTCGAGGCTTTCCCTCGAGGCTTTCCCACAGGGCTGTCCCACGTGCCACCGTGTTGTGAGTCGATCCTCGGAGTGAAAGATGAGCCAGTGCAGGGCAAAGAGGTTCCTCTGAAATGGACTGAGACATCTGGGGGACTCTTGGAATGGTGGTACGACCATGGAGTTCCTCTCGCCTTTCCTGTTGAGAGTGCCTCCTCTTGAGATGCGACGGCAACGCCGGGAATTCTTTCCCGTTGAAAGCAGGGAAAGGATCCCTCATCTCGAGCTACGAGGGGGAAACGGGGCTCCTCTGGATGTGGGCGGGACCATCGTGCTTCCTCTCGAGTGGAGACGGGTATGGCGGTGAACTTCTTGAGTTGCACCAAGGGTGTGAAAGACCCTTTCGAAGTTCCAGAGGTTTGGTGTCATTAGTCTCCAGAGGCCTCATCGGAAATAGGCCTCATCTCGCCTGGAAGGGAGAACTTCCTGGATTTTCTCGAGTTGCGGCAGGTGTTCTCGAGTTACGACGGGGACCTCAGGGACCCGCCCTGATGGCCTCAGGAGAGGCCAGTCCCCATGCGAGTTGCTAGGGGGCCTCTCGGGATTCCTCTCCCGTCGATACCGGGGCCAAAAACCTTGTGTGGAGTCAGGGCCGGAACCGAGGATTCCTCTCAGGGGCTGACATGGATCTTTGGGTACTTCTGGAGTCTCCCCAGTGGAGTCAGACCTCGTCTCGAGTGGGGGCATGCACGTGCGCTTTCCTTCCAGGCTGTAGTAGCAATGTCACGCTTCCCGTCGCGTGGATCAAAGGATCTGTGGTTTTCCCTCGAGGCTTTCCCTCGAGGCTTTCCCACAGGGCTGTCCCACGTGCCACCGTGGTGTGAGTCGATCCTCGGAGTGAAAGATGAGCCAGTGCAGGGCAAAGAGGTTCCTCTGAAATGGACTGAGACATCTGGGGGACTCTTGGAATGGTGGTACGACCATGGAGTTCCTCTCGCCTTTCCTGTTGAGAGTGCCTCCTCTTGAGATGCGACGGCAACGCCGGGAATTCTTTCCCGTTGAAAGCAGGGAAAGGATCCCTCATCTCGAGCTACGAGGGGGAAACGGGGCTCCTCTGGATGTGGGCGGGACCATCGTGCTTCCTCTCGAGTGGAGACGGGTATGGCGGTGAACTTCTTGAGTTGCACCAAGGGTGTGAAAGACCCTTTCGAAGTTCCAGAGGTTTGGTGTCATTAGTCTCCAGAGGCCTCATCGGAAATAGGCCTCATCTCGCCTGGAAGGGAGAACTTCCTGGATTTTCTCGAGTTGCGGCAGGTGTTCTCGAGTTACGACGGGGACCTCAGGGACCCGCCCTGATGGCCTCAGGAGAGGCCAGTCCCCATGCGAGTTGCTAGGGGGCCTCTCGGGATTCCTCTCCCGTCGATACCGGGGCCAAAAACCTTGTGTGGAGTCAGGGCCGGAACCGAGGATTCCTCTCAGGGGCTGACATGGATCTTTGGGTACTTCTGGAGTCTCCCCAGTGGAGTCAGACCTCGTCTCGAGTGGGGGCATGCACGTGCGCTTTCCTTCCAGGCTGTAGTAGCAATGTCACGCTTCCCGTCGCGTGGATCAAAGGATCTGTGGTTTTCCCTCGAGGCTTTCCCTCGAGGCTTTCCCACAGGGCTGTCCCACGTGCCACCGTGGTGTGAGTCGATCCTCGGCGTGAAAGATGAGCCAGTGCAGGGCAAAGAGGTTCCTCTGGAATGGACTGAGACATCTGGGGGACTCTTGGAATGGTGGTACGACCATGGAGTTCCTCTCGCCTTTCCTGTTGAGAGTGCCTCCTCTTGAGATGCGACGGGAACGCCGGGAATTCTTTCCCGTTGAAAGCAGGGAAAGGATCCCTCATCTCGAGCTACTAGGGGGAAACGGGGCTCCTCTGGATGTGGGCGGGACCATCGTGCTTCCTCTCGAGTGGAGACGGGTATGGCGGTGAACTTCTTGAGTTGCAGCAAGGGTGTGAAAGACCCTTTCGAAGTTCCAGAGGTTAGGTGTCATTAGTCTCCAGACGCCTCATCGGAAATAGGCCTCATCTCGCCTGCAAGGGAGAACTTCCTGGATTTTCTCGAGTTGCGGCAGGTGTTCTCGAGTTTCTACGGGGACCTCAGGGACCCGCCCTGGTGGCCTCAGGAGAGGCCAGTCCCCATGCGAGTTGCTAGGGGGCCTCTCGGGATTCCTCTCCCGTCGATACCGGGGCCAAAAAGCTTGTGTGGAGTCAGGGCCGGAACCGAGGATTCCTCTCAGGGGCTGACATGGATCTTTGGGTACTTCTGGAGTCTCCCCAGTGGAGTCAGGCCTCGTCTCGAATGGAGGCATGCACGTGCGCTTTCCTTTCAGGCTGTAGCAGCAATGTCACGCTTCCCGTCACGTGGATCAAAGGATCTGTGGTTTTCCCTCGAGGCTTTCCCTCGAGGCTTTCCCACAGGGCTGTCCCACGTGCCACCGTGGTGTGAGTCGATCCTCGGCGTGAAAGATGAGCCAGTGCAGGGCAAAGAGGTTCCTCTGGAATGGACTGAGACATCTGGGGGACTCTTGGAATGGTGGTACGACCATGGAGTTCCTCTCGCCTTTCCTGTTGAGAGTGCCTCCTCTTGAGATGCGACGGGAACGCCGGGAATTCTTTCCCGTTGAAAGCAGGGAAAGGATCCCTCATCTCGAGCTACGAGGGGGAAACGGGGCTCCTCTGGATGTGGGCGGGACCATCGTGCTTCCTCTCTAGTGGAGACGGGTATGGCGGTGAACTTCTAGAGTTGCAGCAAGGGTGTGAAAGACCCTTTCGAAGTTCCAGAGGTTAGGTGTCATTAGTCTCCAGAGGCCTCATCGGAAATAGGCCTCATCTCGCCTGGAAGGGAGAACTTCCTGGATTTTCTCGAGTTGCGGCCGGTGTTCTCGAGTTACGACGGGGACCTCAGGGACCCGCCCTGGTGGCCTCAGGAAAGGCCAGTCCCTAGGCGAGTTGCTAGGGGGCCTCTCGGGATTCCTCTCCCGTTGATACCGAGGCCAAAAACCTTGTGTGGAGTCAGGGCCGGAACCGAGGATTCCTCTCAGGGGCTGACATGGAACTTTGGGTACTTCTGGAGTCTCCCCAGGGGAGTCAGGCCTCGTCTCAAGTGGGGGCATGCACGTGCGCTTTCCTTCCAGGCTGTAGCAGCAATGTCACGCTTCCCGTTGCGTGGATCAAAGGATCTGTGGTTTTCCCTCGAGGCTTTCCCTCGAGGCTTTCCCACAGGGCTGTCCCACGTGCCACCGTGGTGTGAGTCGATCCTCGGCGTGAAAGATGAGCCAGTGCAGGGCAAAGAGGTTCCTCTGGAATGGACTGAGACATATGGGGGACTCTTGGAATGGTGGTACGACCATGGAGTTCCTCTCGCCTTTCCTGTTGAGAGTGCCTCCTCTTGAGATGCGACGGGAACGCCCGGAATTTTTTCCCGTTGAAAGCAGGGAAAGGATCCCTCATCTCGAGCTACGAGGGGGAAACGGGGCTCCTCTGGATGTGGGCGGGACCATCGTGTTTTCTCTCGAGTGGAGACGGGTATGGCGGTGAACTTCTTGAGTTGCAGCAAGGGTGTGAAAGACCCTTTCGAAGTTCCAGAGGTTAGGTGTCATTAGTCTCCAGACGCCTCATCGGAAATAGGCCTCATCTCGCCTGGAAGGGAGAACTTCCTTGATTTTCTCGAGTTGCGGCAGGTGTTCTCGAGTTACGACGGGGACCTCAGGGACCCGCCCTGGTGGCCTCAGGAGAGGCCAGTCCCCATGCGAGTTGTTAGGGGGCCTCTCGGGATTCCTCTCCCGTCGATACCGGGGCCAAAAACCTTGTGTGGAGTCAGGGCCGGAACCGAGGATTCCTCTCAGGGGCTGACATGGATCTTTGGGTACTTCTGGAGTCTCCCCAGGGGAGTCAGGCCTCGTCTCGAGTGGGGGCATGCGCGTGCGCTTTCCTTCCAGGCTTTAGCAGCAATGTCACGCTTCCCGTCGCTTGGATCAAAGGATCTGTGGTTTTCCCTCGAGGCTTTCCCTCGAGGCTTTCCCACAGGGCTGTCCCACGTGCCACCGTGGTGTGAGTCGATCCTCGGCGTGAAAGATGAACCAGTGCAGGGCAAAGAGGTTCCTCTAGAATGGACTGAGACATCTGGGGGACTCTTGGAATGGTGGTACGACCATGGAGTTCCTCTCGCCTTTCCTGTTGAGAGTGCCTCCTCTTGAGATGCGACGGGAACGCCGGGAATTCTTTCCCGTTGAAAGCAGGGAAAGGATCCCTCATCTCGAGCTACGAGGGGGAAACGGGGCTCCTCTGGATGTGGGCGGGACCATCGTGCTTCCTCTCTAGTGGAGACGGGTATGGTGGTGAACTTCTTGAGTTGCAGCAAGGCTGTGAAATACCCTTTCGAAGTTCCAGAGGTAAGGTGTCATTGGTCTCCAGACGCCTCATCGGAAATAGGCCTCATCTCGCCTGGAAGGGAGAACTTCCTGGATTTTCTCGAGTTGCGGCAGGTGTTCTCGAGTTACGACGGGGACCTCAGGGACCCGCCCTGGTGGCCTCAGGAGAGGCCAGTCCCTATGCGAGTTGCTAGGGGGCCTCTCGGGATTCCTCTCCCGTCGATACCGGGGCCAAAAACCTTGTGTGGAGTCAGGGCCGGAACCGAGGATTCCTCTCAGGGGCTGACATGGATCTTTGGGTACTTCTGGAGTCTCCCCAGGGGAGTCAGGCCTCGTCTCGAGTGGGGGCATGGACGTGCACTTTCCTTCCAGGCTGTAGCAGCAATGTCACGCTTCCTGTCGCGTGGATCAAATGATGTGTGGTTTTCCCTAGAGGCTTTCCCACAGGGCTGTCCCACGTGCCACCGTGGTGTGAGTCGATCCTCGGCGTGAAAGATGAGCCAGTGCAGGGCAAAGAGGTTCCTCTGGAATGGACTGAGACATCTGGGGGACTCTTGGAATGGTGGTACGACCATGGAGTTCCTCTCGCCTTTCCTGTTGAGAGTGCCTCCTCTTGAGATGCGACTGGAACGCCGGGAATTTTTTCCCGTTGAAAGCAGGGAAAGGATCCCTCATCTCGAGCTACGAGGGGGAAACGGGGCTCCTCTGGATGTGGGCGGGACCATCGTGCTTTCTCTCGAGTGGAGACGGGTATGGCGGTGAACTTCTTGAGTTGCAACAAGGGTGTGAAAGACCCTTTCGAAGTTCCAGAGGTTAGGTGTCATTAGTCTCCAGACGCCTCATCGGAAATAGGCCTCATCTCGCCTGGAAGGGAGAACTTCCTTGATTTTCTCGAGTTGCAGCAGGTGTTCTCGAGTTACGACGGGGACCTCAGGGACCCGCCCTGTTGGCCTCAGGAGAGGCCAGTCCCTATGCGTGTTGCTAGGGGACCCCTCGGGATTCCTCTCCCGTCGATACAGGGGCCAAAAACCTTGTGTGGAGTCAGGGCCGGAACCGAGGATTCCTATCAGGGACTGCTATGGATCTTTGGGTACTTCTGGAGTCTCGTCAGGGGAGACAGGCCTCGTCTCGTGTGGGGGCATGAACGTGCACTTTCCTTCCAGGCTGTAGCAGCAATGTCACGCTTCCCGTAGCGTGGATCAAAGGATCTGCGGTTTTCCATCGAGGCTTTCCCTCGAGGCTTTCCCACAGGGCTGTCCCACGTGACACCGTGGTGTGAGTCGATCCTCGGCGTGAAAGATGAGCCAGTGCAGGGCAAAGAGGTTCCTCTGGAATGGACTGAGACATCTGGGGGACTCTTGGAATGGTGGTACGACCATGGAGTTCCTCTCGCCTTTCCTGTTGAGAGTGCCTCCTCTTGAGATGCGACGGGAACGCCGGGAATTCTTTCCCGTTGAAAGCAGGGAAAGGATCCCTCATCTCGAGCTACGAGGGGGAAACGGGGCTCCTCTGGATGTGGGCGGGACCATCGTGCTTCCTCTCGAGTGGAGACGGGTATGGCAGTGAACTTCTTGAGTTGCAGCAAGGGTGTGAAAGACCCTTTCGAAGTTCCAGAGGTTAGGTGTCATTAGTCTCCAGACGCCTCATCGGAAATAGGCCTCATCTCGCCTGGAAGGGAGAACTTCCTGGATTTTCTCGAGTTGCGGCAGGTGTTCTCGATTTACGACGGGGACCTCAGGGACCCGCCATGGTGGCCTCAGGAGAGGCCAGTCCCCATGCGAGTTGCTAGGGGGCCTCTCGGGATTCCTCTCCCGTCGATACCGGGGCCAAAAACCTTGTGTGCAGTCAGGGCCGGAACCGAGGATTCCTCTCAGGGGCAGACATGGATCTTTGGGTACTTCTGGAGTCTCCCCAGGGGAGTCAGGCCTCGTCTCGAGTGGGGGCATGCACGTGCGCTTTCCTTCCAGGCTGTAGCAGCAATGTCACGCTTCCCGTCGCGTGGATCAAAGATCTGTGGTTTTCCCTCGAGGCTTTCCCTCGAGGCTTTCCCACAGGGCTGTCCCAAGTGCCACCGTGTTGTGAGTCGATCCTCGGCGTGAAAGATGAGCCAGTGCAGGGCAAAGAGGTTCCTCTGGAATGGACTGATACATCTGGGGGACTCTTGGAATGGTGGTACGACCATGGAGTTCCTCTCGCCTTTCCTGTTGAGAGTGCCTCCTCTTGAGATGCGACGGGAACGCCGGGAATTCTTTCCCGTTGAAAGCAGGGAAAGGATCCCTCATCTCGAGCTACGAGGGGGAAACGGGGCTCCTCTGGATGTGGGCGGGACCATCGTGCTTCCTCTCGAGTGGAGACGGGTATGGCGGTGAACTTCTTGAGTTGCAGCAAGGGTGTGAAAGACCCTTTCGAAGTTCCAGAGGTTTGGTGTCATTAGTCTCCAGAGGCCTCATCGGAAATAGGCCTCATCTCGCCTGGAAGGGAGAACTTCCTGGATTTTTCGAGTTGCGGCAGGTGTTCTCGAATTACGACGGGGACCTCAGGGACCCGCCCTGGTGGCCTCCGGAGAGGCCAGTCCCCATGCGAGTTGCTAGGGGGCCTCTCGGGATTCCTCTCCCGTCGATACCGGGGCCAAAAACCTTGTGTGGAGTCAGGGCCGGAACCGAGGATTCCTCTCAGGGGCTGACATGGATCTTTGGGTACTTCTGGAGTCTCCCCAGTGGAGTCAGGCCTCGTCTCGAGTGGGGGCATGCACGTGCGCTTTCCTTTCAGGCTGTAGCAGCAATGTCACACTTCCCGTCACGTGGATCAAAGGATCTGTGGTTTTCCCTCGAGGCTTTCCCTCGAGGCTTTCCCACAGGGCTGTCCCACGTGCCACCGTGGTGTGAGTCGATCCTCGGCGTGAAAGAAGAGCCAATGCAGGGCAAAGAGGTTCCTCTGGAATGGACTGAGACATCTGGGGGACTCTTGGAATGGTGGTACGACCATGGAGTTCCTCTCGCCTTTCCTGTTGAGAGTGCCTCCTCTTGAGATGCGACGGGAACGCCGGGAATTTTTTCGCGTTGAAAGCAGGGAAAGGATCCCTCATCTCGAGCTACGAGGGGGAAACGGGGCTCCTCTGGATGTGGGCGGGACCATCGTGCTTTCTCTCGAGTGGAGACGGGTATGGCGGTGAACTTCTTGAGTTGCAACAAGGGTGTGAAAGACCCTTTCGAAGTTCCAGAGGTTAGGTGTCATTAGTCTCCAGACGCCTCATCGGAAATAGGCCTCATCTCGCCTGGAAGGGAGAACTTCCTTGATTTTCTCGAGTTGCAGCAGGTGTTCTCGAGTTACGACGGGGACCTCAGGGACCCGCCTTGTTGGCCTCAGGAGAGGCCAGTCCCTATGCGTGTTGCTAGGGGGCCCCTCGGGATTCCTCTCCCGTAGATACCGGGGCCAAAAACCTTGTGTGGAGTCAGGGCCGGAACCGAGGATTCCTCTCAGGGGCTGATATGGATCTTTGGATACTTCTGGAGTCTCGCCAGGGGAGACAGGCCTCGTTTCGTGAGGGGGCATGCACGTGCACTTTCCTTCCAGGCTTTAGCAGCAATGTCACGCTTCCCGTGGCGTGGATCAAAGGATCTGTGGTTTTCCCTCGAGGCTTTCCCTCGAGGCTTTCCCACAGGGCTGTCCCACGTGCCACCGTGGTGTGAGTCGATCCTCGGCGTGAAAGATGAGCCAGTGCAGGGCAAAGAGGATCCTCTGGAATGGACTGAGACATCTGGGGGACTCTTGGAATGGTGGTACGACCATGGAGTTCCTCTCGCCTTTCCTGTTGAGACTGCCTCCTCTTGAGATGCGACGGGAACGCCGGGAATTCTTTCCCGTTTAAAGCAGGGAAAGGATCCCTCATCTCGAGCTACGAGGGGGAAACGGGGCTCCTCTGGATGTGGGCGGGACCATCGTGCTTCCTCTCGAGTGGAGACGGGTATGGCGGTGAACTTCTTGAGTCGCAGCAAGGGTGTGAAAGACCCTTTCGAAGTTCCAGAGGTTAGGTGTCATTAGTCTCCAGACGCCTCATCGGAAATAGGCCTCATCTCGCCTGGAAGGGAGAACTTCCTGGATTTTCTCGAGTTGCGGCAGGTGTTCTCGAGTTACGACAGGGACCTCAGGGACCCGCCCTGGTGGCCTCAGGAGAGGCCAGTCCCCATGCGAGTTGCTAGGGGGCCTCTCGGGATTCCTCTCCCGTCGATACCGGGGCCAAAAACCTTGTGTGGAGTCAGGGCCGGAAACGAGGATGCCTCTCAGGGGCTGACATGGATCTTTGGGTACTTCTGGAGTCTCCCCAGGGGAGTCAGGCCTCGTCTCGAGTGGGGGCATGCACGTGCGCTTTCCTTTCAGGCTGTAGCAGCAATGTCACGCTTCCCGTCGCGTGGATCAAAGGATCTGTGGTTTTCCCTCGAGGCTTTCCCTCGAGGCTTTCCCACAGGGCTGTCCCACGTGCCACCGTGGTGTGAGTCGATCCTCGGCGTGAAAGATGAGCCAGTGCAGGGCAAAGAGGTTCCTCTGGAATGGACTGAGACATCTGGGGGACTCTTGGAATGGTGGTACGACCATGGAGTTCCTCTCGCCTTTCCTGTTGAGAGTGCCTCCTCTTGAGATGCGACGGGAACGCCGGGAATTCTTTTCCGTTGAAAGCAGGGAAAGGATCCCTCATCTCGAGCTACGAGGGGGAAACGGGGCTCCTTTGGATGTTGTCGGGACCATCGTGCTTCCTCTCGAGTGGAGACGGGTATGGTGGTGAACTTCTTGAGTTGCAGCAAGGGTGTGAAAGACCCTTTCGAAGTTCCAGAGGTTAGGTGTCATTAGTCTCCAGACGCCTCATCGGAAATAGGCCTCATCTCGCCTGGAAGGGAGAACTTCCTGGATTTTCTCGAGTTGCGGCAGGTGTTCTCGAGTTACGACGGGGACCTCAGGGACCGGCCCTGGTGGCCTCAGGAGAGGCCAGTCCCCATGCGAGTTGCTAGGGGCCCTCTCGGGATTCCTCTCCCGTCGATACCGGGGCCAAAAACCTTGTGTGGAGTCAGGGCCGGAACCGAGGATTCCTCTCAGGGGCTGATATGGATCTTTGGATACTTCTGGAGTCTCGCCAGGGGAGACAGGCCTCGTTTCGTGAGGGGGCATGCACGTGCACTTTCCTTCCAGGCTGTAGCAGCAATGTCACGCTTCCCGTCACGTGGATCAAAGGATCTGTGGTTTTCCCTCGAGGCTTTCCCTCGAGGATTTCCCACAGGGCTGTCCCACGTGCCACCGTGGTGTGAGTCGATCCTCGGCGTGAAAGATGAGCCAGTGCAGGGCAAAGAGGTTCCTCTGGAATGGACTGAGACATCTGGGGGACTCTTGGAATGGTGGTACGACCATGGAGTTCCTCTCGCCTTTCCTGTTGAGAGTGCCTCCTCTTGAGATGCGACGGGAACGCCGGGAATTCTTTCCCGTTGAAAGCAGGGAAAGGATCCCTCATCTCGAGCTCCGAGGGGGAAACGGGGCTCCTCTGGATGTGGGCGGGACCATCGTGCTTCCTCTCGAGTGGAGACGGGTATGGCGGTGAACTTCTTGAGTTGCAGCAAGGGTGTGAAAGACCCTTTCGAAGTTCCAGAGGTTTGGTGTCATTAGTCTCCAGAGGCCTCATCGGAAATAGGCCTCATCTCGCCTGGAAGGGAGAACTTCCTGGATTTTCTCGAGTTGCGGCAGGTGTTCTCGAGTTACGACGGGGACCTCAGGGACCCGCCCTGGTGGCCTCAGGAGAGGCCAGTCCCCATGCGAGTTGCTAGGGGGTCTCTCGGGATTCCTCTCCCGTCGATACCGGGGCCAAAAAGCTTGTGTGGAGTCAGGGCCGGAACCGAGGATTCCTCTCAGGGGCTGACATGGATCTTTGGGTACTTCTGGAGTCTCCCCAGGGGAGTCAGGCCTCGTCTCGAGTGGGGGCATGCTCGTGCGCTTTCCTTCCAGGCTGTAGCAGCAATGTCACGCTTCCCGTCGCGTGGATCAAAGGATCTGTGGTTTTCCCTCGAGGCTTTCCCTCGAGGCTTTCCCACAGGGCTGTCCCACGTGCCACCGTGGTGTGAGTCGATCCTCGGCGTGAAAGATGAGCCAGTGCAGGGCAAAGAGGTTCCTCTGGAATGGACTGAGACATCTGGGGGACTCTTGGAATGGTGGTACGACCACGGAGTTCCTCTCGCCTTTCCTGTTGAGAGTGCCTCCTCTTGAGATGTGACGGGAACGCCGGGAATTCTTTCCCGTTGAAAGCAGGGAAAGGATCCCACATCTCGAGCTCCGAGGGGGAAACGGGGCACCTCTGGATGTGGGCGGGACCATCGTGCTTCCTCTCGAGTGGAGACGGGTATGGCGGTGAACTTCTTGAGTTGCAGCAAGGGTGTGAAAGACCCTTTCGAAGTTCCAGAGGTTAGGTGTCATTAGTCTCCAGACGCCTCATCGGAAATAGGCCTCATTTCGCCTGGAAAGGAGAACTTCCTGGATTTTCTCGAGTTGCGGCAGGTGTTCTCGAGTTACGTCGGGGACCTCAGGGACCCGCCCTGGTGGCCTCAGGAACGGCCAGTCCCCATGCTAGTTGCTAGGGGGCCTCCCGGGATTCCTCTCCCGTCGATACCGGGGCCAAAAACCTTGTGTGGAGTCAGGGCCGGAACCGAGGATTCCTCTCAGGGGCTGACATGGATCTTTGGGTACTTCTGGAGTCTCCCCAGGGGAGTCAGGCCTCGTCTCGAGTGGGGGCATGCACGTGCGCTTTCCTTCCAGGCTGTAGCAGCAATGTCATGCTTCCCGTGGCGTGGATCAAAGGATCTGTGGTTTTCCCTCGAGGCTTTCCCTCGAGGCTTTCCCACAGGGCTGTCCCTCGTGCCACCGAGGTGTGAGTCGATCCTCGGCGTGAAAGATGAGCCAGTACAGGGCAAAGAGGTTCCTCTGGAATGGACTGAGACATCGGGGGGACTCTTGGAATGGTGGTACGGCCATGGAGCTCCTCTCGCCTTTCTTGTTGAGAGTGCCTCCTCTAGAGATGCGACGGAAACGCCGGGAATTCTTTCCCATTGAAAGCAGGGAAAGGATCCCTCATCTCGAGCTACGAGGTGGAAACGGGGCTCCTCTGGATGTGGGCGGGACCATCGTGCTTCCTCTCGAGTGGAAACGGGTATGGCGGTGAACTTCTTGAGTTGCAGCAAGGGTGTGAAAGACCCTTTCGAAGTTCCAGAGGTTAGGTGTCATTAGTCTCCAGACGCCTCATCGGAAATAGGCCTCATCTCGCCTGGAAGGGAGAACTTCCTGGATTTTCTCGAGTTGCGGCAGGTGTTCTCGAGTTACGACGGGGACCTCAGGGACCCGCCCTGGTGGCCTCAAGAACGGCCAGTCCCCATGCTAGTTGCTAGGGGGCCTCTCGGGATTCCTCTCCCGTCGATACCGGGGCCAAAAACCTTGTGTGGATTCAGGGCCGGAACCGAGGATTCCTCTCAGGGGCTGACATGGATCTTTGGGTACTTCAGGAG
Source organism: Capricornis sumatraensis (assembly GCF_032405125.1). Classification (NCBI taxonomy): domain Eukaryota; kingdom Metazoa; phylum Chordata; class Mammalia; order Artiodactyla; family Bovidae; genus Capricornis; species Capricornis sumatraensis. The sequence goes on along the minus strand of NC_091080.1, from coordinate 4,777,491 downwards.
TCTCCCCAGGGGAGTCAGGCCACGTTTCGTGTGGGGGCATGCACGTGCGCTTTCCTTCCAGGCTGTAGCAGCAATGTCACGCTTCCCGTCGCGTGGATCAAGGGATCTGTGGTTTTCCCTCGAGGCTTTCACTCGAGGCTTTCCCACAGGGCTGTCTCACGTGCCACCGTGGTGTGAGTCGATCCTCGGCGTGAAAGATGAGCCAGTGCAGGGCAAAGAGGTTCCTCTGGAATGGACTGAGACATCTGGGGTCTCTTGGAATGGTGGTACGACCATGGAGTTCCTCTCGCCTTTCCTGTTGAGAGTGCCTCCTCTTGAGATGCGACAGGAACCCCGGAATTCTTTCCCATTTAAAGCAGGGAAAGGATCCCTCATCTTGAGCTCGAGGGGGAAACGGGGCTCCTCTGGTTGTGGGTGGGACGATCGTGCTTCCTCTCCAGTGGAGACGGGTATGGCGGTGAACTACTTGAGTTGCAGCAAGGGTGTGAAAGACCCTTTCGAAATTCCATAGGTTAGGTGTCATTAGTCTCCAGACGCCTCATCGGAAATAGGCCTCATTTCGCCTGGAAAGGAGAACTTCCTGGATTTTCTCGAGTTGCGGCAGGTGTTCTCAAGTTAAGACGGGGACCTCAGGGACCCGCCCTGGTGGCCTCAGGAACGGCCAGTCCCCATGCTAGTTGCTAGGGGGCCTCTCGGGATTCCTCTCCCGTCGATACCGGGGCCAAAAACCTTGTGTGGAGTCAGGGCCGGAACCGAGGATTCCTCTCAGGGGCTGACATGGATCTTTGGGTACTTCTGGAGTCTCCCCAGGGGAGTCAGGACTCGTCTCGAGTGGGGGCATGCACGTGCGCTTTCCTTCCAGGCTGTAGCAGCAATGTCACACTTCCCGTCGCGTGGATCAAAGGATCTGTGGTTTTCCCTCGAGGCCTTCCCTCGAGGCTTTCCCACAGGGCTGTCCCACGTGCCACCGTGGTGTGAGTCGATCCTCGGCGTGAAAGATGAGCCAGTGCAGGGCAAAGAGGCTCCTCTGGAATGGACTGAGACATCTGGGGGACTCTTGGAATGGTGGTACGACCATGGAGTTCCTCTCGCCTTTCCTGTTGAGAGTGCCTCCTCTTGAGATGCGACGGGAACGCCGGGAATTCTTTCCCGTTGAAAGCAGGGAATGGATCCCTCATCTCGAGCTCCGAGGGGGAAACGGGTCTCCTCTGGATGTGGGCGGGACCATCGTGCTTCCTCTCGAGTGGAGACGGGTATGGCGGTGAACTTCTTGAGTTGCAGCAAGGGTGTGAAAGACCCTTTCGAAGTTCCAGAGTTTATGTGTCATTAGTCTCCAGACGCCTCATCGGAAATAGGCCTCATCTTGCCTGGAAGGGAGAACTTCCTGGATTTTCTCGAGTTGCGGCAGGTGTTCTCGAGTTACGACGGGGACCTCAGGGACCCGCCCTGGTGGCCTCAGGAGAGGCCAGTACCCATGCGAGTTGCTAGGGGGCCTCTCGGGATTCCTCTCCCGTCGATACCGGGGCCAAAAACCTTGTGTGGAGTCAAGGCCGGAACCGAGGATTCCTCTCAGGGGCTGACATGGATCTTTGGGTACTTGTGGAGTCTCCCCAGGGGAGTCAGGCCTCGTCTCGAGTGGGGGCATGCACGTGCGCTTTCCTTCCAGGCTGTAGCAGCAATGTCACGCTTCCCGTCGCGTGGATCAAAGGATCTGTGGTTTTCCCTCGAGGCTTTCCCTCGAGGCTTTCCCACAGGGCTGTCCCACGTGCCACCGTGGTGTGAGTCGATCCTCGGCGTGAAAGATGAGCCAGTGCAGGGCAAAGAGGTTCCTCTGGAATGGACTGAGACATCTGGGGGACTCTTGGAATGGTGGTACGACCACGGAGTTCCTCTCGCCTTTCCTGTTGAGAGTGCCTCCTCTTGAGATGTGACGGGAACGCCGGGAATTCTTTCCCGTTGAAAGCAGGGAAAGGATCCCACATCTCGAGCTCCGAGGGGGAAACGGGGCACCTCTGGATGTGGGCGGGACCATCGTGCTTCCTCTCGAGTGGAGACGGGTATGGCGGTGAACTTCTTGAGTTGCAGCAAGGGTGTGAAAGACCCTTTCGAAGTTCCAGAGGTTAGGTGTCATTAGTCTCCAGACGCCTCATCGGAAATAGGCCTCATTTCGCCTGGAAAGGAGAACTTCCTGGATTTTCTCGAGTTGCGGCAGGTGTTCTCGAGTTACGTCGGGGACCTCAGGGACCCGCCCTGGTGGCCTCAGGAACGGCCAGTCCCCATGCTAGTTGCTAGGGGGCCTCTCGGGATTCCTCTCCCGTCGATACCGGGGCCAAAAACCTTGTGTGGAGTCAGGGCCGGAACCGAGGATTCCTCTCAGGGGCTGACATGGATCTTTGGGTACTTCTGGAGTCTCCCCAGGGGAGTCAGGCCTCGTCTCGAGTGGGGGCATGCACGTGCGCTTTCCTTCCAGGCTGTAGCAGCAATGTCATGCTTCCCGTGGCGTGGATCAAAGGATCTGTGGTTTTCCCTCGAGGCTTTCCCTCGAGGCTTTCCCACAGGGCTGTCCCTCGTGCCACCGAGGTGTGAGTCGATCCTCGGCGTGAAAGATGAGCCAGTACAGGGCAAAGAGGTTCCTCTGGAATGGACTGAGACATCGGGGGGACTCTTGGAATGGTGGTACGGCCATGGAGCTCCTCTCGCCTTTCCTGTTGAGAGTGCCTCCTCTAGAGATGCGACGGAAACGCCGGGAATTCTTTCCCATTGAAAGCAGGGAAAGGATCCCTCATCTCGAGCTACGAGGTGGAAACGGGGCTCCTCTGGATGTGGGCGGGACCATCGTGCTTCCTCTCGAGTGGAAACGGGTATGGCGGTGAACTTCTTGAGTTGCAGCAAGGGTGTGAAAGACCCTTTCGAAGTTCCAGAGGTTAGGTGTCATTAGTCTCCAGACGCCTCATCGGAAATAGGCCTCATCTCGCCTGGAAGGGAGAACTTCCTGGATTTTCTCGAGTTGCGGCAGGTGTTCTCGAGTTACGACGGGGACCTCAGGGACCCGCCCTGGTGGCCTCAAGAACGGCCAGTCCCCATGCTAGTTGCTAGGGGGCCTCTCGGGATTCCTCTCCCGTCGATACCGGGGCCAAAAACCTTGTGTGGATTCAGGGCCGGAACCGAGGATTCCTCTCAGGGGCTGACATGGATCTTTGGGTACTTCAGGAGTCTCCCCAGGGGAGTCAGGCCACGTTTCGTGTGGGGGCATGCACGTGCGCTTTCCTTCCAGGCTGTAGCAGCAATGTCACGCTTCCCGTCGCGTGGATCAAGGGATCTGTGGTTTTCCCTCGAGGCTTTCACTCGAGGCTTTCCCACAGGGCTGTCTCACGTGCCACCGTGGTGTGAGTCGATCCTCGGCGTGAAAGATGAGCCAGTGCAGGGCAAAGAGGTTCCTCTGGAATGGACTGAGACATCTGGGGTCTCTTGGAATGGTGGTACGACCATGGAGTTCCTCTCGCCTTTCCTGTTGAGAGTGCCTCCTCTTGAGATGCGACAGGAACCCCGGAATTCTTTCCCATTTAAAGCAGGGAAAGGATCCCTCATCTTGAGCTCGAGGGGGAAACGGGGCTCCTCTGGTTGTGGGTGGGACGATCGTGCTTCCTCTCCAGTGGAGACGGGTATGGCGGTGAACTACTTGAGTTGCAGCAAGGGTGTGAAAGACCCTTTCGAAATTCCATAGGTTAGGTGTCATTAGTCTCCAGACGCCTCATCGGAAATAGGCCTCATTTCGCCTGGAAAGGAGAACTTCCTGGATTTTCTCGAGTTGCGGCAGGTGTTCTCAAGTTAAGACGGGGACCTCAGGGACCCGCCCTGGTGGCCTCAGGAACGGCCAGTCCCCATGCTAGTTGCTAGGGGGCCTCTCGGGATTCCTCTCCCGTCGATACCGGGGCCAAAAACCTTGTGTGGAGTCAGGGCCGGAACCGAGGATTCCTCTCAGGGGCTGACATGGATCTTTGGGTACTTCTGGAGTCTCCCCAGGGGAGTCAGGACTCGTCTCGAGTGGGGGCATGCACGTGCGCTTTCCTTCCAGGCTGTAGCAGCAATGTCACACTTCCCGTCGCGTGGATCAAAGGATCTGTGGTTTTCCCTCGAGGCCTTCCCTCGAGGCTTTCCCACAGGGCTGTCCCACGTGCCACCGTGGTGTGAGTCGATCCTCGGCGTGAAAGATGAGCCAGTGCAGGGCAAAGAGGCTCCTCTGGAATGGACTGAGACATCTGGGGGACTCTTGGAATGGTGGTACGACCATGGAGTTCCTCTCGCCTTTCCTGTTGAGAGTGCCTCCTCTTGAGATGCGACGGGAACGCCGGGAATTCTTTCCCGTTGAAAGCAGGGAATGGATCCCTCATCTCGAGCTCCGAGGGGGAAACGGGTCTCCTCTGGATGTGGGCGGGACCATCGTGCTTCCTCTCGAGTGGAGACGGGTATGGCGGTGAACTTCTTGAGTTGCAGCAAGGGTGTGAAAGACCCTTTCGAAGTTCCAGAGTTTATGTGTCATTAGTCTCCAGACGCCTCATCGGAAATAGGCCTCATCTTGCCTGGAAGGGAGAACTTCCTGGATTTTCTCGAGTTGCGGCAGGTGTTCTCGAGTTACGACGGGGACCTCAGGGACCCGCCCTGGTGGCCTCAGGAGAGGCCAGTACCCATGCGAGTTGCTAGGGGGCCTCTCGGGATTCCTCTCCCGTCGATACCGGGGCCAAAAACCTTGTGTGGAGTCAAGGCCGGAACCGAGGATTCCTCTCAGGGGCTGACATGGATCTTTGGGTACTTGTGGAGTCTCCCCAGGGGAGTCAGGCCTCGTCTCGAGTGGGGGCATGCACGTGCGCTTTCCTTCCAGGCTGTAGCAGCAATGTCACGCTTCCCGTCGCGTGGATCAAAGGATCTGTGGTTTTCCCTCGAGGCTTTCGCTCGAGGCTTTCCCACAGGGCTGTCCCACGTGCCACCGTGGTGTGAGTCGATCCTCGGCGTGAAAGATGAGCCAGTGCAGGGTAAAGAGGCTTCTCTGGAATGGACTGAGACATCTGGGGGACTCTTGGAATGGTGGTACGACCATGGAGTTCCTCTCGCCTTTCCTGTTGAGAGTGCCTCCTCTTGAGATGCGACGGGAACGCCGGGAATTCTTTCCCGTTGAAAGCAGGGAATGGATCCCTCATCTCGAGCTACGAGGGGGAAACGGGGCTCCTCTGGATGTGGGCGGGACCATCGTGCTTCCTCTCGAGTGGAGACGGGTATGGCGGTGAACTTCTTGAGTTGCAGCAAGGGTGTGAAAGACCCTTTCGAAGTTCCAGAGGTTAGGTGTCATTTGTCTCCAGAGGCCTCATCGGAAATAGGCATCATCTCGCCTGGAAGGGAGAACTTCCTGGATTTTCTCGAGTTGCGGCAGGTGTTCTCGAGTTACGACGGGGACCTCAGGGACCCGCCCTGGTGGTCTCAGGAGAGGCCAGTCCCCTTGCGAGTTGCTAGGGGGCCTCTCGGGATTCCTCTCCCGTCGATACCGGGGCCAAAAACCTTGTGTGGAGTCAGGGCCGGAACCGAGGATTCCTCTCAGGGGCTGACATGGATCTTTGGGTACTTGTGGAGTCTCCCCAGGGGAGTCAGGCCTCGTCTCGAGTGGGGGCATGCACGTGCGCTTTCCTTCCAGGCTGTAGCAGCAATGTCACGCTTCCCGTCGCGTGGATCAAAGGATCTGTGGTTTTCCCTCGAGGCTTTCGCTCGAGGCTTTCCCACAGGGCTGTCCCACGTGCCACCGTGGTGTGAGTCGATCCTCGGCGTGAAAGATGAGCCAGTGCAGGGCAAAGAGGCTCCTCTGGAATGGACTGAGACATCTGGGGGACTCTTGGAATGGTGGAACGACCATGGAGTTCCTCTCGCCTTTCCTGTTGAGAGTGCCTCCTCTTGAGATGCGACGGGAACGCCGGGAATTCTTTCCCGTTGAAAGCAGGGAATGGATCCCTCATCTCGAGCTACGAGGGGGAAACGGGGCTCCTCTGGATGTGGGCGGGACCATCGTGCTTCCTCTCGAGTGGAGACGGGTATGGCGGTGAACTTCTTGAGTTGCAGCAAGGGTGTGAAAGACCCTTTCGAAGTTCCAGAGGTTAGGTGTCATTTGTCTCCAGAGGCCTCATCGGAAATAGGCCTCATCTCGCCTGGAAGGGAGAACTTCCTGGATTTTCTCGAGTTGCGGCAGGTGTTCTCGAGTTACGACGGGGACTTCAGGGACCCGCCCTGGTGGCCTCAGGAGAGGCCAGTCCCCATGCGAGTTGCTAGGGGGCCTCTCGGGATTCCTCTCCCGTCGATACCGGGGCCAAAAACCTTGTGTGGAGTCAGGGCCGGAACCGAGGATTCCTCTCAGGGGCTGACATGGATCTTTGGGTACTTCTGGAGTCTCCCCAGGGGAGTCAGGCCTCGTCTCGAGTGGGGGCATGCACGTGCGCTTTCCTTCCAGGCTGTAGCAGCAATGTCACGCTTCCCGTCGCGTGGATCAAAGGATCTGTGGTTTACCCTCGAGGCTTTCCCACAGGGCTGTCCCACGTGCCACCATGGTGTGAGTCGATCTTCGTTTTGAAAGATGAGCCAGTGCAGGGCAAAGAGGTTCCTCTGGAATGGACTGAGAAATCTCGGGGACTCTTGGAATGGTGGTACGACCATGGAGTTCCTCTCGTCTTTCCTGTTGAGAGTGCCTCCTCTTGAGATGCGACGGGAACGCCGATAATACTTTCCCGTTGATAGCAGGGAAAGGATCCCTCATCTCGAGCTACGAGGGGGAAACGGGGCTCCTCTGGTTTTGGTGGGACGATCGTGCTTCCTCTCGAGTGGAGACGGGTATGGCGGTGAACTACTTGAGTTGCAGCAAGGGTGTGAAAGACCCTTTCGAAGTTCCAGAGGTTAGGTGTCATTAGTCTCCAGACACCTCATCGGAAATAGGCCTCATCTCGCCTGGAAGGGAGAACTTCCTGGATTTTCTCGAGTTGCAGCAGGTGTTCTCGAGTTACGACGGGGACCTCAGGGACCCGCCCTGGTGGCATCAGGAAAGGCCAGTCCCCATTCGAGTTGCTAGGGTGCCTCTCGGTAGTTCTCTCCCGTCGATACCAGGACCAAAATCCTTGTGTGGAGTCAGGGCCGGAACCGAGGATTCCTCTCATTGGCTGACATGGATCTTTGGGTCTTTCTGGAGTCTCCCGAGGGGAATCAGGCCTCGTCTCGAGTGGAGGCATGCACGTGCGCTTTCCTTCCAGCCTGTAGCAGCAATGTCACGCTTCCCGTCGCGTGGATCAAAGGATCTGTGGTTTTCCATCGAGGCTTTCCCTTGAGGCTTTCCCACAGGGCTGTCCCACGTGACACCGTGGTGTGAGTCGATCCTCGTCGTGAAAGATGAGCCAGTACAGGGCAAAGAGGTTCCTCTGGAGTGGACTGAGACATCTGGGGGACTCTTGGAATGGTGGTACGACCATGGAGTTCCTCTCGCCTTTCCTGTTGAGAGTGCCTCCTCTTGAGATGTGACGGGAACGCCGGGAATTCTTTCCCGTTGAAAGCAGGGAAAGGATCCCACATCTCGAGCTCCGAGGGGGAAATGGGGCACCTCTGGATGTGGGCGGGACCATCGTGCTTCATCTCGAGTGGAGACGGGTATGGCGGTGAACTTCTTGAGTTGCAGCAAGGGTGTGAAAGACCCTTTCGAAGTTCCAGAAGTTAGGTGTCATTAGTCTCCAGACGCCTCATCGGAAATAGGCCTCATCTCGCCTGGAAGGGAGAACTTCCTGGATTTTCTCGAATTGCGGCAGGTGTTCTCGAGTTAAGACGGGGACCTCAGGGACCCGCCCTGGTGGCCTCAGGAGAGGCCAGTCCCCATGCGATTTGCTAGGGGGCCTCTCGGGACTCCTCTCCCGTCGATACCGGGGCCAAAAACCTTGTGTGGAGTCAGGGCCGGAACCGAGCATTCCTCTCAGGGGCTGACATGGATCTTTGGGTACTTGTGGAGTCTCCCCAGGGGAGTCAGGCCTCGTCTCGAGTGGGAGCATGCACGTGTGCTTTCCTTCCAGGCTGTAGCAGCAATGTCACGCTTCCCGTGGCGTGGATCAAAGGATCTGTGGTTTTCCCTCGAGGCTTTCCCTCGAGGCTTTCCCACAGGGCTGTCCCACGTGCCACCGTGGTGTGAGTCGATCCTCGGCCTGAAAGATGAGCCAGTACAGGGCAAAGAGGTTCCTCTGGAATGGACTGAGACATCTGGGGGACTCTTGGAATGGTGGTACGACCATGGAGCTCCTCTCGCCTTTCCTGTTGAGAGTGCCTCCTCTTGAGATGCGACGGAAACGCCGGGAATTCTTTCCCGTTGAAAGCAGGGAAAGGATCCCTCATCTTGAGCTACGAGGGGGAAACGGGGCTCCTCTGGAAGTGGGCGGGACCATCGTGCTTCCTCTCGAGTGGAGACGGGTATGGCGGTGAACTTCTTGAGTTGCAGCAAGGGTGTGAAAGACCCTTTCGAAGTTCCAGAGGTTAGGTGTCATTAGTCTCCAGACGCCTCATCGGAAATAGGCCTCATCTCGCCTGGAAGGGAGAACTTCCTGGATTCTCTCGAATTGCGGCAGGTGTTCTCGAGTTAAGACGGGGACCTCAGGGACCCGCCCTGGTGGCCTCAGGAACGGCCAGTCCCCATGCGAGTTGCTAGGGGGCCTCTCGGGATTCCTCTCCCGTCGATACCGGGGCCAAAAACCTTGTGTGGAGTCAGGGCCGGAACCGAGGATTCCTCTCAGGGGCTGACATGGATCTTTGGGTACTTCTGGAGTCTCCCCAGGGGAGTCAGGACTCGTCTCGAGTGGGGGCATGCACGTGCGCTTTCCTTCCAGGCTGTAGCAGCAATGTCACACTTCCCGTCGCGTGGATCAAAGGATCTGTGGTTTTCCCTCGAGGCTTTCCCTCGAGGCTTTCCCACAGGGCTGTCCCACGTGCCACCGTGGTGTGAGTCGATCCTCGGCGTGAAAGATGAGCCAGTGCAGGGCAAAGAGGCTCCTCTGGAATGGACTGAGACATCTGGGGGACTCTTGGAATGGTGGTACGACCATGGAGTTCCTCTCGCCTTTCCTGTTGAGAGTGCCTCCTCTTGAGATGCGACAGGAACGCCGGGAATTCTTTCCCGTTGTAAGCAGGGAATGGATCCCTCATCTCGAGCTACGAGGGGGAAACGGGGCTCCTCTGGATGTGGGCGGGACCATCGTGCTTCCTCTCGAGTGGAGACGGGTATGGAGGTGAACTTCTTGAGTTGCAGCAAGGGTGTGAAAGACCCTTTCGAAGTTCCAGAGGTTAGGTGTCATTTGTCTCCAGAGGCCTCATCGGAAATAGGCCTCATCTCGCCTGGAAGGGAGAACTTCCTGGATTTTCTCGAGTTGCGGCAGGTGTTCTCGAGTTACGACGGGGACCTCAGGGACCCGCCCTGGTGGCCTCAGGAGAGGCCAGTCCCCTTGCGAGTTGCTAGGGGGCCTCTCGGGATTCCTCTCCCGTCGATACCGGGGCCAAAAACCTTGTGTGGAGTCAGGGCCGGAACCGAGGATTCCTCTCAGGGGCTGACATGGATCTTTGGGTACTTCTGGAGTCTCCCCAGGGGAGTCAGGCCTCGTCTCGAGTGGGGGCATGCACGTGCGCATTCCTTCCAGGCTGTAGCAGCAATGTCACGCTTCCCGTCGCGTGGATCAAAGGATCTGTGGTTTTCCCTCGAGGCTTTCGCTCGAGGCTTTCCCACAGGGCTGTCCCACGTGCCACCGTGGTGTGAGTCGATCCTCGGCGTGAAAGATGAGCCACTGCAGGGCAAAGAGGCTCCTCTGGAATGGACTGAGACATCTGGGGGACTCTTGGAATGGTGGAACGACCATGGAGTTCCTCTCGCCTTTCCTGTTGAGAGTGCCTCCTCTTGAGATGCGACGGGAACGCCGGGAATTCTTTCCCGTTGAAAGCAGGGAATGGATCCCTCATCTCGAGCTACGAGGGGGAAACGGGGCTCCTCTGGATGTGGGCGGGACCATCGTGCTTCCTCTCGAGTGGAGACGGGTATGGCGGTGAACTTCTTGAGTTGCAGCAAGGGTGTGAAAGACCCTTTCGAAGTTCCAGAGGTTAGGTGTCATTTGTCTCCAGAGGCCTCATCGGAAATAGGCCTCATCTCGCCTGGAAGGGAGAACTTCCTGGATTTTCTCGAGTTGCGGCAGGTGTTCTCGAGTTACGACGGGGACCTCAGGGACCCGCCGTGGTGGCCTCAGGAGAGGCCAGTCCCCATGCGAGTTGCTATGGGGCCTCTCGGGATTCCTCTCCCGTCGATACCGGGGCCAAAAACCTTGTGTGGAGTCAGGGCCGGAACCGAGGATTCCTCTCAGGGGCTGACATGGATCTTTGGGTACTTCTGGAGTCTCCCCAGGGGAGTCAGGCCTCGTCTCGAGTGGGGGCATGCACGTGCGCTTTCCTTCCAGGCTGTAGCAGCAATGTCACGCTTCCCGTCGCGTGGATCAAAGGATCTGTGGTTTACCCTCGAGGCTTTCCCACAGGGCTGTCCCACGTGCCACCGTGGTGTGAGTCGATCCTCGGCGTGAAAGATGAGCCAGTGCAGGGCAAAGAGGTTCCTCGGGAATGGACTGAGAAATCTCGGGGACTCTTGGAATGGTGGTACGACCATGGAGTTCCTCTCGTCTTTCCTGTTGAGAGTGCCTCCTCTTGAGATGCGACGGGAACGCCGAAAATACTTTCCCGTTGATAGCAGGGAAAGGATCCCTCATCTCGAGCTACGAGGGGCAAACGGGGCTCCTCTGGATGTGGGCGGGACCATCATGTTTCCTCTCGAGTGGAGACGGGTATGGCGGTGAACTTCTTGAGTTGCAGCAAGGGTGTGAAAGACCCTTTCGAAGTTCCAGAGGTTCCGTGTCATTAGTCTCCAGACGCCTTATCGGAAATAGGCCTCATCTCGCCTGGAAGGGAGAACTTCCTGGATTTTCTCGAGTTGCGGCAGGTGTTCTCGAGTTACGACGGGGACCTCAGGAACCCGCCCTGGTGGCCTCAGGAAAGGTCAGTCCCCTTGCGAGTTCCTAGGGGGCCTCTCGGGATTCCTCTCCCGTCGATACCGGGGCCAAAATACTTGTGTGGAGTCAGGGCCGGAACCGAGGATTCCTCTCAGGGGCTGACATGGAGCTTTGGTTACTTCTGGAGTCTCCCCAGGGGAGTCAGGCCTCGTCTCGAGTGGGGGCATGCACGTGCGCTTTCCTTCCAGGCTGTAGCAGCAATGTCACGGTTCCCGTCGCGTGGATCAAAGGATCTGTGGTTTTCCCTCGAGACTTTCCCACAGGGATGTCCCACGTGCCACCGTGGAGTGAGTCGATCCTCGGCGTGAAAGATGAGCCAGTGCAGGGCAAAGAGGTTCCTCTGGAATGGACTGAGACATCTGGGGGACTCTTGGAATGGTGGTACGACCATGGAGTTCCTCTCGCCTTTCCTGTTGAGTGTTCCTCCTCTTGAGATGCGACGGGAACGCCGGGAATTCTTTCCTGTTGAAAGCAGGGAAAGGATCCCTCATCTCGAGCTACGAGGGGGAAACGGGTCTCCTCTGAATGTGGGCGGGACCATCGTGCTTCCTCTCGAGTGGAGACGGGTATGGCGGTGAACTTCTTGAGTTGCAGCATGGGTGTGAAAGACCCTTTTGAAGTCCCAGAGATTAGCTGTCATTAGACTCCAGACGCCTCATCGGAAATAGGCCTCATCTCGCCTGGAACGGAGAACTTCCTGGATTTTCTCGAGTTGCGGCAGGTGTTCTCGAGTTACGACGGGGACGTCAGGGACAAGCCCTGGTGGCCTCAGGAAACTCCAGTCCCCATGCGAGTTGCTAGGGTGCCTCTCGGGATTCCTCTCCAGTCGATACCGGGGCCAAAAACCTTGTGTGGAGTCAGGGCCGGAACGGAGGATTCCTCTAAGGGGCTGACATGGATCTTTGGGTCTTTCTGGAGTCTCCCCAGGGGAGTCAGGCCTCGTCTCGAGTGGGGGCATGCACGTGCGCTTTCCTTCCATGCTGTAGCAGCAATGTCACGCTTCCCGTCGCGTGGATCAAAGGATCTGTGGTTTTCCCTCGAGGCTTTCCCACAGGGCTGTCCCACGTGCCACCGTGGTGTGAGTCGATCCTCGGCGTGAAAGATGAGCCAGTGCAGGGCAAAGAGCTTCCTCTGGAAAGGACTGAGACATCTGGGGGACTCTTGGAATGGTGGTACGACCATGGAGTTCCTCTCGCCTTTCCTGTTGAGAGTGCCTCCTCTTGAGATGCGATGGGAACGCCGGGAATTCTTTCCCGTTGAAAGCAGGGAAAGGATCCCTCATCTCGAGCTACGAGGGGGAAACGGGGCTCCTCTGGATGTGGGCGGGACCATCATGCTTCCTCTCGAGTGGACACGGGTATGGCGGTGAACTTCTTGAGTTGCAGCAAGGGTGTGAAAAACCCTTTCGAAGTTCCAGAGGTTAGGTGTCATTAGTCTCCCGACGCCTCATCGGAAATAGGCCTCATCTCGCCTGGAAGGGAGAACTTCCTGGATTTTCTCGAGTTGCAGCAGGTGTTCTCGAGTTACGACGGGGACCTCAGGGACCCGCCCTGGTGGCCTCAGGAGAGGCCAGACACCATGCGAGTTGCTAGGGGGCCTCTCGGGATTCCTCTCCCATCGATACCGGGGCCAAAAACCTTGTGTGGAGTCAGGGCCGGAATCGAGGATTCCTCTCAGGGGCTGACATGGATCTTTGGGTACTTCTGGAGTCTCCCCAGGGGAGTCAGGCCTCGTCTCGAGTGGGGGCATGCACGTGCGCTTTCCTTCCAGGCTGTAGCAGCAATGTCACGCTTCCCGTCGCGTGGATCAAAGGATCTGTGGTTTTCCCTCGAGGCTTTCCCTCGAGGCTTTCCCACAGGGCTGTCCCACGTGCCACCGTGGTGTGAGTCGATCCTCGGCGTGAAAGATGAGCCAGTGCAGGGCAAAGAGGTTCCTCTGGAATGGACTGAGAAATCTCGGGGACTCTTGGAATGGTGGTACGACCATGGAGTTCCTCTCATCTTTCCTGTTGAGAGTGCCTCCTCTTGAGATGCGACGGGAACGCCGGGAATTCTTTCCCGTTGATAGCAGGGAAAGGATCCCTCATCTCGAGCTACGAGGGGGAAACGGGGCTCCTCTGGATGTGGGCGGGACCATCGTGTTTCCTCTCGAGTGGAGACGGGTATGGCGGTGAACTTCTTGAGTTGCAGCAAGGGTGTGAAAGACTCTTTTGAAGTTCCAGAGGTTCGGTGTCATTAGTCTCCAGACGTCTCATCGGAAATAGGCCTCATCTCGCCTGGAAGGGAGAACTTCCTGGATTTTCTCGAGTTGCGGCAGGTGTTCTCGAGTTACGACGGGGACCTCAGGGACCCGCCCTGGTGGCCTCAGGAAAGGCCAGTCCCCATGCGAGTTGCTCGGGGGCCTCTCGGGATTCCTCTCCCGTCGATACCGGGGTCAAAAACTTTGTGTGGAGTCAGGGCCGGAACCGAGGATTCCTCTCAGGGGATGACATGGATCTTTGGGTACTTCTGGAGTCTCCCCAGGGGAGTCAGGCCTCGTCTCGAGTGGGGGCATGCACGTGCGCTTTCCTTCCAGGCTGTAGCAGCAATGTCACGCTTCCCGTCGCGTGGATCAAAGGATCTGTGGTTTACCCTAGAGGCTTTCCCACAGGGCTGTCCCACGTGCCACCGTGGTGTGAGTCGATCCTCGGCGTGAAAGATGAGCCAGTGCAGGGCAAAGAGGTTCCTCTGGAATGGACTGAGAAATCTGGGGGACTCTTGGAATGGTGGTACGACCATGGAGTTCCTCTCGTCTTTCCTGTTGAGAGTGCCTCCTCTTGAGATGCGACGGGAACGCCGAAAATACTTTCCCGTTGATAGCAGGGAAAGGATCCCTCATCTCGAGCTACGAGGGGCAATCGGGGCTCCTCTGGATGTGGGCGGGACCATCGTGCTTCCTCTCGAGTGGAGACGGGTATGGCGGTGAACTTCTTGAGTTGCAGCAAGGGTGTGAAAGACCCTTTCGAAGTTCCAGAGTTTAGGTGTCATTAGTCTCCAGACGCCTCATCGGAAATAGGCCTCATCTCGCCTGGAAGGGAGAACTTCCTGGATTTTCTCGAGTTGCGGCAGGTGTTCTCGAGTTACGACGGGGACCTCAGGGACCCGCCCTGGTGGCCTCAGGAGAGGCCAGTCCCCATGCGAGTTGCTAGGGGGCCTCTCGGGATTCCTCTCCCGTCGATACCAGTGCCAAAAACCTTGTGTGGAGTCAGGGCCGGAACCGAGGATTCCTCTCAGGGGCTGACATGGATCTTTGGGTACTTCTGGAGTCTCCCCAGGGGAGTCAGGCCTCGTCTCGAGTGGGGGCATGCACGTGCGCTTTCCTTCCAGGCTGTAGCAGCAATGTCACGCTTCCCGTCGCGTGGATCAAAGGATCTGTGGTTTTCCCTCGAGGCTTTCCCTCGAGGCTTTCCCACAGGGCTGTCCCACGTGCCACCGTGGTGTGAGTCGATCCTCGGCGTGAAAGATGAGCCAGTGCAGGGCAAAGAGGCTCCTCTGGAATGGACTGAGACATCTGGGGGACTCTTGGAATGGTGGTACGACCATGGAGTTCCTCTCGCCTTTCCTGTTGAGAGTGCCTCCTCTTGAGATGCGACGGGAACGCCGGGAATTCTTTCCCGTTGAAAGCAGGGAATGGTTCCCTCATCTCGAGCTCCGAGGGGGAAACGGGTCTCCTCTGGATGTGGGCGGGACCATCGTGCTTCCTCTCGAGTGGAGACGGGTATGGCGGTGAACTTCTTGAGTTGCAGCAAGGGTGTGAAAGACCCTTTCGAAGTTCCAGAGTTTAGGTGTCATTAGTCTCCAGACGCCTCATCGGAAATAGGCCTCATCTCGCCTGGAAGGGAGAACTTACTGGATTTTCTCGAGTTGCGGCAGGTGTTCTCGAGTTACGACGGGGACCTCAGGGACCCGCCCTGGTGGCCTCAGGAGAGGCCAGTCCCCATGCGAGTTGCTAGGGGGCCTCTCGGGATTCCTCTCCCGTCGATACCGGGGCCAAAAACCTTGTGTGGAGTCAGGGCCGGAACCGAGGATTCCTCTCAGGGGCTGACATGGATCTTTGGGTACTTCTGGAGTCTCCCCAGGGGAGTCAGGCCTCGTCTCGAGTGGGGGCATGCACGTGCGCTTTCCTTCCAGGCTATAGCAGCAATGTCACGCTTCCCGTCGCGTGGATCAAAGGATCTGTGGTTTTCCCTCGAGGCTTTCGCTCGAGGCTTTCCCACAGGGCTGTCCCACGTGCCACCGTGGTGTGAGTCGATCCTCGGCGTGAAAGATGAGCCAGTGCAGGGCAAAGAGGCTCCTCTGGAATGGACTGAGACATCTGGGGGACTCTTGGAATGGTGGTACGACCATGGAGTTCCTCTCGCCTTTCCTGTTGAGAGTGCCTCCTCTTGAGATGCGACGGGAACGCCGGGAATTCTTTCCCGTTGACAGCAGGGAATGGATCCCTCATCTCGAGCTACGAGGGGGAAACGGGGCTCCTCTGGATGTGGGCGGGACCATCGTGCTTCCTCTCGAGTGGAGACGGGTATGGCGGTGAACTTCTTGAGTTGCAGCATGGGTGTGAAAGACCCCTTCGAAGTTCCAGAGGTTAGGTGTCATTTGTCTCCAGAGGCCTCATCGGAAATAGGCCTCATCTCGCCTGGAAGGGAGAACTTCCTGGATTTACTCGAGTTGCGGCAGGTGTTCTCGAGTTACGACGGGGACCTCAGGTACCCGCCCTGGTGGCCTCAGGAGAGGCCAGTCCCCATGCGAGTTGCTAGGGGGCCTCTCGGGATTCCTCTCCCGTCGATACCGGGGCCAAAAACCTTGTGTGGAGTCAGGGCCGGAACCGAGGATTCCTCTCAGGGGCTGACATGGATCTTTGGGTACTTCTGGAGTCTCCCGAGGGGAGTCAGGCCTCGTCTCGAGTGGGGGCATGCACGTGCGCTTTCCTTCCAGGCTGTAGCAGCAATGTCACGCTTCCCGTCGCGTGGATCAAAGGATCTGTGGTTTTCCCTCGAGGCTTTCCCTCGAGGCTTTCCCACAGGGCTGTCCCACGTACCACCGTGGTGTGAGTCGATCCTCGGCGTGAAAGATGAGCCAGTGCAGGGCAAAGAGGCTCCTCTGGAATGGACTGAGACATCTGGGGGACTCTTGGAATGGTGGTACGACCATGGAGTTCCTCTCGCCTTTCCTGTTGAGAGTGCCTCCTCTTGAGATGCGACGGGAACGCCGGGATTTCTTTCCCGTTGAAAGCAGCGAAAGGATCCCTCATCTCGAGCTCCGAGGGGGAAACGGGGCTCCTCTGGATGTGGGCGGGACCATCGTGCTTCCTCTCGAGTGGAGACGGGTATGGAGGTGAACTTCTTGAGTTGCATCAAGGGTGTGAAAGACCCTTTCGAAGTTCCAGAGGTTTGTTGTCATTTGTCTCCAGACGCCTCATCGGAAATAGGCCTCATCTCGCCTGGAAGGGAGAACTTCCTGGATTTTCTCGAGTTGCGACAGGTGTTCTCGAGTTACGACGGGGACCTCAGGGACCCGCCCTGGTGGCCTCAGGAGAGGCCAGTCCCCATGCGAGATGCTAGGGGGCCTCTCGGGATTCCTCTCCCGTCGATACCGGGGCAAAAACCTTGTGTGGAGTCAGGGCCGGAACCGAGGATTCCTCTCAGGGGCTGACATGGATCTTTGGGTACTTGTGGAGTCTCCCCAGGGGAGTCAGGGCTCGTCTCGAGTGGGGGCATGCACGTGGGATTTCCTTCCAGGCTGTAGCAGCAATGTCACGCTTCCCGTCGCGTGGATCAAAGGATCTGTGGTTTTCCCTCGAGGCTTTCCCACAGGGCTGTCCCACGTGACACCGTGGTGTGAGTCGATCCTCGGCGTGAAAGATGAGCCAGTGCAGGGGAAAGAGGTTCCTCTGGAATGGACTGAGACATCTGGGGGACTCTTGGAATGGTGGTACGACCATGGAGTTCCTCTCGCCTTTCCTGTTGAGAGTTCCTCCTCTTGAGATGTGACGGGAACGCCGGGAATTATTTCCCGTTGATAGCAGGGAAAGGATCCCTCATCTCGAGCTACGAGGGGGAAACGGGGCTCCTCTGGATGTGGGCGGGACCATCGTGCTTCCTCTCGAGTGGAGACGGGTAAGGCGGTGAACTTCCTGAGTTGCAGCAAGGGTGTGAAAGACCCTTTCGAAGTTCCAGAGGTTCGGTGTCATTAGTCTCAAGACGCCTCATCGGAAATAGGCCTCATCTCGCCTGGAAGGGAGAACTTCCTGGATTTTCTCGAGTTGCGTCAGGTGTTCTCGAGTTACGACGGGGACCTCAGGGATCCGCCCTGGTGGCCTCAGGAAAGGCCAGTCCCCATGGGAGTTCCTAGGGGGCCTTTCGGGATTCCTCTCCCGTCGATACCGGGGCCAAAATCCTTGTGTGGAGTCAGGGCCGGAACCGAGGATTCCTCTCAGGGGCTGACATGGGTCTTTGGGTACTTCTGGAGTCTCCCCAGGGTGGTCAGGCCTCGTCTCGAGTGGGGGCATGCACGTGCGCCTTCCTTCCAGGCTGTAGCAGCAATGTCACGCTTCCCGTCTCGTGGATCAAAGGATCTGTGGTTTTCCCTCTAGGCTTTCCCACAGGGCTGTCCCACGTGCCACCGTTGTGTGAGTCGATTCTCGGCGTGAAAGATGAGCCAGTGCAGGGCAAAGAGGTTCCTCTGGATTGGACTGAGACATCTGGGGGACTCTTGGAATGGTAGTACGACCATGGAGTTCCTCTCGCCTTTCCTGTTGAGAGTGCCTCCTCTTGAGATGCGACGGGAACGCCGGGAATTCTTTCCCGTTGAAAGCAGGGAAAGGATCCCTCATCTCGAGCTACGAGGGGGAAACGGGGCTCCTCTGGATGTGGGCGGGACCATCGTGCTTCCTCTCGAGTGGAGACGGGTATTGCGGTGAAATTCTTGAGTTGCAGCAAGGGTGTGAAAGACCCTTTCGAAGTTCCAGAGGTTAGGTGTCATTAGTCTCCAGACGCCTCATCAGAAATAGGCCTCATTTCGCCTGGAAAGGAGAACTTCCTGGATTTTCTCGAGTTGCGGCAGGTGTTCTCGAGTTACGACGGGGACCTCAGGGACCCGCCCTGGTGGCCTCAGGAACGGCCAGTCCCCATGCTAGTTGCTAGGGGGCCTCTCGGGATTCCTCTCCCGTCGATACCGGGGCCAAAAACCTTGTCTGGAGTCAGGGCCGGAACCGAGGATTCCTCTCAGGGGCTGACATGGATCTTTGGGTACTTCTGGAGTCTCCCCAGGTGAGTCAGGCCTCGTCTCGAGTGGGGGCATGCACGTGCGCTTTCCTTCCAGGCTGTAGCAGCAATGTCATTCTTCCCGTCGCGTGGATCAAAGGATCTGTGGTTTTCCCTCGAGGCTTTCCCTCGAGGCTTTCCCACAGGGCTGTCCCACGTGCCACCGTGGTGTGAGTCGATACTCGGCGTGAAAGATGAGCCAGTGCAGGGCAAAGAGTTTCCTCTGGAATGGACTGAGAAATAACGGGGACTCTTGGAATGGTGGTACGACCATGGAGTTCCTCTCATCTTTCCTGTTGAGAGTGCCTCCTCTTGAGATGCGACGGGAATGCCGGGAATTCTTTCCCGTTGATAGCAGGGAAAGGATCCCTCATCTCGAGCTACGAGGGGGAAACGGGGCTCCTCTGGATGTGGGCGGGACCATCGTGTTTCCTCTCGAGTGGAGACGGGTATGGCGGTGAACTTCTTGAGTTGCAGCAAGGGTGTGAAAGACCCTTTCGAAGTTCCAGAGGTTCGGTGTCATTAGTCTCCAGACGTCTCATCGGAAATAGGCCTCATCTCGCCTGGAAGGGAGAACTTCCTGGATTTTCTCGAGTTGCGGCAGGTGTTCTCGAGTTACGACGGGGACCTCAGGGACCCGCCCTGGTGTCCTCAGGAAAGGCCAGTCCCCATGCGAGTTGCTCGGGGGCCTCTTGGGATTCCTCTCCCGTCGATACCGGGGCCAAAAATTTTGTGTGGAGTCAGGGCCGGAACCGAGGATTCCTCTCAGGGGATGACATGGATCTTTGGGTACTTCTGGAGTCTCCCCAGGGGAGTCAGGCCTCGTCTCGAGGGGGGCATGCACGTGCGCTTTCCTTCCAGGCTGTAGCAGCAATGTCACACTTCCCGTCGCGTGGATCAAAGGATCTGTGGTTTTCCCTCGAGGCTTTCCCACTGGGCTGTCCCACGTGCCACCGTGGTGTGAGTCGATCCTCGGCGTGAAAGATGAGCCAGTGCAGGGCAAAGAGGTTCCTCTGGAATGGACTGAGAAATCTCGGGGACTCTTGGAATGGTGGTACGACCATGGAGTTCCTCTCGTCTTTCCTGTTGAGAGTGCCTCCTCTTGAGATGCGACGGGAACGCCGAAAATACTTTCCCGTTGATAGCAGGGAAAGGATCCCTCATCTCGAGCTCCGAGGGGCAAACGGGGCTCCTCTGGATGTGGGCGGGACCATCATGTTTCCTCTCGAGTGGAGACGGTTATGGCGGTGAACTTCTTGAGTTGCAGCAAGGGTGTGAAAGACCCTTTCGAAGTTCCAGAGGTTCCGTGTCATTAGTCTCCAGACGCCTCATCGTAAATAGGCCTCATCTCGCCTGGAAGGGAGAACTTCCTGGATTTTCTCGAGTTGCGGCAGGTGTTCTCGAGTTATGACGGGGACCTCAGGGACCCGCCCTGGTGGCCTCAGGAAAGGTCAGTCCCCTTGCGAGTTCCTAGGGGGCCTCTCGGGATTCCGCTCCCGTCGATACCGGGGCCAAAATACTTGTGTGGAGTCAGGGCCGGAACCGAGGATTCCTCTCAGGGGCTGACATGGATCTTTGGGTACTTGTGGAGTCTCCCCAGGGGAGTCAGGCCTCGTCTCGAGTGGGGGCATGCACGTGCGCTTTCCTTCCAGGCTGTAGCAGCAATGTCACGCTTCCCGTCGCGTGGATCAAAGGATCTGTGGTTTTCCCTCGAGGCTTTCGCTCGAGGCTTTCCCACAGGGCTGTCCCACGTGCCACCGTGGTGTGAGTCGATCCTCGGCGTGAAAGATGAGCCAGTGCAGGGTAAAGAGGCTTCTCTGGAATGGACTGAGACATCTGGGGGACTCTTGGAATGGTGGTACGACCATGGAGTTCCTCTCGCCTTTCCTGTTGAGAGTGCCTCCTCTTGAGATGCGACAGGAACCCCGGAATTCTTTCCCATTTAAAGCAGGGAAAGGATCCCTCATCTTGAGCTCGAGGGGGAAACGGGGCTCCTCTGGTTGTGGGTGGGACGATCGTGCTTCCTCTCCAGTGGAGACGGGTATGGCGGTGAACTACTTGAGTTGCAGCAAGGGTGTGAAAGACCCTTTCGAAATTCCATAGGTTAGGTGTCATTAGTCTCCAGACGCCTCATCGGAAATAGGCCTCATTTCGCCTGGAAAGGAGAACTTCCTGGATTTTCTCGAGTTGCGGCAGGTGTTCTCAAGTTAAGACGGGGACCTCAGGGACCCGCCCTGGTGGCCTCAGGAACGGCCAGTCCCCATGCTAGTTGCTAGGGGGCCTCTCGGGATTCCTCTCCCGTCGATACCGGGGCCAAAAACCTTGTGTGGAGTCAGGGCCGGAACCGAGGATTCCTCTCAGGGGCTGACATGGATCTTTGGGTACTTCTGGAGTCTCCCCAGGGGAGTCAGGACTCGTCTCGAGTGGGGGCATGCACGTGCGCTTTCCTTCCAGGCTGTAGCAGCAATGTCACACTTCCCGTCGCGTGGATCAAAGGATCTGTGGTTTTCCCTCGAGGCCTTCCCTCGAGGCTTTCCCACAGGGCTGTCCCACGTGCCACCGTGGTGTGAGTCGATCCTCGGCGTGAAAGATGAGCCAGTGCAGGGCAAAGAGGCTCCTCTGGAATGGACTGAGACATCTGGGGGACTCTTGGAATGGTGGTACGACCATGGAGTTCCTCTCGCCTTTCCTGTTGAGAGTGCCTCCTCTTGAGATGCGACGGGAACGCCGGGAATTCTTTCCCGTTGAAAGCAGGGAATGGATCCCTCATCTCGAGCTCCGAGGGGGAAACGGGTCTCCTCTGGATGTGGGCGGGACCATCGTGCTTCCTCTCGAGTGGAGACGGGTATGGCGGTGAACTTCTTGAGTTGCAGCAAGGGTGTGAAAGACCCTTTCGAAGTTCCAGAGTTTATGTGTCATTAGTCTCCAGACGCCTCATCGGAAATAGGCCTCATCTTGCCTGGAAGGGAGAACTTCCTGGATTTTCTCGAGTTGCGGCAGGTGTTCTCGAGTTACGACGGGGACCTCAGGGACCCGCCCTGGTGGCCTCAGGAGAGGCCAGTACCCATGCGAGTTGCTAGGGGGCCTCTCGGGATTCCTCTCCCGTCGATACCGGGGCCAAAAACCTTGTGTGGAGTCAAGGCCGGAACCGAGGATTCCTCTCAGGGGCTGACATGGATCTTTGGGTACTTGTGGAGTCTCCCCAGGGGAGTCAGGCCTCGTCTCGAGTGGGGGCATGCACGTGCGCTTTCCTTCCAGGCTGTAGCAGCAATGTCACGCTTCCCGTCGCGTGGATCAAAGGATCTGTGGTTTTCCCTCGAGGCTTTCCCTCGAGGCTTTCCCACAGGGCTGTCCCACGTGCCACCGTGGTGTGAGTCGATCCTCGGCGTGAAAGATGAGCCAGTGCAGGGCAAAGAGGTTCCTCTGGAATGGACTGAGACATCTGGGGGACTCTTGGAATGGTGGTACGACCACGGAGTTCCTCTCGCCTTTCCTGTTGAGAGTGCCTCCTCTTGAGATGTGACGGGAACGCCGGGAATTCTTTCCCGTTGAAAGCAGGGAAAGGATCCCACATCTCGAGCTCCGAGGGGGAAACGGGGCACCTCTGGATGTGGGCGGGACCATCGTGCTTCCTCTCGAGTGGAGACGGGTATGGCGGTGAACTTCTTGAGTTGCAGCAAGGGTGTGAAAGACCCTTTCGAAGTTCCAGAGGTTAGGTGTCATTAGTCTCCAGACGCCTCATCGGAAATAGGCCTCATTTCGCCTGGAAAGGAGAACTTCCTGGATTTTCTCGAGTTGCGGCAGGTGTTCTCGAGTTACGTCGGGGACCTCAGGGACCCGCCCTGGTGGCCTCAGGAACGGCCAGTCCCCATGCTAGTTGCTAGGGGGCCTCTCGGGATTCCTCTCCCGTCGATACCGGGGCCAAAAACCTTGTGTGGAGTCAGGGCCGGAACCGAGGATTCCTCTCAGGGGCTGACATGGATCTTTGGGTACTTCTGGAGTCTCCCCAGGGGAGTCAGGCCTCGTCTCGAGTGGGGGCATGCACGTGCGCTTTCCTTCCAGGCTGTAGCAGCAATGTCATGCTTCCCGTGGCGTGGATCAAAGGATCTGTGGTTTTCCCTCGAGGCTTTCCCTCGAGGCTTTCCCACAGGGCTGTCCCTCGTGCCACCGAGGTGTGAGTCGATCCTCGGCGTGAAAGATGAGCCAGTACAGGGCAAAGAGGTTCCTCTGGAATGGACTGAGACATCGGGGGGACTCTTGGAATGGTGGTACGGCCATGGAGCTCCTCTCGCCTTTCCTGTTGAGAGTGCCTCCTCTAGAGATGCGACGGAAACGCCGGGAATTCTTTCCCATTGAAAGCAGGGAAAGGATCCCTCATCTCGAGCTACGAGGTGGAAACGGGGCTCCTCTGGATGTGGGCGGGACCATCGTGCTTCCTCTCGAGTGGAAACGGGTATGGCGGTGAACTTCTTGAGTTGCAGCAAGGGTGTGAAAGACCCTTTCGAAGTTCCAGAGGTTAGGTGTCATTAGTCTCCAGACGCCTCATCGGAAATAGGCCTCATCTCGCCTGGAAGGGAGAACTTCCTGGATTTTCTCGAGTTGCGGCAGGTGTTCTCGAGTTACGACGGGGACCTCAGGGACCCGCCCTGGTGGCCTCAAGAACGGCCAGTCCCCATGCTAGTTGCTAGGGGGCCTCTCGGGATTCCTCTCCCGTCGATACCGGGGCCAAAAACCTTGTGTGGATTCAGGGCCGGAACCGAGGATTCCTCTCAGGGGCTGACATGGATCTTTGGGTACTTCAGGAGTCTCCCCAGGGGAGTCAGGCCACGTTTCGTGTGGGGGCATGCACGTGCGCTTTCCTTCCAGGCTGTAGCAGCAATGTCACGCTTCCCGTCGCGTGGATCAAGGGATCTGTGGTTTTCCCTCGAGGCTTTCACTCGAGGCTTTCCCACAGGGCTGTCTCACGTGCCACCGTGGTGTGAGTCGATCCTCGGCGTGAAAGATGAGCCAGTGCAGGGCAAAGAGGTTCCTCTGGAATGGACTGAGACATCTGGGGTCTCTTGGAATGGTGGTACGACCATGGAGTTCCTCTCGCCTTTCCTGTTGAGAGTGCCTCCTCTTGAGATGCGACAGGAACCCCGGAATTCTTTCCCATTTAAAGCAGGGAAAGGATCCCTCATCTTGAGCTCGAGGGGGAAACGGGGCTCCTCTGGTTGTGGGTGGGACGATCGTGCTTCCTCTCCAGTGGAGACGGGTATGGCGGTGAACTACTTGAGTTGCAGCAAGGGTGTGAAAGACCCTTTCGAAATTCCATAGGTTAGGTGTCATTAGTCTCCAGACGCCTCATCGGAAATAGGCCTCATTTCGCCTGGAAAGGAGAACTTCCTGGATTTTCTCGAGTTGCGGCAGGTGTTCTCAAGTTAAGACGGGGACCTCAGGGACCCGCCCTGGTGGCCTCAGGAACGGCCAGTCCCCATGCTAGTTGCTAGGGGGCCTCTCGGGATTCCTCTCCCGTCGATACCGGGGCCAAAAACCTTGTGTGGAGTCAGGGCCGGAACCGAGGATTCCTCTCAGGGGCTGACATGGATCTTTGGGTACTTCTGGAGTCTCCCCAGGGGAGTCAGGACTCGTCTCGAGTGGGGGCATGCACGTGCGCTTTCCTTCCAGGCTGTAGCAGCAATGTCACACTTCCCGTCGCGTGGATCAAAGGATCTGTGGTTTTCCCTCGAGGCCTTCCCTCGAGGCTTTCCCACAGGGCTGTCCCACGTGCCACCGTGGTGTGAGTCGATCCTCGGCGTGAAAGATGAGCCAGTGCAGGGCAAAGAGGCTCCTCTGGAATGGACTGAGACATCTGGGGGACTCTTGGAATGGTGGTACGACCATGGAGTTCCTCTCGCCTTTCCTGTTGAGAGTGCCTCCTCTTGAGATGCGACGGGAACGCCGGGAATTCTTTCCCGTTGAAAGCAGGGAATGGATCCCTCATCTCGAGCTCTGAGGGGGAAACGGGTCTCCTCTGGATGTGGGCGGGACCATCGTGCTTCCTCTCGAGTGGAGACGGGTATGGCGGTGAACTTCTTGAGTTGCAGCAAGGGTGTGAAAGACCCTTTCGAAGTTCCAGAGTTTATGTGTCATTAGTCTCCAGACGCCTCATCGGAAATAGGCCTCATCTTGCCTGGAAGGGAGAACTTCCTGGATTTTCTCGAGTTGCGGCAGGTGTTCTCGAGTTACGACGGGGACCTCAGGGACCCGCCCTGGTGGCCTCAGGAGAGGCCAGTACCCATGCGAGTTGCTAGGGGGCCTCTCGGGATTCCTCTCCCGTCGATACCGGGGCCAAAAACCTTGTGTGGAGTCAAGGCCGGAACCGAGGATTCCTCTCAGGGGCTGACATGGATCTTTGGGTACTTGTGGAGTCTCCCCAGGGGAGTCAGGCCTCGTCTCGAGTGGGGGCATGCACGTGCGCTTTCCTTCCAGGCTGTAGCAGCAATGTCACGCTTCCCGTCGCGTGGATCAAAGGATCTGTGGTTTTCCCTCGAGGCTTTCGCTCGAGGCTTTCCCACAGGGCTGTCCCACGTGCCACCGTGGTGTGAGTCGATCCTCGGCGTGAAAGATGAGCCAGTGCAGGGTAAAGAGGCTTCTCTGGAATGGACTGAGACATCTGGGGGACTCTTGGAATGGTGGTACGACCATGGAGTTCCTCTCGCCTTTCCTGTTGAGAGTGCCTCCTCTTGAGATGCGACGGGAACGCCGGGAATTCTTTCCCGTTGAAAGCAGGGAATGGATCCCTCATCTCGAGCTACGAGGGGGAAACGGGGCTCCTCTGGATGTGGGCGGGACCATCGTGCTTCCTCTCGAGTGGAGACGGGTATGGCGGTGAACTTCTTGAGTTGCAGCAAGGGTGTGAAAGACCCTTTCGAAGTTCCAGAGGTTAGGTGTCATTTGTCTCCAGAGGCCTCATCGGAAATAGGCATCATCTCGCCTGGAAGGGAGAACTTCCTGGATTTTCTCGAGTTGCGGCAGGTGTTCTCGAGTTACGACGGGGACCTCAGGGACCCGCCCTGGTGGTCTCAGGAGAGGCCAGTCCCCTTGCGAGTTGCTAGGGGGCCTCTCGGGATTCCTCTCCCGTCGATACCGGGGCCAAAAACCTTGTGTGGAGTCAGGGCCGGAACCGAGGATTCCTCTCAGGGGCTGACATGGATCTTTGGGTACTTGTGGAGTCTCCCCAGGGGAGTCAGGCCTCGTCTCGAGTGGGGGCATGCACGTGCGCTTTCCTTCCAGGCTGTAGCAGCAATGTCACGCTTCCCGTCGCGTGGATCAAAGGATCTGTGGTTTTCCCTCGAGGCTTTCGCTCGAGGCTTTCCCACAGGGCTGTCCCACGTGCCACCGTGGTGTGAGTCGATCCTCGGCGTGAAAGATGAGCCAGTGCAGGGCAAAGAGGCTCCTCTGGAATGGACTGAGACATCTGGGGGACTCTTGGAATGGTGGAACGACCATGGAGTTCCTCTCGCCTTTCCTGTTGAGAGTGCCTCCTCTTGAGATGCGACGGGAACGCCGGGAATTCTTTCCCGTTGAAAGCAGGGAATGGATCCCTCATCTCGAGCTACGAGGGGGAAACGGGGCTCCTCTGGATGTGGGCGGGACCATCGTGCTTCCTCTCGAGTGGAGACGGGTATGGCGGTGAACTTCTTGAGTTGCAGCAAGGGTGTGAAAGACCCTTTCGAAGTTCCAGAGGTTAGGTGTCATTTGTCTCCAGAGGCCTCATCGGAAATAGGCCTCATCTCGCCTGGAAGGGAGAACTTCCTGGATTTTCTCGAGTTGCGGCAGGTGTTCTCGAGTTACGACGGGGACCTCAGGGACCCGCCCTGGTGGCCTCAGGAGAGGCCAGTCCCCATGCGAGTTGCTAGGGGGCCTCTCGGGATTCCTCTCCCGTCGATACCGGGGCCAAAAACCTTGTGTGGAGTCAGGGCCGGAACCGAGGATTCCTCTCAGGGGCTGACATGGATCTTTGGGTACTTCTGGAGTCTCCCCAGGGGAGTCAGGCCTCGTCTCGAGTGGGGGCATGCACGTGCGCTTTCCTTCCAGGCTGTAGCAGCAATGTCACGCTTCCCGTCGCGTGGATCAAAGGATCTGTGGTTTACCCTCGAGGCTTTCCCACAGGGCTGTCCCACGTGCCACCATGGTGTGAGTCGATCTTCGTTTTGAAAGATGAGCCAGTGCAGGGCAAAGAGGTTCCTCTGGAATGGACTGAGAAATCTCGGGGACTCTTGGAATGGTGGTACGACCATGGAGTTCCTCTCGTCTTTCCTGTTGAGAGTGCCTCCTCTTGAGATGCGACGGGAACGCCGATAATACTTTCCCGTTGATAGCAGGGAAAGGATCCCTCATCTCGAGCTACGAGGGGGAAACGGGGCTCCTCTGGTTTTGGTGGGACGATCGTGCTTCCTCTCGAGTGGAGACGGGTATGGCGGTGAACTACTTGAGTTGCAGCAAGGGTGTGAAAGACCCTTTCGAAGTTCCAGAGGTTAGGTGTCATTAGTCTCCAGACACCTCATCGGAAATAGGCCTCATCTCGCCTGGAAGGGAGAACTTCCTGGATTTTCTCGAGTTGCAGCAGGTGTTCTCGAGTTACGACGGGGACCTCAGGGACCCGCCCTGGTGGCATCAGGAAAGGCCAGTCCCCATTCGAGTTGCTAGGGTGCCTCTCGGTAGTTCTCTCCCGTCGATACCAGGACCAAAATCCTTGTGTGGAGTCAGGGCCGGAACCGAGGATTCCTCTCATTGGCTGACATGGATCTTTGGGTCTTTCTGGAGTCTCCCGAGGGGAATCAGGCCTCGTCTCGAGTGGAGGCATGCACGTGCGCTTTCCTTCCAGCCTGTAGCAGCAATGTCACGCTTCCCGTCGCGTGGATCAAAGGATCTGTGGTTTTCCATCGAGGCTTTCCCTTGAGGCTTTCCCACAGGGCTGTCCCACGTGACACCGTGGTGTGAGTCGATCCTCGTCGTGAAAGATGAGCCAGTACAGGGCAAAGAGGTTCCTCTGGAGTGGACTGAGACATCTGGGGGACTCTTGGAATGGTGGTACGACCATGGAGTTCCTCTCGCCTTTCCTGTTGAGAGTGCCTCCTCTTGAGATGTGACGGGAACGCCGGGAATTCTTTCCCGTTGAAAGCAGGGAAAGGATCCCACATCTCGAGCTCCGAGGGGGAAATGGGGCACCTCTGGATGTGGGCGGGACCATCGTGCTTCATCTCGAGTGGAGACGGGTATGGCGGTGAACTTCTTGAGTTGCAGCAAGGGTGTGAAAGACCCTTTCGAAGTTCCAGAAGTTAGGTGTCATTAGTCTCCAGACGCCTCATCGGAAATAGGCCTCATCTCGCCTGGAAGGGAGAACTTCCTGGATTTTCTCGAATTGCGGCAGGTGTTCTCGAGTTAAGACGGGGACCTCAGGGACCCGCCCTGGTGGCCTCAGGAGAGGCCAGTCCCCATGCGATTTGCTAGGGGGCCTCTCGGGACTCCTCTCCCGTCGATACCGGGGCCAAAAACCTTGTGTGGAGTCAGGGCCGGAACCGAGCATTCCTCTCAGGGGCTGACATGGATCTTTGGGTACTTGTGGAGTCTCCCCAGGGGAGTCAGGCCTCGTCTCGAGTGGGAGCATGCACGTGTGCTTTCCTTCCAGGCTGTAGCAGCAATGTCACGCTTCCCGTGGCGTGGATCAAAGGATCTGTGGTTTTCCCTCGAGGCTTTCCCTCGAGGCTTTCCCACAGGGCTGTCCCACGTGCCACCGTGGTGTGAGTCGATCCTCGGCCTGAAAGATGAGCCAGTACAGGGCAAAGAGGTTCCTCTGGAATGGACTGAGACATCTGGGGGACTCTTGGAATGGTGGTACGACCATGGAGCTCCTCTCGCCTTTCCTGTTGAGAGTGCCTCCTCTTGAGATGCGACGGAAACGCCGGGAATTCTTTCCCGTTGAAAGCAGGGAAAGGATCCCTCATCTTGAGCTACGAGGGGGAAACGGGGCTCCTCTGGAAGTGGGCGGGACCATCGTGCTTCCTCTCGAGTGGAGACGGGTATGGCGGTGAACTTCTTGAGTTGCAGCAAGGGTGTGAAAGACCCTTTCGAAGTTCCAGAGGTTAGGTGTCATTAGTCTCCAGACGCCTCATCGGAAATAGGCCTCATCTCGCCTGGAAGGGAGAACTTCCTGGATTCTCTCGAATTGCGGCAGGTGTTCTCGAGTTAAGACGGGGACCTCAGGGACCCGCCCTGGTGGCCTCAGGAACGGCCAGTCCCCATGCGAGTTGCTAGGGGGCCTCTCGGGATTCCTCTCCCGTCGATACCGGGGCCAAAAACCTTGTGTGGAGTCAGGGCCGGAACCGAGGATTCCTCTCAGGGGCTGACATGGATCTTTGGGTACTTCTGGAGTCTCCCCAGGGGAGTCAGGACTCGTCTCGAGTGGGGGCATGCACGTGCGCTTTCCTTCCAGGCTGTAGCAGCAATGTCACACTTCCCGTCGCGTGGATCAAAGGATCTGTGGTTTTCCCTCGAGGCTTTCCCTCGAGGCTTTCCCACAGGGCTGTCCCACGTGCCACCGTGGTGTGAGTCGATCCTCGGCGTGAAAGATGAGCCAGTGCAGGGCAAAGAGGCTCCTCTGGAATGGACTGAGACATCTGGGGGACTCTTGGAATGGTGGTACGACCATGGAGTTCCTCTCGCCTTTCCTGTTGAGAGTGCCTCCTCTTGAGATGCGACAGGAACGCCGGGAATTCTTTCCCGTTGTAAGCAGGGAATGGATCCCTCATCTCGAGCTACGAGGGGGAAACGGGGCTCCTCTGGATGTGGGCGGGACCATCGTGCTTCCTCTCGAGTGGAGACGGGTATGGAGGTGAACTTCTTGAGTTGCAGCAAGGGTGTGAAAGACCCTTTCGAAGTTCCAGAGGTTAGGTGTCATTTGTCTCCAGAGGCCTCATCGGAAATAGGCCTCATCTCGCCTGGAAGGGAGAACTTCCTGGATTTTCTCGAGTTGCGGCAGGTGTTCTCGAGTTACGACGGGGACCTCAGGGACCCGCCCTGGTGGCCTCAGGAGAGGCCAGTCCCCTTGCGAGTTGCTAGGGGGCCTCTCGGGATTCCTCTCCCGTCGATACCGGGGCCAAAAACCTTGTGTGGAGTCAGGGCCGGAACCGAGGATTCCTCTCAGGGGCTGACATGGATCTTTGGGTACTTCTGGAGTCTCCCCAGGGGAGTCAGGCCTCGTCTCGAGTGGGGGCATGCACGTGCGCATTCCTTCCAGGCTGTAGCAGCAATGTCACGCTTCCCGTCGCGTGGATCAAAGGATCTGTGGTTTTCCCTCGAGGCTTTCGCTCGAGGCTTTCCCACAGGGCTGTCCCACGTGCCACCGTGGTGTGAGTCGATCCTCGGCGTGAAAGATGAGCCACTGCAGGGCAAAGAGGCTCCTCTGGAATGGACTGAGACATCTGGGGGACTCTTGGAATGGTGGAACGACCATGGAGTTCCTCTCGCCTTTCCTGTTGAGAGTGCCTCCTCTTGAGATGCGACGGGAACGCCGGGAATTCTTTCCCGTTGAAAGCAGGGAATGGATCCCTCATCTCGAGCTACGAGGGGGAAACGGGGCTCCTCTGGATGTGGGCGGGACCATCGTGCTTCCTCTCGAGTGGAGACGGGTATGGCGGTGAACTTCTTGAGTTGCAGCAAGGGTGTGAAAGACCCTTTCGAAGTTCCAGAGGTTAGGTGTCATTTGTCTCCAGAGGCCTCATCGGAAATAGGCCTCATCTCGCCTGGAAGGGAGAACTTCCTGGATTTTCTCGAGTTGCGGCAGGTGTTCTCGAGTTACGACGGGGACCTCAGGGACCCGCCGTGGTGGCCTCAGGAGAGGCCAGTCCCCATGCGAGTTGCTATGGGGCCTCTCGGGATTCCTCTCCCGTCGATACCGGGGCCAAAAACCTTGTGTGGAGTCAGGGCCGGAACCGAGGATTCCTCTCAGGGGCTGACATGGATCTTTGGGTACTTCTGGAGTCTCCCCAGGGGAGTCAGGCCTCGTCTCGAGTGGGGGCATGCACGTGCGCTTTCCTTCCAGGCTGTAGCAGCAATGTCACGCTTCCCGTCGCGTGGATCAAAGGATCTGTGGTTTACCCTCGAGGCTTTCCCACAGGGCTGTCCCACGTGCCACCGTGGTGTGAGTCGATCCTCGGCGTGAAAGATGAGCCAGTGCAGGGCAAAGAGGTTCCTCGGGAATGGACTGAGAAATCTCGGGGACTCTTGGAATGGTGGTACGACCATGGAGTTCCTCTCGTCTTTCCTGTTGAGAGTGCCTCCTCTTGAGATGCGACGGGAACGCCGAAAATACTTTCCCGTTGATAGCAGGGAAAGGATCCCTCATCTCGAGCTACGAGGGGCAAACGGGGCTCCTCTGGATGTGGGCGGGACCATCATGTTTCCTCTCGAGTGGAGACGGGTATGGCGGTGAACTTCTTGAGTTGCAGCAAGGGTGTGAAAGACCCTTTCGAAGTTCCAGAGGTTCCGTGTCATTAGTCTCCAGACGCCTTATCGGAAATAGGCCTCATCTCGCCTGGAAGGGAGAACTTCCTGGATTTTCTCGAGTTGCGGCAGGTGTTCTCGAGTTACGACGGGGACCTCAGGAACCCGCCCTGGTGGCCTCAGGAAAGGTCAGTCCCCTTGCGAGTTCCTAGGGGGCCTCTCGGGATTCCTCTCCCGTCGATACCGGGGCCAAAATACTTGTGTGGAGTCAGGGCCGGAACCGAGGATTCCTCTCAGGGGCTGACATGGAGCTTTGGTTACTTCTGGAGTCTCCCCAGGGGAGTCAGGCCTCGTCTCGAGTGGGGGCATGCACGTGCGCTTTCCTTCCAGGCTGTAGCAGCAATGTCACGGTTCCCGTCGCGTGGATCAAAGGATCTGTGGTTTTCCCTCGAGACTTTCCCACAGGGATGTCCCACGTGCCACCGTGGAGTGAGTCGATCCTCGGCGTGAAAGATGAGCCAGTGCAGGGCAAAGAGGTTCCTCTGGAATGGACTGAGACATCTGGGGGACTCTTGGAATGGTGGTACGACCATGGAGTTCCTCTCGCCTTTCCTGTTGAGTGTTCCTCCTCTTGAGATGCGACGGGAACGCCGGGAATTCTTTCCTGTTGAAAGCAGGGAAAGGATCCCTCATCTCGAGCTACGAGGGGGAAACGGGTCTCCTCTGAATGTGGGCGGGACCATCGTGCTTCCTCTCGAGTGGAGACGGGTATGGCGGTGAACTTCTTGAGTTGCAGCATGGGTGTGAAAGACCCTTTTGAAGTCCCAGAGATTAGCTGTCATTAGACTCCAGACGCCTCATCGGAAATAGGCCTCATCTCGCCTGGAACGGAGAACTTCCTGGATTTTCTCGAGTTGCGGCAGGTGTTCTCGAGTTACGACGGGGACGTCAGGGACAAGCCCTGGTGGCCTCAGGAAACTCCAGTCCCCATGCGAGTTGCTAGGGTGCCTCTCGGGATTCCTCTCCAGTCGATACCGGGGCCAAAAACCTTGTGTGGAGTCAGGGCCGGAACGGAGGATTCCTCTAAGGGGCTGACATGGATCTTTGGGTCTTTCTGGAGTCTCCCCAGGGGAGTCAGGCCTCGTCTCGAGTGGGGGCATGCACGTGCGCTTTCCTTCCATGCTGTAGCAGCAATGTCACGCTTCCCGTCGCGTGGATCAAAGGATCTGTGGTTTTCCCTCGAGGCTTTCCCACAGGGCTGTCCCACGTGCCACCGTGGTGTGAGTCGATCCTCGGCGTGAAAGATGAGCCAGTGCAGGGCAAAGAGCTTCCTCTGGAAAGGACTGAGACATCTGGGGGACTCTTGGAATGGTGGTACGACCATGGAGTTCCTCTCGCCTTTCCTGTTGAGAGTGCCTCCTCTTGAGATGCGATGGGAACGCCGGGAATTCTTTCCCGTTGAAAGCAGGGAAAGGATCCCTCATCTCGAGCTACGAGGGGGAAACGGGGCTCCTCTGGATGTGGGCGGGACCATCATGCTTCCTCTCGAGTGGACACGGGTATGGCGGTGAACTTCTTGAGTTGCAGCAAGGGTGTGAAAAACCCTTTCGAAGTTCCAGAGGTTAGGTGTCATTAGTCTCCCGACGCCTCATCGGAAATAGGCCTCATCTCGCCTGGAAGGGAGAACTTCCTGGATTTTCTCGAGTTGCAGCAGGTGTTCTCGAGTTACGACGGGGACCTCAGGGACCCGCCCTGGTGGCCTCAGGAGAGGCCAGACACCATGCGAGTTGCTAGGGGGCCTCTCGGGATTCCTCTCCCATCGATACCGGGGCCAAAAACCTTGTGTGGAGTCAGGGCCGGAATCGAGGATTCCTCTCAGGGGCTGACATGGATCTTTGGGTACTTCTGGAGTCTCCCCAGGGGAGTCAGGCCTCGTCTCGAGTGGGGGCATGCACGTGCGCTTTCCTTCCAGGCTGTAGCAGCAATGTCACGCTTCCCGTCGCGTGGATCAAAGGATCTGTGGTTTTCCCTCGAGGCTTTCCCTCGAGGCTTTCCCACAGGGCTGTCCCACGTGCCACCGTGGTGTGAGTCGATCCTCGGCGTGAAAGATGAGCCAGTGCAGGGCAAAGAGGTTCCTCTGGAATGGACTGAGAAATCTCGGGGACTCTTGGAATGGTGGTACGACCATGGAGTTCCTCTCATCTTTCCTGTTGAGAGTGCCTCCTCTTGAGATGCGACGGGAACGCCGGGAATTCTTTCCCGTTGATAGCAGGGAAAGGATCCCTCATCTCGAGCTACGAGGGGGAAACGGGGCTCCTCTGGATGTGGGCGGGACCATCGTGTTTCCTCTCGAGTGGAGACGGGTATGGCGGTGAACTTCTTGAGTTGCAGCAAGGGTGTGAAAGACTCTTTTGAAGTTCCAGAGGTTCGGTGTCATTAGTCTCCAGACGTCTCATCGGAAATAGGCCTCATCTCGCCTGGAAGGGAGAACTTCCTGGATTTTCTCGAGTTGCGGCAGGTGTTCTCGAGTTACGACGGGGACCTCAGGGACCCGCCCTGGTGGCCTCAGGAAAGGCCAGTCCCCATGCGAGTTGCTCGGGGGCCTCTCGGGATTCCTCTCCCGTCGATACCGGGGTCAAAAACTTTGTGTGGAGTCAGGGCCGGAACCGAGGATTCCTCTCAGGGGATGACATGGATCTTTGGGTACTTCTGGAGTCTCCCCAGGGGAGTCAGGCCTCGTCTCGAGTGGGGGCATGCACGTGCGCTTTCCTTCCAGGCTGTAGCAGCAATGTCACGCTTCCCGTCGCGTGGATCAAAGGATCTGTGGTTTACCCTAGAGGCTTTCCCACAGGGCTGTCCCACGTGCCACCGTGGTGTGAGTCGATCCTCGGCGTGAAAGATGAGCCAGTGCAGGGCAAAGAGGTTCCTCTGGAATGGACTGAGAAATCTGGGGGACTCTTGGAATGGTGGTACGACCATGGAGTTCCTCTCGTCTTTCCTGTTGAGAGTGCCTCCTCTTGAGATGCGACGGGAACGCCGAAAATACTTTCCCGTTGATAGCAGGGAAAGGATCCCTCATCTCGAGCTACGAGGGGCAATCGGGGCTCCTCTGGATGTGGGCGGGACCATCGTGCTTCCTCTCGAGTGGAGACGGGTATGGCGGTGAACTTCTTGAGTTGCAGCAAGGGTGTGAAAGACCCTTTCGAAGTTCCAGAGTTTAGGTGTCATTAGTCTCCAGACGCCTCATCGGAAATAGGCCTCATCTCGCCTGGAAGGGAGAACTTCCTGGATTTTCTCGAGTTGCGGCAGGTGTTCTCGAGTTACGACGGGGACCTCAGGGACCCGCCCTGGTGGCCTCAGGAGAGGCCAGTCCCCATGCGAGTTGCTAGGGGGCCTCTCGGGATTCCTCTCCCGTCGATACCAGTGCCAAAAACCTTGTGTGGAGTCAGGGCCGGAACCGAGGATTCCTCTCAGGGGCTGACATGGATCTTTGGGTACTTCTGGAGTCTCCCCAGGGGAGTCAGGCCTCGTCTCGAGTGGGGGCATGCACGTGCGCTTTCCTTCCAGGCTGTAGCAGCAATGTCACGCTTCCCGTCGCGTGGATCAAAGGATCTGTGGTTTTCCCTCGAGGCTTTCCCTCGAGGCTTTCCCACAGGGCTGTCCCACGTGCCACCGTGGTGTGAGTCGATCCTCGGCGTGAAAGATGAGCCAGTGCAGGGCAAAGAGGCTCCTCTGGAATGGACTGAGACATCTGGGGGACTCTTGGAATGGTGGTACGACCATGGAGTTCCTCTCGCCTTTCCTGTTGAGAGTGCCTCCTCTTGAGATGCGACGGGAACGCCGGGAATTCTTTCCCGTTGAAAGCAGGGAATGGTTCCCTCATCTCGAGCTCCGAGGGGGAAACGGGTCTCCTCTGGATGTGGGCGGGACCATCGTGCTTCCTCTCGAGTGGAGACGGGTATGGCGGTGAACTTCTTGAGTTGCAGCAAGGGTGTGAAAGACCCTTTCGAAGTTCCAGAGTTTAGGTGTCATTAGTCTCCAGACGCCTCATCGGAAATAGGCCTCATCTCGCCTGGAAGGGAGAACTTACTGGATTTTCTCGAGTTGCGGCAGGTGTTCTCGAGTTACGACGGGGACCTCAGGGACCCGCCCTGGTGGCCTCAGGAGAGGCCAGTCCCCATGCGAGTTGCTAGGGGGCCTCTCGGGATTCCTCTCCCGTCGATACCGGGGCCAAAAACCTTGTGTGGAGTCAGGGCCGGAACCGAGGATTCCTCTCAGGGGCTGACATGGATCTTTGGGTACTTCTGGAGTCTCCCCAGGGGAGTCAGGCCTCGTCTCGAGTGGGGGCATGCACGTGCGCTTTCCTTCCAGGCTATAGCAGCAATGTCACGCTTCCCGTCGCGTGGATCAAAGGATCTGTGGTTTTCCCTCGAGGCTTTCGCTCGAGGCTTTCCCACAGGGCTGTCCCACGTGCCACCGTGGTGTGAGTCGATCCTCGGCGTGAAAGATGAGCCAGTGCAGGGCAAAGAGGCTCCTCTGGAATGGACTGAGACATCTGGGGGACTCTTGGAATGGTGGTACGACCATGGAGTTCCTCTCGCCTTTCCTGTTGAGAGTGCCTCCTCTTGAGATGCGACGGGAACGCCGGGAATTCTTTCCCGTTGACAGCAGGGAATGGATCCCTCATCTCGAGCTACGAGGGGGAAACGGGGCTCCTCTGGATGTGGGCGGGACCATCGTGCTTCCTCTCGAGTGGAGACGGGTATGGCGGTGAACTTCTTGAGTTGCAGCATGGGTGTGAAAGACCCCTTCGAAGTTCCAGAGGTTAGGTGTCATTTGTCTCCAGAGGCCTCATCGGAAATAGGCCTCATCTCGCCTGGAAGGGAGAACTTCCTGGATTTACTCGAGTTGCGGCAGGTGTTCTCGAGTTACGACGGGGACCTCAGGGACCCGCCCTGGTGGCCTCAGGAAAGGCCAGTCCCCATGCGAGTTGCTCGGGGGCCTCTCGGGATTCCTCTCCCGTCGATACCGGGGTCAAAAACTTTGTGTGGAGTCAGGGCCGGAACCGAGGATTCCTCTCAGGGGATGACATGGATCTTTGGGTACTTCTGGAGTCTCCCCAGGGGAGTCAGGCCTCGTCTCGAGTGGGGGCATGCACGTGCGCTTTCCTTCCAGGCTGTAGCAGCAATGTCACGCTTCCCGTCGCGTGGATCAAAGGATCTGTGGTTTACCCTAGAGGCTTTCCCACAGGGCTGTCCCACGTGCCACCGTGGTGTGAGTCGATCCTCGGCGTGAAAGATGAGCCAGTGCAGGGCAAAGAGGTTCCTCTGGAATGGACTGAGAAATCTGGGGGACTCTTGGAATGGTGGTACGACCATGGAGTTCCTCTCGTCTTTCCTGTTGAGAGTGCCTCCTCTTGAGATGCGACGGGAACGCCGAAAATACTTTCCCGTTGATAGCAGGGAAAGGATCCCTCATCTCGAGCTACGAGGGGCAATCGGGGCTCCTCTGGATGTGGGCGGGACCATCGTGCTTCCTCTCGAGTGGAGACGGGTATGGCGGTGAACTTCTTGAGTTGCAGCAAGGGTGTGAAAGACCCTTTCGAAGTTCCAGAGTTTAGGTGTCATTAGTCTCCAGACGCCTCATCGGAAATAGGCCTCATCTCGCCTGGAAGGGAGAACTTCCTGGATTTTCTCGAGTTGCGGCAGGTGTTCTCGAGTTACGACGGGGACCTCAGGGACCCGCCCTGGTGGCCTCAGGAGAGGCCAGTCCCCATGCGAGTTGCTAGGGGGCCTCTCGGGATTCCTCTCCCGTCGATACCAGTGCCAAAAACCTTGTGTGGAGTCAGGGCCGGAACCGAGGATTCCTCTCAGGGGCTGACATGGATCTTTGGGTACTTCTGGAGTCTCCCCAGGGGAGTCAGGCCTCGTCTCGAGTGGGGGCATGCACGTGCGCTTTCCTTCCAGGCTGTAGCAGCAATGTCACGCTTCCCGTCGCGTGGATCAAAGGATCTGTGGTTTTCCCTCGAGGCTTTCCCTCGAGGCTTTCCCACAGGGCTGTCCCACGTGCCACCGTGGTGTGAGTCGATCCTCGGCGTGAAAGATGAGCCAGTGCAGGGCAAAGAGGCTCCTCTGGAATGGACTGAGACATCTGGGGGACTCTTGGAATGGTGGTACGACCATGGAGTTCCTCTCGCCTTTCCTGTTGAGAGTGCCTCCTCTTGAGATGCGACGGGAACGCCGGGAATTCTTTCCCGTTGAAAGCAGGGAATGGTTCCCTCATCTCGAGCTCCGAGGGGGAAACGGGTCTCCTCTGGATGTGGGCGGGACCATCGTGCTTCCTCTCGAGTGGAGACGGGTATGGCGGTGAACTTCTTGAGTTGCAGCAAGGGTGTGAAAGACCCTTTCGAAGTTCCAGAGTTTAGGTGTCATTAGTCTCCAGACGCCTCATCGGAAATAGGCCTCATCTCGCCTGGAAGGGAGAACTTACTGGATTTTCTCGAGTTGCGGCAGGTGTTCTCGAGTTACGACGGGGACCTCAGGGACCCGCCCTGGTGGCCTCAGGAGAGGCCAGTCCCCATGCGAGTTGCTAGGGGGCCTCTCGGGATTCCTCTCCCGTCGATACCGGGGCCAAAAACCTTGTGTGGAGTCAGGGCCGGAACCGAGGATTCCTCTCAGGGGCTGACATGGATCTTTGGGTACTTCTGGAGTCTCCCCAGGGGAGTCAGGCCTCGTCTCGAGTGGGGGCATGCACGTGCGCTTTCCTTCCAGGCTATAGCAGCAATGTCACGCTTCCCGTCGCGTGGATCAAAGGATCTGTGGTTTTCCCTCGAGGCTTTCCCTCGAGGCTTTCCCACAGGGCTGTCCCACGTGCCACCGTGGTGTGAGTCGATCCTCGGCGTGAAAGATGAGCCAGTGCAGGGCAAAGAGGCTCCTCTGGAATGGACTGAGACATCTGGGGGACTCTTGGAATGGTGGTACGACCATGGAGTTCCTCTCGCCTTTCCTGTTGAGAGTGCCTCCTCTTGAGATGCGACGGGAACGCCGGGAATTCTTTCCCGTTGACAGCAGGGAATGGATCCCTCATCTCGAGCTACGAGGGGGAAACGGGGCTCCTCTGGATGTGGGCGGGACCATCGTGCTTCCTCTCGAGTGGAGACGGGTATGGCGGTGAACTTCTTGAGTTGCAGCATGGGTGTGAAAGACCCCTTCGAAGTTCCAGAGGTTAGGTGTCATTTGTCTCCAGAGGCCTCATCGGAAATAGGCCTCATCTCGCCTGGAAGGGAGAACTTCCTGGATTTACTCGAGTTGCGGCAGGTGTTCTCGAGTTACGACGGGGACCTCAGGTACCCGCCCTGGTGGCCTCAGGAGAGGCCAGTCCCCATGCGAGTTGCTAGGGGGCCTCTCGGGATTCCTCTCCCGTCGATACCGGGGCCAAAAACCTTGTGTGGAGTCAGGGCCGGAACCGAGGATTCCTCTCAGGGGCTGACATGGATCTTTGGGTACTTCTGGAGTCTCCCGAGGGGAGTCAGGCCTCGTCTCGAGTGGGGGCATGCACGTGCGCTTTCCTTCCAGGCTGTAGCAGCAATGTCACGCTTCCCGTCGCGTGGATCAAAGGATCTGTGGTTTTCCCTCGAGGCTTTCCCTCGAGGCTTTCCCACAGGGCTGTCCCACGTACCACCGTGGTGTGAGTCGATCCTCGGCGTGAAAGATGAGCCAGTGCAGGGCAAAGAGGCTCCTCTGGAATGGACTGAGACATCTGGGGGACTCTTGGAATGGTGGTACGACCATGGAGTTCCTCTCGCCTTTCCTGTTGAGAGTGCCTCCTCTTGAGATGCGACGGGAACGCCGGGATTTCTTTCCCGTTGAAAGCAGCGAAAGGATCCCTCATCTCGAGCTCCGAGGGGGAAACGGGGCTCCTCTGGATGTGGGCGGGACCATCGTGCTTCCTCTCGAGTGGAGACGGGTATGGAGGTGAACTTCTTGAGTTGCATCAAGGGTGTGAAAGACCCTTTCGAAGTTCCAGAGGTTTGTTGTCATTTGTCTCCAGACGCCTCATCGGAAATAGGCCTCATCTCGCCTGGAAGGGAGAACTTCCTGGATTTTCTCGAGTTGCGACAGGTGTTCTCGAGTTACGACGGGGACCTCAGGGACCCGCCCTGGTGGCCTCAGGAGAGGCCAGTCCCCATGCGAGATGCTAGGGGGCCTCTCGGGATTCCTCTCCCGTCGATACCGGGGCAAAAACCTTGTGTGGAGTCAGGGCCGGAACCGAGGATTCCTCTCAGGGGCTGACATGGATCTTTGGGTACTTGTGGAGTCTCCCCAGGGGAGTCAGGGCTCGTCTCGAGTGGGGGCATGCACGTGGGATTTCCTTCCAGGCTGTAGCAGCAATGTCACGCTTCCCGTCGCGTGGATCAAAGGATCTGTGGTTTTCCCTCGAGGCTTTCCCACAGGGCTGTCCCACGTGACACCGTGGTGTGAGTCGATCCTCGGCGTGAAAGATGAGCCAGTGCAGGGGAAAGAGGTTCCTCTGGAATGGACTGAGACATCTGGGGGACTCTTGGAATGGTGGTACGACCATGGAGTTCCTCTCGCCTTTCCTGTTGAGAGTTCCTCCTCTTGAGATGTGACGGGAACGCCGGGAATTATTTCCCGTTGATAGCAGGGAAAGGATCCCTCATCTCGAGCTACGAGGGGGAAACGGGGCTCCTCTGGATGTGGGCGGGACCATCGTGCTTCCTCTCGAGTGGAGACGGGTAAGGCGGTGAACTTCCTGAGTTGCAGCAAGGGTGTGAAAGACCCTTTCGAAGTTCCAGAGGTTCGGTGTCATTAGTCTCAAGACGCCTCATCGGAAATAGGCCTCATCTCGCCTGGAAGGGAGAACTTCCTGGATTTTCTCGAGTTGCGTCAGGTGTTCTCGAGTTACGACGGGGACCTCAGGGATCCGCCCTGGTGGCCTCAGGAAAGGCCAGTCCCCATGGGAGTTCCTAGGGGGCCTTTCGGGATTCCTCTCCCGTCGATACCGGGGCCAAAATCCTTGTGTGGAGTCAGGGCCGGAACCGAGGATTCCTCTCAGGGGCTGACATGGGTCTTTGGGTACTTCTGGAGTCTCCCCAGGGTGGTCAGGCCTCGTCTCGAGTGGGGGCATGCACGTGCGCCTTCCTTCCAGGCTGTAGCAGCAATGTCACGCTTCCCGTCTCGTGGATCAAAGGATCTGTGGTTTTCCCTCTAGGCTTTCCCACAGGGCTGTCCCACGTGCCACCGTTGTGTGAGTCGATTCTCGGCGTGAAAGATGAGCCAGTGCAGGGCAAAGAGGTTCCTCTGGATTGGACTGAGACATCTGGGGGACTCTTGGAATGGTAGTACGACCATGGAGTTCCTCTCGCCTTTCCTGTTGAGAGTGCCTCCTCTTGAGATGCGACGGGAACGCCGGGAATTCTTTCCCGTTGAAAGCAGGGAAAGGATCCCTCATCTCGAGCTACGAGGGGGAAACGGGGCTCCTCTGGATGTGGGCGGGACCATCGTGCTTCCTCTCGAGTGGAGACGGGTATTGCGGTGAAATTCTTGAGTTGCAGCAAGGGTGTGAAAGACCCTTTCGAAGTTCCAGAGGTTAGGTGTCATTAGTCTCCAGACGCCTCATCAGAAATAGGCCTCATTTCGCCTGGAAAGGAGAACTTCCTGGATTTTCTCGAGTTGCGGCAGGTGTTCTCGAGTTACGACGGGGACCTCAGGGACCCGCCCTGGTGGCCTCAGGAACGGCCAGTCCCCATGCTAGTTGCTAGGGGGCCTCTCGGGATTCCTCTCCCGTCGATACCGGGGCCAAAAACCTTGTCTGGAGTCAGGGCCGGAACCGAGGATTCCTCTCAGGGGCTGACATGGATCTTTGGGTACTTCTGGAGTCTCCCCAGGTGAGTCAGGCCTCGTCTCGAGTGGGGGCATGCACGTGCGCTTTCCTTCCAGGCTGTAGCAGCAATGTCATTCTTCCCGTCGCGTGGATCAAAGGATCTGTGGTTTTCCCTCGAGGCTTTCCCTCGAGGCTTTCCCACAGGGCTGTCCCACGTGCCACCGTGGTGTGAGTCGATACTCGGCGTGAAAGATGAGCCAGTGCAGGGCAAAGAGTTTCCTCTGGAATGGACTGAGAAATAACGGGGACTCTTGGAATGGTGGTACGACCATGGAGTTCCTCTCATCTTTCCTGTTGAGAGTGCCTCCTCTTGAGATGCGACGGGAATGCCGGGAATTCTTTCCCGTTGATAGCAGGGAAAGGATCCCTCATCTCGAGCTACGAGGGGGAAACTGGGCTCCTCTGGATGTGGGCGGGACCATCGTGTTTCCTCTCGAGTGGAGACGGGTATGGCGGTGAACTTCTTGAGTTGCAGCAAGGGTGTGAAAGACCCTTTCGAAGTTCCAGAGGTTCGGTGTCATTAGTCTCCAGACGTCTCATCGGAAATAGGCCTCATCTCGCCTGGAAGGGAGAACTTCCTGGATTTTCTCGAGTTGCGGCAGGTGTTCTCGAGTTACGACGGGGACCTCAGGGACCCGCCCTGGTGTCCTCAGGAAAGGCCAGTCCCCATGCGAGTTGCTCGGGGGCCTCTTGGGATTCCTCTCCCGTCGATACCGGGGCCAAAAATTTTGTGTGGAGTCAGGGCCGGAACCGAGGATTCCTCTCAGGGGATGACATGGATCTTTGGGTACTTCTGGAGTCTCCCCAGGGGAGTCAGGCCTCGTCTCGAGGGGGGCATGCACGTGCGCTTTCCTTCCAGGCTGTAGCAGCAATGTCACACTTCCCGTCGCGTGGATCAAAGGATCTGTGGTTTTCCCTCGAGGCTTTCCCACTGGGCTGTCCCACGTGCCACCGTGGTGTGAGTCGATCCTCGGCGTGAAAGATGAGCCAGTGCAGGGCAAAGAGGTTCCTCTGGAATGGACTGAGAAATCTCGGGGACTCTTGGAATGGTGGTACGACCATGGAGTTCCTCTCGTCTTTCCTGTTGAGAGTGCCT
Source organism: Capricornis sumatraensis (assembly GCF_032405125.1). Taxonomy (NCBI): domain Eukaryota; kingdom Metazoa; phylum Chordata; class Mammalia; order Artiodactyla; family Bovidae; genus Capricornis; species Capricornis sumatraensis. The sequence continues at coordinate 4,735,610 of NC_091080.1, read as the reverse complement.
CCTCTTGAGATGCGACGGGAACGCCGAAAATACTTTCCCGTTGATAGCAGGGAAAGGATCCCTCATCTCGAGCTCCGAGGGGCAAACGGGGCTCCTCTGGATGTGGGCGGGACCATCATGTTTCCTCTCGAGTGGAGACGGTTATGGCGGTGAACTTCTTGAGTTGCAGCAAGGGTGTGAAAGACCCTTTCGAAGTTCCAGAGGTTCCGTGTCATTAGTCTCCAGACGCCTCATCGTAAATAGGCCTCATCTCGCCTGGAAGGGAGAACTTCCTGGATTTTCTCGAGTTGCGGCAGGTGTTCTCGAGTTATGACGGGGACCTCAGGGACCCGCCCTGGTGGCCTCAGGAAAGGTCAGTCCCCTTGCGAGTTCCTAGGGGGCCTCTCGGGATTCCGCTCCCGTCGATACCGGGGCCAAAATACTTGTGTGGAGTCAGGGCCGGAACCGAGGATTCCTCTCAGGGGCTGACATGGATCTTTGGGTACTTCTGGAGTCTCCCCAGGGGAGTCAGGCCTCGTCTCGAGTGGGGGCATGCACGTGCGCTTTCCTTCCAGGCTGTAGCAGCAATGTCACGCTTCCCGTCGCGTGGATCAAAGGATCTGTGGTTTTCCCTCGAGGCTTTCCTTCGAGGCTTTCCCACAGGGCTGTCCCACGTGCCACCGTGGTGTGAGTCGATCCTCGGCGTGAAAGATGAGCCAGTGCAGGGCAAAGAGGCTCCTCTGGAATGGACTGAGACATCTGGGGGACTCTTGGAATGGTGGTACGACCTTGGAGTTCCTCTCGCCTTTCCTGTTGAGAGTGCCTCCTCTTGAGATGCGACGGGAACGCCGGGAATTCTTTCCCGTTGAAAGCAGGGAAAGGATCCCTCATCTCGAGCTACGAGGGGGAAACGGGGCTCCTCTGGATGTGGGCGGGACCATCGTGCTTCCTCTCGAGTGGAGACGGGTACGGCGGTGAACTTATTGAGTTGCAGCAAGGGTGTGAAAGACCCTTTCGAAGTTCCAGAGGTTAGGTGTCATTTGTCTCCAGAGGCCTCATCGGAAATAGGCCTCATCTCGCCTGGAAGGGAGAACTTCCTGGATTTTCTCGAGTTGCGGCAGGTGTTCTCGAGTTACGACGGGGACCTCAGGGACCCGCCCTGTTGGCCTCAGGAGAGGCCAGTCCCCATGCGAGTTGCTAGGGGGCCTCTCGGGATTCCTCTCCCGTCGATACCGGGGCCAAAAACCTTGTGTGGAGTCAGGGCCGGAACCGAGGATTCCTCTCAGGGGCTGACATGGATCTTTGGGTACTTCTGGAGTCTCCCCAGGGGAGTCAGGCCTCGTCTCGAGTGGGGGCATGCACGTGCGCTTTCCTCCCAGGCTGTAGCAGCAATGTCACGCTTCCCGTCGCGTGGATCAAAGGATCTGTGGTTTTCCCTCGAGGCTTTCCCTCGAGGCTTTCCCACAGGGCTGTCCCACATGCAACCGTGGTGTGAGTCGATCCTCGGCGTGAAAGATGAGCCAGTGCAGGGCAAAGAGGCTCCTCTGGAATGGACTGAGACATCTGGGGGACTCTTGGAATGGTGGTATGACCAGGGAGTTCCTCTCGCCTTTCCTGTTGAGAGTGCCTCCTCTTGAGATGCGACGGGAACGCCGGGAATTCTTTCCCGTTGAAAGCAGGGAATGGATCCGTCATCTCGAGCTCCAAGGGGGAAACGGGTCTCCTCTGGATGTGGGCGGGACCATCGTGCTTCCTCTCGAGTGGAGACGGGTATGGCGGTGAACTTCTTGAGTTGCAGCAAGGGTGTGAAAGACCCTTTCGAAGTTCCAGAGTTTAGGTGTCATTAGTCTCCAGACGCCTCATCGGAAATAGGCCTCATCTCGCCTGGAAGGGAGAACTTCCTGGATTTTCTCGAGTTGCGGCAGGTGTTCTCGAGTTACGACGGGGACCTCAGGGACCCGCCCTGGTGGCCTCAGGAGAGGCCAGTCCCCATGCGAGTTTCTAGGGGGCCTCTCGGGATTCCTCTCCCGTCGATACCAGGGCCAGAAACCTTGTGTGGAGTCAGGGCCGGAACCGAGGATTCCTCTCAGGGGCTGACATGGATCTTTGGGTACTTCTGGAGACTCCCCAGGGGAGTCAGGCTTCGTCTCGAGTGGGGGCATGCACGTGCGCTTTCCTTCCAGGCTGTAGCAGCAATGTCACGCTTCCCGTCGCGTGGATCAAAGGATCTGTGGATTTCCCTCGAGGCTTTCCCTCGAGGCTTTCCCACAGGGCTGTCCCACGTGCCACCGTGGTGTGAGTCGATCCTCGGCGTGAAAGATGAGCCAGTGCAGGGCAAAGAGGCTCCTCTGGAATGGACTGAGACATCTGGGGGACTCTTGGAATGGTGGTACGACCATGGAGTTCCTCTCGCCTTTCCTGTTGAGAGTGCCTCCTCTTGAGATGCGACGGGAACGCCGGGAATTCTTTCCTGTTGACAGCAGGGAATGGATCCCTCATCTCGAGCTCCGAGGGGGAAACGGGTCTCCTCTGGATGTGGGCGGGATCATCGTGCTTCCTCTCGAGTGGAGACGGGTATGGCGGTGAACTTCTTGAGTTGCAGCAAGGGTGTGAAAGACCCTTTCGAAGTTCCAGAGTTTAGGTGTCATTAGTCTCCAGACGCCTCATCGGAAATAGGCCTCATCTCGCCTGGAAGGGAGAACTTACTGGATTTTCTCGAGTTGCGGCAGGTGTTCTCTAGTTACGACGGGACCTCAGGGACCCGTCCTGGTGGCCTCAGGAGAGGCCAGTCCCCATGCGAGTTGCTAGGGGGCCTCTCGGGATTCCTCTCCCGTCGATACCGGGGCCAAAAACCTTGTGTGGAGTCAGGGCCGGAACCGAGGATTTCTCTCAGGGGCTGACATGGATCTTTGGGTACTTCTGGAGTCTCCCCAGGGTGGTCAGGCCTCGTCTCGAGTGGGGGCATGCACGTGCGCTTTCCTTCCAGGCTGTAGCAGCAATGTCACGCTTCCCGTCTCGTGGATCAAAGGATCTGTGGTTTTCCCTCGAGGCTTTCCCACAGGGCTGTCCCACGTGCCACCGTTGTGTGAGTCGATTCTCGGCGTGAAAGATGAGCCAGTTCAGGGCAAAGAGGTTCCTCTGGATTGGACTGAGACGTCTGGGGGACTCTTGGAATGGTAGTACGACCATGGAGTTCCTCTCGCCTTTCCTGTTGAGAGTGCCTCCTCTTGAGATGCGACGGGAACGCCGGGAATTCTTTCCCGTTGAAAGCAGGGAAAGGATCCCTCATCTCGAGCTACGAGGGGGAAACGGGGCTCCTCTGGATGTGGGCGGGACCATCGTGCTTCCTCTCGAGTGGAGACGGGTATTGCGGTGAAATTTTTGAGTTGCAGCAAGGGTGTGAAAGACCCTTTCGAAGTTCCAGAGGTTAGGTGTCATTAGTCTCCAGACGCCTCATCAGAAATAGGCCTCATTTCGCCTGGAAAGGAGAACTTCCTGGATTTTCTCGAGTTGCGGCAGCTGTTCTCGAGTTACGACGGGGACCTCAGGGACCCGCCCTGGTGGCCTCAGGAACGGCCAGTCCCCATGCTAGTTGCTAGGGGGCCTCTCGGGATTCCTCTCCCGTCGATACCGGGGCCAGAAACCTTGTGTGGAGTCAGGGCCGGAACCGAGGATTCCTCTCAGGGGGTGACATGGATCTTTGGGTACTTCTGGAGTCTCCCCAGGGGAGTCAGGCCTCGTCTCGAGTGGGGGCATGCACGTGCGCTTTCCTTCCAGGCTGTAGCAGCAATGTCATTCTTCCCGTCGCGTGGATCAAAGGATCTGTGGTTTTCCCTCGAGGCTTTCCCTCGAGGCTTTCCCACAGGGCTGTCCCACGTGCCACCGTGGTGTGAGTCGATCCTCGGCGTGAAAGATGAGCCAGTGCAGGGCAAAGAGTTTCCTCTGGAATGGACTGAGAAATCTCGGGGACTCTTGGAATGGTGGTACGACCATGGAGTTCCTCTCATCTTTCCTGTTGAGAGTGCCTCCTCTTGAGATGCGACGGGAACGCCGGGAATTCTTTCCCGTTGATAGCAGGGAAAGGATCCCTCATCTCGAGCTACGAGGGGGAAACGGGGCTCCTCTGGATGTGGTCGGGACCATCGTGTTTCCTCTCGAGTGGAGACGGGTATGGCGGTGAACTTCTTGAGTTGCAGCAAGGGTGTGAAAGACCCTTTCGAAGTTCCAGAGGTTCGGTGTCATTAGTCTCCAGACGTCTCATCGTAAATAGGCCTCATCTTGACTGGAAGGGAGAACTTCCTGGATTTTCTCGAGTTGCGGCAGGTGTTCTCGAGTTACGACGGGGATCTCAGGGACCCGCCCTGGTGTCCTCATGAAAGGCCAGTCCCCATGCGAGTTGCTCGGGGGCCTCTCGGGATTCCTCTCCCGTCGATACCGGGGCCAAAAACTTTGTGTGGAGTCAGGGCCGGAACCGAGGATTCCTCTCAGGGGATGACATGGATCTTTGGGTACTTCTGGAGTCTCCCCAGGGGAGTCAGGCCTCGTCTCGAGTGGGGGCATGCACGTGCGCTTTCCTTCCAGGCTGTAGCAGCAATGTCACGATTCCCGTCGCGTGGATCAAAGGATCTGTGGTTTTCCCTCGAGGCTTTCCCACTGGGCTGTCCCACGTGCCACCGTGGTGTGAGTTGATCCTCGGCGTGAAAGATGAGCCAGTGCAGGGCAAAGAGGTTCCTCTGGAATGGACTGAGAAATCTCGGGGACTCTTGGAATGGTGGTACGACCATGGAGTTCCTCTCGTCTTTCCTGTTGAGAGTGCCTCCTCTTGAGATGCGACGGGAACGCCGAAAATACTTTCCCGTTGATAGCAGGGAAAGGATCCCTCATCTCGAGCTACGAGGGGCAAACGGGGCTCCTCTGGATGTGGGCGGGACCATCATGTTTCCTCTCGAGTGGAGACGGATATGGCGGTGAACTTCTTGAGTTGCAGCAAGGGTGTGAAAGACCCTTTCGAAGTTCCAGAGGTTCCGTGTCATTAGTCTCCAGACGCCTTATCGGAAATAAGCCTCATCTCGCCTGGAAGGGAGAACTTCCTGGATTTTCTCGAGTTGCGGCAGGTGTTCTCGAGTTACCACGGGGACCTCAGGAACCCGCCCTGGTGGCCTCAGGAAAGGTCAGTCCCCTTGCGAGTTCCTAGGGGGCCTCTCGGGATTCCTCTCCCGTCGATACCGGGGCCAAAATACTTGTGTGGAGTCAGGGCCGGAACCGAGGATTCCTCTCAGGGGCTGACATGGATCTTTGGGTACTTCTGGAGTCTCCCCAGGGGAGTCAGGCCTCGTCTCGAGTGGGGGCATGCACGTGCGCTTTCCTTACAGGCTGTAGCAGCAATGTCACGGTTCCCGTCGCGTGGATCAAAGGATCTGTGGTTTTCCCTCAAGGCTTTCCCACAGGGCTGTCCCACGTGCCACCGTGGTGTGAGCCGATCCTCGGCGTGAAAGATGAGCCAGTGCAGGGCAAAGAGGTTCCTCTGGAATGGACTGAGACATCTGGGGGACTCTTGGAATGGTGGTACAACCATGGAGTTCCTCTCGCCTTTCCTGTTGAGAGTTCCTCCTCTTGAGATGCGACGGGAACGCCGGGAATTCTTTCCTGTTGAAAGCAGGGAAAGGATCCCTCATCTCGAGCTACGAGGGGGAAACGGGGCTCCTCTGAATGTGGGCGGGACCATCGTGCTTCCTCTCGAGTGGAGATGGGTATGGCGGTGAACTTCTTGAGTTGCAGCAAGGGTGTGAAAGACCCTTTTGAAGTCCCAGAGATTAGCTGTCATTAGACTCCAGACGCCTCATCGGAAATAGGCCTCATCTCGCCTGGAACGGAGAACTTCCTGGCTTTTCTCGAGTTGCGGCAGGTGTTCTCGAGTTACGACGGGGACGTGAGGGACAAGCCCTGGTGGCCTCAGGAAACTCCAGTCCCCATACGAGTTGCTAGGGTGCCTCTCGGGATTCCTCTCCAGTCGATACCGGGGCCTAAAACCTTGTGTGGAGTCAGGGCCGGAACGGAGGATTCCTCTAAGGGGCTGACATGGATCTTTGGGTCTTTCTGGAGTCTCCCCAGGGGAGTCAGGCCTCGTCTCGAGTGGGGGCATGCACGTGCGCTTTCCTTCCAGGCTGTAGCAGCAATGTCACGCTTCCCGTCGCGTGGATCAAAGGATCAGTGGTTTTCCCTCTAGGCTTTCCCTCGAGGCTATGCCACAGGGCTGTCCCACGTGCCACCGTGGTGTGAGTCGATCTTCGGCATGAAAGATGAGTCAGTGCAGGGCAAAGAGGTTCCTCTGGAATAGACTGAAACATCTGGGGGACTCTTGGAATGGTGGTACGACCATGGAGTTCCTCTCGTCTTTCCAGTTGAGAGTGCCTCCTCTTGAGATGCGACGGGAACGCCGAAAATACTTTCCCGTTGATAGCAGGGAAAGGATCCCTCATCTCGAGCTACGAGGGGCAAACGGGGCTCCTCTGGATGTGGGTGGGACCATCATGTTTCCTCTCGAGTGGAGACGGATATGGCGGTGAACTTCTTGAGTTGCAGCAAGGGTGTGAAAGACCCTTTCGAAGTTCCAGAGGTTCCGTGTCATTAGTCTCCAGACGCCTCATCGGAAATAGGCCTCATCTCGCCTGGAAGGGAGAACTTCCTGAAGTTTCTCGAGTTGCGGCAGGTGTTCTCGAGTTACGACGGGGACCTCAGGGACCCGCCCTGGTGGCCTCAGGAAAGGCCAATCCCCATGCGAGTTGCTCGGGGGCCTCTCAGGAATCCTCTCCTGTCGATACCGGGGCCAAAAAACTTGTGTGGAGTCAGGGCCGGAACCGAGGATTCCTCTCAGGGGCTGACATGGATCTTTGGGTACTTCTGGAGTCTCCCCAGGGGAGTCAGGCCTTGTCTCGAGTGGGGGCATGCACGTGCGCTTTCCTTCCAGGCTGTAGCAGCAATGTCTCGGTTCCCGTCGCGTGGATCAATGGATCTGTGGTTTTCCCTCGAGGCTTTCCCACAGGGCTGTCCCACGTGCCACCGTGGTGTGAGTCGATTCTCGGCGTGAAAGATGAGACAGTGCAGGGCAAAGAGGTTCCTCTGGATTGGACTGAGACATCTGGGGGACTCTTGGAATGGTGGTAGGACCATGGAGTTCCTCTCGCCTTTCCTGTTGAGAGTGCCTCCTCTTGAGATGCGACGGGAACGCCGGGAATTCTTTCCCGTTGAAAGCAGGGAAAGGATCCCTCATCTCGAGCTACGAGGGGGAAACGGGGCTCCTCTGGATGTGGGCGGGACCATCGTGCTTCCTCTCGAGTGGAGACGGGTATGGCGGTGAACTTCTTGAGTTGCAGCAAGGGTATGAAAGACCCTTTCGAAGTTCCAGAGGTTCGGTGTCATTAGTCTCCAGACGCCTCATCGGAAATAGGCCTCATCTCGCCTGGAAGGGAGAACTTCCTGGATTTTCTCGAGTTGCGGCAGGTGTTCTCGAGTTACGACGGGGACCTCAGGGACCCGCCCTGGTGTCCTCAGGAAAGGCCAGTCCCCATGCGAGTTGCTCGGGGGCCTCTCGGGATTCCTCTCCCGTCGATACCGGGGCCAAAATCCTTCTGTGGAGTCAGGGCCGGAACCGAGGATTCCTCTCAGGGGCTGACATGGATCTTTGGGTACTTCTGGAGTCTCCCCAGGGTGGTCAGGCTTCGTCTCGAGTGGGGGCATGCACGTGCGCTTTCCTTCCAGGCTGTAGCAGCAATGTCACGCTTCCCGTCGCGTGGATCAAAGGATCTGTGGTTTTCCCTCGAGGCTTTCCCTCGAGGCTTTCCCACAGGGCTGTCTCACGTGCCACCGTTGTGTGAGTCGATCCTCGGCGTGAAAGATGAGCCAGTGCAGGGCAAACAGGTTCCTCTGGAATGGACTGAGACATCTGGGGGACTCTTGGAATGGTGGTACGACCATGGAGTTCCTCTCGCCTTTCCTGTTGAGAGTGCCTCCTCTTGAGATGCGACGGGAACGCCGGGAATTCTTTCCCGTTGAAAGCAGGGAAAGGATCCCTCATCTCGAGCTACGAGGGGGAAACGGGGCTCCTCTGGATGTGGGCGGGACCATCGTGCTTCCTCTCGAGTGGAGACGGGTATTGCGGTGAAATTTTCGAGTTGCAGCAAGGGTGTGAAAGACCCTTTCGAAGTTCCAGAGGTTAGGTGTCATTAGTCTCCAGACGCCTCATCAGAAATAGGCCTCATTTCGCCTGGAAAGGAGAACTTCCTGGATTTTCTCGAGTTGCGGCAGCTGTTCTCGAGTTACGACGGGGACCTCAGGGACCCGCCCTGGTGGCCTCAGGAACGGCCAGTCCCCATGCTAGTTGCTAGGGGGCCTCTCGGGATTCCTCTCCCGTCGATACCGGGGCCAAAAACCTTGTGTGGAGTCAGGGCCGGAACCGAGGATTCCTCTCAGGGGCTGACATGGATCTTTGGGTACTTCTGGAGTCTCCCCAGGGGAGTCAGGCCTCGTCTCGAGTGGGGGCATGCACGTGCGCTTTCCTTCCAGGCTGTAGCAGCAATGTCATTCTTCCCGTCGCGTGGATCAAAGGATCTGTGGTTTTCCCTCGAGGCTTTCCCTCGAGGCTTTCCCACAGGGCTGTCCCACGTGCCACCGTGGTGTGAGTCGATCCTCGGCGTGAAAGATGAGCCAGTGCAGGGCAAAGAGTTTCCTCTGGAATGGACTGAGAAATCTCGGGGACTCTTGGAATGGTGGTACGACCATGGAGTTCCTCTCATCTTTCCTGTTGAGAGTGCCTCCTCTTGAGATGCGACGGGAACGCCGGGAATTCTTTCCCGTTGATAGCAGGGAAAGGATCCCTCATCTCGAGCTACGAGGGGGAAACGGGGCTCCTCTGGATGTGGTCGGGACCATCGTGTTTCCTCTCGAGTGGAGACGGGTATGGCGGTGAACTTCTTGAGTTGCAGCAAGGGTGTGAAAGACCCTTTCGAAGTTCCAGAGGTTCGGTGTCATTAGTCTCCAGACGTCTCATCGGAAATAGGCCTCATCTTGACTGGAAGGGAGAACTTCCTGGATTTTCTCGAGTTGCGGCAGGTGTTCTCGAGTTACGACGGGGACCTCAGGGACCCGCCCTGGTGTCCTCATGAAAGGCCAGTCCCCATGCGAGGTGCTCGGGGGCCTCTCGGGATTCCTCTCCCGTCGATACCGGGGCCAAAAACTTTGTGTGGAGTCAGGGCCGGAACCGAGGATTCCTCTCAGGGGATGACATGGATCTTTGGGTACTTCTGGAGTCTCCCCAGGGGAGTCAGGCCTCGTCTCGAGTGGGGGCATGCACGTGCGCTTTCCTTCCAGGCTGTAGCAGCAATGTCACGATTCCCGTCGCGTGGATCAAAGGATCTGTGGTTTTCCCTCGAGGCTTTCCCACTGGGCTGTCCCACGTGCCACCGTGGTGTGAGTCGATCCTCGGCGTGAAAGATGAGCCAGTACAGGGCAAAGAGGTTCCTCTGGAATGGACTGAGAAATCTCGGGGACTCTTGGAATGGTGGTACGACCATGGAGTTCCTCTCGTCTTTCCTGTTGAGAGTGCCTCCTCTCGAGATGCGACGGGAACGCCGAAAATACTTTCCCGTTGATAGCAGGGAAAGGATCCCTCATCTCGAGCTCCGAGGGGCAAACGGGGCTCCTCTGGATGTGGGCGGGACCATCATGTTTCCTCTCGAGTGGAGACGGTTATGGCGGTGAACTTCTTGAGTTGCAGCAAGGGTGTGAAAGACCCTTTCGAAGTTCCAGAGGTTCCGTGTCATTAGTCTCCAGACGCCTCATCGTAAATAGGCCTCATCTCGCCTGGAAGGGAGAACTTCCTGGATTTTCTCGAGTTGCGGGAGGTGTTCTCCAGTTATGACGGGGACCTCAGGGACCCGCCCTGGTGGCCTCAGGAAAGGTCAGTCCCCTTGCGAGTTCCTAGGGGGCCTCTCGGGATTCCTCTCCCGTCGATACCGGGGCCAAAATACTTGTGTGGAGTCAGGGCCGGAACCGAGGATTCCTCTCAGGGGCTGACATGGATCTTTGGGTACTTCTGGAGTCACCCCAGGGGAGTCAGGCCTCGTCTCGAGTGGGGGCATGCTCGTGCGCTTTCCTTACAGGCTGTAGCAGCAATGTCATGGTTCCCGTCGCGTGGATCAAAGGATCTGTGGTTTTCCCTCGAGGCTTTCCCACAGGGCTGTTCCACGTGCCACAGTGGTGTGAGTCGATCCTCGGCGTTAAAGATTAGCCAGTGCAGGGCAAAGAGGTTCCGCTGGAATGGACTGAGACATCTGGGGGACTCTTGGAATGGTGGTACGACCATGGAGTTCCTCTCGCCTTTCCTGTTGAGAGTTCCTCCTCTTGAGATGCGACGGGAACGCCGGGAATTCTTTCCTGTTGAAAGCAGGGAAAGGATCCCTCACCTCGAGCTACGAGGGGGAAACGGGGCTCCTCTGGATGTGGGCGGGACCATCGTGCTTCCTCTCGAGTGGAGACGGGTATGGCGGTGAACTTCTTGAGTTGCAGCAAGTGTGTGAAAGACCCTTTTGAAGTCCAAGAGATTAGCTGTCATTAGACTCCAGACGCCTCATCGGAAATAGGCCTCATCTCGCCTGGAAGGGAGAACTTCCTGGATTTTCTCGAGTTGCGGCAGGTGTTCTCGAGTTACGACGGGGACCTCAGGGACCCGCCGTGGTGGCCACAGGAGAGGCCAGTCCCCATGCGAGTGGCTAGGGGGCCTCACCGGATTCCTATCCCGTCGATACCGGGGCCAAAAACCTTGTGTGGAGTCAGGGCCGAAACCGAAGATTCCTCTCAGGGGCTGACATGGATCTTTGGGTACTTCTGGAGTCTCCCCAGGGGAGTCAGGCCTCGTCTCGAGTGGGGGCATGCACATGCGCATTCCTTCCAGGCTGTAGCAGCAATGTCACGCTTCCCGGCTCGTGGATCAAAGGATCTGTGGTTTTCACTCGAGGCTTTCCCTCGAGGCTTTCCCACAGGGCTGTCCCAAGTGCCACCGTGGTGTGAGTCAATCCTCGGCGTGAAAGATGAGCCAGTGCAGGGCAAAGAGTTTCCTCTGGAATGGACTGAGAAATCTCGGGGACTCTTGGAATGGTGGTACGACCATGGAGTTCCTCTCATCTTTCCTGTTGAGAGTGCCTCCTCTTGAGATGCGACGGGAACGCCGGGAATTCTTTCCCGTTGATAGCAGGGAAAGGATCCATCATCTCGAGCTACGAGGGGGAAACGGGGCTCCTCTGGATGTGGGCGGGACCATCGTGTTTCCTCTCGAGTGGAGACGGGTATGGCGGTGAACTTCTTGAGTTGCAGCAAGGGTGTGAAAGACCCTTTCGAAGTTCCAGAGGTTCGGTGTCATTAGTCTCCAGACGTCTCATCGGAAATAGGCCTCATCTCGCCTGGAAGGGAGAACTTCCTGGATTTTCTCGAGTTGCGGCAGGTGTTATCGAGTTACGACGGGGACCTCAGGAACCCGCCCTGGTGGCCTCAGGAAAGGTCAGTCCCCTTGCGAGTTCCTAGGGGGCCTCTCGGGATTCCTCTCCCGTCGATACCGGGGCCATAATACTTGTGTGGAGTCAGGGCCGGAACCGAGGATTCCTCTCAGGGGCTGACATGGATCTTTGGGTACTTCTGGAGTCTCCCCAGGGGAGTCAGGCCTCGTCTCGAGTGGGGGCATGCACGTGCGCTTTCCTTACAGGCTGTAGCAGCAATGTCACGGTTCCCGTCGCGTGGATCAAAGGATCTGTGGTTTTCCCTCGAGGCTTTCCCACAGGGCTGTCCCACGTGCCACCGTGGTGTGAGTCGATCCTCGGCGTGAAAGATGAGCCAGTGCAGGGCAAAGATGTTCCTCTGGAATGGACTGAGACATCTGGGGGACTCTTGGAATGGTGGTACAACCATGGAGTTCCTCTCGCCTTTCCTGTTGAGAGTTCCTCCTCTTGAGATGCGACGGGAACGCCGGGAATTCTTTCCTGTTGAAAGCAGGGAAAGGATCCCTCATCTCGAGCTACGAGGGGGAAACGGGGCTCCTCTGAATGTGGGCGGGACCATCGTGCTTCCTCTCGAGTGGAGACGGGTATGGCGGTGAACTTCTTGAGTTGCAGCAAGGGTGTGAAAGACCCTTTTGAAGTCCCAGAGATTAGCTGTCATTAGACTCCAGACGCCTCATCGGAAATAGGCCTCATCTCGCCTGGAACGGGGAACTTCCTGGATTTTCTCGAGTTGCGGCAGGTGTTCTCGAGTTACGACGGGGACGTGAGGGACAAGCCCTGGTGGCCTCAGGAAACTCCAGTCCCCATAAGAGTTGCTAGGGTGCCTCTCGGGATTCCTCTCCAGTCGATACCGGGGCCTAAAACCTTGTGTGGAGTCAGGGCCGGCACGGAGGATTCCTCTAAGGGGCTGACATGGATCTTTGGGTCTTTCTGGAGTCTCCCCAGGGGAGTCAGGCCTCGTCTCGAGTGGGGGCATGCACGTGCGCTTTCCTTCCAGGCTGTAGCAGCAATGTCACGCTTCCCGTCGCGTGGATCAAAGGATCAGTGGTTTTCCCTCTAGGCTTTCCCTCGAGGCTATGCCACAGGGCTGTCCCACGTGCCACCGTGGTGTGAGTCGATCTTCGGCATGAAAGATGAGTCAGTGCAGGGCAAAGAGGTTCCTCTGGAATAGACTGAAACATCTGGGGGACTCTTGGAATGGTGGTACGACCATGGAGTTCCTCTCGTCTTTCCAGTTGAGAGTGCCTCCTCTTGAGATGCGACGGGAACGCCGAAAATACTTTCCCGTTGATAGCAGGGAAAGGATCCCTCATCTCGAGCTACGAGGGGCAAACGGGGCTCCTCTGGATGTGGGTGGGACCATCATGTTTCCTCTCGAGTGGAGACGGATATGGCGGTGAACTTCTTGAGTTGCAGCAAGGGTGTGAAAGACCCTTTCGAAGTTCCAGAGGTTCCGTGTCATTAGTCTCCAGACGCCTCATCGGAAATAGGCCTCATCTCGCCTGGAAGGGAGAACTTCCTGAAGTTTCTCGAGTTGCGGCAGGTGTTCTCGAGTTACGACGGGGACCTCAGGGACCCGCCCTGGTGGCCTCAGGAAAGGCCAATCCCCATGCGAGTTGCTCGGGGGCCTCTCAGGAATCCTCTCCTGTCGATACCGGGGCCAAAAAACTTGTGTGGAGTCAGGGCCGGAACCGAGGATTCCTCTCAGGGGCTGACATGGATCTTTGGGTACTTCTGGAGTCTCCCCAGGGGAGTCAGGCCTTGTCTCGAGTGGGGGCATGCACGTGCGCTTTCCTTCCAGGCTGTAGCAGCAATGTCTCGGTTCCCGTCGCGTGGATCAATGGATCTGTGGTTTTCCCTCGAGGCTTTCCCACAGGGCTGTCCCACGTGCCACCGTGGTGTGAGTCGATTCTCGGCGTGAAAGATGAGACAGTGCAGGGCAAAGAGGTTCCTCTGGATTGGACTGAGACATCTGGGGGACTCTTGGAATGGTGGTAGGACCATGGAGTTCCTCTCGCCTTTCCTGTTGAGAGTGCCTCCTCTTGAGATGCGACGGGAACGCCGGGAATTCTTTCCCGTTGAAAGCAGGGAAAGGATCCCTCATCTCGAGCTACGAGGGGGAAACGGGGCTCCTCTGGATGTGGGCGGGACCATCGTGCTTCCTCTCGAGTGGAGACGGGTATGGCAGTGAACTTCTTGAGTTGCAGCAAGGGTGTGAAAGACCCTTTCGAAGTTCCAGAGGTTCGGTGTCATTAGTCTCCAGACGCCTCATCGGAAATAGGCCTCATCACGCCTGGAAGGGAGAACTTCCTGGATTTTCTCGAGTTGCGGCAGGTGTTCTCGAGTTACGACGGGGACCTCAGGGACCCGTCCTGGTGGCCTCAGGTACGGCCAGTCCCCATGCTAGTTGCTAGGGGGCCTCTCGGGATTCCTCTCCCGTCGATACCGGGGCCAAAAACCTTGTGTGGAGTCAGGGCCGGAATCGAGGATTCCTCTCAGGGGCTGACATGGATCTTTGGGTACTTCTGGAGTCTCCCCAGGGGAGTCAGGACTCGTCTCGAGTGGGGGCATGCACGTGCGCTTTCCTTCCAGGCTGTAGCAGCAATGTCATGCTTCCCGTCGCGTGGATCAAAGGATCTGTGGTTTTCCCTCGAGGCTTTCCCTCGAGGCTTTCCCACAGGGCTGTCCCACGTGCCACCATGGTGTGAGTCTATCCTCGGCGTGAAAGATGAGCCAGTGCAGGGCAAAGAGTTTCCTCTGGAATGGACTGAGAAATCTCGGGGACTCTTGGAATGGTGATACGACCATGGAGTTCCTCTCATCTTTCCTGTTGAGAGTGCCTCCTCTTGAGATGCGACGGGAACACCGGGAATTCTTTCCCGTTGATAGCAGGGAAAGGATCCCTCATCTCGAGCTACGAGGGGGAAACGGGGCTCCTCTGGATGTGGGCGGGACCATCGTGTTTCCTCTCGAGTGGAGACGGGTATGGCGGTGAACTTCTTGAGTTGCAGCAAGGGTGTGAAAGACCCTTTCGAAGTTCCAGAGTTTAGGTGTCATTAGTCTCCAGACGCCTCATCGGAAATAGGCCTCATCTCGCCTGGAAGGGAGAACTTCCTGGATTTTCTCGAGTTGCGGCAGGTGTTCTCGAGTTACGACGGGGACCTCAGGGACCCGCCCTGGTGTCCTCAGGAAAGGCCAGTCCCCATGCGAGTTGCACGGGGGCCTCTCGGGATTCCTCTCCCGTCGATACCGGGGCCAAAATCCTTCTGTGGAGTCAGGGCCGGAACCGAGGATTTCTCTCAGGGGCTGACATGTGTCTTTGGGTACTTCTGGAGTCTCCCCAGGGGGTCAGGCCTCGTCTCGAGTGGGGGCATGCAGGTGCGCCTTCCTTCCAGGCTGTAGCAGCAATGTCACGCTTCCCGTCGCGTGGATCAAAGGATCTGTGGTTTTCCCTCGAGGCTTTCCCTCGAGGCTTTCCCACAGGGCTGTCTCACGTGCCACCGTTGTGTGAGTCGATCCTCGGCGTGAAAGATGAGCCAGTGCAGGGCAAACAGGTTCCTCTGGAATGGACTGAGACATCTGGGGGACTCTTGGAATGGTGGTACGACCATGGAGTTCCTCTCGCCTTTCCTGTTGAGAGTGCCTCCTCTTGAGATGCGACGGGAACGCCGGGAATTCTTTCCCGTTGAAAGCAGGGAAAGGATCCCTCATCTCGAGCTACGAGGGGGAAACGGGGCTCCTCTGGATGTGGGCAGGACCATCGTGCTTCCTTTCGAGTGGAGACGGGTATGGCGGTGAAATTCTTGAGTTGCAGCAAGGGTGTGAAAGACCCTTTCGAAGTTCCAGAGGTTAGGTGTCATTAGTCTCCAGACGCCTCATCGGAAATAGGCCTCATTTCGCCTGGAAAGGAGAACTTCCTGGATTTTTTCGAGTTGCGGCAGGTGTTCTCGATTTACAACTGGGACCTCAGGGACCCGCCCTGGTGGCCTCAGGAACGGCCAGTCCCCATGCTAGTTGCTATGGGGCCTCTCGGGATTCCTCTCCCGTCGATACCGGGGCCAAAAACCTTGTGTGGAGTCAGGGCCGGAACCGAGGATTCCTCTCAGGGATTGACATGGATCTTTGGGTAATTCTTGAGTCTCCCCAGGGGAGTCAGGACTCGTCTCGAGTGGGGGCATGCACGTGCGCCTTCCTTCCAGGCTGTAGCAGCAATGTCACGCTTCCCGTCGCGTGGATCAAAGGATCTGTGGTTTTCCCTCGAGGCTTTCCCTCGAGGCTTTCCCACAGGGCTGTCCCACGTGCCACCATGGTGTGAGTCGATCCTCGGCGTGAAAGATGAGCCAGTGCAGGGCAAAGAGGTTCCTCTGGAATGGACTGAGAAATCTCGGGGACTCTTGGAATGGTGGTACGACCATAGAGTTCCTCTCATCTTTCCTGATGAGAGTGCCTCCTCTTGAGATGCGACGGGAACGCCGGGAATTCTTTCCCGTTGATAGCAGGGAAAGGATCCCTCATCTCGAGCTACGAGGGGGAAACGGGGCTCCTCTGGATGTGGGCGGGACCATCGTGTTTCCTCTCGAGTGGAGACGGGTATGGCGGTGAACTTCTTGAGTTGCAGCAAGGGTGTGAAAGACCCTTTCGAAGTTCCAGAGGTTCGGTATCATTAGTCTCCAGACGCCTCATCGGAAATAGGCCTCATCTCGCCTGGAAGGGAGAACTTCCTGGATTTTCTCGAGTTGAGGCAGGTGTTCTCGAGTTACGACGGGGACCTCAGGGACCCGCCCTGGTGTCCTCAGGAAAGGCCAGTCCCCATGCGAGTTGCTCGGGGGCCTCTCGGGATTCCTCTCCCGTCGATACCGGGGCCAAAATCCTTCTGTGGAGTCAGGGCCGGAACCGAGGATTCCTCTCAGGGGCTGACATGGGTCTTTGGGTACTTCTGGAGTCTCCCCAGGGGGGTCAGGCCTCGTCTCGAGTGGGGCCATGCACGTGCGCCTTCATTCCAGGCTGTAGCAGCAACGTCACGCTTCCCGTCGCGTGGATCAAAGGATCTGTGGTTTTCCCTCGAGGCTTTCCCTCGAGGCTTTCCCACAGGGCTGTCTCACGTGCCATCGTGGTGTGAGTCGATCTTCGGCGTGAAAGATGAGCCAGTGCAGGGCAAACAGGTTCCTCTGGAATGGACTGAGACATCTGGGGGACTCTTGGAATGGTGGTACGACCATGGAGTTCCTCTCGCCTTTCCTGTTGAGAGTGCCTCCTCTTGAGATGCGACGGGAACGCCGGGAATTCTTTCCCGTTGAAAGCAGGGAAAGGATCCCTCATCTCGAGCTACGAGGGGGAAACGGGGCTCCTCTGGATGTGGGCGGGACCATCGTGCTTCCTCTCGAGTGGTGACGGGTACGGCGGTGAACTTCTTGAGTTGCAGCAAGGGTGTGAAAGACCCTTTCGAAGTTCCAGAGGTTAGGTGTCATTTGTCTCCAGAGGCCTCATCGGAAATAGGCCTCATCTCGCCTGGAAGGGAGAACTTCCTGGATTTTCTCGAGTTGCGGCAGGTGTTCTCGAGTTACGACGGGGACCTCAGGGACCCGCCGTGGTGGCCTCAGGAGAGGCCAGTCCCCATGCGAGTGGCTAGGGGGCCTCACCGGATTCCTATCCCGTCGATACCGGGGCCAAAAACCTTGTGTGGAGTCAGGGCCGAAACCGAAGATTCCTCTCAGGGGCTGACATGGATCTTTGGGTACTTCTGGAGTCTCCCCAGGGGAGTCAGGCCTCGTCTCGAGTGGGGGCATGCACATGCGCATTCCTTCCAGGCTGTAGCAGCAATGTCACGCTTCCCGGCTCGTGGATCAAAGGATCTGTGGTTTTCACTCGAGGCTTTCCCTCGAGGCTTTCCCACAGGGCTGTCCCAAGTGCCACCGTGGTGTGAGTCAATCCTCGGCGTGAAAGATGAGCCAGTGCAGGGCAAAGAGTTTCCTCTGGAATGGACTGAGAAATCTCGGGGACTCTTGGAATGGTGGTACGACCATGGAGTTCCTCTCATCTTTCCTGTTGAGAGTGCCTCCTCTTGAGATGCGACGGGAACGCCGGGAATTCTTTCCCGTTGATAGCAGGGAAAGGATCCATCATCTCGAGCTACGAGGGGGAAACGGGGCTCCTCTGGATGTGGGCGGGACCATCGTGTTTCCTCTCGAGTGGAGACGGGTATGGCGGTGAACTTCTTGAGTTGCAGCAAGGGTGTGAAAGACCCTTTCGAAGTTCCAGAGGTTCGGTGTCATTAGTCTCCAGACGTCTCATCGGAAATAGGCCTCATCTCGCCTGGAAGGGAGAACTTCCTGGATTTTCTCGAGTTGCGGCAGGTGTTATCGAGTTACGACGGGGACCTCAGGGACCCGCCCTGGTATCCTCAGGAAAGGCCAGTCCCCATGCGAGTTGCTCGGGGGCCTCTCGGGATTCCTCTCCCGTCGATATGGGGGCCAAAAACTTTGTGTGGAGTCAGGGCCGGAACCGAGAATTCCTCTCAGGGGCTGACATGGATCTTTGGGTACTTCTGGAGTCTCCCCAGGGGAGTCAGGCCTCGTCTCGAGTGGGGGCATGCACGTGCGCTTTCCTTCCAGGCTGTAGCAGCAATGTCACGCTTCCCGTCGCGTGGATCAAAGGATCTGTCGTTTACCCTCGAGGCTTTCCCACAGGGCTGTCCCACGTGCCACCGTGGTGTGAGTCGATCCTCGGCGTGAAAGATGAGCCAGTGCAGGGCAAAGAGGTTCCTCTGGAATGGACTGAGACATCTGGGGGACTCTTGGAATGGTGGTACGACCATGGAGTTCCTCTCGTCTTTCCTGTTGAGAGTGCCTCCTCTTGAGATGCGACGGGAACGCCGAAAATACTTTCCCGTTGATAGCAGGGAAAGGATCCCTCATCTCGAGCTACGAGGGGCAAACGGGGCTCCTCTGGATGTGGGCGGGACCATCATGTTTCCTCTCGAGTGGAGACGGATATGGCGGTGAACTTCTTGAGTTGCAGCAAGGGTGTGAAAGACCCTTTCGAAGTTCCAGAGGTTCCGTGTCATTAGTCTCCAGACACCTTATCGGAAATAAGCCTCATCTCGCCTGGAAGGGAGAACTTCCTGGATTTTCTCGAGTTGCGGCATGTGTTCTCGAGTTACGACGGGGACCTCAGGAACCCGCCCTGGTGGCCTCAGGAAAGGTCAGTCCCCTTGCGAGTTCCTAGGGGGCCTCTCGGGATTCCTCTCCCGTCAGTACCGGGGCCATAATACTTGTGTGGAGTCAGGGCCGGAACCGAGGATTCCTCTCAGGGGCTGACATGGATCTTTGGGTACTTCTGGAGTCTCCCCAGGGGAGTCAGGCCTCGTCTCGAGTGGGGGCATGCACGTGCGCTTTCCTTACAGGCTGTAGCAGCAATGTCACGGTTCCCGTCGCGTGGATCAAAGGATCTGTGGTTTTCCCTCGAGGCTTTCCCACAGGGCTGTCCCACGTGCCACCGTGGTGTGAGTCGATCCTCGGCGTGAAAGATGAGCCAGTGCAGGGCAAAGAGGTTCCTCTGGAATGGACTGAGACATCTGGGGGACTCTTGGAATGGTGGTACAACCATGGAGTTCCTCTCGCCTTTCCTGTTGAGAGTTCCTCCTCTTGAGATGCGACGGGAACGCCGGGAATTCTTTCCTGTTGAAAGCAGGGAAAGGATCCCTCATCTCGAGCTACGAGGGGGAAACGGGGCTCCTCTGAATGTGGGCGGGACCATCGTGCTTCCTCTCGAGTGGAGACGGGTATGGCGGTGAACTTCTTGAGTTGCAGCAAGGGTGTGAAAGACCCTTTTGAAGTCCCAGAGATTAGCTGTCATTAGACTCCAGACGCCTCATCGGAAATAGGCCTCATCTCGCCTGGAACGGGGAACTTCCTGGATTTTCTCGAGTTGCGGCAGGTGTTCTCGAGTTACGACGGGGACGTGAGGGACAAGCCCTGGTGGCCTCAGGAAACTCCAGTCCCCATAAGAGTTGCTAGGGTGCCTCTCGGGATTCCTCTCCAGTCGATACCGGGGCCTAAAACCTTGTGTGGAGTCAGGGCCGGCACGGAGGATTCCTCTAAGGGGCTGACATGGATCTTTGGGTCTTTCTGGAGTCTCCCCAGGGGAGTCAGGCCTCGTCTCGAGTGGGGGCATGCACGTGCGCTTTCCTTCCAGGCTGTAGCAGCAATGTCACGCTTCCCGTCGCGTGGATCAAAGGATCAGTGGTTTTCCCTCTAGGCTTTCCCTCGAGGCTATGCCACAGGGCTGTCCCACGTGCCACCGTGGTGTGAGTCGATCTTCGGCATGAAAGATGAGTCAGTGCAGGGCAAAGAGGTTCCTCTGGAATAGACTGAAACATCTGGGGGACTCTTGGAATGGTGGTACGACCATGGAGTTCCTCTCGTCTTTCCAGTTGAGAGTGCCTCCTCTTGAGATGCGACGGGAACGCCGAAAATACTTTCCCGTTGATAGCAGGGAAAGGATCCCTCATCTCGAGCTACGAGGGGCAAACGGGGCTCCTCTGGATGTGGGTGGGACCATCATGTTTCCTCTCGAGTGGAGACGGATATGGCGGTGAACTTCTTGAGTTGCAGCAAGGGTGTGAAAGACCCTTTCGAAGTTCCAGAGGTTCCGTGTCATTAGTCTCCAGACGCCTCATCGGAAATAGGCCTCATCTCGCCTGGAAGGGAGAACTTCCTGAAGTTTCTCGAGTTGCGGCAGGTGTTCTCGAGTTACGACGGGGACCTCAGGGACCCGCCCTGGTGGCCTCAGGAAAGGCCAATCCCCATGCGAGTTGCTCGGGGGCCTCTCAGGAATCCTCTCCTGTCGATACCGGGGCCAAAAAACTTGTGTGGAGTCAGGGCCGGAACCGAGGATTCCTCTCAGGGGCTGACATGGATCTTTGGGTACTTCTGGAGTCTCCCCAGGGGAGTCAGGCCTTGTCTCGAGTGGGGGCATGCACGTGCGCTTTCCTTCCAGGCTGTAGCAGCAATGTCTCGGTTCCCGTCGCGTGGATCAATGGATCTGTGGTTTTCCCTCGAGGCTTTCCCACAGGGCTGTCCCACGTGCCACCGTGGTGTGAGTCGATTCTCGGCGTGAAAGATGAGACAGTGCAGGGCAAAGAGGTTCCTCTGGATTGGACTGAGACATCTGGGGGACTCTTGGAATGGTGGTAGGACCATGGAGTTCCTCTCGCCTTTCCTGTTGAGAGTGCCTCCTCTTGAGATGCGACGGGAACGCCGGGAATTCTTTCCCGTTGAAAGCAGGGAAAGGATCCCTCATCTCGAGCTACGAGGGGGAAACGGGGCTCCTCTGGATGTGGGCGGGACCATCGTGCTTCCTCTCGAGTGGAGACGGGTATGGCAGTGAACTTCTTGAGTTGCAGCAAGGGTGTGAAAGACCCTTTCGAAGTTCCAGAGGTTCGGTGTCATTAGTCTCCAGACGCCTCATCGGAAATAGGCCTCATCACGCCTGGAAGGGAGAACTTCCTGGATTTTCTCGAGTTGCGGCAGGTGTTCTCGAGTTACGACGGGGACCTCAGGGACCCGTCCTGGTGGCCTCAGGTACGGCCAGTCCCCATGCTAGTTGCTAGGGGGCCTCTCGGGATTCCTCTCCCGTCGATACCGGGGCCAAAAACCTTGTGTGGAGTCAGGGCCGGAATCGAGGATTCCTCTCAGGGGCTGACATGGATCTTTGGGTACTTCTGGAGTCTCCCCAGGGGAGTCAGGACTCGTCTCGAGTGGGGGCATGCACGTGCGCTTTCCTTCCAGGCTTTAGCAGCAATGTCATGCTTCCCGTCGCGTGGATCAAAGGATCTGTGGTTTTCCCTCGAGGCTTTCCCTCGAGGCTTTCCCACAGGGCTGTCCCACGTGCCACCATGGTGTGAGTCTATCCTCGGCGTGAAAGATGAGCCAGTGCAGGGCAAAGAGTTTCCTCTGGAATGGACTGAGAAATCTCGGGGACTCTTGGAATGGTGATACGACCATGGAGTTCCTCTCATCTTTCCTGTTGAGAGTGCCTCCTCTTGAGATGCGACGGGAACGCCGGGAATTCTTTCCCGTTGATAGCAGGGAAAGGATCCCTCATCTCGAGCTACGAGGGGGAAACGGGGCTCCTCTGGATGTGGGCGGGACCATCGTGTTTCCTCTCGAGTGGAGACGGGTATGGCGGTGAACTTCTTGAGTTGCAGCAAGGGTGTGAAAGACCCTTTCGAAGTTCCAGAGTTTAGGTGTCATTAGTCTCCAGACGCCTCATCGGAAATAGGCCTCATCTCGCCTGGAAGGGAGAACTTCCTGGATTTTCTCGAGTTGCGGCAGGTGTTCTCGAGTTACGACGGGGACCTCAGGGACCCGCCCTGGTGTCCTCAGGAAAGGCCAGTCCCCATGTGAGTTGCACGGGGGCCTCTCGGGATTCCTCTCCCGTCGATACCGGGGCCAAAATCCTTCTGTGGAGTCAGGGCCGGAACCGAGGATTTCTCTCAGGGGCTGACATGTGTCTTTGGGTACTTCTGGAGTCTCCCCAGGGGGTCAGGCCTCGTCTCGAGTGGGGGCATGCAGGTGCGCCTTCCTTCCAGGCTGTAGCAGCAATGTCACGCTTCCCGTCGCGTGGATCAAAGGATCTGTGGTTTTCCCTCGAGGCTTTCCCTCGAGGCTTTCCCACAGGGCTGTCTCACGTGCCACCGTTGTGTGAGTCGATCCTCGGCGTGAAAGATGAGCCAGTGCAGGGCAAACAGGTTCCTCTGGAATGGACTGAGACATCTGGGGGACTCTTGGAATGGTGGTACGACCATGGAGTTCCTCTCGCCTTTCCTGTTGAGAGTGCCTCCTCTTGAGATGCGACGGGAACGCCGGGAATTCTTTCCCGTTGAAAGCAGGGAAAGGATCCCTCATCTCGAGCTACGAGGGGGAAACGGGGCTCCTCTGGATGTGGGCAGGACCATCGTGCTTCCTTTCGAGTGGAGACGGGTATGGCGGTGAAATTCTTGAGTTGCAGCAAGGGTGTGAAAGACCCTTTCGAAGTTCCAGAGGTTAGGTGTCATTAGTCTCCAGACGCCTCATCGGAAATAGGCCTCATTTCGCCTGGAAAGGAGAACTTCCTGGATTTTTTCGAGTTGCGGCAGGTGTTCTCGATTTACAACTGGGACCTCAGGGACCCGCCCTGGTGGCCTCAGGAACGGCCAGTCCCCATGCTAGTTGCTATGGGGCCTCTCGGGATTCCTCTCCCGTCGATACCGGGGCCAAAAACCTTGTGTGGAGTCAGGGCCGGAACCGAGGATTCCTCTCAGGGATTGACATGGATCTTTGGGTAATTCTGGAGTCTCCCCAGGGGAGTCAGGACTCGTCTCGAGTGGGGGCATGCACGTGCGCCTTCCTTCCAGGCTGTAGCAGCAATGTCACGCTTCCCGTCGCGTGGATCAAAGGATCTGTGGTTTTCCCTCGAGGCTTTCCCTCGAGGCTTTCCCACAGGGCTGTCCCACGTGCCACCATGGTGTGAGTCGATCCTCGGCGTGAAAGATGAGCCAGTGCAGGGCAAAGAGGTTCCTCTGGAATGGACTGAGAAATCTCGGGGACTCTTGGAATGGTGGTACGACCATAGAGTTCCTCTCATCTTTCCTGATGAGAGTGCCTCCTCTTGAGATGTGACGGGAACGCCGGGAATTCTTTCCCGTTGATAGCAGGGAAAGGATCCCTCATCTCGAGCTACGAGGGGGAAACGGGGCTCCTCTGGATGTGGGCGGGACCATCGTGTTTCCTCTCGAGTGGAGACGGGTATGGCGGTGAACTTCTTGAGTTGCAGCAAGGGTGTGAAAGACCCTTTCGAAGTTCCAGAGGTTCGGTATCATTAGTCTCCAGACGCCTCATCGGAAATAGGCCTCATCTCGCCTGGAAGGGAGAACTTCCTGGATTTTCTCGAGTTGAGGCAGGTGTTCTCGAGTTACGACGGGGACCTCAGGGACCCGCCCTGGTGTCCTCAGGAAAGGCCAGTCCCCATGCGAGTTGCTCGGGGGCCTCTCGGGATTCCTCTCCCGTCGATACCGGGGCCAAAATCCTTCTGTGGAGTCAGGGCCGGAACCGAGGATTCCTCTCAGGGGCTGACATGGGTCTTTGGGTACTTCTGGAGTCTCCCCAGGGGGGTCAGGCCTCGTCTCGAGTGGGGCCATGCACGTGCGCCTTCATTCCAGGCTGTAGCAGCAACGTCACGCTTCCCGTCGCGTGGATCAAAGGATCTGTGGTTTTCCCTCGAGGCTTTCCCTCGAGGCTTTCCCACAGGGCTGTCTCACGTGCCATCGTGGTGTGAGTCGATCTTCGGCGTGAAAGATGAGCCAGTGCAGGGCAAACAGGTTCCTCTGGAATGGACTGAGACATCTGGGGGACTCTTGGAATGGTGGTACGACCATGGAGTTCCTCTCGCCTTTCCTGTTGAGAGTGCCTCCTCTTGAGATGCGACGGGAACGCCGGGAATTCTTTCCCGTTGAAAGCAGGGAAAGGATCCCTCATCTCGAGCTACGAGGGGGAAACGGGGCTCCTCTGGATGTGGGCGGGACCATCGTGCTTCCTCTCGAGTGGTGACGGGTACGGCGGTGAACTTCTTGAGTTGCAGCAAGGGTGTGAAAGACCCTTTCGAAGTTCCAGAGGTTAGGTGTCATTTGTCTCCAGAGGCCTCATCGGAAATAGGCCTCATCTCGCCTGGAAGGGAGAACTTCCTGGATTTTCTCGAGTTGCGGCAGGTGTTCTCGAGTTACGACGGGGACCTCAGGGACCCGCCGTGGTGGCCTCAGGAGAGGCCAGTCCCCATGCGAGTTGCTAGGGGGCCTCTCGGGATTCCTCTCCCGTCGATTCCGGGGCCAAAAACCTTGTGTGGACTCAGGGCCCGAACCGAGGATTCCTCTCATGGGCTGACATGGATCTTTGGGTACTTGTGGAGTCTCCCCAGGGGAGTCAGGCCTCGTCTCGAGTGTGGGCATGCACGTGCGCTTTCCTTCCAGGCTGTAGCAGCAATGTCACGCTTCCCGTCGCGTGGATCAAAGGATCTGTGGTTTTCCCTCGAGGCTTTCCCTCGAGGCTTTCCCACAGGGCTGTCCCACGTGCCACCGTGGTGTGAGTCGATCCTCGGCGTGAAAGATGAGCCAGTGCAGGGCAAAGAGGCTCCTCTGGAATGGACTGAGACATCTGGGGGACTCTTGGAATGGTGGTACGACCATGGAGTTCCTCTCGCCTTTCCTGTTGAGAGTGCCTCCTCTTGAGATGCGACGGGAACGCCGGGAATTCTTTCCCGTTGAAAGCAGGGAAAGGATCCCTCATCTCGAGCTACGAGGGGGAAACGGGGCTCCTCTGGATGTGGGCGGGACCATCGTGCTTCCTCTCGAGTGGAGACGGGTACGGCGGTGAACTTCTTGAGTTGCAGCAAGGGTGTGAAAGACCCTTTCGAAGTTCCATAGGTTAGGTGTCATTTGTCTCCAGAGGCCTCATCGGAAATAGGCCTCATCTCGCCTGGAAGGGAGAACTTCCTGGATTTTCTCGAGTTGCGGCAGGTGTTCTCGAGTTACGACGGGGACCTCAGGGACCCGCCGTGGTGGCCTCAGGAGAGGCCAGTCCCCATGCGAGTTGCTAGGGGGCCTCTCGGGATTCCTCTCCCGTCGATACCGGGGCCAAAAACCTTGTGTGGAGTCAGGGCCGGAACCGAGGATTCCTCTCAGGGGCTGACATGGATCTTTGGGTACTTGTGGAGTCTCCCCAGGGGAGTCAGGCCTCGTCTCGAGTGGGGGCATGCACGTGCGCTTTCCTTCCAGGCTGTAGCAGCAATGTCACGCTTCCCGTCGCGTGGATCAAAGGATCTGTGGTTTTCCCTCGAGGCTTTCCCTCGAGGCTTTCCCACAGGGCTGTCCCACGTGCCACTGTGGTGTGAGTCGATCCTCGGCGTGAAAGATGAGCCAGTGCAGGGCAAAGAGGCTCCTCTGGAATGGACTGAGACATCTGGTGGACTCTTGGAATGGTGGTACGACCATGGAGTTCCTCTCGCCTTTCCTGTTGAGAGTGCCTCCTCTTGAGATGCGACGAGAACGCCGGGAATTCTTTCCCCTTGAAAGCAGGGAAAGGATCCCTCATCTCGAGCTACGAGGGGGAAACGGGGCTCCTCTGGATGTGGGCGGGACGATCGTGCTTCCTCTCGAGTGGACACGGGTATGGCGCTGAACTTCTTGAGTTGCAGCAAGGGTGTGAAAGACCCTTTCGAAGTTCCAGAGGTTAGGTGTCATTAGTCTCCAGACGCCTCATTGGAAATAGGCCTCATCTCGCCTGGAAGGGAGAACTTCCTGGATTTTCTCGAGTTGCGGCAGGTGTTCTCGAGTTACGACGGGGACCTCAGGGACCCGCCCTGGTGGCCTCAGGAGAGGCCAGTCCCCATGCGAGTTGCTAGGGGGCCTCTCGGGATTCCTCTCCCGTCGATACCGGGGCCAAAAACCTTGTGTGGAGTCAGGGCCGGAACCAAGGATTCCTCTCAGGGGCTGACATGGAACTTTGGGTACTTCTGGAGTCTCCCCAGGGGAGTCAGGCCTCGTCTCGAGTGGGGGCATGCACGTGCGCTTTCCTTCCAGGCTGTAGCAGCAATGTCACACTTCCTGTCGCGTGGATCAAAGGATCTGTGGTTTTCCCTCGAGGCTTTCCCTCGAGGCTTTCCCACAGGGCTGTCCCACGTGCCACCGTGGTGTGAGTCGATCCTCGGCGTGAAACATGAGCCAGTGCAGGGCAAAGAGGTTCCTCTGGAATGGACTGAGACATCTGGGGGACTCTTGGAATGGTGGTACGACCATGGAGTTCCTCTCGCCTTTCCTGTTGAGTGCCTCCTCTTGAGATGCGACGGGAACGCCGGGAATTCTTTCCCGTTGAAAGCAGGGAAAGGATCCCTCATCTCGAGCTACGAGGGGGAAACGGGGCTCCTCTGCATGTGGGCGGGACCATCGTGCTTCCTCTCGAGTGGACACGGGTATGGCGGTGAACTTCTTGAGTTGAAGCAAGGATGTGAAAGACCCTTTCAAAGTTCCAGAGGTTAGGTGTCATTCGTCTCCAGACGCCTCATCGGAAATAGGCCTCATCTCGCCTGGAAGGTAGAACTTCCTGGATTTTCTCGAGTTGCGGCAGGTGTTGTCGAGTTCCGACGGGGACCTCAGGGACCCGCCCTGGTGGCCTCAGGAGAGGCCAGTACCCATGCGAGTTGCTAGGGGGCCTCTCGGGATTCCTCTCCCGTCGATACCGGGGCCAAAAACCTTGTGTGGAGTCAGGGCCGGAACCGAGGATTCCTCTCAGGGGCTGACATGGATCTTTGGGTACTTGTGGAGACTCCCCAGCGGAGTCAGGCCTCGTCTCGAGTGGGGGCATGCACGTGCGCTTTCCTTCCAGGCTGTAGCACCAATGTCACGCTTCCGGTCGCGTGGATCAAAGGATCTGTGGTTTTCCCTCGAGGCTTTCCCACAGAGCTCTCCCACGTGCCACCGTGGTGTGAGTCGATCCTCGGCGTGAAAGATGAGCCAGTGCAGGGCAAAGAGCTTCCTCTGGAAAGGACTGAGACATCTGGGGGACTCTTGGAATGGTGGTACGACCATGGAGTTCCTCTCGCCTTTCCGGTTGAGAGTGCCTCCTCTTGAGATGCGACGGGAACGCCGGGAATTCTTTCCCGTTGAAAGCAGGGAAAGGATCCCTCATCTCGAGCTACGAGGGGGAAACGGGGCTCCTCTGGATGTGGGCGGGACCATCATGCTTCCTCTCGAGTGGACACGGGTATGGCGGTGAACTTCTTGAGTTGCAGCAAGGGTGTGAAAGACCCTTTCGAAGTTCCAGAGGTTAGGTGTCATTAGTCTCCCGAAGCCTCATCGGAAATAGGCCTCATCTCGCCTGGAAGGGAGAACTTCCTGGATTTTCTCGAGTTGCGGCAGGTGTTCTCTAGTTACGACGGGACCTCAGGGACCCGCCCTGGTGGCCTCAGGAGAGGCCAGTCCCCATGCGAGTTGCTAGGGGGCCTCTCGGGATTCCTCTCCCATCGATACCGGGGCCCAAAACCTTGTGTGGAGTCAGGGCCGGAACCGAGGATTCCTCTCAGGGGCTGACATGGATCTTTGGGTACTTCTGGAGTCTCCCCAGGGGAGTCAGGCCTCGTCTCGAGTGGGGGCATGCACGTGCGCTTTCCTTCCAGGCTGTAGCAGCAATGTCACGCTTCCCGTCGCGTGGATCAAAGGATCTGTGGTTTTCCCTCGAGGCTTTCCCTCGAGGCTTTCCCACAGGGCTGTCCCACGTGCCACCGTGGTGTGAGTCGATCCTCGGCGTGAAAGATGAGCCAGTGCAGGGCAAAGAGGTTCCTCTGGAATGCACTGAGACATGTGGGGGACTCTTGGAATGGTGGTACGACCATGGAGTTCCTCTCGCCTTTCCTGTTGAGAGTGCCTCCTCTTGAGATGCGACGGGAACGCCGGGAATTCTTTCCCGTTGAAAGCAGGGAAAGGATCCCACATCTCGAGCTACGAGGGGGAAACGGGGCTCCTGTGGATGTGGGCGGGACCATCGTGCTTCCTCTCGAGTGGACACGGGTATGGCGGTGAACTTCTTGAGTTGCAGCAAGGGTGTGAAAGACCCTTTCGAAGTTCCAGAGGTTAGGTATCATTAGTCTCCAGACGCCTCATCGGAAATAGGCCTCATCTCGCCTGGAAGGGAGAACTTCCTGGATTTTCTCGAGTTGCGGCAGGTGTTCTCGAGTTACGATGGGGAACTCAGGGACCCGCCCTGGTGGCCTCAGGAGAGGCCAGTCCCCATGCGAGTTGCTAGGGGGCCTCTCGGGATTCCTCTCCCGTCGATACCGGGGCCAAAAACCTTTGGTGGAGTCAGGGCCGGAACCGAGGATTCCTCTCAGGGGCTAACATGGATCTTTGGGTACTTCTGGAGTCTCCCCAGGGGAGTCAGGCCTCGTCTCGAGAGGGGGCATGCACGTGCGCTTTCCTTCCAGGCTGTAGCAGCAATCTCACGCTTCCCGTCGCGTGGATCAAAGGATCTGTGGTTTTCCCTCGAGGCTTTCCCTCGAGGCTTTCCCACAGTGCTGTCCCACGTGCCACCGCGGTGTGAGTGGATCCTCGGCGTGAAACATGAGCCAGTGCAGGGCAAAGAGCTTCCTCTGGAATGGACTGAGACATCTGGGGGACTATTGGAATGGTGGTACGACCATGGAGTTCCTCTCGCCTTTCCTGTTGAGAGTGCCTCCTCTTGAGATGCGTCGGGAACGCCGGGAATTCTTTCCCGTTGAAAGCAGGGAAAGGATCCCTCATCTCGAGCTCCGAGGGGGAAACAGGTCTCCTCTGGATGTGGGCGGGACCATCGTGCTTCCTCTCGAGTGGAGACGGGTATGGCGGTGAACTTCTTGAGTTGCAGCAAGGGTGTGAAAAACCCTTTCGAAGTTCCAGACGTTAGGTGTCATTAGTCTGCAGACGCCTCATCGGAAATAGGCCTCATCTCGCCTGGAATGGAGAACTTCCTGGATTTTCTCGAGTTGCGGCAGGTGTTCTCGAGTAACGACGGGGACCTCAGGGACCCGCCCTGGTGGCCTCAGGAGAGGCCAGTCACCATGCGAGTTGCTAGGGGTTCTCTCGGGATTCCTCTCCCGTCGATACCGGGGCCAAAACCCTTTGGTGGAGTCAGGACCGGAACCGAGGATTCCTCTCAGGGGCTGACATGGATCTTTGGGTACTTCTGGAGTCTCCCCAGGGGAGTCAGGCCTCGTATCGAGTGGGGGCATGCACGTGCACTTTCCTTCCAGGCTGTAGTAGCAATCTCACGCTTCCCGTGGCGTGGATCAAAGGATCTGTGGTTTTCCCTCGAGGCTTTCCCTCGAGGCTTTCCCACAGGGCTGTCCCATGTGCCACCATGGTGTGAGTGGATCCTCGGCGTGAAAGATGAGCCAGTGCAGGGCAAAGAGGTTCCTCTGGAATGGACTGAGACATCTGGGGGACTCTTGGAATGGTGGTACGACCATGGAGTTCCTCTCGCCTTTCCTGTTGAGAGTGCCTCCTCTTGAGATGCGACGGGAACGCCGGGAATTCTTTCCCGTTGAAAGCAGGGAAAGGATCCCTCATCTCGAGCTACGAGGGGGAAATGGTGCTCCTCTGGATGTGGGCGGGACCATCGTGCTTCCTCTTGAGTGGACACGGGTATGGCGGTGAACTTCTTGAGTGGCAGCAAGGGTGTGAAAGACCCTTTCGAAGTTCCAGAGGTTAGGTGTCATTAGTCTCCAGACGCCTCATCGGAAATAGGCCTCATCTCGCCTGGAAGGGAGAACTTCCTGGATTTTCTCGAGTGGCGGCAGGTGTTCTCGAGTTACGACGGGGACCTCAGGGACCCGCCCTGGTGGCCTCAGGAGAGGCCAGTCCCCATGCGAGTTGCTAGGGGGCCTCTCGGAATTCCTCTCCCGTCGATACCGGGGCCAAAAACCTTTGGTGGAGTCAGGGCCGGAACCGAGGATTCCTCTCAGGGGCTGACATGGATCTTTGGGTACTTCTGGAGTCTCCCCAGGGGAGTCAGGCCTCGTCTCGAGTGGGGGCATGCACGTGCGCTTTCCTTCCAGGCTGTAGCAGCAATGTCACGCTTCCCGTCGCGTGGATCAAAGGATCTGTGGTTTTCCCTCGAGGCTTTCCCTCGAGGCTTTCCCACAGGGCTGTCCCACGTGCCACCGTGGTGTGAGTCGATACTCGGCGTGAAACATGAGCCAGTGCAGGGCAAAGAGCTTCCTCTGGAATGGACTGAGACATCTGGGGGACTATTGGAATGGTGGTACGACCATGGAGTTCCTCTCGCCTTTCCTGTTGAGAGTGCCTCCTCTTGAGATGCGTCGGGAACGCCGGGAATTCTTTCCCGTTGAAAGCAGGGAAAGGATCCCTCATCTCGAGCTCCGAGGGGGAAACGGGGCTCCTCTGCATGTGGGCGGGACCATCGTGCATCCTCTCGAGTGGAGACGGGTATGGCGGTGAACTTCTTGAGTTGCAGCAAGGGTGTGAAAGACCCTTTCGAAGTTCCAGACGTTAGGTGTCATTAGTCTCCAGACGCCTCATCGGAAATAGGCCTCATCTCGCCTGGAATGGAGAACTTCCTGGATTTTCTCGAGTTGCGGCAGGTGTTCTCGAGTTACGACGGGGACCTCAGGGACCCGCCCTGAGGGCCTCAGGAGAGGCCAGTCCCCATGCGAGTTGCTAGGGGGCCTCTCGGGATTCCTCTCCCGTCGATACCGGGGCCAAAAACCTTTGGTGGAGTCAGGGCCGGAACCGAGGATTCCTCTCAGGGGCTAACATGGATCTTTGGGTACTTCTGGAGTCTCCCCAGGGGAGTCAGGCCTCGTCTCGAGAGGGGGCATGCACGTACGCTTTCCTTCCAGGCTGTAGCAGCAATCTCACGCTTCCCGTCGCGTGGATCAAAGGATCTGTGGTTTTCCCTCGAGGCTTTCCCTCGAGGCTTTCCCACAGTGCTGTCCCACGTGCCACCGCGGTGTGAGTGGATCCTCGGCGTGAAACATGAGCCAGTGCAGGGCAAAGAGCTTCCTCTGGAATGGACTGAGACATCTGGGGGACTATTGGAATGGTGGTACGACCATGGAGTTCCTCTCGCCTTTCCTGTTGAGAGTGCCTCCTCTTGAGATGCGTCGGGAACGCCGGGAATTCTTTCCCGTTGAAAGCAGAGAAAGGATCCCTCATCTCGAGCTCCGAGGGGGAAACAGGTCTCCTCTGGATGTGGGCGGGACCATCGTGCTTCCTCTCGAGTGGAGACGGGTATGGCGGTGAACTTCTTGAGTTGCAGCAAGGGTGTGAAAAACCCTTTCGAAGTTCCAGACGTTAGGTGTCATTAGTCTGCAGACGCCTCATCGGAAATAGGCCTCATCTCGCCTGGAATGGAGAACTTCCTGGATTTTCTCGAGTTGCGGCAGGTGTTCTCGAGTAACGACGGGGACCTCAGGGACCCGCCCTGGTGGCCTCAGGAGAGGCCAGTCCCCATGCGAGTTGCTTGGGGTTCTCTCGGGATTCCTCTCCCGTCGATACCGGGGCCAAAACCCTTTGGTGGAGTCAGGACCGGAACCGAGGATTCCTCTCAGGGGCTGACATGGATCTTTGGGTACTTCTGGAGTCTCCCCAGGGGAGTCAGGCCTCGTATCGAGTGGGGGCATGCACGTGCGCTTTCCTTCCAGGCTGTAGCAGCAATCTCACGCTTCCCGTGGCGTGGATCAAAGGATCTGTGGTTTTCCCTCGAGGCTTTCCCTCGAGGCTTTCCCACAGGGCTGTCCCATGTGCCACCATGGTGTGAGTGGATCCTCGGCGTGAAAGATGAGCCAGTGCAGGGCATAGAGGTTCCTCTGGAATGGACTGAGACATCTGGGGGACTCTTGGAATGGTGGTACGACCATGGAGTTCCTCTCGCCTTTCCTGTTGAGAGTGCCTCCTCTTGAGATGCGACGGGAACGCCGGGAATTCTTTCCCGTTGAAAGCAGGGAAAGGATCCCTCATCTCGAGCTACGAGGGGGAAATGGTGCTCCTCTGGATGTGGGCGGGACCATCGTGCTTCCTCTTGAGTGGACACGGGTATGGCGGTGATCTTCTTGAGTGGCAGCAAGGGTGTGAAAGACCCTTTCGAAGTTCCAGAGGTTAGGTGTCATTAGTCTCCAGACGCCTCATCGGAAATAGGCCTCATCTCGCCTGGAAGGGAGAACTTCCTGGATTTTCTCGAGTGGCGGCAGGTGTTCTCGAGTTACGACGGGGACCTCAGGGACCCGCCCTGGTGGCCTCAGGAGAGGCCAGTCCCCATGCGAGTTGCTAGGGGGCCTCTCGGAATTCCTCTCCCGTCGATACCGGGGCCAAAAACCTTTGGTGGAGTCAGGGCCGGAACCGAGGATTCCTCTCAGGGGCTGACATGGATCTTTGGGTACTTCTGGAGTCTCCCCAGGGGAGTCAGGCCTCGTCTCGAGTGGGGGCATGCACGTGCGCTTTCCTTCCAGGCTGTAGCAGCAATGTCACGCTTCCCGTCGCGTGGATCAAAGGATCTGTGGTTTTCCCTCGAGGCTTTCCCTCGAGGCTTTCCCACAGGGCTGTCCCACGTGCCACCGTGGTGTGAGTCGATCCTCGGCGTGAAACATGAGCCAGTGCAGGGCAAAGAGCTTCCTCTGGAATGGACTGAGACATCTGGGGGACTATTGGAATGGTGGTACGACCATGGAGTTCCTCTCGCCTTTCCTGTTGAGAGTGCCTCCTCTTGAGATGCGTCGGGAACGCCGGGAATTCTTTCCCGTTGAAAGCAGGGAAAGGATCCCTCATCTCGAGCTCCGAGGGGGAAACGGGGCTCCTCTGCATGTGGGCGGGACCATCGTGCATCCTCTCGAGTGGAGACGGGTATGGCGGTGAACTTCTTGAGTTGCAGCAAGGGTGTGAAAGACCCTTTCGAAGTTCCAGACGTTAGGTGTCATTAGTCTCCAGACGCCTCATCGGAAATAGGCCTCATCTCGCCTGGAATGGAGAACTTCCTGGATTTTCTCGAGTTGCGGCAGGTGTTCTCGAGTTACGACGGGGACCTCAGGGACCCGCCCTGAGGGCCTCAGGAGAGGCCAGTCCCCATGCGAGTTGCTAGGGGGCCTCTCGGGATTCCTCTCCCGTCGATACCGGGGCCAAAACCCTTTGGTGGAGTCAGGGCCGGAACCGAGGATTCCTCTCAGGGTCTGACATGGATCTTTGGGTACTTCTGGAGTCTCCCCAGGGGAGTCAGGCCTCGTCTCGAGTGGGGGCATGCACGTGCGCTTTCCTTCCAGGCTGTAGCAGCAATCTCACACTTCCCGTGGCCTGGATCAAAGGATCTGTGGTTTTCCCTCGAGGCTTTCCCTCGAGGCTTTCCCACAGGGCTGTCCCACGTGCCACCGTATTGTGAGTGGATCCTCGGCGTGAAACATGAGCCAGTGCAGGGCAAAGAGCTTCCTCTGGAATGGACTGAGACATCTGGGGGACTCTTGGAATGGTGGTACGACCATGGAGTTCCTCTCGCCTATCCTGTTGAGAGTGCCTCCTCTTGAGATGCGTCGGGAACGCCGGGAATTCTTTCCCGTTGAAAGCAGGGAAAGGATCCCTCATCTCGAGCTCCGAGGGGGAAACGGGGCTCCTCTGGATGTGGGCGGGACCATCGTGCTTCCTCTTGAGTGGACACGGGTATGGCGGTGAACTTCTTGAGTTGCAGCAAGGGTGTGAAAGACCCTTTCGAAGTTCCAGACGTCAGGTGTCATTAGTCTCCAGACGCCTCATCGGAAATAGGCCTCATCTCGCCTGGAAGGGAGAACTTCCTGGATTTCTCGAGTTGCGGCAGGTGTTCTCCAGTTACGACGGGGACCTCAGGGACCCGCCCTGGTGGCCTCAGGAGACGCCATTCCCCAAGCGAGTTGCTAGGGGGCCTCTCGGGATTCCTCTCCCGTCGATACCGGGGCCAAAAACCTTGTGTGGAGTCAGGGCCGGAACCGAGGATTCCTCTCAGGGGCTGATATGGATCTTTGGGTACATCTGGAGTCTCGCCAGAGGAGACAGGCGTCGTCTCGAGTCGGGTCATGCACGTGCACTTTCCTTCCAGGCTGTAGCAGCAATGTCACGCTTCCCGTCGCATGGATCAAAGGATCTGTGGTTTTCCCTCGAGGCTTTCCCTCGAGGCTTTCCCACAGGGCTATCCCACGTGCCAGCGTGGTGTGAGTGGATCCTCGGCGTGAAAGATGAGCCAGTGCAGGGCAAAGAGGTTCCTCTGGAATGGACTGAGACATCTGGGGGACTCTTGGAATGGTGGTACGACCATGGAGTTCCTCTCGCCTTTCCTGTTGAGAGTGCCTCCTCTTGAGATGCGACGGGAACGCCGGGAATTCTTTCCCGTTGAAAGCAGGGAAAGGATCCCTCATCTCGAGCTACGAGGGGGAAACGGGGCTCCTCTGGATGTGGGCGGGACCATCGTGCTTCCTCTCGAGTGGACACGGGTATGGCGGTGAACTTCTTGAGTTGCAGCAAGGGTGTGAAAGACCCTTTCGAAGTTCCAGAGGTTAGGTGTCATTAGTCTCCAGACGCCTCATCGGAAATAGGCCTCATCTCGCCTGGAAAGGAGAATTTCCTGGATTTTCTCGAGTTGCGGCAGGTGTTCTCGAGTTACGACGGGGACCTCAGGGACCCGCCCTGGTGGCCTCAGGAGACGCCAGTCCCCATGCGAGTTGCTAGGGGGCCTCTCGGGATTCCTCTCCCGTCGATACCGTGGCCAAAAACCTTGTGTGGAGGCAGGGCCGGAACCGAGGATTCCTCTCAGGGTCTGATATGGATCTTTGGGTACATCTGGAGTCTCGCCAGGGGTGACAGGCCTCGTCTCGAGTCGGGGCATGGACGTGCACTTTCCTTCCAGGCTGTAGCAGCAATGTCACGCTTCCCGTCGCGTGGATCAAAGGATCTGTGGTTTTCCCTCGAGGCTTTCCCTTGAGGCTTTCCCACAGGGCTGTCCCACGTGCCACCATGGTGTGAGTCGATCCTCGGCGTGAAAGATGAGCCAGTGCAGGGCAAAGAGGTTCCTCTGGAATGGACTGAGACATCTGGGGGACTCTTGGAATGGTGGTACGACCATGGAGTTCCTCTCGCCTTTCCTGTTGAGAGTGCCTCCTCTTGAGATGCGACGGGAACGCCGGGAATTCTTTCCCGTTGAAAGCATAGAAAGGTTCCCTCATCTCGAGCTACGAGGGGGAAACGGTGCTCCTCTGGATGTGGGCGGGACCATCGTGCTTCCTCTCGAGTGGACACGGGTATGGCGGTGAACTTCTTGAGTTGCAGCAAGGGTGTGAAAGACCCTTTCGAAGTTCCAGAGGTTAGGTGTCATTAGTCTCCAGACGCCTCATCGGAAATAGGCCTCATCTCGCCTGGAAGGGAGAACTTCCTGGATTTCTCGAGTTGCGGCAGGTGTTCTCGAGTTACGACGGGGACCTCAGGGACCCGCCCTGGTGGCCTCAGGAGACGCCATTCCCCAAGCGAGTTGCTAGGGGGCCTCTCGGGATTCCTCTCCCGTCGATACCGGTGCCAAAAACCTTGTGTGGAGTCAGGGCCGGAACCGAGGATTCCTCTCAGGGGCTGATATGGATCTTTGGGTACATCTGGAGTCTCGCCAGGGGAGACAGGCCTCGTCTCGAGTCGGGTCATGCACGTGCACTTTCCTTCCAGGCTGTAGCAGCAATGTCACGCTTCCCGTCGCATGGATCAAAGGATCTGTGGTTTTCCCTCGAGGCTTTCCCTCGAGGCTTTCCCACAGTGCTGTCCCACGTGCCACCGCGGTGTGAGTGGATCCTCGGCGTGAAACATGAGCCAGTGCAGGGCAAAGAGCTTCCTCTGGAATGGACTGAGACATCTGGGGGACTATTGGAATGGTGGTACGACCATGGAGTTCCTCTCGCCTTTCCTGTTGAGAGTGCCTCCTCTTGAGATGCGTCGGGAACGCCGGGAATTCTTTCCCGTTGAAAGCAGGGAAAGGATCCCTCATCTCGAGCTCCGAGGGGGAAACAGGTCTCCTCTGGATGTGGGCGGGACCATCGTGCTTCCTCTCGAGTGGAGACGGGTATGGCGGTGAACTTCTTGAGTTGCAGCAAGGGTGTGAAAAACCCTTTCGAAGTTCCAGACGTTAGGTGTCATTAGTCTGCAGACGCCTCATCGGAAATAGGCCTCATCTCGCCTGGAATGGAGAACTTCCTGGATTTTCTCGAGTTGCGGCAGGTGTTCTCGAGTAACGACGGGGACCTCAGGGACCCGCCCTGGTGGCCTCAGGAGAGGCCAGTCCCCATGCGAGTTGCTAGGGGTTCTCTCGGGATTCCTCTCCCGTCGATACCGGGGCCAAAACCCTTTGGTGGAGTCAGGACCGGAACCGAGGATTCCTCTCAGGGGCTGACATGGATCTTTGGGTACTTCTGGAGTCTCCCCAGGGGAGTCAGGCCTCGTATCGAGTGGGGGCATGCACGTGCGCTTTCCTTCCAGGCTGTAGCAGCAATCTCACGCTTCCCGTGGCGTGGATCAAAGGATCTGTGGTTTTCCCTCGAGGCTTTCCCTCGAGGCTTTCCCACAGGGCTGTCCCATGTGCCACCATGGTGTGAGTGGATCCTCGGCGTGAAAGATGAGCCAGTGCAGGGCAAAGAGGTTCCTCTGGAATGGACTGAGACATCTGGGGGACTCTTGGAATGGTGGTACGACCATGGAGTTCCTCTCGCCTTTCCTGTTGAGAGTGCCTCCTCTTGAGATGCGACGGGAACGCCGGGAATTCTTTCCCGTTGAAAGCAGGGAAAGGATCCCTCATCTCGAGCTACGAGGGGGAAATGGTGCTCCTCTGGATGTGGGCGGGACCATCGTGCTTCCTCTTGAGTGGACACGGGTATGGCGGTGAACTTCTTGAGTGGCAGCAAGGGTGTGAAAGACCCTTTCGAAGTTCCAGAGGTTAGGTGTCATTAGTCTCCAGACGCCTCATCGGAAATAGGCCTCATCTCGCCTGGAAGGGAGAACTTCCTGGATTTTCTCGAGTGGCGGCAGGTGTTCTCGAGTTACGACGGGGACCTCAGGGACCCGCCCTGGTGGCCTCAGGAGAGGCCAGTCCCCATGCGAGTTGCTAGGGGGCCTCTCGGAATTCCTCTCCCGTCGATACCGGGGCCAAAAACCTTTGGTGGAGTCAGGGCCGGAACCGAGGATTCCTCTCAGGGGCTGACATGGATTTTGGGTACTTCTGGAGTCTCCCCAGGGGAGTCAGGCCTCGTCTCGAGTGGGGGCATGCACGTGCGCTTTCCTTCCAGGCTGTAGCAGGAATGTCACGCTTCCCGTCGCGTGGATCAAAGGATCTGTGGTTTTCCCTCGAGGCTTTCCCTCGAGGCTTACCCACAGGGCTGTCCCACGTGCCACCGTGGTGTGAGTCGATCCTCGGCGTGAAACATGAGCCAGTGCAGGGCAAAGAGCTTCCTCTGGAATGGACTGAGACATCTGGGGGACTCTTGGAATGGTGGTACGACCATGGAGTTCCTCTCGCCTTTCCTGTTGAGAGTGCCTCCTCTTGAGATGCGTCGGGAACGCCGGGAATTCTTTCCCGTTGAAAGCAGGGAAAGGATCCCTCATCTCGAGCTCCGAGGGGGAAACGGGGCTCCTCTGCATGTGGGCGGGACCATCGTGCATCCTCTCGAGTGGAGACGGGTATAGCGGTGAACTTCTTGAGTTGCAGCAAGGGTGTGAAAGACCCTTTCGAAGTTCCAGACGTTAGGTGTCATTAGTCTCCAGACGCCTCATCGGAAATAGGCCTCATCTCGCCTGGAATGGAGAACTTCCTGGATTTTCTCGAGTTGCGGCAGGTGTTCTCGAGTTACGACGGGGACCTCAGGGACCCGCCCTGAGGGCCTCAGGAGAGGCCAGTCCCCATGCGAGTTGCTAGGGGGCCTCTCGGGATTCCTCTCCCGTCGATACCGGGGCCAAAACCCTTTGGTGGAGTCAGGGCCGGAACCGAGGATTCCTCTCAGGGGCTGACATGGATCTTTGGGTACTTCTGGAGTCTCCCCAGGGGAGTCAGGCCTCGTCTCGAGTGGGGGCATGCACCTGCGCTTTCCTTCCAGGCTGTAGCAGCAATCTCACACTTCCCGTGGCGTGGATCAAAGGATCTGTGGTTTTCCCTCGAGGCTTTCCCTCGAGGCTTTCCCACAGGGCTATCCCACGTGCCACCGTGGTGTGAGTGGATCCTCGGCGTGAAAGATGAGCCAGTGCAGGGCAAAGAGGTTCCTCTGGAATGGACTGAGACATCTGGGGGACTCTTGGAATGGTGGTACGACCATGGAGTTCCTCTCGCCTTTCCTGTTGAGAGTGCCTCCTCTTGAGATGCGACGGGAACGCCGGGAATTCTTTCCCGTTGAAAGCAGGGAAAGGATCCCTCATCTCGAGCTACGAGGGGGAAACGGGGCTCCTCTGGATGTGGGCGGGACCATCGTGCTTCCTCTCGAGTGGACACGGGTATGGCGGTGAACTTCTTGAGTTGCAGCAAGGGTGTGAAAGACCCTTTCGAAGTTCCAGAGGTTAGGTGTCATTAGTCTCCAGACGCCTCATCGGAAATAGGCCTCATCTCGCCTGGAAAGGAGAATTTCCTGGATTTTCTCGAGTTGCGGCAGGTGTTCTCGAGTTACGACGGGGACCTCAGGGACCCGCCCTGGTGGCCTCAGGAGACGCCAGTCCCCATGCGAGTTGCTAGGGGGCCTCTCGGGATTCCTCTCCCGTCGATACCGTGGCCAAAAACCTTGTGTGGAGGCAGGGCCGGAACCGAGGATTCCTCTCAGGGTCTGATATGGATCTTTGGGTACATCTGGAGTCTCGCCAGGGGTGACAGGCCTCGTCTCGAGTCGGGGCATGCACGTGCACTTTCCTTCCAGGCTGTAGCAGCAATGTCACGCTTCCCGTCGCGTGGATCAAAGGATCTGTGGTTTTCCCTCGAGGCTTTCCCTTGAGGCTTTCCCACAGGGCTGTCCCACGTGCCACCATGGTGTGAGTCGATCCTCGGCGTGAAAGATGAGCCAGTGCAGGGCAAAGAGGTTCCTCTGGAATGGACTGAGACATCTGGGGGACTCTTGGAATGGTGGTACGACCATGGAGTTCCTCTCGCCTTTCCTGTTGAGAGTGCCTCCTCTTGAGATGCGACGGGAACGCCGGGAATTCTTTCCCGTTGAAAGCATAGAAAGGTTCCCTCATCTCGAGCTACGAGGGGGAAACGGTGCTCCTCTGGATGTGGGCGGGACCATCGTGCTTCCTCTCGAGTGGACACGGGTATGGCGGTGAACTTCTTGAGTTGCAGCAAGGGTGTGAAAGACCCTTTCGAAGTTCCAGAGGTTAGGTGTCATTAGTCTCCAGATGCCTCATCGGAAATAGGCCTCATCTCGCCTGGAAGGGAGAACTTCCTGGATTTCTCGAGTTGCGGCAGGTGTTCTCGAGTTACGACGGGGACCTCAGGGACCCGCCCTGGTGGCCTCAGGAGACGCCATTCCCCAAGCGAGTTGCTAGGGGGCCTCTCGGGATTCCTCTCCCGTCGATACCGGTGCCAAAAACCTTGTGTGGAGTCAGGGCCGGAACCGAGGATTCCTCTCAGGGGCTGATATGGATCTTTGAGTACATCTGGAGTCTCGCCAGGGGAGACAGGCCTCGTCTCGAGTCGGGTCATGCACGTGCACTTTCCTTCCAGGCTGTAGCAGCAATGTCACGCTTCCCGTCGCATGGATCAAAGGATCTGTGGTTTTCCCTCGAGGCTTTCCCTCGAGGCTTTCCCACAGGGCTATCCCACGTGCCACCGTGGTGTGAGTGGATCCTCGGCGTGAAAGATGAGCCAGTGCAGGGCAAAGAGGTTCCTCTGGAATGGACTGAGACATCTGGGGGACTCTTGGAATGGTGGTACGACCATGGAGTTCCTCTCGCCTTTCCTGTTGAGAGTGCCTCCTCTTGAGATGCGACGGGAACGCCGGGAATTCTTTCCCGTTGAAAGCAGGGAAAGGATCCCTCATCTCGAGCTACGAGGGGGAAACGGGGCTCCTCTGGATGTGGGCGGGACCATCGTGCTTCCTCTCGAGTGGACACGGGTATGGCGGTGAACTTCTTGAGTTTCAGCAAGGGTGTGAAAGACCCTTTCGAAGTTCCAGAGGTTAGGTGTCATTAGTCTCCAGACGCCTCATCGGAAATAGGCCTCATCTCGCCTGGAAGGGAGAATTTCCTGGATTTTCTCGAGTTGCGGCAAGTGTTCTCGAGTTACGACGGGGACCTCAGGGACCCGCCCTGGTGGCCTCAGGAGACGTCAGTCCCCATGCGAGTTGCTAGGGGGCCTCTTGGGATTCCTCTCCCGTCGATACCGTGGCCAAAAACCTTGTGTGGAGTCAGGGCCGGAACCGAGGATTCCTCTCAGGGTCTGATATGGATCTTTGGGTACATCTGGAGTCTCGCCAGGGGAGACAGGCCTCGTCTCGAGTCGGGGCATGCACGTGCACTTTCCTTCCAGGCTGTAGCAGCAATGTCACGCTTCCCGTCGCGTGGATCAAAGGATCTGTGGTTTTCCCTCGAGGCTTTCCCTCGAGGCTTTCCCACAAGGCTGTCCCACGTGCCACCGTGGTGTGAGTCGATCCTCGGCGTGAAAGATGAGCCAGTGCAGGGCAAAGAGGTTCCTCTGGAATGGACTGAGACATCTGGGGGACTCTGGGAATGGTGGTACGACCATGGAGTTCCTCTCGCCTTTCCTGTTGAGAGTGCCTCCTCTTGAGATGCGACGGGAACGCCGGGAATTCTTTCCCGTTGAAAGCAGGGAAAGGATCCCTCATCTCGAGCACGAGGGGGAAACGGGGATCCTCTGGATGTGGGCGGGACCATCGTGCTTCCTCTCGAGTGGAGACGGGTATGGCGGTGAACTTCTTGAGTTGCAGCAAGGGTGTGAAAGACCCTTTCGAAGTTCCAGAGGTTAGGTGTCATTAGTCTCCAGACGCCTCATCGGAAATAGGCCTCATCTCGCCTGGAAGGGAGAACTTCCTGGATTTTCTCGAGTTGCAGCAGGTGTTCTCGAGTTACGACGGGGACCTCAGGGACCCGCCCTGGTGGCCTTAGGAGAGGGCCGTCCCCATGCGAGTTGCTAGGAGGCCTCTCGGGATTCCTCTCCCGTCGATACCGGGGCCAAAAACATTTGGTGGAGTCAGGGCCGGAACCGAGGATTCCTCTCAGGGGATGACATGGATCTTTGAGTACTTCTGGAGTCTCCCCAGGGGAGTCAGGCCTCGTCTCGAGTGGGGGCATGCACATGCGCTTTCCTTCCAGGCTGTAGCAGCAATGTCACGCTTGCCGTCGCGTGGATCAAAGGATCTGTGGTTTTCCCTCGAGGCTTTCCCTTGAGGCTTTCCCACAGGGCTGTCCCACGTACCACCATGGTGTGAGTCGATCCTCGGCGTGAAAGATGAGCCAGTGCAGGGCAAAGAGGTTCCTCTGGAATGGACTGAGACATCTGGGGGACTCTTGGAATGGTGGTACGACCATGGAGTTCCTCTCGCCTTTCCTGTTGAGAGTGCCTCCTCTTGAGATGCGACGGGAACGCCGGGAATTCTTTCCCGTTGAAAGCATAGAAAGTTTCCCTCATCTCGAGCTACGAGGGGGAAACGGTGCTCCTCTGGATGTGGGCGGGACCATCGTGCTTCCTCTCGAGTGGACACGGATATGGCGGTGAACTTCTTGAGTTGCAGCAAGGGTGTGAAAGACCCTTTCGAAGTTCCAGAGGTTAGGTGTCATTAGTCTCCAGACGCCTCATCGGAAATAGGCCTCATCTCGCCTGGAAGGGAGAACTTCCTGGATTTCTCGAGTTGCGGCAGGTGTTCTCGAGTAACGACGGGGACCTCAGGGACCCGCCCTGGTGGCCTCAGGAGAGGCCAGTCCCCATGCGAGTTGCTAGGGGGCCTCTCGGGATTACTCTTCCGTCGATACCGGGGCCAAAACCCTTTGGTGGAGTCAGGGCCGGAACCGAGGATTCCTCTCAGGGGCTGCCATGGATCTTTGGGTACTTCTGGAGTCTCCCCAGGGGAGTCAGGCCTCGTCTCGAGTGGGGGCATGCACATGCGCTTTCCTTCCAGGCTGTAGCAGCAATGTCACGCTTCCCGTCGCGTGGATCAAACGACCTGTGGTTTTCCCTCGAGGCTTTCCCTCGAGGCTTTCCCACAGGGCTGTCCCACGTGCCACCGTGGTGTGAGTCGATCCTCGGCGTGAAAGATGAGCCAGTGCAGGGCAAAGAGGTTCCTCTGGAATGCACTGAGACATCTGGGGGACTCTTGGAATGGTGGTACGACCATGGAGTTCCTCTCGCCTTTCCTGTTGAGAGTGCCTCCTCTTGAGATGCGACGGGAACGCCGGGAATTCTTTCCCGTTGAAAGCAGGGAAAGGATCCCTCATCTCGAGCTACGAGGGGGAAACGGGGCTCCTCTGGATGTGGGCGGGACCATCGTGCTTCCTCTCGAGTGGAGACGGGTATGGCGGTGAACTTCGTGAGTTGCAGCAAGGGTGTGAAAGACCCTTTCGAAGTTCCAGAGGTTAGGTGTCATTAGTCTCCAGACGCCTCATCGGAAATAGGCCTCATCTCGCCTGGAAGGGAGAACTTCCTGGATTTTCTCGAGTTGCGGCAGTTGTTCTCGAGTTACGACGGGGACCTCAGGGACCCGCCCTGGTGGCCTCAGGAGAGGCCAGTCCCTAGGCGAGTTGCTAGGGGGCCTCTCGGGATTCCTCTCCCGTCGATACCGGGGCCAAAAACCTTGTGTGGAGTCCGGGCCGGAACCGAGGATTCCTCTCAGGGGCTGATATGGATCTTTGGGTACATCTGGAGTCTCGCCAGGGGAGACAGGCCTCGTCTCGAGTCGGGGCATGCACGTGCACTTTCCTTCCAGGCTGTAGCAGCAATGTCACGCTTCCCGTCGCATGGATCAAAGGATCTGTGGTTTTCCCTCGAGGCTTTCCCTCGAGGCTTTCCCACAGGGCTGTCCCACGTGCCACCGTGGTGTGAGTGGATCCTCGGCGTGAAAGATGAGCCAGTGCAGGGCAAAGAGGTTCCTCTGGAATGGACTGAGACATCTGGGGGACTCTTGGAATGGTGGTACGACCATGGAGTTCCTCTCGCCTTTCCTGTTGAGAGTGCCTCCTCTTGAGATGCGACGGGAACACCGGGAATTCTTTCCCGTTGAAAGCAGGGAAAGGATCCCTCATCTCGAGCTACGAGGGGGAAACGGGGCTCCTCTGGATGTGGGCGGGACCATCGTGCTTCCTCTCGAGTGGACACGGGTATGGCGGTGAACTTCTTGAGTTGCAGCAAGGGTGTGAAAGACCCTTTCGAAGTTACAGAGGTTAGGTGTCTTTAGTCTCCAGACGCCTCATCGGAAATAGGCCTCATCTCGCCTGGAAGGGAGAACTTCCTGGATTTTCTCGAGTTGCGGCAGGTGTTCTCGAGTTACGACGGGGACCTCAGGGACTCGCCCTGGTGGCCTCAGGAGCCGCCAGTCCCCAAGCGAGTTGCTAGGGGGCCTCTCAGTATTCCTCTCCCGTCGATACCGGGGCCAAAAACCTTGTGTGGAGTCAGGGCCGGAACCGGTGATTCCTCTCAGGGGCTGATATGGATCTTTGGGTACATCTGGAGTCTCGCCAGGGGAGACAGGCCTCGTCTCGAGTCGGTGCATGCACGTGCACTTTCCTTCCAGGCTGTAGCAGCAATGTCACGCTTCCCGTCGCATGGATCAAAGGATCTGTGGTTTTCCCTCGAGGCTTTCCCTCGAGGCTTTCCCACAGGGCTATCCCACGTGCCACCGTGGTGTGAGTGGATCATCGGCGTGAAAGATGAGCCAGTGCAGGCAAAGAGGTTCCTCTGGAATGGACTGAGACATCTGGGGGACTCTTGGAATGGTGGTACGACCATGGAGTTCCTCTCGCCTTTCCTGTTGAGAGTGCCTCCTCTTGAGATGCGACGGGAACGCCGGGAATTCTTTCCCGTTGAAAGCAGGGAAAGGATCCCTCATCTCGAGCTACGAGGGGGAAACGGGGCTCCTCTGGATGTGGGCGGGACCATCGTGCTTCCTCTCGAGTGGACACGGGTATGGCGGTGAACTTCTTGAGTTGCAGCAAGGGTGTGAAAGACCCTTTCGAAGTTCCAGAGGTTAGGTGTCATTAGTCTCCAGACGCCTCATCGGAAATAGGCCTCATCTCGCCTGGAAGGGAGAATTTCCTGGATTTTCTCGAGTTGCGGCAGGTGTTCTCGAGTTACGACGGGGATCTC
Organism: Capricornis sumatraensis; assembly: GCF_032405125.1. NCBI lineage: Eukaryota > Metazoa > Chordata > Mammalia > Artiodactyla > Bovidae > Capricornis > Capricornis sumatraensis. The sequence continues at coordinate 4,691,236 of NC_091080.1, read as the reverse complement.
AGGGACCCGCCCTGGTGGCCTCAGGAGACGCCAGTCCCCATGCGAGTTGCTAGGGGGCCTCTCGGGATTCCTCTCCCGTCGATACCGTGGCCAAAAACCTTGTGTGGAGTCAGGGCCGGAACCGAGGATTCCTCTCAGGGTCTGATATGGATCTTTGGGTACATCTGGAGTCTCGCCAGGGGAGACAGGCCTCGTCTCGAGTCGGGGCATGCACGTGCACTTTCCTTCCAGGCTGTAGCAGCAATGTCACGCTTCCCGTCGCGTGGATCAAAGGATCTGTGGTTTTCCCTCGAGGCTTTCCCTCGAGGCTTTCCCACAGGGCTGTCCCACGTGCCACCGTGGTGTGAGTCGATCCTCGGCGTGAAAGATGAGCCAGTGCAGGGCAAAGAGGTTCCTCTGGAATGGACTGAGACATCTGGGGGACTCTTGGAATGGTGGTACGACCATGGAGTTCCTCTCGCCTTTCCTGTTGAGAGTGCCTCCTGTTGAGATGCGACGGGAACGCCGGGAATTCTTTCCCGTTGAAAGCAGGGAAAGGATAACTCATCTCGAGCTACGAGGGGGAAACGGGGCTCCTCTGGATGTGGGCGGGACCATCGTGCTTCCTCTCGAGTGGAGACGGGTATGGCGGTGAACTTCTTGAGTTGCAGCAAGGGTGTGAAAGACCCTTTCGAAGTTCCAGAGTTTAGGTGTCATTAGTCTCCAGACGCCTCATCGGAAATAGGCCTCATCTCGCCTGGAAGGGAGAACTTCCTGGATTTTCTCAAGTTGCGGCAGGTGTTCTCGAGTTACGACGGGGACCTCAGGGACCCGCCCTGGTGGCCTTAGGAGAGGGCAGTCCCCATGCGAGTTGCTAGGAGGCCTCTCGGGATTCCTCTCCCGTCGATACCGGGGCCAAAAACATTTGGTGGAGTCAGGGCCGGAACCGAGGATTCCTCTCAGGGGCTGACATGGATCTTTGGGTACTTCTGGAGTCTCCCCAGGGGAGTCAGGCCTCGTCTCGAGTGGGGGCATGCACGTGCACTTTCCTTCCAGGCTGTAGCAGCAATGTCACGCTTCCCGTCGCGTGGATCAAATGATGTGTGGTTTTCCCTCGAGGCTTTCCCACAGGGCTGTCCCACGTGCCACCGTGGTGTGAGTCGATCCTCGGCGTGAAAGATGAGCCAGTGCAGGGCAAAGAGGTTCCTCTGGAATGGACTGAGACATCTGGGGGACTCTTGGAATGGTGGTACGACCATGGAGTTCCTCTCGCCTTTCCTGTTGAGAGTGCCTCCTCTTGAGATGCGACGGGAACGCCGGGAATTTTTTCCCGTTGAAAGCAGGGAAAGGATCCCTCATCTCGAGCTACGAGGGGGAAACGGGGCTCCTCTGGATGTGGGCGGGAGCATCGTGCTTTCTCTCGAGTGGAGACGGGTATGGCGGTGAACTTCTTGAGTTGCAGCAAGGGTGTGAAAGACCCTTTCGAAGTTCCAGAGGTTAGGTGTCATTAGTCTCCAGACGCCTCATCGGAAATAGGCCTCATCTCGCCTGGAAGGGAGAACTTCCTGGATTTTCTCGAGTTGCGGCAGGTGTTCTCGAGTTACGACGGGGACCTCAGGGACCCGCCCTGTTGGCCTCAGGAGAGGCCAGTCCCTTTGCGTGTTGCTAGGGGGCCCGTCGGGATTCCTCTCCCGTCGATACCGGGGCCAAAAACCTTGTGTGGAGTCAGGGCCGGAACCGAGGATTCCTCTCAGGGACTGATATGGATCTTTGGGTACTTCTGGAGTCTCGCCAGGGGAGACAGGCCTCGTCTCGTGTGGGGGAATGCACGTGCACTTTCCTTCCAGGCTGTAGCAGCAATGTCACGCTTCCCGTCGCGTGGATCAAAGGATCTGCGGTTTTCCCTCGAGGCTTTCCCTCGAGTCTTTCCCACAGGGCTGTCCCACGTGACACCGTGGTGTGAGTCGATTCTCGGCGTGAAAAATGAGCCAGTGCAGGGCAAAGAGGTTCCTCTGGAATGGACTGAGACATCTGGGGGACTCTTGGAATGGTGGTACGACCATGGAGTTCCTCTCGCCTTTCCTGTTGAGAGTGCCTCCTCTTGAGATGCGACGGGAACGCCGGGAATTCTTTCCCGTTGAAAGCAGGGAAAGGATCCCTCATCTCGAGCTACGAGGGGGAAACGGGGCTCCTCTGGATGTGGGCGGGACCATCGTGCTTCCTCTCGAGTGGAGACGGGTATGGCGGTGAACTTCGTGAGTTGCAGCAAGGGTGTGAAAGACCCTTTCGAAGTTCCAGAGGTTAGGTGTCATTAGTCTCCAGACGCCTCATCGGAAATAGGCCTCATCTCGCCTGGAAGGGAGAACTTCCTGGATTTTCTCGAGTTGCGGCAGTTGTTCTCGAGTTACGACGGGGACCTCAGGGACCCGCCCTGGTGGCCTCAGGAGAGGCCAGTCCCTAGGCGAGTTGCTAGGGGGCCTCTCGGGATTCCTCTCCCGTCGATACCGGGGCCAAAAACCTTGTGTGGAGTCCGGGCCGGAACCGAGGATTCCTCTCAGGGGCTGATATGGATCTTTGGGTACATCTGGAGTCTCGCCAGGGGAGACAGGCCTCGTCTCGAGTCGGGGCATGCACGTGCACTTTCCTTCCAGGCTGTAGCAGCAATGTCACGCTTCCCGTCGCATGGATCAAAGGATCTGTGGTTTTCCCTCGAGGCTTTCCCTCGAGGCTTTCCCACAGGGCTGTCCCACGTGCCACCGTGGTGTGAGTGGATCCTCGGCGTGAAAGATGAGCCAGTGCAGGGCAAAGAGGTTCCTCTGGAATGGACTGAGACATCTGGGGGACTCTTGGAATGGTGGTACGACCATGGAGTTCCTCTCGCCTTTCCTGTTGAGAGTGCCTCCTCTTGAGATGCGACGGGAACACCGGGAATTCTTTCCCGTTGAAAGCAGGGAAAGGATCCCTCATCTCGAGCTACGAGGGGGAAACGGGGCTCCTCTGGATGTGGGCGGGACCATCGTGCTTCCTCTCGAGTGGACACGGGTATGGCGGTGAACTTCTTGAGTTGCAGCAAGGGTGTGAAAGACCCTTTCGAAGTTACAGAGGTTAGGTGTCTTTAGTCTCCAGACGCCTCATCGGAAATAGGCCTCATCTCGCCTGGAAGGGAGAACTTCCTGGATTTTCTCGAGTTGCGGCAGGTGTTCTCGAGTTACGACGGGGACCTCAGGGACTCGCCCTGGTGGCCTCAGGAGCCGCCAGTCCCCAAGCGAGTTGCTAGGGGGCCTCTCAGTATTCCTCTCCCGTCGATACCGGGGCCAAAAACCTTGTGTGGAGTCAGGGCCGGAACCGGTGATTCCTCTCAGGGGCTGATATGGATCTTTGGGTACATCTGGAGTCTCGCCAGGGGAGACAGGCCTCGTCTCGAGTCGGTGCATGCACGTGCACTTTCCTTCCAGGCTGTAGCAGCAATGTCACGCTTCCCGTCGCATGGATCAAAGGATCTGTGGTTTTCCCTCGAGGCTTTCCCTCGAGGCTTTCCCACAGGGCTATCCCACGTGCCACCGTGGTGTGAGTGGATCATCGGCGTGAAAGATGAGCCAGTGCAGGCAAAGAGGTTCCTCTGGAATGGACTGAGACATCTGGGGGACTCTTGGAATGGTGGTACGACCATGGAGTTCCTCTCGCCTTTCCTGTTGAGAGTGCCTCCTCTTGAGATGCGACGGGAACGCCGGGAATTCTTTCCCGTTGAAAGCAGGGAAAGGATCCCTCATCTCGAGCTACGAGGGGGAAACGGGGCTCCTCTGGATGTGGGCGGGACCATCGTGCTTCCTCTCGAGTGGACACGGGTATGGCGGTGAACTTCTTGAGTTGCAGCAAGGGTGTGAAAGACCCTTTCGAAGTTCCAGAGGTTAGGTGTCATTAGTCTCCAGACGCCTCATCGGAAATAGGCCTCATCTCGCCTGGAAGGGAGAATTTCCTGGATTTTCTCGAGTTGCGGCAGGTGTTCTCGAGTTACGACGGGGACATCAGGGACCCGCCCTGGTGGCCTCAGGAGACGCCAGTCCCCATGCGAGTTGCTAGGGGGCCTCTCGGGATTCCTCTCCCGTCGATACCGTGGCCAAAAACCTTGTGTGGAGTCAGGGCCGGAACCGAGGATTCCTCTCAGGGTCTGATATGGATCTTTGGGTACATCTGGAGTCTCGCCAGGGGAGACAGGCCTCGTCTCGAGTCGGGGCATGCACGTGCACTTTCCTTCCAGGCTGTAGCAGCAATGTCACGCTTCCCGTCGCGTGGATCAAAGGATCTGTGGTTTTCCCTCGAGGCTTTCCCTCGAGGCTTTCCCACAGGGCTGTCCCACGTGCCACCGTGGTGTGAGTCGATCCTCGGCGTGAAAGATGAGCCAGTGCAGGGCAAAGAGGTTCCTCTGGAATGGACTGAGACATCTGGGGGACTCTTGGAATGGTGGTACGACCATGGAGTTCCTCTCGCCTTTCCTGTTGAGAGTGCCTCCTGTTGAGATGCGACGGGAACGCCGGGAATTCTTTCCCGTTGAAAGCAGGGAAAGGATAACTCATCTCGAGCTACGAGGGGGAAACGGGGCTCCTCTGGATGTGGGCGGGACCATCGTGCTTCCTCTCGAGTGGAGACGGGTATGGCGGTGAACTTCTTGAGTTGCAGCAAGGGTGTGAAAGACCCTTTCGAAGTTCCAGAGTTTAGGTGTCATTAGTCTCCAGACGCCTCATCGGAAATAGGCCTCATCTCGCCTGGAAGGGAGAACTTCCTGGATTTTCTCAAGTTGCGGCAGGTGTTCTCGAGTTACGACGGGGACCTCAGGGACCCGCCCTGGTGGCCTTAGGAGAGGGCAGTCCCCATGCGAGTTGCTAGGAGGCCTCTCGGGATTCCTCTCCCGTCGATACCGGGGCCAAAAACATTTGGTGGAGTCAGGGCCGGAACCGAGGATTCCTCTCAGGGGCTGACATGGATCTTTGGGTACTTCTGGAGTCTCCCCAGGGGAGTCAGGCCTCGTCTCGAGTGGGGGCATGCACGTGCACTTTCCTTCCAGGCTGTAGCAGCAATGTCACGCTTCCCGTCGCGTGGATCAAATGATGTGTGGTTTTCCCTCGAGGCTTTCCCACAGGGCTGTCCCACGTGCCACCGTGGTGTGAGTCGATCCTCGGCGTGAAAGATGAGCCAGTGCAGGGCAAAGAGGTTCCTCTGGAATGGACTGAGACATCTGGGGGACTCTTGGAATGGTGGTACGACCATGGAGTTCCTCTCGCCTTTCCTGTTGAGAGTGCCTCCTCTTGAGATGCGACGGGAACGCCGGGAATTTTTTCCCGTTGAAAGCAGGGAAAGGATCCCTCATCTCGAGCTACGAGGGGGAAACGGGGCTCCTCTGGATGTGGGCGGGAGCATCGTGCTTTCTCTCGAGTGGAGACGGGTATGGCGGTGAACTTCTTGAGTTGCAGCAAGGGTGTGAAAGACCCTTTCGAAGTTCCAGAGGTTAGGTGTCATTAGTCTCCAGACGCCTCATCGGAAATAGGCCTCATCTCGCCTGGAAGGGAGAACTTCCTGGATTTTCTCGAGTTGCGGCAGGTGTTCTCGAGTTACGACGGGGACCTCAGGGACCCGCCCTGTTGGCCTCAGGAGAGGCCAGTCCCTTTGCGTGTTGCTAGGGGGCCCGTCGGGATTCCTCTCCCGTCGATACCGGGGCCAAAAACCTTGTGTGGAGTCAGGGCCGGAACCGAGGATTCCTCTCAGGGACTGATATGGATCTTTGGGTACTTCTGGAGTCTCGCCAGGGGAGACAGGCCTCGTCTCGTGTGGGGGAATGCACGTGCACTTTCCTTCCAGGCTGTAGCAGCAATGTCACGCTTCCCGTCGCGTGGATCAAAGGATCTGCGGTTTTCCCTCGAGGCTTTCCCTCGAGTCTTTCCCACAGGGCTGTCCCACGTGACACCGTGGTGTGAGTCGATTCTCGGCGTGAAAAATGAGCCAGTGCAGGGCAAAGAGGTTCCTCTGGAATGGACTGAGACATCTGGGGGACTCTTGGAATGGTGGTACGACCATGGAGTTCCTCTCTCCTTTCCTGTTGAGAGTGCCTCCTCTTGAGATGCGACGGGAACGCCGGGAATTCTTTCCCGTTGAAAGCAGGGAAAGGATCCCTCATCTCGAGCTACGAGGGGGAAACGGGGCTCCTCTGGATGTGGGCGGGACCATCGTGCTTCCTCTCGAGTGGAGACGGGTATGGCGTTGAACTTCTTGAGTTGCAGCAAGGGTGTGAAAGACCCTTTCGAAGTTCCAGAGGTTAGGTGTCATTAGTCTCCAGACGTCTCATCGGAAATAGGCCTCATCTCGCCTGGAAGGGAGAATTTCCTGGATTTTCTCGAGTTGCGGCAGGTGTTCTCGAGTTACGACGGGGACCTCAGGGACCCGCCCTGGTGGCCTCAGGAGAGGCCAGTCCCCATGTGAGTTGCTAGGGGGCCTCTCGGGATTCCTCTCCCGTCGATACTGGGGCCAAAAACCTTGTGTGGATTCAGGGCCGGAACCGAGGATTCCTCTCAGGGGCTGACATGGATCTTTGGGTACTTCTGGAGTCTCCCCAGGGGAGTCAGGCCTCGTCTCGAGTGGGGGCATGCGCGTGCGCTTTCCTTCCAGGCTTTAGCAGCAATGTCACGGTTCCCGTCGCGTGGATCAAAGGATCTGTGGTTTTCCCTCGAGGCTTTCCCTCGAGGCTTTCCCACAGGGCTGTCCCACGTGCCACCGTGGTGTGAGTCGATCCTCGGCGTGAAAGATGAGCCAGTGCAGGGCAAAGAGGTTCCTCTGGAATGGACTGAGACATCTGGGGGACTCTTGGAATGGTGGTACGACCATGGAGTTCCTCTCGCCTTTCCTGTTGAGAGTGCCTCCTCTTGAGATGCGACGGGAACGCCGGGAATTCTTTCCCGTTGAAAGCAGGGAAAGGATCGCTCATCTCGAGCTACGAGGGGGAAACGGGGCTCCTCTGGATGTGGGCGGGACCATCGTGCTTCCTCTCGAGTGGAGACGGGTATGGCGGTGAACTTCTTGAGTCGCAGCAAGGGTGTGAAAGACCCTTTCGAAGTTCCAGAGGTTAGGTGTCATTAGTCTCCAGACGCCTCATCGGAAATAGGCCTCATCTCGCCTGGAAGGGAGAACTTCCTGGATTTTCTCGAGTTGCGGCAGGTGTTCTCGAGTTACGACGGGGACCTCAGGGACCCGCCCTGGTGGCCTCAGGAGACGCCAGTCCCCATGCGAGTTGCTAGGGGGCCTCTCGGGATTCCTCTACCGTCGATACCGGGGCCAAAAACCTTGTGTGGAGTCAGGGCCGGAACCGAGGATTCCTCTCAGGGGCTGATATGGATCTTTGGGTACATCTGGAGTCTCGCCAGGGGAGACTGGCCTCGTCTCGAGTCGGGGCGTGCACGTGCACTTTCCTTCCAGGCTGTAGCAGCAATGTCACGCTTCCCGTCGCGTGGATCAAAGGATCTGTGGTTTTCCCTCGAGGCTTTCCCTCGAGGCTTTCCCACAGGGCTGTCCCACGTGCCACCATGGTGTGAGTCGATCCTCGGCGTGAAAGATGAGCCAGTGCAGGGCAAAGAGGTTCCTCTGGAATGGACTGAGACATCTGGGGGACTCTTGGAATGGTGGTACGACCATGGAGTTCCTCTCGCCTTTCCTGTTGAGAGTGCCTCCTCTTGAGATGCGACGGGAACGCCGGGAATTCTTTCCCGTTGAAAGCATTGAAAGGTTCCCTCATCTCGAGCTACGAGGGGGAAACGGTGCTCCTCTGGATGTGGGCGGGACCATCGTGCTTCCTCTCGAGTGGACACGGATATGGCGGTGAACTTCTTGAGTCGCAGCAAGGGTGTGAAAGACCCTTTCGAAGTTCCAGAGGTTAGGTGTCATTAGTCTCCAGACGCCTCATCGGAAATAGGCCTCATCTCGCCTGGAAGGGAGAACTTCCTGGATTTTCTCGAGTTGCGGCAGGTGTTCTCGAGTTACGACGGGGACCTCAGGGACCCGCCCTGGTGGCCTCAGGAGAGGCCAGTCCCCATGCGAGTTGCTAGGGGGCCTCTCGGGATTCCTCTCCCGTCGATACCGGGGCCAAAAACCTTTGGTGGAGTCAGGGCCGGAACCGAGGATTCCTCTCAGGGGCTGACATGGATCTTTGAGTACTTCTGGAGTCTCCCCAGGGGAGTCAGGCCTCGTCTCGACTGGGGGCATGCACGTGCGCTTTCCTTCCAGGCTGTAGCAGCAATGTCACGCTTCCCGTGGCGTGGATCAAAGGATCTGTGGTTTTCCCTCGAGGCTTTGCATCGAGGCTTTCCCACAGGGCTGTCCCACGTGCCACCATGGTGTGAGTCGATCCTCGGCGTGATAGATGAGCCAGTGCAGGGCAAAGAGGTTCCTCTGGAATGGACTGAGACATCTGGGGGACTCTTGGAATGGTGGTACGACCATGGAGTTCCTCTCGTCTTTCCTGCTGAGAGTGCCTCCTCTTGAGATGCGGCGGGAACGCCGGGAATTCTTTCCCGTTGAAAGCATGGAAAGGTTCCCTCATTTCGAGCTACGAGGGGGAAACGGTGCTCCTCTGGATGTGGGCAGGACCATCGTGCTTCCTCTCGAGTGGACACGGGTATGGCGGTGAACTTCTTGAGTCGCAGCAAGGGTGTGAAAGACCCTTTCGAAGTTCCAGAGGTTAGGTGTCATTAGTCTCCAGACGCCTCATCGGAAATAGGCCTCATCTCGCCTGGAAGGGAGAACTTCCTGGATTTTCTCGAGTTGCGGCAGGTGTTCTCGAGTTACGACGGGGACCTCAGGGACCCTCCCTGGTGGGCTCAGGAGAGGCCAGTCCCCATGCGAGTTGCTAGGGGGCCTCTCGGGATTCCTCTCCCGTCGATACCGGGGCCAAAAACCTTTGGTGGAGTCAGGGCCGGAACCGAGGATTCCTCTCAGGGGCTGACATGGATCTTTGAGTACTTCTGGAGTCTCCCAGGGGAGTCAGGCCTCGTCTCGACTGGGGGCATGCACGTGCGCTTTCCTTCTAGGCTGTAGCAGCAATGTCACGCTTCCCGTGGCGTGGATCAAAGGATCTGTGGTTTTCCCTCGAGGCTTTGCATCGAGGCTTTCCCACAGGGCTGTCCCACGTGCCACCATGGTGTGAGTCGATCCTCGGCGTGATAGATGAGCCAGTGCAGGGCAAAGAGGTTCCTCTGGAATGGACTGAGACATCTGGGGGACTCTTGGAATGGTGGTACGACCATGGAGTTCCTCTCGCCTTTCCTGCTGAGAGTGCCTCCTCTTGAGATGCGACGGGAACGCCGGGAATTATTTCCCGTTGAAAGCAGGGAAAGGATCCCTCATCTCGAGCTACGAGGGGGAAACGGTGCTCCTCTGGATGTGGGCGGGACCATCGTGCTTCCTCTTGAGTGGACACGGGTATGGCGGTGAACTTCTTGAGTTGCAGCAAGGGTGTGAAAGACCCTTTCGAAGTTCCAGAGTTTAGGTGTCATTAGTCTCCAGACGCCTCATCGGAAATAGGCCTCATCTCGCCTGGAAGGGAGAACTTCCTGGATTTCTCGAGTTGCGGCAGGTGTTCTCGAGTTACGATGGGGACCTCAGGGACCCGCCCTGGTGGCCTCAGGAGAGGCCAGTCCCCATGCGAGTTGCTAGGGGGCCTCTCGGGATTACTCTTCCGTTGATACCGGGGCCAAAACCCTTTGGTGGAGTCAGGGCCGGAACCGAGGATTCCTCTCAGGGGCTGACATCGATCTTTGGGTACTTCTGGAGTCTCCCCAGGGGAGTCAGGCCTCGTCTCGAGTGGGGGCATGCACGTGCGCTTTCCTTCCAGGCTGTAGCAGCAATGTCACGCTTCCCATCGCGTGGATCAAAGGATCTGTGGTTTTCCCTCGAGGCTTTCCCTCGAGGCTTTCCCACAGGGCTGTCCCACGTGCCACCGTGGTGTGAGTCAATCCTCGGCGTGAAAGATGAGCCAGTGCAGGGCAAAGAGGTTCCTCTGGAATGCACTGAGACATCTGGGGGACTCTTGGAATGGTGGTACGACCATGGAGTTCCTCTCGCCTTTCCTGTTGAGAGTGCCTCCTCTTGAGATGCGACGGGAACGCCGGGAATTCTTTCCCGTTGAAAGCAGGGAAAGGATCCCTCATCTCGAGCTACGAGGGGGAAACGGTGCTCCTCTGGATGTGGGCGGGACCATCGTGCTTCCTCTCGAGTGGACACGGGTATGGGGGTGAACTTCTTGAGTCGCAGCAAGGGTGTGAAAGACCCTTTCGAAGTTCCAGAGGTTAGGTGTCATTAGTCTCCAGACGCCTCATCGGAAATAGGCCTCATCTCGCCTGGAAGGGAGAACTTCCTGGATTTTCTCGAGTTGCGGCAGGTGTTCTCGAGTTACGACGGGGACCTCAGGGACCCGCCCTGGTGGCCTCAGGAGAGGCCAGTCCCCATGCGAGTTGCTAGGGGGCCTCTCGGGATTCCTCTCCCGTCGATACCGGGGCCAAAAACCTTTGGTGGAGTCAGGGCCGGAACCGAGGATTCCTCTCATGGGCTGACATGGATCTTTGAGTACTTCTGGAGTTTCCCCAGGGGAGTCAAGCCTCGTCTCGACTGGGGGCATGCACGTGCGCTTTCCTTCCAGGCTGTAGCAGCAATGTCACGCTTCCCGTGGCGTGGATCAAAGGATCTGTGGTTTTCCCTCGAGGCTTTCCATCGCGGCTTTCCCACAGGGCTGTCCCACGTGCCACCATGGTGTCAGTCGATCCTCGGCGTGATAGATGAGCCAGTGCAGGGCAAAGAGGTTCCTCTGGAATGGACTGAGACATCTGGGGGACTCTTGGAATGGTGGTACGACCATGGAGTTCCTCTCGCCTTTCCTGCTGAGAGTGCCTCCTCTTGAGATGCGATGGGAACGCCGGGAATTCTTTCCCGTTGAAAGCAGGGAAAGGATCCCTCATCTCGAGCTACGAGGGGGAAACGGTGCTCCTCTGGATGTGGGCGGGACCATCGTGCTTCCTCTTGAGTGGACACGGGTATGGCGGTGAACTTCTTGAGTTTCAGCAAGGGTGTGAAAGACCCTTTCGAAGTTCCAGAATTTAGGTGTCATTAGTCTCCAGACGCCTCATCGGAAATAGGCCTCATCTCGCCTGGAAGGGAGAACTTCCTGGATTTCTCGAGTTGCGGCAGGTGTTCTCGAGTTACGACGGGGACCACAGGGACCCGCCCTGGTGGCCTCAGGAGAGGCCAGTCCCCATGCGAGTTGCTAGGGGGCTTCTCGGGATTACTCTTCCGTCGATACCGGGGCCAAAACCCTTTGGTGGAGTCAGGGCCGGAACCGAGGATTCCTCTCAGGGGCTGACATTGATCTTTGGGTACTTGTGGAGACTCCCCAGGGGAGTCAGGCCTCGTCTCGTGTGGGGGCATGCACTTGCGCTTTCCTTCCAGGCTGTAGCAGCAATGTCACGCTTCCCGTGGCGTGGATCAAAGGATCTGTGGTTTTCCCTTGAGGCTTTCCCTCGAGGCTTTCCCACAGGGCTGTCCCACGTGCCACCGTGGTGTGAGTCGATCCTCGGCGTGAAAGATGAGCCAGTGCAGGGCAAAGAGGTTCCTCTGGAATGGACTGAGACATCTGGGGGACTCTTGGAATGGTGGCACGACCATGGAGTTCCTCTCGCCTTTCCTGTTGAGAGTGCCTCCTCTTGAGATGCGACGGGAACGCCGGGAATTCTTTACCGTTGAAAGCAGGGAAAGGATCCCTCATCTCGAGCTACGAGGGGGAAACGCGACTCCTCTGGATGTGGGCGGGACCATCGTGCTTCCTCCCGAGTGGAGACGGGTATGGCGGTGAACTTCTTGAGTTGCAGCAAGGGTGTGAAAGACCCTTTCGAAGTTCCAGAAGTTAGGTGTCATTTATCTCCAGACGCCTCATCGGAAATAGGCCTCATCTCGCCTGGAAGGGAGAACTTCCTGGATTTTCTCGAGTTGCGGCAGGTGTTCTCGAGTTACGACGGGGACCTCAGGGACCCGCCCTGGTGGCCTCAGGAGAGGCCAGTCCCATGCGAGTTGCTAGGGGGCCTCTCGGGATTCCTCTCCCATCGATACCGGGCCCAAAAACATTTTTTGGAGTCAGGGCCGGAACCGAGGATTCCTCTGAGGGGCTGACATGGATCTTTGGGTACTTCTGGAGTCTCGCCAGGGGAGACAGGCCTCGTCTCGAGTGGGGGCATGCACGTGCGCTTTCCTTCCAGGCTGTAGCAGCAATGTCACGCTTCCCGTCGCGTGGATCAAAGGGTCTGTGGTTTTCCCTCGAGGCTTTCCCTCGAGGCTTTCCCACAGGGATGTCCTACGTGCCACCGTGGTGTGAGTCGATCCTCGGCGTGAAAGATGAGCCAGTGCAGGGCAAAGAGGTTCCTCTGGAATGGACTGAGACATCTGGGGGACTCGTGGAATGGTGGTACGACCATGGAGTTCCTCTCGGCTTTCCTGTGGAGAGTGCCTCCTCTTGAGATGCGACGGGATCGCCGGGAATTCTTTCCCGTTGAAAGCAGGGAAAGGATCCCTCATCTCGAGCTACGAGGGGGAAACGGGGCTCCTCTGGATGTGGGCGGGACCATCGTGCTTTCTCTCGAGTGGAGACGGGTATGGCGGTGAACTTCTTGAGTTGCAGCAAGGGTGTGAAAGACCCTTTCGAAGTTCCAGAGGTTAGGTGTCATTAGTCTCCAGACGCCTCATCGGAAATAGGCCTCATCTCGCCTGGAAGGGAGAACTTCCTTGATTTTCTCGAGTTGCGGCAGGTGTTCTCGAGTTACGACGGGGACCTCAGGGACCCGCCCTGATGGCCTCAGGAGAGGCCAGTCCCTATGCGTGTTGCTAGGGGGCCCCTCGGGATTCCTCTCTCGTCGATACCGGGGCCAAAAACCTTGTGTGGAGACAGGGCTGGAACCGAGGATTCCTCTCAGGGACTGATATGGATCTTTGGGTACTTCTGGAGTCTCGCCAGGGGAGACAGGCCTCGTCTCGTGTGGGGGCATGCACGTGCACTTTCCTTCCAGGCTGTAGCAGCAATGTCACGCTTCACGTCGCGTGGATCAAAGGATCTGCGGTTTTCCCTCGAGGCTTTCCCTCGAGGCTTTCCCACAGGGCTGTCCCACGTGCCACCGTGGTTTGAGTCGATCCTCGGCGTGAAAGATGAGCCAGTGCAGGGCAAAGAGGTTCCTCTGGAATGGACTGAGACATCTGGGGGACTCTTGGAATGGTGGTACGACCATGGAGTTCCTCTCGCCTTTCCTGTTGAGAGTGCCTCCTCTTGAGATGCGACGGGAACGCCGGGAATTCTTTCCCGTTGAAAGCAGGGAAAGGATCCCTCATCTCGAGCTACGAGGGGGAAACGGGGCTCCTCTGGATGTGGGCGGGACCATCGTGCTTCCTCTCGAGTGGACACGGGTATGGCGGTGAACTTCTTGAGTTGCAGCAAGGTTGTGAAAGACCCTTTCGAAGTTCCAGAGGTTAGGTGTCATTAGTCTCCAGACGCCTCATCGGAAATAGGCCTCATCTCGCCTGGAAGGGAGAACTTCCTGGATTTTCTCGAGTTGCGGCAGGTGTTCTCGAGTTACGACGGGGACCTCAGGGACCCGCTCTGGTGGCCTCAGGAGAGGCCAGTCCCCATGCGAGGTGCTAGGGGGCCTCTCGGGATTCCTCTCCCGTCGATACCGGAGCCAAAAACCTTGTGTGAAGTCAGGGCCGGAACCGAGGATTCCTCTCAGGGGCTGACATGGATCTTTGGGTACTTGTGGAGTCTCCCCAGGGGAGTCAGGCCTCGTCTCGAGTGGGGGCATGCACGTGCGCTTTCCTTCCAGGCTGTAGCAGCAATGTCACGCTTCCCGTCGCGTGGATCAAAGGGTCTGTGGTTTTCCCTCGAGGCTTTCCCTCGAGGCTTTCCCACAGGGATGTCCTACGTGCCACCGTGGTGTGAGTCGATCCTCGGCGTGAAAGATGAGCCAGTGCAGGGCAAAGAGGTTCCTCTGGAATGGACTGAGACATCTGGGGGACTCGTGGAATGGTGGTACGACCATGGAGTTCCTCTCGGCTTTCCTGTGGAGAGTGCCTCCTCTTGAGATGCGACGGGATCGCCGGGAATTCTTTCCCGTTGAAAGCAGGGAAAGGATCCCTCATCTCGAGCTACGAGGGGGAAACGGGGCTCCTCTGGATGTGGGCGGGACCATCGTGCTTTCTCTCGAGTGGAGACGGGTATGGCGGTGAACTTCTTGAGTTGCAGCAAGGGTGTGAAAGACCCTTTCGAAGTTCCAGAGGTTAGGTGTCATTAGTCTCCAGACGCCTCATCGGAAATAGGCCTCATCTCGCCTGGAAGGGAGAACTTCCTTGATTTTCTCGAGTTGCGGCAGGTGTTCTCGAGTTACGACGGGGACCTCAGGGACCCGCCCTGTTGGCCTCAGGAGAGGCCAGTCCCTATGCGTGTTGCTAGGGGGCCCCTCGGGATTCCTCTCTCGTCGATACCGGGGCCAAAAACCTTGTGTGGAGACAGGGCTGGAACCGAGGATTCCTCTCAGGGACTGATATGGATCTTTGGGTACTTCTGGAGTCTCGCCAGGGGAGACAGGCCTCGTCTCGTGTGGGGGCATGCACGTGCACTTTCCTTCCAGGCTGTAGCAGCAATGTCACGCTTCACGTCGCGTGGATCAAAGGATCTGCGGTTTTCCCTCGAGGCTTTCCCTCGAGGCTTTCCCACAGGGCTGTCCCACGTGCCACCGTGGTTTGAGTCGATCCTCGGCGTGAAAGATGAGCCAGTGCAGGGCAAAGAGGTTCCTCTGGAATGGACTGAGACATCTGGGGGACTCTTGGAATGGTGGTACGACCATGGAGTTCCTCTCGCCTTTCCTGTTGAGAGTGCCTCCTCTTGAGATGCGACGGGAACGCCGGGAATTCTTTCCCGTTGAAAGCAGGGAAAGGATCCCTCATCTCGAGCTACGAGGGGGAAACGGGGCTCCTCTGGATGTGGGCGGGACCATCGTGCTTCCTCTCGAGTGGACACGGGTATGGCGGTGAACTTCTTGAGTTGCAGCAAGGTTGTGAAAGACCCTTTCGAAGTTCCAGAGGTTAGGTGTCATTAGTCTCCAGACGCCTCATCGGAATTAGGCCTCATCTCGCCTGGAAGGGAGAACTTCCTGGATTTTCTCGAGTTGCGGCAGGTGTTCTCGAGTTACGACGGGGACCTCAGGGACCCGCTCTGGTGGCCTCAGGAGAGGCCAGTCCCCATGCGAGGTGCTAGGGGGCCTCTCGGGATTCCTCTCCCGTCGATACCGGAGCCAAAAACCTTGTGTGAAGTCAGGGCCGGAACCGAGGATTCCTCTCAGGGGCTGACATGGATCTTTGGGTACTTGTGGAGTCTCCCCAGGGGAGTCAGGCCTCGTCTCGAGTGGGGGCATGCACGTGCGCTTTCCTTCCAGGCTGTAGCAGCAATGTCACGCTTCCCGTCACGTGGATCAAAGGATCTGTGGTTTTCCCTCGAGGCTTTCCCTCGAGGCTTTCCCATAGGGCTGTCCCACGTGCCACCGTGGTGTGAGTCGATCCTCGGCGTGAAAGATGAGCCAGTGCAGGGCAAAGAGGTTCCTCTGGAATGGACTGAGACATCTGGTGGACTCTTGGAATGGTGGTACGACCATGGAGTTCCTCTCGCCTTTCCTGTTGAGAGTGCCTCCTATTGAGATGCGACGGGAACGCCGGGAATTCTTTCCCGTTGAAAGCAGGGAAAGGATCCCTCATCTCGAGCTCCGAGGGGGAAACGAGGCTCCTCTGGATGTGGGCGGGACCATCGTGCTTCCTCTCGACTGGAGACGGTTATGGCGGTGAACTTCTTGAGTTGCAGCAAGGATGTGAAAGACCCTTTCGAAGTTCCAGAGGTTAGGTGTCATTAGTCTCCAGACGCCTCATCGGAAATAGGCCTCATCTCGCCTGGAAGGGAGAACTTCCTGGATTTTCTCGAGTTGCGGCAGGTGTTCTCGAGTTACGACGGGGACCTCAGGGACCCGCCCTGGTGGCCTCAGGAGAGGCCAGTCCCCATGCGAGTTGCTAGGGGGCCTCTCGGGATTCCTCTCCCGTCGATACCGGGTCCAAAAACCTTGTGTGGAGTCAGGGCCGGAACCGAGGATTCCTCTCAGGTGCTGACATGGATCTTTGGGTATTTCTGGAGTCTCCCCAGGGGAGTCAGGCCTCGTCTCGTGTGGGGGCATGCACTTGCGCTTTCCTTCCAGGCTGTAGCAGCAATGGCACGCTTCCCGTGGCGTGGATCAAAGGATCTGTGGTTTTCCCTTGAGTCTTTCCCTCGAGGCTTTCCCACAGGGCTGTCCCACGTGCCACCGTGGTGTGAGTCGATCCTCGGCGTGAAAGATGAGCCAGTGCAGGGCAAAGAGGTTCCTCTGGAATGGACTGAGACATCTGGGGGACTCTTGGAATGGTGGTACGACCATGGAGTTCCTCTCGCCTTTCCTGTTGAGAGTACCTCCTCTTGAGATGCGACGGGAACGCCGGGAATTCTTTCCCGTTGAAAGCAGGGAAAGGATCCCTCATCTCGAGCTACGAGGGGGAAACGGGACTCCTCTGGATGTGGGCGGGACCATCGTGCTTCCTCCCGAGTTGAGACGGGTATGGCGGTGAACTTCTTGAGTTGCAGCAAGGGTGTGAAAGACCCTTTCGAAGTTCCAGAAGTTAGGTGTCATTTATCTCCAGACGCCTCATCGGAAATAGGCCTCATCTCGCCTGGAAGGGAGAACTTCCTGGATTTTCTCGAGTTGCGGCAGGTTATCCCGAGTTACGACGGGGACCTCAGGGACCCGCCCTGGTGGCCTCAGGAGAGGCCAGTCACCATGCGAGTTGCTAGGGGGCCTCTCGGGATTCCTCTCCCGTCGATACCGGGGCCTAAAACCTTGTGTGGAGTCAGGGCCGGAACCGAGGATTCCTCTCAGGGGCTGATATGGATCTTTGGGTACTTCTGGAGTCTCGCCAGGGGACACAGGCCTCGTCTCGAGTGGGGGCATGCACGTGCGCTTTCCTTCCAGGCTGTAGCAGCAATGTCACGCTTCCCGTCTCGTGGATCAAAGGATCTGTGGTTTTCCCTCGAGGCTTTCCCTCGAGGCTTTCCCACAGGGCTGACCCACGTGCCACCGTGGTGTGAGTCGATCCTCGGCGTGAAAGATGAGCCAGTGCAGGGCAAAGAGGTTCCTCTGGAATGGACTGAGACATCTGGGGGACTCTTGGAATGGTGGTACGACCATGGAGTTCCTCTCGCCTTTCCTGTTGAGAGTGCCTCCTCTTGAGATGCGACGGGAACGCCTTGAATTCTTTCCCGTTGAAAGCAGGGAAAGGATCCCTCATCTCGAGCTACGAGGGGGAAACGGGGCTCCTCTGGATGTGGGCGGGACCATCGTGCTTCCTCTCGAGTGGAGACGGGTATGGCGGTGAACTTCTTGAGTTGCAGCAAGGGTGTGAAAGACCCTTTCGAAGTTCCAGAGGTTAGGTGTCATTAGTCTCCAGACGCCTTATCGGAAATAGGCCTCATCTCGCCTGGAAGGGAGAACTTCCTGCATTTTCTTGAGTTGCGGCAGGTGTTCTCGAGTTTCGACGGGGACCTCAGGGACCCGCCCTGGTGGCCTCAGGAGAGGCCAGTCCCCATGCGAGGTGCTAGGGGGCCTCTCGGGATTCCTCTCCCGTCGATACCGGCGCTAAAAACCTTGTGTGAAGTCAGGGCCGTAACCGAGGAATCCTCTCAGGGGCTGACATGGATCTTTGGGTACTTGTGGAGTCTCCCCAGGGGAGTCAGGCCTCGTCTCGAGTGGGGGCATGCACGTGCACTTTCCTTCCAGGCTGTAGCATCAATGTCACGCTTCCCGTCGCGTGGATCAAAGGATCTTTGGTATTCCCTCGAGGCTTTCCCTCGAGGCTTTCCCACAGGGCTGTCCCACGTGCCACCGTGGTGTGAGTCGATCCTCGGCGTGAAAGATGAGCCAGTGCAGGGCCAAGAGGTTCCTCTGGAATGGACTGAGACATCTGGGGGACTCTTGGAATGGTGGTACGACCATGGAGTTCCTCTCACCTTTCCTGTTGAGAGTGCCTCCTATTGAGATGCGACGGGAACGCCGGGAATTCTTTCCCCTTGAAAGCAGGGAAAGGATCCCTCATCTCGAGCTCCGAGGGGTAAACGGGGCTCCTCTGGATGTGGGCGGGACCATGGTGCTTCCTCTCGAGTGGAGACGGGTATGGCGGTGAACTTCTTGAGTTGCAGCAAGGGTGTGAAAGACCCTTTCGAAGTTCCAGAGGTTAGGTGTCATTAGTCTCTAGACGCTTCATCGGAAATAGGCCTCATCTCGCCTGCAAGGGAGAACTTTCTGGATTTTCTCTAGTTGCGGCAGGTGTTCTCGAGTTACGACGGGGACCTCAGGGACCCGCCCTGGTGGCCTCAGGAGAGGCCAGTCCCCATGCGAGTTGCTAGGGGGCCTCTCGGGATTCCTCTCCCGTCGATACCGGGGCCAAAAACCTTGTGTGGCGTCAGGGCCGGAACCGAGGATTCCTCTCAGGGGCTGACATGGATCTTTGTGTACTTCTGGAGTCTCCCCAGGGGAGTCAGGCCTCGTCTCGAGTGGGGGCATGCACGTGCGCTTTCCTTCCAGGCTGTAGCAGCAATGTCACGCTTCCCGTCGCGTGGATCAAAGGATCTGTGGTTTTCCCTCGAAGCTTTCCCTAGAGGCTTTCCCACAGGGCTGTCCCACGTGCCACCGTGGTGTGAGTCGATCCTCGGCGTGAAAGATGAGCCAGTGCAGGGCAAAGAGGTTCCTCTGGAATGGACTGAGACTTCTGGGGGACTCTTGGAATGGTGGTACGACCATGGAGTTCCTCTCGCCTTTCCTGTTGAGAGTGCCTCCTCTTGAGATGCGACGGGAACGCCGGGAATTCTTTCCCGTTGAAAGCAGGGAAAGGATCCCTCATCTCGAGCTACGAGGGGGAAACGGGCCTCCTCTGGATGTGGGCGGGACCATCGTGCTTCCTCTCGAGTGGAGACGGGTATGGCGGTGAACTTCTTGAGTTGCAGCAAGGGTGTGAAAGACCCTTTCGAAGTTCCAGAGGTTAGGTGTCATTAGTCTCCAGACGCCTTATCGGAAATAGGCCTCATCTCGCCTGGAAGGGAGAACTTCCTGGATTTTCTCGAGTTGCGGCAGGTGTTCTCGAGTTACGACGGGGACCTCAGGGACCCGCCCTGGTGGCCTCAGGAGAGGCCAGTCCCCATGCGAGGTGCTAAGGGGCCTCTCGGGATTCCTCTCCCGTCGATACCGGAGCCAAAAACCTTGTGTGAAGTCAGGGCCGGAACCGAGGATTCCTCTCAGGGGCTGACATGGATCTTTGGGTACTTGTGGAGTCTCCCCAGGGGAGTCAGGCCTCGTCTCGAGTGGGGGCATGCACGTGCGCTTTCCTTCCAGGCTGTAGCAGCAATGTCACGCTTCCCGTCACGTGGATCAAAGGATCTGTGGTTTTCCCTCGAGGCTTTCCCTCGAGGCTTTCCCATAGGGCTGTCCCACGTGCCACCGTGGTGTGAGTCGATCCTCGGCGTGAAAGATGAGCCAGTGCAGGGCAAAGAGGTTCCTCTGGAATGGACTGAGACATCTGGGGGACTCTTGGAATGGTGGTACGACCATGGAGTTCCTCTCGCCTTTCCTGTTGAGAGTGCCTCCTCTTGAGATGCGACGGGAACGCCGGGAATACTTTCCCGTTGAAAGCAGGGAAAGGATCCCTCATCTCGAGGTACGAGGGGGAAACGGGGCTCCTTTGGATGTGGGCGGGACCATCGTGCTTCCTCTCGAGTGGAGACGGGTATGGCGGTGAACTTCTTGAGTTGCAGCAAGGGTGTGAAAGACCCTTTCGAAGTTCCAGAGGTTAGGTGTCATTAGTCTCCAGAGGCCTCATCGGAAATAGGCCTCATCTCGCCTGGAAGGGAGAACTTCCTGGATTTTCTCGAGTTGCGGCAGGTGTTCTCGAGTTACGACGGGGACCTCAGGGACCCGCCCTGGTGGCCTCAGGAGAGGCCAGTGCCCATGCGAGTTGCTAGGGGGCCTCTCGGGATTCCTCTCCCGTCGATACCGGGGCCAAAAACCTTGTGTGGAGTCAGGGCCGGAACCGAGGATTCCTCTCAGGGGCTGACATGGATCTTTGGGTACTTCTGGAGTCTCCCCAGGGGAGTCAGGCCTCGTCTCGAGTGGGGGCATGCACGTGTGATTTCCTTCCAGGCTGTAGCAGCAATGTCACGCTTCCCGTCGCGTGGATCAAAGGATCTGTGGTTTTCCCTCGAGGCTTTCCCACAGGGCTGTCCCACGTGCCACCGTGGTGTGAGTCGATCCTCGGCGTGAAAGTTGAGCCAGTGCAGGGCAAAGAGGTTCCTCTGGAATGGACTGAGACATCTGGGGGACTCTTGGAATGGTGGTACGACCATGGAGTTCCTCTCGCCTTTCCTGTTGAGAGTGCCTCCTCTTGAGATGCGACGGGAACGCCGGGAATTCTTTCCGGTTGAAAGCAGGGAAAGGATCCCTCATCTCGAGCTCCGAGGGGGAAACGGGGCTCCTCTGGATGTGGGCGGGACCATCGTGCTTCCTCTCGAGTCGAGACGGGTATGGCGGTGAACTTCTTGAGTTGCAGCAAGGGTGTGAAAGACCCTTTCGAAGTTCCAGAGGTTAGGTGTCATTAGTCTCCAGACGCCTCATCGGAAATAGGCCTCATCTCGCCTGGAAGGGAGAACTTCCTGGATTTTCTCGAGTTGCGGCAGCTGTTCTGGAGTTACGACGGGGACCTCAGGGACCCGCCCTGGTGGCCTCAGGAGAGGCCAGTCCCCATGCGAGTTGCTAGGGGGCCTCTCGGGATTCCTCTCCCGTCGATACCGGGGCCAAAAACCTTGTGTGGAGTCAGGGCCGGAACCGAGGATTCCTCTCAGGGGCTGACATGGATCTTTGGGTACTTCTGGAGTCTCCACAGGGGAGTCAGGCCTCGTCTCGAGTGGGGGCATGCACGTGCGCCTTCCTTCCAGGCTGTAGCAGCAATGTCACGCTTCCCTTCGCGTGGATCAAAGGATCTGTGGTTTTCCCTCGAGGCTTTCCATCGAGGCTTTCCCACAGGGCTGTCCCACGTGCCAACGTGGTGTGAGTCGATCCTGGCGTGAAAGATGAGCCAGTGCAGGGCAAAGAGGTACCTCTGGAATGGACTGAGACATCTGGGGGACTCTTGGAATGGTGGTACGACCATGGAGTTCCTCTCGCCTTTCCTGTTGAGAATGCCTCCTTTTGAGATGCGACGGGAACGCCGGGAATTCTTTCCCGTTGAAAGCAGGGAAAGGATCCCTCATCTCGAGCTACGAGTGGGAAACGGGGCTCCTCTGGATGTGGGCGGGACCATCGTGCTTCCTCTCGAGTGGAAATGGGTATGGCTGTGAACTTCTTGAGTTGCCGCAAGGGTGTGAAAGACCCTTTCGAATTTCCAGAGGTTAGGTGTCATTACTCTCCAGACGCCTCATCGGAAATTGGCCTCATCTCGCCTGTAAGGGAGAACTTCCTGGATTTTCTCGAGTTGCGGCAGGTGTTCTCGAGATACGACGGGGACATCAGGGACCCGCTCTGGTGGCCTCTGGAAAAGCCAGTCCCCATGCGAGTTACTCGGGGGCCTCTAGGGATTCCTCTCCCGTCGATACTGGGTCCAAAAACCTTGTGTGGAGTCAGGGCTGGAACCGAGGATTCTTCTCAGGGGCTGACATGGATCTTTGGGTACTTCTGGAGTCTCCCCAGGGGAGTCAGGCCTCGTCTCGAGGGGGGGCATGGACGTGCGCTTTCCTTCCAGACTGTAGCAGCAATGTCACGCTTCCCGTCGCGTGGATCAAAGGATCTGTGGTTTTCCCTCGAGGCTTTCCCACAGGGCTGTCCCACGTGCCACCGTGGTGTGAGTCGATCCTCGGTGTGAAAGATGAGCCAGTGCAGGGCAATGAGGTTCCTCTGGAATGGACTGAGACATCTGGGGGACTCTTGGAATGGTGGTACGACCATGGAGTTCCTCTCGCCTTTCCTGTTGAGAGTGCCTCCTCTTGAGATGCGACGGGAACGCCGGGAATTCTTTCCCGTTGAAAGCAGGGAAAGGATCCCTCATCTCGAGATACGAGGGGGAAACGGGGCTCCTCTGGATGTGGGCGGGACCATCGTGATTTCTCTCGAGTAGAGACGGGTATGGCGGTGAACTTCTTGAGTTGCAGCAAGGGTGTGAAAGACCCTTTCGAAGTTCCAGAGGTTAGGTGTCATTAGTCTCCAGACGCCTCATCGGAAATAGGCCTCATCTCGCCTGGAAGGGAGAACTTCCTGGATTTTCTCGAGTTGCGGCAGGTGTTCTCGAGTTACGACGGGGACCTCAGGGACCCGCCCTGGTGGCCTCAGGAGAGGCCAGTCCCCATGCGAGTTGCTAGGGGGCCTCTCGGGATTCCTCTCCCGTCGATACCGGGGCCAAAAAGCTTGTGTGGAGTCAGGGCCGGAACCGAGGATTCCTCTCAGGGGCTGACATGGATCTTTGGGTACTTCTGGAGTCTCCCCAGGGGAGTCAGGCCTCGTCTCGAGTGGGGGCATGCACGTGCGCTTTCCTTCCAGGCTGTAGCAGCAATGTCACGCTTCCCGTCACGTGGATCAAAGGATCTGTGGTTTTCCCTCGAGGCTTTCCCTCGAGGCTTTCCCACAGGGCTGTCCCACGTGCCACCGTGTTGTGAGTCGATCCTCGGCTTGAAAGATGAGCCAGTGCAGGGCAAAGAGGTTCCTCTGGAATGGACTGAGACATCTGGGGGACTCTTGGAATGGTGGTACGACCATGGAGTTCCTCTCGCCTTTCCTGTTGAGAGTGCCTCCTCTTGAGATGCGACGGGAACGCCGGGAATACTTTCCCGTTGAAAGCAGGGAAAGGATCCCTCATCTCGAGGTACGAGGGGGAAACGGGGCTCCTTTGGATGTGGGCGGGACCATCGTGCTTCCTCTCGAGTGGAGACGGGTATGGCGGTGAACTTCTTGAGTTGCAGCAAGGGTGTGAAAGACCCTTTCGAAGTTCCAGAGGTTAGGTGTCATTAGTCTCCAGAGGCCTCATCGGAAATAGGCCTCATCTCGGCTGGAAGGGAGAACTTCCTGGATTTTCTCGAGTTGCGGCAGGTGTTCTCGAGTTACGACGGGGACCTCAGGGACCCGCCCTGGTGGCCTCAGGAGAGGCCAGTGCCCATGCGAGTTGCTAGGGGGCCTCTCGGGATTCCTCTCCCGTCGATACCGGGGCCAAAAACCTTGTGTGGAGTCAGGGCCGGAACCGAGGATTCCTCTCAGGGGCTGACATGGATCTTTGGGTACTTCTGGAGTCTCCCCAGGGGAGTCAGGCCTCGTCTCGAGTGGGGGCATGCACGTGTGATTTCCTTCCAGGCTGTAGCAGCAATGTCACGCTTCCCGTCGCGTGGATCAAAGGATCTGTGGTTTTCCCTCGAGGCTTTCCCACAGGGCTGTCCCACGTGCCACCGTGGTGTGAGTCGATCCTCGGCGTGAAAGTTGAGCCAGTGCAGGGCAAAGAGGTTCCTCTGGAATGGACTGAGACATCTGGGGGACTCTTGGAATGGTGGTACGACCATGGAGTTCCTCTCGCCTTTCCTGTTGAGAGTGCCTCCTCTTGAGATGCGACGGGAACGCCGGGAATTCTTTCCGGTTGAAAGCAGGGAAAGGATCCCTCATCTCGAGCTCCGAGGGGGAAACGGGGCTCCTCTGGATGTGGGCGGGACCATCGTGCTTCCTCTCGAGTCGAGACGGGTATGGCGGTGAACTTCTTGAGTTGCAGCAAGGGTGTGAAAGACCCTTTCGAAGTTCCAGAGGTTAGGTGTCATTAGTCTCCAGACGCCTCATCGGAAATAGGCCTCATCTCGCCTGGAAGGGAGAACTTCCTGGATTTTCTCGAGTTGCGGCAGCTGTTCTGGAGTTACGACGGGGACCTCAGGGACCCGCCCTGGTGGCCTCAGGAGAGGCCAGTCCCCATGCGAGTTGCTAGGGGGCCTCTCGGGATTCCTCTCCCGTCGATACCGGGGCCAAAAACCTTGTGTGGAGTCAGGGCCGGAACCGAGGATTCCTCTCAGGGGCTGACATGGATCTTTGGGTACTTCTGGAGTCTCCACAGGGGAGTCAGGCCTCGTCTCGAGTGGGGGCATGCACGTGCGCCTTCCTTCCAGGCTGTAGCAGCAATGTCACGCTTCCCTTCGCGTGGATCAAAGGATCTGTGGTTTTCCCTCGAGGCTTTCCATCGAGGCTTTCCCACAGGGCTGTCCCACGTGCCAACGTGGTGTGAGTCGATCCTGGCGTGAAAGATGAGCCAGTGCAGGGCAAAGAGGTACCTCTGGAATGGACTGAGACATCTGGGGGACTCTTGGAATGGTGGTACGACCATGGAGTTCCTCTCGCCTTTCCTGTTGAGAATGCCTCCTTTTGAGATGCGACGGGAACGCCGGGAATTCTTTCCCGTTGAAAGCAGGGAAAGGATCCCTCATCTCGAGCTACGAGTGGGAAACGGGGCTCCTCTGGATGTGGGCGGGACCATCGTGCTTCCTCTCGAGTGGAAATGGGTATGGCTGTGAACTTCTTGAGTTGCCGCAAGGGTGTGAAAGACCCTTTCGAATTTCCAGAGGTTAGGTGTCATTACTCTCCAGACGCCTCATCGGAAATTGGCCTCATCTCGCCTGTAAGGGAGAACTTCCTGGATTTTCTCGAGTTGCGGCAGGTGTTCTCGAGATACGACGGGGACATCAGGGACCCGCTCTGGTGGCCTCTGGAAAAGCCAGTCCCCATGCGAGTTACTCGGGGGCCTCTAGGGATTCCTCTCCCGTCGATACTGGGTCCAAAAACCTTGTGTGGAGTCAGGGCTGGAACCGAGGATTCTTCTCAGGGGCTGACATGGATCTTTGGGTACTTCTGGAGTCTCCCCAGGGGAGTCAGGCCTCGTCTCGAGGGGGGGCATGGACGTGCGCTTTCCTTCCAGACTGTAGCAGCAATGTCACGCTTCCCGTCGCGTGGATCAAAGGATCTGTGGTTTTCCCTCGAGGCTTTCCCACAGGGCTGTCCCACGTGCCACCGTGGTGTGAGTCGATCCTCGGTGTGAAAGATGAGCCAGTGCAGGGCAATGAGGTTCCTCTGGAATGGACTGAGACATCTGGGGGACTCTTGGAATGGTGGTACGACCATGGAGTTCCTCTCGCCTTTCCTGTTGAGAGTGCCTCCTCTTGAGATGCGACGGGAACGCCGGGAATTCTTTCCCGTTGAAAGCAGGGAAAGGATCCCTCATCTCGAGATACGAGGGGGAAACGGGGCTCCTCTGGATGTGGGCGGGACCATCGTGCTTCCTCCCGAGTGGAGACGGGTATGGCGGTGAACTTCTTGAGTTGCAGCAAGGGTGTGAATGACCCTTTCGAAGTTCCAGAGGTTAGGTGTCATTAGTCTCCAGACGCCTCATCGGAAATAGGCCTCATCTGGCTTGGAAGGGAGAACTTCCTGGATTTGCTCGAGTTGCGGCAGGTGTTCTCGAGTTACGACGGGGACCTCAGGGACCCGCCCTGGTGGCCTCAGGAGAGGCCAGTCCCCATGCTAGTTGCTAGGGGGCCCCTCGGGATTCCTCTCCCTTCGATACCGGGGCCAAAAACCTTGTGTGGAGTCAGGGCCGGAACAGAGGATTCCTCTCAGGGGCTGACATGGATCTTTGGGTACTTCTGGAGTCTCCCCAGGGGAGTCAGGCCTCGTCTCGAGTGGGGGCATGCACGTGCGCTTTCCTTCCAGGCTGTAGCAGCAATGTCATTCTTCCCTTCGCATTTATCAAAGGATCTGTGGCTTTCCCTCGAGACTTCCCCTCGAGGCTTTCCCACAGGGCTGTCCCACGTGCCACCGTGGTGTGAGTCGATCCTCGGCGTGAAAGATGAGCCAGTGCAGGGCAAAGAGGTTCCTCTGGAATTGACTGAGACATCTGGGGGAAGCTTGGAATGGTGGTACGACCATGGAGTTCCTCTCGCCTTTCCTGTTGAGAGTGCCTCCTCTTGAGATGCGACGGGAACGCCGGGAAATCTTTCCCGTTGAAAGCAGGGAAAGGATCCCTCATCTTAAGCTCCGAGGGGGAAACGGGGTTCCTCTGGATGTGGGCGGGACTATCGTGCTTCCTCCCGAGTGGAGACGGGTATTTCGGTGAACTTCTTGAGTTGCAGCAAGGGTGTGAATGACCCTTTCGAAGTTCCTGAGGTTAGGTGTCATTAGTCTCCAGACGCCTCATCGGAAATAGGCCTCATCTCGCCTGGAAGGGAGAACTTCCTGGATTTGCTCGAGTTGCGGAAGGTGTTCTCGAGTTACGTCGGGGACCTCAGGGACCCGACCTGGTGGCCTCAGGAGAGGCCAGTCCCCATGCTAGTTGCTAGGGGGCCCCTCGGGATTCCTCTCCCGTCGATACCGGGGCCTAAAACCTTGTGTGGAGTCAGGGCCGGAACAGAGGATTCCTCTCAGGGGCTGACATGGATCTTTGGGTACTTCTGGAGTCTCCCCATGGGAGTCAGGCCTCGTCTCGAGTGGGGGCATGCACGTGCGCTTTCCTTCCAGGCTGTAGCAGCAGTGTCATTCTTCCCGTCACATTTATCAAAGGATCTGTGGCTTTCCCTCGAGGCTTTCCCTCGAGGCTTTCCCACAGGGCTGTCCCACGTGCCACCGTGGTGTGAGTCGATCCTCGGCGTGAAAGATGAGCCAGTGCAGGTCAAAGAGGTTCCTCTGGAATGGACTGAGACATCTAGGGGACTCTAGGAATGGTGGTACGACCATGGAGTTCCTCTCGCCTTTCCTGTTGAGAGTGCCTCTTCTTGAGATGCGACAGGAACGCCGGGAATTCTTTCCCGTTGAAAGCAGGGAAAGGATCCCTCATCTCGAGCTACGAGGGGGAAACGGGGCTCCTCTGGATGTGGGCGGGACCATCGTGCTTCCTCTCGAGTGGAGACGGGTATGGCGGTGAACTTCTTGAGTTGCAGCAAGGGTGTGAAAGACCCTTTCGAAGTTCCAGAGGTTAGGTGTCATTAGTCTCCAGACGCCTCATCGGAAATAGGCCTCATCTCGCCTGCAAGGGAGAACTTCCTGGATTTTCTCGAGTTGCGGCAGGTGTTCTCGAGTTACGACGGGGACCTCAGGGACCCGCCCTGGTTGCCTCAGGAGAGGCCAGTCCCCATGCGAGTTGATAGGGGGCCTCTCGGGATTCCTCTCCCGTCGATACCGGGGACAAAAACCTTGTGTGGAGTCAGGGCCGGAACCGAGGATTCCTCTCAGGGGTGACATGTATCTTTGGGTACTTCTGGAGTCTCCAAAGGGGAGTCAGGCCTCGTCTCGAGTGGGGGCATGCACGTGCGCTTTCCTTCCAGGCTGTAGCAGCAATGTCACGCTTCCCGTCGCGTGGATCAAAGGATCTGTGGTTTTCCCTCGAGGCTTTCATTCGAGGCTTTCCCACAGGGCTGTCCCACGTGCCACCGTGGTGTGAGTCGATCCTCGGCGTGAAAGATGAGCCAGTGCAGGGCAAAGAGTTTCCTCTGGAATGGACTGAGACATCTGGGCAATTCTGGAATGGTGGTACGACCATGGAGTTCCTCTCGCCTTTCCTGTTGAGAATGCCTCCTCTTGAGATGCGACGGGAACACTGGGAATTCTTTCCCGTTGAAAGCAGGGAAAGGATCCCTCATCTCGAGCTACGAGGGGGAAACGGGGCTCCTCTGGATGTGGGCGGGACCATCGTGCTTCCTCTCGAGTGGAGACGGGTATGGCGGTGAACTTCTTGAGTT
Organism: Capricornis sumatraensis; assembly: GCF_032405125.1. Lineage (NCBI taxonomy): Eukaryota > Metazoa > Chordata > Mammalia > Artiodactyla > Bovidae > Capricornis > Capricornis sumatraensis. Next base: position 4,663,341 of record NC_091080.1, on the reverse strand, counting down.
GCAGCAAGGGTGTGAAAGACCCTTTGGAAGTTCCAGAGGTTAGGTGTCATTAGTCTCCAGACGCCTCATCGGAAATAGGCCACATGTCGCCTGGAAGGGAGAACTTCCTGGATTTTCTCGAGTTGCGGCAGGTGTTCTCGAGTTACGACGGGGACCTCAGGGAACCGCCCTGGTGGCCTCAGGAGAGGCCAGTCCCCATGCAATTTGCTAGGGGGCCTCTCGGGATTCCTCTCCCGTCGATACCGGGGCCAAAAACCTTGTGTGGAGTCAGGCCCGGAACCGAGGATTCCTCTCAGGGGCTGACATGGATCTTTGGGTACTTCTGGAGTCTCCCCACGGGAGTCAGGCCTCGTCTCGAGTGGGGGCATGCATGTGCGCTTTCCTTCCAGGCTGTAGCAGCAATGTCACGATTCCCGTCGCATTTATCAAAGGATCTGTGGCTTTCCCTCGAGGCTTTCCCTCGAGGCTTTCCCACAGGGCTGTCCCACGTGCCACCGTGGTGTGAGTCGATCCTCGGCGTGAAAGATGAGCCAGTGCAGGGCAAAGAGGTTCCTCTGGAATGGACTGAGACATCTGGGGGACTCTTGGAATGGTGGTACGACCATGGAGTTCCTCTCGCCTTTCCTGTTGAGAGTGCCTCCTCTTGAGATGCGACGGGAACGCCGTGAATTCTTTCCCGTTGAAAGCAGGGAAAGGATCCCTCATCTCGAGCTACGAGGGGGAAACGGGGCTCCTCTGGATGTGGGCGGGACCATCGTGCTTCCTCTCGAGTGGAGACGGGTATGGCGGTGAACTTCTTGAGTTGCAGCAAGGGTGTGAAAGACCCTTTCGAAGTTCCAGAGGTTAGGTGTCATTAGTCTCCAGACGTCTCATCGGAAATAGGCCACATGTCGCCTGGAAGGGAGAACTTCCTGGATTTTCTCGAGTTGCGGCAGGTGTTCTCGAGTTACGACGGGGACCTCAGGGAACCGCCCTGGTGGCCTCAGGAGAGGCCAGTCCCCATGCAATTTGCTAGGGGGCCTCTCGGGATTCCTCTCCCGTCGATACCGGGGCCAAAAACCTTGTGTGGAGTCAGGCCCGGAACCGAGGATTCCTCTCAGGGGCTGACATGGATCTTTGGGTACTTCTGGAGTCTCCCCAGGGGAGTCAGGCCTCGTCTCGAGTGGGGGCATGCACGTGCGCTTTCCTTCCAGGCTGTAGCAGCAATGTCACGCTTCCCGTCGCGTGGATCAAAGGATCTGTGGTTTTCCCTCGAGTCTTTCCCTCGAGGCTTTCCCACAGGGCTGTCCCACGTGCCACCGTGGTGTGAGTCGATCCTCGGCGTGAAAGATGAGCCAGTGCAGGGCAAAGAGGTTCCTCTGGAATGGACTGAGACATCTGGGGGACTCTTGGAATGGTGGTACGACCATGGAGTTCCTCTCGCCTTTCCTGTTGAGAGTGCCTCCTCTTGAGATGCGACGGGAACGCCGGGAATTCTTTCCCGTTGAAAGCAGGGAAAGGATCCCTCATCTCGAGCTACGAGGGGGAAACGGGGCTCCTCTGGATGTGGGCGGGACCATCGTGCTTCCTCTCGAGTGGAGACGGGTATGGCGGTGAACTTCTTGAGTTGCAGCAAGGGTGTGAAAGACCCTTTCGAAGTTCCAGAGGTTAGGTGTCATTAATCTCCAGACGCCTCATCGGAAATAGGCCTCATCTCGCCTGCAAGGGAGAACTTCCTGGATTTTCTCGAGTTGCGGCAGGTGTTCTCGAGTTACGACGGGGACCTCAGGGACCCGCCCTGGTTGCCTCAGGAGAGGCCAGTCCCCATGCGAGTTGCTAGGGGGCCTCTCGGGATTCCTCTCCCGTCGATACCGGGGCCAAACACCTTGTGTGGATTCAGGGCCGGAACCGAGGATTACTCTCAGGGGTGACATGTATCTTTGGGTACTTCTGGAGTCTCCCCAGGGGAGTCAGGACTCGTCTCGAGTGGGGGCATGCACGTGCGCTTTCCTTCCAGGCTGCAGCAGCAATGTCACGCTTCCCTTCGAGTGGATCAAAGGATCTGTGGTTTTCCCTCGAGGCTTTCCCTCGAGGCTTTCCCACAAGGCTTTCCCACGTGCCACCGTGGTGTGAGTCGATCCTCGGCGTGAAAGATGAGCCAGTGCAGGGCAAAAGGTTCCTCTGGAATGGACTGAGACATCTGGGGGAGTCTTGGAATGGTGGTACGACCATGGAGTTCCTCTCGCCTTTCCTGTTGAGAGTGCCTCCTCTTGAGATGCGACGGGAACGCCGGGAATTCTTTCCCGTTGAAAGCAGGGAAAGGATCCCTCATCTCGAGCTACGAGGGGGAAACGGGGCTCCTCTGGATGTGGGCGGGACCATCGTGCTTCCTCTCGAGTGGAGACGGGTATGGCGGTGAACTTCTTGAGTTGCAGCAAGGGTGTGAAAGACCCTTTCGAAGTTCCAGAGGTTAGGTGTCATTAGTCTCCAGACGCCTCATCGGAAAAAGGCCTCATCTCGCCTGGAAGGGAGAACTTCCTGGATTTTCTCGAGTTGCGGCAGGTGTTCTCGAGTTACGACGGGGACCTCAGGGACCCGCCCTGGTTGCCTCAGGAGAGGCCAGTCCCCATGCGAGTTGCTATGGGGCCTCTCGGGATTCCTCTCCCGTCGATACCGGGGCCAAAAACCTTGTGTGGAGTCAGGGCCGGAACCGAGGATTCCTCTCAGGGGTGACATGTATCTTTGGGTACTTCTGGAGTCTCCCCAGGGGAGTCAGGCCTCGTCTCGAGTGGGGGCATGCACGTGCGCTTTCCTTCCAGGCTGTAGCAGCAATGTCACGCTTCCCGTCGAGTGGATCAAAGGATCTGTGGTTTTCCCTCGAGGCTTTCCCTCGAGGCTTTCCCACAAGGCTGTCCCACGTGCCACCGTGGTGAGAGTCGATCCTCGGCGTGAAAGATGAGCCAGTGCAGGGCAAAGAGGTTCCTCTGGAATGGACTGAGACATCTGGGGGACTCTTGGAATGGTGGTACGACCATGGAGTTCCTCTCGCCTTTCCTGTTGAGAGTGCCTCCTCTTGAGATGCGACGGGAACGCTGGGAATTCTTTCCCGTTGAAAGCAGGGAAAGGATCCCTCATCTCGAGCTCCGAGGGGGAAACGGGGTTCCTCTGGATGTGGGCGGGACCATCGTGCTTCCTCTCGAGTGGAGACGGGTATGGCGGTGTACTTCCTGAGTTGCAGCAAGGGTGTGAAAGACCCTTTCGAAATTCCAGAGGTTAGGTGTCATTAGTCTCCAGACGCCTCATCGGAAATAGGCCTCATCTCACCTGGAAGGGAGAACTTCCTGGATTTTCTCGAGTTGCGGCAGGTGTTCTCGAGTTACGACGGGGACCTCAGGGACCCGCCCTGGTGGCCTCAGGAGAGGCCAGTCCCCATGCGAGTTGCTAGGGGGCCTCTCGGGATTCCTCTCCCGTCGATACCGGGGCCAATAACCTTGTGTGGAGTCAGGGCCCGAACCGAGGATTCCTCTCAGGGGCTGACATGGATCTTTGAGTACTTCTGGAGTCTCCCCAGGGGAGTCAGGCCTCGTCTCGAGTAGGGGCATGCACGTGCGCTTTCCTTCCAGACTGTAGCAGCAATGTCATACTTCCCGTCGCGTGGATCAAAGGATTTGTGGTTTTCCCTCAAGGCTTTCCCTCGAGGCTTTCCCACAGGGCTGTCCCACGTGCCACCGTGGTGTGAGTCGATCCTCGGCGTGAAAGATGAGCCAGTGCAGGGCAAAGAGGTTCCTCTGGAATGGACTGAGACATCTGGGGGACTCTTGGAATGGTGGTACGACCATGGAGTTCCTCTCGCCTTTCCTGTTGAGAGTGCCTCCTCTTGAGATGCGACGGGAACGCCGGGAATTCTTTCCCGTTGAAAGCAGGGAAAGGATCCCTCATCTCGAGCTCCGAGGGGGAAACGGGTCTCCTCTGGATGTGGGCGGGACCATCGTGCCTCCTCTCGAGTGGAGACGGGTATGGCGGTGAACTTCTTGAGTTGCAGCAAGGGTGTGAAAGACCCTTTCGAAGTTCCAGAGGTTAGGTGTCATTAGTCTCCAGACGCCTCATCGGAAATAGGCCTCATCTCGCCTGGAAGGGAGAACTTCCTGGATTTTCTCGAGTTGCGGCAGGTGTTCTCGAGTTACGACGGGGACCTCAGGGACCCGCCCTGGTGGCCTCAGGAGAGGCCAGTCCCCATGCGAGTTGCTAGGGGGCCTCTCGGGATTCCTCTCCCGTCGATACCGGGGCCAATAACCTTGTGTGGAGTCAGGGCCGGGACCGAGGATTCCTCTCAGGGGTGACATGGATCTTTGGGTACTTCTGGAGCCTCCCCAGGGGAGTCAGGCCTCGTCTCGAGTGGGGGCATGCACGTGTGCTTTCCTTCCAGGCTGTAGCAGCAATGTCACGCTTCCCGTCGCGTGGATCAAAGGATCTGTGGTTTTCCCTCGAGGCTTTCCCTCGAGGCTTTCCCACAGGGCTGTCCCACGTGCCACCGTGGTGTGAGTCGATCCTCGGCGTGAAAGATGAGCCAGTGGAGGGCAAAGAGGTTCCTCTGGAATGGACTGAGACATCTGGGGGAGTCTTGGAATGGTGGTACGACCATGGAGTTCCTCTCGCCTTTCCTGTTGAGAGTGCCTCCCCTTGAGATGCGACGGGAACGCCGGGAATTCTTTCCCGTTGAAAGCAGGGAAAGGATCCCTCATCTCGAGCTCCGAGGGGGAAACGGGGCTCCTCTGGATGTGGGCGGGACCATCGTACTTCCTCTCGAGTGGAGACGGGTATGGCGGTGAACTTCTTGAGTTGCAGCAAGGGTGTGAAAGACCCTTTCGAAGTTCCAGAGGTTAGGTGTCATTAGTCTCCAGACGCCTCATCGGAAATAGGCCTCATCTCGCCTGGAAGGGAGAACTTCCTGGATTTTCTTGAGTTGCGGCAGGTGTTCTCGAGTTACGACGGGGACCTCAGGGACCCGCCCGGGTGGCCTCAAGAGAGGCCAGTCCCCATGCGAGTTGCTAGGGGGCCTCTCGGGATTCCTCTCCCGTCGATACCGGGGCCAATAACCTTGTGTGGAGTCAGGGCCCGAACCGAGGATTCCTCTCAGGGGCTGACATGGATCTTTGAGTACTTCTGGAGTCTCCCCAGGGGAGTCAGGCCTCCTCTCGAGTGGGGGCATGCACGTGCGCTTTCCTTCCAGACTGTAGCAGCAATGTCACACTTCCCGTCGCGTGGATCAAAGGATCTGTGGTTTTCCCTCGAGGCTTTCCCTCGAGGCTTTCCCACAGGGTTGTCCCACGTGCCACCGTGGTGTGAGTCGATCCTTGGCGTGAAAGATGAGCCAGTGCAGGGCAAAGAGGTTCCTCTGGAATTGACTGAGACATCTGGGGGACTCTTGGAATGGTGGTACGACCATGGAGTTCCTCTCGCCTTTCCTGTTGAGAGTGCCTCCTCTTGAGATGCGACGGGAACGCCGGGAATTCTTTCCCGTTGAAAGCAGGGAAAGGATCCCTCATCTCGAGCTCCGAGGGGGAAACGGGGCTCCTCTGGATGTGGGCGGGACCATCGTGCTTCCTCTCGAGTGGAGACGGGTATGGCGGTGAACTTCTTGAGTTGCAGCAAGGGTGTGAAAGACCCTTTCGAAATTCCAGAGGTTAGGTGTCATTAGTCTCCAGACGCCTCATCGGAAATAGGCCTCATCTCGCCTGGAAGGGAGAACTTCCTGGATTTTCTCGAGTTACGGCAGGTGTTCTCGAGTTACGACGGGGACCTCAGGGACCCGCCCTGGTGGCCTAAGGAGAGGCCAGTCCCCATGCGAGTTGCTAGGGGGCCTCTCAGGATTCCTCTCCCGTCGATACCGGGGCCAAGAACCTTGTGTGGAGTCAGGGCCCGAACCGAGGATTCCTCTCAGGGGCTGACATGGATCTTTGGGTACTTCTGGAGTCTCCCCAGGGGAGTCAGGCCTCGTCTCGAGTGGGGGCATGCACGTGTGCTTTCCTTCCAGGCTGTAGCAGCAATGTCACGGTTCCCGTCGCGTGGATCAAAGGATCTGTGGTTTTCCCTCGAGGTTTTCCCTCGAGGCTTTCCCACAGGGCTGTCCCACGTGCCACCGTGGTGTGAGTCGATCCTCGGCGTGAAAAATGAGCCAGTGCAGGGCAAAGAGGTTCCTCTGGAATGGACTGAGACATCTGGGGGACTCTTGGAATGGTGGTACGACCATGGAGTTCCTCTCGCCTTTCCTGTTGAGAGTGCCTCCTCTTGAGATGCGACGGGAACGCCGGGAATTCTTTCCCGTTGAAAGCAGGGAAAGGATCCCTCATCTCGAGCTCCGAGGGGGAAACGGGGCTCCTCTGGATGTGGGCGGGACCATCGTGCTTCCTCTCGAGTGGAGACAGGTATGGCGGTGAACTTCTTGAGTTGCAGCAAGGGTGTGAAAGACCCTTTCGAAGTTCCAGAGGTTAGGTGTCATTAGTCTCCAGACGCCTCATCGGAAATAGGCCTCATCTCGCCTGCAAGGGAGAACTTCCTGGATTTTCTCGAGTTGCGGCAGGTGTTCTCGAGTTACGAAGGGGACCTCAGGGACCCGCCCTGGTGGCCTCAGGAGAGGCCAGTCCCCATGCGAGTTGCTAGGGGGCCTCTCGGGATTCCTCTCCCGTCGATACCGGGGCCAAAAACCTTGTGTGGAGTCAGGGCCGGGACCGAGGATTCCTCTCAGGGGTGACATGGATCTTTGGGTACTTCTGGAGTCTCCCCAGGGGAGTCAGGCCTCCTCTCGAGTGGGGCCATGTACGTGCGCTTTCCTACCAGGCTGTAGCAGCAATGTCACGCTTCCCGTCGCGTGGATCAAAGGATCTGTGGTTTTCCCTCGAGGCTTTCCCTCGAGGCTTTCCCACAGGGCTGTCCCACGTGCCACCGTGGTGTGAGTCGATCCTCGGCGTGAAAGATGAGCCAGTGCAGGGCAAAGAGTTTCCTCTGGAATGGACTGAGACATCTGGGCGAGTCTTGGAATGGTGGTACGACCATGGAGTTCCTCTCGCCTTTCCTGTTGAGAGTGCCTCCTGTTGAGATGCGACGGGAACGCCGGGAATTCTTTCCCGTTGAAAGCAGGGAAAGGATCCCTCATCTCGAGCTCCGAGGGGGAAACGGGGCTCCTCTGGATGTGGGCGGGACCATCGTACTTCCTCTCGAGTGGAGACGGGTATGGCGGTGAACTTCTTGAGTTGCAACAAGGGTGTGAAAGACCCTTTCGAAGTTCCAGAGGTTAGGTGTCATTAGTCTCCAGACGCCTCATCGGAAATAGGCCTCATCTCGCCTGGAAGGGAGAACTTCCTGGATTTTCTTGAGTTGCGGCAGGTGTTCTCGAGTTACGACGGGGACCTCAGGGACCCGCACGGGTGGCCTCAAGAGAGGCCAGTCCCCATGCGAGTTGCTAGGGGGCCTCTCGGGATTCCTCTCCCGTCGATACCGGGGCCAAAAACCTTGTGTGGAGTCAGGGCCGGGACCGAGGATTCCTCTCAGGGGTGACATGGATCTTTGAGTACTTCTGGAGTCTCCCCAGGGGAGTCAGGCCTCGTCTCGAGTGGGGGCATGCACGTGCGCTTTCCTTCCAGACTGTAGCAGCAATGTCACACTTCCCGTCGCGTGGATCAAAGGATCTGTGGTTTTCCCTCGAGGCTTTCCCTCGAGGCTTTCCCACAGGGCTGTCCCACGTGCCACCGTGGTGTGAGTCGATCCTCGGCGTGAAAGATGAGCCAGTGCAGGGCAAAGAGGTTCCTCTGGAATGGACTGAGACATCTGGGGGACTCTTGGAATGGTGGTACGACCATGGAGTTCCTCTCGCCTTTCCTGTTGAGAGTGCCTCCTCTTGAGATGCGACGGGAACGCCGGGAATTCTTTCCCGTTGAAAGCAGGGAAAGGATCCCTCATCTCGAGCTCCGAGGGGGAAACGGGGCTCCTCTGGATGTGGGCGGGACCATCGTGCTTCCTCTCGAGTGGAGACGGGTATGGCGGTGAACTTCTTGAGTTGCAGCAAGGGTGTGAAAGACCCTTTCGAAATTCCAGAGGTTAGGTGTCATTAGTCTCCAGACGCCTCATCGGAAATAGGCCTCATCTCGCCTGGAAGGGAGAACTTCCTGGATTTTCTCGAGTTACGGCAGGTGTTCTCGAGTTACGACGGGGACCTCAGGGACCCGCCCTGGTGGCCTAAGGAGAGGCCAGTCCCCATGCGAGTTGCTAGGGGGCCTCTCAGGATTCCTCTCCCGTCGATACCGGGGCCAAGAACCTTGTGTGGAGTCAGGGCCCGAACCGAGGATTCCTCTCAGGGGCTGACATGGATCTTTGGGTACTTCTGGAGTCTCCCCAGGGGAGTCAGGCCTCGTCTCGAGTGGGGGCATGCACGTGTGCTTTCCTTCCAGGCTGTAGCAGCAATGTCACGGTTCCCGTCGCGTGGATCAAAGGATCTGTGGTTTTCCCTCGAGGTTTTCCCTCGAGGCTTTCCCACAGGGCTGTCCCACGTGCCACCGTGGTGTGAGTCGATCCTCGGCGTGAAAAATGAGCCAGTGCAGGGCAAAGAGGTTCCTCTGGAATGGACTGAGACATCTGGGGGACTCTTGGAATGGTGGTACGACCATGGAGTTCCTCTCGCCTTTCCTGTTGAGAGTGCCTCCTCTTGAGATGCGACGGGAACGCCGGGAATACTTTCCCGTTGAAAGCAGGGAAAGGATCCCTCATCTCGAGCTCCGAGGGGGAAACGGGGCTCCTCTGGATGTGGGCGGGACCATCGTGCTTCCTCTCGAGTGGAGACAGGTATGGCGGTGAACTTCTTGAGTTGCAGCAAGGGTGTGAAAGACCCTTTCGAAGTTCCAGAGGTTAGGTGTCATTAGTCTCCAGACGCCTCATCGGAAATAGGCCTCATCTCGCCTGCAAGGGAGAACTTCCTGGATTTTCTCGAGTTGCGGCAGGTGTTCTCGAGTTACGAAGGGGACCTCAGGGACCCGCCCTGGTGGCCTCAGGAGAGGCCAGTCCCCATGCGAGTTGCTAGGGGGCCTCTCGGGATTCCTCTCCCGTCGATACCGGGGCCAAAAACCTTGTGTGGAGTCAGGGCCGGGACCGAGGATTCCTCTCAGGGGTGACATGGATCTTTGGGTACTTCTGGAGTCTCCCCAGGGGAGTCAGGCCTCCTCTCGAGTGGGGCCATGCACGTGCGCTTTCCTACCAGGCTGTATCAGCAATGTCACGCTTCCCGTCGCGTGGATCAAAGGATCTGTGGTTTTCCCTCGAGGCTTTCCCTCGAGGCTTTCCCACAGGGCTGTCCCACGTGCCACCGTGGTGTGAGTCGATCCTCGGCGTGAAAGATGAGCCAGTGCAGGGCAAAGAGTTTCCTCTGGAATGGACTGAGACATCTGGGCGAGTCTTGGAATGGTGGTACGACCATGGAGTTCCTCTCGCCTTTCCTGTTGAGAGTGCCTCCTGTTGAGATGCGACGGGAACGCCGGGAATTCTTTCCCGTTGAAAGCAGGGAAAGGATCCCTCATCTCGAGCTCCGAGGGGGAAACGGGGCTCCTCTGGATGTGGGCGGGACCATCGTACTTCCTCTCGAGTGGAGACGGGTATGGCGGTGAACTTCTTGAGTTGCAACAAGGGTGTGAAAGACCCTTTCGAAGTTCCAGAGGTTAGGTGTCATTAGTCTCCAGACGCCTCATCGGAAATAGGCCTCATCTCGCCTGGAAGGGAGAACTTCCTGGATTTTCTTGAGTTGCGGCAGGTGTTCTCGAGTTACGACGGGGACCTCAGGGACCCGCACGGGTGGCCTCAAGAGAGGCCAGTCCCCATGCGAGTTGCTAGGGGGCCTCTCGGGATTCCTCTCCCGTCGATACCGGGGCCAAAAACCTTGTGTGGAGTCAGGGCCGGGACCGAGGATTCCTCTCATGGGTGACAAGGATCTTTGGGTACTTCTGGAGTCTCCCCAGGGGAGTCAGGCCTCGTCTCGAGTGGGGGCATGCACGTGCGCTTTCCTTCCAGGCTGTAGCAGCAATGTCACGCTTCTCGTCGCGTGGATCAAAGGATCTGTGGTTTTCCCTCGAGGCTTTCCCTCGAGGCTTTCCCACAGGGATGTCCCACGTGCCACCGTGGTGTGAGTCGATCCTCGGCGTGAAAGATGAGCCAGTGCAGGGCAAAGAGGTTCCTCTGGAATGGACTGAGTCATCTGGGGGACTCTTGGAATGGTGGTACGACCATGGAGTTCCTCTCGCCTTTCCTGTTGAGAGTGCCTCCTCTTGAGATGCGACGGGAACGCCAGGAATTCTTTCCCGTTGAAAGCAGGGAAAGGATCCCTCATCTCGAGCTACGAGGGGGAAACGGGGCTCCTCTGGATGTGGGCGGGACCATCGTGCTTCCTCTCGAGTGGAAACGGGTATGGCGGTGAACTTCTTGAGTTGCAGCAAGGGTGTGAAAGACCCTTTCGAAGTTCCAGAGGTTAGGTGTCATTAGTCTCCAGACGCCTCATCGGAAATAGGCCTCATCTCGCCTGCAAGGGAGAACTTCCTGGATTTTCTCGAGTTGCGGCAGGTGTTCTCGAGTTACGACGGGGACCTCAGGGACCCGCCCTGGTTGCCTCAGGATAGGCCAGTCCCCATGCGAGTTGCTAGGGGGCCTCTCGGGATTCCTATCCCGTCGATACCGGGGCCAAAAACCTTGTGTGGAGTCAGGGCCGGAACCGAGGATTCCTCTCAGGGGTGACATGGATCTTTGAGTACTTCTGGAGTCTCCCCAGGGGAGTCAGGCCTCGTCTCGAGTGGGGGCATGCACGTGCGCTTTCCTTCCAGACTGTAGCAGCAATGTCACACTTCCCGTCGCGTGGATCAAAGGATCTGTGGTTTTCCCTCGAGGCTTTCCCTCGAGGCTTTCCCACAGGGCTGTCCCACGTGCCACCGTGGTGTGAGTCGATCCTCGGCGTGAAAGATGAGCCAGTGCAGGGCAAAGAGGTTCCTCTGGAATGGACTGAGACATCTGGGGGACTCTTGGAATGGTGGTACGACCATGGAGTTCCTCTCGCCTTTCCTGTTGAGAGTGCCTCCTCTTGAGATGCGACGGGAACGCCGGGAATTCTTTCCCGTTGAAAGCAGGGAAAGGATCCCTCATCTCGAGCTCCGAGGGGGAAACGGGGCTCCTCTGGATGTGGGCGGGACCATCGTGCTTCCTCTCGAGTGGAGACGGGTATGGCGGTGAACTTCTTGAGTTGCAGCAAGGGTGTGAAAGACCCTTTCGAAATTCCAGAGGTTAGGTGTCATTAGTCTCCAGACGCCTCATCGGAAATAGGCCTCATCTCGCCTGGAAGGGAGAACTTCCTGGATTTTCTCGAGTTGCGGCAGGTGTTCTCGAGTTACGACGGGGACCTCAGGGACCCGCCCGGGTGGCCTCAAGAGAGGCCAGTCCCCATGCGAGTTGCTAGGGGGCCTCTCGGGATTCCTCTCCCGTCGATACTGGGGCCAAAAACCTTGTGTGGAGTCAGGGCCGGGACCGAGGATTCCTCTCAGGGGTGACAAGGATCTTTGGGTACTTCTGGAGTCTCCCCAGGGGAGTCAGGCCTCCTCTCGAGTGGGGGCATGCACGTGCGCTTTCCTTCCAGGCTATAGCAGCAATGTCACGCTTCCCGTCGCGTGGATCAAAGGATCTGTGGTTTTCCCTCGAGGCTTTCCCTCGAGGCTTTCCCACAGGGCTGTCCCACGTGCCACCGTGGTGTGAGTCGATCCTCGGCGTGAAAGATGAGCCAGTGCAGGGCAAAGAGGTTCCTCTGGAATGGACTGAGTCATCTGGGGGACTCTTGGAATGGTGGTACGACCATGGAGTTCCTCTCGCCTTTCCTGTTGAGAGTGCCTCCTCTTGAGATGCGACGGGAACGCCGGGAATTCTTTCCCGTTGAAAGCAGGGAAAGGATCCCTCATCTCGAGCTACGAGGGGGAAACGGGGCTCCTCTGGATGTGGGCGGGACCATCGTGCTTCCTCTCGAGTGGAGACGGGTATGGCGGTGAACTTCTTGAGTTGCAGCAAGTGTGTGAAAGACCCTTTCGAAGTTCCAGAGGTTAGGTGTCATTAGTCTCCAGACGCCTCATCGGAAATAGGCCTCATCTCGCCTGCAAGGGAGAACTTCCTGGATTTTCTGGAGTTGCGGCAGGTGTTCTCGAGTTACGACGGGGACCTCAGGGACCCGCCCTGGTTGCCTCAGGAGAGGCCAGTCCCCATGCGAGTTGCTAGGGGGCCTCTCGGGATTCCTCTCCCGTCGATACCGGGGCCAAAAACCTTTTGTGGAGTCAGGGCCGGAACCGAGGATTCCTCTCAGGGGTGACATGTATGTTTGGGTACTTCTGGAGTCTCCCCAGGGGAGTCAGGCCTCGTCTCGAGTGGGGGCATGCACGTGCGCTTTCCTTCCAGGCTGTAGCAGCAATGTCACGCTTCCCGTCGAGTGGATCAAAGGATCTGTGGTTTTCCCTCGAGGCTTTCCCTCGAGGCTTTCCCACAAGGCTGTCCCACGTGCCACCGTGGTGTGAGTCGATCCTCGGCGTGAAAGATGAGCCAGTGCAGGGCAAAGAGGTTCCTCTGGAATGGACTGAGACATCTGGGGGACTCTTGGAATGGTGGTACGACCATGGAGTTCCTCTCGCCTTTCCTGTTGAGAGTGCCTCCTCTTGAGATGCGACGGGAACGCTGGGAATTCTTTCCCGTTGAAAGCAGGGAAAGGATCCCTCATCTCGAGGTACGAGGGGGAAACGGGGCTCCTCTGGATGTGGGCAGGACCATCGTGCTTCCTCTCGAGTGGAGACGGGTATGGCGGTGAACTTCTTGAGTTGCAGCAAGGGTGTGAAAGACCCTTTCGAAATTCCAGAGGTTAGGTGTCATTAGTCTCCAGACGCCTCATCGGAAATAGGCCTCATCTCGCCTGCAAGGGAGAACTTCCTGGATTTTCTCGAGTTGCGGCAGGTGTTCTCGAGTTACGACGGGGACCTCAGGGACCCGCCCTGGTTGCCTCAGGAGAGGCCAGTCCCCATGCGAGTTGCTAGGGGGCCTCTCGGGATTCCTATCCCGTCGATACTGGGGCCAAAAACCTTGTGTGGAGTCAGGGCCGGAACCGAGGATTCCTCTCAGGGGTGACATGGATCTTTGAGTACTTCTGGAGTCTCCCCAGGGGAGTCAGGCCTCGTCTCGAGTGGGGGCATGCACGTGCGCTTTCCTTCCAGACTGTAGCAGCAATGTCACACTTCCCGTCGCGTGGATCAAAGGATCTGTGGTTTTCCCTCGAGGCTTTCCCTCGAGGCTTTCCCACAGGGCTGTCCCACGTGCCACCGTGGTGTGAGTCGATCCTCGGCGTGAAAGATGAGCCAGTGCAGGGCAAAGAGGTTCCTCTGGAATGGACTGAGACATCTGGGGGACTCTTGGAATGGTGGTACGACCATGGAGTTCCTCTCGCCTTTCCTGTTGAGAGTGCCTCCTCTTGAGATGCGACGGGAACGCCGGGAATTCTTTCCCGTTGAAAGCAGGGAAAGGATCCCTCATCTCGAGCTACGAGGGGGAAACGGGGCTCCTCTGGATGTGGGCGGGACCATCGTGCTTCCTCTCGAGTGGAAACGGGTATGGCGGTGAACTTCTTGAGTTGCAGCAAGGGTGTGAAAGACCCTTTCGAAGTTCCAGAGGTTAGGTGTCATTAGTCTCCAGACGCCTCATCGGAAATAGGCCTCATCTCGCCTGCAAGGGAGAACTTCCTGGATTTTCTCGAGTTGCGGCAGGTGTTCTCGAGTTACGACGGGGACCTCAGGGACCCGCCCTGGTTGCCTCAGGATAGGCCAGTCCCCATGCGAGTTGCTAGGGGGCCTCTCGGGATTCCTATCCCGTCGATACCGGGGCCAAAAACCTTGTGTGGAGTCAGGGCCGGAACCGAGGATTCCTCTCAGGGGTGACATGGATCTTTGATTACTTCTGGAGTCTCCCCAGGGGAGTCAGGCCTCGTCTCGAGTGGGGGCATGCACGTGCGCTTTCCTTCCAGACTGTAGCAGCAATGTCACACTTCCCGTCGCGTGGATCAAAGGATCTGTGGTTTTCCCTCGAGGCTTTCCCTCGAGGCTTTCCCACAGGGCTGTCCCACGTGCCACCGTGGTGTGAGTCGATCCTCGGCGTGAAAGATGAGCCAGTGCAGGGCAAAGAGGTTCCTCTGGAATGGACTGAGACATCTGGGGGACTCTTGGAATGGTGGTACGACCATGGAGTTCCTCTCGACTTTCCTGTTGAGAGTGCCTCCTCTTGAGATGCGACGGGAACGCCGGGAATTCTTTCCCGTTGAAAGCAGGGAAAGGATCCCTCATCTCGAGCTACGAGGGGGAAACGGGGCTCCTCTGGATGTGGGCGGGACCATCGTGCTTCCTCTCGAGTGGAGACGGGTATGGCGGTGAACTTCTTGAGTTGCAGCAAGGGTGTGAAAGACCCTTTCGAAGTTCCAGAGGTTAGGTGTCATTAGTCTCCAGACGCCTCATCGGAAATAGGCCTCATCTCGCCTGCAAGGGAGAACTTCCTGGATTTTCTCGAGTTGCGGCAGGTGTTCTCGAGTTACGACGGGGACCTCAGGGACCCGCCCTGGTGGCCTAAGGAGAGGCCAGTCCCCATGCGAGTTGCTAGGGGGCCTCTCGGGATTCCTCTCCCGTCGATACCGGGGCCAAGAACCTTGTGTGGAGTCAGGGCCCGAACCGAGGATTCCTCTCAGGGGCTGACATGGATCTTTGGGTACTTCTGGAGTCTCCCCAGGGGAGTCAGGGCTCGTCTCGAGTGGGGGCATGCACGTGTGCTTTCCTTCCAGGCTGTAGCAGCAATGTCACGCTTCCCGTCGCATTTATCAAAGGATCTGTGGTTTTCCCTCGAGGCTTTCCCTCGAGGCTTTCCCACAGGGCTGTCCCACGTGCCACCGTGGTGTGAGTCGATCCTCGGCGTGAAAGATGAGCCAGTGCAGGGCAAAGAGGTTCCTCTGGAATGGACTGAGACATCTGGGGGAGTCTTGGAATGGTGGTACGACCATGGAGTTCCTCTCGCCTTTCCTGTTGAGAGTGCCTCCTCTTGAGATGCGACGGGAACGCCGGGAATTCTTTCCCGTTGAAAGCAGGGAAAGGATCCCTCATCTCGAGCTCCGAGGGGGAAACGGGGCTCCTCTGGATGTGGGCGGGACCATCGTACTTCCTCTCGAGTGGAGACGGGTATGGCGGTGAACTTCTTGAGTTGCAGCAAGGGTGTGAAAGACCCTTTCGAAGTTCCAGAGGTTAGGTGTCATTAGTCTCCAGACGCCTCATCGGAAATAGGCCTCATCTCGCCTGGAAGGGAGAACTTCCTGGATTTTCTTGAGTTGCGGCAGGTGTTCTCGAGTTACGACGGGGACCTCAGGGACCCGCCCGGGTGGCCTCAAGAGAGGCCAGTCCCCATGCGAGTTGCTAGGGGGCCTCTCGGGATTCCTCTCCCGTCGATACCGGGGCCAAAAACCTTGTGTGGAGTCAGGGCCGGGACCGAGGATTCCTCTCAGGGGTGACAAGGATCTTTGGGTACTTCTGGAGTCTCCCCAGGGGAGTCAGGCCTCCTCTCGAGTGGGGGCATGCACGTGCGCTTTCCTTCCAGGCTGTAGCAGCAATGTCACGCTTCCCGTCGCGTGGATCAAAGGATCTGTGGTTTTCCCTCGAGGCTTTCCCTCGAGGCTTTCCCACAGGGCTGTCCCACGTGCCACCGTGGTGTGAGTCGATCCTCGGCGTGAAAGATGAGCCAGTGCAGGGCAAAGAGGTTCCTCTGGAATGGACTGAGACATCTGGGGGACTCTTGGAATGGTGGTACGACCATGGAGTTCCTCTCGACTTTCCTGTTGAGAGTGCCTCCTCTTGAGATGCGACGGGAACGCCGGGAATTCTTTCCCGTTGAAAGCAGGGAAAGGATCCCTCATCTCGAGCTACGAGGGGGAAACGGGGCTCCTCTGGATGTGGGCGGGACCATCGTGCTTCCTCTCGAGTGGAGACGGGTATGGCGGTGAACTTCTTGAGTTGCAGCAAGGGTGTGAAAGACCCTTTCGAAGTTCCAGAGGTTAGGTGTCATTAGTCTCCAGACGCCTCATCGGAAATAGGCCTCATCTCGCCTGCAAGGGAGAACTTCCTGGATTTTCTCGAGTTGCGGCAGGTGTTCTCGAGTTACGACGGGGACCTCAGGGACCCGCCCTGGTGGCCTAAGGAGAGGCCAGTCCCCATGCGAGTTGCTAGGGGGCCTCTCGGGATTCCTCTCCCGTCGATACCGGGGCCAAGAACCTTGTGTGGAGTCAGGGCCCGAACCGAGGATTCCTCTCAGGGGCTGACATGGATCTTTGGGTACTTCTGGAGTCTCCCCAGGGGAGTCAGGCCTCGTCTCGAGTGGGGGCATGCACGTGTGCTTTCCTTCCAGGCTGTAGCAGCAATGTCACGCTTCCCGTCGCATTTATCAAAGGATCTGTGGTTTTCCCTCGAGGCTTTCCCTCGAGGCTTTCCCACAGGGCTGTCCCACGTGCCACCGTGGTGTGAGTCGATCCTCGGCGTGAAAGATGAGCCAGTGCAGGGCAAAGAGGTTCCTCTGGAATGGACTGAGACATCTGGGGGAGTCTTGGAATGGTGGTACGACCATGGAGTTCCTCTCGCCTTTCCTGTTGAGAGTGCCTCCTCTTGAGATGCGACGGGAACGCCGGGAATTCTTTCCCGTTGAAAGCAGGGAAAGGATCCCTCATCTCGAGCTCCGAGGGGGAAACGGGGCTCCTCTGGATGTGGGCGGGACCATCGTACTTCCTCTCGAGTGGAGACGGGTATGGCGGTGAACTTCTTGAGTTGCAGCAAGGGTGTGAAAGACCCTTTCGAAGTTCCAGAGGTTAGGTGTCATTAGTCTCCAGACGCCTCATCGGAAATAGGCCTCATCTCGCCTGGAAGGGAGAACTTCCTGGATTTTCTTGAGTTGCGGCAGGTGTTCTCGAGTTACGACGGGGACCTCAGGGACCCGCCCGGGTGGCCTCAAGAGAGGCCAGTCCCCATGCGAGTTGCTAGGGGGCCTCTCGGGATTCCTCTCCC
Organism: Capricornis sumatraensis; assembly: GCF_032405125.1. Taxonomy (NCBI): domain Eukaryota; kingdom Metazoa; phylum Chordata; class Mammalia; order Artiodactyla; family Bovidae; genus Capricornis; species Capricornis sumatraensis. Next base: position 4,646,236 of record NC_091080.1, on the reverse strand, counting down.
GTCGATACCGGGGCCAAAAACCTTGTGTGGAGTCAGGGCCGGGACCGAGGATTCCTCTCAGGGGTGACAAGGATCTTTGGGTACTTCTGGAGTCTCCCCAGGGGAGTCAGGCCTCCTCTCGAGTGGGGGCATGCACGTGCGCTTTCCTTCCAGGCTGTAGCAGCAATGTCACGCTTCCCGTCGCGTGGATCAAAGGATCTGTGGTTTTCCCTCGAGGCTTTCCCTCGAGGCTTTCCCACAGGGCTGTCCCACGTGCCACCGTGGTGTGAGTCGATCCTCGGCGTGAAAGATGAGCCAGTGCAGGGCAAAGAGTTTCCTCTGGAATGGACTGAGACATCTGGGGGAGTCTTGGAATGGTGGTACGACCATGGAGTTCCTCTCGCCTTTCCTGTTGAGAGTGCCTCCTGTTGAGATGCGACGGGAATGCCGGGAATACTTTCCCGTTGAAAGCAGGGAAAGGATCCCTCATCTCGAGCTCCGAGGGGGAAACGGGGCTCCTCTGGATGTGGGCGGGACCATTGTACTTCCTCTCGAGTGGAGACGGGTATGGCGGTGAACTTCTTGAGTTGCAACAAGGGTGTGAAAGACCCTTTCGAATTTCCAGAGGTTAGGTGTCATTAGTCTCCAGACGCCTCATCGGAAATAGGCCTCATCTCGCCTGGAAGGGAGAACTTCCTGGATTTTCTCGAGTTGCGGCAGGTGTTCTCGAGTTACGACGGGGACCTCAGGGACCCGCCCTGGTTGCCTCAGGATAGGCCAGTCCCCATGCGAGTTGCTAGGGGGCCTCTCGGGATTCCTATCCCGTCGATACCGGGGCCAAAAACCTTGTGTGGAGTCAGGGCCGGAACCGAGGATTCCTCTCAGGGGTGACATGGATCTTTGATTACTTCTGGAGTCTCCCCAGGGGAGTCAGGCCTCGTATCGAGTGGGGGCATGCACGTGCGCTTTCCTTCCAGACTGTAGCAGCAATGTCACACTTCCCGTCGCGTGGATCAAAGGATCTGTGGTTTTCCCTCGAGGCTTTCCCTCGAGGCTTTCCCACAGGGCTGTCCCACGTGCCACCGTGGTGTGAGTCGATCCTCGGCGTGAAAGATGAGCCAGTGCAGGGCAAAGAGGTTCCTCTGGAATGGACTGAGACATCTGGGGGACTCTTGGAATGGTGGTACGACCATGGAGTTCCTCTCGCCTTTCCTGTTGAGAGTGCCTCCTCTTGAGATGCGACGGGAACGCCGGGAATTCTTTCCCGTTGAAAGCAGGGAAAGGATCCCTCATCTCGAGCTCCGAGGGGGAAACGGGGCTCCTCTGGATGTGGGCGGGACCACCGTGCTTCCTCTCGAGTGGAGACGGGTATGGCGGTGAACTTCTTGAGTTGCAGCAAGGGTGTGAAAGACCCTTTCGAAATTCCAGAGGTTAGGTGTCATTAGTCTCCAGACGCCTCATCGGAAATAGGCCTCATCTCGCCTGGAAGGGAGAACTTCCTGGATTTTCTCGAGTTACGGCAGGTGTTCTCGAGTTACGACGGGGACCTCAGGGACCCGCCCTGGTGGCCTCAGGAGAGGCCAGTCCCCATGCGAGTTGCTAGGGGGCCTCTCGGGATTCCTCTCCCGTCGATACCGGGGCCAAGAACCTTGTGTGGAGTCAGGGCCGGAACCGAGGATTCCTCTCAGGGGTGACATGTATGTTTGGGTACTTCTGGAGTCTCCCCAGGGGAGTCAGGCCTCGTCTCGAGTGGGGGCATGCACGTGCGCTTTCCTTCCAGGCTGTAGCAGCAATGTCACGCTTCCCGTCGAGTGGATCAAAGGATCTGTGGTTTTCCCTCGAGGCTTTCCCTCGAGGCTTTCCCACAAGGCTGTCCCACGTGCCACCGTGGTGTGAGTCGATCCTCGGCGTGAAAGATGAGCCAGTGCAGGGCAAAGAGGTTCCTCTGGAATGGACTGAGACATCTGGGGGACTCTTGGAATGGTGGTACGACCATGGAGTTCCTCTCGCCTTTCCTGTTGAGAGTGCCTCCTCTTGAGATGCGACGGGAACGCTGGGAATTCTTTCCCGTTGAAAGCAGGGAAAGGATCCCTCATCTCGAGCTACGAGGGGGAAACGGGGCTCCTCTGGATGTGGGCGGGACCATCGTGCTTCCTCTCGAGTGGAGACGGGTATGGCGGTGAACTTCTTGAGTTGCAGCAAGGGTGTGAAAGACCCTTTCGAAGTTCCAGAGGTTAGGTGTCATTAGTCTCCAGACGCCTCATCGGAAATAGGCCTCATCTCGCCTGCAAGGGAGAACTTCCTGGATTTTCTCGAGTTGCGGCAGGTGTTCTCGAGTTACGACGGGAACCTCAGGGACCCGCCCTGGTTGCCTCAGGAGAGGCCAGTCCCCATGCGAGTTGCTAGGGGGCCTCTCGGGATTCCTATCCCGTCGATACTGGGGCCAAAAACCTTGTGTGGAGTCAGGGCCGGAACCGAGGATTCCTCTCAGGGGTGACATGGATCTTTGAGTACTTCTGGAGTCTCCCCAGGGGAGTCAGGCCTCGTCTCGAGTGGGGGCATGCACGTGTGCTTTCCTTCCAGGCTGTAGCAGCAATGTCACGCTTCCCGTCGCATTTATCAAAGGATCTGTGGTTTTCCCTCGAGGCTTTCCCTCGAGGCTTTCCCACAGGGCTGTCCCACGTGCCACCGTGGTGTGAGTCGATCCTCGGCGTGAAAGATGAGCCAGTGCAGGGCAAAGAGGTTCCTCTGGAATGGACTGAGACATCTGGGGGAGTCTTGGAATGGTGGTACGACCATGGAGTTCCTCTCGCCTTTCCTGTTGAGAGTGCCTCCTCTTGAGATGCGACGGGAACGCCGGGAATTCTTTCCCGTTGAAAGCAGGGAAAGGATCCCTCATCTCGAGCTCCGAGGGGGAAACGGGGCTCCTCTGGATGTGGGCGGGACCATCGTACTTCCTCTCGAGTGGAGACGGGTATGGCGGTGAACTTCTTGAGTTGCAGCAAGGGTGTGAAAGACCCTTTCGAAGTTCCAGAGGTTAGGTGTCATTAGTCTCCAGACGCCTCATCGGAAATAGGCCTCATCTCGCCTGGAAGGGAGAACTTCCTGGATTTTCTTGAGTTGCGGCAGGTGTTCTCGAGTTACGACGGGGACCTCAGGGACCCGCCCGGGTGGCCTCAAGAGAGGCCAGTCCCCATGCGAGTTGCTAGGGGGCCTCTCGGGATTCCTCTCCCGTCGATACCGGGGCCAAAAACCTTGTGTGGAGTCAGGGCCGGGACCGAGAATTCCTCTCAGGGGTGACAAGGATCTTTGGGTACTTCTGGAGTCTCCCCAGGGGAGTCAGGCCTCGTCTCGAGTGGGGGCATGCACGTGCGCTTTCCTTCCAGGCTGTAGCAGCAATGTCACGCTTCCCGTCACGTGGATCAAAGGATCTGTGGTTTTCCCTCGAGGCTTTCCCTCGAGGCTTTCCCACAGGGCTGTCCCACGTGCCACCGTGGTGTGAGTCGATCCTCGGCGTGAAAGATGAGCCAGTGCAGGGCAAAGAGGTTCCTCTGGAATGGACTGAGTCATCTGGGGGACTCTTGGAATGGTGGTACGACCATGGAGTTCCTCTCGCCTTTCCTGTTGAGAGTGCCTCCTCTTGAGATGCGACGGGAACGCCGGGAATACTTTCCCGTTGAAAGCAGGGAAAGGATCCCTCATCTCGAGCTACGAGGGGGAAACGGGGCTCCTCTGGATGTGGGCGGGACCATCGTGCTTCCTCTCGAGTGGAGACGGGTATGGCGGTGAACTTCTTGAGTTGCAGCAAGGGTGTGAAAGACCCTTTCGAAGTTCCAGAGGTTAGGTGTCATTAGTCTCCAGACGCCTCATCGGAAATAGGCCTCATCTCGCCTGCAAGGGAGAACTTCCTGGATTTTCTCGAGTTGCGGCAGGTGTTCTCGAGTTACGACGGGGACCTCAGGGACCCGCCCTGGTTGCCTCAGGAGAGGCCAGTCCCCATGCGAGTTGCTAGGGGGCCTCTCGGGATTCCTATCCCGTCGATACTGGGGCCAAAAACCTTGTGTGCAGTCAGGGCCGGAACCGAGGATTCCTCTCAGGGGTGACATGGATCTTTGAGTACTTCTGGAGTCTCCCCAGGGGAGTCAGGCCTCGTCTCGAGTGGGGGCATGCACGTGCGCTTTCCTTCCAGACTGTAGCAGCAATGTCACACTTCCCGTCGCGTGGATCAAAGGATCTGTGGTTTTCCCTCGAGGCTTTCCCTCGAGGCTTTCCCACAGGGCTGTCCCACGTGCCACCGTGGTGTGAGTCGATCCTCGGCGTGAAAGATGAGCCAGTGCAGGGCAAAGAGGTTCCTCTGGAATGGACTGAGACATCTGGGGGACTCTTGGAATGGTGGTACGACCATGGAGTTCCTCTCGCCTTTCCTGTTGAGAGTGCCTCCTCTTGAGATGCGACGGGAACGCCGGGAATTCTTTCCCGTTGAAAGCAGGGAAAGGATCCCTCATCTCGAGGTCCGAGGGCGAAACGGGGCTCCTCTGGATGTGGGCGGGACCATCGTGCTTCCTCTCGAGTGGAGACGGGTATGGCGGTGAACTTCTTGAGTTGCAGCAAGGGTGTGAAAGACCCTTTCGAAATTCCAGAGGTTAGGTGTCATTAGTCTCCAGACGCCTCATCGGAAATAGGCCTCATCTCGCCTGGAAGGGAGAACTTCCTGGATTTTCTCGAGTTACGGCAGGTGTTCTCGAGTTACGACGGGGACCTCAGGGACCCGCCCTGGTGGCCTAAGGAGAGGCCAGTCCCCATGCGAGTTGCTAGGGGGCCTCTCGGGATTCCTCTCCCGTCGATACCGGGGCCAAGAACCTTGTGTGGAGTCAGGGCCCGAACCGAGGATTCCTCTCAGGGGCTGACATGGATCTTTGGGTACTTCTGGAGTCTCCCCAGGGGAGTCAGGCCTCCTCTCGAGTGGGGGCATGCACGTGTGCTTTCCTTCCAGGCTGTAGCAGCAATGTCACGCTTCCCGTCGCATTTATCAAAGGATCTGTGGTTTTCCCTCGAGGCTTTCCATCGAGGCTTTCCCACAGGGCTGTCCCACGTGCCACCGTGGTGTGAGTCGATCCTCGGCGTGAAAGATGAGCCAGTGCAGGGCAAAGAGGTTCCTCTGGAATGGACTGAGACATCTGGGGGAGTCTTGGAATGGTGGTACGACCATGGAGTTCCTCTCGCCTTTCCTGTTGAGAGTGCCTCCTCTTGAGATGCGACGGGAACGCCGGGAATTCTTTCCCGTTGAAAGCAGGGAAAGGATCCCTCATCTCGAGCTCCGAGGGGGAAACGGGGCTCCTCTGGATGTGGGCGGGACCATCGTACTTCCTCTCGAGTGGAGACGGGTATGGCGGTGAACTTCTTGAGTTGCAGCAAGGGTGTGAAAGACCCTTTCGAAGTTCCAGAGGTTAGGTGTCATTAGTCTCCAGACGCCTCATCGGAAATAGGCCTCATCTCGCCTGCAAGGGAGAACTTCCTGGATTTTCTTGAGTTGCGGCAGGTGTTCTCGAGTTACGAAGGGGACCTCAGAGACCCGCCCTGGTTGCCTCAGGAGAGGCCAGTCCCCATGCGAGTTGCTAGGGGGCCTCTCGGGATTCCTCTCCCGTCGATACCGGGGCCAAAAACCTTGTGTGCAGTCAGGGCCGGAACCGAGGATTCCTCTCAGGGGTGACATGTATGTTTGGGTACTTCTGGAGTCTCCCCAGGGGAGTCAGGCCTCGTCTCGAGTGGGGGCATGCACGTGCGCTTTCCTTCCAGGCTGTAGCAGCAATGTCACGCTTCCCGTCGAGTGGATCAAAGGATCTGTGGTTTTCCCTCGAGGCTTTCCCTCGAGGCTTTCCCACAAGGCTGTCCCACGTGCCACCGTGGTGTGAGTCGATCCTCGGCGTGAAAGATGAGCCAGTGCAGGGCAAAGAGGTTCCTCTGGAATGGACTGAGACATCTGGGGGACTCTTGGAATGGTGGTACGACCATGGAGTTCCTCTCGCCTTTCCTGTTGAGAGTGCCTCCTCTTGAGATGCGACGGGAACGCTGGGAATTCTTTCCCGTTGAAAGCAGGGAAAGGATCCCTCATCTCGAGCTACGAGGGGGAAACGGGGCTCCTCTGGATGTGGGCGGGACCATCGTGCTTCCTCTCGAGTGGAGACGGGTATGGCGGTGAACTTCTTGAGTTGCAGCAAGGGTGTGAAAGACCCTTTCGAAGTTCCAGAGGTTAGGTGTCATTAGTCTCCAGACGCCTCATCGGAAATAGGCCTCATCTCGCCTGGAAGGGAGAACTTCCTGGATTTTCTCGAGTTGCGGCAGGTGTTCTCGAGTTACGACGGGAACCTCAGGGACCCGCCCTGGTTGCCTCAGGAGAGGCCAGTCCCCATGCGAGTTGCTAGGGGGCCTCTCGGGATTCCTATCCCGTCGATACTGGGGCCAAAAACCTTGTGTGGAGTCAGGGCCGGAACCGAGGATTCCTCTCAGGGGTGACATGGATCTTTGAGTACTTCTGGAGTCTCCCCAGGGGAGTCAGGCCTCGTCTCGAGTGGGGGCATGCACGTGTGCTTTCCTTCCAGGCTGTAGCAGCAATGTCACGCTTCCCGTCGCATTTATCAAAGGATCTGTGGTTTTCCCTCGAGGCTTTCCCTCGAGGCTTTCCCACAGGGCTGTCCCACGTGCCACCGTGGTGTGAGTCGATCCTCGGCGTGAAAGATGAGCCAGTGCAGGGCAAAGAGGTTCCTCTGGAATGGACTGAGACATCTGGGGGAGTCTTGGAATGGTGGTACGACCATGGAGTTCCTCTCGCCTTTCCTGTTGAGAGTGCCTCCTCTTGAGATGCGACGGGAACGCCGGGAATTCTTTCCCGTTGAAAGCAGGGAAAGGATCCCTCATCTCGAGCTCCGAGGGGGAAACGGGGCTCCTCTGGATGTGGGCGGGACCATCGTACTTCCTCTCGAGTGGAGACGGGTATGGCGGTGAACTTCTTGAGTTGCAGCAAGGGTGTGAAAGACCCTTTCGAAGTTCCAGAGGTTAGGTGTCATTAGTCTCCAGACGCCTCATCGGAAATAGGCCTCATCTCGCCTGGAAGGGAGAACTTCCTGGATTTTCTTGAGTTGCGGCAGGTGTTCTCGAGTTACGACGGGGACCTCAGGGACCCGCCCGGGTGGCCTCAAGAGAGGCCAGTCCCCATGCGAGTTGCTAGGGGGCCTCTCGGGATTCCTCTCCCGTCGATACCGGGGCCAAAAACCTTGTGTGGAGTCAGGGCCGGGACCGAGAATTCCTCTCAGGGGTGACAAGGATCTTTGGGTACTTCTGGAGTCTCCCCAGGGGAGTCAGGCCTCGTCTCGAGTGGGGGCATGCACGTGCGCTTTCCTTCCAGGCTGTAGCAGCAATGTCACGCTTCCCGTCACGTGGATCAAAGGATCTGTGGTTTTCCCTCGAGGCTTTCCCTCGAGGCTTTCCCACAGGGCTGTCCCACGTGCCACCGTGGTGTGAGTCGATCCTCGGCGTGAAAGATGAGCCAGTGCAGGGCAAAGAGTTTCCTCTGGAATGGACTGAGTCATCTGGGGGAGTCTTGGAATGGTGGTACGACCATGGAGTTCCTCTCGCCTTTCCTGTTGAGAGTGCCTCCTCTTGAGATGCGACGGGAACGCCGGGAATTCTTTCCCGTTGAAAGCAGGGAAAGGATCCCTCATCTCGAGCTACGAGGGGGAAACGGGGCTCCTCTGGATGTGGGCGGGACCATCGTGCTTCCTCTCGAGTGGAGACGGGTATGGCGGTGAACTTCTTGAGTTGCAGCAAGGGTGTGAAAGACCCTTTCGAAGTTCCAGAGGTTAGGTGTCATTAGTCTCCAGACGCCTCATCGGAAATAGGCCTCATCTCGCCTGCAAGGGAGAACTTCCTGGATTTTCTCGAGTTGCGGCAGGTGTTCTCGAGTTACGACGGGGACCTCAGGGACCCGCCCTGGTTGCCTCAGGAGAGGCCAGTCCCCATGCGAGTTGCTAGGGGGCCTCTCGGGATTCCTATCCCGTCGATACTGGGGCCAAAAACCTTGTGTGCAGTCAGGGCCGGAACCGAGGATTCCTCTCAGGGGTGACATGGATCTTTGAGTACTTCTGGAGTCTCCCCAGGGGAGTCAGGCCTCGTCTCGAGTGGGGGCATGCACGTGCGCTTTCCTTCCAGACTGTAGCAGCAATGTCACACTTCCCGTCGCGTGGATCAAAGGATCTGTGGTTTTCCCTCGAGGCTTTCCCTCGAGGCTTTCCCACAGGGCTGTCCCACGTGCCACCGTGGTGTGAGTCGATCCTCGGCGTGAAAGATGAGCCAGTGCAGGGCAAAGAGGTTCCTCTGGAATGGACTGAGACATCTGGGGGACTCTTGGAATGGTGGTACGACCATGGAGTTCCTCTCGCCTTTCCTGTTGAGAGTGCCTCCTCTTGAGATGCGACGGGAACGCCGGGAATTCTTTCCCGTTGAAAGCAGGGAAAGGATCCCTCATCTCGAGGTCCGAGGGCGAAACGGGGCTCCTCTGGATGTGGGCGGGACCATCGTGCTTCCTCTCGAGTGGAGACGGGTATGGCGGTGAACTTCTTGAGTTGCAGCAAGGGTGTGAAAGACCCTTTCGAAATTCCAGAGGTTAGGTGTCATTAGTCTCCAGACGCCTCATCGGAAATAGGCCTCATCTCGCCTGGAAGGGAGAACTTCCTGGATTTTCTCGAGTTACGGCAGGTGTTCTCGAGTTACGACGGGGACCTCAGGGACCCGCCCTGGTGGCCTAAGGAGAGGCCAGTCCCCATGCGAGTTGCTAGGGGGCCTCTCGGGATTCCTCTCCCGTCGATACCGGGGCCAAGAACCTTGTGTGGAGTCAGGGCCCGAACCGAGGATTCCTCTCAGGGGCTGACATGGATCTTTGGGTACTTCTGGAGTCTCCCCAGGGGAGTCAGGCCTCGTCTCGAGTGGGGGCATGCACGTGTGCTTTCCTTCCAGGCTGTAGCAGCAATGTCACGCTTCCCGTCGCATTTCTCAAAGGATCTGTGGTTTTCCCTCGAGGCTTTCCATCGAGGCTTTCCCACAGGGCTGTCCCACGTGCCACCGTGGTGTGAGTCGATCCTCGGCGTGAAAGATGAGCCAGTGCAGGGCAAAGAGGTTCCTCTGGAATGGACTGAGACATCTGGGGGACTCTTGGAATGGTGGTACGACCATGGAGTTCCTCTCGCCTTTCCTGTTGAGAGTGCCTCCTCTTGAGATGCGACGGGAACGCCGGGAATTCTTTCCCGTTGAAAGCAGGGAAAGGATCCCTCATCTCGAGCTCCGAGGGGGAAACGGGGCTCCTCTGGATGTGGGCGGGACCATCGTACTTCCTCTCGAGTGGAGACGGGTATGGCGGTGAACTTCTTGAGTTGCAGCAAGGGTGTGAAAGACCCTTTCGAAGTTCCAGAGGTTAGGTGTCATTAGTCTCCAGACGCCTCATCGGAAATAGGCCTCATCTCGCCTGCAAGGGAGAACTTCCTGGATTTTCTTGAGTTGCGGCAGGTGTTCTCGAGTTACGACGGGGACCTCAGAGACCCGCCCTGGTTGCCTCAGGAGAGGCCAGTCCCCATGCGAGTTGCTAGGGGGCCTCTCGGGATTCCTCTCCCGTCGATACCGGGGCCAAAAACCTTGTGTGCAGTCAGGGCCGGAACCGAGGATTCCTCTCAGGGGTGACATGTATCTTTGGGTACTTCTGGAGTCTCCCCAGGGGAGTCAGGCCTCGTCTCGAGTGGGGGCATGCACGTGCGCTTTCCTTCCAGGCTGTAGCAGCAATGTCACGCTTCCCGTCGAGTGGATCAAACGATCTGTGGTTTTCCCTCGAGGCTTTCCCTCGAGGCTTTCCCACAAGGCTGTCCCACGTGCCACCGTGGTGTGAGTCGATCCTCGGCGTGAAAGATGAGCCAGTGCAGGGCAAAGAGGTTCCTCTGGAATGGACTGAGACATCTGGGGGACTCTTGGAATGGTGGTACGACCATGGAGTTCCTCTCGCCTTTCCTGTTGAGAGTGCCTCCTCTTGAGATGCGACGGGAACGCTGGGAATTCTTTCCCGTTGAAAGCAGGGAAAGGATCCCTCATCTCGAGCTACGAGGGTTAAACGGGGCTCCTCTGGATGTGGGCGGGACCATCGTGCTTCCTCTCGAGTGGAGACGGGTATGGCGATGTACTTCTTGAGTTGCAGCAAGGGTGTGAAAGACCCTTTCGAAATTCCAGAGGTTAGGTGTCATTAGTCTCCAGACGCCTCATCGGAAATAGGCCTCATCTCACCTGGAAGGGAGAACTTCCTGGATTTTCTCGAGTTGCGGCAGGTGTTCTCGAGTTACGACGGGGACCTCAGGGACCCGCCCTGGTGGCCTCAGGAGAGGCCAGTCCCCATGCGATTTGCTAGGGGGCCTCTCGGGATTCCTCTCCCGTCGATACCGGGGCCAATAACCTTGTGTGGAGTCAGGGCCCGAACCGAGGATTCCTCTCAGGGGCTGACATGGATCTTTGAGTACTTCTGGAGTCTCCCCAGGGGAGTCAGGCCTCCTCTCGAGTGGGGGCATGCACGTGCGCTTTCCTTCCAGACTGTAGCAGCAATGTCACACTTCCCGTCGCGTGGATCAAAGGATCTGTGGTTTTCCCTCGAGGCTTTCCCTCGAGGCTTTCCCACAGGGCTGTCCCACGTGCCACCGTGGTGTGAGTCGATCCTCGGCGTGAAAGATGAGCCAGTGCAGGGCAAAGAGGTTCCTCTGGAATGGACTGAGACATCTGGGGGACTCTTGGAATGGTGGTACGACCATGGAGTTCCTCTCGCCTTTCCTGTTGAGAGTGCCTCCTCTTGAGATGCGACGGGAACGCCGGGAATTCTTTCCCGTTGAAAGCAGGGAAAGGATCCCTCATCTCGAGCTCCGAGGGGGAAACGGGGCTCCTCTGGATGTGGGCGGGACCATCGTGCTTCGTCTCGAGTGGAGACGGGTATGGCGGTGAACTTCTTGAGTTGCAGCAAGGGTGTGAAAGACCCTTTCGAAGTTCCAGAGGTTAGGTGTCATTAGTCTCCAGACGCCTCATCGGAAATAGGCCTCATCTCGCCTGCAAGGGAGAACTTCCTGGATTTTCTCGAGTTGCGGCAGGTGTTCTCGAGTTACGACGGGGACCTCAGGGACCCGCCCTGGTGGCCTCAGGAGAGGCCAGTCCCCATGCGAGTTGCTAGGGGGCCTCTCGGGATTCCTCTCCCGTCGATACCGGGGCCAAAAACCTTGTGTGGAGTCAGGGCCGGAACCGAGGATTCCTCTCAGGGGTGACATGTATCTTTGGGTACTTCTGGAGTCTCCCCAGGGGAGTCAGGCCTCGTCTCGAGTGGGGGCATGCACGTGCGCTTTCCTTCCAGGCTGTAGCAGCAATGTCACGCTTCCCGTCGAGTGGATCAAAGGATCTGTGGTTTTCCCTCGAGGCTTTCCCTCGAGGCTTTCCCACAAGGCTGTCCCACGTGCCACCGTGGTGTGAGTCGATCCTCGGCGTGAAAGATGAGCCAGTGCAGGGCAAAGAGGTTCCTCTGGAATGGACTGAGACATCTGGGGGACTCTTGGAATGGTGGTACGACCATGGAGTTCCTCTCGCCTTTCCTGTTGAGAGTGCCTCCTCCTGAGATGCGACGGGAACGCTGGGAATTCTTTCCCGTTGAAAGCAGGGAAAGGATCCCTCATCTCGAGATACGAGGGTTAAACGGGGCTCCTCTGGATGTGGGCGGGACCATCGTGCTTCCTCTCGAGTGGAGACGGGTATGGCGATGTACTTCTTGAGTTGCAGCAAGGGTGTGAAAGACCCTTTCGAAATTCCAGAGGTTAGGTGTCATTAGTCTCCAGACGCCTCATCGGAAATAGGCCTCATCTCACCTGGAAGGGAGAACTTCCTGGATTTTCTCGAGTTGCGGCAGGTGTTCTCGAGTTACGACGGGGACCTCAGGGACCCGCCCTGGTGGCCTCAGGAGAGGCCAGTCCCCATGCGAGTTGCTAGGGGGCCTCTCGGGATTCCTCTCCCGTCGATACCGGGGCCAATAACCTTGTGTGGAGTCAGGGCCCGAACCGAGGATTCCTCTCAGGGGCTGACATGGATCTTTGAGTACTTCTGGAGTCTCCCCAGGGGAGTCAGGCCTCCTCTCGAGTGGGGGCATGCACGTGCGCTTTCCTTCCAGACTGTAGCAGCAATGTCACACTTCCCGTCGCGTGGATCAAAGGATCTGTGGTTTTCCCTCGAGGCTTTCCCTCGAGGCTTTCCCACAGGGCTGTCCCACGTGCCACCGTGGTGTGAGTCGATCCTCGGCGTGAAAGATGAGCCAGTGCAGGGCAAAGAGGTTCCTCTGGAATGGACTGAGACATCTGGGGGACTCTTGGAATGGTGGTACGACCATGGAGTTCCTCTCGCCTTTCCTGTTGAGAGTGCCTCCTCTTGAGATGCGACGGGAACGCCGGGAATTCTTTCCCGTTGAAAGCAGGGAAAGGATCCCTCATCTCGAGCTCCGAGGGGGAAACGGGGCTCCTCTGGATGTGGGCGGGACCATCGTGCTTCGTCTCGAGTGGAGACGGGTATGGCGGTGAACTTCTTGAGTTGCAGCAAGGGTGTGAAAGACCCTTTCGAAGTTCCAGAGGTTAGGTGTCATTAGTCTCCAGACGCCTCATCGGAAATAGGCCTCATCTCGCCTGCAAGGGAGAACTTCCTGGATTTTCTCGAGTTGCGGCAGGTGTTCTCGAGTTACGACGGGGACCTCAGGGACCCGCCCTGGTGGCCTCAGGAGAGGCCAGTCCCCATGCGAGTTGCTAGGGGGCCTCTCGGGATTCCTCTCCCGTCGATACCGGGGCCAAAAACCTTGTGTGGAGTCAGGGCCGGAACCGAGGATTCCTCTCAGGGGTGACATGTATCTTTGGGTACTTCTGGAGTCTCCCCAGGGGAGTCAGGCCTCGTCTCGAGTGGGGGCATGCACGTGCGCTTTCCTTCCAGGCTGTAGCAGCAATGTCACGCTTCCCGTCGAGTGGATCAAAGGATCTGTGGTTTTCCCTCGAGGCTTTCCCTCGAGGCTTTCCCACAAGGCTGTCCCACGTGCCACCGTGGTGTGAGTCGATCCTCGGCGTGAAAGATGAGCCAGTGCAGGGCAAAGAGGTTCCTCTGGAATGGACTGAGACATCTGGGGGACTCTTGGAATGGTGGTACGACCATGGAGTTCCTCTCGCCTTTCCTGTTGAGAGTGCCTCCTCCTGAGATGCGACGGAACGCTGGGAATTCTTTCCCGTTGAAAGCAGGGAAAGGATCCCTCATCTCGAGATACGAGGGTTAAACGGGGCTCCTCTGGATGTGGGCGGGACCATCGTGCTTCCTCTCGAGTGGAGACGGGTATGGCGATGTACTTCTTGAGTTGCAGCAAGGGTGTGAAAGACCCTTTCGAAATTCCAGAGGTTAGGTGTCATTAGTCTCCAGACGCCTCATCGGAAATAGGCCTCATCTCACCTGGAAGGGAGAACTTCCTGGATTTTCTCGAGTTGCGGCAGGTGTTCTCGAGTTACGACGGGGACCTCAGGGACCCGCCCTGGTGGCCTCAGGAGAGGCCAGTCCCCATGCGAGTTGCTAGGGGGCCTCTCGGGATTCCTCTCCCGTCGATACCGGGGCCAATAACCTTGTGTGGAGTCAGGGCCCGAACCGAGGATTCCTCTCAGGGGCTGACATGGATCTTTGAGTACTTCTGGAGTCTCCCCAGGGGAGTCAGGCCTCCTCTCGAGTGGGGGCATGCACGTGCGCTTTCCTTCCAGACTGTAGCAGCAATGTCACACTTCCCGTCGCGTGGATCAAAGGATCTGTGGTTTTCCCTCGAGGCTTTCCCTCGAGGCTTTCCCACAGGGCTGTCCCACGTGCCACCGTGGTGTGAGTCGATCCTCGGCGTGAAAGATGAGCCAGTGCAGGGCAAAGAGGTTCCTCTGGAATGGACTGAGACATCTGGGGGACTCTTGGAATGGTGGTACGACCATGGAGTTCCTCTCGCCTTTCCTGTTGAGAGTGCCTCCTCTTGAGATGCGACGGGAACGCCGGGAATTCTTTCCCGTTGAAAGCAGGGAAAGGATCCCTCATCTCGAGCTCCGAGGGGGAAACGGGGCTCCTCTGGATGTGGGCGGGACCATCGTGCTTCGTCTCGAGTGGAGACGGGTATGGCGGTGAACTTCTTGAGTTGCAGCAAGGGTGTGAAAGACCCTTTCGAAGTTCCAGAGGTTAGGTGTCATTAGTCTCCAGACGCCTCATCGGAAATAGGCCTCATCTCGCCTGCAAGGGAGAACTTCCTGGATTTTCTCGAGTTGCGGCAGGTGTTCTCGAGTTACGACGGGGACCTCAGGGACCCGCCCTGGTGGCCTCAGGAGAGGCCAGTCCCCATGCGAGTTGCTAGGGGGCCTCTCGGGATTCCTCTCCCGTCGATACCGGGGCCAAAAACCTTGTGTGGAGTCAGGGCCGGAACCGAGGATTCCTCTCAGGGGTGACATGTATCTTTGGGTACTTCTGGAGTCTCCCCAGGGGAGTCAGGCCTCGTCTCGAGTGGGGGCATGCACGTGCGCTTTCCTTCCAGGCTGTAGCAGCAATGTCACGCTTCCCGTCGAGTGGATCAAAGGATCTGTGGTTTTCCCTCGAGGCTTTCCCTCGAGGCTTTCCCACAAGGCTGTCCCACGTGCCACCGTGGTGTGAGTCGATCCTCGGCGTGAAAGATGAGCCAGTGCAGGGCAAAGAGGTTCCTCTGGAATGGACTGAGACATCTGGGGGACTCTTGGAATGGTGGTACGACCATGGAGTTCCTCTCGCCTTTCCTGTTGAGAGTGCCTCCTCCTGAGATGCGACGGGAACGCTGGGAATTCTTTCCCGTTGAAAGCAGGGAAAGGATCCCTCATCTCGAGATACGAGGGTTAAACGGGGCTCCTCTGGATGTGGGCGGGACCATCGTGCTTCCTCTCGAGTGGAGACGGGTATGGCGATGTACTTCTTGAGTTGCAGCAAGGGTGTGAAAGACCCTTTCGAAATTCCAGAGGTTAGGTGTCATTAGTCTCCAGACGCCTCATCGGAAATAGGCCTCATCTCACCTGGAAGGGAGAACTTCCTGGATTTTCTCGAGTTGCGGCAGGTGTTCTCGAGTTACGACGGGGACCTCAGGGACCCGCCCTGGTGGCCTCAGGAGAGGCCAGTCCCCATGCGAGTTGCTAGGGGGCCTCTCGGGATTCCTCTCCCGTCGATACCGGGGCCAATAACCTTGTGTGGAGTCAGGGCCCGAACCGAGGATTCCTCTCAGGGGCTGACATGGATCTTTGAGTACTTCTGGAGTCTCCCCAGGGGAGTCAGGCCTCCTCTCGAGTGGGGGCATGCACGTGCGCTTTCCTTCCAGACTGTAGCAGCAATGTCACACTTCCCGTCGCGTGGATCAAAGGATCTGTGGTTTTCCCTCGAGGCTTTCCCTCGAGGCTTTCCCACAGGGCTGTCCCACGTGCCACCGTGGTGTGAGTCGATCCTCGGCGTGAAAGATGAGCCAGTGCAGGGCAAAGAGGTTCCTCTGGAATGGACTGAGACATCTGGGGGACTCTTGGAATGGTGGTACGACCATGGAGTTCCTCTCGCCTTTCCTGTTGAGAGTGCCTCCTCTTGAGATGCGACGGGAACGCCGGGAATTCTTTCCCGTTGAAAGCAGGGAAAGGATCCCTCATCTCGAGCTCCGAGGGGGAAACGGGGCTCCTCTGGATGTGGGCGGGACCATCGTGCTTCCTCTCGAGTGGAGACGGGTATGGCGGTGAACTTCTTGAGTTGCAGCAAGGGTGTGAAAGACCCTTTCGAAATTCCAGAGGTTAGGTGTCATTAGTCTCCAGACGCCTCATCGGAAATAGGCCTCATCTCGCCTGGAAGGGAGAACTTCCTGGATTTTCTCGAGTTACGGCAGGTGTTCTCGAGTTACGACGGGGACCTCAGGGACCCGCCCTGGTGGCCTAAGGAGAGGCCAGTCCCCATGCGAGTTGCTAGGGGGCCTCTCGGGATTCCTCTCCCGTCGATACCGGGGCCAAGAACCTTGTGTGGAGTCAGGGCCCGAACCGAGGATTCCTCTCAGGGGCTGACATGGATCTTTGGGTACTTCTGGAGTCTCCCCAGGGGAGTCAGGCCTCGTTTCGAGTGGGGGCATGCACGAGCGCTTTTCTTCCAGGCTGTAGCAGCAATTTCACGCTTACCTTCGCGTGGATCAAAGGATCTGTGGTTTTCCCTCGAGGCTTTCCCTCGAGGCTTTCCCACAGGGCTGTCCCACTTGCCACCGTGGTGTGAGTCGATCCTCGGCGTGAAAGATGAGCCAGTGCAGGGCAAAGAGGTTCTTCTGGAATGGACTGAGACATCTGGGGGATTCTTGGAATGGTGGTACGACCATAGAGTTACTCTCGCCTTTCCTGTTGAGAGTGCCTCCTCTTGAGATGCGAGGGGAATGCCGGGAATTCTTTCCCGTTGAAAGCAGGGAAAGGATCCCACATCTCGAGCTACGAGGGGGAAACGGGGCTCCTCTGGTTATGGGCGGGACCATCGTGCTTCCTCTCGAGTGGAGACGGGTATGGCGGTGAACTTCTTGAGTTGCAGCAAGGGTGTGAAAGACCCTTTCGAAGTTCCAGAGGTTAGGTGTCATTAGTCTCCAGATGCCTCATCGGAAATAGGCTTCATCTCGCCTGGAAGGGAGAACTTCCTGGATTTTCTCGAGATGCGGCAGGTGTTCTCGCGTTACGACGGGGACCTCAGGGACCAGCCCTGGTGGCCTCAGGAACGGCCAGTCCCCATGCGAGGTGCTAGGGGGCCTCTCGGGATTCCTCTCCCGTCGATACCGGGGCCAAAAACCTTGTGTGGAGTCAGGGCCGGAACCGAGGATTCCTCTCAGGGGTGACATGGATCTTTGGGTACTTCTGGAGTCTCCCCAGGGGAGTGAGGCCTTGTCTCGTGTGGGGGCATGCACGTGCGCTTTCCTTCCAGGCTGTAGCAGCAATGTCACGCTTCTCGTCGCGTGGATCAAAGGATCTGTGGTTTTCCCTCGAGGCTTTGCCTCGAGGCTTTCCCACAGGGTTGTCCCACGTGCCGCCGTGGTGTGACTCGATCCTCGGTGTGAAAGATGAGCCAGTGCAGGGCAAAGAGGTTCCTTTGGAATAGACTGAAACATCTGGGGGACTCTTGGAATGGTGGTACGACCATGGAGTTCTTCTCACCTTTCCTGTTGAGAGTGCCTCCTCTTGAGATGCGACGGAAATGCCGGGAATTCTTTCCCGTTAAAAGCAGGATAAGGATCCCTCATCTCGAGCTACGAGGGGAAACGGGGCTCCTCTGGATGTGGGCGGGACCATCGTGCTTCCTCTCGAGTGGAGACGGGTATGGCGGTGAACTTCTTGTGTTGCAGCAAGGGTGTGAAAGACCCTTTCGAAGTTCCAGAGGTTAGGTGTCATTAGTCTCCAGACGCCTCATTGGAAATAGGCCTCATCTCGCCTGGAAGGGAGAACATCCTGGATTTTCTCGAGTTGCGGCAGGTGTTCTCGAGTTACGACGGGGACCTCAGGGAACCGCCCTGGTGGCCTCAGGAAAAGCCAGTCCCCATGCGAGTTGCTAGGGGGCCTCTCAGGATTCCTCTCCTGTCGATACCGGGGCCAAAAACATTGTTTGGAGTCAGGGCCGGAACCGAGGGTTCGTCTCAGGGGCTGACATGGATCTTTGGGTACTTCTGGAGTCTCCCCACTGGAGCCAGGCCTCGTTTCGAGTGGGGGCATGCACGAGCGCTTTTCTTCCAGGCTGTAGCAGCAATGTCACGCTTACCTTCGCGTGGATCAAAGGATCTGTGGTTTTCCCTCGAGGCTTTGCCTCGAGGCTTTCCCACAGGGCTGTCCCACTTGCCACCGTGGTGTGAGTCGATCCTCGGCGTGAAAGATGAGCCAGTGCAGGGCAAAGAGGTTCCTCTGGAATGGACTGAGACATCTGGGGGATTCTTGGAATGGTGGTACGACCATAGAGTTCCTCTCGCCTTTCCTGTTGAGAGTGCCTCCTCTTGAGATGCGAGGGGAATGCCGGGAATTCTTTCCCGTTGAAAGCAGGGAAAGGATCCCTCATCTCGAGCTACGAGGGGGAAACGGGGCTCCTCTGGATATGGGCGGGACCATCGTGCTTCCTCTCGAGTGGAGACGGGTATGGCGGTGAACTTCTTGAGTTGCAGCAAGGGTGTGAAAGACCCTTTCGAAGTTCCAGAGGTTAGGTGTCATTACTCTCCAGACGCCTCATTGGAAATAGGCCTCATCTCGCCTGGAAGGGAGAACTTCCTGGATTTTCTCGAGTTGCGGCAGGAGTTCTCGAGTTACGACGGGGACCTCAGGGACCCGCCATGGTGGCCTCAGGAAAGGCCACTCCCCATGCGAGTTGCTAGGGGGCCTCTCAGGATTCCTCTCCCGTCGATACCGGGGCCAAAAACCTTGTGTGGAGTCAGGGCCGGAACCGAGGTTTTCTCTCAGGGGTGACATGGAACTTTGGGTATTTCTGGAGTCTCCCCAGGGGAGTCAGGCCTCGTCTCGAGTGGGGGCATGCACGGGAGCTTTCCTTCCAGGCTGTAGCAGCAATGTCACGCTTCCCGTCGCGTGGATCAAAGGATCTGTGGTTTTCCCTCGAGGCTTTCCCACAGGGCTGTCCCACGTGACACCGTGGTGTGAGTCGATCCTCGGCGTGAAAGATGAGCCAGTGCAGGGCAAAGAGGTTCCTCTGGAATGGACTGAGACATCTGGGGGACTCTTGGAATGGTGGTACGACCATGGAGTTCCTCTCGCCTTTCCTGTTGAGAGTGCCTCCTCTTGAGATGCGACAGGAACGCCGGGAATACTTTCCCGTTGAAAGGAGGGAAAGGATCCCTCATCTCGAGCTCCAAGGGGGAAGCGGGGCTCCTCTGGATGTGGGCGGGACCATCGTGCTTCCTCTCGAGTGGATACGGGTATGGCGGTGAACTACTTGAGTTGCAGCAAGGGTGTGAAAGACCCTTTCGACGTTCCGTAATTTAGGTGTCATTAGTCTCTAGACGCCTCATCGGAAATAGGCCTCATCTCGCCTGGAAGGGAGAACTTCCTGGATTTTCTCGAGTTGCGGCAGGTGATCTCGAGTTACGATGGGGACCTCAGGGACCCGCCCTGGTGGCCTCAGGAGAGGCCAGTCCCCAAGCGAGTTGCTAGGGGGCCTCTCGGGATTTCTGTCCCGTCGATACCCGGGCCAAATCCTTGTGTGGAGTCAGGGCCGGAAACGAGGATTCCTCTCAGGGGCTGACATGGATCTTTGGGTACTTCTGGAGTCTCCCCAGGGGAGTCAGGCCTCGTCTCGAGTGGGGGCATGCACGTGCGCTTTCCCTCCAGGCTGAAGCAGCAATGTCAAGCTTCCCGTCGCGTAGATCAAAGGATCTGTGGTTTTCCCTCGAGGCTTTCCGTCGAGGCTTTCCCACAGGGCTGTCCCACGTGCCACCGTGGTGTGAGTCGATCCTCGGCGTGAAAGCTGAGCCAGTGCAGGGCAAAGAGCTTCCTCTCGAATGGACTGAGACATCTGGGGGACTCTTGGAATGGTGGTACGACCATGGAGTTCCTCTCGCCTTTCCTGTTGAGAGTGCATCCTCTTGAGATGCGACGGGAACGCCGGCAATTCTTTCCCGTTGAAAGCAGGGAAAGGATCGCTCATCTCGAGCTACGAGGGGGAAACGGGGCTCCTCTGGATGTGGGCGGGACCATCGTGCTTCCTCTCGAGTGGAGACGGGTATGGCGGTGAACTTCTTGAGTTGCAGCAAGGGTGTGAAAGACCCTCTCGAAATTCCAGAGGTTAGGTGTCATTAGTCTCCAGACGCCTCATCGGAAATAGGCCTCATCTCGCCTGGAAGGGAGAACTTCATGGATTTTCTCGAGTTGCGGCAGGTGTTCTCGAGTTACGACGGGGACTTCAGGGACCCGCCCTGGTGGCCCCAGGAGAGGCCAGTCCCCATGCGAGTTGCTACGGGGCCTCTCGGGATTCCTCTCCCGTCGATACCGGGGCCAAAAACCTTGTGTGGAGTCAGGGCCGGAACCGGGGATTCCTCTCAGGGGCTGACATGGATCTTTGGGTACTTCTGGAGTCTCCCCAGGGGAGTCAGGCCTCGTTTCGAGTGGGGGCATGCACGTGCGCTTTCCTTCCAGGCTGTAGCAGCAATGTCACACTTCCCGTCGCGTGGATCAAAGGATCTGTGGTTTTCCCTCGAGGCTTTCCCACAGGGCTGTCCCACGTGCCACCGTGGTGTGAGTCGATCCTCGGCGTGAAAGATGAGCCAGTGCAGGGCAAAGAGGTTCCTCTGGAATGGACTGAGACATCTGGGGGACTCTTGGAATGGTGGTACGACCATGGAGTTCCTCTCGCCTTTCCTGTTGAGAGTGCCTCCTCTTGAGATGCGACGGGAACGCCGGGAATTCTTTCCCGTTGAAAGCAGGGAAAGGATCCCTCATCTCGAGCTACGAATGTGAAACGGGGCTCCTCTGGATGTGGGCGGGACCATCGTGCTTCCTCTCGAGTGGAGACGGGTATGGCGGTGAACTTCTTGAGTTGCAGCAAGGGTGTGAAAGACCCTTTCGAAGTTCCAGAGGTTAGGTGTCATTAGTCTCCAGACGCCTCATCGGAAATAGGCCTCATCTCGCCTGGAAGGGAGAACTTCCTGGATTTTCTCGAGTTGCGGCAGGTGTTCTCGAGTTACGACGGGGACCTCAGCGACCCGCCATGGTGGCCTCAGGAAAGGCCAGACCCCATGCGAGTTGCTAGGGGGCCTCTCAGGATTCCTCTCCCGTCGATACCGGGGCCAAAAACCTTGTGTGGAGTCAGGGTCGGAACCGAGGTTTCCTCTCAGGGGTGACATGGAACTTTGGGTATTTCTGGAGTCTCCCCAGGGGAGTCAGGCCTCGTCTCGAGTGGGGGCATGCACCTGCGCTTTCCTTCCAGGCTGTAGCAGCAATGTCACGCTTCCCGTCGCGTGGATCAAAGGATCTGTGGTTTTCCCTCGAGGCTTTCCCTCGAGGCTTTGCCACAGGGCTGTCCCACGTGCCACCGTGGTGTGAGTCGATCCTCGGCGTGAAAGATGAGCCAGTGCAGGGCAAAGAGGTTCCTCTGGAATGGACTGAGACATCTGGGGGACTCTTGGAATGGTGGTACGACCATGGAGTTCCTCTCGCCTTTCCTATTGAGAGTGCCTCCTCTTGAGATGCGACGGGAACGCCGGGAATTCTTTCCCGTTGAAAGCAGGGAAAGGATCCCTCATCTCGAGCTACGAGGGGGAAACGGGGCTCCTCTGGATGTGGGCGGGACAATCGTGCTTCCTCTCGAGTGGAGACGGGTATGGCGGTGAACTTCTTGAGTAGCAGCAAGGGTGTGAAAGACCCTTTCGAAGTTCCAGAGGTTAGGTGTCATTAGTCTCCAGACGCCTCATCGGAAATAGGCCTCATCTCGCCTGGAAGGGAGAACTTCCTGGATTTTCTCGAGTTGCGGCAGGTGTTCTCGAGTTACGACGGGGACCTCAGGGACCCGCCATGGTGGCCTCAGGAAAGGCCAGTCCCCATGCGAGTTGCTAGGGGGCCTCTCAGGATTCCTCTCCCGTCGATACCGTGGCCAAAAACCTTGTGTGGAGTCAGGGTCGGAACCGAGGTTTCCTCTCAGGGGTGACATGGAACTTTGGGTATTTCTGGAGTCTCCCCATGGGAGTCAGGCCTCGTCTCGAGTGGGGGCATGCACGTGCGCTTTCCTTCCAGGCTGTAGCAGCAATGTCACGCTTCCCATCGCGTGGATCAAAGGATCTGTGGTTTTCCCTCGAGGCTTTCCCACAGGGCTGTCCCACGTGCCACCGTGGTGTGAGTCGATCCTCGGCGTGAAAGATGAGCCAGTGCAGGGCAAAGAGGTTCCTCTGGAATGGACTGAGACATCTGGGGGACTCTTGGAATGGTGGTACGACCATGGAGTTCCTCTCGCCTTTCCTGTTGAGAGTGCCTCCTCTTGAGATGCGACGGGAACGCCGGGAATTCTTTCCCGTTGAAAGCAGGGAAAGGATCCCTCATCTCGAGCTACGAGGGGGAAACGGGGCTCCTCTGGATGTGGGCGGGACCATCTTGCTTCCTCTCGAGTGGAGACGGGTATGGCGGTGAACTTCTTGAGTAGCAGCAAGGGTGTGAAAGACCCTTTCGAAGTTCCAGAGGTTAGGTGTCATTAGTCTCCAGACGCCTCATCGGAAATAGGCCTTATCTCGCCTGCAAGGGAGAACTTCCTGGATTTTCTCGAGTTGCGTCAGGTGTTCTCGAGTTACGACGGGGACCTCAGGGACCCGCCCTGGTGGCCTCAGGAGAGGCCAGTCCCCATGCGAGTTGCTAGGGGGCCTCTCGGGATTCCTCTCCCGTCGATACCGGGGCCAAAAACCTTGTGTGGAGTCAGGGCCGGAACCGAGGATTCCTCTCAGGAGCTGACATGGATCTTTGGGTACTTCTGGAGTCTCCCCAGGGGAGTCAGGCCTCGTCTCGATTGGGGCCATGCACGTGCGCTTTCTTTCCAGGCTGTAGCAGCAATGTCACGCTTCCCGTCGTGTGGATCAAAGGATCTGTGGTTTTCCCTCGAGGCTTTCCCTCGAGGCTTTCCCACAGGGCTGTCCCACGTGCCACCGTGGTGTGAGTCGATCCTCGGCGTGAAAGATGAGCCAGTGCAGGGCAAAGAGTTTCCTCTGGAATGGACTGAGACATCTGGGGTACTCTTGGAATGGTGGTACGACCATGGAGTTCCTCTCGCCTTTCCTGTTGAGAGTGCCTCCTCTTGAGATGCGACGGGAACCCCGGGAATTCTTTCCCGTTGAAAGCAGGGAAAGGATCCCTCATCTCAAGCTACGAGGGGGAAACGGGGCTCCTCTGGATGTGGGCGGGACCATCGTGCTTCCTCTCGAGTGGAGACGGGTATGGAGGTGAACTTCTTGAGTAGCAGCAAGGGTGTGAAAGACCCTCTCGAAATTCCAGAGGTTAGGTGTCATTAGTCTCCAGACGCCTCATCGGAAATAGGCCTCATCTCGCCTGGAAGGGAGAACTTCATGGATTTTCTCGAGTTGCGGCAGGTGTTCTCGAGTTACGACGGGGACCTCAGGGACCCGCCCTGGTGGCCCCAGGAGAGGCCAGTCCCCATGCGAGTTGCTAGGGGGCCTCTCGGGATTCCTCTCCCGTCGATACCGGGGCCAAAAACCTTGTGTGGAGTCAGGGCCCGAACCGGGGATTCCTCTCAGGGGCTGACATGGATCTTTGGGTACTTCTGGAGTCTCCCCAGGGGAGTCAGGCCTCGTTTCGAGTGGGGGCATGCACGTGCGCTTTCCTTCCAGGCTGTAGCAGCAATGTCACACTTCCCGTCGCGTGGATCAAAGGATCTGTGGTTTTCCCTCGAGGCTTTCCCTCGAGGCTTTCCCACAGGGTTGTCCCACGTGCCGCCGTTGTGTGAGTCGATCCTCGGCGTGAACGATGAGCCAGTGCAGGGCAAAGAGGTTCCTCTGGAATGGACTGAGACATCTGGGGGACTCTTGGAATGGTGGTACGACCATGGAGTTCTTCTCACCTTTCCTGTTGAGAGTGCCTCCTCTTGAGATGCGACGGAAATGCCGGGAATTCTTTCCCGTTAAAAGCAGGGAAAGGATCCCTCATCTCGAGCTACGAGGGGAAACGGGGCTCCTCTGGATGTGGGCGGGACCATCGTGCTTCCTCTCGAGTGGAGACGGGTATGGCGGTGAACTTCTTGAGTAGCAGCAAGGGTGTGAAAGACCCTTTCGAAGTTCCAGAGGTTAGGTGTCATTAGTCTCCAGACGCCTCATCGGAAATAGGCCTCATCTCGGCTGAAAGGGAGAACTTCCTGGATTTTCTCGAGTTGCGGCAGGTGTTCTCGAGTTACGACGGGGACCTCAGGGACCCGCCATGGTGGCCTCAGGAAAGGCCATTCCCCATGCGAGTTGCTAGGGGGCCTCTCAGGATTCCTCTCCCGTCGATACCGGGGCCAAAAACCTTGTGTGGAGTCAGGGCCGGAACCGAGGTTTCCTCTCAGGGGCTAACATGGATCTTTGGGTACTTCTGGAGTCTCCCTAGGGGAGTCAGGACTCGTCTCGAGTGGGGGCATGCACGTGCGCTTTCCTTCCAGGCTGTAGCAGCAATGTCACGCTTCCCGTCGCGTGGATCAAAGGATCTGTGGTTTTCCCTCGAGGCTTTCCCACAGGGCTGTCACACGTGCCACCGTGGTGTGAGTCGATTCTCGGCGTGAAAGATGAGCCAGTGCAGGGCAAAGAGGTTCCTCTGGAATGGACTGAGACATCTGGGGGACTCTTGGAATGGTGGTACGACCATGGAGTTCCTCTCGCCTTTCCTGTTGAGAGTGCCTCCTCTTGAGATGCGACGGGAACGCCGGGAATTCTTTCCCGTTGAAAGCAGGGAAAGGATCCCTCATCTCGAGCTACGAGGGGGAAACGGGGCTCCTCTGGATGTGGGCGGGACCATCGTGCTTCCTCTCGAGTGGAGACGGGTATGGCGGTGAACTTCTTGAGTTGCAGCAAGGGTGTGAAAGACCCTTTCGAAGTTCCAGAGGTTAGGTGTCATTAGTCTCCAGACGCCTCATTGGAAATAGGCCTCATCTCGCCTGGAAGGGAGAACTTCCTGGATTTTCTCGAGTTGCGGCAGGTGTTCTCGAGTTACGACGGGGACCTCAGGGACCCGCCATGGTGGCCTCAGGAAAGGCCAGTCCCCATGCGAGTTGCTAGGGGGCCTCTCAGGATTCCTCTCCCGTCGATACCGGGGCCAAAAACCTTGTGTGAATTCAGGGCCGGAACCGGGGATTCCTCTCAGGGGCTGACATGGATCTTTGGGTACTTCTGGAGTCTCCCCAGGGGAGTGAGGCCTCGTCTCGAGTGGGGGCATGCACGTGCGCTTTCCTTCCAGGCTGTAGCAGCAATGTCACGCTTCTCGTCGCGTGGATCAAAGGATCTGTGGTTTTCCCTCTAGGCTTTCCCTCGAGGCTTTCCCACAGGGTTGTCCCACGTGCCGCCGTGGTGTGAGTCGATCCTCGGCGTGAAAGATTAGCCAGTGCAGGGCAAAGAGGTTCCTCTGGAATGGACTGAGACATCTGGGGGACTCTTGGAATGGTGGTACGACCATGGAGTTCTTCTCGCCTTTCCTGTTGAGAGTGCCTCCTCTTGAGATGCGACGGAAATGCCGGGAATTCTTTCCCGTTAAAAGCAGGGAAAGGATCCCTCATCTCGAGCTACGAGGGGAAACGGGGCTCCTCTGGATGTGGGCGGGACCATCGTGCTTCCTCTCGAGTGGAGACGGGTATGGCGGTGAACTTCTTGTGTTGCAGCAAGGGTGTGAAGACCCTTTCGAAGTTTCAGAGGTTAGGTGTCATTAGTCTCCAGACGCCTCATTGGAAATAGGCCTCATCTCGCCTGGAAGGGAGAACATCCTGGATTTTCTCGAGTTGCGGCAGGTGTTCTCGAGTTACGACGGGGACCTCAGGGAACCGCCCTGGTGGCCTCAGGAAAAGCCAGTCCCCATGCGAGTTGCTAGGGGGCCTCGCAGGATTCCTCTCCTGTCGATACCGGGGCCAAAAACCTTGTTTGGAGTCAGGGCCGGAACCGAGGATTCCTCTCAGGGGCTGACATGGATCTTTGGGTACTTCTGGAGTCTCCCCACTGGAGTCAGGCCTCGTTTCAAGTGGGGGCATGCACGAGCGCTTTTCTTCCAGGCTGTAGCAGCAATGTCACACTTACCTTCGCGTGGATCAAAGGATCTGTGGTTTTCCCTCGAGGCTTTCCCTCGAGGCTTTCCCACAGGGCTGTCCCACTTGCCACCGTGGTGTGAGTCGATCCTCGGCGTGAAAGATGAGCCAGTGCAGGGCAAAGAGGTTCCTCTGGAATGGACTGAGACATCTGGGGGACTCTTGGAATGGTGGTACGACCATGGAGTTCCTCTCGCCTTTCCTGTTGAGAGTGCCTCCTCTTGAGATGCGACGGGAACGCCGGGAATTCTTTCCCGTTGAAAGCAGGGAAAGGATCCCTCATCTCGAGCTACGAGGGGGAAACGGGGCTCCTCTGGATGTGGGCGGGACCATCGTGCTTCCTCTCGAGTGGAGACGGGTATGGCGGTGAACTTCTTGAGTAGCAGCAAGGGTGTGAAAGACCCTTTCGAAGTTCCAGAGGTTAGGTGTCATTAGTCTCCAGACGCCTCATTGAAAATAGGCCTCATCTGGCCTGGAAGGGAGAACTTCCTGGATTTTCTCGAGTTGCGGGAGGTGTTCTCGAGTTACGACGGGGACCTCAGGGACCCGCCCTGGTGGCCTCAGGAGAGGCCAGTCCCCATGCGAGTTGCTAGCGGGCCTCTCGGGATTCCTCTCCCGTCGATACCGGGGCCAAAAACCTTGTGTGGAGTCAGGGCCGGAACCGAGGTTTCCACTCAGGGGTGACATGGATCTTTGGGTACTTCTTGAGTCTCCCTAGGGGAGTCAGGACTCGTCTCGAGTGGGGGCATGCACGTGCGCTTTCCTTCCAGGCTGTAGCAGCAATGTCACGCTTCCTGTCGCGTGGATCAAAGGATCTGTGGTTTTCCCTCGAGGCTTTCCCACAGGGCTGTCACACGTGCCACCGTGGTGTGAGTCGTCCTCGGCGTGAAAGATGAGCCAGTGCAGGGCAAAGAGGTTCCTCTGGAATGGACTGAGACATCTGGGGGACTCTTGGAATGGTGGTACGACCATGGAGTTCCTCTCGCCTTTCCTGTTGAGAGTGCCTCCTCTTGAGATGCGACGGGAACGCCGGGAATTCTTTCCCGTTGAAAGCAGGGAAAGGATCCCTCATCTCGAGCTACGAGGGGGAAACGGGGCTCCTCTGGATGTGGGCGGGACCATCGTGCTTCCTCTCGAGTGGAGAAGGGTATGGCGGTGAACTTCTTGTGTTGCAGCAAGGGTGTGAAAGACCCTTTCGAAGTTCCAGAGGTTAGGTGTCATTAGTCTCCAGACGCCTCATAGGAAATAGGCCTCATCTCGCCTGGAAGGGAGAACATCCTGGATTTTCTCGAGTTGCGGCAGGTGTTCTCGAGTTACGACGGGGACCTCAGGTAACCGCCCTGGTGGCCTCAGGAAAAGCCAGTCCCCATGCGAGTTGCTAGGGGGCCTCTCAGGATTCCTCTCCTGTCGATACCGGGGCCAAAAACCTTGTTTGGAGTCAGGGCCGGAACCGAGGATTCCTCTCAGGGGCTGACATGGATCTTTGGGTACTTCTGGAGTCTCCCCACTGGAGTCAGGCCTCGTTTCAAGTGGGGGCATGCACGAGCGCTTTTCTTCCAGGCTGTAGCAGCAATGTCACACTTACCTTCGCGTGGATCAAAGGATCTGTGGTTTTCCCTCGAGGCTTTCCCTCGAGGCTTTCCCACAGGGCTGTCCCACTTGCCACCGTGGTGTGAGTCGATCCTCGGAGTGAAAGATGAGCCAGTGCAGGGCAAAGAGGTTCCTCTGGAATGGACTGAGACATCTGGGGGACTCTTGGAATGGTGGTACGACCATGGAGTTCCTCTCGCCTTTCCTGTTGAGAGTGCCTCCTCTTGAGATGCGACGGGAACGCCGGGAATTCTTTCCCGTTGAAAGCAGGGAAAGGATCCCTCATCTCGAGCTACGAGGGGGAAACGGGGCTCCTCTGGATGTGGGCGGGACCATCGTGCTGCCTCTCGAGTGGAGACGGGTATGGCGGTGAACTTCTTGAGTAGCAGCAAGGGTGTGAAAGACCCTTTCAAAGTTCCAGAGGTTAGGTGTCATTAGTCTCCAGACGCCTCATAGGAAATAGGCCTCATCTCGCCTGGAAGGGAGAACTTCCTGGATTTTCTCGAGTTGCGGCAGGTGTTCTCGAGTTACGATGGGGACCTCAGGGACCCGCCATGGTGGCCTCAGGAAAGGCCAGTCCCCATGCGAGTTGCTAGGGGGCCTCTCAGGATTCCTCTCCCGTCGATACCGGGGCCAAAAACCTTGTGTGGAGTAAGGGCCGGAACCGAGGTTTTCTCTCAGGGGTGACATGGAACTTTGGGTATTTCTGGAGTCTCCCCAGGGGAGTCAGGCCTCGTCTCGAGTGGGGGCATGCACGTGCGCTTTCCTTCCAGGCTGTAGCAGCAATGTCACGCTTCCTGTCGCGTGGATCAAAGGATCTGTGGTTTTCCCTCGAGGCTTTCCCACAGGGCTGTCCCACGTGCCACCGTAGTGTGAGTCGATCCTCGGCGTGAAAGATGAGCCAGTGCAGGGCAAAGAGGTTCCTCTGGAATGGACTGAGACATCTGGGGGACTCTTGGAATGGTGGTACGACCATGGAGATCCTCTCGCCTTTCCTGTTGAGAGTGCCTCCTCTTGAGATGCGACGGGAACGCCGGGAATTCTTTCCCGTTGAAAGCAGGGAAAGGATCCCTCATCTCGAGCTACGAGGGGGAAACGGGGCTCCTCTGGATGTGGGCAGGACCATCGTGCTTCCTCTCGAGTGGAGACGGGTATGGCGGTGAACTTCTTGAGTAGCAGCAAGGGTGTGAAAGACCCTTTCGAAGTTCCAGAGGTTAGGTGTCATTAGTCTCCAGACGCCTCATTGGAAATAGGCCTCATCTGACCTGGAAGGGAGAACTTCCTGGATTTTCTCGAGTTGCGGCAGGTGTTCTCGAGTTACGACGGGGACCTCAGGGACCCGCCCTGGTGGCCTCAGGAGAGGCCAGTCCCCATGCGACTTGCTAGGGGGCCTCTCGGGATTCCTCTCCCGTCGATACCGGGGCCAAGAACCTTGTGTGGAGTCAGGGCCGGAACCGAGGATTCCTCTCAGGGGCTGACATGGATCTTTGGGTACTTCTGGAGTCTCACCACTGGAGTCAGGCCACGTTTCGAGTGGGGGCATGCACGAGCGCTTTTCTTCCAGGCTGTAGCAGCAATGTCACGCTTACCTTCGCGTGGATCAAAGGATCTGTGGTTTTCCCTCGAGGCTTTCCCTCGAGGCTTTCCCACAGGGCTGTCCCACATGCCACCGTGGTGTGAGTCGATCCTCGGCGTGAAAGATGAGCCAGTGCAGGGCAAAGAGGTTCCTCTGGAATGGACTGAGACATCTGGGGGATTCTTGGAATGGTGGTACGACCATAGAGTTCCTCTCGCCTTTCCTGTTGAGAGTGCCTCCTCTTGAGATGCGAGGAAATGCCGGGAATTCTTTCCCGTTGAAAGCAGGGAAAGGATCCCTCATCTCGAGCTACGAGGGGGAAACGGGGCTCCTCTGGATATGGTCGGGACCATCGTGCTTCCTCTCGATTGGAGACGGGTATGGCGGTGAACTTCTTGAGTTGCAGCAAGGGTGTGAAAGACCCTTTCGAAGTTCCAGAGGTTAGGTGTCATTAGTCTCCAGACGCCTCATTGGAAATAGGCCTCATCTCGCCTGGAAGGGAGAACTTCCTGGATTTTCTCGAGTTGCGGCAGGTGTTCTCGAGTTACGACGGGGACCTCAGGGACCCGCCCTGGTGGCCTCAGGAAAGTCCAGTCCCCATGCGAGTTGCTAGGGGGCCTCTCAGGATTCCTCTCCCGTCGATACCGGGGCCAAAAACCTTGTGTGGAGTCAGGGCCGGAACCGAGGTTTCCTCTCAGGGGTGACATGGAACTTAGGGTATTTCTGGAGTCTCCCCAGGGGAGTCAGGCCTCGTCTCGAGTGGGGGCATGCACGTGCGCTTTCCTTCCAGGCTGTAGCAGCAATGTCACGCTTCCTGTCGCGTGGATCAAAGGATCTGTGGTTTTCCCTCGAGGCTTTCCCTCGAGGCTTTCCCACAGGGCTGTCCCACGTGCCACAGTGGTGTGAGTCGATCCTCGGCGTGAAAGATGAGCCAGTGCAGGGCAACGAGGTTCCTCTGGAATGGACTGAGACATCTGGGGGACTCTTGGAATGGTGGTACGACCATGGAGTTCCTCTCGCCTTTCCTGTTGAGAGTGCCTCCTCTTGAGATGCGACGGGAACGCCGGGAATTCTTTCCCGTTGAAAGCAGGCAAAGGATCCCTCATCTCGAGCTACGAGGGGGAAACGGGGCTCCTCTGGATGTGGGCGGGACCATCGTGCTTCCTCTCGAGTGGAGACGGGTATGGCGGTGAACTTCTTGAGTAGCAGCAAGGGTGTGAAAGACCCTTTCGAAGTTCCAGAGGTTAGGTGTCATTAGTCTCCAGACGCCTCATCGGAAATAGGCCTCATCTCGGCTGGAAGGGAGAACTTCCTGGATTTCCTCGAGTTGCGGCAGGTGTTCTCGAGTTACGACGGGGACCTCAGGGACCCGCCCTGGTGGCCTCAGGAGAGGCCAGTCCCCATGCGAGTTGCTAGGGGGCCTTTCGGGATTACTCTCCCGTCGATACCGGGGCCAAAAACCTTGTGTGGAGTCAGGGCCGGAACCGAGGATTCCTCTCAGGGGCTGACATGGATCTTTGGGTACTTCTGGAGTCTCCCCAGGGTAGTCAGGCCTCGTCTCGAGTGGGGGCATGCACGTGCGCTTTCCTTTCAGGCTGTAGCAGCAATGTCATGATTCCCGTCGCCTGGATCAAAGGATCTGTGGTTTTCCCTCGAGGCTTTCCCTTGAGGCTTTCCCACAGGGCTGTCCCACGTGCCACCGTGGTGTGAGTCGATCCTCGGCGTGAAAGATGAGCCAGTGCAGGGCAAAGAGGTTGCTCTGGAATGGACTGAGACATTTGGGGGACTCTTCGAATGGTGGTACGACCATGGAGTTCCTCTCGCCTTTCCTGTTGAGAGTGCCTCCTCTTGAGATGCGACGGGAACGCCGGGAATTCTTTCCCGGTGAAAGCAGGGAAAGGATCCCTCATCTCGAGCTACCAGGGTGAAACGGGGCTCCTCTGGATGTGGGCGGGACCATCGTGCTTCCTCTCGAGTGGAGACGGGTATGGCGGTGAACTTCTTGAGTTGCAGCAAGGGTGTGAAAGACCCTTTCGAAGTTCCAGAGGTTAGGTGTCATTAGTCTCCAGACGCCTCATCGGAAATAGGCCTCATCTCGCCTGGAAGGGAGAACTTCCTGGATTTTCTCGAGTTGCGGCAGGTGTTCTCGAGTTACGACGGGGACCTCAGGGACCCGCCCTGGTGGCCTCAGGAGAGGCCAGTCCCCATGCGAGTTGCTAGGGGGCCTCTCGGGATTCCTCTCCCGTCGATACCGGGGCCAAAAACCTTGTGTGGAATCAGGGCCGGAACCGAGGTTTCTCTCTGGGGCTGACATGGATCTTTGGGTACTTCTGGAGTCTCCCCAGGGGAGTCAGGCCTCTTCTCGAGTGGGGACAGGTACGTGCGCTTTCCTTCCAGGCTGTAGCAGCAATGTCACTCTTCCCGTGGCCTGGATCAAAGGATCTGTGGTTTTCCCACGAGGCTTTCCCTCGAGGCTTTCCCACAGGTCTGTCCAACGTTCCACCGTGGTGTGAGTCGATCCTCGGCGTTAAAGATGAGCCAGTGCAGGGCAAAGAGGTTCCTCTGGAATGGACTGAGACATCTGGGGGACTCGTGGAATGGTGGTACCACCATGGAGTTCCTCTCGCCATTCCTGTTGAGAGTGCCTCCTCTTGAGATGCGACGGGAACGCCGGGAATTCTTTCCCGTTGAAAGCAGGGAAAGGATCCCTCATCTCGAGCTACGAGGGGGAAACGGGGCTCCTCTGGATGTGGGCGGGAACATCGTGCTTCCTCTCGAGTGGAGACGGGTATGGCAGTGAACTTCTTGAGTTGCAGCAAGGGTGTGAAAGACCCTTTCGAAGTTCCAGAGTTTAGGTGTCATTAGTCTCCACACGCCTCATCGGAAATAGGATTCTTCTCGCCTGGAAGGGAGAACTTCCTGGATTTTCTCGAGTTGGGACAGGTGTTCTCGAGTTACGACGGGGACCTCAGGGACCCGCCCTGGTGGCCTCAGGAGAGGCCAGTCCCCATGCGAGTTGCTAGGGGGCCTCTCGGGATTCCTCTCCCGTCGATACCGGGGCCAAAAACCTTGTGTGGAGTCAGGGCCGGAACCGAGGAATCCTCTCAGGGGCTGACATGGATCTTTGGGTACTTCTGGAGTCTCCCCAGGGTAGTCAGGCCTCGTCTCGAGTGGGGGCATGCACGTGCGCTTTCCTTTCAGGCTATAGCAGCAATGTCATGCTTTCCGTCGCCTGGATCAAAGGATCTGTGGTTTTCCCTCGAGGCTTTCCCTTGAGGCTTTCCCACAGGGCTGTCCCACGTGCCACCGTGGTGTGAGTCGATCCTCGGCGTGAAAGATGAGCCAGTGCAGGGCATAGAGGTTGCTCTGGAATGGACTGAGACATCTGGGGGACTCTTGGAATGGTGGAACGACCATGGAGTTCCTCTCGCCTTTCCTGTTGAGAGTGCCTCCTCTTGAGATGCGACGGGAACGCCGGGAATTCTTTCCCGTTGAAAGCAGGGAAAGGATCCCTCATCTCGAGCTACGAGGGGGAAACGGGGCTCCTCTGGATGTGGGCGGGACCATCGTGCTTCCTCTCGAGTGGAGACGGGTATGGCGGTGAACTTCTTGAGTTGCAGCAAGGGTGTGAAAGACCCTTTCGAAGTTCCAGAGGTTAGGTGTCATTAGTCTCCAGACGCCTCATCGGAAATAGGCCTCATCTCGCCTGGAAGGGAGAACTTCCTGGATTTTCTCGAGTTGCGGCAGGTGTTCTCGAGTTACGACGGGGACCTCAGGGACCCGCCCTGGTGGCCTCAGGAGAGGCCAGTCCCCATGCGAGTTGCTAGGGGGCCTCTCGGGATTCCTCTCCCGTCAATACCGGGGCCAAAAACCTTGTGTGGAGTCAGGGCCGGAACCGAGGATTCCTCTCAGGGGCTGACATGGATCTTTGGGTACTTCTGGAGTCTCCCCAGGGGAGTCAGGCCTCGTCTCGAGTGGGGGCATGCACGTGCGCTTTCCTTCCAGGCTGTAGCAGCAATGTCACGCTTCCCGTCGCGTGGATCAAAGGATCTGTGGTTTTCCCTCGAGGCTTTCCCTCGAGGCTTTCCCACAGGGCTGTCCCATGTGCCACCGTGGTGTGAGTCGATCCTCGGCGAGAAAGATGTGCCAGTGCAGGGCAAAGAGGTTCCTCTGGAATGGACTGAGTCATCTGGGGGACTCTTGGAATGGTGGAACGACCATGGAGTTCCTCTCGCCTTTCCTGTTGAGAGTGCCTCCTCTTGAGATGCGACGGGAACGCCGGGAATTCTTTCCCGTTGAAAGCAGGGAAAGGATCCCTCATCTCGAGCTACGAGGGGGAAACGGGGCTCCTCTGGATGTGGGCAGGACCATCGTGCTTCCTCGCGAGTGGAGACGGGTATGGCGGTGAACTTCTTGAGTTGCAGCAAGGGTGTGAAAGACCCTTTCGAAGTTCCAGAGTTTAGGTGTCATTAGTCTCCAAACGCCTCATCGGAAATAGGATTCTTCTCGCCTGGAAGGGAGAACTTCCTGGATTTTCTCGAGTTGCGACAGGTGTTCTCGAGTTACGACGGAGACCTCAGGGACCCGCCCTGGTGGCCTCAGGAGAGGACAGTCCCCATGCGAGTTGCTAGGGGGCCTCTCGGGATTCCTCTCCCGTCGATAACGGGGCCAAAAACCTTGTGTGGAGTCAGGGCCGGAACCGAGGATTCCTCTCAGGGGCTGACATGGATCTTTGGGTACTTCTGGAGTCTCCCCAGGGGAGTCAGGCCCCGTCTCGAGTGGGGGCATGCACGTGCGCTTTCCTTCCAGGCTGTAGCAGCAATGTCACGCTTCCCGTCGCGTGGATCAAAGGATCTGTGGTTTTCCCTCGAGGCTTTGCCTCGAGGCTTTCCCACAGGGCTGTCCCACGTGCCACCGTGGTGTGAGTCGATCCTCGGAGTGAAAGATGAGCCAGTGCAGGGCAAAGAGGTTCCTCTGGAATGGACTGAGACATCTGGGGGACTCTTGGAATGGTGGTACGACCATGGAGTTCCTCTCGCCTTTCCTGTTGAGAGTGCCTCCTCTTGAGATGCGACGGGAATGCCGGGAATTCTTTCCCGTTGAAAGCAGGGAAAGGATCCCTCATCTCGAGCTACGAGGGGGAAACGGGGCTCCTCTGGATGTGGGCGGGACCATCGTGCTTCCTCTCGAGTGGACACGGGTATGGCGGTGAACTTCTTGAGTAGCAGCAAGGGTGTGAAAGACCCTTTCGAAGTTCCAGAGGTTAGGTGTCGTTAGTCTCCAGACGCCTCATCGGAAATAGGCCTCATCTCGCCTGGAAGGGAGAACTTCCTGGATTTTCTCGAGTTCTGGCAGGTGTTCTCGAGTTACGACGGGGACCTCAGGGACCCGCCCTGGTGGCCTCAGTAACGGCCAGTCCCCATGGGAGTTGCTAGGGGGCCTCTCGGGATTACTCTCCCGTCGATACCGGGGCCAAAAACCTTGTGTGGAGTCAGGGCCGGAATCGAGGATTCCTCTCAGGGGCTGACATGGATCTTTGGGTACTTGTGGAGTCTCCCCAGGGGAGTCAGGCCTCGTCTCGAGTGGGGGCATGCACGTGCGCTTTCCTTCCAGGCTGTAGCAGGAATGTCACGCTTCCCGTCGCGTGGATCAAAGGATCTGTGGTTTTCCCTCGAGGCTTTCCCTCGAGGCTTTCCCACAGGGCTGTCCCATGTGCCACCGTGGTGTGAGTCGATCCTCGGCGTGAAAGATGAGCCAGTGCAGGGCAAAGAGGTTCCTCTGGAATGGACTGAGACATCTGGGGGACTCTTGGAATGGTGGTACGACCATGGAGTTCCTCTCGCCTTTCCTGTTGAGAGTGCCTCCTCTTGAGATGCGACGGGAAAGCCGGGAATACTCTCCCGTTGAAAGCAGGGAAAGGATCCCTCATCTCGAGCTACGAGGGGGAATCGGGGCTCCTCTGGATGTGGGCGGGACCATCGTGCTTCCTCTCGAGTGGAGACGGGTATGGCAGAGAACTTCTTGAGTTGCAGCAAGGGAGTGAAAGACCCTTTCGAAGTTCCAGAGGTTAGGTGTCATTAGTCTCCAGACGCCTCATCGGAAATAGGCCTCATCTCGCCTGGAAGGGAGAACTTCCTGGATTTTCTCGAGTTGCGGCAGGTGTTCTCGAGTTATGACGGGGACCTCAAGGACCAGCCTTGGTGGCCTCAGGAGAGGCCAATCCCCATGCGAGTTGCTAGGGGGACTCTGGGATTCCTATCCCGTCGATACCGGGTCCAAAAACCTTGTGTGGAGTCAGGGCCGGAACCGAGGATTCCTCTCAGGGGCTGACATGGATCTTTGGGTACTTCTGGAGTCTCCCCAGGGGAGTCAGGCCTCGTCTCGAGTGGGGACAGGTACGTGCGCTTTCCTTCCAGGCTGTAGCAGCAATGTCACGCTTCCCGTCGCGTGGATCAAAGGATCTGTGGTTTTCCCACGAGTTTTTCCCTCGAGGCTTTCCCACAGGTCTGTCCCACGTGCCACCGTGGTGTGAGTTGATACTCGGCGTGAAAGATGAGCCAGTGCAGGGCAAAGAGGTTCCTCTGGAATGGACTGAGACATCTGGGGGACTCTTGGAATGGTGGTACCACCATGGAGTTCCTCTCGCCTTTCCTGTTGAGAGTGCCTCCTCTTGAGATGCGACGGGAACGCCGGGAATTCTTTCCCGTTGAAAGCAGGGAAAGGATCCCTCATCTCGAGCTACGAGGGGGAAACGGGGCTCCTCTGGATGTGGGCGGGACCATCGTGCTTCCTCGCGAGTGGAGACGGGTATGGCGGTGAACTTCTTGAGTTGCAGCAAGGGTGTGAAAGACCCTTTCGAAGTTCCAGAGTTTAGGTGTCATTAGTCTCCAAACGCCTCATCGGAAATAGGATTCTTCTCGCCTGGAAGGGAGAACTTCCTGGATTTTCTCGAGTTGCGACAGGTGTTCTCGAGTTACGACGGAGACCTCAGGGACCCGCCCTGGTGGCCTCAGGAGAGGCCAGTCCCCATGCGAGTTGCTAGGGGGCCTCTCGGGATTCCTCTCCCGTCGATACCGGGGCCATAAACCTTGTGTGGAGTCAGGGCCGGAACCGAGGATTCCTCTCAGGGGCTGACATGGATCTTTGGGTACTTCTGGAGTCTCCCCAGGGGAGTCAGGCCTCGTCTCGAGTGGGGGCATGCACGTGCGCTTTCCTTCCAGGCTGTAGCAGCAATGTCACGCTTCCCGTCGCGTGGATCAAAGGATCTGTGGTTTTCCCTCGAGGCTTTGCCTCGAGGCTTTCCCACAGGGCTGTCCCACGTGCCACCGTGGTGTGAGTCGATCCTCGGCGTGAAAGATGAGCCAGTGCAGGGCAAAGAGGTTCCTCTGGAATGGACTGAGACATCTGGGGGACTCTTGGAATGGTGGTACGACCATGGAGTTCCTCTCGCCTTTCCTGTTGAGAGTGCCTCCTCTTGAGATGCGACGGGAATGCCGGGAATTCTTTCCCGTTGAAAGCAGGGAAAGGATCCCTCATCTCGAGCTACGAGGGGGAAACGGGGCTCCTCTGGATGTGGGCGGGACCATCGTGCTTCCTCTCGAGTGGACACGGGTATGGCGGTGAACTTCTTGAGTTGCAGCAAGGGTGTGAAAGACCCTTTCGAAGTTCCAGAGGTTAGGTGTCGTTAGTCTCCAGACGCCTCATCGGAAATAGGCCTCATCTCGCCTGGAAGGGAGAACTTCCTGGATTTTCTCGAGTTGTGGCAGGTGTTCTCGAGTTACGACGGGGACCTCAGGGACCCGCCCTGGTGGCCTCAGGAACGGCCAGTCCCCATGGGAGTTGCTAGGGGTCCTCTCGGGATTCCTCTCCCGTCGATACCGGGGCCAAAAACCTTGTGTGGAGTCAGGGCCGGAATCGAGGATTCCTCTCAAGGGCTGACATGGATCTTTGGGTATTTCTGGAGTCTCCCCAGGGCCGTCAGGCCTCGTCTCGAGTGGGGGCATGCACGTGCGCTTTCCTTCCAGGCTGTAGCAGCAATGTCACGCTTCCCGTGGCCTGGATCAAAGGATCTGTGGTTTTCCCTCGAGGCTTTCCCTCGAGGCTTTCACACAGGGCTGTCCCACGTGCCACCGTGGTGTGAGTCGATCGTCGGCGTGAAAGATGAGCCAGTGCAGGGCAAAGAGGTTCCTCTGGAATGGACTGAGACATCTGGGGGACTCGTGGAATGGTCGTACGACCATGGAGTTACTCTCGCCTTTCCTGTTGAGAGTGCCTCCTTTTGAGATGCGATGGGAACGCCGGGAATTCTTTCCCGTTGAACGCAGGGAAAGGATCCCTCATCTCGAGCTACGAGGGGGAAACGGGGCTCCTCTGGATGTGGGCGGGACCATCGTGCTTCCTCGCGAGTGGAGACGGGTATGGCGGTGAAATTCTTGAGTCGCAGCAAGGGTGTGAAAGACCCTTTCGAAGTTCCAGAGTTTAGGTGTCATTAGTCTCCAAACGCCTCATCGGAAATAGGATTCTTCTCGCCTGGAAGGGAGAACTTCCTGGATTTTCTCGAGTTGCGACAGGTGTTCTCGAGTTACGACGGAGACCTCAGGGACCCGCCCTGGTGGCCTCAGGAGAGGCCAGTCCCCATGCGAGTTGCTAGGGGGCCTCTCGGGATTCCTCTCCCGTCGATACCGGGGCCAAAAACCTTGTGTGGAGTCAGGGCCGGAACCGAGGATTCCTTTCAGGGGCTGACATGGATCTTTGGGTACTTCTGGAGTCTCCCCAGGGGAGTCAGGCCTCGTCTCGAGTGGGGGCATGCACGTGCGATTTCCTTCCAGGCTGTAGCAGCAATGTCATGCTTCCCGTCGCGTGGATCAAAGGATCTGTGGTTTTCCCTCGAGGCTTTCCCTCGAGGCTTTCCCACAGGGCTATCCCACGTGCCACCGTGGTGTGAGTCGATTCTCGGCGTGAAAGATGAGCCAGTGCAGGGCAAAGAGGTTCCTCTGGAATGGACTGAGACATCTGGGGGACTCTTGGAGTGGTGGTACGACCATGGAGTTCCTCTCGCCTTTCCTGTTGAGAGTGCCTCCTCTTGAGATGCGACGGGAATGCCGGGAATTCTTTCCCGTTGAAAGCAGGGAAAAGATCCCTCATCTCGAGCTACGAGGGGGAAACGGGGCTCCTCTGGATGTGGGCGGGACCATCGTCCTTTCTCTCGTGTGGAGACGGGTATGGCGGTAAACTTCTTGAGTTGCAGCAAGGGTGTGAAAGACCCTTTTGAAGTTCCAGAGGTTGGGTGTCATTAGTCTCCAGACGCCTCATCGGAAATAGGCCTCATCTCGCCTGGAAGGGAGAACTTCCTGGATTTTCTCGAGTTGCGGCAGGTGTTCTCGAGTTTCGACGGGGACCTCAGGGAGCCGCCCTGGTGGCCTCAGGAGAGGCCAGTCCCCATGCGAGTTGCTAGGGGGCCTCTCGGGATTCCTCTCCCATCGATACCGGGGCCAAAAACCTTGTGTGGAGTCAGGGCCGGAACCGAGGATTCCTCTCAGGGGCTGACATGGATCTTTGGGTACTTCTGGAGTCTCCCCAGGGGAGTCAGGCCTCGTCTCGAGTGGGGGCATGCACGTGTGCTTTCCTTCCAGGCTGTAGCAGCAATGTCACGCTTCCCGTCGCGTGGATCAAAGGATCTGTGGTTTTCCCTCGAGGCTTTCCCTCGAGGCTTTCCCACAGGGCTGTCCCACGTGCCACCGTGGTGTGAGTCGATCCTCGGCGTGAAAGATGAGCCAGTGCAGGGCAAAGAGGTTCCTCTGGAATGGACTGAGACATCTGGGGGACTCTTGGAATGGTGGTACGACCATGGAGTTCCTCTCGCCTTTCCTGTTGAGAGTGCCTCCTCTTGAGATGCGACGGGAACGCCGGGAATTCTTTCCCGTTGAAAGCAGGGAAAGGATCCCTCATCTCGAGCTACGAGGGGGAAACGGGGCTCCTCGGGATGTGGGCGGGACCATCGTGCTTCCTCTCGAGTGGACACGGGTATGTCGGTTAACTTCTTGAGTTGCAGCAAGGGTGTGAAAGACCCTTTCGAAGTTCCAGAGGTTAGGTGTCATTAGTCTCCAGACGCCTCATCGGAAATAGGCCTCATCTAGCCTGGAAGGGAGAACTTCCTGGATTTTCTCGAGGTGCGGCAGGTGTTCTCTAGTTACGACGGGTACCACAGGGACCCGCCCTGATGGCCTCAGGAGAGGCCAGTCCCCATGCGAGTTGCTAGGGGGCCTCTCGGGATTCCTCTCCCGTCGATACCGGGGACAAAAAACTTGTGTGGAGTCAGGGCCAGAACCGAGGATTCCTCTCAGGGGCTGACATGGATCTTTGGGTACTTCTGGAGTCTCCCCAGGGGAGTCAGGCCTCGTCTCGAGTGGGGGCATGCACGTGCGCTTTCCTTCCAGGCTGTAGCAGCAATGTCACGCTTCCCGTCGCGTGGATCAAAGGATCTGTGGTTTTCCCTCGAGGCTTTCCCTCGAGGCTTTCCCACAGGGCTGTCCCACGTGCCACCGTGGTGTGAGTCGATCCTCGGCGTGAAAGATGAGCCAGTGCAGGGCAAAGAGGTTCCTCTGGAATGGACTGAGACATCTGGGGGACTCTTGGAATGGTGGTACGACCATGGAGTTCCTCTCGCCTTTCCTGTTGAGAGTGCCTCCTCTTGAGATGCGACGGGAACGCCGGGAATTCTTTCCCGTTGAAAGCAGGGAAAGGATCCCTCATCTCGAGCTCCGAGGGGGAAATGGGGCTCCTCGGGATGTGGGCGGGACCATCGTGCTTCCTCTCGAGTGGACACGGGTATGTCGGTGAACTTCTTTAGTTGCAGTAAGGGTGTGAAAGACCCTTTCGAAGTTCCAGAGGTTAGGTGTCATTAGTCTCCAGACGCCTCATCGGAAATAGGCCTCATCTAGCCTGGAAGGGAGAACTTCCTGGATTTTCTCGAGGTGCGGCAGGTGTTCTCGAGTTACGACGGGTACCACAGGGACCCGCCCTGATGGCCTCAGGAGAGGCCAGTCACCATGCGAGTTGCTAGGGGGCCTCTCGGGATTCCTCTCCCGTCGATACCGGGGCCAAATCCCTTGTGTGGAGTCAGGGCCAGAACCGAGGATTCCTCTCAGGGGCTGACATGGATCTTTGGGTACTTCTAGAGTCTCCCCAGGGGAGTCAGGCCTCGTCTCGAGTGGGGGCATGCACGTGCGCTTTCCTCCCAGGCTGTAGCAGCAATGTCACGCTTCCCGTCGCGTGGATCAAAGGATCTGTGGTTTTCTCTCGAGGCTTTCCCTCGAGGCTTTCCCACAGGGCTGTCCCACGTGCCACCGTGGTGTGAGTCGATCCTCGGAGTGAAAGATGAGCCAGTGCAGGGCAAAGAGGTTCCTCTGGAATGGACTGAGACATCTGGGGGACTCTTGGAATGGTGGTACGACCATGGAGTTCCTCTCGCCTTTCCTGTTGAGAGTGCCTCCTCTTGAGATGCGACGGGAACGCTGGGAACTCTTTCCCGTTGAAAGCAGGGAAAGGATCCCTCATCTCGAGCTACGAGGGGGAAACGGGGCTCCTCTGGATGTGGGCGGGACCCTCGTGCTTCCTCTCGAGTGGAGACGGGTATGGCGGTGAACTTCTTGAGTTGCAGCAAGGGTGTGAAAGACCCTTTCGAAGTTCCAGAGGTTACGTGTCAGTCTCCAGACGCCTCATCGGAAATAGACCTCATCTCGCCTGGAAGGGAGAACTTCCTGGATTTTCTCGAGTTGCGGCAGGTGTTCTCGAGTTACGACGGGGACCTCAGGGACCCGCCCTGGTGGCCTCAGGAGAGGCCAGTCCCCATGCGAGTTGCTAGGGGGCCTCTCGGGATTCCTCTCCCGTCGATACCGGGGCCAAAAACCTTGTGTGGAGTCAGGGCCAGAACCGAGGATTCCTCTCAGGGGCTGACATGGATCTTTGGGTACTTCTAGAGTCTCCCGAGGGTAGTCAGGCCTCGTCTCGAGTGGGGGCATGCACGTGCGCTTTCCTTCCAGGCTGTAGCAGCAATGTCACGCTTCCCGTCGCGTGGATCAAAGGATCTGTGGTTTTCCCTCGAGGCTTTCCCTCGAGGCTTTCCCACAGGGCTGTCCCACGTGCCACCGTGGTGTGAGTCGATCCTCGGCGTGAAAGATGAGCCAGTGCAGGGCAAAGAGGTTCCTCTGGAATGGACTGAGACATCTGGGGGACTCTTGGAATGGTGGTACGACCATGGAGTTCCTCTCGCCTTTCCTGTTGAGAGTGCCTCCTCTTGAGATGCGACGGGAATGCCGGAAATTCTTTCCCGTTGAAAGCAGGGAAAGGATCCCTCATCTCGAGCTACGAGGGGGAAACGGGGCTCCTCTGGATGTGGGCGGGACCATCGTGCTTCCTCTCGAGTGGAGACGGGTATGTCGGTGAACTTCTTGAGTTGCAGCAAGGGTGTGAAAGACCCTTTCGAAGTTCCAGAGGTTAGGTGTCATTAGTCTCCAGACGCCTCATCGGAAATAGGCCTCATCTCGCCTGGAAGGGAGAACTTCCTGGATTTTCTCGAGTTGCGGCAGGTGTTCTCGAGTTACGACGGGGACCTCAGGGACCCGCCCTGGTGGCCTCAGGAGAGGCCAGTCCCCATGCGAGTTGCTAGGGGGCCTCTCGGGATTCCTCTCCCGTCGATACCGGGGCCAAAAACCTTGTGTGGAGTCAGGGCCGGAACCGAGGATTCCTCTCAGGGGCTGACATGGATCTTTGGGTACTTCTGGAGTCTCCCCAGGAGAGTCAGGCCTCGTCTCGAGTGGGGGCATGCACGGGTGCTTTCCTTCCAGGCTGTAGCAGCAATGTCACGCTTCCCGTCGCGTGCATCAAAGGATCTGTGGTTTTCCCTCGAGGCTTTCCCTCGAGGCTTTCCCACAGGGCTGTCCCACGTGCCACCGTGGTGTGAGTCGATCCTCGGCGTGAAAGATGAGCCAGTGCAGGGCAAAGAGGTTCCTCTGGAATGGACTGAGACATCTGGGGGACTCTTGGAATGGTGGTACGACCATGGAGTTCCTCTCGCCTTTCCTGTTGAGAGTGCCTCCTCTTGAGATGCGACGGGAACGCCGGGAATTCTTTCCCGTTGAAAGCAGGGAAAGGATCCCTCATCTCGAGCTACGAGGGGGAAACGGGGCTCCTCGGGATGTGGGCGGGACCATCGTGCTTCCTCTCGAGTGGACACGGGTATGTCGGTGAACTTCTTGAGTTGCAGCAAGGGTGTGAAAGACCCTTTCGAAGTTCCAGAGGTTAGGTGTCATTAGTCTCCAGACGCCTCATTGGAAATAGGCCTCATCTCGCCTGGAAGGGAGAACTTCCTGGATTTTCTCGAGTTGCGGCAGGTGTTCTCGAGTTACGACGGGGACCTCAGGGATCCGCCCTGGTGGCCTCAGGAGAGGCCAGTCCCCATGCGAGTTGCTAGGGGGCCTCTCGGGATTCCTCTCCCGTCGATACTGGGGCCAAAAACCTTGTGTGGAGTCAGGGCCAGAACCGAGGATTCCTCTCAGGGGCTGACATGGATCTTTGGGTACTTCTGGAGTCTCCCCAGGGGAGTCAGGCCTCGTCTCGAGGGGGGGCATGCACGTGTGCTTTCCTTCCAGGCTGTAGCAGCAATGTCACGCTTCCCGTCGCGTGCATCAAAGGATCTGTGGTTTTCCCTCGAGGCTTTCCCTCGAGGCTTTCCCACAGGGCTGTCCCACGTGCCACCGTGGTGTGAGTCGATCCTCGGCGTGAAAGATGAGCCAGTGCAGGGCAAAGTGGTTCCTCTGGAATGGACTGAGACACCTGGGGGACTCTTGGAATGGTGGAACGACCATGGAGTTCCTCTCGCCTTTCCTGTTGAGAGTGCCTCCTCTTGAGATGCGATGGGAACGCCGGGAATTCTTTTCCGTTAAAAGCAGGGAAAGGATCCCTCATCTCGAGCTACGAGGGGGAAACGGGGCTCCTCGGGATGTGGGCAGGACCATCGTGCTTCCTCTTGAGTGGACACGGGTATGTCGGTGAACTTCTTGAGATGCAGCAAGGGTGTGAAAGACCCTTTCGAAGTTCCAGAGGTTAGGTGTCATTAGTCTCCAGACGCCTCATCGGAAATAGGCCTCATCTAGCCTGGAAGGGAGAACTTCCTGGATTTTCTCGAGGTGCGGCAGGTGTTCTCGAGTTACGACGGGTACCACAGGGACCCGCCCTGATGGCCTCAGGTGAGGCCAGTCCCCATGCGAGTTGCTAGGGGGCCTCTCGGGATTCCTCTCCCGTCGATACCGGGGCCAAAAACCTTGTGTGGAGTCAGGGCCAGAACCGAGGATTCCTCTCAGGGGCTGACATGGATCTTTGGGTACTTCTAGAGTCTCCCCAGGGGAGTCAGGCCTGGTCTCGAGTGGGGGCATGGACGTGCGCTTTCCTTCCAGGCTGTAGCAGCAATGTCACGCTTCCCGTCGCGTGGATCAAATGATCTGTGGTTTTCTCTCGAGGCTTTCCCACAGGGCTGTCCCACGTGCCACCGTGGTGTGAGTCGATCCTCGGAGTGAAAGATGAGCCAGTGCAGGGCAAAGAGGTTCCTCTGGAATGGACTGAGACATCTGAGGGACTCTTGGAATGGTGGTACGACCATGGAGTTCCTCTCGCCTTTCCTGTTGAGAGTGCCTCCTCTTGAGATGCGACGGGATCGCTGGGAATACTTTCCCGTTGAAAGCAGGGAAAGGATCCCTCATCTCGAGCTACGAGGGGGAAACGGGGCTCCTCTGGATGTGGGCGGGACTATCGTGCTTCCTCTCGAGTGGAGACGGGTATGGCGGTGAACTTCTTGAGTTGCAGCAAGGGTGTGAAAGACTCTTTCGAAGTTCCAGAGGTTACGTGTCAGTCTCCAGACGCCTCATCGGAAATAGACCTCATCTCGCCTGGAAGGGAGAACTTCCTGGATTTTCTCGAGTTGCGGCAGGTGTTCCCGAGTTACGACGGGGACCTCAGGGACCCGCCCTGGTGGTCTCAGGCGAGGCCAGTCCCCATGCGAGTTGCTAGGGGGCCTCTCGGGATTCCTCTCCCGTCGATACCGGGGCCAAAAACCTTGTGTGGAGTCAGGGCCGGAAGCGAGGATTCCTCTCAGGGGCTGACATGGATCTTTGGGTACTTCTGGAGTCTCCCCAGGGGAGTCAGGCCTCGTCTCGAGTGGGGGCATGCACGTGTGCTTTCCTTCCAGGCTGTAGCAGCAATGTCACGCTTCCCGTCGCGTGGATCAAAGGATCTCTGGTTTTCCCTCGAGGCTTTCCCTCGAGGCTTTCCCACAGGGCTGTCCCACGTGCCACCGTGGTGTGAGTCGATCCTCGGCGTGAAAGATGAGCCAGTGCAGGGCAAAGAGGTTCCTCTGGAATGGACTGAGACATCTGGGGGACTCTTGGAATGGTGGTACGACCATGGAGTTCCTCTCGCCTTTCCTGTTGAGAGTGCCTCCTCTTGAGTTGTGACGGGAACTCCGGGAATTCTTTCCCGTTGAAAGCAGGGAAAGGATCCCTCATCTCGAGCAACGAGGGGGAAACGGGGCTCCTCGGGATGTGGGCGGGACCATCGTGCTTCCTCTCGAGTGGACACGGGTATGTCGGTGAACTTCTTGAGTTGCAGCAAGGGTGTGAAAGACCCTTTCGAAGTTCCAGAGGTTGGGTGTCATTAGTCTCCAGACGCCTCATCGGAAATAGGCCTCATCTGGCCTGGAAGGGAGAACTTCCTGGATTTTCTCGAGTTGCGGCAGGTGTTCTCGAGTTACGACGGGGACCTCAGGGACCCGCCCTGGTGGCCTCAGGAGAGGCCAGTCCCCATGCGAGTTGCTAG
This sequence comes from Capricornis sumatraensis, assembly GCF_032405125.1. Classification (NCBI taxonomy): domain Eukaryota; kingdom Metazoa; phylum Chordata; class Mammalia; order Artiodactyla; family Bovidae; genus Capricornis; species Capricornis sumatraensis. The sequence continues at coordinate 4,601,364 of NC_091080.1, read as the reverse complement.
GGGGCCTCTCGGGATTCCTCTCCCGTCGATACCGGGGCCAAAATCCTTGTGTGGAGTCAGGGCCGGAACCGAGGATTCCTCTCAGGGGCTGACATGGATCTTTGGGTACTTCTAGAGTCTCCCCAGGAGCGTCAGGCCTCGTCTCGAGAGGGGGCATGCACGTGCGCTTTCCTTTCCGGCTGTAGCAGCAATGTCACGCTTCCCGTCGCGTGGATCAAATGATCTGTGGTTTTCCCTCGAGGCTTTCCCTCGAGGCTTTCCCACAGGGCTGTCCCACGTGCCACCGTGGTGTGAGTCGATCCTCGGCGTGAAAGATGAGCCAGTGCAGGGCAAAGGGGTTCCTCTGGAATGGACTGAGACATCTGGGGGACTCTTGGAATGGTGGTACGACCATGGAGTTCCTCTCGCCTTTCCTGTTGAGAGTGCCTCCTCTTGAGATGCGACGGGAACGCCGGGAATTCTTTCCCGTTGAAAGCAGGGAAAGGATCCCTCATCTCGAGCTCCGAGGGGGAAACGGGGCTCCTCTGGATGTGGGCGGGACCATCGTGCTTCCTCCCGAGTGGACACGGGTATGGCGGTGAACTTCTTGAGTTGCAGCAAGGGTGTGAAAGACCCTTTCGAAGTTCCAGAGGTTAGGTTTCATTAGTCTCCAGACGCCTCATCGGAAATAGGCCTCATCTAGCCTGGAAGGGAGAACTTCCTGGATTTTCTCGAGGTGCGGCAGGTGTTCTCGAGTTACGACGGGTACCACAGGGACCCGCCCTGATGGCCTCAGGAGAGGCCAGTCCCCATGCGAGTTGCTAGGGGGCCTCTCGGGATTCCTCTCCCGTCGATACCGGGGCCAAAAACCTTGTGTGGAGTCAGGGCCAGAACCGAGGATTCCTCTCAGGGGCTGACATGGATCTTTGGGTACTTCTAGAGTCTCCCCAGGGGAGTCAGGCCTGGTCTCGTGTGGGGGCATGGACGTGCGCTTTCCTTCCAGGCTGTAGCAGCAATGTAACGCTTCCCGTCGCGTGGATCAAAGGATCTGTGGTTTTCCCTCGAGGCTTTCCCACAGGGCTGTCCCACGTGCCACCGTGGTGTGAGTCGATCCTCGGCGTGAAAAATGAGCCAGTGCAGGGCAAAGAGGTTCCTCTGGAATGGACTGAGACATCTGGGGGACTCTTGGAATGGTGGTACGACCATGGAGTTCCTCTCGCCTTTCCTGTTGAGAGTGCCTCCTCTTGAGATGCGACGGGAACGCCGGGAATTCTTTCCCGTTGAAAGCAGGGAAAGGATCCCTCATCTCGAGCTCCGAGGGGGAAATGGGGCTCCTCTGGATGTGGGCGGGACCATCGTGCTTCCTCCCGAGTGGACACAGGTATGGCGGTGAACTTCTTGAGTTGCAGCAAGGGTGTGAAAGACCCTTTCGAAGTTCCAGAGTTTAGGTGTCATTAGTCTGCAGACGCCTCATCGGAAATAGGCCTCATCTCGCCTGGAAGGGAGAACTTCCTGGATTTTCTCGAGTTGCGGCAGGTGTTCTCGAGTTACGACGGGGACCTCAGGGACCCGCCCTGGTGGCCTCAGGAGAGGCCAGTCCCCATGCGAGTTGCTAGGGGGCCTCTCGGGATTCCTCTCCCGTCGATACCGGGGCCAAAAGCCTTGTGTGGAGTCAGGGCCGGAACCGAGCATTCCTCTCAGGGGTGACATGGATCTTTGGGTACTTCTGGAGTCTCCCCAGGGGAGTCAGGCCTCGTCTCGAGTGGGGGCATGCACGTGCGCTTTCCTTCCAGGCTGTAGCAGCAATGTCACGCTTCCCGTCGCGTGCATCAAACGATCTGTGGTTTTCCCTCGAGGCTTTCCCTCGAGGCTTTCCAGCAGGGCTGTCCCACGTGCCACCGTGGTGTGAGTCGATCCTCGGCGTGAAAGATGAGCCAGTGCAGGGCAAAGAGGTTCCTCTGGAATGGACTGAGTCATCTGGGCGACTCTTGGAATGGTGGTACGACCATGGAGTTCCTCTCGTCTTTCCTGTTGAGAGTGCCTCCTCTTGAGATGCGACGGGAACGCCGGGAATTCTTTCCCGTTGAAAGCAGGGAAAGGATCCCTCATCTCGAGCTACGAGGGTGAAACGGGGCTCCTCTGGATGTGGGCGGGACCATCGTGCTTCCTCTCGAGTGGACACGGGTATGGCGCTGAACTTCTTGAGTTGCAGCAAGGGTGTGAAAGACCCTTTCGAAGTTCCAGAGGTTAGGTGTCATTAGTCTCCAGACGCCTCATCGGAAATAGGCCTCATCTCGCCTGGAAGGGAGAACTTCCTGGATTTTCTCGATTTGCGGCAGGTGTTCTCGAGTTACGACGGGGACCTCAGGGACCCGCCCTGGTGGCCTCAGGAGACGCCAGTCCCCATGCGAGTTGCTAGGGGGCCTCTCGGGATTCCTCTCCCGTCGATACCGGGGCCAAAAACCTTGTGTGGAGTCAAGGCCGGAACCGAGGATTCCTCTCAGGGGCTGACATGGATCTTTGGGTACTTCTGGAGTCTCCCCAGGGGAGTCAGGCCTCGTTTCCAGTGGGGGCATGCACGTGCGCTTTCCTTCCAGGCTGTAGCAGCAATGTCACACTTCCCGTCGCGTGGATCAAAGGATCTGTGGTTTTCCCTCGAGGCTTTCCCTCGAGGCTTTCCCACAGGGCTGTCCCACGTGCCACCGTGGTGTGAGTCGATCCTCGGCGTGGAAGATGAGCCAGTGCAGGGCAAAGAGGTTCCTCTGGAATGGACTGAGACATCTGGGGGACTCATGGAATGGTGGTACGACCCTGGAGTTCCTCTCGCCTTTCCTGTTGAGAGTGCCTCCTCTTGAGATGCGACGGGAACGCCGGGAATTCTTTCCCGTTGAAAGCAGGGAAAGGATCCCACATCTCGAGCTCCGAGGGGGAAACGGGGCTCCTCTGGATGTGGGCGGGACCATCGTGCTTCCTCTCGAGTGGAGACGGGTATGGCGGTGAACTTCTTGAGTTGCAGCAAGGGTGTGAAAGACCCTTTCGAAGTTCCAGAGGTTAGGTGTCATTAGTCTCCAGACGCCTCATCGGAAATACGCCTCATCTCGCCTGGAAGGGAGAACTTCCTGGATTTTCTCGAGTTGCGGCAGGTGTTCTCGAGTTATGACGGGGACCTCAGGGACAAGCCCTGGTGGCCTCAGGAGAGGCCAGTCCCCATGCGAGTTGCTAGGGGGCCTCTCGGGATTCCTCTCCCGTCGATACTGGGGCCAAAAACCTTGTGTGGAGTCAGGGCCGGAACCGAGGATTCCTCTCAGGGGTGATATGGATCTTTGGGTACTTCTGGAGTCTCCCCAGGGGAGTCAGGCCTCGTCTCGAGTGGGTGCATGCACGTGCGCTTTCCTTCCGGGCTGTAGCAGCAATGTCACGCTTCCCGTCGCGTGGATCATAGGATCTGTGGTTTTCCCTCGAGGCTTTCCCTCGAGGCTTTCCCGCAGGGCTGTCCCACGTGCCACCGTGGTGTGAGTCGATCCTCGGCGTGAAAGATGAGCCAGGGCAGGGCAAAGAGGTTCCTCTGGAATGGACTGAGACATCTGGGGGACTCTTGGAATGGTGGTACGACCATGGAGTTCCTCTCGCCTTTCCTGTTGAGAGTGCCTCCTCTTGAGATGCGACGGGAACGCCGGGAATTCTTTCCCGTTGAAAGCAGGGAAAGGATCCCTCATCTCGAGCTCCGAGGGGGAAACGGGGCTCCTCTGGATGTGGTTGGGACCATCGTGCTTCCTCTCGAGTGGAGACGGGTATGGCGGTGAACTTCTTGAGTTGCAGCAAGGGTGTGAAAGACCCTTTCGAAGTTCCAGAGGTTACGTGTCAGTCTCCAGATGCCTCATCGGAAATAGACCTCATCTCGCCTGGAAGGGAGAACTTCCTGGATTTTCTCGAGTTGCGGCAGGTGTTCTCGAGTTACGACGGGTACCAAAGGGACCCGCCTTGATGGCCTCAGGAGAGGCCAGTCCCCATGCGAGTTGCTAGGGGGCCTCTCGGGATTCCTCTCCCGTCGATACTAGGGCCAAAAACCTTGTGTGGAGTCAGGGCCGGAACCGAGGATTCCTCACAGGGGTGACATGGATCTTTGGGTACTTCTGGAGTCTCCCCAGGGGAGTCAGGCCTCGTCTCGAGTGGGGGCATGCACGTGCGCTTTCCTTCCAGGCTGTAGCAGCAATGTCACGCTTCCCGTCGCGTGCATCAAAGGATCTGTGGTTTTCCCTCGAGGCTTTCCCTCGAGGCTTTCCCGCAGGGCTGTCCCACGTGCCACCGTGGTGTGAGTCGATCCTCGGCGTGAAAGATGAGCCAGTGCAGGGCAAAGAGGTTCCTCTGGAATGGACTGAGACATCTGGGGGACTCTTGGAATGGTGGTACGACCATGGAGTTCCTCTCGCCTTTCCTGTTGAGAGTGCCTCCTCTTGAGATGCGACGGGAACGCCGGGAATTCTTTCCCGTTGAAAGCAGGGAAAGGATCCCTCATCTCGAGCTCCGAGGGGGAAACGGGGCTCCTCTGGATGTGGGCGGGACCATCGTGCTTCCTCTCGAGTGGAGACGGGTATGGCGGTGAACTTCTTGAGTTGCAGCAAGGGTGTGAAAGACCCTTTCGAAGTTCCAGAGGTTAGGTGTCATTAGTCTCCAGACGCCTCATCGGAAATAGGCCTCATCTCGCCTGGAAGGGAGAACTTCCTGGATTTTCTCGAGTTGCGGCAGGTGTTCTCGAGTTACGACGGGGATCTCAGGGACCCGCCCTGGTGGCCTCAAGAACAGCCAGTCCCCATGCGAGTTGCTAGGGGGCCTCTCGGGATTCCTCTCCCGGCGATACCGGGGCCAAAAACCTTGTGTGGAGTCAGGGCCGGAACCGAGGATTCCTCTCAGGGGCTGACATGGATCTTTGGGTACTTCTGGAGTCCCCCCAGGGGAGTCAGGCCTCGTCTCGAGTGGGGGCATGCACGTGTGCTTTCCTTCCAGGCTGTAGCAGCAATGTCACGCTTCCCGTCGCGTGGATCAAAGGATCTGTGGTTTTCCCTCGAGGCTTTCCCTCGAGGCTTTCCCACAGGGCTGTCCCACGTGCCACCGTGGTGTGAGTCGATCCTCGGCATGAAAGATGAGCCAGTGCAGGGCAAAGAGGTTCCTCTGGAATGGACTCAGACATCTGGGGGACTCTTGGAATGGTGGTACGACCATGGAGTTCCTCTCGCCTTTCCTGTTGAGAGTGCCTCCTCTTGAGATGCGACGGGAATGCCGGGAATTCTTTCCCGTTGAAAGCAGGGAAAGGATCCCTCATCTCTAGCTACGAGGGGGAAACGGGGCTCCTCTGGATGTGGGCGGGACCATCGTGCTTCCTCTCGAGTGGAGACGGGCAAGGAGGTGAACTTCTTGAGTAGCAGCAAGGGTGTGAAAGACCCTTTCGAAGTTCCAGAGGTTGGGTGTCATTAGTCTCCAGACGCCTCATCGGAAATAGGCCTCATCTCGCCTGGAAGGGAGAACTTCCTGGATTTTCTCGAGTTGCGGCAGGTGTTCTCGAGTTACGACGGGGACCTCAGGGACCCGCCCTGGTGGCCTCAGGAGAGGCCAGTCCCCATGCGAGGTGCTAGGGGGCCTCTCGGGATTCCTCTCCCGTCGATACCGCGGCCAAAAACCTTGTGTGCCGTCAGGGCCGGAAACGAGGATTCCTCTCAGGGGCTGACATGGATCTTTGGGTACTTCTGGAGTCTCCCCAGGGGATTCAGGCCTCGTCTCGAGTGGGGGCATGCACGTGCGCTTTCCTTCCAGGCTGTAGCAGCAATGTCACGCTTCCCGTGGCGTGGATCAAAGTAACTGTGGTTTTCCCTCGAGGCTTTCCCACAGGGCTGTCCCACGTGCCACCGTGGTGTGAGTCGATCCTCGGCGTGAAAGATGAGCCAGTGCAGTGCAAAGAGGTTCCTCTGGAATGGACTGAGACATCTGGGGGACTCTTGGAATGGTGGTACGACCATGGAGTTCCTCTCGCCTTTCCTGTTGAGAGTGCCTCCTCTTGAGATGCGACGGGAACGCCGGGAATTCTTTCCCGTTGAAAGCAGGGAAAGGATCCCTCATCTCGAGCTACGAGGGGGAAACGGGGCTCCTCTGGATGTGGGCGGGACCATCGTGCTTCCTCTCGAGTGGAGAAGGGTATGGCGGTGAACTTCTTGAGTTGCAGCAAGGGTGTGAAAGACCCTTTCGAATTTCCAGAGGTTAGGTGTCATTAGTCTCCAGACGACTCATCGGAAATAGGCCTCATCTCGCCTGGAAGGGAGAACTTCCTGGATTTTCTCGAGTTGCGGCAGGTGTTCTCGAGTTACGACGGGGACCTCAGGGACCCGCCCTGGTGGCCTCAGGAGAGGCCAGTACCCATGCGAGGTGCTAGGGGGCCTCTCGGGATTCCTCTCCCGTCGATACCGGGGCCAAAAACCTTGTGTGGAGTCAGGGCCGGAACCGAGGATTCCTCTCAGGGGCTGACATGGATCTTTGGGTACTTCTGGAGTCTCCCCAGGGGAGTCAGGCCTCGTCTCGAGTGGGGGCATGCACGTGGGCTTTCCTTCCAGGCTGTAGCAGCAATGTCACGCTTCCCGTGGCGTGGATCAAAGGATCTGTGGTTTTCCCTCGAGGCTTTCCCACAGGGCTGTCCCACGTGCCACAGTGGTGTGAGTCGATCCTCGGCGTGAAAGATGAGCCAGTGCAGGGCAAAGAGGTTCCTCTGGAATGGACTGAGACATCTGGGGGACTCTTGCAATGGTGGTACGACCATGGAGTTCCTCTCGCCTTTCCTGTTGAGAGTGCCTCCTCTTGAGATGCGACGGGAACGCCGGGAATTCTTTCCCGTTGAAAGCAGGGAAAGGATCCCTCATCTTGAGCTACGAGGGGGAAACGGGGCTCCTCTGGATGTGGGCGGGACCATCGTGCTTCCTCTCGAGTGGAGACGGGTATGGCGGTGAACTTCTTGAGTTGCAGCAAGGGTGTGAAAGACCCTTTCGAAGTTCCAGAGGTTAGGTGTCATTAGTCTCCAGACGCCTCATCGGAAATAGACCTCATCTCGCCTGGAAGGGAGAACTTCCTGGATTTTCTCGAGTTGCGGCAGGTGTTCTCGAGTTACGACGGGGACCTCAGGGACCCGCCCTGGTGGCCTCAGGAGAGGCCAGTCCCCATGCGAGGTGCTAGGGGGCCTCTCGGGATTCCTTTCCCGTCGATACCGGGGCCAAAAACCTTTTGTGCAGTCAGGGCCGGAACCGAGGATTCCTCTCAGGGGCTTATATGGATCTTTGGGTACTTCTGGAGTCTCCCGACGGGAGTCAGGCCTCGTCTCGAGTGGGGGCATGCACGTGCGCTTTCCTTCCAGGGTGTAGCAGCAATGTCACGCTTCCCGTCGCGTGGATCAAAGGATCTGTGGTTTTCCCTCGAGGCTTTCCCTCGAGGCTTTCCCACAGGGCTGTCCCACGTGCCTCCGTGGTGTGAGTCGATCCTCGGCGTGAAAGATGAGCCAGTGCAGGGCTAAGAGGTTCCTCTGGAATGGACTGAGACATCTGGGGGACTCTAGGAATGGTGGTAGGACCATGGAGTTCCTCTCGCCTTTCCTGTTGAGAGTGCCTCCTCTTGAGATGCGACGGGAACGCCGGGAATTCTTTCCCGTTGAAAGCAGGGAAAGGATCCCTCATCTCGAGCTACGAGGGGGAAACGGGGCTCCTCTGGATGTGGGCGGGACCATCGTGCTTCCTCTCGAGTGGAGACGGGTATGGCGGTGAACTTCTTGAGTTGCAGCAAGGGTGTGAAAGACCCTTTCGAATTTCCAGAGGTTAGGTGTCATTAGTCTCCAGACGACTCATCGGAAATAGGCCTCATCTCGCCTGGAAGGGAGAACTTCCTGGATTTTCTCGAGTTGCGGCAGGTGTTCTCGAGTTACGACGGGGACCTCAGGGACCCGCCCTGGTGGCCTCAGGAGAGGCCAGTCCCCATGCGAGGTGCTAGGGGGCCTCTCGGGATTCCTCTCCCGTCGATACCGGGGCCAAAAACCTTGTGTGCAGTCAGGGCCGGAACCGAGGATTCCTCTCAGGGGCTGACATGGATCTTTGGGTACTTCTGGAGTCTCCCCACGGGAGTCAGGCCTCGTCTCGAGTGGGGGCATGCACGTGCGCTTTCCTTCCAGGCTGAAGCAGCAATGTCACGCTTCCCGTCGCGTGGATCAAAGGATCTGTGGTATTCCCTCGAGGCTTTCCCTCGAGGCTTTCCCACAGGGCTGTCCCACGTGCCACCGTGGTGTGAGTCGATCCTCGGCGTGAAAGATGAGCCAGTGCAGGGCAAAGAGGTTCCTCTGGAATGGACTGAGACATCTGGGGGACTCTTGGAATGGTGGTACGACCATGGAGTTCCTCTCGCCTTTCCTGTTGAGAGTGCCTCCTCTTGAGATACGACGGGAACACCGGGAATACTTTCCCGTTGAAAGCAGGGAAAGGATCCCTCATCTCGAGCTAAGAGGGGGAAACGGGGCTCCTCTGGATGTGGGCGGGACCATCGTGCTTCCTCTCGATTGGAGACGGGTATGGCGGTGAACTTCTTGAGTTGCAGCAAGGGTGTGAAAGACCCTTTCGAAGTTCGAGAGGTTAGGTGTCATTAGTCTCCAGACGCCTCATCGGAAATAGGCCTCATCTCGCCTGGAAGGGAGAACTTCCTGGATTTTCTCGAGTTGCGGCAGGTGATCTCGAGTTACGACGGGGACCTCAGGGACCCGCCCTGGTGGCCTCAGGAGAGGCCAGTCCCCATGCGAGGTGCTAGGGGGCCTCTCGGGATTCCTCTCCCGTCGATACCAAGGCCAAAAACCTTGTGTGGAGTCAGGGTCGGAACCGAGGATTCCTCTCAGGGGCTTATATGGATCTTTGGGTACTTCTGGAGTCTCGCAAGGGGAGACAGGCCTCGTCTCGAGTGGGGGCATGCACGTGCGCTTTCCTTCCAGGCTGTAGCAGCAATGTCACGCTTCCCGTCGCGTGGATCAAAGGATCTGTGGTTTTCCCTCGAGGCTTTCCCTCGAGGCTTTCCCACAGGGCTGTCCCACGTGCCTCCGTGGTGTGAGTCGATCCTCGGCGTGAAAGATGAGCCAGTGCAGGGCAAAGAGGTTCCTTTGGAATGGACTGAGACATCTGGGGGACTCTAGGAATGGTGGTACGACCATGGAGTTCCTCTCGCCTTTCCTGTTGAGAGTGCCTCCTCTTGAGATGCGACGGGAACGCCGGGAATTCCTTCCCGTTGAAAGCAGGAAAGGATCCCTCATCTCGAGCTACGAGAGGGAAACGGGGCTCCTCTGGATGTGGGCGGGACCATCGTGCTTCCTCTCGAGTGGAGACGGGTATGGCGGTGAACTTCTTGAGTTGCAGCAAGGGTGTGAAAGACCCATTCGAAATTCCAAAGGTTAGGTGTCATTAGTCTCCAGACGCCTCATCGGAAATAGGCCTCATCTCGCCTGGAAGGGAGAACTTCCTGGATTTTCTCGAGTTGCGGCAGGTGTTCTCGAGTTAAGACGGGGACCTCAGGGACCCGCCCTGGTGGCCTCAGGAGAGGCCAGTACCCATGCGAGGTGCTAGGGGGCCTCTCGGGATTCCTCTCCCGTCGATACCGGGGCCAAAAAGCTTGTGTGGAGTCAAGGCCGGAACCGAGGATTCCTCTCAGGGGCTGATATGGATCTTTGGGTACTTCTGGAGTGTCCCCAGGGGAGTCAGGCCTCGACTCGAGTGGGGGCATGCACGTGCGCTTTCCTTCCAGGCTGTAGCAGCAATGTCTCGCTTCCCGTCGCGTGGATCAAAGGATCTGTGGTATTCCCTCGAGGCTTTCCCTCGAGGCTTTCCCACAGGGCTGTCCCACGTGCCACCGTGGTGTGAGTCGATCCTCGGCGTGAAAGATTAGCCAGTGCAGGGCAAAGAGGTTCCTCTGGAATGGACTGAGACATCTGGGGGACTCTTGGAATGGTGGTACGACCATGGAGTTCCTCTCGCCTTTCCTGTTGAGAGTGCCTCCTCTTGAGATACGACGGGAACACCGGGAATTCTTTCCCGTTGAAAGCAGGGAAAGGATCCCTCATCTCGAGCTAAGAGGGGGAAACGGGGCTCCTCTGGATGTGGGCGGACCATCGTGCTTCCTCTCGAGTGGAGACGGGTATGGCGGTGAACTTCTTGAGTTGCAGCAAGGGTGTGAAAGACCCTTTCGAAGTTCGAGAGTTTAGGTGTCATTAGTCTCTAGACGCCTCATCGGAAATAGGCCTCATCTCGCCTGGAAGGGAGAACTTCCTGGATTTTCTCGAGTTGCGGCAGGTGTTCTCGAGTTAAGACGGGGACCTCAGGGACCCGCCCTGGTGGCCTCAGGAGAGGCCAGTCCCCATGCGAGGTGCTAGGGGGCCTCTCGGGATTCCTCTCCCGTCGATACCAAGGCCAAAAAGCTTGTGTGGAGTCAGGGCCGGAACCGAGGATTCCTCTCAGGGGCTTATATGGATCTTTGGGTACTTCTGGAGTCTCGCCAGGGGAGACAGGCCTCGTCTCGAGTGGGGGCATGCACGTGCGCTTTCCTTCCAGGCTGTAGCAGCAATGTCACACTTCCAGTCGCATGGATCAAAGGATCTGTGGTTTTCCCTCGAGGCTTTCCCTCGAGGCTTTCGCACAGGGCTGTCCCACGTGCCTTCGTGGTGTGAGTCGATCCTCGGCGTGAAAGATGAGCCAGTGCAGGGCAAAGAGGTTCCTCTGGAATGGACTGAGACATCTGGGGGACTCTAGGAATGGTGGTACGACCAAGGAGTTCCTCTCGCCTTTCCTGTTGAGAGTGCCTCCTCTTGAGATGCGACGGGAACGCCGGGAATTCCTTCCCGTTGAAAGCAGGAAAGGATCCCTCATCTCGAGCTCCGAGAGGGAAACGGGGCTCCTCTGGATGTGGGCGGGACCATCGTGCTTCCTCTCGAGTGGAGACGGGTATGGCGGTGAACTTCTTGAGTTGCAGCAAGGGTGTGAAAGACCCTTTCGAAATTCCAAAGGTTAGGTGTCATTAGTCTCCAGACGCCTCATCGGAAATAGGCCTCATCTCGCCTGGAAGGGAGAACTTCCTGGATTTTCTCGAGTTGCGGCAGGTGTTCTCGAGTTAAGACGGGGACCTCAGGGACCCGCCCTGGTGGCCTCAGGAGAGGCCAGTCCCCATGCGAGGTGCTAGGGGGCCTCTCGGGATTCCTCTCCCGTCGATACCGGGGCCAAAAAGCTTGTGTGGAGTCAGGGCCGGAACCGAGGATTCCTCTCAGGGGCTGACATGGATCTTTGGGTACTTCTGGAGTCTCCCCAGGGGAGTCAGGCCTCGACTCGAGTGGGGGCATGCACGTGCGCTTTCCTTCCAGGCTGTAGCAGCAATGTCACGCTTCCCGTGGCGTGTATCAAAGGATCTGTGGTTTTCCCTCGAGGCTTTCCCACAGGGCTGTCCCACGTGCCACCGTGGTGTGAGTCGATCCTCGGCGTGAAAGATGAGCCAGTGCAGGGCAAAGAGGTTCCTCTGGAATGGACTGAGACATCTGGGGGACTCTTGGAATGGTGGTACGACCATGGAGTTCCTCTCGCCTTTCCTGTTGAGAGTGCCTCCTCTTGAGATGCGACGGGAACGCCGGGAAATCTTCCCCGTTGAAAGCAGGGAAAGGATCCATCATCTCGAGCTCCGAGGGGGAAACGGGGCTCCTTTGGATGTGGGCGGGACCATCGTGCTTCCTCTCGAGTGGAGACGGGTATGGCGGTGAACTTCTTGAGTTGCAGCAAGGGTGTGAAAGACCCTTTCGAAGTTCCAGAGGTTAGGTGTCATTAGTCTCCAGACGCCTCATCGGAAATAGGCCTCATCTCGTTTGGAAGGGAGAACTTCCTGGATTTTCTCGAGTTGGGGCAGGTGTTCTCGAGTTACGACGGGGACCTCAGGGACCCGCCCTGGTGGCCTCAGGAGAGGCCAGTCCCCATGGGAGTTGCTAGGGGGCCTCTCGGGATTCCTCTCCCATCGATACCGGGGCCAAAAACATTGTATGGAGTCAGGGCCGGAACCGAGGATTCCTCTCAGGGGCTGACATGGATCTTTGGGTTCTTCTGGAGTCCACCCAGGGGAGTCAGGCCTCGTCTCGAGTGGGGGCATGCACGTGCGCTTTCCTTCCAGGCTGTAGCAGCAATGTCACGCTTCCAGTCGCGTGGATCAAAGGATCTGTGGTTTTCCCTCGAGGCTTTCCCTCGAGGCTTTCCCACAGGGCTGTCCCACGTGCCACCGTGGTGTGAGTCGATCCTCGGCGTGAAAGATGAGCCAGTGCAGGGCAAAGAGGTTCCTCTGGAATGGACTGAGACATCTGGGGGACTCTTGGAATGGTGGTACGACCATGGAGTTCCTCTCGCCTTTCCTGTTGAGAGTGCCTCCTCTTGAGATGCGACGGGAACGCCGGGAATTCTTTCCCGTTGAAAGCAGGAAAAGGATCCCTTATCTCGAGCTACGAGGGGGAAACGGGGCTCCTCTGGATGTGGGCGGGACCATCGTGCTTCCTCTCTAGTGGAGACGGGAATGGTGGTGAACTTCTTGAGTTGCAGCAAGGGTGTGAAAGACCCATTCGAAGTTCCAGAGGTTAGGTGTCATTAGTCTCCAGACGCCACATAGGAAATAGGCCTCATCTCGCCAGGAAGGGAGAACTTCCTGGATTTTCTCGAGTTGCGGCAGGTGATCTCAAGTTACGACGGGGACCTCAGGAACCCGCCCTGGTGGCCTCAGGAGAGGCCAGTCCCTATGCGAGTTGCTAGGGGGCCTCTCGGGATTCCTCTCCCGTCGATACCGGGGCCAAAAACCTTGTATGGAGTCAGGGCCGGAACCGAGGATTCCTCTCAGGGGCTGACATGGATCTTTGGGTATTTCTGGAGTCTCCCCAGGGGAGTCAGGCCTCGTCTCGAGTGGGGGCATGCACGTGCACTTTCCTCCCAGGCTGTAGCAGCAATGTCAGGCTTCCCGTCGCGTGGATCAAAGGATCTGTGGTTTTCCCTCGAGGCTTTCCCACAGGGCTGTCCCACGTGCCACCGTGGTGTGAGTCGATCCTCGGCGTGAAAGATGAGCCAGTGCAGGACAAAGAGGTTCCTCTGGAATGGACTGAGATATCTGGGGGACTCTTGGAATGGTGGTACGACCATGGAGTTCCTCTCGCCTTTCCTGTTGAGAGTGCCTCCTCTTGAGATGCGACGGGAACGCCGGGAACTCTTTCCCTTTGAAACCAGGGAAAGGATCCCTCATCTCGAGCTACGAGGAGAAAACGGGGCTCCTCTGGATGTGGGCGGGACCATCGTGCTTCATCTCGAGTGGAGACGGGTATGGTGGTGAACTTCTTGAGTTGCAGCAAGGGTGTGAAAGACCCTTTCGAAGTTCCAGAGGTTACGTGTCAGTCTCCAGATGCCTCATCGGAAATAGACCTCTTCTCGCCTGGAAGGGAGAACTTCCTGGATTTTCTCGAGGTGCGGCAGGTGTTCTCGAGTTACGACGGGTACCAAAGGGACCCGCCCTGATGGCCTCAGGAGAGGCCAGTCCCCATGCGAGTTGCTAGGGGGCCTCTCGGGATTCCTCTCCCGTCGATACTAGGGCCAAAAACCTTGTGTGGAGTCAGGGCCGGAACCGAGGATTCCTCACAGGGGTGACATGGATCTTTGGGTACTTCTGGAGTCTCCCCAGGGGAGTCAGGACTCGTCTCGAGTCGGGGCATGCACGTGCGCTTTACTTCCAGGCTGTAGCAGCAATGTCACGCTTCCCGTCGCGTGCATCAAAGGATCTGTGGTTTTCCCTCGAGGCTTTCCCACAGGGCTGTCCCACGTGCCACCGTGGTGTGAGTCGATCCTCGGCGTGAAAGATGTGCCAGTGCAGGGCAAAGAGGTTCCTCTGGAATGGACTGAGACATCTGGGGGACTCTTGGAATGGTGGTACGACCATGGAGTTCCTCTCGCCTTTCCTGTTGAGAGTGCCTCCTCTTGAGATGCGACGGGAACGCCGGGAATTCTTTCCCGTTGAAAGCAGGGAAAGGATCCCTCATCTCGAGCTACGAGGGGGAAACGGGGCTCCTCTGGATGTGGGCGGGACCATCGTGCTTCCTCTCGAGTGGAGACGCATATGGCGGTGAACTTCTTGAGTTGCAGCAAGGGTGTGAAAGACCCTTTCGAAGTTCCAGAGTTTAGGTGTCATTAGTCTCCAGACGCCTCATCGGAAATAGGCCTCATCTCGCCTGGAAGGGAGAACTTCCTGGATTTTCTCGAGTTGCGGCAGGTGTTCTCGAGTTACGACGGGGACCTCAGGGACCCGCCCTGGTGGCCTCTGGAGAGGCCAGTCCCCATGGGAGTTGCTAGGGGGCCTCTCGGGATTCCTCTCCCGTCGATACAGGGGCCAAAAACCTTGTGTGGAGTCAGGGGCGGAACCGAGGATTCCTCTCAGGGGCTGACATGGATCTTTGGGTATTTCTGGAGTCTCCCCAAGGGAGTCAGGGCTCGTCTCGAGTTGGGGCATGCACGTGCGCTTTCCTTCCAGGCTGTAGCAGGAATGTCACGCTTCCCGTCGCATGGATCAAAGGATCTGTGGTTTTCCCTCGAGGCTTTCCCTCGAGGCTTTCCCACAGGGCTGTCCCACGTGCCACCGTGGTGTGAGTCGATCCTCGGCGTGAAAGATGAGCCAGTGCAGGGCAAAGAGGTTCCTCTGGAATGGACTGAGACATCTGGGGGACTCGTGGAATGGTGGTACGACCATGGAGTTCCTCTCGCCTTTCCTGTTGAGAGTGCCACCTCTTGAGATGCGACGGGAACGCCGGGAATTCTTTCCCGTTGAAAGCAGGGAAAGGATCCCTCATTTCGAGCCACGAGGGGGAAACGGGGCTCCTCTGGATGTGGGCGGGACCATCGTGCTTCCTCTCGAGTGGAGACGGGTATGGCGGTGAACTTCTTGAGTTGCAGCAAGGGTGTGAAAGACCCTTTCGAAGTCCCAGAGGTTAGGTGTCATTAGTCTCCAGACGCCTCATCGGAAATAGGCCTCATCTCGCCTGGAAGGGAGAACTTCCTGGATTTTCTCGAGTTGGGGCAGGTGTTCTCGAGTTACGACGGGGACCTCAGGGACCCGCCCTGGTGGCCTCAGGAGAGGCCAGTACCCATGCGAGGTGCTAGGGGGCCTCTCGGGATTCCTCTCCCGTCGATACCGGGGCCAAAAACCTTGTGTGGAGTCAGGGCCGGAACCGAGGATTCCTCTCAGGGGCTGACATGGATCTTTGGGTACTTCTGGAGTCTCCCCAGGGGAGTCAGGCCTCGTCTCGAGTGGGGGCATGCACGTGGGCTTTCCTTCCAGGCTGTAGCAGCAATGTCACGCTTCCCGAGGCGTGGATCAAAGGATCTGTGGTTTTCCCTCGAGGCTTTCCCACAGGGCTGTCCCACGTGCCACAGTGGTGTGAGTCGATCCTCGGCGTGAAAGATGAGCCAGTGCAGGGCAAAGAGGTTCCTCTGGAATGGACTGAGACATCTGGGGGACTCTTGGAATGGTGGTACGACCATGGAGTTCCTCTCGCCTTTCCTGTTGAGAGTGCCTCCTCTTGAGATGCGACGGGAACGCCGGGAATACTTTCCCGATGAAAGCAGGGAAAGGAGCCCTCATCTTGAGCTACGAGGGGGAAACGGGGCTCCTCTGGATGTGGGCGGGACCATCGTGCTTCCTCTCGAGTGGAGACGGGTATGGCGGTGAACTTCTTGAGTTGCAGCAAGGGTGTGAAAGACCCTTTCGAAGTTCGAGAGGTTAGGTGTCATTAGTCTCCAGACGCCTCATCGGAAATAGGCCTCATCTCGCCTGGAAGGGAGAACTTCCTGGATTTTCTCGAGTTGCGGCAGGTGTTCTCGAGTTACGACGGGGACCTCAGGGACCCGCCCTGGTGGCCTCAGGAGAGGCCAGTCCCCATGCCAGGTGCTAGGGGGCCTCTCGGGATTCCTCTCCCGTCGATACCGGGGCCAAAAACCTTGTGTGCAGTCAGGGCCGGAACCGAGGATTCCTCTCAGGGGCTGACATGGATCTTTGGGTACTTCTGGAGTCTCCCCACGGGAGTCAGGCCTCGTCTCGAGTGGGGGCATGCACGTGCGCTTTCCTTCCAGGCTGTAGCAGCAATGTCACGCTTCCCGTCGCGTGGATCAAAGGATCTGTGGTATTCCCTCGAGGCTTTCCCTCGAGGCTTTCCCACAGGGCTGTCCCACGTGCCACCGTGGTGTGAGTCGATCCTCGGCGTGAAAGATGTGCCAGTGCAGGGCAAAGAGGTTCCTCTGGAATGGACTGAGACATCTGGGGGACTCTTGGAATGGTGGTACGACCATGGAGTTCCTCTCGCCTTTCCTGTTGAGAGTGCCTCCTCTTGAGATGCGACGGGAACGCCGGGAATTCTTTCCCGTTGAAAGCAGGGAAAGGATCCCTCATCTCGAGCTACGAGGGGGAAACGGGGCTCCTCTGGATGTGGGCGGGACCATCGTGCTTCCTCTCGAGTGGAGACGCATATGGCGGTGAACTTCTTGAGTTGCAGCAAGGGTGTGAAAGACCCTTTCGAAGTTCCAGAGTTTAGGTGTCATTAGTCTCCAGACGCCTCATCGGAAATAGGCCTCATCTCGCCTGGAAGGGAGAACTTCCTGGATTTTCTCGAGTTGCGGCAGGTGTTCTCGAGTTACGACGGGGACCTCAGGGACCCGCCCTGGTGGCCTCTGGAGAGGCCAGTCCCCATGGGAGTTGCTAGGGGGCCTCTCGGGATTCCTCTCCCTTCGATACAGGGGCCAAAAACCTTGTGTGGAGTCAGGGGCGGAACCGAGGATTCCTCTCAGGGGCTGACATGGATCTTTGGGTATTTCTGGAGTCTCCCCAAGGGAGTCAGGGCTCGTCTCGAGTTGGGGCATGCACGTGCGCTTTCCTTCCAGGCTGTAGCAGGAATGTCACGCTTCCCGTCGCATGGATCAAAGGATCTGTGGTTTTCCCTCGAGGCTTTCCCTCGAGGCTTTCCCACAGGGCTGTCCCACGTGCCACCGTGGTGTGAGTCGATCCTCGGCGTGAAAGATGAGCCAGTGCAGGGCAAAGAGGTTCCTCTGGAATGGACTGAGACATCTGGGGGACTCGTGGAATGGTGGTACGACCATGGAGTTCCTCTCGCCTTTCCTGTTGAGAGTGCCACCTCTTGAGATGCGACGGGAACGCCGGGAATTCTTTCCCGTTGAAAGCAGGGAAAGGATCCCTCATTTCGAGCCACGAGGGGGAAACGGGGCTCCTCTGGATGTGGGCGGGACCATCGTGCTTCCTCTCGAGTGGAGACGGGTATGGCGGTGAACTTCTTGAGTTGCAGCAAGGGTGTGAAAGACCCTTTCGAAGTCCCAGAGGTTAGGTGTCATTAGTCTCCAGACGCCTCATCGGAAATAGGCCTCATCTCGCCTGGAAGGGAGAACTTCCTGGATTTTCTCGAGTTGGGGCAGGTGTTCTCGAGTTACGACGGGGACCTCAGGGACCCGCCCTGGTGGCCTCAGGAGAGGCCAGTACCCATGCGAGGTGCTAGGGGGCCTCTCGGGATTCCTCTCCCGTCGATACCGGGGCCAAAAACCTTGTGTGGAGTCAGGGCCGGAACCGAGGATTCCTCTCAGGGGCTGACATGGATCTTTGGGTACTTCTGGAGTCTCCCCAGGGGAGTCAGGCCTCGTCTCGAGTGGGGGCATGCACGTGGGCTTTCCTTCCAGGCTGTAGCAGCAATGTCACGCTTCCCGAGGCGTGGATCAAAGGATCTGTGGTTTTCCCTCGAGGCTTTCCCACAGGGCTGTCCCACGTGCCACAGTGGTGTGAGTCGATCCTCGGCGTGAAAGATGAGCCAGTGCAGGGCAAAGAGGTTCCTCTGGAATGGACTGAGACATCTGGGGGACTCTTGGAATGGTGGTACGACCATGGAGTTCCTCTCGCCTTTCCTGTTGAGAGTGCCTCCTCTTGAGATGCGACGGGAACGCCGGGAATACTTTCCCGATGAAAGCAGGGAAAGGAGCCCTCATCTTGAGCTACGAGGGGGAAACGGGGCTCCTCTGGATGTGGGCGGGACCATCGTGCTTCCTCTCGAGTGGAGACGGGTATGGCGGTGAACTTCTTGAGTTGCAGCAAGGGTGTGAAAGACCCTTTCGAAGTTCGAGAGGTTAGGTGTCATTAGTCTCCAGACGCCTCATCGGAAATAGGCCTCATCTCGCCTGGAAGGGAGAACTTCCTGGATTTTCTCGAGTTGCGGCAGGTGTTCTCGAGTTACGACGGGGACCTCAGGGACCCGCCCTGGTGGCCTCAGGAGAGGCCAGTCCCCATGCCAGGTGCTAGGGGGCCTCTCGGGATTCCTCTCCCGTCGATACCGGGGCCAAAAACCTTGTGTGCAGTCAGGGCCGGAACCGAGGATTCCTCTCAGGGGCTGACATGGATCTTTGGGTACTTCTGGAGTCTCCCCACGGGAGTCAGGCCTCGTCTCGAGTGGGGGCATGCACGTGCGCTTTCCTTCCAGGCTGTAGCAGCAATGTCACGCTTCCCGTCGCGTGGATCAAAGGATCTGTGGTATTCCCTCGAGGCTTTCCCTCGAGGCTTTCCCACAGGGCTGTCCCACGTGCCACCGTGGTGTGAGTCGATCCTCGGCGTGAAAGATGAGCCAGTGCAGGGCAAAGAGGTTCCTCTGGAATGGACTGAGACATCTGGGGGACTCTTGGAATGGTGGTACGACCATGGAGTTCCTCTCGCCTTTCCTGTTGAGAGTGCCTCCTCTTGAGATACAACGGGAACACCGGGAATACTTTCCCGTTGAAAGCAGGGAAAGGATCCCTCATCTCGAGCTAAGAGGGGGAAACGGGGCTCCTCTGGATGTGGGCGGGACGATCGTGCTTCCTCTCGAGTGGAGACGGGTATGGCGGTGAACTTCTTGAGTAGCAGCAAGGGTGTGAAAGACCCTTTCGAAGTTCCAGAGGTTAGGTGTCATTAGTCTCCAGACGCCTCATTGGAAATAGGCCTCATCTGACCTGAAAGGGAGAACTTCCTGGATTTTCTCGAGTTGCGGCAGGTGTTCTCGAGTTACGACGGGGACCTCAGGGACCCGCCCTGGTGGCCTCAGGAGAGGCCAGTCCCCATGCGAGTTGCTAGGGGGCCTCTCGGGATTCCTCTCCCGTCGATACCGGGGCCAAGAACCTTGTGTGGAGTCAGGGCCCGAACCGAGGATTCCTCTCAGGGGCTGACATGGATCTTTGGGTACTTCTGGAGTCTCCCCACTGGAGTCAGGCCTCGTTTCGAGTGGGGGCATGCACGAGCGCTTTTCTTCCAGGCTGTAGCAGCAATGTCACGCTTCCCGTTGCGTGGATCAAAGGATCTGTGGTTTTCCCTCGAGGCTTTCCCTCGAGGCTTTGCCACAGGGCTGTCCCACGTGCCACCGTGGTGTGAGTCGATCCTCGGCGTGAATGATGAGCCAGTGCAGGGCAAAGAGGTTCCTCTGGAATGGACTGAGACATCTGGGGGACTCTTGGAATGGTGGTACGACCATGGAGTTCCTCTCGCCTTTCCTGTTGAGAGTGCCTCCTCTTGAGATGCGACGGGAACGCCGGGAATTCTTTCCCGTTGAAAGCAGGGAAAGGATCCCTCATCTCGAGCTACGAGGGGGAAACGGGGCTCCTCTGGATGTGGGCGGGACCATCGTGCTTCCTCTCGAGTGGAGACGCATATGGCGGTGAACTTCTTGAGTTGCAGCAAGGGTGTGAAAGACCCTTTCGAAGTTCCAGAGTTTAGGTGTCATTAGTCTCCAGACGCCTCATCGGAAATAGGCCTCATCTCGCCTGGAAGGGAGAACTTCCTGGATTTTCTCGAGTTGCGGCAGGTGTTCTTGAGTTACGACGGGGACCTCAGGGACCCGCCCTGGTGGCCTCTGGAGAGGCCAGTCCCCATGGGAGTTGCTAGGGGGCCTCTCGGGATTCCTCTCCCGTCGATACCGGGGCCAAAAACCTTGTGTGGAGTCAGGGGCGGAACCGAGGATTCCTCTCAGGGGCTGACATGGATCTTTGGGTATTTCTGGAGTCTCCCCAAGGGAGTCAGGGCTCGTCTCGAGTTGGGGCATGCACGTGCGCTTTCCTTCCAGGCTGTAGCAGGAATGTCACGCTTCCCGTCGCATGGATCAAAGGATCTGTGGTTTTCCCTCGAGGCTTTCCCTCGAGGCTTTCCCACAGAGCTGTCCCACGTGCCACCGTGGTGTGAGTCGATCCTCGGCGTGAAAGATGAGCCAGTACAGGGCAAAGAGGTTCCTCTGGAATGGACTGAGACATCTGGGGGACTCGTGGAATGGTGGTACGACCATGGAGTTCCTCTCGCCTTTCCTGTTGAGAGTGCCACCTCTTGAGATGCGACGGGAACGCCGGGAATTCTTTCCCGTTGAAAGCAGGGAAAGGATCCCTCATTTCGAGCCACGAGGGGGAAACGGGGCTCCTCTGGATGTGGGCGGGACCATCGTGCTTCCTCTCGAGTGGAGACGGGTATGGCGGTGAACTTCTTGAGTTGCAGCAAGGGTGTGAAAGACCCTTTCGAAGTCCCAGAGGTTAGGTGTCATTAGTCTCCAGACGCCTCATCGGAAATAGGCCTCATCTCGCCTGGAAGGGAGAACTTCCTGGATTTTCTCGAGTTGCGGCAGGTGTTCTCGAGTTACGACGGGGACCTCAGGGACCCGCCCTGGTGGCCTCAGGAGAGGCCAGTACCCATGCGAGGTGCTAGGGGGCCTCTCGGGATTCCTCTCCCGTCGATACCGGGGCCAAAAACCTTGTGTGGAGTCAGGGCAGGAACCGAGGATTCCTCTCAGGGGCTGACATGGATCTTTGGGTACTTCTGGAGTCTCCCCAGGGGAGTCAGGCCGCGTCTCGAGTGGGGGCATGCACGTGGGCTTTCCTTCCAGGCTGTAGCAGCAATGTCACGCTTCCCGTGGCGTGGATCAAAGGATCTGTGGTTTTCCCTCGAGGCTTTCCCACAGGGCTGTCCCACGTGCCACAGTGGTGTGAGTCGATCCTCGGCGTGAAAGATGAGCCAGTGCAGGGCAAAGAGGTTCCTCTGGAATGGACTGAGACATCTGGGGGACTCTTGGAATGGTGGTACGACCATGGAGTTCCTCTCGCCTTTCCTGTTGAGAGTGCCTCCTCTTGAGATGCGACGGGAACGCCGGGAATTCTTTCCCGATGAAAGCAGGGAAAGGAGCCCTCATCTTGAGCTACGAGGGGGAAACGGGGCTCCTCTGGATGTGGGCGGGACCATCGTGCTTCCTCTCGAGTGGAGACGGGTATGGCGGTGAACTTCTTGAGTTGCAGCAAGGGTGTGAAAGACCCTTTCGAAGTTCGAGAGGTTAGGTGTCATTAGTCTCCAGACGCCTCATCGGAAATAGGCCTCATCTCGCCTGGAAGGGAGAACTTCCTGGATTTTCTCGAGTTGCGGCAGGTGTTCTCGAGTTACGACGGGGACCTCAGGGACCCGCCCTGGTGGCCTCAGGACAGGCCAGTCCCCATGCCAGGTGCTAGGGGGCCTCTCGGGATTCCTCTCCCGTCGATACCGGGGCCAAAAACCTTGTGTGCAGTCAGGGCCGGAACCGAGGATTCCTCTCAGGGGCTGACATGGATCTTTGGGTACTTCTGGAGTCTCCCCACGGGAGTCAGGCCTCGTCTCGAGTGGGGGCATGCACGTGCGCTTTCCTTCCAGGCTGTAGCAGCAATGTCACGCTTCCCGTCGCGTGGATCAAAGGATCTGTGGTATTCCCTCGAGGCTTTCCCTCGAGGCTTTCCCACAGGGCTGTCCCACGTGCCACCGTGGTGTGAGTCGATCCTCGGCGTGAAAGATGAGCCAGTGCAGGGCAAAGAGGTTCCTCTGGAATGGACTGAGACATCTGGGGGACTCTTGGAATGGTGGTACGACCATGGAGTTCCTCTCGCCTTTCCTGTTGAGAGTGCCTCCTCTTGAGATACAACGGGAACACCGGGAATACTTTCCCGTTGAAAGCAGGGAAAGGATCCCTCATCTCGAGCTAAGAGGGGGAAACGGGGCTCCTCTGGATGTGGGCGGGACCATCGTGCTTCCTCTCGAGTGGAGACGGGTATGGCGGTGAACTTCTTGAGTTGCAGCAAGGGTGTGAAAGACCCTTTCGAAGTTCGAGAGGTTAGGTGTCATTAGTCTCCAGACGCCTCATCGGAAATAGGCCTCATCTCGCCTGGAAGGGAGAACTTCCTGGATTTTCTCGAGTTGCGGCAGGTGTTCTCGAGTTACGACAGGGACCTCAGGGACCCGCCCTGGTGGCCTCAGGAGAGGCCCGTCCCCATGCGAGGTGCTAGGGAGCCTCTCGGGATTCCTCTCCCGTCGATACCAAGGCCAAAAACCTTGTGTGGAGTCAGGGTCGGAACCGAGGATTCCTCTCAGGGGCTTATATGGATCTTTGGGTACTTCTGGAGTCTCGCCAGGGGAGACAGGCCTCGTCTCGAGTGGGGGCATGCACGTGCGCTTTCCTTCCAGGCTGTAGCAGCAATGTCACGCTTCCCGTCGCGTGGATCAAAGGATCTGTGGTTTTCCCTCGAGGCTTTCCCTCGAGGCTTTCCCACAGGGCTGTCCCACGTGCCTCCGTGGTGTGAGTCGATCCTCGGCGTGAAAGATGAGCCAGTGCAGGGCAAAGAGGTTCCTTTGGAATAGACTGAGACATCTGGGGGACTCTAGGAATGGTGGTACGACCATGGAGTTCCTCTCGCCTTTCCTGTTGAGAGTGCCTCCTCTTGAGATGCGAAGGGAACGCCGGGAATTCCTTCCCGTTGAAAGCAGGAAAGGATCCCTCATCTCGAGCTCCGAGAGGGAAACGGGGCTCCTCTGGATGTGGGCGGGACCATCGTGCTTCCTCTCGAGTGGAGACGGGTATGGCGGTGAACTTCTTGAGTTGCAGCAAGGGTGTGAAAGACCCTTTCGAAGTTCCAGAGGTTAGGTGTCATTAGTCTCCAGACGCCTCATCGGAAATAGGCCTCATCTCGCCTGAAAGGGAGAACTTCCTGGATTTTCTCGAGTTGCGGCAGGTGTTCTCGAGTTACGACGGGGACCTCAGGGACCCGCCCTGGTGGCCTCAGGAGAGGCCAGTCCCCATGCGAGGTGCTACGGGGCCTCTCGGGATTCCTCTCCCGTCGATACCGGGGCCAAAAACCTTGTGTGGAGTCAGGGCCGGAACCGAGGATTCCTCTCAGGGGCTGACATGGATCTTTGGGTACTTCTGGAGTCTCCCCAGGGGAGTTAGGACTCTTCTCGAGTGGGAGCATGCACGTGCGCTTTCCTTCCCGGCTGTAGCAGCAATGTCACGCTTCCCGTCGCGTGGATCAAAGGATCTGTGGTTTTCCCTCGAGGCTTTCCCACAGGGCTGTCCCACGTGCCACCGTGGTGTGAGTCGATCCTCGGCGTGAAAGATGAGCCAGTGCAGGGCAAAGAGGTTCCTCTGGAATGGACTGAGACATCTGGGGGACTCTTGGAATGGTGGTACGACCATGGAGTTCCTCTCGCCTTTCCTGTTGAGAGTGCCTCCTCTTGAGATGCGACGGGAACGCCGGGAATTCTTCCCCGTTGAAAGCAGGGAAAGGATCCATCATCTCGAGCTCCGAGGGGGAAACGGGGCTCCTTTGGATGTGGGCGGGTCCATCATGCTTCCTCTCGAGTGGAGACGGGTATGGCGGTGAACTTCTTGAGTTGCAGCAAGGGTGTGAAAGACCCTTTCGAAGTTCCAGAGGTTAGGTATCATTAGTCTCCAAACGCCTCATCGGAAATAGGCCTCATCTCGCCTGGAAGGGAGAACTTCCTGGATTTTCTCGAGTTGGGGCAGGTGTTCTCGAGTTACGACGGGGACCTCAGGGACCCGCCCTGGTGGCCTCCGGAGAGGCCAGTCCCCATGCGAGTTGCTAGGGGGCCTCTCGGGATTCCTCTCCCGTCGATACCGGGGCCAAAAACTTTGTATGGAGTCAGGGCCGGAACCGAGGATTCCTCTCAGGGGCTGACATGGATCTTTGGGTACTTCTGGAGTCTCCCCAGGTTAGTCAGGCCTCGTCTCGAGTGGGGGCATGCACGTGTGCTTTCCTTCCAGGCTGTAGCAGCAATGTCACGCTTCCCGTCGCGTGGATCAAAGGATCTGTGGTTTTCCCTCGAGGCTTTCCCTCGAGGCTTTCCCACAGGGCTGTCCCACGTGCCTCCGTGGTGTGAGTCGATCCTCTGCGTGAAAGATGAGCCAGTGCAGGGCAAAGAGCTTCCTCTGGAATGGACTGAGACATCTGGGGGACTCTTGGAATGGTGGTACGACCATGGAGTTCCTCTCGCCTTTCCTGTTGAGAGTGCCTCCTCTTGAGATGCGACGGGAACGCCGGGAATTCTTTCCCGTTGAAAGCAGGCAAAGGATCCCTCATCTCGAGCTACGAGGGGGAAACGGGGCTCCTCTGGATGTGGGCGGGACCATCCTGCTTCCTCTTTATTGGAGACGGGTATGGAAGTGAACTTCTTGAGTTGCAGCAAGGGTGAGAAAGACCCTTTCGAAGTTCCAGAGGTTAGGTGTCATTAGTCTCCAGACGCCTCATCGGAAATAGGCCTCATCTCGCCTGGAAGGGAGAACTTCCTGGATTTTATCGAGATGCGGCAGGTGTTCTCGAGTTACGACGGGGACCTCAGGGACCCGCCCTGGTGGCCTCAGGAGAGGCCAGTCCACATGCGAGTTGCTAGGGGGCCTCTCGGGATTCCTCTCCCGTCGATACCGGGGCCAAAAACCTTGTGTGGAGTCAGGGCCGGAAACGAGGATTCCTCTAGGGGCTGACATGGATCTTTGGGTACTTCTGGAGTCTCCGCAGGGGAGTCAGGCCTCGTCTCGAGTGGGGGCATGCACGTGCGTTTTCTTTCCAGGCTGTAGCAGCAATGTCACGCTTCCCTTCGCGTGGATCAAAGGATCTGTGGTTTTCCCTCGAGGCTTTCCCACAGGGCTGTCCCACGTGCCACCGTGGTGTGAGTCGATCCTCGGCGTGAAAGATGAGCCAGTGCAGGGCAAAGAGGTTCCTCTGGAATGGACTGAGACATCTGGGGGACTCTTGGAATGGTGGTACGACCATGGAGTTCCTCTCGCCTTTCCTGTTGAGAGTGCCTCCTCTTGAGATGCGACGGGAACTCCGGGAATTCTTTCCCGTAGAAAGCAGGCAAAGGATCCCTCATCTCGAGCTACGAGGGGGAAACGGGGCTCCTCTGGATGTGGGCGGGACCATCGTGCTTCCTCTCGAGTGGAGACGGGTATGGCAGTGAACTTCTTGAGTTGCAGCAAGGGTGTGAAAGACCCTTTCGAAGTTCCAGAGGTTAGGTGTCATTAGTCTCCAGACGCCTCATCGGAAATAGGCCTCATCTCGCCTGGAAGGGAGAACTTCCTGGATTTTCTCGAGTTGCGGCAGGTGTTCTCGAGTTACGACGGGGACCTCAGGGACCCGCCCTGGTGGCCTCAGGAGTGGCCACTCACCATGCGAGTTGCTAGGGGGCCTCTCGGGATTCCTCTCTCGTCGATACCGGGGCCAAAAACCTTGTGTGGAGTCAGGGCCAGAACCGAGGATTCCTCTCAGGGGCTGATATGGATCTTTGGGTACTTCTGGAGTCTTGCCAGGGGAGACAGGCCTCGTCTCGTGAGGGGGCATGCACGTGCACTTTCCTTCCAGGCTGTAGCAGCAATGTCACGCTTCCCGTCGCGTGGATCAAAGGATCTGTGGTTTTCCCTCGAGGCTTTCCCACAGGGCTGTCCCACGTGCCACCGTGGTGTGAGTCGATCCTCGGCGTGAAAGATGAGCCAGTGCAGGGCAAAGAGGTTCCTCTGGAATGGACTGAGACATCTGGGGGACTCTTGGAATGGTGGTACGACCATGGAGTTCCTCTCGCCTTTCCTGTTGAGAGTGCCTCCTCTTGAGATGCGATGGGAACGCCGGGAATTCTTTCCCGTTGAAAGCAGGCAAAGGATCCCTCATCTCGAGCTACGAGGGGGAAACGGGGCTCCTCTGGATGTGGGCGGGACCATCCTGCTTCCTCTCGAGTGGAGACGGGTATGGAGGTGAACTTCTTGAGTTGCAGCAAGGGTGTGAAAGACCCTTTCGAAGTTCCAGAGGTTAGGTGTCATTAGTCTCCAGACGCCTCATCGGAAATAGGATTCTTCTCGCCTGGAAGGGAGAACTTCCTGGATTTTCTCGAGATGCGGCAGGTGTTCTCGAGTTACGACGGGGACATCAGGGACCCGCCCTGGTGGCCTCAGGAGAGGCCAGTCCACATGCGAGTTGCTAGGGGGCCTCTCGGGATTCCTCTCCCGTCGATACCGGGGCCAAAAACATTGTGTGGAGTCAGGGCCGGAACCGAGGATTCCTCTCAGGGGCTGACATGGAACTTTGGGTACTTCTGGAGTCTCCGCAGGGGAGTCAGGCCTCGTCTCGAGTGGGGGCATGCACGTGCGCTATCCTTCCAAGCTGTAGCAGCAATGTCACGCTTCTCGACCCATGGATCAAAGGATCTGTGGTTTTCCCTCCAGGCTTTCCCACAGGGCTGTCCCACGTGCCACCGTGGTGTGAGTCGATCTTCGGCGTGAAAGATGAGCCAGTGCAGGGCAAAGAGGTTCCTCTGGAATGGACTGATACATCTGGGGGACTCTTGGAATGGTGGTACGATCATGGAGTTCCTCTCGCCTTTCCTGTTGAGAGTGCCTCCTCTTGAGATGCGACGGGAACGCCTGGAATTCTTTCCCGTTGAAAGCAGGGAAAGGATCCCTCATCTCGAGCTACGAGGGGGAAACGGGGCTCCTCTGGATGTGGGCGGGACCATCGTGCTTCCTCTCGAGTGGAGACGGGTATGGCGGTGAACTTCTTGAGTTGCAGCAAGGGTGTGAAAGACCCTTTCGAAGTTCCAGAGGTTAGGTGTCATTAGTCTCCAGACGCCTCATCGGAAGTAGGCCTCATCTCGCCTGGAAGGGAGAACTTCCTGGATTTTCTCGAGTTGCAGCAGGTGTTCTCGAGTTACGACGTGGACCTCAGGGACCCTCCCTGGTGGCCTCAGGAAAGGCCAGTCCCCATGCGAGTTGCTAGGGGGCCTCTCGGGATTCCTCTCCCGTCGATACCGGGGCCAAAAACCTTGTGTGGAGTCAGGGCCAGAACCGAGGATTCCTCTCAGGGGCTGATATGGATCTTTGGGTACTTCTGGAGTCTCGCCAGGGGAGACAGGCCTCGTCTCGTGAGGGGGCATGCACGTGCACTTTCCTTCCAGGCTGTAGCAGCAATGTCACGCTTCCCGTCGCGTGGATCAAAGGATCTGTGGTTTTCCCTCGAGGCTTTCCCTCGAGGCTTTCCACAGGGCTGTCCCACGTGCCACCGTGGTGTGAGTCGATCCTCGGCGTGAAAGATGAGCCAGTGCAGGGCAAAGAGTTTCCTCTGGAATGGACTGAGACATCTGGGGGACTCTTGGAATGGTGGTACGACCATGGAGTTCCTCTCGCCTTTCCTGTTGAGAGTGCCTCCTCTTGAGATGCGACGGGAACGCCGGGAATTTTTTCCCGTTGAAAGCAGGAAAAGGATCCCTCATCTCGAGCTACGAGGGGGAAACGGGGCTCCTCTGGATGTGGGCGGGACCATCGTGCTTCCTCTCGAGTGGAGACGGGTATGGCGGTGAACTTCTTGAGTTGCAGCAAGGGTGTGAAAGACCCTTTCGAAGTTCCAGAGGTTAGGTGTCATTAGTCTCCAGACGCCTCATCAGAAATAGGCCTCATCTCGCCTGGAAGGGAGAACTTCCTGGATTTTCTCGAGTTGCGGCAGGTGTTCTCGAGTTACGACGGGGACCTCTGGGACCCGCCTTGGTGGCCTCAGGAGAGGCCAGTCCCTATGCGAGTTGCTAGGGGGCCTCTCGGGATTCCTCTCCCGTCGATACCGGGGCCAAAAACCTTGTGTGGAGTCAGGGCCGGAACCGAGGATTCCTCTCAGGGGCTGACATGTATCTTTGGGTACTTCTGGAGTCTCCCCAGGGGAGTCAGGCCTCGTCTCGAGGGGGGCATGCACGTGCGCTTTCCTTCCAGGCTGTAGCAGCAATGTCACACTTCCCGTCGCGTGGATCATAGGATCTGTGGTTTTCCCTCGAAGCTTTCCCTCGAGGCTTTCCCACAGGGCTGTCCCACGTGCCTCCGTGGTGTGAGTCGATCCTCTGCGTGAAAGATGAGCCAGTGCAGGGCAAAGAGCTTCCTCTGGAATGGACTGAGACATCTGGGGGACTCTTGGAATGGTGGTACGACCATGGAGTTCCTCTCGCCTTTCCTGTTGAGAGTGCCTCCTCTTGAGATGCGACGGGAACGCCGGGAATTCTTTCCCGTTGAAAGCAGGCAAAGGATCCCTCATCTCGAGCTACGAGGGGGAAACGGGGCTCCTCTGGATGTGGTCGGGACCATCCTGCTTCCTCTCTAGTGGAGACGGGTATGGAAGTCAACTTCTTGAGTTGCAGCAAGGGTGTGAAAGACCCTTTCGAAGTTCCAGAGGTTAGGTGTCATTAGTCTCCAGACGCCTCATCGGAAATAGGCCTCATCTCGCCTGGAAGGGAGAACTTCCTGGATTTTCTCGAGATGCGGCAGGTGTTCTCGAGTTACGACGGGGACCTCAGGGACCCGCCCTGGTGGCCTCAGGAGAGGCCAGTCCACATGCGAGTTGCTAGGGGGCCTCTCGGGATTCCTCTCCCGTCGATACCGGGGCCAAAAACCTTGTGTGGAGTCAGGGCCGGAACCGAGGATTCCTCTCAGGGGCTGACATGGATCTTTGGGTACTTCTGGAGTCTCCGCAGGGGAGTCAGGCCTCGTCTCGAGTGGGGGCATGCACGTACGTTTTCTTTCCAGGCTGTAGCAGCAATGTCACGCTTCCCTTCGCGTGGATCAAAGGATCTGTGGTTTTCCCTCGAGGCTTTCCCACAGGGCTGTCCCACGTGCCACCGTGGTGTGAGTCGATCCTCGGCGTGAAAGATGAGCCAGTGCAGGGCAAAGAGGTTCCTCTGGAATGGACTGAGACATCTGGGGGACTCTTGGAATGGTGGTACGACCATGGAGTTCCTCTCGCCTTTCCTGTTGAGAGTGCCTCCTCTTGAGATGCGACGGGAACGCCGGGAATTTTTTCCCGTTGAAAGCAGGAAAAGGATCCCTCATCTCGAGCTACGAGGGGGAAACGGGGCTCCTCTGGATGTGGGCGGGACCATCGTGCTTCCTCTCGAGTGGAGACGGGTATGGCGGTGAACTTCTTGAGTTGCAGCAAGGGTGTGAAAGACCCTTTCGAAGTTCCAGAGGTTAGGTGTCATTAGTCTCCAGACGCCTCATCAGAAATAGGCCTCATCTCGCCTGGAAGGGAGAACTTCCTGGATTTTCTCGAGTTGCGGCAGGTGTTCTCGAGTTACGCCGGGGACCTCTGGGACCCGCCCTGGTGGCCTGAGGAGAGGCCAGTCCCTATGCGAGTTGCTAGGGGGCCTCTCGGGATTCCTCTCCCGTCGATACCGGGGCCAAAAACCTTGTGTGGAGTCAGGGCCGGAACCGAGGATTCCTCTCAGGGGCTGACATGGATCTTTGGGTACTTCTGGAGTCTCCCCAGGGGAGTCAGGCCTCGTCTCGAGGGGGGCATGCACGTGCGCTTTCCTTCCAGGCTGTAGCAGCAATGTCACGCTTCCCGTCGCGTGGATCATAGGATCTGTGGTTTTCCCTCGAGGCTTTCCCTCGAGGCTTTCCCACAGGGCTGTCCCACGTGCCACCGTGGTGTGAGTCGATCCTCGGCGTGAAAGATGAGCCAGTGCAGGGCAAAAAGCTTCCTCTGGAATGGACTGAGACATCTGGGGGACTCTTGGAATGGTGGTACGACCATGGAGTTCCTCTCGCCTTTCCTGTTGAGAGTGCCTCCTCTTGAGATGCGACGGGAACGCCGGGAATTCTTTCCCGTTGAAAGCAGGCAAAGGATCCCTCATCTCGAGCTATGAGGGGGAAACGGGGCTCCTCTGGATGTGGACGGGACCATCCTGCTTCCTCTCGAGTGGAGACGGGTATGGAAGTGAACTTCTTGAGTTGCAGCAAGGGTGTGAAAGACCCTTTCGAAGTTCTAGAGGTTAGGTGTCATTAGTCTCCAGACGCCTCATCGGAAATAGGCCTTATCTCGCCTGGAAGGGAGAACTTCCTGGATTTTCTCGAGATGGGGCAGGTGTTCTCGAGTTACGACGGGGACCTCAGGGACCCGCCCTGGTGGCCTCAGGAGAGGCCAGTCCACATGCGAGTTGCTAGGGGGACACGCGGGATTCCTCTCCCGTCGATACCGGGGCCAAAAACCTTGTGTGGAGTCAGGGCCGGAAACGAGGATTCCTCTCAGGGGCTGACATGGATCTTTGGGTACTTCTGGAGTCTCCGCAGGGGAGTCAGGCCTCGTCTCGAGTGGGGGCATGCACGTGCGTTTTCTTTCCAGGCTGTAGCAGCAATGTCACGCTTCCCGTCGCGTGGATCAAAGGATCTGTGGTTTTCCCTCGAGGCTTTCCCACAGGGCTGTCCCACGTGCCACCGTGGTGTGAGTCGATCCTCGGCGTGAAAGATGAGCCAGTGCAGGGCAAAGAGGTTCCTCTGGAATGGACTGAGACATCTGGGGGACTCTTGGAATGGTGGTACGACCATGGAGTTCCTCTCGCCTTTCCTGTTGAGAGTGCCTCCTCTTGAGATGCGACGGGAACTCCGGGAATTCTTTCCCGTAGAAAGCAGGCAAAGGATCCCTCATCTCGAGCTACGAGGGGGAAACGGGGCTCCTCTGGATGTGGGCGGGACCATCGTGCTTCCTCTCGAGTGGAGACGGGTATGGCAGTGAACTTCTTGAGTTGCAGCAAGGGTGTGAAAGACCCTTTCGAAGTTCCAGAGGTTAGGTGTCATTAGTCTCCAGACGCCTCATCGGAAATAGGCCTCATCTCGCCTGGAAGGGAGAACTTCCTGGATTTTCTCGAGTTGCGGCAGGTGTTCTCGAGTTACGACGGGGACCTCAGGGACCCGCCCTGGTGGCCTCAGGAGTGGCCACTCACCATGCGAGTTGCTAGGGGGCCTCTCGGGATTCCTCTCTCGTCGATACCGGGGCCAAAAACCTTGTGTGGAGTCAGGGCCAGAACCGAGGATTCCTCTCAGGGGCTGATATGGATCTTTGGGTACTTCTGGAGTCTTGCCAGGGGAGACAGGCCTCGTCTCGTGAGGGGGCATGCACGTGCACTTTCCTTCCAAGCTGTAGCAGCAATGTCACGCTTCCCGTCGCGTGGATCAAAGGATCTGTGGTTTTCCCTCGAGGCTTTCCCACAGGGCTGTCCCACGTGCCACCGTGGTGTGAGTCGATCCTCGGCGTGAAAGATGAGCCAGTGCAGGGCAAAGAGGTTCCTCTGGAATGGACTGAGACATCTGGGGGACTCTTGGAATGGTGGTACGACCATGGAGTTCCTCTCGCCTTTCCTGTTGAGAGTGCCTCCTCTTGAGATGCGATGGGAACGCCGGGAATTCTTTCCCGTTGAAAGCAGGCAAAGGATCCCTCATCTCGAGCTACGAGGGGGAAACGGGGCTCCTCTGGATGTGGGCGGGACCATCCTGCTTCCTCTCGAGTGGAGACGGGTATGGAGGTGAACTTCTTGAGTTGCAGCAAGGGTGTGAAAGACCCTTTCGAAGTTCCAGAGGTTAGGTGTCATTAGTCTCCAGACGCCTCATCGGAAATAGGATTCTTCTCGCCTGGAAGGGAGAACTTCCTGGATTTTCTCGAGATGCGGCAGGTGTTCTCGAGTTACGACGGGGACATCAGGGACCCGCCCTGGTGGCCTCAGGAGAGGCCAGTCCACATGCGAGTTGCTAGGGGGCCTCTCGGGATTCCTCTCCCGTCGATACCGGGGCCAAAAACATTGTGTGGAGTCAGGGCCGGAACCGAGGATTCCTCTCAGGGGCTGACATGGAACTTTGGGTACTTCTGGAGTCTCCGCAGGGGAGTCAGGCCTCGTCTCGAGTGGGGGCATGCACGTGCGCTATCCTTCCAAGCTGTAGCAGCAATGTCACGCTTCTCGACCCATGGATCAAAGGATCTGTGGTTTTCCCTCCAGGCTTTCCCACAGGGCTGTCCCACGTGCCACCGTGGTGTGAGTCGATCTTCGGCGTGAAAGATGAGCCAGTGCAGGGCAAAGAGGTTCCTCTGGAATGGACTGATACATCTGGGGGACTCTTGGAATGGTGGTACGATCATGGAGTTCCTCTCGCCTTTCCTGTTGAGAGTGCCTCCTCTTGAGATGCGACGGGAACGCCTGGAATTCTTTCCCGTTGAAAGCAGGGAAAGGATCCCTCATCTCGAGCTACGAGGGGGAAACGGGGCTCCTCTGGATGTGGGCGGGACCATCGTGCTTCCTCTCGAGTGGAGACGGGTATGGCGGTGAACTTCTTGAGTTGCAGCAAGGGTGTGAAAGACCCTTTCGAAGTTCCAGAGGTTAGGTGTCATTAGTCTCCAGACGCCTCATCGGAAGTAGGCCTCATCTCGCCTGGAAGGGAGAACTTCCTGGATTTTCTCGAGTTGCAGCAGGTGTTCTCGAGTTACGACGTGGACCTCAGGGACCCTCCCTGGTGGCCTCAGGAAAGGCCAGTCCCCATGCGAGTTGCTAGGGGGCCTCTCGGGATTCCTCTCCCGTCGATACCGGGGCCAAAAACCTTGTGTGGAGTCAGGGCCAGAACCGAGGATTCCTCTCAGGGGCTGATATGGATCTTTGGGTACTTCTGGAGTCTCGCCAGGGGAGACAGGAATCGTCTCGTGAGGGGGCATGCACGTGCACTTTCCTTCCAGGCTGTAGCAGCAATGTCACGCTTCCCGTCGCGTGGATCAAAGGATCTGTGGTTTTCCCTCGAGGCTTTCCCTCGAGGCTTTCCACAGGGCTGTCCCACGTGCCACCGTGGTGTGAGTCGATCCTCGGCGTGAAAGATGAGCCAGTGCAGGGCAAAGAGTTTCCTCTGGAATGGACTGAGACATCTGGGGGACTCTTGGAATGGTGGTACGACCATGGAGTTCCTCTCGCCTTTCCTGTTGAGAGTGCCTCCTCTTGAGATGCGACGGGAACGCCGGGAATTTTTTCCCGTTGAAAGCAGGAAAAGGATCCCTCATCTCGAGCTACGAGGGGGAAACGGGGCTCCTCTGGATGTGGGCGGGACCATCGTGCTTCCTCTCGAGTGGAGACGGGTATGGCGGTGAACTTCTTGAGTTGCAGCAAGGGTGTGAAAGACCCTTTCGAAGTTCCAGAGGTTAGGTGTCATTAGTCTCCAGACGCCTCATCAGAAATAGGCCTCATCTCGCCTGGAAGGGAGAACTTCCTGGATTTTCTCGAGTTGCGGCAGGTGTTCTCGAGTTACGACGGGGACCTCTGGGACCCGCCCTGGTGGCCTCAGGAGAGGCCAGTCCCTATGCGAGTTGCTAGGGGGCCTCTCGGGATTCCTCTCCCGTCGATACCGGGGCCAAAAACCTTGTGTGGAGTCAGGGCCGGAACCGAGGATTCCTCTCAGGGGCTGACATGGATCTTTGGGTACTTCTGGAGTCTCCCCAGGGGAGTCAGGCCTCGTCTCGAGGGGGGCATGCACGTGCGCTTTCCTTCCAGGCTGTAGCAGCAATGTCACACTTCCCGTCGCGTGGATCATAGGATCTGTGGTTTTCCCTCGAAGCTTTCCCTCGAGGCTTTCCCACAGGGCTGTCCCACGTGCCTCCGTGGTGTGAGTCGATCCTCTGCGTGAAAGATGAGCCAGTGCAGGGCAAAGAGCTTCCTCTGGAATGGACTGAGACATCTGGGGGACTCTTGGAATGGTGGTACGACCATGGAGTTCCTCTCGCCTTTCCTGTTGAGAGTGCCTCCTCTTGAGATGCGACGGGAACGCCGGGAATTCTTTCCCGTTGAAAGCAGGCAAAGGATCCCTCATCTCGAGCTACGAGGGGGAAACGGGGCTCCTCTGGATGTGGGCGGGACCATCCTGCTTCCTCTCTAGTGGAGACGGGTATGGAAGTCAACTTCTTGAGTTGCAGCAAGGGTGTGAAAGACCCTTTCGAAGTTCCAGAGGTTAGGTGTCATTAGTCTCCAGACGCCTCATCGGAAATAGGCCTCATCTCGCCTGGAAGGGAGAACTTCCTGGATTTTCTCGAGATGCGGCAGGTGTTCTCGAGTTACGACGGGGACCTCAGGGACCCGCCCTGGTGGCCTCAGGAGAGGCCAGTCCACATGCGAGTTGCTAGGGGGCCTCTCGGGATTCCTCTCCCGTCGATACCGGGGCCAAAAACCTTGTGTGGAGTCAGGGCCGGAACCGAGGATTCCTCTCAGGGGCTAACATGGATCTTTGGGTACTTCTGGAGTCTCCGCAGGGGAGTCAGGCCTCGTCTCGAGTGGGGGCATGCACGTACGTTTTCTTTCCAGGCTGTAGCAGCAATGTCACGCTTCCCTTCGCGTGGATCAAAGGATCTGTGGTTTTCCCTCGAGGCTTTCCCACAGGGCTGTCCCACGTGCCACCGTGGTGTGAGTCGATCCTCGGCGTGAAAGATGAGCCAGTGCAGGGCAAAGAGGTTCCTCTGGAATGGACTGAGACATCTGGGGGACTCTTGGAATGGTGGTACGACCATGGAGTTCCTCTCGCCTTTCCTGTTGAGAGTGCCTCCTCTTGAGATGCGACGGGAACTCCGGGAATTCTTTCCCGTTGAAAGCAGGGAAAGGATCCCTCATCTCGAGCTACGAGGGGGAAACGGGGCTCCTCTGGATGTGGGCGGGACCATCGTGCTTCCTCTCGAGTGGAGACGGGTATGGCAGTTAACTTCTTGAGTTGCAGCAAGGGTGTGAAAGACCCTTTCGAAGTTCCAGAGGTTAGGTGTCATTAGTCTCCAGACGCCTCATCGGAAATAGGCCTCATCTCGCCTGGAAGGGAGAACTTCCTGGATTTTCTCGAGTTGCGGCAGGTGTTCTCGAGTTACGACGGGGACCTCAGGGACCCGCCCTGGTGGCCTCAGGAGTGGCCACTCACCATGCGAGTTGCTAGGGGGCCTCTCGGGATTCCTCTCCCGTCGATACCGGGGCCAAAAACCTTGTGTGGAGTCAGGGCCAGAACCGAGGATTCCTCTCAGGGGCTGATATGGATCTTTGGGTACTTCTGGAGTCTCGCCAGGGGAGACAGGCCTCGTCTCGTGAGGGGGCATGCACGTGCACTTTCCTTCCAGGCTGTAGCAGCAATGTCACGCTTCCCGTCGCGTGGATCAAAGGATCTGTGGTTTTCCCTCGAGGCTTTCCCTCGAGGCTTTCCCACAGGGCTGTCCCACGTGCCACCGTGGTGTGAGTCGATCCTCGGCGTGAAAGATGAGCCAGTGCAGGGCAAAGAGTTTCCTCTGGAATGGACTGAGACATCTGGGGGACTCTTGGAATGGTGGTACGACCATGGAGTTCCTCTCGCCTTTCCTGTTGAGAGTGCCTCCTCTTGAGATGCGACGGGAACGCCGGGAATTTTTTCCCGTTGAAAGCAGGAAAAGGATCCCTCATCTCGAGCTACGAGGGGGAAACGGGGCTCCTCTGGATGTGGGCGGGACCATCGTGCTTCCTCTCGAGTGGAGACGGGTATGGCGGTGAACTTCTTGAGTTGCAGCAAGGGTGTGAAAGACCCTTTCGAAGTTCCAGAGGTTAGGTGTCATTAGTCTCCAGACGCCTCATCAGAAATAGGCCTCATCTCGCCTGGAAGGGAGAACTTCCTGGATTTTCTCGAGTTGCGGCAGGTGTTCTCGAGTTACGCCGGGGACCTCTGGGACCCGCCCTGGTGGCCTGAGGAGAGGCCAGTCCCTATGCGAGTTGCTAGGGGGCCTCTCGGGATTCCTCTCCCGTCGATACCGGGGCCAAAAACCTTGTGTGGAGTCAGGGCCGGAACCGAGGATTCCTCTCAGGGGCTGACATGGATCTTTGGGTACTTCTGGAGTCTCCCCAGGGGAGTCAGGCCTCGTCTCGAGGGGGGCATGCACGTGCGCTTTCCTTCCAGGCTGTAGCAGCAATGTCACGCTTCCCGTCGCAAGGATCATAGGATCTGTGGTTTTCCCTCGAGGCGTTCCCTCGAGGCTTTCCCACAGGGCTGTCCCACGTGCCACCGTGGTGTGAGTCGATCCTCGGCGTGAAAGATGAGCCAGTGCAGGGCAAAGAGCTTCCTCTGGAATGGACTGAGACATCTGGGGGACTCTTGGAATGGTGGTACGACCATGGAGTTCCTCTCGCCTTTCCTGTTGAGAGTGCCTCCTCTTGAGATGCGACGGGAACGCCGGTAATTCTTTCCCGTTGAAAGCAGGCAAAGGATCCCTCATCTCGAGCTATGAGGGGGAAACGGGGCTCCTCTGGATGTGGGCGGGACCATCCTGCTTCCTCTCGAGTGGAGACGGGTATGGAAGTGAACTTCTTGAGTTGCAGCAAGGGTGTGAAAGACCCTTTCGAAGTTCTAGAGGTTAGGTGTCATTAGTCTCCAGACGCCTCATCGGAAATAGGCCTTATCTCGCCTGGAAGGGAGAACTTCCTGGATTTTCTCGAGATGGGGCAGGTGTTCTCGAGTTACGACGGGGACCTCAGGGACCCGCCCTGGTGGCCTCAGGAGAGGCCAGTCCACATGCGAGTTGCTAGGGGGACTCGCGGGATTCCTCTCCCGTCGATACCGGGGCCAAAAACCTTGTGTGGAGTCAGGGCCGGAAACGAGGATTCCTCTCAGGGGCTGACATGGATCTTTGGGTACTTCTGGAGTCTCCGCAGGGGAGTCAGGCCTCGTCTCGAGTGGGGGCATGCACGTGCGTTTTCTTTCCAGGCTGTAGCAGCAATGTCACGCTTCCCGTCGCGTGGATCAAAGGATCTGTGGTTTTCCCTCGAGGCTTTCCCACAGGGCTGTCCCACGTTCCACCGTGGTGTGAGTCGATCCTCGGCGTGAAAGATGAGCCAGTGCAGGGCAAAGAGGTTCCTCTGGAATGGACTGAGACATCTGGGGGACTCTTGGAATGGTGGTACGACCATGGAGTTCCTCTCGCCTTTCCTGTTGAGAGTGCCTCCTCTTGAGATGCGACGGGAACGCCGGGAATTCTTTCCCGTTGAAAGCAGGGAAAGGATCCCTCATCTCGAGCTCCGAGGGGGAAACGGGGCTCCTCTGGATGTGGGCGGGACCATCGTGCTTCCTCTCTAGTGGAGACGGGTATTGCCGGGGTCCAGCCCCGGTGGATCCAGGGAATTCGAAGGGTGGACGGCGTTGGCGTGGAAAGACTTGTTTATTTATTAATATAAGATTAGATTAAGAAACTGTAGTGCAGTAGGAAGATTAAGTGGAGAAAGAGGGCTGAATAGCTTGGTTTACGCGGAAGACCAATAAAATTCCAGACAAGGAATTTGCACCATCTACGTTGGGCCACCGGTGCCCGCTTGAATATCTAAGGGTGCCTCGCCTTAAGCTCCCTTTCTCGCGGATCTTAATAACCAGGGCAAATAAGTAGACCTGGCGAGCCTCCGCGCCCCAGATGGAAATTCAGCCTGAAATTAAAGTAAAGAGCAGAGGGAAGAAAAGGGAGAGAAAAAGAGAGAGAGAGAGAGACAGGGGGGGAGCCAGATTCCCAAGAAACCAGGCCGAGACTAGTCCGAGAAACTGGTCTGAGAATCTGGTCCCGTCCTTTATTGTTCAGAAGGCCTTTTATACTTTTGATAAAACATGGAGATCAATGGGTAACACAAAGTTATGCAGCGTTAGCAGTCCAGACTCTTATCAAAACCAGGCTTTTCTCTCTGCATACCTAATTGTATACACAAGTCTTAGGTAATTTACATCATCTTCCAACCAAAAGGGCCAATTAACATTTTACAGCCTTTTTTCTGATAAGGGTTTGTCAACCACAAGACTTATTTGTGTTGATCTTCCCAAGGTCTGGTGCCACTCTCGGAAAGCACTAAAGAAAGTTACATTCTTAGACAGCAAGGATACAGCAACTTATAACAAGTAGAGGGAGTGCAGTGATTTATAGCAAAAGAGAAGCAATTAACTCAAAAGTCTAGTGTTGCTAACATCAAAACTACTATGTATCTTTTTCTACATCCTGCTTACATTAACATCCTTCCAGGTGCCTAAAAGATAAAGAATAAGGAGGTCTGGCAGCAATCCTTGAGTCAACAGTGAAAACCCTCTACCAATATAATTTTTAACTCTTTAGAAAAGGCTCTGTATCTTTAAGATGCTTTTAAGCTTTGTGCCTCCCGCGGTTGGGGGGCTGTAAGCAATTCACAAGCTGTAAGCTTTGTGTCTCTCGCGGTTGGGGGGCTGTAAGCAATTCACAAGCTGTAAGAGGTCTGGGGAACCTGTTAGGCAGACTAGAGAGCTATCAGAGGGGTTTAACTGAAACATCCCTTTCAAATGCAGAAGACTAAAACCCTGAATTGAATTTTTTCCAGAGAATATCAGAAAAGTGGAAAAGCAGAGCACAAAAGCCAGCAGATTTTTGCTGGGGTACATGCTTAGGAATATCCAGAGGGGTACCTGAAGTCTGAGCACGCCTTGCGTATGTCAGCTTCCTTCCTCATGACCTTGTCACGGGCGGGATTCCTCACACTGGCTTCCGACAGGGTATGGTGGTGAACTTCTTGAGTTGCAGCAAGGCTGTGAAAGACCCTTTCGAAGTTCCAGAGGTAAGGTGTCATTAGTCTCCAGACGCCTCATCGGAAATAGGCCTCATCTCGCCTGGAAGGGAGAACTTCCTGGATTTTCTCGAGTTGCGGCAGGTGTTCTCGAGTTACGACGGGGACCTCAGGGACCCGCCCTGGTGGCCTCAGGAGAGGCCAGTCCCCATGCGAGTTGCTAGGGGGCCTCTCGGGATTCCTCTCCCGTCGATACCGGGGCCAAAAAGCTTGTGTGGAGTCAGGGCCGGAACCGAGGATTCCTCTCAGGGGCTGACATGGATCTTTGGGTACTTCTGGAGTCTCCCCAGGGGAGTCAGGCCTCGTCTCGAGTGGGGGCATGCACGTGCGCTTTCCTTCCAGGCTGTAGCAGCAATGTCACGCTTCCCTTCGCGTGGATCAAAGGATCTGTGGTTTTCCCTCGAGGCTTTCCCTCGAGGCTTTCCCACAGGGCTGTCCCACGTGCCACCGTGTTGTGAGTCGATCCTCGGCTTGAAAGATGAGCCAGTGCAGGGCAAAGAGGTTCCTCTGGAATGGACTGAGATGTCTGGGAGACTCTTGGAATGGTGGTACGACCATGGAGTTCCTCTCGCCTTTCCTGTTGAGAGTGCCTCCTCTTGAGATGCGACGGGAACGCCGGGAATACTTTCCCGTTGAAAGCAGGGAAAGGATCCCTCATCTCGAGCTACGAGGGGGAAACGGGGCTCCTCTGGATGTGGGCGGGACCATCGTGCTTCCTCTCGAGTGGAGACGGGTATGGCGGTGAACTTCTTGAGTTGCAGCAAGGGTGTGAAAGACCCTTTCGAAGTTCCAGAGGTTAGGTGTCATTAGTCTCCAGAGGCCTCATCGGAAATAGGCCTCATCTCGCCTGGAAGGGAGAACTTCCTGGATTTTCTCGAGTTGCGGCAGGTGTTCTCGAGTTACGACGGGGACCTCAGGGACCCGCCCTGGTGGCCTCAGGAGAGGCCAGTCCACATGCGAGTTGCTAGGGGGCCTCTCGGGATTCCTCTCCCGTCGATACCGGGGCCAAAAACCTTGTGTGCAGTCAGGGCCGGAACCGAGGATTCCTCTAAGGGGCTGACATGGATCTTTGGGTACTTCTGGAGTCTCCCCAGGGGAGTCAGGCCTCGTCTCGAGTGGGGGCATGCACGTGCGCTTTCCTTCCAGGCTGTAGCAGCAATGTCACGCTTCCCGTCGCGTGGATCAAAGGATCTGTGGTTTTCCCTCGAGGCTTTCCCTCGAGGCTTTCCCACAGGGCTGTCCCACGTGCCACCGTGGTGTGAGTCGATCCTCGGCGTGAAAGATGAGCCAGTGCAGGGCAAAGAGGTTCCTCTGGAATGGACTGAGACATCTGGGGGACTCTTGGAATGGTGGTACGACCATGGAGTTCCTCTCGCCTTTCCTGTTGAGAGTGCCTCCTCTTGAGATGCGACGGGAATGCCGGGAATTCTTTCCCGTTGAAAGCAGGAAAAGGATCCCTCATCTCGAGCTACGAGGGGGAAACGGGGCTCCTCTGGATGTGGGCGGGACCATCGTGCTTCCTCTCGAGTGGAGACGGGTATGGCGGTGAACTTCTTGAGTTGCAGCAAGGGTGTGAAAGACCCTTTCGAAGTTCCAGAGGTTAGGTGTCATTAGTCTCCAGACGCCTCATCGGAAATAGGCCTCATCTCGCCTGGAAGGGAGAACTTCCTGGATTTTCTCGAGATGCGGCAGGTGTTCTCGAGTTACGACGGGGACCTCAGGGACCCGCCCTGGTGGCCTCAGGAGAGGCCAGGCCACATGCGAGTTGCTAGGGGGCCTCGCGGGATTCCTCTCCCGTCGATACCGGGGCCAAAAACCTTGTGTGCAGTCAGGGCCGGAACCGAGGATTCCTCTCAGGGGCAGACATGGATCTTTGGGTACTTCTGGAGTCTCCCCAGGGGAGTCAGGCCTCGTCTCGAGTGGGGGCATGCACGTGCGTTTTCTTTCCAGGCTGTAGCAGCAATGTCACGCTTCCCTTCGCGTGGATCAAAGGATCTGTGGTTTTCCCTCGAGGCTTTCCCACAGGGCTGTCCCACGTGCCACCGTGGTGTGAGTCGATCCTCGGCGTGAAAGATGAGCCAGTGCAGGGCAAAGAGGTTCCTCTGGAATGGACTGAGACATCTGGGGGACTCTTGGAATGGTGGTACGACCATGGAGTTCCTCTCGCCTTTCCTGTTGAGAGTGCCTCCTCTTGAGATGCGACGGGAACGCCGGGAATTTTTTCCCGTTGAAAGCAGGAAAAGGATCCCTCATCTCGAGCTACGAGGGGGAAACGGGGCTCCTCTGGATGTGGGCGGGACCATCGTGCTTCCTCTCGAGTGGAGACGGGTATGGCGGTGAACTTCTTGAGTTGCAGCAAGGGTGTGAAAGACCCTTTCGAAGTTCCAGAGGTTAGGTGTCATTAGTCTCCAGACGCCTCATCAGAAATAGGCCTCATCTCGCCTGGAAGGGAGAACTTCCTGGATTTTCTCGAGTTGCGGCAGGTGTTCTCGAGTTACGACGGGGACCTCTGGGACCCGCCCTGGTGGCCTCAGGAGAGGCCAGTCCCTATGCGAGTTGCTAGGGGGCCTCTCGGGATTCCTCTCCCGTCGATACCGGGGCCAAAAACCTTGTGTGGAGTCAGGGCCGGAACCGAGGATTCCTCTCAGGGGCTGACATGGATCTTTGGGTACTTCTGGAGTCTCCCCAGGGGAGTCAGGCCTCGTCTCGAGGGGGGCATGCACGTGCGCTTTCCTTCCAGGCTGTAGCAGCAATGTCACGCTTCCCGTCGCGTGGATCATAGGATCTGTGGTTTTCCCTCGAGGCTTTCCCTCGAGGCTTTCCCACAGGGCTGTCCCACGTGCCACCGTGGTGTGAGTCGATCCTCGGCGTGAAAGATGAGCCAGTGCAGGGCAAAGAGCTTCCTCTGGAATGGACTGAGACATCTGGGGGACTCTTGGAATGGTGGTACGACCATGGAGTTCCTCTCGCCTTTCCTGTTGAGAGTGCCTCCTCTTGAGATGCGACGGGAACGCCGGGAATTCTTTCCCGTTGAAAGCAGGCAAAGGATCCCTCATCTCGAGCTACGAGGGGGAAACGGGGCTCCTCTGGATGTGGGCGGGACCATCCTGCTTCCTCTCGAGTGGAGACGGGTATGGAAGTGAACTTCTTGAGTTGCAGCAAGGGTGTGAAAGACCCTTTCGAAGTTCCAGAGGTTAGGTGTCATTAGTCTCCAGACGCCTCATCGGAAATAGGCCTCATCTCGCCTGGAAGGGAGAACTTCCTGGATTTTCTCGAGATGCGGCAGGTGTTCTCGAGTTACGACGGGGACCTCAGGGACCCGCCCTGGTGGCCTCAGGAGAGGCCAGTCCACATGCGAGTTGCTAGGGGGCCTCGCGGGATTCCTCTCCCGTCGATACCGGGGCCAAAATCCTTGTGTGGAGTCAGGGCCGGAAACGAGGATTCCTCTCAGGGGCTGACATGGATCTTTGGGTACTTCTGGAGTCTCCGCAGGGGAGTCAGGCCTCGTCTCGAGTGGGGGCATGCACGTGCGTTTTCTTTCCAGGCTGTAGCAGCAATGTCACGCTTCCCGTCGCGTGGATCAAAGGATCTGTGGTTTTCCCTCGAGGCTTTCCCACAGGGCTGTCCCACGTTCCACCGTGGTGTGAGTCGATCCTCGGCGTGAAAGATGAGCCAGTGCAGGGCAAAGAGGTTCCTCTGGAATGGACTGAGACATCTGGGGGACTCTTGGAATGGTGGTACGACCATGGAGTTCCTCTCGCCTTTCCTGTTGAGAGTGCCTCCTCTTGAGATGCGACGGGAACGCCGGGAATTCTTTCCCGTTGAAAGCAGGGAAAGGATCCCTCATCTCGAGCTCCGAGGGGGAAACGGGGCTCCTCTGGATGTGGGCGGGATCATCGTGCTTCCTCTCTAGTGGAGACGGGTATTGCCGGGGTCCAGCCCCGGTGGATCCAGGGAATTCGAAGGGTGGACGGCGTTGGCGTGGAAAGACTTGTTTATTTATTAATATAAGATTAGATTAAGAAACTGTAGTGCAGTAGGAAGATTAAGTGGAGAAAGAGGGCTGAATAGCTTGGTTTACGCGGAAGACCAATAAAATTCCAGACAAGGAATTTGCACCATCTACGTTGGGCCACCGGTGCCCGCTTGAATATCTAAGGGTGCCTCGCCTTAAGCTCCCTTTCTCGCGGATCTTAATAACCAGGGCAAATAAGTAGACCTGGCGAGCCTCCGCGCCCCAGATGGAAATTCAGCCTGAAATTAAAGTAAAGAGCAGAGGGAAGAAAAGGGAGAGAAAAAGAGAGAGAGAGAGAGACACGGGGGGAGCCATATTCCCAAGACACCAGGCCGAGACTAGTCCGAGAAACTGGTCTGAGAATCTGGTCCCGTCCTTTATTGTTCAGAAGGCCTTTTATACTTTTGATAAAACATGGAGATCAATGGGTAACACAAAGTTATGCAGCGTTAGCAGTCCAGACTCTTATCAAAACCAGGCTTTTCTCTCTGCATACCTAATTGTATACACAAGTCTTAGGTAATTTACATCATCTTCCAACCAAAAGGGCCAATTAACATTTTACAGCCTTTTTTCTGATAAGGGTTTGTCAACCACAAGACTTATTTGTGTTGATCTTCCCAAGGTCTGGTGCCACTCTCGGAAAGCACTAAAGAAAGTTACATTCTTAGACAGCAAGGATACAGCAACTTATAACAAGTAGAGGGAGTGCAGTGATTTATAGCAAAAGAGAAGCAATTAACTCAAAAGTCTAGTGTTGCTAACATCAAAACTACTATGTATCTTTTTCTACATCCTGCTTACATTAACATCCTTCCAGGTGCCTAAAAGATAAAGAATAAGGAGGTCTGGCAGCAATCCTTGAGTCAACAGTGAAAACCCTCTACCAATATAATTTTTAACTCTTTAGAAAAGGCTCTGTATCTTTAAGATGCTTTTAAGCTTTGTGCCTCCCGCGGTTGGGGGGCTGTAAGCAATTCACAAGCTGTAAGCTTTGTGCCTCTCGCGGTTGGGGGGCTGTAAGCAATTCACAAGCTGTAAGAGGTCTGGGGAACCTGTTAGGCAGACTAGAGAGCTATCAGAGGGGTTTAACTGAAACATCCCTTTCAAATGCAGAAGACTAAAACCCTGAATTGACTTTTTTCCAGAGAATATCAGAAAAGTGGAAAAGCAGAGCACAAAAGCCGGCAGATTTTTGCTGGGGTACATGCTTAGGAATATCCAGAGGGGTCCCTGAAGTCTGAGCACGCCTTGCGTATGTCAGCTTCCTTCCTCATGACCTTGTCACGGGCGGGATTCCTCACACTGGCTTCCGGCAACTCCCCCTTCTTTATTAGTTTTTTAAAAAAATTAGGTGCAGTTCAGTCGCGAGATTCCGAATGCTCTGCCGAAGAGTCCTGACAACACAAGGAAGCACGATTACAAGGAGCAGGATTATGGCACCCACAGCAGCATAGCTAGAGACAGTAGTCAGAAGAGTTTTTCCAGAAATGAAGTCAGAGAAGGTGTGGAAAAAGTCATTGGCTTCTCCTGCGGCGGTAAAATCTAATCGGGAGTGTTCCAAGGTCTGAATCTGATTATGAAGTTTCCCTAAATCTAAACTAATATCTGAGCTGTTCCAGACACCTAAAATATGATTTTTGACCCTCTCCCATTTAAAATCTGTCTCATTTACTTTCAGGGATGTAACACATATCCACCGGTAATCGGCATGACATGAAAGAGCCAATTTCATTTTCAGACTCTGTAATTCATTCCCAATATGCATTACTGCTTCTTCTAAGGCATCAATCCTTATTTCTAGCTTCCTATCTATAATTTCCTGGGTTGCCAGCGTTAGAGAAACATTTTTGGATACGGTGTCAACATATTGGGCAGTATACACTTGTTGAGACAATGATAATGCCGCCACAGTAACAGAAGTAATTGCGGTTATCAAAGCTGATATTCCCAAAACAAGTAAGCCCACAAACCGTCGTGTTCGCATTAAATCTTGTAGCTGTTGCAGTACAGCTAGGCCATGGTTATCATACCAATACGTGGCTATAGTTACAGGTACCATGAGATAGGGCGGACGTTTTAAAACCATGAAAGAGCA
Source organism: Capricornis sumatraensis (assembly GCF_032405125.1). NCBI lineage: Eukaryota > Metazoa > Chordata > Mammalia > Artiodactyla > Bovidae > Capricornis > Capricornis sumatraensis. The sequence goes on along the minus strand of NC_091080.1, from coordinate 4,556,482 downwards.
AACTTTATATTGAGGAGTTAAACAGGATGAAAGCATACATTGTTCACAAGACACTACATGGGGTCCACCTGTATAATTCAATTGTATGTTAAGTCTTTCAGAATCATTAGTGAAAAGAAAAACATAAGGAGAGGGTAGACAAGCTAAAATAGAGTAAATAGAGGTATTTTTTGGTCGGATTAAAATAATAGGGGCGGTAGCCGCAAGGGCTCTCCAAATTTCTGGCTGCCAAAAGGTTTTACCTCTAGTTATATAAGACAGCATAGGGGGAACAAATTGGTTATGATGCCGTCTGGTGGCAACTAACGGCCAAGAAATTGAATATTCTTTCCAATTATCCAATCTATTGATAAAGTCATCGTCAGACTCAGGGTCTTGACCTGGATTTGGGTTGCTCCAGTCCTGAATCGCACAATTTCTTCCTCCCGGCATATTGTAATCTACTCTCGAATTATAAATACAAGATTTCCAAATCGGATATCCTGAATGATCATCTATAGTTTTCCAAATAACATCTGAGGGAGCAACATCATCACAATTTGGATATTCTGATGGAGTTTTGAGAGACAAAGACTTATAGGGGCCAAGGACCCCAGGCATACGGGCTCGTAATATCCAAGCAGACCGATCCCCTATAGATGCAAATTTAGAGGTTGGGGAATCTGTCATAACTGCTTTTGTGGAGGCTCCAACGCATCCTGTCTTGGTAAAGAAGTCTCCTGTAAGGCCAGGAGGAAAATTAAAGCAGACAGGAAAATCATCTGCTAGTCCTTTAAAGGTATAATTGAAATTAATAGGGTATTGGTCTTTTGTATAGGAAGTATAAGATCCTCCCAAAAGGCGAGGCTGGTCTGTACTAACTCGTATGGGGTCACTGTTCCAAGTAACAACTTGGAAAGTTGGAGGATCCGGGAGAAACGCCCAATATTTGGTTGGAATGGGAGCAGCGCTTACCTGGCAAGAGAGCAAGGCAAGCATGGCAATAAACACCTTTTCAGGAGAGACTGACGATCCCTGTAGGGTAGCTATCCCCTGTGCCTGGCGACAGAGAGCTTTAATCTGTCCCCAGGTGGGCAAGGAGGCTTGTTGGGTTGACTGAGCTGGGCGTCCTAATGGATTCCTGCGAGGCAAAAAATCAGGGGGTGCAATATCCTGTATCTGAAGTCGTGACATCTGTCCAGTGGGTGGCTCCGATCCGCGCCTATCCGGGATCTCCAATGTCAGCTGTCCTGGGGTCAGCGGCGTTTCCCGTGCTGGCGGAGGGAGCGGGGGAAGAGGGAGTTTCTTCCTTTTTAGAGATCGCGGTGGCGGGGGATTCTGGTATCCGGGGAGCTGAGACATGGCGAATTAGTCTGTCTGGAACCCAAATCGGAGCGTCCGCGTCCTGTGGAAAAACACAAGCATACCCTCGCCCATTGGTTAATAAGGGGTCAGGACCTTTCCATTGTCCGGAAAGAAGGTCCCTCCATTTTACTAATGGTTTTGCATTCAATTGCTCTGGGCACCAATGGCGAAGCATTGCAGTGTTTCCGGATGAATCAGCATTTAAGTTATTTATTACGAAAAGAGCATGTTGCAAAATCTGATGGGGGGAACTATATTTAAATTCCCCTTCTTTTAGTTTTTGAATATGGATTTTCAGTGTTTGATGTGCTCTTTCCACAATGGCTTGTCCTTGTGGGTTATAAGGGATGCCGGTGTTATGTTTAATTTGAAATCTTGTACAGAATTGCTGAAAAGATTTAGAAGTGTAAGCAGGAGCATTATCAGTTTTTAAAGCTTTTGGCAAGCCCAGATAGGAAAAGCATGTAAAAAGATGTTGTATTACATCTTTAACTGCTTCCCCTGTACGAGCAGTGGCAATAATAACATGAGAGAAGGTATCTACAGTTACATGAACAAAAGACAGTTTTCCAAATGAAGAGACATGGGTTACATCCATTTGCCAGAGTGCATTAGGTTTGAGACCGCGAGGGTTAACTCCCAGAGGCAAAGCATTCACGGTAGTAGGACAATGTGAACAAGAACGAACAATCTCTCGGGCAGATTCTCGAGGAATTTGAAACTGGTATCGTAAGGCAGTGGCATTTTGGTGATGAAGTGAGTGAGAAGCTCGAGCTTCTTCAAAAACAGAAGCCACTGAAATCCTGGTTAACGAATCTGCCAATTCATTGAGAGCATTTAAAGGGCCAGGCAGGCCGGAATGAGCCCGAATGTGGCCGATAAAGAACGCCCGATTTCTTTTCCATATTTGCTGCTGCAGTTTAGTTAACAAATGGAAGATAGCAGTTTTGTTTTCAGGCAAAACTGCAGTCTCAATGTGTGGAAACAGCCTGACCACATACTGAGAGTCAGAATAAAGGTTAAATTCTTTCTCCGCAAACATAACAAAGGCCTCAATAACAGCTGTGATTTCAGCCCTTTGAGCTGAAGTTTCTTGTGTTTCCAAAAGTTTTTGATGATCTCTTGTGACTATAGAGGCTCTACCGTTAGCCGATCCATCAGTAAAGACTACCTGAGCATCTGAAATAGGGAACTGTTTACACCGGACAGGAAAAATAACTGGATGGTTAGACATAAAATTTAGTAAAACATGCGAGGGTAAATGATGCAAAATTTGACCACAGTAATTCCCTATGGCAATCTGCCAGTCTTCATCAAACATTAAAAGAGCATCAAGCTGCTCCTTATTATATGGAATTACAATCTCTGATGGCTCTTTACCAAACAATTCAATGCTCCGCTTCCTTCCTTTTAGCATTAATGTGGCAATTAAACCAGGATAAGAAGCCACGACTTTTTTAGCTTGGGTAGGAAGATGGATCCATTCTAAAGGGCCGCGTTGCCACAGAACTCCCGTAGGCGCCGTTGGAGTAGCTAGGCAAAGGAACTGCCACGTCATCGTCAAATCAATTCTTTTTACATAGCTATTTGATAAGGCTGCTTCTACTTTGCCTAGGGCTTCTTGAGCCTCAGCTGTTAATTGTCTTTTTGAGGTTGGATCAGGATCCCCGCGTAAAGTGTTAAAAAGAGGTTTTAATTCGGCAGTGGTTAATTTTAAATATGGTCTAATCCAATTAATATCACCTAAGAGTTTTTGATAATCATTTAAAGTAATAAGATGGTCTTTTCTCAATTGCAGCGGGGTATGAGTCACCGTTTCCGAATTTATGACTCTTCCTAAGTAAGTTATGGGCGGATTGATTTGAATTTTTTCTGGGGCAATTTTTAGGCCTCTGTCTGTCAATGCCTGGGTCAGGTCCTGGAGCACAGTCTGCAGGTGAACTCTATCAGGATGAGCTATTAAAATATCATCCATATAGTGAATCATATACACGTGTTCATATTTAGCCCTAGTATCTTCTAGAGCGGCATTAACAAATTTTTGGCATAAAGTAGGGCTATTTTTCATTCCCTGAGGCAGAACCTTCCACTGAAACCGTAAATAAGGCTGTTTAAGATTTTCTGATGGCAGACTAAAGGCAAATCGCTTTTTATCCTCAGGATTTAAGGGAATAGTGAAAAAACAATCTTGTAAATCAATAACAATTATATTATATCCCTCTGGAACGGCTACTGGGGAAGGGAGCCCAGGCTGTAAGGCCCCCATGTCCTCCATGGTGGCATTAATAGCTCTCAAATCCTGTAAAAGTCGCCATTTACCAGATTTTTTCTTAATGACAAGAATAGGAGTGTTCCAGGGGCTATTGGAGGGCTCAATATGTCCCAATTCTAATTGTTCAAAGATTAATGCTTTAGCTGCCAATAATTTTTCCTTATGCAGAGGCCACTGTTCTACCCACACCGGATCTTGAGATTTCCATGTGATGGGGTCGGCAGCAAAAACAATGGCCTCAATTATAAATTTGGATATCCCAATCCAGCACGTAGCTTGCGAGGAGTTGGGCAAATTGGCTCAATTATTCCTGTCTGTTGTTTACCCAATCCTTTTGATGGATCATAGCCCATCTGCAACATCTGAGAGGTCACTTTATCATCAGGGCTAAAAAGTAACACTCCCATTTGAGATAGCACGTCCCTCCCCCACAGGGTAAGGGGGAGCGAAGGAACGACATAAGGTTGGAAAGTTCCACGGGTATCCTCAAATTGCCAATCTAAAATTTTTGCACTTTTGGCTATTGTGGGGGCTCTTCCTATCCCCACCAAGTTATTTTCAGTAGTATGTGTGGGCCAGGAGCTGGGCCAGTCTTTTCCTGAAATGCAAGAAACATCTGCTCCTGTGTCTAATAACCCCACAATAGACTTGCCATTAATCAGGATAGTCTTCATAGGACGTTTCTGAGTAATTTCTGTTATCCAAAAAACCATATCACTAGACCCAAATCCTTTATCCTGCCTTTCATTTTGAGTAGCTGTGCGCCCAATTGCAGTGTGGTAAGGCAAAAGCAAAAGTTGGGCTATTCTTTGTCCCTGATGTATTTGGAAAGTTTTAGTTGGGGGTGAAATCATTATCTGGATTTCTCCTGTATAATCTGAGTCAATTACTCCAGGGATGATTGTGAGACCTTGCATAGCTAAGGAACTTCTGCCTAGTATAATTCCTACTAAACCTGTTGGTAATGGGCCTTTAACTCCTGTAGGTATTTTTACAGTGGGGCTATCTGGTGTTAATATTGCTGAGGTGGTGGAACTGAGGTCCAGTCCTGCGCTGCCTGGGGTTGCTCTGATGAGTTCTGCGATGGGACGAAGGGAATGAATGGGTTCAGTGAGGCTGCCCCAATTGTTGTCGGGGCCTGAGGCTGGCCCCTCAATCCGTTTCCCGACTGCTGGTCGGGGCCCAAAAAGGCTCCATTTCTATGGAATTGTGACCTACATTCTTTTGCCCAGTGATATCCTTTTTGACAACGAGGGCAGAGAGATCTAGGGAGATTAGTAGGCACAGCCGGGGAGGGAGAATTCGGCAGAGAAGAACCGGCTGCTTTTTGGGGACAAGCTCGCATAAGGTGCCCTTCCCGTCCGCAAGAGAAGCAGGCCTTGGATAAACCAATATTCTGGCCTGGACTACTGGAATGACTCTTTGACGGGTTATTTCTATTTGTAAAAAAGGACTGTACTGCCTGCTGGTAAGAATTTCCCTTTATGGCTGCAGCTATGGCAACGCCCTGCATCATCGCTGGTCCTACATCTGCACATTGCCTGATATAATCTATTATTTCCCCAGTTTTTTTAATAGGACGTAAAATGGCCTGGCAGGTAGAATTAGCATTTTCAAATGCCAGTTGTTTTATCAATATACTAGCTGCCTCAGTGTTGGAAATTACTCTGTTGACTGCCTCTGCAAGTCTTGATATAAAGTCTTCATATGGCTCTTCTGGTTTTTGTTTAACATTTGAGAAGGAAGAGGTAGATTCTTTCCCTTCAGGCAACAAACGCCAAGCCCCAAGGGCGCAGGCGGTTACTTGATCTAAAGTGGTTTTATCTAATCCCATTTGATCTCTAAGTGTTCCAAAATCATTAGTCCCTGCCAACATATTTTTTATAATATATCTTGGGCCATATTTTTGGTTAGCATCAGCCTGTTTTTGGGCTAGATCTTCATATTCAGTTCTCCAAAGTACATATTGACCTCCAGACAGACAAGCTTTAGCGACTGTCTTCCAGTCATGGGGTGTCATCCATCTGCCCGCTAAAGCTTCCACCAATGATACAGTGTACGGGGCTTTAGGCCCATACAAAGCACAAGCCTGTTTGAGTTCTTTAATCATTTTCATTGGAATGGGTTCCCAGTGGGGGGCTGTTCTCCCACCACTTCCACCAAATATTATGGGGAAACAAGCCTCAAGGTGGGGATCAAGTTCATCATCTGGGATAGAGAAAACTCTTCTTCGGGGAGCTTCTAGTGGAGGCCCCTCACCCTTATAGGGAGGGGGGGGCAAGGGGTGTCCTATGTCACTTTCTTCGTACTTTGGGAATTTTTTATCCGTTCTGTGTTTAGGTCTTACGGATGTTTTATCTGGGGAATCTGGCCTTAAACTCTCAGGTGCATATAATCTGATGGGGGACATTTGTCTTGAGCCTCTGGAAGCAGAAGGCTTAATTAAGGAAATTTCTCTTGAATTTGTGGAAGCAGGTGGTCTGGTTGGGGAAGTTTTTATTAAGCTCTTTGGAGCAGATAATCTAATTGGAGAAGTTTCTCTTAAACTCCTTGGAGCATCTTTATTTAATAAAGACCAGTCCTCATCAGAATGATCTTGACTTACTTCCTCTTCCAAATCTTCCTCATCTGAAAGCTGCTCTTTTTTGTCATCTCTATCTATTACCTTTTCTTGGGCAGTCATTGCAGCTATCATTTGACTCAACTGCCGATAGTTAGGTGTAGCCTCCTTTTCATCACTCTCCTCTTCGATAGATACCTTTTTCTCTGCACTTTCCTCTTTAAGATGTACCTTTTCAGATTCAGGGGCAGGGTCTAGAGCGTCCCTAATTATATTCCATAAGGAAAAGGCGTCAGTAGGCACCTTTTGTGAGCCATGTTCAGCATGGTAAGTTTTTAGTTGTTTTCCTACTCTCTCCCAGGTGTCTAAGTTAACAGTGCCTTCTTCTGGAAACCAGGGACACTGTTCTTGTACAAAGGAAAAAAATGAATGAATATTGGATTTTTTAACTTTAATTCCTCGTTTAGTTAGTAACTGCAAGATTACTCCTGTAAAAAGCTGTCTTTCTTTTGATTCACTGTTACCCATGTCAGAAAATTAAGTCTTATAGAAAAGTCTACCTCAACAAAAAGGTTTTACCTTTGGCGAGGGGGGTTTTGTTTTCAACCCTAAGATAGCAGGTTTCTTTTCAACCTCTAGAGCACCAGGTTTCTCTTAAACCCTTGAACACTTCCCACTCCTCCTCACCCTGTCTATCCTACAGGGGGGTCCGCGGCACCCTGAGTGGGGTCCTAGCCGTCCCGAACACTCAACACTGGGGGAGTACCCGAAAGTACTCCGGGGGGAGTGATTAAGTCACTCCGGGGGGGAGCAACAGAGAGTGCTCCGGGGGGAGCAACAGAGAGTGCTCCGGGGGGAGCTACAGAGAGTGCTCCGGGGGGAGCTTTTGCTCCGAGGAACCTACCTTCGAATAGCCTGTTCCGGGCGCCACTTGCCGGGGTCCAGCCCCGGTGGATCCAGGGAATTCGAAGGGTGGACGGCGTTGGCGTGGAAAGACTTGTTTATTTATTAATATAAGATTAGATTAAGAAACTGTAGTGCAGTAGGAAGATTAAGTGGAGAAAGAGGGCTGAATAGCTTGGTTTACGCGGAAGACCAATAAAATTCCAGACAAGGAATTTGCACCATCTACGTTGGGCCACCGGTGCCCGCTTGAATATCTAAGGGTGCCTCGCCTTAAGCTCCCTTTCTCGCGGATCTTAATAACCAGGGCAAATAAGTAGACCTGGCGAGCCTCCGCGCCCCAGATGGAAATTCAGCCTGAAATTAAAGTAAAGAGCAGAGGGAAGAAAAGGGAGAGAAAAAGAGAGAGAGAGAGAGACAGGGGGGGAGCCAGATTCCCAAGAAACCAGGCCGAGACTAGTCCGAGAAACTGGTCTGAGAATCTGGTCCCGTCCTTTATTGTTCAGAAGGCCTTTTATACTTTTGATAAAACATGGAGATCAATGGGTAACACAAAGTTATGCAGCGTTAGCAGTCCAGACTCTTATCAAAACCAGGCTTTTCTCTCTGCATACCTAATTGTATACACAAGTCTTAGGTAATTTACATCATCTTCCAACCAAAAGGGCCAATTAACATTTTACAGCCTTTTTTCTGATAAGGGTTTGTCAACCACAAGACTTATTTGTGTTGATCTTCCCAAGGTCTGGTGCCACTCTCGGAAAGCACTAAAGAAAGTTACATTCTTAGACAGCAAGGATACAGCAACTTATAACAAGTAGAGGGAGTGCAGTGATTTATAGCAAAAGAGAAGCAATTAACTCAAAAGTCTAGTGTTGCTAACATCAAAACTACTATGTATCTTTTTCTACATCCTGCTTACATTAACATCCTTCCAGGTGCCTAAAAGATAAAGAATAAGGAGGTCTGGCAGCAATCCTTGAGTCAACAGTGAAAACCCTCTACCAATATAATTTTTAACTCTTTAGAAAAGGCTCTGTATCTTTAAGATGCTTTTAAGCTTTGTGCCTCCCGCGGTTGGGGGGCTGTAAGCAATTCACAAGCTGTAAGCTTTGTGCCTCTCGCGGTTGGGGGGCTGTAAGCAATTCACAAGCTGTAAGAGGTCTGGGGAACCTGTTAGGCAGACTAGAGAGCTATCAGAGGGGTTTAACTGAAACATCCCTTTCAAATGCAGAAGACTAAAACCCTGAATTGACTTTTTTCCAGAGAATATCAGAAAAGTGGAAAAGCAGAGCACAAAAGCCAGCAGATTTTTGCTGGGGTACATGCTTAGGAATATCCAGAGGGGTCCCTGAAGTCTGAGCACGCCTTGCGTATGTCAGCTTCCTTCCTCATGACCTTGTCACGGGCGGGATTCCTCACACTGGCTTCCGGCAGGGTATGGTGGTGAACTTCTTGAGTTGCAGCAAGGCTGTGAAAGACCCTTTCGAAGTTCCAGAGGTAAGGTGTCATTAGTCTCCAGACGCCTCATCGGAAATAGGCCTCATCTCGCCTGGAAGGGAGAACTTCCTGGATTTTCTCGAGTTGCGGCAGGTGTTCTCGAGTTACGACGGGGACCTCAGGGACCCGCCCTGGTGGCCTCAGGAGAGGCCAGTCCCCATGCGAGTTGCTAGGGGGCCTCTCGGGATTCCTCTCCCGTCGATACCGGGGCCAAAAAGCTTGTGTGGAGTCAGGGCCGGAACCGAGGATTCCTCTCAGGGGCTGACATGGATCTTTGGGTACTTCTGGAGTCTCCCCAGGGGAGTCAGGCCTCGTCTCGAGTGGGGGCATGCACGTGCGCTTTCCTTCCAGGCTGTAGCAGCAATGTCACGCTTCCCTTCGCGTGGATCAAAGGATCTGTGGTTTTCCCTCGAGGCTTTCCCTCGAGGCTTTCCCACAGGGCTGTCCCACGTGCCACCGTGTTGTGAGTCGATCCTCGGCTTGAAAGATGAGCCAGTGCAGGGCAAAGAGGTTCCTCTGGAATGGACTGAGATGTCTGGGAGACTCTTGGAATGGTGGTACGACCATGGAGTTCCTCTCGCCTTTCCTGTTGAGAGTGCCTCCTCTTGAGATGCGACGGGAACGCCGGGAATACTTTCCCGTTGAAAGCAGGGAAAGGATCCCTCATCTCGAGCTACGAGGGGGAAACGGGGCTCCTCTGGATGTGGGCGGGACCATCGTGCTTCCTCTCGAGTGGAGACGGGTATGGCGGTGAACTTCTTGAGTTGCAGCAAGGGTGTGAAAGACCCTTTCGAAGTTCCAGAGGTTAGGTGTCATTAGTCTCCAGAGGCCTCATCGGAAATAGGCCTCATCTCGCCTGGAAGGGAGAACTTCCTGGATTTTCTCGAGTTGCGGCAGGTGTTCTCGAGTTACGACGGGGACCTCAGGGACCCGCCCTGGTGGCCTCAGGAGAGGCCAGTCCACATGCGAGTTGCTAGGGGGCCTCTCGGGATTCCTCTCCCGTCGATACCGGGGCCAAAAACCTTGTGTGCAGTCAGGGCCGGAACCGAGGATTCCTCTAAGGGGCTGACATGGATCTTTGGGTACTTCTGGAGTCTCCCCAGGGGAGTCAGGCCTCGTCTCGAGTGGGGGCATGCACGTGCGCTTTCCTTCCAGGCTGTAGCAGCAATGTCACGCTTCCCGTCGCGTGGATCAAAGGATCTGTGGTTTTCCCTCGAGGCTTTCCCTCGAGGCTTTCCCACAGGGCTGTCCCACGTGCCACCGTGGTGTGAGTCGATCCTCGGCGTGAAAGATGAGCCAGTGCAGGGCAAAGAGGTTCCTCTGGAATGGACTGAGACATCTGGGGGACTCTTGGAATGGTGGTACGACCATGGAGTTCCTCTCGCCTTTCCTGTTGAGAGTGCCTCCTCTTGAGATGCGACGGGAATGCCGGGAATTCTTTCCCGTTGAAAGCAGGAAAAGGATCCCTCATCTCGAGCTACGAGGGGGAAACGGGGCTCCTCTGGATGTGGGCGGGACCATCGTGCTTCCTCTCGAGTGGAGACGGGTATGGCGGTGAACTTCTTGAGTTGCAGCAAGGGTGTGAAAGACCCTTTCGAAGTTCCAGAGGTTAGGTGTCATTAGTCTCCAGACGCCTCATCGGAAATAGGCCTCATCTCGCCTGGAAGGGAGAACTTCCTGGATTTTCTCGAGTTGCGGCAGGTGTTCTCGAGTTACGACGGGGACCTCAGGGACCCGCCCTGGTGGCCTCAGGAGAGGCCAGTCCCCATGCGAGTTGCTAGGGGGCCTCTCGGGATTACTCTCCCGTCGATACCGGGGCCAAAAAGCTTGTGTGGAGTCAGGGCCGGAACCGAGGATTCCTCTCAGGGGCTGACATGGATCTTTGGGTACTTCTGGAGTCTCCCCAGGGGAGTCAGGCCTCGTCTCGAGTGGGGGCATGCACGTGCGCTTTCCTTCCAGGCTGTAGCAGCAATGTCACGCTTCCCGTCGCGTGGATCAAAGGATCTGTGGTTTTCCCTCGAGGCTTTCCCTCGAGACTTTCCCACAGGGCTGTCCCACGTGCCACCGTGTTGTGAGTCGATCCTCGGCGTGAAAGATGAGCCAGTGCAGGGCAAAGAGGTTCCTCTGGAATGGACTGAGACATCTGGGGGACTCTTGGAATGGTGGTACGACCATGGAGTTCCTCTCGCCTTTCCTGTTGAGAGTGCCTCCTCTTGAGATGCGACGGGAACGCCGGGAATTCTTTCCCGTTGAAAGCAGGGAAAGGATCCCTCATGTCGAGCTACGAGGGGGAAACGGGGCTCCTCTGGATGTGGGCGGGACCATCGTGCTTCCTCTCGAGTGGAGACGGGTATGGCGGTGAACTTCTTGAGTTGCAGCAAGGGTGTGAAAGACCCTTTCGAAGTTCCAGAGGTTAGGTGTCATTAGTCTCCAGACGCCTCATCGGAAATAGGCCTCATCTCGCCTGGAAGGGAGAACTTCCTGGATTTTCTCGAGTTGCGGCAGGTGTTCTCGAGTTACGACGGGGACCTCAGGGACCCGCCCTGGTGGCCTCAGGAGAGGCCAGTCCCCATGCGAGTTGCTAGGGGGCCTCTCGGGATTCCTCTCCCGTCGATACCGGGGCCAAAAACCTTGTGTGGAGTCAGGGCCGGAACCGAGGATTCCTCTCAGGGGCTGACATGGATCTTTGGGTACTTCTGGAGTCTCCCCAGGGGAGTCAGGCCTCGTCTCGAGTGCGGGCATGCACGTGCACTTTCCTTCCAGGCTGTAGCAGCAATGTCACGCTTCCCGTCGCGTGGATCAAAGGATCTGTGGTTTTCCCTCGAGGCTTTCCCACAGGGCTGTCCCACGTGCCACCATGGTGTGAGTCGATCCTCGGCGTGAAAGATGAGCCAGTGCAGGGCAAAGAGGTTCCTCTGGAATGGACTGAGACATCTGGGGGACTCTTGGAATGGTGGTACGACCATGGAGTTCCTCTCGCCTTTCCTGTTGAGAGTGCCTCCTCTTGAGTTGCGACGGGAACGCCGGGAATTCTTTCCCGTTGAAAGCAGGCAAAGGATCCCTCATCTCGAGCTACGAGGGGGAAACGGGGCTCCTCTGGATGTGGGCGGGACCATCGTGCTTCCTCTCTAGTGGAGACGGGTATGGCGGTGAACTTCTTGAGTTGCAGCAAGGGTGTGAAAGACCCTTTCGAAGTTCCAGAGGTTAGGTGTCATTAGTCTCCAGAGGCCTCATCGGAAATAGGCCTCATCTCGCCTGGAAGGGAGAACTTCCTGGATTTTCTCGAGTTGCGGCAGGTGTTCTCGAGTTACGACGGGGATCTCAGGGACCCGCCCTGGTGGCCTCAGGAGAGGCCAGTCCCCATGCGAGTTGTTAGGGGGCCTCTCGGGATTCCTCTCCCGTCGATACCGGGGCCAAAAACCTTGTATGGAGTCAGGGCCGGAACCGAGGATTCCTCTCAGGGGCTGACATGGATCTTTGGGTACTTCTGGAGTCTCCCCAGGGGAGTCAGGCCTCGTCTCGAGTGGGGGCATGCACGTGCGCTTTCCTTCCAGGCTGTAGCAGCAATGTCACGCTTCCCGTCGCGTGGATCAAAGGATCTGTGGTTTTCCCTCGAGGCTTTCCCTCGAGGCTTTCCCACAGGGCTGTCCCACGTGCCACCGTGTTGTGAGTCGATCCTCGGCGTGAAAGATGAGCCAGTGCAGGGCAAAGAGGTTCCTCTGGAATGGACTGAGACATCTGGGGGACTCTTGGAATGGTGGTACGACCATGGAGTTCCTCTCGCCTTTCCTGTTGAGAGTGCCTCCTCTTGAGATGCGACGGGAACGCCCGGAATACTTTCCCGTTGAAAGCAGGGAAAGGATCCCTCATCTCGAGCTACGAGGGGGAAACGGGGCTCCTCTGGATGTGGGCGGGACCATCGTGCTTCCTCTCGAGTGGAGACGGGTATGGCGGTGAACTTCTTGAGTTGCAGCAAGGGTGTGAAAGACCCTTTCGAAGTTCCAGAGGTTTGGTGTCATTAGTCTCCAGAGGCCTCATCGGAAATAGGCCTCATCTCGCCTGGAAGGGAGAACTTCCTGGATTTTCTCGAGTTGCGGCAGGTGTTCTCGAGTTACGACGGGGACCTCAGGGACCCGCCCTGGTGGCCTCAGGAGAGGCCAGTCCCCATGCGAGTTGCTAGGGGGCCTCTCGGGATTCCTCTCCCATCGATACCGGGGCCAAAAAGCTTGTGTGGAGTCAGGGCCGGAACCGAGGATTCCTCTCAGGGGCTGACATGGATCTTTGGGTACTTCTGGAGTCTCCCCAGGGGAGTCAGGCCTCGTCTCGAGTGGGGGCATGCACGTGCGCTTTCCTTCCAGGCTGTAGCAGCAATGTCACGCTTCCCGTCGCGTGGATCAAAGGATCTGTGGTTTTCCCTCGAGGCTTTCCCTCGAGGCTTTCCCACAGGGCTGTCCCACGTGCCACCGTGTTGTGAGTCGTTCCTCGGCGTGAAAGATGAGCCAGTGCAGGGCAAAGAGTTTCCTCTGGAATGGACTGAGACATCTGGGGGACTCTTGGAATGGTGGTACGACCATGGAGTTCCTCTCGCCTTTCCAGTTGAGAGTGCCTCCTCTTGAGATGCGACGGGAACGCCGGGAATTCTTTCCCGTTGAAACCAGGGAAAGGATCCCTCATCTCGAGCTACGAGGGGGAAACGGGGCTCCTCTGGATGTGGGCGGGACCATCGTGCTTCCTCTCGAGTGGAGACGGGTATGGCGGTGAACTTCTTGAGTTGCAGCAAGGGTGTGAAAGACCCTTTCGAAGTTCCAGAGGTTAGGTGTCATTAGTCTCCAGAGGCCTCATCGGAAATAGGCCTCATCTCGCCTGGAAGGGAGAACTTCCTGGATTTTCTCGAGTTGAGGCAGGTGTTCTCGAATTACGACGGGGACCTCAGGGATCCGCCCTGGTGGCCTCCGGAGAGGCCAGTCCCCATGCGAGTTGCTAGGGGGCCTCTCGGGATTCCTCTCCCGTCGATACCGGGGCCAAAAACCTTGTGTGGAGTCAGGGCCGGAACCGAGGATTCCTCTCAGGGGCTGACATGGATCTTTGGGTACTTCTGGAGTCTCCCCAGGGGAGTCAGGCCTCGTCTCGAGTGGGGGTATGCACGTGCACTTTCCTTCCAGGCTGTAGCAGCAATGTCACGCTTCCCGTCGCGTGGATCAAAGGATCTGTGGTTTTCCCTCGAGGCTTTCCCACAGGGCTGTCCCACGTGCCACCGTGGTGTGAGTCGAACCTCGGCGTGTAAGATGAGCCAGTGCAGGGCAAAGAGGTTCCTCTGGAATGGACTGAGACATCTGGGGGACTCTTGGAATGGTGGTACGACCATGGAGTTCCTCTCGCCTTTCCTGTTGAGAGTGCCTCCTCTTGAGATGCGACGGGAAGGCCGGGAATTCTTTCCCGTTGAAAGCAGGGAAAGGATCCCTCATCTCGAGCTACGAGGGGGAAACGGGGCTCCTCTGGATGTGGGCGGGACCATCGTGCTTCCTCTCGAGTGGAGACGGGTATGGCGGTGAACTTCTTGAGTTGCAGCAAGGGTGTGAAAGACCCTTTCGAAGTTCCAGAGGTTAGGTGTCATTAGTCTCCAGACGCCTCATCGGAAATAGGCCTCATGTCGCCTGGAAGGGAGAACTTCCTGGATTTTCTCGAGTTGCGGCAGGTGTTCTCGAGTTACGACGGGGACCTCAGGGACCCGCCCTGGTGGCCTCAGGAGAGGCCAGTCCCCATGCGAGTTGCTAGGGGGCCTCTCGGGATTCCTCTCCCGTCGATACCGGGGCCAAAATGCTTGTGTGGAGTCAGGCCCGGAACCGAGGATTCCTCTCAGGGGCTGACATGGATCTTTGGGTACTTCTGGAGACTCCCCAGGGGAGTCAGGCCTCGTCTCAAGTGGGGGCATGCACGTGCGCTTTCCTTCCAGGCTGTAGCAGCAATGTCACGCTTCCCGTCGCGTGGATCAAAGGATCTGTGGTTTTCGCTCGAGGCTTTCCCTCGAGGCTTTCCCACAGGGCTGTCCCACGTGCCACCGTGTTGTGAGTCGATCCTCGGCGTGAAAGATGAGCCAGTGCAGGGCAAAGAGGTTCCTCTGGAATGGACTGAGACATCTGGGGGACTCTTGGAATGGTGGTACGACCATGGAGTTCCTCTCGCCTTTCCTGTTGAGAGTGCCTCCTCTTGAGATGCGACGGGAACGCCGGGAATTCTTTCCCGTTGAAAGCAGGGAAAGGATCCCTCATCTCGAGCTACGAGGGGGAAACGGGGCTCCTCTGGATGTGGGCGGGACCATCGTGCTTCCGCTCGAGTGGAGACGGGTATGGCGGTGAACTTCTTGAGTTGCAGCAAGGGTGTGAAAGACCCTTTCGAAGTTCCAGAGGTTAGGTGTCATTAGTCTCCAGACGCCTCATCGGAAATAGGCCTCATCTCGCCTGGAAGGGAGAACTTCCTGGATTTTCTCGAGTTGCGGCAGGTGTTCTCGAGTTACGACGGGGACCTCAGGGACCCGCCCTGGTGGCCTCAGGAGAGGCCAGTCCCCTTGCGAGTTGCTAGGGGGCCTCTCGGGATTCCTCTCCCGTCGATACCGGGGCCAAAAACCTTGTGTGGAGTCAGGGCCGGAACCGAGGATTCCTCTCAGGGGCTGACATGGATCTTTGGGTACTTCTGGAGTCTCCCCAGGGGAGTCAGGCCTCGTCTCGAGTGGGGGCATGCACGTGCACTTTCCTTCCAGGCTGTAGCAGCAATGTCACGCTTCCCGTCGCGTGGATCAAAGGATCTGTGGTTTTCCCTCGAGGCTTTCCCACAGGGCTGTCCCACGTGCCACCGTGGTGTGAGTCGATCCTCGGCGTGAAAGATGAGCCAGTGCAGGGCAAAGAGGTTCCTCTGGAATGGACTGAGACATCTGGGGGACTCTTGGAATGGTGGTACGACCATGGAGTTCCTCTCGCCTTTCCTGTTGAGAGTGCCTCCTCTTGAGATGCGACGGGAACGCCCGGAATACTTTCCCGTTGAAAGCAGGGAAAGGATCCCTCATCTCGAGCTACGAGGGGGAAACGGGGCTCCTCTGGATGTGGGCGGGACCATCGTGCTTCCTCTCGAGTGGAGACGGGTATGGCGGTGAACTTCTTGAGTTGCAGCAAAGGTGTGAAAGACCCTTTCGAAGTTCCAGAGGTTTGGTGTCATTAGTCTCCAGACGCCTCATCGGAAATAGGCCTCATCTCGCCTGGAAGGGAGAACTTACTGGATTTTCTCGAGTTGCGGCAGGTGTTCTCGAGTTACGACGGGGACCTCAGGGACCCGCCCTGGTGGCCTCAGGAGAGGCCAGTCCCCATGCGAGTTGCTAGGGGGCCTCTCGGGATTCCTCTCCCATCGATACCGGGGCCAAAAAGCTTGTGTGGAGTCAGGGCCGGAACCGAGGATTCCTCTCAGGGGCTGACATGGATCTTTGGGTACTTCTGGAGTCTCCCCAGGGGAGTCAGGCCTCGTCTCGACTGGGGGCATGCACGTGCGCTTTCCTTCCAGGCTGTAGCAGCAATGTCACGCTTCCCGTCGCGTGGATCAAAGGATCTGTGGTTTTCCCTCGAGGCTTTCCCTCGAGGCTTTCCCACAGGGCTGTCCCACGTGCCACCGTGTTGTGAGTCGTTCCTCGGCGTGAAAGATGAGCCAGTGCAGTGCAAAGAGGTTCCTCTGGAATGGACTGAGACATCTGGGGGACTCTTGGAATGGTGGTACGACCATGGAGTTCCTCTCGCCTTTCCTGTTGAGAGTGCCTCCTCTTGAGATGCGACGGGAACGCCGGGAATTCTTTCCCGTTGAAACCAGGGAAAGGATCCCTCATCTCGAGCTACGAGGGGGAAACGGGGCTCCTCTGGATGTGGGCGGGACCATCGTGCTTCCTCTCGAGTGGAGACGGGTATGGCGGTGAACTTCTTGATTTGCAGCAAGGGTGTGAAAGACCCTTTCGAAGTTCCAGAGGTTTGGTGTCATTAGTCTCCAGAGGCCTCATCGGAAATAGGCCTCATCTCGCCTGGAAGGGAGAACTTCCTGGATTTTCTCGAGTTGCGGCAGGTGTTCTCGAATTACGACGGGGACCTCAGGGACCCGCCCTGGTGGCCTCCGGAGAGGCCAGTCCCCATGCGAGTTGTTAGGGGGCCTCTCGGGATTCCTCTCCCGTCGATACCGGGGCCAAAAACCTTGTGTGGAGTCAGGGCCGGAACCGAGGATTCCTCTCAGGGGCTGACATGGATCTTTGGGTACTTCTGGAGTCACCCCAGTGGAGTCAGGCCTCGTCTCGAGTAGGGGCATGCACGTGCGCTTTCCTTTCAGGCTGTAGCAGCAATGTCACGCTTCCCGTCACGTGGATCAAAGGATCTGTGGTTTTCCCTCGAGGCTTTCCCTCGAGGCTTTCCCACAGGGCTGTCCCACGTGCCACCGTGGTGTGAGTCGATCCTCGGAGTGAAAGATGAGCCAGTGCAGGGCAAAGAGGTTCCTCTGGAATGGACTGAGACATCTGGGGGACTCTTGGAATGGTGGTACGACCATGGAGTTCCTCTCGCCTTTCGTGTTGAGAGTGCCTCCTCTTGAGATGCGACGGGAACGCCGGGAATTCTTTCCCGTTGAAACCAGGGAAAGGATCCCTCATCTCGAGCTACGAGGGGGAAACGGGGCTCCTCTGGATGTGGGCGGGACCATCGTGCTTCCTCTCTAGTGGAGACGGGTATGGCGGTGAACTTCTTGAGTTGCAGCAAGGGTGTGAAAGACCCTTTCGAAGTTCCAGAGGTTAGGTGTCATTAGTCTCCAGAGGCCTCATCGGAAATAGGCCTCATCTCGCCTGGAAGGGAGAACTTCCTGGATTTTCTCGAGTTGCGGCAGGTGTTCTCGAGTTACGACGGGGACCTCAGGGACCCGCCCTGGTGGCCTCAGGAGAGGCCAGTCCCTATGCGAGTTGCTAGGGGGCCTCTCGGGATTCCTCTCCCGTTGATACCGGGGCCAAAAACCTTGTGTGGAGTCAAGGCCGGAACCGAGGATTCCTCTCAGGGGCTGACATGGATCTTTGGGTACTTGTGGAGTCTCCCCAGGGGAGTCAGGCCTCGTCTCGAGTGGGGGCATGCACGTGCGCTTTCCTTCCAGGCTGTAGCAGCAATGTCACGCTTCCCGTCGCGTGGATCAAAGGATCTGTGGTTTTCCCTTGAGGCTTTCCCTCGAGCCTTTCCCACAGGGCTGTCCCACGTGCCACCGTGGTGTGAGTCGATCCTCGGCGTGAAAGATGAGCCAGTGCAGGGCAAAGAGGTTCCTCTGGAATGGACTGAGACATCTGGGGGACTCTTGGAATGGTGGTACGACCATGGAGTTCCTCTCGCCTTTCCTGTTGAGAGTGCCTCCTCTTGAGATGCGACGGGAACGCCGGGAATTCTTTCCCGTTGAAAGCAGGGAAAGGATCCCTCATCTCGAGCTAAGAGGGGGAAACGGGGCTCCTCTGGATGTGGGCGGGACCATCGTGCTTCCTCTCTAGTGGAGACGGGTATGGTGGTGAACTTCTTGAGTTGCAGCAAGGGTGTGAAAGACTCTTTCGAAGTTCCAGAGGTTAGGTGTCATTAGTCTCCAGACGCCTCATCGGAAATAGGCCTCATCTCGCCTGGAAGGGAGAACTTCCTGGATTTTCTCGAGTTGCGGCAGGTGTTCTCGAGTTACGACGGGGACCTCAGGGACCCGCCCTGGTGGCCTCAGGAGAGGCCAGTCCCTATGCGAGTTGCTAGGGGGCCTCTCGGGATTCCTCTCCCGTCGATACCGGGGCCAAAAAGCTTGTGTGGAGTCAGGGCCGGAACCGAGGATTCCTCTCAGGGGCTGACATGGATCTTTGGGTACTTCTGGAGTCTCCCCAGGGGAGTCAGGCCTCGTCTCGAGTGGGGGCATGCACGTGCACTTTCCTTCCAGGCTGTAGCAGCAATGTCACGCTTCCCGTCGCGTGGATCAAATGATGTGTGGTTTTCCCTCGAGGCTTTCCCACAGGGCTGTCCCACGTGCCACCGTGGTGTGAGTCGATCCTCGGCGTGAAAGATGAGCCAGTGCAGGGCAAAGAGGTTCCTCTGGAATGGACTGAGACATCTGGGGGACTCTTGGAATGGTGGTACGACCATGGAGTTCCTCTCGCCTTTCCTGTTGAGAGTGCCTCCTCTTGAGTTGCGACGGGAACGCCGGGAATTCTTTCCCGTTGAAAGCAGGGAAAGGATCCCTCATCTCGAGCTACGAGGGGGAAACGGGGCTCCTCTGGATGTGGGCGGGACCATCGTGCTTCCTCTCTAGTGGAGACGGGTATGGCGGTGAACTTCTTGAGTTGCAGCAAGGGTGTGAAAGACCCTTTCGAAGTTCCAGAGGTTAGGTGTCATTAGTCTCCAGAGGCCTCATCGGAAATAGGCCTCATCTCGCCTGGAAGGGAGAACTTCCTGGATTTTCTCGAGTTGCGGCAGGTGTTCTCGAGTTACGACGGGGATCTCAGGGACCCGCCCTGGTGGTCTCAGGAGAGGCCAGTCCCCATGCGAGTTGTTAGGGGGCCTCTCGGGATTCCTCTCCCGTCGATACCGGGGCCAAAAACCTTGTATGGAGTCAGGGCCGGAACCGAGGATTCCTCTCAGGGGCTGACATGGATCTTTGGGTACTTCTGGAGTCTCCCCAGGGGAGTCAGGCCTCGTCTCGAGTGGGGGCATGCACATGTGCTTTCCTTCCAGGCTGTAGCAGCAATGTCACGCTTCCCGTCGCGTGGATCAAAGGATCTGTGGTTTTCACTCGAGGCTTTCCCTCGAGGCTTTCCCACAGGGCTGTCCCACGTGCCACCGTGTTGTGAGTCGATCCTCGGCGTGAAAGATGAGCCAGTGCAGGGCAAAGAGGTTCCTCTGGAATGGACTGAGACATCTGGGGGACTCTTGGAATGGTGGTACGACCATGGAGTTCCTCTCGCCTTTCCTGTTGAGAGTGCCTCCTCTTGAGATGCGACGGGAACGCCCGGAATACTTTCCCGTTGAAAGCAGGGAAAGGATCCCTCATCTCGAGCTACGAGGGGGAAATGGGGCTCCTCTGGATGTGGGCGGGACCATCGTGCTTCCTCTCGAGTGGAGACGGGTATGGCGGTGAACTTCTTGAGTTGCAGCAAGGGTGTGAAAGACCCTTTCGAAGTTCCAGAGGTTTGGTGTCATTAGTCTCCAGAGGCCTCATCGGAAATAGGCCTCATCTCGCCTGGAAGGGAGAACTTCCTGGATTTTCTCGAGTTGCGGCAGGTGTTCTCGAGTTACGACGGGGACCTCAGGGACCCGCCCTGGTGGCCTCAGGAGAGGCCAGTCCCCATGCGAGTTGCTAGGGGGCCTCTCGGGATTCCTCTCCCATCGATACCGGGGCCAAAAAGCTTGTGTGGAGTCAGGGCCGGAACCGAGGATTCCTCTCAGGGGCTGACATGGATCTTTGGGTACTTCTGGAGTCTCCCCAGGGGAGTCAGGCCTCGTCTCGAGTGGGGGCATGCACGTGCACTTTCCTTCCAGGCTGTAGCAGCAATGTCACGCTTCCCGTCGCGTGGATCAAATGATGTGTGGTTTTCCCTCGAGGCTTTCCCACAGGGCTGTCCCACGTGCCACCGTGTTGTGAGTCGATCCTCGGCGTGAAAGATGAGCCAGTGCAGGGCAAAGAGGTTCCTCTGGAATGGACTGAGACATCTGGGGGACTCTTGGAATGGTGGTACGACCATGGAGTTCCTCCCGCCTTTCCTGTTGAGAGTGCCTCCTCTTGAGATGCGACGGGAACGCCGGGAATTCTTTCCCGTTGAAACCAGGGAAAGGATCCCTCATCTCGAGCTACGAGGGGGAAACGGGGCTCCTCTGGATGTGGGCGGGACCATCGTGCTTCCTCTCGAGTGGAGACGGGTATGGCGGTGAACTTCTTGAGTTGCAGCAAGGGTGTGAAAGACCCTTTCGAAGTTCCAGAGGTTTGGTGTCATTAGTCTCCAGAGGCCTCATCGGAAATAGGCCTCATCTCGCCTGGAAGGGAGAACTTCCTGGATTTTCTCGAGTTGCGGCAGGTGTTCTCGAGTTACGACGGGGACCTCAGGGACCCGCCCTGGTGGCCACAGGAGAGGCCAGTCCCCATGCGAGTTGCTAGGGGGTCTCTCGGGATTCCTATCCCGTCGATACCGGGGCCAAAAAGCTTGTGTGGAGTCAGGGCCGGAACCGAGGATTCTTCTCAGGGGCTGAAATGGATCTTTGGGTACTTCTGGAGTCTCCCCAGGGGAGTCAGGCCTCGTCTCGAGTGGGGGCATGCATGTGCGCTTTCCTTCCAGGCTGTTCCAGCAATGTCATGCTTCCCGTCGCGTGGATCAAAGGATCTGTGGTTTTCCCTCGAGGCTTTCCCTCGAGGCTTTCCCACAGGGCTGTCCCACGTGCCACTGTGGTGTGAGTCGATCCTCGGCGTGAAAGATGAGCCAGTGCAGGGCAAAGAGGTTCCTCTGGAATGGACTGAGACATCTGGGGGACTCTTGGAATGGTGGTACGACCATGGAGATCCTCTCGCCTTTCCTGTTGAGAGTGCCTCCTCTTGAGATGCGACGGGAACGCCGGGAATTCTTTCCCGTTGAAAGCAGGGAAAGGATCCCTCATCTCGAGCACCGAGGGGAAAACGGGGCTCCTCTGGATGTGGGCGGGACCATCGTGCTTCCTCTCGAGTGGAGACGGGTATGGCGGAGAACTTCTTGAGTTGCAGCAAGGGTGTGAAAGACCCTTTCAAAGTTCCAAAGGTTAGGTGTCATTAGTCTCCAGACGCCTCATCGGAAATAGGCCTCATCTCGCCTGGAAGGGAGAACTTCCTGGATTTTTTCGAGTTGCGGCAGGTGTTCTTAAGTTACGACGGGGAACTCAGGGACCCGCCCTGGTGGCCTCAGGAGAGGCCAGTCCCCATGCGAGTTGCTAGGGGGCCTCTCGGGATTCCTCTCCCGTCGATACCGGGGCCAAAAACCTTGAGTGGAGTCAGGGCCGGAACCGAGGATTCCTCTCAGGGGCTGACATGGATCTTTGGGTACTTCTGGAGTCTCCCCAGGGGAGTCAGGCCTCGTCTCGAGTGGGGGCATGCACGTGCACTTTCCTTCCAGGCTGTAGCAGCAATGTCACGCTTCCCGTCGCGTGGATCAAAGGATCTGTGGTTTTCCCTCGAGGCTTTCCCACAGGGCTGTCCCACGTGCCACCGTGGTGTGAGTCGATCCTCGGCGTGAAAGATGAGCCAGTGCAGGGCAAAGAGGTTCCTCTGGAATGGACTGAGACATCTGGGGGACTCTTGGAATGGTGGTACGACCATGGAGTTCCTCTCGCCTTTCCTGTTGAGAGTGCCTCCTCTTGAGATGCGACGGGAACGCCGGGAATTCTTTCCCGTTGAAAGCAGGGAAAGGATCCCTCATCTCGAGCTACGAGGGGGAAACGGGGCTCCTCTGGATGTGGGCGGGACCATCGTGCTTCCTCTCGAGTGGAGACGGGTATGGCGGTGAACTTCTTGAGTTGCAGCAAGGGTGTGAAAGACCCTTTCGAAGTTCCAGAGGTTTGGTGTCATTAGTCTCCAGAGGCCTCATCGGAAATAGGCCTCATCTCGCCTGGAAGGGAGAACTTCCTGGATTTTCTCGAGTTGCGGCAGGTGTTCTCGAGTTACGACGGGGACCTCAGGGACCCGCCCTGGTGGCCTCAGGAGAGGCCAGTCCCCATGCGAGTTGCTAGGGGGTCTCTCGGGATTCCTATCCCGTCGATACCGGGGCCAAAAACCTTGTGTGGAGTCAGGGCCGGAACCGAGGATTCTTCTCAGGGGCTGAAATGGATCTTTGGGTACTTCTGGAGTCTCCCCAGGGGAGTCAGGCCTCGTCTCGAGTGGGGGCATGCATGTGCGCTTTCCTTCCAGGCTGTTCCAGCAATGTCAGGCTTCCCGTCGCGTGGATCAAAGGATCTGTGGTTTTCCCTCGAGGCTTTCCCTCGAGGCTTTCCCACAGGGCTGTCCCACTTGCCACCGTGTTGTGAGTCGATCCTCGGCGTGAAAGATGAGCCAGTGCAGGGCAAAGAGGTTCCTCTGAAATGGACTGAGACATCTGGGGGACTCTTGGAATGGTGGTACGACCATGGAGTTCCTCTCGCCTTTCCTGTTGAGAGTGCCTCCTCTTGAGATGCGACGGGAACGCCGGGAATTCTTTCCCGTTGAAAGCAGGGAAAGGATCCCTCATCTCGAGCTACGAGGGGGAAACGGGGCTCCTCTGGATGTGGGCGGGACCATCGTGCTTCCTCTCGAGTGGAGACGGGTATGGCGGTGAACTTCTTGAGTTGCACCAAGGGTGTGAAAGACCCTTTCGAAGTTCAAGAGGTTTGGTGTCATTAGTCTCCAGAGGCCTCATCGGAAATAGGCCTCATCTCGCCTGGAAGGGAGAACTTCCTGGATTTTCTCGAGTTGCGGCAGGTGTTCTTAAGTTACGACGGGGAACACAGGGACCCGCCCTGGTGGCCTCAGGAGAGGCCAGTCCCCATGCGAGTTGCTAGGGGGCCTCTCGGGATTCCTCTCCCGTCGATACCGGGGCCAAAAACCTTGAGTGGAGTCAGGGCCGGAACCGAGGATTCCTCTCAGGGGCTGACATGGATCTTTGGGTACTTCTGGAGTCTCCCCAGGGGAGTCAGGCCTCGTCTCGAGTGGGGGCATGCACGTGCGCTTTCCTTCCAGGCTGTAGCAGCAATGTCACGCTTCCCGTCACGTGGATCAAAGGATCTGTGGTTTTCCCTCGAGGCTTTCCCTCGAGGCTTTCCCACAGGGCTGTCCCACGTGCCACCGTGGTGTGAGTCGATCCTCGGCGTGAAAGATGAGCCAGTGCAGGGAAAAGAGTTTCCTCTGGAATGGACTGAGACATCTGGGGGACTCTTGGAATGGTGGTACGACCATGGAGTTCCTCTCGCCTTTCCTGTTGAGAGTGCCTCCTCTTGAGATGCGACGGGAATGCCGGGAATTCTTTCCCGTTGAAAGCAGGGAAAGGATCCCTCATCTCGAGCTACGAGGGGGAAACGGGGCTCCTCTGGATGTGGGCGGGACCATCGTGCTTCCTCTCGAGTGGAGACGGGTATGGCGGTGAACTTCTTGAGTTGCAGCAAGGGTGTGAAAGACCCTTTCGAAGTTCCAGAGGTTAGGTGTCATTAGTCTCCAGACGCCTCATCGGAAATAGGCCTCATCTCGCCTGGAAGGGAGAACTTCCTGGATTTTCTCGAGTTGCGGCAGGTGTTCTCGAGTTACGACGGGGACCTCAGGGACCCGCCCTGGTGGCCTCAGGAGAGGCCAGTCCCCATGCGAGTTGCTAGGGGGCCTCTCGGGATTCCTCTCCCGTCGATACCGGGGCCAAAAAGCTTGTGTGGATTCAGGGCCGGAACCGAGGATTCCTCTCAGGGGCTGACATGGATCTTTGGGTACTTCTGGAGTCTCCCCAGGGGAGTCAGGCCTCGTCTCGAATGGGGGCATGCCCGTGCACTTTCCTTCCAGGCTGTAGCAGCAATGTCACGCTTCCCGTCGCGTGGATCAAAGGATCTGTGGTTTTCCCTCGAGGCTTTCCCACAGGGCTGTCCCACGTGCCACCGTGGTGTGAGTCGATCCTCGGCGTGAAAGATGAGCCAGTGCAGGGCAAAGAGGTTCCTCTGGAATGGACTGAGACATCTGGGGGACTCTTGGAATGGTGGTACGACCATGGAGTTCCTCTCGCCTTTCCTGTTGAGAGTGCCTCCTCTTGAGATGCGACGGGAACGCCGGGAATTCTTTCCCGTTGAAAGCAGGGAAAGGATCCCTCATCTCGAGTTACGAGGGGGAAACGGGGCTCCTCTGGATGTGGGCGGGACCATCGTGCTTCCTCTCTAGTGGAGACGGGTATGGCGGTGAACTTCTTGAGTTGCAGCAAGGGTGTGAATGACCCTTTCGAAGTTCCAGAGGTTAGGTGTCATTAGTCTCCAGACGCCTCATCGGAAATAGGCCTCATCTCGCCTGGAAGGGAGAACTTCCTGGATTTTCTCGAGTTGCGGCAGGTGTTCTCGAGTTACGATGGGGACCTCAGGGACCCGCCCTGGTGGCCTCAGGAGAGGCCAGTCCCTAGGCGAGTTGCTAGGGGGCCTCTCGGGATTCCTCTCCCGTTGATACCGGGGCCAAAAAGCTTGTGTGGAGTCAGGGCCGGAACCGAGGATTCCTCTCAGGGGCTGACATGGATCTTTGGGTACTTCTGGAGTCTCCCCAGGGGAGTCAGGCCTCGTCTCGAGTGGGGGCATGCACGTGCGCTTTCCTTCCAGGCTGTAGCAGCAATGTCACGCTTCCCGTCGCGTGGATCAAAGGATCTGTGGTTTTCCCTCGAGGCTTTCCCTCGAGGCTTTCCCACAGGGCTGTCCCACGTGCCACCGTGGTGTGAGTCAATCCTGGGCGTGAAAGATGAGCCAGTGCAGGGCAAAGAGGTTCCTCTGGAATGGACTGAGACATCTGGGGGACTCTTGGAATGGTGGTACGACCATGGAGTTCCTCTCGCCTTTCCTGTTGAGAGTGCCTCCTCTTGAGATGCGACGGGAACGCCGGGAATTCTTTCCCGTTGAAAGCAGGGAAAGGATCCCTCATCTCGAGCTACGAGGGGGAAACGGGGCTCCTCTGGATGTGGGCGGGACCATCGTGCTTCCTCTCTAGTGGAGACGGGTTTGGTGGTGAACTTCTTGAGTTGCAGCAAGGCTGTGAAAGACCCTTTCGAAGTTCCAGAGGTAAGGTGTCATTAGTCTCCAGACGCCTCATCGGAAATAGGCCTCATTTCGCCTGGAAGGGAGAACTTCCTGGATTTTCTCCAGTTGCGGCAGGTGTTCTCGAGTTACGACGGGGACCTCAGGGACCCGCCCTGGTGGCCTCAGGAGAGGCCAGTCCCTATGCGAGTTGCTAGGGGGCCTCTCGGGATTCCTCTCCCGTCGATACCGGGGCCAAAAACCTTGTGTGGAGTCAGGGCCGGAACCGAGGATTCCTCTCAGGGGCTGACATGGATCTTTGGGTACTTCTGGAGTCTCCCCAGGGGAGTCAGGCCTCGTCTCGAGTGGGGGCATGCACGTGCACTTTCCTTCCAGGCTGTAGCAGCAATGTCACGCTTCCCATCGCGTGGATCAAATGATGTGTGGTTTTCCCTAGAGGCTTTCCCACAGGGCTGTCCCACGTGCCACCGTGGTGTGAGTCGATCCTCGGCGTGAAAGATGAGCCAGTGCAGGGCAAAGAGGTTCCTCTGGAATGGACTGAGACATCTGGGGGACTCTTGGAATGGTGGTACGACCATGGAGTTCCTCTCGCCTTTCCTGTTGAGAGTGCCTCCTCTTGAGATGCGACGGGAACGCCGGGAATTTTTTGCCGTTGAAAGCAGGGAAAGGATCCCTCATCTCGAGCTACGAGGGGGAAACGGGGCTCCTCTGGATGTGGGCGGGACCATCGTGCTTTCTCTCGAGTGGAGACGGGTATGGCGGTGAACTTCTTGAGTTGCAGCAAGGGTGTGAAAGACCCTTTCGAAGTTCCAGAGGTTAGGTGTCATTAGTCTCCAGACGCCTCATCGGAAATAGGCCTCATCTCGCCTGGAAGGGAGAACTTCCTTGATTTTCTCGAGTTGCGGCAGGTGTTCTCGAGTTACGACGGGGACCTCAGGGACCCGCCCTGTTGGCCTCAGGAGAGGCCAGTCCCTATGCGTGTTGCTAGGGGGCCCCTCGGGATTCCTCTCCCGTCGATACCGGGGCCAAAAACCTTGTGTGGAGTCAGGGCCGGAACCGAGGATTCCTCTCAGGGACTGATATGGATCTTTGGGTACTTCTGGAGTCTCGCCAGGGGAGACAGGCCTCGTCTCGTGTGGGGGCATGCACGTGCACTTTCCTTCCAGGCTGTAGCAGCAATGTCACGCTTCCCGTCGCGTGGATCAAAGGATCTGCGGTTTTCGCTCAAGGCTTTCCCTCGAGGCTTTCCCACAGGGCTGTCCCACGTGACACCGTGGTGTGAGTCGATTCTCGGCGTGAAAAATGAGCCAGTGCAGGGCAAAGAGGTTCCTCTGGAATGGACTGAGACATCTGGGGGACTCTTGGAATGGTGGTACGACCATGGAGTTCCTCTTGCCTTTCCTGTTGAGAGTGCCTCCTCTTGAGATGCGACGGGAACGCCGGGAATTTTTTGCCGTTGAAAGCAGGGAAAGGATCCCTCATCTCGAGCTACGAGGGGGAAACGGGGCTCCTCTGGATGTGGGCGGGACCATCGTGCATCCTCTCGAGTGGAGACGGGTAAGGCGGTGAACTTCTTGAGTTGCAGCAAGGGTGTGAAAGACCCTTTCGAAGTTCCAGAGGTTAGGTGTCATTAGTCTCCAGAGGCCTCATCGGAAATAGGCCTCATCTCGCCTGGAAGGGAGAACTTCCTGGATTTTCTCGAGTTGCGGCAGGTGTTCTCGAGTTACGACGGGGACCTCAGGGACCCGCCCTGGTGGCCTCAGGAGAGGCCAGTCCCCATGCGAGTTGCTAGGGGGCCTCTCGGGATTCCTCTCCCGTCGATACCGGGGCCAAAAACCTTGTGTGGAGTCAGGGCCGGAACCGAGGATTCCTCTCAGGGGCTGACATGGATCTTTGGGTACTTCTGGAGTTTCCCCAGGGGAGTCAGGCCTCGTCTCGAGTGGGGGCATGCACGTGCACTTTCCTTCCAGGCTGTAGCAGCAACGTCACGCTTCCCGTCGCGTGGATCAAAGGATCTGTGGTTTTCCCTCGTGGCTTTCCCACAGGGCTGTCCCACGTGCCACCGTGGTGTGAGTCGATCCTCGGCGTGAAAGATGAGCCAGTGCAGGGCAAAGAGGTTCCTCTGGAATGGACTGAGGCATCTGGGGGACTCTTGGAATGGTGGTACGACCATGGAGTTCCTCTCGCCTTTCCTGTTGAGAGTGCCTCCTCTTGAGATGCGACGGGAACGCCGGGAATTCTTTCCCGTTGAAACCAGGGAAAGGATCCCTCATCTCGAGCACCGAGGGGAAAACGGGGCTCCTCTGGATGTGGGCGGGACCATCGTGCTTCCTCTCGAGTGGAGACGGGTATGTCGGTGAACTTCTTGAGTTGCAGCAAGGGTGTGAAAGACCCTTTCGAAGTTCCAGAGGTTTGGTGTCATTAGTCTCCAGAGGCCTCATCGGAAATAGGCCTCATCTCGCCTGGAAGGGAGAACTTCCTGGATTTTCTCGAGTTGCGGCAGGTGTTCTCGAGTTACGACGGGGACCTCAGGGACCCGCCCTGGTGGCCTCCGGAGAGGCCAGTCCCCATGCGAGTTGCTAGGGGGCCTCTCGGGATTCCTCTCCCGTCGATACCGGGGCCAAAAACCTTGTGTGGAGTCAGGGCCGGAACCGAGGATTCCTCTCAGGGGCTGACATGGATCTTTGGGTACTTCTGGAGGCTCCCCAGTGGAGTCAGGCCTCGTCTCGAGTGGGGGCATGCACGTGCGCTTTCCTTCCAGGCTGTAGCAGCAATGTCACGCTTCCCGTCGCGTGGATCAAAGGATCTGTGGTTTTCCCTCGAGGCTTTCCCTCGAGGCTTTCCCACAGGGCTGTCCCACGTGCCACCGTGTTGTGAGTCGATCCTCGGCGTGAAAGATGAGCCAGTGCAGGGCAAAGAGCTTCCTCTGGAATGGACTGAGACATCTGGGGGACTCTTGGAATGGTGGTACGACCATGGAGTTCCTCTCGCCTTTCCTGTTGAGAGTGCCTCCTCTTGAGATGCGACGGGAACGCCGGGAATTCTTTCCCGTTGAAAGCAGGAAAAGGATCCCTCATCTCGAGCTACGAGGGGGAAACGGGGCTCCTCTGGATGTGGGCGGGACCATCGTGCTTCCTCTCGAGAGGAGACGGGTATGGCGGTGAACTTCTTGAGTTGCAGCAAGGGTGTGAAAGACCCTTTCGAAGTTCCAGAGGTTAGGTGTCATTAGTCTCCAGACGCCTCATCGGAAATAGGCCTCATCTCGCCTGGAAGGGAGAACTTCCTGGATTTTCTCGAGTTGCGGCAGGTGTTCTCGAGTTACGACGGGGACCTCAGGGACCCGCCATGGTGGCCGCAGGAGAGGCCAGTCCCCATGCGAGTTGCTAGGGGGCCTCTCGGGATTCCTCTCCCGTCGATACCGGGGCCAAAAACCTTGTGTGGAGTCAGGGCCGGAACCGAGGATTCCTCTCAGGGGCTGACATGGATCTTTGGGTACTTCTGGAGTCTCCCCAGGGGAGTCAGGCCTCGTCTCGAATGGGGGCATGCACGTGCACTTTCCTTCCAGGCTGTAGCAGCAATGTCACGCTTCCCGTCGCGTGGATCAAATGATGTGTGGTTTTCCCTCGAGGCTTTCCCTCGAGGCTTTCCCACAGGGCTGTCCCACGTGCCACCGTGGTGTGAGTCGATCCTCGGCGTGAAAGATGAGCCAGTGCAGGGAAAAGAGTTTCCTCTGGAATGGACTGAGACATCTGGGGGACTCTTGGAATGGTGGTACGACCATGGAGTTCCTCTCGCCTTTCCTGTTGAGAGTGCCTCCTCTTGAGATGCGACGGGAATGCCGGGAATTCTTTCCCGTTGAAAGCAGGGAAAGGATCCCTCATCTCGAGCTACGAGGGGGAAACGGGGCTCCTCTGGATGTGGGCGGGACCATCGTGCTTCCTCTCGAGTGGAGACGGGTATGGCGGTGAACTTCTTGAGTTGCAGCAAGGGTGTGAAAGACCCTTTCGAAGTTCCAGAGGTTAGGTGTCATTAGTCTCCAGACGCCTCATCGGAAATAGGCCTCATCTCGCCTGGAAGGGAGAACTTCCTGGATTTTCTCGAGTTGCGGCAGGTGTTCTCGAGTTACGACGGGGACCACAGGGACCCGCCCTGGTGGCCTCAGGAGAGGCCAGTCCCCATGCGAGTTGCTAGGGGGCCTCTCGGGATTCCTCTCCCGTCGATACCGGGGCCAAAAACCTTGTGTGGATTCAGGGCCGGAACCGAGGATTCCTCTCAGGGGCTGACATAGATCTTTGGGTACTTCTGGAGTCTCCCCAGGGGAGTCAGGCCTCGTCTCGAGTGGGGGCATGCACGTGCACTTTCCTTCCAGGCTGTAGCAGCAATGTCACGCTTCCCGTCGCGTGGATCAAAGGATCTGTGGTTTTCCCTCGAGGCTTTCCCACAGGGCTGTCCCACGTGCCACCGTGGTGTGAGTCGATCCTCGGCGTGAAAGATGAGCCAGTGCAGGGCAAAGAGGTTCCTCTGGAATGGACTGAGACATCTGGGGGACTCTTGGAATGGTGGTACGACCATGGAGTTCCTCTCGCCTTTCCTGTTGAGAGTGCCTCCTCTTGAGATGCGACGGGAACGCCGGGAATTCTTTCCCGTTGAAAGCAGGGAAAGGATCCCTCATCTCGAGTTACGAGGGGGAAACGGGGCTCCTCTGGATGTGGGCGGGACCATCGTGCTTCCTCTCTAGTGGAGACGGGTATGGCGGTGAACTTCTTGAGTTGCAGCAAGGGTGTGAAAGACCCTTTCGAAGTTCCAGAGGTTAGGTGTCATTAGTCTCCAGAGGCCTCATCGGAAATAGGCCTCATCTCGCCTGGAAGGGAGAACTTCCTGGATTTTCTCGAGTTGCGGCAGGTGTTCTCGAGTTACGACGGGGACCTCAGGGACCCGCCCTGGTGGCCTCAGGAGAGGCCAGTCCCTAGGCGAGTTGCTAGGGGGCCTCTCGGGATTCCTCTCCCATTGATACCGGGGCCAAAAAGCTTGTGTGGAGTCAGGGCCGGAACCGAGGATTCCTCTCAGGGGCTGACATGGATCTTTGGGTACTTCTGGAGTCTCCCCAGGGGAGTCAGGCCTCGTCTCGAGTGGGGGCATGCACGTGCGCTTTCCTTCCAGGCTGTAGCAGCAATGTCACGCTTCCCGTCGCGTGGATCAAAGGATCTGTGGTTTTCCCTCGAGGCTTTCCCTCGAGGCTTTCCCACAGGGCTGTCCCACGTGCCACCGTGGTGTGAGTCAATCCTGGGCGTGAAAGATGAGCCAGTGCAGGGCAAAGAGGTTCCTCTGGAATGGACTGAGACATCTGGGGGACTCTTGGAATGGTGGTACGACCATGGAGTTCCTCTCGCCTTTCCTGTTGAGAGTGCCTCCTCTTGAGATGCGACGGGAACGCCGGGAATTCTTTCCCGTTGAAAGCAGGGAAAGGATCCCTCATCTCGAGCTACGAGGGGGAAACGGGGCTCCTCTGGATGTGGGCGGGACCATCGTGCTTCCTCTCTAGTGGAGACGGGTTTGGTGGTGAACTTCTTGAGTTGCAGCAAGGCTGTGAAAGACCCTTTCGAAGTTCCAGAGGTAAGGTGTCATTAGTCTCCAGACGCCTCATCGGAAATAGGCCTCATCTCGCCTGGAAGGGAGAACTTCCTGGATTTTCTCCAGTTGCGGCAGGTGTTCTCGAGTTACGACGGGGACCTCAGGGACCCGCCCTGGTGGCCTCAGGAGAGGCCAGTCCCTATGCGAGTTGCTAGGGGGCCTCTCGGGATTCCTCTCCCGTCGATACCGGGGCCAAAAACCTTGTGTGGAGTCAGGGCCGGAACCGAGGATTCCTCTCAGGGGCTGACATGGATCTTTGGGTACTTCTGGAGTCTCACCAGGGGAGTCAGGCCTCGTCTCGAGTGGGGGCATGCACGTGCACTTTCCTTCCAGGCTGTAGCAGCAATGTCACGCTTCCCGTCGCGTGGATCAAATGATGTGTGGTTTTCCCTAGAGGCTTTCCCACAGGGCTGTCCCACGTGCCACCGTGGTGTGAGTCGATCCTCGGCGTGAAAGATGAGCCAGTGCAGGGCAAAGAGGTTCCTCTGGAATGGACTGAGACATCTGGGGGACTCTTGGAATGGTGGTACGACCATGGAGTTCCTCTCGCCTTTCCTGTTGAGAGTGCCTCCTCTTGAGATGCGACGGGAACGCCGGGAATTTTTTGCCGTTGAAAGCAGGGAAAGGATCCCTCATCTCGAGCTACGAGGGGGAAACGGGGCTCCTCTGGATGTGGGCGGGACCATCGTGCTTTCTCTCGAGTGGAGACGGGTATGGCGGTGAACTTCTTGAGTTGCAGCAAGGGTGTGAAAGACCCTTTCGAAGTTCCAGAGGTTAGGTGTCATTAGTCTCCAGACGCCTCATCGGAAATAGGCCTCATCTCGCCTGGAAGGGAGAACTTCCTTGATTTTCTCGAGTTGCGGCAGGTGTTCTCGAGTTACGACGGGGACCTCAGGGACCCGCCGTGTTGGCCTCAGGAGAGGCCAGTCCCTATGCGTGTTGCTAGGGGGCCCCTCGGGATTCCTCTCCCGTCGATACCGGGGCCAAAAACCTTGTGTGGAGTCAGGGCCGGAACCGAGGATTCCTCTCAGGGACTGATATGGATCTTTGGGTACTTCTGGAGTCTCGCCAGGGGAGACAGGCCTCGTCTCGTGTGGGGGCATGCACGTGCACTTTCCTTCCAGGCTGTAGCAGCAATGTCACGCTTCCCGTCGCGTGGATCAAAGGATCTGCGGTTTTCGCTCAAGGCTTTCCCTCGAGGCTTTCCCACAGGGCTGTCCCACGTGACACCGTGGTGTGAGTCGATTCTCGGCGTGAAAAATGAGCCAGTGCAGGGCAAAGAGGTTCCTCTGGAATGGACTGAGACATCTGGGGGACTCTTGGAATGGTGGTACGACCATGGAGTTCCTCTCGCCTTTCCTGTTGAGAGTGCCTCCTCTTGAGATGCGACGGGAACGCCGGGAATTTTTTGCCGTTGAAAGCAGGGAAAGGATCCCTCATCTCGAGCTACGAGGGGGAAACGGGGCTCCTCTGGATGTGGGCGGGACCATCGTGCATCCTCTCGAGTGGAGACGGGTAAGGCGGTGAACTTCTTGAGTTGCAGCAAGGGTGTGAAAGACCCTTTCGAAGTTCCAGAGGTTAGGTGTCATTAGTCTCCAGAGGCCTCATCGGAAATAGGCCTCATCTCGCCTGGAAGGGAGAACTTCCTGGATTTTCTCGAGTTGCGGCAGGTGTTCTCGAGTTACGACGGGGACCTCAGGGACCCGCCCTGGTGGCCTCAGGAGAGGCCAGTCCCCATGCGAGTTGCTAGGGGGCCTCTCGGGATTCCTCTCCCGTCGATACTGGGGCCAAAAACCTTGTGTGGAGTCAGGGCCGGAACCGAGGATTCCTCTCAGGGGCTGACATGGATCTTTGGGTACTTCTGGAGTCTCCCCAGGGGAGTCAGGCCTCGTCTCGAGTGGGGGCATGCACGTGCACTTTCCTTCCAGGCTGTAGCAGCAACGTCACGCTTCCCGTCACGTGGATCAAAGGATCTGTGGTTTTCCCTCGTGGCTTTCCCACAGGGCTGTCCCACGTGCCACCGTGGTGTGAGTCGATCCTCGGCGTGAAAGATGAGCCAGTGCAGGGCAAAGAGGTTCCTCTGGAATGGACTGAGGCATCTGGGGGCTCTTGGAATGGTGGTACGACCATGGAGTTCCTCTCGCCTTTCCTGTTGAGAGTGCCTCCTCTTGAGATGCGACGGGAACGCCGGGAATTCTTTCCCGTTGAAACCAGGGAAAGGATCCCTCATCTCGAGCACCGAGGGGAAAACGGGGCTCCTCTGGATGTGGGCGGGACCATCGTGCTTCCTCTCGAGTGGAGACGGGTATGGCGGTGAACTTCTTGAGTTGCAGCAAGGGTGTGAAAGACCCTTTCGAAGTTCCAGAGGTTTGGTGTCATTAGTCTCCAGAGGCCTCATCGGAAATAGGCCTCATCTCGCCTGGAAGGGAGAACTTCCTGGATTTTCTCGAGTTGCGGCAGGTGTTCTCGTGTTACGACGGGGACCTCAGGGACCCGCCCTGGTGGCCTCCGGAGAGGCCAGTCCCCATGCGAGTTGCTAGGGGGCCTCTCGGGATTCCTCTCCCGTCGATACCGGGGCCAAAAACCTTGTGTGGAGTCAGGGCCGGAACCGAGGATTCCTCTCAGGGGCTGACATGGATCTTTGGGTACTTCTGGAGTCTCCCCAGTGGAGTCAGGCCTCGTCTCGAGTGGGGGCATGCACGTGCGCTTTCCTTCCAGGCTGTAGCAGCAATGTCACGCTTCCCGTCGCGTGGATCAAAGGATCTGTGGTTTTCCCTCGAGGCTTTCCCTCGAGGCTTTCCCACAGGGCTGTCCCACGTGCCACCGTGTTGTGAGTCGATCCTCGGCGTGAAAGATGAGCCAGTGCAGGGCAAAGAGCTTCCTCTGGAATGGACTGAGACATCTGGGGGACTCTTGGAATGGTGGTACGACCATGGAGTTCCTCTCGCCTTTCCTGTTGAGAGTGCCTCCTCTTGAGATGCGACGGGAACGCCGGGAATTCTTTCCCGTTGAAAGCAGGAAAAGGATCCCTCATCTCGAGCTACGAGGGGGAATCGGGGCTCCTCTGGATGTGGGCGG
Source organism: Capricornis sumatraensis (assembly GCF_032405125.1). Lineage (NCBI taxonomy): Eukaryota > Metazoa > Chordata > Mammalia > Artiodactyla > Bovidae > Capricornis > Capricornis sumatraensis. The sequence goes on along the minus strand of NC_091080.1, from coordinate 4,522,425 downwards.
GACCATCGTGCTTCCTCTCGAGTGGAGACGGGTATGGCGGTGAACTTCTTGAGTTGCAGCAAGGGTGTGAAAGACCCTTTCGAAGTTCCAGAGGTTAGGTGTCATTAGTCTCCAGACGCCTCATCGGAAATAGGCCTCATCTCGCCTGGAAGGGAGAACTTCCTGGATTTTCTCGAGTTGCGGCAGGTGTTCTCGAGTTACGACGGGGACCTCAGGGACCCGCCATGGTGGCCTCAGGAGAGGCCAGTCCCCATGCGAGTTGCTAGGGGGCCTCTCGGGATTCCTCTCCCGTCGATACCGGGGCCAAAAACCTTGTGTGGAGTCAGGGCCGGAACCGAGGATTCCTCTCAGGGGCTGACATGGATCTTTGGGTACTTCTGGAGTCTTCCCAGGGGAGTCAGGCCTCGTCTCGAGTGGGGGCATGCACGTGCACTTTCCTTCCAGGCTGTAGCAGCAATGTCACGCTTCCCGTCGCGTGGATCAAAGGATCTGTGGTTTTCCCTCGAGGCTTTCCCACAGGGCTATCCCACGTGCCACCGTGGTGTGAGTCGATCCTCGGCGTGAAAGATGAGCCAGTGCAGGGCAAAGAGGTTCCTCTGGAATGGACTGAGACATCTAGGGGACTCTTGGAATGGTGGTACGACCATGGAGTTCCTCTCGCCTTTCCTGTTGAGAGTGCCTCCTCTTGAGATGCGACGGGAACGCCGGGAATTTTTTGCCGTTGAAAGCAGGGAAAGGATCCCTCATCTCGAGCTACGAGGGGGAAACGGGGCTCCTCTGGATGTGGGCGGGACCATCGTGCTTTCTCTCGAGTGGAGACGGGTATGGCGGTGAACTTCTTGAGTTGCAGCAAGGGTGTGAAAGACCCTTTCGAAGTTCCAGAGGTTAGGTGTCATTAGTCTCCAGACGCCTCATCGGAAATAGGCCTCATCTCGCCTGGAAGGGAGAACTTCCTTGATTTTCTCGAGTTGCGGCAGGTGTTCTCGAGTTACGACGGGGACCTCAGGGACCCGCCGTGTTGGCCTCAGGAGAGGCCAGTCCCTATGCGTGTTGCTAGGGGGCCCCTCGGGATTCCTCTCCCGTCGATACCGGGGCCAAAAACCTTGTGTGGAGTCAGGGCCGGAACCGAGGATTCCTCTCAGGGACTGATATGGATCTTTGGGTACTTCTGGAGTCTCGCCAGGGGAGACAGGCCTCGTCTCGTGTGGGGGCATGCACGTGCACTTTCCTTCCAGGCTGTAGCAGCAATGTCACGCTTCCCGTCGCGTGGATCAAAGGATCTGCGGTTTTCGCTCAAGGCTTTCCCTCGAGGCTTTCCCACAGGGCTGTCCCACGTGACACCGTGGTGTGAGTCGATTCTCGGCGTGAAAAATGAGCCAGTGCAGGGCAAAGAGGTTCCTCTGGAATGGACTGAGACATCTGGGGGACTCTTGGAATGGTGGTACGACCATGGAGTTCCTCTCGCCTTTCCTGTTGAGAGTGCCTCCTCTTGAGATGCGACGGGAACGCCGGGAATTTTTTGCCGTTGAAAGCAGGGAAAGGATCCCTCATCTCGAGCTACGAGGGGGAAACGGGGCTCCTCTGGATGTGGGCGGGACCATCGTGCATCCTCTCGAGTGGAGACGGGTAAGGCGGTGAACTTCTTGAGTTGCAGCAAGGGTGTGAAAGACCCTTTCGAAGTTCCAGAGGTTAGGTGTCATTAGTCTCCAGAGGCCTCATCGGAAATAGGCCTCATCTCGCCTGGAAGGGAGAACTTCCTGGATTTTCTCGAGTTGCGGCAGGTGTTCTCGAGTTATGACGGGGACCTCAGGGACCCGCCCTGGTGGCCTCAGGAGAGGCCAGTCCCCATGCGAGTTGCTAGGGGGCCTCTCGGGATTCCTCTCCCGTCGATACCGGGGCCAAAAACCTTGTGTGGAGTCAGGGCCGGAACCGAGGATTCCTCTCAGGGGCTGACATGGATCTTTGGGTACTTCTGGAGTCTCCCCAGGGGAGTCAGGCCTCGTCTCGAGTGGGGGCATGCACGTGCACTTTCCTTCCAGGCTGTAGCTGCAACGTCACGCTTCCCGTCGCGTGGATCAAAGGATCTGTGGTTTTCCCTCGTGGCTTTCCCACAGGGCTCTCCCACGTGCCACCGTGGTGTGAGTCGATCCTCGGCGTGAAAGATGAGCCAGTGCAGGGCAAAGAGGTTCCTCTGGAATGGACTGAGGCATCTGGGGGACTCTTGGAATGGTGGTACGACCATGGAGTTCCTCTCGCCTTTCCTGTTGAGAGTGCCTCCTCTTGAGATGCGACGGGAACGCCGGGAATTCTTTCCCGTTGAAACCAGGGAAAGGATCCCTCATCTCGAGCACCGAGGGGAAAACGGGGCTCCTCTGGATGTGGGCGGGACCATCGTGCTTCCTCTCGAGTGGAGACGGGTATGGCGGTGAACTTCTTGATTTGCAGCAAGGGTGTGAAAGACCCTTTCGAAGTTCCAGAGGTTTGGTGTCATTAGTCTCCAGAGGCCTCATCGGAAATAGGCCTCATCTCGCCTGGAAGGGAGAACTTCCTGGATTTTCTCGAGTTGCGGCAGGTGTTCTCGAGTTACGACGGGGACCTCAGGGACCCGCCCTGGTGGCCTCCGGAGAGGCCAGTCCCCATGCGAGTTGCTAGGGGGCCTCTCGGGATTCCTCTCCCGTCGATACCGGGGCCAAAAACCTTGTGTGGAGTCAGGGCCGGAACCGAGGATTCCTCTCAGGGGCTGACATGGATCTTTGGGTACTTCTGGAGTCTCCCCAGTGGAGTCAGGCCTCGTCTCGAGTGGGGGCATGCACGTGCACTTTCCTTCCAGGCTGTAGCAGCAATGTCACGCTTCCCGTCGCGTGGATCAAAGGATCTGTGGTTTTCCCTCGAGGCTTTCCCTCGAGGCTTTCCCACAGGGCTGTCCCACGTGCCACTGTGTTGTGAGTCGATCCTCGGCGTGAAAGATGAGCCAGTGCAGGGCAAAGAGCTTCCTCTGGAATGGACTGAGACATCTGGGGGACTCTTGGAATGGTGGTACGACCATGGAGTTCCTCTCGCCTTTCCTGTTGAGAGTGCCTCCTCTTGAGATGCGACGGGAACTCCGGGAATTCTTTCCCGTTGAAAGCAGGAAAAGGATCCCTCATCTCGAGCTACGAGGGGGAAACGGGGCTCCTCTGGATGTGGGCGGGACCATCGTGCTTCCTCTCGAGTGGAGACGGGTATGGCGGTGAACTTCTTGAGTTGCAGCAAGGGTGTGAAAGACCCTTTCGAAGTTCCAGAGGTTAGGTGTCATTAGTCTCCAGACGCCTCATCGGAAATAGGCCTCATCTCGCCTGGAAGGGAGAACTTCCTGGATTTTCTCGAGTTGCGGCAGGTGTTCTCGAGTTACGACGGGGACCTCAGGGACCCGCCCTGGTGGCCTCAGGAGAGGCCAGTCCCCATGCGAGTTGCTAGGGGGCCTCTCGGGATTCCTCTCCCGTCGATACCGGGGCCAAAAACCTTGTGTGGAGTCAGGGCCGGAACCGAGGATTCCTCTCAGGGGCTGACATGGATCTTTGGGTACTTCTGGAGTCTCCCCAGGGGAGTCAGGCCTCGTCTCGAGTGGGGGCATGCACGTGCACTTTCCTTCCAGGCTGTAGCAGCAATGTCACGCTTCCCGTCGCGTGGATCAAAGGATCTGTGGTTTTCCCTCGAGGCTTTCCCACAGGGCTGTCCCACGTGCCACCGTGGTGTGAGTCGATCCTCGGCGTGAAAGATGAGCCAGTGCAGGGCAAAGAGGTTCCTCTGGAATGGACTGAGACATCTGGGGGACTCTTGGAATGGTGGTACGACCATGGAGTTCCTCTCGCCTTTCCTGTTGAGAGTGCCTCCTCTTGAGATGCGACGGGAACGCCGGGAATTCTTTCCCGTTGAAAGCAGGGAAAGGATCCCTCATCTCGAGCTACGAGGGGGAAACGGGGCTCCTCTGGATGTGGGCGGGACCATCGTGCTTCATCTCGAGTGGAGACGGGTATGGCGGTGAACTTCTTGAGTTGCAGCAAGGGTGTGAAAGACCCTTTCGAAGTTCCAGAGGTTAGGTGTCATTAGTCTCCAGACGCCTCATCGGAAATAGGCCTCATCTCGCCTGGAAGGGAGAACTTCCTGGATTTTCTCGAGTTGCGGCAGGTGTTCTCGAGTTACGACGGGGACCTCAGGGACCCGCCCTGGTGGCCTCAGGAGAGGTCAGTCCCCATGCGAGTTGCTAGGGGGCCTCTCGGGATTCCTCTCCCGTCGATACCGGGGCCAAAAAGCTTGTGTGGAGTCAGGGCCGGAACCGAGGATTCCTCTCAGGGGCTGACATGGATCTTTGGGTACTTCTGGAGTCTCCCCAGGGGAGTCAGGCCTCGTCTCAAGTGGGGGCATGCACGTGCGCTTTCCTTTCAGGCTGTAGCAGCAATGTCACGCTTCCCGTCACGTGGATCAAAGGATCTGTGGTTTTCCCTCGAGGCTTTCCCTCGAGTCTTTCCCACAGGGCTGTCCCACGTGCCACCGTGGTGTGAGTCGATCCTCGGCGTGAAAGATGAGCCAGTGCAGGGCAAAGAGGTTCCTCTGGAATGGACTGAGACATCTGGGGGACTCTTGGAATGGTAGTACGACCATGGAGTTCCTCTCGCCTTTCCTGTTGAGAGTGCCTCCTCTTGAGATGCGACGGGAACGCCGGGAATTCTTTCCCGTTGAAAGCAGGGAAAGGATCCCTCATCTCGAGCTACGAGGGGGAAACGGGGCTCCTCTGGATGTGGGCGGGACCATCGTGCTTCCTCTCTAGTGGAGACGGGTATGGCGGTGAACTTCTTGAGTTGCAGCAAGGGTGTGAAAGACCCTTTCGAAGTTCCAGAGGTTAGGTGTCATTAGTCTCCAGAGGCCTCATCGGAAATAGGCCTCATCTCGCCTGGAAGGGAGAACTTCCGGGATTTTCTCGAGTTGCGGCAGGTGTTCTCGAGTTACGACGGGGACCTCAGGGACCCGCCCTGGTGGCCTCAGGAGAGGCCAGTCCCTAGGCGAGTTGCTAGGGGACCTCTCGGGATTCCTCTCCCGTTGATACCGGGGCCAAAAACCTTGTGTGGAGTCAAGGCCGGAACCGAGGATTCCTCTCAGGGGCTGACATGGATCTTTGGGTACTTGTGGAGTCTCCCCAGGGGAGTCAGGCCTCGTCTCGAGTGGGGGCATGCACGTGCGCTTTCCTTCCAGGCTGTAGCAGCAATGTCACGCTTCCCGTCGCGTGGATCAAAGGATCTGTGGTTTTCCCTCGAAGCTTTCCCTCGAGCCTTTCCCTCAGGGCTGTCCCACGTGCCACCGTGGTGTGAGTCGATCCTCGGCGTGAAAGATGAGCCAGTGCAGGGCAAAGAGCTTCCTCTGGAATGGACTGAGACATCTGGGGGACTCTTGGAATGGTGGTACGAACATGGAGTTCCTCTCGCCTTTCCTGTTGAGAGTGCCTCCTCTTGAGATGCGACGGGAACGCCGGGAATTCTTTCCCGTTGAAAGCAGGAAAAGGATCCCTCATCTCGAGCTACGAGGGGGAAACGGGGCTCCTCTGGATGTGGGCGGGACCATCGTGCTTCCTCTCGAGTGGAGACGGGTATGGCGGTGAACTTCTTGAGTTGCAGCAAGGGTGTGAAAGACCCTTTCGAAGTTCCAGAGGTTAGGTGTCATTAGTCTCCAGACGCCTCATCGGAAATAGGCCTCATCTCGCCTGGAAGGGAGAACTTCCTGGATTTTCTCGAGTTGCGGCAGGTGTTCTCGAGTTACGACGGGGACCTCAGGGACCCGCCCTGGTGGCCTCAGGAGAGGCCAGTCCCCATGCGAGTTGCTAGGGGGCCTCTCGGGATTCCTCTCCCGTCGATACCGGGGCCAAAAACCTTGTGTGGAGTCAGGGCCGGAACCGAGGATTCCTCTCAGGGGCTGACATGGATCTTTGGGTACTTCTGGAGTCTCCCCAGGGGAGTCAGGCCTCGTCTCGAGTGGGGGCATGCACGTGCACTTTCCTTCCAGGCTGTAGCAGCAATGTCACGCTTCCCGTCGCGTGGATCAAAGGATCTGTGGTTTTCCCTCGAGGCTTTCCCACAGGGCTGTCCCACGTGCCACCGTGGTGTGAGTCGATCCTCGGCGTGAAAGATGAGCCAGTGCAGGGCAAAGAGGTTCCTCTGGAATGGACTGAGACATCTGGGGGACTCTTGGAATGGTGGTACGACCATGGAGTTCCTCTCGCCTTTCCTGTTGAGAGTGCCTCCTCTTGAGATGCGACTGGAACGCCGGGAATTCTTTCCCGTTGAAACCAGGGAAAGGATCCCTCATCTCGAGCTACGAGGGGGAAACGGGGCTCTTCTGGATGTGGGCGGGACCATCGTGCTTCCTCTCGAGTGGAGACGGGTATGGCGGTGAACTTCTTGAGTTGCAGCAAGGGTGTGAAAGACCCTTTCGAAGTTCCAGAGGTTTGGTGTCATTAGTCTCCAGAGGCCTCATCGGAAATAGGCCTCATCTCGCCTGGAAGGGAGAACTTCCTGGATTTTCTCGAGTTGCGGCAGGTGTTCTCGAGTTACGACGGGGACCTCAGGGACCCGCCCTGGTGGCCTCAGGAGAGGCCAGTCCCCATGCGAGTTGCTAGGGGGCCTCTCGGGATTCCTCTCCCGTCGATACCGGGGCCAAAAACCTTGTGTGGAGTCAGGGCCGGAACCGAGGATTCCTCTCAGGGGCTGACATGGATCTTTGGGTACTTCTGGAGTCTCCCCAGTGGAGTCAGGCCTCGTCTCGAGTGGGGGCATGCACGTGCGCTTTCCTTCCAGGCTGTAGCAGCAATGTCACGCTTCCCGTCGCGTGGATCAAAGGATCTGTGGTTTTCCCTCGAGGCTTTCCCTCGAGGCTTTCCCACAGGGCTGTCCCACGTGCCACCGTGGTGTGAGTCGCTCCTCGGCGTGAAAGATGAGCCAGTGCAGGGCAAAGAGGTTCCTCTGGAATGGACTTAGACATCTGGGGGACTCTTGGAATGGTGGTACGACCATGGAGTTCCTCTCGCCTTTCCTGTTGAGAGTGCCTCCTCTTGAGATGCGACGGGAACGCAGGGAATTCTTTCCCGTTGAAAGCAGGGAAAGGATCCCTCATCTCGAGCTACGAGGGGGAAACGGGGCTCCTTTGGATGTGGTCGGGACCATCGTGCTTCCTCTCGAGTGGAGACGGGTATGGTGGTGAACTTCTTGAGTTGCAGCAAGGGTGTGAAAGACCCTTTCGAAGTTCCAGAGGTTAGGTGTCATTAGTCTCCAGACGCCTCATCGGAAATAGGCCTCATCTCGCCTGGAAGGGAGAACTTCCTGGATTTTCTCGAGTTGCGGCAGGTGTTCTCGAGTTACGACGGGGAACTCAGGGACCGGCCCTGGTGGCCTCAGGAGAGGCCAGTCCCCATGCGAGTTGCTAGGGGGCCTCTCGGGATTCCTCTCCCGTCGATACCGGGGCCAAAAACCTTGTGTGGAGTCAGGGCCGGAACCGAGGATTCCTCTCAGGGGCTGACATGGATCTTTGGGTACTTCTGGAGTCTCCCCAGTGGAGTCAGGCCTCGTCTCGAGTGGGGGCATGCACGTGCGCTTTCCTTCCAGGCTGTAGCAGCAATGTCACGCTTCCCGTCGCGTGGATCAAAGGATCTGTGGTTTTCCCTCGAGGCTTTCCCTTGAGGCTTTCCCACAGGGCTGTCCCACGTGCCACCGTGGTGTGAGTCGATCCTCGGCGTGAAAGATGAGCCAGTGCAGGGCAAAGAGGTTCCTCTGGAATGGACTGAGACATCTGGGGGACTCTTGGAATGGTGGTACGACCATGGAGTTCCTCTCGCCTTTCCTGTTGAGAGTGCCTCCTCTTGAGATGCGACGGGAACGCAGGGAATTCCTTCCCGTTGAAAGCAGGGAAAGGATCCCTCATCTCGAGCTACGAGGGGGAAACGGGGCTCCTTTGGATGTGGTCGGGACCATCGTGCTTCCTCTCGAGTGGAGACGGGTATTGTGGTGAACTTCTTGAGTTGCAGCAAGGGTGTGAAAGACCCTTTCGAAGTTCCAGAGGTTAGGTGTCATTAGTCTCCAGACGCCTCATCGGAAATAGGCCTCATCTCGCCTGGAAGGGAGAACTTCCTGGATTTTCTCGAGTTGCGGCAGGTGTTCTCGAGTTACGACGGGGAACTCAGGGACCGGCCCTGGTGGCCTCAGGAGAGGCCAGTCCCCATGCGAGTTGCTAGGGGGCCTCTCGGGATTCCTCTCCCGTCGATACCGGGGCCAAAAACCTTGTGTGGAGTCAGGGCCGGAACCGAGGATTCCTCTCAGGGGCTGACATGGATCTTTGGGTACTTCTGGAGTCTCCCCAGTGGAGTCAGGCCTCGTCTCGAGTGGGGGCATGCACGTGCGCTTTCCTTCCAGGCTGTAGCAGCAATTTCACGCTTCCCGTCGCGTGGATCAAAGGATCTGTGGTTTTCCCTCGAGGCTTTCCCTCGAGGCTTTCCCACAGGGCTGTCCCACGTGCCACCGTGGTGTGAGTCGATCCTCGGCGTGAAAGATGAGCCAGTGCAGGGCAAAGAGGTTCCTCTGGAATGGACTGAGACATCTGGGGGACTCTTGGAATGGTGGTACGACCATGGAGTTCCTCTCGCCTTTCCTGTTGAGAGTGCCTCCTCTTGAGATGCGACGGGAACGCCGGGAATTTTTTGCCGTTGAAAGCAGGGAAAGGATCCCTCATCTCGAGCTGCGAGGGGGAAACGGGGCTCCTCTGGATGTGGGCGGGACCATCGTGCTTTCTCTCGAGTGGAGACGGGTATGGCGGTGAACTTCTTGAGTTGCAGCAAGGGTGTGAAAGACCCTTTCGAAGTTCCAGAGGTTAGGTGTCATTAGTCTCCAGACGCCTCATCGGAAATAGGCCTCATCTCGCCTGGAAGGGAGAACTTCCTTGATTTTCTCGAGTTGCGGCAGGTGTTCTCGAGTTACGACGGGGACCTCAGGGACCCGCCCTGTTGGCCTCAGGAGAGGCCAGTCCCTATGCGTGTTGCTAGGGGGCCCTTCGGGATTCCTCTCCCGTCGATACCGGGGCCAAAAAGCTTGTGTGGAGTCAGGGCCGGAACCGAGGATTCCTCTCAGGGACTGATATGGATCTTTGGGTACTTCTGGAGTCTCGCCAGGGGAGACAGGCCTCGTCTCGTGTGGGGGAATGCACGTGCACTTTCCTTCCAGGCTGTAGCAGCAATGTCACGCTTCCCGTCGCGTGGATCAAAGGATCTGCGGTTTTCGCTCGAGGCTTTCCCTCGAGGCTTTCCCACAGGGCTGTCCCACGTGACACCGTGGTGTGAGTCGATTCTCGGCGTGAAAAATGAGCCAGTGCAGGGCAAAGAGGTTCCTCTGGAATGGACTGAGACATCTGGGGGACTCTTGGAATGGTGGTACGACCATGGAGTTCCTCTCGCCTTTCCTGTTGAGAGTGCCTCCTCTTGAGATGCGACGGGAACGCCGGGAATTCTTTCCCGTTGAAAGCAGGGAAAGGATCCCTCATCTCGAGCTACGAGGGGGAAACCGGGCTCCTCTGGATGTGGGCGGGACCATCGTGCTTCCTCTTGAGTGGACACGGGTATGGCGGTGAACTTCTTGAGTTGCAGCAAGGGTGTGAAAGACCCTTTCGAAGTTCCAGAGGTTAGGTGTCATTAGTCTCCAGACGCCTCATCGGAAATAGGCCTCATCTCGCCTGGAAGGGAGAACTTCCTGGATTTTCTCGATTTGCGGCTGGTGTTCTCGAGTTACGACGGGGACCTCAGGGACCCGCCCTGGTGGCCTCAGGAGAGGCCAGTCCCCATGCGAGTTGTTAGGGGGCCTCTCGGGATTCCTCTCCCGTCGATACCGGGGCCAAAAACATTGTGTGGAGTCAGGGCCGGAACCGAGGATTCCTCTCAGGAGCTGACATGGATCTTTGGGTACTTCTGGAGTCTCCCCAGGGGAGTCAGGCCTCGTCTCGAGTGGGGGCATGCGCGTGCGCTTTCCTTCCAGGCTTTAGCAGCAATGTCACGCTTCCCGTCGCGTGGATCAAAGGATCTGTGGTTTTCCCTCGAGGCTTTCCCTCGAGGCTTTCCCACAGGGCTGTCCCACGTGCCACCGTGGTGTGAGTCAATCCTGGGCGTGAAACATGAGCCAGTGCAGGGCAAAGAGGTTCCTCTGGAATGGACTGAGACATCTGGGGGACTCTTGGAATGGTGGTACGACCATGGAGTTCCTCTCGCCCTTCCTGTTGAGAGTGCCTCCTCTTGAGATGCGACGGGAACGCCGGGAATTTTTTGCCGTTGAAAGCAGGGAAAGGATCCCTCATCTCGAGCTACGAGGGGGAAACGGGGCTCCTCTGGATGTGGGCGGGACCATCGTGCTTTCTCTCGAGTGGAGACGGGTATGGCGGTGAACTTCTTGAGTTGCAGCAAGGGTGTGAAAGACCCTTTCGAAGTTCCAGAGGTTAGGTGTCATTAGTCTCCAGACGCCTCATCGGAAATAGGCCTCATCTCGCCTGGAAGGGAGAACTTCCTTGATTTTCTCGAGTTGCGGCAGGTGTTCTCGAGTTACGACGGGGAACTCAGGGACCCGCCCTGTTGGCCTCAGGAGAGGCCAGTCCCTATGCGTGTTGCTAGGGGGCCCCTCGGGATTCCTCTCCCGTTGATACCGGGGCCAAAAACCTTGTGTGGAGTCAGGGCCGGAACCGAGGATTCCTCTCAGGGGCTGACATGGATCTTTGGGTACTTCTGGAGTCTCCCCAGGGGAGTCAGGCCTCGTCTCGAGTGGGGGCATGCACGTGCGCTTTCCTTCCAGGCTGTAGCAGCAATGTCACGCTTCCCGTCGCGTGGATCAAAGGATCTGTGGTTTTCCCTCGAGGCTTTCCCTCGAGGCTTTCCCACAGGGCTGTCCCACGTGCCACCGTGGTGTGAGTCAATCCTGGGCGTGAAAGATGAGCCAGTGCAGGGCAAAGAGGTTCCTCTGGAATGGACTGAGACATCTGGGGGACTCTTGGAATGGTGGTACGACCATGGAGTTCCTCTCGCCTTTCCTGTTGAGAGTGCCTCCTCTTGAGATGCGACGAGAACGCCAGGAATTCTTTCCCGTTTAAAGCAGGGAAAGGATCCCTCATCTCGAGCTACGAGGGGGAAACGGGGCTCCTCTGGATGTGGGCGGGACCATCGTGCTTCCTCTCTAGTGGAGACGGGTATGGTGGTGAACTTCTTGAGTTGCAGCAAGGCTGTGAAAGACCCTTTCGAAGTTCCAGAGGTAAGGTGTCATTAGTCTCCAGACGCCTCATCGGAACTAGGCCTCATTTCGCCTGGAAGGGAGAACTTCCTGGATTTTCTCCAGTTGCGGCAGGTGTTCTCGAGTTACGACGGGGAACTCAGGGACCCGCCCTGGTGGCCTCAGGAGAGGCCAGTCCCTATGCGAGTTGCTAGGGGGCCTCTCGGGATTCCTCTCCCGTCGATACCGGGGCCAAAAACCTTGTGTGGAGTCAGGGCCGGAACCGAGGATTCCTCTCAGGGGCTGACATGGATCTTTGGGTACTTCTGGAGTCTCCCCAGGGGAGTCAGGCCTCGTCTCGAGTGGGGGCATGCACGTGCACTTTCCTTCCAGGCTGTAGCAGCAATGTCACGCTTCCCGTCGCGTGGATCAAATGATGTGTGGTTTTCCCTAGAGGCTTTCCTACAGGGCTGTCCCACGTGCCACCGTGGTGTGAGTCGATCCTCGGCGTGAAAGATGAGCCAGTGCAGGGCAAAGAGGTTCCTCTGGAATGGACTGAGACATCTGGGGGACTCTTGGAATGGTGGTACGACCATGGAGTTCCTCTCGCCTTTCCTGTTGAGAGTGCCTCCTCTTGAGATGCGACGGGAACGCCGGGAATTCTTTCCCGTTGAAAGCAGGGAAAGGATCCCTCATCTCGAGCTACGAGGGGGAAACGGGGCTCCTCTGGATGTGGGCGGGACCATCGTGCTTCCTCTCTAGTGGAGACGGGTATGGCGGTGAACTTCTTGAGTTGCAGCAAGGGTGTGAAAGACCCTTTCGAAGTTCCAGAAGTTAGGTGTCATTAGTCTCCAGAGGCCTCATCGGAAATAGGCCTCATCTCGCCTGGAAGGGAGAACTTCCTGGATTTTCTCGAGTTGCGGCAGGTGTTCTCGAGTTACGACGGGGACCTCAGGGACCCGCCCTGGTGGCCTCAGGAGAGGCCAGTCCCTAGGCGAGTTGCTAGGGGGCCTCTCGGGATTCCTCTCCCGTTGATACCGGGGCCAAAAACCTTGTGTGGAGTCAGGGCCGGAACCGAGGATTCCTCTCAGGGGCTGACATGGATCTTTGGGTACTTCTGGAGTCTCCCCAGGGGAGTCAGGCCTCGTCTCGAGTGGGGGCATGCACGTGCACTTTCCTTCCAGGCTGTAGCAGCAATGTCACGCTTCCCGTCGCGTGGATCAAAGGATCTGTGGTTTTCCCTCGAGGCTTTCCCACAGGGCTGTCCCACGTGCCACCGTGGTGTGAGTCGATCCTCGGCGTGAAAGATGAGCCAGTGCAGGGCAAAGAGGTTCCTCTGGAATGGACTGAGACATCTGGGGGACTCTTGGAATGGTGGTACGACCATGGAGTTCCTCTCGCCTTTCCTGTTGAGAGTGCCTCCTCTTGAGATGCGACGGGAACGCCGGGAATTTTTTGCCGTTGAAAGCAGGGAAAGGATCCCTCATCTCGAGCTGCGAGGGGGAAACGGGGCTCCTCTGGATGTGGGCGGGACCATCGTGCTTTCTCTCGAGTGGAGACGGGTATGGCGGTGAACTTCTTGAGTTGCAGCAAGGGTGTGAAAGACCCTTTCGAAGTTCCAGAGTTTAGGTGTCATTAGTCTCCAGACGCCTCATCGGAAATAGGCCTCATCTCGCCTGGAAGGGAGAACTTCCTGGATTTTCTCGAGTTGCGGCAGGTGTTCTCGAGTTACGACGGGGACCTCAGGGACCCGCCCTGTTGGCCTCAGGAGAGGCCAGTCCCTATGCGTGTTGCTAGGGGGCCCCTCGGGATTCCTCTCCCTTGATACCGGGGCCAAAAACCTTGTGTGGAGTCAGGGCCGGAACCGAGGATTCCTCTCAGGGACTGATATGGATCTTTGGGTACTTCTGGAGTCTCGCCAGGGGAGTCAGGCCTCGTCTCGAGTGGGGGCATGCACGTGCACTTTCCTTCCAGGCTGTAGCAGCAATGTCACGCTTCCCGTCGCGTGGATCAAAGGATCTGTGGTTTTCCCTCGAGGCTTTCCCACAGGGCTGTCCCACGTGCCACCGTGGTGTGAGTCGATCCTCGGCGTGAAAGATGAGCCAGTGCAGGGCAAAGAGGTTCCTCTGGAATGGACTGAGACATCTGGGGGACTCTTGGAATGGTGGTACGACCATGGAGTTCCTCTCGCCTTTCCTGTTGAGAGTGCCTCCTCTTGAGATGCGATGGGAACGCCGGGAATTCTTTCCCGTTGAAAGCAGGGAAAGGATCCCTCATCTCGAGCTACGAGGGGGAAACGGGGCTCCTCTGGATGTGGGCGGGACCATCGTGCTTCCTCTTGAGTGGACACGGGTATGGCGGTGAACTTCTTGAGTTGCAGCAAGGGTGTGAAAGACCCTTTCGAAGTTCCAGAGGTTAGGTGTCATTAGTCTCCAGACGCCTCATCGGAAATAGGCCTCATCTCGCCTGGAAGGGAGAACTTCCTGGATTTTCTCGATTTGCGGCTGGTGTTCTCGAGTTACGACGGGGACCTCTGGGACCCGCCCTGGTGGCCTCAGGAGAGGCCAGTCCCCATGCGAGTTGTTAGGGGGCCTCTCGGGATTCCTCTCCCGTCGATACCGGGGCCAAAAACCTTGTGTGGAGTCAGGGCCGGAACCGAGGATTCCTCTCAGGAGCTGACATGGATCTTTGGGTACTTCTGGAGTCTCCCCAGGGGAGTCAGGCCTCGTCTCGAGTGGGGGCATGCGCGTGCGCTTTCCTTCCAGGCTTTAGCAGCAATGTCACGCTTCCCGTCACGTGGATCAAAGAATCTGTGGTTTTCCCTCGAGGCTTTCCCTCGAGGCTTTCCCACAGGGCTGTCCCACGTGCCACCGTGGTGTGAGTCAATCCTGGGCGTGAAAGATGAGCCAGTGCAGGGCAAAGAGGTTCCTCTGGAATGGACTGAGACATCTGCGGGACTCTTGGAATGGTGGTACGACCATGGAGTTCCTCTCGCCTTTCCAGTTGAGAGTGCCTCCTCTTGAGATGCGACGGGAACGCCGGGAATTTTTTGCCGTTGAAAGCAGGGAAAGGATCCCTCATCTCGAGCTACGAGGGGGAAACGGGGCTCCTCTGGATGTGGGCGGGACCATCGTGCTTTCTCTCGAGTGGAGACGGGTATGGCGGTGAACTTCTTGAGTTGCAGCAAGGGTGTGAAAGACCCTTTCGAAGTTCCAGAGGTTAGGTGTCATTAGTCTCCAGACGCCTCATCGGAAATAGGCCTCATCTCGCCGGGAAGGGAGAACTTCCTTGATTTTCTCGAGTTGCGGCAGGTGTTCTCGAGTTACGACGGGGACCTCAGGGACCCGCCCTGTTGGCCTCAGGAGAGGCCAGTCCCTATGCGTGTTGTTAGGGGGCCCCTCGGGATTCCTCTCCCGTTGATACCGGGGCCAAAAACCTTGTGTGGAGTCAGGGCCGGAACCGAGGATTCCTCTCAGGGACTGATATGGATCTTTGGGTACTTCTGGAGTCTCGCCAGGGGAGACAGGCCTCGTCTCGTGTGGGGGCATGCACGTGCACTTTCCTTCCAGGCTGTAGCAGCAATGTCACGCTTCCCGTCGCGTGGATCAAAGGATCTGCGGTTTTCGCTCGAGGCTTTCCCTCGAGGCTTTCCCACAGGGCTGTCCCACGTGACACCGTGGTGTGAGTCGATTCTCGGCGTGAAAGATGAGCCAGTGCAGGGCAAAGAGGTTCCTCTGGAATGGACTGAGACATCTGGGGGACTCTTGGAATGGTGGTACGACCATGGAGTTCCTCTCGCCTTTCCTGTTGAGAGTGCCTCCTCTTGAGATGCGACGGGAACGCCGGGAATTCTTTCCCGTTGAAAGCAGGGAAAGGATCCCTCATCTCGAGCTACGAGGGGGAAACGGGGCTCCTCTGGATGTGGGCGGGACCATCGTGCTTCCTCTTGAGTGGACACGGGTATGGCGGTGAACTTCTTGAGTTGCAGCAAGGGTGTGAAAGACCCTTTCGAAGTTCCAGAGGTTAGGTGTCATTAGTCTCCAGACGCCTCATCGGAAATAGGCCTCATCTCGCCTGGAAGGGAGAACTTCCTGGATTTTCTCGATTTGCGGCTGGTGTTCTCGAGTTACGACGGGGACCTCAGGGACCCGCCCTGGTGGCCTCAGGAGAGGCCAGTCCCCATGCGAGTTGTTAGGGGGCCTCTCGGGATTCCTCTCCCGTCGATACCGGGGCCAAAAACCTTGTGTGGAGTCAGGGCCGGAACCGAGGATTCCTCTCAGGAGCTGACATGGATCTTTGGGTACTTCTGGAGTCTCCCCAGGGGAGTCAGGCCTCGTCTCGAGTGGGGGCATGCGCGTGCGCTTTCCTTCCAGGCTTTAGCAGCAATGTCACGCTTCCCGTCGCGTGGATCAAAGGATCTGTGGTTTTCCCTCGAGGCTTTCCCTCGAGGCTTTCCCACAGGGCTGTCCCACGTGCCACCGTGGTGTGAGTCAATCCTGGGCGTGAAAGATGAGCCAGTGCAGGGCAAAGAGGTTCCTCTGGAATGGACTGAGACATCTGCGGGACTCTTGGAATGGTGGTACGACCATTGAGTTCCTCTCGCCTTTCCAGTTGAGAGTGCCTCCTCTTGAGATGCGACGGGAACGCTGGGAATTTTTTGCCGTTGAAAGCAGGGAAAGGATCCCTCATCTCGAGCTACGAGGGGGAAACGGGGCTCCTCTGGATGTGGGCGGGACCATCGTGCTTTCTCTCGAGTGGAGACGGGTATGGCGGTGAACTTCTTGAGTTTCAGCAAGGGTGTGAAAGACCCTTTCGAAGTTCCAGAGGTTAGGTGTCATTAGTCTCCAGATGCCTCATCGGAAATAGGCCTCATCTCGCCTGGAAGGGAGAACTTCCTTGATTTTCTCGAGTTGCGGCAGGTGTTCTCGAGTTACGACGGGGACCTCAGGGACCCGCCCTGTTGGCCTCAGGAGAGGCCAGTCCCTATGCGTGTTGCTAGGGGGCCCCTCGGGATTCCTCTCCCGTTGATACCGGGGCCAAAAACTTTGTGTGGAGTCAGGGCCGGAACCGAGGATTCCTCTCAGGGACTGATATGGATCTTTGGGTACTTCTGGAGTCTCGCCAGGGGAGACAGGCCTCGTCTCGTGTGGGGGCATGCACGTGCACTTTCCTTCCAGGCTGTAGCAGCAATGTCACGCTTCCCGTCGCGTGGATCAAAGGGTCTGCGGTTTTCGCTCGAGGCTTTCCCTCGAGGCTTTCCCACAGGGCTGTCCCACGTGACACTGTGGTGTGAGTCGATTCTCGGCGTGAAAAATGAGCCACTGCAGGGCAAAGAGGTTCCTCTGGAATGGACTGAGACATCTGGGGGACTCTTGGAATGGTGGTACGACCATGGAGTTCCTCTCGCCTTTCCTGTTGAGAGTGCCTCCTCTTGAGATGCGACGGGAACGCCGGGAATTCTTTCCCGTTGAAAGCAGGGAAAGGATCCCTCATCTCGAGCTACGAGGGGGAAACGGGGCTCCTCTGGATGTGGGCGGGACCATCGTGCTTCCTCTTGAGTGGACACGGGTATGGCGGTGAACTTCTTGAGTTGCAGCAAGGGTGTGAAAGACCCTTTCGAAGTTCCAGAGGTTAGGTGTCATTAGTCTCCAGACGCCTCATCGGAAATAGGCCTCATCTCGCCTGGAAGGGAGAACTTCCTGGATTTTCTCGATTTGCGGCTGGTGTTCTCGAGTTACGACGGGGACCTCAGGGACCCGCCCTGGTGGCCTCAGGAGAGGCCAGTCCCCATGCGAGTTGTTAGGGGGCCTCTCGGGATTCCTCTCCGGTCGATACCGGGGCCAAAAACCTTGTGTGGAGTCAGGGCCGGAACCGAGGATTCCTCTCAGGGGCTGACATGGATCTTTGGGTACTTCTGGAGTCTCCCCAGGGGAGTCAGGCCTCGTCTCGAGTGGGGGCATGCGCGTGCGCTTTACTTCCAGGCTTTAGCAGCAATGTCACGCTTCCCGTCGCTTGGATCAAAGGATCTGTGGTTTTCCCTCGAGGCTTTCCCTCGAGGCTTTCCCACAGGGCTGTCCCCGTGCCACCGTGGTGTGAGTCGATCCTCGGCGTGAAAGATGAGCCAGTGCAGGGCAAAGAGGTTCCTCTGGAATGGACTGAGACATCTGGGGGACTCTTGGAATGGTGGTACGACCATGGAGTTCCTCTCGCCTTTCCTGTTGAGAGTGCCTCCTCTTGAGATGCGACGGGAACGCCTGGAATTTTTTGCCGTTGAAAGCAGTGAAAGGATCCCTCATCTCGAGCTACGAGGGGGAAACGGGGCTCCTCTGGATGTGGGCGGGACCATCGTGCTTCCTCTCGAGTGGAGACGGGTATGGCGGTGAACTTCTTGAGCTGCAGCAAGGGTGTGAAAGACCCTTTCGAAGTTCCAGAGGTTAGGTGTCATTAGTCTCCAGAGGCCTCATCGGAAATAGGCCTCATCTCGCCTGGAAGGGAGAACTTCCTGGATTTTCTCGAGTTGCGGCAGGTGTTCTCGAGTTACGACGGGGACCTCAGGGACCCGCCGTGGTGGCCTCAGGAGAGGCCAGTCCCCATGCGAGTTGCTAGGGGGCCTCTCGGGATTCCTCTCCCGTCGATACCGGGGCCAAAAACCTTGTGTGGAGTCAGGGCCGGAACCGAGGATTCCTCTCAGGGGCTGACATGGATCTTTGGGTACTTCTGGAGTCTCCCCAGGGGAGTCAGGCCTCGTCTCGAGTGGGGGCATGCACGTGCACTTTCCTTCCAGGCTGTAGCAGCAATGTCACGCTTCCCGTCGCGTGGATCAAAGGATCTGTGGTTTTCCCTCGAGGCTTTCCCACAGGGCTGTCCCACGTGCCACCGTGGTGTGAGTCGATCCTCGGCGTGAAAGATGAGCCAGTGCAGGGCAAAGAGGTTCCTCTGGAATGGACTGAGACATCTGGGGGACTCTTGGAATGGTGGTACGACCATGGAGTTCCTCTCGCCTTTCCTGTTGAGAGTGCCTCCTCTTGAGATGCGACGGGAACGCCGGGAATTCTTTCCCGTTGAAAGCAGTGAAAGGATCCCTCATCTCGAGCTACGAGGGGGAAACGGGGCTCCTCTGGATGTGGGCGGGACCATCGTGCTTCCTCTCTAGTGGAGACGGGTATGGCGGTGAACTTCTTGAGTTGCAGCAAGGGTGTGAAAGACCCTTTCGAAGTTCCAGAGGTTAGGTGTCATTAGTCTCCAGAGGCCTCATCGGAAATAGGCCTCATCTCGCCTGGAAGGGAGAACTTCCTGGATTTTCTCGAGTTGCGGCAGGTGTTCTCGAGTTACGACGGGGACCTCAGGGACCCGCCCTGGTGGCCTCAGGAGAGGCCAGTCCCTAGGCGAGTTGCTAGGGGGCCTCTCGGGATTCCTCTCCCGTTGATACCGGGGCCAAAAACCTTGTGTGGAGTCAGGGCCGGAACCGAGGATTCCTCTCAGGGGCTGACATGGATCTTTGGGTACTTCTGGAGTCTCCCCAGGGGAGTCAGGCCTCGTCTCGAGTGGGGGCATGCACGTGCGCTTTCCTTCCAGGCTGTAGCAGCAATGTCACGCTTCCCGTCGCGTGGATCAAAGGATCTGTGGTTTTCCCTCGAGGCTTTCCCTCGAGGCTTTCCCACAGGGCTGTCCCACGTGCCACCGTGGTGTGAGTCAATCCTGGGCGTGAAAGATGAGCCAGTGCAGGGCAAAGAGGTTCCTCTGGAATGGACTGAGACATCTGGGGGACTCTTGGAATGGTGGTACGACCATGGAGTTCCTCTCGCCTTTCCTGTTGAGAGTGCCTCCTCTTGAGATGCGACGGGAACGCCGGGAATTCTTTCCCGTTTAAAGCAGGGAAAGGATCCCTCATCTCGAGCTACGAGGGGGCAACGGGGCTCCTCTGGATGTGGGCGGGACCATCGTGCTTCCTCTCTAGTGGAGACGGGTTTGGTGGTGAACTTCTTGAGTTGCAGCAAGGCTGTGAAAGACCCTTTCGAAGTTCCAGAGGTAAGGTGTCATTAGTCTCCAGACGCCTCATCGGAAATAGGCCTCATCTCGCCTGGAAGGGAGAACTTCCTTGATTTTCTCGAGTTGCGGCAGGTGTTCTCGAGTTACGACGGGGACCTCAGGGACCCGCCCTGTTGGCCTCAGGAGAGGCCAGTCCCTATGCGTGTTGCTAGGGGGCCCCTCGGGATTCCTCTCCCGTTGATACCGGGGCCAAAAACTTTGTGTGGAGTCAGAGCCGGAACCGAGGATTCCTCTCAGGGACTGATATGGATCTTTGGGTACTTCTGGAGTCTCGCCAGGGGAGACAGGCCTCGTCTCGTGTGGGGGCATGCACGTGCACTTTCCTTCCAGGCTGTAGCAGCAATGTCACGCTTCCCGTCGCGTGGATCAAAGGGTCTGCGGTTTTCGCTCGAGGCTTTCCCTCGAGGCTTTCCCACAGGGCTGTCCCACGTGACACTGTGGTGTGAGTCGATTCTCGGCGTGAAAAATGAGCCACTGCAGGGCAAAGAGGTTCCTCTGGAATGGACTGAGACATCTGGGGGACTCTTGGAATGGTGGTACGACCATGGAGTTCCTCTCGCCTTTCCTGTTGAGAGTGCCTCCTCTTGAGATGCGACGGGAACGCCGGGAATTCTTTCCCGTTGAAAGCAGGGAAAGGATCCCTCATCTCGAGCTACGAGGGGGAAACGGGGCTCCTCTGGATGTGGGCGGGACCATCGTGCTTCCTCTTGAGTGGACACGGGTATGGCGGTGAACTTCTTGAGTTGCAGCAAGGGTGTGAAAGACCCTTTCGAAGTTCCAGAGGTTAGGTGTCATTAGTCTCCAGACGCCTCATCGGAAATAGGCCTCATCTCGCCTGGAAGGGAGAACTTCCTGGATTTTCTCGATTTGCGGCTGGTGTTCTCGAGTTACGACGGGGACCTCAGGGACCCGCCCTGGTGGCCTCAGGAGAGGCCAGTCCCCATGCGAGTTGTTAGGGGGCCTCTCGGGATTCCTCTCCGGTCGATACCGGGGCCAAAAACCTTGTGTGGAGTCAGGGCCGGAACCGAGGATTCCTCTCAGGGGCTGACATGGATCTTTGGGTACTTCTGGAGTCTCCCCAGGGGAGTCAGGCCTCGTCTCGAGTGGGGGCATGCGCGTGCGCTTTACTTCCAGGCTTTAGCAGCAATGTCACGCTTCCCGTCGCTTGGATCAAAGGATCTGTGGTTTTCCCTCGAGGCTTTCCCTCGAGGCTTTCCCACAGGGCTGTCCCCGTGCCACCGTGGTGTGAGTCGATCCTCGGCGTGAAAGATGAGCCAGTGCAGGGCAAAGAGGTTCCTCTGGAATGGACTGAGACATCTGGGGGACTCTTGGAATGGTGGTACGACCATGGAGTTCCTCTCGCCTTTCCTGTTGAGAGTGCCTCCTCTTGAGATGCGACGGGAACGCCGGGAATTTTTTGCCGTTGAAAGCAGGGAAAGGATCCCTCATCTCGAGCTACGAGGGGGAAACGGGGCTCCTCTGGATGTGGGCGGGACCATGGTGCTTCCTCTCGAGTGGAGACGGGTATGGCGGTGAACTTCTTGAGTTGCAGCAAGGGTGTGAAAGAACCTTTCGAAGTTCCAGAGGTTAGGTGTCATTAGTCTCCAGAGGCCTCATCGGAAATAGGCCTCATCTCGCCTGGAAGGGAGAACTTCCTGGATTTTCTCGAGTTGCGGCAGGTGTTCTCGAGTTACGACGGGGACCTCAGGGACCCGCCGTGGTGGCCTCAGGAGAGGCCAGTCCCCATGCGAGTTGCTAGGGGGCCTCTCGGGATTCCTCTCCCGTCGATACCGGGGCCAAAAACCTTGTGTGGAGTCAGGGCCGGAACCGAGGATTCCTCTCAGGGGCTGACATGGATCTTTGGGTACTTCTGGAGTCTCCCCAGGGGAGTCAGGCCTCGTCTCGAGTGGGGGCATGCACGTGCACTTTCCTTCCAGGCTGTAGCAGCAATGTCACGCTTCCCGTCGCGTGGATCAAAGGATCTGTGGTTTTCCCTCGAGGCTTTCCCACAGGGCTGTCCCACGTGCCACCGTGGTGTGAGTCGATCCTCGGCGTGAAAGATGAGCCAGTGCAGGGCAAAGAGGTTCCTCTGGAATGGACTGAGACATCTGGGGGACTCTTGGAATGGTGGTACGACCATGGAGTTCCTCTCGCCTTTCCTGTTGAGAGTGCCTCCTCTTGAGATGCGACGGGAACGCCGGGAATTCTTTCCTGTTGAAAGCAGTGAAAGGTTCCCTCATCTCGAGCTACGAGGGGGAAACGGGGCTCCTCTGGATGTGGGCGGGACCATCGTGCTTCCTCTCTAGTGGAGACGGGTATGGCGGTGAACTTCTTGAGTTGCAGCAAGGGTGTGAAAGACCCTTTCGAAGTTCCAGAGGTTAGGTGTCATTAGTCTCCAGAGGCCTCATCGGAAATAGGCCTCATCTCGCCTGGAAGGGAGAACTTCCTGGATTTTCTCGAGTTGCGGCAGGTGTTCTCGAGTTACGACGGGGACCTCAGGGACCCGCCCTGGTGGCCTCAGGAGAGGCCAGTCCCTAGGCGAGTTGCTAGGGGGCCTCTCGGGATTCCTCTCCCGTTGATACCGGGGCCAAAAACCTTGTGTGGAGTCAGGGCCGGAACCGAGGATTCCTCTCAGGGGCTGACATGGATCTTTGGGTACTTCTGGAGTCTCCCCAGGGGAGTCAGGCCTCGTCTCGAGTGGGGGCATGCACGTGCGCTTTCCTTCCAGGCTGTAGCAGCAATGTCACGCTTCCCGTCGCGTGGATCAAAGGATCTGTGGTTTTCCCTCGAGGCTTTCCCTCGAGGCTTTCCCACAGGGCTGTCCCACGTGCCACCGTGGTGTGAGTCAATCCTGGGCGTGAAAGATGAGCCAGTGCAGGGCAAAGAGGTTCCTCTGGAATGGACTGAGACATCTGGGGGACTCTTGGAATGGTGGTACGACCATGGAGTTCCTCTCGCCTTTCCTGTTGAGAGTGCCTCCTCTTGAGATGCGACGGGAACGCCGGGAATTCTTTCCCGTTTAAAGCAGGGAAAGGATCCCTCATCTCGAGCTACGAGGGGGCAACGGGGCTCCTCTGGATGTGGGCGGGACCATCGTGCTTCCTCTCTAGTGGAGACGGGTATGGTGGTGAACTTCTTGAGTTGCAGCAAGGCTGTGAAAGACCCTTTCGAAGTTCCAGAGGTAAGGTGTCATTAGTCTCCAGACGCCTCATCGGAAATAGGCCTCATTTCGCCTGGAAGGGAGAACTTCCTGGATTTTCTCGAGTTGCGGCAGGTGTTCTCGAGTTACGACGGGGACCTCAGGGACCCGCCCTGGTGGCCTCAGGAGAGGCCAGTCCCTATGCGAGTTGCTAGGGGGCCTCTCGGGATTCCTCTCCCGTCGATACCGGGGCCAAAAACCTTGTGTGGAGTCAGGGCCGGAACCGAGGATTCCTCTCAGGGGCTGACATGGATCTTTGGGTACTTCTGGAGTCTCCCCAGGGGAGTCAGGCCTCGTCTCGAGTGGGGGCATGCACGTGCACTTTCCTTCCAGGCTGTAGCAGCAATGTCACGCTTCCCGTCGCGTGGATCAAATGATGTGTGGTTTTCCCTCGAGGCTTTCCCACAGGGCTGTCCCACGTGCCACCGTGGTGTGAGTCGATCCTCGGCGTGAAAGATGAGCCAGTGCAGGGCAAAGAGGTTCCTCTGGAATGGACTGAGACATCTGGGGGACTCTTGGAATGGTGGTACGACCATGGAGTTCCTCTCGCCTTTCCTGTTGAGAGTGCCTCTTCTTGAGATGCGACGGGAACGCCGGGAATTCTTTCCCGTTGAAACCAGGGAAAGGATCCCTCATCTCGAGCTAGGAGGGGGAAACGGGGCTCCTCTGGATGTGGGCGGGACCATCGTGCTTCCTCTCGAGTGGAGACGGGTATGGCGGTGAACTTCTTGAGTTGCAGCAAGGGTGTGAAAGACCCTTTCGAAGTTCCAGAGGTTTGGTGTCATTAGTCTCCAGAGGCCTCATCGGAAATAGGCCTCATCTCGCCTGGAAGGGAGAACTTCCTGGATTTTCTCGAGTTGCGGCAGGTGTTCTCGAGTTACGACGGGGACCTCAGGGACCCGCCCTGGTGGCCTCAGGAGAGGCCAGTCCCCATGCGAGTTGCTAGGGGGTCTCTCGGGATTCCTCTCCCGTCGATACCGGGGCCAAAAAGCTTGTGTGGAGTCAGGGCCGGAATCGAGGATTCTTCTCAGGGGCTGACATGGATCTTTGGGTACTTCTGGAGTCTCCCCAGGGGAGTCAGGCCTCGTCTCGAGTGGGGGCATGCATGTGCGCTTTCCTTCCAGGCTGTTCCAGCAATGTCATGCTTCCCGTCGCGTGGATCAAAGGATCTGTGGTTTTCCCTCGAGGCTTTCCCTCGAGGCTTTCCCACAGGGCTGTCCCACGTGCCACCGTGTTGTGAGTCGATCCTCGGCGTGAAAGATGAGCCAGTGCAGGGCAAAGAGGTTCCTCTGAAATGGACTGAGACATCTGGGGGACTCTTGGAATGGTGGTACGACCATGGAGTTCCTCTCGCCTTTCCTGTTGAGAGTGCCTCCTCTTGAGATGCGACGGGAACGCCGGGAATTCTTTCCCGTTGAAAGCAGGGAAAGGATCCCTCATCTCGAGCTACGAGGGGGAAACGGGGCTCCTCTGGATGTGGGCGGGACCATCGTGCTTCCTCTCGAGTGGAGACGGGTATGGCGGTGAACTTCTTGAGTTGCACCAAGGGTGTGAAAGACCCTTTCGAAGTTCAAGAGGTTTGGTGTCATTAGTCTCCAGAGGCCTCATCGGAAATAGGCCTCATCTCGCCTGGAAGGGAGAACTTCCTGGATTTTCTCGAGTTGCGGCAGGTGTTCTCGAGTTACGACGGGGACCTCAGGGACCCGCCCTGGTGGCCTCCGGAGAGGCCAGTCCCCATGCGAGTTGCTAGGGGGCCTCTCGGGATTCCTCTCCCGTCGATACCGGGGCCAAAAACCTTGTGTGGAGTCAGGGCCGGAACCGAGGATTCCTCTCAGGGGCTGACATGGATCTTTGGGTACTTCTGGAGTCTCCCCAGTGGAGTCAGACCTCGTCTCGAGTGGGGGCATGCACGTGCGCTTTCCTTCCAGGCTGTAGCAGCAATGTCACGCTTCCCGTCGCGTGGATCAAAGGATCTGTGGTTTTCCCTCGAGGCTTTCCCACAGGGCTGTCCCACGTGCCACCGTGGCGTGAGTCGATCCTCGGCGTGAAAGATGAGCCAGTGCAGGGCAAAGAGGTTCCTCTGGAATGGACTGAGACATCTGGGGGACTCTTGGAATGGTGGTACGACCATGGAGATCCTCTCGCCTTTCCTGTTGAGAGTGCCTCCTCTTGAGATGCGACGGGAACGCCGGGAATTCTTTCCCGTTGAAAGCAGGGAAAGGATCCCTCATCTCGAGCACCGAGGGGAAAACGGGGCTCCTCTGGATGTGGGCGGGACCATCGTGCTTCCTCTCGAGTGGAGACGGGTATGGCGGAGAACTTCTTGAGTTGCAGCAAGGGTGTGAAAGACCCTTTCAAAGTTCCAAAGGTTAGGTGTCATTAGTCTCCAGACGCCTCATCGGAAATAGGCCTCATCTCGCCTGGAAGGGAGAACTTCCTGGATTTTCTCGAGTTGCGGCAGGTGTTCTCGAGTTACGACGGGGATCTCAGGGACCCGCCCTGGTGGCCTCAGGAGAGGCCAGTCCCCATGCGAGTTGCTAGGGGGCCTCTCGGGATTCCTCTCCCGTCGATACCGGGGCCAAAAACCTTGTGTGGAGTCAGGGCCGGAACCGAGGATTCCTCTCAGGGGCTGACATGGATCTTTGGGTACTTCTGGAGTCTCCCCAGGGGAGTCAGGCCTCGTCTCGAGTGGGGGCATGCACGTGCACTTTCCTTCCAGGCTGTAGCAGCAATGTCACGCTTCCCGTCGCGTGGATCAAAGGATCTGTGGTTTTCCCTCGAGGCTTTCCCACAGGGCTGTCCCACGTGCCACCGTGGTGTGAGTCGATCCTCGGCGTGAAAGATGAGCCAGTGCAGGGCAAAGAGTTTCCTCTGGAATGGACTGAGACATCTGGGGGACTCTTGGAATCGTGGTACGACCATGGAGTTCCTCTCGCCTTTCCTGTTGAGAGTGCCTCCTCTTGAGATGCGACGGGAACGCCGGGAATTCTTTCCCGTTGAAAGCAGGGAAAGGATCCCTCATCTCGAGCTACGAGGGGGAAACGGGGCTCCTCTGGATGTGGGCGGGACCATCGTGCTTCCTCTCTAGTGGAGACGGGTATGGCGGTGAACTTCTTGAGTTGCAGCAAGGGTGTGAAAGACCCTTTCGAAGTTCCAGAGGTTAGGTGTCATTAGTCTCCAGAGGCCTCATCGGAAATAGGCCTCATCTCGCCTGGAAGGGAGAACTTCCTGGATTTTCTCGAGTTGCGGCAGGTGTTCTCGAGTTACGACGGGGACCTCAGGGACCCGCCCTGGTGGCCTCAGCAGAGGCCAGTCCCTAGGCGAGTTGCTAGGGGGCCTCTCGGGATTCCTCTCCCGTTGATACCGGGGCCAAAAACCTTGTGTGGTGTCAGGGCCGGAACCGAGGATTCCTCTCAGGGGCTGACATGGATCTTTGGGTACTTCTGGAGTCTCCCCAGGGGAGTCAGGCCTCGTCTCGAGTGGGGGCATGCACGTGCGCTTTCCTTCCAGGCTGTAGCAGCAATGTTACGCTTCCCGTCGCGTGGATCAAAGGATCTGTGGTTTTCCCTCGAGGCTTTCCCTCGAGGCTTTCCCACAGGGCTGTCCCACCTGCCACCGTGGTGTGAGTCAATCCTGGGCGTGAAAGATGAGCCAGTGCAGGGCAAAGAGGTTCCTCTGGAATGGACTGAGACATCTGGGGGACTCTTGGAATGGTGGTACGACCATGGAGTTCCTCTCGCCTTTCCTGTTGAGAGTGCCTCCTCTTGAGATGCGACGGGAACGCCGGGAATTCTTTCCCGTTTAAAGCAGGGAAAGGATCCCTCATCTCGAGCTACGAGCGGGAAACGGGGCTCCTCTGGATGTGGGCGGGACCATCGTGCTTCCTCTCTAGTGGAGACGGGTATGGTGGTGAACTTCTTGAGTTGCAGCAAGGCTGCGAAAGACCCTTTCGAAGTTCCAGAGGTAAGGTGTCATTAGTCTCCAGACGCCTCTTCGGAAATAGGCCTCATTTCGCCTGGAAGGGAGAACTTCCTGGATTTTCTCCAGTTGCGGCAGGTGTTCTCGAGTTACGACGGGGACCTCAGGGACCCGCCCTGGTGGCCTCAGGAGAGGCCAGTCCCTATGCGAGTTGCTAGGGGGCCTATCGGGATTCCTCTCCCGTCGATACCGGGGCCAAAAACCTTGTGTGGAGTCAGGGCCGGAACCGAGGATTCCTCTCAGGGGCTGACATGGATCTTTGGGTACTTCTGGAGTCTCCCCAGGGGAGTCAGGCCTCGTCTCGAGTGGGGGCATGCACGTGCATTTTCCTTCCAGGCTGTAGCAGCAATGTCACGCTTCCCGTCGCGTAGATCAAATGATGTGTGGTTTTCCCTAGAGGCTTTCCCACAGGGCTGTCCCACGTGCCACCGTGGTGTGAGTCGATCCTCGGCGTGAAAGATGAGCCAGTGCAGGGCAAAGAGGTTCCTCTGGAATGGACTGAGACATCTGGGGGACTCTTGGAATGGTGGTACGACCATGGAGTTCCTCTCGCCTTTCCTGTTGAGAGTTCCCCCTCTTGAGATGCGACGGGAACGCCGGGAATTTTTTGCCGTTGAAATCAGGGAAAGGATCCCTCATCTCGAGCTACGAGGGGGAAACGGGGCTCCTCTGGATGTGGGCGGGACCATCCTGCTTTCTCTCGAGTGGAGACGGGTATGGCGGTGAACTTCTTGAGTTGCAGCAAGGGTGTGAAAGACCCTTTCGAAGTTCCAGAGGTTAGGTGTCATTAGTCTCCAGACGCCTCATCGGAAATAGGCCTCATCTCGCCTGGAAGGGAGAACTTCCTTGATTTTCTCGAGTTGCGGCAGGTGTTCTCGAGTTACGACGGGGACCTGAGGGACCCGCCCTGTTGGCCTCAGAAGAGGCCAGTCCCTATGCGTGTTGCTAGGGGGCCCCTCGGGATTCCTCTCCCGTCGATACCGGGGCCAAAAACCTTGTGTGGAGTCAGGGCCGGAACCGAGGATTCCTCTCAGGGACTGATATGGATCTTTGGGTACTTCTGGAGTCTCGCCAGGGGAGACAGGCCTCGTCTCGTGTGGGGGCATGCACGTGCACTTTCCTTCCAGGCTGTAGCAGCAATGTCACGCTTCCCGTCGCGTGGATCAAAGGATCTGCGGTTTTCGCTCGAGGCTTTCCCTCGAGGCTTTCCCACAGGGCTGTCCCACGTGACACCGTGGTGTGAATCGATTCTCGGCGTGAAAAATGAGCCAGTGCAGGGCAAAGAGGTTCCTCTGGAATGGACTGAGACATCTGGGGGACTCTTGGAATGGTGGTACGACCATGGAGTTCCTCTCGCCTTTCCTGTTGAGAGTGCCTCCTCTTGAGATGCGACGGGAACGCCGGGAATTCTTTCCCGTTGAAAGCAGGGAAAGGATCCCTCATCTCGAGCTACGAGGGGGAAACGGGGCTCCTCTGGATGTGGGCGGGACCATCCTGCTTCCTCTTGAGTGGACACGGATATGGCGGTGAACTTCTTGAGTTGCAGCAAGGGTGTGAAAGACCCTTTCGAAGTTCCAGAGGTTAGGTGTCATTAGTCTCCAGACGCCTCATCGGAAATAGGCCTCATCTCGCCTGGAAGGGAGAACTTCCTGGATTTTCTCGATTTGCGGCAGGTGTTCTCGAGTTACGACGGGGACCTCAGGAACCCGCCCTGGTGGCCTCAGGAGAGGCCAGTCCCCATGCGAGTTGTTAGGGGGCCTCTCGGGATTCCTCTCCCGTCGATACCGGGGCCAAAAACCTTGTGTGGAGTCAGGGCCGGAACCGAGGATTCCTCTCAGGGGCTGACATGGATCTTTGGGTATTTTTGGAGTCTCCCCAGGGGAGTCAGGCCTCGTCTCGAGTGGGGGCATGCGCGTGCGCTTTCCTTCCAGGCTTTAGCAGCAATGTCACGCTTCCCGTCGCTTGGATCAAAGGATCTGTGGTTTTCCCTCGAGGCTTTCCCTCGAGGCTTTCCCACAGGGCTGTCCCACGTGCCACCGTGGTGTGAGTCGATCCTCGGCGTGAAAGATGAGCCAGTGCAGGGCAAAGAGGTTCCTCTGGAATGGACTGAGACATCTGGGGGACTCTTGGAATGGTGGTACGACCATGGAGTTCCTCTCGCCTTTCCTGTTGAGAGTGCCTCCTCTTGAGATGCGACGGGAACGCCGGGAATTTTTTGCCGTTGAAAGCAGGGAAAGGATCCCTCATCTCGAGCTACGAGGGGGAAACGGGGCTCCTCTGGATGTGGGCGGGACCATCGTGCTTCCTCTCGAGTGGAGACGGGTATGGCGGTGAACTTCTTGAGTTGCAGCAAGGGTGTGAAAGACCCTTTCGAAGTTCCAGAGGTTAGATGTCATTAGTCTCCAGAGGCCTCATCGGAAATAGGCCTCATCTCGCCTGGAAGGGAGAACTTCCTGGACTTTCTCGAGTTGCGGCAGGTGTTCTCGAGTTACGACGGGGACCTCAGGGACCCGCCCTGGTGGCCTCAGGAGAGGCCAGTCCCCATGCGATTTGCTAGGGGGCCTCTCGGGATTCCTCTCCCGTCGATACCGGGGCCAAAAAGCTTGTGTGGAGTCAGGGCCGGAACCGAGGATTCCTCTCAGGGGCTGACATGGATCTTTGGGTACTTCTGGAGTCTCCCCAGGGGAGTCAGGCCTCGTCTCGAGTGGGGGCATGCACGTGCGCTTTCCTTCCAGGCTGTAGCAGCAATGTCACGCTTCCCGTCGCGTGGATCAAATGATGTGTGGTTTTCTCTCGAGGCTTTCCCACAGGGCTGTCCCACGTGCCACCGTGGTGTCAGTCGATCCTCGGCGTGAAAGATGAGCCAGTGCAGGGCAAAGAGCTTCCTCTGGAATGGACTGAGACATCTGGGGGACTCTTGGAATGGTGGTACGACCATGGAGTTCCTCTCGCCTTTCCTGTTGAGAGTGCCTCCTCTTGAGATGCGACGGGAACGCAGGGAATTCTTTCCCGTTGAAAGCAGGGAAAGGATCCCTCATCTCGAGCTACGAGGGGGAAACGGGGCTCCTCTGGATGTGGTCGGGACCATCGTGCTTCCTCTCGAGTGGAGACGGGTATGGTGGTGAACTTCTTGAGTTGCAGCAAGGGTGTGAAATACCCTTTCGAAGTTCCAGAGGTTAGGTGTCATTAGTCTCCAGACGCCTCATCGGAAATAAGCCTCATCTCGCCTGGAAGGGAGAACTTCCTGGATTTTCTCGAGTTGTGGCAGGTGTTCTCGAGTAACGACGGGGACCTCAGGGACCGGCCCTGGTGGCCTCAGGAGAGGCCAGTCCCCATGCGAGTTGCTAGGGGGCCTCTCGGGATTCCTCTCCCGTCGATACCGGGGCCAAAAAGCTTGTGTGGAGTCAGGGCCGGAACCGAGGATTCCTCTCAGGGGCTGACATGGATCTTTGGGTACTTCTGGAGTCTCCCCAGGGGAGTCAGGCCTCGTCTCGAGTGGGGGCATGCACGTGCGCTTTCCTTCCAGGCTGTAGCAGCAATGTCACGCTTCCCGTCGCTTGGATCAAAGGATCTGTGGTTTTCCCTCGAGGCTTTCCCTCGAGGCTTTCCCACAGGGCTGTCCCACGTGCCACCGTGGTGTGAGTCGATCCTCGGCGTGAAAGTTGAGCCAGTGCAGGGCAAAGAGGTTCCTCTGGAATGGACTGAGACATCTGGGGGACTCTTGGATTGGTGGTACTACCATGGAGTTCCTCTCGCCTTTCCTGTTGAGAGTGCATCCTCTTGAGATGCGACGGGAACGCCGGGAATTCTTTCCCGTTGAAACCAGGGAAAGGATCCCTCATCTCGAGCTACGAGGGGGAAACGGGGCTCCTCTGGATGTGGGCGGGACCATCGTGCTTCCTCTCGAGTGGAGACGGGTATGGCGGTGAACTTCTTGAGTTGCAGCAAGGGTGTGAAAGACCCTTTCGAAGTTCCAGAGGTTTGGTGTCAATAGTCTCCTGAGGCCTCATCGGAAATAGGCCTCATCTCGCCTGGAAGGGAGAACTTCCTGGATTTTCTCGAGTTGCGGCAGGTGTTCTCGAGTTACGACGGGGACCTCAGGGACCCGCCCTGGTGGCCTCAGGAGAGGCCAGTCCCCATGCGAGTTGCTAGGGGGTCTCTCGGGATTCCTCTCCCGTCGATACCGGGGCCAAAAAGCTTGTGTGGGGTCAGGGCAGGAACCGAGGATTCTTCTCAGGGGCTGACATGGATCTTTGGGTACTTCTGGAGTCTCCCCAGGGGAGTCAGGCCTCGTCTCGAGTGGGGAATGCATGTGCGCTTTCCTTCCAGGCTGTAGCAGCAATGTCACGCTTCCCGTCGCGTGGATCAAAGGATCTGTGGTTTTCCCTTGAGGCTTTCCCTCGAGGCTTTCCCACAGGGCTGTCCCACGTGCCACCGTGTTGTGAGTCGATCCTCGGAGTGAAAGATGAGCCAGTGCAGGGCAAAGAGGTTCCTCTGAAATGGACTGAGACATCTGGGGGACTCTTGGAATGGTGGTATGACCATGGAGTTCCTCTCGCCTTTCCTGTTGAGAGTGCCTCCTCTTGAGATGCGACGGGAACGCCGGGAATTCTTTCCCGTTGAAAGCAGGGAAAGGATCCCTCATCTCGAGCTACGAGGGGGAAACGGGGCTCCTCTCGATGTGGGCGGGACCATCGTGCTTCCTCTCGAGTGGAGACGGGTGTGGCGGTGAACTTCTTGAGTTGCACCAAGGGTGTGAAAGACCCTTTCGAAGTTCCAGAGGTTTGGTGTCATTAGTCTCCAGAGGCCTCATCGGAAATAGGCCTCATCTCGCCTGGAAGGGAGAACTTCCTGGATTTTCTCGAGTTGCGGCAGGTGTTCTCGAGTTACGACGGGGACCTCAGGGACCCGCCCTGGTGGCCTCAGGAGAGGCCAGTCCCCATGCGAGTTGCTAGGGGGCCTCTCGGGATTCCTCTCCCGTCGATACCGGGGCCAAAAACCTTGTGTGGAGTCAGGGCCGGAACCGAGGATTCCTCTCAGGGGCTGACATGGATCTTTGGGTACTTCTGGAGTCTCCCCAGTGGAGTCAGACCTCGTCTCGAGTGGGGGCATGCACGTGCGATTTCCTTCCAGGCTGTAGTAGCAATGTCATGCTTCCCGTCGCGTGGATCAAAGGATCTGTGGTTTTCCCTCGAGGCTTTCCCTCGAGGCTTTCCCACAGGGCTGTCCCACGTGCCACCGTGGTGTGAGTCGATCCTCGGCGTGAAAGATGAGCCAGTGCAGGGCAAAGAGGTTCCTCTGGAATGGACTGAGACATCTGGGGGACTCTTGGAATGGTGGTACGACCATGGAGATCCTCTCGCCTTTCCTGTTGAGAGTGCCTCCTCTTGAGATACGACGGGAACGCCGGGAATTCTTTCCCGTTGAAAGCAGGGAAAGGTTCCCTCATCTCGAGCACCGAGGGGAAAACGGGGCTCCTCTGGATGTGGGCGGGACCATCGTGCTTCCTCTCGAGTGGAGACGGGTATGGCGGAGAACTTCTTGAGTTGCAGCAAGGGTGTGAAAGACCCTTTCAAAGTTCCAGAGGTTAGGTGTCATTAGTCTCCAGACGCCTCATCGGAAATAGGCCTCATCTCGCCTGGAAGGGAGAACTTCCTGGATTTTCTCGAGTTGCGGCAGGTGTTCTTAAGTTACGACGGGGAACTCAGGGACCCGCCCTGGTGGCCTCAGGAGAGGCCAGTCCCCATGCGAGTTGCTAGGGGGCCTCTCGGGATTCCTCTCCCGTCGATACCGGGGCCAAAAAGCTTGTGTGGAGTCAGGGCCGGAACCGAGGATTCCTCTCAGGGGCTGACATCGATCTTTGGGTACTTCTGGAGTCTCCCCAGGGGAGTCAGGCCTCGTCTCGAGTGGGGGCATGCGCGTTCGCTTTCCTTCCAGGCTTTAGCAGCAATGTCACGCTTCCCGTCGCTTGGATCAAAGGATCTGTGGTTTTCCCTCGAGGCTTTCCCTCGAGGCTTTCCCACAGGGCTGACCCACGTGCCACCGTGGTGTGAGTCGATCCTCGGCGTGAAAGATGAGCCAGTGCAGGGCAAAGAGGTTCCTCTGGAATGGACTGAGACATCTGGGGGACTCTTGGAATGGTGGTACGACCATGGAGTTCCTCTCGCCTTTCCTGTTGAGAGTGCCTCCTCTTGAGATGCGACGGGAACGCTGGGAATTCTTTCCCGTTGAAAGCAGGGAAAGGATCCCTCATCTCGAGCTACGAGGGGGAAACGGGGCTCCTCTGGATGTGGGCGGGACCATCGTGCTTCCTCTCGAGTGGAGACGGGTATGGCGGTGAACTTCTTGAGTTGCAGCAAGGGTGTGAAAGACCCTTTCGAAGTTCCAGAGGTTAGGTGTCATTAGTCTCCAGACGCCTCATCGGAAATAGGCCTCATCTCGCCTGGAAGGGAGAACTTCCTGGATTTTCTCGAGTTGCGGCAGGTGTTCTGAGTTTCGACGGGGACCTCAGGGACCCGCCCTGGTGGCCTCAGGAGAGGCCAGTCCCCATGCGAGTTGCTAGGGGGCCTCTCGGGATTCCTCTCCCGTCGATACCGGGGCCAAAAAGCTTGTGTGGAGTCAGGGCCGGAACCGAGGATTCCTCTCAGGGGCTGACATGGATCTTTGGGTACTTCTGGAGTCTCCCCAGTGGAGTCAGGCCTCGTCTCGAATGGAGGCATGCACGTGCGCTTTCCTTTCAGGCTGTAGCAGCAATGTCACGCTTCCCGTCACGTGGATCAAAGGATCTGTGGTTTTCCCTCGAGGCTTTCCCTCGAGGCTTTCCCACAGGGCTGTCCCACGTGCCACCGTGGTGTGAGTCGATCCTCGGCGTGAAAGATGAGCCAGTGCAGGGCAAAGAGGTTCCTCTGGAATGGACTGAGACATCTGGGGGACTCTTGGAATGGTGGTACGACCATGGAGTTCCTCTCGCCTTTCCTGTTGAGAGTGCCTCCTCTTGAGATGCGACGGGAACGCCGGGAATTCTTTCCCGTTGAAAGCAGGGAAAGGATCCCTCATCTCGAGCTACGAGGGGGAAACGGGGCTCCTCTGGATGTGGGCGGGACCATCGTGCTTCCTCTCGAGTGGAGACGGGTATGGCGGTGAACTTCTAGAGTTGCAGCAAGGGTGTGAAAGACCCTTTCGAAGTTCCAGAGGTTAGGTGTCATTAGTCTCCAGAGGCCTCATCGGAAATAGGCCTCATCTCGCCTGGAAGGGAGAACTTCCTGGATTTTCTCGAGTTGCGGCCGGTGTTCTCGAGTTACGACGGGGACCTCAGGGACCCGCCCTGGTGGCCTCAGGAAAGGCCAGTCCCTAGGCGAGTTGCTAGGGGGCCTCTCGGGATTCCTCTCCCGTTGATACCGGGGCCAAAAACCTTGTGTGGAGTCAGGGCCGGAACCGAGGATTCCTCTCAGGGGCTGACATGGAACTTTGGGTACTTCTGGAGTCTCCCCAGGGGAGTCAGGCCTCGTCTCGAGTGGGGGCATGCACGTGCGCTTTCCTTCCAGGCTGTAGCAGCAATGTCACGCTTCCCGTCGCGTGGATCAAAGGATCTGTGGTTTTCCCTCGAGGCTTTCCCTCGAGGCTTTACCACAGGGCTGTCCCACGTGCCACCGTGGTGTGAGTCGATCCTCGGCGTGAAAGATGAGCCAGTGCAGGGCAAAGAGGTTCCTCTGAAATGGACTGAGACATCTGGGGGACTCTTGGAATGGTGGTACGACCATGGAGTTCCTCTCGCCTTTCCTGTTGAGAGTGCCTCCTCTTGAGATGCGACGGGAACGCCGGGAATTCTTTCCCGTTGAAAGCAGGGAAAGGATCCCTCATCTCGAGCTACGAGGGGGAAACGGGGCTCCTCTGGATGTGGGCGGGACCATCGTGCTTCCTCTCGAGTGGAGACGGGTATGGCGGTGAACTTCTTGAGTTGCACCAAGGGTGTGAAAGACCCTTTCGAAGTTCCAGAGGTTTGGTGTCATTAGTCTCCAGGCGCCTCATCGGAAATAGGCCTCATCTCGCCTGGAAGGGAGAACTTCCTGGATTTTCTCGAGTTGCGGCAGGTGTTCTCGAGTTACGACGGGGACCTCAGGGACCCGCCCTGGTGGCCTCAGGAGAGGCCAGTCCCCATGCGAGTTGCTAGGGGGCCTCTCGGGATTCCTCTCCCGTCGATACCGGGGCCAAAAACCTTGTGTGGAGTCAGGGCCGGAATCGAGGATTCCTCTCAGGGGCTGACATGGATCTTTGGGTACTTCTGGAGTCTCCCCAGTGGAGTCAGACCTCGTCTCGAGTGGGGGCATGCACGTGCGCTTTCCTTCCAGGCTGTAGTAGCAATGTCACGCTTCCCGTCGCGTGGATCAAAGGATCTGTGGTTTTCCCTCGAGGCTTTCCCTCGAGGCTTTCCCACAGGGCTGTCCCACGTGCCACCGTGGTGTGAGTCGATCCTCGGCGTGAAAGATGAGCCAGTGCAGGGCAAAGAGGTTCCTCTGGAATGGACTGAGACATCTGGGGGACTCTTGGAATGGTGGTACGATCATGGAGATCCTCTCGCCTTTCCTGTTGAGAGTGCCTCCTCTTGAGATGCGACGGGAACGCCGGGAATTCTTTCCCGTTGAAAGCAGGGAAAGGTTCCCTCATCTCGAGCACCGAGGGGAAAACGGGGCTCCTCTGGATGTGGGCGGGACCATCGTGCTTCCTCTCGAGTGGAGACGGGTATGGCGGAGAACTTCTTGAGTTGCAGCAAGGGTGTGAAAGACCCTTTCAAAGTTCCAGAGGTTAGGTGTCATTAGTCTCCAGACGCCTCATCGGAAATAGGCCTCATCTCGCCTGGAAGGGAGAACTTCCTGGATTTTCTCGAGTTGCGGCAGGTGTTCTTAAGTTACGACGGGGAACTCAGGGACCCGCCCTGGTGGCCTCAGGAGAGGCCAGTCCCCATGCGAGTTGCTAGGGGGCCTCTCGGAATTCCTCTCCCGTCGATACCGGGGCCAAAAAGCTTGTCTGGAGTCAGCGCCGGAACCGAGGATTCCTCTCAGGGGCTGACATGGATCTTTGGGTACTTCTGGAGTCTCCCCAGGGGAGTCAGGCCTCGTCTCGAGTGGGGGCATGCGCGTGCGCTTTCCTTCCAGGCTGTAGCAGCAATGTCACGCTTCCCGTTGCGTGGATCAAAGGATCTGTGGTTTTCCCTCGAGGCTTTCCCTCGAGGCTTTCCCACAGGGCTGTCCCACGTGCCACCGTGGTGTGAGTCGATCCTCGGCGTGAAAGATGAGCCAGTGCAGGGCAAAGAGGTTCCTCTGGAATGGACTGAGACATCTGGGGGACTCTTGGAATGGTGGTACGACCATGGAGTTCCTCTCGCCTTTCCTGTTGAGAGTGCCTCCTCTTGAGATGCGACGGGAACGCCGGGAATTCTTTCCGGTTGAAAGCAGGGAAAGGATCCCTCATCTCGAGCTCCGAGGGGGAAACGGGGCTCCTCTGGATGTGGGCGGGACCATCGTGCTTCCTCTCGAGTGGAGACGGGTATGGCGGTGAACTTCTTGAGTTGCAGCAAGATGTGAAAGACCCTTTCGAAGTTCCAGAGGTTTGGTGTCATTAGTCTCCAGAGGCCTCATCGGAAATAGGCCTCATCTCGCCTGGAAGGGAGAACTTCCTGGATTTTCTCGAGTTGCGGCAGGTGTTCTCGAGTTACGACGGGGATCTCAGGGACCCGCCCTGGTGGCCTCAGGAGAGGCCAGTCCCCATGCGAGTTGCTAGGGGGCCTCTCGGGATTCCTCTCCCGTCGATACCGGGGCCAAAAACCTTGTGTGGAGTCAGGGCCGGAACCGAGGATTCCTCTCAGGGGCTGACATGGATCATTGGGTACTTCTGGAGTCTCCCCAGGGGAGTCAGGCCTCGTCTCGAGTAGGGGCATGCACGTGCGCTTTCCTTCCAGGCTGTAGCAGCAATGTCACGCTTCCCGTCGCGTGGATCAAAGGATCTGTGGTTTTCCCTCGAGGCTTTCCCTCGAGGCTTTCCCACAGGGCTGTCCCACGTGCCACCGTGGTGTGAGTCGATCCTCGGCGTGAAAGATGAGCCAGTGCAGGGCAAAGAGGTTCCTCTGGAATGGACTGAGACATCTGGGGAACTCTTGGAATGGTGGTACGACCATGGAGTTCCTCTCGCCTTTCCTGTTGAGAGTGCCTCCTCTTGAGATGCGACGGGAACGCAGGGAATTCTTTCCCGTTGAAAGCAGGGAAAGGATCCCTCATCTCGAGCTACGAGGGGGAAACGGGGCTCCTTTGGATGTTGTCGGGACCATCGTGCTTCCTCTCGAGTGGAGACGGGTATGGTGGTGAACTTCTTGAGTTGCAGCAAGGGTGTGAAAGACCCTTTCGAAGTTCCAGAGGTTAGGTGTCATTAGTCTCCAGACGCCTCATCGGAAATAGGCCTCATCTCGCCTGGAAGGGAGAACTTCCTGGATTTTCTCGAGTTGCGGCAGGTGTTCTCGAGTTACGACGGGGACCTCAGGGACCGGCCCTGGTGGCCTCAGGAGAGGCCAGTCCCCATGCGAGTTGCTAGGGGCCCTCTCGGGATTCCTCTCCCGTCGATACCGGGGCCAAAAACCTTGTGTGGAGTCAGGGCCGGAACCGAGGATTCCTCTCAGGGGCTGATATGGATCTTTGGATACTTCTGGAGTCTCGCCAGGGGAGACAGGCCTCGTTTCGTGAGGGGGCATGCACGTGCACTTTCCTTCCAGGCTGTAGCAGCAATGTCACGCTTCCCGTCGCGTGGATCAAAGGATCTGTGGTTTTCCCTCGAGGCTTTCCCTCGAGGCTTTCCCACAGGGCTGTCCCACGTGCCACCGTGGTGTGAGTCGATCCTCGGCGTGAAAGATGAGCCAGTGCAGGGCAAAGAGGTTCCTCTGGAATGGACTGAGACATCTGGGGGACTCTTGGAATGGTGGTACGACCATGGAGTTCCTCTCGCCTTTCCTGTTGAGAGTGCCTCCTCTTGAGATGCGACGGGAACGCCGGGAATTCTTTCCCGTTGAAAGCAGGGAAAGGATCCCTCATCTCGAGCTACGAGGGGGAAACGGGGCTCTTCTGGATGTGGGCGGGACCATCGTGCTTCCTCTCGAGTGGAGACGGGTATGGCGGTGAACTTCTTGAGTCGCAGCAAGGGTGTGAAAGACCCTTTCGAAGTTCCAGAGGTTAGGTGTCATTAGTCTCCAGACGCCTCATCGGAAATAAGCCTCATCTCGCCTGGAAGGGAGAACTTCCTGGA
Source organism: Capricornis sumatraensis (assembly GCF_032405125.1). Classification (NCBI taxonomy): domain Eukaryota; kingdom Metazoa; phylum Chordata; class Mammalia; order Artiodactyla; family Bovidae; genus Capricornis; species Capricornis sumatraensis. The sequence continues at coordinate 4,484,658 of NC_091080.1, read as the reverse complement.
TTTTCTCGAGTTGCGGCAGGTGTTCTCGAGTTACGACGGGGACCTCAGGGACCCGCCCTGGTGGCCTCAGGAGAGGCCAGTCCCCATGCGAGTTGCTAGGGGGCCTCTCGGGATTCCTCTCCCGTCGATACCGGGGCCAAAAAGCTTGTGTGGAGTCAGGGCCGGAACCGAGGATTCCTCTCAGGGGCTGACATGGATCTTTGGGTACTTCTGGAGTCTCCCCAGTGGAGTCAGGCCTCGTCTCGAGTGGGGGCATGCACGTGCGCTTTCCTTCCAGGCTGTAGCAGCAATGTCACGCTTCCCGTCGCGTGGATCAAAGGATCTGTGGTTTTCCCTCGAGGCTTTCCCTCGAGGCTTTCCCACAGGGCTGTCCCACGTGCCACCGTGGTGTGAGTCGATCCTCGGCGTGAAAGATGAGCCAGTGCAGGGCAAAGAGGTTCCTCTGGAATGGACTGAGACATCTGGGGGACTCTTGGAATGGTGGTACGACCATGGAGTTCCTCTCGCCTTTCCTGTTGAGAGTGCCTCCTCTTGAGATGTGACGGGAACGCAGGGAATTCTTTCCCGTTGAAAGCAGGGAAAGGATCCCTCATCTCGAGCTACGAGGGGGAAACGGGGCTCCTTTGGATGTGGTCGGGACCATCGTGCTTCCTCTCGAGTGGAGACGGGTATGGTGGTGAACTTCTTGAGTTGCAGCAAGGGTGTGAAAGACCCTTTCGAAGTTCCAGAGGTTAGGTGTCATTAGTCTCCAGACGCCTCATCGGAAATAGGCCTCATCTCGCCTGGAAGGGAGAACTTCCTGGATTTTCTCGAGTTGCGGCAGGTGTTCTCGAGTTACGACGGGGACCTCAGGGACCGGCCCTGGTGGCCTCAGGAGAGGCCAGTCCCCATGCGAGTTGCTAGGGGGCCTCTCGGGATTCCTCTCCAGTCGATACCGGGGCCAAAAACCTTGTGTGGAGTCAGGGCCGGAACCGAGGATTCCTCTCAGGGGCTGATATGGATCTTTGGATACTTCTGGAGTCTCGCCAGGGGAGACAGGCCACGTTTCGTGAGGGGGCATGCACGTGCACTTTCCTTCCAGGCTGTAGCAGCAATGTCACGCTTCCCGTCGCGTGGATCAAAGGATCTGTGGTTTTCCCTCGAGGCTTTCGCTCGAGGCTTTCCCACAGGGCTGTCCCACGTGCCACCGTGGTGTGAGTCGATCCTCGGCGTGAAAGATGAGCCAGTGCAGGGCAAAGAGGTTCCTCTGGAATGGACTGAGACATCTGGGGGACTCTTGGAATGGTGGTACGACCATGGAGTTCCTCTCGCCTTTCCTGTTGAGAGTGCCTCCTCTTGAGATGCGACTGGAACGCCGGGAATTCTTTCCCATTGAAAGCAGGGAAAGGATCCCTCATCTCGAGCTCCGAGGGGGAAACGGGGCTCCTCTGGATGTGGGCGGGACCATCGTGCTTCCTCTCGAGTGGAGACGGGTATGGCGGTGAACTTCTTGAGTTGCAGCAAGGGTGTGAAAGACCCTTTCGAAGTTCCAGAGGTTTGGTGTCATTAGTCTCCAGACGCCTCATCGGAAATAGGCCTCATCTCGCCTGGAAGGGAGAACTTCCTGGATTTTCTCGAGTTGCGGCAGGTGTTCTCGAGTTACGACGGGGACATCAGGGACCCGCCCTGGTGGCCTCAGGAGAGGCCAGTCCCCATGCGAGTTGCTAGGGGGTCTCTCGGGATTCCTCTCCCGTCGATACCGGGGCCAAAAAGCTTGTGTGGAGTCAGGGCCGGAACCGAGGATTCCTCTCAGGGGCTGACATGGATCTTTGGGTACTTCTGGAGTCTCCCCAGGGGAGTCAGGCCTCGTCTCGAGTGGGGGCATGCTCGTGCGCTTTCCTTCCAGGCTGTAGCAGCAATGTCACGCTTCCCGTCGCGTGGATCAAAGGATCTGTGGTTTTCCCTCGAGGCTTTCCCTCGAGGCTTTCCCACAGGGCTGTCCCACGTGCCACCGTGGTGTGAGTCGATCCTCGGCGTGAAAGATGAGCCAGTGCAGGGCAAAGAGGTTCCTCTGGAATGGACTGAGACATCTGGGGGACTCTTGGAATGGTGGTACGACCATGGAGTTCCTCTCGCCTTTCCTGTTGAGAGTGCCTCCTCTTGAGATGCGACGGGAACGCCGGGAATTCTTTCCCGTTGAAAGCAGGGAAAGGATCCCTCATCTCGAGCTACGAGGGGGAAACGGGGCTCCTCTGGATGTGGGCGGGACCATCGTGCTTCCTCTCGAGTGGAGACGGGTATGGCGGTGAACTTCTTGAGTTGCAGCAAGGGTGTGAAAGACCCTTTCGAAGTTCCAGAGGTTTGGTGTCATTAGTCTCCAGAGGCCTCATCGGAAATAGGCCTCATCTCGCCTGGAAGGGAGAACTTCCTGGATTTTCTCGAGTTGCGGCAGGTGTTCTCGAGTTACGACGGGGACCTCAGGGACCCGCCCTGGTGGCCTCAGGAGAGGCCAGTCCCCATGCGAGTTGCTAGGGGGCCTCTCGGGATTCCTCTCCCGTCGATACCGGGGCCAAAAACCTTGTGTGGAGTCAGGGCCGGAACCGAGGATTCCTCTCAGGGGCTGACATGGATCTTTGGGTACTCCTGGAGTCTCCCCAGGGGAGTCAGGCCTCGTCTCGAGTAGGGGCATGCACGTGCGCTTTCCTTCCAGGCTGTAGCAGCAATGTCACGCTTCCCGTCGCGTGGATCAAAGGATCTGTGGTTTTCCCTCGAGGCTTTCCCTCGAGGCTTTCCCACAGGGCTGTCCCACGTGCCACCGTGGTGTGAGTCGATCCTCGGCGTGAAAGATGAGCCAGTGCAGGGCAAAGAGGTTCCTCTGGAATGGACTGAGACATCTGGGGGACTCTTGGAATGGTGGTACGACCATGGAGTTCCTCTCGCCTTTCCTGTTGAGAGTGCCTCCTCTTGAGATGCGACGGGAACGCCGGGAATTTTTTCCCGTTGAAAGCAGGGAAAGGATCCCTCATCTCGAGCTACGAGGGGGAAACGGGGCTCCTCTGGATGTGGGCGGGACCATCGTGCTTTCTCTCGAGTGGAGACGGGTATGGCGGTGAACTTCTTGAGTTGCAACAAGGGTGTGAAAGACCCTTTCGAAGTTCCAGAGGTTAGGTGTCATTAGTCTCCAGACGCCTCATCGGAAATAGGCCTCATCTCGCCTGGAAGGGAGAACTTCCTGGATTTTCTCGAGTTGCGGCAGCTGTTCTCGAATTACGACGGGGACCTCAGGGACCCGCCCTGGTGGCCTCCGGAGAGGCCAGTCCCCATGCGAGTTGCTAGGGGGCCTCTCGGGATTCCTCTCCCGTCGATACCGGGGCCAAAAACCTTGTGTGGAGTCAGGGCCGGAACCGAGGATTCCTCTCAGGGGCTGACATGGATCTTTGGGTACTTCTGGAGTCTCCCCAGTGGAGTCAGGCCTCGTCTCGAGTGGGGGCATGCACGTGCACTTTCCTTTCAGGCTGTAGCAGCAATGTCACGCTTCCCGTCACGTGGATCAAAGGATCTGTGGTTTTCCCTCGAGGCTTTCCCTCGAGGCTTTCCCACAGGGCTGTCCCACGTGCCACCGTGGTGTGAGTCGATCCTCGGCGTGAAAGATGAGCCAATGCAGGGCAAAGAGGTTCCTCTGGAATGGACTGAGACATCTGGGGGACTCTTGGAATGGTGGTACGACCATGGAGTTCCTCTCGCCTTTCCTGTTGAGAGTGCCTCCTCTTGAGATGCGACGGGAACGCCGGGAATTCTTTCCCGTTGAAAGCAGGGAAAGGATCCCTCATCTGGAGCTACGAGGGGGAAACGGGGCTCCTCTGGATGTGGGCGGGACCATCGTGCTTCCTCTCTAGTGGAGACGGGTATGGCGGTGAACTTCTTGAGTTGCAGCAAGGGTGTGAAAGACCATTTCGAAGTTCCAGAGGTTAGGTGTCATTAGTCTCCAGACGCCTCATCGGAAATAGGCCTCATCTCGCCTGGAAGGGAGAACTTCCTGGATTTTCTCGAGTTGCGGCAGGTGTTCTCGAGTTACGACGGGGACCTCAGGGACCCGCCCTGGTGGCCTCAGGAGAGGCCAGTCCCTAGGCGTGTTGCTAGGGGGCCTCTCGTGATTCCTCTCCCGTTGATACCGGGGCGAAAAACCTTGTGTGGAGTCAGGGCCGGAACCGAGGATTCCTCTCAGGGGCTGACATGGATCTTTGGGTACTTCTGGAGTCTCCCCAGGGGAGTCAGGCCTCGTCTCGAGTGGGGGCATGCACGTGCGCTTTCCTTCCAGGCTGTAGCAGCAATGTCACGCTTCCCGTCGCGTGGATCAAAGGATCTGTGGTTTTCCCTCGAGGCTTTCCCTCGAGGCTTTCCCACAGGGCTGTCCCACGTGCCACCGTGGTGTGAGTCGATCCTCGGCGTGAAAGATGAGCCAGTGCAGGGCAAAGAGTTTCCTCTGGAATGGACTGAGACATCTGGGGGACTCTTGGAATGGTGGTACGACCATAGAGTTCCTCTCGCCTTTCCTGTTGAGAGTGCCTCCTCTTGAGATGAGACGGGAACGCCGGGAATTCTTTCCCGTTGAAAGCAGCGAAAGGATCCCTCATCTCGAGCTCCGAGGGGGAAACGGGGCTCCTCTGGATGTGGGCGGGACCATCGTGCTTCCTCTCTAGTGGAGACGGGTATGGTGGTGAACTTCTTGAGTTGCAGCAAGGCTGTGAAAGACCCTTTCGAAGTTCCAGAGGTAAGGTGTCATTAGTCTCCAGACGCCTCATCGGAAATAGGCCTCATCTCGCCTGGAAGGGAGAACTTCCTGGATTTTCTCGAGTTGCGGCAGGTGTTCTCGAGTTACGACGGGGACCTCAGGGACCCGCCCTGGTGGCCTCAGGAGAGGCCAGTCCCTATGCGAGTTGCTAGGGGGCCTCTCGGGATTCCTCTCCCGTCGATACCGGGGCCAAAAACCTTGTGTGGAGTCAGGGCCGGAACCGAGGATTCCTCTCAGGGGCTGACATGGATCTTTGGGTACTTCTGGAGTCTCCCCAGGGGAGTCAGGCCTCGTCTCGAGTGGGGGCATGCACGTGCACTTTCCTTCCAGGCTGTAGCAGCAATGTCACGCTTCCCGTCGCGTGGATCAAATGATGTGTGGTTTTCCCTAGAGGCTTTCCCACAGGGCTGTCCCACGTGCCACCGTGGTGTGAGTCGATCCTCGGCGTGAAAGATGAGCCAGTGCAGGGCAAAGAGGTTCCTCTGGAATGGACTGAGACATCTGGGGGACTCTTGGAATGGTGGTACGACCATGGAGTTCCTCTCGCCTTTCCTGTTGAGAGTTCCCCCTCTTGAGATGCGACGGGAACGCCGGGAATTTTTTGCCGTTGAAAGCAGGGAAAGGATCCCTCATCTCGAGCTACGAGGGGGAAACGGGGCTCCTCTGGATGTGGGCGGGACCATCGTGCTTCCTCTCGAGTGAAGACGGGTATGGCGGTGAACTTCTTGAGTTGCAGCAAGGGTGTGAAAGACCCTTTCGAAGTTCCAGAGGTTAGGTGTCATTAGTCTCCAGACGCCTCATCGGAAATAGGCCTCATCTCGCCTGGAAGGGAGAACTTCCTGGATTTTCTCGAGATACGGCAGGTGTTGTCGAGTTACGACGGGGACCTCAGGGACCCGCCCTGGTGGCCTCAGGAGAGGCCAGTCCCCATGCGAGTTGCTAAGGGGCCTCTCGGGATTCCTCTCCCGTCGATACCGGGGCCAAAAACCTTGTGTGCAGTCAGGGCCGGAACCGAGGATTCCTCTCAGGGGCTGATATGGATCTTTGGATACTTCTGGAGTCTCGCCAGGGGAGACAGGCCTCGTTTCGTGAGGGGGCATGCACGTGCACTTTCCTTCCAGGCTTTAGCAGCAATGTCACGCTTCCCGTGGCGTGGATCAAAGGATCTGTGGTTTTCCCTCGAGGCTTTCCCTCGAGGCTTTCCCACAGGGCTGTCCCACGTGCCACCGTGGTGTGAGTCGATCCTCGGCGTGAAAGATGAGCCAGTGCAGGGCAAAGAGGTTCCTCTGGAATGGACTGAGACATCTGGGGGACTCTTGGAATGGTGGTACGACCATGGAGTTCCTCTCGCCTTTCCTGTTGAGACTGCCTCCTCTTGAGATGCGACGGGAACGCCGGGAATTCTTTCCCGTTTAAAGCAGGGAAAGGATCCCTCATCTCGAGCTACGAGGGGGAAACGGGGCTCCTCTGGATGTGGGCGGGACCATCGTGCTTCCTCTCAAGTGGAGACGGGTATGGCGGTGAACTTCTTGAGTCGCAGCAAGGGTGTGAAAGACCCTTTCGAAGTTCCAGAGGTTAGGTGTCATTAGTCTCCTGACGCCTCATCGGAAATAAGCCTCATCTCGCCTGGAAGGGAGAACTTCCTGGATTTTCTCGAGTTGCGGCAGGTGTTCTCGAGTTACGACGGGGACCTCAGGGACCCCCCCTGGTGGCCTCAGGAGAGGCCAGTCCCCATGCGAGTTGCTAGGGGGCCTCTCGGGATTCCTCTCCCGTCGATACCGGGGCCAAAAACCTTGTGTGGAGTCAGGGCCGGAACCGAGGATTCCTCTCAGGGGCTGACATGGATCTTTGGGTACTTCTGGAGTCTCCCCAGTGGAGTCAGGCCTCGTCTCGAGTGGGGGCATGCACGTGCGCTTTCCTTCCAGGCTGTAGCAGCAATGTCACGCTTCCCGTCGCGTGGATCAAAGGATCTGTGGTTTTCCCTCGAGGCTTTCCCTCGAGGCTTTCCCACAGGGCTGTCCCACGTGCCACCGTGGTGTGAGTCGATCCTCGGCATGAAAGAGGAGCCAGTGCAGGGCAAAGAGGTTCCTCTGGAATGGACTGAGACATCTGGGGGACTCTTGGAATGGTGGTACGACCATGGAGTTCCTCTCGCCTTTCCTGTTGAGAGTGCCTCCTCTTGAGATGCGACGGGAACGCCGGGAATTCTTTCCCGTTGAAAGCAGGGAAAGGATCCCTCATCTGGAGCTACGAGGGGGAAACGGGGCTCCTCTGGATGTGGGCGGGACCATCGTGCTTCCTCTCGAGTGGAGACGGGTATGGCGGTGAACTTCTTGAGTTGCAGCAAGGGTGTGAAATACCCTTTCGAAGTTCCAGAGGTTTGGTGTCATTAGTCTCCAGAGGCCTCATCGGAAATAGGCCTCATCTCGCCTGGAAGGGAGAACTTCCTGGATTTTCTCGAGTTGCGGCAGGTGTTCTCGAATTACGACGGGGACCTCAGGGACCCGCCCTGGTGGCCTCCGGAGAGGCCAGTCCCCATGCGAGTTGCTAGGGGGCCTCTCGGGATTCCTCTCCCGTCGATACCGGGGCCAAAAACCTTGTGTGGAGTCAGGGCCGGAACCGAGGATTCCTCTCAGGGGCTGACATGGATCTTTGGGTACTTCTGGAGTCTCCCCAGTGGAGTCAGGCCTCGTCTCGAGTGGGGGCATGCACGTGCGCTTTCCTTCCAGGCTGTAGCAGCAATGTCACGCTTCCCGTCGCGTGGATCAAAGGATCTGTGGTTTTCCCTCGAGGCTTTCCCTCGAGGCTTTCCCACAGGGATGTCCCACGTGCCACCGTGGTGTGAGTCGATCCTCGGCGTGAAAGATGAGCCAGTGCAGGGCAAAGAGGTTCCTCTGGAATGGACTGAGACATCTGGGGGACTCTTGGAATGGTGGTACGACCATGGAGTTCCTCTCGCCTTTCCTGTTGAGAGTGCCTCCTCTTGAGATGCGACGGGAACGCAGGGAATTCTTTCCCGTTGAAAGCATGGAAAGGATCCCTCATCTCGAGCTACGAGGGGGAAACGGGGCTCCTTTGGATGTGGTCGGGACCATCGTGCTTCCTCTCGAGTGGAGACGGGTATGGTGGTGAACTTCTTGAGTTGCAGCAAGGGTGTGAAAGACCCTTTCGAAGTTCCAGAGGTTAGGTGTCATTAGTCTCCAGACGCCTCATCGGAAATAGGCCTCATCTCGCCTGGAAGGGAGAACTTCCTGGATTTTCTCGAGTTGCGGCAGGTGTTCTCGAGTTACGACGGGGACCTCAGGGACCGGCCCTGGTGGCCTCAGGAGAGGCCAGTCCCCATGCGAGTTGCTAGGGGGCCTCTCGGGATTCCTCTCCCGTCGATACCGGGGCCAAAAAGCTTGTGTGGAGTCAGGGCCGGAACCGAGGATTCCTCTCAGGGGCTGACATGGATCTTTGGGTACTTCTGGAGTCTCCCCAGGGGAGTCAGGCCTCGTCTCGAGTGGGGGCATGCACGTGCGCTTTCCTTCCAGGCTGTAGCAGCAATGTCACGCTTCCCGTCGCGTGCATCAAAGGATCTGTGGTTTTCCCTCGAGGCTTTCCCTCGAGGCTTTCCCACAGGGCTGTCCCACGTGCCACCGTGTTGTGAGTCGATCCTCGGCGTGAAAGATGAGCCAGTGCAGGGCAAAGAGGTTCCTCTGGAATGGACTGAGACATCTGGGGGACTCTTGGAATGGTGGTACGACCATGGAGTTCCTCTCGCCTTTCCTGTTGAGAGTGCCTCCTCTTGAGATGCGACGGGAACGCCGGGAATTCTTTCCCGTTGAAAGCAGGGAAAGGATCCCTCATCTCGAGCTCCGAGGGGGAAACGGGGCTCCTTTGGATGTGGTCGGGACCATCGTGCTTCCTCTCTAGTGGAGACGGGTATGGTGGTGAACTTCTTGAGTTGCAGCAAGGGTGTGAAAGACCCTTTCGAAATTCCAGAGGTTAGGTGTCATTAGTCTCCAGATGCCTCATCGGAAATAGGCCTCATCTCGCCTGGAAGGGAGAACTTCCTGGATTTTCTCGAGTTGCGGCAGGTGTTCTCGAGTTACGACGGGGACCTCAGGGACCCGCCCTCGTGGCCTCAGGAGAGGCCAGTCCCCATGCGAGTTGCTAGGGGGCCTCTCGGGATTCCTCTCCCGTCGATACCGGGGCCAAAAACCTTCTGTGGAGTCAGGGCCGGAACCGAGGATTCCTCTCAGGGGCTGATATGGATCTTTGGATACTTCTGGAGTCTCGCCAGGGGAGACAGGCCTCGTTTCGTGAGGGGGCATGCACGTGCACTTTCCTTCCATTCTTTAGCAGCAATGTCACGCTTCCCGTGGCGTGGATCAAAGGATCTGTGGTTTTCCCTCGAGGCTTTCCCTCGAGGCTTTCCCACAGGGCTGTCCCACGTGCCACCGTGGTGTAAGTCGATCCTCGGCATGAAAGAGGAGCCAGTGCAGGGCAAAGAGGTTCCTCTGGAATGGACTGAGACATCTGGGGGACTCTTGGAATGGTGGTACGACCATGGAGTTCCTCTCGCCTTTCCTGTTGAGAGTGCCTCCTCTTGAGATGCGACGGGAACGCCGGGAATTCTTTCCCGTTGAAAGCAGGGAAAGGATCCCTCATCTCGAGCTACGAGGGGGAAACGGGGCTCCTCTGGATGTGGGCGGGACCATCGTGCTTCCTCTCGAGTGGAGACGGGTATGGCGGTGAACTTCTTGAGTTGCAGCAAGGGTGTGAAATACCCTTTCGAAGTTCCAGAGGTTTGGTGTCATTAGTCTCCAGAGGCCTCATCGGAAATAGGCCTCATCTCGCCTGGAAGGGAGAACTTCCTGGATTTTCTCGAGTTGCGGCAGGTGTTCTCGAATTACGACGGGGACCTCAGGGACCCGCCCTGGTGGCCTCCGGAGAGGCCAGTCCCCATGCGAGTTGCTAGGGGGCCTCTCGGGATTCCTCTCCCGTCGATACCGGGGCCAAAAACCTTGTGTGGAGTCAGGGCCGGAACCGAGGATTCCTCTCAGGGGCTGACATGGATCTTTGGGTACTTCTGGAGTCTCCCCAGTGGAGTCAGGCCTCGTCTCGAGTGGGGGCATGCACGTGCGCTTTCCTTTCAGGCTGTAGCAGCAATGTCACGCTTCCCGTCACGTGGATCAAATGATCTGTGGTTTTCCCTCGAGGCTTTCCCTCGAGGCTTTCCCACAGGGCTGTCCCACGTGCCACCGTGGTGTGAGTCGATCCTCGGCGTGAAAGATGAGCCAGTGCAGGGCAAAGAGGTTCCTCTGGAATGGACTGAGACATCTGGGGGACTCTTGGAATGGTGGTACGACCATGGAGTTCCTCTCGCCTTTCCTGTTGAGAGTGCCACCTATTGAGATGCGACGGGAACGCCGGGAATTCTTTCCCGTTGAAAGCAGGGAAAGGATCCCTCATCTCGAGCTACGAGGGGGAAACGGGGCTCTTCTGGATGTGGGCGGGACCATCGTGCTTCCTCTCGAGTGGAGACGGGTATGGCGGTGAACTTCTTGAGTTGCAGCAAGGGTGTGAAAGACCCTTTCGAAGTTCCAGAGGTTAGGTGTCATTAGTCTCCAGACGCCTCATCGGAAATAAGCCTCATCTCGCCTGGAAGGGAGAACTTCCTGGATTTTCTCGAGTTGCGGCAGGTGTTCTCGAGTTACGATGGGGACCTCAGGTACCCGCCCTGGTGGCCTCAGGAGAGGCCAGTCCCCATGCGAGTTGCTAGGGGGCCTCTCGGGATTCCTCTCCCGTCGATACCGGGGCCAAAAACCTTGTGTGGAGTCAGGGCCGGAACCGAGGATTCCTCTCAGGGGCTGACATGGATCTTTGGGTACTTCTGGAGTCTCCCCAGTGGAGTCAGGCCTCGTCTCGAGAGGGGGCATGCACGTGCGCTTTCCTTCCAGGCTGTAGCAGCAATGTCACGCTTCCCGTCGCGTGGATCAAAGGATCTGTGGTTTTCCCTCGAGGCTTTCCCTCGAGGCTTTCCCACAGGGATGTCCCACGTGCCACCGTGGTGTGAGTCGATCCTCGGCGTGAAAGATGAGACAGTGCAGGGCAAAGAGGTTCCTCTGGAATGGACTGAGACATCTGGGGGACTCTTGGAATGGTGGTACGACCATGGAGTTCCTCTCGCCTTTCCTGTTGAGAGTGCCTCCTCTTGAGATGCGACGGGAACGCAGGGAATTCTTTCCCGTTGAAAGCATGGAAAGGATCCCTCATCTCGAGCTACGAGGGGGAAACGGGGCTCCTTTGGATGTGGTCGGGACCATCGTGCTTCCTCTCGAGTGGAGACGGGTATGGTGGTGAACTTCTTGAGTTGCAGCAAGGGTGTGAAAGACCCTTTCGAAGTTCCAGAGGTTAGGTGTCATTAGTCTCCAGACGCCTCATCGGAAATAGGCCTCATCTCGCCTGGAAGGGAGAACTTCCTGGATTTTCTCGAGTTGCGGCAGGTGTTCTCGAGTTACGACGGGGACCTCAGGGACCGGCCCTGGTGGCCTCAGGAGAGGCCAGTCCCCATGCGAGTTGCTAGGGGGCCTCTCGGGATTCCTCTCCCGTCGATACCGGGGCCAAAAAGCTTGTGTGGAGTCAGGGCCGGAACCGAGGATTCCTCTCAGGGGCTGACATGGATCTTTGGGTACTTCTGGAGTCTCCCCAGGGGAGTCAGGCCTCGTCTCGAGTGGGGGCATGCACGTGCGCTTTCCTTCCAGGCTGTAGCAGCAATGTCACGCTTCCCGTCGCGTGCATCAAAGGATCTGTGGTTTTCCCTCGAGGCTTTCCCTCGAGGCTTTCCCACAGGGCTGTCCCACGTGCCACCGTGGTGTGAGTCGATCCTCGGCGTGAAAGATGAGCCAGTGCAGGGCAAAGAGGTTCCTCTGGAATGGACTGAGACATCTGGGGGACTCTTGGAATGGTGGTACGACCAAGGAGTTCCTCTCGCCTTTCCTGTTGAGACTGCCTCCTCTTGAGATGCGACGGGAATGCCGGGAATTCTTTCCCGTTTAAAGCAGGGAAAGGATCCCTCATCTCGAGCTACGAGGGGGAAACGGGGCTCCTCTGGATGTGGGCGGGACCATCGTGCTTCCTCTCGAGTGGAGACGGGTATGGCGGTGAACTTCTTGAGTCGCAGCAAGGGTGTGAAAGACCCTTTCGAAGTTCCAGAGGTTAGGTGTCATTAGTCTCCTGACGCCTCATCGGAAATAAGCCTCATCTCGCCTGGAAGGGAGAACTTCCTGGATTTTCTCGAGTTGCGGCAGGTGTTCTCGAATTACGACGGGGACCTCAGGGACCCGCCCTGGTGGCCTCCGGAGAGGCCAGTCCCCATGCGAGTTGCTAGGGGGCCTCTCGGGATTCCTCTCCCGTCGATACCGGGGCCAAAAACCTTGTGTGGAGTCAGGGCCGGAACCGAGGATTCCTCTCAGGGGCTGACATGGATCTTTGGGTACTTCTGGAGTCTCCCCAGTGGAGTCAGGCCTCGTCTCGAGTGGGGGCATGCACGTGCGCTTTCCTTCCAGGCTGTAGCAGCAATGTCACGCTTCCCGTCGCGTGGATCAAAGGATCTGTGGTTTTCCCTCGAGGCTTTCCCTCGAGGCTTTCCCCAGGGCTGTCCCACGTGCCACCGTGGTGTGAGTCGATCCTCGGCATGAAAGATGAGCCAGTGCAGGGCAAAGAGGTTCCTCTGGAATGGACTGAGACATCTGGGGGACTCTTGGAATGGTGGTACGACCATGGAGTTCCTCTCGCCTTTCCTGTTGAGAGTGCCTCCTCTTGAGATGCGACGGGAACGCCGGGAATTCTTTCCCGTTGAAAGCAGGGAAAGGATCCCTCATCTCGAGCTACGAGGGGGAAACGGGGCTCCTCTGGATGTGGGCGGGACCATCGTGCTTCCTCTCGAGTGGAGACGGGTGTGGCGGTGAACTTCTTGAGTTGCAGCAAGGGTGTGAAATACCCTTTCGAAGTTCCAGAGGTTTGGTGTCATTAGTCTCCAGAGGCCTCATCGGAAATAGGCCTCATCTCGCCTGGAAGGGAGAACTTCCTGGATTTTCTCGAGTTGCGGTAGGTGTTCTCGAATTACGACGGGGACCTCAGGGACCCGCCCTGGTGGCCTCCGGAGAGGCCAGTCCCCATGCGAGTTGCTAGGGGGCCTCTCGGGATTCCTCTCCCGTCGATACCGGGGCCAAAAACCTTGTGTGGAGTCAGGGCCGGAACCGAGGATACCTCTCAGGGGCTGACATGGATCTTTGGGTACTTCTGGAGTCTCCCCAGTGGAGTCAGGCCTCGTCTCGAGTGGGGGCATGCACGTGCGCTTTCCTTTCAGGCTGTAGCAGCAATGTCACGCTTCCCGTCACGTGGATCAAATGATCTGTGGTTTTCCCTCGAGGCTTTCCCTCGAGGCTTTCCCACAGGGCTGTCCCACGTGACACCGTGGTGTGAGTCGATCCTCGGCGTGAAAGATGAGCCAATGCAGGGCAAAGAGGTTCCTCTGGAATGGACTGAGACATCTGGGGGACTCTTGGAATGGTAGTACGACCATGGAGTTCCTCTCGCCTTTCCTGTTGAGAGTGCCTCCTCTTGAGATGCGACGGGAACGCCGGGAATTCTTTCCCGTTGAAAGCAGGGAAAGGATCCCTCATCTCGAGCTACGAGGGGGAAACGGGGCTCTTCTGGATGTGGGCGGGACCATCGTGCTTCCTCTCGAGTGGAGACGGGTATGGCGGTGAACTTCTTGAGTCGCAGCAAGGGTGTGAAAGACCCTTTCGAAGTTCCAGAGGTTAGGTGTCATTAGTCTCCAGACGCCTCATCGGAAATAAGCCTCATCTCGCCTGGAAGGGAGAACTTCCTGGATTTTCTCGAGTTGCGGCAGGTGTTCTCGAGTTACGATGGGGACCTCAGGTACCCGCCCTGGTGGCCTCAGGAGAGGCCAGTCCCAATGCGAGTTGCTAGGGGGCCTCTCGGGATTCCTCTCCCGTCGATACCGGGGCCAAAAACCTTGTGTGGAGTCAGGGCCGGAATCTAGGATTCCTCTCAGGGGCTGACATGGATCTTTGGGTACTTCTGGAGTCTCCCCAGTGGAGTCAGGCCTCGTCTCGAGTGGGGGCATGCACGTGCGCTTTCCTTCCAGGCTGTAGCAGCAATGTCACGCTTCCCGTGGCGTGGATCAAAGGATCTGTGGTTTTCCCTCGAGGCTTTCCCTCGAGGCTTTCCCACAGGGCTGTCCCACGTGCCACCGTGGTGTGAGTCGATCCTCGGCATGAAAGATGAGCCAGTGCAGGGCAAAGAGGTTCCTCTGGAATGGACTGAGACATCTGGGGGACTCTTGGAATGGTGGTACGACCATGGAGTTCCTCTCGCCTTTCCTGTTGAGAGTGCCTCCTCTTGAGATGCGACGGGAACGCCGGGAATTCTTTCCCGTTGAAAGCAGGGAAAGGATCCCTCATCTCGAGCTACGAGGGGGAAACGGGGCTCCTCTGGATGTGGGCGGGACCATCGTGCTTCCTCTCGAGTGGAGACGGGTATGGCGGTGAACTTCTTGAGTTGCAGCAAGGGTGTGAAAGACCCTTTCGAAGTTCCAGAAGTTTGGTGTCATTAGTCTCCAGAGGCCTCATCGGAAATAGGCCTCATCTCGCCTGGAAGGGAGAACTTCCTGGATTTTCTCGAGTTGCGGCAGGTGTTCTCGAATTACGACGGGGACCTCAGGGACCCGCCCTGGTGGCCTCCGGAGAGGCCAGTCCCCATGCGAGTTGCTAGGGGGCTTCTCGGGATTCCTCTCCCGTCAATACCGGGGCCAAAAACCTTGTGTGGAGTCAGGGCCGGAACCGAGGATTCCTCTCAGGGGCTGACATGGATCTTTGGGTACTTCTGGAGTCTCCCCAGTGGAGTCAGGCCTCGTCTCGAGTGGGGGCATGCACGTGCGCTTTCCTTCCAGGCTGTAGCAGGAATGTCACGCTTCCCGTCACGTGGATCAAAGGATCTGTGGTTTTCCCTCGAGGCTTTCCCTCGAGGCTTTCCCACAGGGCTGTCCCACGTGCCACCGTGGTGTGAGTCGATCCTCGGCGTGAAAGATGAGCCAATGCAGGGCAAAGAGGTTCCTCTGGAATGGACTGAGACATCTGGGGGACTCTTGGAATGGTGGTACGACCATGGAGTTCCTCTCGCCTTTCCTGTTGAGAGTGCCTCCTCTTGAGATGCGACGGGAACGCCGGGAATTCTTTCCCGTTGAAAGCAGGGAAAGGATCCCTCATTTCGAGCTACGAGGGGGAAACGGGGCTCCTCTGGATGTGGGCGGGACCATCGTGCTTCCTCTCTAGTGGAGACGGGTATGGCGGTGAACTTCTTGAGTTGCAGCAAGGGTGTGAAAGACCATTTCGAAGTTCCAGAGGTTAGGTGTCATTAGTCTCCAGACGCCTCATCGGAAATAGGCCTCATCTCGCCTGGAAGGGAGAACTTCCTGGATTTTCTCGAGTTGCGGCAGGTGTTCTCGAGTTACGACGGGGACCTCAGGGACCCGCCCTGGTGGCCTCAGGAGAGGCCAGTCCCTAGGCGTGTTGCTAGGGGGCCTCTCGGGATTCCTCTCCCGTTGATACCGGGGCGAAAAACCTTGTGTGGAGTCAGAGCCGGAACCGAGGATTCCTCTCAGGGGCTGACATGGATCTTTGGGTACTTCTGGAGTCTCCCCAGGGGAGTCAGGCCTCGTCTCGAGTGGGTGCATGCACGTGCGCTTTCCTTCCAGGCTGTAGCAGCAATGTCACGCTTCCCGTCGCGTGGATCAAAGGATCTGTGGTTTTCCCTCGAGGCTTTCCCTCGAGGCTTTCCCACAGGGCTGTCCCACGTGCCACCGTGGTGTGAGTCGATCCTCGGCGTGAAAGATGAGCCAGTGCAGGGAAAAGAGTTTCCTCTGGAATGGACTGAGACATCTGGGGGACTCTTGGAATGGTGGTACGACCATGGAGTTCCTCTCGCCTTTCCTGTTGAGAGTGCCTCCTCTTGAGATGCGACGGGAACGCCGGGAATTCTTTCCCGTTGAAAGCAGGGAAAGGATCCCTCATCTCGAGCTACGAGGGGGAAACGGGGCTCCTCTGGATGTGGGCGGGACCATCGTGCTTCCTCTCTAGTGGAGACGGGTATGGTGGTGAACTTCTTGAGTTGCAGCAAGGCTGTGAAAGACCCTTTCGAAGTTCCAGAGGTAAGGTGTCATTAGTCTCCAGACGCCTCATCGGAAATAGGCCTCATCTCGCCTGGAAGGGAGAACTTCCTGGATTTTCTCGAGTTGCGGCAGGTGTTCTCGAGTTACGACGGGACCTCAGGGACCCGCCCTGGTGGCCTCAGGAGAGGCCAGTCCCTATGCGAGTTGCTAGGGGGCCTCTCGGGATTCCTCTCCCGTCGATACCGGGGCCAAAAACCTTGTGTGGAGTCAGGGCCGGAACCGAGGATTCCTCTCAGGGGCTGACATGGATCTTTGGGTACTTCTGAGGTCTCCCCAGGGGAGTCAGGCCTCGTCTCGAGTGGGGGCATGCACGTGCACTTTCCTTCCAGGCTGTAGCAGCAATGTCACGCTTCCCGTCGCGTGGATCAAATGATGTGTGGTTTTCCCTATAGGCTTTCCCACAGGGCTGTCCCACGTGCCACCGTGGTGTGAGTCGATCCTCGGCGTGAAAGATGAGCCAGTGCAGGGCAAAGAGGTTGCTCTGGAATGGACTGAGACATCTGGGGGACTCTTGGAATGGTGGTACGACCATGGAGTTCCTCTCGCCTTTCCTGTTGAGAGTGCCTCCTCTTGAGATGCGACGGGAACGCCGGGAATTTTTTCCCGTTGAAAGCAGGGAAAGGATCCCTCATCTCGAGCTACGAGGGGGAAACAGGGCTCCTCTGAATGTGGGCGGGACCATCGTGCTTTCTCTCGAGTGGAGACGGGTATGGCGGTGAACTTCTTGAGTTGCAACAAGGGTGTGAAAGACCCTTTCGAAGTTCCAGAGGTTAGGTGTCATTAGTCTCCAGACGCCTCATCGGAAATAGGCCTCATCTCGCCTGGAAGGGAGAACTTCCTTGATTTTCTCGAGTTGCAGCAGGTGTTCTCGAGTTACGACGGGGACCTCAGGGACCCGCCTTGTTGGCCTCAGGAGAGGCCAGTCCCTATGCGTGTTGCTAGGGGGCCCCTCGGGAATCCTCTCCCGTCGATACCGGGGCGAAAAACCTTGTGTGGAGTCAGGGCCGGAACCGAGGATTCCTCTCAGGGACTGATATGGATCTTTGGGTACTTCTGGAGTCTCGCCAGGGGAGACAGGCCTCGTCTCGTGTGGGGGCATGCACGTGCACTTTCCTTCCAGGCTGTAGCAGCAATGTCACGCTTCCCGTAGCGTGGATCAAAGGATCTGCGGTTTTCCCTCGAGGCTTTCCCTCGAGGCTTTCCCACAGGGCGATCCCACGTGACACCGTGGTGTGAGTCGATCCTCGGCGTGAAAGATGAGCCAGTGCAAGGCAAAGAGGTTCCTCTGGAATGGACTGAGACATCTGGGGGACTCTTGGAATGGTGGTACGACCATGGAGTTCCTCTCGCCTTTCCTGTTGAGAGTGCCTCCTCTTGAGATGCGACGGGAACGCAGGGAATTCTTTCCCGTTGAAAGCAGGGAAAGGATCCCTCATCTCGAGCTACGAGGGGGAAACGGGGCTCCTTTGGATGTGGTCGGGACCATCGTGCTTCCTCTCGAGTGGAGACGGGTATGGTGGTGAACTTCTTGAGTTG
Organism: Capricornis sumatraensis; assembly: GCF_032405125.1. Taxonomy (NCBI): domain Eukaryota; kingdom Metazoa; phylum Chordata; class Mammalia; order Artiodactyla; family Bovidae; genus Capricornis; species Capricornis sumatraensis. The sequence goes on along the minus strand of NC_091080.1, from coordinate 4,467,109 downwards.
CAGCAAGGGTGTGAAAGACCCTTTCGAAGTTCCAGAGGTTAGGTGTCATTAGTCTCCAGACGCCTCATCGGAAATAGGCCTCATCTCGCCTGGAAGGGAGAACTTCCTGGATTTTCTCGAGTTGCGGCAGGTGTTCTCGAGTTACGACGGGGACCTCAGGGACCGGCCCTGGTGGCCTCAGGAGAGGCCAGTCCCCATGCGAGTTGCTAGGGGGCCTCTCGGGATTCCTCTCCCGTCGATACCGGGGCCAAAAACCTTGTGTGGAGTCAGGGCCGGAACCGAGGATTCCTCTCAGGGGCTGACATGGATCTTTGGATACTTCTGGAGTCTCGCCAGGGGAGACAGGCCTCGTTTCGTGAGGGGGCATGCACGTGCACTTTCCTTCCAGGCTGTAGCAGCAATGTCACGCTTCCCGTCGCGTGGATCAAAGGATCTGTGGTTTTCCCTCGAGGCTTTCCCTCGAGGCTTTCCCACAGGGCTGTCCCACGTGCCACCGTGGTGTGAGTCGATCCTCGGCGTGAAAGATGAGCCAGTGCAGGGCAAAGAGGTTCCTCTGGAATGGACTGAGACATCTGGCGGACTCTTGGAATGGTGGTACGACCATGGAGTTCCTCTCGCCTTTCCTGTTGAGAGTGCCTCCTCTTGAGATGCGACTGGAACGCCGGGAATTCTTTCCCGTTGAAAGCAGGGAAAGGATCCCTCATCTCGAGCTCCGAGGGGGAAACGGGGCTCCTCTGGATGTGGGCGGGACCATCGTGCTTCCTCTCGAGTGGAGACGGGTATGGCGGTGAACTTCTTGAGTTGCAGCAAGGGTGTGAAAGACCCTTTCGAAGGTCCAGAGGTTTGGTGTTATTAGTCTCCAGAGGCCTCATCGGAAATAGGCCTCATATCGCCTGGAAGGGAGAACTTCCTGGATTTTCTCGAGTTGCGGCAGGTGTTCTCGAGTTACGACGGGGACCTCAGGGACCCGCCCTGGTGGCCTCAGGAGAGGCCAGTCCCCATGCGAGTTGCTAGGGGGTCTCTCGGGATTCCTCTCCCGTCGATACCGGGGCCAAAAAGCTTGTGTGGAGTCAGGGCCGGAACCGAGGATTCCTCTCAGGGGCTGACATGGATCTTTGGGTACTTCTGGAGTCTCCCCAGGGGAGTCAGGCCTCGTCTCGAGTGGGGGCATGCTCGTGCGCTTTCCTTCCAGGCTGTAGCAGCAATGTCACGCTTCCCGTCGCGTGGATCAAAGGATCTGTGGTTTTCCCTCGAGGCTTTCCCTCGAGGCTTTCCCACAGGGCTGTCCCACGTGCCACCGTGGTGTGAGTCGATCCTCGGCGTGAAAGATGAGCCAGTGCAGGGCAAAGAGGTTCCTCTGGAATGGACTGAGACATCTGGGGGACTCTTGGAATGGTGGTACGACCATGGAGTTCCTCTCGCCTTTCCTGTTGAGAGTGCCTCCTCTTGAGATGCGACGGGAACGCCGGGAATTCTTTCCCGTTGAAAGCAGGGAAAGGATCCCTCATCTCGAGCTACGAGGGGGAAACGGGGCTCCTCTGGATGTGGGCGGGACCATCGTGCTTCCTCTCGAGTGGAGACGGTTATGGCGGTGAACTTCTTGAGTTGCAGCAAGGGTGTGAAAGACCCTTTCGAAGTTCCAGAGGTTTGGTGTCATTAGTCTCCAGAGGCCTCAGCAGAAATAGGCCTCATCTCGCCTGGAAGGGAGAACTTCCTGGATTTTCTCGAGTTGCGGCAGGTGTTCTCGAGTTACGACGGGGACCTCAGGGACCCGCCCTGGTGGCCTCAGGAGAGGCCAGTCCCCATGCGAGTTGCTAGGGGGCCTCTCGGGATTCCTCTCCCGTCGATACCGGGGCCAAAAACCTTGTGTGGAGTCAGGGCCGGAACCGAGGATTCCTCTCAGGGGCTGATATGGATCTTTGGATACTTCTGGAGTCTCGCCAGGGGAGACAGGCCTCGTTTCGTGAGGGGGCATGCACGTGCACTTTCCTTCCAGGCTGTAGCAGCAATGTCACGCTTCCCGTCGCGTGGATCAAAGGATCTGTGGTTTTCCCTCGAGGCTTTGCCTCGAGGCTTTCCCACAGGGCTGTCCCACGTGCCACCGTGGTGTGAGTCGATCCTCGGCGTGAAAGATGAGCCAGTGCAGGGCAAAGAGGTTCCTCTGGAATGGACTGAGACATCTGGGGGACTCTTGGAATGGTGGTACGACCATGGAGTTCCTCTCGCCTTTCCTGTTGAGAGTGCCTCCTCTTGAGATGCGACTGGAACGCCGGGAATTCTTTCCCGTTGAAACCAGGGAAAGGATCCCTCATCTCGAGCTACGAGGGGGAAACGGGGCTCTTCTGGATGTGGGCGGGACCATCGTGCTTCCTCTCGAGTGGAGACGGGTATGGCGGTGAACTTCTTGAGTTGCAGCAAGGGTGTGAAAGACCCTTTCGAAGTTCCAGAGGTTTGGTGTCATTAGTCTCCAGAGGCCTCATCGGAAATAGGCCTCATCTCGCCTGGAAGGGAGAACTTCCTGGATTTTCTCGAGTTGCGGCAGGTGTTCTCGAGTTACGACGGGGACCTCAGGGACCCGCCCTGGTGGCCTCAGGAGAGGCCAGTCCCCATGCGAGTTGCTAGGGGGCCTCTCGGGATTCCTCTCCCGTCGATACCGGGGCCAAAAACCTTGTGTGGAGTCAGGGCCGGAACCGAGGATTCCTCTCAGGGGCTGACATGGATCTTTGGGTACTTCTGGAGTCTCCCCAGTGGAGTCAGGCCTCGTCTCGAGTGGGGGCATGCACGTGCGCTTTCCTTCCAGGCTGTAGCAGCAATGTCACGCTTCCCGTCGCGTGGATCAAAGGATCTGTGGTTTTCCCTCGAGGCTTTCCCTCGAGGCTTTCCCACAGGGCTGTCCCACGTGCCACCGTGGTGTGAGTCGCTCCTCGGCGTGAAAGATGAGCCAGTGCAGGGCAAAGAGGTTCCTCTGGAATGGACTTAGACATCTGGGGGACTCTTGGAATGGTGGTACGACCATGGAGTTCCTCTCGCCTTTCCTGTTGAGAGTGCCTCCTCTTGAGATGCGACGGGAACGCAGGGAATTCTTTCCCGTTGAAAGCAGGGAAAGGATCCCTCATCTCGAGCTACGAGGGGGAAACGGGGCTCCTTTGGATGTGGTCGGGACCATCGTGCTTCCTCTCGAGTGGAGACGGGTATGGTGGTGAACTTCTTGAGTTGCAGCAAGGGTGTGAAAGACCCTTTCACAGTTCCAGAGGTTAGGTGTCATTAGTCTCCAGACGCCTCATCGGAAATAGGCCTCATCTCGCCTGGAAGGGAGAACTTCCTGGATTTCCTCGAGTTGCGGCAGGTGTTCTCGAGTTACGACGGGGAACTCAGGGACCGGCCCTGGTGGCCTCAGGAGAGGCCAGTCCCCATGCGAGTTGCTAGGGGGCCTCTCGGGATTCCTCTCCCGTCGATACCGGGGCCAAAAACCTTGTGTGGAGTCAGGGCCGGAACCGAGGATTCCTCTCAGGGGCTGACATGGATCTTTGGGTACTTCTGGAGTCTCCCCAGTGGAGTCAGGCCTCGTCTCGAGTGGGGGCATGCACGTGCGCTTTCCTTCCAGGCTGTAGCAGCAATGTCACGCTTCCCGTCGCGTGGATCAAAGGATCTGTGGTTTTCCCTCGAGGCTTTCCCTCGAGGCTTTCCCACAGGGCTGTCCCACGTGCCACCGTGGTGTGAGTCGATCCTCGGCGTGAAAGATGAGCCAGTGCAGGGCAAAGAGGTTCCTCTGGAATGGACTGAGACATCTGGGGGACTCTTGGAATGGTGGTACGACCATGGAGTTCCTCTCGCCTTTCCTGTTGAGAGTGCCTCCTCTTGAGATGCGACGGGAACGCAGGGAATTCCTTCCCGTTGAAAGCAGGGAAAGGATCCCTCATCTCGAGCTACGAGGGGGAAACGGGGCTCCTTTGGATGTGGTCGGGACCATCGTGCTTCCTCTCGAGTGGAGACGGGTATGGTGGTGAACTTCTTGAGTTGCAGCAAGGGTGTGAAAGACCCTTTCGAAGTTCCAGAGGTTAGGTGTCATTAGTCTCCAGACGCCTCATCGGAAATAGGCCTCATCTCGCCTGGAAGGGAGAACTTCCTGGATTTTCTCGAGTTGCGGCAGGTGTTCTCGAGTTACGACGGGGACCTCAGGGACCGGCCCTGGTGGCCTCAGGAGAGGCCAGTCCCCATGCGAGTTGCTAGGGGGCCTCTCGGGATTCCTCTCCCGTCGATACCGGGGCCAAAAACCTTGTGTGGAGTCAGGGCCGGAACCGAGGATTCCTCTCAGGGGCTGATATGGATCTTTGGGTACTTCTGGAGTCTCGCCAGGGGAGACAGGCCTCGTTTCGTGAGGGGGCATGCACGTGCACTTTCCTTCCAGGCTGTAGCAGCAATGTCACGCTTCCCGTCGCGTGGATCAAAGGATCTGTGGTTTTCCCTCGAGGCTTTGCCTCGAGGCTTTCCCACAGGGCTGTCCCACGTGCCACCGTGGTGTGAGTCGATCCTCGGCGTGAAAGATGAGCCAGTGCAGGGCAAAGAGGTTCCTCTGGAATGGACTGAGACATCTGGGGGACTCTTGGAATGGTGGTACGACCATGGAGTTCCTCTCGCCTTTCCTGTTGAGAGTGCCTCCTCTTGAGATGCGACTGGAACGCCGGGAATTCTTTCCCGTTGAAACCAGGGAAAGGATCCCTCATCTCGAGCTACGAGGGGGAAACGGGGCTCTTCTGGATGTGGGCGGGACCATCGTGCTTCCTCTCGAGTGGAGACGGGTATGGCGGTGAACTTCTTGAGTTGCAGCAAGGGTGTGAAAGACCCTTTCGAAGTTCCAGAGGTTTGGTGTCATTAGTCTCCAGAGGCCTCATCGGAAATAGGCCTCATCTCGCCTGGAAGGGAGAACTTCCTGGATTTTCTCGAGTTGCGGCAGGTGTTCTCGAGTTACGACGGGGACCTCAGGGACCCGCCCTGGTGGCCTCAGGAGAGGCCAGTCCCCATGCGAGTTGCTAGGGGGCCTCTCGGGATTCCTCTCCCGTCGATACCGGGGCCAAAAACCTTGTGTGGAGTCAGGGCCGGAACCGAGGATTCCTCTCAGGGGCTGACATGGATCTTTGGGTACTTCTGGAGTCTCCCCAGTGGAGTCAGGCCTCGTCTCGAGTGGGGGCATGCACGTGCGCTTTCCTTCCAGGCTGTAGCAGCAATGTCACGCTTCCCGTCGCGTGGATCAAAGGATCTGTGGTTTTCCCTCGAGGCTTTCCCTCGAGGCTTTCCCACAGGGCTGTCCCACGTGCCACCGTGGTGTGAGTCGCTCCTCGGCGTGAAAGATGAGCCAGTGCAGGGCAAAGAGGTTCCTCTGGAATGGACTTAGACATCTGGGGGACTCTTGGAATGGTGGTACGACCATGGAGTTCCTCTCGCCTTTCCTGTTGAGAGTGCCTCCTCTTGAGATGCGACGGGAACGCAGGGAATTCTTTCCCGTTGAAAGCAGGGAAAGGATCCCTCATCTCGAGCTACGAGGGGGAAACGGGGCTCCTTTGGATGTGGTCGGGACCATCGTGCTTCCTCTCGAGTGGAGACGGGTATGGTGGTGAACTTCTTGAGTTGCAGCAAGGGTGTGAAAGACCCTTTCGAAGTTCCAGAGGTTAGGTGTCATTAGTCTCCAGACGCCTCATCGGAAATAGGCCTCATCTCGCCTGGAAGGGAGAACTTCCTGGATTTTCTCGAGTTGCGGCAGGTGTTCTCGAGTTACGACGGGGAACTCAGGGACCGGCCCTGGTGGCCTCAGGAGAGGCCAGTCCCCATGCGAGTTGCTAGGGGGCCTCTCGGGATTCCTCTCCCGTCGATACCGGGGCCAAAAACCTTGTGTGGAGTCAGGGCCGGAACCGAGGATTCCTCTCAGGGGCTGACATGGATCTTTGGGTACTTCTGGAGTCTCCCCAGTGGAGTCAGGCCTCGTCTCGAGTGGGGGCATGCACGTGCGCTTTCCTTCCAGGCTGTAGCAGCAATGTCACGCTTCCCGTCGCGTGGATCAAAGGATCTGTGGTTTTCCCTCGAGGCTTTCCCTCGAGGCTTTCCCACAGGGCTGTCCCACGTGCCACCGTGGTGTGAGTCGATCCTCGGCGTGAAAGATGAGCCAGTGCAGGGCAAAGAGGTTCCTCTGGAATGGACTGAGACATCTGGGGGACTCTTGGAATGGTGGTACGACCATGGAGTTCCTCTCGCCTTTCCTGTTGAGAGTGCCTCCTCTTGAGATGCGACGGGAACGCAGGGAATTCCTTCCCGTTGAAAGCAGGGAAAGGATCCCTCATCTCGAGCTACGAGGGGGAAACGGGGCTCCTTTGGATGTGGTCGGGACCATCGTGCTTCCTCTCGAGTGGAGACGGGTATGGTGGTGAACTTCTTGAGTTGCAGCAAGGGTGTGAAAGACCCTTTCGAAGTTCCAGAGGTTAGGTGTCATTAGTCTCCAGACGCCTCATCGGAAATAGGCCTCATCTCGCCTGGAAGGGAGAACTTCCTGGATTTTCTCGAGTTGCGGCAGGTGTTCTCGAGTTACGACGGGGACCTCAGGGACCGGCCCTGGTGGCCTCAGGAGAGGCCAGTCCCCATGCGAGTTGCTAGGGGGCCTCTCGGGATTCCTCTCCCGTCGATACCGGGGCCAAAAACCTTGTGTGGAGTCAGGGCCGGAACCGAGGATTCCTCTCAGGGGCTGATATGGATCTTTGGGTACTTCTGGAGTCTCGCCAGGGGAGACAGGCCTCGTTTCGTGAGGGGGCATGCACGTGCACTTTCCTTCCAGGCTGTAGCAGCAATGTCACGCTTCCCGTCGCGTGGATCAAAGGATCTGTGGTTTTCCCTCGAGGCTTTGCCTCGAGGCTTTCCCACAGGGCTGTCCCACGTGCCACCGTGGTGTGAGTCGATCCTCGGCGTGAAAGATGAGCCAGTGCAGGGCAAAGAGGTTCCTCTGGAATGGACTGAGACATCTGGGGGACTCTTGGAATGGTGGTACGACCATGGAGTTCCTCTCGCCTTTCCTGTTGAGAGTGCCTCCTCTTGAGATGCGACTGGAACGCCGGGAATTCTTTCCCGTTGAAACCAGGGAAAGGATCCCTCATCTCGAGCTACGAGGGGGAAACGGGGCTCTTCTGGATGTGGGCGGGACCATCGTGCTTCCTCTCGAGTGGAGACGGGTATGGCGGTGAACTTCTTGAGTTGCAGCAAGGGTGTGAAAGACCCTTTCGAAGTTCCAGAGGTTTGGTGTCATTAGTCTCCAGAGGCCTCATCGGAAATAGGCCTCATCTCGCCTGGAAGGGAGAACTTCCTGGATTTTCTCGAGTTGCGGCAGGTGTTCTCGAGTTACGACGGGGACCTCAGGGACCCGCCCTGGTGGCCTCAGGAGAGGCCAGTCCCCATGCGAGTTGCTAGGGGGCCTCTCGGGATTCCTCTCCCGTCGATACCGGGGCCAAAAACCTTGTGTGGAGTCAGGGCCGGAACCGAGGATTCCTCTCAGGGGCTGACATGGATCTTTGGGTACTTCTGGAGTCTCCCCAGTGGAGTCAGGCCTCGTCTCGAGTGGGGGCATGCACGTGCGCTTTCCTTCCAGGCTGTAGCAGCAATGTCACGCTTCCCGTCGCGTGGATCAAAGGATCTGTGGTTTTCCCTCGAGGCTTTCCCTCGAGGCTTTCCCACAGGGCTGTCCCACGTGCCACCGTGGTGTGAGTCGCTCCTCGGCGTGAAAGATGAGCCAGTGCAGGGCAAAGAGGTTCCTCTGGAATGGACTTAGACATCTGGGGGACTCTTGGAATGGTGGTACGACCATGGAGTTCCTCTCGCCTTTCCTGTTGAGAGTGCCTCCTCTTGAGATGCGACGGGAACGCAGGGAATTCTTTCCCGTTGAAAGCAGGGAAAGGATCCCTCATCTCGAGCTACGAGGGGGAAACGGGGCTCCTTTGGATGTGGTCGGGACCATCGTGCTTCCTCTCGAGTGGAGACGGGTATGGTGGTGAACTTCTTGAGTTGCAGCAAGGGTGTGAAAGACCCTTTCGAAGTTCCAGAGGTTAGGTGTCATTAGTCTCCAGACGCCTCATCGGAAATAGGCCTCATCTCGCCTGGAAGGGAGAACTTCCTGGATTTTCTCGAGTTGCGGCAGGTGTTCTCGAGTTACGACGGGGAACTCAGGGACCGGCCCTGGTGGCCTCAGGAGAGGCCAGTCCCCATGCGAGTTGCTAGGGGGCCTCTCGGGATTCCTCTCCCGTCGATACCGGGGCCAAAAACCTTGTGTGGAGTCAGGGCCGGAACCGAGGATTCCTCTCAGGGGCTGACATGGATCTTTGGGTACTTCTGGAGTCTCCCCAGTGGAGTCAGGCCTCGTCTCGAGTGGGGGCATGCACGTGCGCTTTCCTTCCAGGCTGTAGCAGCAATGTCACGCTTCCCGTCGCGTGGATCAAAGGATCTGTGGTTTTCCCTCGAGGCTTTCCCTCGAGGCTTTCCCACAGGGCTGTCCCACGTGCCACCGTGGTGTGAGTCGATCCTCGGCGTGAAAGATGAGCCAGTGCAGGGCAAAGAGGTTCCTCTGGAATGGACTGAGACATCTGGGGGACTCTTGGAATGGTGGTACGACCATGGAGTTCCTCTCGCCTTTCCTGTTGAGAGTGCCTCCTCTTGAGATGCGACGGGAACGCAGGGAATTCCTTCCCGTTGAAAGCAGGGAAAGGATCCCTCATCTCGAGCTACGAGGGGGAAACGGGGCTCCTTTGGATGTGGTCGGGACCATCGTGCTTCCTCTCGAGTGGAGACGGGTATGGTGGTGAACTTCTTGAGTTGCAGCAAGGGTGTGAAAGACCCTTTCGAAGTTCCAGAGGTTAGGTGTCATTAGTCTCCAGACGCCTCATCGGAAATAGGCCTCATCTCGCCTGGAAGGGAGAACTTCCTGGATTTTCTCGAGTTGCGGCAGGTGTTCTCGAGTTACGACGGGGACCTCAGGGACCGGCCCTGGTGGCCTCAGGAGAGGCCAGTCCCCATGCGAGTTGCTAGGGGGCCTCTCGGGATTCCTCTCCCGTCGATACCGGGGCCAAAAACCTTGTGTGGAGTCAGGGCCGGAACCGAGGATTCCTCTCAGGGGCTGATATGGATCTTTGGGTACTTCTGGAGTCTCGCCAGGGGAGACAGGCCTCGTTTCGTGAGGGGGCATGCACGTGCACTTTCCTTCCAGGCTGTAGCAGCAATGTCACGCTTCCCGTCGCGTGGATCAAAGGATCTGTGGTTTTCCCTCGAGGCTTTGCCTCGAGGCTTTCCCACAGGGCTGTCCCACGTGCCACCGTGGTGTGAGTCGATCCTCGGCGTGAAAGATGAGCCAGTGCAGGGCAAAGAGGTTCCTCTGGAATGGACTGAGACATCTGGGGGACTCTTGGAATGGTGGTACGACCATGGAGTTCCTCTCGCCTTTCCTGTTGAGAGTGCCTCCTCTTGAGATGCGACTGGAACGCCGGGAATTCTTTCCCGTTGAAACCAGGGAAAGGATCCCTCATCTCGAGCTACGAGGGGGAAACGGGGCTCTTCTGGATGTGGGCGGGACCATCGTGCTTCCTCTCGAGTGGAGACGGGTATGGCGGTGAACTTCTTGAGTTGCAGCAAGGGTGTGAAAGACCCTTTCGAAGTTCCAGAGGTTTGGTGTCATTAGTCTCCAGAGGCCTCATCGGAAATAGGCCTCATCTCGCCTGGAAGGGAGAACTTCCTGGATTTTCTCGAGTTGCGGCAGGTGTTCTCGAGTTACGACGGGGACCTCAGGGACCCGCCCTGGTGGCCTCAGGAGAGGCCAGTCCCCATGCGAGTTGCTAGGGGGCCTCTCGGGATTCCTCTCCCGTCGATACCGGGGCCAAAAACCTTGTGTGGAGTCAGGGCCGGAACCGAGGATTCCTCTCAGGGGCTGACATGGATCTTTGGGTACTTCTGGAGTCTCCCCAGTGGAGTCAGGCCTCGTCTCGAGTGGGGGCATGCACGTGCGCTTTCCTTCCAGGCTGTAGCAGCAATGTCACGCTTCCCGTCGCGTGGATCAAAGGATCTGTGGTTTTCCCTCGAGGCTTTCCCTCGAGGCTTTCCCACAGGGCTGTCCCACGTGCCACCGTGGTGTGAGTCGCTCCTCGGCGTGAAAGATGAGCCAGTGCAGGGCAAAGAGGTTCCTCTGGAATGGACTTAGACATCTGGGGGACTCTTGGAATGGTGGTACGACCATGGAGTTCCTCTCGCCTTTCCTGTTGAGAGTGCCTCCTCTTGAGATGCGACGGGAACGCAGGGAATTCTTTCCCGTTGAAAGCAGGGAAAGGATCCCTCATCTCGAGCTACGAGGGGGAAACGGGGCTCCTTTGGATGTGGTCGGGACCATCGTGCTTCCTCTCGAGTGGAGACGGGTATGGTGGTGAACTTCTTGAGTTGCAGCAAGGGTGTGAAAGACCCTTTCGAAGTTCCAGAGGTTAGGTGTCATTAGTCTCCAGACGCCTCATCGGAAATAGGCCTCATCTCGCCTGGAAGGGAGAACTTCCTGGATTTTCTCGAGTTGCGGCAGGTGTTCTCGAGTTACGACGGGGAACTCAGGGACCGGCCCTGGTGGCCTCAGGAGAGGCCAGTCCCCATGCGAGTTGCTAGGGGGCCTCTCGGGATTCCTCTCCCGTCGATACCGGGGCCAAAAACCTTGTGTGGAGTCAGGGCCGGAACCGAGGATTCCTCTCAGGGGCTGACATGGATCTTTGGGTACTTCTGGAGTCTCCCCAGTGGAGTCAGGCCTCGTCTCGAGTGGGGGCATGCACGTGCGCTTTCCTTCCAGGCTGTAGCAGCAATGTCACGCTTCCCGTCGCGTGGATCAAAGGATCTGTGGTTTTCCCTCGAGGCTTTCCCTCGAGGCTTTCCCACAGGGCTGTCCCACGTGCCACCGTGGTGTGAGTCGATCCTCGGCGTGAAAGATGAGCCAGTGCAGGGCAAAGAGGTTCCTCTGGAATGGACTGAGACATCTGGGGGACTCTTGGAATGGTGGTACGACCATGGAGTTCCTCTCGCCTTTCCTGTTGAGAGTGCCTCCTCTTGAGATGCGACGGGAACGCAGGGAATTCCTTCCCGTTGAAAGCAGGGAAAGGATCCCTCATCTCGAGCTACGAGGGGGAAACGGGGCTCCTTTGGATGTGGTCGGGACCATCGTGCTTCCTCTCGAGTGGAGACGGGTATGGTGGTGAACTTCTTGAGTTGCAGCAAGGGTGTGAAAGACCCTTTCGAAGTTCCAGAGGTTAGGTGTCATTAGTCTCCAGACGCCTCATCGGAAATAGGCCTCATCTCGCCTGGAAGGGAGAACTTCCTGGATTTTCTCGAGTTGCGGCAGGTGTTCTCGAGTTACGACGGGGACCTCAGGGACCGGCCCTGGTGGCCTCAGGAGAGGCCAGTCCCCATGCGAGTTGCTAGGGGGCCTCTCGCGATTCCTCTCCCGTCGATACCGGGGCCAAAAACCTTGTGTGGAGTCAGGGCCGGAACCGAGGATTCCTCTCAGGGGCTGATATGGATCTTTGGGTACTTCTGGAGTCTCGCCAGGGGAGACAGGCCTCGTTTCGTGAGGGGGCATGCACGTGCACTTTCCTTCCAGGCTGTAGCAGCAATGTCACGCTTCCCGTCGCGTGGATCAAAGGATCTGTGGTTTTCCCTCGAGGCTTTGCCTCGAGGCTTTCCCACAGGGCTGTCCCACGTGCCACCGTGGTGTGAGTCGATCCTCGGCGTGAAAGATGAGCCAGTGCAGGGCAAAGAGGTTCCTCTGGAATGGACTGAGACATCTGGGGGACTCTTGGAATGGTGGTACGACCATGGAGTTCCTCTCGCCTTTCCTGTTGAGAGTGCCTCCTCTTGAGATGCGACTGGAACGCCGGGAATTCTTTCCCGTTGAAACCAGGGAAAGGATCCCTCATCTCGAGCTACGAGGGGGAAACGGGGCTCTTCTGGATGTGGGCGGGACCATCGTGCTTCCTCTCGAGTGGAGACGGGTATGGCGGTGAACTTCTTGAATTGCAGCAAGGGTGTGAAAGACCCTTTCGAAGTTCCAGAGGTTTGGTGTCATTAGTCTCCAGAGGCCTCATCGGAAATAGGCCTCATCTCGCCTGGAAGGGAGAACTTCCTGGATTTTCTCGAGTTGCGGCAGGTGTTCTCGAGTTACGACGGGGACCTCAGGGACCCGCCCTGGTGGCCTCAGGAGAGGCCAGTCTCCATGCGAGTTGCTAGGGGGCCTCTCGGGATTCCTCTCCCGTCGATACCGGGGCCAAAAACCTTGTGTGGAGTCAGGGCCGGAACCGAGGATTCCTCTCAGGGGCTGACATGGATCTTTGGGTACTTCTGGAGTCTCCCCAGTGGAGTCAGGCCTCGTCTCGAGTGGGGGCATGCACGTGCGCTTTCCTTCCAGGCTGTAGCAGCAATGTCACGCTTCCCGTCGCGTGGATCAAAGGATCTGTGGTTTTCCCTCGAGGCTTTCCCTCGAGGCTTTCCCACAGGGCTGTCCCACGTGCCACCGTGGTGTGAGTCGCTCCTCGGCGTGAAAGATGAGCCAGTGCAGGGCAAAGAGGTTCCTCTGGAATGGACTTAGACATCTGGGGGACTCTTGGAATGGTGGTACGACCATGGAGTTCCTCTCGCCTTTCCTGTTGAGAGTGCCTCCTCTTGAGATGCGACGGGAACGCAGGGAATTCTTTCCCGTTGAAAGCAGGGAAAGGATCCCTCATCTCGAGCTACGAGGGGGAAACGGGGCTCCTTTGGATGTGGTCGGGACCATCGTGCTTCCTCTCGAGTGGAGACGGGTATGGTGGTGAACTTCTTGAGTTGCAGCAAGGGTGTGAAAGACCCTTTCGAAGTTCCAGAGGTTAGGTGTCATTAGTCTCCAGACGCCTCATCGGAAATAGGCCTCATCTCGCCTGGAAGGGAGAACTTCCTGGATTTTCTCGAGTTGCGGCAGGTGTTCTCGAGTTACGACGGGGAACTCAGGGACCGGCCCTGGTGGCCTCAGGAGAGGCCAGTCCCCATGCGAGTTGCTAGGGGGCCTCTCGGGATTCCTCTCCCGTCGATACCGGGGCCAAAAACCTTGTGTGGAGTCAGGGCCGGAACCGAGGATTCCTCTCAGGGGCTGACATGGATCTTTGGGTACTTCTGGAGTCTCCCCAGTGGAGTCAGGCCTCGTCTCGAGTGGGGGCATGCACGTGCGCTTTCCTTCCAGGCTGTAGCAGCAATGTCACGCTTCCCGTCGCGTGGATCAAAGGATCTGTGGTTTTCCCTCGAGGCTTTCCCTCGAGGCTTTCCCACAGGCTGTCCCACGTGCCACCGTGGTGTGAGTCGCTCCTCGGCGTGAAAGATGAGCCAGTGCAGGGCAAAGAGGTTCCTCTGGAATGGACTTAGACATCTGGGGGACTCTTGGAATGGTGGTACGACCATGGAGTTCCTCTCGCCTTTCCTGTTGAGAGTGCCTCCTCTTGAGATGCGACGGGAACGCAGGGAATTCTTTCCCGTTGAAAGCAGGGAAAGGATCCCTCATCTCGAGCTACGAGGGGGAAACGGGGCTCCTTTGGATGTGGTCGGGACCATCGTGCTTCCTCTCGAGTGGAGACGGGTATGGTGGTGAACTTCTTGAGTTGCAGCAAGGGTGTGAAAGACCCTTTCGAAGTTCCAGAGGTTAGGTGTCATTAGTCTCCAGACGCCTCATCGGAAATAGGCCTCATCTCGCCTGGAAGGGAGAACTTCCTGGATTTTCTCGAGTTGCGGCAGGTGTTCTCGAGTTACGACGGGGAACTCAGGGACCGGCCCTGGTGGCCTCAGGAGAGGCCAGTCCCCATGCGAGTTGCTAGGGGGCCTCTCGGGATTCCTCTCCCGTCGATACCGGGGCCAAAAACCTTGTGTGGAGTCAGGGCCGGAACCGAGGATTCCTCTCAGGGGCTGACATGGATCTTTGGGTACTTCTGGAGTCTCCCCAGTGGAGTCAGGCCTCGTCTCGAGTGGGGGCATGCACGTGCGCTTTCCTTCCAGGCTGTAGCAGCAATGTCACGCTTCCCGTCGCGTGGATCAAAGGATCTGTGGTTTTCCCTCGAGGCTTTCCCTCGAGGCTTTCCCACAGGGCTGTCCCACGTGCCACCGTGGTGTGAGTCGATCCTCGGCGTGAAAGATGAGCCAGTGCAGGGCAAAGAGGTTCCTCTGGAATGGACTGAGACATCTGGGGGACTCTTGGAATGGTGGTACGACCATGGAGTTCCTCTCGCCTTTCCTGTTGAGAGTGCCTCCTCTTGAGATGCGACGGGAACGCAGGGAATTCCTTCCCGTTGAAAGCAGGGAAAGGATCCCTCATCTCGAGCTACGAGGGGGAAACGGGGCTCCTTTGGATGTGGTCGGGACCATCGTGCTTCCTCTCGAGTGGAGACGGGTATGGTGGTGAACTTCTTGAGTTGCAGCAAGGGTGTGAAAGACCCTTTCGAAGTTCCAGAGGTTAGGTGTCATTAGTCTCCAGACGCCTCATCGGAAATAGGCCTCATCTCGCCTGGAAGGGAGAACTTCCTGGATTTTCTCGAGTTGCGGCAGGTGTTCTCGAGTTACGACGGGGACCTCAGGGACCGGCCCTGGTGGCCTCAGGAGAGGCCAGTCCCCATGCGAGTTGCTAGGGGGCCTCTCGGGATTCCTCTCCCGTCGATACCGGGGCCAAAAACCTTGTGTGGAGTCAGGGCCGGAACCGAGGATTCCTCTCAGGGGCTGATATGGATCTTTGGGTACTTCTGGAGTCTCGCCAGGGGAGACAGGCCTCGTTTCGTGAGGGGGCATGCACGTGCACTTTCCTTCCAGGCTGTAGCAGCAATGTCACGCTTCCCGTCGCGTGGATCAAAGGATCTGTGGTTTTCCCTCGAGGCTTTGCCTCGAGGCTTTCCCACAGGGCTGTCCCACGTGCCACCGTGGTGTGAGTCGATCCTCGGCGTGAAAGATGAGCCAGTGCAGGGCAAAGAGGTTCCTCTGGAATGGACTGAGACATCTGGGGGACTCTTGGTATGGTGGTACGACCATGGAGTTCCTCTCGCCTTTCCTGTTGAGAGTGCCTCCTCTTGAGATGCGACTGGAACGCCGGGAATTCTTTCCCGTTGAAACCAGGGAAAGGATCCCTCATCTCGAGCTACGAGGGGGAAACGGGGCTCTTCTGGATGTGGGCGGGACCATCGTGCTTCCTCTCGAGTGGAGACGGGTATGGCGGTGAACTTCTTGAGTTGCAGCAAGGGTGTGAAAGACCCTTTCGAAGTTCCAGAGGTTTGGTGTCATTAGTCTCCAGAGGCCTCATCGGAAATAGGCCTCATCTCGCCTGGAAGGGAGAACTTCCTGGATTTTCTCGAGTTGCAGCAGGTGTTCTCGAGTTACGACGGGGACCTCAGGGACCCGCCCTGGTGGCCTCAGGAGAGGCCAGTCCCCATGCGAGTTGCTAGGGGGCCTCTCGGGATTCCTCTCCCGTCGATACCGGGGCCAAAAACCTTGTGTGGAGTCAGGGCCGGAACCGAGGATTCCTCTCAGGGGCTGACATGGATCTTTGGGTACTTCTGGAGTCTCCCCAGTGGAGTCAGGCCTCGTCTCGAGTGGGGGCATGCACGTGTGCTTTCCTTCCAGGCTGTAGCAGCAATGTCACGCTTCCCGTCGCGTGGATCAAAGGATCTGTGGTTTTCCCTCGAGGCTTTCCCTCGAGGCTTTCCCACAGGGCTGTCCCACGTGCCACCGTGGTGTGAGTCGCTCCTCGGCGTGAAAGATGAGCCAGTGCAGGGCAAAGAGGTTCCTCTGGAATGGACTTAGACATCTGGGGGACTCTTGGAATGGTGGTACGACCATGGAGTTCCTCTCGCCTTTCCTGTTGAGAGTGCCTCCTCTTGAGATGCGACGGGAACGCAGGGAATTCTTTCCCGTTGAAAGCAGGGAAAGGATCCCTCATCTCGAGCTACGAGGGGGAAACGGGGCTCCTTTGGATGTGGTCGGGACCATCGTGCTTCCTCTCGAGTGGAGACGGGTATGGTGGTGAACTTCTTGAGTTGCAGCAAGGGTGTGAAAGACCCTTTCGAAGTTCCAGAGGTTAGGTGTCATTAGTCTCCAGACGCCTCATCGGAAATAGGCCTCATCTCGCCTGGAAGGGAGAACTTCCTGGATTTTCTCGAGTTGCGGCAGGTGTTCTCGAGTTACGACGGGGAACTCAGGGACCGGCCCTGGTGGCCTCAGGAGAGGCCAGTCCCCATGCGAGTTGCTAGGGGGCCTCTCGGGATTCCTCTCCCGTCGATACCGGGGCCAAAAACCTTGTGTGGAGTCAGGGCCGGAACCGAGGATTCCTCTCAGGGGCTGACATGGATCTTTGGGTACTTCTGGAGTCTCCCCAGTGGAGTCAGGCCTCGTCTCGAGTGGGGGCATGCACGTGCGCTTTCCTTCCAGGCTGTAGCAGCAATGTCACGCTTCCCGTCGCGTGGATCAAAGGATCTGTGGTTTTCCCTCGAGGCTTTCCCTCGAGGCTTTCCCACAGGGCTGTCCCACGTGCCACCGTGGTGTGAGTCGATCCTCGGCGTGAAAGATGAGCCAGTGCAGGGCAAAGAGGTTCCTCTGGAATGGACTGAGACATCTGGGGGACTCTTGGAATGGTGGTACGACCATGGAGTTCCTCTCGCCTTTCCTGTTGAGAGTGCCTCCTCTTGAGATGCGACGGGAACGCAGGGAATTCCTTCCCGTTGAAAGCAGGGAAAGGATCCCTCATCTCGAGCTACGAGGGGGAAACGGGGCTCCTTTGGATGTGGTCGGGACCATCGTGCTTCCTCTCGAGTGGAGACGGGTATGGTGGTGAACTTCTTGAGTTGCAGCAAGGGTGTGAAAGACCCTTTCGAAGTTCCAGAGGTTAGGTGTCATTAGTCTCCAGACGCCTCATCGGAAATAGGCCTCATCTCGCCTGGAAGGGAGAACTTCCTGGATTTTCTCGAGTTGCGGCAGGTGTTCTCGAGTTACGACGGGGAACTCAGGGACCGGCCCTGGTGGCCTCAGGAGAGGCCAGTCCCCATGCGAGTTGCTAGGGGGCCTCTCGGGATTCCTCTCCCGTCGATACCGGGGCCAAAAACCTTGTGTGGAGTCAGGGCCGGAACCGAGGATTCCTCTCAGGGGCTGACATGGATCTTTGGGTACTTCTGGAGTCTCCCCAGTGGAGTCAGGCCTCGTCTCGAGTGGGGGCATGCACGTGCGCTTTCCTTCCAGGCTGTAGCAGCAATGTCACGCTTCCCGTCGCGTGGATCAAAGGATCTGTGGTTTTCCCTCGAGGCTTTCCCTCGAGGCTTTCCCACAGGGCTGTCCCACGTGCCACCGTGGTGTGAGTCGATCCTCGGCGTGAAAGATGAGCCAGTGCATGGCAAAGAGGTTCCTCTGGAATGGACTGAGACATCTGGGGGACTCTTGGAATGGTGGTACGACCATGGAGTTCCTCTCGCCTTTCCTGTTGAGAGTGCCTCCTCTTGAGATGCGACGGGAACGCAGGGAATTCCTTCCCGTTGAAAGCAGGGAAAGGATCCCTCATCTCGAGCTACGAGGGGGAAACGGGGCTCCTCTGGATGTGGTCGGGACCATCGTGCTTCCTCTCGAGTGGAGACGGGTATGGTGGTGAACTTCTTGAGTTGCAGCAAGGGTGTGAAAGACCCTTTCGAAGTTCCAGAGGTTAGGTGTCATTAGTCTCCAGACGCCTCATCGGAAATAGGCCTCATCTCGCCTGGAAGGGAGAACTTCCTGGATTTTCTCGAGTTGCGGCAGGTGTTCTCGAGTTACGACGGGGACCTCAGGGACCGGCCCTGGTGGCCTCAGGAGAGGCCAGTCCCCATGCGAGTTGCTAGGGGGCCTCTCGGGATTCCTCTTCCGTCGATAGCGGGGCCAAAAACCTTGTGTGGAGTCAGGGCCGGAACCGAGGATTCCTCTCAGGGGCTGATATGTATCTTTGGATACTTCTGGAGTCTCGCCAGGGGAGACAGGCCTCGTTTCGTGAGGGGGCATGCACGTGCACTTTCCTTCCAGGCTTTAGCAGCAATGTCACGCTTCCCGTGGCGTGGATCAAAGGATCTGTGGTTTTCCCTCGAGGCTTTCCCTCGAGGCTTTCCCACAGGGCTGTCCCACGTGCCACCGTGGTGTGAGTCGCTCCTCGGCGTGAAAGATGAGCCAGTGCAGGGCAAAGAGGTTCCTCTGGAATGGACTGAGACATCTGGGGGACTCTTGGAATGGTGGTACGACCATGGAGTTCCTCTCGCCTTTCCGGTTGAGAGTGCCTCCTCTTGAGATGCGACGGGAACGCCGGGAATTCTTTCCCGTTGAAAGCAGGGAAAGGTTCCCTCATCTCGAGCTACGAGGGGGAAACGGGGATCCTATGGATGTGGGCGGGACCATCGTGCTTCCTCTCGAGTGGAGACGGGTATGGCGGTGAACTTCTTGAGTCGCAGCAAGGGTGTGAAAGACCCTTTCGAAGTTCCAGAGGTTAGGTGTCATTAGTCTCCAGACGCCTCATCGGAAATAGGCCTCATCTCGCCTGGAAGGGAGAACTTCCTGGATTTTCTCGAGTTGCGGCAGGTGCTCTCGAGTTACGACGAGGACCTCAGCGACCCGCCCTGGTGGCCTCAGGAGAGGCCAGTCCCCATGCGAGTTGCTAGGGGGCCTCTCGGGATTCCTCTCCCGTCGATACCGGGGCCAAAAACCTTGTGTGGAGTCAGGGCCGGAACCGAGGATTCCTCTCAGGGGCTGACATGGATCTTTGGGTACTTCTGGAGTCTCCCCAGGGGAGTCAGGCCTCGTCTCGAGTGGGGGCATGCACGTGCGCTTTCCTTCCAGGCTGTAGCAGCAATGTCACGCTTCCCGTCGCGTGGATCAAAGGATCTGTGGTTTTCCCTCGAGGCTTTCCCACAGGGCTGTCCCACGTGCCACCATGGTGTGAGTCGATCCTCGGCGTGAAAGATGAGCCAGTGCAGGGCAAAGAGGTTCCTCTGGAATGGACTGAGACATCTGGGGGACTCTTGGAATGGTGGTACGACCATGGAGTTCCTCTCGCCTTTCCTGTTGAGAGTGCCTCCTCTTGAGATGCGACGGGAACGCCGGGAATTCTTCCCCGTTTAAAGCAGGGAAAGGATCCCTCATCTCGAGATACGAGGGGGAAACGGGGATCCTCTGGATGTGGGCGGGACCATCGTGCTTCCTCTCGAGTGGAGACGGGTATGGCGGTGAACTTCTTGAGTCGCAGCAAGGGTATGAAAGACCCTTTCGAAGTTCCAGAGGTTAGGTGTCATTAGTCTCCAGACGCCTCATCGGAAATAGGCCTCATCTCGCCTGGAAGGGAGAACTTCCTGGATTTTCTCGAGTTGCGGCAGGTGCTCTCGAGTTACGACGAGGACCTCAGGGACCCGCCCTGGTGGCCTTAGGAGAGGCCAGTCCCCATGCGAGTTGCTAGGGGGCCTCTCGGGATTCCTCTCCCGTCGATACCGGGGCCAAAAACCTTGTGTGGAGTCAGGGCCGGAACCGAGGATTCCTCTCAGGGGCTGACATGGATCTTTGGGTACTTCTGGAGTCTCCCCAGGGGAGTCAGGCCTCGTCTCGAGTGGGGGCATGCACGTGCGCTTTCCTTCCAGGCTGTAGCAGCAATGTCACGCTTCCAGTCGCGTGGATCAAAGGATCTGTGGTTTTCCCTCGAGGCTTTCCCTCGAGGCTTTCCCTCGAGGCTTTCCCACAGGGCTGTCCCACGTGCCACCGTGGTGTGAGTCGATCCTCGGCGTGAAAGATGAGCCAGTGCAGGGCAAAGAGGTTCCTCTGGAATGGACTGAGACATCTGGAGGACTCTTGGAATGGTGGTACGACCATGGAGTTCCTCTCGCCTTTCCTGTTGAGAGTGCCTCCTCTTGAGATGCGACGGGAACGCCGGGAATTCTTTCCCGTTGAAACCAGGGAAAGGATCCCTCATCTCGAGCTACGAGGGGGAAACGGGGCTCCTCTGGATGTGGGCGGGACCATCGTGCTTCCTCTCGAGTGGAGACGGGTATGGTGGTGAACTTCTTGAGTTGCAGCAAGGGTGTGAAAGACCCTTTCGAAGTTCCAGAGGTTAGGTGTCATTAGTCTCCAGACGCCTCATCGGAAATAGGCCTCATCTCGCCTGGAAGGGAGAACTTCCTGGATTTTCTCGAGTTGCGGCAGGTGTTCTCGAGTTATGACGGGGAACCCAGGGACCGGCCCTGGTGGCCTCAGGAGAGGCCAGTCCCCATGCGAGTTGCTAGGGGGCCTCTCGGGATTCCTCTCCCGTCGATACCGGGGCCAAACACCTTGTGTGGAGTCAGGGCCGGAACCGAGGATTCCTCTCAGGGGCTGACATGGATCTTTGGGTACTTCTGGAGTCTCCCCAGGGGAGTCAGGAATCGTCTCGAGTGGGGGCATGCACGTGCGCTTTCCTTCCAGGCTGTAGCAGCAATGTCACGCTTCCCGTCGCGTGGATCAAAGGATCTGTGGTTTTCCCTCGAGGCTTTCCCACAGGGCTGTCCCACGTGCCACCGTGGTGTGAGTCGATCCTCGGCGTGAAAGATGAGCCAGTGCAGGGCAAAGAGGTTCCTCTGGAATGGACTGAGACATCTGGGGGCCTCTTGGAATGGTGGTACGACCATGGAGTTCCTCTCGCCTTTCCTGTTGAGAGTGCCTCCTCTTGAGATGCGACGGGAACGCAGGGAATTCCTTCCCGTTGAAAGCAGGGAAAGGATCCCTCATCTCGAGCTACGAGGGGGAAACGGGGCTCCTTTGGATGTGGTCGGGACCATCGTGCTTCCTCTCGAGTGGAGACGGGTATGGTGGTGAACTTCTTGAGTTGCAGCAAGGGTGTGAAAGACCCTTTCGAAGTTCCAGAGGTTAGGTGTCATTAGTCTCCAGACGCCTCATCGGAAATAGGCCTCATCTCGCCTGGAAGGGAGAACTTCCTGGATTTTCTCGAGTTGCGGCAGGTGTTCTCGAGTTACGACGGGGAACTCAGGGACCGGCCCTGGTGGCCTCAGGAGAGGCCAGTCCCCATGCGAGTTGCTAGGGGGCCTCTCGGGATTCCTCTCCCGTCGATACCGGGGCCAAAAACCTTGTGTGGAGTCAGGGCCGGAACCGAGGATTCCTCTCAGGGGCTGACATGGATCTTTGGGTACTTCTGGAGTCTCCCCAGTGGAGTCAGGCCTCGTCTCGAGTGGGGGCATGCACGTGCGCTTTCCTTCCAGGCTGTAGCAGCAATGTCACGCTTCCCGTCGCGTGGATCAAAGGATCTGTGGTTTTCCCTCGAGGCTTTCCCTCGAGGCTTTCCCACAGGGCTGTCCCACGTGCCACCGTGGTGTGAGTCGATCCTCGGCGTGAAAGATGAGCCAGTGCAGGGCAAAGAGGTTCCTCTGGAATGGACTGAGACATCTGGGGGACTCTTGGAATGGTGGTACGACCATGGAGTTCCTCTCGCCTTTCCTGTTGAGAGTGCCTCCTCTTGAGATGCGACGGGAACGCAGGGAATTCCTTCCCGTTGAAAGCAGGGAAAGGATCCCTCATCTCGAGCTACGAGGGGGAAACGGGGCTCCTCTGGATGTGGTCGGGACCATCGTGCTTCCTCTCGAGTGGAGACGGGTATGGTGGTGAACTTCTTGAGTTGCAGCAAGGGTGTGAAAGACCCTTTCGAAGTTCCAGAGGTTAGGTGTCATTAGTCTCCAGACGCCTCATCGGAAATAGGCCTCATCTCGCCTGGAAGGGAGAACTTCCTGGATTTTCTCGAGTTGCGGCAGGTGTTCTCGAGTTACGACGGGGACCTCAGGGACCGGCCCTGGTGGCCTCAGGAGAGGCCAGTCCCCATGCGAGTTGCTAGGGGGCCTCTCGGGATTCCTCTTCCGTCGATAGCGGGGCCAAAAACCTTGTGTGGAGTCAGGGCCGGAACCGAGGATTCCTCTCAGGGGCTGATATGTATCTTTGGATACTTCTGGAGTCTCGCCAGGGGAGACAGGCCTCGTTTCGTGAGGGGGCATGCACGTGCACTTTCCTTCCAGGCTTTAGCAGCAATGTCACGCTTCCCGTGGCGTGGATCAAAGGATCTGTGGTTTTCCCTCGAGGCTTTCCCTCGAGGCTTTCCCACAGGGCTGTCCCACGTGCCACCGTGGTGTGAGTCGCTCCTCGGCGTGAAAGATGAGCCAGTGCAGGGCAAAGAGGTTCCTCTGGAATGGACTGAGACATCTGGGGGACTCTTGGAATGGTGGTACGACCATGGAGTTCCTCTCGCCTTTCCGGTTGAGAGTGCCTCCTCTTGAGATGCGACGGGAACGCCGGGAATTCTTTCCCGTTGAAAGCAGGGAAAGGTTCCCTCATCTCGAGCTACGAGGGGGAAACGGGGATCCTATGGATGTGGGCGGGACCATCGTGCTTCCTCTCGAGTGGAGACGGGTATGGCGGTGAACTTCTTGAGTCGCAGCAAGGGTGTGAAAGACCCTTTCGAAGTTCCAGAGGTTAGGTGTCATTAGTCTCCAGACGCCTCATCGGAAATAGGCCTCATCTCGCCTGGAAGGGAGAACTTCCTGGATTTTCTCGAGTTGCGGCAGGTGCTCTCGAGTTACGACGAGGACCTCAGCGACCCGCCCTGGTGGCCTCAGGAGAGGCCAGTCCCCATGCGAGTTGCTAGGGGGCCTCTCGGGATTCCTCTCCCGTCGATACCGGGGCCAAAAACCTTGTGTGGAGTCAGGGCCGGAACCGAGGATTCCTCTCAGGGGCTGACATGGATCTTTGGGTACTTCTGGAGTCTCCCCAGGGGAGTCAGGCCTCGTCTCGAGTGGGGGCATGCACGTGCGCTTTCCTTCCAGGCTGTAGCAGCAATGTCACGCTTCCCGTCGCGTGGATCAAAGGATCTGTGGTTTTCCCTCGAGGCTTTCCCACAGGGCTGTCCCACGTGCCACCATGGTGTGAGTCGATCCTCGGCGTGAAAGATGAGCCAGTGCAGGGCAAAGAGGTTCCTCTGGAATGGACTGAGACATCTGGGGGACTCTTGGAATGGTGGTACGACCATGGAGTTCCTCTCGCCTTTCCTGTTGAGAGTGCCTCCTCTTGAGATGCGACGGGAACGCCGGGAATTCTTCCCCGTTTAAAGCAGGGAAAGGATCCCTCATCTCGAGCTACGAGGGGGAAACGGGGATCCTCTGGATGTGGGCGGGACCATCGTGCTTCCTCTCGAGTGGAGACGGGTATGGCGGTGAACTTCTTGAGTCGCAGCAAGGGTATGAAAGACCCTTTCGAAGTTCCAGAGGTTAGGTTTCATTAGTCTCCAGACGCCTCATCGGAAATAGGCCTCATCTCGCCTGGAAGGGAGAACTTCCTGGATTTTCTCGAGTTGCGGCAGGTGCTCTCGAGTTACGACGAGGACCTCAGGGACCCGCCCTGGTGGCCTTAGGAGAGGCCAGTCCCCATGCGAGTTGCTAGGGGGCCTCTCGGGATTCCTCTCCCGTCGATACCGGGGCCAAAAACCTTGTGTGGAGTCAGGGCCGGAACCGAGGATTCCTCTCAGGGGCTGACATGGATCTTTGGGTACTTCTGGAGTCTCCCCAGGGGAGTCAGGCCTCGTCTCGAGTGGGGGCATGCACGTGCGCTTTCCTTCCAGGCTGTAGCAGCAATGTCACGCTTCCAGTCGCGTGGATCAAAGGATCTGTGGTTTTCCCTCGAGGCTTTCCCTCGAGGCTTTCCCTCGAGGCTTTCCCACAGGGCTGTCCCACGTGCCACCGTGGTGTGAGTCGATCCTCGGCGTGAAAGATGAGCCAGTGCAGGGCAAAGAGGTTCCTCTGGAATGGACTGAGACATCTGGGGGACTCTTGGAATGGTGGTACGACCATGGAGTTCCTCTCGCCTTTCCTGTTGAGAGTGCCTCCTCTTGAGATGCGACGGGAACGCCGGGAATTCTTTCCCGTTGAAACCAGGGAAAGGATCCCTCATCTCGAGCTACGAGGGGGAAACGGGGCTCCTCTGGATGTGGGCGGGACCATCGTGCTTCCTCTCGAGTGGAGACGGGTATGGTGGTGAACTTCTTGAGTTGCAGCAAGGGTGTGAAAGACCCTTTCGAAGTTCCAGAGGTTAGGTGTCATTAGTCTCCAGACGCCTCATCGGAAATAGGCCTCATCTCGCCTGGAAGGGAGAACTTCCTGGATTTTCTCGAGTTGCGGCAGGTGTTCTCGAGTTATGACGGGGAACCCAGGGACCGGCCCTGGTGGCCTCAGGAGAGGCCAGTCCCCATGCGAGTTGCTAGGGGGCCTCTCGGGATTCCTCTCCCGTCGATACCGGGGCCAAAAACCTTGTGTGGAGTCAGGGCCGGAACCGAGGATTCCTCTCAGGGGCTGACATGGATCTTTGGGTACTTCTGGAGTCTCCCCAGGGGAGTCAGGCCTCGTCTCGAGTGGGGGCATGCACGTGCGCTTTCCTTCCAGGCTGTAGCAGCAATGTCACGCTTCCCGTCGCGTGGATCAAAGGATCTGTGGTTTTCCCTCGAGGCTTTCCCACAGGGCTGTCCCACGTGCCACCGTGGTGTGAGTCGATCCTCGGCGTGAAAGATGAGCCAGTGCAGGGCAAAGAGGTTCCTCTGGAATGGACTGAGACATCTGGGGGACTCTTGGAATGGTGGTACGACCATGGAGTTCCTCTCGCCTTTCCTGTTGAGAGTGCCTCCTCTTGAGATGCGACGGGAACGCAGGGAATTCTTTCCCGTTGAAAGCAGGGAAAGGATCCCTCATCTCGAGCAACGAGGGGAAACGGGGCTCCTTTGGATGTGGTCGGGACCATCGTGCTTCCTCTCGAGTGGAGACGGGTATGGTGGTGAACTTCTTGAGTCGCAGCAAGGGTGTGAAAGACCCTTTCGAAGTTCCAGAGGTTAGGTGTCATTAGTCTCCAGACGCCTCATCGGAAATAGGCCTCATTTCGCCTGGAAGGGAGAACTTCCTGGATTTTCTCGAGGTGCGGCAGGTGTTCTCGAGTTACGACGGGGACCTCAGGGACCGGCCCTGGTGGCCTCAGGAGAGGCCAGTCCCCATGCGAGTTGCTAGGGGGCCTCTCGGGATTCCTCTTCCGTCGATACCGGGGCCAAAAACCTTGTGTGGAGTCAGGGCCGGAACCGAGGATTCCTCTCAGGGGCTGATATGGATCTTTGGATACTTCTGGAGTCTCGACAGGGAGACAGGCCTCGTTTCGTGAGAGGGCATGCACGTGCACTTTCCTTCCAGGCTTTAGCAGCAATGTCACGCTTCCCGTGGCGTGGATCAAAGGATCTGTGGTTTTCCTCGAGCCTTGCCCTCGAGGCCTTCCCCCAGGGCTGTCCCACGTGCCACCGTGGTGTGAGTCGATCCTCGGCGTGAAAGATGAGCCACTGCAGGGCAAAGAGGTTCCTCTGTAATGGACTGAGACATCTGTGGGACTCTTGGAATGGTGGTACGACCATGGAGTTCCTCTCGCCTTTCCTGTTGAGAGTGCCTCCGCTTGAGATGCGACGGGAACGCTGGGAATTCTTTCCCTTTGAAAGCAGGGAAAGGATCCCTCCTCTTGAGCTACGAGGTGGAAACGGAGCTCCTCTGGATGTGGGCGGGACCATCGTGCTTCCTCTCGAGTGGAGACGGGTATGGCGGTGAACTTCCTTAGTTGCAGCAAGGGTGTGAAAGACCCTTTCGAAGTTCCAGAGGTTAGGTGTCAT
The DNA here is from genome assembly GCF_032405125.1 of Capricornis sumatraensis. Classification (NCBI taxonomy): domain Eukaryota; kingdom Metazoa; phylum Chordata; class Mammalia; order Artiodactyla; family Bovidae; genus Capricornis; species Capricornis sumatraensis. Next base: position 4,441,362 of record NC_091080.1, on the reverse strand, counting down.
TAGTCTCCAGAGGCCTCATCGGAAATAGGCCTCATCTCGCCTGGAAGGGAGAACTTCCTGGATTTTCTCGAGTTGCGGCAGGTGTTCTCGAGTTACGACGGGGACCTCAGGGACCCGCCCTGGTGGCCTCAGGAAAGGCTAGTCCCCTGGAGAGTTGCTAGGGGGCCTCTCCGGATTCCTCTCCCGTCGATACCGGGGCTAAAATCCTTCTGAGGAGTCAGGGCCGGAACCGAGGATTCCTCTCAGGTGTTGACATGGATCTCTGGGTCTGTCTGGAGTCTCCCCAGGGGAGTCAAGCCTCGTCTCGAGGGGGGGCATGCACGTGCGCTTTCCTTCCAGGCTGTAGCAGCAATGTCACGCTTCCCGTGGCGTGGATCAAAGGATCTGTGGTTTTCCCTCGAGGCTTTCCCTCGAGGCTTTCCCACAGGGCTGTCCCACGTGCCACCGTGGTGTGAGTCGATCCTCGGCGTGAAAGATGAGCCAGTGCAGGGCAAAGAGGTTCCTCTGGAATGGACTGAGACATCTGGGGGACTCTTGGAATGGTGCTACGACCATGGAGTTCCTCTCGACATTCCTGTTGAGAGTACCTCGTCTTGAGATGCGACGGGAACGCCGGGAATTCTTTCCCGTTGAAAGCAGGGAAAGGATCCATCATCTCGAGCTACGAGGGGGAAACGGGGCTCCTCTGGATGTGGGCGGGACCATCGTGCTTCCTCTCGAGTGGAGACGGATATGGCGGTGAACTTCTTGAGTTGCAGCAAGGGTGTGAAAGACCCTTTCGAAGTTCCAGAGGTTAGGTGTCATTAGTCTCCAGACGCCTCATCGGAAATAGGCCTCATCTCGCCTGGAAGGGAGAACTTCCTGGATTTTCTCGAGTTGTGGCAGGTGTTCTCGAGTTACGACGGGGACCTCAGGGACCCGCCCTGGTGGCCTCAGGAGTGGCCAGTCCCCATGCGAGCTGCTAGGGGGCCTCTCGGGATTCCTCTCCCGTCGATACCGGGGCCAAAAACCTTGTGTGGAGTCAGGGCCGGAACCGAGGATTCCTCTCAAGGGCTGACATGGATCTTTGGGTACTTCTGGAGTCTCCCCAGGGGAGTCAGGCCTCGTCTCGAGTGGGGGCATGCACGTGCGCATTACTTCCAGGCTGTAGCAGCAATGTCACGCTTCCCGTTGCGTGGATCAAAGGATCTGTGGTTTTCCCTCGAGGCTTTCCCTCGAGGCTTTCCCACAGGGCTGTTCCACGTGCCACCGTGATGTGAGTCGATCCTCGGCATGAAAGATGAGCCAGTGCAGGGCAAAGAGGTTCCTCTGGAATGGACTGAGACATCTGGGGGACTCTTGGAATGGTGGTACGACCATGGAGTTCCTCTCGCCTTTCCTGTTGAGAGTGCCTCCTCTTGAGATGCGACGGGAACGCCGGGAATTCGTTCCCGTTGAAAGCAGGGAAAGGATCCCTCATCTCGAGCTACGAGGGGGAAACGGGGCTCCTCTGGATGTGGGCGGGACCATCGTGCTTCCTCTCGAGTGGAGACGGGTATGGCGGTGAACTTCTTGAGTTGCAGCAAGGGTGTGAAAGACCCTTTCGAAGTTCCAGAGGTTAGGTGTCATTAGTCTCCAGACGCCTCATCGGAAATAGGCCTCATCTCGCCTGGAAGGGAGAAGTTCCTGGATTTTCTCGAGTTGCGGCAGGTGTTCTCGAGTTACGACGCGGACCTCAGGGACCCGCCCTGGTGGACTCAGGAGAGGCCAGTCCCCATGCGAGGTGCTAGGGGGCCTCACGGGATTCCTCTCCCGTCGATACCGGGGCCAAAAACCTTGTGCGGAGTTAGGGCCAGAACCGAGGATTCCTCTCAGGGGCTGACATGGATCTTTGTGTACTTGTGGAGTCTCCCCAGGGGAGTCAGGCCTCGTCTCGAGTGGGGGCATGCATGTGCGCTTTCCTTCCAGGCTGTAGCAGCAATGTCACGCTTCCCGTCGCGTGGATCAAAGGATCTGTGGTTTTCCCTCGAGGCTTTCCCTCGAGGCTTTCCCACAGGGCTGTCCCACGTGCCACCGTGGTGTGAGTCGATCCTCGGCGTGAAAGATGAGCCAGTGCAGGGCAAAGAGGTTCCTCTGGAATGGACTGAGACATCTGGGGGACTCTTGGAATGGTGGTACGACCATGGAGTTCCTCTCGCCTTTCCTGTTGAGAGTGCCTCCTCTTGAAATGCGACGTGAACGCCGGGAATTCTTTCCCGTTGAAAGCAGGGAAAGGATCCCTCATCTCGAGCTACGTGGGGGAAACGAGGCTCCTCTGGATGTGGGCGGGACCATCGTGCTTCCTCTCGAGTGGAGACGGGTATGGCAGTGAACTTCTTGAGTTGCAGCAAGGGTGTGAAAGACCCTTTCGAAGTTCCAGAGGTTAGGTGTCATTAGTCTCCAGACGCATCATCGGAAATAGGCCTCATCTCGCCTGGAAGGGAGAACTTCCTGGATTTTTTCGAGTTGCGGCAGGTGTTCTCGAGTTACGACGGGGACCTCAGGGACCCGTCCTGGTGGCCTCAGGAGAGGCCAGTCCACATGCGATGTGCTAGGGGGCCTCTCGAGATTCCTCTCCCGTCCATACCGGGGCCAAAAACCTTGTGTGGAGTCAGGGCCGGAACCGAGGATTCCTCTCACGGGCTGACATGTATCTTTGTGTACTTCTGGAGTCTCCCCAGGGAAGTCAGGCCTCGTCTCGAGTGGGGGCATGCACGTGCGCTTTCCTTCCAGGCTGTAGCAGCAATGTCACGCTTCCCGTCGCGTGGATCAAAGGATCTGTGGTTTTCCCTCGAGGCTTTCCCTCGAGGCTTTCCCACAGGGCTGTCCCACGTGCCACCGTGGTGTGAGTCGATCCTCGGCGTGAAAGATGAGCCAGTGCAGGGCAAAGAGGTTCCTCTGGAATGGACTGAGACATCTGGGGGACTCTTGGAATGGTGGTACGACCATGGAGTTCCTCTCGCCTTTCCTGTTGAGAGTGCCTCCTCTTGAAATGCGACGTGAACGCCGGGAATTCGTTCCCGTTGAAAGCATGGAAAGGATCCCTCATCTCGAGCTACGAGGGGGAAACGGGGCTCCTCTGGATGTGGGCGGGACCATCGTGCTTCCTCTCGAGTGGAGACGGGTATGGCGGTGAACTTCTTGAGTTGCAGCAAGGGTGTGAAAGACCCTTTCGAATTTCCAGAGGTTAGGTGTCATTAGTCTCCAGACGCCTCATCGGAAATAGGCCTCATCTCGCCTGGAAGGGAGAACTTCCTGGATTTTCTCGAGTTGCGGCAGGTGTTCTCGAGTTACGACGCGGACCTCAGGGACCCGCCCTGGTGGACTCAGGAGAGGCCAGTCCCCATGCGAGGTGCTAGGGGGCCTCTCGGGATTCCTCTCCCGTCGATACCGGGGCCAAAAACCTTGTGCGGAGTCAGGGCCAGAATCGAAGATTCCTCTCAGTGGCTGACATGGATCTTTGTGTACTTGTGGAGTCTCCCCAGGGGAGTCAGGCCTCGTCTCGAGTGGGGGCATGCACGTGCGCTTTCCTTCCAGGCTGTAGCAGCAATGTCACGCTTCCCGTGGCGTGGATCAAAGGATCTGTGGTTTTCCCTCTAGGCTTTCCCTCGAGGCTTTCCCACAGGGCTGTCCCACGTGCCACCGTGGTGTGAGTCGATCCTCGGCGTGAAAGATGAGCCAGTGCAGGGCAAAGAGCTTCCTCTGGAATGGACTGAGACATCTGGGGGACTCTTGGAATGGTGGTACGACCATGGAGTTCCTCTCGCCTTTCCTGTTGAGAGTGCCTCCTCTTGAGATGCGACGGGAACGTCGGGAATTCTTTCCCGTTGAAAGCAGGGAAAGGATCCCTCATCTCGAGCTATGAGGGGAAACGGGGCTCCTCTGGATGTGGGCGGGACCATCGTGCATGCTCTCGAGTATAGACGGGTATGGCGGTGAACTTCTTGAGTTGCAGCAAGGGTGTGAAGGACCCTTTCGAAATTCCAGAGTTTAGGTGTCATTAGTCTCCAGACGCCTCATCGGAAATAGGCCTCATCTCGCCTGGAAGGGAGAACTTCCTGGATTTTCTCGAGTTGCGGCAGGTGTTCTCGAGTTACGACGGGGACCTCAGGGACCCGCCCTGGTGGCCTCAGGAGAGGCCAGTCCCCATGCGAGTTGCTAGGGGGCCTCTCGGGATTCCTCTCCCGTCGATACCGGGGCCAAAAACCTTGTGTGGAGTCAGGGCCGGAACCGAGGATTCCTCTCAGGGGCTGACATGTATCTTTGGGTACTTCTGGAGTCTCCCCAGGGGAGTCAGGCCTCGTTTCGAGTGGGGGCATGCACGTGCGCTCTCCTTCCAGGCTGTAGCAGCAATGTCACGCTTCCCATGGCGTGGATCAAAGGATCTGTGGTTTTCCCTCGAGGCTTTCCCTCGAGGCTTTCCTACAGGGCTGTCCCACGTGCCACCGTGGTGTGAGTCGATTCTCGGCGTGAAAGACGAGCCAGTGTAGGGCAAAGAGGTTCCTCTGGAATGGACTGAGACATCTGGGGGACTCTTGGAATGGTGGTACGACCAAGAAGTTCCTCTCGCCTTTCCTGTTGAGAGTGCCTCCTCTTGAGATGCGACGGGAACGCCGGGAATTCTTTCCCGTTGAAAGCAGGGAAAGGATCCCTCATCTCGAGCTACGAGGGGGAAACGGGGATCCTCTGGATGTGGGCGGGACCATCGTGCTTCCTCTCGAGTGGAGACGGGTATGGAAGTGAAATTCTTGAGTTGCAGCAAAGGTGTGAAAGACCCTTTCGAAGTTCCAGAGTTAGGTGTCATTAGTCTCCAGACGCCTCATCGGAAATAGGCCTCATCTCGCCTGGAAGGGAGAACTTCCTGGATTTTCTCGAGATGCGGCAGGTGTTCTCGAGTTACGACGGGGACCTCAGGGACCCGCCCTGGTGGCCTCAGGAGTGGCCAGTCCCCATGCGAGCTGCTAGGGGGCCTCTCGGGATTCCTCTCCCGTCGATACCGGGGCCAAAAACCTTGTGTGGAGTCAGGGCCGGAACCGAGGATTCCTCTCAAGGGCTGACATGGATCTTTGGGTACTTGTGGAGTCTCCCCAGGGGAGTCAGGCCTCGTCTCGAGTGGGGGCATGCACGTGCGCTTTCCTTCCAGGCTGTAGCAGCAATGTCACGCTTCCCGTCGCGTGGATCAAAGGATCTGTGGTTTACCCTCGAGGCTTTCCCACAGGGCTGTCCCACGAGCCACCGTGGTGTGAGTCGATCCTCGGCGTGATAGATGAGCCAGTGCAGGGCAAAGAGGTTCCTCTGGAATGGACTGAGACATCTGGGGGACTCTTGGAATGGTGGTACGACCATGGAGTTCCTCTCGCCTTTCCTGTTGAGAGTGCCTCCTCTTGAGATGCGACAGGAACACCGGGAATTCTTTCCCATTTAAAGCAGGGAAAGGATCCCTCATCTCGAGCTACGAGGGGGAAACGGGGCTCCTCTGGTTGTGGGTGGGACGATTGTGCTTCCTCTCGAGTGGAGACGGGTATGGCGGTGAACTACTTGAGTTGCAGCAAGGGTGTGAAAGACCCTTTCGAAGTTCCAGAGGTTAGGTGTCATTAGTCTCCAGACACCTCATCGGAAATAGGCCTCATCTCGCCTGGAAGGGAGAACTTCCTGGATTTTCTCGAGTTGCGGCAGGTGTTCTCGATTTACGACGGGGACCTCAGGGACCCGCCCTGGTGGCCTCAGGAACGGCCAGTCCCCATGCTAGTTGCTAGGGGGCCTCTCGGGATTCCTCTCCCGTCGATACCGGGGCCAAAAACCTTGTGTGGAGTCAGGGCCGGAACCGAGGATTCCTCTCAGGGGCTGACATGGATCTTTGGGTACTTCTGGAGTCTCCCCAGGGGAGTCAGGACTCGTCTCGAGTGGGGGCATGCACGTGCGCTTTCCTTCCAGGCTGTAGCAGCAATGTCACGCTTCCCGTCGCGTGGATCAAAGGATCTGTGGTTTTCCCTCGAGGCTTTTCCTCGAGGCTTTCCCACAGGGCTGTACCACGTGCCACCGTGGTGTGAGTCGATCCTCGCCGTGAAAGTTGAGCCAGTGCAGGGCAAAGAGGCTCCTCTGGAATGGACTGAGACATCTGGGGGACTCTTGGAATGGTGGTACGACCATGGAGTTCCTCTCGCCTTTCCTGTTGAGAGTGCCTCCTCTTGAGATGTGACGGGAACGCCGGGAATTCTTTCCCGTTGAAAGCAGGGAATGGATCCCTCATCTCGAGCTCCGAGGGGGAAACGGGTCTCCTCTGGATGTGGGCGGGACCATCGTGCTTCCTCTCGAGTGGAGACGGGTATGGCGGTGAACTTCTTGAGTTGCAGCAAGGGTGTGAAAGACCCTTTCGAAGTTCCAGAGTTTAGGTGTCATTAGTCTCCAGACGCCTCATCGGAAATAGGCCTCATCTTGCCTGGAAGGGAGAACTTCCTGGATTTTCTCGAGTTGCGGCAGGTGTTCTCGAGTTACGACGGGGACCTCAGGGACCCGCCCTGGTGGCCTCAGGAGAGGCCAGTACCCATGCCAGTTGCTAGGGGGCCTCTCGGGATTCCTCTCCCGTCGATACCGGGGCCAAAAACCTTGTGTGGAATCAGGGCCGGAACCGAGGATTCCTCTCAGGGGCTGACATGGATCTTTGGGTACTTGTGGAGTCTCCCCAGGGGAGTCAGGCCTCGTCTCGAGTGGGGGCATGCACGTGCGCTTTCCTTCCAGGCTGTAGCAGCAATGTCACGCTTCCCGTCGCGTGGATCAAAGGATCTGTGGTTTTCCCTCGAGGCTTTCGCTCGAGGCTTTCCCACAGGGCTGTCCCACGTGCCACCGTGGTGTGAGTCGATCCTCGGCGTGAAAGATGAGCCAGTGCAGGGCAAAGAGGCTTCTCTGGAATGGACTGAGACATCTGGGGGACTCTTGGAATGGTGGTACGACCATGGAGTTCCTCTCGCCTTTCCTGTTGAGAGTGCCTCCTCTTGAGATGCGACGGGAACGCCGGGAATTCTTTCCCGTTGAAAGCAGGGAATGGATCCCTCATCTCGAGCTACGAGGGGGAAACGGGGCTCCTCTGGATGTGGGCGGGACCATCGTGCTTCCTCTCGAGTGGAGACGGGTATGGCGGTGAACTTCTTGAGTTGCAGCAAGGGTGTGAAAGACCCTTTCGAAGTTCCAGAGGTTAGGTGTCATTTGTCTCCAGAGGCCTCATCGGAAATAGGCCTCATCTCGCCTGGAAGGGAGAACTTCCTGGATTTTCTCGAGTTGCGGCAGGTGTTCTCGAGTTACGACGGGGACCTCAGGGACCCGCCCTGGTGGCCTCAGGAGAGGCCAGTCCCCATGCGAGTTGCTAGGGGGCCTCTCGGGATTCCTCTCCCGTCGATACCGGGGCCAAAAACCTTGTGTGGAGTCAGGGCCGGAACCGAGGATTCCTCTCAGGGGCTGACATGGATCTTTGGGTACTTCTGGAGTCTCCCCAGGGGAGTCAGGCCTCGTCTCGAGTGGGGGCATGCACGTGCGCTTTCCTTCCAGGCTGTAGCAGCAATGTCACGCTTCCCGTCGCGTGGATCAAAGGATCTGTGGTTTACCCTCGAGGCTTTCCCACAGGGCTGTGCCACGTGCCACCGTGGTGTGAGTCGATCCTCGGCGTGAAAGATGAGCCAGTGCAGGGCAAAGAGGTTCCTCTGGAATGGACTGAGAAATCTCGGGGACTCTTGGAATGGTGGTACGACCATGGAGTTCCTCTCGTCTTTCCTGTTGAGAGTGCCTCCTCTTGAGATGCGACGGGAACGCCGAAAATACTTTACCGTTGATAGCAGGGAAAGGATCCCTCATCTCGAGCTACGAGGGGCAAATGGGGCTCCTCTGGATGTGGGCGGGACCATCATGTTTCCTCTCGAGTGGAGACGGGTATGGCGGTGAACTTCTTGAGTTGCAGCAAGGGTGTGAAAGACCCTTTCGAAGTTCCAGAGGTTCCGTGTCATTAGTCTCCAGACGCCTTATCGGAAATAGGCCTCATCTCGCCTGGAAGGGAGAACTTCCTGGATTTTCTCGAGTTGCGGCAGGTGTTCTCGAGTTACGACGGGGACCTCAGGAACCCTCCCTGGTGGCCTCAGGAAAGGTCAGTCCCCTTGCGAGTTCCTAGGGGGCCTCTCGGGATTCCTCTCCCGTCGATACCGGGGCCAAAATACTTGTGTGGAGTCAGGGCCGGAACCGAGGATTCCTCTCAGGGGCTGACATGGATCTTTGGTTACTTCTGGAGTCTCACCAGGGGAGTCAGGCCTCGTCTCGAGTGGGGGCATGCACGTGCGCTTTCCTTACAGGCTGTAGCAGCAATGTCACGGTTCCCGTCGCGTGGATCAAAGGATCTGTGGTTTTCCCTCGAGACTATCCCACAGGGATGTCCCACGTGCCACCGTGGAGTGAGTCGATCCTCGGCGTGAAAGATGAGCCAGTGCAGGGCAAAGAGGTTCCTCTGGAATGGACTGAGACATCTGGGGGACTCTTGGAATGGTGGTACGACCATGGAGTTCCTCTCGCCTTTCCTGTTGAGAGTTCCTCCTCTTGAGATGCGACGGGAACGCCGGGAATTCTTTCCTGTTGAAAGCAGGGAAAGGATCCCTCATCTCGAGCTACGAGGGGGAAACGGGGCTCCTCTGAATGTGGGCGGGACCATCGTGCTTCCTCTCGAGTGGAGACGGGTATGGCGGTGAACTTCTTGAGTTGCAGCATGGGTGTGAAAGACCCTTTTGAAATCCCAGAGATTAGCTGTAATTAGACTCCAGACGCCTCATCGGAAATAGGCCTCATCTCGCCTGGAACGGAGAACTTCCTGGATTTTCTCGAGTTGCGGCAGGTGTTCTCGAGTTACGACGGGGACGTCAGGGACAAGCCCTGGTGGCCTCAGGAAACTCCAGTCCCCATGCGAGTTGCTAGGGTGCCTCTCGGGATTCCTCTCCAGTCGATACCGGGGCCAAAAACCTTGTGTGGAGTCAGGGCCGGAACGGAGGATTCCTCTAAGGGGCTGACATGGATCTTTGGGTCTTTCTGGAGTCTCCCCAGGGGAGTCAGGCCTCGTCTCGAGTGGGGGCATGCACGTGCGCTTTCCTTCCAGGCTGTAGCAGCAATGTCACGCTTCCCGTCGTGTGGATCAAAGGATCTGTGGTTTTCCCTCTAGGCTTTCCCTCGAGGCTATCCCATAGGGCTGTCCCACGTGCCACCGTGGTGTGAGTCGATCTTCGGCATGAAAGATGAGCCAGTGCAGGGCAAAGAGGTTCCTCTGGAATGGACTGAAACATCTGGGGGACTCTTGGAATGGTGGTACGACCATGGAGTTCCTCTCGTCTTTCCTGTTGAGAGTGCCTCCTCTTGAGATGCGACGGGAACGCCGAAAATACTTTCCCGTTGATAGCAGGGAAAGGATCCCTCAACTCGAGCTACGAGGGGCAAACGGGGCTCCTCTGGATGTGGGCGGGACCATCATGTTTCCTCTCGAGTAGAGACGGTTATGGCGGTGAACTTCTTGAGTTGCAGCAAGGGTGTGAATGACCCTTTCGAAGTTCCAGAGGTTCCGTGTCATTAGTCTCCAGACGCCTCATCGGAAATAGGCCTCATCTCGCCTGGAAGGGAGAACTTCCTGAAGTTTCTCGAGTTGCGGCAGGTGTTCTCGAGTTACGACGGGGACCTCAGGGACCCGCCCTGGTGGCCTCAGGAAAGGCCAGTCCCAATGCGAGTTGCTCGGGGGCCTCTCAGGATTCCTCTCCTGTCGATACCGGGGCCAAAAAACTTGTGTGGAGTCAGGGCCGGAACCAAGGATTCCTCTCAGGGGCTGACATGGATCTTTGGGTACTTCTGGAGTCTCCCCAGGGGAGTCAGGCCTTGTCTCTAGTGGGGGCATGCACGTGCGCTTTCCTTCCAGGCTGTAGCAGCAATGTCTCGGTTCCCGTCGTGTGGATCAAAGGATCTGTGGTTTTCCCTCGAGGCTTTCCCACAGGGCTGTCTCACGTGCCACCGTGGTGTGAGTCGATTCTCGGCGTGAAAGATGAGACAGTGCAGGGCAAAGAGGTTCCTCTGGATTGGACTGAGACATCTGGGGGACTCTTGGAATGGTGGTACGACCATGGAGTTCCTCTCGCCTTTCCTGTTGAGAGTGCCTCCTCTTGAGATGCGACGGGAACGCCGGGAATTCTTTCCCGTTGAAAGCAGGGAAAGGATCCCTCATCTCGAGCTACGAGGGGGAAACGGGGCTCCTCTGGATGTGGGCGGGACCATCGTGCTTCCTCTCGAGTGGAGACGGGTATGGCGGTGAAATTCTTGAGTTGCAGCAAGGGTGTGAAAGACCCTTTCGAAGTTCCAGAGGTTAGGTGTCATTAGTCTCCAGACGCCTCATCGGAAATAGGCCTCATTTCGCCTGGAAAGGAGAACTTCCTGGATTTTCTCGAGTTGCGGCAGGTGTTCTCGATTTACGACGGGGACCTCAGGGACCCGCCCTGGTGGCCTCAGGTACGGCCAGTCCCCATGCTAGTTGCTAGGGGGCCTCTCGGGATTCCTCTCCCGTCGATACCGGGGCCAAAAACCTTGTGTGGAGTCAGGGCCGGAACCGAGGATTCCTCTCAGGGGCTGACATGGATCTTTGGGTACTTCTGGAGTCTCCCCAGGGGAGTCAGGACTCGTCTCGAGTGGGGGCATGGACGTGCGCTTTCCTTCCAGGCTGTAGCAGCAATGTCATGCTTCCCGTCGCGTGGATCAAAGGATCTGTGGTTTTCCCTCGAGGCTTTCCCTCGAGGCTTTCCCACAGGGCTCTCACGTGCCACCGTTGTGTGAGTCGATCCTCGGCGTGAAAAATGAGCCAGTGCAGAGCAAAAAGGTTCCTCTGGAATGGACTGAGACATCTGGGGGACTCTTGGAATGGTGGTACGACCATGGAGTTCCTCTCGCCTTTCCTGTTGAGAGTGCCTCCTCTTGACATGCGACGGGAACGCCGGGAAATCTTTCCCGTTGAAAGCAGGGAAAGGATCCCTCATCTCGAGCTACGAGGGGGAAACGGGGCTCCTCTGGATGTGGGCGGGACCATCGTGCTTCCTTTCGAGTGGAGACGGGTATGGCGGTGAAATTCTTGAGTTGCAGCAAGGGTGTGAAAGACCCTTTCGAAGTTCCAGAGGTTAGGTGTCATTAGTCTCCAGACGCCTCATCGGAAATAGGCCTCATTTCGCCTGGAAAGGAGAACTTCCTGGATTTTCTCGAGTTGCGGCAGGTGTTCTCGATTTACGACGGGGACCTCAGGGACCCGCCCTGGTGGCCTCAGGAACGGCCAGTCCCCATGCTAGTTGCTAGGGGGCCTCTCGGGATTCCTCTCCCGTCGATACCGGGGCCAAAAACCTTGTGTGGAGTCAGGGCCGGAACCGAGGATTCCTCTCAGGGGATGACATGGATCTTTGGGTACTTCTGGAGTCTCCCCAGGGGAGTCAGGACTCGTCTCGAGTGGGGGCATGCACGTGCGCTTTCCTTCCAGGCTGTAGCAGCAATGTCATGCTTCCCGTCGCGTGGATCAAAGGATCTGTGGTTTTCCCTCGAGGCTTTCCCTCGAGGCTTTCCCACAGGGCTGTCCCACGTGCCACCGTGGTGTGAGTCGATCCTCGGCGTGAAAGATGAGGCAGTGCAGGGCAAAGAGGTTCCTCTGGAATGGACTGAGACATCTGGGGGACTCTTGGAATGGTGGTACGACCATGGAGTTCCTCTCGCCTTTCCTGTTGAGAGTGCCTCCTCTTGAGATGCGACGGGAACGCCGGGAATTCTTTCCCGTTGAAAGCAGGGAAAGGATCCCTCATCTCGAGCTACGAGGGGGAAACGGGGCTCCTCTGGATGTGGGCGGGACCATCGTGCTTCCTCTCGAGTGGAGACGGGTATGGCGGTGAACTTCTTGAGTTGCAGCAAGGATGTGAAAGACCCTTTCGAAGTTCCAGAGGTTAGGTGTCATTAGTCTCCAGACGCCTCATCGGAAATAGGCCTCATCTCGCCTGGAAGGGAGAACTTCCTGGATTTTCTCGAGTTGCGGCAGGTGTTCTCGAGTTACGACGGGGACCTCAGGGACCCGCCCTGGTGGCCTCAGGAGAGGCCAGTCCCCATGCGAGTTGCTAGGGGGCCTCTCGGGATTCCTCTCCCGTCGATACCGGGGCCAAAAACCTTGTGTGGAGTCAGGGCCGGAACCGAGGATTCCTCTCAGGGGCTGACATGGATCTTTGGGTACTTGTGGAGTCTCCCCAGGGGAGTCAGGCCTCGTCTCGAGTGGGGGCATGCACGTGCGCTTTCCTTCCATGCTGTAGCAGCAATGTCACGCTTCCCGTCGCGTGGATCAAAGGATCTGTGGTTTTCCCTCGAGGCTTTCCCACAGGGCTGTCCCACGTGCCACCGTGGTGTGAGTCGATCCTCGGCGTGAAAGATGAGCCAGTGCAGGGCAAAGAGGTTCCTCTGGAATGGACTGAGACATCTGGGGGACTCTTGGAATGGTGGTACGACCATGGAGTTCCTCTCGCCTTTCCTGTTGAGAGTGCCTCCTCTTGAGATGCGACGGGAACGCCGGGAATTCTTTCCCGTTGATAGCAGGGAAAGGATCCCTCATCTCGAGCTACGAGTGGGAAACGGGGCTACTCTGGATGTGGGCGGGACCATCGTGTTTCCTCTCGAGTGGAGACGGGTATGGCGGTGAACTTCTTGAGTTGCAGCAAGGGTGAGAAAGACCCTTTCAAAGTTCCAGAGGTTCGGTGTCATTAGTCTCCAGACGCCTCATCGGAAATAGGCCTCATCTCGCCTGGAAGGGAGAACTTCCTGGATTTTCTCGAGGTGCGGCAGGTGTTCTCGAGATACGACGGGGACTTCAGGGACCCGCCCTGGTGTCCTCAGGAAAGGCCAGTCCCCATGCGAGTTGCTCGGGGGTCTCTCGGGATTCCTCTCCCGTCGATACCGGGGCCAAAATCCTTCTGTGGAGTCAGGGCCGGAACCGAGGATTCCTCTCAGGGGCTGACATGGGTCTTTGGGTACTTCTGGAGTCTCCCCAGGGGGGTCAGGCCTCCTCTCGAGTGGGGGCATGCACGTGCGCCTTCCTTCCAGGCTGTAGCAGCAATGTCACACTTCCCGTCGCATGGATCAAAGGATCTGTGGTTTTCCTTCGAGGCTTTCCCTCGAGGCTTTCCCACAGGGCTGTCTCACGTGCCACCGTTGTGTGAGTCGATCCTCGGCGTGAAAGATGAGCCAGTGCAGGGCAAAAAGGTTCCTCTGGAATGGACTGAGACATCTGGGGGACTCTTGGAATGGTGGTACGACCATGGAGTTCCTCTCGCCTTTCCTGTTGAGAGTGCCTCCTCTTGAGATGCGACGGGAACGCCGGGAATTCTTTCCCGTTGAAAGCAGGGAAAGGATCCCTCATCTCGAGCTACGAGGGGGAAACGGGGCTCCTCTTGATGTGGGCGGGACCATCGTGCTTCCTTTCGAGTGGAGACGGGTATGGCGGTGAAATTCTTGAGTTGCAGCAAGGGTGTGAAAAACCCTTTCGAAGTTCCAGAGGTTAGGTGTCATTAGTCTCCAGACGCCTCATCGGAAATAGGCCTCATTTCGCCTGGAAGGGAGAACTTCCTGGATTTTCTCGAGTTGCGGCAGGTGTTCTCGATTTACGACGGGGACCTCACGGACCCGCCCTGGTGGCCTCAGGAACGGCCAGTCCCCTGCTAGTTGCTAGGGGGCCTCTCGGGATTCCTCTCCCGTCGATACCGGGGCCAAAAACCTTGTGTGGAGTCAGGGCCGGAACCGAGGATTCCTCTCAGGGGATGACATGGATCTTTGGGTACTTCTGGAGTCTCCCCAGGGGAGTCAGGACTCGTCTCGAGTGGGGGCATGCACGTGCGCTTTCCTTCCATGCTGTAGCAGCAATGTCACGCTTCCCGTCGCGTGGATCAAAGGATCTGTGGTTTTCCCTCGAGGCTTTCCCTCGAGGCTTTCCCACAGGGCTGTCCCACGTGCCACCGTGGTGTGAGTCGATCCTCGGCGTGAAAGATGAGCCAGTGCAGGGCAAAGAGGTTCCTCTGGAATGGACTGAGACATCTGGGGGACTCTTGGAATGGTGGTACGACCATGGAGTTCCTCTCGCCTTTCCTGTTGAGAGTGCCTCCTCTTGAGATGCGACGGGAACGCCGGGAATTCTTTCCCGTTGAAAGCAGGGAAAGGATCCCTCATCTCGAGCTACGAGGGGGAAACGGGGCTCCTCTGGATGTGGGCGGGACCATCGTGCTTCCTCTCGAGTGGAGACGGGTATGGCGGTGAACTTCTTGAGTTGCAGCAAGGATGTGAAAGACCCTTTCGAAGTTCCAGAGGTTAGGTGTCATTAGTCTCCAGACGCCTCATCGGAAATAGGCCTCATCTCGCCTGGAAGGGAGAACTTCCTGGATTTTCTCGAGTTGCGGCAGGTGTTCTCGAGTTACGACGGGGACCTCAGGGACCCGCCCTGGTGGCCTCAGGAGAGGCCAGTCCCCATGCGAGTTGCTAGGGGGCCTCTCGGGATTCCTCTCCCGTCGATACCGAGGCCAAAAACCTTGTGTGGAGTCAGGGCCGGAACCGAGGATTCCTCTCAGGGGCTGACATGGATCTTTGGGTACTTGTGGAGTCTCCCCAGGGGAGTCAGGCCTCGTCTCGAGTGGGGGCATGCACGTGCGCTTTCCTTCCAGGCTGTAGCAGCAATGTCACGCTTCCCGTCGCGTGGATCAAAGGATCTGTGGTTTTCCCTCGAGGCTTTCCCTCGAGGCTTTCCCACAGGGCTGTCCCACATGCCACCGTGGTGTGAGTCGATCCTCGGCGTGAAAGATCAGCCAGTGCAGGGCAAAGAGGTTCCTCTGGAATGGACTGAGACATCTGGGGGACTCTTGGAATGGTGGTACGACCATGGAGTTCCTCTCGCCTTTCCTGTTGAGAGTGCCTCCTCTTGAGATGCGACGGGAACGCCGGGAATTCTTTCCCGTTGAAACCAGGGAAAGGATCCCTCATCTCGAGCTACGAGGGGGAAACGGGGCTCCTCTGGATGTGGGCGGGACGATCGTGCTTCCTCTCGAGTGGACACGGGTATGGCGCTGAACTTCTTGAGTTGCAGCAAGGGTGTGAAAGACCCTTTCGAAGTTCCAGAGGTTAGGTGTCATTCGTCTCCAAAGGCCTCATCGGAAATAGGCCTCATCTCGCCTGGAAGGGAGAACTTCCTGGATATTCTCGAGTTGCGGCAGGTGTTCTCGAGTTACGCCGGGGACCTCAGGGACCCGCCCTGGTGGCCTCAGGAGAGGCCAGTCCCCATGCGAGTTGCTAGGGGGCCTCTCGGGATTCCTCTCCCATCGATACTGGCGCAAAAACCTTGTGTGGAGTCAGGGCCGGAACCGAGGATTCCTCTCAGGGGCTGACATGGATCTTTGGGTACTTGTGGAGTCTCCCCAGGGGAGTCAGGCCTCGTCTCGAGTGGGGGCATGCACGTGCGCTTTCCTTCCAGGCTGTAGCAGCAATGTCACACTTCCCGTCGCGTGGATCAAAGGATCTGTGGTTTTCCCTCGAGGCTTTCCGTCGAGGCTTTCCCACAGGGCTGTCCCACGTGCCACCGTGGTGTGAGTCGATCCTCGGCGTGAAAGATGAGCCAGTGCAGGGCAAAGAGGCTCCTCTGGAATGGACTGAGACATCTGGGGGACTCTTGGAATGGTGGTACGACCATGGAGTTCCTCTCGCCTTTCCTGTTGAGAGTGCCTCCTCTTGAGATGCGACGGGAACGCCGGGAATTCTTTCCCGTTGAAAGCAGGGAAAGGATCCCTCATCTCGAGCTACGAGGGGGAAACGGGGCTCCTCTGGATGTGGGCGGGACCATCGTGCTTCCTCTCGAGTGGAGACGGGTATGGAGGTGAACTTCATGAGTTGCATCAAGGGTGTGAAAGACCCTTTCGAAGTTCCAGAGGTTTGTTGTCATTTGTCTCCAGACGCCTCATCGGAAATAGGCCTCATCTCGCCTGGAAGGGAGAACTTCCTGGATTTTCTCGAGTTGCGGCAGGTGTTCTCGAGTTACGACGGGGACCTCAGGGACCCGCCCTGGTGGCCTCAGGAGAGGCCAGTCCCCATGCGAGTTACTAGGGGGCCTCTCGGGATTCCTCTCCGGTCGATACCGGGGCAAAAAACCTTGTGTGGAGTCAGGGCCGGAACCGAGGATTCCTCTCAGGGGCTGCCATGGATCTTTGGGTACTTCTGGAGTCTCCCCAGGGGAGTCAGGCCTCGTCTCGAGTGGGGGCATGCACGTGCGCTTTCCTTCCTGGCTGTAGCAGCAATGTCACGCTTCCCGTCCCGTGGATCAAAGGATCTGTGGTTTTCCCTCGAGGCTTTCGCTCGAGGCTTTCCCACAGGGCTGTCCCACGTGCCACGGTGGTGTGAGTCTATCCTCGGCGTGAAAGATGAGCCAGTGCAGGGCAAAGAGGTTCCTCTGGAATGGACTGAGACATCTGGGGGACTCTTGGAATGGTGCTACGACCATGGAGTTCCTCTCGCCTTTCCTGTTGAGAGTGCCTCCTCTTGAGATGCGACGGGAACGCCGGGAATTCTTTCCCGTTGAAAGCAGGGAAAGGATCCCTCATCTCGAGCTACGAGGGGGAAACTGGGCTCCTCTGGATGTGGGCGGGACCATGGTGCTTCCTCTCGAGTGGAGACGGGTATGGCGGTGAACTTCTTGAGTTGCAGCAAGGATGTGAAAGACACTTTCGAAGTTCCAGAGGTTAGGTGTCATTAGTCTCCAGAGGCCTCATCGGAAATAGGCCTCATCTCGCCTGGAAGGGAGAACTTCCTGGATTTTCTCGAGTTGCGGCAGGTGTTCTCGAGTTACGACGGGGACCTCAGGGACCCGCCCTGGTGGCCTCAGGAGAGGCCAGTCCCCATGCGAGTTGCTAGCGGGCCTCTCGGGATTCCTCTCCCGTAGATACCGGGGCCAAAAACCTTGTGTGGAGTCAGGGCCGGAACCGAGGATTCCTCTCAGGGGCTGACATGGATCTTTGGGTACTTGTGGAGTCTCCCCAGGGGAGTCAGGCCTCGTCTCGAGTGGGGGCATGCACGTGCGCTTTCCTTCCAGGCTGTAGCAGCAATGTCACGCTTCCCGTGGCGTGGATCAAAGGATCTGTGGTTTTCCCTCGAGGCTTTCCCTCGAGGCTTTCCCACAGGGCTGTCCCACGTGCCACCGTTGTGTGTGTCGATCCTCGGCGTGAAAGATGAGCCAGTGCAGGGCAAAGAGGTTCCTCTGGAATGGATTGAGACATCTGGGGGACTCTTGGAATGGTGGTACGACCATGGAGTTCCTCTCGCCTTTCCTGTTGAGAGTGCCTCCTCTTGAGATGCGACGGGAACGCCGGGAATTCTTTCCCGTTGAAAGCAGGGAAAGGATCCCTCATCTCGAGCTCCGAGGGGGAAACGGGTCTCCTCTTAATGTGGGCGGGACCATCGTGCTTCCTCTCGAGTGGAGACGGTATGGCGGTGAACTTCTTGAGTTGCAGCAAGGGTGTGAAAGACCCTTTCGAAGTTCCAGAGGTTAGGTGTCATTAGTCTCCAGAGGCCTCATCGGAAATAGGCCTCATCTCGCCTGGAAGGGAGAACTTCCTGGATTTTCTCGAGTTGCGGCAGGTGTTCTCGAGTTACGACGGGGACCTCAGGGACCCGCCCTGGTGGCCTCAGGAGAGGCCAGTCCCCATGCGAGTTGTTAGGGGGCCTCTCGGGATTCCTCTCCCGTCGATACCGGGGCCAAAAACCTTGTGTGGAGTCAGGGCCGGAACCAAGGATTCCTCTCAGGGGCTGACATGGATCTTTGGGTACTTCTGGAGTCTCCCCAGGGGAGTCAGGCCTCGTCTCGAGTGGGGGCATGCACGTGCGCTTTCCTTCCAGGCTGTAGCACCAATGTCACGCTTCCCGTAGCGTGGATGAAAGGATCTGTGGTATTCCCTCGAGGCTTTCCCTCGAGGCTTTCCCACAGGGCTGTCCCACGTGCCACCGTGGTGTGAGTCGATCCTCGGCGTGAAAGATCAGCCAGTGCAGGGCAAAGAGGTTCCTCTGGAATGGACTGAGATATCTGGGGGACTCTTGGAATGGTGGTACGACCATGGAGTTCCTCTCGCCTTTCCTGTTGAGAGTGCCTCCTCTTGAGATGCGACGGGAACGCCGGGAATTCTTTCCCGTTGAAAGCAGGGAAAGGATCCCTCATCTCGAGCTCCGAGGGGGAAACGGGGCTCCTCTGGATGTGGGCGGGACCATCGTGCTTCCTCTCGAGTGGAGACGGTATGGCGGTGAACTTCTTGAGTTGCAGCAAGGGTGTGAAAGACCCTTTCGAAGTTCCAGAGGTTAGGTGTCATTAGTCTCCAGACGCCTCATCGGAAATAGGCCTCATCTCGCCTGGAAGGGAGAACTTCCTGGATTTTCTCGAGTTGCGGCAGGTGTTCTCGAGTTACGACGGGGACCTCAGGGACCCGCCCTGGTGGCCTCAGGAGAGGCCAGTCCCCATGCGAGTTGCTAGGGGGCCTCTCGGGATTCCTCTCCCGTAGATACCGGGGCCAAAAACCTTGTGTGGAGTCAGGGCCGGAACCGAGGATTCCTCTCAGGGGGTGACATGGATCTTTGGGTACTTGTGGAGTCTCCCCAGGGGAGTCAGGCCTCGTCTCGAGTGGGGGCATGCACGTGCGCTTTCCTTCCAGGCTGTAGCAGCAATGTCACGTTTCCCGTGGCGTGGATCAAAGGATCTGTGGTTTTCCCTCGAGGCTTTCCCTCGAGGCTTTCCCACAGGGCTGTCCCACGTGCCACCGTTGTGTGTGTCGATCCTCGGCGTGAAAGATGAGCCAGTGCAGGGCAAAGAGGTTCCTCTGGAATGGACTGAGACATCTGGGGGACTCTTGGAATGGTGGTACGACCATGGAGTTCCTCTCGCCTTTCCTGTTGAGAGTGCCTCCTCTTGAGATGCGACGGGAACGCCGGGAATTCTTTCCCGTTGAAAGCAGGGAAAGGATCCCTCATCTCGAGCTACGAGGGGGAAACGGGGCTCCTCTGGATGTGGGCGGGACCATCGTGCTTCCTCTCGAGTGGAGACGGTATGGCGGTGAACTTCTTGAGTTGCAGCAAGGGTGTGAAAGACCCTTTCGAAGTTCCAGAGGTTAGGTGTTATTAGTCTCCAGACGCCTCATCGGAAATAGGCCTCATCTCGCCTGGAAGGGAGAACTTCCTGGATTTTCTCGAGTTGCGGCAGGTGTTCTCGAGTTACGACGGGGACCTCAGGGACCCGCCCTGGTGGCCTCAGGAGAGGCCAGTCCCCATGCGAGTTGCTAGGGGCCCTCTCGGGATTCCTCTCCCGTCGATACCGGGGCCAAAAACCTTGTGTGGAGTCCGGGCCGGAACCGAGGATTCCTCTCAGGGGCTGACATGGATCTTTGGGTACTTCTGGAGTCTCCCCAGGGGAGTCAGGCCTCGTCTCGAGTGGGGGCATGCACGTGCGCTTTCCTTCCAGGCTGTAGCAGCAATGTCACGCTTCCCGACGCGTGGATCAAAGGATCTGTGGCTTTCCCTCGAGGCTTTCCCTCGAGGCTTTCCCACAGGGCTGTCCCACGTGCCACCGTGGTGTGAGTCGATCCTCGGCGTGAAAGATCAGCCAGTGCAGGGCAAAGAGGTTCCTCTGGAATGGACTGAGACATCTGGGGGACTCTTGGAATGGTGGTACGACCATGGAGTTCCTCTCGCCTTTCCTGTTGAGAGTGCCTCCTCTTGAGATGCGACGGGAACGCCGGGAATTCTTTCCCGTTGAAAGCAGGGAAAGGATCCCTCATCTCGAGCTACGAGGGGGAAACGGGGTTCCTCTGGATGTGGGCGGGACCATCGTGCTTCCTCTCCAGTGGACACGGGTATGGCGGTGAACTTCTTGAGTTGCAGCAAGGATGTGAAAGACCCTTTCAAAGTTCCAGAGGTTAGGTGTCATTCGTCTCCAGACGCCTCATCGGAAATAGGCCTCATCTCGCCTGGAAGGTAGAACTTCCTGGATTTTCTCGAGTTGCAGCAGGTGTTGTCGAGTTACGACGGGGACCTCAGGGACCCGCACTGGTGGCCTCAGGAGAGGCCAGTCCCCATGCGAGTTGCTAGGGGGCTCTCGGGATTCCTCTCCCGTCGATACCGGGGCCAAAAACCTTGTGTGGAGTCAGGGCCGGAACCGAGGATTCCTCTCAGGGGCTTACATGGATCTTTGGGTACTTGTGGAGACTCCCCAGCGGAGTCAGGCCTCGTCTCGTGTGGGGGCATGCACGTGCGCTTTCCTTCCAGGCTGTAGCAGCAATGTCACGCTTCCCGTCGCGTGGATCAAAGGATCTGTGGTTTTCCCTCGAGGCTTTCCCACAGGGCTGTCCCACGTGCCACCGTGGTGTGAGTCGATCCTCGGCGTGAAAGATGAGCCAGTGCAGGGCAATGAGCTTCCTCTGGTAAGGACTGAGACATCTGGGGGACTCGTGGAATGGTGGTACGACCATGGAGTTCCTCTCGCCTTTCCTGTTGAGAGTGCCTCCTCTTGAGATGCGACGGGAACGCCGGGAATTCTTTCCCGTTGAAAGCAGGGAAAGGATCCCTCATCTCGAGCTACGAGGGGGAAACGGGGCTCCTCTGGATGTGGGCGGGACCATCATGCTTCCTCTCGAGTGGACACGGGTATGGCGGTGAACTTCTTGAGTTGCAGCAAGGGTATGAAAGACCCTTTCGAAGTTCCAGAGGTTAGGTGTCATTAGTCTCCCGACGCCTCATCGGAAATAGGCCTCATCTCGCCTGGAAGGGAGAACTTGCTGGATTTTCTCGAGTTGCGGCAGGTGTTCTCGAGTTACGACGGGGACCTCAGGGACCCGCCCTGGTGGCCTCATGAGAGGCCAGTCCCCATGCGAGTTGCTAGAGGGCCTCTCGGTATTCCTCTCCCATCGATACCGGGGCCAAAAACCTTGTGTGGGGTCAGGGCCGGAACCGAGGATTCCTCTCAGGGGCTGACATGGATCTTTGGGTACTTCTGGAGTCTCCCCAGGGGAGTCAGGCCTCGTCTCGAGTGGGGGCATGCACGTGCGCTTTCCTTCCAGGCTGTAGCAGCAATGTCACGCTTCCCGTCGCGTGGATCAAAGGATCTGTGGTTTTCCCTCGAGGCTTTCCCTCGAGGCTTTCCCACAGGGCTGTCCCACGTGCCACCGTGGTGTGAGTCGATCCTCGGCGTGAAAGTTGAGCCAGTGCAGGGCAAAGAGGTTCCTCTGGAATGGACTGAGAAATCTCGGGGACTCTTGGAATGGTGGTACGACCATGGAGTTCCTCTCATCTTTCCTGTTGAGAGTGCCTCCTCTTGAGATGCAACGGGAACGCCGGGAATTCTTTCCCGTTGATAGCAGGGAAAGGATCCCTCATCTCGAGCTACGAGGGGGAAACGGGGCTCCTCTGGATGTGGGCGGGACCATCGTGTTTCCTCTCGAGTGGAGACGGGTATGGCGGTGAACTTCTTGAGTTGCAGCAAGGGTGTGAAAGACCCTTTTGAAGTTCCAGAGGTTCGGTGTCATTAGTCTCCAGACGTCTCATCGGAAATAGGCCTCATCTCGCCTGAAAGGGAGAACTTCCTGGATTTTCTCGAGTTGCGGCAGGTGTTCTCGAGTTACGACGGGGACCTCAGGGACCCGCCCTGGTGGCCTCAGGAAAGGCCAGTCCCCATGCGAGTTGCTCGGGGGCCTCTCGGGATTCCTCTCCCGTCGATACCGGGGTCAAAAACTTTTTGTGGAGTCAGGGCCGGAACCGAGGATTCCTCTCAGGGGATGACATGGATCTTTGGGTACTTCTGGAGTCTCCCCAGGGGAGTCAGGCCTCGTCTCGAGTGGGGGCATGCACGTGCGCTTTCTTTCCAGGCTGTAGCAGCAATGTCACGCTTCCCGTCGCGTGGATAAAAGGATCTGTGGTTTACCCTCGAGGCTTTCCCACAGGGCTGTCCCACGTGCCACCGTGGTGTGAGTCGATCCTCGGCGTGAAAGATGAGCCAGTGCAGGGCAAAGAGGTTCCTCTGGAATGGACTGAGAAATCTCGGGGACTCTTGGAATGGTGGTACGACCATGGAGTTCCTCTCGTCTTTCCTGTTGAGAGTGCCTCCTCTTGAGATGCGACGGGAACGCCGAAAATACTTTCCCGTTGATAGCAGGGAAAGGATCCCTCATCTCGAGCTACGAGGGGCAATCGGGGCTCCTCTGGATGTGGGCGGGACCATCATGTTTCCTCTCGAGTGGAGACGGTTATGACGGTGAACTTCTTGAGTTGCAGCAAGGGTGTGAAAGACCCTTTCGAAGTTCCAGAGGTTAGGTGTCATTCGTCTCCAAAGGCCTCATCGGAAATAGGCCTCATCTCGCCTGGAAGGGAGAACTTCCTGGATATTCTCGAGTTGCGGCAGGTGTTCTCGAGTTACGCCGGGGACCTCAGGGACCCGCCCTGGTGGCCTCAGGAGAGGCCAGTCCCCATGCGAGTTGCTAGGGGGCCTCTCGGGATTCCTCTCCCATCGATACTGGCGCAAAAACCTTGTGTGGAGTCAGGGCCGGAACCGAGGATTCCTCTCAGGGGCTGACATGGATCTTTGGGTACTTGTGGAGTCTCCCCAGGGGAGTCAGGCCTCGTCTCGAGTGGGGGCATGCACGTGCGCTTTCCTTCCAGGCTGTAGCAGCAATGTCACACTTCCCGTCGCGTGGATCAAAGGATCTGTGGTTTTCCCTCGAGGCTTTCCGTCGAGGCTTTCCCACAGGGCTGTCCCACGTGCCACCGTGGTGTGAGTCGATCCTCGGCGTGAAAGATGAGCCAGTGCAGGGCAAAGAGGCTCCTCTGGAATGGACTGAGACATCTGGGGGACTCTTGGAATGGTGGTACGACCATGGAGTTCCTCTCGCCTTTCCTGTTGAGAGTGCCTCCTCTTGAGATGCGACGGGAACGCCGGGAATTCTTTCCCGTTGAAAGCAGGGAAAGGATCCCTCATCTCGAGCTACGAGGGGGAAACGGGGCTCCTCTGGATGTGGGCGGGACCATCGTGCTTCCTCTCGAGTGGAGACGGGTATGGAGGTGAACTTCATGAGTTGCATCAAGGGTGTGAAAGACCCTTTCGAAGTTCCAGAGGTTTGTTGTCATTTGTCTCCAGACGCCTCATCGGAAATAGGCCTCATCTCGCCTGGAAGGGAGAACTTCCTGGATTTTCTCGAGTTGCGGCAGGTGTTCTCGAGTTACGACGGGGACCTCAGGGACCCGCCCTGGTGGCCTCAGGAGAGGCCAGTCCCCATGCGAGTTACTAGGGGGCCTCTCGGGATTCCTCTCCGGTCGATACCGGGGCAAAAAACCTTGTGTGGAGTCAGGGCCGGAACCGAGGATTCCTCTCAGGGGCTGACATGGATCTTTGGGTACTTCTGGAGTCTCCCCAGGGGAGTCAGGCCTCGTCTCGAGTGGGGGCATGCACGTGCGCTTTCCTTCCTGGCTGTAGCAGCAATGTCACGCTTCCCGTCCCGTGGATCAAAGGATCTGTGGTTTTCCCTCGAGGCTTTCGCTCGAGGCTTTCCCACAGGGCTGTCCCACGTGCCACGGTGGTGTGAGTCGATCCTCGGCGTGAAAGATGAGCCAGTGCAGGGCAAAGAGGTTCCTCTGGAATGGACTGAGACATCTGGGGGACTCTTGGAATGGTGGTACGACCATGGAGTTCCTCTCGCCTTTCCTGTTGAGAGTGCCTCCTCTTGAGATGCGACGGGAACGCCGGGAATTCTTTCCCGTTGAAAGCAGGGAAAGGATCCCTCATCTCGAGCTACGAGGGGGAAACTGGGCTCCTCTGGATTTGGGCGGGACCATGGTGCTTCCTCTCGAGTGGAGACGGGTATGGCGGTGAACTTCTTGAGTTGCAGCAAGGATGTGAAAGACCCTTTCGAAGTTCCAGAGGTTAGGTGTCATTAGTCTCCAGAGGCCTCATCGGAAATAGGCCTCATCTCGCCTGGAAGGGAGAACTTCCTGGATTTTCTCGAGTTGCGGCAGGTGTTCTCGAGTTACGACGGGGACCTCAGGGACCCGCCCTGGTGGCCTCAGGAGAGGCCAGTCCCCATGCGAGTTGCTAGCGGGCCTCTCGGGATTCCTCTCCCGTAGATACCGGGGCCAAAAACCTTGTGTGGAGTCAGGGCCGGAACCGAGGATTCCTCTCAGGGGCTGACATGGATCTTTGGGTACTTGTGGAGTCTCCCCAGGGGAGTCAGGCCTCGTCTCGAGTGGGGGCATGCACGTGCGCTTTCCTTCCAGGCTGTAGCAGCAATGTCACGCTTCCCGTGGCGTGGATCAAAGGATCTGTGGTTTTCCCTCGAGGCTTTCCCTCGAGGCTTTCCCACAGGGCTGTCCCACGTGCCACCGTTGTGTGTGTCGATCCTCGGCGTGAAAGATGAGCCAGTGCAGGGCAAAGAGGTTCCTCTGGATTGGATTGAGACATCTGGGGGACTCTTGGAATGGTGGTACGACCATGGAGTTCCTCTCGCCTTTCCTGTTGAGAGTGCCTCCTCTTGAGATGCGACGGGAACGCCGGGAATTCTTTCCCGTTGAAAGCAGGGAAAGGATCCCTCATCTCGAGCTCCGAGGGGGAAACGGGTCTCCTCTTAATGTGGGCGGGACCATCGTGCTTCCTCTCGAGTGGAGACGGTATGGCGGTGAACTTCTTGAGTTGCAGCAAGGGTGTGAAAGACCCTTTCGAAGTTCCAGAGGTTAGGTGTCATTAGTCTCCAGAGGCCTCATCGGAAATAGGCCTCATCTCGCCTGGAAGGGAGAACTTCCTGGATTTTCTCGAGTTGCGGCAGGTGTTCTCGAGTTACGACGGGGACCTCAGGGACCCGCCCTGGTGGCCTCAGGAGAGGCCAGTCCCCATGCGAGTTGTTAGGGGGCCTCTCGGGATTCCTCTCCCGTCGATACCGGGGCCAAAAACCTTGTGTGGAGTCAGGGCCGGAACCAAGGATTCCTCTCAGGGGCTGACATGGATCTTTGGGTACTTCTGGAGTCTCCCCAGGGGAGTCAGGCCTCGTCTCGAGTGGGGGCATGCACGTGCGCTTTCCTTCCAGGCTGTAGCACCAATGTCAGGCTTCCCGTAGCGTGGATGAAAGGATCTGTGGTATTCCCTCGAGGCTTTCCCTCGAGGCTTTCCCACAGGGCTGTCCCACGTGCCACCGTGGTGTGAGTCGATCCTCGGCGTGAAAGATCAGCCAGTGCAGGGCAAAGAGGTTCCTCTGGAATGGACTGAGATATCTGGGGGACTCTTGGAATGGTGGTACGACCATGGAGTTCCTCTCGCCTTTCCTGTTGAGAGTGCCTCCTCTTGAGATGCGACGGGAACGCCGGGAATTCTTTCCCGTTGAAAGCAGGGAAAGGATCCCTCATCTCGAGCTCCGAGGGGGAAACGGGGCTCCTCTGGATGTGGGCGGGACCATCGTGCTTCCTCTCGAGTGGAGACGGTATGGCGGTGAACTTCTTGAGTTGCAGCAAGGGTGTGAAAGACCCTTTCGAAGTTCCAGAGGTTAGGTGTCATTAGTCTCCAGACGCCTCATCGGAAATAGGCCTCATCTCGCCTGGAAGGGAGAACTTCCTGGATTTTCTCGAGTTGCGGCAGGTGTTCTCGAGTTACGACGGGGACCTCAGGGACCCGCCCTGGTGGCCTCAGGAGAGGCCAGTCCCCATGCGAGTTGCTAGGGGGCCTCTCGGGATTCCTCTCCCGTAGATACCGGGGCCAAAAACCTTGTGTGGAGTCAGGGCCGGAACCGAGGATTCCTCTCAGGGGGTGACATGGATCTTTGGGTACTTGTGGAGTCTCCCCAGGGGAGTCAGGCCTCGTCTCGAGTGGGGGCATGCACGTGCGCTTTCCTTCCAGGCTGTAGCAGCAATGTCACGTTTCCCGTCGCGTGGATCAAAGGATCTGTGGTTTTCCCTCGAGGCTTTCCCTCGAGGCTTTCCCACAGGGCTGTCCCACGTGCCACCGTTGTGTGTGTCGATCCTCGGCGTGAAAGATGAGCCAGTGCAGGGCAAAGAGGTTCCTCTGGAATGGACTGAGACATCTGGGGGACTCTTGGAATGGTGGTACGACCATGGAGTTCCTCTCGCCTTTCCTGTTGAGAGTGCCTCCTCTTGAGATGCGACGGGAACGCCGGGAATTCTTTCCCGTTGAAAGCAGGGAAAGGATCCCTCATCTCGAGCTCCGAGGGGGAAACGGGGCTCCTCTGGATGTGGGCGGGACCATCGTGCTTCCTCTCGAGTGGAGACGGTATGGCGGTGAACTTCTTGAGTTGCAGCAAGGGTGTGAAAGACCCTTTCGAAGTTCCAGAGGTTAGGTGTTATTAGTCTCCAGACGCCTCATCGGAAATAGGCCTCATCTCGCCTGGAAGGGAGAACTTCCTGGATTTTCTCGAGTTGCGGCAGGTGTTCTCGAGTTACGACGGGGACCTCAGGGACCCGCCCTGGTGGCCTCAGGAGAGGCCAGTCCCCATGCGAGTTGCTAGGGGGCCTCTCGGGATTCCTCTCCCGTCGATACCGGGGCAAAAAACCTTGTGTGGAGTCAGGGCCGGAACCAAGGATTCCTCTCAGGGGCTGACATGGATCTTTGGGTACTTCTGGAGTCTCCCCAGGGGAGTCAGGCCTCGTCTCGAGTGGGGGCATGCACCTGCGCTTTCCTTCCAGGCTGTAGCAGCAATGTCACGCTTCCCGTCGCGTGGATAAAAGGATCTGTGGTTTACCCTCGAGGCTTTCCCACAGGGCTGTCCCACGTGCCACCGTGGTGTGAGTCGATCCTCGGCGTGAAAGATGAGCCAGTGCAGGGCAAAGAGGTTCCTCTGGAATGGACTGAGAAATCTCGGGGACTCTTGGAATGGTGGTACGACCATGGAGTTCCTCTCGTCTTTCCTGTTGAGAGTGCCTCCTCTTGAGATGCGACGGGAACGCCGAAAATACTTTCCCGTTGATAGCAGGGAAAGGATCCCTCATCTCGAGCTACGAGGGGCAATCGGGGCTCCTCTGGATGTGGGCGGGACCATCATGTTTCCTCTCGAGTGGAGACGGTTATGACGGTGAACTTCTTGAGTTGCAGCAAGGGTGTGAAAGACCCTTTCGAAGTTCCAGAGGTTCCGTGTCATTAGTCTCCAGACGCCTTATCGGAAATAGGCCTCATCTCGCCTGGAAGGGAGAACTTCCTGGATTTTCTCGAGTTGCGGCAGGTGTTCTCGAGTTACGACGGGGACCTCAGGAACCCGCCCTGGTGGCCTCAGGAAAGGTCAGTCCCCTTGCGAGTTCCTAGGGGGCCTCTCGGGATTCCTCTCCCGTCGATACCGGGGCCAAAATACTTGTGTGGAGTCAGGGCCGGAACCGAGGATTCCTCTCAGGGGCTGACATGGATCTTTGGGTACTTCTGGAGTCTCCCCAGGGGAGTCAGGCCTCGTCTCGAGTGGGGGCATGCACGTGCGCTTTCCTTACAGGCTGTAGCAGCAATGTCACGGTTCCCGTCGCGTGGATCAAAGGATCTGTGGTTTTCCCTCGAGGCTTTCCCTCGAGGCTTTCCCACGTGCCACCGTGGTGTGAGTCGATCCTCGGCGTGAAAGATGAGCCAGTGCAGGGCAAAGAGGTTCCTCTGGAATGGACTGAGACCTCTGGGGGACTCTTGGAATGGTGGTACGACCATGGAGTTCCTCTCGCCTTTCCTGTTGAGAGTTCCTCCTCTTGAGATGCGACGGGAACGCCGGGAATTCTTTCCTGTTGAAAGCAGGGAAAGGATCCCTCATCTCGAGCTACGAGGGGGAAACGGGGCTCCTCTGAATGTGGGCGGGACCATCGTGCTTCCTCTCGAGTGGAGACGGGTATGGCTGTGAACTTCTTGAGTTGCAGCATGGGTGTGAAAGACCCTTTTGAAGTCCCAGAGATTAGCTGTCATTAGACTCCAGACGCCTCATCGGAAATAGGCCTCATCTCGCCTGGAAGGGAGAACTTCCTGGATTTTCTCGAGTTGCGGCAGGTGTTCTCGAGTTACGACGGGGACGTCAGGGACAAGCCCTGGTGCCCTCAGGAAACTCCAGTCCCCATGCGAGTTGCTAGGGTGCCTCTCGGGATTCCTCTCCAGTCGATACCGGGGCCAAAAACCTTGTGTGGAGTCAGGGCCGGAACGGAGGATTCCTCTAAGGGGCTGACATGGATCTTTGGGTCTTTCTGGAGTCTCCCCAGGGGAGTCAGGCCTCGTCTCGAGTGGGGGCATGCACGTGCGCTTTCCTTCCAGGCTGTAGCAGCAATATCACGCTTCCCGTCGCGTGGATCAAAGGATCTGTGGTTTTCCCTCTAGGCTTTCCCTCGAGGCTATCCCACAGGGCTGTCCCACGTGCCACCGTGGTGTGAGTCGATCTTCGGTATGAAAGATGAGCCAGTGCAGGGCAAATAGGTTCCTCTGGAATGGACTGAAACATCTGGGGGACTCTTGGAATGGTGGTACGACCATGGAGTTCCTCTCGTCTTTCCTGTTGAGACTGCCTCCTCTTGAGATGCGACGGGAACGCCGAAAATACTTTCCCGTTGATAGCAGGGAAAGGATCCTTCATCTCGAGCTACGAGGGGCAAACGGGGCTCCTCTGGATGTGGGCGGGACCATCATGTTTCCTCTCGAGTGGAGACGGTTATGGCGGTGAACTTCTTGAGTTGCAGCAAGGGTGTGAAAGACTCTTTCGAAGTTCCAGAGGTTCCGTGTCATTAGTCTCCAGACGCCTCATCGGAAATAGGCCTCATCTCGCCTGGAAGGGAGAACTTCCTGAAGTTTCTCGAGTTGCGGCAGGTGTTCTCGAGTTACGACGGGGACCTCAGGGACCCGCCCTGGTGGCCTCAGGAAAGGCCAGTCCCCATGCGAGTTGCTCGGGGGCCTCTCAGGATTCCTCTCCTGTCGATAACGGGGCCAAAAAACTTCTGTGGAGTCAGGGCCGGAACCGAGGATTCCTCTCAGGGGCTGACATGGATCTTTGGGTACTTCTGGAGTCTCCACTGGGGAGTCAGGCCTTGTCTCGAGTGGGGGCATGCACGTGCGCTTTCCTTCCAGGCTGTAGCAGCAATGTCTCGGTTCCCGTCGCGTGGATCAAAGGATCTGTGGTTTTCCCTCGAGGCTTTCCCACAGGGCTGTCCCACGTGCCACCGTGGTGTGAGTCGATTCTCGGCGTGAAAGATGAGACAGTGCAGGGCAAAGAGGTTCCTCTGGATTGGACTGAGACATCTGGGGGACTCTTGGAATGGTGGTACGACCATGGAGTTCCTCTCGCCTTTCCTGTTGAGAGTGCCTCCTCTTGAGATGCGACGGGAACGCCGGGAATTCTTTCCCGTTGAAAACAGGGAAAGGATCCCTCATCTCGAGCTACGAGGGGGAAACTGGGCTCCTCTGGATGTGGGCGGGACCATCGTGCTTCCTCTCGAGTGGAGACGGGTATGGCGGTGAAATTCTTGAGTTGCAGCAAGGGTGTGAAAGACCCTTTCGAAGTTCCAGAGGTTAGGTGTCATTAGTCTCCAGACGCCTCATCGGAAATAGGCCTCACTTCGCCTGGAAAGGAGAACTTCCTGGATTTTCTCGAGTTGCGGCAGGTGTTCTCGATTTACGACGGGGACCTCAGGGACCCGCCCTGGTGGCCTCAGGTACGGCCAGTCCCATGCTAGTTGCTAGGGGGCCTCTCGGGATTCCTCTCCCGTCGATACCGGGGCCAAAAACCTTGTGTGGAGTCAGGGCCGGAACCGAGGATTCCTCTCAGGGGCTGACATGGATCTTTGGGTACTTCTGGAGTCTCCCCAGGGGAGTCAGGACTCGTCTCGAGTGGGGGCATGCACGTGCGCTTTCCTTCCAGGCTGTAGCAGCAATGTCATGCTTCCCGTCGCGTGGATCAAAGGATCTGTGGTTTTCCCTCGAGCCTTTCCCTCGAGGCTTTCCCACAGGGCTGTCCCACGTGCCACCGTGGTGTGAGTCGATCCTCGGCGTGAAAGATGAGCCAGTGCAGGGCAAAGAGTTTCCTCTGGAATGGACTGAGAAATCTCGGGGACTCTTGGAATGGTGGTACGACCATGGAGTTCCTCTCATCTTTCCTGTTGAGAGTGCCTCCACTTGAGATGCGACGGGAACGCCGGGAATTCTATCCCGTTGATAGCAGGGAAAGGATCCCTCATCTCGAGCTACGAGGGGGAAACGGGGCTCCTCTGGATGTGGGCGGGACCATCGTGTTTAATCTCGAGTGGAGACGGGTATGGCGGTGAACTTCTTGAGTTGCAGCAAGGGTGTGAAAGACCCTTTCGAAGTTCCAGAGGTTAGGTGTCATTAGTCTCCAGACGCCTCATCGGAAATAGGCCTCATCTCGCCTGGAAGGGAGAACTTCCTGGATTTTCTCGAGTTGCGGCAGGTGTTCTCGAGTTACGACGGGGACCTCAGGGACCCGCCCTAGTGGCCTCAGGAGAGGCCAGTCCCCATGCGAGTTGCTAGGGGGCCTCTCGGGATTCCTCTCCCGTCGATACCGGGGCCAAAAACCTTGTGTGGAGTCAGGGCCGGAAACGAGGATTCCTCTCAGGGGCTGACATGGATCTTTGGGTACTTGTGGAGTCTCCCCAGGGGAGTCAGGCCTCGTCTCGAGTGGGGGCATGCACGTGCGCTTTCCTTCCTGGCTGTAGCAGCAATGTCACGCTTCCTGTCGCGTGGATCAAAGGATCTGTGGTTTTCCCTCGAGGCTTTCCTTCGAGGCTTTCCCACAGGGCTGTCCCACGTGCCACCGTGGTGTGAGTCGATCCTCGGCGTGAAAGATGAGCCAGTGCAGGGCAAAGAGGCTCCTCTGGAATGGACTGAGACATCTGGGGGACTCTTGGAATGGTGGTACGACCTTGGATTTCCTCTCGCCTTTCCTGTTGAGAGTGCCTCCTCTTGAGATGCGACGGGAACGCCGGGAATTCTTTCCCGTTGAAAGCAGGGAAAGGATCCCTCATCTCGAGCTACGAGGGGGAAACGGGGCTCCTCTGGATGTGGGCGGGACCATCGTGCTTCCTCTCGAGTGGAGACGGGTACGGCGGTGAACTTATTGAGTTGCAGCAAGGGTGTGAAAGACCCTTTCGAAGTTCCAGAGGTTAGGTGTCATTTGTCTCCAGAGGCCTCATCGGAAATAGGCCTCATCTCGCCTGGAAGGGAGAACTTCCTGGATTTTCTCGAGTTGCGGCAGGTGTTCTCGAGTTACGACGGGGACCTCAGGGACCCGCCCTGTTGGCCTCAGGAGAGGCCAGTCCCCATGCGAGTTGCTAGGGGGCCTCTCGGGATTCCTCTCCCGTCGATACCGGGGCCAAAAACCTTGTGTGGAGTCAGGGCCGGAACCGAGGATTCCTCTCAGGGGCTGACATGGATCTTTGGGTACTTCTGGAGTCTCCCCAGGGGAGTCAGGCCTCGTCTCGAGTGGGGGCATGCACGTGCGCTTTCCTTCCAGGCTGTAGCAGCAATGTCACGCTTCCCGTCGCGTGGATCAAAGGATCTGTGGTTTTCCCTCGAGGCTTTCCCACAGGGCTGTCCCACATGCAACCGTGGTGTGAGTCGATCCTCGGCGTGAAAGATGAGCCAGTGCAGGGCAAAGAGGCTCCTCTGGAATGGACTGAGACATCTGGGGGACTCTTGGAATGGTGGTACGACCAGGGAGTTCCTCTCGCCTTTCCTGTTGAGAGTGCCTCCTCTTCAGATGCGACGGGAACGCCGGGAATTCTTTCCCGTTGAAAGCAGGGAATGGATCCCTCATCTCGAGCTCCAAGGGGGAAACGGGTCTCCTCTGGATGTGGGCGGGACCATCGTGCTTCCTCTCGAGTGGAGACGGGTATGGCGGTGAACTTCTTGAGTTGCAGCAAGGCTGTGAAAGACCCTTTCGAAGTTCCAGAGTTTAGGTGTCATTAGTCTCCAGACGCCTCATCGGAAATAGGCCTCATCTCGCCTGGAAGGGAGAACTTACTGGATTTTCTCGAGTTGCGGCAGGTGTTTTTGAGTTACGACGGGGACCTCAGGGACCCGCCCTGGTGGCCTCAGGAGAGGCCAGTCCCCATGCGAGTTGCTAGGGGGCCTCTCGGGATTCCTCTCCCGTCGATACCGGGGCCAAAAACCTTGTGTGGAGTCAGGGCCGGAACCGAGGATCCCTCTCAGGGGCTGACATGGATCTTTGGGTACTTCTGGAGTCTCCCCAGGGGAGTCATGCCTCGTCTCGAGTGGGGGCCTGCACGTGCGCTTTCCTTCCAGGCTGTAGCAGCAATGTCACGCTTCCCGTCGCGTGGATCAAAGGATCTGTGGTTTTCCCTCGAGGCTTTCGCTCGAGGCTTTCCCACAGGGCTGTCCCACGTGCCACCGTGGTGTGAGTCGATCCTCGGCGTGAAAGATGAGCCAGTGCAGGGCAAAGAGGCTCCTCTGGAATGGACTGAGACATCTGGGGGACTCTTGGAATGGTGGTACGACCATGGAGTTCCTCTCGCCTTTCCTGTTGAGAGTGCCTCCTCTTGAGATGCGACGGGAACGCCGGGAATTCTTTCCCGTTGATAGCAGGGAAAGGATCCCTCATCTCGAGCTACGAGGGGGAAACGGGGCTCCTCTGGATGTGGGCGGGACCATCGTGTTTCCTCTCGAGTGGAGACGGGTATGGCGGTGAACTTCTTGAGTTGCAGCAAGGGTGTGAAAGACCCTTTCGAAGTTCCAGAGGTTCGGTGTCATTAGTCTCCAGACGTCTCATCGGAAATAGGCCTCATCTCGCCTGGAAGGGAGAACTACCTGGATTTTCTCGAGTTGCGGCAGGTGTTCTCGAGTTACGACGGGGACCTCAGAGACCCGCCCTGGTGTCCTCAGGAAAGGCCAGTCCCCATGCGAGTTGCTCGGGGGCCTCTCGGGATTCCTCTCCCGTCTATACCGGGGCCAAAAACTTTGTGTGGAGTCAGGGCCGGAACCGAGGATTCCTCTCAGGGGATGACATGGATCTTTGGGTACTTCTGGAGTCTCCCCAGGGGAGTCAGGCCTCGTCTCGAGTGGGGGCATGCACGTGCGCTTTCCTTCCAGGCTGTAGCAGCAATGTCACGATTCCCGTCGCGTGGATCAAAGGATCTGTGGTTTTCCCTCGAGGCTTTCCCACTGGGCTGTCCCACGTGCCACCGTGGTGTGAGTCGATCCTCGGCGTGAAAAATGAGCCAGTGCAGGGCAAAGAGGTTCCTCTGGAATGGACTGAGAAATCTCGGGGACTCTTGGAATGGTGGTACGACCATGGAGTTCCTCTCGTCTTTCCTGTTGAGAGTGCCTCCTCTTGAGATGCGACGGGAACGCCGAAAATACTTTCCCGTTGATAGCAGGGAAAGGATCCCTCATCTCGAGCTCCGAGGGGCAAACGGGGCTCCTCTGGATGTGGGCGGGACCATCATGTTTCCTCTCGAGTGGAGACGGTTATGGCGGTGAACTTCTTGAGTTGCAGCAAGGGTGTGAAAGACCCTTTCGAAGTTCCAGAGGTTCCGTGTCATTAGTCTCCAGACGCCTCATCGTAAATAGGCCTCATCTCGCCTGGAAGGGAGAACTTCCTGGATTTTCTCGAGTTGCGGCAGGTGTTCTCGAGTTATGACGGGGACCTCAGGGACCCGCCCTGGTGGCCTCAGGAAAGGTCAGTCCCCTTGCGAGTTCCTCGGGGGCCTCTCGGGATTCCTCTCCCGTCGATACCGGGGCCAAAATACTTGTGTGGAGTCAGGGCCGGAACCGAGGATTCCTCTCAGGGGCTGACATGGATCTTTGGGTACTTCTGGAGTCTCCCCAGGGGAGTCAGGCCTCGTCTCGAGTGGGGGCATGCTCGTGCGCTTTCCTTACAGGCTGTAGCAGCAATGTCATGGTTCCCGTCGCGTGGATCAAAGAATCTGTGGTTTTCCCTCGAGGCTTTCCCACAGGGCTGTTCCACGTGCCACCGTGGTGTGAGTCGATCCTCGGCGTTAAAGATGAGCCAGTGCAGGGCAAAGAGGTTCCCCTGGAATGGACTGAGACATCTGGGGGACTCTTGGAATGGTGGTACGACCATGGAGTTCCTCTCGCCTTTCGTGTTGAGAGTTCCTCCTCTTGAGATGCGACGGGAACGCCGGGAATTCTTTCCTGTTGAAAGCAGGGAAAGGATCCCTCATCTCGAGCTACGAGGGGGAAACGGGGCTCCTCTGAATGTGGGCGGGACCATCGTGCTTCCTCTCGAGTGGAGACGGGTATGGCGGTGAACTTCTTGAGTTGCAGCAAGGGTGTGAAAGACCCTTTTGAAGTCCCAGAGATTAGCTGTCATTAGACTCCAGACGCCTCATCGGAAATAGGCCACATCTCGCCTGGAACGGAGAACTTCCTGGATTTTCTCGAGTTGCGGCAGGTGTTCTCGAGTTACGACGGGGACGTGAGGGACAAGCCCTGGTGGCCTCAGGAAACTCCAGTCCCCATACGAGTTGCTAGGGTGCCTCTCGGGATTCCTCTCCAGTCGATACCGGGGCCTAAAACCTTGTGTGGAGTCAGGGCCGGAACGGAGGATTCCTCTAAGGGGCTGACATGGATCTTTGGGTCTTTCTGGAGTCTCCCCAGGGGAGTCAGGCCTCGTCTCGAGTGGGGGCATGCACGTGCGCTTTCCTTCCAGGCTGTAGCAGCAATGTCACGCTTCCCGTCGCGTGGATCAAAGGATCTGTGGTTTTCCCTCTACGCTTTCCCTCGAGGCTATCCCACAGGGCTGTCCCACGTGCCACCGTGGTGTGAGTCGATCTTCGGCATGAAAGATGAGTCAGTGCAGGGCAAAGAGGTTCCTCTGGAATGGACTGAAACATCTGGGGGACTCTTGGAATGGTGGTACGACCATGGAGTTCCTCTCGTCTTTCCTGTTGAGAGTGCCTCCTCTTGAGATGCGATGGGAACGCCGAAAATACTTTCCCGTTGATAGCAGGGAAAGGATCCCTCATCTCGAGCTACGAGGGGGAAACGGGGCTCCTCTGGATGTGGGCGGGACCATCGTGCTTCCTCTCGAGTGGACACGGGTATGGCGCTGAACTTCTTGAGTTGCAGCAAGGGTGTGAAAGACCCTTTCGAAGTTCCAGAGGTTAGGTGTCATTCGTCTCCAAACGCCTCATCGGAAATAGGCCTCATCTCGCCTCGAAGGGAGAACTTCCTGGATTTTCTCGAGTTGCGGCAGGTGTTCTCGATTTACGACGGGGACCTCAGGGACACGCCCTGGTGGCCTCAGGAGAGGCCAGTCCCCATGCGAGTTGCTAGGGGGCCTCTCGGGATTCCTCTCCCGTCGATACTGGGGTAAAAACCTTGTGTGGAGTCAGGGCCGGAACCGAGGATTTCTCTCAGGGCCTGACATGGATCTTTGGGTACTTCTGGAGTCTCCCCAGGGGAGTCAGGCCTCGTCTCGAGTGGGGGCATGCACGTGCGCTTTCCTTCCAGGCTGTAGCAGCAATGTCACGCTTCCCGACGCGTGGATCAAAGGATCTGTGGTTTTCCCTCGAGGCTTTCCCTCGAGGCTTTCCCACAGGGCTGTCCCACGTGCCACCGTGGTGTGAGTCGATCCTCGGCGTGAAAGATGAGCCAGTGCAGGGCAAAGAGGCTCCTCTGGAATGGACTGAGACATCTGGGGGACTCTTGGAATGGTGGTACGACCATGGAGTTCCTCTCGCCTTTCCTGTTGAGAGTGCCTCCTCTTGAGATGCGACGGGAACGCCGGGAATTCTTTCCCGTTGAAAGCAGGGAAAGGATCCCTCATCTCGAGCTACGAGGGGGAAACGGGGCTCCTCTGGATGTGGGCGGGACCATCGTGCTTCCTCTCGAGTAGAGACGGGTACGGCGGTGAACTTCTTGAGTTGCAGCAAGGGTGTGAAAGACCCTTTCGAAGTTCCAGAGGTTAGGTGTCATTAGTCTCCAGACGCCTCATCGGAAATAGGCCTCATCTCGCCTGGAAGGGAGAACTTCCTGGATTTTCTCGAGTTGCGGCAGGTGTTCTCGAGTTACGACGGGGACCTCAGGGACCCGCCCTGGTGGCCTCAGGAGAGGCCAGTCCCCATGCGAGTTGCTAGGGGCCTCTCGGGATTCCTCTCCCGTCGATACCGGGGCCAAAAACCTTGTGTGGAGTCAGGGCCGGAACCGAGGATTCCTCTCAGGGGCTGCCATGGATCTTTGGGTACTTCTGGAGTCTCCCCATGGGAGTCAGGCCTCGTCTCGAGTGGGGGCATGCACGTGCGCTTTCCTTCCAGGCTGTAGCAGCAATGTCACGCTTCCCGTCGCGTGGATCAAAGGATCTGTGGTTTTCCCTCGAGGCTTTCCCTCGAGGCTTTCCCACAGGGCTGTCCCACGTGCCACCGTGGTGTGTGTGGATCCTCGGCGTGAAAGATGAGCCAGTGCAGGGCAAAGAGGTTCCTCTGGAATGGACTGAGACATCTGGGGGACTCTTGGAATGGTGGTACGACCATGGAGTTCCTCTCGCCTTTCCTGTTGAGAGTGCCTCCTCTTGAGATGCGACGGGAACGCCGGGAATTCTTTCCCGTTGAAAGCAGGGAAAGGATCCCTCATCTCGAGCACCGAGGGGGAAACGGGGCTCCTCTGGATGTGGGCGGGACCATCGTGCTTCCTCTCGAGTGGAGACGGGTATGGCGGTGAACTTCTTGAGTTGCAGCAAGGGTGTGAAAGACCCTTTCGAAGTTCCAGAGGTAAGGTGTCATTAGTCTCCAGATGCCTCATTGGAAATAGGCCTCATCTCGCCTGGAAGGGAGAACTTCCTGGATTTTCTCGAGTTGCGGCAGGTGTTCTCGAGTTACGACGGGGACCTCAGGGACCCGCCCTGGTGGCCTCAGGAGACGCCAGTCCCCATGCGAGTTGCTAGTGGGCCTCTCGGGGTTCCTCTCCCGTCGATACCGGGGCCAAAAACCTTGTGTGGAGTCAGGGCCGGAAACAAGGATTCCTCTCAGGGGCTGACATGGATCTTTGGGTACTTCTGGAGTCTCCCCAGGGGAGTCAGGCCTCGTCTCGAGTGGGGGCATGCACGTGCGCTTTCCTTCCAGGCTGTAGCACCAATGTCACGCTTCCCGTCGCGTGGATCAAAGGATCTGTGGTTTTCCCTCGAGGCTTTCCCACAGAGCTCTCCCACGTGCCACCGTGGTGTGAGTCGATCCTCGGCGTGAAAGATGAGCCAGTGCAGGGCAAAGAGGTTCCTCTGGAAAGGACTGAGACATCTGGGGGACTCTTGGAATGGTGGTACGACCATGGAGTTCCTCTCGCCTTTCCTTTTGAGAGTGCCTTCTCTTGAGATGCGACGGGAACGCCGGGAATTCTTTCCCGTTGAAAGCAGGGAAAGGATCCCTCATCTCGAGCTACGAGGGGGAAACGGGGCTCCTCTGGATGTGGGCGGGACCATCATGCTTCCTCTCGAGTGGACACGGGTATGGCGGTGAACTTCTTGAGTTGCAGCAAGGGTGTGAAAGACCCTTTCGAAGTTCCAGAGGTTAGGTGTCATTAGTCTCCCGACGCCTCATCGGAAATAGGCCTCATCTCGCCTGGAAGGGAGAACTTCCTGGATTTTCTCGAGTTGCGGCAGGTGTTCTCGAGTTACGACGGGACCTCAAGGACCCGCCCTGGTGGCCTCAGGAGAGGCCAGTCCCCATGCGAGTTGCTAGGGGGCCTCTCGGAATTCCTCTCCCGTCGATACCGGGGCCAAAAACCTTGTGTGGAGTCAGGGCCGGAACCGAGGATTCCTCTCAGGGGCTGACATGGATCTTTGGGTACTTCTGGAGTCTCCCCAGGGGAGTCAGGCCTCGTCTCGAGTGGGGGCATGCACGTGCGCTTTACTTCCAGGCTGTAGCAGCAATGTCACGCTTCCCGTCGCGTGGATCAAAGGATCTGTGGTTTTCCCTCGAGGCTTTCCCTCGAGGCTTTCCCACAGGGCTGTCCCACGTGCCACCGTGGTGTGAGTCGATCCTCGGCGTGAAACATGAGCCAGTGCAGGGCAAAGAGCTTCCTCTGGAATGGACTGAGACATCTGGGGGACTATTGGAATGGTGGTACGACCATTGAGTTCCTCTCGCCTTTCCTGTTGAGAGTGCCTCCTCTTGAGATGCGTCGGGAACGCCGGGAATTCTTTCCTGTTGAAAGCAGGGAAAGGATCCCTCATCTCGAGCTCCGAGGGGGAAACGGGGCTCCTCTGGATGTGGGCGGGACCATCGTGCTTCCTCTCGAGTGGAGACGGGTATGGCGGTGAACTTCTTGAGTTGCAGCAAGGGTGTGAAAGACCCTTTCGAAGTTCCAGACGTTAGGTGTCATTAGTCTGCAGACGCCTCATCGGAAATAGGCCTCATCTCGCCTGGAATGGAGAACTTCCTGGATTTTCTCGAGTTGCGGCAGGTGTTCTCGAGTTACGACGGGGACCTCAGGGACCCGCCCTGAGGGCCTCAGGAGAGGCCAGTCCCCATGCGAGTTGCTAGGGAGCCTCTCGGGATTCCTCTCCCGTCGATACCCGGGCCAAAACCCTTTGGTGGAGTCAGGGCCGGAACCGAGGATTCCTCTCAGGGGCTGACATGGATCTTTGGGTACTTCTGGAGTCTCCCCAGGGGAGTCAGGCCTCGTCTCGAGTGGGGGCATGCACGTGCGCTTTCCTTCCAGGCTGTAGCAGCAATCTCACACTTCCCGTGGCGTGGATCAAAGGATCTGTGGTTTTCCCTCGAGGCTTTCCCTCGAGGCTTTCCCACAGGGCTGTCCCACGTGCCACCGTGGTGTGAGTGGATCCTCGGCGTGAAACATGAGCCAGTGCAGGGCAAAGAGCTTCCTCTGGAATGGACTGAGACATCTGGGGGACTCTTGGAATGGTGGTACGACCATGGAGTTCCTCTCGCCTATCCTGTTGAGAGTGCCTCCTCTTGAGATGCGTCGGGAACGCCGGGAATTCTTTCCCGTTGAAAGCAGGGAAAGGATCCCTCATCTCGAGCTCCGAGGGGGAAACGGGGCTCCTCTGGATGTGGGCGGGACCATCGTGCTTCCTCTTGAGTGGACACGGGTATGGCGGTGAACTTCTTGAGTTGCAGCAAGGGTGTGAAAGACCCTTTCGAAGTTCCAGACGTTAGGTGTCATTAGTCTCCAGACGCCTCATCGGATATAGGCCTCATCTCGCCTGGAAGGGAGAACTTCCTGG
Organism: Capricornis sumatraensis; assembly: GCF_032405125.1. Classification (NCBI taxonomy): domain Eukaryota; kingdom Metazoa; phylum Chordata; class Mammalia; order Artiodactyla; family Bovidae; genus Capricornis; species Capricornis sumatraensis. The sequence continues at coordinate 4,402,105 of NC_091080.1, read as the reverse complement.
ATTTCTCGAGTTGCGGCAGGTGTTCTCGAGTTACGACGGGGACCTCAGGGACCCGCCCTGGTGGCCTCAGGAGACGCCATTCCCCAAGCGAGTTGCTAGGGGGCCTCTCGGGATTCCTCTCCCGTCGATACCGGGGCCAAAAACCTTGTGTGGAGTCAGGGCCGGAACCGAGGATTCCTCTCAGGGGCTGATATGGATCTTTGGGTACATCTGGAGTCTCGCCAGGGGAGACAGGCCTCGTCTCGAGTCGGGTCATGCACGTGCACTTTCCTTCCAGGCTGTAGCAGCAATGTCACGCTTCCCGTCGCATGGATCAAAGGATCTGTGGTTTTCCCTCGAGGCTTTCCCTCGAGGCTTTCCCACAGGGCTATCCCACGTGCCACCGTGGTGTGAGTGGATCCTCGGCGTGAAAGATGAGCCAGTGCAGGGCAAAGAGGTTCCTCTGGAATGGACTGAGACATCTGGGGGACTCTTGGAATGGTGGTACGACCATGGAGTTCCTCTCGCCTTTCCTGTTGAGAGTGCCTCCTCTTGAGATGCGACGGGAACGCCGGGAATTCTTTCCCGTTGAAAGCAGGGAAAGGATCCCTCATCTCGAGCTACGAGGGGGAAACGGGGCTCCTCTGGATGTGGGCGGGACCATCGTGCTTCCTCTCGAGTGGACACGGGTATGGCGGTGAACTTCTTGAGTTGCAGCAAGGGTGTGAAAGACCCTTTCGAAGTTCCAGAGGTTAGGTGTCATTAGTCTCCAGACGCCTCATCGGAAATAGGCCTCATCTCGCCTGGAAGGGAGAATTTCCTGGATTTTCTCGAGTTGCGGCAGGTGTTCTCGAGTTACGACGGGGACCTCAGGGACCCGCCCTGGTGGCCTCAGGAGACGCCAGTCCCCATGCGAGTTGCTAGGGGGCCTCTCGGGATTCCTCTCCCGTCGATACCGTGGCCAAAAACCTTGTGTGGAGTCAGGGCCGGAACCGAGGATTCCTCTCAGGGTCTGATATGGATCTTTGGGTACATCTGGAGTCTCGCCAGGGGAGACAGGCCTCGTCTCGAGTCGGGGCATGCACGTGCACTTTCCTTCCAGGCTGTAGCAGCAATGTCACGCTTCCCGTCGCGTGGATCAAAGGATCTGTGGTTTTCCCTCGAGGCTTTCCCTCGAGGCTTTCCCACAGGGCTGTCCCACGTGCCACCGTGGTGTGAGTCGATCCTCGGCGTGAAAGATGAGCCAGTGCAGGGCAAAGAGGTTCCTCTGGAATGGACTGAGACATCTGGGGGACTCTTGGAATGGTGGTACGACCATGGAGTTCCTCTCGCCTTTCCTGTTGAGAGTGCCTCCTCTTGAGATGCGACGGGAACGCCGGGAATTCTTTCCCGTTGAAAGCAGGGAAAGGATCCCTCATCTCGAGCTACGAGGGGGAAACGGGGCTCCTCTGGATGTGGGCGGGACCATCGTGCTTCCTCTCGAGTGGAGACGGGTATGGCGGTGAACTTCTTGAGTTGCAGCAAGGGTGTGAAAGACCCTTTCGAAGTTCCAGAGTTTAGGTGTCATTAGTCTCCAGACGCCTCATCGGAAATAGGCCTCATCTCGCCTGGAAGGGAGAACTTCCTGGATTTTCTCGAGTTGCGGCAGGTGTTCTTGAGTTACGACTGGGACCTCAGGGACCCGCCCTGGTGGCCTTAGGAGAGGGCAGTCCCCATGCGAGTTGCTAGGAGGCCTCTCGGGATTCCTCTCCCGTCGATACCGGGGCCAAAAACATTTGGTGGAGTCAGGGCCGGAACCGAGGATTCCTTTCAGGGGCTGACATGGATCTTTGAGTACTTCTGGAGTCTCCCCAGGGGAGTCAGGCCTCGTCTCGAGTGGGGGCATGCACATGCGCTTTCCTTCCAGGCTGTAGCAGCAATATCACGCTTCCCGTCGCGTGGATCAAAGGATCTGTGGTTTTCCCTCGAGGCTTTCCCTTGAGGCTTTCCCACAGGGGTGTCCCACGTGCCACCATGGTGTGAGTCGATCCTCGGCGTGAAAGATGAGCCAGTGCAGGGCAAAGAGGTTCCTCTGGAATGGACTGAGACATCTGGGGGACTCTTGGAATGGTGGTACGACCATGGAGTTCCTCTCGCCTTTCCTGTTGAGAGTGCCTCCTCTTGAGATGCGACGGGAACGCCGGGAATTCTTTCCCGTTGAAAGCATAGAAAGGTTCCCTCATCTCGAGATACGAGGGGGAAACGGTGCTCCTCTGGATGTGGGCGGGACCATCGTGCTTCCTCTCGAGTGGACACGGGTATGGCGGTGAACTTCTTGAGTTGCAGCAAGGGTGTGAAAGACCCTTTCGAAGTTCCAGAGGTTAGGTGTCATTAGTCTCCAGACGCCTCATCGGAAATAGGCCTCATCTCGCCTGGAAGGGAGAACTTCCTGGATTTCTCGAGTTGCGGCAGGTGTTCTCGAGTTACGACGGGGACCTCAGGGACCCGCCCTGGTGGCCTCAGGAGACGCCATTCCCCAAGCGAGTTGCTAGGGGGCCTCTCGGGATTCCTCTCCCGTCGATACCGGGGCCAAAAACCTTGTGTGGAGTCAGGGCCGGAACCGAGGATTCCTCTCAGGGGCTGATATGGATCTTTGGGTACATCTGGAGTCTCGCCAGGGGAGACAGGCCTCGTCTCGAGTCGGGTCATGCACGTGCACTTTCCTTCCAGGCTGTAGCAGCAATGTCACGCTTCCCGTCGCATGGATCAAAGGATCTGTGGTTTTCCCTCGAGGCTTTCCCTCGAGGCTTTCCCACAGGGCTATCCCACGTGCCACCGTGGTGTGAGTGGATCCTCGGCGTGAAAGATGAGCCAGTGCAGGGCAAAGAGGTTCCTCTGGAATGGACTGAGACATCTGGGGGACTCTTGGAATGGTGGTACGACCATGGAGTTCCTCTCGCCTTTCCTGTTGAGAGTGCCTCCTCTTGAGATGCGACGGGAACGCCGGGAATTCTTTCCCGTTGAAAGCAGGGAAAGGATCCCTCATCTCGAGCTACGAGGGGGAAACGGGGCTCCTCTGGATGTGGGCGGGACCATCGTGCTTCCTCTCGAGTGGACACGGGTATGGCGGTGAACTTCTTGAGTTGCAGCAAGGGTGTGAAAGACCCTTTCGAAGTTCCAGAGGTTAGGTGTCATTAGTCTCCAGACGCCTCATCGGAAATAGGCCTCATCTCGCCTGGAAGGGAGAATTTCCTGGATTTTCTCGAGTTGCGGCAGGTGTTCTCGAGTTACGACGGGGACCTCAGGGACCCGCCCTGGTGGCCTCAGGAGACGCCAGTCCCCATGCGAGTTGCTAGGGGGCCTCTCGGGATTCCTCTCCCGTCGATACCGTGGCCAAAAACCTTGTGTGGAGTCAGGGCCGGAACCGAGGATTCCTCTCAGGGTCTGATATGGATCTTTGGGTACATCTGGAGTCTCGCCAGGGGAGACAGGCCTCGTCTCGAGTCGGGGCATGCACGTGCACTTTCCTTCCAGGCTGTAGCAGCAATGTCACGCTTCCCGTCGCGTGGATCAAAGGATCTGTGGTTTTCCCTCGAGGCTTTCCCTCGAGGCTTTCCCACAGGGCTGTCCCACGTGCCACCGTGGTGTGAGTCGATCCTCGGCGTGAAAGATGAGCCAGTGCAGGGCAAAGAGGTTCCTCTGGAATGGACTGAGACATCTGGGGGACTCTTGGAATGGTGGTACGACCATGGAGTTCCTCTCGCCTTTCCTGTTGAGAGTGCCTCCTCTTGAGATGCGACGGGAACGCCGGGAATTCTTTCCCGTTGAAAGCAGGGAAAGGATCCCTCATCTCGAGCTACGAGGGGGAAACGGGGCTCCTCTGGATGTGGGCGGGACCATCGTGCTTCCTCTCGAGTGGAGACGGGTATGGCGGTGAACTTCTTGAGTTGCAGCAAGGGTGTGAAAGACCCTTTCGAAGTTCCAGAGTTTAGGTGTCATTAGTCTCCAGACGCCTCATCGGAAATAGGCCTCATCTCGCCTGGAAGGGAGAACTTCCTGGATTTTCTCGAGTTGCGTCAGGTGTTCTCGAGTTACGACGGGGACCTCAGGGACCCGCCCTGGTGGCCTTAGGAGAGGGCAGTCCCCATGCGAGTTGCTAGGAGGCCTCTCGGGATTCCTCTCCCGTCGATACCGGGGCCAAAAACATTTGGTGGAGTCAGGGCCGGAACCGAGGATTCCTCTCAGGGGCTGACATGGATCTTTGAGTACTTCTGGAGTCTCCCCAGGGGAGTCAGGCCTCGTCTCGAGTGGGGGCATGCACATGCGCTTTCCTTCCAGGCTGTAGCAGCAATGTCACGCTTCCCGTCGCGTGGATCAAAGGATCTGTGGTTTTCCCTCGAGGCTTTCCCTTGAGGCTTTCCCACAGGGCTGTCCCACGTGCCACCATGGTGTGAGTCGATCCTCGGCGTGAAAGATGAGCCAGTGCAGGGCAAAGAGGTTCCTCTGGAATGGACTGAGACATCTGGGGGACTCTTGGAATGGTGGTACGACCATGGAGTTCCTCTCGCCTTTCCTGTTGAGAGTGCCTCCTCTTGAGATGCGACGGGAACGCCGGGAATTCTTTCCCGTTGAAAGCATAGAAAGGTTCCCTCATCTCGAGCTACGAGGGGGAAACGGTGCTCCTCTGGATGTGGGCGGGACCATCGTGCTTCCTCTCGAGTGGACACGGGTATGGCAGTGAACTTCTTGAGTTGCAGCAAGGGTGTGAAAGACCCTTTCGAAGTTCCAGAGGTTAGGTGTCATTAGTCTCCAGACGCCTCATCGGAAATAGGCCTCATCTCGCCCGGAAGGGAGAACTTCCTGGATTTCTCGAGTTGCGGCAGGTGTTCTCGAGTTACGACGGGGACCTCAGGGACCCGCCCTGGTGGCCTCAGGAGAGGCCAGACCCCATGCGAGTTGCCAGGGGGCCTCTCGGGATTACTCTTCCGTCGATACCGGGGCCAAAACCCTTTGGTGGAGTCAGGGCCGGAACCGAGGATTCCTCTCAGGGGCTGACATGGATCTTTGGGTACTTCTGGAGTCTCCCCAGGGGAGTCAGGCCTCGTCTCGAGTGGGGGCATGCACGTGCGCTTTCCTTCCAGGCTGTAGCAGCAATGTCACGCTTCCCGTCGCGTGGATCAAACGACCTGTGGTTTTCCCTCGAGGCTTTCCCTCGAGGCTTTCCCACAGGGCTGTCCCACGTGCCACCGTGGTGTGAGTCGATCCGCGGCGTGAAAGATGAGCCAGTGCAGGGCAAAGAGGTTCCTCTGGAATGGACTGAGACATCTGGGGGACTCTTGGAATGGTGGTACGACCATGGAGTTCCTCTCGCCTTTCCTGTTGAGAGTGCCTCCTCTTGAGATGCGACGGGAACGCCGGGAATTCTTTCCCGTTGAAAGCAGGGAAAGGATCCCTCATCTCGAGCTACGAGGGGGAAACGGGGCTCCTCTGGATGTGGGCGGGACCATCGTGCTTCCTCTCGAGTGGAGACGGGTATGGCGGTGAACTTCTTGAGTTGCAGCAAGGGTGTGAAAGACCCTTTCGAAGTTCCAGAGGTTAGGTGTCATTAGTCTCCAGACGCCTCATCGGAAATAGGCCTCATCTCGCCTGGAAGGGAGAACTTCCTGGATTTCTCGAGTTGCGGCAGGTGTTCTCGAGTTACGACGGGGACCTCAGGGACCCGCCCTGGTGGCCTCAGGAGAGGCCAGTCCCCATGCGAGTTGCTAGGGGGCCTCTCGGGATTACTCTTCCGTCGATACCGGGGCCAAAACCCTTTGGTGGAGTCAGGGCCGGAACCGAGGATTCCTCTCAGGGGCTGACATGGAACTTTGGGTACTTCTGGAGTCTCCCCAGGGGAGTCAGGCCTCGTCTCGAGTGGGGGCATGCACGTGCGCTTTCCTTCCAGGCTGTAGCAGCAATGTCACGCTTCCCGTCGCGTGGATCAAACGACCTGTGGTTTTCCCTCGAGGCTTTCCCTCGAGGCTTTCCCACAGGGCTGTCCCACGTGCCACCGTGGTGTGAGTCGATCCTCGGCGTGAAAGATGAGCCAGTGCAGGGCAAAGAGGTTCCTCTGGAATGCACTGAGACATCTGGGGGACTCTTGGAATGGTGGTACGACCATGGAGTTCCTCTCGCCTTTCCTGTTGAGAGTGCCTCCTCTTGAGATGCGACGGGAACGCCGGGAATTCTTTCCCGTTGAAAGCAGGGAAAGGATCCCTCATCTCGAGCTACGAGGGGGAAACGGGGCTCCTCTGGATGTGGGCGGGACCATCGTGCTTCCTCTCGAGTGGAGACGGGTATGGCGGTGAACTTCGTGAGTTGCAGCAAGGGTGTGAAAGACCCTTTCGAAGTTCCAGAGGTTAGGTGTCATTAGTCTCCAGACGCCTCATCGGAAATAGGCCTCATCTCGCCTGGAAGGGAGAACTTCCTGGATTTTCTCGAGTTGCGGCAGTTGTTCTCGAGTTACGACGGGGACCTCAGGGACCCGCCCTGGTGGCCTCAGGAGACGCCATTCCCCAAGCGAGTTGCTTGGGGGCCTCTCGGGATTCCTCTCCCGTCGATACCGGGGCCAAAAACCTTGTGTGGAGTCAGGGCCGGAACCGAGGATTCCTCTCAGGGGCTGATATGGATCTTTGGGTACATCTGGAGTCTCGCCAGGGGAGACAGGCCTTGTCTCGAGTCGGGGCATGCACGTGCACTTTCCTTCCAGGCTGTAGCAGCAATATCACGCTTCCCGTCGCATGGATCAAAGGATCTGTGGTTTTCCCTCGAGGCTTTCCCTCGAGGCTTTCCCACAGGGCTGTCCCACGTGCCACCGTGGTGTGAGTGGATCCTCGGCGTGAAAGATGAGCCAGTGCAGGGCAAAGAGGTTCCTCTGGAATGGACTGAGACATCTGGGGGACTCTTGGAATGGTGGTACGACCATGGAGTTCCTCTCGCCTTTCCTGTTGAGAGTGCCTCCTCTTGAGATGCGACGGGAACGCCGGGAATTCTTTCCCGTTGAAAGCAGGGAAAGGATCCCTCATCTCGAGCTACGAGGGGGAAACGGGGCTCCTCTGGATGTGGGCGGGACCATCGTGCTTCCTCCCGAGTGGAGACGGGTATGGCGGTGAACTTCTTGAGTTGCAGCAAGGGTGTGAAAGACCCTTTCGAAGTTCCAGAGGTTAGGTGTCATTTATCTCCAGACGCCTCATCGGAAATAGGCCTCATCTCGCCTGGAAGGGAGAACTTCCTGGATTTTCTCGAGTTGCGGCAGGTGTTCTCGAGTTACGACGGGGACCTCAGGGACCCGCCCTGGTGGCCTCAGGAGAGGCCAGTCCCCATGCGAGGTGCTAGGGGGCCTCTCGGGATTCCTCTCCCGTCGATACCGGAGCCAAAAACCTTGTGTGAAGTCAGGGCCGGAACCGAGGATTCCTCTCAGGGGCTGACATGGATCTTTGGGTACTTGTGGAGTCTCCCCAGGGGAGTCAGGCCTCGTCTCGAGTGGGGGCATGCACGTGCGCTTTCCTTCCAGGCTGTAGCAGCAATGTCACGCTTCCCGTCACGTGGATCAAAGGATCTGTGGTTTTCCCTCGAGGCTTTCCCTCGAGGCTTTCCCACAGGGCTGTCCCACGTGCCACCGTGGTGTGAGTCGATCCTCGGCGTGAAAGATGAGCCAGTGCAGGGCAAAGAGGTTCCTCTGGAATGGACTGAGACATCTGGGGGACTCTTGGAATGGTGGTACGACCATGGAGTTCCTCTCGCCTTTCCTGTTGAGAGTGCCTCCTCTTGAGATGCGACGGGAACGCCGGGAATTCTTTCCCGTTGAAAGCAGGGAAAGGATCCCTCATCTCGAGCTACGAGGTGGAAACGGGACTCCTCTGGATGTGGGCGGGACCATCGTGCTTCCTCCCGAGTTGAGACGGGTATGGCGGTGAACTTCTTGAGTTGCAGCAAGGGTGTGAAAGACCCTTTCGAAGTTCCAGAAGTTAGGTGTCATTTATCTCCAGACGCCTCATCGGAAATAGGCCTAATCTCGCCTGGAAGGGAGAACTTCCTGGATTTTCTCGAGTTGCGGCAGGTGTTCTCGAGTTACGACGGGGACCTCAGGGACCCGCCTTGGTGGCCTCAGGAGAGGCCAGTCCCCATGCGAGTTGCTAGGGGGCCTCTCGGGATTCCTCTCCCGTCGATACCGGGCCCAAAAACATTTTTTGGAGTCAGGGCCGGAACCGAGGATTCCTCTCAGGGGCTGACATGGACCTTGGGTACTTCTGGAGTGTCCCCAAGGGAGTCAGGCCTCGTCTCGAGTCGGGGCATGCACGTGCGCTTTCCTTCCAGGCTGTAGCAGCAATGTCACGCTTCCCGTGGCGTGGATAAAAGGATCTGTGGTTTTCCCTCGAGGCTTTCCCTCGAGGGTTTCCCACAGGGCTGTCCCACGTGCCACCGTGGTGTGAGTCGATCCTCGGCGTGAAAGATGAGCCAGTGCAGGGCAAAGAGGTTCCTCTGGAATGGACTGAGACATCTGGGGGACTCTTGGAATGGTGGTACGACCATGGAGTTCCTCTCGCCTTTCCTGTTGAGAGTGCCTCCTCTTGAGACGCGACGGGAACGCCGGGAATTCTTTCCCGTTGAAAGCAGGGAAAGGATCCCTCATCTCGAGCTTCGAGGGGGAAACGGGGCTCCTCTGGATGTTGGCGGGTCCATCGTGCTTCCTCTCGAGTGGAGATGGGTATGCTGGTGAACTTCTTGAGTTGCAGCAAGGGTGTGAAAGACCCTTTCGAAGTTCCAGAGGTTAGGTGTCATTAGTCTCCAGACGCCTCATCGGAAATAGGCCTCATCTCGCCTGGAAGGGAGAACTTCCTGGATTTTCTCGAGTTGCGGCAGGTGTTCTCGAGTTACGACGGGGACCTCAGGGACCCGCCCTGGTGGCCTCAGGAGAGGCCACTCCCCATGCGAGTTGCTAGGGGGCCTCTCGGGATTCCTCTCCCGTTGATACCAGGGCCAAAAAACTTGTGTGGAGTCAGGGCCGGAAGCGAGGATTCCTCTCAGGGGCTGACATGGATCTTTGGGTACTTCTGCAGTCTCCCCAAGGGAGTCAGGCCTCGTCTCGAGTGGGGGCATGCACGTGCGCTTTCCTTCCAGGCTGTAGCAGCAATGTCACGCTTCCCGTCGCGTGGATCAAAGGATCTGTGGTTTTCCCTCGAGGCTTTCCCTCGAGGCTTTCCCACAGGGCTGTCCCACGTGCCACCGTGGTGTGAGTCGATCCTCGGCGTGAAAGATGAGCCAGTGCAGGGCAAAGAGGTTCCTCTGGAATGGACTGAGACATCTGGGGGACTCTTGGAATGGTGGTACGACCATGGAGTTCCTCTCGCCTTTCCTGTTGAGAGTGCCTCCTCTTGAGATGCGACGGGAACGCCGGGAATTCTTTCCCGTTGAAAGCAGGGAAAGGATCCCTAATCTCGAGCTACGAGGGGGAAACGGGGCTACTCTGGATGTGGGCGGGACCATCGTGCTTCCTCTCGAGTGGAGACGGGTATGGCGGTGAAGTTCTTGAGTTGCAGCAAGGGTGTGAAAGACCCTTTCGAAGTTCCAGAGGTTAGGTGTCATTAGTCTCCAGACGCCTCATCGGAAATAGGCCTCATCTCGCCTGGAAGGGAGAACTTCCTGGATTTTCTCGAGTTGCGGCAGGTTATCTCGAGTTACGACGGGGACCTCAGGGACCCGCCCTGGTGGCCTCAGGAGAGGCCAGTCCCCATGCGAGTTGCTAGGGGGCCTCTCGGGATTCCTCTCCCGTCGATACCGGGGCCTAAAACCTTGTGTGGAGTCAGGGCCGGAACCGAGGATTCCTCTCAGGGGCTGATATGGATCTTTGGGTACTTCTGGAGTCTCGCCAGGGGACACAGGCCTCGTCTCGAGTGGGGGCATGCACGTGCGCTTTCCTTCCAGGCTGTAGCAGCAATGTCACGCTTTCCGTCGCGTGGATCAAAGGATCTGTGGTTTTCCCTCAAGGCTTTGCCTCGAGGCTTTCCCACAGGGCTGTCCCACGTGCCACCGTGGTGTGAGTCGATCCTCGGCGTGAAAGATGAGCCAGTGCAGGGCAAAGAGGTTGCTCTGGAATGGACTGAGACATCTGGGGGACTCTTGGAATGGTGGTACGACCATGGAGTTCCTCTCGCCTTTCCTGTTGAGAGTGCCTCCTCTTGAGATGCGACGGGAACGCCGGGAATTCTTTCCCTTTGAAAGCAGGGAAAGAATCCCTCATCTCGAGCTACGAGGGGGAAACGGGGCTCCTCTGGATGTGGGCGGGACCATCGTGCTTCCTCTCGAGTGGAGACGGGTATGGCAGTGAACTTCTTGAGTTGCAGCAAGGGTGTGAAAGACCCTTTCGAAGTTCCAGAGGTTAGGTGTCATTAGTCTCCAGACGCCTCATCGGAAATAGGCCTCATCTCGCCTGGAAGGGAGAACTTCCTGGATTTTCTCGAGTTGCGGCAGGTGTTCTCGAGTTACGACGGGGACCTCAGGGACCCGCCCTGGTGGCCTCAGGAGAGGCCAGTCCCCATGCGAGTTGCTAGGGGGCCTCTCGGGATTCCTCTCCCGTCGATACCGGGGCCAAAAACCTTGTGTGGAGTCAGGGCCGGAACCGAGGATTCCTCTCAGGGGCTGACATGGATCTTTGGGTACTTCTGGAGTCTCCCCAGGGGAGTCAGGCCTCGTCTCGAGTGGGGGCATGCACGTGCGCTTTCCTTCCAGGCTGTAGCAGCAATGTCACGCTTCCCGTGGCCTGGATCAAAGGATCTGTGGTTTTCCCTCGAGGCTTTCCCTCGAGGCTTTCCCACAGGGCTGTCCCACGTGCCACCGTGGTGTGAGTCGATCCTCGGCGTGAAAGATGAGCCAGTGCTGGGCAAAGAGGTTGCTCTGGAATGGACTGAGACATCTGGGGGACTCTTGGAATGGTGGTACGACCATGGAGTTCCTCTCGCCTTTCCTGTTGAGAGTGCCTCCTTTTGAGATGCGACGGGAACGCCGGGAATTCTTTCCCGTTGAAAGCAGGGAAAGGATCCCTCATCTCGAGCTACGAGGGTGAAACGGGGCTCCTCTGGATGTGGGCGGGACCATCGTGCTTCCTCTCGAGTGGAGACGGGTATGGCGGTGAACTTCTTGAGTTGCAGCAAGGGTGTGAAAGACCCTTTCGAAGTTCCAGAGGTTAGGTGTCATTAGTCTCCAGACGCCTCATCGGAAATAGGCCTCATCTCGCCTGGAAGGGAGAACTTCCTGTATTTTCTCGAGTTGCGGCAGGTGTTCTCGAGTTACGACGGGGACCTCAGGGACCCGCCCTGGTGGCCTCAGGAGAGGCCAGTCCCCATGCGAGTTGCTAGGGGGCCTCTCGGGATTCCTCTCCCGTCGATACCGGGGCCAAAATCCTTGTGTGGAGTCAGGGCCGGAACCGAGGATTCCTCTCAGGGGCTGATATGGATCTTTGGGTACTTGTGGAGTCTCCCCAGGGGAGTCAGGCCTCGTCTCGAGTGGGGGCATGCACGTGCGCTTTCCTTCCAGGCTGTAGCAGCAATGTCACGCCTCCCGTCGCGTGGATCAAAGGATCTGTGGTTTTCCCTCGAGGCTTTCCCTCGAGGCTTTCCCACAGGGCTGTCCCACGTGCCACCGTGGTGTGAGTCGATCCTCGGCGTGAAAGATGAGCCAGTGCAGGGCAAAGAGGTTCCTCTGGAATGGACTGAGACATCTGGGGGACTCTTGGAATGGTGGTATGACCATGGAGTTCCTCTCGCCTTTCCTGTTGAGAGTGCCTCCTCTTGAGATGCGACGGGAACGCCGGGAATTCTTTCCCGTTGAAAGCAGGGAAAGGATCCCTCATCTCGAGCTACGAGGGGGAAACGGGGCTCCTCTGGATGTGGGCGGGACCATCGTGCTTCCTCTCGAGTGGAGACAGGTATGGCAGAGAACTTCTTGAGTTGCAGCAAGGGAGTGAAAGACCCTTTCGAAGTTCCAGAGGTTAGGTGTCATTAGTCTCCAGACGCCTCATCGGAAATAGGCCTCATCTCGCCTGGAAGGGAGAACTTCCTGGATTTTCTCGAGTTGCGGAAGGTGTTCTCCAGTTACTACGGGAACCTCAGGTACCAGCCCTGGTGGCCTCAGGAAAGGCCAATCCCCATGCGAGTTGCTAGAGGGACTCTGGGATTCCTCTCCCGTCGATACCGGGTCCAAAAACCTTGTGTGGAGTCAGGGCCGGAACCGAGGTTTCCTCTCTGGGGCTTACATGGATCTTTGGGTACTTCTGGAGTCTCCCCAGGGGAGTCAGGCCTCGTCTCGAGTGGGGACAGGTACGTGTGCTTTCCTTCCAGGCTGTAGCAGCAATGTCACTCTTCCCGTGGCCTGGATCAAAGGATCTGTGGTTTTCCCACCAGGCTTTCCCTCGAGGCTTTCCCACAGGTCTGTCCAACGTTCCACCGTGGTGTGAGTCGATCCTCAGCGTGAAAGATGAGCCAGTGCAGGGCAAAGAGGTTCCTCTGGAATGGACTGAGACATCTGGGGGACTCTTGGAATGGTGGTACCACCATGGAGTTCCTCTCGCCTTTCCTGTTGAGAGTGCCTCCTCTTGAGATGCGACGGGAACGCCGGGAATTCTTTCCCGTTGAAAGCAGGGAAGGGATCCCTCATCTCGAGCTACGAGGGGGAAACGGGGCTCCTCTGGATGTGGGCGGGACCATCGTGCTTCCTCTCGAGTGGAGACGGGTATGGCGGTGAACTTCTTGAGTTGCAGCAAGGGTGTGAAAGACCCTTTCGAAGTTCCAGAGGTTAGGTGTCATTAGTCTCCAAACGCCTCATCGGAAATAGGATTCTTCTCGCCTGGAATGGAGAACTTCCTGGATTTTCTCGAGTTGGGACAGGTGTTCTCGAGTTACGACGGGGACCTCAGGGACCCGCCCTGGTGGCCTCAGGTGAGGCCAGTCCCCATGCGAATTTCTAGGGGGCCTCTCGGGATTCCTCTCCCGTCGATACCGGGGCCAAAAACCTTGTGTGGAGTCAGGGCCGGAACCGAGGATTCCTCTCAGGGGCTGACATGGATCTTTGGGTACTTCTGGAGTCTCCCCAGGGTAGTCAGGCCTCATCTCGAGTGGGGGCATGCACGTGCGCTTTCCTTTCAGGCTATAGCAGCAATGTCATGCTTCCCGTCGCCTGGATCAAAGGATCTGTGGTTTTCCCTCGAGGCTTTCCCTTGAGGCTTTCCCACAGGGCTGTCCCACGTGCCACCGTGGTGTGAGTCGATCCTCGGCGTGAAAGATGAGCCAGTGAAGGGCAAAGAGGTTGCTCTGGAATGGACTGAGACATCTGGGGGACTCTTGGAATGGTGGTACGACCATGGAGTTCCTCTCGCCTTTCCTGTTGAGAGTGCCTCCTCTTGAGATGCGACGGGAACGCCGGGAATTCTTTCCCGTTGAAAGCAGGGAAAGGATCCCTCATCTCGAGCTACGAGGGTGAAACGGGGCTCCTCTGGATGTGGGCGGGACCATCGTGCTTCCTCTCGAGTGGAGACGGGTATGGCGGTGAACTTCTTGAGTTGCAGCAAGGGTGTGAAAGACCCTTTCGAAGTTCCAGAGGTTAGGTGTCATTAGTCTCCAGACGCCTCATCGGAAATAGGCCGCATCTCGCCTGGAAGGGAGAACTTCCTGGATTTTCTCGAGTTGCGGCAGGTGTTCTCGAGTTACGACGGGGACCTCAAGGACCAGCCCTGGTGGCCTCAGGAACGGCCAGTCCCCATGGGAGTTGCTAGGGGGCCTCTCGGGATTCCTCTCCCGTCTATACCGGGGCCAGAAACCTTGTGTGGAGTCAGGGCCGGAACCGAGGATTCCTCTCAGGGGCTGACATGGATCTTTGGGTACTTCTGGAGTCTCCCCAGGGGAGTCAGGCCTCGTCTCGAGTGGGGACAGGTACGTGCGCTTTCCTTCCAGGCTGTAGCAGCAATGTCACGCTTCCCGTGGCGTGGATCAAAGGATCTGTGGTTTTCCCACGAGGCTTTCCCTCGAGGCTTTCCCACAGGTCTGTCCCACGTGCCACCGTGGTGTGAGTTGATACTCGGCGTGAAAGATGAGCCAGTGCAGGGCAAAGAGGTTCCTCTGGAATGGACTGAGACATCTGGGGGACTCTTGGAATGGTGGTACCACCATGGAGTTCCTCTCGCCTTTCCTGTTGAGAGTGCCTCCTCTTTAGATGCGACGGGAACGCCGGGAATTCTTTCCCGTTGAAAGCAGGGAAAGGATCCCTCATCTCGAGCTACGAGGGGGAAACGGGGCTCCTCTGGATGTGGGCGGGACCATCGTGCTTCCTCGCGAGTGCAGACGGGTATGGCGGTGAACTTCTTGAGTTGCAGCAAGGGTGTGAAAGACCCTTTCGAAGTTCCAGAGTTTAGGTGTCATTAGTCTCCAAACGCCTCATCGGAAATAGGATTCTTCTCGCCTGGAAGGGAGAACTTCCTGGATTTTCTCGAGTTGCGACAGGTGTTCTCGAGTTACGACGGAGACCTCAGGGACCCGCCCTGGTGGCCTCAGGAGAGGCCAGTCCCCATGCGAGTTGCTAGGGGGCCTCTCGGGATTCCTCTCCCGTCGATACCGGGGCCAAAAACCTTGTGTGGAGTCAGGGCCGGAACTGAGGATTCCTCTCAGGGGCTGACATGGATCTTTGGGTACTTCTGGAGTCTCCCCAGGGGAGTCAGGCCCCGTCTCGAGTGGGGGCATGCACGTGCGCTTTCCTTCCTGGCTGTAGCAGCAATGTCACGCTTCCCGTCGCGTGGATCAAAGGATCTGTGGTTTTCCCTCGAGGCTTTCCCTCGAGGCTTTCACACAGGGCTGTCCCACGTGCCACCGTGGTGTGAGTCGATCGTCGGCGTGAAAGATGAGCCAGTGCAGGGCAAAGAGTTTCCTCTGAAATGGACTGAGACATCTGGGGGACTCGTGGAATGGTGGTACGACCATGGAGTTCCTCTCGCCTTTCCTGTTGAGAGTGCCTCCTCTTGAGATGCGACGGGAATGCCGGGAATTCTTTCCCGTTGAACGCAGGGAAAGGATCGCTCATCTCGAGCTACGAGGGGGAAACGGGGCTCCTCTGGATGTGGGCGGGACCATCGTGCTTCCTCGCGAGTGGAGACGGGTATGGCGATGAACTTCTTGAGTCGCAGCAAGGGTGTGAAAGACCCTTTCGAAGTTCCAGAGTTTAGGTGTCATTAGTCTCCAAACGCCTCATCGGAAATAGGATTCATCTCGCCTGGAAGGGAGAACTTCCTGGATTTTCTCGAGTTGCGACAGGTGTTCTCGAGTTACGACGGAGACCTCAGGGACCCGCCCTGGTGGCCTCAGGAGAGGCCAGTCCCCATGCGAGTTGCTAGGGGGCCTCTCGGGATTCCTCTCCCGTCGATACCGGGGCCAAAAACCTTGTGTGGAGTCAGGGCCGGAACCGAGGATTCCTCTCAGGGGCTGACATGGATCTTTGGGTACTTCTGGAGTCTCCCCAGGGGAGTCAGGCCTCGTCTCGTGTGGGGGCATGCACGTGCGCTTTCCTTCCAGGCTGTAGCAGCAATGTCACGCTTCCCGTCGCGTGGATCAAAGGATCTGTGGTTTTCCCTCGAGGCTTTGCCTCGAGGCTTTCCCACAGGGCTGTCCCACGTGCCACCGTGGTGTGAGTCGATCCTCGGCGTGAAAGATGAGCCAGTGCAGGGTAAAGAGGTTCCTCTGGAATGGACTGAGACATCTGGGGGACTCTTGGAATGGTGGTACGACCATGGAGTTCCTCTCGCCTTTCCTGTTGAGAGTGCCTCCTCTTGAGATGCGACGGGAATGCCGGGAATACTTTCCCGTTGAAAGCAGGGAAAGGATCCCTCATCTCGAGCTACGAGGGGGAAACGGGGCTCCTCTGGATGTGGGCGGGACCATCGTGCTTCCTCTCGAGTGGAGACGGGTATGGCGGTGAACTTCTTGAGTTGCAGCAAGGGTGTGAAAGACCCTTTCGACGTTCCAGAGGTTAGGTGTCATTAGTCTCCAGACGCCTCATCGGAAATAGGCCTCATCTCGCCTGGAAGGGAGAACTTCCTGGATTTTCTCGAGTTGCGGCAGGTGTTCTCGAGTTACGACGGAGACCTCAGGGACCCGCCCTGGTGGCCTCAGGAGAGGCCAGTCCCCATGCGAGTTGTTAGGGGGCCTCTCGGGATTCCTCTCCCGTCGATACCGGGGCCAAAAACCTTGTGTGGAGTCAGGGCCGGAACCGAGGATTCCTCTCAGGGGCTGACATGGATCTTTGGGCACTTCTGGAGTCTCCCCAGGGGAGTCAGGCCCCGTCTCGAGTGGGGGCATGCACGTGCGCTTTCCTTAAAGGCTGTAGCAGCAATGTCACGCTTCCCGTCACGTGGATCAAAGGATCTGTGGTTTTCCCTCGAGGCTTTCCCTCGAGGCTTTCCCACAGGGCTGTCCCACGTGCCACCGTGGTGTGAGTCGATCGTCGGCGTGAAAGATGAGCCAGTGCAGGGCAAAGAGGTTCCTCTGGAATGGACTGAGACATCTGGGGGACTCGTGGAATGGTGGTACGACCATGGAGTTCCTCTCGCCTTTCCTGTTGAGAGTGCCTCCTCTTGAGATGCGACGGGAATGCCGGGAATTCTTTCCCGTTGAAAGCAGGGAAAGGATCCCTCATCTCGAGCTACGAGGGGGAAACGGGGCTCCTCTGGATGTGGGCGGGACCATCGTGCTTCCTCTCGAGTGGACACGGGTATGGCGGTGAACTTCTTGAGTTGCAGCAAGGGTGTGAAAGACCCTTTCGAAGTTCCAGAGGTTAGGTGTCGTTAGTCTCCAGACGCCTCATCGGAAATAGGCCTCATCTCGCCTGGAAGGGAGAACTTCCTGGATTTTCTCGAGTTGTGGCAGGTGTTCTCGAGTTACGACGGGGACCTCAGGGACCCGCCCTGGTGGCCTCAGGAACGGCCAGTCCCCATGGGAGTTGCTAGGGGGCCTCTCGGGATTCCTCTCCCGTCGATACCGGGGCCAGAAACCTTGTGTGGAGTCAGGGCCGGAATCGAGGATTCCTCTCAGGGGCTGACATGGATCTTTGGGTACTTCTGGAGTCTCCCCAGGGCCGTCAGGCCTCGTCTCGAGTGGGGGCATGCACGTGCGCTTTCCTTCCAGGCTGTAGCAGCAATGTCATGCTTCCCGTGGCCTGGATCAAAGGATCTGTGGTTTTCCCTCGAGGCTTTCCCTCGAGGCTTTCACACAGGGCTGTCCCACGTGCCACCGTGGTGTGAGTCGATCGTCGGCGTGAAAGATGAGCCAGTGCAGGGCAAAGAGTTTCCTCTGGAATGGACTGAGACATCTGGGGGACTCGTGGAATGGTGGTACGACCATGGAGTTCCTCTCGCCTTTCCTGTTGAGAGTGCCTCCTCTTGAGATGCGATGGGAACGCCGGGAATTCTTTCCCGTTAAACGCAGGGAAAGGATCCCTCATCTCGAGCTACGAGGGGGAAACGGGGCTCCTCTGGATGTGGGCGGGACCATCGTGCTTCCTTACGAGTGGAGACGGGTATGGCGGTGAACTTCTTGAGTCGCAGCAAGGGTGTGAAAGACCCTTTCGATGTTCCAGAGTTTAGGTGTCATTAGTCTCCAAACGCCTCATCGGAAATAGGATTCTTCTCGCCTGGAATGGAGAACTTTCTGGATTTTCTCGAGTTGCGACAGGTGTTCTCGAGTTACGACGGAGACCTCAGGGACCCGCCCTGGTGGCCTCAGGAGAGGCCAGTCCCCATGCGAGTTGCTAGGGGGCCTCTCGGGATTCCTCTCCCGTCGATACCGGGGCCAAAAACCTTGTGTGGAGTCAGGGCCGGAACCGAGGATTCCTCTCAGGGGCTGACATGGATCTTTGGGTACTTCTGGAGTCTCCCCAGGGGAGTCAGGCCCCGTCTCGAGTGGGGGCATGCACGTGCGCTTTCCTTCCAGGCTGTAGCAGCAATGTCACGCTTTCCGTCGCGTGGATCAAAGGATCTGTGGTTTTCCCTCAAGGCTTTGCCTCGAGGCTTTCCCACAGGGCTGTCCCACGTGCCACCGTGGTGTGAGTCGATCCTCGGCGTGAAAGATGAGCCAGTGCAGGGCAAAGAGGTTCCTCTGGAATGGACTGAGACATCTGGGGGACTCTTGGAATGGTGGTACGACCATGGAGTTCCTCTCGCCTTTCCTGTTGAGAGTGCCTCCTCTTGAGATGCGACGGGAATGCCGGGAATTCTTTCCCGTTGAAAGCAGGGAAAGGATCCCTCATCTCGAGCTACGAGGGGGAAACGGGGCTCCTCTGGATGTGGGCGGGACCATCGTGCTTCCTCTCGAGTGGAGACGGGTATGGCAGTGAACTTCTTGAGTTGCAGCAAGGGTGTGAAAGACCCTTTCGAAGTTCCAGAGGTTAGGTGTCATTAGTCTCCAGACGCCTCATCGGAAATAGGCCTCATCTCGCCTGGAAGGGAGAACTTCCTGGATTTTCTCGAGTTGCGGCAGGTGTTCTCGAGTTACGACGGGGACCTCAGGGACCCGCCCTGGTGGCCTCAGGAGAGGCCAGTCCCCATGCGAGTTGCTAGGGGGCCTCTCGGGATTCCTCTCCCGTCGATACCGGGGCCAAAAACCTTGTGTGGAGTCAGGGCAGGAACCGAGGATTCCTCTCAGGGGCTGACATGGATCTTTGGGTACTTCTGGAGTCTCCCCAGGGGAGTCAGGCCTCGTCTCGAGTGGGGACATGCACGTGTGCTTTCCTTCCAGGCTGTAGCAGCAATGTCACGCTTCCCGTCGCGTGGATCAAAGGATCTGTGGTTTTCCCTCGAGGCTTTCCCTCGAGGCTTTACCACAGGGCTGTCCCACGTGCCACCGTGGTGTGAGTCGATCCTCGGCGTGAAGGATGAGCCAGTGCAGTGCAAAGAGGTTCCTCTGGAATGGACTGAGACATCTGGGGGACTCTTGGAATGGTGGTACGACCATGGAGTTCCTCTCGCCTTTCCTGTTGAGTGTGCCTCCTCTTGAGATGCGACGGGAACGCCGGGAATTCTTTCCCGTTGAAAGCAGGGAAAGGATCCCTCATCTCGAGCTACGAGGGGGAAACGGGGCTCCTCGGGATGTGGGCGGGATCATCGTGCTTCCTCTCGAGTGGAGACGGGTATGGCGGTGAACTTCTTGAGTTGCAGCAAGGGTGTGAAAGACCCTTTCAAAGTTCCAGAGGTTACGTGTCAGTCTCCAGACGCCTCATCGGAAATAGACCTCATCTCGCCTGGAAGGGAGAACTTCCTGGATTTTCTCGAGTTGCGGCAGGTGTTCTCGAGTTACGACGGGGACCTCAGGGACCCGCCCTGGTTGCCTCAGGAGAGGCCAGTCCCCATGCGAGTTGCTAGGGGGCCTCTCAGGATTCCTCTCCCGTCGATACCGGGGCCAAAAACCTTGTGTGGAGTCAGGGCCGGAACCTAGGATTCCTCTCAGGGGCTGACATGGATCTTTGGGTACTTCTGGAGTCTCCCCAGGGGAGTCAGGCCTCGTCTCGAGTGGGGGCATGCACGTGTGCTTTCCTTCCAGGCTGTAGCAGCAATGTCACGCTTCCCGTCGCGTGGATCAAAGGATCTGTGGTTTTCCCTCGAGGTTTTCCCTCCAGGCTTTCCCACAGGGCTCTCCCACGTGCCACCGCGGTGTGAGTCGATCCACGGCGTGAAAGATGAGCCAGTGCAGGGCAAAGAGGTTCCTCTGGAATGGACTGAGACATCTGGGGGACTCTTGGAATGGTGGTACAACCATGGCGTTCCTCTCGCCTTTCCTGTTGAGAGTGCCTCCTCTTGAGATGCGACGGGAACGCCGGGAATTCTTTCCCGTTGAAAGCAGGGAAAGGATCCCTCATCTCGAGCTACGAGGGGGAAACGGGGCTCCTCTGGATGTGGGCGGGACCATCGTGCTTCCTCTCGAGTGGACACGGGTATGTCGGTGAACTTCTTGAGTTGCAGCAAGGGTGTGAAAGACCCTTTCGAAGTTCCAGAGGTTGGGTGTCATTAGTCTCCAGACGCCTCATCGGAAATAGGCCTCATCTCGCCTGGAAGGGAGAACTTCCTGGATTTTCTCGAGTTGCGGCAGGTGTTCTCGAGTTACGACGGGGACCTCAGGGACCCGCCCTGGTGGCCTCAGGAGAGGCCAGTCCCCATGCGAGTTGCTAGGGGGCCTCTCGGGATTCCTCTCCCGTCGATACCGGGGCCAAAAACCTTGTGTGGAGTCAGGGCCGGAACCGAGGATTCCTCTCAGGGGCTGACATGGATCTTTGGGTACTTCTGGAGTCTCCCCAGGGGAGTCAGGCCTCGTCTCGAGTGGGGGATGCACGTGTGCTTTCCTTCCAGGCTGTAGCAGCAATGTCACGCTTCCCGTCGCGTGCATCAAAGGATCTGTGGTTTTCCCACGAGGCTTTCCCTCGAGGCTTTCCCACAGGGCTGTCCCACGTGCCACCGTTGTGTGAGTCGATCCTCGGCGTGAAAGATGAATCAGTGCAGGGAAAAGAGGTTCCTCTGGAATGGACTGAGACATCTGGGGGACTCTTGGAATGGTGGTACGACCATGGAGTTCCTCTCGCCTTTCCTGTTGAGAGTGCCTCCTCTTGAGATGCGACGGGAACGCCGGGAATTCTTTCCCGTTGAAAGCAGGGAAAGGATCCCTCATCTCGAGCTACGAGGGGGAAACGGGGCTCCTCGGGATGTGGGCGGGACCATCGTGCTTCCTCTCGAGTGGACACGGGTATGTCGGTGAACTTCTTGAGTTGCAGCAAGGGTGTGAAAGACCCTTTCGAAGTTCCAGAGGTTAGGTGTCATTAGTCTCCAGACGCCTCATCGGAAATAGGCCTCATCTAGCCTGGAAGGGAGAACTTCCTGTATTTTCTCGAGGTGCGGCAGGTGTTCTCGAGTTACGACGAGTACCACAGGGACCCGCCCTGATGGCCTCAGGAGAGGCCAGTCCCCATGCGAGTTGCTAGGGGGCCTTTCGGGATTTCTCTCCCGTCGATACCGGGGCCAAAAACCTTGTGTGGAGTCAGGGCCAGAACCGAGGATTCCTCTCAGGGGCTGACATGGATCTTTGGGTACTTCTAGCGTCTCCCCAGGGGAGTCAGGCCTGGTCTCGAGTGGGGGCATGGACGTGCGCTTTCCTTCCAGGCTTTAGCAGCAATGTCACGCTTCCCGTCGCGTGGATCAAATGATCTGTGGTTTTCTCTCGATGCTTTCCCTCGAGGCTTTCCCACAGGGCTGTCCCACGTGCCACCGTGGTGTGAGTCGATCCTCGGAGTGAAAGATGAGCCAGTGCAGGGCAAAGAGGTTCCTCTGGAATGGACTGAGACATCTGGGGGACTCTTGGAATGGTGGTACGACCATGGAGTTCCTCTCGCCTTTCCTGTTGAGAGTGCCTCCTCTTGAGATGCGACGGGAACGCTGGGAATTCTTTCCCGTTGAAAGCAGGGAAAGGATCCCTCATCTCGAGCTACGAGGGGGAAACGGGGCTCCTCTGGATGTGGGCGGGACCATCGTGCTTCCTCTCGAGTGGAGACGGGTATGGCGGTGAACTTCTTGAGTTGCAGCAAGGGTGTGAAAGACCCTTTCGAAGTTCCAGAGGTTACGTGTCAGTCTCCAGACGCCTCATCGGAAATAGACCTCATCTCGCCTGGAAGGGAGAACTTCCTGGATTTTCTCGAGGTGCGGCAGGTGTTCTCGAGTTAAGACGGGTACCACAGGGACCCGCCCTGATGGCCTCAGGAGAGGCCAGTCCCCATGCGAGTTGCTAGGGGGCCTCTCGGGATTCCTCTCCCGTCGATACTGGGGCCAAAAACCTTGTGTGGGGTCAGGGCCGGAACCGAGGATTCCTCTCAGGGGCTGACATGGATCTTTGGGTACTTCTGGAGTCTCCCCAGGGGAGTCAGGCCTCGTCTCGAGTGGGGGCATGGACGTGCGCTTTCCTTCCAGGCTGTAGCAGCAATGTCACGCTTCCCGTCGCGTGGATCAAAGGATCTGTGGTTTTCCCTCGAGGCTTTTCCTCGAGGCTTTCCCACAGGGCTGTCCCACGTGCCACCGTGGTGTGAGTCGATCCTCGGCGTGAAAGATGAGCCAGTGCAGGGCAAAGAGGTTCCTCTGGAATGGACTGAGACATCTGGGGGACTCTTGGAATGGTGGTACGACCATGGAGTTCCTCTCGCCTTTCCTGTTGAGAGTGCCTCCTCTTGAGATGCGACGGGAATGCCGGGAATTCTTTCCCGTTGAAAGCAGGGAAAGGATCCCTCATCTCGAGCTACGAGGGGGAAACGGGGCTCCTCTGGATGTGGGCGGGACCATCGTGCTTTCTCTCGTGTGGAGACGGGTATGGCGGTAAACTTCTTGAGTTGCAGTAAAGGTGTGAAAGACCCTTTCGAAGTTCCAGAGGTTGGGTGTCATTAGTCTCCAGACGCCTCATCGGAAATAGGCCTCATCTCGCCTGGAAGGGAGAACTTCCTGGATTTTCTCGAGTTGCGGCAGGTGTTCTCGAGTTACGACGGGGACCTCAGGGACCCGCCCTGGTGGCCTCAGTAGAGGCCAGTCCCCATGCGAGTTGCTAGGAGGCCTCTAGGGATTCCTCTCCCGTCGATACCGGGGCCAAAAGGCTTGTGTGGAGTCAGGGCCGGAACCGAGCATTCCTCTCAGGGGTTACATGGATCTTTGGGTACTTCTGGAGTCTCCCCAGGGGAGTCAGGCCTCGTCTCGAGTGGGGGCATGCACGTGCGCTTTCCTTCCAGGCTGTAGCAGCAATGTCACGCTTCCCATCGCGAGGATTAAAGGATCTGTGGTTTTCCCTCGAGGCTTTCCCTCGAGGCTTTCCCACAGGGCTGTCCCACGTGCCACCGTGGTGTGAGTCGATCCTCGGCGTGAAAGATGAGCCAGTGCAGGGCAAAGAGGTTCCTCTGGAATGGACTGAGACATCTGGGGGACTCTTGGAATGGTGGTACGACCATGGAGTTCCTCTCGCCTTTCCTGTTGAGAGTGCCTCCTTTTGAGCTGCGACGGGAATGCCGGGAATTCTTTCCCGTTGAAAGCAGGGAAAGGATCCCTCATCTCGAGCTCCGAGGGGAAAACGTGGCTCCTCTGTATGTGGGCGGGACCATCGTGCTTTCTCTCGTGTGGAGACGGGTATGGCGGTAAACTTCTTGAGTTGCAGCAAGGGTGTGAAAGACCCTTTCGAAGTTCCAGAGGTTAGGTGTCATTCGTCTCCAGACGCCTCATCGGAAATAGGCCTCATCTCGCCTGGAAGGGAGAACTTCCTGGATTTTCTCGAGTTGCGGCAGGTGTTCTCGAGTTACGACGGGGACCTCAGGGACCCGCCCTGGTGGCCTCAGGAGAGGCCAGTCCCCATGCGAGTTGCTAGGGGGCCTCTCGGGATTCCTCTCCCGTCGATACTGGGGCCAAAAACCTTGTGTGGAGTCAGGGCCGGAACCGAGGATTCCTCTCAGGGGCTGACATGGATCTTTGGGTACTTCTGGAGTCTCCCCAGGGGAGTCAGGCCTCGTCTCGAGTGGGGGCATGCACGTGTGCTTTCCTTCCAGGCTGTAGCAGCAATGTCACGCTTCCCGTCGCGTGGATCAAAGGATCTGTGGTTTTCCCTCGAGGCTTTCCCTCGAGGCTTTCCCACAGGGCTGTCCCACGTGCCACCGTGGTGTGAGTCGATCCTCGGCGTGAAAGATGAGCCAGTGCAGGGCAAAGAGGTTCCTCTGGAATGGACTGAGACATCTGGGGGACTCTTGGAATGGTGGTTAGACCATCGAGTTCCTCTCGCCTTTCCTGTTGAGAGTGCCTCCTCTTGAGATGCGACGGGAATGCCGGGAATTCTTTCCCGTTGAAAGCAGGGAAAGGATCCCTCATCTCGAGCTCCGAGGGGGAAACGGGGCTCCTCTGGATGTGGGCGGGACCATCGTGCTTTCTCTCGTGTGGAGACGGGTATGGCGGTAAACTTCTTGAGTTGCAGAAAGGGTGTGAAAGACCCTTTCGAAGTTCCAGAGGTTAGGTGTCATTAGTCTCCAGACGCCTCATCGGAAATAGGCCTCATCTCGCCTGGAAGGGAGAACTTCCCGGATTTTCTCGAGGTGCGCCCGGTGTTCTCGAGTTACGACGGGGACCTCAGGGACCCGCCCTGGTGGCCTCAGGAGAGGCCAGTCCCCATGCGAGTTGCTAGGGGGCCTCTCGGGATTCCTCTCCCGTCGATACCGGGGCCAAAAACCTTGTGTGGAGTCAGGGCTGTAACCGAGGATTCCTCTCAGGAGCTGACATGGATCTTTGGGTACTTCTGGAGTCCCACCAGGGGAGTCAGGCCTCTTCTCGATTGGGGGCATGCACGTGTGCTTTCCTTCCAGGCTGTAGCAGCAATGTCACACTTCCCGTCGCGTGGATCAAAGGATCTGTGGTTTTCCCTCGAGGCTTTCCCACAGGGCTGTCCCACGTGCCACCGTGGTGTGAGTCGATCCTCGGCGTGAAAGATGAGCCAGTGCAGGGCAAAGAGGTTCCTCTGGAATGGACTGAGACATCTGGGGGACTCTTGGAATGGTGGTACGACCATGGCGTTCCTCTCGCCTTTCCTGTTGAGAGTGCCTCCTCTTGAGATGCGACGGGAACGCCGGGAATTCTTTCCCGTTGAAAGCAGGGAAAGGATCCCTCATCTCGAGCTCCGAGGGGGAAACGGGGCTCCTCTGGATGTGGGCGGGACCATCGTGCTTCCTCCCGAGTGGACACGGGTATGGCGGTGAACTTCTTGAGTTGCAGCAAGGGTGTGAAAGACCCTTTCGAAGTTCCAGAGTTTAGGTGTCATTAGTCTGCAGACGCCTCATCGGAAATAGGCCTCATCTCGCCTGGAAGGGAGACCTTCCTGGATTTTCTCGAGTTGCGGCAGGAGTTCTCGAGTTACGACGGGGACCTCAGGGACCAGCCCTGGTGGCCTCAGGAGAGGCCAGTCCCCATGCGAGTTGCTAGGGGGCCTCTCGGGATTCCTCTCCCGTCGATACCGGGGCCAAAAGCCTTGTGTGGAGTCAGGGCCGGAACCGAGCATTCCTCTCAGGGGTGACATGGATCTTTGGGTACTTCTGGAGTCTCCCCAGGGGAGTCAGGCCTCGTCTCGAGTGGGGGCATGCACGTGCGCTTTCCTTCCAGGCTGTAGCAGCAATGTCACGCTTCCCGTCGCGAGAATCAAAGGATCTGTGGTTTTCCCTCGAGGCTTTCCCTCGAGGCTTTCCCACAGGGCTGTCCCACGTGCCACCGTGGTGTGAGTCGATCCTCGGCGTGAAAGATGAGCCAGTGCAGGGCAAAGAGGTTCCTCTGGAATGGACTGAGACATCTGGGGGACTCTTGGAATGGTGGTACGACCATGGAGTTCCGCTCGCCTTTCCTGTTGAGAGTGCCTCGTCTTTGGATGCGACGGGAACGCCGGGAATTCTTTCCCGTTGAAAGCAGGGAAAGGATCCCTCATCTCGAGCTACGAGGGGGAAACGGGGCTCCTCTGGATGTGGGCGGGACCATCGTGCTTCCTCTCGAGTGGACACGGGTATGGCGGTGAACTTCTTGAGTTGCAGCAAGGGTGTGAAAGACCCTTTCGAAATTCCAGAGGTTAGGTGTCATTAGTCTCCAGACGCCTCATCGGAAATAGGCCTCATCTCGCCTGGAAGGGAGAACTTCCTGGATATTCTCGATTTGCGGCAGGTGTTCTCGAGTTACGACGGGGACCTCAGGGACCCGCCCTGGTGGCCACAGGAGAGGCCAGTCCCCATGCGAGTTGCTAGGGGGCCTCTCGGGATTCCTCTCCCGTCGATACCGGGGACAAAAACCTTGTGTGGAGTCAGGGCCGGAACCGAGGATTCCTCTCAGGGGTGACATGGATCTTTGGGTACTTCTGGAGTCTCCCCAGGGGAGTCAGGCCTCGTCTCGACTGGGGGCATGCACGTGCACTTTCCTTCCAGGCTGTAGCAGCAATGTCACGCTTCCCGTCGCGTGCATCAAAGGATCTGTGGTTTTCCCTCGAGGCGTTCCCTCGAGGCTTTCCCACAGGGCTGTCCCACGTGCCACCGTGGTGTGAGTCGATCCTCGGCGTGAAAGATGAGCCAGTGCAGGGCAAAGAGGTTCCTCTGGAATGGACTGAGACATCTGGGGGACTCTTGGAAAGGTGATACGACCATGGAGTTCCTCTCGCCTTTCCTGTTGAGAGTGCCTCCTCGTGAGATGCGACGGGAACGCCGGGAATTCTTTCCCGTTGAAAGCAGGGAAAGGATCCCTCATCTGCAGCTCCGAGGGGGAAACGGGGCTCCTCTGGATGTGGGCGGGACCATCGTGCTTCCTCTCGAGTGGAGACGGGTATGGCGGTGAACTTCTTGAGTTGCAGCAAGGGTGTGAAAGACCCTTTCGACGTTCCAGAGGTTAGGTGTCATTAGTCTCCAAACGCCTCATCGGAAATAGGCCTCATCTCGCCTGGAAGGGAGAACTTCCTGGATTTTCTCGAGTTGCGGCAGGTGTTCTCGAGTTATGACGGGGACCTCAGGGACCCGCCCTGGTGGCCTCAGGAGAGGCCAGTCCCCATGCGAGTTGCTAGGGGGCCTCTCGGGATTCCTCTCCCGTCGATACCGGGGCCAAAAACCTTGTGTGGAGTCAGGGCCGGAACCGAGGATTCCTCTCATGGGTGACATGGGTCTTTGGGTACTTCTGGAGTCTCCCCAGGGGAGTCAGGCCTCGTCTCGAGTGGGGGCATGCACGTGCGCTTTCCTTCCAGGCTGTAGCAGCAATGTCACGCTTACCGTCGCTTGCATCAAAGGATCTGTGGTTTTCCCTCGAGGCTTTCCCTCGAGGCTTTCCAGCAGGGCTGTCCAACGTGCCACCGTGGTGTGAGTCGATCCTCGGCGTGAAAGATGAGACAGTGCAGGGCAAAGAGGTTCCTCTGGAATGGACTGAGACATCTGGGCGACTCTTGGAATGGTGGTACGACCATGGAGTTCCTCTCGCCTTTCCTGTTGAGAGTGCCTCCTCTTGAGATGCGACGGGAACGCCGGGAATTCTTTCCCCTTGAAAGCAGGGAAAGGATCGCTCATCTCGAGCTACGAGGGGGAAACGGGGCTCCTCTGGATGTGGGTGGGACCATCGTGCTTCCTCTCGAGTGGACACCGCTATGGCGCTGAACTTCTTGAGTTGCAGCAAGGGTGTGAAAGACCCTTTCGAAGTTCCAGAGGTTAGGTGTCATTAGTCTCCAGACGCCTCATCGGAAATAGGCCTCATCTCGCCTGGAAGGGAGAACTTCCTGGATTTTCTCGATTTGCGGCAGGTGTTCTCGAGTTACGACGGGGACCTCAGGGACCCGCCCTGGTGGCCTCAGGAGAGGCCAGTCCCCATGCGAGTTGCTAGGGGGCCTCTCGGGATTCCTCTCCCGTCGATACCGGGGCCAAAAACCTTGTGTGGAGTCAAGGCCGGAACCGAGGATTCCTCTCAGGGGCTGACATGGATCTTTGGGTACTTCTGGAGTCTCCCCAGGGGAGTCAGGCCTCGTCTCCAGTGGGGGCATGCACGTGCGCTTTCCTTCCAGGCTGTAGCAGCAATGTCACACTTCCCGTCGCGTGGATCAAAGGATCTGTGGTTTTCCCTCGAGGCTTTCCCTCGAGGCTTTCCCACAGGGCTGTCCCACGTGCCACCGTGGTGTGAGTCGATCCTCGGCGTGAAAGATGAGCCAGTGCAGGGCAAAGAGGTTCCTCTGGAATGGACTGAGACATCTGGGGGACTCTTGGAATGGTGGTACGACCATGGAGTTCCTCTCGCCTTTCCTGTTGAGAGTGCCTCCTCTTGAGATGCGACGGGAACGCCGGGAATTCTTTCCCGTTGAAAGCAGGGAAAGGATCCCACATCTCGAGCTCCGAGGGGGAAACGGGGCTCCACTGGATGGGGGCGGGACCATCG
Source organism: Capricornis sumatraensis (assembly GCF_032405125.1). Classification (NCBI taxonomy): domain Eukaryota; kingdom Metazoa; phylum Chordata; class Mammalia; order Artiodactyla; family Bovidae; genus Capricornis; species Capricornis sumatraensis. Next base: position 4,374,153 of record NC_091080.1, on the reverse strand, counting down.
TGCTTCCTCTCGAGTGGAGACGGGTATGGCGGTGAACATCTTGAGTTGCAGCAAGGGTGTGAAAGACCCTTTCGAAGTTCCAGAGGTTAGGTGTCATTAGTCTCCAGACGCCTCATCGGAAATACGCCTCATCTCGCCTGGAAGGGAGAACTTCCTGGATTTTCTCGAGTTGTGGCAGGTGTTCTCGAGTTATGACGGGGACCTCAGGGACCCGCCCTGGTGGCCTCAGGAGAGGCCAGTCCCCATGCGAGTTGCTAGGGGGCCTCTCGGGATTCCTCTCCCGTCGATCCCGGGGCCAAAAACCTTGTGTGGAGTAAGGGCCGGAACCGAGGATTCCTCTCAGGGGCTGACATGGATCTTTGGGTACTTCTGGAGTCTCCCCAGGGGAGTTAGGCCTCTTCTCGAGTGGGGGCATGCACGTGCGCTTTCCGTCCCGGCTGTAGCAGCAATGTCACGCTTCCCGTCGCATGGATCAAAGGATCTGTGGTTTTCCCTCGAGGCTTTCCCTCGAGGCTTTCCCACAGGGCTGTCCCACGTGCCACCGTGGTGTGAGTCGATCCTCGGCGTGAAAGATGAGCCAGTGCAGGGCAAAGAGGTTCCTCTGGAATGGACTGAGACATCTGGGGGACTCGTGGAATGGTGGTACGACCATGGAGTTCCTCTCGCCTTTCCTGTTGAGAGTGCCACCTCTTGAGATGCGACGGGAACGCCGGGAATTCTTTCCCGTTGAAAGCAGGGAAAGGATCCCTCATTTCGAGCTACGAGGGGGAAACGGGGCTCCTCTGGATGTGGGCGGAACCATCGTGCTTCCTCTCGAGTGGAGACGGGTATGGCGGTGAACTTCTTGAGTTGCAGCAAGGGTGTGAAAGACCCTTTCGAAGTCCCAGAGGTTAGGTGTCATTAGTCTCCAGACGCCTCATCGGAAATAGGCCTCATCTCGCCTGGAAGGGAGAACTTCCTGGATTTTCTCGAGTTGCGGCAGGTGTTCTCGAGTTACGACGGGGACCTCAGGGACCCGCCCTGGTGGCCTCAGGAGAGGCCAGTCCCCATGCGAGTTGCTAGGTGGCCTCTCGGGATTCCTCTCCCGTCGATACCGGGGTCAAAAACCTTGTGTGGAGTCAGGGCCGGAACCGAGGATTCCTCTCAGGGGCTGACATGGATCTTTGGGTACTTCTGGAGTCTCCCCAGGGGAGTCAGGCCTCGTCTCGAGTCGGGGCATGCACGTGCGCTTTCCTTCCAGGCTGTAGCAGCAATGTCACGCTTCCCGTCGCGTGGATCAAAGGATCTGTGGTTTTCCCTCGAGGCTTTCCCTCGAGGCTTTCCCACAGGGCTGTCCCACGTGCCTCCGTGGTGTGAGTCGTTCCTCGGCGTGAAAGATGAGCCAGTGCAGGGCAAAGAGGTTCCTCTGGAATGGACTGAGACATCTGGGGGACTCCTGGAATGGTGGTACGACCATGGAGTTCCTCTCGCCTTTCCTGTTGAGAGTGCCTCCTCTTGAGATGCGACGGGAACGCCGGGAATTCTTTCCCGTCTAAAGCAGGGAAAGGTTCCCTCATCTCGAGATACGAGGGGGAAACGGGGCTCCTCTGGATGTGGGCGGGACCATCGTGCTTCCTCTCGAGTGGAGACGGGTATGGCGGTGAACTTCTTGAGTTGCAGCAAGGGTGTGAAAGACCCTTTCGAATTTCCAGAGGTTAGGTGTCATTAGTCTCCAGACGCCTCATCGGAAATAGGCCTCATCTCGCCTGAAAGGGAGAACTTCCTGGATTTTCTCGAGTTGCGGCAGGTGTTCTCGAGTTACGACGGGGACCTCAGGGACCCGCCCTGGTGGCCTCAGGAGAGGCCAGTCCCCATGCGAGGTGCTAGGGGGCCTCTCGGGATTCCTCTCCCGTCGATACCGGGGCCAAAAACCTTGTGTGGAGTCAGGGCCGGAACCGAGGATTCCTCTCAGGGGCTGACATGGATCTTTGGGTACTTCTGGAGTCTCCCCAGGGGAGTTAGGCCTCGTCTCGAGTGGGGGCATGCACGTGCGCTTTCCTTCCCGGCTGTAGCAGCAATGTCACGCTTCCCGTCGCGTGGATCAAAGGATCTGTGGTTTTCCCTCGAGGCTTTCCCACAGGGCTGTCCCACGTGCCACCGTGGTGTGAGTCGATCCTCGGCGTGAAAGATGAGCCAGTGCAGGGCAAAGAGGTTCCTCTGGAATGGACTAAGACATCTGGGGACTCTTGGAATGGTGGTACGACCATGGAGTTCCTCTCGCCTTTCCTGTTGAGAGTGCCTCCTCTTGAGATGCGACGGGAACGCCGGGAATTCTTCCCCGTTGAAAGCAGGGAAAGGATCCATCATCTCGAGCTCCGAGGGGGAAACGGGGCTCCTTTGGATGTGGGCGGGACCATCATGCTTCCTCTCGAGTGGAGACAGGTATGGCGGTGAACTTCTTGAGTTGCAGCAAGGGTGTGAAAGACCCTTTCGAAGTTCCAGAGGTTAGGTGTCATTAGTCTCCAGACGCCTCATCGGAAATAGGCCTCATCTCGCCTGGAAGGGAGAACTTCCTGGATTTTCTCGAGATGTGGCAGGTGTTCTCGAGTTACGACGGGGACCTCAGGGACCCGCCCTGGTGGCCTCAGGAGAGGCCAGTCCCCATGCGAGTTGCTAGGGGGCCTCTCGGGATTCCTCTCCCGTCGATACCGGGGCCAAAAACTTTGTATGGAGTCAGGGTCGGAACCGAGGATTCCTCTCAGGGGCTTATATGGATCTTAGGGTACTTCTGGAGTCTCGCCAGGGGAGACAGGCCTCGTCTCGAGTGGGGGCATGCACGTGCGCTTTCCTTCCAGGCTGTAGCAGCAATGTCACGCTTCCCGTCGCGTGCATCAAAGGATCTGTGGTTTTCCCTCGAGGCTTTCCCTCGAGGCTTTCCCACATGGCTGTCCCACGTGCCTCCGTGGTGTGAGTCGATCCTCGGCGTGAAAGATGAGCCAGTGCAGGGCAAAGAGGTTCCTCTGGAATGGACTGAGACATCTGGGGCACTCTTTGTATGGTGGTACGATCATGGAGTTCCTCTCGCCTTTCCTGTTGAGAGTGCCTCCTCTTGAGATGCGACGGGAACGCCGGGAATTCCTTCCCGTTGAAAGCAGGAAAGGATCCCTCATCTCGAGCTCCGAGAGGGAAACGGGGCTCCTATGGATGTGGGCGGGACCATCGTGCTTCCTCTCGAGTGGAGACGGGTATGGCGTTGAACTTCTTGAGTTGCAGTAAGGGTGTGAAACACCCTTTCGAAATTCCAGAGGTTAGGTGTCATTAGTCTCCAGACGCCTCATCGGAAATAGGCCTCATCTCGCCTGGAAGGGAGAACTTCCTGGATTTTCTCGAGTTGCGGCAGGTGTTCTCGAGTTAAGACGGGGACCTCAGGGACCCGCCCTGGTGGCCTCAGGAGAGGCCAGTCCCCATGCGAGGTGCTAGGGGGCCTCTCGGGATTCCTCTCCCGTCGATACCGGGGCCAAAAACCTAGTGTGGAGTCAGGGCCGGAACCGAGGATTCCTCTCAGGGGCTGACATGGATCTTTGGGTACTTCTGGAGTCTCCCCAGGGGAGTCAGGCCTCGTCTCGAGTTGGGGCATGCACGTGCGCTTTCCTTCCAGGCTGTAGCAGCAATGTCACGCTTCCCGTCGCGTGGATCAAAGGATCTGTGGTTTTCCCTCGAGGCTTTCCCTCGAGGCTTTCCCACAGGGCTGTCCCACGTGCCACCGTGGTGTGAGTCGATCCTCGGCGCGAAAGATGAGCCAGTGCAGGGCAAAGAGGTTCCTCTGGAATGGACTGAGACATCTGGGGGACTCTTGGAATGGTGGTACGACCATGGAGTTCCTCTCGCCTTTCCTGTTGAGAGTGCCTCCTCTTGAGATGCGACGGGAACGCCGGGAATTCTTTCCTGTTGAAAGCAGGGAAAGGATCCCTCATCTCGAGCTCCGAGGGGGAAACGGGGCTCCTCTGGATGTGGGCGGGACCATCGTGCTTCCTCTCGAGTGGAGACGGGTATGGCGCTGAACTTCTTGAGTTGCAGCAAGGGTGTGAAAGACCCTTTCGAAGTTCCAGAGGTTACGTGTCAGTCTCCAGACGCCTCATCGGAAATAGACCTCATCTCGCCTGGAAGGGAGAACTTCCTGGATTTTCTCGAGGTGCGGCAGGTGTTCTCGAGTTACGACGGGTACCACAGGGACCCGCCCTGATGGCCTCAGGAGAGGCCAGTCCCCATGCGAGTTGCTAGGGGGCCTCTCGGGATTCCTCTCCCGTCGATACCGGGGCCAAAAACCTTGTGTGGAGTCAGGGCCGGAACCGAGGATTCCTCTCAGGGGCTGACATGGAACTTTGGGTACTTCTGGAGTCTCCCCAGGGGAGTCAGGCCTCGTCTCGAGTGGGGGCATGCACGTGCCCTTTCCTTCCAGGCTGTAGCAGCAATGTCACGCTTCCTGTCGCGTGGATCAAAGGATCTGTGGTTTTCCCTCGAGGCTTTCCCTCGAGACTTTCCCACAGGGCTGTGCCACGTGCCACCGTGGTGTGAGTCGATCCTCGGCGTGAAAGATGAGCCAGTGTAGGGCAAAGAGGTTCCTCTGGAATGGACTGAGACATCTGGGGGACTCCTGGAATGGTGGTACGACCATGGAGTTCCTCTCGCCTTTCCTGTTGAGAGTGCCTCCTCTTGAGATGCGACGGGAATGCCGGGAATTCTTTCCCGTCTAAAGCAGGGAAAGGTTCCCTCATCTCGAGCTACGAGGGGGAAACGGGGCTCCTCTGGATGTGGGCGGGACCATCGTGCTTCCTCTCGAGTGGACACGGGTATGGCGGTGAACTTCTTGAGTTGCAGCAAGGGTGTGAAAGACCCTTTCGAAGTTCCAGAGGTTAGGTGTCATTAGTCTCCAGACGCCTCATCGGAAATAGGCCTCATCTCGCCTGAAAGGGAGAACTTCCTGGATTTTCTCGAGTTGCGGCAGGTGTTCTCGAGTTACGACGGGGACCTCAGGGACCCGCCCTGGTGGCCTCAGGAGAGGCCAGTCCCCATGCGAGGTGCTAGGGGGCCTCTCGGGATTCCTCTCCCGTCGATACCGGGGCCAAAAACCTTGTGTGGAGTAAGGGCCGGAACCGAGGATTCCTCTCAGGGGCTGACATGGATCTTTGGGTACTTCTGGAGTCTCCCCAGGGGAGTCAGGCCTCGTCTCGAGTCGGGGCATGCACGTGCGCTTTCCTTCCAGGCTGTAGCAGCAATGTCACGCTTCCCGTCGCGTGGATCAAAGGATCTGTGGTTTTCCCTCGAGGCTTTCCCTCGAGGCTTTCCCACAGGGCTGTCCCACGTGCCTCCGTGGTGTGAGTCGTTCCTCGGCGTGAAAGATGAGCCAGTGCAGGGCAAAGAGTTTCCTCTGGAATGGACTGAGACATCTGGGGGACTCCTGGAATGGTGGTACGACCATGGAGTTCCTCTCGCCTTTCCTGTTGAGAGTGCCTCCTCTTGAGATGCGACGGGAACGCCGGGAATTCTTTCCCGTTGAAAGCAGGGAAAGGTTCCCTCATCTCGAGATACGAGGGGGAAACGGGGCTCCTCTGGATGTGGGCGGGACCATCGTGCTTCCTCGCGAGTGGAGACGGGTATGGCGGTGAACTTCTTGAGTTGCAGCAAGGGTGTGAAAGACCCTTTCGAATTTCCAGAGGTTAGGTTTCATTAGTCTCCAGATGCCTCATCGGAAATAGGCCTCATCTCGCCTGAAAGGGAGAACTTCCTGGATTTTCTCGAGTTGCGGCAGGTGTTCTCGAGTTACGACGGGGACCTCAGGGACCCGCCCTGGTGGCCTCAGGAGAGGCCAGTCCCCATGCGAGTTGCTAGGGGGCCTCTCGGGATTCCTCTCCCGTCGATACCGGGGCCAAAAACCTTGTGTGGAGTCAGGGCCGGAACCGAGGATTCCTCTCAGGGGCTGACATGGATCTTTGGGTACTTCTGGAGTCTCCCCAGGGGAGTTAGGCCTCGTCTCGAGTGGGGGCATGCACGTGCGCTTTCCTTCCCGGCTGTAGCAGCAATGTCACGCTTCCCGTCGCGTGGATCAAAGGATCTGTGGTTTTCCCTGGAGGCTTTCCCACAGGGCTGTCCCACGTGCCACCGTGGTGTGAGTCGATCCTCGGCGTGAAAGATGAGCCAGTGCAGGGCAAAGAGGTTCCTCTGGAATGGACTGAGACATCTGGGGACTCTTGGAATGGTGGTACGACCATGGAGTTCCTCTCGCCTTTCCTGTTGAGAGTGCCTCCTCTTGAGATGCGACGGGAACGCCGGGAATTCTTCCCCGTTGAAAGCAGGGAAAGGATCCATCATCTCGAGCTCCGAGGGGGAAACGGGGCTCCTTTGGATGTGGGCGGGACCATCATGCTTCCTCTCGAGTGGAGACGGGTATGGCGGTGAACTTCTTGAGTTGCAGCAAGGGTGTGAAAGACCCTTTCGAAGTTCCAAAGGTTAGGTGTCATTAGTCTCCAGACGCCTCATCGGAAATAGGCCTCATCTCGCCTGGAAGGGAGAACTTCCTGGATTTTCTCGAGATGCGGCAGGTGTTCTCGAGTTACGTCGGGGACCTCAGGGACCCGCCCTGGTGGCCTCAGGAGAGGCCAGTCCCCATGCGATGTGCTAGGGGGCCTCATGGGATTCCTCTCCCGTAGATACCGGGGCCAAAAACCTTGTGTGGAGTCAGGGCCGGAACCGAGGATTCCTCTCAGGGGCTGACATGGATCTTTGGGTACTTCTGGAGTCTCCCCAGGGGAGTCAGGCCTCGTCTCGAGTCGGGGCATGCACGTGCGCTTTACTTCCAGGCTGTAGCAGCAATGTCACGCTTCCCGTCGCGTGGATCAAAGGATCTGTGGTTTTCCCTCGAGGCTTTCCCACAGGGCTGTCCCACGTTCCACCGTGGTGTGAGTCGATCCTCGGCGTGAAAGATGAGCCAGTGCAGGGCAAAGAGGTTCCTCTGGAATGGACTGAGACATCTGGGGGACTCTTGGAATGGTGGTACGACCATGGAGTTCCTCTCGCCTTTCCTGTTGAGAGTGCCTCCTCTTGAGATGCGACGGGAACGCCGGGAATTCTTTCCCGTTGAAAGCAGGGAAAGGATCCCTCATCTCGAGCTCCGAGGGGGAAACGGGGCTCCTCTGGATGTGGGCGGGACCATCGTGCTTCCTCTCTAGTGGAGACGGGTATTGCCGGGGTCCAGCCCCGGTGGATCCAGGGAATTCGAAGGGTGGACGGCGTTGGCGTGGAAAGACTTGTTTATTTATTAATATAAGATTAGATTAAGAAACTGTAGTGCAGTAGGAAGATTAAGTGGAGAAAGAGGGCTGAATAGCTTGGTTTACGCGGAAGACCAATAAAATTCCAGACAAGGAATTTGCACCATCTACGTTGGGCCACCGGTGCCCGCTTGAATATCTAAGGGTGCCTCGCCTTAAGCTCCCTTTCTCGCGGATCTTAATAACCAGGGCAAATATGTAGACCTTGCGAGCCTCCGCGCCCCAGATGGAAATTCAGCCTGAAATTAAAGTAAAGAGCAGAGGGAAGAAAAGGGAGAGAAAAAGAGAGAGAGAGAGAGACACGGGGGGAGCCATATTCCCAAGACACCAGGCCGAGACTAGTCCGAGAAACTGGTCTGAGAATCTGGTCCCGTCCTTTATTGTTCAGAAGGCCTTTTATACTTTTGATAAAACATGGAGATCAATGGGTAACACAAAGTTATGCAGCGTTAGCAGTCCAGACTCTTATCAAAACCAGGCTTTTCTCTCTGCATACCTAATTGTATACACAAGTCTTAGGTAATTTACATCATCTTCCAACCAAAAGGGCCAATTAACATTTTACAGCCTTTTTTCTGATAAGGGTTTGTCAACCACAAGACTTATTTGTGTTGATCTTCCCAAGGTCTGGTGCCACTCTCGGAAAGCACTAAAGAAAGTTACATTCTTAGACAGCAAGGATACAGCAACTTATAACAAGTAGAGGGAGTGCAGTGATTTATAGCAAAAGAGAAGCAATTAACTCAAAAGTCTAGTGTTGCTAACATCAAAACTACTATGTATCTTTTTCTACATCCTGCTTACATTAACATCCTTCCAGGTGCCTAAAAGATAAAGAATAAGGAGGTCTGGCAGCAATCCTTGAGTCAACAGTGAAAACCCTCTACCAATATAATTTTTAACTCTTTAGAAAAGGCTCTGTATCTTTAAGATGCTTTTAAGCTTTGTGCCTCCCGCGGTTGGGGGGCTGTAAGCAATTCACAAGCTGTAAGCTTTGTGCCTCTCGCGGTTGGGGGGCTGTAAGCAATTCACAAGCTGTAAGAGGTCTGGGGAACCTGTTAGGCAGACTAGAGAGCTATCAGAGGGGTTTAACTGAAACATCCCTTTCAAATGCAGAAGACTAAAACCCTGAATTGACTTTTTTCCAGAGAATATCAGAAAAGTGGAAAAGCAGAGCACAAAAGCCGGCAGATTTTTGCTGGGGTACATGCTTAGGAATATCCAGAGGGGTCCCTGAAGTCTGAGCACGCCTTGCGTATGTCAGCTTCCTTCCTCATGACCTTGTCACGGGCGGGATTCCTCACACTGGCTTCCGGCAACTCCCCCTTCTTTATTAGTTTTTTAAAAAAATTAGGTGCAGTTCAGTCGCGAGATTCCGAATGCTCTGCCGAAGAGTCCTGACAACACAAGGAAGCACGATTACAAGGAGCAGGATTATGGCACCCACAGCAGCATAGCTAGAGACAGTAGTCAGAAGAGTTTTTCCAGAAATGAAGTCAGAGAAGGTGTGGAAAAAGTCATTGGCTTCTCCTGCGGCGGTAAAATCTAATCGGGAGTGTTCCAAGGTCTGAATCTGATTATGAAGTTTCCCTAAATCTAAACTAATATCTGAGCTGTTCCAGACACCTAAAATATGATTTTTGACCCTCTCCCATTTAAAATCTGTCTCATTTACTTTCAGGGATGTAACACATATCCACCGGTAATCGGCATGACATGAAAGAGCCAATTTCATTTTCAGACTCTGTAATTCATTCCCAATATGCATTACTGCTTCTTCTAAGGCATCAATCCTTATTTCTAGCTTCCTATCTATAATTTCCTGGGTTGCCAGCGTTAGAGAAACATTTTTGGATACGGTGTCAACATATTGGGCAGTATACACTTGTTGAGACAATGATAATGCCGCCACAGTAACAGAAGTAATTGCGGTTATCAAAGCTGATATTCCCAAAACAAGTAAGCCCACAAACCGTCGTGTTCGCATTAAATCTTGTAGCTGTTGCAGTACAGCTAGGCCATGGTTATCATACCAATACGTGGCTACAGTTACAGGTACCATGAGATAGGGCGGACGTTTTAAAACCATGAAAGAGCAAACTTTATATTGAGGAGTTAAACAGGATGAAAGCATACATTGTTCACAAGACACTACATGGGGTCCACCTGTATAATTCAATTGTATGTTAAGTCTTTCAGAATCATTAGTGAAAAGAAAAACATAAGGAGAGGGTAGACAAGCTAAAATAGAGTAAATAGAGGTATTTTTTGGTCGGATTAAAATAATAGGGGCGGTAGCCGCAAGGGCTCTCCAAATTTCTGGCTGCCAAAAGGTTTTACCTCTAGTTATATAAGACAGCATAGGGGGAACAAATTGGTTATGATGCCGTCTGGTGGCAACTAACGGCCAAGAAATTGAATATTCTTTCCAATTATCCAATCTATTGATAAAGTCATCGTCAGACTCAGGGTCTTGACCTGGATTTGGGTTGCTCCAGTCCTGAATCGCACAATTTCTTCCTCCCGGCATATTGTAATCTACTCTCGAATTATAAATACAAGATTTCCAAATCGGATATCCTGAATGATCATCTATAGTTTTCCAAATAACATCTGAGGGAGCAACATCATCACAATTTGGATATTCTGATGGAGTTTTGAGAGACAAAGACTTATAGGGGCCAAGGACCCCAGGCATACGGGCTCGTAATATCCAAGCAGACCGATCCCCTATAGATGCAAATTTAGAGGTTGGGGAATCTGTCATAACTGCTTTTGTGGAGGCTCCAATGCATCCTGTCTTGGTAAAGAAGTCTCCTGTAAGGCCAGGAGGAAAATTAAAGCAGACAGGAAAATCATCTGCTAGTCCTTTAAAGGTATAATTGAAATTAATAGGGTATTGGTCTTTTGTATAGGAAGTATAAGATCCTCCCAAAAGGCGAGGCTGGTCTGTACTAACTCGTATGGGGTCACTGTTCCAAGTAACAACTTGGAAAGTTGGAGGATCCGGGAGAAACGCCCAATATTTGGTTGGAATGGGAGCAGCGCTTACCTGGCAAGAGAGCAAGGCAAGCATGGCAATAAACACCTTTTCAGGAGAGACTGACGATCCCTGTAGGGTAGCTATCCCCTGTGCCTGGCGACAGAGAGCTTTAATCTGTCCCCAGGTGGGCAAGGAGGCTTGTTGGGTTGACTGAGCTGGGCGTCCTAATGGATTCCTGCGAGGCAAAAAATCAGGGGGTGCAATATCCTGTATCTGAAGTCGTGACATCTGTCCAGTGGGTGGCTCCGATCCGCGCCTATCCGGGATCTCCAATGTCAGCTGTCCTGGGGTCAGCGGCGTTTCCCGTGCTGGCGGAGGGAGCGGGGGAAGAGGGAGTTTCTTCCTTTTTAGAGATCGCGGTGGCGGGGGATTCTGGTATCCGGGGAGCTGAGACATGGCGAATTAGTCTGTCTGGAACCCAAATCGGAGCGTCCGCGTCCTGTGGAAAAACACAAGCATACCCTCGCCCATTGGTTAATAAGGGGTCAGGACCTTTCCATTGTCCGGAAAGAAGGTCCCTCCATTTTACTAATGGTTTTGCATTCAATTGCTCTGGGCACCAATGGCGAAGCATTGCAGTGTTTCCGGATGAATCAGCATTTAAGTTATTTATTACGAAAAGAGCATGTTGCAAAATCTGATGGGGGGAACTATATTTAAATTCCCCTTCTTTTAGTTTTTGAATATGGATTTTCAGTGTTTGATGTGCTCTTTCCACAATGGCTTGTCCTTGTGGGTTATAAGGGATGCCGGTGTTATGTTTAATTTGAAATCTTGTACAGAATTGCTGAAAAGATTTAGAAGTGTAAGCAGGAGCATTATCAGTTTTTAAAGCTTTTGGCAAGCCCAGATAGGAAAAGCATGTAAAAAGATGTTGTATTACATCTTTAACTGCTTCCCCTGTACGAGCAGTGGCAATAATAACATGAGAGAAGGTATCTACAGTTACATGAACAAAAGACAGTTTTCCAAATGAAGAGACATGGGTTACATCCATTTGCCAGAGTGCATTAGGTTTGAGACCGCGAGGGTTAACTCCCAGAGGCAAAGCATTCACGGTAGTAGGACAATGTGAACAAGAACGAACAATCTCTCGGGCAGATTCTCGAGGAATTTGAAACTGGTATCGTAAGGCAGTGGCATTTTGGTGATGAAGTGAGTGAGAAGCTCGAGCTTCTTCAAAAACAGAAGCCACTGAAATCCTGGTTAACGAATCTGCCAATTCATTGAGAGCATTTAAAGGGCCAGGCAGGCCGGAATGAGCCCGAATGTGGCCGATAAAGAACGCCCGATTTCTTTTCCATATTTGCTGCTGCAGTTTAGTTAACAAATGGAAGATAGCAGTTTTGTTTTCAGGCAAAACTGCAGTCTCAATGTGTGGAAACAGCCTGACCACATACTGAGAGTCAGAATAAAGGTTAAATTCTTTCTCCGCAAACATAACAAAGGCCTCAATAACAGCTGTGATTTCAGCCCTTTGAGCTGAAGTTTCTTGTGTTTCCAAAAGTTTTTGATGATCTCTTGTGACTATAGAGGCTCTACCGTTAGCCGATCCATCAGTAAAGACTACCTGAGCATCTGAAATAGGGAACTGTTTACACCGGACAGGAAAAATAACTGGATGGTTAGACATAAAATTTAGTAAAACATGCGAGGGTAAATGATGCAAAATTTGACCACAGTAATTCCCTATGGCAATCTGCCAGTCTTCATCAAACATTAAAAGAGCATCAAGCTGCTCCTTATTATATGGAATTACAATCTCTGATGGCTCTTTACCAAACAATTCAATGCTCCGCTTCCTTCCTTTTAGCATTAATGTGGCAATTAAACCAGGATAAGAAGCCACGACTTTTTTAGCTTGGGTAGGAAGATGGATCCATTCTAAAGGGCCGCGTTGCCACAGAACTCCCGTAGGCGCCGTTGGAGTAGCTAGGCAAAGGAACTGCCACGTCATCGTCAAATCAATTCTTTTTACATAGCTATTTGATAAGGCTGCTTCTACTTTGCCTAGGGCTTCTTGAGCCTCAGCTGTTAATTGTCTTTTTGAGGTTGGATCAGGATCCCCGCGTAAAGTGTTAAAAAGAGGTTTTAATTCGGCAGTGGTTAATTTTAAATATGGTCTAATCCAATTAATATCACCTAAGAGTTTTTGATAATCATTTAAAGTAATAAGATGGTCTTTTCTCAATTGCAGCGGGGTATGAGTCACCGTTTCCGAATTTATGACTCTTCCTAAGTAAGTTATGGGCGGATTGATTTGAATTTTTTCTGGGGCAATTTTTAGGCCTCTGTCTGTCAATGCCTGGGTCAGGTCCTGGAGCACAGTCTGCAGGTGAACTCTATCAGGATGAGCTATTAAAATATCATCCATATAGTGAATCATATACACGTGTTCATATTTAGCCCTAGTATCTTCTAGAGCGGCATTAACAAATTTTTGGCATAAAGTAGGGCTATTTTTCATTCCCTGAGGCAGAACCTTCCACTGAAACCGTAAATAAGGCTGTTTAAGATTTTCTGATGGCAGACTAAAGGCAAATCGCTTTTTATCCTCAGGATTTAAGGGAATAGTGAAAAAACAATCTTGTAAATCAATAACAATTATATTATATCCCTCTGGAACGGCTACTGGGGAAGGGAGCCCAGGCTGTAAGGCCCCCATGTCCTCCATGGTGGCATTAATAGCTCTCAAATCCTGTAAAAGTCGCCATTTACCAGATTTTTTTCTTAATGACAAAAATAGGAGTGTTCCAGGGGCTATTGGAGGGCTCAATATGTCCCAATTCTAATTGTTCAAAGATTAATGCTTTAGCTGCCAATAATTTTTCCTTATGCAGAGGCCACTGTTCTACCCACACCGGATCTTGAGATTTCCATGTGATGGGGTCGGCAGCAAAAACAATGGCCTCAATTATAAATTTGGATATCCCAATCCAGCACGTAGCTTGCGAGGAGTTGGGCAAATTGGCTCAATTATTCCTGTCTGTTGTTTACCCAATCCTTTTGATGGATCATAGCCCATCTGCAACATCTGAGAGGTCACTTTATCATCAGGGCTAAAAAGTAACACTCCCATTTGAGATAGCACGTCCCTCCCCCACAGGGTAAGGGGGAGCGAAGGAACGACATAAGGTTGGAAAGTTCCACGGGTATCCTCAAATTGCCAATCTAAAATTTTTGCACTTTTGGCTATTGTGGGGGCTCTTCCTATCCCCACCAAGTTATTTTCAGTAGTATGTGTGGGCCAGGAGCTGGGCCAGTCTTTTCCTGAAATGCAAGAAACATCTGCTCCTGTGTCTAATAACCCCACAATAGACTTGCCATTAATCAGGATAGTCTTCATAGGACGTTTCTGAGTAATTTCTGTTATCCAAAAAACCATATCACTAGACCCAAATCCTTTATCCTGCCTTTCATTTTGAGTAGCTGTGCGCCCAATTGCAGTGTGGTAAGGCAAAAGCAAAAGTTGGGCTATTCTTTGTCCCTGATGTATTTGGAAAGTTTTAGTTGGGGGTGAAATCATTATCTGGATTTCTCCTGTATAATCTGAGTCAATTACTCCAGGGATGATTGTGAGACCTTGCATAGCTAAGGAACTTCTGCCTAGTATAATTCCTACTAAACCTGTTGGTAATGGGCCTTTAACTCCTGTAGGTATTTTTACAGTGGGGCTATCTGGTGTTAATATTGCTGAGGTGGTGGAACTGAGGTCCAGTCCTGCGCTGCCTGGGGTTGCTCTGATGAGTTCTGCGATGGGACGAAGGGAATGAATGGGTTCAGTGAGGCTGCCCCAATTGTTGTCGGGGCCTGAGGCTGGCCCCTCAATCCGTTTCCCGACTGCTGGTCGGGGCCCAAAAAGGCTCCATTTCTATGGAATTGTGACCTACATTCTTTTGCCCAGTGATATCCTTTTTGACAACGAGGGCAGAGAGATCTAGGGAGATTAGTAGGCACAGCCGGGGAGGGAGAATTCGGCAGAGAAGAACCGGCTGCTTTTTGGGGACAAGCTCGCATAAGGTGCCCTTCCCGTCCGCAAGAGAAGCAGGCCTTGGATAAACCAATATTCTGGCCTGGACTACTGGAATGACTCTTTGACGGGTTATTTCTATTTGTAAAAAAGGACTGTACTGCCTGCTGGTAAGAATTTCCCTTTATGGCTGCAGCTATGGCAACGCCCTGCATCATCGCTGGTCCTACATCTGCACATTGCCTGATATAATCTATTATTTCCCCAGTTTTTTTAATAGGACGTAAAATGGCCTGGCAGGTAGAATTAGCATTTTCAAATGCCAGTTGTTTTATCAATATACTAGCTGCCTCAGTGTTGGAAATTACTCTGTTGACTGCCTCTGCAAGTCTTGATATAAAGTCTTCATATGGCTCTTCTGGTTTTTGTTTAACATTTGAGAAGGAAGAGGTAGATTCTTTCCCTTCAGGCAACAAACGCCAAGCCCCAAGGGCGCAGGCGGTTACTTGATCTAAAGTGGTTTTATCTAATCCCATTTGATCTCTAAGTGTTCCAAAATCATTAGTCCCTGCCAACATATTTTTTATAATATATCTTGGGCCATATTTTTGGTTAGCATCAGCCTGTTTTTGGGCTAGATCTTCATATTCAGTTCTCCAAAGTACATATTGACCTCCAGACAGACAAGCTTTAGCGACTGTCTTCCAGTCATGGGGTGTCATCCATCTGCCCGCTAAAGCTTCCACCAATGATACAGTGTACGGGGCTTTAGGCCCATACAAAGCACAAGCCTGTTTGAGTTCTTTAATCATTTTCATTGGAATGGGTTCCCAGTGGGGGGCTGTTCTCCCACCACTTCCACCAAATATTATGGGGAAACAAGCCTCAAGGTGGGGATCAAGTTCATCATCTGGGATAGAGAAAACTCTTCTTCGGGGAGCTTCTAGTGGAGGCCCCTCACCCTTATAGGGAGGGGGGGGCAAGGGGTGTCCTATGTCACTTTCTTCGTACTTTGGGAATTTTTTATCCGTTCTGTGTTTAGGTCTTACGGATGTTTTATCTGGGGAATCTGGCCTTAAACTCTCAGGTGCATATAATCTGATGGGGGACATTTGTCTTGAGCCTCTGGAAGCAGAAGGCTTAATTAAGGAAATTTCTCTTGAATTTGTGGAAGCAGGTGGTCTGGTTGGGGAAGTTTTTATTAAGCTCTTTGGAGCAGATAATCTAATTGGAGAAGTTTCTCTTAAACTCCTTGGAGCATCTTTATTTAATAAAGACCAGTCCTCATCAGAATGATCTTGACTTACTTCCTCTTCCAAATCTTCCTCATCTGAAAGCTGCTCTTTTTTGTCATCTCTATCTATTACCTTTTCTTGGGCAGTCATTGCAGCTATCATTTGACTCAACTGCCGATAGTTAGGTGTAGCCTCCTTTTCATCACTCTCCTCTTCGATAGATACCTTTTTCTCTGCACTTTCCTCTTTAAGATGTACCTTTTCAGATTCAGGGGCAGGGTCTAGAGCGTCCCTAATTATATTCCATAAGGAAAAGGCGTCAGTAGGCACCTTTTGTGAGCCATGTTCAGCATGGTAAGTTTTTAGTTGTTTTCCTACTCTCTCCCAGGTGTCTAAGTTAACAGTGCCTTCTTCTGGAAACCAGGGACACTGTTCTTGTACAAAGGAAAAAAATGAATGAATATTGGATTTTTTAACTTTAATTCCTCGTTTAGTTAGTAACTGCAAGATTACTCCTGTAAAAAGCTGTCTTTCTTTTGATTCACTGTTACCCATGTCAGAAAATTAAGTCTTATAGAAAAGTCTACCTCAACAAAAAGGTTTTACCTTTGGCGAGGGGGGTTTTGTTTTCAACCCTAAGATAGCAGGTTTCTTTTCAACCTCTAGAGCACCAGGTTTCTCTTAAACCCTTGAACACTTCCCACTCCTCCTCACCCTGTCTATCCTACAGGGGGGTCCGCGGCACCCTGAGTGGGGTCCTAGCCGTCCCGAACACTCAACACTGGGGGAGTACCCGAAAGTACTCCGGGGGGAGTGATTAAGTCACTCCGGGGGGGAGCAACAGAGAGTGCTCCGGGGGGAGCAACAGAGAGTGCTCCGGGGGGAGCTACAGAGAGTGCTCCGGGGGGAGCTTTTGCTCCGAGGAACCTACCTTCGAATAGCCTGTTCCGGGCGCCACTTGCCGGGGTCCAGCCCCGGTGGATCCAGGGAATTCGAAGGGTGGACGGCGTTGGCGTGGAAAGACTTGTTTATTTATTAATATAAGATTAGATTAAGAAACTGTAGTGCAGTAGGAAGATTAAGTGGAGAAAGAGGGCTGAATAGCTTGGTTTACGCGGAAGACCAATAAAATTCCAGACAAGGAATTTGCACCATCTACGTTGGGCCACCGGTGCCCGCTTGAATATCTAAGGGTGCCTCGCCTTAAGCTCCCTTTCTCGCGGATCTTAATAACCAGGGCAAATAAGTAGACCTGGCGAGCCTCCGCGCCCCAGATGGAAATTCAGCCTGAAATTAAAGTAAAGAGCAGAGGGAAGAAAAGGGAGAGAAAAAGAGAGAGAGAGAGAGACAGGGGGGGAGCCAGATTCCCAAGAAACCAGGCCGAGACTAGTCCGAGAAACTGGTCTGAGAATCTGGTCCCGTCCTTTATTGTTCAGAAGGCCTTTTATACTTTTGATAAAACATGGAGATCAATGGGTAACACAAAGTTATGCAGCATTAGCAGTCCAGACTCTTATCAAAACCAGGCTTTTCTCTCTGCATACCTAATTGTATACACAAGTCTTAGGTAATTTACATCATCTTCCAACCAAAAGGGCCAATTAACATTTTACAGCCTTTTTTCTGATAAGGGTTTGTCAACCACAAGACTTATTTGTGTTGATCTTCCCAAGGTCTGGTGCCACTCTCGGAAAGCACTAAAGAAAGTTACATTCTTAGACAGCAAGGATACAGCAACTTATAACAAGTAGAGGGAGTGCAGTGATTTATAGCAAAAGAGAAGCAATTAACTCAAAAGTCTAGTGTTGCTAACATCAAAACTACTATGTATCTTTTTCTACATCCTGCTTACATTAACATCCTTCCAGGTGCCTAAAAGATAAAGAATAAGGAGGTCTGGCAGCAATCCTTGAGTCAACAGTGAAAACCCTCTACCAATATAATTTTTAACTCTTTAGAAAAGGCTCTGTATCTTTAAGATGCTTTTAAGCTTTGTGCCTCCCGCGGTTGGGGGGCTGTAAGCAATTCACAAGCTGTAAGCTTTGTGCCTCTCGCGGTTGGGGGGCTGTAAGCAATTCACAAGCTGTAAGAGGTCTGGGGAACCTGTTAGGCAGACTAGAGAGCTATCAGAGGGGTTTAACTGAAACATCCCTTTCAAATGCAGAAGACTAAAACCCTGAATTGACTTTTTTCCAGAGAATATCAGAAAAGTGGAAAAGCAGAGCACAAAAGCCAGCAGATTTTTGCTGGGGTACATGCTTAGGAATATCCAGAGGGGTCCCTGAAGTCTGAGCACGCCTTGCGTATGTCAGCTTCCTTCCTCATGACCTTGTCACGGGCGGGATTCCTCACACTGGCTTCCGGCAGGGTATGGTGGTGAACTTCTTGAGTTGCAGCAAGGCTGTGAAAGACCCTTTCGAAGTTCCAGAGGTAAGGTGTCATTAGTCTCCAGACGCCTCATCGGAAATAGGCCTCATCTCGCCTGGAAGGGAGAACTTCCTGGATTTTCTCGAGTTGCGGCAGGTGTTCTCGAGTTACGACGGGGACCTCAGGGACCCGCCCTGGTGGCCTCAGGAGAGGCCAGTCCCTATGCGAGTTGCTAGGGGGCCTCTCGGGATTCCTCTCCCGTCGATACCGGGGCCAAAAACCTTGTGTGGAGTCAGGGCCGGAACCGAGGATTCCTCTCAGGGGCTGACATGGATCTTTGGGTACTTCTGGAGTCTCCCCAGGGGAGTCAGGCCTCGTCTCGAGTGGGGGCATGCACGTGCACTTTCCTTCCAGGCTGTAGCAGCAATGTCACGCTACCTGTCGCGTGGATCAAATGATCTGTGGTTTTCCCTCGAGGCTTTCCCACAGGGCTGTCCCACGTGCCACCGTGGTGTGAGTCGATCCTCGGCGTGAAAGATGAGCCAGTGCAGGGCAAAGAGGTTCCTCTGGAATGGACTGAGACATCTGGGGGACTCTTGGAATGGTGGTACGACCATGGAGTTCCTCTCGCCTTTCCTGTTGAGAGTGCCTCCTCTTGAGATGCGACGGGAACGCCGGGAATATTTTCCCGTTGAAAGCAGGGAAAGGATCCCTCATCTCGAGCTACGAGGGGGAAACGGGGCTCCTCTGGATGTGGGCGGGACCATCGTGCTTTCTCTCGAGTGGAGACGGGTATGGCGGTGAACTTCTTGAGTTGCAGCAAGGGTGTGAAAGACCCTTTCGAAGTTCCAGAGGTTAGGTGTCATTAGTCTCCAGACGCCTCATCGGAAATAGGCCTCATCTCGCCTGGAAGGGAGAACTTCCATGATTTTCTCGAGTTGCGGCAGGTGTTCTCGAATTACGACGGGGACCTCAGGGACCCGCCCTGTTGGCCTCAGGAGAGGCCAGTCCCTATGCGTGTTGCTAGGGGGCCCCTCGGGATTCCTCTCCTGTCGATACCGGGGCCAAAAACCTTCTGTGGAGACAGGGCTGGAACCGAGGATTCCTCTCAGGGACTGATATGGATCTTTGGGTACTTCTGGAGTCTCGCTAGGGGAGACAGGCCTCGTCTCGTGTGGGGGCATGCACGTGCACTTTCCTTCCAGGCTGTAGCAGCAATGTCACGCTTCACGTCGCGTGGATCAAAGGATCTGTGGTTTTCCCTCGAGGCTTTCCCTCGAGGCTTTCCCACAGGGCTGTACCACGTGACACCGTGGTGTGAGACGATTCTCGGCGTGAAAAATGAGCCAGTGCAGGGCAAAGAGGTTCCTCTGGAATGGACTGAGACATCTGGGGGACTCTTGGAATGGTGGTACGACCATGGAGTTCCTCTCGCCTTTCCTGTTGAGAGTGCCTCCTCTTGAGATGCGACGGGAACGCCGGGAATTCTTTCCCGTTGAAAGGAGGGAAAGAATCCCTCATCTCGAGCTACGAGGGGGAAACGGGGCTCCTCTGGATGTGGGCGGGACCATCGTGATTTCTCTCGAGTAGAGACGGGTATGGCGGTGAACTTCTTGAGTTGCAGCAAGGGTGTGAAAGACCCTTTCGAAGTTCCAGAGGTTAGGTGTCATTAGTCTCCAGACGCCTCATCGGAAATAGGCCTCATCTCGCCTGGAAGGGAGAACTTCCTGGATTTTCTCGAGTTGCGGCAGGTGTTCTCGAGTTACGACGGGGACCTCAGGGACCCGCCCTGGTGGCCTCAGGAGAGGCCAGTCCCCATGCGAGTTGCTAGGGGGCCTCTCGGGATTCCTCTCCCGTCGATACCGGGGCCAAAAAGCTTGTGTGGAGTCAGGGCCGGAACCGAGGATTCCTCTCAGGGGCTGACATGGATCTTTGGGTACTTCTGGAGTCTCCCCAGGGGAGTCAGGCCTCGTCTCGAGTGGGAGCATGCACGTGCGCTTTCCTTCCAGGCTGTAGCAGCAATGTCACGCTTCCCGTCGCGTGGATCAAAGGATCTGTGGTTTTCCCTCGAGGCTTTCCCTCGAGGCTTTCCCACAGGGCTGTCCCACGTGCCACCGTGTTGTGAGTCGATCCTCGGCTTGAAAGATGAGCCAGTGCAGGGCAAAGAGGTTCCTCTGGAATGGACTGAGACATCTGGGGGACTCTTGGAATGGTGGTACGACCATGGAGTTCCTCTCGCCTTTCCTGTTGAGAGTGCCTCCTCTTGAGATGCGACGGGAACGCCGGGAATACTTTCCCGTTGAAAGCAGGGAAAGGATCCCTCATCTCGAGCTACGAGGGGGAAACGGGGCTCCTTTGGATGTGGGCGGGACCATCGTGCTTCCTCTCGAGTGGAGACGGGTATGGCGGTGAACTTCTTGAGTTGCAGCAAGGGTGTGAAAGACCCTTTCGAAGTTCCAGAGGTTAGGTGTCATTAGTCTCCAGACGCCTCATCGGAAATAGGCCTCATCTCGCCTGGAAGGGAGAACTTCCTGGATTTTCTCGAGTTGCGGCTGGTGTTCTCGAGTTACGACGGGGACCTCAGGGACCCGCCCTGGTGGCCTCAGGAGAGGCCAGTCCCCATGCGAGTTGCTAGGGGGCCTCTCGGGATTCCTCTCCCGTCGATACCGGGGCCAAAAACCTTGTGTGGAGTCAGGGCCGGAACCGAGGATTCCTCTCAGGGGCTGATATGGATCTTTGGGTACTTCTGGAGTCTCCACAGGGGAGTCAGGCCTCGTCTCGAGTGGGGGCATGCACGTGCGCTTTCCTTCCAGGCTGTAGCAGCAATGTCACGCTTCCCTTCGCGTGGATCAAAGGATCTGTGGTTTCCCTCGAGGCTTTCCCTCGAGGCTCTCCCACAGGGCTGTCCCACGTGCCACCGTGGTGTGAGTCGATCCTGGCGTGAAAGATGAGCCAGTGCAGGGTACAGAGGTTCCGCTGGAATGGACTGAGACATCTGGGGGACTCTTGGAATGGTGGTACGACCATGGAGTTCCTCTCGCCTTTCCTGTTGAGAGTGCCTCCTTTTGAGATGCGACGGGAACGCCGGGAATTCTTTCCCGTTGAAAGCAGGGAAAGGATCGCTCATCTCGAGCTACGAGGGGGAAACGGGGCTCCTCTGGATGTGGGCGGGACCATCGTGCTTCCTCTCGAGTGGAGACGGGTATGGCGGTGAACTTCTTGAGTTGCAGCAAGGGTGTGAAAGACCCTTTCGAAGTTCGAGAGGTTAGGTGTCATTAGTCTCCAGACGCCTCATCGGAAATAGGCCTCATCTCGCCTGGAAGGGAGAACTTCCTGGATTTTCTCGAGTTGCGGCAGGTGCTCTCGAGTTACGACGGGGACCTCAGGGACGCGCCCTGGTGGCCTCAGGAGAGGCCAGTCCCCATGCGAGATGCTAGGGGGCCTCTCGGGATTCCTCTCCCGTCGATACCGGGGCCAAAAACTTTGTGTGGAGTCAGGTCCGGAAACGAGGATTCCTCTCAGGGGCTTACATGGATCTTTGGGTACTTCTGGAGTCTCCACAGGGGAGTCAGGCCTCGTCTCGAGTCGGGGCATGCACGTGCGCTTTCCTTCCAGGCTGTAGCAGCAATGTCACGCTTCCCGTCGCGTGGATCAAAGGATCTGTGGTTTTCCCTCGAGGCTTTCCCACAGGGCTGTCGCACGTGCCACCGTGGTGTGAATCGATCCTCGGCGTGAAAGATGAGCCAGTGCAGGGAAAAGAGGTTCCTCTGGAATGGACTGAGACATCTGGGGGACTCTTGGAATGGTGGTACGACCATGGAGTTCCTCTCGCCTTTCCTGTTGAGAGTGCCTCCTCTTGAGATGCGACGGGAACGCCGGGAATTCTTTCCCGTTGAAAGCAGGGAAAGGATCCCTCATCTCGAGCTACGAGGGGGAAACGGGGCTCCTCTGGATGTGGGCGGGACCATCGTGCTTCCTCTCGAGTCGAGACGGGTATGGCGGTGAACTTCTTGAGTTGCAGCAAGGGTGTGAAAGACCCTTTCGAAGTTCCAGAGGTTAGGTGTCATTAGTCTCCAGACGCCTCATCGGAAATAGGCCTAATCTCGCCTGGAAGGGCGAACTTCCTGGATTTTCTCGAGTTGCGGCAGCTGTTCTGGAGTTACGACGGGGACCTCAGGGACCCGCACTGGTGGCCTCAGGAGAGGCCAGTCCCCATGCGAGTTGCTAGGGGGCCTCTCGGGATTCCTCTCCCGTCGATACCGGGGCCAAAAACCTTGTGTGGAGTCAGGGCCGGAACCGAGGATTCCTCTCAGGGGCTGACATGGATCTTTGGGTACTTCTGGAGTCTCCACAGGGGAGTCAGGCCTCGTCTCGAGTGGGGGCATGCACGTGCGCCTTCCTTCCAGGCTGTAGCAGCAATGTCACGCTTCCCTTCGCGTGGATCAAAGGATCTGTGGTTTTCCCTCGAGGCTTTCCATCGAGGCTTTCCCACAGGGCTGTCCCACGTGCCACCGTGGTGTGAGTCGATCCTGGCGTGAAAGATGAGCCAGTGCAGGGCAAAGAGGTTCCGCTGGAATGGACTGAGACATCTGGGGGACTCTTGGAATGGTGGTACGACCATGGAGTTCCTCTCGCCTTTCCTGTTGAGAATGCCTCCTTTTGAGATGCGACGGGAACGCCGGGAATTCTTTCCCGTTGAAAGCAGGGATAGGATCCCTCATCTCGAGCTACGAGGGGGAAACGGGGCTCCTCTGGATGTGGGCGGGACCATCGTGCTTCCTCTCGAGTGGAGACGGGTATGGCGGTGAACTTCTTGAGTTGCAGCAAGGGTGTGAAAGACCCTTTCGAAGTTCCAGAGGTTAGGTGTCATTAGTCTCCAGACGCCTCATCGGAAATAGGCCTCATCTCGCCTGGAAGGGAGAACTTCCTGGATTTTCTCGAGTTGCGGCAGGTGTTCTCGAGTTACGACGGGGACCTCAGGGACCCGCCCTGGTGGCCTCAGGAGAGGCCAGTCCCCATGCGAGTTGCTAGGGGGCCTCTCGGGATTCCTCTCCCGTCGATACCGGGGCCAAAAACCTTGTGTGGAGTCAGGGCCGGAACCGAGGATTCCTCTCAGGGGCTGACATGGATCTTTGGGTACTTCTGGAGTCTCCACAGGGGAGTCAGGCCTCGTCTCGAGTCGGGGCATGCACGTGCGCTTTCCTTCCAGGCTGTAGCAGCAATGTCACGCTTCCCTTCGCGTGGATCAAAGGATCTGTGGTTTCCCTCGAGGCTTTCCCTCGAGGCTTTCCCACAGGGCTGTCCCACGTGCCACCGTGGTGTGAGTCGATCCTGGCGTGAAAGATGAGCCAGTGCAGGGCAAAGAGGTTCCGCTGGAATGGACTGAGACATCTGGGGGACTCTTGGAATGGTGGTACGACCATGGAGTTCCTCTCGCCTTTCCTGTTGAGAATGCCTCCTTTTGAGATGCGACGGGAACGCCGGGAATTCTTTCCCGTTGAAAGCAGGGAAAGGATCCCTCATCTCGAGCTACGAGGGGGAAACGGGGCTCCTCTGGATGTGGGCGGGACCATCGTGCTTCCTCTCGAGTGGAGACGGGTATGGCGGTGAACTTCTTGAGTTGCAGCAAAGGTGTGAAAGACCCTTTCGAAGTTCCAGAGGTTAGGTGTCATTAGTCTCCAGACGCCTCATCGGAAATAGGCCTCATCTCGCCTGGAAGGGAGAACTTCCTGGATTTTCTCGAGTTGCGGCAGGTGTTCTCGAGTTACGACGGGGACCTCAGGGACCCGCCCTGGTGGCCTCAGGAGAGGCCAGTCCCCATGCGAGTTGCTAGGGGGCCTCTCGGGATTCCTCTCCCGTCGATACCGGGGCCAAAAACCTTGTGTGGAGTCAGGGCCGGAACCGAGGATTCCTCTCAGGGGCTGATATGGATCTTTGGGTACTTCTGGAGTCTCCACAGGGGAGTCAGGCCTCGTCTCGAGTGGGGGCATGCACGTGCGCTTTCCTTCCAGGCTGTAGCAGCAATGTCACGCTTCCCTTCGCGTGGATCAAAGGATCTGTGGTTTCCCTCGAGGCTTTCCCTCGAGGCTCTCCCACAGGGCTGTCCCACGTGCCACCGTGGTGTGAGTCGATCCTGGCGTGAAAGATGAGCCAGTGCAGGGTACAGAGGTTCCGCTGGAATGGACTGAGACATCTGGGGGACTCTTGGAATGGTGGTACGACCATGGAGTTCCTCTCGCCTTTCCTGTTGAGAGTGCCTCCTTTTGAGATGCGACGGGAACGCCGGGAATTCTTTCCCGTTGAAAGCAGGGAAAGGATCGCTCATCTCGAGCTACGAGGGGGAAACGGGGCTCCTCTGGATGTGGGCGGGACCATCGTGCTTCCTCTCGAGTGGAGACGGGTATGGCGGTGAACTTCTTGAGTTGCAGCAAGGGTGTGAAAGACCCTTTCGAAGTTCGAGAGGTTAGGTGTCATTAGTCTCCAGACGCCTCATCGGAAATAGGCCTCATCTCGCCTGGAAGGGAGAACTTCCTGGATTTTCTCGAGTTGCGGCAGGTGCTCTCGAGTTACGACGGGGACCTCAGGGACGCGCCCTGGTGGCCTCAGGAGAGGCCAGTCCCCATGCGAGATGCTAGGGGGCCTCTCGGGATTCCTCTCCCGTCGATACCGGGGCCAAAAACTTTGTGTGGAGTCAGGTCCGGAAACGAGGATTCCTCTCAGGGGCTTACATGGATCTTTGGGTACTTCTGGAGTCTCCACAGGGGAGTCAGGCCTCGTCTCGAGTCGGGGCATGCACGTGCGCTTTCCTTCCAGGCTGTAGCAGCAATGTCACGCTTCCCGTCGCGTGGATCAAAGGATCTGTGGTTTTCCCTCGAGGCTTTCCCACAGGGCTGTCGCACGTGCCACCGTGGTGTGAATCGATCCTCGGCGTGAAAGATGAGCCAGTGCAGGGAAAAGAGGTTCCTCTGGAATGGACTGAGACATCTGGGGGACTCTTGGAATGGTGGTACGACCATGGAGTTCCTCTCGCCTTTCCTGTTGAGAGTGCCTCCTCTTGAGATACGACGGGAACGCCGGGAATTCTTTCCCGTTGAAAGCAGGGAAAGGATCCCACATCTCGAGCTACGATGGGGAAACGGGGCTCCTCTGGATGTGGGCGGGACCATCGTGTTTCCTCTCGAGTGGAGACGGGTATGGCGGTGAACTTCTTGAGTTGCAGCAAGGGTGTGAAAGACCCTTCCGAAGTTCCAGAGGTTTGGTGTCATTAGTCTCCAGATGCCTCATCGGAAATAGGCCTCATCTCGCCTGGAATGGTGAACTTCCTGGATTTTCTCGAGATGCGGCAGGTGTTCTCGAGTTACGACGGGGACCTCAGGGACCCGCCCTGGTGGCCTCAGGAGAGGCCAGTCCCCATGCGAGTTGCTAGGGGGCCTCTCGGGATTCCTCTCCCGTCGATACCGGGGCCAAAAACCTTGTGTGGAGTCAGGGCCGGAACCGAGGATTCCTCTCAGAGGCTGACATGGATCTTTGGGTACTTCTGGAGTCTCCCCAGGGGAGTCAGGCCTCGTCTCGAGTGGGGGCATGCACGTGTGATTTCCTTCCAGGCTGTAGCAGCTATGTCACGCTTCCCGTCGCGTGGATCAAAGGATCTGTTTTTTTCCCTCGAGGCTTTCCCACAGGGCTGTCCCACGTGCCACCGTGGTGTGAGTCGATCCTCGGCGTGAAAGATGAGCCAGTGCAGGGCAAAGAGGTTCCTCTGGAATGGACTGAGACATCTGGGGGACTCTTGGAATGGTGGTACGACCATGGAGTTCCTCTCGCCTTTCCTGTTGAGAGTGCCTCCTCTTGAGATGCGACGGGAACGCCGGGAATTCTTTCCCGTTGAAAGCAGGGAAAGGATCCCTCATCTCGAGCTACGAGGGGGAAACGGGGCTCCTCTGGATGTGGGCGGGACCATCGTGCTTCCTCTCGAGTCGAGACGGGTATGGCGGTGAACTTCTTGAGTTGCAGCAAGGGTGTGAAAGACCCTTTCGAAGTTCCAGAGGTTAGGTGTCATTAGTCTCCAGACGCCTCATCGGAAATAGGCCTAATCTCGCCTGGAAGGGCGAACTTCCTGGATTTTCTCGAGTTGCGGCAGCTGTTCTGGAGTTACGACGGGGACCTCAGGGACCCGCACTGGTGGCCTCAGGAGAGGCCAGTCCCCATGCGAGTTGCTAGGGGGCCTCTCGGGATTCCTCTCCCGTCGATACCGGGGCCAAAAACCTTGTGTGGAGTCAGGGCCGGAACCGAGGATTCCTCTCAGGGGCTGACATGGATCTTTGGGTACTTCTGGAGTCTCCACAGGGGAGTCAGGCCTCGTCTCGAGTGGGGGCATGCACGTGCGCCTTCCTTCCTGGCTGTAGCAGCAATGTCACGCTTCCCTTCGCGTGGATCAAAGGATCTGTGGTTTTCCCTCGAGGCTTTCCATCGAGGCTTTCCCACAGGGCTGTCCCACGTGCCACCGTGGTGTGAGTCGATCCTGGCGTGAAAGATGAGCCAGTGCAGGGCAAAGAGGTTCCGCTGGAATGGACTGAGACATCTGGGGGACTCTTGGAATGGTGGTACGACCATGGAGTTCCTCTCGCCTTTCCTGTTGAGAATGCCTCCTTTTGAGATGCGACGGGAACGCCGGGAATTCTTTCCCGTTGAAAGCAGGGAAAGGATCCCTCATCTCGAGCTACGAGGGGGAAACGGGGCTCCTCTGGATGTGGGCGGGACCATCGTGCTTCCTCTCGAGTGGAGACGGGTATGGCGGTGAACTTCTTGAGTTGCAGCAAGGGTGTGAAAGACCCTTTCGAAGTTCCAGAGGTTAGGTGTCATTAGTCTCCAGACGCCTCATCGGAAATAGGCCTCATCTCGCCTGGAAGGGAGAACTTCCTGGATTTTCTCGAGTTGCGGCAGGTGTTCTCGAGTTACGACGGGGACCTCAGGGACCCGCCCTGGTGGCCTCAGGAGAGGCCAGTCCCCATGCGAGTTGCTAGGGGGCCTCTCGGGATTCCTCTCCCGTCGATACCGGGGCCAAAAACCTTGTGTGGAGTCAGGGCCGGAACCGAGGATTCCTCTCAGGGGCTGACATGGATCTTTGGGTACTTCTGGAGTCTCCACAGGGGAGTCAGGCCTCGTCTCGAGTCGGGGCATGCACGTGCGCTTTCCTTCCAGGCTGTAGCAGCAATGTCACGCTTCCCTTCGCGTGGATCAAAGGATCTGTGGTTTCCCTCGAGGTTTTCCCTCGAGGCTTTCCCACAGGGCTGTCCCACGTGCCACCGTGGTGTGAGTCGATCCTGGCGTGAAAGATGAGCCAGTGCAGGGCAAAGAGGTTCCGCTGGAATGGACTGAGACATCTGGGGGACTCTTGGAATGGTGGTACGACCATGGAGTTCCTCTCGCCTTTCCTGTTGAGAGTGCCTCCTTTTGAGATGCGACGGGAACGCCGGGAATTCTTTCCCGTTGAAAGCAGGGAAAGGATCGCTCATCTCGAGCTACGAGGGGGAAACGGGGCTCCTCTGGATGTGGGCGGGACCATCGTGCTTCCTCTCGAGTGGAGACGGGTATGGCGGTGAACTTCTTGAGTTGCAGCAAGGGTGTGAAAGACCCTTTCGAAGTTCCAGAGGTTAGGTGTCATTAGTCTCCAGACGCCTCATCGGAAATAGGCCTCATCTCGCCTGGAAGGGAGAACTTCCTGGATTTTCTCGAGTTGCGGCAGGTGCTCTCGAGTTACGACGGGGACCTCAGGGACCCGCCCTGGTGGCCTCAGGAGAGGCCAGTCCCCATGCGAGATGCTAGGGGGCCTCTCGGGATTCCTCTCCCGTCGATACCGGGGCCAAAAACTTTGTGTGGAGTCAGGTCCGGAAACGAGGATTCCTCTCAGGGGCTTACATGGATCTTTGGGTACTTCTGGAGTCTCCCCAGGGGAGTCAGGCCTCGTCTCGAGTCGGGGCATGCACGTGCGCTTTCCTTCCAGGCTGTAGCAGCAATGTCACGCTTCCCGTCGCGTGGATCAAAGGATCTGTGGTTTTGCCTCGAGGCTTTCCCACAGGGCTGTCGCACGTGCCACCGTGGTGTGAATCGATCCTCGGCGTGAAAGATGAGCCAGTGCAGGGCAAAGAGGTTCCTCTGGAATGGACTGAGACATCTGGGGGACTCTTGGAATGGTGGTACGACCATGGAGTTCCTCTCGCCTTTCCTGTTGAGAGTGCCTCCTCTTGAGATGCGAGGGGAACGCAGGAATTCTTTCCCGTTGAAAGCAGGGAAAGGATCCCTCATCTCGAGCTACGATGGGGAAACGGGGCTCCTCTGGATGTGGGCGGGACCATCGTGTTTCCTCTCGAGTGGAGACGGGTATGGCGGTGAACTTCCTGAGTTGCAGCAAGGGTGTGAAAGTCCCTTCCGAAGTTCCAGAGGTTTGGTGTCATTAGTCTCCAGATGCCTCATCGGAAATAGGCCTCATCTTGCCTGGAATGGTGAACTTCCTGGATTTTCTCGAGTTGCGGCAGGTGTTCTCGAGTTACGACGGGGACCTCAGGGACCCGCCCTGGTGGCCTCAGGAGAGGCCAGTCCCCATGCGAGTTGCTAGGGGGCCTCTCGGGATTCCTCTCCCGTCGATACCGGGGCCAAAAACCTTGTGTGGAGTCAGGGTCGGAACCGAGGATTCCTCTCAGAGGCTGACATGGATCTTTGGGTACTTCTGGAGTCTCCCCAGGGGAGTCAGGCCTCGTCTCGAGTGGGGGCATGCACGTGCGCTTTCCTTCCAGGCTGTAGCAGCAATGTTACGCTTCCCTTCGCGTGGATCAAAGGATCTGTGGTTTTCCCTCGAGGCTTTCCCTCGAGGCTTTCCCACAGGGCTGTCCCACGTGCCACCGTGGTGTGAGTCGATCCTGGCGTGAAAGATGAGCCAGTGCAGGGCAAAGAGGTTCCTCTGGAATGGACTGAGACATCTGCG
Source organism: Capricornis sumatraensis (assembly GCF_032405125.1). Classification (NCBI taxonomy): domain Eukaryota; kingdom Metazoa; phylum Chordata; class Mammalia; order Artiodactyla; family Bovidae; genus Capricornis; species Capricornis sumatraensis. The sequence continues at coordinate 4,345,253 of NC_091080.1, read as the reverse complement.
GGACTCTTGGAATGGTGGTACGACCATGGAGTTCCTCTCGCCTTTCCTGTTGAGAGTGCCTCCTCTTGAGATGCGACGGGAACGCCGGGAATTCTTTCCCGTTGAAAGCAGGGAAAGGATCCCTCATCTCGAGCTACGAGGGGGAAACGGGGCTCCTCTGGATGTGGGCGGGACCATCGTGCTTCCTCTCGAGTGGAGACGGGTATGGCGGTTAACTTCTTGAGTTGCAGCAAGGGTGTGAAAGACCCTTTCGAAGTTCCAGAGGTTAGGTCTCATTAGTCTCCAGACGCCTCATCGGAAATAGGCCTCATCTCGCCTGGAAGGGAGAACTTCCTGGATTTTCTCGAGTTGCGGCAGGTGTTCTCGAGTTACGACGGGGACCTCAGGGACCCGCCCTGGTGGCCTCAGGAGAGGCCAGTCCCCATGCGAGTTGCTAGGGGGCCTCTCGGGATTCCTCTCCCGTCGATACCGGGGCCAAAAACCTTGTGTGGAGTCAGGGCCGGAACCGAGGATTCCTCTCAGGGGCTGACATGGATCTTTGGGTACTTCTGGAGTCTCCCCAGGGGAGTCAGGCCTCGTCTCGAGTGGGGGCATGCACGTGCGCGTTCCTTCCAGGCTGTAGCAGCAATGTCACGATTCCCGTCGCGTGCATCAAAGGATCTGTGGTTTTCCCTCGAGGCTTTCCCACAGGGCTGTCGCACGTGCCACTGTTGTGTGAGTCGATCCTCGGCGTGAAAGATGAGCCAGTGCAGGGCAAAGAGGTTCCTCTGGAATGGACTGAGACATCTGGGGGACTCTTGGAATGGTGGTACGACCATGGAGTTCCTCTCTCCTTTCCTGTTGAGAGTGCCTCCTCTTGAGATGCGACGGGAACGCCGGGAATTCTTTCCCGTTGAAAGCAGGGAAAGGATCCCTCATCTTGATCTACGAGGGGAAAACGGGGCTCCTCTGGATGTGGGCGGGACCATCGTGCTTCCTCTCGAGTGGAGACGGGTATGGCGGTGAACTTCTTGAGTTGCAGCAAGGGTGTGAAAGACCCTTTCGAAGTTCCAGAGGTTAGGTGTCATTAGTCTCCAGACGCCTCATCGGAAATAGGCCTCATCTCGCCTGGAAGGGAGAACTTCCTGGATTTTCTCGAGTTGCGGCAGGTGTTCTCGAGTTACGACGGGGACCTCAGGGACCCGCCCTGGTGGCCTCAGGAGAGGCCAGTCCCCATGCGAGTTGCTAGGGGGCCTCTCGGGATTCCTCTCCCGTCGATACCGGGGCCAAAAACCTTGTGTGGAGTCAGGGCCGGAACCGAGGATTCCTCTCAGGGGCTGTCATGGATCTTTGGGTACTTCTGGAGTCTCCCCAGGGGAGTCAGGCCTCGTCTCGAGTGGGGGCATGCACGTGCGCTTTCCTTTCAGGCTGTAGCAGCAATGTCACGCTTCCCGTCGCGTGGATCAAAGGATCTGTGGTTTTCCCTCGAGGCTTTCCCACAGGGCTGTCCCACGTGCCACCGTGGTGTGAGTCGATCCTCGGCGTGAAAGATGAGCCAGTGCAGGGCAAAGAGGTTCCTCTGGAATGGACTGAGACTTCTGGGGGACTCTTAGAATGGTGGTACGACCATGGAGTTCCTCTCGCCTTTCCTGTTGAGAGTGCCTCCTCTTGAGATGCGACGGGAACGCCGGGAATTCTTTCCCGTTGAAAGCAGGGAAAGGATCCCTCATCTCGAGCTACGAGGGGGAAACGGGGATCCTCTGGATGTGGGCGGGACCATCGTGCTTCCTCTCCAGTGGAGACGGGTATGGCGGTGAACTTCTTGAGTCGCAGCAAGGGTGTGAAAGACCCTTTCGAAGTTCCAGAGGTTAGGTGTCATTAGTCTCCAGACGCCTCATCGGAAATACGCCTCATCTCGCCTGGAAGGGAGAACTTCCTGGATTTTCTCGAGTTGCGGCAGGTGCTCTCGAGTTACGACGGGAACCTCAGGGACCCGCTCTGGTGGCCTCAGGAGAGGCCTGTCCCCATGCGAGTTGCTAGGGGGCCTCTCGGGATTCCTCTCCCGTCGATACCGGGGCCAAAAACTTTGTGTGGAGTCAGGGCCGGAAACGAGGATTCCTCTCAGGGGCTGACATGTATCTTTGGGTACTTCTGGAGTCTCCCCAGGGGAGTCAGGCCTCGTCTCGAGTGGGGGCATGCACGTGCGCTTTCCTTCCAGGCTGTAGCAGCAATGTCACGCTTCCCGTGGCGTGGATCAAAGGATCTGTGATTTTCCCTCGAGGCATTCCCTCGAGGCTTTCCCACAGGGCTGTCCCACGTGCCACCGTGGTGTGAGTCGATCCTCGGCGTGAAAGATGAGCCAGTGCAGGGCAAAGAGGTTCCTCTGGAATGGACTGAGACATCTGGGGGACTCTTGGAATGGTGGTACGACCATGGAGTTCCTCTCGCCTTTCCTGTTGAGAGTTCCTCCTCTTGAGATGCGACGGGAACACCGGGAATTCTTTCCCGTTGAAAGCAGGGAAAGGATCCCTCATCTCGTGCTACGAGGGGGAAACGGGGCTCCGCTGGATGTGGGCGGGACCATCGTGCTTCCTCTCGAGTGGAGACGGGTATGGCGGTGAATTTCTTGAGTTTCAGCAAGGGTGTGAAAGACCCTTTCGAAGTTCCAGAGGTTAGGTGTCATTAATCTCCAGACGCCTCATCGGAAATAGGCCTCATCTCGCCTGGAAAGGAGAACTTCCTGGATTTTCTCGAGTTGCGGCAGGTGTTCTCGAGTTACGACGGGGACCTCAGGGACCCGCCCTGGTGGCCTCAGGAGAGGCCAGTCCCCATGCGAGTTGCTAGGGGGCCTCTCGGGATTCCTCTCCCGTCGATACCGGGGCCAAAAACCTTGTGTGGAGTCAGGGCCGGAACCGAGGATTCCTCTCAGGGGCTGACATGGATCTTTGGGTACTTCTGGAGTCTCCCCAGGGGAGTCAGGCCTCGTCTCGAGTGGGGGCATGCACGTGCGCTTTCCTTCCAAGCTGTAGCAGCAATGTCACGCTTCCCGTCGCGTGGATCAAAGGATCTGTGGTTTTCCCTCGAGGCTTTCCCACAGGGCTGTCCCACGTGCCACCGTGGTGTGAGTCGATCCTCGGCGTGAAAGATGAGCCAGTGCAGGGCAAAGAGGTTCCTCTGGAATGGACTGAGACATCTGGGGGACTCTTGGAATGGTGGTACGACCATGGAGTTCCTCTCGCCTTTCCTGTTGAGAGTGCCTCCTCTTGAGATGCGACGGGAACGCCGGCAATTCTTTCCGGTGGAAAGCAGGGAAAGGATCCCTCATCTCGAGATACGAGGGGGTCACGGGGCTCCTCTGGATCTGGGCGGGACCATCGTGCTTCCCTTCGAGTGGAGACGGGTATGGCGGTGAACTTCTTGAGTTGCAGCAAGGGTGTGAAAGACCCTTTCGAAGTTCCAGAGGTTAGGTGTCATTAGTCTCCAGATGCCTCATCGGAAATAGGCCTCATCTCGCCTGGAAGGGAGAACTTCCTCGATATTCTCGAGTTGCGGCAGGTGTTCTCGAGTTACGACGGGGACCTCAGGGACCCGCCCTGGTGGCCTCAGGAGAGGCCAGTCCCCATGCGAGTTGCTAGGGGGCCTCTCGGGATTCCTCTCCCGTGGATACCGGGGTCAAAAACCTTGTGTGGAGTCAGGGCCGGAACCGAGGATTCCTCTCATGGGTGACATGGATCTTTGGGTACTTCTGGAGTCTCCCCAGGGGAGTCAGGCCTCGTCTCGAGTGGGGGCATGCACGTGCGCTTTCCTTCCAGGCTGTAGCAGCAATGTCACGCTTCCCGTCGCGTGGATCAAAGGATCTGTGGTTTTCCCTCGAGGCTTTCCCTCGAGGCTTTCCCACAGGGCTGTCCCACGTGCCACCGTGGTGTGAGTCGATCCTAGGCGTGAAAGATGAGCCAGTGCAGGGCAAAGAGGTTCCTCTGGAATGGACTGAGACATCTGGGGGACTCTTGGAATGATGGTACGACCATGGAGTTCCTCTCGCCTTTCCTGTTGAGAGTGCCTCCTCTTGAGATGCGACGCGAACGCCGGGAATTTTTTCCCGTTGAATGCAGGGAAAGGATCCCTCATCTCGAGCTACGAGGGGGAAACGGGGCTCCTCTGGATGTGGGCGGGACCGTCGTGCTTCCTCTCGAGTGGAGACGGGTATGGCGGTGAACTTCTTGAGTTGCAGCAAGGGTGTGAAAGACCCTTTCGAAGTTCCAGAGGTTAGGTGTCATTAGTCTCCAGACGCCTCATCGGAAATAGGCCTCATCTCGCCTGGAAGGGAGAACTTCCTGGATTTTCTCGAGTTGCGGCAGGTGTTCTCGAGTTACGACGGGGACCTCAGGGACCCGCCCTGATGGCCTCAGGAGAGGCCAGGCCCATGCGAGTTGCTAGGGGGCCTCTCGGGATTCCTCTCCCGTGGATACCGGGGCCAAAAACCTTGTGTGGATTCAGGGCCGGAACCGAGGATTTCTCTCAGGGGTGACATGGATCTTTGGGTACTTCTGGAGTCTCCCCAGGGGAGTCAGGCCTCGTCTCGAGTGGGGGCATGCACGTGCGCTTTCCTTCCAGGCTGTAGCAGCAATGTCACGCTTCCCGTCGCGTGGATCAAAGTATCTGTGGTTTTCCCCCGAGGCTTTCCCACAGGGCTGTCCCACGTGCCACCGTGGTGTGAGTCGATCCTCGGCGTGAAAGATGAGCCAGTGCATGGCAAAGAGGTTCCTCTGGAATGGACTGAAACATCTGGGGGACTCTTGGAATGGTGGTACGACCATGGAGTTCCTCTCGCCTTTCCTGTTGAGAGTGCCTCCTCTTGAGATGCGATGGGAACGCCGGGAATTCTTTCCCGTTGAAAGCAGGGAAAGGATCCCTCATCTCGAACTCCGAGGGGGAAACGGGGCTCCTCTGGATGTGGGCGGGACCATCGTGCTTCCTCTGGAGTGGAGACGGGTATGGCGGTGAACTTCTTGAGTTGCAGCAAGGGTGTGAAAGACCCTTTCGAAGTTCCATAGGTTAGGTGTCATTAGTCTCCAGACGCCTCATCGGAAATAGGCCTCATCTCGCCTGGAAGGGAGAACTTCCTGGGTTTTCTCGAGTTGCGGGAGGTGTTCTCGAGTTAAGACGGGTACCTCAGGGACCCGTCCTGGTGGCCTCAGGAGAGGCCAGTCCCCATGCGAGTTGCTAGGGGGCCTCTCGGGATTCCTCTCCCGTCGATACCGGGGCCAAAAACCTTGTGTGGAGTCAGGGCGGGAACCGAGGATTCCTCTCAGGGGTGACATGGATCTTTGGGTACTTCTGGAGTCTCCCCAGGGGAGTCAGGCCTCGTCTCGAGTGGGGGCATGCACGTGCGCTTTCCTTCCAGGCTGTAGCTGCAATGTCACGCTTCCCGTCGCGTGGATCAAAGGATCTGTGGTTTTCCCTCGAGGCTTTCCCTCGACGCTTTCCCACTGGGCTGTCCCACGTGCCACCGTGGTGTGAGTCGATCCTAGTCGTGAAAGATGGGCCAGTGCAGGGCAAAGAGGTTCCTCTGGAATGGACTGAGACATCTTGGGGACTCTTGGCATGGTGGTACGACCTTGGAGTTCCTCTCGCCTTTCCTGTTGAGAGTGCCTCCTCTTGAGATGCGATGGGAACGCTGGGAATTCTTTCCCGTTGAAAGCAGGGAAAGGATCCCTCATCTCGAGCTAAGAGGGGGAAACGGGGCTCCTCTGGATGTGGGCGGGACCATCGTGCTTCCTCTCGAGTGGAGATGGGTATGGCGGTGAACTTCTTGAGTTGCAGCAAGGGTGTGAAAGACCCTTTCGAAGTTCCAGAGGTTAGGTGTCATTAGTCTCCAGACGCCTCATCGGAAATAGGCCTCATCTCGCCTGGAAGGGAGAACTTCCTGGATTTTCTCGAGTTGCCGCAGGTGTTCTCGAGTTACGACGGGGACCTCAGGGACCCGCCCTGATGGCCTCAGGAGAGGCCAGGCCCATGCGAGTTGCTAGGGGGCCTCTCGGGATTCCTCTCCCGTGGATACCGGGGCCAAAAACCTTGTGTGGATTCAGGGCCGGAACCGAGGATTACTCTCAGGGGTGACATGGATCTTTGGGTACTTCTGGAGTCTCCCCAGGGGAGTCAGGCCTCGTCTCGAGTGGGGGCATGCACGTGCGCTTTCCTTACAGGCTGTAGCAGCAATGTCACGCTTCCCGTGGCGTGGATCAAAGGATCTGTGGTTTTCCCTCGAGGCTTTCCCACAGGGCTGTCCCACGTACCACCGTGGTGTGAGTCGATCCTCGGCGTGAAAGATGAGCCAGTGCAGGGCAAAGAGGTTCCTCTGGAATGGACTGAGACATCTGGGGGACTCTTGGAATGGTGGTACAACCATGGAGTTCCTCTCGCCTTTCCTGTTGAGAGTGCCTCCTCTTGAGATGCGACGGGAACGCCGGGAATTCTTTCCCGTTGAAAGCAGGGAAAGGATTCCTCATCTCGAGCTACGAGGGGGAAACGGGGCTCCTCTGGATGTGGGCGGTACCATCGTGCTTCCTCTAGAGTGGAGACGGGTATGGCGGTGAACTTCTTGAGTTGCAGCAAGGGTGTGAAAGACCCTTTCGAATTTCCAGAGGTTAGGTGTCATTAGTCTCCAGACGCCTCATCGGAAATAGGCCTCATCTCGCCTGGAAGGGAGAACTTCCTGGATTTTCTCGAGTTGCGGCAGGTGTTCTCGAGTTACGACGGGGACCTCAGGGACCCGCCCTGGTGGCCGCAGGAGAGGCCAGTCCCCATGCGAGTTGCTAGGGGGCCTCTCGGGATTCCTCTCCCGTCAATACCGGGGCCAAAAACCTTGTGTGGAGTCAGGGCCGGAACCGAGGATTCCTCTCAGGGGCTGATATGGATCTTTGGGTACTTCTGGAGTCTCGCCAGGGGAGACAGGCCTCATCTCGAGTGGGGGCATGCACGTGCGCTTTCCTTCCAGGCTGTAGCAGCAATGTCACGCTTCCCATCGCGTGGATCAAAGGATCTGTGGTTTTCCGTCGAAGCTTTCCCTCGAGGCTTTCCCACAGGGCTGTCCCACGTGCCACCGTGGTGTGAGTCGATCCTCGGCGTGAAAGATGAACCAGTGCAGGGCAAAGAGGTTCCTCTGGAATGGACTGAGACATCTGGGGGACTCTTGGAATGGTGGTACAACCATGGAGTTCCTCTCGCCTTTCCTGTTGAGAGTGCCTCCTCTTGAGATGCGACGGGAACGCCGGGAATTCTTTCCCGTTGAAAGCAGGGAAAGGATCGCTCATCTCGAGCTAGGAGGGGGAAACGGGGCTCCTCTGGATGTGGGCGGGACCATCGTGCTTCCTCTCGAGTGGAGACGGGTATGGCGGTGAACTTCTTGAGTTGCAGCAAGGGTTTGAAAGACCCTTTCGAAGTTCCAGAGGTTAGGTGTCATTAGTCTCCAGACGCCTCATCGGAAATAGGCCTCATCTCGCCTGGAAGGGAGAACTTCCTGGATTTTCTCGAGTTGCGGCAGGTGTTCTCGAGTTACGACGGGGACCTCAGGGACCCGCCCTGGTGGCCTCAGGAGAGGCCAGTCCCCATGCGAGTTGCTAGGGGGCCTCTCGGGATTCCTCTCCCGTCGATACCGGGGCCAAAAACCTTGTGTGGAGTCAGGGCCGGAACCGAGGATTCCTCTCAGGGGCTGACATGGATCTGTGGGTACTTCTGGAGTCTCCCCATGGGAGTCAGGCCTCGTCTCGAGTGGGGGCATGCACGTGCGCTTTCCTTCCAGGCTGTAGCAGCAATGTCACGCTTTCCGTCGCGTGGATCAAAGGATCTGTGGTTTTCCCTCGAGTCTTTCCCTCGAGGCTTTCCCACAGGGCTGTCCCACGTGCCACCGTGGTGTGAGTCGATCCTCGGCGTGAAAGATGAGCCAGTGCAGGGCAAAGAGGTTCCTCTGGAATGGACTGAGACATCTGGGGGACTCTTGGAATGGTGGTACGACCATGGAGTTCCTCTCGCCTTTCCTGTTGAGAGTGCCTCCGCTTGAGATGCGACGGGAACGCCGGGAATTCTTTCCCATTGAAAGCAGGGAAAGGATTCCTCATCTCGAGCTACGAGGGGGAAAGGGGGCTCCTCTGGATGTGGGCGGGACGATCGTGCTTCCTCTCGAGTGGAGACGGGTATGGCGGTGAACTTCTTGAGTTGCAGCAAGGGTGTGAAAGACCCTTTCGAAGTTCCAGAGGTTAGGTGTCATTAGTCTCCAGACGCCTCATCGGAAATAGGCCTCATCTCGCCTGGAAGGGGGAACTTCCTGGAATTTCTCGAGCTGTGGCAGGTGTTCTCGAGTTACGACGGGGACCTCAGGTACCCGCCCTGGTGGCCTCAGGAGAGGCCAGTCCCCATGCGACTTGCTAGGGGGCCTCTCGGGATTCCTCTCCCGTCGATACCGGGGCCAAAAACCTTGTGTGGAGTCAGGGCCGGAACCGAGGATTCCTCTCACGGGCTGACAGGGATCTTTGGGTTTTTCTGGAGTCTCCCCAGGGGAGTCAGGCCTCGTCTCGAGTCGGGGCATGCACGTGCACTTTCCTTCCAGTCTGTAGCAGCAATGTCACGCTTCCCGTGGCGTGGATCAAAGGATCTGTGGTTTTCCCTCGAGGCTTTCCCTCGAGGCTTTCCCACAGGGCTGTCCCACGTGCCACCGTGGTGTGAGTCGATCCTCGGCGTGAAAGATGAGCCAGTGCAGGGCAAAGAGCTTCCTCTGGAATGTACTGAGACATCTGGGGGACTCTTGGAATGGTGGTACGACCATGGAGTTCCTCTCGCCTTTCCTGTTGAGAGTGCCTCCGCTTGAGATGCGACGGGAACGCCGGGAAATCTTTCCCATTGAAAGCAGGGAAAGGATTCCTCATCTCGAGCTACGAGGGGGAAAGGGGGCTCCTCTGGATGTGGGCGGGACGATCGTGTTTCCTCTCGAGTGGAGACGGGTATGGCGGTGAACTTCTTGAGTTGCAGCAAGGGTGTGAAAGACCCTTTCGAAGTTCCAGAGGTTAGGTGTCATTAGTCTCCAGACGCCTCATCGGAAATAGGCCTCATCTCGCCTGGAAGGGGGAACTTCCTGGAATTTCTCGAGTTGTGGCAGGTGTTCTCGAGTTACTACGGGGACTTCAGGGACCCGCCCTGGTGGCCTCAGGAGAGGCCAGTCCCCAGGCGAGTTGCTAGGGGGCCTCTCGGGATTCCTCTCCCGCCGATACCGGGGCCAAAAACCTTGTGTGGAGTCAGGGCCTGAACCGAGGATTCCTCTCAGGGGCTGACATGGAACTTTGGGTACTTCTGGAGTCTCCCCAGGGGAGTCAGGCCTCGTCTCGAGTCGGGGCATGCACGTGCACTTTCCTTCCAGGCTGTAGCAGCAATGTCACGCTTCCCGTGGCGTGGATCAAAGGATCTGTGGTTTTCCCTCGAGGCTTTCCCTCGAGGCTTTCCCACAGGGCTGTCCCACGTGCCACCGTGGTGTGAGTCGATCCTCGGCGTGAAAGATGAGCCAGTGCAGGGCAAAGAGCTTCCTCTGGAATGGACTGAGACATCTGGGGGACTCTTGGAATGGTGGTACGACCATGGAGTTCCTCTCGCCTTTCCTGTTGAGAGTGCCTCCGCTTGAGATGCGACGGGAACGCCGGGAATTCTTTCCCATTGAAAGCAGGGAAAGGATTCCTCATCTCGAGCTACGAGGGGGAAACGGGGCTCCTCTGGATGTGGGCGGGACGATCGTGCTTCCTCTCGAGTGGAGCCGGGTATGGCGGTGAACTTCTTGAGTTGCAGCAAGGGTGTGAAAGACCCTTTCGAAGTTCCAGAGGTTAGGTGTCATTAGTCTCCAGACGCCTCATCGGAAATAGGCCTCATCTCGCCTGGAAGGGGGAACTTCCTGGAATATCTCGAGTTGCGGCAGGTGTTCTCGAGTTAAGACGGGGACCTCAGGGACCCGCCCTGGTGGCCTCAGGAGAGGCCAGTCCCCATGCGAGTTGCTAGGGGGCCTCTCGGGATTCCTCTCCCGTCGATACCGGGGCCAAAAACCTTGTGTGGAGTCAGGGCCGTAACCGAGGATTCCTCTAAGGGGCTGACATGGATCTTTGGGTACTTCTGGAGTCTCCCCAGGGGAGTCAGGCCTCGTCTCGAGTCGGGGCATGCACGTGCACTTTCCTTCCAGGCTGTAGCAGCAATGTCACGCTTCCCGTGGCGTGGATCAAAGGATCTGTGGTTTTCCCTCGAAGCTTTCCCTTGAGGCTTTCCCACAGGGCTGTCCCACGTGCCACCGTGGTGTGAGTCGATCCTCGGCGTGAAAGATGAGCCAGTGCAGGGCAAAGAGGTTCCTCTGGAATGGACTGAGACATCTGGGGGACTCTTGGAATGGTGGTACGACCATGGAGTTCCTCTCGCCTTTCCTGTTGAGAGTGCCTCCGCTTGAAATGCGACGGGAACGCCGGGAATTCTTTCCCATTGAAAGCAGGGAAAGGATTCCTCATCTCGAGCTACGAGTGGGAAAGGGGGCTCCTCTTGATGTGGGCGGGACGATCGTGCTTCCTCTCGAGTGGAGACGGGTATGGCGGTGAACTTCTTGAGTTGCAACAAGGGTGTGAAAGACCCTTTCGAAGTTCCAGAGGTTAGGTGTCATTAGTCTCCAGACGCCTCATCGGAAATAGGCCTCATCTCGCCTGGAAGGGAGAACTTCCTGGATTTTCTCGAGTTGCGGCAGGTGTTCTCGAGTTACGACGGGGACCTCAGGGACCGGCCGTGGTGGCCTCAGGAGAGGCCAGTCCCCATGCGAGTTGCTAGGGGGCCTCTCGGGATTCCTCTCCCATCGATACCCGGGCCAAAAACCTTGTGTGGAGTCAGGGCCGGAACCGAGGATTCCTCTCACTGGCTGATATGGATCTTTGGGTACTTCTGGAGTCTCGCCAGGGGAGACAGGCCTCATCTCGAGTGGGGGCATGCACGTGCGCTTTCCTTCCAGGCTGTAGCAGCAATGTCACGCTTCCCATCGCGTGGATCAAAGGATCTGTGGTTTTCCCTCGAGGCTTTCCCTCGAGGCTTTCCCACAGGGCTGTCCCACGTGCCACCGTGGTGTGAGTCGATCCTCGGCGTGAAAGATGAGCCAGTGCAGGGCAAAGAGGTTCCTCTGGAATGGACTGAGACATCTGGGGGACTCTTGGAATGGTGGTACGACCATGGAGTTCCTCTCGCCTTTCCTGTTGAGAGTGCCTCCTCTTGAGATGCGACGGGAACGCCGGGAATTCTTTCCCGTTGAAAGCAGGGAAAGGATCGCTCATCTCGAGCTAGGAGGGGGAAAGGGGGCTCCTCTGGATGTGGGCGGGACGATCGTGCTTCCTCTCGAGTGGAGACGGGTATGGCGGTGAACTTCTTGAGTTGCAGCAAGGGTGTGAAAGACCCTTTCGAAGTTCCAGAGGTTAGGTGTCATTAGTTTCCAGACGCCTCATCGGAAATAGGCCTCATCTCGCCTGGAAGGGAGAACTTCCTGGATTTTCTCGAGTTGCGGCAGGTGTTCTCGAGTTACGACGGGGACCTCAGGGACCCGCCCTGGTGGCCTCAGGAGAGGCCAGTCCCCATGCGACTTGCTAGGGGGCCTCTCGGGATTCCTCTCCCGTCGATAACGGAGCCAAAAACCTTGTGTGGAGTCAGGGCCGGAACCGAGGATTCCTCTCAGGGGCTGACATGGATCTGTGGGTACTTCTGGAGTCTCCCCATGGGAGTCAGGCCTCGTCTCGAGTGGGGGCATGCACGTGCGCTTTCCTTCCAGGCTGTAGCAGCAATGTCACGCTTCCCGTGGCGTGGATCAAAGGATCTGTGGTTTTCCCTCGAGGCTTTCCCTCGAGGCTTTCCCACAGGGCTGTCCCACGTGCCACCGTGGTGTGAGTCGATCCTCGGCGTGAAAGATGAGCCAGTGCAGGGCAAAGAGCTTCCTCTGGAATGGACTGAGACATCTGGGGGACTCTTGGAATGGTGGTACGACCATGGAGTTCCTCTCGCCTTTCCTGTTGAGAGTGCCTCCTCTTGAGATGCAACGGGAACGCCGGGAATTCTTTCCCGTTGAAAGCAGGGAAAGGATCCCTCATCTCGAGCTACGAGGGGGAAAGGGGGCTTCTCTGGATGTGGGCGGGACGATCGTGCTTCCTCTCGAGTGGAGACGGGTATGGCGGTGAACTTCTTGAGTTGCAGCAAGGGTGTGAAAGACCCTTTCGAAGTTCCAGAGGTTAGGTGTCATTAGTCTCCAGACGCCTCATCGGAAATAGGCCTCATCTCGCCTGGAAGGGGGAACTTCCTGGAATATCTCGAGTTGCGGCAGGTGTTCTCGCGTTACGACGGGGACCTCAGTGACCCGCCCTGGTGGCCTCAGGAGAGGCCAGTCCCCATGCGAGTTGCTAGGGGGCCTCTCGGGATTCCTCTCCCGTCGATACCGGGGCCAAAAACCTTGTGTGGAGTCAGGGCCGTAACCGAGGATTCCTCTCAGGGGCTGACATGGATCTTTGGGTACTTCTGGAGTCTCCCCAGGGGAGTGAGGCCTCGTCTCGAGTCGGGGCATGCACGTGCGCTTTCCTTCCAGGCTGTAGCAGCAATGTCACGCTACCCATCGCGTGGATCAAAGGATCTGTGGTTTTCCCTCGAGGCTTTCCCAGAGGGCTGTCCCACGTGCCACCGTGGTGTGAGTCGATCCTCGGCGTGAAAGATGAGCCAGTGCAGGGCAAAGAGGTTCCTCTGGAATGGACTGAGACATCTGGGGGACTCTTGGAATGGTGGTACGACCATGGAGTTCCTCTCGCCTTTCCTGTTGAGAGTGCCTCCTCTTGAGATGCGACGGGAACGCCGGGAATTTTTTCCCGTTGAAAGCAGGGAAAGGATCGCTCATCTCGAGCTAGGAGGGGGAAACGGGGCTCCTCTGGATGTGGGCGGGACCATCGTGCTTCCTCTAGAGTGGAGACGGGTATGGCGGTGAACTTCCTGAGTTGCAGCAAGGGTGTGAAAGACCCTTTCGAAGTTCCAGAGTTTAGGTGTCATTAGTCTCCAGACGCCTCATTGGAAATAGGCCTCATCTCGCCTGGAAGGGAGAACTTCCTGGATTTTCTCGAGTTGCGGCAGGTGTTCTCGAGTTACGACGGGGACCTCAGGGACCCGCCCTGGTGGCCTCAGGAGAGGCCAGTCCCCATGCGAGTTGCTAGGGGCCCTCTCGGGATTCCTCTCCCGTCGATACTGGGGCCAAAAACCTTGTGTGGTGTCAAGGCCGGAACCGAGGATTTCTCTCAGGGGCTGACATGGATCTTTGGGTACTTCTGGAGTCTCCCCAGGGGAGTCAGGCCTTGTCTCGAGTCGGGGCATGCACGTGCGCTTTCCTTCCATGCTGTAGCAGCAATGTCACGCTTCCCGTCGCGTGGATCAAAGGATCTGTGGTTTTCCCTCGAGGCTTTCCCTCGAGGCTTTCCCACAGGGCTGTCCCACGTGCCACCGTGGTGTGAGTCGATCCTCGGCGTGAAAGATGAGCCAGTGTAGGGCAAAGAGCTTCCTCTGGAATGGACTGAGACATCTGGGGGACTCTTGGAATGGTGGTACGACCATGGAGTTCCTCTCGCCTTTCCTGTTGAGAGTGCCTCCTCTTGAGATGCGACGGGAACGCCGGGAATTCTTTCCCGTTGAAAGCAGGGAAAGGATCCCTCATCTCGAGCTACGAGGGGGAAACGGGGCTCCTCTGGATGTGGGCGGGACTATCGTGCTTCCTCTCGAGTGGAGACGGGTATGGCGGTGAACTTCTTGAGTTGCAGCAAGGGTGTGAAAGACCCTTTCGAAGTTCCAGAGGTTAGGTGTCATTAGTCTCCAGACGCCTCATCGGAAATAGGCCTCATCTCGCCTGGAAGGGAGAACTTCCTGGATTTTCTCGAGTTGCGGCAGGTGTTCTCGAGTTACGACGGGGACCTCAGGGACCCGCCCTGGTGGCCTCAGGAGAGGCCAGTCCCCATGCGACTTGCTAGGGGGCCTCTCGGAATTCCTCTCCCTTCGATACCGGGGCAAAAACCTTGTGTGGAGTCAGGGCCGGAACCGAGGATTCCTCTCAGGGGCTGACATGGATCTTTGGGTACTTCTGGAGTCTCCCCAGGGGAGTCAGGCCTCGTCTCGAGTCGGGGCATGCACGTGCACTTTCCTTCCAGGCTGTAGCAGCAATGTCACGCTTCCCGTGGCGTGGATCAAAGGATCTGTGGTTTTCCCTCGAGGCTTTCCCTCGAGGCTTTCCCACAGGGCTGTCCCACGTGCCACCGTGGTGTGAGTCGATCCTCGGCGTGAAAGATGAGCCAGTGCAGGGCAAAGAGGTTCCTCTGGAATGGACTGAGACATCTGGGGGACTCTTGGAATGGTGGTACGACCATGGAGTTCCTCTCGCCTTTCCTGTTGAGAGTGCCTCCGCTTGAGATGCGACGGGAACGCCGGGAATTCTTTCCCATTGAAAGCAGGGAAAGGATTCCTCATCTCGAGCTACGAGGGGGAAAGGGGGGTCCTCTGGATGTGGGCGGGACGATCGTGCTTCCTCTCGAGTGGAGACGGGTATGGCGGTGAACTTCTTGAGTTGCAGCAAGGGTGTGAAAGACCCTTTCGAAGTTCCAGAGGTTAGGTGTCATTAGTCTCCAGACGCCTCATCGGAAATAGGCCTCATCTCGCCTGGAAGGGAGAACTTCCTGGATTTTCTCGAGTTGCGGCAGGTGTTCTCGAGTTACGACGGGGACCTCAGGGACCCGCCCTGGTGGCCTCAGGAGAGGCCAGTCGCCATGCGAGTTGCTAGGGGGCCTCTCGGGATTCCTCTCCCGTCGATACCCGGGCCAAAAACCTTGTGTGGAGTCAGGGCCGGAACCGAGGATTCCTCTCACGGGCTGATATGGATCTTTGGGTACTTCTGGAGTCTCGCCAGGGGAGACAGGCCTCATCTCGAGTGGGGGCATGCACGTGCGCTTTCCTTCCAGGCTGTAACAGCAATGTCACGCTTCCCGTGGCGTGGATCAAAGGATCTGTGGTTTTCCCTCGAGGCTTTCCCTCGAGGCTTTCCCACAGGGCTGTCCCACGTGCCACCGTGGTGTGAGTCGATCCTCGGCGTGAAAGATGAGCCAGTGCAGGGCAAAGAGGTTCCTCTGGAATGGACTGAGACATCTGGGGGACTCTTGGAATGGTGGTACGACCATGGAGTTCCTCTCGCCTTTCCTGTTGAGAGTGCCTCCGCTTGAGATGCGACGGGAACGCCGGGAATTCTTTCCCGTTGAAAGCAGGGAAAGGATTCCTCATCTCGAGCTACGAGGGGGATAGGGGGATCCTCTGGATGTGGGCGGGACGATCGTGCTTCCTCTCGAGTGGAGACGGGTATGGTGGTGAACTTCTTGAGTTGCAGCAAGGGTGTGAAAGACCCTTTCGAAGTTCCAGAGTTTAGGTGTCATTAGTCTCCAGACGCCTGATCGGAAATAGGCCTCATCTCGCCTGGAAGGGAGAACTTCCTGGATTTTCTCGAGTTGCGGCAGGTGTTCTCGAGTTACGACGGGGACCTCAGGGACCCGCCCTGGGGGCCTCAGGAGAGGCCAGTCCCCATGCGAGTTGCTAGGGGCCCTCTCGGGATTTCTCTCCCGTCGATACTGGGGCCAAAAACCTTGTGTGGTGTCAAGGCCGGAACCGAGGATTTCTCTCAGGGGCTGACATGGATCTTTGGGTACTTCTGGAGTCTCCCCAGGGGAGTCAGGCCTTGTCTCGAGTCGGGGCATGCACGTGCGCTTTCCTTCCAGGCTGTAGCAGCAATGTCACGCTTCCCGTCGCGTGGATCAAAGGATCTGTGGTTTTCCCTCGAGGCTTTCCCTCGAGGCTTTCCCACAGGGCTGTCCCACGTGCCACCGTGGTGTGAGTCGATCCTCGGCGTGAAAGATGAGCCAGTGCAGGGCAAAGAGGTTCCTCTGGAATGGACTGAGACATCTGGGGGACTCTTGGAATGGTGGTACGACCATGGAGTTCCTCTCGCCTTTCCTGTTGAGAGTGTCTCCTCTTGAGATGCGACGGGAACGCCGGGAATTCTTTCCCGTTGAAAGCAGGGAAAGGATCCCTCATCTCGAGCTACGAGGGGAAACGGGGCTCCTCTGGATGTGGGCGGGACTATCGTGCTTCCTCTCGAGTGGAGACGGGTATGGCGGTGAACTTCTTGAGTTGCAGCAAGGGTGTGAAAGACCCTTTCGAAGTTCCAGAGGTTAGGTGTCATTAGTCTCCAGACGCCTCATCGGAAATAGGCCTCATCTCGCCTGGAAGGGAGAACTTCCTGGATTTTCTCGAGTTGCGGTAGGTGTTCTCGAGTTACGACGGGGACCTCAGGGACCCGCCCTGGTGGCCTCAGAAGAGGCCAGTCCCCATGCGAGTTGCTAGGGGGCCTCTCGGTATTCCTCTCCCATCGATACCGGGGCCAAAAACCTTGTGTGGAGTTAGGGCCGGAACCGAGGATTCCTTACAGTGGCTGATATGGATCTTTGGGTACTTCTGGAGTCTCGCCAGGGGAGACAGGCCTCATCTCGAGTGGGGGCATGCACGTGCGCTTTCCTTCCAGGCTGTAGCAGCAATGTCACGCTTCCCATCGCGTGGATCAAAGGATCTGTGGTTTTCCCTCGAGGCTTTCCCACAGGGCTGTCCCACGTGCCACCGTGGTGTGAGTCGATCCTCGGCGTGAAAGATGAGCCAGTGCAGGGCAAAGAGGTTCCTCTGGAATGGACTGAGACATCTGGGGGACTCTTGAAATGGTGGTACGACCATGCAGTTCCTCTCGCCTTTCTTGTTGAGAGTGCCTCCTCTTGAGATGCGACGGGAACGCCGGGAATTCTTTCCCGTTGAAAGCAGGGAAAGGATCCCTCATCTCGAGCTACGAGGGGGAAACGGGGCTCCTCTGGATGTGGGCGGGACCATCGTGCTTCCTCTCGAGTGGAGACGAGTATGGCGGTGAACTTCTTGAGTTGCAGCAAGGGTGTGAAAGACCCTTTCGAAGTTCCAGAGGTTAGGTGTCATTAGTCTCCAGACGCCTCATCGGAAATAGGCCTCATCTCGCCTGGAAGGGAGAAATTCCTGGATTTTCTCGAGTTGCGGCAGGTGTTCTCGAGTTACGACGGGGACCACAGGGACCCGCCCTGATGGCCTCAGGAGAGGCCAGTCCCCATGTGAGTTGCTAGGGGGCCTCTCGGGATTCCTCTCCCGTCGATACCGGGGCCAAAAACCTTGTGTGGAGTCAGGGCCGGAACCGAGGATTCCTCTCAGGGGCTGACATGGATGTTTGGGTACTTCTGGAGTCTCCCCAGGGGAGTCAGGCCTCGGCTTGAGTGGGGGCATGCACGTGCGCTTTCCTTCCAGGCTGTAGCAGCAATGTCACGCTTCCCGTCGCGTGGATCAAAGATCTGTGGTTTTCCCTCGAGGCTTTCCCTCGAGGCTTTCCCACTGGGCTGTCCCACGTGCCACCGTGGTGTGAGTCGATCCTCGGCGTGAAAGATGAGCCAGTGCAGGGCAAAGAGGTTCCTCTGGAATGGACTGAGACATCTGGGGGACTCTTGGAATGGTGGTACGACCATGGAGTTCCTCTCGCCTTTCCTGTTGAGAGTGCCTCCTCTTGAGATGCGACGGGAACGCCGGGAATTCTTTCCCGTTGAAAGCAGGGAAAGGATCGCTCATCTCGAGCTAGGAGGGGGAAAGGGGGCTCCTCTGGATGTGGGCGGGACGATCGTGCTTCCTCTCGAGTGGAGACGGGTATGGCGGTGAACTTCTTGAGTTGCAGCAAGGGTGTGAAAGACCCTTTCGAAGTTCCAGAGGTTAGGTGTCATTAGTCTCCAGACGCCTCATCGGAAATAGGCCTCATCTCGCCTGGAAGGGAGAACTTCCTGGATTTTCTCGAGTTGCGGCAGGTGTTCTCGAGTTACGACGGGGACCTCAGGGACCCGCCCTGGTGGCCTCAGGAGAGGCCAGTCCCCATGCGAGTTGCTAGGGGGCCTCTCGGGATTCCTCTCCCGTCGATACCCGGGCCAAAAACCTTGTGTGGAGTCAGGGCCGGAACCGAGGATTCCTCTCACGGGCTGATATGGATCTTTGGGTACTTCTGGAGTCTCGCCAGGGGAGACAGGCCTTATCTCGAGTGGGTGCATGCACGTGCGCTTTCCTTCCAGGCTGTAGCAGCAATGTCACGCTTCCCATCGCGTGGATCAAAGGATCTGTGGTTTTCCCTCGAGGCTTTCCCTCGAGGCTTTCCCACAGGGCTGTCCCACGTGCCACCGTGGTGTGAGTCGATCCTCGGCGTGAAAGATGAGCCAGTGCAGGGCAAAGAGGTTCCTCTGGAATGGACTGAAACATCTGGGGGACTCTTGGAATGGTGGTACGACCATGGAGTTCCTCTCGCCTTTCCTGTTGAGAGTGCCTCCTCTTGAGATGCGACGGGAACGCCGGGAATTCTTTCCCGTTGAATGCAGGGAAAGGATCGCTCATCTCGAGCTAGGAGGGGGAAACGGGGCTCCTCTGGATGTGGGCGGGACCATCGTGCTTCCTCTAGAGTGGAGACGGGTATGGCGGTGAACTTCTTGAGTTGCAGCAAGGGTGTGAAAGACCCTTTCGAAGTTCCAGAGGTTAGGTGTCATTAGTCTCCAGACGCCTCATCGGAAATAGGCCTCATCTCGCCTGGAAGGGAGAACTTCCTGGATTTTCTCGAGTTGCGGCAGGTGTTCTCGAGTTACGACGGGGACCTCAGGGACCCGCCCTGGTGGCCTCAGGAGAGGCCAGTCCCCATGCGAGTTGCTAGGGGGCCTCTCGGGATTCCTCTCCCGTCGATACCGGGGCCAAAAACCTTGTGTGGAGTCACGGCCGGAACCGAGGATTCCTCTCAGGGGCTGACATGGATCTTTGGGTACTTCTGGAGTCTCCCCATGGGAGTATGGCCTCGTCTCGAGTGGGGGCATGCACGTGCGCTTTCCTTCCAGGCTGTAGCAGCAATGTCACGCTTCCCGTGGCGTGGATCATAGGATCTGTGGTTTTCCCTCGAGGCTTTCCCTCGAGGCTTTCCCACAGGGCTGTCCCACGTGCCACCGTGGTGTGAGTCGATCCTCGGCGTGAAAGATGAGCCAGTGCAGGGCAAAGAGGTTCCTCTGGAATGGACTGAGACATCTGGGGGACTCTTGGAATGGTGGTACGACCATGGAGTTCCCCTCGCCTTTCCTGTTGAAAGTGCCTCCTCTTGAGATGCGACGGGAACGCCGGGAATTCTTTCCCGTTGAAAGCAGGGAAAGGATCCCTCATCTCGAGCTACGAGGGGGAAACGGGGCTCCTCTGGATGTGGGCGGGACCATCGTGCTTCCTCTCGAGTGGAGACGGGTGTGGGGGTGAACTTCTTGAGTTGCAGCAAGGGTGTGAAAGACCCTTTCGAAGTTCCAGAGGTTAGGTGTCATTAGTCTCCAGACGCCTCATCGGAAATAGGCCTCATCTCGCCTGGAAGGGGGAACTTCCTGGAATTTCTCGAGTTGTGGCAGGTGTTCTCGAGTTACGACGGGGACCTCAGGGACCCGCCCTGGTGGCCTCAGGAGAGGCCAGTCCCCATGCGAGTTGCTAGGGGGCCTCTCGGGATTCCTCTCCCGTCGATACCGGGGCAAAAACCTTGTGTGGAGTCAGGGCCGGAACCGAGGATTCCTCTCAGGGGCTGACATGGATCTTTGGGTACTTCTGGAGTCTCCCCAGGGGAGTCAGGCCTCGTCTCGAGTCGGGGCATGCACGTGCACTTTCCTTCCAGGCTGTAGCAGCAATGTCACGCTTCCCGTGGCGTGGATCAAAGGATCTGTGGTTTTCCCTCGAGGCTTTCCCTCGAGGCTTTCCCACAGGGCTGTCCCACGTGCCACCGTGGTGTGAGTCGATCCTCGGCGTGAAAGATGAGCCAGTGCAGGGCAAAGAGGTTCCTCTGGAATGGACTGAGACATCTGGGGGACTCTTGAAATGGTGGTACGACCATGCAGTTCCTCTCGCCTTTCTTGTTGAGAGTGCCTCCTCTTGAGATGCGACGGGAACGCCGGGAATTCTTTCCCGTTGAAAGCAGGGAAAGGATCCCTCATCTCGAGCTACGAGGGGGAAACAGGGCTCCTCTGGATGTGGGCGGGACCATCGTGCTTCCTCTCGAGTGGAGACGGGTATGGCGGTGAACTTCTTGTGTTGCAGCAAGGGTGTGAAAGACCCTTTCGAAGTTCCAGAGGTTAGGTGTCATTAGTCTCCAGACGCCTGATCGGAAATAGGCCTCATCTCGCCTGGAAGGGAGAACTTCCTGGATTTTCTCGAGTTGCGGCAGGTGTTCTCGAGTTACGACGGGGACCACAGGGACCCGCCCTGATGGCCTCAGGAGAGGCCAGTCCCCATGCGAGTTGCTAGGGGGCCTCTCGGGATTCCTCTCCCGTCGATACCGGGGCCAAAAAGCTTGTGTGGAGTCAGGGCCGGAACCGAGGATTCCTCTCAGGGGCTGACATGGATGTTTGGGTACTTCTGGAGTCTCACCAGGGGAGTCAGGCCTCGGCTCGAGTGGGGGCATGCATGTGCGCTTTCCTTCCAGGCTGTAGCAGCAATGTCACGCTTCCCGTGGCGTGGATCAAAGGATCTGTGGTTTTCCCTCGAGGCTTTCCCTCGAGGCTTTCCCACTGGGCTGTCCCACGTGCCACCGTGGTGTGAGTCGATCCTCGGCGTGAAAGATGAGCCAGTGCAGGGCAAAGAGGTTCCTCTGGAATGGACTGAGACATCTGGGGGACTCTTGGAATGGTGGTAAGACCATGGAGTTCCCCTCGCCTTTCCTGTTGAGAGTGCCTCCTCTTGAGATGCGACGGGAACGCCAGGAATTCTTTCCCGTTGAAAGCAGGGAAAGGATCGCTCATCTCGAGCTAGGAGGGGGAAAGGGGGCTCCTCTGGATGTGGGCGGGACGATCGTGCTTCCTCTCGAGTGGAGACGGGTATGGCGGTGAACTTCTTGAGTTGCAGCAAGGGTGTGAAAGACCCTTTCGAAGTTCCAGAGTTTAGGTGTCATTAGTCTCCAGACGCCTCATCGGAAATAGGACTCATCTCGCCTGGAAGGGAGAACTTCCTGGATTTTCTCGAGTTGCGGCAGGTGTTCTCGAGTTACGACGGGGACCTCAGGGACCCGCCCTGGTGGCCTCAGGAGAGGCCAGTCCCCAGGCGAGTTGCTAGGGGGCCTCTCGGGATTCCTCTCCCGTCGATACCGGGGCCAAAATCCTTGTGTGGAGTCAGGGCCGGAACCGAGGATTCCTCTCAGGGGCTGACATGGATCTTTGGGTACTTCTGGAGTCTCCCCAGGGGAGTCAGGCCTCGGCTCGAGTGGGGCCATGCACGTGCGCTTTCCTTCCAGGCTGTAGCAGCAATGTCACGCTTCCCATCGCGTGTATCAAAGGATCTGTGGTTTTCCCTCGAGGCTTTCCCTCGAGTCTTTCCCACAGGGCTGTCCCACGTTCCACCGTGGTGTGAGTCGATCCTCGGCGTGAAAGATGAGCCAGTGCAGGGCAAAGAGGTTCCTCTGGAATGGACTGAGACATCTGGGTGACTCTTGGAATGGTGGTACGACCATGGAGTTCCTCTCGCCTTTTCTGTTGAGAGTGCCTCCTCTTGAGAAGCGACGGGAACGCCTGGAATTCTTTCCCGTTGAAAGCAGGGAAAGGATCGCTCATCTCGAGCTACGAGGGTGAAACGGGGCTCCTCTGGATGTGGGCGGGACCATCGTGCTTCCTCTAGAGTGGAGACGGGTATGGCGGTGAACTTCTTGAGTTGCAGCAAGGGTGTGAAAGACCCTTTCGAAGTTCCAGAGTTTAGGTGTCATTAGTTTCCAGACGCCTGATCGGAAATAGGCCTCATCTCGCCTGGAAGGGAGAACTTCCTGGATTTTCTCGAGTTGCGGCAGGTGTTCTCGAGTTACGACGGGGACCTCAGGGACCCGCCCTGGTGGCCTCAGGAGAGGCCAGTCCCCATGCGAGTTGCTAGGGGGCCTCTCGGGATTCCTCTCCCGTCGATACCGGGGCCAAAAACCTTGTGTGGAGTCAGGGCCGGAACCGAGGATTCCTCTCAGGGGCTGACATGGATCTTTGGGTACTTCTGGAGTCTCCCCAGGGGAGTCAGGCCTCGTCTCGTGTCGGGGCATGCACGTGCACTTTCCTTCCAGGCTGTAGCAGCAATGTCACGCTTCCCGTGGCGTGGATCAAAGGATTTGTGGTTTTCCCTCGAGGCTTTCCCTCGAGGCTTTCCCACAGGGCTGTCCCACGTGCCACCGTGGTGTGAGTCGATCCTCGGCGTGAAAGATGAGCCAGTGCAGGGCAAAGAGGTTCCTCTGGAATGGACTGAGACATCTGGGGGACTCTTGGAATGGTGGTACGACCATGGAGTTCCTCTCGCCTTTCCTGTTGAGAGTGCCGCCGCTTGAGATGCGACGGGAACGCCGGGAATTCTTTCCCATTGAAAGCAGGGAAAGGATTCCTCATCTCGAGCTACGAGGGGGAAAGGGGGCTCCTCTGGATGTGGGCGGGACCATCGTGCTTCCTCTCGAGTGGAGACGGGTATGGCGGTGAACTTCTTGAGTTGCAGCAAGGGTGTGAAAGACCCTTTCGAAGTTCCAGAGTTTAGGTGTCATTAGTCTCCAGACGCCTCATCGGAAATAGGCCTCATCTCGCCTGGAAGGGAGAACTTCCTGGATTTTCTCGAGTTGCGGCAGGTGTTCTTGAGTTACGACGGGGACCTCAGGGACCCGCCCTGGTGGCCTCAGGAGAGGCCAGTCCCCATGCGAGTTTCTAGGGGGACTTTCGGGATTCCTCTCCCGTCGATACCCGGGCCAAAAACCTTGTGTGGAGTCAGGGCCGGAAACGAGGATTCCTCTCACGGGCTGATATGGATCTTTGGGTACTTCTGGAGTCTCGCCAGGGGAGACAGGCCTTATATCGAGTGGGTGCATGCACGTGCGCTTTCCTTCCAGGCTGTAGCAGCAATGTCACGCTTCCCATCGCCTGGATCATAGGATCTGTGGTTTTCCCTCGAGGCTTTCCCTCGAGGCTTTCCCACAGGGCTGTCCCACGTGCCACCGTGGTGTGAGTCGATCCTCGGCGTGAAAGATGAGCCAGTGCAGGGCAAAGAGGTTCCTCTGAAATGGACTGAGACATCTGGGGGACTCTTGGAATGGTGGTACGACCATGGAGTTCCTCTCGCCTTTCCTGTTGAGAGTGCCTCCTCTTGAGATGCGACGGGAACGCCTTGAATTCTTTCCCGTTGAAAGCAGGGAAAGGATCGCTCATCTCGAGCTAGGAGGGGGAAACGGGGCTCCTCTGGATGTGGGCGGGACCATCGTGCTTCCTCTAGAGTGGAGACGGGTATGGCGGTGAACTTCTTGAGTTGCAGCAAGGGTGTGAAAGACCCTTTCGAAGTTCCAGAGGTTAGGTGTCATTAGTCTCCAGACGCCTCATCGGAAATAGGCCTCATCTCGCCTGGAAGGGAGAACTTCCTGGATTTTCTCGAGTTGCGGCAGGTGTTCTCGAGTTACGACGGGGACCTCAGGGACCCGCCCTGGTGGCCTCAGGAGAGGCCAGTCCCCATGCGAGTTGCTAGGGGGCCTCTAGGGATTCCTCTCCCGTCGATACCGGGGCCAAAAACCTTGTGTGGAGTCACGGCCGGAACCGAGGATTCCTCTCAGGGGCTGACATGGATCTTTGGGTACTTTTGGAGTCTCCCCATGGGAGTATGGCCTCGTCTCGAGTGGGGGCATGCACGTGCGCTTTCCTTCCAGGCTGTAGCAGCAATGTCACGCTTCCCGTGGCGTGGATCAAAGGATCTGTGGTTTTCCCTCGAGGCTTTCCCTCGAGGCTTTCCCACAGGGCTGTCCCAATTGCCACCGTGGTGTGAGTCGATCCTCGGCGTGAAAGATGAGCCAGTGCAGGGCAAAGAGGTTCCTCTGGAATGGACTGAGACATCTGGGGGACTCTTGGAATGGTGGTACGACCATGGAGTTCCTCTCGCCTTTCCTGTTGAGAGTGCCTCCTCTTGAGATGCGACGGGAACGCCAGGAATTCTTTCCCGTTGAAAGCTGGGAAAGTATCCCTCATCTCGAGCTACGAGGGGGAAACGGGGCTCCTCTGGATGTGGGCGGGACCATCGTGCTTCCTCTCGAGTGGAGACGGGTGTGGCGGTGAACTTCTTGAGTTGCAGCAAGGGTGTGAAAGACCCTTTCGAAGTTCCAGAAGTTAGGTGTCATTAGTCTCCAGACGCCTCATCGGAAATAGGCCTCATCTCGCCTGGAAGGGGGAACTTCCTGGAATTTCTCGAGTTGTGGCAGGTGTTCTCGAGTTACGACGGGGACCTCAGGGACCCGCCCTGGTGGCCTCAGGAGAGGCCAGTCCCCATGCGAGTTGCTAGGGGGCCTCTCGGGATTCCTCTCCCGTCGATACCGGGGCAAAAACCTTGTGTGGAGTCAGGGCCGGAACCGAGGATTCCTCTCAGGGGCTGACATGGATCTTTGGGTACTTCTGGAGTCTCCCCAGGGGAGTCAGGCCTCGTCTCGAGTCGGGGCATGCACGTGCACTTTCCTTCCAGGCTGTAGCAGCAATGTCACGCTTCCCGTGGCATGGATCAAAGGATCTGTGGTTTTCCCTCGAGGCTTTCCCTCGAGGCTTTCCCACAGGGCTGTCCCACGTGCCACCATGGTGTGAGTCGATCCTCGGCGTGAAAGATGAGCCAGTGCAGGGCAAAGAGGTTCCTCTGGAATGGACTGAGACATCTGGGGGACTCTTGGAATGGTGGTACGACCATGGAGTTCCTCTCGCCTTTCCTGTTGAGAGTGCCTCCTCTTGAGATGCGACGGGAACGCCGGGAATTCTTTCCCGTTGAAAGCAGGGAAAGGATCGCTCATCTCGAGCTAGGAGGGGGAAACGGGGCTCCTCTGGATGTGGGCGGGACCATCGTGCTTCCTCTAGAGTGGAGACGGGTATGGCGGTGAACTTCTTGAGTTGCAGCAAGGGTGTGAAAGACCCTTTCGAAGTTCCAGAGTTTAGGTGTCATTAGTCTCCAGACGCCTGATCGGAAATAGGCCTCATCTCGCCTGGAAGGGAGAACTTCCTGGATTTTCTCGAGTTGCGGCAGGTGTTCTCGAGTTACGACGGGGACCTCAGGGACCCGCCCTGGTGGCCTCAGGAGAGGCCAGTCCCCATGCGAGTTGCTAGGGGCCCTCTCTGGATTCCTCTCCCGTCGATACTGGGGCCAAAAACCTTGTGTGGAGTTAGGGCCGGAACCGAGGATTCCTTTCAGTGGCTGACATGGATCTTTGGGTACTTCTGGAGTCTCCCCAGGGGAGTCAGGCCTCGGCTCGAGTGGGGCCATGCACGTGCGCTTTCCTTCCAGGCTGTAGCAGCAATGTCACGCTTCCCATCGCGTGGATCAAAGGATCTGTGGTTTTCCCTCGAGGCTTTCCCTCGAGGCTTTCCCACAGGGTTGTCCCACGTGCCACCGTGGTGTGAGTCGATCCTCGGCGTGAAAGATGAGCCAGTGCAGGGCAAAGAGGTTCCTCTGGAATGGACTGAGACATCTGGGGGACTCTTGGAATGGTGGTACGACCATGGAGTTCCTCTCGCCTTTTCTGTTGAGAGTGCCTCCTCTTGAGAAGCGACGGGAACGCCGGGAATTCTTTCCCGTTGAAAGCAGGGAAAGGATCGCTCATCTCGAGCTACGAGGGGGAAACGGGGCTCCTCTGGATGTGGGCGGGACCATCGTGCTTCCTCTAGAGTGGAGACGGGTATGGCGGTGAACTTCTTGAGTTGCAGCAAGGGTGTGAAAGACCCTTTCGACGTTCCAGAGTTTAGGTGTCATTAGTCTCCAGACGCCTCATCGGAAATAGGCCTCATCTCGCCTGGAAGGGAGAACTTCCTGGATTTTCTCGAGTTGCGGCAGGTGTTCTCGAGTTACGACGGGGACCTCAGGGACCCGCCCTGGTGGCCTCAGGAGAGGCCATTCCCCATGCGAGTTGCAAGGGGGCCTTTCGGGATTCCTCTCCCGTCGATACCGGGGCCAAAAACCTTGTGTGGATTCAGGGCCGGAACCGAGGATTCCTCTCAGGGGCTGACATGGATCTTTGGGTACTTCTGGAGTCTCCCCAGGGGAGTCAGGCCTCGTCTCGTGTCGGGGCATGCACGTGCACTTTCCTTCCAGGCTGTAGCAGCAATGTCACGCTTCCCGTGGCGTGGATCAAAGGATCTGTGGTTTTCCCTCGAGGCTTTCCCTCGAGGCTTTCCCACAGGGCTGTCCCACGTGCCACCGTGGTGTGAGTCGATCCTCGGCGTGAAAGATGAGCCAGTGCAGGGCAAAGAGGTTCCTCTGGAATGGACTGAGACATCTGGGGGACTCTTGGAATGGTGGTACGACCATCGTGTTCCTCTCGCCTTTCCTGTTGAGAGTGCCTCCGCTTGAGATGCGACGGGAACGCCGGGAATTCTTTCCCATTGAAAGCAGGGAAAGGATTCCTCATCTCGAGCTATGAGGGGGAAAGGGGGCTCCTCTGGATGTGGGCGGGACGATCGTGCTTCCTCTCGAGTGGAGACGGGTATGGCGGTGAACTTCTTGAGCTGCAGCAAGGGTGTGAAAGACCCTTTCGAAGTTCCAGAGGTTAGGTGTCATTAGTCTCCAGACGCCTCATCGGAAATAGGCCTCATCTCGCCTGGAAGGGGGAACTTCCTGGAATTTCTCGAGTTGCGGCAGGTGTTCTCGAGTTACGACGGGGACCTCAGGGACCCGCCGTGGTGGCCTCAGGAGAGGCCTGTCCCCATGCGAGTTGCTAGGGGGCCTCTCGGGATTCCTCTCCCGTCGATACCCGGGCCAAAAAACTTGTGTGGAGTCAGGGCCGGAACCGAGGATTTCTCTCACGGGCTGATATGGATCTTTGGGTAATTCTGGAGTCTCGCCAGGGGAGACAGGCCTCATCTCGAGTGGGGGCATGCTCGTGCGCTTTCCTTCCAGGCTGTAGCAGCAATGTCACGCTTCCCATCGCGTGGATCAAAGGATCTGTGGTTTTCCCTCGAGGCTTTCCCTCGAGGCTTTCCCACAGGGCTGTCCCACGTGCCACCGTGGTGTGAGTCGATCCTCGGCGTGAAAGATGAGCCAGTGCAGGGCAAAGAGGTTCCTCTGGAATGGACTGAGACATCTGGGGGACTCTTGGAATGGTTGTACGACCATGGAGTTCCTCTCGCCTTTCCTGTTGAGAGTGCCTCCTCTTGAGATGCGACGGGAACGCCGGGAATTCTTTCCCGTTGAAAGCAGGGAAAGGATCGCTCATCTCGAGCTAGGAGGGGGAAACGGGGCTCCTCTGGATGTGGGCGGGACCATCGTGCTTCCTCTCGAGTGGAGACGGATATGGCGGTGAACTTCTTGAGTTGCAGCAAGGGTGTGAAAGACCCTTTCGAAGTTCCAGAGGTTAGGTGTCATTAGTCTCCAGACGCCTGATCGGAAATAGGCGTCATCTCGCCTGGAAGGGAGAAATTCCTGGATTTTCTCGAGTTGCGGCAGGTGTTCTCGAGTTACGACGGGGACCACAGGGACCCGCCCTGATGGCCTCAGGAGAGGCCAGTCCCCATGCGAGTTGCTAGGGGGCCTCTCGGGATTCCTCTCCCGTCGATACCGGGGCCAAAAACCTTGTGTGGAGTCAGGGCCGGAACCGAGGATTCCTCTCAGGGTCTGACATGGATGTTTGGGTACTTCTGGAGTCTCCCCAGGGGAGTCAGGCCTCGGCTGGAGTGGGGGCATGCACGTGCGCCTTCCTTCCAGGCTGTAGCAGCAATGTCACGCTTCCCGTGGCGTGGATGAAAGGATCTGTGGTTTTCCCTCGAGGCTTTCCCTCGAGGCTTTCCCACTGGGCTGTCCCACGTGCCACCGTGGTGTGAGTCGATCCTCGGCGTGAAAGATGAGCCAGTGCAGGGCAAAGAGGTTCCTCTGGAATGGACTGAGACATCTGGGGGACTCTTGGAATGGTGGTAAGACCATGGAGTTCCTCTCGCCTTTCCTGTTGAGAGTGCCTCCTCTTTAGATGCGACGGGAACGCCGGGAATTCTTTCCCGTTGAAAGCAGGGAAAGGATCGCTCATCTCGAGCTAGGAGAGGGAAAGGGGGCTCCTCTGGATGTGGGCGGGACGATCGTGCTTCCTCTCGAGTGGAGACGGGTATGGCGGTGAACTTCTTGAGTTGCAGCAAGGGTGTGAAAGACCCTTTCGAAGTTACAGAGTTTAGGTGTCATTAGTCTCCAGACGCCTCATCGGAAATAGGACTCATCTCGCCTGGAAGGGAGAACTTCCTGGATTTTCTCGAGTTGCGGCAGGTGTTCTCGAGTTACGACGGGGACATCAGGGACCCGCCCTGGTGGTCTCAGGAGAGGCCAGTTCCCAGGCGAGTTGCTAGGGGGCCTCTCGGGATTCCTCTCCCGTCGATACTGGGGCCAAAATCCTTGTGTGGAGTCAGGGCCGGAAACGAGGATTCCTCTCAGGGGCTGACATGGATCTTTGGGTACTTCTGGAGTCTCCCCAGGGGAGTCAGGCCTCGGCTCGAGTGGGGCCATGCACGTGCGCTTTCCTTCCAGGCTGTAGCAGCAATGTCACGCTTCCCATCGCGTGGATCAAAGGATCTGTGGTTTTCCCTCGAGGCTTTCCCTCGAGGCTTTCCCACAGGGCTGTCCCACGTGCCACCGTGGTGTGAGTCGATCCTCGGCGTGAAAGATGAGCCAGTGCAGGGCAAAGAGGTTCCTCTGGAATGGACTGAGACATCTGGGGGACTCTTGGAATGGTGGTACGACCATGGAGTTCCTCTCGCCTTTTCTGTTGAGAGTGTCTCCTCTTGAGAAGCGACGGGAACGCCGGGAATTCTTTCCCGTTGAAAGCAGGGAAAGGATCGCTCATCTCGAGCTACGAGGGGGAAACGGGGCTCCTCTGGATGTGGGCGGGACCATCGTGCTTCCTCTGGAGTGGAGACGGGTATGGCGGTGAACTTCTTGAGTTGCAGCAAGGGTGTGAAAGACCCTTTCGAAGTTCCAGAGTTTAGGTGTCATTAGTCTCCAGACGCCTGATCGGAAATAGGCCTCATCTCGCCTGGAAGGGAGAACTTCCTGGATTTTCTCGAGTTGCGGCAGGTGTTCTCGAGTTACGACGGGGACCTCAGGGACCCGCCCTGGTGGCCTCAGGAGAGGCCAGTCCCCATGCGAGTTGCTAGGGGGCCTCTCGGGATTCCTCTCCCGTCGATACCGGGGCCAAAAACCTTGTGTGGAGTCAGGGCCGGAACCGAGGATTCCTCTCAGGGGCTGACATGGATCTTTGGGTACTTCTGGAGTCTCCCCAGGGGAGTCAGGCCTCGTCTCGTGTCGGGGCATGCACGTGCACTTTCCTTCCAGGCTGTAGCAGCAATGTCACGCTTCCCGTGGCGTGGATCAAAGGATCTGTGGTTTTCCCTCGAGGCTTTCCCTCGAGGCTTTCCCACAGGGCTGTCCCACGTGCCACCGTGGTGTGAGTCGATCCTCGGCGTGAAAGATCAGCCAGTGCAGGGCAAAGAGGTTCCTCTGGAATGGACTGAGACATCTGGGGGACTCTTGGAATGGTGGTACGACCATCGAGTTCCTCTCGCCTTTCCTGTTGAGAGTGCCTCCGCTTGAGATGCGACGGGAACGCCGGGAACTCTTTCCCATTGAAAGCAGGGAAAGGATTCCTCATCTCGAGCTATGAGGGGGAAAGGGGGCTCCTCTGGATGTGGGCGGGACGATCGTGCTTCCTCTCGAGTGGAGACGGGTATGGCGGTGAACTTCTTGAGCTGCAGCAAGGGTGTGAAAGACCCTTTCGAAGTTCCAGAGGTTAGGTGTCATTAGTCTCCAGACGCCTCATCGGAAATAGGCCTCATCTCGCCTGGAAGGGGGAACTTCCTGGAATTTCTCGAGTTGCGGCAGGTGTTCTCGAGTTACGACGGGGACCTCAGGGACCCGCCCTGGTGTCCTCAGAAGAGGCCAGTCCCCATGCGAGTTGCTAGGGGGCCTCTCGGTATTCCTCTCCCATCGATACCGGGGCCAAAAACCTTGTGTGGAGTTAGGGCCGGAACCGAGGATTCCTTTCAGTGGCTGATATGGATCTTTGGGTACTTCTGGAGTCTCGCCAGGGGAGACAGGCCTCATCTCGAGTGGGGGCATGCACGTGCGCTTTCCTTCCAGGCTGTAGCAGCAATGTCACGCTTCCCATCGCGTGGATCAAAGGATCTGTGGTTTTCCCTCGAGGCTTTCCCACAGGGCTGTCCCACGTGCCACCGTGGTGTGAGTCGATCCTCGGCGTGAAAGATGAGCCAGTGCAGGGCAAAGAGGTTCCTCTGGAATGGACTGAGACATCTGGGGGACTCTTGAAATGGTGGTACGACCATGCAGTTCCTCTCGCCTTTCTTGTTGAGAGTGCCTCCTCTTGAGATGCGACGGGAAGGCCGGGAATTCTTTCCCGTTGAAAGCAGGGAAAGGATCCCTCATCTCGAGCTACGAGGGGGAAACGGGGCTCCTCTGGATGTGGGCGGGACCATCGTGCTTCCTCTCGAGTGGAGACGGGTATGGCGGTGAACTTCTTGAGTTGCAGCAAGGGTGTGAAAGACCCTTTCGAAGTTCCAGAGGTTAGGTGTCATTAGTCTCCAGACGCCTGATCGGAAATAGGCCTCATCTCGCCTGGAAGGGAGAAATTCCTGGATTTTCTCGAGTTGCGGCAGGTGTTCTCGAGTTACGACGGGGACCACAGGGACCCGCCCTGATGGCCTCAAGAGAGACCAGTCCCCATGCGAGTTGCTAGGGGGCCTCTCGGGATTCCTCTCCCGTCGATACCGGGGCCAAAAACCTTGTGTGGAGTCAGGGCCGGAACCGAGGATTCTTCTCAGGGGCTGACATGGATGTTTGGGTACTTCTGGAGTCTCCCCAGGGGAGTCAGGCCTCGGCTCGAGTGGGGGCATGCACGTGCGCTTTCCTTCCAGGCTGTAGCAGCAATGTCACGCTTCCCGTGGCGTGGATCAAAGGAACTGTGGTTTTCCCTCGAGGCTTTCCCTCGAGGCTTTCCCACTGGGCTGTCCCACGTGCCACCGTGGTGTGAGTCTATCCTCGGCGTGAAAGATGTGCCAGTGCAGGGCAAAGAGGTTCCTCTGGAATGGACTGAGACATCTGGGGGACTCTTGGAATGGTGGTAAGACCATGGAGTTCCTCTCGCCTTTCCTGTTGAGAGTGCCTCCTCTTGAGATGCGACGGGAACGCCGGGAATTCTTTCCCGTTGAAAGCAGGGAAAGGATCGCTCATCTCGAGCTAGGAGGGGGAAAGGGGGCTCCTCTGGATGTGGGCGGGACCATCGTGCTTCCTCTAGAGTGGAGACGGGTATGGCGGTGAACTTCTTGAGTTGCAGCAAGGGTGTGAAAGATCCTTTCGAAGTTCCAGAGGTTAGGTGTCATTAGTCTCCAGACGCCTCATCGGAAATAGGCCTCATCTCGCCTGGAAGGGAGAACTTCCTGGATTTTCTCGAGTTGCGGCAGGTGTTCTCGAGTTACGACGGGGACCTCAGGGACCCGCCCTGGTGGCCTCAGGAGAGGCCAGTCCCCATGCGAGTTGCTAGGGGGCCTCTCGGGATTCCTCTCCCGTCGATACCGGGGCCAAAAACCTTGTGTGGAGTCACGGCCGGAACCGAGGATTCCTCTCAGGGGCTGACATGGATCTTTGGGTACTTCTGGAGTCTCCCCATGGGAGTATGGCCTCGTCTCGAGTGGGGGAATGCACGTGCGCTTTCCTTCCAGGCTGTAGCAGCAATGTCACGCTTCCCGTGGTGTGGATCAAAGGATCTGTGGTTTTCCCTCGAGGCTTTCCCTCGAGGCTTTCCCACAGGGCTGTCCCACGTGCCACCGTGGTGTGAGTCGATCCTCGGCGTGAAAGATGAGCCAGTGCAGGGCAAAGAGGTTCCTCTGGAATGGACTGAGACATCTGGGGGACTCTTGGAATGGTGGTACGACCATGGAGTTCCTCTCGCCTTTCCTGTTGAGAGTGCCTCCTCTTGAGATGCGACGGGAACGCCGGGAATTCTTTGCGTTGAAAGCAGGGAAAGGATCCCTCATCTCGAGCTACGAGGGGGAAACCGGGCTCCTCTGGATGTGGGCGGGACCATCGTGCTTCCTCTCGAGTGGAGACGGGTATGGCGGTGAACTTCTTGAGTTGCAGCAAGGGTGTGAAAGACCCTTTCGAAGTTCCAGAGGTTAGGTGTCATTAGTCTCCAGACGCCTGATCGGAAATAGGCCTCATCTCGCCTGGAAGGGAGAAATTCCTGGATTTTCTCGAGTTGCGGCAGGTGTTCTCGAGTTACGACGGGGACCACAGGGTCCCGCCCTGATGGCCTCAGGAGAGGCCAGTCCCCATGCGAGTTGCTAGGGGGCCTCTCGGGATTCCTCTCCCGTCGATACCGGGGCCAAAAACCTTGTGTGGAGTCAGGGCCGGAACCGAGGATTCCTCTCAGGGGCTGACATGTATGTTTGGGTACTTCTGGAGTCTCCCCAGGGGAGTCAGGCCTCGGCTCGAGTGGGGGCATGCACGTGCGCTTTCCTTCCAGGCTGCAGCAGCAATGTCACATTTACCGTGGCGTGGATCAAAGGATCTGTGGTTTTCCCTCGAGGCTTTCCCTCGAGGCTTTCCCACTGGGCTGTCCCACGTGCCACCGTGGTGTGAGTCGATCCTCGGCGTGAAAGATGAGCCAGTGCAGGGCAAAGAGGTTCCTCTGGAATGGACTGAGACATCTGGGGGACTCTTGGAATGGTGGTAAGACCATGGAGTTCCTCTCGCCTTTCCTGTTGAGAGTGCCTCCTCTTGAGATGCGACGGGAACGCCGGGAATTCTTTCCCGTTGAAAGCAGGGAAAGGATCGCTCATCTCGAGCTAGGAGGGAGAAAGGGGGCTCCTCTGGATGTGGGCGGGACGATCGTGCTTCCTCTCGAGTGGAGACGGGTATGGCGGTGAACTTCTTGAGTTGCAGCAAGGGTGTGAAAGACCCTTTCGAAGTTCCAGAGTTTAGGTGTCATTAGTCTCCAGACGCCTCATCGGAAATAGGACTCATCTCGCCTGGAAGAGAGAACTTCCTGGATTTTCTCGAGTTGCGGCAGGTGTTCTCGAGTTACGACGGGGACATCAGGGACCCGCCCTGGTGGCCTCAGAAGAGGCCAGTCCCCAGGCGAGTTGCTAGGGGGCCTCTCGGGATTCCTCTCCCGTCGATACCGGGGACAAAATCCTTGTGTGGAGTCAGGGCCAGAAACGAGGATTCCTCTCAGGGGCTGACATGGATCTTTGGGTACTTCTGGAGTCTCCCCAGGGGAGTCAGGCCTCGGCTCGAGTGGGGCCATGCACGTGCGCTTTCCTTCCAGGCTGTAGCAGCAATGTCACGCTTCCCATCGCGTGGATCAAAGGATCTGTGGTTTTCCCTCGAGGCTTTCCCTCGAGTCTTTCCCACAGGGCTGTCCCACGTGCCACCGTGGTGTGAGTCGATCCTCGGCGTGAAAGATGAGCCAGTGCAGGGCAAAGAGGTTCCTCTGGAATGGACTGAGACATCTGGGGGACTCTTGGAATGGTGGTACGACAATGGAGTTCCTCTCGCCTTTTCTGTTGAGAGTGCCTCCTCTTGAGAAGCGACGGGAACGCCTGGAATTCTTTCCCGTTGAAAGCAGGGAAAGGATCGCTCATCTCGAGCTACGAGGGGGAAACGGGGCTCCTCTGGATGTGGGCGGGACCATCGTGCTTCCTCTAGAGTGGAGACGGGTATGGCGGTGAACTTCTTGAGTTGCAGCAAGGGTGTGAAAGACCCTTTCGAAGTTCCAGAGTTTAGGTGTCATTACTCTCCAGACGCCTGATCGGAAATAGGCCTCATCTCGCCTGGAAGGGAGAACTTCCTGGATTTTCTCGAGTTGCGGCAGGTGTTCTCGAGTTACGACGGAGACCTCAGGGACCCGCCCTGGTGGCCTCAGGAGAGGCCAGTCCCCATGCGAGTTGCTAGGGGGCCTCTCGGGATTACTCTCCCGTCGATACCGGGGCCAAAAACCTTGCATGGAGACAGGGCCGGAACAGAGGATTCCTCTCAGGGGCTGACATGGATCTTTGGGTACTTCTGGAGTCTCCCCAGGGGAGTCAGGCCTCGTCTCGTGTCGGGGCATGCACGTGCACTTTCCTTCTAGGCTGTAGCAGCAATGTCACGCTTCCCGTGGCGTGGATCAAAGGATCTGTGGTTTTCCCTCGAGGCTTTCCCTCGAGGCTTTCCCACAGGGCTGTCCCACGTGCCACCGTGGTGTGAGTCGATCCTCGGCGTGAAAGATGAGCCAGTGCAGGGCAAAGAGGTTCCTCTGGAATGGACTGAGACATCTGGGGGACTCTTGGAATGGTGGTACGACCATGGAGTTCCTCTCGCCTTTCCTGTTGAGAGTGCCTCCGCTTGAGATGCGACGGGAACTCCGGGAATTCTTTCCCATTGAAAGCAGGGAAAGGATTCCTCATCTCGAGCTACGAGGGGGAAAGGGGGATCCTCTGGATGTGGGCGGGACGATCGTGCTTCCTCTCGAGTGGAAACGGGTATGGCGGTGAACTTCTTGTGTTGCAGCAAGGCTGTGAAAGACCCTTTCGAAGTTCCAGAGGTTAGGTGTCATTAGGCTCCAGACGCCTCATCGGAAATAGGCCTCATCTCGCCTGGAAGGGAGAACTTCCTGGATTTTCTCGAGTTGCGGCAGGTGTTCTCGAGTTACGACGGTGACCTCAGGGACCCGCCCTGGTGGCCTCAGGAGAGGCCAGTCCCCATGCGAGTTGCTAGGGGGACTCTCGGGATTCCTCTCCCGTCGATACCCGGGCCAAAAACCTTGTGTGGAGTCAGGGCCGGAACCGAGGATTCCTCTCACGGGATGATATGGATCTTTGGGTACTTCTGGAGTCTCGCCAGGGGAGACAGGCCTTATCTCGACTGGGTGCATGCACGTGCGCTTTCCTTCCAGGCTGTAGCAGTAATGTCACGCTTCCCATCGCGTGGATCAAAGGATCTGTGGTTTTCCCTCGAGGCTTTCCCTCGAGGCTTTCCCACAGGGCTGTCCCACGTGCCACCGTGGTGTGAGTCGATCCTCGGCGTGAAAGATGAGCCAGTGCAGGGCAAAGAGGTTCCTCTGAAATGGACTGAGACATCTGGGGGACTGTTGGAATGGTGGTACGACCATGGAGTTCCTCTCGCCTTTCCTGTTGAGAGTGCTTCCTCTTGAGATGCGACGGGAACGCCGGGAATTCTTTCCCGTTGAAAGCAGGGAAAGGATCGCTCATCTCGAGCTAGGAGGGGGAAACGGGGCTCCTCTGGATGTGGGCGGGACCATCGTGCTTCCTCTAGAGTGGAGACGGGTATGGCGGTGAACTTCTTGAGTTGCAGCAAGGGTGTGAAAGACCCTTTCGAAGTTCCAGAGGTTAGGTGTCATTAGTCTCCAGACGCCTCATCGGAAATAGGCCTCATCTCGCCTGGAAGGGAGAACTTCCTGGATTTTCTCGAGTTGCGGCAGGTGTTCTCGAGTTACGACGGGGACCTCAGGGACCCGCCCTGGTGGCCTCAGGAGAGGCCAGTCCCCATGCGAGTTGCTAGGGGGCCTCTCGGGATTCCTCTCCCGTCGATACCGGGGCCAAAAACCTTGTGTGGAGTCACGGCCGGAACCGAGGATTCCTCTCAGGGGCTGACATGGATCTTTGGGTACTTCTGGAGTCTCCCCATGGGAGTATGGCCTCGTCTCGAGTGGGGGAATGCACGTGCGCTTTCCTTCCAGGCTGTAGCAGCAATGTCACGCTTCCCGTGGTGTGGATCAAAGGATCTGTGGTTTTCCCTCGAGGCTTTCCCTCGAGGCTTTCCCACAGGGCTGTCCCACGTGCCACCGTGGTGTGAGTCGATCCTCGGCGTGAAAGATGAGCCAGTGCAGGGCAAAGAGGTTCCTCTGGAATGGACTGAGACATCTGGGGGACTCTTGGAATGGTGGTACGACCATGGAGTTCCTCTCGCCTTTCCTGTTGAGAGTGCCTCCTCTTGAGATGTGACGGGAACGCCGGGAATTCTTTGCGTTGAAAGCAGGGAAAGGATCCCTCATCTCGAGCTACGAGGGGGAAACCGGGCTCCTCTGGATGTGGGCGGGACCATCGTGCTTCCTCTCGAGTGGAGACGGGTATGGCGGTGAACTTCTTGAGTTGCAGCAAGGGTGTGAAAGACCCTTTCGAAGTTCCAGAGGTTAGGTGTCATTAGTCTCCAGACGCCTGATCGGAAATAGGCCTCATCTCGCCTGGAAGGGAGAAATTCCTGGATTTTCTCGAGTTGCGGCAGGTGTTCTCGAGTTACGACGGGGACCACAGGGTCCCGCCCTGATGGCCTCAGGAGAGGCCAGTCCCCATGCGAGTTGCTAGGGGGCCTCTCGGGATTCCTCTCCCGTCGATACCGGGGCCAAAAACCTTGTGTGGAGTCAGGGCCGGAACCGAGGATTCCTCTCAGGGGCTGACATGTATGTTTGGGTACTTCTGGAGTCTCCCCAGGGGAGTCAGGCCTCGGCTCGAGTGGGGGCATGCACGTGCGCTTTCCTTCCAGGCTGCAGCAGCAATGTCACATTTACCGTGGCGTGGATCAAAGGATCTGTGGTTTTCCCTCGAGGCTTTCCCTCGAGGCTTTCCCACTGGGCTGTCCCACGTGCCACCGTGGTGTGAGTCGATCCTCGGCGTGAAAGATGAGCCAGTGCAGGGCAAAGAGGTTCCTCTGGAATGGACTGAGACATCTGGGGGACTCTTGGAATGGTGGTAAGACCATGGAGTTCCTCTCGCCTTTCCTGTTGAGAGTGCCTCCTCTTGAGATGCGACGGGAACGCCGGGAATTCTTTCCCGTTGAAAGCAGGGAAAGGATCGCTCATCTCGAGCTAGGAGGGAGAAAGGGGGCTCCTCTGGATGTGGGCGGGACGATCGTGCTTCCTCTCGAGTGGAGACGGGTATGGCGGTGAACTTCTTGAGTTGCAGCAAGGGTGTGAAAGACCCTTTCGAAGTTCCAGAGTTTAGGTGTCATTAGTCTCCAGACGCCTCATCGGAAATAGGACTCATCTCGCCTGGAAGAGAGAACTTCCTGGATTTTCTCGAGTTGCGGCAGGTGTTCTCGAGTTACGACGGGGACATCAGGGACCCGCCCTGGTGGCCTCAGAAGAGGCCAGTCCCCAGGCGAGTTGCTAGGGGGCCTCTCGGGATTCCTCTCCCGTCGATACCGGGGACAAAATCCTTGTGTGGAGTCAGGGCCAGAAACGAGGATTCCTCTCAGGGGCTGACATGGATCTTTGGGTACTTCTGGAGTCTCCCCAGGGGAGTCAGGCCTCGGCTCGAGTGGGGCCATGCACGTGCGCTTTCCTTCCAGGCTGTAGCAGCAATGTCACGCTTCCCATCGCGTGGATCAAAGGATCTGTGGTTTTCCCTCGAGGCTTTCCCTCGAGTCTTTCCCACAGGGCTGTCCCACGTGCCACCGTGGTGTGAGTCGATCCTCGGCGTGAAAGATGAGCCAGTGCAGGGCAAAGAGGTTCCTCTGGAATGGACTGAGACATCTGGGGGACTCTTGGAATGGTGGTACGACAATGGAGTTCCTCTCGCCTTTTCTGTTGAGAGTGCCTCCTCTAGAGAAGCGACGGGAACGCCTGGAATTCTTTCCCGTTGAAAGCAGGGAAAGGATCGCTCATCTCGAGCTACGAGGGGGAAACGGGGCTCCTCTGGATGTGGGCGGGACCATCGTGCTTCCTCTAGAGTGGAGACGGGTATGGCGGTGAACTTCTTGAGTTGCAGCAAGGGTGTGAAAGACCCTTTCGAAGTTCCAGAGTTTAGGTGTCATTACTCTCCAGACGCCTGATCGGAAATAGGCCTCATCTCGCCTGGAAGGGAGAACTTCCTGGATTTTCTCGAGTTGCGGCAGGTGTTCTCGAGTTACGACGGAGACCTCAGGGACCCGCCCTGGTGGCCTCAGGAGAGGCCAGTCCCCATGCGAGTTGCTAGGGGGCCTCTCGGGATTACTCTCCCGTCGATACCGGGGCCAAAAACCTTGCATGGAGACAGGGCCGGAACAGAGGATTCCTCTCAGGGGCTGACATGGATCTTTGGGTACTTCTGGAGTCTCCCCAGGGGAGTCAGGCCTCGTCTCGTGTCGGGGCATGCACGTGCACTTTCCTTCTAGGCTGTAGCAGCAATGTCACGCTTCCCGTGGCGTGGATCAAAGGATCTGTGGTTTTCCCTCGAGGCTTTCCCTCGAGGCTTTCCCACAGGGCTGTCCCACGTGCCACCGTGGTGTGAGTCGATCCTCGGCGTGAAAGATGAGCCAGTGCAGGGCAAAGAGGTTCCTCTGGAATGGACTGAGACATCTGGGGGACTCTTGGAATGGTGGTACGACCATGGAGTTCCTCTCGCCTTTCCTGTTGAGAGTGCCTCCGCTTGAGATGCGACGGGAACTCCGGGAATTCTTTCCCATTGAAAGAAGGGAAAGGATTCCTCATCTCGAGCTACGAGGGGGAAAGGGGGATCCTCTGGATGTGGGCGGGACGATCGTGCTTCCTCTCGAGTGGAAACGGGTATGGCGGTGAACTTCTTGTGTTGCAGCAAGGCTGTGAAAGACCCTTTCGAAGTTCCAGAGGTTAGGTGTCATTAGGCTCCAGACGCCTCATCGGAAATAGGCCTCATCTCGCCTGGAAGGGAGAACTTCCTGGATTTTCTCGAGTTGCGGCAGGTGTTCTCGAGTTACGACGGTGACCTCAGGGACCCGCCCTGGTGGCCTCAGGAGAGGCCAGTCCCCATGCGAGTTGCTAGGGGGACTCTCGGGATTCCTCTCCCGTCGATACCCGGGCCAAAAACCTTGTGTGGAGTCAGGGCCGGAACCGAGGATTCCTCTCACGGGATGATATGGATCTTTGGGTACTTCTGGAGTCTCGCCAGGGGAGACAGGCCTTATCTCGACTGGGTGCATGCACGTGCGCTTTCCTTCCAGGCTGTAGCAGTAATGTCACGCTTCCCATCGCGTGGATCAAAGGATCTGTGGTTTTCCCTCGAGGCTTTCCCTCGAGGCTTTCCCACAGGGCTGTCCCACGTGCCACCGTGGTGTGAGTCGATCCTCGGCGTGAAAGATGAGCCAGTGCAGGGCAAAGAGGTTCCTCTGAAATGGACTGAGACATCTGGGGGACTGTTGGAATGGTGGTACGACCATGGAGTTCCTCTCGCCTTTCCTGTTGAGAGTGCCTCCTCTTGAGATGCGACGGGAACGCCGGGAATTCTTTCCCGTTGAAAGCAGGGAAAGGATCGCTCATCTCGAGCTAGGAGGGGGAAACGGTGCTCCTCTGGATGTGGGCGGGACCATCGTGCTTCCTCTAGAGTGGAGACGGGTATGGCGGTGAACTTCTTGAGTTGCAGCAAGGGTGTGAAAGACCCTTTCGAAGTTCCAGAGGTTAGGTGTCATTAGTCTCCAGACGCCTCATCGGAAATAGGCCTCATCTCGCCTGGAAGGGAGAACTTCCTGGATTTTCTCGAGTTGCGGCAGGTGTTCTCGAGTTACGACGGGGACCTCAGGGACCCGCCCTGGTGGCCTCAGGAGAGGCCAGTCCCCATGCGAGTTGCTAGGGGGCCTCTCGGGATTCCTCTCCCGTCGATACCGGGGCCAAAAACCTTGTGTGGAGTCACGGCCGGAACCGAGGATTCCTCTCAGGGGCTGACATGGATCTTTGGGTACTTCTGGAGTCTCCCCATGGGAGTATGGCCTCGTCTCGAGTGGGGGAATGCACGTGCGCTTTCCTTCCAGGCTGTAGCAGCAATGTCACGCTTCCCGTGGTGTGGATCAAAGGATCTGTGGTTTTCCCTCGAGGCTTTCCCTCGAGGCTTTCCCACAGGGCTGTCCCACGTGCCACCGTGGTGTGAGTCGATCCTCGGCGTGAAAGATGAGCCAGTGCAGGGCAAAGAGGTTCCTCTGGAATGGACTGAGACATCTGGGGGACTCTTGGAATGGTGGTACGACCATGGAGTTCCCCTCGCCTTTCCTGTTGAGAGTGCCTCCTCTTGAGATGCGACGGGAACGCCAGGAATTCTTTCCCGTTGAAAGCAGGTAAAGGATCCCTCATCTCGAGCTACGAGGGGGAAACGGGGCTCCTCTGGATGTGGGCGGGACCATCGTGCTTCCTCTCGAGTGGACACGGGTGTGGCGGTGAACTTCTTGAGTTGCAGCAAGGGTGTGAAAGACCCTTTCGAAGTTCCAGAGGTTAGGTGTCATTAGTCTCCAGACGCCTCATCGGAAATAGGCCTCATCTCGCCTGGAAGGGGGAACTTCCTGGAATTTCTCGAGTTGTGGCAGGTGTTCTCGAGTTACGACGGGGACCTCAGGGACCCGCCCTGGTGGCCTCAGGAGAGGCCAGTCCCCATGCGAGTTGCTAGGGGGCCTCTCGGGATTCCTCTCCCGTCGATACCGGGGCCAAAAACCTTGTGTGGAGTCAGGGCCGGAACCGAGGATTCCTCTCAGGGGCTGACATGTATGTTTGGGTACTTCTGGAGTCTCCCCAGGGGAGTCAGGCCTCGGCTCGAGTGGGGGCATGCACGTGCGCTTTCCTTCCAGGCTGTAGCAGCAATGTCACGTTTACCGTGGCGTGGATCAAAGGATCTGTGGTTTTCCCTCGAGGCTTTCCCTCGAGGCTTTCCCACTGGGCTGTCCCACGTGCCACCGTGGTGTGAGTCGATCCTCGGCGTGAAAGATGAGCCAGTGCAGGGCAAAGAGGTTCCTCTGGAATGGACTGAGACATCTGGGGGACTCTTGGAATGGTGGTAAGACCATGGAGTTCCTCTCGCCTTTCCTGTTGAGAGTGCCTCCTCTTGAGATGCGACGGGAACGCCGGGAATTCTTTCCCGTTGAAAGCAGGGAAAGGATCGCTCATCTCGAGCTAGGAGGGAGAAAGGGGGCTCCTCTGGATGTGGGCGGGACGATCGTGCTTCCTCTCGAGTGGAGACGGGTATGGCGGTGAACTTCTTGAGTTGCAGCAAGGGTGTGAAAGACCCTTTCGAAGTTCCAGAGTTTAGGTGTCATTAGTCTCCAGACGCCTCATCGGAAATAGGACTCATCTCGCCTGGAAGAGAGAACTTCCTGGATTTTCTCGAGTTGCGGCAGGTGTTCTCGAGTTACGACGGGGACATCAGGGACCCGCCCTGGTGGCCTCAGAAGAGGCCAGTCCCCAGGCGAGTTGCTAGGGGGCCTCTCGGGATTCCTCTCCCGTCGATACCGGGGACAAAATCCTTGTGTGGAGTCAGGGCCAGAAACGAGGATTCCTCTCAGGGCCTGACATGGATCTTTGGGTACTTCTGGAGTCTCCCCAGGGGAGTCAGGCCTCGGCTCGAGTGGGGCCATGCACGTGCGCTTTCCTTCCAGGCTGTAGCAGCAATGTCACGCTTCCCATCGCGTGGATCAAAGGATCTGTGGTTTTCCCTCGAGGCTTTCCCTCGAGTCTTTCCCACAGGGCTGTCCCACGTGCCACCGTGGTGTGAGTCGATCCTCGGCGTGAAAGATGAGCCAGTGCAGGGCAAAGAGGTTCCTCTGGAATGGACTGAGACATCTGGGGGACTCTTGGAATGGTGGTACGACAATGGAGTTCCTCTCGCCTTTTCTGTTGAGAGTGCCTCCTCTTGAGAAGCGACGGGAACGCCTGGAATTCTTTCCCGTTGAAAGCAGGGAAAGGATCGCTCATCTCGAGCTACGAGGGGGAAACGGGGCTCCTCTGGATGTGGGCGGGACCATCGTGCTTCCTCTAGAGTGGAGACGGGTATGGCGGTGAACTTCTTGAGTTGCAGCAAGGGTGTGAAAGACCCTTTCGAAGTTCCAGAGTTTAGGTGTCATTACTCTCCAGACGCCTGATCGGAAATAGGCCTCATCTCGCCTGGAAGGGAGAACTTCCTGGATTTTCTCGAGTTGCGGCAGGTGTTCTCGAGTTACGACGGAGACCTCAGGGACCCGCCCTGGTGGCCTCAGGAGAGGCCAGTCCCCATGCGAGTTGCTAGGGGGCCTCTCGGGATTCCTCTCCCGTCGATACCGGGGCCAAAAAGCTTGTGTGGAGTCAGGGCCGGAACAGAGGATTCCTCTCAGGGGCTGACATGGATCTTTGGGTACTTCTGGAGTCTCCCCAGGGGAGTCAGGCCTCGTCTCGTGTCGGGGCATGCACGTGCACTTTCCTTCCAGGCTGTAGCAGCAATGTCACGCTTCCCGTGGCGTGGATCAAAGGATCTGTGGTTTTCCCTCGAGGCTTTCCCTCGAGGCTTTCCCACAGGGCTGTCCCACGTGCCACCGTGGTGTGAGTCGATCCTCGGCGTGAAAGATGAGCCAGTGCAGGTCAAAGAGGTTCCTCTGGAATGGACTGAGACATCTGGGGGACTCTTGGAATGGTGGTACGACCATGGAGTTCCTCTCGCCTTTCCTGTTGAGAGTGCCTCCGCTTGAGATGCGACGGGAACGCCGGGAATTCTTTCCCATTGAAAGCAGGGAAAGGATTCCTCATCTCGAGCTACGAGGGGGAAAGGGGGATCCTCTGGATGTGGGCGGGACGATCGTGCTTCCTCTCGAGTGGAAACCGGTATGGCGGTGAACTTCTTGAGTTGCAGCAAGGCTGTGAAAGACCCTTTCGAAGTTCCAGAGGTTAGGTGTCATTAGGCTCCAGACGCCTCATCGGAAATAGGCCTCATCTCGCCTGGAAGGGAGAACTTCCTGGATTTTCTCGAGTTGCGGCAGGTGTTCTCGAGTTACGACGGTGACCTCAGGGACCCGCCCTGGTGGCCTCAGGAGAGGCCAGTCCCCATGCGAGTTGCTAGGGGGACTCTCGGGATTCCTCTCCCGTCGATACCCGGGCCAAAAACCTTGTGTGGAGTCAGGGCCGGAACCGAGGATTCCTCTCACGGGATGATATGGATCTTTGGGTACTTCTGGAGTCTCGCCAGGGGAGACAGGCCTTATCTCGACTGGGTGCATGCACGTGCGCTTTCCTTCCAGGCTGTATCAGTAATGTCACGCTTCCCATCGCGTGGATCAAAGGATCTGTGGTTTTCCCACGAGGCTTTCCCTCGAGGCTTTCCCACAGGGCTGTCCCACGTGCCACCGTGGTGTGAGTCGATCCTCGGCGTGAAAGATGAGCCAGTGCAGGGCAAAGAGGTTCCTCTGAAATGGACTGAGACATCTGGGGGACTCTTGGAATGGTGGTCCGACCATGGAGTTCCTCTCGCCTTTCCTGTTGAGAGTGCCTCCTCTTGAGATGCGACGGGAACGCCGGGAATTCTTTCCCGTTGAAAGCAGGGAAAGGATCGCTCATCTCGAGCTAGGAGGGGGAAACGGGGCTCCTCTGGATGTGGGCGGGACCATCGTGCTTCCTCTCGAGTGGAGACGGGTATGGCGGTGAACTTCTTGAGTTGCAGCAAGGGTGTGAAAGACCCTTTCGAAGTTCCAGAGGTTAGGTGTCATTAGTCTCCAGACGCCTCATCGGAAATAGGCCTCATCTCGCCTGGAAGGGAGAACTTCCTGGATTTTCTCGAGTTGCGGCAGGTGTTCTCGAGTTACGACGGGGACCTCAGGGACCCGCCCTGGTGGCCTCAGGAGAGGCCAGTCCCCATGCGAGTTGCTAGGGGGCCTCTCGGGATTCCTCTCCCGTCGATACCGGGGCCAAAAACCTTGTGTGGAGTCACGGCCGGAACCGAGGATTCCTCTCAGGGGCTGACATGGATCTTTGGGTACTTCTGGAGTCTCCCCATGGGAGTATGGCCTCGTCTCGAGTGGGGGAATGCACGTGCGCTTTCCTTCCAGGCTGTAGCAGCAATGTCACGCTTCCCGTGGTGTGGATCAAAGGATCTGTGGTTTTCCCTCGAGGCTTTCCCTCGAGGCTTTCCCACAGGGCTGTCCCACGTGCCACCGTGGTGTGAGTCGATCCTCGGCGTGAAAGATGAGCCAGTGCAGGGCAAAGAGGTTCCTCTGGAATGGACTGAGACATCTGGGGGACTCTTGGAATGGTGGTACGACCATGGAGTTCCTCTCGCCTTTCCTGTTGAGAGTGCCTCCTCTTGAGATGTGACGGGAACGCCGGGAATTCTTTGCGTTGAAAGCAGGGAAAGGATCCCTCATCTCGAGCTACGAGGGGGAAACCGGGCTCCTCTGGATGTGGGCGGGACCATCGTGCTTCCTCTCGAGTGGAGACGGGTATGGCGGTGAACTTCTTGAGTTGCAGCAAGGGTGTGAAAGACCCTTTCTAAGTTCCAGAGGTTAGGTGTCATTAGTCTCCAGACGCCTGATCGGAAATAGGCCTCATCTCGCCTGGAAGGGAGAAATTCCTGGATTTTCTCGAGTTGCGGCAGGTGTTCTCGAGTTACGACGGGGACCACAGGGTCCC
This sequence comes from Capricornis sumatraensis, assembly GCF_032405125.1. Taxonomy (NCBI): domain Eukaryota; kingdom Metazoa; phylum Chordata; class Mammalia; order Artiodactyla; family Bovidae; genus Capricornis; species Capricornis sumatraensis. The sequence goes on along the minus strand of NC_091080.1, from coordinate 4,300,759 downwards.
GCCATGATGGCCTCAGGAGAGGCCAGTCCCCATGCGAGTTGCTCGGGGGCCTCTCGGGATTCCTCTCCCGTCGATACCGGGGCCAAAAACCTTGTGTGGAGTCAGGGCCGGAACCGAGGATTCCTCTCAGGGGCTGACATGTATGTTTGGGTACTTCTGGAGTCTCCCCAGGGGAGTCAGGCCTCGGCTCGAGTGGGGGCATGCACGTGCGCTTTCCTTCCAGGCTGTAGCAGCAATGTCACATTTACCGTGGCGTGGATCAAAGGATCTGTGGTTTTCCCTCGAGGCTTTCCCTCGAGGCTTTCCCACTGGGCTGTCCCACGTGCCACCGTGGTGTGAGTCGATCCTCGGCGTGAAAGATGAGCCAGTGCAGGGCAAAGAGGTTCCTCTGGAATGGACTGAGACATCTGGGGGACTCTTGGAATGGTGGTAAGACCATGGAGTTCCTCTCGCCTTTCCTGTTGAGAGTGCCTCCTCTTGAGATGCGACGGGAACGCCGGGAATTCTTTCCCGTTGAAAGCAGGGAAAGGATCGCTCATCTCGAGCTAGGAGGGAGAAAGGGGGCTCCTCTGGATGTGGGCGGGACGATCGTGCTTCCTCTCGAGTGGAGACGGGTATGGCGGTGAACTTCTTGAGTTGCAGCAAGGGTGTGAAAGACCCTTTCGAAGTTCCAGAGTTTAGGTGTCATTAGTCTCCAGACGCCTCATCGGAAATAGGACTCATCTCGCCTGGAAGAGAGAACTTCCTGGATTTTCTCGAGTTGCGGCAGGTGTTCTCGAGTTACGACGGGGACATCAGGGACCCGCCCTGGTGGCCTCAGAAGAGGCCAGTCCCCAGGCGAGTTGCTAGGGGGCCTCTCGGGATTCCTCTCCCGTCGATACCGGGGACAAAATCCTTGTGTGGAGTCAGGGCCAGAAACGAGGATTCCTCTCAGGGGCTGACATGGATCTTTGGGTACTTCTGGAGTCTCCCCAGGGGAGTCAGGCCTCGGCTCGAGTGGGGCCATGCACGTGCGCTTTCCTTCCAGGCTGTAGCAACAATGTCACGCTTCCCATCGCGTGGATCAAAGGATCTGTGGTTTTCCCTCGAGGCTTTCCCTCGAGTCTTTCCCACAGGGCTGTCCCACGTGCCACCGTGGTGTGAGTCGATCCTCGGCGTGAAAGATGAGCCAGTGCAGGGCAAAGAGGTTCCTCTGGAATGGACTGAGACATCTGGGGGACTCTTGGAATGGTGGTACGACAATGGAGTTCCTCTCGCCTTTTCTGTTGAGAGTGCCTCCTCTTGAGAAGCGACGGGAACGCCTGGAATTCTTTCCCGTTGAAAGCAGGGAAAGGATCGCTCATCTCGAGCTACGAGGGGGAAACGGGGCTCCTCTGGATGTGGGCGGGACCATCGTGCTTCCTCTAGAGTGGAGACGGGTATGGCGGTGAACTTCTTGAGTTGCAGCAAGGGTGTGAAAGACCCTTTCGAAGTTCCAGAGTTTAGGTGTCATTACTCTCCAGACGCCTGATCGGAAATAGGCCTCATCTCGCCTGGAAGGGAGAACTTCCTGGATTTTCTCGAGTTGCGGCAGGTGTTCTCGAGTTACGACGGAGACCTCAGGGACCCGCCCTGGTGGCCTCAGGAGAGGCCAGTCCCCATGCGAGTTGCTAGGGGGCCTCTCGGGATTACTCTCCCGTCGATACCGGGGCCAAAAACCTTGCATGGAGACAGGGCCGGAACAGAGGATTCCTCTCAGGGGCTGACATGGATCTTTGGGTACTTCTGGAGTCTCCCCAGGGGAGTCAGGCCTCGTCTCGTGTCGGGGCATGCACGTGCACTTTCCTTCTAGGCTGTAGCAGCAATGTCACGCTTCCCGTGGCGTGGATCAAAGGATCTGTGGTTTTCCCTCGAGGCTTTCCCTCGAGGCTTTCCCACAGGGCTGTCCCACGTGCCACCGTGGTGTGAGTCGATCCTCGGCGTGAAAGTTGAGCCAGTGCAGGGCAAAGAGGTTCCTCTGGAATGGACTGAGACATCTGGGGGACTCTTGGAATGGTGGTACGACCATGGAGTTCCTCTCGCCTTTCCTGTTGAGAGTGCCTCCGCTTGAGATGCGACGGGAACTCCGGGAATTCTTTCCCATTGAAAGCAGGGAAAGGATTCCTCATCTCGAGCTACGAGGGGGAAAGGGGGATCCTCTGGATGTGGGCGGGACGATCGTGCTTCCTCTCGAGTGGAAACGGGTATGGCGGTGAACTTCTTGTGTTGCAGCAAGGCTGTGAAAGACCCTTTCGAAGTTCCAGAGGTTAGGTGTCATTAGGCTCCAGACGCCTCATCGGAAATAGGCCTCATCTCGCCTGGAAGGGAGAACTTCCTGGATTTTCTCGAGTTGCGGCAGGTGTTCTCGAGTTACGACGGTGACCTCAGGGACCCGCCCTGGTGGCCTCAGGAGAGGCCAGTCCCCATGCGAGTTGCTAGGGGGACTCTCGGGATTCCTCTCCCGTCGATACCCGGGCCAAAAACCTTGTGTGGAGTCAGGGCCGGAACCGAGGATTCCTCTCACGGGATGATATGGATCTTTGGGTACTTCTGGAGTCTCGCCAGGGGAGACAGGCCTTATCTCGACTGGGTGCATGCACGTGCGCTTTCCTTCCAGGCTGTAGCAGTAATGTCACGCTTCCCATCGCGTGGATCAAAGGATCTGTGGTTTTCCCTCGAGGCTTTCCCTCGAGGCTTTCCCACAGGGCTGTCCCACGTGCCACCGTGGTGTGAGTCGATCCTCGGCGTGAAAGATGAGCCAGTGCAGGGCAAAGAGGTTCCTCTGAAATGGACTGAGACATCTGGGGGACTGTTGGAATGGTGGTACGACCATGGAGTTCCTCTCGCCTTTCCTGTTGAGAGTGCCTCCTCTTGAGATGCGACGGGAACGCCGGGAATTCTTTCCCGTTGAAAGCAGGGAAAGGATCGCTCATATCGAGCTAGGAGGGGGAAACGGGGCTCCTCTGGATGTGGGCGGGACCATCGTGCTTCCTCTAGAGTGGAGACGGGTATGGCGGTGAACTTCTTGAGTTGCAGCAAGGGTGTGAAAGACCCTTTCGAAGTTCCAGAGGTTAGGTGTCATTAGTCTCCAGACGCCTCATCGGAAATAGGCCTCATCTCGCCTGCAAGGGAGAACTTCCTGGATTTTCTCGAGTTGCGGCAGGTGTTCTCGAGTTACGACGGGGACCTCAGGGACCCGCCCTGGTGGCCTCAGGAGAGGCCAGTCCCCATGCGAGTTGCTAGGGGGCCTCTCGGGATTCCTCTCCCGTCGATACCGGGGCCAAAAACCTTGTGTGGAGTCACGGCCGGAACCGAGGATTCCTCTCAGGGGCTGACATGGATCTTTGGGTACTTCTGGAGTCTCCCCATGGGAGTATGGCCTCGTCTCGAGTGGGGGAATGCACGTGCGCTTTCCTTCCAGGCTGTAGCAGCAATGTCACGCTTCCCGTGGTGTGGATCAAAGGATCTGTGGTTTTCCCTCGAGGCTTTCCCTCGAGGCTTTCCCACAGGGCTGTCCCACGTGCCACCGTGGTGTGAGTCGATCCTCGGCGTGAAAGATGAGCCAGTGCAGGGCAAAGAGGTTCCTCTGGAATGGACTGAGACATCTGGGGGACTCTTGGAATGGTGGTACGACCATGGAGTTCCCCTCGCCTTTCCTGTTGAGAGTGCCTCCTCTTGAGATGCGACGGGAACGCCAGGAATTCTTTCCCGTTGAAAGCAGGTAAAGGATCCCTCATCTCGAGCTACGAGGGGGAAACGGGGCTCCTCTGGATGTGGGCGGGACCATCGTGCTTCCTCTCGAGTGGACACGGGTGTGGCGGTGAACTTCTTGAGTTGCAGCAAGGGTGTGAAAGACCCTTTCGAAGTTCCAGAGGTTAGGTGTCATTAGTCTCCAGACGCCTCATCGGAAATAGGCCTCATCTCGCCTGGAAGGGGGAACTTCCTGGAATTTCTCGAGTTGTGGCAGGTGTTCTCGAGTTACGACGGGGACCTCAGGGACCCGCCCTGGTGGCCTCAGGAGAGGCCAGTCCCCATGCGAGTTGCTAGGGGGCCTCTCGGGATTCCTCTCCCGTCGATACCGGGGCCAAAAACCTTGTGTGGAGTCAGGGCCGGAACCGAGGATTCCTCTCAGGGGCTGACATGTATGTTTGGGTACTTCTGGAGTCTCCCCAGGGGAGTCAGGCCTCGGCTCGAGTGGGGGCATGCACGTGCGCTTTCCTTCCAGGCTGTAGCAGCAATGTCACGTTTACCGTGGCGTGGATCAAAGGATCTGTGGTTTTCCCTCGAGGCTTTCCCTCGAGGCTTTCCCACTGGGCTGTCCCACGTGCCACCGTGGTGTGAGTCGATCCTCGGCGTGAAAGATGAGCCAGTGCAGGGCAAAGAGGTTCCTCTGGAATGGACTGAGACATCTGGGGGACTCTTGGAATGGTGGTAAGACCATGGAGTTCCTCTCGCCTTTCCTGTTGAGAGTGCCTCCTCTTGAGATGCGACGGGAACGCCGGGAATTCTTTCCCGTTGAAAGCAGGGAAAGGATCGCTCATCTCGAGCTAGGAGGGAGAAAGGGGGCTCCTCTGGATGTGGGCGGGACGATCGTGCTTCCTCTCGAGTGGAGACGGGTATGGCGGTGAACTTCTTGAGTTGCAGCAAGGGTGTGAAAGACCCTTTCGAAGTTCCAGAGTTTAGGTGTCATTAGTCTCCAGACGCCTCATCGGAAATAGGACTCATCTCGCCTGGAAGAGAGAACTTCCTGGATTTTCTCGAGTTGCGGCAGGTGTTCTCGAGTTACGACGGGGACATCAGGGACCCGCCCTGGTGGCCTCAGAAGAGGCCAGTCCCCAGGCGAGTTGCTAGGGGGCCTCTCGGGATTCCTCTCCCGTCGATACCGGGGACAAAATCCTTGTGTGGAGTCAGGGCCAGAAACGAGGATTCCTCTCAGGGGCTGACATGGATCTTTGGGTACTTCTGGAGTCTCCCCAGGGGAGTCAGGCCTCGGCTCGAGTGGGGCCATGCACGTGCGCTTTCCTTCCAGGCTGTAGCAGCAATGTCACGCTTCCCATCGCGTGGATCAAAGGATCTGTGGTTTTCCCTCGAGGCTTTCCCTCGAGTCTTTCCCACAGGGCTGTCCCACGTGCCACCGTGGTGTGAGTCGATCCTCGGCGTGAAAGATGAGCCAGTGCAGGGCAAAGAGGTTCCTCTGGAATGGACTGAGACATCTGGGGGACTCTTGGAATGGTGGTACGACAATGGAGTTCCTCTCGCCTTTTCTGTTGAGAGTGCCTCCTCTTGAGAAGGGACGGGAACGCCTGGAATTCTTTCCCGTTGAAAGCAGGGAAAGGATCGCTCATCTCGAGCTACGAGGGGGAAACGGGGCTCCTCTGGATGTGGGCGGGACCATCGTGCTTCCTCTAGAGTGGAGACGGGTATGGCGGTGAACTTCTTGAGTTGCAGCAAGGGTGTGAAAGACCCTTTCGAAGTTCCAGAGTTTAGGTGTCATTACTCTCCAGACGCCTGATCGGAAATAGGCCTCATCTCGCCTGGAAGGGAGAACTTCCTGGATTTTCTCGAGTTGCGGCAGGTGTTCTCGAGTTACGACGGAGACCTCAGGGACCCGCCCTGGTGGCCTCAGGAGAGGCCAGTCCCCATGCGAGTTGCTAGGGGGCCTCTCGGGATTACTCTCCCGTCGATACCGGGGCCAAAAACCTTGCATGGAGTCAGGGCCGGAACAGAGGATTCCTCTCAGGGGCTGACATGGATCTTTGGGTACTTCTGGAGTCTCCCCAGGGGAGTCAGGCCTCGTCTCGTGTCGGGGCATGCACGTGCACTTTCCTTCCAGGCTGTAGCAGCAATGTCACGCTTCCCGTGGCGTGGATCAAAGGATCTGTGGTTTTCCCTCGAGGCTTTCCCTCGAGGCTTTCCCACAGGGCTGTCCCACGTGCCACCGTGGTGTGAGTCGATCCTCGGCGTGAAAGATGAGCCAGTGCAGGGCAAAGAGGTTCCTCTGGAATGGACTGAGACATCTGGGGGACTCTTGGAATGGTGGTACGACCATGGAGTTCCTCTCGCCTTTCCTGTTGAGAGTGCCTCCGCTTGAGATGCGACGGGAACGCCGGGAATTCTTTCCCATTGAAAGCAGGGAAAGGATTCCTCATCTCGAGCTACGAGGGGGAAAGGGGGATCCTCTGGATGTGGGCGGGACGATCGTGCTTCCTCTCGAGTGGAAACGGGTATGGCGGTGAACTTCTTGAGTTGCAGCAAGGCTGTGAAAGACCCTTTCGAAGTTCCAGAGGTTAGGTGTCATTAGGCTCCAGACGCCTCATCGGAAATAGGCCTCATCTCGCCTGGAAGGGAGAACTTCCTGGATTTTCTCGAGTTGCGGCAGGTGTTCTCGAGTTACGACGGTGACCTCAGGGACCCGCCCTGGTGGCCTCAGGAGAGGCCAGTCCCCATGCGAGTTGCTAGGGGGACTCTCGGGATTCCTCTCCCGTCGATACCCGGGCCAAAAACCTTGTGTGGAGTCAGGGCCGGAACCGAGGATTCCTCTCACGGGATGATATGGATCTTTGGGTACTTCTGGAGTCTCGCCAGGGGAGACAGGCCTTATCTCGACTGGGTGCATGCACGTGCGCTTTCCTTCCAGGCTGTATCAGTAATGTCACGCTTCCCATCGCGTGGATCAAAGGATCTGTGGTTTTCCCACGAGGCTTTCCCTCGAGGCTTTCCCACAGGGCTGTCCCACGTGCCACCGTGGTGTGAGTCGATCCTCGGCGTGAAAGATGAGCCAGTGCAGGGCAAAGAGGTTCCTCTGAAATGGACTGAGACATCTGGGGGACTCTTGGAATGGTGGTCCGACCATGGAGTTCCTCTCGCCTTTCCTGTTGAGAGTGCCTCCTCTTGAGATGCGACGGGAACGCCGGGAATTCTTTCCCGTTGAAAGCAGGGAAAGGATCGCTCATCTCGAGCTAGGAGGGGGAAACGGGGCTCCTCTGGATGTGGGCGGGACCATCGTGCTTCCTCTCGAGTGGAGACGGGTATGGCGGTGAACTTCTTGAGTTGCAGCAAGGGTGTGAAAGACCCTTTCGAAGTTCCAGAGGTTAGGTGTCATTAGTCTCCAGACGCCTCATCGGAAATAGGCCTCATCTCGCCTGGAAGGGAGAACTTCCTGGATTTTCTCGAGTTGCGGCAGGTGTTCTCGAGTTACGACGGGGACCTCAGGGACCCGCCCTGGTGGCCTCAGGAGAGGCCAGTCCCCATGCGAGTTGCTAGGGGGCCTCTCGGGATTCCTCTCCCTTCGATACCGGGGCCAAAAACCTTGTGTGGAGTCACGGCCGGAACCGAGGATTCCTCTCAGGGGCTGACATGGATCTTTGGGTACTTCTGGAGTCTCCCCATGGGAGTATGGCCTCGTCTCGAGTGGGGGAATGCACGTGCGCTTTCCTTCCAGGCTGTAGCAGCAATGTCACGCTTCCCGTGGTGTTGATCAAAGGATCTGTGGTTTTCCCTCGAGGCTTTCCCTCGAGGCTTTCCCACAGGGCTGTCCCACGTGCCACCGTGGTGTGAGTCGATCCTCGGCGTGAAAGATGAGCCAGTGCAGGGCAAAGAGGTTCCTCTGGAATGGACTGAGACATCTGGGGGACTCTTGGAATGGTGGTACGACCATGGAGTTCCTCTCGCCTTTCCTGTTGAGAGTGCCTCCTCTTGAGATGTGACGGGAACGCCGGGAATTCTTTGCGTTGAAAGCAGGGAAAGGATCCCTCATCTCGAGCTACGAGGGGGAAACCGGGCTCCTCTGGATGTGGGCGGGACCATCGTGCTTCCTCTCGAGTGGAGACGGGTATGGCGGTGAACTTCTTGAGTTGCAGCAAGGGTGTGAAAGACCCTTTCGAAGTTCCAGAGGTTAGGTGTCATTAGTCTCCAGACGCCTGATCGGAAATAGGCCTCATCTCGCCTGGAAGGGAGAAATTCCTGGATTTTCTCGAGTTGCGGCAGGTGTTCTCGAGTTACGACGGGGACCACAGGGTCCCGCCATGATGGCCTCAGGAGAGGCCAGTCCCCATGCGAGTTGCTAGGGGGCCTCTCGGGATTCCTCTCCCGTCGATACCGGGGCCAAAAACCTTGTGTGGAGTCAGGGCCGGAACCGAGGATTCCTCTCAGGGGCTGACATGTATGTTTGGGTACTTCTGGAGTCTCCCCAGGGGAGTCAGGCCTCGGCTCGAGTGGGGGCATGCACGTGCGCTTTCCTTCCAGGCTGTAGCAGCAATGTCACATTTACCGTGGCGTGGATCAAAGGATCTGTGGTTTTCCCTCGAGGCTTTCCCTCGAGGCTTTCCCACTGGGCTGTCCCACGTGCCACCGTGGTGTGAGTCGATCCTCGGCGTGAAAGATGAGCCAGTGCAGGGCAAAGAGGTTCCTCTGGAATGGACTGAGACATCTGGGGGACTCTTGGAATGGTGGTAAGACCATGGAGTTCCTCTCGCCTTTCCTGTTGAGAGTGCCTCCTCTTGAGATGCGACGGGAACGCCGGGAATTCTTTCCCGTTGAAAGCAGGGAAAGGATCGCTCATCTCGAGCTAGGAGGGAGAAAGGGGGCTCCTCTGGATGTGGGCGGGACGATCGTGCTTCCTCTCGAGTGGAGACGGGTATGGCGGTGAACTTCTTGAGTTGCAGCAAGGGTGTGAAAGACCCTTTCGAAGTTCCAGAGTTTAGGTGTCATTAGTCTCCAGACGCCTCATCGGAAATAGGACTCATCTCGCCTGGAAGAGAGAACTTCCTGGATTTTCTCGAGTTGCGGCAGGTGTTCTCGAGTTACGACGGGGACATCAGGGACCCGCCCTGGTGGCCTCAGAAGAGGCCAGTCCCCAGGCGAGTTGCTAGGGGGCCTCTCGGGATTCCTCTCCCGTCGATACCGGGGACAAAATCCTTGTGTGGAGTCAGGGCCAGAAACGAGGATTCCTCTCAGGGGCTGACATGGATCTTTGGGTACTTCTGGAGTCTCCCCAGGGGAGTCAGGCCTCGGCTCGAGTGGGGCCATGCACGTGCGCTTTCCTTCCAGGCTGTAGCAGCAATGTCACGCTTCCCATCGCGTGGATCAAAGGATCTGTGGTTTTCCCTCGAGGCTTTCCCTCGAGTCTTTCCCACAGGGCTGTCCCACGTGCCACCGTGGTGTGAGTCGATCCTCGGCGTGAAAGATGAGCCAGTGCAGGGCAAAGAGGTTCCTCTGGAATGGACTGAGACATCTGGGGGACTCTTGGAATGGTGGTACGACAATGGAGTTCCTCTCGCCTTTTCTGTTGAGAGTGCCTCCTCTTGAGAAGCGACGGGAACGCCTGGAATTCTTTCCCGTTGAAAGCAGGGAAAGGATCGCTCATCTCGAGCTACGAGGGGGAAACGGGGCTCCTCTGGATGTGGGCGGGACCATCGTGCTTCCTCTAGAGTGGAGACGGGTATGGCGGTGAACTTCTTGAGTTGCAGCAAGGGTGTGAAAGACCCTTTCGAAGTTCCAGAGTTTAGGTGTCATTACTCTCCAGACGCCTGATCGGAAATAGGCCTCATCTCGCCTGGAAGGGAGAACTTCCTGGATTTTCTCGAGTTGCGGCAGGTGTTCTCGAGTTACGACGGAGACCTCAGGGACCCGCCCTGGTGGCCTCAGGAGAGGCCAGTCCCCATGCGAGTTGCTAGGGGGCCTCTCGGGATTACTCTCCCGTCGATACCGGGTCCAAAAACCTTGCATGGAGACAGGGCCGGAACAGAGGATTCCTCTCAGGGGCTGACATGGATCTTTGGGTACTTCTGGAGTCTCCCCAGGGGAGTCAGGCCTCGTCTCGTGTCGGGGCATGCACGTGCACTTTCCTTCTAGGCTGTAGCAGCAATGTCACGCTTCCCGTGGCGTGGATCAAAGGATCTGTGGTTTTCCCTCGAGGCTTTCCCTCGAGGCTTTCCCACAGGGCTGTCCCACGTGCCACCGTGGTGTGAGTCGATCCTCGGCGTGAAAGATGAGCCAGTGCAGGGCAAAGAGGTTCCTCTGGAATGGACTGAGACATCTGGGGGACTCTTGGAATGGTGGTACGACCATGGAGTTCCTCTCGCCTTTCCTGTTGAGAGTGCCTCCGCTTGAGATGCGACGGGAACGCCGGGAATTCTTTCCCATTGAAAGCAGGGAAAGGATTCCCCATCTCGAGCTACGAGGGGGAAAGGGGGATCCTCTGGATGTGGGCGGGACGATCGTGCTTTCTCTCGAGTGGAAACGGGTATGGCGGTGAACTTCTTGAGTTGCAGCAAGGGTGTGAAAGACCCTTTCGAAGTTCCAGAGGTTAGGTGTCATTAGTCTCCAGACGCCTCATCGGAAATAGGCCTCATCTCGCCTGGAAGGGAGAACTTCCTGGATTTTCTCGAGTTGCGGCAGGTGTTCTCGAGTTACGACGGGGACCTCAGGGACCCGCGCTGGTGGCCTCAGGAGAGGCCAGTCCCCATGCGAGTTGCTAGGGGGCCTCTCGGGATTCCTCTCCCGTCGATACCGGGGCCAAAAACCTTGTGTGGAGTCACGGCCGGAACCGAGGATTCCTCTCAGGGGCTGACATGGATCTTTGGGTACTTCTGGAGTCTCCCCATGGGAGTATGGCCTCGTCTCGAGTGGGGGAATGCACGTGCGCTTTCCTTCCAGGCTGTAGCAGCAATGTCACGCTTCCCGTGGTGTGGATCAAAGGATCTGTGGTTTTCCCTCGAGGCTTTCCCTCGAGGCTTTCCCACAGGGCTGTCCCACGTGCCACCGTGGTGTGAGTCGATCCTCGGCGTGAAAGATGAGCCAGTGCAGGGCAAAGAGGTTCCTCTGGAATGGACTGAGACATCTGGGGGACTCTTGGAATGGTGGTACGACCATGGAGTTCCCCTCGCCTTTCCTGTTGAGAGTGCCTCCTCTTGAGATGCGACGGGAACGCCAGGAATTCTTTCCCGTTGAAAGCAGGTAAAGGATCCCTCATCTCGAGCTACGAGGGGGAAACGGGGCTCCTCTGGATGTGGGCGGGACCATCGTGCTTCCTCTCGTGTGGACACGGGTGTGGCGGTGAACTTCTTGAGTTGCAGCAAGGGTGTGAAAGACCCTTTCGAAGTTCCAGAGGTTAGGTGTCATTAGTCTCCAGACGCCTCATCGGAAATAGGCCTCATCTCGCCTGGAAGGGGGAACTTCCTGGAATTTCTCGAGTTGTGGCAGGTGTTCTCGAGTTACGACGGGGACCTCAGGGACCCGCCCTGGTGGCCTCAGGAGAGGCCAGTCCCCATGCGAGTTGCTAGGGGGCCTCTCGGGATTCCTCTCCCGTCGATACCGGGGCAAAAACCTTGTGTGGAGTCAGGGCCGGAACCGAGGATTCCTCTCAGGGGCTGACATGGATCTTTGGGTACTTCTGGAGTCTCCCCAGGGGAGTCAGGCCTCGTCTCGAGTCGGGGCATGCACGTGCACTTTCCTTCCAGGCTGAAGCAGCAATGTCACGCTTCCCGTGGCGTGGATCAAAGGATCTGTGGTTTTCCCTCGAGGCTTTCCCTCGAGGCTTTCCCACAGGGCTGTCCCACGTGCCACCGTGGTGTGAGTCGATCCTCGGCGTGAAAGATGAGCCAGTGCAGGGCAAAGAGGTTCCTCTGGAATGGAAAGAGACATCTGGGGGACTCTTGGAATGGTGGTACGGCCATGGAGTTCCTCTCGCCTTTCCTGTTGAGAGTGCCTCCTCTTGAGATGCGACGGGAACGCAGGAATTCTTTCCCGTTGAAAGCAGGGAAAGGATCCCTCATCTCGATCTCCGAGGAGGAAACGGGGCTCCTCTGGATGGGGGCGGGACCATCGTTCTTCCTCTCGAGTGGAGATGGGTATGGCGGTGAACTTCTTGAGTTGCAGCAAGGGTGTGAAAGACCCTTTCGAAGTTCCAGAGGTTAGGTGTCATTAGTCTCCAGACGCCTCATCGGAAATAGGCCTCATCTCGCTGGAAGGGAGAACTTCCTGGATTTTCTCGAGTTGCGGCAGGTGTTCTCGAGTTACGACGGGGACCTCAGGGACCCGCCCTGGTGGTCTCAGGAGAGGCCAGTCCCCATGCGAGTTGCTAGGGGGCCTCTCGGGATTCCACTCCCGTCGATACCCGGGCCAAAAACCTTGTGTGGAGTCTGGGCCGGAACCGAGGATTCCTCTCACGGGCTGATATGGATCTTTGGGTACTTCTGGAGTCTCGCCAGGGGAGAAAGGCCTCATCTCGAGTGGGGGCATGCACGTGCACTTTCCTTCCAGGCTGTAGCAGCAATGTCACGCTTCCCATCGCGTGGATCAAAGGATCTGTGGTTTTCCCTCGAGACTTTCCCTCGAGGCTTTCCCACAGGGCTGTCCCACGTGCCACCGTGGTGTGAGTCGATCCTCGGCGTGAAAGATGAGCCAGTGCAGGGCAAAGAGGTTCCTCTGGAATGGACTGAGACACCTGGGGGACTCTTGGAATGGTGGTACGACCATGGAGTTCCTCTCGCCTTTCCTGTTGAGAGTGCCTCCTCTTGAGATGCGACGGGAACCCCGGGAATTCTTTCCCGTTGAAAGCAGGGAAAGGATCGCTCATTTCGAGCTAGGAGGGGGAAACGGGGCTCCTCTGGATGTGGGCGGGACCATCGTGCTTCCTCTAGAGTGGAGACGGGTATGGCGGTGAACTTCTTGATTTGCCGCAAGGGTGTGAAAGACCCTTTCGAAGTTCCAGAGTTTAGGTGTCATTAGTCTCCAGACGCCTCATCGGAAATAGGCCTCATCTCGCCTGGAAGGGAGAACTTCCTAGATTTTCTCGAGTTGTGGCAGGTGTTCTCGAGTTACGACGGGGACCTCAGGGACCCGCCCTGGTGGCCTCAGGAGAGGCCAGTCCCCATGCGAGTTGCTAGGGGGCCTCTCGGGATTCCTCTCCCGTCGATACCGGGGCCAAAAACCTTGTGTGGAGTCAGGGCCGGAACCGAGGATTCCTCTCAGTGGCTGACATGGATCTTTGGGTACTTCTGGAGTCTCCCCAGGGGAGTCAGGCCTCGTCTCGAGTGGGGGCATGCACGTGCGCTTTCCTTCAAGGCTGTAGCAGCAATGTCACGCTTCCCGTGGCGTGAATCAAACGATCTGTGGTTTTCCCTCGAGGCTTTCCCTCGAGGCTTTCCCACAGGGCTGTCCCACGTGCCACCGTGGTGTGAGTCGATCCTTGGCGTGAAAGATGAGCCAGTGCAGGGCAAAGAGGTTCCTCTGGAATGGACTGAGACATCTGGGGGACTCTTGAAATGGTGGTACGACCATTCAGTTCCTCACGCCTTTCTTGTTGAGAGTACCTCCTCTTGAGATGCGACGGGAACGCCGGGAATTCTTTCCCGTTGAAAGCAGGGAAAGGATCCCTCATCTCGAGCTACGAGGGGGAAACGGGGCTCCTCTGGATGTGGGCGGGACCATCGTGCTTCCTCTCGAGTGGAGACGGGTATGGCGGTGAACTTCTTGAGTTGCAGCAAGGGTGTGAAAGACCCTTTCGAAGTTCCAGAGGTTAGGTGTCATTAGTCTCCAGACGCCTCATCGGAAATAGGCCTCATCTCGCCTGGAAGGGAGAACTTCCTGGATTTTCTCGAGTTGCGGCAGGTGTTCTCGAGTTACGACGGGAACCACAGGGACCCGCCCTGATGGCCTCAGGAGAGGCCAGTCCCCATGCTAGTTGCTAGGGGGCCTCTCGGGATTCCTCTACCGTCGATACCGGCGCCAAAAACCTTGTGTGGAGTCAGGGCCGGAACCGAGGATTCCTCTCAGGGGCTGACATGGATGTTTGGGTACTTCTGGAGTCTCCCCAGGGGAGTCAGGCCTCGGCTCGAGTGGGGGCATGCACGTGCGCTTTCCTTCCAGGCTGTAGCAGCAATGTCACGCTTCCCGTGGCGTGGATCAAAGGATCTGTGGTTTTCCCTCGAGGCTTTCCCTCGAGGCTTTCCCACAGGGCTGTCCCACGTGCCACCGTGGTGTGAGTCGATCCTCGGCGTGAAAGATGAGCCAGTGTACGGCAAAGAGGTTCCTCTGGAATGGACTGAGACATCTGGGGGACTCTTGGAATGGTGGTACGACCATGGAGTTCCTCTCGCCTCTCCTGTTGAGAGTGCCTCCTCTTGAGATGTGACGGGAAGGCCGGGAATTCTTTGCGTTGAAAGCAGGGAAAGATTCCCTCATCTCGAGCTTCGAGGGGGAAACGGGTCTCCTCTCGATGTGGGCGGGACCATCGTGCTTCCTCTCGAGTGGAGACGGGTATGGCGGTGAACTTCTTGAGTTGCAGCAAGGGTGTGAAAGACCCTTTCGAAGTTCCAGAGGTTAGGTGTCATTCGTCTCCAGACGCATCATCGGAAATAGGCCTCATCTCGCCTAGAAGGGAGAACTTCCTGGATATTCTCGAGTTGTGGCAGGTGTTCTCGAGTTATGACGGGGACCTCAGGGACCCGCCCTGGTGTCCTCAGTAAAGGCCAGTCCCCATGCGAGTTGCTAGGGGGCCTCTCGGGATTCCTCTCCCGTCGATACCGGGGCCAAAAACCTTGTCTGGAGTCAGGGCCGGAACCGAGGATTCCTCTCAGGGGCTGACATGGATCTTTGGGTATTTCTGGAGTCTCCCCAGGGGAGTCAGGCCTCGTCTCGAGTGGGGGCATGCACGTTTGCTTTCCTTCCAGGCTGTAGCAGCAATGTCACACTTCCCGTGGCGTGGATCAAAGGATCTGTGGTTTTCCCTCGAGGCTTTCCCACAGGGCTGTCCCACGTGCCACTGTGGTGTGAGTCGACTTCTCCGTGAAAGATGAGCCAGTGCAGGGCAAAGAGGTTCCTCTGGAATTGAATGAGACATCTGGGGGACTCTTGGAATGGTGGTACGGCCATGGAGTTCCTCTCGCCTTTCCTGTTGAGAGTGCCTCCTCTTGAGATGCGACGGGAACGCAGGAATTCTTTCCCGTTGAAAGCAGGGAAAGGATCCCTCATCTCGATCTCCGAGGGGGAAACGGGGCTCCTCTGGATGGGGGCGGGACCATCGTTCTTCCTCTCGAGTGGAGACGGGTATGGCGGTGAACTTCTTGAGTTGCAGCAAGGGTGTGAAAGACCCTTTCGAAGTTCCAGAGGTTAGGTCTCATTAGTCTCCAGACGCCTCATCGGAAATAGGCCTCATCTCGCTGGAAGGGAGAACTTCCTGGATTTTCTCGAGTTGCGGCAGGTGTTCTCGAGTTACGACGGGGACCTCAGGGACCCGCCCTGGTGGCCTCAGGAGAGGCCAGTCCCCATGCGAATTGCTAGGGGGCCTCTCGAGATTCCTCTCCCGTCCATACCGGGGCCAAAAAACTTGTGTGGAGTCAGGGCCATAACCGAGGATTCCTCTCAGGGGCTGACATGGATCTTTGGGTACTTCTGGAGTCTCCCCAGGGGAGTCAGGCCTCGTCTCGAATGGGGGCATGCACGTGCGCTTTCCTTCCAGGCTGTAGCACCAATGTCACGCTTCCCGTCGCGTGGATCAAAGGATCTGTGGTTTTCCCTCGAGGCTTTCCCTCGAGGCTTTCCCACAGGGCTGTCCCACGTGCCACCGTGGTGTGAGTCGATCCTCGGCGTGAAAGATGAACCAGTGCAGGGCAAAGAGGTTCCTCTGGAATGGACTGAGACATCTGGGGGACTCTTTGTATGGTGGTACGACCATGGAGTTCCGCTCGCCTTTCCTGTTGAGAGTGCCTCCTCTTGAGATGCGTCAGGAACGCCGGGAATTCTTTGCTTTGAAAGCAGTGAAAGGATCCCTCATCTCGAGCTACGAGGGGGAAACGGGGCTCCTCTGGATGTGGGCGGGACCATCGTGCTTCCTCTCGAGTGGAGACGGGTATGGCGGTGAACTTCTTGAGTTGCAGCAAGGGTGTGAAAGACCCTTTCGAAGTTCCAGAGGTTAGGTGTCATTTGTCTCCAGACGCCTCATCGGAAATAGGCTTCATCTCGCCTGGAAGGGAGAACTTCCTGGATTTTCTCGAGTTGCGGCAGGTGTTCTCGAGGTACGACGGGGACCTCAGGGACCCGCCCTGGTCGCCTCAGGGGAGGCCAGTACCCATGCGAGTTGCTAGGGGGCCTCTCGGGATTAATCTCCCGTCGATACCGGGGCCAAAAACCTTGTGTGGAGTCAGGGCCGGAACCGAGGATTCCTCTCAGGGGCTGACATGGATGTTTGGGTACTTCTGGAGTCTCCCCAGGGGAGTCAGGCCTCGTCTCGAGTGGGGGCATGCACGTGCGATTTCCTTCCAGGCTGTAGCAGCAATGTCACGCATCCCGTCGTGTGGAGTAATGGATCTGTGGTTTTCCATCGAGGCTTTCTCACAGGGCTGTCCCACGTGCCACCGTGGTGTGAGTCGATCCTCGGCGTGAAAGATGAGCCAGTGCAGGGCAAAGAGGTTCCTCTGGAATGGACTGAGACATCTGGGGGACTCTTGGAATGGTGGTACGACCATGGAGTTCCGCTCGCCTTTCCTGTTGAGAGTGCCTCCTCTTGAGATGCGACGGGAACGCCGGGAATTCTTTCCCGTTGAAAGCAGGGAAAGGATCCCTCATCTCGAGCTCCGAGGGGGAAACGGGGCTCCTCTGGATGTGGGCGGGACCATCGTGCTTCCTCTCGAGTGGAGACGGGTATGGCGGTGAACTTCTTGAGTTGCAGCAAGGGTGTGAAAGACCCTTTCGAAGTTCCAGAGGTTAGGTGTCATTAGTCTCCAGACGCCTCATCGGAAATAGGCCTCATCTCGCCTGGAAGGGAGAACTTCCTGGATTTTCTCGAGTTGCGGCAGGTGTTCTCGAGTTACGACGGGGACCTCAGGGACCCGCCCTGGTGGCCTCAGGAGAGGCCAGTCCCCATGCGAGTTGCTGGGAGGCCTCTCGGGATTCCTCTCCCGTCGATACCGGGGCCAAAAACCTTGTGTGGAGTCAGGGCCGGAACCGAGAATTGCTCTCAAGGGCTGACATGGATCTTTGGGTACTTCTGGAGTCTCCCCAGGGGAGTCAGGCCTCGTCTCGAGTGGGGGCATGCACGTGTGATTTCCTTCCAGGCTGTAGCAGCAATGTCACGCTTCCCGTCACGTGGATCAAAGGATCTGTGGTTTTCCCTCGAGGCTTTCCCTCGAGGCTTTCCCACAGGGCTGCCCCACGTGCCACCGTGGTGTGAGTCGATCCTCGGAGTGAAAGATGAGCCAGTGCAGGGCAAAGAGTTTCCTCTGGAATGGACTGAGACATCTGGGGGACTCTTGGAATGGTCGTTCGACCATGGAGTTTCTCTCGCCTTTCCTGTTGAGAGTGCCTCCTCTTGAGATGCGACGGGAACGCCGGGAATTCTTTCCCGTTGAAAGCAGGGAAAGGATCCCTCATCTCGAGCTACGAGGGGGAAACGGGGCTCCTCTGGATGTGGGCGGGACCATCGTGCATCCTCTCGAGTGGAGACGGGTATGGCGGTGAACTTCTTGATTTGCAGCAAGGGTGTGAAAGACCCTTTCGAAGTTCCAGAGGTTAGGTGTCATTAGTCTCCAGACGCCTCATCGGAAATAGGCCTCATCTCGCCTGGAAGGGAGAACTTCCTGGATTTTCTGGAGTTGCGGCAGGTGTTCTCGAGTTACGACGGGGACCTCAGGGACCCGCCCTGGTGGCCTCAGGAGAGGCCAGTCCCCATGCGAGTTGCTAGGGGGCCTCTCGGAATTACTCTCCCGTCGATACCGGGGCCAAAAACCTTGTGTAGAGTCAGGGCCGGAACCGAGGATTCCTCTCAGGGGCTGACATGGATCTTTGGGTACTTCTGGAGTCTCCCCAGGGGAGTCAGGCCTCGTCTCGAGTGGGGGCATGCACGTGCGCTTTCCTTCCAGGCTGTAGCAGCAATGTCACGCTTCCCGTTGCGTGGATCAAAGGATCTGTGATTTTCCATCGAGGCTTTCCCACAGGGCTGTCCCACGTGCCACCGTGGTGTGAGTCGATCCTCGGCGTGAAAGATGAGCCAGTGCAGGGCAAAGAGGTTCCTTTGGAATGGACTGAGACATCTGGGGGACTCTTGGAATGGTGGTACGACCATGGAGTTCCTCTCGCCTTTCCTGTTGAGAGTGCCACCTCTTGAGATGCGTCAGGAACGCCGGGAATTCTTTGCTTTGAAAGCAGTGAAAGGATCCCTCATCTCGAGCTCCGAGGGGGAAACGGGGCTCCTCTGGATGTGGGCGGGACCATCGTGCTTCCTCTCGAGTGGAGACGGGTATGGCGGTGCACTTCTTGAGTTGCAGCAAGGGTGTGAAAGACCCTTTCGAAGTTCCAGAGGTTAGGTGTCATTCGTCTCCAGACGCATCATCGGAAATAGGCCTCATCTCGCCTAGAAGGGAGAACTTCCTGGATATTCTCGAGTTGTGGCAGGTGTTCTCGAGTTATGACGGGGACCTCAGGGACCCGCCCTGGTGTCCTCAGTAAAGGCCAGTCCCCATGCGAGTTGCTAGGGGGCCTCTCGGGATTGTTCTCCCGTCGATACCGGGGCCAAAATCCTTGTCTGGAGTCAGGGCCGGAACCGAGGATTCCTCTCAGGGGCTGACATGGATCTTTGGGTATTTCTGGAGTCTCCCCAGGGGAGTCAGGCCTCGTCTCGAGTGGGGGCATGCACGTGTGCTTTCCTTCCAGGCTGTAGCAGCAATGTCACGCTTCCCGTGGCGTGGATCAAAGGATCTGTGGTTTTCCCTCGAGGCTTTCCCACAGGGCTGTCCCACGTGCCACTGTGGTGTGAGTCGACTTCTCCGTGAAAGATGAGCCAGTGCAGGGCAAAGAGGTTCCTCTGGAATGGAATGAGACATCTGGGGGACTCTTGGAATGGTGGTACGGCCATGGAGTTCCTCTCGCCTTTCCTGTTGAGAGTGCCTCCTCTTGAGATGCGACGGGAACGCAGGAATTCTTTCCCGTTGAAAGCAGGGAAAGGATCCCTCATCTCGATCTCCGAGGGGGAAACGGGGCTCCTCTGGATGGGGGCGGGACCATCGTTCTTCCTCTCGAGTGGAGACGGGTATGGCGGTGAACTTCTTGAGTTGCAGCAAGGGTGTGAAAGACCCTTTCGAAGTTCCAGAGGTTAGGTGTCATTTGTCTCCAGACGCCTCATCGGAAATAGGCTTCATCTCGCCTGGAAGGGAGAACTTCCTGGATTTTCTCGAGTTGCGGCAGGTGTTCTCGAGGTACGACGGGGACCTCAGGGACCCGCCCTGGTCGCCTCAGGGGAGGCCAGTACCCATGCGAGTTGCTAGGGGGCCTCTCGGGATTAATCTCCCGTCGATACCGGGGCCAAAAACCTTGTGTGCAGTCAGGGCCGGAACCGAGGATTCCTCTCAGGGGCTGACATGGATGTTTGGGTACTTCTGGAGTCTCCCCAGGGGAGTCAGGCCTCGTCTCGAGTGGGGGCATGCACGTGCGATTTCCTTCCAGGCTGTAGCAGCAATGTCACGCATCCCGTCGAGTGGAGTAATGGATCTGTGGTTTTCCATCGAGGCTTTCCCACAGGGCTGTCCCACGTGCCACCGTGGTGTGAGTCGATCCTCGGCGTGAAAGATGAGCCAGTGC
This sequence comes from Capricornis sumatraensis, assembly GCF_032405125.1. Taxonomy (NCBI): domain Eukaryota; kingdom Metazoa; phylum Chordata; class Mammalia; order Artiodactyla; family Bovidae; genus Capricornis; species Capricornis sumatraensis. The sequence continues at coordinate 4,281,169 of NC_091080.1, read as the reverse complement.
AGGGCAAAGAGGTTCCTCTGGAATGGACTGAGACATCTGGGGGACTCTTGGAATGGTGGTACGACCATGGAGTTCCGCTCGCCATTCCTGTTGAGAGTGCCTCCTCTTGAGATGCGACGGGAACGCCGGGAATTCTTTCCCGTTGAAAGCAGGGAAAGGATCCCTCATCTCGAGCTCCGAGGGGGAAACGGGGCTCCTCTGGATGTGGGCGGGACCATCGTGCTTCCTCTCGAGTGGAGACGGGTATGGCGGTGAACTTCTTGAGTTGCAGCAAGGGTGTGAAAGACCCTTTCGAAGTTCCAGAGGTTAGGTGTCATTAGTCTCCAGACGCCTCATCGGAAATAGGCCTCATCTCGCCTGGAAGGGAGAACTTCCTGGATTTTCTCGAGTTGCGGCAGGTGTTCTCGAGTTACGACGGGGACCTCAGGGACCCGCCCTGGTGGCCTCAGGAGAGGCCAGTCCCCATGCGAGTTGCTGGGAGGCCTCTCGGGATTCCTCTCCCGTCGATACCGGGGCCAAAAACCTTGTGTGGAGTCAGGGCCAGAACCGAGGATTCCTCTCAGGGGCTGACATGGATCTTTGGGTACTTCTGGAGTCTCCCCAGGGGAGTCAGGCCTCGTCTCGAGTGGGGGCATGCACGTGCGCTTTCCTTCCAGGCTGTAGCAGCAATGTCACGCTTCCCGTCGCGTGGATCAAAGGATCTGTGGTTTTCCCTCGAGGCTTTCCCTCGAGGCTTTCCCACAGGGCTGTCCCACGTGCCACCGTGGTGTGAGTCGATCCTCGGCGTGAAGGATGAACCAGTGCAGGGCAAAGAGGTTCCTCTGGAATGGACTGAGACATCTGGGGGACTCTTTGTATGGTGGTACGACCATGGAGTTCCGCTCGCCCTTCCTGTTGAGAGTGCCTCCTCTTGAGATGCGTCAGGAACGCCGGGAATTCTTTGCTTTGAAAGCAGGGAAAGGATCCCTCATCTCGAGCTACGAGGGGGAAACGGGGCTCCTCTGGATGTGGGCGGGACCATCGTGCTTCCTCTCGAGTGGAGACGGGTATGGCGGTGAACTTCTTGAGTTGCAGCAAGGGTGTGAAAGACCCTTTCGAAGTTCCAGAGGTTAGGTGTCATTAGTCTCCAGACGCCTCATCGGAAATAGGCCTCATCTCGCCTGGAAGGGAGAACTTCCTGGATTTTCTCGAGTTGCGGCAGGTGTTCTCGAGTTACGACGGGGACCTCAGGGACCCGCCCTGGTGGCCTCAGGAGAGGCCAGTCCCCATGCGAGTTGCTAGGGGGCCTCTCGGAATTACTCTCCCGTCGATACCGGGGCCAAAAACCTTGTGTAGAGTCAGGGCCGGAACCGAGGATTCCTCTCAGGGGCTGACATGGATCTTTGGGTACTTCTGGAGTCTCCCCAGGGGAGTCAGGCCTCGTCTCGAGTGGGGGCATGCACGTGCGCTTTCCTTCCAGGCTGTAGCAGCAATGTCACGCTTCCCGTCGCGTGGATCAAAGGATCTGTGATTTTCCATCGAGGCTTTCCCACAGGGCTGTCCCACGTGCCACCGTGGTGTGAGTCGATCCTCGGCGTGAAAGATGAGCCAGTGCAGGTCAAAGAGGTTCCTCTTGAATGGACTGAGACATCTGGGGGACTCTTGGAATGGTGGTACGACCATGGAGTTCCTCTCGCCTTTTCTGTTGAGAGTGCCTCCTCTTGAGATGCGACGGGAACGCTGGGAATTCTTTCCCGTTGAAAGCAGGGAAAGGATCCCTCATCTCGAGCTACGAGGGGGAAACGGGGCTCCTCTGGATGTAGGCGGGACCATCGTGCTTCCTCTAGAGTGGAGACGGGTATGGCGGTGAACTTCTTGAGTTGCAGCAAGGGTGTGAAAGACCCTTTCGAAGTTCCAGAGGTTAGGTGTCATTAGTCTCCAGACGCCTCATCGGAAATAGGCCTCATCTCGCCTGGAAGGGAGAACTTCCTGGATTTTCTCGAGTTGCGGGAGGTGTTCTAGAGTTAAGACGGGGACCTCAGGGACCCGCCCTGGTGGCCTCAATAGAGAACAGTCCCCATGCGTCTTGCTAGGTGGCCTCTCGTGATTCTTCTCCCGTCGATACCGGGGCCAAAAAACTTGTGTGGAGTCAGGGCCGGAACCGAGGATTCCTCTCAGGGGCTGACATGGATCTTTGGGTACTTCTGGAGTCTCCCCAGCTGAGTCAGGCCTCGTCTCGAGTGGGGACATGCACGTGCGCTTTCCTTCGAGGCTGTAGCAGCAATGTCACGCTTCCCGTGGCGTGGATCAAAGGATCTGTGGTTTTCCCTCGAGGCTTTCCCTCGAGGCTTTCCCACAGGGCTGTCCCACGTGCCACCGTGGTGTGAGTCGATCCTCGGCGTGAAAGATGAGCCAGTGCAGGGCAAAGAGGTTCCTCTGGAATGGACTGAGACATCTCGGGGACTCTTGGAATGGTGGTACGACCATGGAGTTCCTCTCGCCTTTCCTGTTGAGAGTGCCTCCTCTTGAGATGTGACGGGAACGCTGGGAATTCTTTGCGTTGAAAGCAGGGAAAGGATCCCTCATCTCGAGCTTCGAGGGGGAAACGGGGCTCCTCTCGATGTGGGCGGGACCATCGTGGTTCCTCTCGAGTGGAGACGGGTATGGCGGTGAACTTCTTGAGTTGCAGCAAGGGTGTGAAAGACCCTTTCGAAGTTCCAGAGGTTAGGTGTCATTCGTCTCCAGACGCCTCATCGGAAATAGGCTTCATCTCGCCTGGAAGGGAGAACTTCCTGGATTTTCTCGAGTTGCGGCAGGTGTTCTCGAGTTACGACGGGGACCTCAGGGACCCACCCTGGTGGCCTCAGGGGAGGCCAGTACCCATGCGAGTTGCTAGGGGGCCTCTCGGGATTAATCTCCCGTCGATACCGGGGCCAAAAACCTTGTGTGGTGTCAGGGCCGGAACCGAGTTTTCCTCTCAGGGGCTGACATGGATCTTTGGGTACTTTTGAGTCTCCCCAGGGGAGTCAGGCCTCGGCTCGTGTGGGGGCATGCACGTGCGATTTCCTTCAATGCTGTAGCAGCAATGTCACGCATCCCGTCGCGTGGAGTAATGGATCTGTGGTTTTCCCTCGAGGCTTTCCCACAGGGCTGTCCCACGTGCCACCGTGGTGTGAGTCGATCCTCGGCGTGAAAGATGAGCCAGTGCAGGGCAAAGAGGTTCCTCTGGAATGGACTGAGACATCTGGGGGACTCTTGGAATGGTGGTACGACCATGGAGTTCCGCTCGCCTTTCCTGTTGAGAGTGCCTCCTCTTGAGATGCGGCGGGAACGCCGGGAATTCTTTCCCGTTGAAAGCAGGGAAAGGATCCCTCATCTCGAGCTAAGAGGGGGATACGGGGTTCCTCTGGATGTGCGCGGGATCATCGTGCTTCCTCTCGAGTGGAGATGGGTATGGCGGTGAACTTCTTGAGTTGCCGCAAGGGTGTGAAAGACCCTTTCGAATTTCCAGAGGTTAGGTGTCATTAGTCTCCAGACGCCTCATCGGAAATAGGCCTCATCTCGCCTGGAAGGGGGAACTTCCTGGAATTTCTCGAGTTGCGGCAGGTGTTCTCGAGTTACGACGGGGACCTCAGGGACCCGCCCTGGTGGCCTCAGGAGAGGCCAGTCCCCATGCGAGTTGCTAGGGGGCCTCTCGGGATTCCTCTCCCGTCGATACCCGGGCCAAAAACCTTGTGTGGATTCAGGGCCGGAACCGAGGATTTCTCTCACGGGCTGATATGGATCTTTGGGTACTTCTGGAGTCTCGCCAGGGGAGACAGGCCTCATCTCGAGTGGGGGCATGCTCGTGCGTTTTCCTTCCAGGCTGTAGCAGCAATGTCACGCTTCCCATCGCGTGGATCAAAGGATCTGTGGTTTTCCCTCGAGGCTTTCCCTCGAGGCTTTCCCACAGGGCTGTCCCACGTGCCACCGTGGTGTGAGTCGATCCTCGGCGTGAAAGATGAGCCAGTGCAGGGCAAAGAGGTTCCTCTGGAATGGACTGAGACATCTGGGGGACTCTTGGAATGGTGGTACGACCATGGAGTTCCTCTCGCCTTTCCTGTTGAGAGTGCCTCCTCTTGAGATGCGACGGGAACGCCGGGAATTCTTTCCCGTTGAAAGCAGGGAAAGGATCCCTCATCTCGAGCTAAGAGGGGGATACGGGGCTCCTCTGGATGTGCGCGGGATCATCGTGCTTCCTCTCGAGTGGAAATGGGTATGGCTGTGAACTTCTTGAGTTGCCGCAAGGGTGTGAAAGACCCTTTCGAATTTCCAGAGGTTAGGTGTCATTACTCTCCAGACGCCTCATCGGAAATTGGCCTCATCTCGCCTGTAAGGGAGAACTTCCTGGATTTTCTCGAGTTGCGGCAGGTGTTCTCGAGATACGACGGGGACATCAGGGACCCGCTCTGGTGGCCTCTGGAAAAGCCAGTCCCCATGCGAGTTACTCGGGGGCCTCTAGGGATTCCTCTCCCGTCGATACTGGGTCCAAAAACCTTGTGTGGAGTCAGGGCTGGAACCGAGGATTCTTCTCAGGGGCTGACATGGATCTTTGGGTACTTCTGGAGTCTCCCCAGGGGAGTCAGGCCTCGTCTCGAGGGGGGGCATGGACGTGCGCTTTCCTTCCAGACTGTAGCAGCAATGTCACGCTTCCCGTCGCGTGGATCAAAGGATCTGTGGTTTTCCCTCGAGGCTTTCCCACAGGGCTGTCCCACGTGCCACCGTGGTGTGAGTCGATCCTCGGTGTGAAAGATGAGCCAGTGCAGGGCAATGAGGTTCCTCTGGAATGGACTGAGACATCTGGGGGACTCTTGGAATGGTGGTACGACCATGGAGTTCCTCTCGCCTTTCCTGTTGAGAGTGCCTCCTCTTGAGATGCGACGGGAACGCCGGGAATTCTTTCCCGTTGAAAGCAGGGAAAGGATCCCTCATCTCGAGATACGAGGGGGAAACGGGGCTCCTCTGGATGTGGGCGGGACCATCGTGCTTCCTCCCGAGTGGAGACGGGTATGGCGGTGAACTTCTTGAGTTGCAGCAAGGGTGTGAATGACCCTTTCGAAGTTCCAGAGGTTAGGTGTCATTAGTCTCCAGACGCCTCATCGGAAATAGGCCTCATCTGGCTTGGAAGGGAGAACTTCCTGGATTTGCTCGAGTTGAGGCAGGTGTTCTCGAGTTACGACGGGGACCTCAGGGACCCGCCCTGGTGGCCTCAGGAGAGGCCAGTCCCCATGCTAGTTGCTAGGGGGCCCCTCGGGATTCCTCTCCCTTCGATACCGGGGCCAAAAACCTTGTGTGGAGTCAGGGCCGGAACAGAGGATTCCTCTCAGGGGCTGACATGGATCTTTGGGTACTTCTGGAGTCTCCCCAGGGGAGTCAGGCCTCGTCTCGAGTGGGGGCATGCACGTGCGCTTTCCTTCCAGGCTGTAGCAGCAATGTCATTCTTCCCTTCGCATTTATCAAAGGATCTGTGGCTTTCCCTCGAGACTTCCCCTCGAGGCTTTCCCACAGGGCTGTCCCACGTGCCACCGTGGTGTGAGTCGATCCTCGGCGTGAAAGATGAGCCAGTGCAGGTCAAAGAGGTTCCTCTGGAATGGACTGAGACATCTAGGGGACTCTAGGAATGGTGGTACGACCATGGAGTTCCTCTCGCCTTTCCTGTTGAGAGTGCCTCTTCTTGAGATGCGACAGGAACGCCGGGAATTCTTTCCCGTTGAAAGCAGGGAAAGGATCCCTCATCTCGAGCTAGGAGGGGGAAACGGGGCTCCTCTGGATGTGGGCGGGACCATCGTGCTTCCTCTCGAGTGGAGACGGGTATGGCGGTGAACTTCTTGAGTTGCAGCAAGGGTGTGAAAGACCCTTTCGAAGTTCCAGAGGTTAGGTGTCATTAGTCTCCAGACGCCTCATCGGAAATAGGCCTCATCTCGCCTGCAAGGGAGAACTTCCTGGATTTTCTCGAGTTGCGGCAGGTGTTCTCGAGTTACGACGGGGACCTCAGGGACCCGCCCTGGTTGCCTCAGGAGAGGCCAGTCCCCATGCGAGTTGATAGGGGGCCTCTCGGGATTCCTCTCCCGTCGATACCGGGGACAAAAACCTTGTGTGGAGTCAGGGCCGGAACCGAGGATTCCTCTCAGGGGTGACATGTATCTTTGGGTACTTCTGGAGTCTCCAAAGGGGAGTCAGGCCTCGTCTCGAGTGGGGGCATGCACGTGCGCTTTCCTTCCAGGCTGTAGCAGCAATGTCACGCTTCCCGTCGCGTGGATCAAAGGATCTGTGGTTTTCCCTCGAGGCTTTCATTCGAGGCTTTCCCACAGGGCTGTCCCACGTGCCACCGTGGTGTGAGTCGATCCTCGGCGTGAAAGATGAGCCAGTGCAGGGCAAAGAGTTTCCTCTGGAATGGACTGAGACATCTGGGCAATTCTGGAATGGTGGTACGACCATGGAGTTCCTCTCGCCTTTCCTGTTGAGAATGCCTCCTCTTGAGATGCGACGGGAACACTGGGAATTCTTTCCCGTTGAAAGCAGGGAAAGGATCCCTCATCTCGAGCTACGAGGGGGAAACGGGGCTCCTCTGGATGTGGGCGGGACCATCGTGCTTCCTCTCGAGTGGAGACGGGTATGGCGGTGAACTTCTTGAGTTGCAGCAAGGGTGTGAAAGACCCTTTGGAAGTTCCAGAGGTTAGGTGTCATTAGTCTCCAGACGCCTCATCGGAAATAGGCCACATGTCGCCTGGAAGGGAGAACTTCCTGGATTTTCTCGAGTTGCGGCAGGTGTTCTCGAGTTACGACGGGGACCTCAGGGAACCGCCCTGGTGGCCTCAGGAGAGGCCAGTCCCCATGCAATTTGCTAGGGGGCCTCTCGGGATTCCTCTCCCGTCGATACCGGGGCCAAAAACCTTGTGTGGAGTCAGGCCCGGAACCGAGGATTCCTCTCAGGGGCTGACATGGATCTTTGGGTACTTCTGGAGTCTCCCCACGGGAGTCAGGCCTCGTCTCGAGTGGGGGCATGCACGTGCGCTGTCCTTCCAGGCTGTAGCAGCAATGTCACGATTCCCGTCGCATTTATCAAAGGATCTGTGGCTTTCCCTCGAGGCTTTCCCTCGAGGCTTTCCCACAGGGCTGTCCCACGTGCCACCGTGGTGTGAGTCGATCCTCGGCGTGAAAGATGAGCCAGTGCAGGGCAAAGAGGTTCCTCTGGAATGGACTGAGACATCTGGGGGACTCTTGGAATGGTGGTACGACCATGGAGTTCCTCTCGCCTTTCCTGTTGAGAGTGCCTCCTCTTGAGATGCGACGGGAACGCCGTGAATTCTTTCCCGTTGAAAGCAGGGAAAGGATCCCTCATCTCGAGCTACGAGGGGGAAACGGGGCTCCTCTGGATGTGGGCGGGACCATCGTGCTTCCTCTCGAGTGGAGACGGGTATGGCGGTGAACTTCTTGAGTTGCAGCAAGGGTGTGAAAGACCCTTTCGAAGTTCCAGAGGTTAGGTGTCATTAGTCTCCAGACGTCTCATCGGAAATAGGCCACATGTCGCCTGGAAGGGAGAACTTCCTGGATTTTCTCGAGTTGCGGCAGGTGTTCTCGAGTTACGACGGGGACCTCAGGGAACCGCCCTGGTGGCCTCAGGAGAGGCCAGTCCCCATGCAATTTGCTAGGGGGCCTCTCGGGATTCCTCTCCCGTCGATACCGGGGCCAAAAACCTTGTGTGGAGTCAGGCCCGGAACCGAGGATTCCTCTCAGGGGCTGACATGGATCTTTGGGTACTTCTGGAGTCTCCCCAGGGGAGTCAGGCCACGTCTCGAGTGGGGGCATGCACGTGCGCTTTCCTTCCAGGCTGTAGCAGCAATGTCACGCTTCCCGTGGCGTGGATCAAAGGATCTGTGGTTTTCCCTCGAGTCTTTCCCTCGAGGCTTTCCCACAGGGCTGTCCCACGTGCCACCGTGGTGTGAGTCGATCCTCGGCGTGAAAGATGAGCCAGTGCAGGGCAAAGAGGTTCCTCTGGAATGGACTGAGACATCTGGGGGACTCTTGGAATGGTGGTACGACCATGGAGTTCCTCTCGCCTTTCCTGTTGAGAGTGCCTCCTCTTGAGATGCGACGGGAACGCCGGGAATTCTTTCCCGTTGAAAGCAGGGAAAGGATCCCTCATCTCGAGCTACAAGGGGGAAACGGGGCTCCTCTGGATGTGGGCGGGACCATCGTGCTTCCTCTCGAGTGGAGACGGGTATGGCGGTGAACTTCTTGAGTTGCAGCAAGGGTGTGAAAGACCCTTTCGAAGTTCCAGAGGTTAGGTGTCATTAGTCTCCAGACGCCTCATCGGAAATAGGCCTCATCTCGCCTGCAAGGGAGAACTTCCTGGATTTTCTCGAGTTGCGGCAGGTGTTCTCGAGTTACGACGGGGACCTCAGGGACCCGCCCTGGTTGCCTCAGGAGAGGCCAGTCCCCATGCGAGTTGCTAGGGGGCCTCTCGGGATTCCTCTCCCGTCGATACCGGGGCCAAACACCTTGTGTGGAGTCAGGGCCGGAACCGAGGATTACTCTCAGGGGTGACATGTATCTTTGGGTACTTCTGGAGTCTCCCCAGGGGAGTCAGGACTCGTCTCGAGTGGGGGCATGCACGTGCGCTTTCCTTCCAGGCTGCAGCAGCAATGTCACGCTTCCCTTCGAGTGGATCAAAGGATCTGTGGTTTTCCCTCGAGGCTTTCCCTCGAGGCTTTCCCACAAGGCTTTCCCACGTGCCACCGTGGTGTGAGTCGATCCTCGGCGTGAAAGATGAGCCAGTGCAGGGCAAAAGGTTCCTCTGGAATGGACTGAGACATCTGGGGGAGTCTTGGAATGGTGGTACGACCATGGAGTTCCTCTCGCCTTTCCTGTTGAGAGTGCCTCCTGTTGAGATGCGACGGGAACGCCGGGAATTCTTTCCCGTTGAAAGCAGGGAAAGGTTCCCTCATCTCGAGCTACGAGGGGGAAACGGGGCTCCTCTGGATGTGGGCGGGACCATCGTGCTTCCTCTCGAGTGGAGACGGGTATGGCGGTGAACTTCTTGAGTTGCAGCAAGGGTGTGAAAGACCCTTTCGAAGTTCCAGAGGTTAGGTGTCATTAGTCTCCAGACGCCTCATCGGAAAAAGGCCTCATCTCGCCTGGAAGGGAGAACTTCCTGGATTTTCTCGAGTTGCGGCAGGTGTTCTCGAGTTACGACGGGGACCTCAGGGACCCGCCCTGGTTGCCTCAGGAGAGGCCAGTCCCCATGCGAGTTGCTAGGGGGCCTCTCGGGATTCCTCTCCCGTCGATACCGGGGCCAAAAACCTTGTGTGGAGTCAGGGCCGGAACCGAGGATTCCTCTCAGGGGTGACATGTATCTTTGGGTACTTCTGGAGTCTCCCCAGGGGAGTCAGGCCTCGTCTCGAGTGGGGGCATGCACGTGCGCTTTCCTTCCAGGCTGTAGCAGCAATGTCACGCTTCCCGTCGAGTGGATCAAAGGATCTGTGGTTTTCCCTCGAGGCTTTCCCTCGAGGCTTTCCCACAAGGCTGTCCCACGTGCCACCGTGGTGAGAGTCGATCCTCGGCGTGAAAGATGAGCCAGTGCAGGGCAAAGAGGTTCCTCTGGAATGGACTGAGACATCTGGGGGACTCTTGGAATGGTGGTACGACCATGGAGTTCCTCTCGCCTTTCCTGTTGAGAGTGCCTCCTCTTGAGATGCGACGGGAACGCTGGGAATACTTTCCCGTTGAAAGCAGGGAAAGGATCCCTCATCTCGAGCTCCGAGGGGGAAACGGGGTTCCTCTGGATGTGGGCGGGACCATCGTGCTTCCTCTCGAGTGGAGACGGGTATGGCGGTGTACTTCCTGAGTTGCAGCAAGGGTGTGAAAGACCCTTTCGAAATTCCAGAGGTTAGGTGTCATTAGTCTCCAGACGCCTCATCGGAAATAGGCCTCATCTCACCTGGAAGGGAGAACTTCCTGGATTTTCTCGAGTTGCGGCAGGTGTTCTCGAGTTACGACGGGGACCTCAGGGACCCGCCCTGGTGGCCTCAGGAGAGGCCAGTCCCCATGCGAGTTGCTAGGGGGCCTCTCGGGATTCCTCTCCCGTCGATACCGGGGCCAATAACCTTGTGTGGAGTCAGGGCCCGAACCGAGGATTCCTCTCAGGGGCTGACATGGATCTTTGAGTACTTCTGGAGTCTCCCCATGGGAGTCAGGCCTCGTCTCGAGTAGGGGCATGCACGTGCGCTTTCCTTCCAGACTGTAGCAGCAATGTCATACTTCCCGTCGCGTGGATCAAAGGATTTGTGGTTTTCCCTCAAGGCTTTCCCTCGAGGCTTTCCCACAGGGCTGTCCCACGTGCCACCGTGGTGTGAGTCGATCCTCGGCGTGAAAGATGAGCCAGTGCAGGGCAAAGAGGTTCCTCTGGAATGGACTGAGACATCTGGGGGACTCTTGGAATGGTGGTACGACCATGGAGTTCCTCTCGCCTTTCCTGTTGAGAGTGCCTCCTCTTGAGATGCGACGGGAACGCCGGGAATTCTTTCCCGTTGAAAGCAGGGAAAGGATCCCTCATCTCGAGCTCCGAGGGGGAAACGGGTCTCCTCTGGATGTGGGCGGGACCATCGTGCCTCCTCTCGAGTGGAGACGGGTATGGCGGTGAACTTCTTGAGTTGCAGCAAGGGTGTGAAAGACCCTTTCGAAGTTCCAGAGGTTAGGTGTCATTAGTCTCCAGACGCCTCATCGGAAATAGGCCTCATCTCGCCTGGAAGGGAGAACTTCCTGGATTTTCTCGAGTTGCGGCAGGTGTTCTCGAGTTACGACGGGGACCTCAGGGACCCGCCCTGGTGGCCTCAGGAGAGGCCAGTCCCCATGCGAGTTGCTAGGGGGCCTCTCGGGATTCCTCTCCCGTCGATACCGGGGCCAATAACCTTGTGTGGAGTCAGGGCCGGGACCGAGGATTCCTCTCAGGGGTGACATGGATCTTTGGGTACTTCTGGAGTCTCCCCAGGGGAGTCAGGCCTCGTCTCGAGTGGGGGCATGCACGTGTGCTTTCCTTCCAGGCTGTAGCAGCAATGTCACGCTTCCCGTCGCGTGGATCAAAGGATCTGTGGTTTTCCCTCGAGGCTTTCCCTCGAGGCTTTCCCACAGGGCTGTCCCACGTGCCACCGTGGTGTGAGTCGATCCTCGGCGTGAAAGATGAGCCAGTGGAGGGCAAAGAGGTTCCTCTGGAATGGACTGAGACATCTGGGGGAGTCTTGGAATGGTGGTACGACCATGGAGTTCCTCTCGCCTTTCCTGTTGAGAGTGCCTCCTCTTGAGATGCGACGGGAACGCCGGGAATTCTTTCCCGTTGAAAGCAGGGAAAGGATCCCTCATCTCGAGCTCCGAGGGGGAAACGGGGCTCCTCTGGATGTGGGCGGGACCATCGTACTTCCTCTCGAGTGGAGACGGGTATGGCGGTGAACTTCTTGAGTTGCAACAAGGGTGTGAAAGACCCTTTCGAAGTTCCAGAGGTTAGGTGTCATTAGTCTCCAGACGCCTCATCGGAAATAGGCCTCATCTCGCCTGGAAGGGAGAACTTCCTGGATTTTCTTGAGTTGCGGCAGGTGTTCTCGAGTTACGACGGGGACCTCAGGGACCCGCCCGGGTGGCCTCAAGAGAGGCCAGTCCCCATGCGAGTTGCTAGGGGGCCTCTCGGGATTCCTCTCCCGTCGATACCGGGGCCAAAAACCTTGTGTGGAGTCAGGGCCGGGACCGAGGATTCCTCTCAGGGGTGACAAGGATCTTTGGGTACTTCTGGAGTCTCCCCAGGGGAGTCAGGCCTCGTCTCGAGTGGGGGCATGCACGTGCGCTTTCCTTCCAGGCTGTAGCAGCAATGTCACGCTTCCCGTCGAGTGGATCAAAGGATCTGTGGTTTTCCCTCGAGGCTTTCCCTCGAGGCTTTCCCACAAGGCTGTTCCACGTGCCACCGTGGTGTGAGTCGATCCTCGGCGTGAAAGATGAGCCAGTGCAGGGCAAAGAGGTTCCTCTGGAATGGACTGAGACATCTGGGGGACTCTTGGAATGGTGGTACGACCATGGAGTTCCTCTCGCCTTTCCTGTTGAGAGTGCCTCCTCTTGAGATGCGACGGGAACGCTGGGAATTCTTTCCCGTTGAAAGCAGGGAAAGGATCCCTCATCTCGAGCTATGAGGGGGAAACGGGGCTCCTCTGGATGTGGGCGGGACCATCGTGCTTCCTCTCGAGTGGAGACGGGTATGGCGATGTACTTCTTGAGTTGCAGCAAGGGTGTGAAAGACCCTTTCGAAATTCCAGAGGTTAGGTGTCATTAGTCTCCAGACGCCTCATCGGAAATAGGCCTCATCTCACCTGGAAGGGAGAACTTCCTGGATTTTCTCGAGTTGCGGCAGGTGTTCTCGAGTTACGACGGGGACCTCAGGGACGCGCCCTGGTGGCCTCAGGAGAGGCCAGTCCCCATGCGAGTTGCTAGGGGGCCTCTCGGGATTCCTCTCCCGTCGATACCGGGGCCAATAACCTTGTGTGGAGTCAGGGCCCGAACCGAGGATTCCTCTCAGGGGCTGACATGGATCTTTGAGTACTTCTGGAGTCTCCCCAGGGGAGTCAGGCCTCCTCTCGAGTGGGGGCATGCACGTGCGCTTTCCTTCCAGACTGTAGCAGCAATGTCACACTTCCCGTCGCGTGGATCAAAGGATCTGTGGTTTTCCCTCGAGGCTTTCCCTCGAGGCTTTCCCACAGGGCTGTCCCACGTGCCACCGTGGTGTGAGTCGATCCTTGGCGTGAAAGATGAGCCAGTGCAGGGCAAAGAGGTTCCTCTGGAATTGACTGAGACATCTGGGGGACTCTTGGAATGGTGGTACGACCATGGAGTTCCTCTCGCCTTTCCTGTTGAGAGTGCCTCCTCTTGAGATGCGACGGGAACGCCGGGAATTCTTTCCCGTTGAAAGCAGGGAAAGGATCCCTCATCTCGAGCTCCGAGGGGGAAACGGGGCTCCTCTGGATGTGGGCGGGACCATCGTGCTTCCTCTCGAGTGGAGACGGGTATGGCGGTGAACTTCTTGAGTTGCAGCAAGGGTGTGAAAGACCCTTTCGAAATTGCAGAGGTTAGGTGTCATTAGTCTCCAGACGCCTCATCGGAAATAGGCCTCATCTCGCCTGGAAGGGAGAACTTCCTGGATTTTCTCGAGTTACGGCAGGTGTTCTCGAGTTACGACGGGGACCTCAGGGACCCGCCCTGGTGGCCTAAGGAGAGGCCAGTCCCCATGCGAGTTGCTAGGGGGCCTCTCAGGATTCCTCTCCCGTCGATACCGGGGCCAAGAACCTTGTGTGGAGTCAGGGCCCGAACCGAGGATTCCTCTCAGGGGCTGACATGGATCTTTGGGTACTTCTGGAGTCTCCCCAGGGGAGTCAGGCCTCGTCTCGAGTGGGGGCATGCACGTGTGCTTTCCTTCCAGGCTGTAGCAGCAATGTCACGGTTCCCGTCGCGTGGATCAAAGGATCTGTGGTTTTCCCTCGAGGTTTTCCCTCGAGGCTTTCCCACAGGGCTGTCCCACGTGCCACCGTGGTGTGAGTCGATCCTCGGCGTGAAAAATGAGCCAGTGCAGGGCAAAGAGGTTCCTCTGGAATGGACTGAGACATCTGGGGGACTCTTGGAATGGTGGTACGACCATGGAGTTCCTCTCGCCTTTCCTGTTGAGAGTGCCTCCTCTTGAGATGCGACGGGAACGCCGGGAATTCTTTCCCGTTGAAAGCAGGGAAAGGATCCCTCATCTCGAGCTCCGAGGGGGAAACGGGGCTCCTCTGGATGTGGGCGGGACCATCGTGCTTCCTCTCGAGTGGAGACAGGTATGGCGGTGAACTTCTTGAGTTGCAGCAAGGGTGTGAAAGACCCTTTCGAAGTTCCAGAGGTTAGGTGTCATTAGTCTCCAGACGCCTCATCGGAAATAGGCCTCATCTCGCCTGGAAGTGAGAACTTCCTGGATTTTCTTGAGTTGCGGCAGGTGTTCTCGAGTTACGACGGGGACCTCAGGGACCCGCACGGGTGGCCTCAAGAGAGGCCAGTCCCCATGCGAGTTGCTAGGGGGCCTCTCGGGATTCCTCTCCCGTCGATTCCGGGGCCAAAACCTTGTGTGGAGTCAGGGCCGGGACCGAGGATTCCTCTCAGGGGTGACAAGGATCTTTGGGTACTTCTGGAGTCTCCCCAGGGGAGTCAGGCCTCGTCTCGAGTGGGGGCATGCACGTGCGCTTTCCTTCCAGGCTGTAGCAGCAATGTCACGCTTCTCGTCGCGTGGATCAAAGGATCTGTGGTTTTCCCTCGAGGCTTTCCCTCGAGGCTTTCCCACAGGGATGTCCCACGTGCCACCGTGGTGTGAGTCGATCCTCGGCGTGAAAGATGAGCCAGTGCAGGGCAAAGAGGTTCCTCTGGAATGGACTGAGTCATCTGGGGGACTCTTGGAATGGTGGTATGACCATGGAGTTCCTCTCGCCTTTCCTGTTGAGAGTGCCTCCTCTTGAGATGCGACGGGAACGCCGGGAATTCTTTCCCGTTGAAAGCAGGGAAAGGATCCCTCATCTCGAGCTACGAGGGGGAAACGGGGCTCCTCTGGATGTGGGCGGGACCATCGTGCTTCCTCTCGAGTGGAAACGGGTATGGCGGTGAACTTCTTGAGTTGCAGCAAGGGTGTGAAAGACCCTTTCGAAGTTCCAGAGGTTAGGTGTCATTAGTCTCCAGACGCCTCATCGGAAATAGGCCTCATCTCGCCTGCAAGGGAGAACTTCCTGGATTTTCTCGAGTTGCGGCAGGTGTTCTCGAGTTACGACGGGGACCTCAGGGACCCGCCCTGGTTGCCTCAGGATAGGCCAGTCCCCATGCGAGTTGCTAGGGGGCCTCTCGGGATTCCTATCCCGTCGATACCGGGGCCAAAAACCTTGTGTGGAGTCAGGGCCGGAACCGAGGATTCCTCTCAGGGGTGACATGGATCTTTGAGTACTTCTGGAGTCTCCCCAGGGGAGTCAGGCCTCGTCTCGAGTGGGGGCATGCACGTGCGCTTTCCTTCCAGACTGTAGCAGCAATGTCACACTTCCCGTCGCGTGGATCAAAGGATCTGTGGTTTTCCCTCGAGGCTTTCCCTCGAGGCTTTCCCACAGGGCTGTCCCACGTGCCACCGTGGTGTGAGTCGATCCTCGGCGTGAAAGATGAGCCAGTGCAGGGCAAAGAGGTTCCTCTGGAATGGACTGAGACATCTGGGGGACTCTTGGAATGGTGGTACGACCATGGAGTTCCTCTCGCCTTTCCTGTTGAGAGTGCCTCCTCTTGAGATGCGACGGGAACGCCGGGAATTCTTTCCCGTTGAAAGCAGGGAAAGGATCCCTCATCTCGAGCTCCGAGGGGGAAACGGGGCTCCTCTGGATGTGGGCGGGACCATCGTGCTTCCTCTCGAGTGGAGACGGGTATGGCGGTGAACTTCTTGAGTTGCAGCAAGGGTGTGAAAGACCCTTTCGAAATTCCAGAGGTTAGGTGTCATTAGTCTCCAGACGCCTCATCGGAAATAGGCCTCATCTCGCCTGGAAGGGAGAACTTCCTGGATTTTCTCGAGTTACGGCAGGTGTTCTCGAGTTACGACGGGGACCTCAGGGACCCGCCCTGGTGGCCTAAGGAGAGGCCAGTCCCCATGCGAGTTGCTAGGGGGCCTCTCAGGATTCCTCTCCCGTCGATACCGGGGCCAAGAACCTTGTGTGGAGTCAGGGCCCGAACCGAGGATTCCTCTCAGGGGCTGACATGGATCTTTGGGTACTTCTGGAGTCTCCCCAGGGGAGTCAGGCCTCGTCTCGAGTGGGGGCATGCACGTGTGCTTTCCTTCCAGGCTGTAGCAGCAATGTCACGGTTCCCGTCGCGTGGATCAAAGGATCTGTGGTTTTCCCTCGAGGTTTTCCCTCGAGGCTTTCCCACAGGGCTGTCCCACGTGCCACCGTGGTGTGAGTCGATCCTCGGCGTGAAAAATGAGCCAGTGCAGGGCAAAGAGGTTCCTCTGGAATGGACTGAGACATCTGGGGGACTCTTGGAATGGTGGTACGACCATGGAGTTCCTCTCGCCTTTCCTGTTGAGAGTGCCTCCTCTTGAGATGCGACGGGAACGCCGGGAATTCTTTCCCGTTGAAAGCAGGGAAAGGATCCCTCATCTCGAGCTCCGAGGGGGAAACGGGGCTCCTCTGGATGTGGGCGGGACCATCGTGCTTCCTCTCGAGTGGAGACAGGTATGGCGGTGAACTTCTTGAGTTGCAGCAAGGGTGTGAAAGACCCTTTCGAAGTTCCAGAGGTTAGGTGTCATTAGTCTCCAGACGCCTCATCGGAAATAGGCCTCATCTCGCCTGCAAGGGAGAACTTCCTGGATTTTCTCGAGTTGCGGCAGGTGTTCTCGAGTTACGAAGGGGACCTCAGGGACCCGCCCTGGTGGCCTCAGGAGAGGCCAGTCCCCATGCGAGTTGCTAGGGGGCCTCTCGGGATTCCTCTCCCGTCGATACCGGGGCCAAAAACCTTGTGTGGAGTCAGGGCCGGGACCGAGGATTCCTCTCAGGGGTGACATGGATCTTTGGGTACTTCTGGAGTCTCCCCAGGGGAGTCAGGCCTCCTCTCGAGTGGGGCCATGCACGTGCGCTTTCCTACCAGGCCGTAGCAGCAATGTCACGCTTCCCGTCGCGTGGATCAAAGGATCTGTGGTTTTCCCTCGAGGCTTTCCCTCGAGGCTTTCCCACAGGGCTGTCCCACGTGCCACCGTGGTGTGAGTCGATCCTCGGCGTGAAAGATGAGCCAGTGCAGGGCAAAGAGTTTCCTCTGGAATGGACTGAGACATCTGGGCGAGTCTTGGAATGGTGGTACGACCATGGAGTTCCTCTCGCCTTTCCTGTTGAGAGTGCCTCCTGTTGAGATGCGACGGGAACGCCGGGAATTCTTTCCCGTTGAAAGCAGGGAAAGGATCCCTCATCTCGAGCTCCGAGGGGGAAACGGGGCTCCTCTGGATGTGGGCGGGACCATCGTACTTCCTCTCGAGTGGAGACGGGTATGGCGGTGAACTTCTTGAGTTGCAACAAGGGTGTGAAAGACCCTTTCGAAGTTGCAGAGGTTAGGTGTCATTAGTCTCCAGACGCCTCATCGGAAATAGGCCTCATCTCGCCTGGAAGTGAGAACTTCCTGGATTTTCTTGAGTTGCGGCAGGTGTTCTCGAGTTACGACGGGGACCTCAGGGACCCGCACGGGTGGCCTCAAGAGAGGCCAGTCCCCATGCGAGTTGCTAGGGGGCCTCTCGGGATTCCTCTCCCGTCGATTCCGGGGCCAAAACCTTGTGTGGAGTCAGGGCCGGGACCGAGGATTCCTCTCAGGGGTGACAAGGATCTTTGGGTACTTCTGGAGTCTCCCCAGGGGAGTCAGGCCTCGTCTCGAGTGGGGGCATGCACGTGCGCTTTCCTTCCAGGCTGTAGCAGCAATGTCACGCTTCTCGTCGCGTGGATCAAAGGATCTGTGGTTTTCCCTCGAGGCTTTCCCTCGAGGCTTTCCCACAGGGATGTCCCACGTGCCACCGTGGTGTGAGTCGATCCTCGGCGTGAAAGATGAGCCAGTGCAGGGCAAAGAGGTTCCTCTGGAATGGACTGAGTCATCTGGGGGACTCTTGGAATGGTGGTATGACCATGGAGTTCCTCTCGCCTTTCCTGTTGAGAGTGCCTCCTCTTGAGATGCGACGGGAACGCCGGGAATTCTTTCCCGTTGAAAGCAGGGAAAGGATCCCTCATCTCGAGCTACGAGGGGGAAACGGGGCTCCTCTGGATGTGGGCGGGACCATCGTGCTTCCTCTCGAGTGGAAACGGGTATGGCGGTGAACTTCTTGAGTTGCAGCAAGGGTGTGAAAGACCCTTTCGAAGTTCCAGAGGTTAGGTGTCATTAGTCTCCAGACGCCTCATCGGAAATAGGCCTCATCTCGCCTGCAAGGGAGAACTTCCTGGATTTTCTCGAGTTGCGGCAGGTGTTCTCGAGTTACGACGGGGACCTCAGGGACCCGCCCTGGTTGCCTCAGGATAGGCCAGTCCCCATGCGAGTTGCTAGGGGGCCTCTCGGGATTCCTATCCCGTCGATACCGGGGCCAAAAACCTTGTGTGGAGTCAGGGCCGGAACCGAGGATTCCTCTCAGGGGTGACATGGATCTTTGAGTACTTCTGGAGTCTCCCCAGGGGAGTCAGGCCTCGTCTCGAGTGGGGGCATGCACGTGCGCTTTCCTTCCAGACTGTAGCAGCAATGTCACACTTCCCGTCGCGTGGATCAAAGGATCTGTGGTTTTCCCTCGAGGCTTTCCCTCGAGGCTTTCCCACAGGGCTGTCCCACGTGCCACCGTGGTGTGAGTCGATCCTCGGCGTGAAAGATGAGCCAGTGCAGGGCAAAGAGGTTCCTCTGGAATGGACTGAGACATCTGGGGGACTCTTGGAATGGTGGTACGACCATGGAGTTCCTCTCGCCTTTCCTGTTGAGAGTGCCTCCTCTTGAGATGCGACGGGAACGCCGGGAATTCTTTCCCGTTGAAAGCAGGGAAAGGATCCCTCATCTCGAGCTCCGAGGGGGAAACGGGGCTCCTCTGGATGTGGGCGGGACCATCGTGCTTCCTCTCGAGTGGAGACGGGTATGGCGGTGAACTTCTTGAGTTGCAGCAAGGGTGTGAAAGACCCTTTCGAAATTCCAGAGGTTAGGTGTCATTAGTCTCCAGACGCCTCATCGGAAATAGGCCTCATCTCGCCTGGAAGGGAGAACTTCCTGGATTTTCTCGAGTTACGGCAGGTGTTCTCGAGTTACGACGGGGACCTCAGGGACCCGCCCTGGTGGCCTAAGGAGAGGCCAGTCCCCATGCGAGTTGCTAGGGGGCCTCTCAGGATTCCTCTCCCGTCGATACCGGGGCCAAGAACCTTGTGTGGAGTCAGGGCCCGAACCGAGGATTCCTCTCAGGGGATGACATGGATCTTTGGGTACTTCTGGAGTCTCCCCAGGGGAGTCAGGCCTCGTCTCGAGTGGGGGCATGCACGTGTGCTTTCCTTCCAGGCTGTAGCAGCAATGTCACGGTTCCCGTCGCGTGGATCAAAGGATCTGTGGTTTTCCCTCGAGGTTTTCCCTAGAGGCT
The DNA here is from genome assembly GCF_032405125.1 of Capricornis sumatraensis. Classification (NCBI taxonomy): domain Eukaryota; kingdom Metazoa; phylum Chordata; class Mammalia; order Artiodactyla; family Bovidae; genus Capricornis; species Capricornis sumatraensis. Next base: position 4,261,998 of record NC_091080.1, on the reverse strand, counting down.
TTCCCACAGGGCTGTCCCACGTGCCACCGTGGTGTGAGTCGATCCTCGGCGTGAAAAATGAGCCAGTGCAGGGCAAAGAGGTTCCTCTGGAATGGACTGAGACATCTGGGGGACTCTTGGAATGGTGGTACGACCATGGAGTTCCTCTCGCCTTTCCTGTTGAGAGTGCCTCCTCTTGAGATGCGACGGGAACGCCGGGAATTCTTTCCCGTTGAAAGCAGGGAAAGGATCCCTCATCTCGAGCTCCGAGGGGGAAACGGGGCTCCTCTGGATGTGGGCGGGACCATCGTGCTTCCTCTCGAGTGGAGACAGGTATGGCGGTGAACTTCTTGAGTTGCAGCAAGGGTGTGAAAGACCCTTTCGAAGTTCCAGAGGTTAGGTGTCATTAGTCTCCAGACGCCTCATCGGAAATAGGCCTCCTCTCGCCTGCAAGGGAGAACTTCCTGGATTTTCTCGAGTTGCGGCAGGTGTTCTCGAGTTACGAAGGGGACCTCAGGGACCCGCCCTGGTGGCCTCAGGAGAGGCCAGTCCCCATGCGAGTTGCTAAGGGGCCTCTCGGGATTCCTCTCCCGTCGATACCGGGGCCAAAAACCTTGTGTGGAGTCAGGGCCGGGACCGAGGATTCCTCTCAGGGGTGACATGGATCTTTGGGTACTTCTGGAGTCTCCCCAGGGGAGTCAGGCCTCCTCTCGAGTGGGGCCATGCACGTGCGCTTTCCTACCAGGCTGTAGCAGCAATGTCACGCTTCCCGTCGCGTGGATCAAAGGATCTGTGGTTTTCCCTCGAGGCTTTCCCTCGAGGCTTTCCCACAGGGCTGTCCCACGTGCCACCGTGGTGTGAGTCGATCCTCGGCGTGAAAGATGAGCCAGTGCAGGGCAAAGAGTTTCCTCTGGAATGGACTGAGACATCTGGGCGAGTCTTGGAATGGTGGTACGACCATGGAGTTCCTCTCGCCTTTCCTGTTGAGAGTGCCTCCTGTTGAGATGCGACGGGAACGCCGGGAATTCTTTCCCGTTGAAAGCAGGGAAAGGATCCCTCATCTCGAGCTCCGAGGGGGAAACGGGGCTCCTCTGGATGTGGGCGGGACCATCGTACTTCCTCTCGAGTGGAGACGGGTATGGCGGTGAACTTCTTGAGTTGCAACAAGGGTGTGAAAGACCCTTTCGAAGTTCCAGAGGTTAGGTGTCATTAGTCTCCAGACGCCTCATCGGAAATAGGCCTCATCTCGCCTGGAAGGGAGAACTTCCTGGATTTTCTTGAGTTGCGGCAGGTGTTCTCGAGTTACGACGGGGACCTCAGGGACCCGCACGGGTGGCCTCAAGAGAGGCCAGTCCCCATGCGAGTTGCTAGGGGGCCTCTCGGGATTCCTCTCCCGTCGATACCGGGGCCAAAAACCTTGTGTGGAGTCAGGGCCGGGACCGAGGATTCCTCTCAGGGGTGACAAGGATCTTTGGGTACTTCTGGAGTCTCCCCAGGGGAGTCAGGCCTCGTCTCGAGTGGGGGCATGCACGTGCGCTTTCCTTCCAGGCTGTAGCAGCAATGTCACGCTTCTCGTCGCGTGGATCAAAGGATCTGTGGTTTTCCCTCGAGGCTTTCCCTCGAGGCTTTCCCACAGGGATGTCCCACGTGCCACCGTGGTGTGAGTCGATCCTCGGCGTGAAAGATGAGCCAGTGCAGGGCAAAGAGGTTCCTCTGGAATGGACTGAGTCATCTGGGGGACTCTTGGAATGGTGGTACGACCATGGAGTTCCTCTCGCCTTTCCTGTTGAGAGTGCCTCCTCTTGAGATGCGACGGGAACGCCGGGAATTCTTTCCCGTTGAAAGCAGGGAAAGGATCCCTCATCTCGAGCTACGAGGGGGAAACGGGGCTCCTCTGGATGTGGGCGGGACCATCGTGCTTCCTCTCGAGTGGAAACGGGTATGGCGGTGAACTTCTTGAGTTGCAGCAAGGGTGTGAAAGACCCTTTCGAAGTTCCAGAGGTTAGGTGTCATTAGTCTCCAGACGCCTCATCGGAAATAGGCCTCATCTCGCCTGCAAGGGAGAACTTCCTGGATTTTCTCGAGTTGCGGCAGGTGTTCTCGAGTTACGACGGGGACCTCAGGGACCCGCCCTGGTTGCCTCAGGATAGGCCAGTCCCCATGCGAGTTGCTAGGGGGCCTCTCGGGATTCCTATCCCGTCGATACCGGGGCCAAAAACCTTGTGTGGAGTCAGGGCCGGAACCGAGGATTCCTCTCAGGGGTGACATGGATCTTTGAGTACTTCTGGAGTCTCCCCAGGGGAGTCAGGCCTCGTCTCGAGTGGGGGCATGCACGTGTGCTTTCCTTCCAGGCTGTAGCAGCAATGTCACGCTTCCCGTCGCGTGGATCAAAGGATCTGTGGTTTTCCCTCGAGGCTTTCCCTCGAGGCTTTCCCACAGGGCTGTCCCACGTGCCACCGTGGTGTGAGTCGATCCTCGGCGTGAAAGATGAGCCAGTGCAGGGCAAAGAGGTTCCTCTGGAATGGACTGAGACATCTGGGGGAGTCTTGGAATGGTGGTACGACCATGGAGTTCCTCTCGCCTTTCCTGTTGTGAGTGCCTCCTCTTGAGATGCGACGGGAACGCCGGGAATTCTTTCCCGTTGAAAGCAGGGAAAGGATCCCTCATTTCGAGCTCCGAGGGGGAAACGGGGCTCCTCTGGATGTGGGCGGGACCATCGTACTTCCTCTCGAGTGGAGACGGGTATGGCGGTGAACTTCTTGAGTTGCAGCAAGGTTGTGAAAGACCCTTTCGAAGTTCCAGAAGTTAGGTGTCATTAGTCTCCAGACGCCTCATCGGAAATAGGCCTCATCTCGCCTGGAAGGGAGAACTTCCTGGATTTTCTCGAGTTGCGGCAGGTGTTCTCGAGTTACGACGGGGACCTCAGGGACCCGCCCGGGTGGCCTCAAGAGAGGCCAGTCCCCATGCGAGTTGCTAGGGGGCCTCTCGGGATTCCTCTCCCGTCGATACTGGGGCCAAAAACCTTATGTGGAGTCAGGGCCGGGACCGAGGATTCCTCTCAGGGGTGACAAGGATCTTTGGGTACTTCTGGAGTCTCCCCAGGGGAGTCAGGCCTCCTCTCGAGTGGGGGCATGCACGTGCGCTTTCCTTCCAGGCTATAGCAGCAATGTCACGCTTCCCGTCGCGTGGATCAAAGGATCTGTGGTTTTCCCTCGAGGCTTTCCCTCGAGGCTTTCCCACAGGGCTGTCCCACGTGCCACCGTGGTGTGAGTCGATCCTCGGCGTGAAAGATGAGCCAGTGCAGGGCAAAGAGGTTCCTCTGGAATGGACTGAGTCATCTGGGGGACTCTTGGAATGGTGGTACGACCATGGAGTTCCTCTCGCCTTTCCTGTTGAGAGTGCCTCCTCTTGAGATGCGACGGGAACGCCGGGAATTCTTTCCCGTTGAAAGCAGGGAAAGGATCCCTCATCTCGAGCTACGAGGGGGAAACGGGGCTCCTCTGGATGTGGGCGGGACCATCGTGCTTCCTCTCGAGTGGAGACGGGTATGGCGGTGAACTTCTTGAGTTGCAGCAAGGGTGTGAAAGACCCTTTCGAAGTTCCAGAGGTTAGGTGTCATTAGTCTCCAGACGCCTCATCGGAAATAGGCCTCATCTCGCCTGCAAGGGAGAACTTCCTGGATTTTCTGGAGTTGCGGCAGGTGTTCTCGAGTTACGACGGGGACCTCAGGGACCCGCCCTGGTTGCCTCAGGAGAGGCCAGTCCCCATGCGAGTTGCTAGGGGGCCTCTCGGGATTCCTCTCCCGTCGATACCGGGGCCAAAAACCTTGTGTGGAGTCAGGGCCGGAACCGAGGATTCCTCTCAGGGGTGACATGTATGTTTGGGTACTTCTGGAGTCTCCCCAGGGGAGTCAGGCCTCGTCTCGAGTGGGGGCATGCACGTGCGCTTTCCTTCCAGGCTGTAGCAGCAATGTCACGCTTCCCGTCGAGTGGATCAAAGGATCTGTGGTTTTCCCTCGAGGCTTTCCCTCGAGGCTTTCCCACAAGGCTGTCCCACGTGCCACCGTGGTGTGAGTCGATCCTCGGCGTGAAAGATGAGCCAGTGCAGGGCAAAGAGGTTCCTCTGGAATGGACTGAGACATCTGGGGGACTCTTGGAATGGTGGTACGACCATGGAGTTCCTCTTGCCTTTCCTGTTGAGAGTGCCTCCTCTTGAGATGCGACGGGAACGCTGGGAATTCTTTCCCGTTGAAAGCAGGGAAAGGATCCCTCATCTCGAGCTACGAGGGGGAAACGGGGCTCCTCTGGATGTGGGCGGGACCATCGTGCTTCCTCTCGAGTGGAGACGGGTATGGCGGTGAACTTCTTGAGTTGCAGCAAGGGTGTGAAAGACCCTTTCGAAATTCCAGAGGTTAGGTGTCATTAGTCTCCAGACGCCTCATCGGAAATAGGCCTCATCTCGCCTGCAAGGGAGAACTTCCTGGATTTTCTCGAGTTGCGGCAGGTGTTCTCGAGTTACGACGGGGACCTCAGGGACCCGCCCTGGTTGCCTCAGGAGAGGCCAGTCCCCATGCGAGTTGCTAGGGGGCCTCTCGGGATTCCTATCCCGTCGATACTGGGGCCAAAAACCTTGTGTGGAGTCAGGGCCGGAACCGAGGATTCCTCTCAGGGGTGACATGGATCTTTGAGTACTTCTGGAGTCTCCCCAGGGGAGTCAGGCCTCGTCTCGAGTGGGGGCATGCACGTGCGCTTTCCTTCCAGACTGTAGCAGCAATGTCACACTTCCCGTCGCGTGGATCAAAGGATCTGTGGTTTTCCCTCGAGGCTTTCCCTCGAGGCTTTCCCACAGGGCTGTCCCACGTGCCACCGTGGTGTGAGTCGATCCTCGGCGTGAAAGATGAGCCAGTGCAGGGCAAAGAGGTTCCTCTGGAATGGACTGAGACATCTGGGGGACTCTTGGAATGGTGGTACGACCATGGAGTTCCTCTCGCCTTTCCTGTTGAGAGTGCCTCCTCTTGAGATGCGACGGGAACGCCGGGAATTCTTTCCCGTTGAAAGCAGGGAAAGGATCCCTCATCTCGAGCTCCGAGGGGGAAACGGGGCTCCTCTGGATGTGGGCGGGACCATCGTGCTTCCTCTCGAGTGGAGACGGGTATGGCGGTGAACTTCTTGAGTTGCAGCAAGGGTGTGAAAGACCCTTTCGAAATTCCAGAGGTTAGGTGTCATTAGTCTCCAGACGCCTCATCGGAAATAGGCCTCATCTCGCCTGGAAGGGAGAACTTCCTGGATTTTCTCGAGTTACGGCAGGTGTTCTCGAGTTACGACGGGGACCTCAGGGACCCGCCCTGGTGGCCTAAGGAGAGGCCAGTCCCCATGCGAGTTGCTAGGGGGCCTCTCAGGATTCCTCTCCCGTCGATACCGGGGCCAAGAACCTTGTGTGGAGTCAGGGCCCGAACCGAGGATTCCTCTCAGGGGCTGACATGGATCTTTGGGTACTTCTGGAGTCTCCCCAGGGGAGTCAGGCCTCGTCTCGAGTGGGGGCATGCACGTGTGCTTTCCTTCCAGGCTGTAGCAGCAATGTCACGGTTCCCGTCGCGTGGATCAAAGGATCTGTGGTTTTCCCTCGAGGTTTTCCCTCGAGGCTTTCCCACAGGGCTGTCCCACGTGCCACCGTGGTGTGAGTCGATCCTCGGCGTGAAAAATGAGCCAGTGCAGGGCAAAGAGGTTCCTCTGGAATGGACTGAGACATCTGGGGGACTCTTGGAATGGTGGTACGACCATGGAGTTCCTCTCGCCTTTCCTGTTGAGAGTGCCTCCTCTTGAGATGCGACGGGAACGCCGGGAATTCTTTCCCGTTGAAAGCAGGGAAAGGATCCCTCATCTCGAGCTCCGAGGGGGAAACGGGGCTCCTCTGGATGTGGGCGGGACCATCGTGCTTCCTCTCGAGTGGAGACAGGTATGGCGGTGAACTTCTTGAGTTGCAGCAAGGGTGTGAAAGACCCTTTCGAAGTTCCAGAGGTTAGGTGTCATTAGTCTCCAGACGCCTCATCGGAAATAGGCCTCATCTCGCCTGCAAGGGAGAACTTCCTGGATTTTCTCGAGTTGCGGCAGGTGTTCTCGAGTTACGAAGGGGACCTCAGGGACCCGCCCTGGTGGCCTCAGGAGAGGCCAGTCCCCATGCGAGTTGCTAGGGGGCCTCTCGGGATTCCTCTCCCGTCGATACCGGGGCCAAAAACCTTGTGTGGAGTCAGGGCCGGGACCGAGGATTCCTCTCAGGGGTGACATGGATCTTTGGGTACTTCTGGAGTCTCCCCAGGGGAGTCAGGCCTCCTCTCGAGTGGGGCCATGCACGTGCGCTTTCCTACCAGGCTGTAGCAGCAATGTCACGCTTCCCGTCGCGTGGATCAAAGGATCTGTGGTTTTCCCTCGAGGCTTTCCCTCGAGGCTTTCCCACAGGGCTGTCCCACGTGCCACCGTGGTGTGAGTCGATCCTCGGCGTGAAAGATGAGCCAGTGCAGGGCAAAGAGTTTCCTCTGGAATGGACTGAGACATCTGGGCGAGTCTTGGAATGGTGGTACGACCATGGAGTTCCTCTCGCCTTTCCTGTTGAGAGTGCCTCCTGTTGAGATGCGACGGGAACGCCGGGAATTCTTTCCCGTTGAAAGCAGGGAAAGGATCCCTCATCTCGAGCTCCGAGGGGGAAACGGGGCTCCTCTGGATGTGGGCGGGACCATCGTACTTCCTCTCGAGTGGAGACGGGTATGGCGGTGAACTTCTTGAGTTGCAACAAGGGTGTGAAAGACCCTTTCGAAGTTCCAGAGGTTAGGTGTCATTAGTCTCCAGACGCCTCATCGGAAATAGGCCTCATCTCGCCTGGAAGTGAGAACTTCCTGGATTTTCTTGAGTTGCGGCAGGTGTTCTCGAGTTACGACGGGGACCTCAGGGACCCGCACGGGTGGCCTCAAGAGAGGCCAGTCCCCATGCGAGTTGCTAGGGGGCCTCTCGGGATTCCTCTCCCGTCGATACCGGGGCCAAAAACCTTGTGTGGAGTCAGGGCCGGGACCGAGGATTCCTCTCAGGGGTGACAAGGATCTTTGGGTACTTCTGGAGTCTCCCCAGGGGAGTCAGGCCTCGTCTCGAGTGGGGGCATGCACGTGCGCTTTCCTTCCAGGCTGTAGCAGCAATGTCACGCTTCTCGTCGCGTGGATCAAAGGATCTGTGGTTTTCCCTCGAGGCTTTCCCTCGAGGCTTTCCCACAGGGATGTCCCACGTGCCACCGTGGTGTGAGTCGATCCTCGGCGTGAAAGATGAGCCAGTGCAGGGCAAAGAGGTTGCTCTGGAATGGACTGAGTCATCTGGGGGACTCTTGGAATGGTGGTACGACCATGGAGTTCCTCTCGCCTTTCCTGTTGAGAGTGCCTCCTCTTGAGATGCGACGGGAACGCCGGGAATTCTTTCCCGTTGAAAGCAGGGAAAGGATCCCTCATCTCGAGCTACGAGGGGGAAACGGGGCTCCTCTGGATGTGGGCGGGACAATCGTGCTTCCTCTCGAGTGGAAACGGGTATGGCGGTGAACTTCTTGAGTTGCAGCAAGGGTGTGAAAGACCCTTTCGAAGTTCCAGAGGTTAGGTGTCATTAGTCTCCAGACGCCTCATCGGAAATAGGCCTCATCTCGCCTGCAAGGGAGAACTTCCTGGATTTTCTCGAGTTGCGGCAGGTGTTCTCGAGTTACGACGGGGACCTCAGGGACCCGCCCTGGTTGCCTCAGGATAGGCCAGTCCCCATGCGAGTTGCTAGGGGGCCTCTCGGGATTCCTATCCCGTCGATACCGGGGCCAAAAACCTTGTGTGGAGTCAGGGCCGGAACCGAGGATTCCTCTCAGGGGTGACATGGATCTTTGAGTACTTCTGGAGTCTCCCCAGGGGAGTCAGGCCTCGTCTCGAGTGGGGGCATGCACGTGCGCTTTCCTTCCAGACTGTAGCAGCAATGTCACACTTCCCGTCGCGTGGATCAAAGGATCTGTGGTTTTCCCTCGAGGCTTTCCCTCGAGGCTTTCCCACAGGGCTGTCCCACGTGCCACCGTGGTGTGAGTCGATCCTCGGCGTGAAAGATGAGCCAGTGCAGGGCAAAGAGGTTCCTCTGGAATGGACTGAGACATCTGGGGGACTCTTGGAATGGTGGTACGACCATGGAGTTCCTCTCGCCTTTCCTGTTGAGAGTGCCTCCTCTTGAGATGCGACGGGAACGCCGGGAATTCTTTCCCGTTGAAAGCAGGGAAAGGATCCCTCATCTCGAGCTCCGAGGGGGAAACGGGGCTCCTCTGGATGTGGGCGGGACCATCGTGCTTCCTCTCGAGTGGAGACGGGTATGGCGGTGAACTTCTTGAGTTGCAGCAAGGGTGTGAAAGACCCTTTCGAAATTCCAGAGGTTAGGTGTCATTAGTCTCCAGACGCCTCATCGGAAATAGGCCTCATCTCGCCTGGAAGGGAGAACTTCCTGGATTTTCTCGAGTTACGGCAGGTGTTCTCGAGTTACGACGGGGACCTCAGGGACCCGCCCTGGTGGCCTAAGGAGAGGCCAGTCCCCATGCGAGTTGCTAGGGGGCCTCTCAGGATTCCTCTCCCGTCGATACCGGGGCCAAGAACCTTGTGTGGAGTCAGGGCCCGAACCGAGGATTCCTCTCAGGGGCTGACATGGATCTTTGGGTACTTCTGGAGTCTCCCCAGGGGAGTCAGGCCTCGTCTCGAGTGGGGGCATGCACGTGTGCTTTCCTTCCAGGCTGTAGCAGCAATGTCACGGTTCCCGTCGCGTGGATCAAAGGATCTGTGGTTTTCCCTCGAGGTTTTCCCTCGAGGCTTTCCCACAGGGCTGTCCCACGTGCCACCGTGGTGTGAGTCGATCCTCGGCGTGAAAAATGAGCCAGTGCAGGGCAAAGAGGTTCCTCTGGAATGGACTGAGACATCTGGGGGACTCTTGGAATGGTGGTACGACCATGGAGTTCCTCTCGCCTTTCCTGTTGAGAGTGCCTCCTCTTGAGATGCGACGGGAACGCCGGGAATTCTTTCCCGTTGAAAGCAGGGAAAGGATCCCTCATCTCGAGCTCCGAGGGGGAAACGGGGCTCCTCTGGATGTGGGCGGGACCCTCGTGCTTCCTCTCGAGTGGAGACAGGTATGGCGGTGAACTTCTTGAGTTGCAGCAAGGGTGTGAAAGACCCTTTCGAAGTTCCAGAGGTTAGGTGTCATTAGTCTCCAGACGCCTCATCGGAAATAGGCCTCATCTCGCCTGCAAGGGAGAACTTCCTGGATTTTCTCGAGTTGCGGCAGGTGTTCTCGAGTTACGAAGGGGACCTCAGGGACCCGCCCTGGTGGCCTCAGGAGAGGCCAGTCCCCATGCGAGTTGCTAGGGGGCCTCTCGGGATTCCTCTCCCGTCGATACCGGGGCCAAAAACCTTGTGTGGAGTCAGGGCCGGGACCGAGGATTCCTCTCAGGGGTGACATGGATCTTTGGGTACTTCTGGAGTCTCCCCAGGGGAGTCAGGCCTCCTCTCGAGTGGGGCCATGCACGTGCGCTTTCCTACCAGGCTGTAGCAGCAATGTCACGCTTCCCGTCGCGTGGATCAAAGGATCTGTGGTTTTCCCTCGAGGCTTTCCCTCGAGGCTTTCCCACAGGGCTGTCCCACGTGCCACCGTGGTGTGAGTCGATCCTCGGCGTGAAAGATGAGCCAGTGCAGGGCAAAGAGTTTCCTCTGGAATGGACTGAGACATCTGGGCGAGTCTTGGAATGGTGGTACGACCATGGAGTTCCTCTCGCCTTTCCTGTTGAGAGTGCCTCCTGTTGAGATGCGACGGGAACGCCGGGAATTCTTTCCCGTTGAAAGCAGGGAAAGGATCCCTCATCTCGAGCTCCGAGGGGGAAACGGGGCTCCTCTGGATGTGGGCGGGACCATCGTACTTCCTCTCGAGTGGAGACGGGTATGGCGGTGAACTTCTTGAGTTGCAACAAGGGTGTGAAAGACCCTTTCGAAGTTCCAGAGGTTAGGTGTCATTAGTCTCCAGACGCCTCATCGGAAATAGGCCTCATCTCGCCTGGAAGGGAGAACTTCCTGGATTTTCTTGAGTTGCGGCAGGTGTTCTCGAGTTACGACGGGGACCTCAGGGACCCGCACGGGTGGCCTCAAGAGAGGCCAGTCCCCATGCGAGTTGCTAGGGGGCCTCTCGGGATTCCTCTCCCGTCGATACCGGGGCCAAAAACCTTGTGTGGAGTCAGGGCCGGGACCGAGGATTCCTCTCAGGGGTGACAAGGATCTTTGGGTACTTCTGGAGTCTCCCCAGGGGAGTCAGGCCTCGTCTCGAGTGGGGGCATGCACGTGCGCTTTCCTTCCAGGCTGTAGCAGCAATGTCACGCTTCTCGTCGCGTGGATCAAAGGATCTGTGGTTTTCCCTCGAGGCTTTCCTTCGAGGCTTTCCCACAGGGATGTCCCACGTGCCACCGTGGTGTGAGTCGATCCTCGGCGTGAAAGATGAGCCAGTGCAGGGCAAAGAGGTTCCTCTGGAATGGACTGAGTCATCTGGGGGACTCTTGGAATGGTGGTACGACCATGGAGTTCCTCTCGCCTTTCCTGTTGAGAGTGCCTCCTCTTGAGATGCGACGGGAATGCCGGGAATTCTTTCCCGTTGAAAGCAGGGAAAGGATCCCTCATCTCGAGCTACGAGGGGGAAACGGGGCTCCTCTGGATGTGGGCGGGACCATCGTGCTTCCTCTCGAGTGGAAACGGGTATGGCGGTGAACTTCTTGAGTTGCAGCAAGGGTGTGAAAGACCCTTTCGAAGTTCCAGAGGTTAGGTGTCATTAGTCTCCAGACGCCTCATCGGAAATAGGCCTCATCTCGCCTGCAAGGGAGAACTTCCTGGATTTTCTCGAGTTGCGGCAGGTGTTCTCGAGTTACGACGGGGACCTCAGGGACCCGCCCTGGTTGCCTCAGGATAGGCCAGTCCCCATGCGAGTTGCTAGGGGGCCTCTCGGGATTCCTATCCCGTCGATACCGGGGCCAAAAACCTTGTGTGGAGTCAGGGCCGGAACCGAGGATTCCTCTCAGGGGTGACATGGATCTTTGAGTACTTCTGGAGTCTCCCCAGGGGAGTCAGGCCTCGTCTCGAGTGGGGGCATGCACGTGCGCTTTCCTTCCAGACTGTAGCAGCAATGTCACACTTCCCGTCGCGTGGATCAAAGGATCTGTGGTTTTCCCTCGAGGCTTTCCCTCGAGGCTTTCCCACAGGGCTGTCCCACGTGCCACCGTGGTGTGAGTCGATCCTCGGCGTGAAAGATGAGCCAGTGCAGGGCAAAGAGGTTCCTCTGGAATGGACTGAGACATCTGGGGGAGTCTTGGAATGGTGGTACGACCATGGAGTTCCTCTCGCCTTTCCTGTTGTGAGTGCCTCCTCTTGAGATGCGACGGGAACGCCGGGAATTCTTTCCCGTTGAAAGCAGGGAAAGGATCCCTCATTTCGAGCTCCGAGGGGGAAACGGGGCTCCTCTGGATGTGGGCGGGACCATCGTACTTCCTCTCGAGTGGAGACGGGTATGGCGGTGAACTTCTTGAGTTGCAGCAAGGTTGTGAAAGACCCTTTCGAAGTTCCAGAAGTTAGGTGTCATTAGTCTCCAGACGCCTCATCGGAAATAGGCCTCATCTCGCCTGGAAGGGAGAACTTCCTGGATTTTCTCGAGTTGCGGCAGGTGTTCTCGAGTTACGACGGGGACCTCAGGGACCCGCCCGGGTGGCCTCAAGAGAGGCCAGTCCCCATGCGAGTTGCTAGGGGGCCTCTCGGGATTCCTCTCCCGTCGATACTGGGGCCAAAAACCTTGTGTGGAGTCAGGGCCGGGACCGAGGATTCCTCTCAGGGGTGACAAGAATCTTTGGGTACTTCTGGAGTCTCCCCAGGGGAGTCAGGCCTCCTCTCGAGTGGGGGCATGCACGTGCGCTTTCCTTCCAGGCTATAGCAGCAATGTCACGCTTCCCGTCGCGTGGATCAAAGGATCTGTGGTTTTCCCTCGAGGCTTTCCCTCGAGGCTTTCCCACAGGGCTGTCCCACGTGCCACCGTGGTGTGAGTCGATCCTCGGCGTGAAAGATGAGCCAGTGCAGGGCAAAGAGGTTCCTCTGGAATGGACTGAGTCATCTGGGGGACTCTTGGAATGGTGGTACGACCATGGAGTTCCTCTCGCCTTTCCTGTTGAGAGTGCCTCCTCTTGAGATGCGACGGGAACGCCGGGAATTCTTTCCCGTTGAAAGCAGGGAAAGGATCCCTCATCTCGAGCTACGAGGGGGAAACGGGGCTCCTCTGGATGTGGGCGGGACCATCGTGCTTCCTCTCGAGTGGAGACGGGTATGGCGGTGAACTTCTTGAGTTGCAGCAAGGGTGTGAAAGACCCTTTCGAAGTTCCAGAGGTTAGGTGTCATTAGTCTCCAGACGCCTCATCGGAAATAGGCCTCATCTCGCCTGCAAGGGAGAACTTCCTGGATTTTCTGGAGTTGCGGCAGGTGTTCTCGAGTTACGACGGGGACCTCAGGGACCCGCCCTGGTTGCCTCAGGAGAGGCCAGTCCCCATGCGAGTTGCTAGGGGGCCTCTCGGGATTCCTCTCCCGTCGATACCGGGGCCAAAAACCTTGTGTGGAGTCAGGGCCGGAACCGAGGATTCCTCTCAGGGGTGACATGTATGTTTGGGTACTTCTGGAGTCTCCCCAGGGGAGTCAGGCCTCGTCTCGAGTGGGGGCATGCACGTGCGCTTTCCTTCCAGGCTGTAGCAGCAATGTCACGCTTCCCGTCGAGTGGATCAAAGGATCTGTGGTTTTCCCTCGAGGCTTTCCCTCGAGGCTTTCCCACAAGGCTGTCCCACGTGCCACCGTGGTGTGAGTCGATCCTCGGCGTGAAAGATGAGCCAGTGCAGGGCAAAGAGGTTCCTCTGGAATGGACTGAGACATCTGGGGGACTCTTGGAATGGTGGTACGACCATGGAGTTCCTCTCGCCTTTCCTGTTGAGAGTGCCTCCTCTTGAGATGCGACGGGAACGCTGGGAATTCTTTCCCGTTGAAAGCAGGGAAAGGATCCCTCATCTCGAGCTACGAGGGGGAAACGGGGCTCCTCTGGATGTGGGCGGGACCATCGTGCTTCCTCTCGAGTGGAGACGGGTATGGCGGTGAACTTCTTGAGTTGCAGCAAGGGTGTGAAAGACCCTTTCGAAATTCCAGAGGTTAGGTGTCATTAGTCTCCAGACGCCTCATCGGAAATAGGCCTCATCTCGCCTGCAAGGGAGAACTTCCTGGATTTTCTCGAGTTGCGGCAGGTGTTCTCGAGTTACGACGGGGACCTCAGGGACCCGCCCTGGTTGCCTCAGGAGAGGCCAGTCCCCATGCGAGTTGCTAGGGGGCCTCTCGGGATTCCTATCCCGTCGATACTGGGGCCAAAAACCTTGTGTGGAGTCAGGGCCGGAACCGAGGATTCCTCTCAGGGGTGACATGGATCTTTGAGAACTTCTGGAGTCTCCCCAGGGGAGTCAGGCCTCGTCTCGAGTGGGGGCATGCACGTGCGCTTTCCTTCCAGACTGTAGCAGCAATGTCACACTTCCCGTCGCGTGGATCAAAGGATCTGTGGTTTTCCCTCGAGGCTTTCCCTCGAGGCTTTCCCACAGGGCTGTCCCACGTGCCACCGTGGTGTGAGTCGATCCTCGGCGTGAAAGATGAGCCAGTGCAGGGCAAAGAGGTTCCTCTGGAATGGACTGAGACATCTGGGGGACTCTTGGAATGGTGGTACGACCATGGAGTTCCTCTCGCCTTTCCTGTTGAGAGTGCCTCCTCTTGAGATGCGACGGGAACGCCGGGAATTCTTTCCCGTTGAAAGCAGGGAAAGGATCCCTCATCTCGAGCTCCGAGGGGGAAACGGGGCTCCTCTGGATGTGGGCGGGACCATCGTGCTTCCTCTCGAGTGGAGACGGGTATGGCGGTGAACTTCTTGAGTTGCAGCAAGGGTGTGAAAGACCCTTTCGATATTCCAGAGGTTAGGTGTCATTAGTCTCCAGACGCCTCATCGGAAATAGGCCTCATCTCGCCTGGAAGGGAGAACTTCCTGGATTTTCTCGAGTTACGGCAGGTGTTCTCGAGTTACGACGGGGACCTCAGGGACCCGCCCTGGTGGCCTAAGGAGAGGCCAGTCCCCATGCGAGTTGCTAGGGGGCCTCTCGGGATTCCTCTCCCGTCGATACCGGGGCCAAGAACCTTGTGTGGAGTCAGGGCCCGAACTGAGGATTCCTCTCAGGGGCTGACATGGATCCTTGGGTACTTCTGGAGTCTCCCCAGGGGAGTCAGGCCTCGTCTCGAGTGGGGGCATGCACGTGTGCTTTCCTTCCAGGCTGTAGCAGCAATGTCACGCTTCCCGTCGCGTGGATCAAAGGATCTGTGGTTTTCCCTCGAGGCTTTCCCTCGAGGCTTTCCCACAGGGCTGTCCCACGTGCCACCGTGGTGTGAGTCGATCCTCGGCGTGAAAGATGAGCCAGTGCAGGGCAAAGAGGTTCCTCTGGAATGGACTGAGACATCTGGGGGAGTCTTGGAATGGTGGTACGACCATGGAGTTCCTCTCGCCTTTCCTGTTGTGAGTGCCTCCTCTTGAGATGCGACGGGAACGCCGGGAATTCTTTCCCGTTGAAAGCAGGGAAAGGATCCCTCATTTCGAGCTCCGAGGGGGAAACGGGGCTCCTCTGGATGTGGGCGGGACCATCGTACTTCCTCTCGAGTGGAGACGGGTATGGCGGTGAACTTCTTGAGTTGCAGCAAGGTTGTGAAAGACCCTTTCGAAGTTCCAGAAGTTAGGTGTCATTAGTCTCCAGACGCCTCATCGGAAATAGGCCTCATCTCGCCTGGAAGGGAGAACTTCCTGGATTTTCTCGAGTTGCGGCAGGTGTTCTCGAGTTACGACGGGGACCTCAGGGACCCGCCCGGGTGGCCTCAAGAGAGGCCAGTCCCCATGCGAGTTGCTAGGGGGCCTCTCGGGATTCCTCTCCCGTCGATACTGGGGCCAAAAACCTTGTGTGGAGTCAGGGCCGGGACCGAGGATTCCTCTCAGGGGTGACAAGAATCTTTGGGTACTTCTGGAGTCTCCCCAGGGGAGTCAGGCCTCCTCTCGAGTGGGGGCATGCACGTGCGCTTTCCTTCCAGGCTATAGCAGCAATGTCACGCTTCCCGTCGCGTGGATCAAAGGATCTGTGGTTTTCCCTCGAGGCTTTCCCTCGAGGCTTTCCCACAGGGCTGTCCCACGTGCCACCGTGGTGTGAGTCGATCCTCGGCGTGAAAGATGAGCCAGTGCAGGGCAAAGAGGTTCCTCTGGAATGGACTGAGTCATCTGGGGGACTCTTGGAATGGTGGTACGACCATGGAGTTCCTCTCGCCTTTCCTGTTGAGAGTGCCTCCTCTTGAGATGCGACGGGAACGCCGGGAATTCTTTCCCGTTGAAAGCAGGGAAAGGATCCCTCATCTCGAGCTACGAGGGGGAAACGGGGCTCCTCTGGATGTGGGCGGGACCATCGTGCTTCCTCTCGAGTGGAGACGGGTATGGCGGTGAACTTCTTGAGTTGCAGCAAGGGTGTGAAAGACCCTTTCGAAGTTCCAGAGGTTAGGTGTCATTAGTCTCCAGACGCCTCATCGGAAATAGGCCTCATCTCGCCTGCAAGGGAGAACTTCCTGGATTTTCTCGAGTTGCGGCAGGTGTTCTCGAGTTACGACGGGGACCTCAGGGACCCGCCCTGGTTGCCTCAGGAGAGGCCAGTCCCCATGCGAGTTGCTAGGGGGCCTCTCGGGATTCCTATCCCGTCGATACTGGGGCCAAAAACCTTGTGTGGAGTCAGGGCCGGAACCGAGGATTCCTCTCAGGGGTGACATGGATCTTTGAGTACTTCTGGAGTCTCCCCAGGGGAGTCAGGCCTCGTCTCGAGTGGGGGCATGCACGTGCGCTTTCCTTCCAGACTGTAGCAGCAATGTCACACTTACCGTCGCGTGGATCAAAGGATCTGAGGTTTTCCCTCGAGGCTTTCCCTCGAGGCTTTCCCACAGGGCTGTCCCACGTGCCACCGTGGTGTGAGTCGATCCTCGGCGTGAAAGATGAGCCAGTGCAGGGCAAAGAGGTTCCTCTGGAATGGACTGAGACATCTGGGGGACTCTTGGAATGGTGGTACGACCATGGAGTTCCTCTCGCCTTTCCTGTTGAGAGTGCCTCCTCTTGAGATGCGACGGGAACGCCGGGAATTCTTTCCCGTTGAAAGCAGGGAAAGGATCCCTCATCTCGAGGTCCGAGGGCGAAACGGGGCTCCTCTGGATGTGGGCGGGACCATCGTGCTTCCTCTCGAGTGGAGACGGGTATGGCGGTGAACTTCTTGAGTTGCAGCAAGGGTGTGAAAGACCCTTTCGAAATTCCAGAGGTTAGGTGTCATTAGTCTCCAGACGCCTCATCGGAAATAGGCCTCATCTCGCCTGGAAGGGAGAACTTCCTGGATTTTCTCGAGTTACGGCAGGTGTTCTCGAGTTACGACGGGGACCTCAGGGACCCGCCCTGGTGGCCTAAGGAGAGGCCAGTCCCCATGCGAGTTGCTAGGGGGCCTCTCGGGATTCCTCTCCCGTCGATACCGGGGCCAAGAACCTTGTGTGGAGTCAGGGCCCGAACCGAGGATTCCTCTCAGGGGCTGACATGGATCTTTGGGTACTTCTGGAGTCTCCCCAGGGGAGTCAGGCCTCGTCTCGAGTGGGGGCATGCACGTGTGCTTTCCTTCCAGGCTGTAGCAGCAATGTCACGCTTCCCGTCGCATTTATCAAAGGATCTGTGGTTTTCCCTCGAGGCTTTCCCTCGAGGCTTTCCCACAGGGCTGTCCCACTTGCCACCGTGGTGTGAGTCGATCCTCGGAGTGAAAGATGAGCCAGTGCAGGGCAAAGAGGTTCCTCTGGAATGGACTGAGACATCTGGGGGACTCTTGGAATGGTGGTACGACCATGGAGTTCCTCTCGCCTTTCCTGTTGAGAGTGCCTCCTCTTGAGATGCGACGGGAACGCCGGGAATTCTTTCCCGTTGAAAGCAGGGAAAGGATCCCTCATCTCGAGCTACGAGGGGGAAACGGGGCTCCTCTGGATGTGGGCGGGACCATCGTGCTTCCTCTCGAGTGGAGACGGGTATGGCGGTGAACTTCTTGAGTAGCAGCAAGGGTGTGAAAGACCCTTTCGAAGTTCCAGAGGTTAGGTGTCATTAGTCTCCAGACGCCTCATAGGAAATAGGCCTCATCTCGCCTGGAAGGGAGAACTTCCTGGATTTTCTCGAGTTGCGGCAGGTGTTCTCGAGTTACGATGGGGACCTCAGGGACCCGCCATGGTGGCCTCAGGAAAGGCCAGTCCCCATGCGAGTTGCTAGGGGGCCTCTCAGGATTCCTCTCCCGTCGATACCGGGGCCAAAAACCTTGTGTGGAGTAAGGGCCGGAACCGAGGTTTTCTCTCAGGGGTGACATGGAACTTTGGGTATTTCTGGAGTCTCCCCAGGGGAGTCAGGCCTCGTCTCGAGTGGGGGCATGCACGTGCGCTTTCCTTCCAGGCTGTAGCAGCAATGTCACGCTTCCTGTCGCGTGGATCAAAGGATCTGTGGTTTTCCCTCGAGGCTTTCCCACAGGGCTGTCCCACGTGCCACCGTAGTGTGAGTCGATCCTCGGCGTGAAAGATGAGCCAGTGCAGGGCAAAGAGGTTCCTCTGGAATGGACTGAGACATCTGGGGGACTCTTGGAATGGTGGTACGACCATGGAGATCCTCTCGCCTTTCCTGTTGAGAGTGCCTCCTCTTGAGATGCGACGGGAACGCCGGGAATTCTTTCCCGTTGAAAGCAGGGAAAGGATCCCTCATCTCGAGCTACGAGGGGGAAACGGGGCTCCTCTGGATGTGGGCAGGACCATCGTGCTTCCTCTCGAGTGGAGACGGGTATGGCGGTGAACTTCTTGAGTAGCAGCAAGGGTGTGAAAGACCCTTTCGAAGTTCCAGAGGTTAGGTGTCATTAGTCTCCAGACGCCTCATTGGAAATAGGCCTCATCTGACCTGGAAGGGAGAACTTCCTGGATTTTCTCGAGTTGCGGCAGGTGTTCTCGAGTTACGACGGGGACCTCAGGGACCCGCCCTGGTGGCCTCAGGAGAGGCCAGTCCCCATGCGACTTGCTAGGGGGCCTCTCGGGATTCCTCTCCCGTCGATACCGGGGCCAAGAACCTTGTGTGGAGTCAGGGCCCGAACCGAGGATTCCTCTCAGGGGCTGACATGGATCTTTGGGTACTTCTGGAGTCTCACCACTGGAGTCAGGCCTCGTTTCGAGTGGGGGCATGCACGAGCGCTTTTCTTCCAGGCTGTAGCAGCAATGTCACGCTTCCCGTTGCGTGGATCAAAGGATCTGTGGTTTTCCCTCGAGGCTTTCCCTCGAGGCTTTGCCACAGGGCTGTCCCACGTGCCACCGTGGTGTGAGTCGATCCTCGGCGTGAATGATGAGCCAGTGCAGGGCAAAGAGGTTCCTCTGGAATGGACTGAGACATCTGGGGGACTCTTGGAATGGTGGTACGACCATGGAGTTCCTCTCGCCTTTCCTGTTGAGAGTGCCTCCTCTTGAGATGCGACGGGAACGCCGGGAATTCTTTCCCGTTGAAAGCAGGGAAAGGATCCCTCATCTCGAGCTACGAGGGGGAAACGGGGCTCCTCTGGATGTGGGCGGGACCATCGTGCTTCCTCTCGAGTGGAGACGGGTATGGCGGTGAACTTCTTGAGTAGCAGCAAGGGTGTGAAAGACCCTTTCGAAGTTCCAGAGGTTAGGTGTCATTAGTCTCCAGACGCCTCATCGGAAATAGGCCTCATCTCGGCTGGAAGGGAGAACTTCCTGGATTTTCTCGAGTTGCGGCAGGTGTTCTCGAGTTACGACGGGGACCTCAGGGACCCGCCATGGTGGCCTCAGGAAAGGCCAGTCCCCATGCGATTTGCTAGGGGGCCTCTCAGGATTCCTCTCCCGTCGATACCGGGGCCAACAACCTTGTGTGGAGTCAGGGCCGGAAACGAGGTTTCCTCTCAGGGGTGACATGGATCTTTGGGTACTTCTGGAGTCTCCCTAGGGGAGTCAGGCCTCGTCTCGAGTGGGGGCATGCACGTGCGCTTTCCTTCCAGGCTGTAGCAGCAATGTCACGCTTCCCGTCGCGTGGATCAAAGGATCTGTGGTTTTCCCTCGAGGCTTTCCCTCGAGGCTTTCCCACAGGGTTTTCCCACGTTCCACCGTGGTGTGAGTCGATCCTCGGCGTGAAAGATGAGCCAGTGCAGGGCAAAGAGGTTCCTCTGCAATGGACTGAGACATCTGGGGGACTCTTGGAATGGTGGTACGACCATGGAGATCCTCTCGCCTTTCCTGTTGAGAGTGCCTCCTCTTGAGATGCGACGGGAACGCCGGGAATCCTTTCCCGTTGAAAGCAGGGAAAGGATCCCTCATCTCGAGCTACGAGGGGGAAACGGGGCTCCTCTGGATGTGGGCGGGACCATCGTGCTTCCTCTCGAGTGGAGACGGGTATGGCGGTGAACTTCTTGAGTAGCAGCAAGGGTGTGAAAGACCCTTTCGAAGTTCCAGAGGTTAGGTGTCATTAGTCTCCAGACGCCTCATCGGAAATAGGCCTCATCTCGCCTGCAAGGGAGAACTTCCTGGATTTTCTCGAGTTGCGGCAGGTGTTCTCGAGTTACGACGGGGACCTCAGGGACCCGCCATGGTGGCCTCAGGAAAGGCCATTCCCCATGCGAGTTGCTAGGGGGCCTCTCAGGATTCCTCTCCCGTCGATACCGGGGCCAAAAACCTTGTGTGGAGTAAGGGCCGGAACCGAGGTTTTCTCTCAGGGGTGACATGGAACTTTGGGTATTTCTGGAGTCTCCCCAGGGGAGTCAGGCCTCGTCTCGAGTGGGGGCATGCACGTGCGCTTTCCTTCCAGGCTGTAGCAGCAATGTCACGCTTCCCGTCGCGTGGATCAAAGGATCTGTGGTTTTCCCTCGAGGCTTTCCCTCGAGGCTTTGACACAGGGCTGTCCCACGTGCCACCGTGGTGTGAGTCGATCGTCGGCGTGAAAGATGAGCCAGTGCAGGGCAAAGAGGTTCCTCTGGAATGGACTGAGACATCTGGGGGACTCGTGGAATGGTCGTACGACCATGGAGTTCCTCTCGCCTTTCCTGTTGAGAGTGCCTCCTTTTGAGATGCGATGGGAACGCCGGGAATTCTTTCCCGTTGAACGCAGGGAAAGGATCCCTCATCTCGAGCTACGAGGGGGAAACGGGGCTCCTCTGGATGTGCGCGGGACCATCGTGCTTCCTCGCGAGTGGAGACGGGTATTGCGGTGAAATTCTTGAGTCGCAGCAAGGGTGTGAAAGACCCTTTCGAAGTTCCAGAGTTTAGGTGTCATTAGTCTCCAAACGCCTCATCGGAAATAGGATTCTTCTCGCCTGGAAGGGAGAACTTCCTGGATTTTCTCGAGTTGCGACAGGTGTTCTCGAGTTACGACGGAGACCTCAGGGACCCGCCCTGGTGGCCTCAGGAGAGGCCAGTCCCCATGCGAGTTGCTAGGGGGCCTCTCGGGATTCCTCTCCCGTCGATACCGGGGCCAAAAACCTTGTGTGGAGTCAGGGCCGGAACCGAGGATTCCTTTCAGGGGCTGACATGGATCTTTGGGTACTTCTGGAGTCTCCCCAGGGGAGTCAGGCCTCGTCTCGAGTGGGGGCATGCACGTGCGCTTTCCTTCCAGGCTGTAGCAGCAATGTCATGCTTCCCGTCGCGTGGATCAAAGGATCTGTGGTTTTCCCTCGAGGCTTTCCCTCGAGGCTTTCCCACAGGGCTGTCCCACGTGCCACCGTGGTGTGAGTCGATTCTCGGCGTGAAAGATGAGCCAGTGCAGGGCAAAGAGGTTCCTCTGGAATGGACTGAGACATCTGGGGGACTCTTGGAGTGGTGGTACGACCTTGGAGTTCCTCTCGCCTTTCCTGTTGAGAGTGCCTCCTCTTGAGATGCGACGGGAACGCCGGGAATTCTTTCCCTTTGAAAGCAGGGAAAGGATCCCTCATCTCGAGCTACGAGGGGGAAACGGGGCTCCTCGGGATGTGGGCGGGACCCTCGTGCTTCCTCTCGAGTGGAGACGGGTATGGCGGTGAACTTCTTGAGTTGCAGCAAGGGTGTGAAAGACCCTTTCGAAGTTCCGGAGGTTACGTGTCAGTCTCCAGACGCCTCATCGGAAATAGACCTCATCTCGCCTGGAAGGGAGAACTTCCTGGATTTTCTCGAGTTGCGGCAGGTGTTCTCGAGTTACGACGGGGACCTCAGGGACCCGCCCTGGTGGCCTCAGGAGAGGCCAGTCCCCATGCGAGTTGCTAGGGGGCCTCTCGGGATTCCTCTCCCGTCGATACCGGGGCCAAAAACCTTGTGTGGAGTCAGGGCCAGAACCGAGGATTCCTCTCAGGGGCTGACATGGATCTTTGGGTACTTCTGGAGTCTCCCGAGGGTAGTCAGGCCTCGTCTCGAGTGGGGGCATGCACGTGCGCTTTCCTTCCAGGCTGTAGCAGCAATGTCACGCTTCCCGTCGCGTGGATCAAAGGATCTGTGGTTTTCCCTCGAGGCTTTCCCTCGAGGCTTTCCCACAGGGCTGTCCCACGTGCCACCGTGGTGTGAGTCGATCCTCGGCGTGAAAGATGAGCCAGTGCAGGGCAAAGAGGTTCCTCTGGAATGGACTGAGACATCTGGGGGACTCTTGGAATGGTGGTACGACCATGGAGTTCCTCTCGCCTTTCCTGTTGAGAGTGCCTCCTCTTGAGATGCGACGGGAATGCCGGAAATTCTTTCCCGTTGAAAGCAGGGAAAGGATCCCTCATCTCGAGCTACGAGGGGGAAACGGGGCTCCTCTGGATG
This sequence comes from Capricornis sumatraensis, assembly GCF_032405125.1. Classification (NCBI taxonomy): domain Eukaryota; kingdom Metazoa; phylum Chordata; class Mammalia; order Artiodactyla; family Bovidae; genus Capricornis; species Capricornis sumatraensis. The sequence continues at coordinate 4,240,052 of NC_091080.1, read as the reverse complement.
TGGGCGGGACCATCGTGCTTTCTCTCGTGTGGAGACGGGTATGGCGGTAAACTTCTTGAGTTGCAGCAAGGGTGTGAAAGACCCTTTCGAAGTTCCAGAAGTTAGGTGTCATTAGTCTCCAGACGCCTCATCGGAAATAGGCCTCATCTAGCCTGGAAGGGAGAACTTCCTGGATTTTCTCGAGGTGCGGCAGGTGTTCTCGAGTTACGACGGGTACCACAGGGACCCGCCCTGATGGCCTCAGGAGAGGCCAGTCCCCATGCGAGTTGCTAGGGGGCCTCTCGGGATTCCTCTCCCGTCGATACCGGGGCCAAAAACCTTGTGTGGAGTCAGGGCCAGAACCGAGGATTCCTCTCAGGGGCTGACATGGATCTTTGGGTACTTCTAGAGTCTCCCCAGGGGAGTCAGGCCTCGTTTCGAGTGGGGGCATGCACGTGCGCTTTCCTTCCAGGCTGTAGCAGCAATGTCATGCTTCCCGTCGCATGGATCAAATGATCTGTGGTTTTCTCTCGAGGCTTTCCCTCGAGGCTTTCCCACAGGGCTGTCCCACGTGCCACCGTGGTGTGAATCGATCCTCGGCGTGAAAGATGAGCCAGTGAAGGGCAAAGAGGTTCCTCTGGAATGGACTGAGACATCTGAGGGACTCTTGGAATGGTGGTACGACCATGGAGTTCCTCTCGCCTTTCCTGTTGAGAGTGCCTCCTCTAGAGATGCGACGGGAACGCTGGGAATTCATTCCCGATGAAAGCAGGGAAAGGATCCCTCATCTCGAGCTACGAGGGGGAAACGGGGCTCCTCTGGATGTGGGCGGGACCATCGTGCTTCCTCTCGAGTGGAGACGGGTATGTCGGTGAACTTCTTGAGTTGCAGCAAGGGTGTGAAAGACCCTTTCGAAGTTCCAGAGGTTAGGTGTCATTAGTCTCCAGACGCCTCATCGGAAATAGGCCTCATCTCGCCTGGAAGGGAGAACTTCCTGGATTTTCTCGAGTTGCGGCAGGTGTTCTCGAGTTACGACGGGGACCTCAGGGACCCGCCCTGGTGGCCTCAGGAGAGGCCAGTCCCCATGCGAGTTGCTAGGGGGCCTCTCGGGATTCCTCTCCCGTCGATACCGGGGCCAAAAACCTTGTGTGGAGTCAGGGCCGGAACCGAGGATTCCTCTCAGGGGCTGACATGGATCTTTGGGTACTTCTGGAGTCTCCCCAGGAGAGTCAGGCCTCGTCTCGAGTGGGGGCATGCACGGGTGCTTTCCTTCCAGGCTGTAGCAGCAATGTCACGCTTCCCGTCGCGTGCATCAAAGGATCTGTGGTTTTCCCTCGAGGCTTTCCCTCGAGGCTTTCCCACAGGGCTGTCCCACGTGCCACCGTGGTGTGAGTCGATCCTCGGCGTGAAAGATGAGCCAGTGCAGGGCAAAGAGGTTCCTCTGGAATGGACTGAGACATCTGGGGGACTCTTGGAATGGTGGTACGACCATGGAGTTCCTCTCGCCTTTCCTGTTGAGAGTGCCTCCTCTTGAGATGCGACGGGAACGCCGGGAATTCTTTCCCGTTGAAAGCAGGGAAAGGATCCCTCATCTCGAGCTACGAGGGGGAAACGGGGCTCCTCGGGATGTGGGCGGGACCATCGTGCTTCCTCTCGAGTGGACACGGGTATGTCGGTGAACTTCTTGAGTTGCAGCAAGGGTGTGAAAGACCCTTTCGAAGTTCCAGAGGTTAGGTGTCATTAGTCTCCAGACGCCTCATTGGAAATAGGCCTCATCTCGCCTGGAAGGGAGAACTTCCTGGATTTTCTCGAGTTGCGGCAGGTGTTCTCGAGTTACGACGGGGACCTCAGGGACCCGCCCTGGTGGCCTCAGGAGAGGCCAGTCCCCATGCGAGTTGCTAGGGGGCCTCTCGGGATTCCTCTCCCGTCGATACTGGGGCCAAAAACCTTGTGTGGAGTCAGGGCCAGAACCGAGGATTCCTCTCAGGGGCTGACATGGATCTTTGGGTACTTCTAGAGTCTCCCGAGGGTAGTCAGGCCTCGTCTCGAGTGGGGGCATGCACGTGCGCTTTCCTTCCAGGCTGTAGCAGCAATGTCACGCTTCACGTCGCGTGGATCAAAGGATCTGTTGTTTTCCCTCGAGGCTTTCCCTCGAGGCTTTCCCACAGGGCTGTCCCACGTGCCACCGTGGTGTGAGTCGATCCTCGGCGTGAAAGATGAGCCAGCGCAGGGCAAAGAGGTTCCTCTGGAATGGACTGAGACATCTGGGGGACTCTTGGAATGGTGGTACGACCATGGAGTTCATCTCGCCTTTCCTGTTGAGAGTGCCTCCTCTTGAGATGCGACGGGAATGCCGGGAATTCTTTCCCGTTGAAAGCAGGGAAAGGATCCCTCATCTCGAGCTACGAGGGGGAAACGGGGCTCCTCTGGATGTGGGCGGGACCATCGTGCTTTCTCTCGTGTGGAGACGGGTATGGCGGTAAACTTCTTGAGTTGCAGCAAGGGTGTGAAAGACCCTTTCGAAGTTCCAGATGTTAGGTGTCATTAGTCTCCAGACGCCTCATCGGAAATAGGCCTCATCTAGCCTGGAAGGGAGAACTTCCTGGATTTTCTCGAGGTGCGGCAGGTGTTCTCGAGTTACGACGGGTACCACAGGGACCCGCCCTGATGGCCTCAGGAGAGGCCAGTCCCCATGCGAGTTGCTAGGGGGCCTCTCGGGATTCCTCTCCCGTCGACACCGGGGCCAAACACCTTGTGTGGAGTCAGGGCCAGAACCGAGGATTCCTCTCAGGGGCTGACATGGATCTTTGGGTACTTCTAGAGTCTCCCCAGGGGAGTCAGGCCTCGTCTCGAGTGGGGGCATGCACGTGCGCTTTCCTTCCAGGCTGTAGCAGCAATATCACGCTTCCCGTCGCGTGGATCAAATGATCTGTGGTTTTCTCTCGAGGCTTTCCCTCGAGGCTTTCCCACAGGGCTGTCCCACGTGCCACCGTGGTGTGAGTCGATCCTCGGCGTGAAAGATGAGCCAGTGCAGGGCAAAGAGGTTTCTCTGGAATGGACTGAGACATCTGAGGGACTCTTGGAATGGTGGTACGACCATGGAGTTCCTCTCGCCTTTCCTGTTGATAGTGCCTCCTCTTGAGATGCGACGGGAATGCCGGGAATTCTTTCCCGTTGAAAGCAGGGAAAGGATCCCTCATCTCGAGCTACGAGGGGGAAACGGGGCTCCTCTGGATGTGGGCGGGACTATCGTGCTTCCTCTCGAGTGGAGACGGGTATGGCGGTGAACTTCTTGAGTTGCAGCAAGGGTGTGAAAGACCCTTTCGAAGTTCCAGAGGTTACGTGTCAGTCTCCAGACGCCTCATCGGAAATAGACCTCATCTCGCCTGGAAGGGAGAACTTCCTGGATTTTCTCGAGTTGCGGCAGGTGTTCCCGAGTTACGACGGGGACCTCAGGGACCCGCCCTGGTGGCCTCAGGCGAGGCCAGTCCCCATGCGAGTTGCTAGGGGGCCTCTCGGGATTCCTCTCCCGTCGATACCGGGGCCAAAAACCTTGTGTGGAGTCAGGGCCGGAACCGAGGATTCCTCTCAGGGGCTGACATGGATCTTTGGGTACTTCTGGAGTCTCCCCAGGGGAGTCAGGCCTCGTCTCGAGTGGGGGCATGCACGTGTGCTTTCCTTCCAGGCTGTAGCAGCAATGTCACGCTTCCCGTCGCGTGGATCAAAGGATCTGTGGTTTTCCCTCGAGGCTTTCCCTCGAGGCTTTCCCACAGGGCTGTCCCACGTGCCACCGTGGTGTGAGTCGATCCTCGGCGTGAAAGATGAGCCAGTGCAGGGCAAAGAGGTTCCTCTGGAATGGACTGAGACATCTGGGGGACTCTTGGAATGGTGGTACGACCATGGAGTTCCTCTCGCCTTTCCTGTTGAGAGTGCCTCCTCTTGAGTTGTGACGGGAACTCCGGGAATTCTTTCCCGTTGAAAGCAGGGAAAGGATCCCTCATCTCGAGCTACGAGGGGGAAACGGGGCTCCTCTGGATGTGGGCGGGACCATCGTGCTTCCTCTCGAGTGGACACGGGTATGTCGGTCAACTTCTTGAGTTGCAGCAAGGGTGTGAAAGACCCTTTCGAAGTTCCAGAGGTTGGGTGTCATTAGTCTCCAGACGCCTCATCGGAAATAGGCCTCATCTCGCCTGGAAGGGAGAACTTCCTGGATTTTCTCGAGTTGTGGCAGGTGTTCTCGAGTTACGACGGGGACCTCAGGGACCCGCCCTGGTGGCCTCAGGAGAGGCCAGTCCCCATGCCAGTTGCTAGGGGGCCTCTCGGGATTCCTCTCCCGTCGATACCGGGGCCAAAAACCTTGTGTGGAGTCAGGGCCGGAACCGAGGATTCCTCTCAGGGGCTGACATAGATCTTTGGGTACTTCTGGAGTCTCCCCAGGGGAGTCAGGCCTCGTCTCGAGTGGGGGCATGCACGTGTGCTTTCCTTCCAGGCTGTAGCAGCAATGTCACGCTTCCCGTCGCGTGGATCAAAGGATCTGTGGTTTTCCCTCGAGGCTTTCCCTCGAGGCTTTCCCACAGGGCTGTCCCACGTGCCACCGTGGTGTGAGTCGATCCTCGGCGTGAAAGATGAGCCAGTGCAGGGCAAAGAGATTCCTCTGGAATGGACTGAGACATCTGGGGGACTCTTGGAATGGTGGTACGACCATGGAGTTCCTCTCGCCTTTCCTGTTGAGAGTGCCTCCTCTTGAGATGCGACGGGAATGCCGGGAATTCTTTCCCGTTGAAAGCAGGGAAAGGATCCCTCATCTCAAGCTACGAGGGGGAAACGGGGCTCCTCTGGATGTGGGCGGGACCATCGTGCTTCCTCTCGTGTGGAGACGGGTATGGCGGTAAACTTCTTGAGTTGCTGCAAGGGTATGAAAGACCCTTTCGAAGTTCCAGAGGTTAGGTGTCATTAGTCTCCAGACGCCTCATCGGAAATAGGCCTCATCTCGCCTGGAAGGGAGAACTTCCTGGATTTTCTCGAGTTGCGGCAGGTGTTCTCGAGTTACGACGGGGACATCAGGGACCCGCCCTGGTGGCCTCAGGAGAGGCCAGTCCCCATGCGAGTTGCTAGGGGGCCTCTCGGGATTCCTCTCCCGTCGATACCGGGGCCAAAATCCTTGTGTGGAGTCAGGGCCGGAACCGAGGATTCCTCTCAGGGGCTGACATGGATCTTTGGGTACTTCTAGAGTCTCCCCAGGAGCGTCAGGCCTCGTCTCGAGAGGGGGCATGCACGTGCGCTTTCCTTTCCGGCTGTAGCAGCAATGTCACGCTTCCCGTCGCGTGGATCAAATGATCTGTGGTTTTCCCTCGAGGCTTTCCCTCGAGGCTTTCCCACAGGGCTGTCCCACGTGCCACCGTGGTGTGAGTCGATCCTCGGCGTGAAAGATGAGCCAGTGCAGGGCAAAGGGGTTCCTCTGGAATGGACTGAGACATCTGGGGGACTCTTGGAATGGTGGTACGACCATGGAGTTCCTCTCGCCTTTCCTGTTGAGAGTGCCTCCTCTTGAGATGCGACGGGAACGCCGGGAATTCTTTCCCGTTGAAAGCAGGGAAAGGATCCCTCATCTCGAGCTCCGAGGGGGAAACGGGGCTCCTCTGGATGTGGGCGGGACCATCGTGCTTCCTCCCGAGTGGACACGGGTATGGCGGTGAACTTCTTGAGTTGCAGCAAGGGTGTGAAAGACCCTTTCGAAGTTCCAGAGGTTAGGTTTCATTAGTCTCCAGACGCCTCATCGGAAATAGGCCTCATCTAGCCTGGAAGGGAGAACTTCCTGGATTTTCTCGAGGTGCGGCAGGTGTTCTCGAGTTACGACGGGTACCACAGGGACCCGCCCTGATGGCCTCAGGAGAGGCCAGTCCCCATGCGAGTTGCTAGGGGGCCTCTCGGGATTCCTCTCCCGTCGATACCGGGGCCAAAAACCTTGTGTGGAGTCAGGGCCAGAACCGAGGATTCCTCTCAGGGGCTGACATGGATCTTTGGGTACTTCTAGAGTCTCCCCAGGGGAGTCAGGCCTGGTCTCGTGTGGGGGCATGGACGTGCGCTTTCCTTCCAGGCTGTAGCAGCAATGTCACGCTTCCCGTCGCGTGGATCAAATGATCTGTGGTTTTCTCTCGAGGCTTTCCCACAGGGCTGTCCCACGTGCCACCGTGGTGTGAGTCGATCCTCGGAGTGAAAGATGAGCCAGTGCAGGGCAAAGAGGTTCCTCTGGAATGGACTGAGACATCTGAGGGACTCTTGGAAATGGTGGTACGACCATGGAGTTCCTCTCGCCTTTCCTGTTGATAGTGCCTCCTCTTGAGATGCGACGGGATCGCGGGGAATACTTTCCCGTTGAAAGCAGGGAAAGGATCCCTCATCTCGAGCTACGAGGGGGAAACGGGGCTCCTCTGGATGTGGGCGGGACTATCGTGCTTCCTCTCGAGTGGAGACGGGTATGGCGGTGAACTTCTTGAGTTGCAGCAAGGGTGTGAAAGACCCTTTCGAAGTTCCAGAGGTTACGTGTCAGTCTCCAGACGCCTCATCGGAAATAGACCTCATCTCGCCTGGAAGGGAGAACTTCCTGGATTTTCTCGAGTTGCGGCAGGTGTTCCCGAGTTACGACGGGGACCTCAGGGACCCGCCCTGGTGGCCTCAGGCGAGGCCAGTCCCCATGCGAGTTGCTAGGGGGCCTCTCGGGATTCCTCTCCCGTCGATACCTGGGCCAAAAACCTTGTGTGGAGTCAGGGCCGGAACCGAGGATTCCTCTCAGGGGCTGACATGGATCTTTGGGTACTTCTGGAGTCTCCCCAGGGGAGTCAGGCCTCGTCTCGAGTGGGGGCATGCACGTGTGCTTTCCTTCCAGGCTGTAGCAGCAATGTCACGCTTCCCGTCGCGTGGATCAAAGGATCTGTGGTTTTCCCTCGAGGCTTTCCCTCGAGGCTTTCCCACAGGGCTGTCCCACGTGCCACCGTGGTGTGAGTCGATCCTCGGCGTGAAAGATGAGCCAGTGCAGGGCAAAGAGGTTCCTCTGGAATGGACTGAGACATCTGGGGGACTCTTGGTATGGTGGTACGACCATGGAGTTCCTCTCGCCTTTCCTGTTGAGAGTGCCTCCTCTTGAGTTGTGACGGGAACTCCGGGAATTCTTTCCCGTTGAAAGCAGGGAAAGGATCCCTCATCTCGAGCTACGAGGGGGAAACGGGGCTCCTCTGGATGTGGGCGGGACCATCGTGCTTCCTCTCGAGTGGACACGGGTATGTCGGTCAACTTCTTGAGTTGCAGCAAGGGTGTGAAAGACCCTTTCGAAGTTCCAGAGGTTGGGTGTCATTAGTCTCCAGACGCCTCATCGGAAATAGGCCTCATCTCGCCTGGAAGGGAGAACTTCCTGGATTTTCTCGAGTTGTGGCAGGTGTTCTCGAGTTACGACGGGGACCTCAGGGACCCGCCCTGGTGGCCTCAGGAGAGGCCAGTCCCCATGCCAGTTGCTAGGGGGCCTCTCGGGATTCCTCTCCCGTCGATACCGGGGCCAAAAACCTTGTGTGGAGTCAGGGCCGGAAGCGAGGATTCCTCTCAGGGGCTGACATAGATCTTTGGGTACTTCTGGAGTCTCCCCAGGGGAGTCAGGCCTCGTCTCGAGTGGGGGCATGCACGTGTGCTTTCCTTCCAGGCTGTAGCAGCAATGTCACGCTTCCCGTCGCGTGGATCAAAGGATCTGTTTTTTTCCCTCGAGGCTTTCCCTCGAGGCTTTCCCACAGGGCTGTCCCACGTGCCACCGTGGTGTGAGTCGATCCTCGGCGTGAAAGATGAGCCAGTGCAGGGCAAAGAGATTCCTCTGGAATGGACTGAGACATCTGGGGGACTCTTGGAATGGTGGTACGACCATGGAGTTCCTCTCGCCTTTCCTGTTGAGAGTGCCTCCTCTTGAGATGCGACGGGAATGCCGGGAATTCTTTCCCGTTGAAAGCAGGGAAAGGATCCCTCATCTCAAGCTACGAGGGGGAAACGGGGCTCCTCTGGATGTGGGCGGGACCATCGTGCTTCCTCTCGTGTGGAGACGGGTATGGCGGTAAACTTCTTGAGTTGCTGCAAGGGTATGAAAGACCCTTTCGAAGTTCCAGAGGTTAGGTGTCATTAGTCTCCAGACGCCTCATCGGAAATAGGCCTCATCTCGCCTGGAAGGGAGAACTTCCTGGATTTTCTCGAGTTGCGGCAGGTGTTCTCGAGTTACGACGGGGACATCAGGGACCCGCCCTGGTGGCCTCAGGAGAGGCCAGTCCCCATGCGAGTTGCTAGGGGGCCTCTCGGGATTCCTCTCCCGTCGATACCGGGGCCAAAATCCTTGTGTGGAGTCAGGGCCGGAACCGAGGATTCCTCTCAGGGGCTGACATGGATCTTTGGGTACTTCTAGAGTCTCCCCAGGAGAGTCAGGCCTCGTCTCGTGAGGGGGCATGCACGTGCGCTTTCCTTTCAGGCTGTAGCAGCAATGTCACGCTTCCCGTCGCGTGGATCAAATGATCTGTGGTTTTCCCTCGAGGCTTTCCCTCGAGGATTTCCCACAGGGCTGTCCCACGTGCCACCGTGGTGTGAGTCGATCCTCGGCGTGAAAGATGAGCCAGTGCAGGGCAAAGGGGTTCCTCTGGAATGGACTGAGACATCTGGGGGACTCTTGGAATGGTGGTACGACCATGGAGTTCCTCTCGCCTTTCCTGTTGAGAGTGCCTCCTCTTGAGATGCGACGGGAACGCCGGGAATTCTTTCCCGTTGAAAGCAGGGAAAGGATCCCTCATCTCGAGCTCCGAGGGGGAAACGGGGCTCCTCTGGATGTGGGCGGGACCATCGTGCTTCCTCCCGAGTGGACACGGGTATGGCGGTGAACTTCTTGAGTTGCAACAAGGGTGTGAAAGACCCTTTCGAAGTTCAGAGGTTAGGTGTCATTAGTCTCCAGACGCCTCATCGGAAATAGGCCTCATCTCGCCTGGAAGGGAGAACTTCCTGGATTTTCTCGAGTTGCGGCAGGTGTTCTCGAGTTACGACGGGGACCTCAGGGACCCGCCCTGGTGGCCTCAGGAGAGGCCAGTCCCCATGCGAGTTGCTAGGGGGCCTCTCGGGATTCCTCTCCCGTCGATACCGGGGCCAAAAGACTTATGTGGAGTCAGGGCCGGAACCGAGCATTCCTCTCAGGGGTTACATGGATCTTTGGGTACTTCTGGAGTCTCCCCAGGGGAGTCAGGCCTCGTCTCGAGTGGGGGCATGCACGTGCGCTTTCCTTCCAGGCTGTAGCAGCAATGTCACGCTTCCCGTCGCGTGGATCAAAGTATCTGTGGTTTTCCCTCGAGGCTTTCCCTCGAGGCTTTCCCACAGGGCTGTCCCACGTGCCACCGTGGTGTGAGTCGATCCTCGGCGTGAAAGATGAGCCAGTGCAGGGCAAAGAGGTTCCTCTGGAATGGACTGAGACATCTGGGGGACTCTTGGAATGGTGGTACGACCATGGAGTTCCTCTCGCCTTTCCTGTTGAGAGTGCCTCCTCTTGAGTTGTGACGAGAACGCCGGGAATTCTTTCACGTTGAAAGCAGGGAAAGGATCCCTCATCTCGAGCTACGAGGGGGAAACGGGGCTCCTCGGGATGTGGGCGGGACCATCGTGCTTCCTCTCGAGTGGACACGGGTATGTCGGTGAACTTCTTGAGTTGCAGCAAGGGTGTGAAAGACCCTTTCGAAGTTCCAGAGGTTAGGTGTCATTAGTCTCCAGACGCCTCATCGGAAATAGGCCTCATCTAGCCTGGAAGGGAGAACTTCCTGGATTTTCTCGAGGTGCGGCAGGTGTTCTCGAGTTACGACGGGTACCACAGGGACCCGCCCTGATGGCCTCAGGAGAGGACAGTCCCCATGCGAGTTGCTAGGGGGCCTCTCGGGATTCCTCTCCAGTCGATACCGGGGCCAAAAACCTTGTGTGGAGTCAGGGCCAGAACCGAGGATTCCTCTCAGGGGCTGACATGGATCTTTGGGTACTTCTAGAGTCTCCCCAGGGGAGTCAGGCCTCTTCTCGAGTGGGGGCATGCAGGTGCGCTTTCCTTCCAGGCTGTAGCAGCAATCTCACGCTTCCTGTCCCGTGGATCAAATGATCTGTGGTTTTCCCTCGAGGCTTTCCCTCGAGGCTTTCCCACAGGGCTGTCCCATGTGCCACCGTGGTGTGAGTCGATCCTCGGAGTGAAAGATGAGCCAGTGCAGGGCAAAGAGGTTCCTCTGGAATGGACTGAGACATCTGGGGGACTCTTGGAATGGTGGTACGACCATGGAGTTCCTCTCGCCTTTCCTGTTGAGAGTGCCTCCTCTTGAGATGCGACGGTAACGCTGGGAATTCTTTCCCGTTGAAAGCAGGGAAAGGATCCCTCATCTCGAGCTACGAGGGGGAAACGGGGCTCCTTTGGATGTCGGCGGGACCATCGTGCTTCCTCTCGAGTGGAGACGGGTATGGCGGTGAACTTCTTGAGTTGCAGCAAGGGTGTGAAAGACACTTTCGAAGTTCCTGAGGTTACGTGTCAGTCTCCAGACGCCTCATCGGAAATAGACCTCATCTCGCCTGGAAGGGAGAACTTCCTGGATTTTCTCGAGGTGCGGCAGGTGTTCTCGAGTTACCACTGGTACCACAGGGACCCGCCCTGATGGCCTCAGGAGAGGCCAGTCCCCATGCGTGTTGCTAGGGGGCCTCTCGGGATTCCTCTCCCGTCGATACTGGGGCCAAATACCTTGTGTGGAGTCAGGGCCGGAACCGAGGATTCCTCTCAGGGGCTGACATGGATCTTTGGGTACTTCTGGAGTCTCCCCAGGGGAGTCAGGCCTCGTCTCGAGTGGGGGCATGCACGTGCGCTTTCCTTCCAGGCTATAGCAGCAATGTCACGCTTCCCGTCGCGTGGATCAAAGTATCTGTGGTTTTCCCTCTAGGCTTTCCCTCGAGGCTTTCCCACAGGGCTGTCCCACGTGCCACCGTGGTTTGAGTCAATTCTCGGCGTGAAAGATGAGCCAGTGCAGGGCAAAGAGGTTCCTCTGGAATGGACTGAGACATCTGGGGGACTCTTGGAATGGTGGTACGACCATGGAGTTCCTCTCGCCTTTCCTGTTGAGAGTGCCTCCTCTTGAGATGCGACGGGAATGCCGGGTATTCTTTCCCGTTGAAAGCAGGGAAAGGATCCCACATCTCGAGCTACGAGGTGGAAACGGGGCTCCTCTGGATGTGGGCGGGACCATCGTGCTTTCTCTCGTGTGGAGACGGGAATGGCGGTAAACTTCTTGAGTTGCAGCAAGGGTGTGAAAGACCCTTTCGAAGTTCCAGAGGTTAGGTGTCATTAGTCTCCAGACGCCTCATCGGAAATAGGCCTCATCTCGCCTGGAAGGGAGAACTTCCTGGATTTTCTCGAGTTGCGGCAGGTGTTTTCGAGTTACGACGGGGACCTCAGGGACCCGCCCTGGTGGCCTCAGGAGAGGCCAGTCCCCATGCGAGTTGCTAGGGGGCCTCTCGGGATTCCTCTCCCGTCGATACCGGGGCCAAAAACCTTGTGTGGAGTCAGGGCCAGAACCGAGGATTCCTCTCAGGGGCTGACATGGATCTTTGGGTACTTCTGGAGTCTCCCCAGGGGAGTCAGGCCTCGTCTCGAGTGGGGGCATGCACGTGCGCTTTCCTTCCAGGCTGTAGCAGCAATGTCACGCTTCCCGTCGCGTGGATCAAAGGATCAGTGGTTTTCCCTCGAGGCTTTCCCTCGAGGCTTTCCCACAGGGCTGTCCCACGTGCCACCGTGGTGTGAGTCGATCCTCGGCGCGAAAGATGAGCCAGTGCAGGGCAAAGGGGTTCCTCTGGAATGGACTGAGATATCTGGGGGACTCTTGGAATGGTGGTACGACCATGGAGTTCCTCTCGCCTTTCCTGTTAAGAGTGCCTCCTCTTGAGATCCGACGGGAACGCCGGGAATTCTTTCCCGTTGAAAGCAGGGAAAGGATCCCTCATCTCGAGCTACGAGGGGGAAACGGGGCTCCTCTGGATGTGGGCGGGACCATCGTGCTTCCTCTCGAGTGGAGACGGGTATGGCGGTGAACTTCTTGAGTTGCAGCAAGGGTGTGAAAGACCCTTTCGAAGTTCCAGAGGTTAGGTGTCATTAGTCTCCAGACGCCTCATCGGAAATAGGCCTCATCTCGCCTGGAAGGGAGAACTTCCTGGATTTTCTCGAGTTGCGGCAGGTGTTCTCGAGTTACGACGGGGACCTCAGGGACCCGCCCTGGTGGCCTCAGGAGAGGCCAGTCCCCATGCGAGTTGCTAGGGGGCCTCTCGGGATTCCTCTCCCGTCGATACCGGGGCCAAAAACCTTGTGTGGAGTCAGGGCCAGAACCGAGGATTCCTCTCAGGGGCTGACATGGATCTTTGGGTACTTCTGGAGTCTCCCCAGGGGAGTCAGGCCTCGTCTCGAGTGGGGGCATGCACGTGCGCTTTCCTTTCAGGCTGTAGCAGCAATGTCACGCTTCCCGTCGCGTGGATCAAATGATCTGTGGTTTTCCCTCGAGGCTTTCCCTCGAGGCTTTCCCACAGGGCTGTCCCACGTGCCACCGTGGTGTGAGTCGATCCTCGGCGTGAAAGATGAGCCAGTGCAGGGCAAAGGGGTTCCTCTGGAATGGACTGAGATATCTGGGGGACTCTTGGAATGGTGGTACGACCATGGAGTTCCTCTCGCCTTTCCTGTTGAGAGTGCCTCCTCTTGAGATGCGACGGGAACGCCGGGAATTCTTTCCCGTTGAAAGCAGGGAAAGTATCCCTCATCTCGAGCTCCGAGGGGGAAACGGGGCTCCTCTGGATGTGGGCGGGACCATCGTGCTTCCTCCCGAGTGGACACGGGTATGGCGGTGAACTTCTTTAGTTGCAGCAAGGGTGTGAAAGACCCTTTCGAAGTTCCAGAGGTTAGGTGTCATTAGTCTCCAGACGCCTCATCGGAAATAGGCCTCATCTCGCCTGGAAGGGAGAACTTCCTGGATTTTCTCGAGTTGCGGCAGGTGTTCTCGAGTTACGACGGGGACCTCAGGGACCCGCCCTGGTGGCCTCAGTAGAGGCCAGTCCCCATGCGAGTTGCTAGGGGGCCTCTCGGGATTCCTCTCCCGTCGATACCGGGGCCAAAAGCCTTGTGTGGAGTCAGGGCCGGAATCGAGCATTCCTCTCAGGGGTTACATGGATCTTTGGGTACTTCTGGAGTCTCCCCAGGGGAGTCAGGCCTCGTCTCGAGTGGGGGCATGCACGTGCGCTTTCCTTCCAGGCTGTAGCAGCAATGTCACGCTTCCCATCGCGAGGATTAAAGGATCTGTGGTTTTCCCTCGAGGCTTTCCCTCGAGGCTTTCCCACAGGGCTGTCCCACGTGCCACCGTAGTGTGAGTCGATCCTCGGCGTGAAAGATGAGCCAGTGCAGGGCAAAGAGGTTCCTCTGGAATGGACTGAGACATCTGGGGGACTCTTGGAATGGTGGTACGACCATGGAGTTCCTCTCGCCTTTCCTGTTGAGAGTGCCTCCTCTTGAGCTGCGACGGGAATGCCGGGAATTCTTTCCCGTTGGAAGCAGGGAAAGGATCCCTCATCTGGAGCCCCGAGGGGGAAACGTGGCTCCTCTGTATGTGGGCGGGACCATCGTGCTTTCTCTCGTGTGGAGACGGGTATGGCGGTAAACTTCTTGAGTTGCAGCAAGGGTGTGAAAGACCCTTTCGAAGTTCCAGAGGTTAGGTGTCATTAGTCTCCAGACGCCTCATCGGAAATAGGCCTCATCTCGCCTGGAAGGGAGAACTTCCTGGATTTTCTCGAGTTCCGGCAGGTGTTCTCGAGTTACGACGGGGACCTCAGGGACCCGCCCTTGTGGCCTCAGGAGAGGCCAGTCCCCATGCAAGTTGCTAGGGGGCCTCTCGGGATTCCTCTCCCGTCGATACCGGGGCCAAAAACCTTGTGTGGAGTCAGGGCCGGAACCGAGGATTCCTCTCAGGGGCTGACATGGATCTTTGGGTACTTCTGGAGTCTCCCCAGGGGAGTCAGGCCTCGTCTCGAGTGGGGGCATGCACGTGTGCTTTCCTTCCAGGCTGTAGCAGCAATGTCACGCTTCCCGTCGCGTGGATCAAAGGATCTGTGGTTTTCCCTCGAGGCTTTCCCTCGAGGCTTTCCCACAGGGCTGTCCCACGTGCCACCGTGGTGTGAGTCGATCCTCGGCGTGAAAGATGAGCCAGTGCAGGGCAAAGAGGTTCCTCTGGAATGGACTGAGACATCTGGGGGACTCTTGGAATGGTGGTACGACCATGGAGTTCCTCTCGCCTTTCCTGTGGAGAGTGCCTCCTCTTGAGATGCGCCGGGAACGCCGGGAATTCTTTCCCGTTGAAAGCAGGGAAAGGATCCCTCTTCTCGAGCTACGAGGGGGAAACAGGGCTCCTCTGGATGTGGGCGGGACCATCGTGCTTCCTCTCGAGTGGAGACGGGTATGGCGGTGAACTTCTTGAGTTGCAGCAAGGGTGTGAAAGACCCTTTCGAAGTTCCAGAGGTTAGGTGTCATTAGTCTCCAGAAGCCTCATCGGAAATAGGCCTCATCTAGCCTGGAAGGGAGAACTTCCTGGATTTTCTCGAGGTGCGGCAGGTGTTCTCGAGTTACGACGGGTACCACAGGGACCCGCCCTGATGGCCTCAGGAACGGCCAGTCTCCATGCGAGTTGCTAGGGGGCCTCTCGGGATTCCTCTCCCGTCGATACCGGGGCCAAAAACCTTGTGTGGAGTCAGGGCCGGAACCGAGGATTCCTCTCAGGGGCTGACATGGATCTTTGGGTACTTCTAGAGTCTCCCCAGGGGAGTCAGGCCTCGTCTCGAGTGGGGGCATGCACGTGCGCTTTCCTTCCAGGCTGTAGCAGCAATGTCACGCTTCCCGTCTTGTGGATCAAAGGATCTGTGGTTTTCCCTCGAGGCTTTCCCTCGAGGCTTTCCCACAGGGCTGTCCCACGTGCCACCGTGGTGTGAGTCGATCCTCGGCGTGAAAGATGAGCCAGTGCAGGGCAAAGAGGTTCCTCTGGAATGGACTGAGACCTCTGGGGGACTCTTGGAATGGTGGTACGACCATGGAGTTCCTCTCGCCTTTCCTGTTGAGAGTGCCTCCTCTTGAGATGCGACGGGAATGCCGGGAATTCTTTCCCGTTGAAAGCAGGGAAAGGATCCCTCATCTCGAGCTCCGAGGGGGAAACGGGGCTCCTCTGGATGTGGGCGGGACCATCGTGCTTTCTCTCGTGTGGAGACGGGTATGGCGGTAAACTTCTTGAGTTGCAGCAAGGGTGTGAAAGACCCTTTCGAAGTTCCAGAGGTTAGGTGTCATTAGTCTCCAGACGCCTCATCGGAAATAGGCCTCATCTCGCCTGGAAGGGAGAACTTCCCGGATTTTCTCGAGGTGCGGCCGGTGTTCTCGAGTTACGACGGGGACCTCAGGGACCCGCCCTGGTGGCCTCAGGAAAGGCCAGTACCCATGCAAGTTGCTAGGGGGCCTTTCGGGATTCCTCTCCCGTCGATACCGGGGCCAAAAACCTTGTGTGGAGTCAGGGCTGGAACCGAGGATTCCTCTCAGGAGCTGAAATGGATCTTTGGGTACTTCTGGAGTCCCACCAGGGGAGTCAGGCCTCTTCTCGATTGGGGGCATGCACGTGTGCTTTCCTTCCAGGCTGTAGCAGCAATGTAACGCTTCCCGTCGCGTGGATCAAAGGATCTGTGGTTTTCCCTCGAGGCTTTCCCACAGGGCTGTCCCACGTGCCACCATGGTGTGAGTCGATCCTCGGCGTGAAAAATGAGCCAGTGCAGGGCAAAGAGGTTCCTCTGGAATGGACTGAGACATCTGGGGGACTCTTGGAATGGTGGTACGACCATGGAGTTCCTCTCGCCTTTCCTGTTGAGAGTGCCTCCTCTTGAGATGCGACGGGAACGCCGGGAATTCTTTCCCGTTGAAAGCAGGGAAAGGATCCCTCATCTCGAGCTCCGAGGGGGAAATGGGGCTCCTCTGGATGTGGGCGGGACCATCGTGCTTCCTCCCGAGTGGACACGGGTATGGCGGTGAACTTCTTGAGTTGCAGCAAGGGTGTGAAAGACCCTTTCGTAGTTCCAGAGTTTAGGTGTCATTAGTCTGCAGACGCCTCATCGGAAATAGGCCTCATCTCGCCTGGAAGGGAGAACTTCCTGGATTTTCTCGAGTTGCGGCAGGTGTTCTCGAGTTACGACGGGGACCTCAGGGACCCGCCCTGGTGGCCTCAGGAGAGGCCAGTCCCCATGCGAGTTGCTAGGGGGCCTCTCGGGATTCCTCTCCCGTCGATACCGGGGCCAAAAGCCTTGTGTGGAGTCAGGGCCGGAACCGAGCATTCCTCTCAGGGGTGACATGGATCTTTGGGTACTTCTGGAGTCTCCCCAGGGGAGTCAGGCCTCGTCTCGAGTGGGGGCATGCACGTGCGCTTTCCTTCCAGGCTGTAGCAGCAATGTCACGCTTCCCATCGCGAGGATTAAAGGATCTGTGGTTTTCCCTCGAGGCTTTCCCTCGAGGCTTTCCCACAGGGCTGTCCCACGTGCCACCGTAGTGTGAGTCGATCCTCGGCGTGAAAGATGAGCCAGTGCAGGGCAAAGAGGTTCCTCTGGAATGGACTGAGACATCTGGGGGACTCTTGGAATGGTGGTACGACCATGGAGTTCCTCTCGCCTTTCCTGTTGAGAGTGCCTCCTCTTGAGCTGCGACGGGAATGCCGGGAATTCTTTCCCGTTGGAAGCAGGGAAAGGATCCCTCATCTCGAGCTCCGAGGGGGAAACGTGGCTCCTCGGTATGTGGGCGGGACCATCGTGCTTTCTCTCGTGTGGAGACGGGTATGGCGGTAAACTTCTTGAGTTGCAGCAAGGGTGTGAAAGACCCTTTCGAAGTTCCAGAGGTTAGGTGTCATTAGTCTCCAGACGCCTCATCGGAAATAGGCCTCATCTCGCCTGGAAGGGAGAACTTCCTGGATTTTCTCGAGTTCCGGCAGGTGTTCTCGAGTTACGACGGGGACCTCAGGGACCCGCCCTTGTGGCCTCAGGAGAGGCCAGTCCCCATGCAAGTTGCTAGGGGGCCTCTCGGGATTCCTCTCCCGTCGATACCGGGGCCAAAAACCTTGTGTGGAGTCAGGGCCGGAACCGAGGATTCCTCTCAGGGGCTGACATGGATCTTTGGGTACTTCTGGAGTCTCCCCAGGGGAGTCAGGCCTCGTCTCGAGTGGGGGCATGCACGTGTGCTTTCCTTCCAGGCTGTAGCAGCAATGTCACGCTTCCCGTCGCGTGGATCAAAGGATCTGTGGTTTTCCCTCGAGGCTTTCCCTCGAGGCTTTCCCACAGGGCTGTCCCACGTGCCACCGTGGTGTGAGTCGATCCTCGGCGTGAAAGATGAGCCAGTGCAGGGCAAAGAGGTTCCTCTGGAATGGACTGAGACATCTGGGGGACTCTTGGAATGGTGGTACGACCATGGAGTTCCACTCGCCTTTCCTGTGGAGAGTGCCTCCTCTTGAGATGCGCCGGGAACGCCGGGAATTCTTTCCCGTTGAAAGCAGGGAAAGGATCCCTCTTCTCGAGCTACGAGGGGGAAACAGGGCTCCTCTGGATGTGGGCGGGACCATCGTGCTTCCTCTCGAGTGGAGACGGGTATGGCGGTGAACTTCTTGAGTTGCAGCAAGGGTGTGAAAGACCCTTTCGAAGTTCCAGAGGTTAGGTGTCATTAGTCTCCAGAAGCCTCATCGGAAATAGGCCTCATCTAGCCTGGAAGGGAGAACTTCCTTCATTTTCTCGAGGTGCGGCAGGTGTTCTCGAGTTACGACGGGTACCACAGGGACCCGCCCTGATGGCTTCAGGAACGGCCAGTCTCCATGCGAGTTGCTAGGGGGCCTCTCGGGATTCCTCTCCCGTCGATACCGGGGCCAAAAACCTTGTGTGGAGTCAGGGCCGGAACCGAGGATTCCTCTCAGGGGCTGACATGGATCTTTGGGTACTTCTAGAGTCTCCCCAGGGGAGTCAGGCCTCGTCTCGAGTGGGTGCATGCACGTGCGCTTTCCTTCCAGGCTGTAGCAGCAATGTCACGCTTCCCGTCTTGTGGATCAAAGGATCTGTGGTTTTCCCTCGAGGCTTTCCCTCGAGGCTTTCCCACAGGGCTGTCCCACGTGCCACCGTGGTGTGAGTCGATCCTCGGCGTGAAAGATGAGCCAGTGCAGGGCAAAGAGGTTCCTCTGGAATGGACTGAGACATCTGGGGGACTCTTGGAATGGTGGTACGACCATGGAGTTCCTCTCGCCTTTCCTGTTGAGAGTGCCTCCTCTTGAGATGCGACGGGAATGCCGGGAATTCTTTCCCGTTGAAAGCAGGGAAAGGATCCCTCATCTCGAGCTCCGAGGGGGAAACGGGGCTCCTCTGGATGTGGGCGGGACCATCGTGCTTTCTCTCGTGTGGAGACGGGTATGGCGGTAAACTTCTTGAGTTGCAGCAAGGGTGTGAAAGACCCTTTCGAAGTTCCAGAGGTTAGGTGTCATTAGTCTCCAGACGCCTCATCGGAAATAGGCCTCATCTCGCCTGGAAGGGAGAACTTCCCGGATTTTCTCGAGGTGCGGCCGGTGTTCTCGAGTTACGACGGGGACCTCAGGGACCCGCCCTGGTGGCCTCAGGAAAGGCCAGTCCCCATGCAAGTTGCTAGGGGGCCTTTCGGGATTCCTCTCCCGTCGATACCGGGGCCAAAAACCTTGTGTGGAGTCAGGGCTGGAACCGAGGATTCCTCTCAGGAGCTGAAATGGATCTTTGGGTACTTCTGGAGTCCCACCAGGGGAGTCAGGCCTCTTCTCGATTGGGGGCATGCACGTGTGCTTTCCTTCCAGGCTGTAGCAGCAATGTAACGCTTCCCGTCGCGTGGATCAAAGGATCTGTGGTTTTCCCTCGAGGCTTTCCCACAGGGCTGTCCCACGTGCCACCGTGGTGTGAGTCGATCCTCGGCGTGAAAAATGAGCCAGTGCAGGGCAAAGAGGTTCCTCTGGAATGGACTGAGACATCTGGGGGACTCTTGGAATGGTGGTACGACCATGGAGTTCCTCTCGCCTTTCCTGTTGAGAGTGCCTCCTCTTGAGATGCGACGGGAACGCCGGGAATTCTTTCCCGTTGAAAGCAGGGAAAGGATCCCTCATCTCGAGCTCCGAGGGGGAAATGGGGCTCCTCTGGATGTGGGCGGGACCATCGTGCTTCCTCCCGAGTGGACACGGGTATGGCGGTGAACTTCTTGAGTTGCAGCAAGGGTGTGAAAGACCCTTTCGAAGTTCCAGAGTTTAGGTGTCATTAGTCTGCAGACGCCTCATCGGAAATAGGCCTCATCTCGCCTGGAAGGGAGAACTTCCTGGATTTTCTCGAGTTGCGGCAGGTGTTCTCGAGTTACGACGGGGACCTCAGGGACCCGCCCTGGTGGCCTCAGGAGAGGCCAGTCCCCATGCGAGTTGCTAGGGGGCCTCTCGGGATTCCTCTCCCGTCGATACCGGGGCCAAAAGCCTTGTGTGGAGTCAGGGCCGGAACCGAGCATTCCTCTCAGGGGTGACATGGATCTTTGGGTACTTCTGGAGTCTCCCCAGGGGAGTCAGGCCTCGTCTCGAGTGGGGGCATGCACGTGCGCTTTCCTTCCAGGCTGTAGCAGCAATGTCACGCTTCCCGTCGCGTGCATCAAAGGATCTGTGGTTTTCCCTCGAGGCTTTCCCTCGAGGCTTTCCCACAGGGCTGTCCCACGTGCCACCGTGGTGTGAGTCGATCCTCGGCGTGAAAGATGAGCCAGTGCAGGGAAAAGAGGTTCCTCTGGAATGGACTGAGACATCTGGGGGACTCTTGGAATGGTGGTACGACCATGGAGTTCCTCTCGCCTTTCCTGTTGAGAGTGCCTCCTCTTTGGATGCGACGGGAACGCCGGGAATTCTTTCCCGTTGAAAGCAGGGAAAGGATCCCTCATCTCGAGCTACGAGGGGGAAACGGGGCTCCTCTGGATGTGGGCGGGACCATCATGCTTCCTCTCGAGTGGACACGGGTATGGCGGTGAACTTCTTGAGTTGCAGCAAGGGTGTGAAAGACCCTTTCGAAATTCCAGAGGTTAGGTGTCATTAGTCTCCAGACGCCTCATCGGAAATAGGCCTCATCTCGCCTGGAAGGGAGAACTTCCTGGATATTCTCGATTCGCGGCAGGTGTTCTCGAGTTATGACGGGGACCTCAGGGACCCGCCCTGGTGGCCTCAGGAGAGGCCAGTCCCCATGCGAGTTGCTAGGGGGCCTCTCGGGATTCCTCTCCCGTCGATACCGGGGCCAAAAACCTTGTGTGGAGTCAGGGCCGGAACCGAGGATTCCTCTCAGGGGTGACATGGATCTTTGGGTACTTCTGGAGTCTCCCCAGGGGAGTCAGGCCTCGTCTCGAGTGGGGGCATGCACGTGCGCTTTCCTTCCAGGCTGTAGCAGCAATGTCACGCTTCCCGTCGCATGCATCAAAGGATCTGTGGTTTTCCCTCGAGGCTTTCCCTCGAGGCTTTCCAGCAGGGCTGTCCCACGTGCCACCGTGGTGTGAGTCGATCCTCGGCGTGAAAGATGAGCCAGTGCAGGGCAAAGAGGTTCCTCTGGAATGGACTGAGTCATCTGGGCGACTCTTGGAATGGTGGTACGACCATGGAGTTCCTCTCGTCTTTCCTGTTGAGAGTGCCTCCTCTTGAGATGCGACGGGAACGCCGGGAATTCTTTCCCGTTGAACGCAGGGAAAGGATCCCTCATCTCGAGCTACGAGGGTGAAACGGGGCTCCTCTGGATGTGGGCGGGACCATCGTGCTTCCTCTCGAGTGGACACGGGTATGGCGCTGAACTTCTTGAGTTGCAGCAAGGGTGTGAAAGACCCTTTCGAAGTTCCAGAGGTTAGGTGTCATTAGTCTCCAGACGCCTCATCGGAAATAGGCCTCATCTCGCCTGGAAGGGAGAACTTCCTGGATTTTCTCGATTTGCGGCAGGTGTTCTCGAGTTACGACGGGGACCTCAGGGACCCGCCCTGGTGGCCTCAGGAGACGCCAGTCCCCATGCGAGTTGCTAGGGGGCCTCTCGGGATTCCTCTCCCGTCGATACCGGGGCCAAAAACCTTGTGTGGAGTCAAGGCCGGAACCGAGGATTCCTCTCAGGGGCTGACATGGATCTTTGGGTACTTCTGGAGTCTCCCCAGGGGAGTCAGGCCTCGTTTCCAGTGGGGGCATGCACGTGCGCTTTCCTTCCAGGCTGTAGCAGCAATGTCACACTTCCCGTCGCGTGGATCAAAGGATCTGTGGTTTTCCCTCGAGGCTTTCCCTCGAGGCTTTCCCACAGGGCTGTCCCACGTGCCACCGTGGTGTGAGTCGATCCTCGGCGTGGAAGATGAGCCAGTGCAGGGCAAAGAGGTTCCTCTGGAATGGACTGAGACATCTGGGGGACTCATGGAATGGTGGTACGACCCTGGAGTTCCTCTCGCCTTTCCTGTTGAGAGTGCCTCCTCTTGAGATGCGACGGGAACGCCGGGAATTCTTTCCCGTTGAAAGCAGGGAAAGGATCCCACATCTGGAGCTCCGAGGGGGAAACGGGGCTCCTCTGGATGTGGGCGGGACCATCGTGCTTCCTCTCGAGTGGAGACGGGTATGGCGGTGAACTTCTTGAGTTGCAGCAAGGGTGTGAAAGACCCTTTCGAAGTTCCAGAGTTTAGGTGTCATTAGTCTCCAGACGCCTCATCGGAAATACGCCTCATCTCGCCTGGAAGGGAGAACTTCCTGGATTTTCTCGAGTTGCGGCAGGTGTTCTCGAGTTATGACGGGGACCTCAGGGACCCGCCCTGGTGGCCTCAGGAGAGGCCAGTCCCCATGCGAGTTGCTAGGGGGCCTCTCGGGATTCCTCTCCCGTCGATACCGGGGCCAAAAACCTTGTGTGGAGTCAGGGCCGGAACCGAGGATTCCTCTCAGGGGTGATATGGATCTTTGGGTACTTCTGGAGTCTCCCCAGGGGAGTCAGGCCTCGTCTCGAGTGGGTGCATGCACGTGCGCTTTCCTTCCGGGCTGTAGCAGCAATGTCACGCTTCCCGTCGCGTGGATCATAGGATCTGTGGTTTTCCCTCGAGGCTTTCCCTCGAGGCTTTCCCGCAGGGCTGTCCCACGTTCCACCGTGGTGTGAGTCGATCCTCGGCGTGAAAGATGAGCCAGGGCAGGGCAAAGAGGTTCCTCTGGAATGGACTGAGACATCTGGGGGACTCTTGGAATGGTGGTACGACCATGGAGTTCCTCTCGCCTTTCCTGTTGAGAGTGCCTCCTCTTGAGATGCGACGGGAACGCCGGGAATTCTTTCCCGTTGAAAGCAGGGAAAGGATCCCTCATCTCGAGCTCCGAGGGGGAAACGGGGCTCCTCTGGATGTGGGCGGGACCATCGTGCTTCCTCTCGAGTGGAGACGGGTATGGCGGTGAACTTCTTGAGTTGCAGCAAGGGTGTGAAAGACCCTTTCGAAGTTCCAGAGGTTAGGTGTCATTAGTCTCCAGACGCCTCATCGGAAATAGGCCTCATCTCGCCTGGAAGGGAGAACTTCCTGGATTTTTTCGAGTTGCGGCAGGTGTTCTCGAGTTACGACGGGGATCTCAGGGACCCGCCCTGGTGGCCTCAAGAACAGCCAGTCCCCATGCGAGTTGCTAGGGGGCCTCTCGGGATTCCTCTCCCGGCGATACCGGGGCCAAAAACCTTGTGTGGAGTCAGGGCCGGAACCGAGGATTCCTCTCAGGGGCTGACATGGATCTTTGGGTACTTCTGGAGTCTCCCCAGGGGAGTCAGGCCTCGTCTCGAGTGGGGGCATGCACGTGTGCTTTCCTTCCAGGCTGTAGCAGCAATGTCACGCTTCCCGTCGCGTGGATCAAAGGATCTGTGGTTTTCCCTCGAGGCTTTCCCTCGAGGCTTTCCCACAGGGCTGTCCCACGTGCCACCGTGGTGTGAGTCGATCCTCGGCATGAAAGATGAGCCAGTGCAGGGCAAAGAGGTTCCTCTGGAATGGACTCAGACATCTGGGGGACTCTTGGAATGGTGGTACGACCATGGAGTTCCTCTCGCCTTTCCTGTTGAGAGTGCCTCCTCTTGAGATGCGACGGGAATGCCGGGAATTCTTTCCCGTTGAAAGCAGGGAAAGGATCCCTCATCTCTAGCTACGAGGGGGAAACGGGGCTCCTCTGGATGTGGGCGGGACCATCGTGCTTCCTCTCGAGTGGAGACGGGCAAGGAGGTGAACTTCTTGAGTAGCAGGAAGGGTGTGAAAGACCCTTTCGAAGTTCCAGAGGTTGGGTGTCATTAGTCTCCAGACGCCTCATCGGAAATAGGCCTCATCTCGCCTGGAAGGGAGAACTTCCTGGATTTTCTCGAGTTGCGGCAGGTGTTCTCGAGTTACGACGGGGACCTCAGGGACCCGCCCTGGTGGCCTCAGGAGAGGCCAGTCCCCATGCGAGGTGCTAGGGGGCCTCTCGGGATTCCTCTCCCGTCGATACCGCGGCCAAAAACCTTGTGTGCCGTCAGGGCCGGAAACGAGGATTCCTCTCAGGGGCTGACATGGATCTTTGGGTACTTCTGGAGTCTCCCCAGGGGATTCAGGCCTCGTCTCGAGTGGGGGCATGCACGTGCGCTTTCCTTCCAGGCTGTAGCAGCAATGTCACGCTTCCCGTGGCGTGGATCAAAGTAACTGTGGTTTTCCCTCGAGGCTTTCCCACAGGGCTGTCCCACGTGCCACCGTGGTGTGAGTCGATCCTCGGCGTGAAAGATGAGCCAGTGCAGTGCAAAGAGGTTCCTCTGGAATGGACTGAGACATCTGGGGGACTCTTGGAATGGTGGTACGACCATGGAGTTCCTCTCGCCTTTCCTGTTGAGAGTGCCTCCTCTTGAGATGCGACGGGAACGCCGGGAATTCTTTCCCGTTGAAAGCAGGGAAAGGATCCCTCATCTCGAGCTACGAGGGGGAAACGGGGCTCCTCTGGATGTGGGCGGGACCATCGTGCTTCCTCTCGAGTGGAGACGGGTATGGCGGTGAACTTCTTGAGTTGCAGCAAGGGTGTGAAAGACCCTTTCGAATTTCCAGAGGTTAGGTGTCATTAGTCTCCAGACGACTCATCGGAAATAGGCCTCATCTCGCCTGGAAGGGAGAACTTCCTGGATTTTCTCGAGTTGCGGCAGGTGTTCTCGAGTTACGACGGGGACCTCAGGGACCCGCCCTGGTGGCCTCAGGAGAGGCCAGTCCCCATGCGAGGTGCTAGGGGGCCTCTCGGGATTCCTCTCCCGTCGATACCGGGGCCAAAAACCTTGTGTGGAGTCAGGGCCGGAACCGAGGATTCCTCTCAGGGGCTGACATGGATCTTTGGGTACTTCTGGAGTCTCCCCAGGGGAGTCAGGCCTCGTCTCGAGTGGGGGCATGCACGTGGGCTTTCCTTCCAGGCTGTAGCAGCAATGTCACGCTTCCCGTGGCGTGGATCAAAGGATCTGTGGTTTTCCCTCGAGGCTTTCCCACAGGGCTGTCCCACGTGCCACAGTGGTGTGAGTCGATCCTCGGCGTGAAAGATGAGCCAGTGCAGGGCAAAGAGGTTCCTCTGGAATGGACTGAGACATCTGGGGGACTCTTGGAATGGTGGTACGACCATGGAGTTCCTCTCGCCTTTCCTGTTGAGAGTGCCTCCTCTTGAGATGCGACGGGAACGCCGGGAATTCTTTCCCGTTGAAAGCAGGGAAAGGATCCCTCATCTTGAGCTACGAGGGGGAAACGGGGCTCCTCTGGATGTGGGCGGGACCATCGTGCTTCCTCTCGAGTGGAGACGGGTATGGCGGTGAACTTCTTGAGTTGCAGCAAGGGTGTGAAAGACCCTTTCGAAGTTCGAGAGGTTAGGTGTCATTAGTCTCCAGACGCCTCATCGGAAATAGGCCTCATCTCGCCTGGAAGGGAGAACTTCCTGGATTTTCTCGAGTTGCGGCAGGTGTTCTCGAGTTACGACGGGGACCTCAGGGACCCGCCCTGGTGGCCTCAGGAGAGGCCAGTCCCCATGCGAGGTGCTAGGGGGCCTCTCGGGATTCCTCTCCCGTCGATACCGGGGCCAAAAACCTTTTGTGCAGTCAGGGCCGGAACCGAGGATTCCTCTCAGGGGCTTATATGGATCTTTGGGTACTTCTGGAGTCTCCCGACGGGAGTCAGGCCTCGTCTCGAGTGGGGGCATGCACGTGCGCTTTCCTTCCAGGGTGTAGCAGCAATGTCACGCTTCCCGTCGCGTGGATCAAAGGATCTGTGGTTTTCCCTCGAGGCTTTCCCTCGAGGCTTTCCCACAGGGCTGTCCCACGTGCCTCCGTGGTGTGAGTCGATCCTCGGCGTGAAAGATGAGCCAGTGCAGGGCTAAGAGGTTCCTCTGGAATGGACTGAGACATCTGGGGGACTCTAGGAATGGTGGTAGGACCATGGAGTTCCTCTCGCCTTTCCTGTTGAGAGTGCCTCCTCTTGAGATGCGACGGGAACGCCGGGAATTCTTTCCCGTTGAAAGCAGGGAAAGGATCCCTCATCTCGAGCTACGAGGGGGAAACGGGGCTCCTCTGGATGTGGGCGGGACCATCGTGCTTCCTCTCGAGTGGAGACGGGTATGGCGGTGAACTTCTTGAGTTGCAGCAAGGGTGTGAAAGACCCTTTCGAATTTCCAGTGGTTAGGTGTCATTAGTCTCCAGACGACTCATCGGAAATAGGCCTCATCTCGCCTGGAAGGGAGAACTTCCTGGATTTTCTCGAGTTGCGGCAGGTGTTCTCGAGTTACGACGGGGACCTCAGGGACCCGCCCTGGTGGCCTCAGGAGAGGCCACTCCCCATGCGAGGTGCTAGGGGGCCTCTCGGGATTCCTCTCCCGTCGATACCGGGGCCAAAAACCTTGTGTGCAGTCAGGGCCGGAACCGAGGATTCCTCTCAGGGGCTGACATGGATCTTTGGGTACTTCTGGAGTCTCCCCACGGGAGTCAGGCCTCGTCTCGAGTGGGGGCATGCACGTGCGCTTTCCTTCCAGGCTGTAGCAGCAATGTAACGCTTCCCGTCGCGTGGATCAAAGGATCTGTGGTATTCCCTCGAGGCTTTCCCTCGAGGCTTTCCCACAGGGCTGTCCCACGTGCCACCGTGGTGTGAGTCGATCCTCGGCGT
This sequence comes from Capricornis sumatraensis, assembly GCF_032405125.1. Lineage (NCBI taxonomy): Eukaryota > Metazoa > Chordata > Mammalia > Artiodactyla > Bovidae > Capricornis > Capricornis sumatraensis. The sequence continues at coordinate 4,213,822 of NC_091080.1, read as the reverse complement.
GAAAGATGAGCCAGTGCAGGGCAAAGAGGTTCCTCTGGAATGGACTGAGACATCTGGGGGACTCTTGGAATGGTGGTACGACCATGGAGTTCCTCTCGCCTTTCCTGTTGAGAGTGCCTCCTCTTGAGATGCGACGGGAACGCCGGGAATTCCTTCCCGTTGAAAGCAGGAAAGGATCCCTCATCTCGAGCTACGAGAGGGAAACGGGGCTCCTCTGGATGTGGGCGGGACCATCGTGCTTCCTCTCGAGTGGAGACGGGTATGGCGGTGAACTTCTTGAGTTGCAGCAAGGGTGTGAAAGACCCATTCGAAATTCCAAAGGTTAGGTGTCATTAGTCTCCAGACGCCTCATCGGAAATAGGCCTCATCTCGCCTGGAAGGGAGAACTTCCTGGATTTTCTCGAGTTGCGGCAGGTGTTCTCGAGTTAAGACGGGGACCTCAGGGACCCGCCCTGGTGGCCTCAGGAGAGGCCAGTACCCATGCGAGGTGCTAGGGGGCCTCTCGGGATTCCTCTCCCGTCGATACCGGGGCCAAAAAGCTTGTGTGGAGTCAAGGCCGGAACCGAGGATTCCTCTCAGGGGCTGACATGGATCTTTGGGTACTTCTGGAGTCTCCCCAGGGGAGTCAGGCCTCGACTCGAGTGGGGGCATGCACGTGCGCTTTCCTTCCAGGCTGTAGCAGCAATGTCTCGCTTCCCGTCGCGTGGATCAAAGGATCTGTGGTATTCCCTCGAGGCTTTCCCTCGAGGCTTTCCCACAGGGCTGTCCCACGTGCCACCGTGGTGTGAGTCGATCCTCGGCGTGAAAGATTAGCCAGTGCAGGGCAAAGAGGTTCCTCTGGAATGGACTGAGACATCTGGGGGACTCTTGGAATGGTGGTACGACCATGGAGTTCCTCTCGCCTTTCCTGTTGAGAGTGCCTCCTCTTGAGATACGACGGGAACACCGGGAATTCTTTCCCGTTGAAAGCAGGGAAAGGATCCCTCATCTCGAGCTAAGAGGGGGAAACGGGGCTCCTCTGGATGTGGGCGGGACCATCGTGCTTCCTCTCGAGTGGAGACGGGTATGGCGGTGAACTTCTTGAGTTGCAGCAAGGGTGTGAAAGACCCTTTCGAAGTTCGAGAGGTTAGGTGTCATTAGTCTCCAGACGCCTCATCGGAAATAGGCCTCATTTCGCCTGGAAGGGAGAACTTCCTGGATTTTCTCGAGTTGCGGCAGGTGTTCTCGAGTTAAGACGGGGACCTCAGGGACCCGCCCTGGTGGCCTCAGGAGAGGCCAGTCCCCATGCGAGGTGCTAGGGGGCCTCTCGGGATTCCTCTCCCGTCGATACCAAGGCCAAAAACCTTGTGTGGAGTCAGGGTCGGAACCGAGGATTCCTCTCAGGGGCTTATATGGATCTTTGGGTACTTCTGGAGTCTCGCCAGGGGAGACAGCCCTCGTCTCGAGTGGGGGCATGCACGTGCGCTTTCCTTCCAGGCTGTAGCAGCAATGTCACGCTTCCAGTCGCATGGATCAAAGGATCTGTGGTTTTCCCTCGAGGCTTTCCCTCGAGGCTTTCCCACAGGGCTGTCCCACGTGCCTCCGTGGTGTGAGTCGATCCTCGGCGTGAAAGATGAGCCAGTGCAGGGCAAAGAGGTTCCTCTGGAATGGACTGAGACATCTGGGGGACTCTAGGAATGGTGGTACGACCAAGGAGTTCCTCTCGCCTTTCCTGTTGAGAGTGCCTCCTCTTGAGATGCGACGGGAACGCCGGGAATTCCTTCCCGTTGAAAGCAGGAAAGGATCCCTCATCTCGAGCTCCGAGAGGGTAACGGGGCTCCTCTGGATGTGGGCGGGACCATCGTGCTTCCTCTCGAGTGGAGACGGGTATGGCGGTGAACTTCTTGAGTTGCAGCAAGGGTGTGAAAGACCCTTTCGAAATTCCAAAGGTTAGGTGTCATTAGTCTCCAGACGCCTCATCGGAAATAGGCCTCATCTCGCCTGGAAGGGAGAACTTCCTGGATTTTCTCGAGTTGCGGCAGGTGTTCTCGAGTTAAGACGGGGACCTCAGGGACCCGCCCTGGTGGCCTCAGGAGAGGCCAGTCCCCATGCGAGGTGCTAGGGGGCCTCTCGGGATTCCTCTCCCGTCGATACCGGGGCCAAAAAGCTTGTGTGGAGTCAGGGCCGGAACCGAGGATTCCTCTCAGGGGCTGACATGGATCTTTGGGTACTTCTGGAGTCTCCCCAGGGGAGTCAGGCCTCGACTCGAGTGGGGGCATGCACGTGCGCTTTCCTTCCAGGCTGTAGCAGCAATGTCACGCTTCCCGTGGCGTGGATCAAAGGATCTGTGGTTTTCCCTCGAGACTTTCCCACAGGGCTGTCCCACGTGCCACCGTGGTGTGAGTCGATCCTCGGCGTGAAAGATGAGCCAGTGCAGGGCAAAGAGGTTCCTCTGGAATGGACTGAGACATCTGGGGGACTCTTGGAATGGTGGTACGACCATGGAGTTCCTCTCGCCTTTCCTGTTGAGAGTGCCTCCTCTTGAGATGCGACGGGAACGCCGGGAACACTTTCCCGTTGAAAGCAGGGAAAGGATCCCTCATCTCGAGCTACGAGGGGGAAACGGGGCTCCTCTGGATATGGGCGGGACCATCGTGCTTCCTCTCGAGTGGACACGGGTATGGCGGTGAACTTCTTGAGTTGCAGCAAGGGTGTGAAAGACCCTTTCGAAGTTCCAGAGGTTAGGTGTCATTAGTCTCCAGACGCCTCATCGGAAATAGGCCTCATCTCGCCTGGAAGGGAGAACTTCCTGGATTTTCTCGAGTTGCGGCAGGTGTTCTCGAGTTACGACGGGGAACTCAGGGACCCGCCCTGGTGGCCTCAGGAGAGGCCAGTCCCCATGCGATGTGCTAGGGGGCCTCTCGGGATTCCTCTCCCGTCGATACCGGGGCCAAAAACCTTGTGTGGAGTCAGGGCCGGAACCGAGGATTCCTCTCAGGGGCTGACATGGATCTTTGGGTACTTCTGGAGTCTCCCCAGGGGAGTCAGGCCTCGTCTCGAGTGGGGGCATGCACGTGCGCTTTCCTTCCAGGCTGTAGCAGCAATGTCACGCTTCCTGTCGCGTGGATCAAAGGATCTGTGGTTTTCCCTCGAGGCTTTCCCTCGAGGCTTTCCCACAGGGCTGTCCCACGTGCCACCGTGGTATGAGTCGATCCTCGGCGTGAAAGATGAGCCAGTGCAGGGCTAAGAGGTTCCTCTGGAATGGACTGAGACATCTTCGGGACTCCTTGAATGGTGGTACGACCATGGAGTTCCTCTCGCCTTTCCTGTTGAGAGTGCCTCCTCTTGAGATGCGACGGGAACGCCGGGAATTCTTTCCCGTCTAAAGCAGGGAAAGGTTCCCTCATCTCGATATACGAGGGGGAAACGGGGCTCCTCTGGATGTGGGCGGGACCATCGTGCTTCCTCTCGAGTGGAGACGGGTATGGCGGTGAACTTCTTGAGTTGCAGCAAGGGTGTGAAAGACCCTTTCGAAGTTCCAGAGGTTAGGTGTCATTAGTCTCCAGACGCCTCATCGGAAATAGGCCTCATCTCGCCTGAAAAGGAGAACTTCCTGGATTTTCTCGAGTTGCGGCAGGTGTTCTCGAGTTACGACGGGGACCTCAGGGACCCGCCCTGGTGGCCTCAGGAGAGGCCAGTCCCCATGCGAGGTGCTAGGGGGCCTCTCGGGATTCCTCTCCCGTCGATACCGGGGCCAAAAACCTTGTGTGGAGTCAGGGCCAGAACCGAGGATTCCTCTCAGGGGCTGACATGGATCTTTGGGTACTTCTGGAGTCTCCCCAGGGGAGTTAGGCCTCGTCTCGAGTGGGGGCATGCACGTGCACTTTCCTTCCAGGCTGTAGCAGAAATGTCAGGCTTCCCGTCGCGTGGATCAAAGGATCTGTGGTTTTCCCTCGAGGCTTTCCCACAGGGCTGTCCCACGTGCCACCGTGGTGTGAGTCGATCCTCGGCGTGAAAGATGAGCCAGTGCAGGACAAAGAGGTTCCTCTGGAATGGACTGAGATATCTGGGGGACTCTTGGAATGGTGGTACGACCATGGAGTTCCTCTCGCCTTTCCTGTTGAGAGTGCCTCCTCTTGAGATGCGACGGGAACGCCGGGAACTCTTTCCCTTTGAAACCAGGGAAAGGATCCCTCATCTCGAGCTACGAGGAGAAAACGGGGCTCCTCTGGATGTGGGCGGGACCATCGTGCTTCATCTCGAGTGGAGACGGGTATGGCGGTGAACTTCTTGAGTTGCAGCAAGGGTGTGAAAGACCCTTTCGAAGTTCCAGAGGTTAAGTGTCAGTCTCCAGATGCCTCATCGGAAATAGACCTCTTCTCGCCTGGAAGGGAGAACTTCCTGGATTTTCTCGAGGTGCGGCAGGTGTTCTCGAGTTACGACGGGTACCAAAGGGACCCGCCCTGATGGCCTCAGGAGAGGCCAGTCCCCATGCGAGTTGCTAGGGGGCCTCTCGGGATTCCTCTCCCGTCGATACTAGGGCCAAAAACCTTGTGTGGAGTCAGGGCCGGAACCGAGGATTCCTCACAGGGGTGACATGGATCTTTGGGTACTTCTGGAGTCTCCCCAGGGGAATCAGGCCTCGTCTCGAGTGGGGGCATGCACGTGCGCTTTCCTTCCAGGCTGTAGCAGCAATGTCACGCTTCCCGTCGCGTGCATCAAAGGATCTGTGGTTTTCCCTCGAGGCTTTCCCTCGAGGCTTTCCCGCAGGGCTGTCCCACGTGCCACCGTGGTGTGAGTCGATCCTCGGCGTCAAAGATGAGCCAGTGCAGGGCAAAGAGGTTCCTCTGGAATGGACTGAGACATCTGGGGGACTCTTGGAATGGTGGTACGACCATGGAGTTCCTCTCGCCTTTCCTGTTGAGAGTGCCTCCTCTTGAGATGCGACGGGAACGCCGGGAATTCTTTCCCGTTGAAAGCAGGGAAAGGATCCCTCATCTCGAGCTACGAGGGGGAAACGGGGCTCCTCTGGATGTGGGCGGGACCATCGTGCTTCCTCTCGAGTGGAGACGCATATGGCGGTGAACTTCTTGAGTTGCAGCAAGGGTGTGAAAGACCCTTTCGAAGTTCCAGAGTTTAGGTGTCATTAGTCTCCAGACGCCTCATCGGAAATAGGCCTCATCTCGCCTGGAAGGGAGAACTTCCTGGATTTTCTCGAGTTGCGGCAGGTGTTCTCGAGTTACGACGGGGACCTCAGGGACCCGCACTGGTGGCCTCAGGAGAGGCCAGTCCCCATGGGAGTTGCTAGGGGGCCTCTCGGGATTCCTCTCCCGTCGATACCGGGGCCAAAAACCTTGTGTGGAGTCAGGGGCGGAACCGAGGATTCCTCTCAGGGGCTGACATGGATCTTTGGGTATTTCTGGAGTCTCCCCAGGGGAGTCAGGCCTCGTCTCGAGTGGGGGCATGCACGTGCACTTTCCTCCCAGGCTGTAGCAGCAATGTCAGGCTTCCCGTCGCGTGGATCAAAGGATCTGTGGTTTTCCCTCGAGGCTTTCCCACAGGGCTGTCCCACGTGCCACCGTGGTGTGAGTCGATCCTCGGCGTGAAAGATGAGCCAGTGCAGGACAAAGAGGTTCCTCTGGAATGGACTGAGATATCTGGGGGACTCTTGGAATGGTGGTACGACCATGGAGTTCCTCTCGCCTTTCCTGTTGAGAGTGCCTCCTCTTGAGATGCGACGGGAACGCCGGGAACTCTTTCCCTTTGAAACCAGGGAAAGGATCCCTCATCTCGAGCTACGAGGAGAAAACGGGGCTCCTCTGGATGTGGGCGGGACCATCGTGCTTCATCTCGAGTGGAGACGGGTATGGTGGTGAACTTCTTGAGTTGCAGCAAGGGTGTGAAAGACCCTTTCGAAGTTCCAGAGGTTACGTGTCAGTCTCCAGATGCCTCATCGGAAATAGACCTCTTCTCGCCTGGAAGGGAGAACTTCCTGGATTTTCTCGAGGTGCGGCAGGTGTTCTCGAGTTACGACGGGTACCAAAGGGACCCGCCCTGATGGCCTCAGGAGAGGCCAGTCCCCATGCGAGTTGCTAGGGGGCCTCTCGGGATTCCTCTCCCGTCGATACTAGGGCCAAAAACCTTGTGTGGAGTCAGGGCCGGAACCGAGGATTCCTCACAGGGGTGACATGGATCTTTGGGTACTTCTGGAGTCTCCCCAGGGGAGTCAGGACTCGTCTCGAGTCGGGGCATACACGTGCGCTTTACTTCCAGGCTGTAGCAGCAATGTCACGCTTCCCGTCGCGTGCATCAAAGGATCTGTGGTTTTCCCTCGAGGCTTTCCCACAGGGCTGTCCCACGTGCCACCGTGGTGTGAGTCGATCCTCGGCGTGAAAGATGTGCCAGTGCAGGGCAAAGAGGTTCCTCTGGAATGGACTGAGACATCTGGGGGACTCTTGGAATGGTGGTACGACCATGGAGTTCCTCTCGCCTTTCCTGTTGAGAGTGCCTCCTCTTGAGATGCGACGGGAACGCCGGGAATTCTTTCCCGTTGAAAGCAGGGAAAGGATCCCTCATCTCGAGCTACGAGGGGGAAACGGGGCTCCTCTGGATGTGGGCGGGACCATCGTGCTTCCTCTCGAGTGGAGACGCATATGGCGGTGAACTTCTTGAGTTGCAGCAAGGGTGTGAAAGACCCTTTCGAAGTTCCAGAGTTTAGGTGTCATTAGTCTCCAGACGCCTCATCGGAAATAGGCCTCATCTCGCCTGGAAGGGAGAACTTCCTGGATTTTCTCGAGTTGCGGCAGGTGTTCTCGAGTTACGACGGGGACCTCAGGGACCCGCCCTGGTGGCCTCTGGAGAGGCCAGTCCCCATGGGAGTTGCTAGGGGGCCTCTCGGGATTCCTCTCCCGTCGATACAGGGGCCAAAAACCTTGTGTGGAGTCAGGGGCGGAACCGAGGATTCCTCTCAGGGGCTGACATGGATCTTTGGGGATTTCTGGAGTCTCCCCAAGGGAGTCAGGGCTCGTCTCGAGTTGGGGCATGCACGTGCGCTTTCCTTCCAGGCTGTAGCAGGAATGTCACGCTTCCCGTCGCATGGATCAAAGGATCTGTGGTTTTCCCTCGAGGCTTTCCCTCGAGGCTTTCCCACAGGGCTGTCCCACGTGCCACCGTGGTGTGAGTCGATCCTCGGCGTGAAAGATGAGCCAGTGCAGGGCAAAGAGGTTCCTCTGGAATGGACTGAGACATCTGGGGGACTCGTGGAATGGTGGTACGACCATGGAGTTCCTCTCGCCTTTCCTGTTGAGAGTGCCACCTCTTGAGATGCGACGGGAACGCCGGGAATTCTTTCCCGTTGAAAGCAGGGAAAGGATCCCTCATTTCGAGCCACGAGGGGGAAACGGGGCTCCTCTGGATGTGGGCGGGACCATCGTGCTTCCTCTCGAGTGGAGACGGGTATGGCGGTGAACTTCTTGAGTTGCAGCAAGGGTGTGAAAGACCCTTTCGAAGTCCCAGAGGTTAGGTGTCATTAGTCTCCAGACGCCTCATCGGAAATAGGCCTCATCTCGCCTGGAAGGGAGAACTTCCTGGATTTTCTCGAGTTGCGGCAGGTGTTCTCGAGTTACGACGGGGACCTCAGGGACCCGCCCTGGTGGCCTCAGGAGAGGCCAGTACCCATGCGAGGTGCTAGGGGGCCTCTCGGGATTCCTCTCCCGTCGATACCGGGGCCAAAAACCTTGTGTGGAGTCAGGGCCGGAACCGAGGATTCCTCTCAGGGGCTGACATGGATCTTTGGGTACTTCTGGAGTCTCCCCAGGGGAGTCAGGCCTCGTCTCGAGTGGGGGCATGCACGTGCGCTTTCCTTCCAGGCTGTAGCAGCAATGTCACGCTTCCCGTGGCGTGGATCAAAGGATCTGTGGTTTTCCCTCGAGGCTTTCCCACAGGGCTGTCCCACGTGCCACAGTGGTGTGAGTCGATCCTCGGCGTGAAAGATGAGCCAGTGCAGGGCAAAGAGGTTCCTCTGGAATGGACTGAGACATCTGGGGGACTCTTGGAATGGTGGTACGACCATGGAGTTCCTCTCGCCTTTCCTGTTGAGAGTGCCTCCTCTTGAGATGCGACGGGAACGCCGGGAATTCTTTCCCGATGAAAGCAGGGAAAGGAGCCCTCATCTTGAGCTACGAGGGGGAAACGGGGCTCCTCTGGATGTGGGCGGGACCATCGTGCTTCCTCTCGAGTGGAGACGGGTATGGCGGTGAACTTCTTGAGTTGCAGCAAGGGTGTGAAAGACCCTTTCGAAGTTCGAGAGGTTAGGTGTCATTAGTCTCCAGACGCCTCATCGGAAATAGGCCTCATCTCGCCTGGAAGGGAGAACTTCCTGGATTTTCTCGAGTTGCGGCAGGTGTTCTCGAGTTACGACGGGGACCTCAGGGACCCGCCCTGGTGGCCTCAGGAGAGGCCAGTCCCCATGCCAGGTGCTAGGGGGCCTCTCGGGATTCCTCTCCCGTCGATACCGGGGCCAAAAACCTTGTGTGCAGTCAGGGCCGGAACCGAGGATTCCTCTCAGGGGCTGACATGGATCTTTGGGTACTTCTGGAGTCTCCCCACGGGAGTCAGGCCTCGTCTCGAGTGGGGGCATGCACGTGCGCTTTCCTTCCAGGCTGTAGCAGCAATGTCACGCTTCCCGTCGCGTGGATCAAAGGATCTGTGGTATTCCCTCGAGGCTTTCCCTCGAGGCTTTCCCACAGGGCTGTCCCACGTGCCACCGTGGTGTGAGTCGATCCTCGGCGTGAAAGATGAGCCAGTGCAGGGCAAAGAGGTTCCTCTGGAATGGACTGAGACATCTGGGGGACTCTTGGAATGGTGGTACGACCATGGAGTTCCTCTCGCCTTTCCTGTTGAGAGTGCCTCCTCTTGAGATACAACGGGAACACCGGGAATACTTTCCCGTTGAAAGCAGGGAAAGGATCCCTCATCTCGAGCTAAGAGGGGGAAACGGGGCTCCTCTGGATGTGGGCGGGACCATCGTGCTTCCTCTCGAGTGGAGACGGGTATGGCGGTGAACTTCTTGAGTTGCAGCAAGGGTGTGAAAGACCCTTTCGAAGTTCGAGAGGTTAGGTGTCATTAGTCTCCAGACGCCTCATCGGAAATAGGCCTCATCTCGCCTGGAAGGGAGAACTTCCTGGATTTTCTCGAGTTGCGGCAGGTGTTCTCGAGTTACGACAGGGACCTCAGGGACCCGCCCTGGTGGCCTCAGGAGAGGCCCGTCCCCATGCGAGGTGCTAGGGAGCCTCTCGGGATTCCTCTCCCGTCGATACCAAGGCCAAAAACCTTGTGTGGAGTCAGGGTCGGAACCGAGGATTCCTCTCAGGGGCTTATATGGATCTTTGGGTACTTCTGGAGTCTCGCCAGGGGAGACAGGCCTCGTCTCGAGTGGGGGCATGCACGTGCGCTTTCCTTCCAGGCTGTAGCAGCAATGTCACGCTTCCCGTCGCGTGGATCAAAGGATCTGTGGTTTTCCCTCGAGGCTTTCCCTCGAGGCTTTCCCACAGGGATGTCCCACGTGCCTCCGTGGTGTGAGTCGATCCTCGGCGTGAAAGATGAGCCAGTGCAGGGCAAAGAGGTTCCTTTGGAATGGACTGAGACATCTGGGGGACTCTAGGAATGGTGGTACGACCATGGAGTTCCTCTCGCCTTTCCTGTTGAGAGTGCCTCCTCTTGAGATGCGACGGGAACGCCGGGAATTCCTTCCCGTTGAAAGCAGGAAAGGATCCCTCATCTCGAGCTCCGAGAGGGAAACGGGGCTCCTCTGGATGTGGGCGGGACCATCGTGCTTCCTCTCGAGTGGAGACGGGTATGGCGGTGAACTTCTTGAGTTGCAGCAAGGGTGTGAAAGACCCTTTCGAAATTCCAAAGGTTAGGTGTCATTAGTCTCCAGACGCCTCATCGGAAATAGGCCTCATCTCGCCTGGAATGGAGAACTTCCTGGATTTTCTCGAGTTGCGGCAGGTGTTCTCGAGTTAAGACGGGGACCTCAGGGACCCGCCCTGGTGGCCTCAGGAGAGGCCAGTCCCCATGCGAGTTGCTAGGGGGCCTCTCGGGATTCCTCTCCCGTCGATACCGGGGCCAAAAAGCTTGTGTGGAGTCAAGGCCGGAACCGAGGATTCCTCTCAGGGGCTGACATGGATTTTTGGGTACTTCTGGAGTCTCCCCAGGGGAGTCAGGCCTCGACTCGAGTGGGGGCATGCACGTGCGCTTTCCTTCCAGGCTGTAGCAGCAATGTCACGCTTCCTGTCGCGTGGATCAAAGGATCTGTGGTTTTCCCTCGAGGCTTTCCCTCGAGGCTTTCCCACAGGGCTGTCCCACGTGCCACCGTGGTATGAGTCGATCCTCGGCGTGAAAGATGAGCCAGTGCAGGGCAAAGAGGTTCCTCTGGAATGGACTGAGACATCTTCGGGACTCCTTGAATGGTGGTACGACCATGGAGTTCCTCTCGCCTTTCCTGTTGAGAGTGCCTCCTCTTGAGATGCGACGGGAACGCCGGGAATTCTTTCCCGTCTAAAGCAGGGAAAGGTTCCCTCATCTCGAGATACGAGGGGGAAACGGGGCTCCTCTGGATGTGGGCGGGACCATCGTGCTTCCTCTCGAGTGGAGATGGGTATGGCGGTGAACTTCTTGAGTTGCAGCAAGGGTGTGAAAGACCCTTTCGAAGTTCCAGAGGTTAGGTGTCATTAGTCTCCAGACGCCTCATCGGAAATAGGCCTCATCTCGCCTGAAAGGGAGAACTTCCTGGATTTTCTCGAGTTGCGGCAGGTGTTCTCGAGTTACGACGGGGACCTCAGGGACCCGCCCTGGTGGCCTCAGGAGAGGCCAGTCCCCATGCGAGGTGCTACGGGGCCTCTCGGGATTCCTCTCCCGTCGATACCGGGGCCAAAAACCTTGTGTGGAGTCAGGGCCGGAACCGAGGATTCCTCTCAGGGGCTGACATGGATCTTTGGGTACTTCTGGAGTCTCCCCAGGGGAGTCAGGACTCTTCTCGAGTGGGGGCATGCACGTGCGCTTTCCTTCCCGGCTGTAGCAGCAATGTCACGCTTCCCGTCGCGTGGATCAAAGGATCTGTGGTTTTCCCTCGAGGCTTTCCCACAGGGCTGTCCCACGTGCCACCGTGGTGTGAGTCGATCCTCGGCGTGAAAGATGAGCCAGTGCAGGGCAAAGAGGTTCCTCTGGAATGGACTGAGACATCTGGGGGACTCTTGGAATGGTGGTACGACCATGGAGTTCCTCTCGCCTTTCCTGTTGAGAGTGCCTCCTCTTGAGATGCGACGGGAACGCCGGGAATTCTTCCCCGTTGAAAGCAGGGAAAGGATCCATCATCTCGAGCTCCGAGGGGGAAACGGGGCTCCTTTGGATGTGGGCGGGTCCATCATGCTTCCTCTCGAGTGGAGACGGGTATGGCGGTGAACTTCTTGAGTTGCAGCAAGGGTGTGAAAGACCCTTTCGAAGTTCCAGAGGTTAGGTATCATTAGTCTCCAAACGCCTCATCGGAAATAGGCCTCATCTCGCCTGGAAGGGAGAACTTCCTGGATTTTCTCGAGTTGGGGCAGGTGTTCTCGAGTTACGACGGGGACCTCAGGGACCCGCCCTGGTGGCCTCAGGAGAGGCCAGTCCACATGCGAGTTGCTAGGGGGCCTCTCGGGATTCCTCTCCCGTCGATACCGGGGCCAAAAACCTTGTGTGGAGTCAGGGCCGGAAACGAGGATTCCTCTAGGGGCTGACATGGATCTTTGGGTACTTCTGGAGTCTCCGCAGGGGAGTCAGGCCTCGTCTCGAGTGGGGGCATGCACGTGCGTTTTCTTTCCAGGCTGTAGCAGCAATGTCACGCTTCCCTTCGCGTGGATCAAAGGTCTGTGGTTTTCCCTCGAGGCTTTCCCACAGGGCTGTCCCACGTGCCACCGTGGTGTGAGTCGATCCTCGGCGTGAAAGATGAGCCAGTGCAGGGCAAAGAGGTTCCTCTGGAATGGACTGAGACATCTGGGGGACTCTTGGAATGGTGGTACGACCATGGAGTTCCTCTCGCCTTTCCTGTTGAGAGTGCCTCCTCTTGAGATGCGACGGGAACTCCGGGAATTCTTTCCCGTAGAAAGCAGGCAAAGGATCCCTCATCTCGAGCTACGAGGGGGAAACGGGGCTCCTCTGGATGTGGGCGGGACCATCGTGCTTCCTCTCGAGTGGAGACGGGTATGGCAGTGAACTTCTTGAGTTGCAGCAAGGGTGTGAAAGACCCTTTCGAAGTTCCAGAGGTTAGGTGTCATTAGTCTCCAGACGCCTCATCGGAAATAGGCCTCATCTCGCCTGGAAGGGAGAACTTCCTGGATTTTCTCGAGTTGCGGCAGGTGTTCTCGAGTTACGACGGGGACCTCAGGGACCCGCCCTGGTGGCCTCAGGAGTGGCCACTCACCATGCGAGTTGCTAGGGGGCCTCTCGGGATTCCTCTCCCGTCGATACCGGGGCCAAAAACCTTGTGTGGAGTCAGGGCCAGAACCGAGGATTCCTCTCAGGGGCTGATATGGATCTTTGGGTACTTCTGGAGTCTTGCCAGGGGAGACAGGCCTCGTCTCGTGAGGGGGCATGCACGTGCACTTTCCTTCCAGGCTGTAGCAGCAATGTCACGCTTCCCGTCGCGTGGATCAAAGGATCTGTGGTTTTCCCTCGAGGCTTTCCCACAGGGCTGTCCCACGTGCCACCGTGGTGTGAGTCGATCCTCGGCGTGAAAGATGAGCCAGTGCAGGGCAACGAGGTTCCTCTGGAATGGACTGAGACATCTGGGGGACTCTTGGAATGGTGGTACGACCATGGAGTTCCTCTCGCCTTTCCTGTTGAGAGTGCCTCCTCTTGAGATGCGATGGGAACGCCGGGAATTCTTTCCCGTTGAAAGCAGGCAAAGGATCCCTCATCTCGAGCTACGAGGGGGAAACGGGGCTCCTCTGGATGTGGGCGGGACCATCCTGCTTCCTCTCGAGTGGAGACGGGTATGGAGGTGAACTTCTTGAGTTTCAGCAAGGGTGTGAAAGACCCTTTCGAAGTTCCAGAGGTTAGGTGTCATTAGTCTCCAGACGCCTCATCGGAAATAGGATTCTTCTCGCCTGGAAGGGAGAACTTCCTGGATTTTCTCGAGATGCGGCAGGTGTTCTCGAGTTACGACGGGGACATCAGGGACCCGCCCTGGTGGCCTCAGGAGAGGCCAGTCCACATGCGAGTTGCTAGGGGGCCTCTCGGGATTCCTCTCCCGTCGATACCGGGGCCAAAAACATTGTGTGGAGTCAGGGCCGGAACCGAGGATTCCTCTCAGGGGCTGACATGGAACTTTGGGTACTTCTGGAGTCTCCGCAGGGGAGTCAGGCCTCGTCTCGAGTGGGGGCATGCACGTGCGCTATCCTTCCAAGCTGTAGCAGCAATGTCACGCTTCTCGACCCATGGATCAAAGGATCTGTGGTTTTCCCTCCAGGCTTTCCCACAGGGCTGTCCCACGTGCCACCGTGGTGTGAGTCGATCTTCGGCGTGAAAGATGAGCCAGTGCAGGGCAAAGAGGTTCCTCTGGAATGGACTGATACATCTGGGGGACTCTTGGAATGGTGGTACGATCATGGAGTTCCTCTCGCCTTTCCTGTTGAGAGTGCCTCCTCTTGAGATGCGACGGGAACGCCTGGAATTCTTTCCCGTTGAAAGCAGGGAAAGGATCCCTCATCTCGAGCTACGAGGGGGAAACGGGGCTCCTCTGGATGTGGGCGGGACCATCGTGCTTCCTCTCGAGTGGAGACGGGTATGGCGGTGAACTTCTTGAGTTGCAGCAAGGGTGTGAAAGACCCTTTCGAAGTTCCAGAGGTTAGGTGTCATTAGTCTCCAGACGCCTCATCGGAAGTAGGCCTCATCTCGCCTGGAAGGGAGAACTTCCTGGATTTTCTCGAGTTGCAGCAGGTGTTCTCGAGTTACGACGTGGACCTCAGGGACCCTCCCTGGTGGCCTCAGGAAAGGCCAGTCCCCATGCGAGTTGCTAGGGGGCCTCTCGGGATTCCTCTCCCGTCGATACCGGGGCCAAAAACCTTGTGTGGAGTCAGGGCCAGAACCGAGGATTCCTCTCAGGGGCTGATATGGATCTTTGGGTACTTCTGGAGTCTCGCCAGGGGAGACAGGCCTCGTCTCGTGAGGGGGCATGCACGTGCACTTTCCTTCCAGGCTGTAGCAGCAATGTCACGCTTCCCGTCGCGTGGATCAAAGGATCTGTGGTTTTCCCTCGAGGCTTTCCCTCGAGGCTTTCCACAGGGCTGTCCCACGTGCCACTGTGGTGTGAGTCGATCCTCAGCGTGAAAGATGAGCCAGTGCAGGGCAAAGAGTTTCCTCTGGAATGGACTGAGACATCTGGGGGACTCTTGGAATGGTGGTACGACCATGGAGTTCCTCTCGCCTTTCCTGTTGAGAGTGCCTCCTCTTGAGATGCGACGGGAACGCCGGGAATTTTTTCTCGTTGAAAGCAGGAAAAGGATCCCTCATCTCGAGCTACGAGGGGGAAACGGGGCTCCTCTGGATGTGGGCGGGACCATCGTGCTTCCTCTCGAGTGGAGACGGGTATGGCGGTGAACTTCTTGAGTTGCAGCAAGGGTGTGAAAGACCCTTTCGAAGTTCCAGAGGTTAGGTGTCATTAGTCTCCAGACGCCTCATCAGAAATAGGCCTCATCTCGCCTGGAAGGGAGAACTTCCTGGATTTTCTCGAGTTGCGGCAGGTGTTCTCGAGTTACGACGGGGACCTCTGGGACCCGCCCTGGTGGCCTCAGGAGAGGCCAGTCCCTATGCGAGTTGCTAGGGGGCCTCTCGGGATTCCTCTCCCGTCGATACCGGGGCCAAAAACCTTGTGTGGAGTCAGGGCCGGAACCGAGGATTCCTCTCAGGGGCTGACATGTATCTTTGGGTACTTCTGGAGTCTCCCCAGGGGAGTCAGGCCTCGTCTCGAGGGGGGCATGCACGTGCGCTTTCCTTCCAGGCTGTAGCAGCAATGTCACACTTCCCGTCGCGTGGATCATAGGATCTGTGGTTTTCCCTCGAAGCTTTCCCTCGAGGCTTTCCCACAGGGCTGTCCCACGTGCCTCCGTGGTGTGAGTCGATCCTCTGCGTGAAAGATGAGCCAGTGCAGGGCAAAGAGCTTCCTCTGGAATGGACTGAGACATCTGGGGGACTCTTGGAATGGTGGTACGACCATGGAGTTCCTCTCGCCTTTCCTGTTGAGAGTGCCTCCTCTTGAGATGCGACGGGAACGCCGGGAATTCTTTCCCGTTGAAAGCAGGCAAAGGATCCCTCATCTCGAGCTACGAGGGGGAAACGGGGCTCCTCTGGATGTGGGCGGGACCATCCTGCTTCCTCTCTAGTGGAGACGGGTATGGAAGTGAACTTCTTGAGTTGCAGCAAGGGTGTGAAAGACCCTTTCGAAGTTCCAGAGGTTAGGTGTCATTAGTCTCCAGACGCCTCATCGGAAATAGGCCTCATCTCGCCTGGAAGGGAGAACTTCCTGGATTTTCTCGAGATGAGGCAGGTGTTCTCGAGTTACGACGGGGACCTCAGGGACCCGCCCTGGTGGCCTCAGGAGAGGCCAGTCCCCATGCGAGTTGCTAGGGGGCCTCTCGGGATTCCTCTCCCGTCGATACCGGGGCCAAAAACCTTGTGTGGAGTCAGGGCCGGAACCGAGGATTCCTCTCAGGGGCTGACATGGATCTTTGGGTACTTCTGGAGTCTCCGCAGGGGAGTCAGGCCTCGTCTCGAGTGGGGGCATGCACGTACGTTTTCTTTCCAGGCTGTAGCAGCAATGTCACGCTTCCCTTCGCGTGGATCAAAGGATCTGTGGTTTTCCCTCGAGGCTTTCCCACAGGGCTGTCCCACGTGCCACCGTGGTGTGAGTCGATCCTCGGCGTGAAAGATGAGCCAGTGCAGGGCAAAGAGGTTCCTCTGGAATGGACTGAGACATCTGGGGGACTCTTGGAATGGTGGTACGACCATGGAGTTCCTCTCGCCTTTCCTGTTGAGAGTGCCTCCTCTTGAGATGCGACGGGAACTCCGGGAATTCTTTCCCGTTGAAAGCAGGGAAAGGATCCCTCATCTCGAGCTACGAGGGGGAAACGGGGCTCCTCTGGATGTGGGCGGGACCATCGTGCTTCCTCTCGAGTGGAGACGGGTATGGCAGTGAACTTCTTGAGTTGCAGCAAGGGTGTGAAAGACCCTTTCGAAGTTCCAGAGGTTAGGTGTCATTAGTCTCCAGACGCCTCATCGGAAATAGGCCTCATCTCGCCTGGAAGGGAGAACTTCCTGGATTTTCTCGAGTTGCGGCAGGTGTTCTCGAGTTACGACGGGGACCTCAGGGACCCGCCCTGGTGGCCTCAGGAGTGGCCACTCACCATGCGAGTTGCTAGGGGGCCTCTCGGGATTCCTCTCCCGTCGATACCGGGGACAAAAACCTTGTGTGGAGTCAGGGCCAGAACCGAGGATTCCTCTCAGGGGCTGATATGGATCTTTGGGTACTTCTGGAGTCTCGCCAGGGGAGACAGGCCTCGTCTCGTGAGGGGGCATGCACGTGCACTTTCCTTCCAGGCTGTAGCAGCAATGTCACGCTTCCCGTCGCGTGGATCAAAGGATCTGTGGTTTTCCCTCGAGGCTTTCCCTCGAGGCTTTCCCACAGGGCTGTCCCACGTGCCACCGTGGTGTGAGTCGATCCTCGGCGTGAAAGATGAGCCAGTGCAGGGCAAAGAGTTTCCTCTGGAATGGACTGAGACATCTGGGGGACTCTTGGAATGGTGGTACGACCATGGAGTTCCTCTCGCCTTTCCTGTTGAGAGTGCCTCCTCTTGAGATGCGACGGGAACGCCGGGAATTTTTTCCCGTTGAAAGCAGGAAAAGGATCCCTCATCTCGAGCTACGAGGGGGAAACGGGGCTCCTCTGGATGTGGGCGGGACCATCGTGCTTCCTCTCGAGTGGAGACGGGTATGGCGGTGAACTTCTTGAGTTGCAGCAAGGGTGTGAAAGACCCTTTCGAAGTTCCAGAGGTTAGGTGTCATTAGTCTCCAGACGCCTCATCAGAAATAGGCCTCATCTCGCCTGGAAGGGAGAACTTCCTGGATTTTCTCGAGTTGCGGCAGGTGTTCTCGAGTTACGCCGGGGACCTCTGGGACCCGCCCTGGTGGCCTGAGGAGAGGCCAGTCCCTATGCGAGTTGCTAGGGGGCCTCTCGGGATTCCTCTCCCGTCGATACCGGGGCCAAAAACCTTGTGTGGAGTCAGGGCCGGAACCGAGGATTCCTCTCAGGGGCTGACATGGATCTTTGGGTACTTCTGGAGTCTCCCCAGGGGAGTCAGGCCTCGTCTCGAGGGGGGCATGCACGTGCGCTTTCCTTCCAGGCTGTAGCAGCAATGTCACGCTTCCCGTCGCGTGGATCATAGGATCTGTGGTTTTCCCTCGAGGCTTTCCCTCGAGGCTTTCCCACAGGGCTGTCCCACGTGCCACCGTGGTGTGAGTCGATCCTCGGCGTGAAAGATGAGCCAGTGCAGGGCAAAGAGCTTCCTCTGGAATGGACTGAGACATCTGGGGGACTCTTGGAATGGTGGTACGACCATGGAGTTCCTCTCGCCTTTTCTGTTGAGAGTGCCTCCTCTTGAGATGCGACGGGAACGCCGGGAATTCTTTCCCGTTGAAAGCAGGCAAAGGATCCCTCATCTCGAGCTATGAGGGGGAAACGGGGCTCCTCTGGATGTGGGCGGGACCATCCTGCTTCCTCTCGAGTGGAGACGGGTATGGAAGTGAACTTCTTGAGTTGCAGCAAGGGTGTGAAAGACCCTTTCGAAGTTCTAGAGGTTAGGTGTCATTAGTCTCCAGACGCCTCATCGGAAATAGGCCTTATCTCGCCTGGAAGGGAGAACTTCCTGGATTTTCTCGAGATGGGGCAGGTGTTCTCGAGTTACGACGGGGACCTCAGGGACCCGCCCTGGTGGCCTCAGGAGAGGCCAGTCCACATGCGAGTTGCTAGGGGGACTCGCGGGATTCCTCTCCCGTCGATACCGGGGCCAAAAACCTTGTGTGGAGTCAGGGCCGGAAACGAGGATTCCTCTCAGGGGCTGACATGGATCTTTGGGTACTTCTGGAGTCTCCGCAGGGGAGTCAGGCCTCGTCTCGAGTGGGGGCATGCACGTGCGTTTTCTTTCCAGGCTGTAGCAGCAATGTCACGCTTCCCGTCGCGTGGATCAAAGGATCTGTGGTTTTCCCTCGAGGCTTTCCCACAGGGCTGTCCCACGTTCCACCGTGGTGTGAGTCGATCCTCGGCGTGAAAGATGAGCCAGTGCAGGGCAAAGAGGTTCCTCTGGAATTGACTGAGACATCTGGGGGACTCTTGGAATGGTGGTACGACCATGGAGTTCCTCTCGCCTTTCCTGTTGAGAGTGCCTCCTCTTGAGATGCGACGGGAACGCCGGGAATTCTTTCCCGTTGAAAGCAGGGAAAGGATCCCTCATCTCGAGCTCCGAGGGGGAAACGGGGCTCCTCTGGATGTGGGCGGGACCATCGTGCTTCCTCTCTAGTGGAGACGGGTATTGCCGGGGTCCAGCCCCGGTGGATCCAGGGAATTCGAAGGGTGGACGGCGTTGGCGTGGAAAGACTTGTTTATTTATTAATATAAGATTAGATTAAGAAACTGTAGTGCAGTAGGAAGATTAAGTGGAGAAAGAGGGCTGAATAGCTTGGTTTACGCGGAAGACCAATAAAATTCCAGACAAGGAATTTGCACCATCTACGTTGGGCCACCGGTGCCCGCTTGAATATCTAAGGGTGCCTCGCCTTAAGCTCCCTTTCTCGCGGATCTTAATAACCAGGGCAAATAAGTAGACCTGGCGAGCCTCCGCGCCCCAGATGGAAATTCAGCCTGAAATTAAAGTAAAGAGCAGAGGGAAGAAAAGGGAGAGAAAAAGAGAGAGAGAGAGAGACACGGGGGGAGCCATATTCCCAAGACACCAGGCCGAGACTAGTCCGAGAAACTGGTCTGAGAATCTGGTCCCGTCCTTTATTGTTCAGAAGGCCTTTTATACTTTTGATAAAACATGGAGATCAATGGGTAACACAAAGTTATGCAGCGTTAGCAGTCCAGACTCTTATCAAAACCAGGCTTTTCTCTCTGCATACCTAATTGTATACACAAGTCTTAGGTAATTTACATCATCTTCCAACCAAAAGGGCCAATTAACATTTTACAGCCTTTTTTCTGATAAGGGTTTGTCAACCACAAGACTTATTTGTGTTGATCTTCCCAAGGTCTGGTGCCACTCTCGGAAAGCACTAAAGAAAGTTACATTCTTAGACAGCAAGGATACAGCAACTTATAACAAGTAGAGGGAGTGCAGTGATTTATAGCAAAAGAGAAGCAATTAACTCAAAAGTCTAGTGTTGCTAACATCAAAACTACTATGTATCTTTTTCTACATCCTGCTTACATTAACATCCTTCCAGGTGCCTAAAAGATAAAGAATAAGGAGGTCTGGCAGCAATCCTTGAGTCAACAGTGAAAACCCTCTACCAATATAATTTTTAACTCTTTAGAAAAGGCTCTGTATCTTTAAGATGCTTTTAAGCTTTGTGCCTCCCGCGGTTGGGGGGCTGTAAGCAATTCACAAGCTGTAAGCTTTGTGCCTCTCGCGGTTGGGGGGCTGTAAGCAATTCACAAGCTGTAAGAGGTCTGGGGAACCTGTTAGGCAGACTAGAGAGCTATCAGAGGGGTTTAACTGAAACATCCCTTTCAAATGCAGAAGACTAAAACCCTGAATTGACTTTTTTCCAGAGAATATCAGAAAAGTGGAAAAGCAGAGCACAAAAGCCGGCAGATTTTTGCTGGGGTACATGCTTAGGAATATCCAGAGGGGTCCCTGAAGTCTGAGCACGCCTTGCGTATGTCAGCTTCCTTCCTCATGACCTTGTCACGGGCGGGATTCCTCACACTGGCTTCCGGCAACTCCCCCTTCTTTATTAGTTTTTTAAAAAAATTAGGTGCAGTTCAGTCGCGAGATTCCGAATGCTCTGCCGAAGAGTCCTGACAACACAAGGAAGCACGATTACAAGGAGCAGGATTATGGCACCCACAGCAGCATAGCTAGAGACAGTAGTCAGAAGAGTTTTTCCAGAAATGAAGTCAGAGAAGGTGTGGAAAAAGTCATTGGCTTCTCCTGCGGCGGTAAAATCTAATCGGGAGTGTTCCAAGGTCTGAATCTGATTATGAAGTTTCCCTAAATCTAAACTAATATCTGAGCTGTTCCAGACACCTAAAATATGATTTTTGACCCTCTCCCATTTAAAATCTGTCTAATTTACTTTCAGGGATGTAACACATATCCACCGGTAATCGGCATGACATGAAAGAGCCAATTTCATTTTCAGACTCTGTAATTCATTCCCAATATGCATTACTGCTTCTTCTAAGGCATCAATCCTTATTTCTAGCTTCCTATCTATAATTTCCTGGGTTGCCAGCGTTAGAGAAACATTTTTGGATACGGTGTCAACATATTGGGCAGTATACACTTGTTGAGACAATGATAATGCCGCCACAGTAACAGAAGTAATTGCGGTTATCAAAGCTGATATTCCCAAAACAAGTAAGCCCACAAACCGTCGTGTTCGCATTAAATCTTGTAGCTGTTGCAGTACAGCTAGGCCATGGTTATCATACCAATACGTGGCTACAGTTACAGGTACCATGAGATAGGGCGGACGTTTTAAAACCATGAAAGAGCAAACTTTATATTGAGGAGTTAAACAGGATGAAAGCATACATTGTTCACAAGACACTACATGGGGTCCACCTGTATAATTCAATTGTATGTTAAGTCTTTCAGAATCATTAGTGAAAAGAAAAACATAAGGAGAGGGTAGACAAGCTAAAATAGAGTAAATAGAGGTATTTTTTGGTCGGATTAAAATAATAGGGGCGGTAGCCGCAAGGGCTCTCCAAATTTCTGGCTGCCAAAAGGTTTTACCTCTAGTTATATAAGACAGCATAGGGGGAACAAATTGGTTATGATGCCGTCTGGTGGCAACTAACGGCCAAGAAATTGAATATTCTTTCCAATTATCCAATCTATTGATAAAGTCATCGTCAGACTCAGGGTCTTGACCTGGATTTGGGTTGCTCCAGTCCTGAATCGCACAATTTCTTCCTCCCGGCATATTGTAATCTACTCTCGAATTATAAATACAAGATTTCCAAATCGGATATCCTGAATGATCATCTATAGTTTTCCAAATAACATCTGAGGGAGCAACATCATCACAATTTGGATATTCTGATGGAGTTTTGAGAGACAAAGACTTATAGGGGCCAAGGACCCCAGGCATACGGGCTCGTAATATCCAAGCAGACCGATCCCCTATAGATGCAAATTTAGAGGTTGGGGAATCTGTCATAACTGCTTTTGTGGAGGCTCCAATGCATCCTGTCTTGGTAAAGAAGTCTCCTGTAAGGCCAGGAGGAAAATTAAAGCAGACAGGAAAATCATCTGCTAGTCCTTTAAAGGTATAATTGAAATTAATAGGGTATTGGTCTTTTGTATAGGAAGTATAAGATCCTCCCAAAAGGCGAGGCTGGTCTGTACTAACTCGTATGGGGTCACTGTTCCAAGTAACAACTTGGAAAGTTGGAGGATCCGGGAGAAACGCCCAATATTTGGTTGGAATGGGAGCAGCGCTTACCTGGCAAGAGAGCAAGGCAAGCATGGCAATAAACACCTTTTCAGGAGAGACTGACGATCCCTGTAGGGTAGCTATCCCCTGTGCCTGGCAACAGAGAGCTTTAATCTGTCCCCAGGTGGGCAAGGAGGCTTGTTGGGTTGACTGAGCTGGGCGTCCTAATGGATTCCTGCGAGGCAAAAAATCAGGGGGTGCAATATCCTGTATCTGAAGTCGTGACATCTGTCCAGTGGGTGGCTCCGATCCGCGCCTATCCGGGATCTCCAATGTCAGCTGTCCTGGGGTCAGCGGCGTTTCCCGTGCTGGCGGAGGGAGCGGGGGAAGAGGGAGTTTCTTCCTTTTTAGAGATCGCGGTGGCGGGGGATTCTGGTATCCGGGGAGCTGAGACATGGCGAATTAGTCTGTCTGGAACCCAAATCGGAGCGTCCGCGTCCTGTGGAAAAACACAAGCATACCCTCGCCCATTGGTTAATAAGGGGTCAGGACCTTTCCATTGTCCGGAAAGAAGGTCCCTCCATTTTACTAATGGTTTTGCATTCAATTGCTCTGGGCACCAATGGCGAAGCATTGCAGTGTTTCCGGATGAATCAGCATTTAAGTTATTTATTACGAAAAGAGCATGTTGCAAAATCTGATGGGGGGAACTATATTTAAATTCCCCTTCTTTTAGTTTTTGAATATGGATTTTCAGTGTTTGATGTGCTCTTTCCACAATGGCTTGTCCTTGTGGGTTATAAGGGATGCCGGTGTTATGTTTAATTTGAAATCTTGTACAGAATTGCTGAAAAGATTTAGAAGTGTAAGCAGGAGCATTATCAGTTTTTAAAGCTTTTGGCAAGCCCAGATAGGAAAAGCATGTAAAAAGATGTTGTATTACATCTTTAACTGCTTCCCCTGTACGAGCAGTGGCAATAATAACATGAGAGAAGGTATCTACAGTTACATGAACAAAAGACAGTTTTCCAAATGAAGAGACATGGGTTACATCCATTTGCCAGAGTGCATTAGGTTTGAGACCGCGAGGGTTAACTCCCAGAGGCAAAGCATTCACGGTAGTAGGACAATGTGAACAAGAACGAACAATCTCTCGGGCAGATTCTCGAGGAATTTGAAACTGGTATCGTAAGGCAGTGGCATTTTGGTGATGAAGTGAGTGAGAAGCTCGAGCTTCTTCAAAAACAGAAGCCACTGAAATCCTGGTTAACGAATCTGCCAATTCATTGAGAGCATTTAAAGGGCCAGGCAGGCCGGAATGAGCCCGAATGTGGCCGATAAAGAACGCCCGATTTCTTTTCCATATTTGCTGCTGCAGTTTAGTTAACAAATGGAAGATAGCAGTTTTGTTTTCAGGCAAAACTGCAGTCTCAATGTGTGGAAACAGCCTGACCACATACTGAGAGTCAGAATAAAGGTTAAATTCTTTCTCCGCAAACATAACAAAGGCCTCAATAACAGCTGTGATTTCAGCCCTTTGAGCTGAAGTTTCTTGTGTTTCCAAAAGTTTTTGATGATCTCTTGTGACTATAGAGGCTCTACCGTTAGCCGATCCATCAGTAAAGACTACCTGAGCATCTGAAATAGGGAACTGTTTACACCGGACAGGAAAAATAACTGGATGGTTAGACATAAAATTTAGTAAAACATGCGAGGGTAAATGATGCAAAATTTGACCACAGTAATTCCCTATGGCAATCTGCCAGTCTTCATCAAACATTAAAAGAGCATCAAGCTGCTCCTTATTATATGGAATTACAATCTCTGATGGCTCTTTACCAAACAATTCAATGCTCCGCTTCCTTCCTTTTAGCATTAATGTGGCAATTAAACCAGGATAAGAAGCCACGACTTTTTTAGCTTGGGTAGGAAGATGGATCCATTCTAAAGGGCCGCGTTGCCACAGAACTCCCGTAGGCGCCGTTGGAGTAGCTAGGCAAAGGAACTGCCACGTCATCGTCAAATCAATTCTTTTTACATAGCTATTTGATAAGGCTGCTTCTACTTTGCCTAGGGCTTCTTGAGCCTCAGCTGTTAATTGTCTTTTTGAGGTTGGATCAGGATCCCCGCGTAAAGTGTTAAAAAGAGGTTTTAATTCGGCAGTGGTTAATTTTAAATATGGTCTAATCCAATTAATATCACCTAAGAGTTTTTGATAATCATTTAAAGTAATAAGATGGTCTTTTCTCAATTGCAGCGGGGTATGAGTCACCGTTTCCGAATTTATGACTCTTCCTAAGTAAGTTATGGGCGGATTGATTTGAATTTTTTCTGGGGCAATTTTTAGGCCTCTGTCTGTCAATGCCTGGGTCAGGTCCTGGAGCACAGTCTGCAGGTGAACTCTATCAGGATGAGCTATTAAAATATCATCCATATAGTGAATCATATACACGTGTTCATATTTAGCCCTAGTATCTTCTAGAGCGGCATTAACAAATTTTTGGCATAAAGTAGGGCTATTTTTCATTCCCTGAGGCAGAACCTTCCACTGAAACCGTAAATAAGGCTGTTTAAGATTTTCTGATGGCAGACTAAAGGCAAATCGCTTTTTATCCTCAGGATTTAAGGGAATAGTGAAAAAACAATCTTGTAAATCAATAACAATTATATTATATCCCTCTGGAACGGCTACTGGGGAAGGGAGCCCAGGCTGTAAGGCCCCCATGTCCTCCATGGTGGCATTAATAGCTCTCAAATCCTGTAAAAGTCGCCATTTACCAGATTTTTTTCTTAATGACAAAAATAGGAGTGTTCCAGGGGCTATTGGAGGGCTCAATATGTCCCAATTCTAATTGTTCAAAGATTAATGCTTTAGCTGCCAATAATTTTTCCTTATGCAGAGGCCACTGTTCTACCCACACCGGATCTTGAGATTTCCATGTGATGGGGTCGGCAGCAAAAACAATGGCCTCAATTATAAATTTGGATATCCCAATCCAGCACGTAGCTTGCGAGGAGTTGGGCAAATTGGCTCAATTATTCCTGTCTGTTGTTTACCCAATCCTTTTGATGGATCATAGCCCATCTGCAACATCTGAGAGGTCACTTTATCATCAGGGCTAAAAAGTAACACTCCCATTTGAGATAGCACGTCCCTCCCCCACAGGGTAAGGGGGAGCGAAGGAACGACATAAGGTTGGAAAGTTCCACGGGTATCCTCAAATTGCCAATCTAAAATTTTTGCACTTTTGGCTATTGTGGGGGCTCTTCCTATCCCCACCAAGTTATTTTCAGTAGTATGTGTGGGCCAGGAGCTGGGCCAGTCTTTTCCTGAAATGCAAGAAACATCTGCTCCTGTGTCTAATAACCCCACAATAGACTTGCCATTAATCAGGATAGTCTTCATAGGACGTTTCTGAGTAATTTCTGTTATCCAAAAAACCATATCACTAGACCCAAATCCTTTATCCTGCCTTTCATTTTGAGTAGCTGTGCGCCCAATTGCAGTGTGGTAAGGCAAAAGCAAAAGTTGGGCTATTCTTTGTCCCTGATGTATTTGGAAAGTTTTAGTTGGGGGTGAAATCATTATCTGGATTTCTCCTGTATAATCTGAGTCAATTACTCCAGGGATGATTGTGAGACCTTGCATAGCTAAGGAACTTCTGCCTAGTATAATTCCTACTAAACCTGTTGGTAATGGGCCTTTAACTCCTGTAGGTATTTTTACAGTGGGGCTATCTGGTGTTAATATTGCTGAGGTGGTGGAACTGAGGTCCAGTCCTGCGCTGCCTGGGGTTGCTCTGATGAGTTCTGCGATGGGACGAAGGGAATGAATGGGTTCAGTGAGGCTGCCCCAATTGTTGTCGGGGCCTGAGGCTGGCCCCTCAATCCGTTTCCCGACTGCTGGTCGGGGCCCAAAAAGGCTCCATTTCTATGGAATTGTGACCTACATTCTTTTGCCCAGTGATATCCTTTTTGACAACGAGGGCAGAGAGATCTAGGGAGATTAGTAGGCACAGCCGGGGAGGGAGAATTCGGCAGAGAAGAACCGGCTGCTTTTTGGGGACAAGCTCGCATAAGGTGCCCTTCCCGTCCGCAAGAGAAGCAGGCCTTGGATAAACCAATATTCTGGCCTGGACTACTGGAATGACTCTTTGACGGGTTATTTCTATTTGTAAAAAAGGACTGTACTGCCTGCTGGTAAGAATTTCCCTTTATGGCTGCAGCTATGGCAACGCCCTGCATCATCGCTGGTCCTACATCTGCACATTGCCTGATATAATCTATTATTTCCCCAGTTTTTTTAATAGGACGTAAAATGGCCTGGCAGGTAGAATTAGCATTTTCAAATGCCAGTTGTTTTATCAATATACTAGCTGCCTCAGTGTTGGAAATTACTCTGTTGACTGCCTCTGCAAGTCTTGATATAAAGTCTTCATATGGCTCTTCTGGTTTTTGTTTAACATTTGAGAAGGAAGAGGTAGATTCTTTCCCTTCAGGCAACAAACGCCAAGCCCCAAGGGCGCAGGCGGTTACTTGATCTAAAGTGGTTTTATCTAATCCCATTTGATCTCTAAGTGTTCCAAAATCATTAGTCCCTGCCAACATATTTTTTATATCTTGGGCCATATTTTTGGTTAGCATCAGCCTGTTTTGGGGCTAGATCTTCATATTCAGTTCTCCAAAGTACATATTGACCTCCAGACAGACAAGCTTTAGCGACTGTCTTCCAGTCATGGGGTGTCATCCATCTGCCCGCTAAAGCTTCCACCAATGATACAGTGTACGGGGCTTTAGGCCCATACAAAGCACAAGCCTGTTTGAGTTCTTTAATCATTTTCATTGGAATGGGTTCCCAGTGGGGGGCTGTTCTCCCACCACTTCCACCAAATATTATGGGGAAACAAGCCTCAAGGTGGGGATCAAGTTCATCATCTGGGCTAGAGAAAACTCTTCTTCGGGGAGCTTCTAGTGGAGGCCCCTCACCCTTATAGGGAGGGGGGGGCAAGGGGTGTCCTATGTCACTTTCTTCGTACTTTGGGAATTTTTTATCCGTTCTGTGTTTAGGTCTTACGGATGTTTTATCTGGGGAATCTGGCCTTAAACTCTCAGGTGCATATAATCTGATGGGGGACATTTGTCTTGAGCCTCTGGAAGCAGAAGGCTTAATTAAGGAAATTTCTCTTGAATTTGTGGAAGCAGGTGGTCTGGTTGGGGAAGTTTTTATTAAGCTCTTTGGAGCAGATAATCTAATTGGAGAAGTTTCTCTTAAACTCCTTGGAGCATCTTTATTTAATAAAGACCAGTCCTCATCAGAATGATCTTGACTTACTTCCTCTTCCAAATCTTCCTCATCTGAAAGCTGCTCTTTTTTGTCATCTCTATCTATTACCTTTTCTTGGGCAGTCATTGCAGCTATCATTTGACTCAACTGCCGATAGTTAGGTGTAGCCTCCTTTTCATCACTCTCCTCTTCGATAGATACCTTTTTCTCTGCACTTTCCTCTTTAAGATGTACCTTTTCAGATTCAGGGGCAGGGTCTAGAGCGTCCCTAATTATATTCCATAAGGAAAAGGCGTCAGTAGGCACCTTTTGTGAGCCATGTTCAGCATGGTAAGTTTTTAGTTGTTTTCCTACTCTCTCCCAGGTGTCTAAGTTAACAGTGCCTTCTTCTGGAAACCAGGGACACTGTTCTTGTACAAAGGAAAAAAATGAATGAATATTGGATTTTTTAACTTTAATTCCTCGTTTAGTTAGTAACTGCAAGATTACTCCTGTAAAAAGCTGTCTTTCTTTTGATTCACTGTTACCCATGTCAGAAAATTAAGTCTTATAGAAAAGTCTACCTCAACAAAAAGGTTTTACCTTTGGCGAGGGGGGTTTTGTTTTCAACCCTAAGATAGCAGGTTTCTTTTCAACCTCTAGAGCACCAGGTTTCTCTTAAACCCTTGAACACTTCCCACTCCTCCTCACCCTGTCTATCCTACAGGGGGGTCCGCGGCACCCTGAGTGGGGTCCTAGCCGTCCCGAACACTCAACACTGGGGGAGTACCCGAAAGTACTCCGGGGGGAGTGATTAAGTCACTCCGGGGGGGAGCAACAGAGAGTGCTCCGGGGGGAGCAACAGAGAGTGCTCCGGGGGGAGCTACAGAGAGTGCTCCGGGGGGAGCTTTTGCTCCGAGGAACCTACCTTCGAATAGCCTGTTCCGGGCGCCACTTGCCGGGGTCCAGCCCCGGTGGATCCAGGGAATTCGAAGGGTGGACGGCGTTGGCGTGGAAAGACTTGTTTATTTATTAATATAAGATTAGATTAAGAAACTGTAGTGCAGTAGGAAGATTAAGTGGAGAAAGAGGGCTGAATAGCTTGGTTTACGCGGAAGACCAATAAAATTCCAGACAAGGAATTTGCACCATCTACGTTGGGCCACCGGTGCCCGCTTGAATATCTAAGGGTGCCTCGCCTTAAGCTCCCTTTCTCGCGGATCTTAATAACCAGGGCAAATAAGTAGACCTGGCGAGCCTCCGCGCCCCAGATGGAAATTCAGCCTGAAATTAAAGTAAAGAGCAGAGGGAAGAAAAGGGAGAGAAAAAGAGAGAGAGAGAGAGACACGGGGGGAGCCAGATTCCCAAGAAACCAGGCCGAGACTAGTCCGAGAAACTGGTCTGAGAATCTGGTCCCGTCCTTTATTGTTCAGAAGGCCTTTTATACTTTTGATAAAACATGGAGATCAATGGGTAACACAAAGTTATGCAGCGTTAGCAGTCCAGACTCTTATCAAAACCAGGCTTTTCTCTCTGCATACCTAATTGTATACACAAGTCTTAGGTAATTTACATCATCTTCCAACCAAAAGGGCCAATTAACATTTTACAGCCTTTTTTCTGATAAGGGTTTGTCAACCACAAGACTTATTTGTGTTGATCTTCCCAAGGTCTGGTGCCACTCTCGGAAAGCACTAAAGAAAGTTACATTCTTAGACAGCAAGGATACAGCAACTTATAACAAGTAGAGGGAGTGCAGTGATTTATAGCAAAAGAGAAGCAATTAACTCAAAAGTCTAGTGTTGCTAACATCAAAACTACTATGTATCTTTTTCTACATCCTGCTTACATTAACATCCTTCCAGGTGCCTAAAAGATAAAGAATAAGGAGGTCTGGCAGCAATCCTTGAGTCAACAGTGAAAACCCTCTACCAATATAATTTTTAACTCTTTAGAAAAGGCTCTGTATCTTTAAGATGCTTTTAAGCTTTGTGCCTCCCGCGGTTGGGGGGCTGTAAGCAATTCACAAGCTGTAAGCTTTGTGCCTCTCGCGGTTGGGGGGCTGTAAGCAATTCACAAGCTGTAAGAGGTCTGGGGAACCTGTTAGGCAGACTAGAGAGCTATCAGAGGGGTTTAACTGAAACATCCCTTTCAAATGCAGAAGACTAAAACCCTGAATTGACTTTTTTCCAGAGAATATCAGAAAAGTGGAAAAGCAGAGCACAAAAGCCAGCAGATTTTTGCTGGGGTACATGCTTAGGAATATCCAGAGGGGTCCCTGAAGTCTGAGCACGCCTTGCGTATGTCAGCTTCCTTCCTCATGACCTTGTCACGGGCGGGATTCCTCACACTGGCTTCCGGCAGGGTATGGTGGTGAACTTCTTGAGTTGCAGCAAGGCTGTGAAAGACCCTTTCGAAGTTCCAGAGGTAAGGTGTCATTAGTCTCCAGACGCCTCATCGGAAATAGGCCTCATCTCGCCTGGAAGGAGAACTTCCTGGATTTTCTCGAGTTGCGGCAGGTGTTCTCGAGTTACGACGGGGACCTCAGGGACCCGCCCTGGTGGCCTCAGGAGAGGCCAGTCCCTATGCGAGTTGCTAGGGGGCCTCTCGGGATTCCTCTCCCGTGGATACCGGGGCCAAAAACCTTGTGTGGAGTCAGGGCCGGAACCGAGGATTCCTCTCAGGGGCTGACATGGATCTTTGGGTACTTCTGGAGTCTCCCCAGGGGAGTCAGGCCTCGTCTCGAGTGGGGGCATGCACGTGCACTTTCCTTCCAGGCTGTAGCAGCAATGTCACGCTACCTGTCGCGTGGATCAAATGATCTGTGGTTTTCCCTCGAGGCTTTCCCACAGGGCTGTCCCACGTGCCACCGTGGTGTGAGTCGATCCTCGGCGTGAAAGATGAGCCAGTGCAGGGCAAAGAGGTTCCTCTGGAATGGACTGAGACATTTGGGGGACTCTTGGAATGGTGGTACGACCATGGAGTTCCTCTCGCCTTTCCTGTTGAGAGTGCCTCCTCTTGAGATGCGACGGGAACGCCGGGAATATTTTCCCGTTGAAAGCAGGGAAAGGATCCCTCATCTCGAGCTACGAGGGGGAAACGGGGCTCCTCTGGATGTGGGCGGGACCATCGTGCTTTCTCTCGAGTGGAGACGGGTATGGCGGTGAACTTCTTGAGTTGCAGCAAGGGTGTGAAAGACCCTTTCGAAGTTCCAGAGGTTAGGTGTCATTAGTCTCCAGACGCCTCATCGGAAATAGGCCTCATCTCGCCTGGAAGGGAGAACTTCCTGGATTTTCTCGAGTTGCGGCAGGTGTTCTCGAATTACGACGGGGACCTCAGGGACCCGCCCTGTTGGCCTCAGGAGAGGCCAGTCCCTATGCGTGTTGCTAGGGGGCCCCTCGGGATTCCTCTCCTGTCGATACCGGGGCCAAAAACCTTCTGTGGAGACAGGGCTGGAACCGAGGATTCCTCTCAGGGACTGATATGGATCTTTGGGTACTTCTGGAGTCTCGCCAGGGGAGACAGGACTCGTCTCGTGTGGGGGCATGCACGTGCACTTTCCTTCCAGGCTGTAGCAGCAATGTCACGCTTCACGTCGCGTGGATCAAAGGATCTGTGGTTTTCCCTCGAGGCTTTCCCTCGAGGCTTTCCCACAGGGCTGTACCACGTGACACCGTGGTGTGAGTCGATTCTCGGCGTGAAAAATGAGCCAGTGCAGGGCAAAGAGGTTCCTCTGGAATGGACTGAGACATCTGGGGGACTCTTGGAATGGTGGTACGACCATGGAGTTCCTCTCGCCTTTCCTGTTGAGAGTGCCTCCTCTTGAGATGCGACGGGAACGCCGGGAATTCTTTCCCGTTGAAAGGAGGGAAAGAATCCCTCATCTCGAGCTACGAGGGGGAAACGGGGCTCCTCTGGATGTGGGCGGGACCATCGTGATTTCTCTCGAGTAGAGACGGGTATGGCGGTGAACTTCTTGAGTTGCAGCAAGGGTGTGAAAGACCCTTTCGAAGTTCCAGAGGTTAGGTGTCATTAGTCTCCAGACGCCTCATCGGAAATAGGCCTCATCTCGCCTGGAAGGGAGAACTTCCTGGATTTTCTCGAGTTGCGGCAGGTGTTCTCGAGTTACGACGGGGACCTCAGGGACCCGCCCTGGTGGCCTCAGGAGAGGCCAGTCCCCATGCGAGTTGCTAGGGGGCCTCTCGGGATTCCTCTCCCGTCGATACCGGGGCCAAAAAGCTTGTGTGGAGTCAGGGCCGGAACCGAGGATTCCTCTCAGGGGATGACATGGATCTTTGGGTACTTCTGGAGTCTCCCCAGGGGAGTCAGGCCTCGTCTCGAGTGGGGGCATGCACGTGCGCTTTCCTTCCAGGCTGTAGCAGCAATGTCACGCTTCCCGTCGCGTGGATCAAAGGATCTGTGGTTTTCCCTGGAGGCTTTCCCTCGAGGCTTTCCCACAGGGCTGTCCCACGTGCCACCGTGGTGTGAGTCGATCCTGGCGTGAAAGATGAGCCAGTGCAGGGCAAAGAGGTTCCTCTGGAATGGACTGAGACATCTGGGGGACTCTTGGAATGGTGGTACGACCATGGAGTTCCTCTCGCCTTTCCTGTTGAGAGTGCCTCCTCTTGAGATGCGACCGGAACGCCGGGAATTATTTCCCGTTGAAAGCAGGGAAAGGATCCCTCATCTCGAGCTACGAGGGGGAAACGGGGCTCCTCTGGATGTGGGCGGACCATCGTGCTTCCTCTCGAGTCGAGACGGGTATGGCGGTGAACTTCTTGAGTTGCAGCAAGGGTGTGAAAGACCCTTTCGAAGTTCCAGAGGTTAGGTGTCATTAGTCTCCAGACGCCTCATCGGAAATAGGCCTCATCTCGCCTGGAAGGGAGAACTTCCTGGATTTTCTCGAGATGCGGCAGGTGTTCTCGAGTTACGACGGGGACCTCAGGGACCCGCCCTGGTGGCCTCAGGAGAGGCCAGTCCCCATGCGAGTTGCTAGGGGGCCTCTCGGGATTCCTCTCCCGTCGATACCGGGGCCAAAAACCTTGTGTGGAGTCAGGGCCGGAACCGAGGATTCCTCTCAGGGGCTGACATGGATCTTTGGGTACTTCTGGAGTCTCCCCAGGGGAGTCAGGCCTCGTCTCGAGTGGGGGCATGCACGTGTGATTTCCTTCCAGGCTGTAGCAGCAATGTCACGCTTCCCGTCGCGTGGATCAAAGGATCTGTGGTTTTCCCTCGAGGCTTTCCCACAGGGCTGTCCCACGTGCCACCGTGGTGTGAGTCGATCCTCGGCGTGAAAGTTGAGCCAGTGCAGGGCAAAGAGGTTCCTCTGGAATGGACTGAGACATCTGGGGGACTCTTGGAATGGTGGTACGACCATGGAGTTCCTCTCGCCTTTCCTGTTGAGAGTGCCTCCTCTTGAGATGCGACGGGAACGCCGGGAATTCTTTCCGGTTGAAAGCAGGGAAAGGATCCCTCATCTCGAGCTCCGAGGGGGAAACGGGGCTCCTCTGGATGTGGGCGGGACCATCGTGCTTCCTCTCGAGTCGAGACGGGTATGGCGGTGAACTTCTTGAGTTGCAGCAAGGGTGTGAAAGACCCTTTCGAAGTTCGAGAGGTTAGGTGTCATTAGTCTCCAGACGCCTCATCGGAAATAGGCCTCATCTCGCCTGGAAGGGAGAACTTCCTGGATTTTCTCGAGTTGCGGCAGCTGTTCTGGAGTTACGACGGGGACCTCAGGGACCCGCACTGGTGGCCTCAGGAGAGGCCAGTCCCCATGCGAGTTGCTAGGGGGCCTCTCGGGATTCCTCTCCCGTCGATACCGGGGCCAAAAACCTTGTGTGGAGTCAGGGCCGGAACCGAGGATTCCTCTCAGGGGCTGACATGGATCTTTGGGTACTTCTGGAGTCTCCACAGGGGAGTCAGGCCTCGTCTCGAGTGGGGGCATGCACGTGCGCCTTCCTTCCAGGCTGTAGCAGCAATGTCACGCTTCCCTTCGCGTGGATCAAAGGATCTGTGGTTTTCCCTCGAGGCTTTCCATCGAGGCTTTCCCACAGGGCTGTCCCACGTGCCAACGTGGTGTGAGTCGATCCTGGCGTGAAAGATGAGCCAGTGCAGGGCAAAGAGGTACCTCTGGAATGGACTGAGACATCTGGGGGACTCTTGGAATGGTGGTACGACCATGGAGTTCCTCTCGCCTTTCCTGTTGAGAATGCCTCCTTTTGAGATGCGACGGGAACGCCGGGAATTCTTTCCCGTTGAAAGCAGGGAAAGGATCCCTCATCTCGAGCTACGAGTGGGAAACGGGGCTCCTCTGGATGTGGGCGGGACCATCGTGCTTCCTCTCGAGTGGAGACGGGTATGGCGGTGAACTTCTTGAGTTGCAGCAAGGGTGTGAAAGACCCTTTCGAAGTTCCAGAGGTTAGGTGTCATTAGTCTCCAGACGCCTCATCGGAAATAGGCCTCATCTCGCCTGGAAGGGAGAACTTCCTGGATTTTCTCGAGTTGCGGCAGGTGTTCTCGAGTTACGACGGGGACCTCAGGGACCCGCCCTGGTGGCCTCAAGAGAGGCCAGTCCCCATGCGAGTTGCTAGGGGGCCTCTCGGGATTCCTCTCCCGTCGATACCGGGGCCAAAAACCTTGTGTGGAGTCAGGGCCGGAACCGAGGATTCCTCTCAGGGGCTGATATGGATCTTTGGGTACTTCTGGAGTCTCCACAGGGGAGTCAGGCCTCGTCTCGAGTGGGGGCATGCACGTGCGCTTTCCTTCCAGGCTGTAGCAGCAATGTCACGCTTCCCTTCGCGTGGATCAAAGGATCTGTGGTTTCCCTCGAGGCTTTCCCTCGAGGCTCTCCCACAGGGCTGTCCCACGTGCCACCGTGGTGTGAGTCGATCCTGGCGTGAAAGATGAGCCAGTGCAGGGTACAGAGGTTCCGCTGGAATGGACTGAGACATCTGGGGGACTCTTGGAATGGTGGTACGACCATGGAGTTCCTCTCGCCTTTCATGTTGAGAGTGCCTCCTTTTGAGATGCGACGGGAACGCCGGGAATTCTTTCCCGTTGAAAGCAGGGAAAGGATCGCTCATCTCGAGCTACGAGGGGGAAACGGGGCTCCTCTGGATGTGGGCGGGACCATCGTGCTTCCTCTCGAGTGGAGACGGGTATGGCGGTGAACTTCTTGAGTTGCAGCAAGGGTGTGAAAGACCCTTTCGAAGTTCCAGAGGTTAGGTGTCATTAGTCTCCAGACGCCTCATCGGAAATAGGCCTCATCTCGCCTGGAAGGGAGAACTTCCTGGATTTTCTCGAGTTGCGGCAGGTGTTCTCGAGTTACGACGGGGACCTCAGGGACCCGCCCTGGTGGCCTCAGGAGAGGCCAGTCCCCATGCGAGTTGCTAGGGGGCCTCTCGGGATTCCTCTCCCGTCGATACCGGGGCCAAAAAGCTTGTGTGGAGTCAGGGCCGGAACCGAGGATTCCTCTCAGGGGCTGACATGGATCTTTGGGTACTTCTGGAGTCTCCCCAGGGGAGTCAGGCCTCGTCTCGAGTGGGGGCATGCACGTGCGGTTTCCTTCCAGGCTGTAGCAGCAATGTCACGCTTCCCGTCGCGTGGATCAAAGGATCTGTGGTTTTCCCTCGAGGCTTTCCCTCGAGGCTTTCCCACAGGGCTGTCCCCTGTGCCACCGTGTTGTGAGTCGATCCTCGGCTTGAAAGATGAGCCAGTGCAGGGCAAAGAGGTTCCTCTGGAATGGACTGAGACATCTGGGGGACTCTTGGAATGGTGGTACGACCATGGAGTTCCTCTCGCCTTTCCTGTTGAGAGTGCCTCCTCTTGAGATGCGACGGGAACGCCGGGAATTCTTTCCGGTTGAAAGCAGGGAAAGGATCCCTCATCTCGAGCTCCGAGGGGGAAACGGGGCTCCTCTGGATGTGGGCGGGACCATCGTGCTTCCTCTCGAGTCGAGACGGGTATGGCGGTGAACTTCTTGAGTTGCAGCAAGGGTGTGAAAGACCCTTTCGAAGTTCGAGAGGTTAGGTGTCATTAGTCTCCAGACGCCTCATCTGAAATAGGCCTCATCTCGCCTGGAAGGGAGAACTTCCTGGATTTTCTCGAGTTGCGGCAGCTGTTCTGGAGTTACGACGGGGACCTCAGGGACCCGCACTGGTGGCCTCAGGAGAGGCCAGTCCCCATGCGAGTTGCTAGGGGGCCTCTCGGGATTCCTCTCCCGTCGATACCGGGGCCAAAAACCTTGTGTGGAGTCAGGGCCGGAACCGAGGATTCCTCTCAGGGGCTGACATGGATCTTTGGGTACTTCTGGAGTCTCCACAGGGGAGTCAGGCCTCGTCTCGAGTGGGGGCATGCACGTGCGCCTTCCTTCCAGGCTGTAGCAGCAATGTCACGCTTCCCTTCGCGTGGATCAAAGGATCTGTGGTTTTCCCTCGAGGCTTTCCATCGAGGCTTTCCCACAGGGCTGTCCCACGTGCCAACGTGGTGTGAGTCGATCCTGGCGTGAAAGATGAGCCAGTGCAGGGCAAAGAGGTACCTCTGGAATGGACTGAGACATCTGGGGGACTCTTGGAATGGTGGTACGACCATGGAGTTCCTCTCGCCTTTCCTGTTGAGAATGCCTCCTTTTGAGATGCGACGGGAACGCCGGGAATTCTTTCCCGTTGAAAGCAGGGAAAGGATCCCTCATCTCGAGCTACGAGTGGGAAACGGGGCTCCTCTGGATGTGGGCGGGACCATCGTGCTTCCTCTCGAGTGGAGACGGGTATGGCGGTGAACTTCTTGAGTTGCAGCAAGGGTGTGAAAGACCCTTTCGAAGTTCCAGAGGTTAGGTGTCATTAGTCTCCAGACGCCTCATCGGAAATAGGCCTCATCTCGCCTGGAAGGGAGAACTTCCTGGATTTTCTCGAGTTGCGGCAGGTGTTCTCGAGTTACGACGGGGACCTCAGGGACCCGCCCTGGTGGCCTCAGGAGAGGCCAGTCCCCATGCGAGTTGCTAGGGGGCCTCTCGGGATTCCTCTCCCGTCGATACCGGGGCCAAAAACCTTGTGTGGAGTCAGGGCCCGAACCGAGGATTCCTCTCAGGGGCTGATATGGATCTTTGGGTACTTCTGGAGTCTCCACAGGGGAGTCAGGCCTCGTCTCGAGTGGGGGCATGCACGTGCGCTTTCCTTCCAGGCTGTAGCAGCAATGTCACGCTTCCCTTCGCGTGGATCAAAGGATCTGTGGTTTCCCTCGAGGCTTTCCCTCGAGGCTCTCCCACAGGGCTGTCCCACGTGCCACCGTGGTGTGAGTCGATCCTGGCGTGAAAGATGAGCCAGTGCAGGGTACAGAGGTTCCGCTGGAATGGACTGAGACATCTGGGGGACTCTTGGAATGGTGGTACGACCATGGAGTTCCTCTCGCCTTTCATGTTGAGAGTGCCTCCTTTTGAGATGCGACGGGAACGCCGGGAATTCTTTCCCGTTGAAAGCAGGGAAAGGATCGCTCATCTCGAGCTAGGAGGGGGAAACGGGGCTCCTCTGGATGTGGGCGGGACCATCGTGCTTCCTCTCGAGTGGAGACGGGTATGGCGGTGAACTTCTTGAGTTGCAGCAAGGGTGTGAAAGACCCTTTCGAAGTTCCAGAGGTTAGGTGTCATTAGTTTCCAGACGCCTCATCGGAAATAGGCCTCATCTCGCCTGGAAGGGAGAACTTCCTGGATTTTCTCGAGTTGCGGCAGGTGTTCTCGAGTTACGACGGGGACCTCAGGGACCCGCCCTGGTGGCCTCAGGAGAGGCCAGTCCCCATGCGACTTGCTAGGGGGCCTCTCAGGATTCCTCTCCCGTCGATAACGGAGCCAAAAACCTTGTGTGGAGTCAGGGCCGGAACCGAGGATTCCTCTCAGGGGCTGACATGGATCTGTGGGTACTTCTGGAGTCTCCCCATGGGAGTCAGGCCTCGTCTCGAGTGGGGGCATGCACGTGCGCTTTCCTTCCAGGCTGTAGCAGCAATGTCACGCTTCCCGTGGAGTGGATCAAAGGATCTGTGGTTTTCCCTCGAGGCTTTCCCTCGAGGCTTTCCCACAGGGCTGTCCCACGTGCCACCGTGGTGTGAGTCGATCCTCGGCGTGAAAGATGAGCCAGTGCAGGGCAAAGAGGTTCCTCTGGAATGGACTGAGACATCTGGGGGACTCTTGGAATGGTGGTACGACCATGGAGTTCCTCTCGCCTTTCCTGTTGAGAGTGCCTCCTCTTGAGATGCGACGGGAACGCCGGGAATTTTTTCCCGTTGAAAGCAGGGAAAGGATCGCTCATCTCGAGCTAGGAGGTGGAAACGGGGCTCCTCTGGATGTGGACGGGACCATCGTGCTTCCTCTCGAGTGGAGACGGGTGTGGCGGTGAACTTCTTGAGTTGCAGCAAGGGTGTGAAAGACCCTTTCGAAGTTCCAGAGGTTAGGTGTCATTAGTCTCCAGACGCCTCATCGGAAATAGGCCTCATCTCGCCTGGAAGGGGGAACTTCCTGGAATTTCTCGAGTTGTGGCAGGTGTTCTCGAGTTACGACGGGGACCTCAGGGACCCGCCCTGGTGGCCTCAGGAGAGGCCAGTCCCCATGCGAGTTGCTAGGGGGCCTCTCGGGATTCCTCTCCCGTCAATACCGGGGCCAAAAACCTTGTGTGGAGTCAGGGCCTGAACCGAGGATTCCTCTCAGGGGCTGACATGGATCTTTGGGTACTTCTGGAGTCTCCTCAGGGGAGTCAGGCCTCGTCTCGAGTCGGGGCATGCACGTGCACTTTCCTTCCAGGCTGTAGCAGCAATGTCACGCTTCCCGTCGCGTG
This sequence comes from Capricornis sumatraensis, assembly GCF_032405125.1. Taxonomy (NCBI): domain Eukaryota; kingdom Metazoa; phylum Chordata; class Mammalia; order Artiodactyla; family Bovidae; genus Capricornis; species Capricornis sumatraensis. The sequence goes on along the minus strand of NC_091080.1, from coordinate 4,176,073 downwards.
GATCAAAGGATCTGTGGTTTTCCCTCGAGGCTTTCCCTCGAGGCTTTCCCACAGGGCTGTCCCACGTGCCACCGTGGTGTGAGTCGATCCTCGGCGTGAAAGATGAGCCAGTGCAGGGCAAAGAGCTTCCTCTGGAATGGACTGAGACATCTGGGGGACTCTTGGAATGGTGGTACGACCATGGAGTTCCTCTCGCCTTTCCTGTTGAGAGTGCCTCCTCTTGAGATGCAACGGGAAAGCCGGGAATTCTTTCCCGTTGAAAGCAGGGAAAGGATCCCTCATCTCGAGCTACGAGGGGGAAAGGGGGCTTCTCTGGATGTGGGCGGGACGATCGTGCTTCCTCTCGAGTGGAGACGGGTATGGCGGTGAACTTCTTGTGTTGCAGCAAGGGTGTGAAAGACCCTTTCGAAGTTCCAGAGGTTAGGTGTCATTAGTCTCCAGACGCCTCATCGGAAATAGGCCTCATCTCGCCTGGAAGGGGGAACTTCCTGGAATATCTCGAGTTGCGGCAGGTGTTCTCGCGTTACGACGGGGACCTCAGTGACCCGCCCTGGTGGCCTCAGGAGAGGCCAGTCCCCATGCGAGTTGCTAGGGGGCCTCTCGGGATTCCTCTCCCGTCGATACCGGGGCCAAAAACCTTGTGTGGAGTCAGGGCCGGAACCGAGGATTCCTCTCAGGGGCTGACATGGATCTTTGGGTACTTCTGGAGTCTCCCCAGGGGAGTGAGGCCTCGTCTCGAGTCGGGGCATGCACGTGCACTTTCCTTCCAGGCTGTAGCAGCAATGTCACGCTTCCCGTGGCGTGGATCAAAAGATCTGTGGTTTTCCCTTGAGGCTTTCCCTCGAGGCTTTCCCACAGGGCTGTCCCACGTGCCACCGTGGTGTGAGTCGATCCTCGGCGTGAAAGATGAGCCAGTGCAGGGCAAAGAGCTTCCTCTGGAATGGACTGAGACATCTGGGGGACTCTTGGAATGGTGGTACGACCATGGAGTACCTCTCGCCTTTCCTGTTGAGAGTGCCTCCTCTTGAGATGCAACGGGAACGCCGGGAATTCTTTCCCGTTGAAAGCAGGGAAAGGATCCCTCATCTCGAGCTACGAGGGGGAAACGGGGCTCCTCTGGATGTGGGCGGGACCATCGTGCTTCCTCTCGAGTGGAGACGGGTATGGCGGTGAACTTCTTGAGTTGCAGCAAGGGTGTGAAAGACCCTTTCGAAGGTCCAGAGGTTAGGTGTCATTAGTCTCCAGACGCCTCATCGGAAATAGGCCTCATCTCGCCTGGAAGGGGAAACTTCCTGGATTTTCTCGAGTTGCGGCAGGTGTTCTCGAGTTACGACGGGGACCTCAGGGACCCGCCCTGGTGGCCTCAGGAGAGGCCAGTCCCCATGCGAGTTGCTAGGGGGCCTCTCGGGATTCCTCTCCCATCGATACCGGGGCCAAAAAACTTGTGTGGAGTCAGGGCCGGAACCGAGGATTCCTCTCAGGGGCTGACATGGATCTTTGGGTACTTCTGGAGTCTCCCCAGGGGAGTCAGGCCTCGTCTCGAGTCGGGGCATGCACGTTCACTTTCCTTCCAGGCTGTAGCAGCAATGTCACGCTTCCCGTGGCGTGGATCAAAGGATCTGTGGTTTTCCCTCGAGGCTTTCCCTCGAGGCTTTCCCACAGGGCTGTCCCACGTGCCACCGTGGTGTGAGTCGATCCTCGGCGTGAAAGATGAGCCAGTGCAGGGCAAAGAGGTTCCTCTGGAATGGACTGAGACATCTGGGGGACTCTTGGAATGGTGGTACGACCATGGAGTTCCTCTCGCCTTTCCTGTTGAGAGTGCCTCCGCTTGAGATGCGACGGGAACCCCGGGAATTCTTTCCCATTGAAAGCAGGGAAAGGATTCCTCATCTCGAGCTACGAGGGGGAAAGGGGGCTCCTCTGGATGTGGGCGGGACCATCGTGCTTCCTCTCGAGTGGAGACGGGTATGGCGGTGAACTTCTTGAGTTGCAGCAAGGGTGTGAAAGACCCTTTCGAAGTTCCAGAGGTTAGGTGTCATTAGTCTCCAGACGCCTCATCGGAAATAGGCCTCATCTCGCCTGGAAGGGAGAACTTCCTGGATTTTCTCGAGTTGCGGCAGGTGTTCTCGAGTTACGACGGGGACCTCAGGGACACGCCCTGGTGGCCTCAGGAGAGGCCAGTCCCCATGCGACTTGCTAGGGAGCCTCTCGGGATACCTCTCCCATCGATACCGGGGCCAAAAACCTTGTGTGGAGTTAGGGCCGGAACCGAGGATTCCTTTCAGGGGCTGATATGGATCTTTGGGTACTTCTGGAGTCTCGCCAGGGGAGACAGGCCTCATCTCGAGTGTGGGCATGCACGTGCGCTTTCCTTCCAGGCTGTAGCAGCAATGTCACGCTTCCCGTGGCGTGGATCAAAGGATCTGTGGTTTTCCCTCGAGGCTTTCCCACAGGGCTGTCCCACGTGCCACCGTGGTGTGAGTCGATCCTCGGCGTGAAAGATGAGCCAGTGCAGGGCAAAGAGCTTCCTCTGGAATGGACTGAGACATCTGGGGGACTCTTGGAATGGTGTTACGACCATGGAGTTCCTCTCGCCTTTCCTGTTGAGAGTGCCTCCTCTTGAGATGCGACGGGAACGCCGGGAATTCTTTCCCGTTGAAAGCAGGGAAAGGATCCCTCATCTCGAGCTACGAGGGGGAAACGGGGCTCCTCTGGATGTGGGCGGGACTATCGTGCTTCCTCTCGAGTGGAGACGGGTATGGCGGTGAACTTCTTGAGTTGCAGCAAGGGTGTGAAAGACCCTTTCGAAGTTCCAGAGGTTAGGTGTCATTAGTCTCCAGACGCCTCATCGGAAATAGGCCTCATCTCGCCTGGAAGGGAGAACTTCCTGGATTTTCTCGAGTTGCGGCAGGTGTTCTCGAGTTACGACGGGGACCTCAGGGACCCGCCCTGGTGGCCTCAGGAGAGGCCAGTCCCCATGCGAGTTGCTAGGGGGCCTCTCTGGATTCCTCTCCCATCGATACCGGGGCCAAAAACCTTGTGTGGAGTCAGGGCCGGAACCGAGGATTCCTCTCAGTGGCTGACATGGATCTTTGGGTACTTCTGGAGTCTCCCCAGGGGAGTCAGGCCTCGTCTCGAGTGGGGGCATGCACGTGCGCTTTCCTTCAAGGCTGTAGCAGCAATGTCATGCTTCCCGTGGCGTGAATCAAAGGATCTGTGGTTTTCCCTCGAGACTTTCCCTCGAGGCTTTCCCACAGGGCTGTCCCACGTGCCACCGTGGTGTGAGTCGATCCTCGGCATGAAAGATGAGCCAGTGCAGGGAAAGAGGTTCCTCTTGAATGGACTGAGACATCTGGGGGACTCTTGGAATGGTGGTAAGACCATGGAGTTCCTCTCGCCTTTCCTGTTGAGAGTGCCTCCTCTTGAGATGCGAAGGGAACGCCGGGAATTCTTTCCCGTTGAAAGCAGGGAAAGAATCCCTCATCTCGAGCTACGAGGGGGAAATGGGGCTCCTCTGGATGTGGGCGGGACCATCGTGCTTCCTCTCGAGTGGAGACGGGTATGGCGGTGAACTTCTTGAGTTGCAGCAAGGGTGTGAAAGACCCTTTCGAAGTTCCAGAGGTTAGGTGTCATTAGTCTCCAGACGCCTCATCGGAAATAGGCCTCATCTCGCCTGGAAGGGAGAACTTCCTGGATTTTCTCGAGTTGCGGCAGGTGTTCTCGAGTTACGACGGGGACCTCAGGGACCCGCCCTGGTGGCCTCAGGAGAGGCCAGTCCCCATGCGAGTTGCTAGGGGCCCTCTCGGGATTCCTCTCCCGTCGATACTGGGGCCAAAAACCTTGTGTGGTGTCAGGGCCGGAACCGAGGATTTCTCTCAGGGGCTGACATGGATCTTTGGGTACTTCTGGAGTCTCCCCAGGGGAGTCAGGCCTTGTCTCGAGTCGGGGCATGCACGTGCGCTTTCCTTCCAGGCTGTAGCAGCAATGTCACGCTACCCATCGCGTTGATCAAAGGATCTGTGGTTTTCCCTCGAGGCTTTCCCAGAGGGCTGTCCCACGTGCCACCGTGGTGTGAGTCGATCCTCGGCGTGAAAGATGAGCCAGTGCAGGGCAAAGAGGTTCCTCTGGAATGGACTGAGACATCTGGGGGACTCTTGGAATGGTGGTACGACCATGGAGTTCCTCTCGCCTTTCCTGTTGAGAGTGCCTCCTCTTGAGATGCGACGGGAACGCCGGGAATTTTTTCCCGTTGAAAGCAGGGAAAGGATCGCTCATCTCGAGCTAGGAGGGGGAAACGGGGCTCCTCTAGATGTGGGCGGGACCATCGTGCTTCCTCTAGAGTGGAGACGGGTATGGCGGTGAACTTCCTGAGTTGCAGCAAGGGTGTGAAAGACCCTTTCGAAGTTCCAGAGGTTAGGTGTCATTAGTCTCCAGACGCCTCATCGGAAATAGGCCTCATCTCGCCTGGAAGGGAGAACTTCCTGGATTTTCTCGAGTTGCGGCAGGTGTTCTCGAGTTACGACGGGGACCTCAGGGACCCGCCCTGGTGGCCTCAGGAGAGGCCAGTCCCCATGCGACTTGCTAGGGGGCCTCTCGGAATTCCTCTCCCTTCGATACCGGGGCAAAAACCTTGTGTGGAGTCAGGGCCGGAACCGAGGATTCCTCTCAGGGGCTGACATGGATCTTTGGGTACTTCTGGAGTCTCCCCAGGGGAGTCAGGCCTCATCTCGAGTGGAGGCATGCACGTGCGCTTTCCTTCCAGGCTGTAACAGCAATGTCACGCTTCCCGTGGCGTGGATCAAAGGATCTGTGGTTTTCCCTCGAGGCTTTCCCTCGAGGCTTTCCCACAGGGCTGTCCCACGTGCCACCGTGGTGTGAGTCGATCCTCGGCGTGAAAGATGAGCCAGTGCAGGGCAAAGAGGTTCCTCTGGAATGGACTGAGACATCTGGGGGACTCTTGGAATGGTGGTACGACCATGGAGTTCCTCTCGCCTTTCCTGTTGAGAGTGCCTCCTCTTGAGATGCGACGGGAACGCCGGGAATTCTTTCCCGTTGAAAGCAGGGAAAGGATTCCTCATCTCGAGCTACGAGGGGGATAGGGGGATCCTCTGGATGTGGGCGGGACGATCGTGCTTCCTCTCGAGTGGAGACGGGTATGGTGGTGAACTTCTTGAGTTGCAGCAAGGGTGTGAAAGACCCTTTCGAAGTTCCAGAGTTTAGGTGTCATTAGTCTCCAGACGCCTGATCGGAAATAGGCCTCATCTCGCCTGGAAGGGAGAACTTCCTGGATTTTCTCGAGTTGCGGCAGGTGTTCTCGAGTTACGACGGGGACCTCAGGGACCCGCCCTGGGGGCCTCAGGAGAGGCCAGTCCCCATGCGAGTTGCTAGGGGCCCTCTCGGGATTCCTCTCCCATCGATATCGGGGCCAAAAACCTTGTGTGGAGTTAGGGCCGAAACCGAGGATTCCTTACAGTGGCTGATATGGATCTTTGGGTACTTCTGGAGTCTCGCCAGGGGAGACAGGCCTCATCTCGAGTGGGGGCATGCACGTGCGCTTTCCTTCCAGGCTGTAGCAGCAATGTCACGCTTCCCATCGCGTGGATCAAAGGATCTGTGGTTTTCCCTCGAGGCTTTCCCACAGGGCTGTCCCACGTGCCATCGTGGTGTGAGTCGATCCTCGGCGTGAAAGATGAGCCAGTGCAGGGCAAAGAGGTTCCTCTGGAATGGACTGAGACATCTGGGGGACTCTTGAAATGGTGGTACGACCATGCAGTTCCTCTCGCCTTTCTTGTTGAGAGTGCCTCCTCTTGAGATGCGACGGGAACGCCGGGAATTCTTTCCCGTTGAAAGCAGGGAAAGGATCCCTCATCTCGAGCTACGAGGGGGAAACGGGGCTCCTCTGGATGTGGGCGGGACCATCGTGCTTCCTCTCGAGTGGAGACGAGTATGGCGGTGAACTTCTTGAGTTGCAGCAAGGGTGTGAAAGACCCTTTCGAAGTTCCAGAGGTTAGGTGTCATTAGTCTCCAGACGCCTGATCGGAAATAGGCCTCATCTCGCCTGGAAGGGAGAAATTCCTGGATTTTCTCGAGTTGCGGCAGGTGTTCTCGAGTTACGACGGGGACCACAGGGACCCGCCCTGATGGCCTCAGGAGAGGCCAGTCCCCATGTGAGTTGTTTGGGGGCCTCTCGGGATTCCTCTCCCGTCGATACCGGGGCCAAAAACCTTGTGTAGAGTCAGGGCCGGAACCGAGGATTCCTCTCAGGGGCTGACATGGATGTTTGGGTACTTCTGGAGTCTCCCCAGGGGAGTCAGGCCTCGGCTTGAGTGGGGGCATGCACGTGCGCTTTCCTTCCAGGCTGTAGCAGCAATGTCACGCTTCCCGTCGCGTGGATCAAAGGATCTGTGGTTTTCCCTCGAGGCTTTCCCTCGAGGCTTTCCCACTGGGCTGTCCCACGTGCCACCGTGGTGTGAGTCGATCCTCGGCGTGAAAGATGAGCCAGTGCAGGGCAAAGAGGTTCCTCTGGAATGGACTGAGACATCTGGGGGACTCTTGGAATGGTGGTACGACCATGGAGTTCCTCTCGCCTTTCCTGTTGAGAGTGCCTCCTCTTGAGATGCGACGGGAACGCCGGGAATTCTTTCCCGTTGAAAGCAGGGAAAGGATCGCTCATCTCGAGCTAGGAGGGGGAAACGGGGCTCCTCTGGATGTGGGCGGGACCATCGTGCTTCCTCTCGAGTGGAGACGGGTATGGCGGTGAACTTCTTGAGTTGCAGCAAGGGTGTGAAAGACCCTTTCGAAGTTCCAGAGGTTAGGTGTCATTAGTCTCCAGACGCCTCATCGGAAATAGGCCTCATCTCGCCTGGAAGGGAGAACTTCCTGGATTTTCTCGAGTTGCGGCAGGTGTTCTCGAGTTACGACGGGGACCTCAGGGACCCGCCCTGGTGGCCTCAGGAGAGGCCAGTCCCCATGCGAGTTGCTAGGGGGCCTCTCGGGATTCCTCTCCCGTCGATACCCGGGCCAAAAACCTTGTGTGGAGTCAGGGCCGGAACCGAGGATTCCTCTCACGGGCTGATATGGATCTTTGGGTACTTCTGGAGTCTCGCCAGGGGAGACAGGCCTTATCTCGAGTGGGTGCATGCACGTGTGCTTTCCTTCCAGGCTGTAGCAGCAATGTCACGCTTCCCATCGCGTGGATCAAAGGATCTGTGGTTTTCCCTCGAGGCTTTCCCTCGAGGCTTTCCCACAGGGCTGTCCCACGTGCCACCGTGGTGTGAGTCGATCCTCGGCGTGAAAGATGAGCCAGTGCAGGGCAAAGAGGTTCCTCTGGAATGGACTGAGACATCTGGGGGACTCTTGGAATGGTGGTACGACCATGGAGTTCCTCTCGCCTTTCCTGTTGAGAGTGCCTCCTCTTGAGATGCGACGGGAACGCCGGGAATTCTTTCCCGTTGAAAGCAGGGAAAGGATCGCTCATCTCGAGCTAGGAGGGGGAAACGGGGCTCCTCTGGATGTGGGCGGGACCATCGTGCTTCCTCTAGAGTGGAGACGGGTATGGCGGTGAACTTCTTGAGTTGCAGCAAGGGTGTGAAAGACCCTTTCGAAGTTCCAGAGGTTAGGTGTCATTAGTCTCCAGACGCCTCATCGGAAATAGGCCTCATCTCGCCTGGAAGGGAGAACTTCCTGGATTTTCTCGAGTTGCGGCAGGTGTTCTCGAGTTACGACGGGGACCTCAGGGACCCGCCCTGGTGGCCTCAGGAGAGGCCAGTCCCCATGCGAGTTGCTAGGGGGCCTCTCGGGATTCCTCTCCCGTCGATACCGGGGCCAAAAACCTTGTGTGGAGTCACGGCCGGAACCGAGGATTCCTCTCAGGGGCTGACATGATTCTTTGGGTACTTCTGGAGTCTCCCCATGGGAGTATGGCCTCGTCTCGAGTGGGGGCATGCACGTGCGCTTTCCTTCCAGGCTGTAGCAGCAATGTCACGCTTCCCGTGGCGTGGATCAAAGGATCTGTGGTTTTCCCTCGAGGCTTTCCCTCGAGGCTTTCCCACAGGGCTGTCCCACGTGCCACCGTGGTGTGAGTCGATCCTCGGCGTGAAAGATGAGCCAGTGCAGGGCAAAGAGGTTCCTCTGGAATGGACTGAGACATCTGGGGGACTCTTGGAATGGTGGTACGACCATGGAGTTCCCCTCGCCTTTCCTGTTGAAAGTGCCTCCTCTTGAGATGCGACGGGAACGCCGGGAATTCTTTCCCGTTGAAAGCAGGGAAAGGATCCCTCATCTCGAGCTACGAGGGGGAAACGGGGCTCCTCTGGATGTGGGCGGGACCATCGTGCTTCCTCTCGAGTGGAGACGGGTGTGGCGGTGAACTTCTTGAGTTGCACCAAGGGTGTGAAAGACCCTTTCGAAGTTCCAGAGGTTAGCTGTCATTAGTCTCCAGACGCCTCATCGGAAATAGGCCTCATCTCGCCTGGAAGGGGGAACTTCCTGGAATTTCTCGAGTTGTGGCAGGTGTTCTCGAGTTACGACGGGGACCTCAGGGACCCGCCCTGGTGGCCTCAGGAGAGGCCAGTCCCCATGCGAGTTGCTAGGGGGCCTCTCGGGATTCCTCTCCCGTCGATACCGGGGCAAAAACCTTGTGTGGAGTCAGGGCCGGAACCGAGGATTCCTCTCAGGGGCTGACATGGATCTTTGGGTACTTCTGGAGTCTCCCCAGGGGAGTCAGGCCTCGTCTCGAGTCGGGGCATGCACGTGCACTTTCCTTCCAGGCTGTAGCAGCAATGTCACGCTTCCCGTGGCGTGGATCAAAGGATCTGTGGTTTTCCCTCGAGGCTTTCCCTCGAGGCTTTCCCACAGGGCTGTCCCACGTGCCACCGTGGTGTGAGTCGATCCTCGGCGTGAAAGATGAGCCAGTGCAGGGCAAAGAGGTTCCTCTGGAATGGACTGAGACATCTGGGGGACTCTTGAAATGGTGGTACGACCATGCAGTTCCTTTCGCCTTTCTTGTTGAGAGTGCCTCCTCTTGAGATGCGACGGGAACGCCGGGAATTCTTTCCCGTTGAAAGCAGGGAAAGGATCCCTCATCTCGAGCTACGAGGGGGAAACGGGGCTCCTCTGGATGTGGGCGGGACCATCGTGCTTCCTCTCGAGTGGAGACGGGTATGGCGGTGAACTTCTTGAGTTGCAGCAAGGGTGTGAAAGACCCTTTCGAAGTTCCAGAGGTTAGGTGTCATTAGTCTCCAGACGCCTGATCGGAAATAGGCCTCATCTCGCCTGGAAGGGAGAACTTACTGGATTTTCTCGAGTTGCGGCAGGTGTTCTCGAGTTACGACGGGGACCACAGGGACCCGCCCTGATGGCCTCAGGAGAGGCCAGTCCCCATGCGAGTTGCTAGGGGGCCTCTCGGGATTCCTCTCCCGTCGATACCGGGGCCAAAAAGCTTGTGTGGAGTCAGGGCCGGAACCGAGGATTCCTCTCAGGGGCTGACATGGATGTTTGGGTACTTCTGGAGTCTCCCCAGGGGAGTCAGGCCTCGGCTCGAGTGGGGGCATGCACGTGCGCTTTCCTTCCAGGCTGTAGCAGCAATGTCACGCTTCCCGTGGCGTGGATCAAAGGATCTGTGGTTTTCCCTCGAGGCTTTCCCACTGGGCTGTCCCACGTGCCACCGTGGTGTGAGTCGATCCTCGGCGTGAAAGATGAGCCAGTGCAGGGCAAAGAGGTTCCTCTGGAATGGACTGAGACATCTGGGGGACTCTTGGAATGGTGGTAAGACCATGGAGTTCCCCTCGCCTTTCCTGTTGAGAGTGCCTCCTCTTGAGATGCGATGGGAACGCCAGGAATTCATTCCCGTTGAAAGCAGGGAAAGGATCGCTCATCTCGAGCTAGGAGGGGGAAAGGGGGCTCCTCTGGATGTGGGCGGGACGATCGTGCTTCCTCTCGAGTGGAGACGGGTATGGCGGTGAACTTCTTGAGTTGCAGCAAGGGTGTGAAAGACCCTTTCGAAGTTCCAGAGTTTAGGTGTCATTAGTCTCCAGACGCCTCATCGGAAATAGGACTCATCTCGCCTGGAAGGGAGAACTTCCTGGATTTTCTCGAGTTGCGGCAGGTGTTCTCGAGTTACGACGGGGACCTCAGGGACCCGCCCTGGTGGCCTCAGGAGAGGCCAGTCCCCAGGCGAGTTGCTAGGGGGCCTCTCGGGATTCCTCTCCCGTCGATACCGGGGCCAAAATCCTTGTGTGGAGTCAGGGCCGGAAACGAGGATTCCTCTCAGGGGCTGACATGGATCTTTGGGTACTTCTGGAGTCTCCCCAGGGGAGTCAGGCCTCGGCTCGAGTGGGGCCATGCACGTGCGCTTTCCTTCCAGGCTGTAGCAGCAATGTCACGCTTCCCATCGCGTGTATCAAAGGATCTGTGGTTTTCCCTCGAGGCTTTCCCTCGAGTCTTTCCCACAGGGCTGTCCCACGTGCCACCGTGGTGTGAGTCGATCCTCGGCGTGAAAGATGAGCCAGTGCAGGGCAAAGAGGTTCCTCTGGAATGGACTGAGACATCTGGGTGACTCTTGGAATGGTGGTACGACCATGGAGTTCCTCTCGCCTTTTCTGTTGAGAGTGCCTCCTCTTGAGAAGCGACGGGAACGCCTGGAATTCTTTCCCGTTGAAAGCAGGGAAAGGATCGCTCATCTCGAGCTACGAGGGTGAAACGGGGCTCCTCTGGATGTGGGCGGGACCATCGTGCTTCCTCTAGAGTGGAGACGGGTATGGCGGTAAACTTCTTGAGTTGCAGCAAGGGTGTGAAAGACCCTTTCGAAGTTCCAGAGTTTAGGTGTCATTAGTTTCCAGACGCCTGATCGGAAATAGGCCTCATCTCGCCTGGAAGGGAGAACTTCCTGGATTTTCTCGAGTTGCGGCAGGTGTTCTCGAGTTACGACGGGGACCTCAGGGACCCGCCCTGGTGGCCTCAGGAGAGGCCAGTCCCCATGCGAGTTGCTAGGGGGCCTCTCGGGATTACTCTCCCGTCGATACCGGGGCCAAAAACCTTGTGTGGAGTCAGGGCCGGAACCGAGGATTCCTCTCAGGGGCTGACATGGATCTTTGGGTACTTCTGGAGTCTCCCCAGGGGAGTCAGGCCTCGTCTCGTGTCGGGGCATGCACGTGCACTTTCCTTCCAGGCTGTAGCAGCAATGTCACGCTTCCCGTGGCGTGGATCAAAGGATCTGTGGTTTTCCCTCGAGGCTTTCCCTCGAGGCTTTCCCACAGGGCTGTCCCACGTGCCACCGTGGTGTGAGTAGATCCTCGGCGTGAAAGATGAGCCAGTGCAGGGCAAAGAGGTTCCTCTGAAATGGACTGAGACATCTGGGGGACTCTTGGAATGGTGGTACGACCATGGAGTTCCTCTCGCTTTTCCTGTTGAGAGTGCCGCCGCTTGAGAGGCGACGGGAACGCCGGGAATTCTTTCCAATTGAAAGCAGGGAAAGGATTCCTCATCTCGAGCTACGAGGGGGAAAGGGGGCTCCTCTGGATGTGGGCGGGACGATCGTGCTTCCTCTCGAGTGGAGACGGGTATGGCGGTGAACTTCTTGAGTTGCAGCAAGGGTGTGAAAGACCCTTTCGAAGTTCCAGAGGTTAGGTGTCATTAGTCTCCAGACGCCTCATCGGAAATAGGCCTCATCTCGCCTGGAAGGGAGAACTTCCTGGATTTTCTCGAGTTGCGGCAGGTGTTCTTGAGTTACGACGGGGACCTCAGGGACCCGCCCTGGTGGCCTCAGGAGAGGCCAGTCCCCATGCGAGTTTCTAGGGGGCCTTTCGGGATTCCTCTCCCGTCGATACCCGGGCCAAAAACCTTGTGTGGAGTCAGGGCCGGAAACGAGGATTCCTCTCACGGGCTGATATGGATCTTTGGGTACTTCTTGAGTCTCGCCAGGGGAGACAGGCCTTATATCGAGTGGGTGCATGCACGTGCGCTTTCCTTCCAGGCTGTAGCAGCAATGTCACGCTTCCCATCGCCTGGATCAAAGGATCTGTGGTTTTCCCTCGAGGCTTTCCCTCGAGTCTTTCCCACAGGGCTGTCCCACGTGCCACCGTGGTGTGAGTCGATCCTCGGCGTGAAAGATGAGCCAGTGCAGGGCAAAGAGGTTCCTCTGAAATGGACTGAGACATCTGGGGGACTCTTGGAATGGTGGTACGACCATGGAGTTCCTCTCGCCTTTCCTGTTGAGAGTGCCTCCTCTTGAGATGCGACGGGAACGCCGGGAATTCTTTCCCGTTGAAAGCAGGGAAAGGATCGCTCATCTCGAGCTAGGAGGGGGAAACGGGGCTCCTCTGGATGTGGGCGGGACCATCGTGCTTCCTCTAGAGTGGAGACGGGTATGGCGGTGAACTTCTTGAGTTGCAGCAAGGGTGTGAAAGACCCTTTCGAAGTTCCAGAGGTTAGGTGTCATTAGTCTCCAGACGCCTGATCGGAAATAGGCCTCATCTCGCCTGGAAGGGAGAACTTCCTGGATTTTCTCGAGTTGCGGCAGGTGTTCTCGAGTTACGACGGGGACCTCAGGGACCCGCCCTGGTGGCCTCAGGAGAGGCCAGTCCCCATGCGAGTTGCTAGGGGGCCTCTAGGGATTCCTCTCCCGTCGATACCGGGGCCAAAAACCTTGTGTGGAGTCACGGCCGGAACCGAGGATTCCTCTCAGGGGCTGACATGGATCTTTGGGTACTTCTGGAGTCTCCCCAGGGGAGTCAGGCCTCGTCTCGAGTCGGGGCATGCACGTGCACTTTCCTTCCAGGCTGTAGCAGCAATGTCACGCTTCCCGTGGCGTGGATCAAAGGATCTGTGGTTTTCCCTCGAGGCTTTCCCTCGAGGCTTTCCCACAGGGCTGTCCCACGTGCCACCATGGTGTGAATCGATCCTCGGCGTGAAAGATGAGCCAGTGCAGGGCAAAGAGGTTCCTCTGGAATGGACTGAGACATCTGGGGGACTCTTGGAATGGTGGTACGACCATGGAGTTCCTCTCGCCTTTCCTGTTGAGAGTGCCTCCTCTTTAGATGCGACGGGAACGCCGGGAATTCTTTCCCGTTGAAAGCAGGGAAAGGATCGCTCATCTCGAGCTAGGAGGGGGAAACGGGGCTCCTCTGGATGTGGGCGGGACCATCGTGCTTCCTCTAGAGTGGAGACGGGTATGGCGGTGAACTTCTTGAGTTGCAGCAAGGGTGTGAAAGACCCTTTCGAAGTTCCAGAGTTTAGGTGTCATTAGTCTCCAGACGCCTGATCGGAAATAGGCCTCATCTCGCCTGGAAGGGAGAACTTCCTGGATTTTCTCGAGTTGCGGCAGGTGTTCTCGAGTTACGACGGGGACCTCAAGGACCCGCCCTGGTGGCCTCAGGAGAGGCCAGTCCCCATGCGAGTTGCTAAGGGCCCTCTCGGGATTCCTCTCCCGTCGATACTGGGGCCAAAAACCTTGTGTGGAGTTAGGGCCGGAACCGAGGATTCCTTTCAGTGGTTGACATGGATCTTTGGGTACTTCTGGAGTCTCCCCAGGGGAGTCAGGCCTCCTCTCGAGTGGGGGCATGCACGTGCGCTTTCCTTCCAGGCTGTAGCAGCAATGTCACGCTTCCCATCGCGTGGATCAAAGTATCTGTGGTTTTCCCTCGAGGCTTTCCCTCGAGGCTTTCCCACAGGGCTGTCCCACGTGCCACCGTGGTGTGAGTCGATCCTCGGCGTGAAAGATGAGCCAGTGCAGGGCAAAGAGGTTCCTCTGGAATGGACTGAGACATCTGGGGGACTCTTGGAATGGTGGTACGACCATGGAGTTCCTCTCGCCTTTTCTGTTGAGAGTGCCTCCTCTTGAGAAGCGACGGGAACGCCGGGAATTCTTTCCCGTTGAAAGCAGGGAAAGGATCGCTCATCTCGAGCTACGAGGGGGAAACGGGGCTCCTCTGGATGTGGGCGGGACCATCGTGCTTCCTCTAGAGTGGAGACGGGTATGGCGGTGAACTTCTTGAGTTGCAGCAAGGGTGTGAAAGACCCTTTCGAAGTTCCAGAGTTTAGGTGTCATTAGTCTCCAGACGCCTGATCGGAAATAGGCCTCATCTCGCCTGGAAGGGAGAACTTCCTGGATTTTCTCGAGTTGCGGCAGGTGTTCTCGAGTTACGACGGGGACCTCAGGAACCCGCCCTGGTGGCCTCAGGAGAGGCCAGTCCCCATGCGAGTTGCTAGGGGGCCTCTCGGGATTCCTCTCCCGTCGATACCGGGGCCAAAAACCTTGTGTGGAGTCAGGGCCGGAACCGAGGATTCCTCTCAGGGGCTGACATGGATCTTTGGGTACTTCTGGAGTCTCCCCAGGGGAGTCAGGCCTCGTCTCGTGTCGGGGCATGCACGTGCACTTTCCTTCCAGGCTGTAGCAGCAATGTCACGCTTCCCGTGGCGTGGATCAAAGGATCTGTAGTTTTCCCTCGAGGCTTTCCCTCGAGGCTTTCCCACAGGGCTGTCCCACGTGCCACCGTGGTGTGAGTCGATCCTCGGCGTGAAAGATGAGCCAGTGCAGGGCAAAGAGGTTCCTCTGGAATGGACTGAGACATCTGGGGGACTCTTGGAATGGTGGTACGACCATGGAGTTCCTCTCGCCTTTCCTGTTGAGAGTGCCTCCGCTTGAGATGCGACGGGAACGCCGGGAACTCTTTCCCATTGAAAGCAGGGAAAGGATTCCTCATCTCGAGCTATGAGGGGGAAAGGGGGCTCCTCTGGATGTGGGCGGGACGATCGTGCTTACTCTCGAGTGGAGACGGGTATGGCGGTGAACTTCTTGAGCTGCAGCAAGGGTGTGAAAGACCCTTTCGAAGTTCCAGAGGTTAGGTGTCATTAGTCTCCAGACGCCTCATCGGAAATAGGCCTCATCTCGCCTGGAAGGGGGAACTTCCTGGAATTTCTCGAGTTGCGGCAGGTGTTCTCGAGTTACGACGGGGACCTCAGGGACCCGCCCTGGTGGCCTCAGAAGAGGCCAGTCCCCATGCGAGTTGCTAGGGGGCCTCTCGGTATTCCTCTCCCATCGATACCGGGGCGAAAAACCTTGTGTGGAGTTAGGGCCGGAACCGAGGATTCCTTTCAGTGGCTGATATGGATCTTTGGGTACTTCTGGAGTCTCGCCAGGGGAGACAGGCCTCATCTCGAGTGGGGGCATGCACGTGCGCTTTCCTTCCAGGCTGTAGCAGCAATGTCACGCTTCCCATCGCGTGGATCAAAGGATCTGTGGTTTTCCCTCGAGGCTTTCCCACAGGGCTGTCCCACGTGCCACCGTGGTGTGAGTCGATCCTCGGCGTGAAAGATGAGCCAGTGCAGGGCAAAGAGGTTCCTCTGGAATGGACTGAGACATCTGGGGGACTCTTGAAATGGTGGTACGACCATGCAGTTCCTCTCGCCTTTCCTGTTGAGAGTGCCTCCTCTTGAGATGCGACGGGAACGCCGGGAATTCTTTCCCGTTGAAAGCAGGGAAAGGATCCCTCATCTCGAGCTACGAGGGGGAAACGGGGCTCCTCTGGATGTGGGCGGGACCATCGTGCTTCCTCTCGAGTGGAGACGGGTATGGCGGTGAACTTCTTGATTTGCAGCAAGGGTGTGAAAGACCCTTTCGAAGTTCCAGAGGTTAGGTGTCATTAGTCTCCAGACGCCTGATCGGAAATAGGCCTCATCTCGCCTGGAAGGGAGAAATTCCTGGATTTTCTCGAGTTGCGGCAGGTGTTCTCGAGTTACAACGGGGTCCACAGGGACCCGCCCTGATGGCCTCAAGAGAGGCCAGTCCCCATGCGAGTTGCTAGGGGGCCTCTCGGGATTCCTCTCCCGTCGATACCGGGGCCAAAAACCTTGTGTGGAGTCAGGGCCGGAACCGAGGATTCCTCTCAGGGGCTGACATGGATGTTTGGGTACTTCTGGAGTCTCCCCAGGGGAGTCAGGCCTCGGCTGGAGTGGGGGCATGCACGTGCGCCTTCCTTCCAGGCTGTAGCAGCAATGTCACGCTTCCCGTGGCTTGGATGAAAGGATCTGTGGTTTTCCCTCGAGGCTTTTCCTCGAGGCTTTCCCACTGGGCTGTCCCACGTGCCACCGTGGTGTGAGTCGATCCTCGGCGTGAAAGATGAGCCAGTGCAGGGCAAAGAGGTTCCTCTGGAATGGACTGAGACATCTGGGGGACTCTTGGAATGGTGGTAAGACCATGGAGTTCCTCTCGCCTTTCCTGTTGAGAGTGCCTCCTCTTGAGATGCGACGGGAACGCCGGGAATTCTTTCCCGTTGAAAGCAGGGAAAGGATCGCTCATCTCGAGCTAGGAGAGGGAAAGGGGGCTCCTCTGGATGTGGGCGGGACCATCGTGCTTCCTCTAGAGTGGAGACGGGTATGGCGTTGAACTTCTTGAGTTGCAGCAAGGGTGTGAAAGACCCTTTCGAAGTTCCAGAGGTTAGGTGTCATTAGTCTCCAGACGCCTCATCGGAAATAGGCCTCATCTCGCCTGGAAGGGAGAACATCCTGGATTTTCTCGAGTTGCGGCAGGTGTTCTCGAGTTACGACGGGGACCTCAGGGAACCGCCCTGGTGGCCTCTGGAGAGGCCAGTCCCCAGGCGAGTTGCTAGGGGGCCTCTCGGGATTCCTCTCCCGTCGATACCCGGGCCAAAAACCTTGTGTGCAGTCAGGGCCGGAACCGAGGATTCCTCTCACGGGCTGATATGGATCTTTGGGTACTTCTGGAGTCTCGCCAGGGGAGACAGGCCTCATCTCGAGTGGGGGCATGCACGTGCGCTTTCCTTCCAGGCTGTAGCAGCAATGTCACGCTTCCCGTCGCGTGGATCAAAGGATCTGTGGTTTTCCCTCGAGGCTTTCCCTCGAGGCTTTCCCACAGGGCTGTCCCACGTGCCACCGTGGTGTGAGTCGATCCTCGGCGTGAAAGATGAGCCAGTGCAGGGCAAAGAGCTTCCTCTGGAATGGACTGAGACATCTGGGGGACTCTTGGAATGGTGGTACGACCATGGAGTTCCTCTCGCCTTTCCTGTTGAGAGTGCCTCCTCTTGAGATGCGACGGGAACGCCGGGAATTCTTTCCCGTTGAAAGCAGGGAAAGGATCGCTCATCTCGAGCTAGGAGGGGGAAACGGGGCTCCTCTGGATGTGGGCGGGACCATCGTGCTTCCTCTCGAGTGGAGACGGGTGTGGCGGTGAACTTCTTGAGTTGCAGCAAGGGTGTGAAAGACCCTTTCGAAGTTCCAGAGTTTAGGTGTCATTAGTCTCCAGACGCCTCATCGGAAATAGGCCTCATCTCGCCTGGAAGGGAGAACTTCCTGGATTTTCTCGAGTTGCGGCAGGTGTTCTCGAGTTACGACGGGGACCTCAGGGACCCGCCCTGTTGGCCTCAGGAGAGGCCAGTCCCCATGCGAGTTGCTAGGGGCCCTCTCGGGATTCCTCTCCCGTCGATACTGGGGCCAAAAACCTTGTGTGGTGTCAAGGCCGGAACCGAGGATTTCTCTCAGGGGCTGACATGGATCTTTGGGTACTTCTGGAGTCTCCCCAGGGGAGTCAGGCCTTGTCTCGAGTCGGGGCATGCACGTGCGCTTTCCTTCCAGGCTGTAGCAGCAATGTCACGCTTCCCGTCGCGTAGATCAAAGGATCTGTGGTTTTCCCTCGAGGCTTTCCCTCGAGGCTTTCCCACAGGGCTGTCCCACGTGCCACCGTGGTGTGAGTCGATCCTCGGCGTGAAAGATGAGCCAGTGTAGGGCAAAGAGGTTCCTCTGGAATGGACTGAGACATCTGGGGGACTCTTGGAATGGTGGTACGACCATGGAGTTCCTCTCGCCTTTCCTGTTGAGAGTGTCTCCTCTTGAGATGCGACGGGAACGCCGGGAATTCTTTCCCGTTGAAAGCAGGGAAAGGATCCCTCATCTCGAGCTACGAGGGGAAACGGGGCTCCTCTGGATGTGGGCGGGACTATCGTGCTTCCTCTCGAGTGAAGACGGGTATGGCGGTGAACTTCTTGAGTTGCAGCAAGGGTGTGAAAGACCCTTTCGAAGTTCCAGAGGTTAGGTGTCATTAGTCTCCAGACGCCTCATCGGAAATAGGCCTCATCTCGCCTGGAAGGGAGAACTTCCTGGATTTTCTCGAGTTGCGGCAGGTGTTCTCGAGTTACGACGGGGACCTCAGGGACCCGCCCTGGTGGCCTCAGAAGAGGCCAGTCCCCATGCGAGTTGCTAGGGGGCCTCTCGGTATTCCTCTCCCATCGATACCGGGGCCAAAAACCTTGTGTGGAGTTAGGGCCGGAAACGAGGATTCCTTTCAGTGGCTGATATGGATCTTTGGGTACTTCTGGAGTCTCGCCAGGGGAGACAGGCCTCATCTCGAGTGGGGGCATGCACGTGCGCTTTCCTTCCAGGCTGTAGCAGCAATGTCACGCTTCCCATCGCGTGGATCAAAGGATATGTGGTTTTCCCTCGAGGCTTTCCCACAGGGCTGTCCCACGTGCCACCGTTGTGTGAGTCGATCCTCGGCGTGAATGATGAGCCAGTGCAGGGCAAAGAGGTTCCTCTGGAATGGACTGAGACATCTGGGGGACTCTTGAAATGGTGGTACGACCATGCAGTTCCTCTCGCCTTTCTTGTTGAGAGTGCCTCCTCTTGAGATGCGACGGGAACGCCGGGAATTCTTTCCCGTTGAAAGCAGGGAAAGGATCCCTCATCTCGAGCTACGAGGGGGAAACCGGGCTCCTCTGGATGTGGGCGGGACCATCGTGCTTCCTCTCGAGTGGAGACGGGTATGGCGGTGAACTTCTTGAGTTGCAGCAAGTGTGTGAAAGACCCTTTCGAAGTTCCAGAGGTTAGGTGTCATTAGTCTCCAGACGCCTGATCGGAAATAGGCCTCATCTCGCCTGGAAGGGAGAAATTCCTGGATTTTCTCGAGTTGCGGCAGGTGTTCTCGAGTTACGACGGGGACCACAGGGACCCGCCCTGATGGCCTCAGGAGAGGCCAGTCCCCATGCGAGTTGCTAGGGGGCCTCTCGGGATTCCTCTCCCGTCGATACCGGGGCCAAAAACCTTGTGTGGAGTCAGGGCCGGAACCGAGGATTCCTCTCAGGGGCTGACATGGATGTTTGGGTACTTCTGGAGTCTCCCCAGGGGAGTCAGGCCTCGGCTCGAGTGGGGGCATGCACGTGCGCTTTCCTTCCAGGCTGTAGCAGCAATGTCACGCTTCCCGTGGCGTGGATCAAAGGATCTGTGGTTTTCCCTCGAGGCTTTCCCTCGAGGCTTTCCCACTGGGCTGTCCCACGTGCCACCGTGGTGTGAGTCGATCCTCGGCGTGAAAGATGAGCCAGTGCAGGGCAAAGAGGTTCCTCTGGAATGGACTGAGACATCTGGGGGACTCTTGGAATGGTGGTAAGACCATGGAGTTCCTCTCGCCTTTCCTGTTGAGAGTGCCTCCTCTTGAGATGCGACGGGAACGCCGGGAATACTTTCCCGTTGAAAGCAGGGAAAGGATCGCTCATCTCGAGCTAGGAGGGAGAAAGGGGGCTCCTCTGGATGTGGGCGGGACGATCGTGCTTCCTCTCGAGTGGAGACGGGTATGGCGGTGAACTTCTTGAGTTGCAGCAAGGGTGTGAAAGACCCTTTCGAAGTTCCAGAGTTTAGGTGTCATTAGTCTCCAGACGCCTCATCGGAAATAGGACTCATCTCGCCTGGAAGAGAGAACTTCCTGGATTTTCTCGAGTTGCGGCAGGTGTTCTCGAGTTACGACGGGGACATCAGGGACCCGCCCTGGTGGCCTCAGAAGAGGCCAGTCCCCATGCGAGTTGCTAGGGGGACTCTCGGGATCCCTCTCCCGTCGATACCCGGGCCAAAAACCTTGTGTGGAGTCAGGGCCGGAACCGAGGATTCCTCTCACGGGATGATATGGATCTTTGGGTACTTCTGGAGTCTCGCCAGGGGAGACAGGCCTTATCTCGACTGGGTGCATGCACGTGCGCTTTCCTTCCAGGCTGTAGCAGTAATGTCACGCTTCCCATCGCGTGGATCAAAGGATCTGTGGTTTTCCCTCGAGGCTTTCCCTCGAGGCTTTCCCACAGGGCTGTCCCACGTGCCACCGTGGTGTGAGTCGATCCTCGGCGTGAAAGATGAGCCAGTGCAGGGCAAAGAGGTTCCTCTGAAATGGACTGAGACATCTGGGGGACTCTTGGAATGGTGGTACGACCATGGAGTTCCTCTCGCCTTTCCTGTTGAGAGTGCCTCCTCTTGAGATGCGACGGGAACGCCGGGAATTCTTTCCCGTTGAAAACAGGGAAAGGATCGCTCATCTCGAGCTAGGAGGGGGAAACGGGGCTCCTCTGGATGTGGGCGGGACCATCGTGCTTCCTCTAGAGTGGAGACAGGTATGGCGGTGAACTTCTTGAGTTGCAGCAAGGGTGTGAAAGACCCTTTCGAAGTTCCAGAGGTTAGGTGTCATTAGTCTCCAGACGCCTCATCGGAAATAGGCCTCATCTCGCCTGGAAGGGAGAACTTCCTGGATTTTCTCGAGTTGCGGCAGGTGTTCTCGAGTTACGACGGGGACCTCAGGGACCCGCCCTGGTGGCCTCAGGAGAGGCCAGTCCGCATGCGAGTTGCTAGGGGGCCTCTCGGGATTCCTCTCCCGTCGATACCGGGGCCAAAAACCTTGTGTGGAGTCAGGGCCGGAACCGAGGATTCCTCTCAGGGGCTGACATGGATGTTTGGGTACTTCTGGAGTCTCCCCAGGGGAGTCAGGCCTCGGCTCGAGTGGGGGCATGCACGTGCGCTTTCCTTCCAGGCTGTAGCAGCAATGTCACGCTTCCCGTGGTGTGGATTAAAGGATCTGTGGTTTTCCCTCGAGGCTTTCCCTCGAGGCTTTCCCACAGGGCTGTCCCACGTGCCACCGTGGTGTGAGTCGATCCTCGGCGTGAAAGATGAGCCAGTGCAGGGCAAAGAGGTTCCTCTGGAATGGACTGAGACATCTCGGGGACTCTTGGAATGGTGGTACGACCATGGAGTTCCTCTCGCCTTTCCTGTTGAGAGTGCCTCCTCTTGAGATGTGACGGGAACGCCGGGAATTCTTTGCGTTGAAAGCAGGGAAAGGATCCCTCATCTCGAGCTACGAGGGGGAAACGGGGCTCCTCTCGATGTGGGCGTGACCATCGTGCTTCCTCTCGAGTGGAGACGGGTATGGCGGTGAACTTCTTGAGTTGCAGCAAGGGTGTGAAAGACCCTTTCGAAGTTCCAGAGGTTAGGTGTCATTTGTCTCCAGACGCCTCATCGGAAATAGGCTTCATCTCGCCTGGAAGGGAGAACTTCCTGGATTTTCTCGAGTTGCGGCAGGTGTTCTCGAGGTACGACGGGGACCTCAGGGACCCGCCCTGGTCGCCTCAGGGGAGGCCAGTACCCATGCGAATTGCTAGGGGGCCTCTCGGGATTAATCTCCCGTCGATACCGGGGCCAAAAACCTTGTGTGCAGTCAGGGCCGGAACCGAGGATTCCTCTCAGGGGCTGACATGGATGTTTGGGTACTTCTGGAGTCTCCCCAGGGGAGTCAGGCCTCGTCTCGAGTGGGGGCATGCACGTGCGATTTCCTTCCAGGCTGTAGCAGCAATGTCACGCATCCCGTCGAGTGGAGTAATGGATCTGTGGTTTTCCATCGAGGCTTTCCCACAGGGCTGTCCCACGTGCCACCGTGGTGTGAGTCGATCCTCGGCGTGAAAGATGAGCCAGTGCAGGGCAAAGAGGTTCCTCTGGAATGGACTGAGACATCTGGGGGACTCTTGGAATGGTGGTACGACCATGGAGTTCCGCTCGCCTTTCCTGTTGAGAGTGCCTCCTCTTGAGATGCGACGGGAACGCCGGGAATTCTTTCCCGTTGAAAGCAGGGAAAGGATCCCTCATCTCGAGCTCCGAGGGGGAAACGGGGCTCCTCTGGATGTGGGCGGGACCATCGTGCTTCCTCTCGAGTGGAGACGGGTATGGCGGTGAACTTCTTGAGTTGCAGCAAGGGTGTGAAAGACCCTTTCGAAGTTCCAGAGGTTAGGTGTCAGTAGTCTCCAGACGCCTCATCGGAAATAGGCCTCATCTCGCCTGGAAGGGAGAACTTCCTGGATTTTCTCGAGTTGCGGCAGGTGTTCTCGAGTTACGACGGGGACCTCAGGGACCCGCCCTGGTGGCCTCAGGAGAGGCCAGTCCCCATGCGAGTTGCTGGGAGGCCTCTCGGGATTCCTCTCCCGTCGATACCGGGGCCAAAAACCTTGTGTGGAGTCAGGGCCGGAACCGAGAATTGCTCTCAAGGGCTGACATGGATCTTTGGGTACTTCTGGAGTCTCCCCAGGGGAGTCAGGCCTCGTCTCGAGTGGGGGCATGCACGTGTGATTTCCTTCCTTGCTGTAGCAGCAATGTCACGCTTCCCGTCACGTGGATCAAAGGATCTGTGGTTTTCCCTCGAGGCTTTCCCTCGAGGCTTTCCCACAGGGCTGCCCCACGTGCCACCGTGGTGTGAGTCGATCCTCGGCGTGAAAGATGAGCCAGTGCAGGGCAAAGAGTTTCCTCTGGAATGGACTGAGACACCTGGGGGACTCTTGGAATGGTCGTACGACCATGGAGTTTCTCTCGCCTTTCCTGTTGAGAGTGCCTCCTCTTGAGATGCGACGGGAACGCCGGGAATTCTTTCCCGTTGAAAGCAGGGAAAGGATCCCTCATCTCGAGCTACGAGGGGGAAACGGGGCTCCTCTGGATGTGGGCGGGACCATCGTGCATCCTCTCGAGTGGAGACGGGTATGGCGGTGAACTTCTTGAGTTTCAGCAAGGGTGTGAAAGACCCTTTCGAAGTTCCAGAGGTTAGGTGTCATTAGTCTCCAGACGCCTCATCGGAAATAGGCCTCATCTCGCCTGGAAGGGAGAACTTCCTGGATTTTCTGGAGTTGCGGCAGGTGTTCTCGAGTTACGACGGGGACCTCAGGGACCCGCCCTGGTGGCCTCAGGAGAGGCCAGTCCCCATGCGAGTTGCTAGGGGGCCTCTCGGAATTACTCTCCCGTCGATACCGGGGCCAAAAACCTTGTGTAGAGTCAGGGCCGGAACCGAGGATTCCTCTCAGGGGCTGACATGGATCTTTGGGTACTTCTGGAGTCTCCCCAGGGGAGTCAGGCCTCGTCTCGAGTGGGGGCATGCACGTGCGCTTTCCTTCCAGACTGTAGCAGCAATGTCACGCTTCCCGTTGCGTGGATCAAAGGATCTGTGATTTTCCATCGAGGCTTTCCCACAGGGCTGTCCCACGTGCCACCGTGGTGTGAGTCGATCCTCGGCGTGAAAGATGAGCCAGTGCAGGGCAAAGAGGTTCCTTTGGAATGGACTGAGACATCTGGGGGACTCTTGGAATGGTGGTACGACCATGGAGTTCCTCTCGCCTTTCCTGTTGAGAGTGCCACCTCTTGAGATGCGTCAGGAACGCCGGGAATTCTTTGCTTTGAAAGCAGTGAAAGGATCCCTCATCTCGAGCTACGAGGGGGAAACGGGGCTCCTCTGGATGTGGGCGGGACCATCGTGCTTCCTCTCGAGTGGAGACGGGTATGGCGGTGAACTTCTTGAGTTGCAGCAAGGGTGTGAAAGACCCTTTCGAAGTTCCAGAGGTTAGGTGTCATTCGTCTCCAGACGCATCATCGGAAATAGGCCTCATCTCGCCTAGAAGGGAGAACTTCCTGGATATTCTCGAGTTGTGGCAGGTGTTCTCGAGTTATGACGGGGACCTCAGGGACCCGCCCTGGTGTCCTCAGTAAAGGCCAGTCCCCATGCGAGTTGCTAGGGGGCCTCTCGGGATTCCTCTCCCGTCGATACCGGGGCCAAAAACCTTGTCTGGAGTCAGGGCCGGAACCGAGGATTCCTCTCAGGGGCTGACATGGATCTTTGGGTATTTCTGGAGTCTCCCCAGGGGAGTCAGGCCTCGTCTCGAGTGGGGGCATGCACGGGTGCTTTCCTTCCAGGCTGTTGCAGCAATGTCACGCTTCCCGTGGCGTGGATCAAAGGATCTGTGGTTTTCCCTCGAGGCTTTCCCACAGGGCTGTCCCACGTGCCACTGTGGTGTGAGTCGACTTCTCCGTGAAAGATGAGCCAGTGCAGGGCAAAGAGGTTCCTCTGGAATGGAATGAGACATCTGGGGGACTCTTGGAATGGTGGTACGGCCATGGAGTTCCTCTCGCCTTTCCTGTTGAGAGTGCCTCCTCTTGAGATGCGACGGGAACGCAGGAATTCTTTCCCGTTGAAAGCAGGGAAAGGATCCCTCATCTCGATCTCCGAGGGGGAAACGGGGCTCCTCTGGATGGGGGCGGGACCATCGTTCTTCCTCTCGAGTGGAGACGGGTATGGCGGTGAACTTCTTGAGTTGCAGCAAGGGTGTGAAAGACCCTTTCGAAGTTCCAGAGGTTAGGTGTCATTAGTCTCCAGACGCCTCATCGGAAATAGGCCTCATCTCGCTGGAAGGGAGAACTTCCTGGATTTTCTCGAGTTGCGGCAGGTGTTCTCGAGTTACGACGGGGACCTCAGGGACCCGCCCTGGTGGCCTCAGGAGAGGCCAGTCCCCATGCGAATTGC
Organism: Capricornis sumatraensis; assembly: GCF_032405125.1. NCBI lineage: Eukaryota > Metazoa > Chordata > Mammalia > Artiodactyla > Bovidae > Capricornis > Capricornis sumatraensis. The sequence continues at coordinate 4,151,490 of NC_091080.1, read as the reverse complement.
TAGGGGGCCTCTCGAGATTCCTCTCCCGTCGATACCGGGGCCAAAAACCTTGTGTGGAGTCAGGGCCAGAACCGACGATTCCTCTCAGGGGCTGACATGGATCTTTGGGTACTTCTGGAGTCTCCCCAGGGGAGTCAGGCCTCGTCTCGAGTGGGGGCATGCACGTGCGCTTTCCTTCCAGGCTGTAGCAGCAATGTCACGCTTCCCGTCGCGTGGATCAAAGGATCTGTGGTTTTCCCTCGAGGCTTTCCCTCGAGGCTTTCCCACAGGGCTGTCCCACGTGCCACCGTGGTGTGAGTCGATCCTCGGCGTGAAGGATGAACCAGTGCAGGGCAAAGAGGTTCCTCTGGAATGGACTGAGACATCTGGGGGACTCTTTGTATGGTGGTACGACCATGGAGTTCCGCTCGCCTTTCCTGTTGAGAGTGCCTCCTCTTGAGATGCGTCAGGAACGCCGGGAATTCTTTGCTTTGAAAGCAGTGAAAGGATCCCTCATCTCGAGCTACGAGGGGGAAACGGGGCTCCTCTGGATGTGGGCGGGACCATCGTGCTTCCTCTCGAGTGGAGACGGGTATGGCGGTGAACTTCTTGAGTTGCAGCAAGGGTGTGAAAGACCCTTTCGAAGTTCCAGAGTTTAGGTGTCATTAGTCTCCAGACGCCTCATCGGAAATAGGCCTCATCTCGCCTGGAAGGGAGAAATTCCTGGATTTTCTCGAGTTGCGGCAGGTGTTCTCGAGTTACGACGGGAACCACAGGGACCCGCCCTGATGGCCTCAGGAGAGGCCAGTCCCCATGCGAGTTGCTAGGGGGCCTCTCGGGATTCCTCTCCCGTCGATACCGGGGCCAAAAACCTTGTGTGGAGTCAGGGCCGGAACCGAGGATTCCTCTCAGGGGCTGACATGGATGTTTGGGTACTTCTGGAGTCTCCCCAGGGGAGTCAGGCCTCGGCTCGAGTGGGGGCATGCACGTGCGCTTTCCTTCCAGGCTGTAGCAGCAATGTCACGCTTCCCGTGGTGTGGATCAAAGGATCTGTGGTTTTCCCTCGAGGCTTTCCCTCGAGGCTTTCCCACAGGGCTGTCCCACGTGCCACCGTGGTGTGAGTCGATCCTCGGCGTGAAAGATGAGCCAGTGCAGGGCAAAGAGGTTCCTCTGGAATGGACTGAGACATCTCGGGGACTCTTGGCATGGTGGTACGACCATGGAGTTCCTCAAGCCTTTCCTGTTGAGAGTGCCTCCTCTTGAGATGCGACGAGAATGCCGGGAATTCTTTCCCGTTAAATGCAGGGAAAGGATCCCTCATCTCGAGCTACGAGGGGGAAACGGGGCGCTTCTGGATGTGGGCGGGACCGTCGTGCTTCCTCTCGAGTGGAGATGGGTATGGCGGTGAACTTCTTGAGTTGCAGCAAGGGTGTGAAAGACCCTTTCGAAGTTCCAGAGGTTAGGTGTCATTAGTCTCCAGACGCCTCATCGGAAATAGGCCTCATCTCGCCTGGAAGGGAGAACTTCCTGGATTTTTTTGAGTTGCGGCAGGTGTTCTCGATTACGACGGGGACCTCAGGGACCCGCCCTGATGGCCTCAGGAGAGGCCAGGTCCATGCGAGTTGCTAGGTGGCCTCTCGGGATTCCTCTCCTGTCGATACCGGGGCCAAAAACCTTGTGTGGAGTCAGGGCCGGAACCGAGGATTCCTCTCAGGGGTGACATGGATCTTTGGGTACTTCTGGAGTCTCCCCAGGGGAGTCAGGCCTCGTCTCGAGCGGGGGCATGCACGTGCGCTTTCCTTCCAGGCTGTAGCAGCAATGTCACGCTTCCCGTCGCGTGGATCAAAGGATCTGTGGTTTTCCCTCGAGGCTTTCCCTCGAGGCTTTCCCACAGGGCTGTCCCACGTGCCACCGTGGTGTGAGTCGATCCTCGGCGTGAAAGATGAGCCAGTGCAGGGCAAAGAGGTTCCTCTGGAATGGACTGAGACATCTGGGGGACTCTTGGAATGGTGGTACGACCATGGAGTTCCTCTCGCCTTTCCTGTTGAGAGTGCCTCCTCTTGAGATGCGACATGAATGCCGGGAATTCTTTCCCGTTGAAAGCAGGGAAAGGATACCTCATCTCGAGCTACGAGGGGGAAACGGGGCTCCTCTGGATGTGGGCGGGACCATCGTGCTTCCTCTCGAGTGGAGACGGGTATGGCGGTGAACTTCTTGAGTTGCAGCAAGGGTGTGAAAGACCCTTTCGAAGTTCCAGAGGTTAGGTGTCATTAGTCTCCAGACGCCTCATCGGAAATAGGCCTCATCTCGCCTGGAAGGGAGAACTTCCTGGATTTTCTCGAGTTGCGGCAGGTGTTCTCGAGTTACGACGGGGACCTCAGGGACCCGCCCTGGTGGCCTCAGGAGAGGCCAGTCCCCATGCGAGTTGCTAGGGGGCCTCTCGGGATTCCTCTCCCGTCGATACCGGGGCCAAAAACCTTGTGTGGAGTCAGGGCCGGAACCGAGGATTCCTCTCAGGGGCTGACATGGATCTTTGGGTACTTCTGGAGTCTCCCCAGGGGAGTCAGGCCTCGTCTCGAGTGGGGGCATGCACGTGCGCTTTCCTTCCAGGCTGTAGCAGCAATGTCACGCTTCCCGTCGCGTGGATCAAAGGTTTTGTGGTTTTCCCTCGAGGCTTTCCCTCGAGGATTTCCCACAGGGCTGTCCCACGTGCCACCGTGGTGTGAGTCGATCCTCGGCGTGAAAGATGAGCCAGTGCAGGGCAAAGAGGTTCCTCTGGAATGGACTGAGACATCTGGGGGACTCTTGGAATGGTGGTACGACCATGGAGTTCCTCTCGGCTTTTCTGTTGAGAGTGCCTCCTCTTGAGATGCGACGGGAACGCCGGGAATTCTTTCCCGTTGAAAGCAGGGAAAGGATCCCTCATCTCGAGCTCCGAGGGGGAAACGGGGCTCCTCTGGATGTGGGCGAGACCATCGTGCTTCCTCTCGAGTGGAGACGGGTATGGCGGTGAACTTCTTGAGTTGCAGCAAGGGTGTGAAAGACCCTTTCGAAGTTCCAGAGGTTAGGTGTCATTAGTCTCCAGACGCCTCATCGGAAATAGGCCTCATCTTGCCTGGAAGGGACAACTTCCTGGATTTTCTCGAGTTGCGGGAGGTGTTCTCGAGTTAAGACGGGGACCTCAGGGACCCGTCCTGGTGGCCTCAGCAAAGGCCAGTCCCCATGCGAGTTGCTAGGGGGCCTCTCGGTATTCCTCTCCCGTCGATACCGGGGCCAAAAACCTTGTGTGGAGTCAGGGCCGGAACCGAGGATTCCTCTCAGGGGTGACATGGTTCTTTGGGTACTTCTGGAGACTCCCCAGGGGATTCAGGCCTCGTCTGGAGTGGGGGCATGCACGTGCGCTTTCCTTCCAGGCTGAAGCAACAATGTCACGCTTCCCGTCGCGTGGATCAAAGGATCTGTGGTTTTCCCTCGAGGCTTTCCCTCGAGGCTTTCCCACAGGACTGTCCCACGTGCCACCGTGGTGTGAGTCGATCCTCGGCGTGAAAGATGAGCCAGTGCAGGGCAAAGAGGTTCCTCTTGAATGGACTGAGACATCTGGGGGACTCTTGGAATGGTGGTACGACCATGGAGTTCCTCTCGCATTTTCTGATGAGAGTGCCTCCTCTTGAGATGCGACGGGAACGCTGGGAATTCTTTCCAGTTGAAAGCAGGGAAAGGATCCCTCATCTCGAGCTACGAGGGGGAAACGGGGCTCCTCTGGATGTAGGCGGGACCATCGTGCTTCCTCTAGAGTGGAGACGGGTATGGCGGTTAACTTCTTGAGTTGCAGCAAGGGTGTGAAAGACCCTTTCGAAGTTCCAGAGGTTAGGTGTCATTAGTCTCCAGACGCCTCATCGGAAATAGGCCTCATCTCGCCTGGAAGGGAGAACTTCCTGGATTTTCTCGAGTTGCGGGAGGTGTTCTAGAGTTAAGACGGGGACCTCAGGGACCCGCCCTGGTGGCCTCAATAGAGAACAGTCCCCATGCGTCTTGCTAGGTGGCCTCTCGTGATTCTTCTCCCGTCGATACCGGGGCCAAAAAACTTGTGTGGAGTCAGGGCCGGAACCGAGGATTCCTCTCAGGGGCTGACATGGATCTTTGGGTACTTCTGGAGTCTCCCCAGCTGAGTCAGGCCTCGTCTCGAGTGGGGACATGCACGTGCGCTTTCCTTCGAGGCTGTAGCAGCAATGTCACGCTTCCCGTGGTGTGGATCAAAGGATCTGTGGTTTTCTCTCGAGGCTTTCCCTCGAGGCTTTCCCACAGGGCTGTCCCACGTGCCACCGTGGTGTGAGTCGATCCTCGGCGTGAAAGATGAGCCAGTGCAGGGCAAAGAGGTTAGTCTGGAATTGACTGAGACATCTGGGGGACTCTTGGAATGGTGGTACGACCATGGAGTTCCTCTCGCCTTTCCTGTTGAGAGTGCCTCCTCTTGAGATGTGACCGGAACGCCGGGAATTCTTTCCCGTTGAATGCAGGGAAAGGATCCCTCATCTCGAGCTACGAGGGGGAAACGGGGCTCCTCTGGATGTGGGCGGGACCGTCGTGCTTCCTCTCGAGTGGAGACGGGTATGGCGGTGAACTTCTTGAGTTGCAGCAAGGGTGTGAAAGACCCTTTCGAAGTTCCAGAGGTTAGGTGTCATTAGTCTCCAGACGCCTCATCGGAAATAGGCCTCATCTGGCCTGTAAGGGAGAATTTCCTGGATTTTCTTGAGTTGCGGCAGGTGTTCTCGAGTTACGACGGGGACCTCAGGGACCCGCCCTGATGGCCTCAGGAGAGGCCAGGTCCATGCGAGTTGCTAGGTGGCCTCTCGGGATTCCTCTCCTGTCGATTCCGGGGCCAAAAATCTTGTGTGGAGTCAGGGCCGGAACCGAGGATTCCTCTCAGGGGTGACATGGTTCTTTGGGTACTTCTGGAGACTCCCCAGGGGAGTCAGGCCTCGTCTCGAGTGGGGGCATGCACGTGCGCTTTCCTTCCAGGCTGTAGCAGGAATGTCACGCTTCCCGTCGCGTGGATCAAATGATCTGTGGTTTTCCCTCGAGGCTTTCCCTCGAGGCTTTCCCACAGGACTGTCCCACGTGCCACCGTGGTGTGAGTCGATCCTCGGCGTGAAAGATGAGCCAGTGCAGGTCAAAGAGGTTCCTCTTGAATGGACTGAGACATCTGGGGGACTCTTGGAATGGTGGTACGACCATGGAGTTCCTCTCGCCTTTTCTGTTGAGAGTGCCTCCTCTTGAGATGCGACGGGAACGCTGGGAATTCTTTCCCGTTGAAAGCAGGGAAAGGATCCCTCATCTCGAGCTACGAGGGGGAAACGGGGCTCCTCGGGATGTAGGCGGGACCATCGTGCTTCCTCTAGAGTGGAGACGGGTATGGCGGTGAACTTCTTGAGTTGCAGCAAGGGTGTGAAAGACCCTTTCGAAGTTCCAGAGGTTAGGTGTCATTAGTCTCCAGACGCCTCATCGGAAATAGGCCTCATCTCGCCTGGAAGGGAGAACTTCCTGGATTTTCTCGAGTTGCGGGAGGTGTTCTAGAGTTAAGACGGGGACCTCAGGGACCCGCCCTGGTGGCCTCAATAGAGAACAGTCCCCATGCGTCTTGCTAGGTGGCCTCTCGTGATTCTTCTCCCGTCGATACCGGGGCCAAAAAACTTGTGTGGAGTCAGGGCCGGAACCGAGGATTCCTCTCAGGGGCTGACATGGATCTTTGGGTACTTCTGGAGTCTCCCCAGGGGAGTCAGGCCTCGTCTCGAGTGGGGGCATGCACGTGCGCTTTCCTTCCAGGCTGTAGCAGCAATGTCATTCTTCCCGTCGCATTTATGAAAGGATCTGTGGCTTTCCCTCGAGGCTTTCCCTCGAGGCTTTCCCACAGGGCTGTCCCACGTGGCACCGTGGTGTGAGTCGATCCTCGGCGTGAAAGATGAGCCAGTGCAGGGCAAAGAGGTTCCTCTGGAATGGACTGAGACATCTGGGGGACTCTTGGCATGGTGGTACGACCATGGAGTTCCTCAAGCCTTTCCTGTTGAGAGTGCCTCCTCTTGAGATGCGACGAGAACGCCGGGAATTCTTTCCCGTTAAATGCAGGGAAAGGATCCCTCATCTCGAGCTACGAGGGGGAAACGGGGCTCCTCTGGATGTGGGCGGGACCGTCGTGCTTCCTCTCGAGTGGAGATGGGTATGGCGGTGAACTTCTTGAGTTGCAGCAAGGGTGTGAAAGACCCTTTCGAAGTTCCAGAGGTTAGGTGTCATTAGTCTCCAGACGCCTCATCGGAAATAGGCCTCATCTCGCCTGGAAGGGAGAACTTCCTGGATTTTTTTGAGTTGCGGCAGGTGTTCTCGATTACGACGGGGACCTCAGGGACCCGCCCTGATGGCCTCAGGAGAGGCCAGGTCCATGCGAGTTGCTAGGTGGCCTCTCGGGATTCCTCTCCTGTCGATACCGGGGCCAAAAACCTTGTGTGGAGTCAGGGCCGGAACCGAGGATTCCTCTCAGGGGTGACATGGATCTTTGGGTACTTCTGGAGTCTCCCCAGGGGAGTCAGGCCTCGTCTCGAGCGGGGGCATGCACGTGCGCTTTCCTTCCAGGCTGTAGCAGGAATGTGACGCTTCCCGTCGCGTGGATCAAAGGATCTGTGGTTTTCCCTCGAGGCTTTCCCTCGAGGCTTTCCCACAGGGCTGTCCCACGTGCCACCGTGGTGTGAGTCGATCCTCGGCGTGAAAGATGAGCCAGTGCAGGGCAAAGAGGTTCCTCTGGAATGGACTGAGACATCTGGGGGACTCTTGGAATGGTGGTACGACCATGGAGTTCCTCTCGCCTTTCCTGTTGAGAGTGCCTCCTCTTGAGATGCGACGTGAATGCCGGGAATTCTTTCCCGTTGAAAGCAGGGAAAGGATCCCTCATCTCGAGCTACGAGGGGGAAACGGGGCTCCTCTGGATGTGGGCGGGACCATCGTGCTTCCTCTCGAGTGGAGACGGGTATGGCGGTGAACTTCTTGAGTTGCAGCAAGGGTGTGAAAGACCCTTTCGAAGTTCCAGAGGTTAGGTGTCATTAGTCTCCAGACGCCTCATCGGAAATAGGCCTCATCTCGCCTGCAAGGGAGAACTTCCTGGATTTTCTCGAGTTGCGGCAGGTGTTCTCGAGTTACGACGGGGACCTCAGGGACCCGCCCTGGTGGCCTCAGGAGAGGCCAGTCCCCATGCGAGTTGCTAGGGGGCCTCTCGGGATTCCTCTCCCGTCGATACCGGGGCCAAAAACCTTGTGTGGAGTCAGGGCCGGAACCGAGGATTCCTCTCAGGGGCTGACATGGATCTTTGGGTACTTCTGGAGTCTCCCCAGGGGAGTCAGGCCTCGTCTCGAGTGGGGGCATGCACGTGCGCTTTCCTTCCAGGCTGTAGCAGCAATGTCACGCTTCCCGTCGCGTGGATCAAAGGTTTTGTGGTTTTCCCTCGAGGCTTTCCCTCGAGGCTTTCCCACAGGGCTGTCCCACGTGCCACCGTGGTGTGAGTCGATCCTCGGCGTGAAAGATGAGCCAGTGCAGGGCAAAGAGGTTCCTCTGGAATGGACTGAGACATCTGGGGGACTCTTGGAATGGTGGTACGACCATGGAGTTCCTCTCGGCTTTTCTGTTTAGAGTGCCTCCTCTTGAGATGCGACGGGAACGCCGGGAATTCTTTCCCGTTGAAAGCAGGGAAAGGATCCCTCATCTCGAGCTCCGAGGGGGAAACGGGGCTCCTCTGGATGTGGGCGAGACCATCGTGCTTCCTCTCGAGTGGAGACGGGTATGGCGGTGAACTTCTTGAGTTGCAGCAAGGGTGTGAAAGACCCTTTCGAAGTTCCAGAGGTTAGGTGTCATTAGTCTCCAGACGCCTCATCGGAAATAGGCCTCATCTTGCCTGGAAGGGAGAACTTCCTGGATTTTCTCGAGTTGCGGGAGGTGTTCTCGAGTTAAGACGGGGACCTCAGGGACCCGTCCTGGTGGCCTCAGCAAAGGCCAGTCCCCATGCGAGTTGCTAGTGGGCCTCTCGGTATTCCTCTCCCGTCGATACCGGGGCCAAAAACCTTGTGTGGAGTCAGGGCCGGAACCGAGGATTCCTCTCAGGGGTGACATGGTTCTTTGGGTACTTCTGGAGACTCCCCAGGGGAGTCAGGCCTCGTCTCGAGTGGGGGCATGCACGTGCGCTTTCCTTCCAGGCTGTAGCAGCAATGTCACGCTTCCCGTCGCGTGGATCAAAGGATCTGTGGTTTTCCCTCGAGGCTTTCCCTCGAGGCTTTCCCACAGGACTGTCCCACGTGCCACCGTGGTGTGAGTCGATCCTCGGCGTGAAAGATGAGCCAGTGCAGGGCAAAGAGGTTCCTCTTGAATGGACTGAGACATCTGGGGGACTCTTGGAATGGTGGTACGACCATGGAGTTCCTCTCGCCTTTTCTGTTGAGAGTGCCTCCTCTTGAGATGCGACGGGAACGCTGGGAATTCTTTCCCGTTGAAAGCAGGGAAAGGATCCCTCATCTCGAGCTACGAGGGGGAAACGGGGCTCCTCTGGATGTAGGCGGGACCATCGTGCTTCCTCTAGAGTGGAGACGGGTATGGCGGTTAACTTCTTGAGTTGCAGCAAGGGTGTGAAAGACCCTTTCGAAGTTCCAGAGGTTAGGTGTCATTAGTCTCCAGACGCCTCATCGGAAATAGGCCTCATCTCGCCTGGAAGGGAGAACTTCCTGGATTTTCTCGAGTTGCGGGAGGTGTTCTAGAGTTAAGACGGGGACCTCAGGGACCCGCCCTGGTGGCCTCAATAGAGAACAGTCCCCATGCGTCTTGCTAGGTGGCCTCTCGTGATTCTTCTCCCGTCGATACCGGGGCCAAAAAACTTGTGTGGAGTCAGGGCCGGAACCGAGGATTCCTCTCAGGGGCTGACATGGATCTTTGGGTACTTCTGGAGTCTCCCCAGCTGAGTCAGGCCTCGTCTCGAGTGGGGACATGCACGTGCGCTTTCCTTCGAGGCTGTAGCAGCAATGTCACGCTTCCCGTGGCGTGGATCAAAGGATCTGTGGTTTTCCCTCGAGGCTTTCCCTCGAGGCTTTCCCACAGGGCTGTCCCACGTGCCACCGTGGTGTGAGTCGATCCTCGGCGTGAAAGATGAGCCAGTGCAGGGCAAAGAGGTTCGTCTGGAATGGACTGAGACATCTGGGGGACTCTTGGAATGGTGGTACGACCATGGAGTTCCTCTCGCCTTTCCTGTTGAGAGTGCCTCCTCTTGAGATGTGACGGGAACGCCGGGAATTCTTTCCCGTTGAATGCAGGGAAAGGATCCCTCATCTCGAGCTACGAGGGGGAAACGGGGCTCCTCTGGATGTGGGCGGGACCGTCGTGCTTCCTCCTGAGTGGAGACGGGTATGGCGGTGAACTTCTTGAGTTGCAGCAAGGGTGTGAAAGACCCTTTCGAAGTTCCAGAGGTTAGGTGTCATTAGTCTCCAGACGCCTCATCGGAAATAGGCCTCATCTGGCCTGTAAGGGAGAACTTCCTGGATTTTCTTGAGTTGCGGCAGGTGTTCTCGAGTTACGACGGGGACCTCAGGGACCCGCCCTGATGGCCTCAGGAGAGGCCAGGTCCATGCGAGTTGCTAGGTGGCCTCTCGGGATTCCTCTCCTGTCGATTCCGGGGCCAAAAATCTTGTGTGGAGTCAGGGCCGGAACCGAGGATTCCTCTCAGGGGTGACATGGATCTTTGGGTACTTCTGGAGTCACCCCAGGGGAGTCAGGCCTCGTCTCGAGCGGGGGCATGCACGTGCGCTTTCCTTCCAGGCTGTAGCAGCAATCTGACGCTTCCCGTCGCGTGGATCAAAGGATCTGTGGTTTTCCCTCGAGGCATTCCCTCGAGGCTTTCCCACAGGGCTGTCCCACGTACCACCGTGGTGTGAGTCGATCCTCGGCGTGAAAGATGAGCCAGTGCAGGGCAAAGAGGTTCCTCTGGAATGGACTGAGATATCTGGGGGACTCTTGGAATGATGATACGACCGTGGAGTTCCTCTCGCCTTTCCTGTTGAGAGTGCCTCCTCTTGAGATGCGACGGGAACGCCGGGAATTCTTTCCCGTTGAAAGCAGGGAAAGGATCCCTTATCTCGAGCTCCGAGAGGGAAACGGGGCTCCTCTGGATGTGGGCGAGACCATCGTGCTTCCTCTCGAGTGGAGACGGTTATGGCGGTGAACTTCTTGAGTTGCAGCAAGGGTGTGAAAGACCCTTTCGAAGTTCCAGAGGTTAGGTGTCATTAGTCTCCAGACGCCTCATCGGAAATAGGCCTCATCTTGCCTGGAAGGGAGAACTTCCTGGATTTTCTCGAGTTGCGGGAGGTGTTCTCGAGTTAAGACGGGGACCTCAGGGACCCGTCCTGGTGGCCTCAGCAAAGGCCAGTCCCCATGAGAGTTGCTAGGGGGCCTCTCGGGATTCCTCTCCCGTCGATACCGGGGCCAAAAACCTTGTGTGGAGTCAGGGCCGGAACCGAGGATTCCTCTCAGGGGTGACATGGTTCTTTGGGTACTTCTGGAGACTCCCCAGGGGAGTCAGGCCTCGTCTCGAGTGGGGGCATGCACGTGCGCTTTCCTTCCAGGCTGTAGCAGCAATGTCACGCTTCCCGTCGCGTGGATCAAAGGATTTGTGGTTTTCCCTCGAGGCTTTCCCTCGAGGCTTTCCCACAGGACTGTCCCACGTGCCACCGTGGTGTGAGTCGATCCTCGGCGTGAAAGATGAGCCAGTGCAGGTCAAAGAGGTTCCTCTTGAATGGACTGAGACATCTGGGGGACTCTTGGAATGGTGGTAGGACCATGGAGTTCCTCTCGCCTTTTCTGTTGAGAGTGCCTCCTCTTGAGATGCGACGGGAACGCTGGGAATTCTTTCCCGTTGAAAGCAGGGAAAGGATCCCTCATCTCGAGCTACGAGGGGGAAACGGGGCTCCTCTGGATGTAGGCGGGACCATCGTGCTTCCTCTAGAGTGGAGACGGGTATGGCGGTGAACTTCTTGAGTTGCAGCAAGGGTGTGAAAGACCCTTTCGAAGTTCCAGAGGTTAGGTGTCATTAGTCTCCAGACGCCTCATCGGAAATAGGCCTCATCTCGCTTGGAAGGGAGAACTTCCTGGATTTTCTCGAGTTGCGGGAGGTGTTCTAGAGTTAAGACGGGGACCTCAGGGACCCGCCCTGGTGGCCTCAATAGAGAACAGTCCCCATGCGTCTTGCTAGGTGGCCTCTCGTGATTCTTCTCCCGTCGATACCGGGGCCAAAAAACTTGTGTGGAGTCAGGGCCGGAACCGAGGATTCCTCTCAGGGGCTGACATGGATCTTTGGGTACTTCTGGAGTCTCCCCAGCTGAGTCAGGCCTCGTCTCGAGTGGGGACATGCTCGTGCGCTTTCCTTCGAGTCTGTAGCAGCAATGTCACGCTTCCCGTGGCGTGGATCAAAGGATCTGTGGTTTTCCCTCGAGGCTTTCCCTCGAGGCTTTCCCACAGGGCTGTCCCACGTGCCACCGTGGTGTGAGTCGATCCTCGGCGTGAAAGATGAGCCAGTGCAGGGCAAAGAGGTTCGTCTGGAATGGACTGAGACATCTGGGGGACTCTTGGAATGGTGGTACGACCATGGAGTTCCTCTCGCCATTCCTGTTGAGAGTGCCTCCTCTTGAGATGTGACGGGAACGCCGGGAATTCTTTCCCGTTCAATGCAGGGAAAGGATCCCTCATCTCGAGCTACGAGGCGGAAACGGGGCTCCTCTGGATGTGGGCGGGACCATCGTGCTTCCTCTAGAGTGGAGACGGGTATGGCGGTGAACTTCTTGAGTTGCAGCAAGGGTGTGAAAGACCCTTTCGAAGTTCCAGAGGTTAGGTGTCATTAGTCTCCAGACGCCTCATCGGAAATAGGCCTCATCTCGCCTGGAAGGGAGAACTTCCTGGATTTTCTCGAGTTGCGGGAGGTGTTCTAGAGTTAAGACGGGGACCTCAGGGACCCGCCCTGGTGGCCTCAATAGAGAACAGTCCCCATGCGTCTTGCTAGGTGGCCTCTCGTGATTCTTCTCCCGTCGTTACCGGGGCCAAAAAACTTGTGTGGAGTCAGGGCCGGAACCGAGGATTCCTCTCAGGGGCTGACATGGATCTTTGGGTACTTCTGGAGTCTCCCCAGGGGAGTCAGGCCTCGTCTCGAGTGGGGGCATGCACGTGCGCTTTCCTTCCAGGCTGTAGCAGCAATGTCATTCTTCCCGTCGCATTTATGAAAGGATCTGTGGCTTTCCCTCGAGGCTTTCCCTCGAGGCTTTCCCACAGGGCTGTCCCACGTGGCACCGTGGTGTGAGTCGATCCTCGGCGTGAAAGATGAGCCAGTGCAGGTCAAAGAGGTTCCTCTGGAATGGACTGAGACATCTAGGGGACTCTAGGAATGGTGGTACGACCATGGAGTTCCTCTCGCCTTTCCTGTTGAGATTGCCTCCTCTTGAGATGCGACGGGAATGCTGGGAATTTTTTCCCGTTGAAAGCAGGGAAACGATCCCTCATCTCGAGCTCCGAGGGGGAAACGGGGCTCCTCTGGATGTGGGCGGGACCATCGTGCTTCCTCTCGAGTGGAGACTGGTATGGCGGTGAACTTCTTGAGTTGCAGCAAGGGTGTGAAAGACCCTTTCGAAGTTCCAGAGGTTAGGTGTCATTAGTCTCCAGATGCCTCATCGAAAATAGGCCTCATCTCGCCTGGAAGGGAGAACTTCCTGGATTTTCTCGAGTTGCGGCAGGTGTTCTCGAGTTACGACGGGGACCTCAGGGACCCGCCCTGGTGGCCTAAGGAACGGAGAGTCCCCATGCGAGTTGCTAGGGGGCCTCTCGGGATTCCTCTCCCATCGATACTGGGGCCAAAAACCTTGTGTGGAGTCAGGGCCGGAACCGAGGATTCCTCTCAGGGGTGACATGGTTCTTTGGGTACTTCTGGAGACTCCCCAGGGGAGTCAGGCCTCGTCTCGAGTGGGGGCATGCACGTGCGCTTTCCTTCCAGGCTGTAGCAGCAATGTCACGCTTCCCGTCGCGTGGATCAAAGGATCTGTGGTTTTCCCTCGAGGCTTTCCCACAGGGCTGTCCCACGTGCCACCGTGGTGTGAGTCGATCCTCGGCGTGAAAGATGAGCCAGTGCAGGGCAAAGAGGTTCCTCTGGAATGGACTGAGACATCTGGGGGACTCTTGGAATGGTGGTACGACCATGGAGTTCCGGTCGCCTTTCCTGTTGAGAGTGCCTCCTCTTGAGATGCGACGGGAACGCCGGGAATTCTTTCCCGTTGAAAGCAGGGAAAGGATCCCTCATCTCGAGCTCCGAGGGGGAAACGGGGCTCCTCTGGATGTGGGCGGGACCATCGTGCTTCCTCTCGAGTGGAGACGGGTATGACGGTGAACTTCTTGAGTTGCAGCAAGGGTGTGAAAGACCCTTTCGAAGTTCCAGAGGTTAGGTGTCATTAGTCTCCAGACGCCTCATCGGAAATAGGCCTCATCTCGCCTGGAAGGGAGAACTTCCTGGATTTTCTCGAGTTGCGGCAGGTGTTCTCGAGTTACGACGGGGACCTCAGGGACCCGCCCTGGTGGCCTCAGGAGAGGCCAGTCCCCATGCGAGTTGCTGGGAGGCCTCTCGGGATTCCTCTCCGTCGATACCGGGGCCAAAAACCTTGTGTGGAGTCAGGGCCGGAACCGAGAATTGCTCTCAAGGGCTGACATGGATCTTTGGGTACTTCTGGAGTCTCCCCAGGGGAGTCAGGCCTCGTCTCGAGTGGGGGCATGCACGTGCGATTTCCTTCCAGGCTGTAGCAGCAATGTCACGCTTCCCGTCGCGTGGATCAAAGGATCTGTGGTTTTCCCTCGAGGCTTTCCCTCGAGGCTTTCCCACAGGGCTGCCCCACGTGCCACCGTGGTGTGAGTCGATCCTCGGCGTGAAAGATGAGCCAGTGCAGGGCAAAGAGTTTCCTCTGGAATGGACTGAGACATCTGGGGGACTCTTGGAATGGTGGTATGACCATGGAGTTTCTCTCGCCTTTCCTGTTGAGAGTGCCTCCTCTTGAGATGCGACGGGAACGCCGGGAATTCTTTCCAGTTGAAAGCAGGGAAAGGATCCCTCATCTCGAGCTACGAGGGGGAAACGGGGCTCCTCTGGATGTGGGCGGGACCATCGTGCATCCTCTCGAGTGGAGACGGGTATGGCGGTGAACTTCTTGAGTTGCAGCAAGGGTGTGAAAGACCCTTTCGAAGTTCCAGAGGTTAGGTGTCATTAGTCTCCAGACGCCTCATCGGAAATAGGCCTCATCTCGCCTGGAAGGGAGAACTTCCTGGATTTTCTGGAGTTGCGGCAGGTTTTCTCGAGTTACGACGGGGACCTCAGGGACCCGCCCTGGTGGCCTCAGGAGAGGCCAGTCCCCATGCAAGTTGCTAGGGGGCCTCTCGGAATTACTCTCCCGTCGATACCGGGTCCAAAAACCTTGTGTAGAGTCAGGGCCGGACCGAGGATTCCTCTCAGGGGCTGACATGGATCTTTGGGTACTTCTGGAGTCTCCCCAGGGGAGTCAGGCCTCGTCTCGAGTGGGGGCATGCACGTGCGCTTTCCTTCCAGGCTGTAGCAGCAATGTCACGCTTCCCGTCGCGTGGATCAAAGGATCTGTGATTTTCCATCGAGGCTTTCCCACAGGGCTGTCCCACGTGCCACCGTGGTGTGAGTCGATCCTCGGCGTGAAAGGTGAGCCAGTGCAGGGCAAAGAGGTTCCTTTGGAATGGACTGAGACATCTGGGGGACTCTTGGAATGGTGGTACGACCATGGAGTTCCTCTCGCCTTTCCTGTTGAGAGTGCCACCGCTTGAGATGCGTCAGGAACGCCGGGTATTCTTTGCTTTGAAAGCAGTGAAAGGATCCCTCATCTCGAGCTACGAGGGGGAAACGGGGCTCCTCTGGATGTGGGCGGGACCATCGTGCTTCCTCTCGAGTGGAGACGGGTATGGCGGTGAACTTCTTGAGTTGCAGCAAGGGTGTGAAAGACCCTTTCGAAGTTCCAGAGGTTAGGTGTCATTAGTCTCCAGACGCCTCATCGGAAATAGGCCTCATCTCGCCTGGAAGGGAGAAATTCCTGGATTTTCTCGAGTTGCGGCAGGTGTTCTCGAGTTACGACGGGGACCTCAGGGACCCGACCTGGTGGCCTCAGGAGAGGCCAGTCCACATGCGAGTTGCTAGGGGGCCTCTCGGGATTCCTCTCCCGTCGATACCGGGGCCAAAAACCTTGTATAGAGTCAGGGCCGGAACCGAGGATTCCTCTCAGGGGCTGACATGGATCTTTGGGTACTTCTGGAGTCTCCCCAGGGGAGTCAGGCCTCGTCTCGAGTGGGGGCATGCACGTGCGATTTCCTTCCAGGCTGTAGCAGCAATGTCACGCTTCCCGTCGCGTGGATCAAAGGATCTGTGATTTTCCATCGAGGCTTTCCCACAGGGCTGTCCCACGTGCCACCGTGGTGTGAGTCGATCCTCGGCGTGAAAGATGAGCCAGTGCAGGGCAAAGAGGTTCCCTTGGAATGGACTGAGACATCTGGGGGACTCTTGGAATGGTGGTACGACCATGGAGTTCCTCTCGCCTTTCCTGTTTAGAGTGCCACCTCTTGAGATGCGTCAGGAACGCCGGGAATTCTTTGCTTTGAAAGCAGTGAAAGGATCCCTCATCTCGAGCTACGAGGGGGAAACGGGGCTCCTCTGGATGTGGGCGGGACCATCGTGCTTCCTCTCGAGTGGAGACGGGTATGGCGGTGAACTTCTTGAGTTGCAGCAAGGGTGTGAAAGACCCTTTCGAAGTTCCAGAGGTTAGGTGTCATTAGTCTCCAGACGCCTCATCGGAAATAGGCCTCATCTCGCCTGGAAGGGAGAACTTCCTGGATTTTCTCGAGTTGTGGCAGGTGTTCTCGAGTTACGACGGGGACCTCAGTAACCCGCCCTGGTGGCCTCAGGAGAGGCCAGTCCCCATGCGAGTTGCTGGGAGGCCTCTCAGGATTCCTCTCCCGTCGATACCGGGGCCAAAAACCTTGTGTGGAGTCAGGGCCGGAACCGAGAATTCCTCTCAAGGGCTGAGATGGATCTTTGGGTACTTCTGGAGTCTCCCCAGGGGAGTCAGGCCTCGTCTCGAGTGGGGGCATGCACGTGCGCTTTCCTTCCAGGCTGTAGCAGCAATGTCACGCTTCCCGTGGCGTGGATCAAAGGATCTGTGGTTTTCCCTCGAGGCTTTCCCTCGAGGCTTTCCCACAGGGCTGTCCCACGTGCCACCGTGGTGTGAGTCGATCCTCGGCGTGAAAGATGAGCCAGTGCAGGGCAAAGAGGTTCCTCTGGAATGGACTGAGACATCTCGGGGACTCTTGGAATGGTGGTACGACCATGGAGTTCCTCTCGCCTTTCCTGTTGAGAGTGCCTCCTCTTGAGATGTGACGGGAACGCTGGGAATTCTTTGCGTTGAAAGCAGGGAAAGGATCCCTCATCTCGAGCTTCGAGGGGGAAACGGGGCTCCTCTCGATGTGGGCGGGATCATCGTGCTTCCTCTCGAGTGGAGACGGGTATGGCGGTGAACTTCTTGAGTTGCAGCAAGGGTGTGAAAGACCCTTTCGAAGTTCCAGAGGTTAGGTGTCATTCGTCTCCAGACGCCTCATCGGAAATAGGCTTCATCTCGCCTGGAAGGGAGAACTTCCTGGATTTTCTCGAGTTGCGGCAGGTGTTCTCGAGTTACGACGGGGACCTCAGGGACCCACCCTGGTGGCCTCAGGGGAGGCCAGTACCCATGCGAGTTGCTAGGGGGCCTCTCGGGATTAATCTCCCGTCGATACCGGGGCCAAAAACCTTGTGTGGTGTCAGGGCCGGAACCGAGTTTTCCTCTCAGGGGCTGACATGGATCTTTGGGTACTTCTGGAGTCTCCCCAGGGGAGTCAGGCCTCGGCTCGTGTGGGGGCATGCACGTGCGATTTCCTTCAATGCTGTAGCAGCAATGTCACGCATCCCGTCGCGTGGAGTAATGGATCTGTGGTTTTCCCTCGAGGCTTTCCCACAGGGCTGTCCCACGTGCCACCGTGGTGTGAGTCGATCCTCGTCGTGAAAGATGAGCCAGTGCAGGGCAAAGAGGTTCCTCTGGAATGGACTGAGACATCTGGGGGACTCTTGGAATGGTGGTACGACCATGGAGTTCCGCTCGCCTTTCCTGTTGAGAGTGCCTCCTCTTGAGATGCGACGGGAACGCCTGGAATTCTTTCCCGTTGAAAGCAGGGAAAGGATCCCTCATCTCGAGCTACGAGGGGGAAACGGGGCTCCTCTGGATGTGGGCGGGACCATGGTGCTTCCTCTTGAGTGGAGACGGGTATGGCGGTGAACTTCTTGAGTTGCAGCAAGGGTGTGAAAGACCCTTTCGAAGTTCCAGAGGTTAGGTGTCATTAGTCTCCAGACGCCTCATCGGAAATAGGCCTCATCTCGCCTGGAAGGGAGAACTTCCTGGATTTTCTCGAGTTGCGGCAGGTGTTCTCGAGTTACGACGGGGACCTCAGGGACCCGCCCTGGTGGCCTCAGGAGAGGCCAGTCCCCATGCGAGTTGCTGGGAGGCCTCTCGGGATTCCTCTCCCGTCGATACCGGGGCCAAAAACCTTGTGTGGAGTCAGGGCCGGAACCGAGAATTCCTCTCAAGGGCTGACATGGATCTTTGGGTACTTCTGGAGTCTCCCCAGGGGAGTCAGGCCTCGTCTCGAGTGGGGGCATGCACGTGCGCTTTCCTTCCAGGCTGTAGCAGCAATGTGACGCTTCCCGTCGCGTGGATCAAAGGATCTGTGGTTTTCCCTCGAGGCTTTCCCTCGAGGCTTTCCCACAGGGCTGCCCCACGTGCCACCGTGGTGTGAGTCGATCCTCGGCGTGAAAGATGAGCCAGTGCAGGGCAAAGAGGTTCCTCTGGAATGGACTGAGACATCTGGGGGACTTTTGGAATGGTGGTACGACCATGGAGTTTCTCTCGCCTTTCCTGTTGAGAGTGCCTCCTCTTGAGATGCGACGGTAACGCCGGGAATTCTTTCCCGTTGAAAGCAGGGAAAGGATCCCTCATCTCGAGCTACGAGGGGGAAACGGGGCTCCTCTGGATGTGGGCGGGACCATCGTGCATCCTCTCGAGTGGAGACGGGTATGGCGGTGAACTTCTTGAGTTGCAGCAAGGGTGTGAAAGACCCTTTCGAAGTTCCAGAGGTTAGGTGTCATTAGTCTCCAGACGCCTCATCGGAAATAGGCCTCATCTCGCCTGGAAGGGAGAACTTCCTGGATTTTCTCGAGTTGCGGCAGGTGTTCTCGAGTTACGACGGGGACCTCAGGGACCCGCCCTGGTGGCCTCAGGGGAGGCCAGTCCCCATGCGAGTTGCTAGGGGGCCTCTGGGGATTACTCTCCCGTCGATACCGGGGCCAAAAACCGTGTGTAGAGTCAGGGCCGGAACCGAGGATTCCTGTCAGGGGCTGACATGGATCTTTGGGTACTTCTGGAGTCTCCCCAGGGGAGTCAGGCCTCGTCTCGAGTGGGGGCATGCACGTGCGCTTTCCTTCCAGGCTGTAGCAGCAATGTCACGCTTCCCGTGGCGTGGATCAAAGGATCTGTGGTTTTCCCTCGAGGCTTTCCCTCGAGGCTTTCCCACAGGGCTGTCCCACGTGCCACCGTGGTGTGAGTCGATCCTCGGCGTGAAAGATGAGCCAGTGCAGGGCAAAGAGGTTCCTCTGGAATGGACTGAGACATCTGGGGGACTCTTGGAATGGTGGTACGACCATGGAGTTCCGCTCGCCTTTCCTGTTGAGAGTGCCTCCTCTTGAGATGCGGCGGGAACGCCGGGAATTCTTTCCCGTTGAAAGCAGGGAAAGGATCCCTCATCTCGAGCTAAGAGTGGGATACGGGGTTCCTCTGGATGTGCGCGGGATCATCGTGCTTCCTCTCGAGTGGAGATGGGTATGGCGGTGAACTTCTTGAGTTGCCGCAAGGGTGTGAAAGACCCTTTCGAATTTCCAGAGGTTAGGTGTCATTAGTCTCCAGACGCCTCATCGGAAATAGGCCTCATCTCGCCTGGAAGGGGGAACTTCCTGGAATTTCTCGAGTTGCGGCAGGTGTTCTCGAGTTACGACGGGGACCTCAGGGACCCGCCCTGGTGGCCTCAGGAGAGGCCAGTCCCCATGCGAGTTGCTAGGGGGCCTCTCGGGATTCCTCTCCCGTCGATACCCGGGCCAAAAACCTTGTGTGGATTCAGGGCCGGAACCGAGGATTTCTCTCACGGGCTGATATGGATCTTTGGGTACTTCTGGAGTCTCGCCAGGGGAGACAGGCCTCATCTCGAGTGGGGGCATGCTCGTGCGTTTTCCTTCCAGGCTGTAGCAGCAATGTCACGCTTCCCATCGCGTGGATCAAAGGATCTGTGGTTTTCCCTCGAGGCTTTCCCTCGAGGCTTTCCCACAGGGCTGTCCCACGTGCCACCGTGGTGTGAGTCGATCCTCGGCGTGAAAGATGAGCCAGTGTAGGGCAAAGAGGTTCCTCTGGAATGGACTGAGACATCTGGGGGACTCTTGGAATGGTGGTACGACCATGGAGTTCCTCTCGCCTTTCCTGTTGAGAGTGCCTCCTCTTGAGATGCGACGGGAACGCCGGGAATTCTTTCCCGTTGAAAGCAGGGAAAGGATCCCTCATCTCGAGCTAAGAGGGGGATACGGGGCTCCTCTGGATGTGCGCGGGATCATCGTGCTTCCTCTCGAGTGGAAATGGGTATGGCTGTGAACTTCTTGAGTTGCCGCAAGGGTGTGAAAGACCCTTTCGAATTTCCAGAGGTTAGGTGTCATTACTCTCCAGACGCCTCATCGGAAATTGGCCTCATCTCGCCTGTAAGGGAGAACTTCCTGGATTTTCTCGAGTTGCGGCAGGTGTTCTCGAGATACGACGGGGACATCAGGGACCCGCTCTGGTGGCCTCTGGAAAAGCCAGTCCCCATGCGAGTTACTCGGGGGCCTCTAGGGATTCCTCTCCCGTCGATACTGGGTCCAAAAACCTTGTGTGGAGTCAGGGCTGGAACCGAGGATTCCTCTCAGGGGCTGACATGAATCTTTGAGTACTTCTGGAGTCTCCCCAGGGGAGTCAGGCCTCGTCTCGAGGGGGGGCATGGACGTGCGCTTTCCTTCCAGACTGTAGCAGCAATGTCACGCTTCCCGTCGCGTGGATCAAAGGATCTGTGGTTTTCCCTCGAGGCTTTCCCACAGGGCTGTCCCACGTGCCACCGTGGTGTGAGTCAATCCTCGGTGTGAAAGATGAGCCAGTGCAGGGCAATGAGGTTCCTCTGGAATGGACTGAGACATCTGGGGGACTCTTGGAATGGTGGTACGACCATGGAGTTCCTCTCGCCTTTCCTGTTGAGAGTGCCTCCTCTTGAGATGCGACGGGAACGCCGGGAATTCTTTCCCGTTGAAAGCAGGGAAAGGATCCCTCATCTCGAGATACGAGGGGGAAACGGGGCTCCTCTGGATGTGGGCGGGACCATCGTGCTTCCTCCCGAGTGGAGACGGGTATGGCGGTGAACTTCTTGAGTTGCAGCAAGGGTGTGAATGACCCTTTCGAAGTTCCAGAGGTTAGGTGTCATTAGTCTCCAGACGCCTCATCGGAAATAGGCCTCATCTGGCCTGGAAGGGAGAACTTCCTGGATTTGCTCGAGTTGCGGCAGGTGTTCTCGAGTTACGACGGGGACCTCAGGGACCCGCCCTGGTGGCCTCAGGAGAGGCCAGTCCCCATGCTAGTTGCTAGGGGGCCACTCGGGATTCCTCTCCCTTCGATACCGGGGCCAAAAACCTTGTGTGGAGTCAGGGCCGGAACAGAGGATTCCTCTCAGGGGCTGACATGGATCTTTGGGTACTTCTGGAGTCTCCCCAGGGGAGTCAGGCCTCGTCTCGAGTGGGGGCATCCACGTGCGCTTTCCTTCCAGGCTGTAGCAGCAATGTCATTCTTCCCGTCGCATTTATCAAAGGATCTGTGGCTTTCCCTCGAGACTTCCCCTCGAGGCTTTCCCACAGGGCTGTCCCACGTGCCACCGTGGTGTGAGTCGATCCTCGGCGTGAAAGATGAGCCAGTGCAGGGCAAAGAGGTTCCTCTGGAATTGACTGAGACATCTGGGGGAAGCTTGGAATGGTGGTACGACCATGGAGTTCCTCTCGCCTTTCCTGTTGAGAGTGCCTCCTCTTGAGATGCGACGGGAACGCCGGGAAATCTTTCCCGTTGAAAGCAGGGAAAGGATCCCTCATCTTAAGCTCCGAGGGGGAAACGGGGCTCCTCTGGATGTGGGCGGGACTATCGTGCTTCCTCCCGAGTGGAGACGGGTATTTCGGTGAACTTCTTGAGTTGCAGCAAGGGTGTGAATGACCCTTTCGAAGTTCCTGAGGTTAGGTGTCATTAGTCTCCAGACGCCTCATCGGAAATAGGCCTCATCTCGCCTGGAAGGGAGAACTTCCTGGATTTGCTCGAGTTGCGGAAGGTGTTCTCGAGTTACGACGGGGACCTCAGGGACCCGACCTGGTGGCCTCAGGAGAGGCCAGTCCCCATGCTAGTTGCTAGGGGGCCCCTCGGGATTCCTCTCCCGTCGATACCGGGGCCAAAAACCTTGTGTGGAGTCAGGGCCGGAACCGAGGATTCCTCTCAGGGGCTGACATGGATTTTTGGGTACTTCTGGAGTCTCCCCAGGGGAGTCAGGCCTCGTCTCGAGTGGGGGCATGCACGTGCGCTTTCCGTCCAGGCTGTAGCAGCAGTGTCATTCTTCCCGTCACATTTATCAAAGGATCTGTGGCTTTCCCTCGAGGCTTTCCCTCGAGGCTTTCCCACAGGGCTGTCCCACGTGCCACCGTGGTGTGAGTCGATCCTCGGCGTGAAAGATGAGCCAGTGCAGGTCAAAGAGGTTCCTCTGGAATGGACTGAGACATCTAGGGGACTCTAGGAATGGTGGTACAACCATTGAGTTCCTCTCGCCTTTCCTGTTGAGAGTGCCTCCTCTTGAGATGCGACGGGAATGCTGGGAATTTTTTCCTGTTGAAAGCAGGGAAACGATCCCTCATCTCGAGCTCCGAGGGGGAAACGGGGCTCCTCTGGATGTGGGCGGGACCATCGTGCTTCCTCTCGAGTGGAGACGGGTATGGCGGTGAACTTCTTGAGTTGCAGCAAGGGTGTGAAAGACCCTTTCGAAGTTCCAGAGGTTAGGTGTCATTAGTCTCCAGACGCCTCATCGGAAATAGGCCTCATCTCGCCTGGAAGGGAGAACTTCCTGGATTTTCTCGAGTTTCGGCAGGAGTTCTCGAGTTACGACGGGGACCTCAGGGACCCGCCCTGGTGGCCTCAGGAACGGCCAGTCCCCATGCGAGATGCTAGGGGGCCTCTCGGGATTCCTATCCCATCAATACTGGGGCCAAAAACATTGTATGGAGTCAGGGCCGGAACCGAGGATTCCTCTCAGGGGCTGACATGGATCTTTGGGTACTTCTGGAGTCTCCCCAGGGGAGTCAGGCCTCGTCTCGAGTGGGGGCATGCACGTGCGCTTTCCTTCCAGGCTGTAGCAGCAATGTCACGCTTCCCGTCGCGTGGATCAAAGGATCTGTGGTTTTCCCTCGAGGCTTTCCCTCGAGGCTTACCCACAGGGCTGTCCCACGTGCCACTGTGGTGTGAGTCGATCCTCGGCGTGAAAGATGAGCCAGTGCAGGGCAAAGAGGTTCCTCTGGAATGGACTGAGACATCTGGGGGACTCTTGGAATGGTGGTACGACCATGGTGTTCCTCTCGCCTTTCCTGTTGAGAGTGCCTCCTCTTGACATGCGACGGGAACGCCAGGAATTCTTTTCCGTTGAAAGCAGGGAAAGGATCCCTCATCTCGAGCTCCGAGGGGGAAACGGGGCTCCTCTGGATGTGGGCGGGACCATCGTGCTTCCTCCCGAGTGGAGACGGGTATGGCGGTGAACTTCTTGAGTTGCAGCAAGGGTGTGAAAGACCCTTTCGAAGTTCCAGAGGTTAGGTGTCATTAGTCTCCAGACGCCTCAACGGAAATAGGCCTCATCTCGCCTGGAAGGGAGAACTTCCTGGATTTTCTCGAGTTGCGGCAGGTGTTCTCGAGTTAAGACGGGGACCTCAGGGACCCGCCCTGGTGGCCTCAGGAGAGGCCAGTCCCCATGCTAGTTGCTAGGGGGCCCCTCGGGATTCCTCTCCCGTCGATACTGGGGCCAAAAACCTTGTGTGGAGTCAGGGCCGGAACCGAGGATTCCTCTCAGGGGCTGACATGGATCTTTGGGTACTTCTGGAGTCTCCCCAGGGGAGTCAGGCCTCGTCTCGAGTGGGGGCATGCACGTGCGCTTTCCTTCCAGGCTCTAGCAGCAATGTCACGCTTCCCGTCGCGTGGATCAAAGAATCTGTGGTTTTTTCTCGAGGCTTTCCCATGAGGCTTTCCCACAGGGCTGTCCCACGTGCCACGGTGGTGTGAGTCGATCGTCGGCGTGAAAGATGAGCCAGTGCAGGGCAAAGAGGTTCCTCTGGAATGGACTGAGACATCTGGGGGAGTCTTGGAATGGTGGTACGACCATGGAGTTCCTCTCGCCTTTCCTGTTGAGAGTGCCTCCTCTTGAGATGCGACGGGAACGCCGGGAATTCTTTCCCGTTGTAAGCAGGGAAAGGATCCCTCATCTCGAGCTACGAGGGGGAAACGGGGCTCCTCTGGATGTGGGTGGGACCATCGTGCTTCCTCTCGAGTGGAGACGGGTATGGCGGTGAACTTCTTGAGTTGCAGTAAGGGTGTGAAAGACCCTTTCGAAATTCCAGAGGTTAGGTGTCATTAGACTCCAGACGCCTCATCGGAAATAGGCCTCATCTCGCCGGGAAGGGAGAACTTCCTGGATTTTCTCGAGTTGCGGCAGGTGTTCTCGAGTTACGACGGGGACGTCAGGGACCCGCCCTGGTGGCCTCAGGAGAGGCCACTCCCCGTGCGAGTTGCTAGGCGGCCTCTCGGGATTCCTCTCCCGTCGATACCGGGGCCAAAAACCTTGTGTGGAGTCAGGGCCGGAACCGAGGATTCCTCTCAGGGGCTGACATGGATCTTTGGGTACTTCTGGAGTCTCCCCAGGGGAGTCAGGCCTCGTCTCGAGTGGTGGCATGAACTTGCGCTTTCCTTCCAGGCTGTAGCAGCAATGTCACGCTTCCCGTCGGGTGGATCAAAGGATCTGTGGTTTTCCCTCGAGGCTTTCCCTCGAGGCTTTCCCACAGGGCTGGCCCACGTGCCACCGTGGTGTGAGTCGATCCTCGGCGTGAAAGATGAGCCAGTGCAGGGCAAAGAGGTTCCTCTGGAATGGACTGAGACATCTGGGGGACTCTTGGAATGGTGGTACGACCATGGAGTTCCTCTCGCCTTTCCTGTTGAGAGTGCCTCCTCTTGAGATGCGACGGGAACGCCGGGAATTCTTTCCAGTTGAAAGCAGGGAAGGGATCCCTCATCTCGAGCTACGAGGGAGAAACGGGGCTCCTCTGGATGTGGGCGGGACCATCGTGCTTCCTCTCGAGTGGAGACGGGTATGGCGGTGTACTTCTTGAGTTGCAGCAAGGGTGTGAAAGACCCTTTCGAAATTCCAGAGGTTAGGTGTCATTAGTCTCCAGACGCCTCATCGGAAATAGGCCTCATCTCACCTGGAAGGGAGAACTTCCTGGATATTCTCGAGTTGCGGCAGGTGTTCTCGAGTTACGACGGGGACCACAGGGACCCGCCCTGGTGGCCTCAGGAGAGGCCAGTCCCCATGCGAGTTGCTAGGGGGCCTCTCGGGATTCCTCTCCCGTCGATACCGGGACCAATAACCTTGTGTGGAGTCAGGGCCCGAACCGAAGATTCCTCTCAGGGGCTGACATGGATCTTTGAGTAGTTCTGGAGTCTCCCCAGGGGAGTCAGGCCTCGTCTCGAGTGGGGGCATCCACGTGCGCTTTCCTTCCAGACTGTAGCAGCAATGTCACACTTCCCGTCGCGTGGATCAAAGGATCTGTGGTTTTCCCTCGAGGCTTTCCCTCGAGGCTTTCCCACAGGGCTGTCCCACGTGCCACCGTGGTGTGAGTCGATCCTCGGCGTGAAAGATGAGCCAGTGCAGGGCAAAGAGGTTCCTCTGGAATGGACTGAGACATCTGGGGGACTCTTGGAATGGTGGTACGACCATGGAGTTCCTCTCGCCTTTCCTGTTGAGAGTGCCTCCTCTTGAGATGCGACGGGAACGCCGGGAATTTTTTCCCATTGAAAGCAGGGAAAGGATCCCTCATCTCGAGCTCCGAGGGGGAAACGGGGCTCCTCTGGATGTGGGCGGGACCATCGTGCTTCCTCTCGAGTGGAGACGGGTATGGCGGTGAACTTCTTGAGTTGCAGCAAGGGTGTGAAAGACCCTTTCGAAATTCCAGAGGTTAGGTGTCATTAGTCTCCAGACGCCTCATCGGAAATAGGCCTCATCTCGCCTGGAAGGGAGAACTTCCTGGATTTTCTCGAGTTACGGCAGGTGTTCTCGAGTTACGACGGGGACCTCAGGGACCCGCCCTGGTGGCCTCAGGAGAGGCCAGTCCCCATGCGAGTTGCTAGGGGGCCTCTCGGGATTCCTCTCCCGTCGATACCGGGGCCAAGAACCTTGTGTGGAGTCAGGGCCCGAACCGAGGATTCCTCTCAGGGGCTGACATGGATCTTTGGGTACTTCTGGAGTCTCCCCAGGGGAGTCAGGCCTCGTCTCGAGTGGGGGCATGCACGTGTGCTTTCCTTCCAGGCTGTAGCAGCAATGTCACGCTTCCCGTCACGTGGATCAAAGGATCTGTGGTTTTCCCTCGAGGCTTTCCCTCGAGGCTTTCCCACAGGGCTGTCCCACGTGCCACCGTGGTGTGAGTCGATCCTCGGCGTGAAAAATGAGCCAGTGCAGGGCAAAGAGGTTCCTCTGGAATGGACTGAGACATCTGGGGGACTCTTGGAATGGTGGTACGACCATGGAGTTCCTCTCGCCTTTCCTGTTGAGAGTGCCTCCTCTTGAGATGCGACGGGAACGCCGGGAATTCTTTCCCGTTGAAAGCAGGGAAAGGATCCCTCATCTCGAGCTACGAGGGGGAAACGGGGCTCCTCTGGATGTGGGCGGGACCATCGTGCTTCCTCTCGAGTGGAGACGGGTATGGCGGTGAACTTCTTGAGTTGCAGCAAGGGTGTGAAAGACCCTTTCGAAGTTCCAGAGGTTAGGTGTCATTAGTCTCCAGACGCCTCATCGGAAATAGGCCTCATCTCGCCTGGAAGGGAGAACTTCCTGGATTTTCTCGAGTTGCGGCAGGTGTTCTCGAGTTACGACGGGGACCTCAGGGACCCGCCCTGGTGGCCTCAGGAGAGGCCAGTCCCCATGCGAGTTGCTAGGGGGCCTCTCGGGATTCCTCTCCCGTCGATACCGGGGCCAAAAACCTTGTGTGTAGTCAGGGCCGGGACCGAGGATTCCTCTCACGGGTGACATGGATCTTTGGGTACTTCTGGAGTCTCCCCAGGGGAGTCAGGCCTCCTCTCGAGTGGGGGCATGCACGTGCGCTTTCCTTCCAGGCTGTAGCAGCAATGTCACGCTTCCCGTCGCGTGGATCAAAGGATCTGTGGTTTTCCCTCGAGGCTTTCCCTCGAGGCTTTCCCACAGGGCTGTCCCACGTGCCACCGTGGTGTGAGTCGATCCTCGGCGTGAAAGATGAGCCAGTGCAGGGCAAAGAGGTTCCTCTGGAATGGACTGAGACATCTGGGGGAGTCTTGGAATGGTGATACGACCATGGAGTTCCTCTCGCCTTTCCTGTTGAGAGTGCCTCCTCTTGAGATGCGACGGGAACGCCGGGAATTCTTTCCCGTTGAAAGCAGGGAAAGGATCCCTCATCTCGAGCTACGAGGGGGAAACGGGGCTCCTCTGGATGTGGGCGGGACCATCGTACTTCCTCTCGAGTGGAGACGGGTATGGCGGTGAACTTCTTGAGTTGCAGCAAGGGTGTGAAAGACCCTTTCGAAGTTCCAGAGGTTAGGTGTCATTAGTCTCCAGATGCCTCATCGGAAATAGGCCTCATCTCGCCTGCAAGGGAGAACTTCCTGGATTTTCTCGAGTTGCGGCAGGTGTTCTCGAGTTACGACGGGGACCTCAGGGACCTGCCCGGGTGGCCTCAAGAGAGGCCAGTCCCCATGCGAGTTGCTAGGGGGCCTCTCAGGATTCCTCTCCCGTCGATACCGGGGCCAAAAAACTTGTGTGGTGTCAGGGCCGGTACCGAGGATTCCTCTCAAGGGTGACAAGGATCTTTGGGTACTTCTGGAGTCTCCCCAGGGGAGTCAGGCCTCCTCTCGAGTGGGGGCATGCACGTGCGCTTTCCTTCCAGGCTGTAGCAGCAATGTCACGCTTCCCGTCGCGTGGATCAAAGGATCTGTGGTTTTCCCTCGAGGCTTTCCCTCGAGGCTTTCCCACAGGGCTGTCCCACGTGCCACCGTGGTGTGAGTCGATCCTCGGCGTGAAAGATGAGCCAGTGCAGGGCAAAGAGGTTCCTCTGGAATGGACTGAGTCATCTGGGGGACTCTTGGAATGGTGGTACGACCATGGAGTTCCTCTCGCCTTTCCTGTTGAGAGTGCCTCCTCTTGAGATGCGACGGGAACGCCGGGAATTCTTTCCCGTTGAAAGCAGGGAAAGGATCCCTCATCTCGAGCTACGAGGGGGAAACGGGGTCCTCTGGATGTGGGCGGGACCATCGTGCTTCCTCTCGAGTGGAGACGGGTATGGCGGTGAACTTCTTGAGTTGCAGCAAGGGTGTGAAAGACCCTTTCGAAGTTCCAGAGTTTAGGTGTCATTAGTCTCCAGACGCCTCATCGGAAATAGGCCTCATCTCGCCTGCAAGGGAGAACTTCCTGGATTTTCTCGAGTTGCGACAGGTGTTATCGAGTTACGACGGGGACCTCAGGGACCCGCCCTGGCTGGCTCAGGAGAGGCCAGTCCCCATGCGAGTTGCTAGGGGGCCTCTCGGGATTCCTCTCCCGTCGATACCGGGGCCAAAAACCTTGTGTGGAGTCAGGGCCGGAACCGAGGATTCCTCTCAGGGGTGACATGTATCTTTGGGTACTTCTGGAGTCTCCCCAGGGGAGTCAGGCCTCGTCTTGAGTGGGGGCATGCACGTGCGCTTTCCTTCCAGGCTGTAGCAGCAATGTCACGCTTCCCGTCGAGTGGATCAAAGGATCTGTGGTTTTCCCTCGAGGCTTTCCCTCGAGGCTTTCCCACAAGGCTGTCCCACGTGCCACCGTGGTGTGAGTCGATCCTCGGCGTGAAAGATGAGCCAGTGCAGGGCAAAGAGGTTCCTCTGGAATGGACTGAGACATCTGGGGGACTCTTGGAATGGTGGTACGAACATGGAGTTCCTCTCGCCTTTCCTGTTGAGAGTGCCTCCTCTTGAGATGCGACGGGAACGCTGGGAATTCTTTCCCGTTGAAAGCAGGGAAAGGATCCCTCATCTCGAGCTACGAGGGGGAAACGGGGCTCCTCTGGATGTGGGCGGGACCATCGTGCTTCCTCTCGAGTGGAGACGGGTATGGCGGTGTACTTCTTGAGTTGCAGCAAGGGTGTGAAAGACCCTTTCGAAATTCCAGAGGTTAGGTGTCATTAGTCTCCAGACGCCTCATCGGAAATAGGCCTCATCTCACCTGGAAGGGAGAACTTCCTGGATTTTCTCGAGTTGCGGCAGGTGTTCTCGAGTTACGACGGGGACCTCAGGGACCCGCCCTGGTGGCCTCAGGAGAGGCCAGTCCCCATGCGAGTTGCTAGGGGGCCTCTCGGGATTCCTCTCCCGTCGATACCGGGGCCAATAACCTTGTGTGGAGTCAGGGCCCGAACCGAGGATTCCTCTCAGGGGCTGACATGGATCTTTGAGTACTTCTGGAGTCACCCCAGGGGAGTCAGGCCTCGTCTCGAGTGGGGGCATGCACGTGCGCTTTCCTTCCAGACTGTAGCAGCAATGTCACACTTCCCGTCGCGTGGATCAAAGGATCTGTGGTTTTCCCTCGAGGCTTTCCCTCGAGGCTTTCCCACAGGGCTGTCCCACGTGCCACCGTGGTGTGAGTCGATCCTCGGCGTGAAAGATGAGCCAGTGCAGGGCAAAGAGGTTCCTCTGGAATGGACTGAGACATCTGGGGGACTCTTGGAATGGTGGTACGACCATGGAGTTCCTCTCGCCTTTCCTGTTGAGAGTGCCTCCTCTTGAGATGCGACGGGAACGCCGGGAATTCTTTCCCGTTGAAAGCAGGGAAAGGATCCCTCATCTCGAGCTACGAGGGGGAAACGGGGCTCCTCTGGATGTGGGCGGGACCATCGTGCTTCCTCTCGAGTGGAGACGGGTATGGCGGTGAACTTCTTGAGTTGCAGCAAGGGTGTGAAAGACCCTTTCGAAATTCCAGAGGTTAGGTGTCATTAGTCTCCAGACGCCTCATCGGAAATAGGCCTCATCTCGCCTGCAAGGGAGAACTTCCTGGATTTTCTCGAGTTACGGCAGGTGTTCTCGAGTTACGACGGGGACCTCAGGGACCCGCCCTGTTGGCCTCAGGAGAGGCCAGTCCCCATGCGAGTTGCTAGGGGGCCTCTCGGGATTCCTCTCCCGTCGATACCGGGGCCAAGAACCTTGTGTGGAGTCAGGGCCCGAACCGAGGATTCCTCTCAGGGGCTGACATGGATCTTTGGGTACTTCTGGAGTCTCCCCAGGGGAGTCAGGCCTCGTCTCGAGTGGGGGCATGCACGTGTGCTTTCCTTCCAGGCTGTAGCAGCAATGTCACGCTTCCCGTCGCGTGGATCAAAGGATCTGTGGTTTTCCCTCGAGGCTTTCCCTCGATGCTTTCCCACAGGGCTGTCCCACGTGCCACCGTGGTGTGAGTCGATCCTCGGCGTGAAAAATGAGCCAGTGCAGGGCAGAGAGGTTCCTCTGGAATGGACTGAGACATCTGGGGGACTCTTGGAATGGTGGTACGACCATGGAGTTCCTCTCGCCTTTCCTGTTGAGAGTGCCTCCTCTTGAGATGCGACGGGAACGCCGGGAATTCTTTCCCGTTGAAAGCAGGGAAAGGATCCCTCATCTCGAGCTCCGAGGGGGAAACGGGGCTCCTCTGGATGTGGGCGGGACCATCGTGCTTCCTCTCGAGTGGAGACGGGTATGGCGGTGAACTTCTTGAGTTGCACCAAGGGTGTGAAAGACCCTTTCGAAGTTCCAGAGGTTAGGTGTTATTAGTCTCCAGACGCCTCATCGGAAATAGGCCTCATCTCGCCTGGAAGGGAGAACTTCCTGGATTTTCTCGAGTTGCGGCAGGTGTTCTCGAGTTACGACGGGGACCTCAGGGACCCGCCCTGGTGGCCTCAGGAGAGGCCAGTCCCCATGCGAGTTGCTAGGGGGCCTCTCGGGATTCCTCTCCCGTCGATACCGGGGCCAAAAACCTTGTGTGTAGTCAGGGCCGGGACCGAGGATTTCTCTCAGGGGTGACATGGATCTTTGGGTACTTCTGGAGTCTTCCCAGGGGAGTCAGGCCTCCTCTCGAGTGGGGGCATGCACGTGCGCTTTCCTTCCAGGCTGTAGCAGCAATGTCACGCTTCCCGTCGCGTGGATCAAAGGATCTGTGGTTTTCCCTCGAGGCTTTCCCTCGAGGCTTTCCCACAGGGCTGTCCCACGTGCCACCGTGGTGTGAGTCGATCCTCGGCGTGAAAGATGTGCCAGTGCAGGGCAAAGAGGTTCCTCTGGAATGGACTGAGACATCTGGGGGAGTCTTGGAATGGTTATACGACCATGGAGTTCCTCTCGCCTTTCCTGTTGAGAGTGCCTCCTCTTGAGATGCGACGGGAACGCCGGGAATTCTTTCCCGTTGAAAGCAGGGAAAGGATCCCTCATCTCGAGCTCCGAGGGGGAAACGGGGCTCCTCTGGATGTGGGCGGGACCATCGTACTTCCTCTCGAGTGGAGACGGGTATGGCGGTGAACTTCTTGAGTTGCAGCAAGGGTGTGAAAGACCCTTTCGAAGTTCCAGAGGTTAGGTGTCATTAGTCTCCAGACGCCTCATCGGAAATAGGCCTCATCTCGCCTGCAAGGGAGAACTTCCTGGATTTTCTCGAGTTGCGGCAGGTGTTCTCGAGTTACGACGGGGACCTCAGGGACCCGCCCGGGTGGCCTCAAGAGAGGCCAGTCCCCATGCGAGTTGCTAGGGGGCCTCTCTGGATTCCTCTCCCGTCGATACCGGGGCCAAAAACCTTGTGTGGTGTCAGGGCCGGGACCGAGGATTCCTCTCAAGGGTGACAAGGATCTTTGGGTACTTCTGGAGTCTCCCCAGGGGAGTCAGGCCTCCTCTCGAGTGGGGGCATGCACGTGCGCTTTCCTTCCAGGCTGTAGCAGCAATGTCACGCTTCCCGTCGCGTGGATCAAAAGATCTGTGGTTTTCCCTCGAGGCTTTCCCTCGAGGCTTTCCCACAGGGTTGTCCCACGTTCCACCGTGGTGTGAGTCGATCCTCGGCGTGAAAGATGAGCCAGTGCAGGGCAAAGAGGTTCCTCTGGAATGGACTGAGTCATCTGGGGGACTCTTGGAATGGTGGTACGACCATGGAGTTCCTCTCGCCTTTCCTGTTGAGAGTGCCTCCTCTTGAGATGCGACGGGAACGCCGGGAATTCTTTCCCGTTGAAAGCAGGGAAAGGATCCCTCATCTCGAGCTCCGAGGGGGAAACGGGGTTCCTCTGGATGTGGGCGGGACCATCGTGCTTCCTCTCGAGTGGAGACGGGTATGGCGGTGAACTTCTTGAGTTGCAGCAAGGGTGTGAAAGACCCTTTCGAAATTCCAGAGGTTAGGTGTCATTAGTCTCCAGACGCCTCATCGGAAAAAGGCCTCATCTCGCCTGGAAGGGAGAACTTCCTGGATTTTCTCGAGTTGCGGCAGGTGTTCTCGAGTTACGACGGGGACCTCAGGGACCCGCCCTGGTTGCCTCAGGAGAGGCCACTCCCCATGCGAGTTGCTAGGGGGCCTCTCGGGATTCCTCTCCCGTCGATACCGGGGCCAAAAACCTTGTGTGGAGTCAGGGCCGGAACCGAGGATTCCTCTCAGGGGTGACATGTATCTTTGGGTACTTCTGGAGTCTCCCCAGGGGAGTCAGGCCTCGTCTCGAGTGGGGGCATGCACGTGCGCTTTCCTTCCAGGCTGTAGCAGCAATGTCACGCTTCCCGTCGAGTGGATCAAAGGATCTGTGGTTTTCCCTCGAGGCTTTCCCTCGAGGCTTTCCCACAAGGCTGTCCCACGTGCCACCGTGGTGAGAGTCGATCCTCGGCGTGAAAGATGAGCCAGTGCAGGGCAAAGAGGTTCCTCTGGAATGGACTGAGACATCTGGGGGACTCTTGGAATGGTGGTACGACCATGGAGTTCCTCTCGCCTTTCCTGTTGAGAGTGCCTCCTCTTGAGATGCGACGGGAACGCTGGGAATTCTTTCCCGTTGAAAGCAGGGAAAGGATCCCTCATCTCGAGCTCCGAGGGGGAAACGGGGTTCCTCTGGATGTGGGCGGGACCATCGTGCTTCCTCTCGAGTGGAGACGGGTATGGCGGTGTACTTCTTGAGTTGCAGCAAGGGTGTGAAAGACCCTTTCGAAATTCCAGAGGTTAGGTGTCATTAGTCTCCAGACGCCTCATCGGAAATAGGCCTCATCTCACCTGGAAGGGAGAACTTCCTGGATTTTCTCGAGTTGCGGCAGGTGTTCTCGAGTTACGACGGGGACATCAGGGACCCGCCCTGTTGGCCTCAGGAGAGGCCAGTCCCCATGCGAGTTGCTAGGGGGCCTCTCGGGATTCCTCTCCCGTCGATACCGGGGCCAATAACCTTGTGTGGAGTCAGGGCCCGAACCGAGGATTCCTCTCAGGGGCTGACATGGATCTTTGAGTACTTCTGGAGTCTCCCCAGGGGAGTCAGGCCTCGTCTCGAGTAGGGGCATGCACGTGCGCTTTCCTTCCAGACTGTAGCAGCAATGTCATACTTCCCGTCGCGTGGATCAAAGGATTTGTGGTTTTCCCTCAAGGCTTTCCCTCGAGGCTTTCCCACAGGGCTGTCCCACGTGCCACCGTGGTGTGAGTCGATCCTCGGCGTGAAAGATGAGCCAGTGCAGGGCAACGAGGTTCCTCTGGAATGGACTGAGACATCTGGGGGACTCTTGGAATGGTGGTACGACCATGGAGTTCCTCTCGCCTTGCCTGTTGAGAGTGCCTCCTCTTGAGATGCGATGGGAACGCCGGGAATTCTTTCCCGTTGAAAGCAGGGAAAGGATCCCTCATCTCGAGCTCCGAGGGGGAAACGGGGCTCCTCTGGATGTGGGTGGGACCATCGTGCTTCCTCTCGAGTGGAGACGGGTATGGCGGTGAACTTCTTGAGTTGCAGTAAGGGTGTGAAAGACTCTTTCGAAATTCCAGAGGTTAGGTGTCATTAGTCTCCAGACGCCTCATCGGAAATAGGCCTCATCTCGCCTGGAAGGGAGAACTTCCTGGATTTTCTCGAGTTACGGCAGGTGTTCTCGAGTTACGACGGGGACCTCAGGGACCCGCCCTGGTGGCCTAAGGAGAGGCCAGTCCCCATGCGAGTTGCTAGGGGGCCACTCGGGATTCCTCTCCCGTCGATACCGGGGCCAAGAAACTTGTGTGGAGTCAGGGCCCGAACCGAGGATTCCTCTCAGGGGCTGACATGGATCTTTGGGTACTTCTGGAGTCTCCCCAGGGGAGTCAGGCCTCGTCTCGAGTGGGGGCATGCACGTGTGCTTTCCTTCCAGGCTGTAGCAGCAATGTCACGCTTCCCGTCGCGTGGATCAAAGGATCTGTGGTTTTCCCTCGAGGCTTTCCCTCGAGGCTTTCCCACAGGGCTGTCCCACGTGCCACCGTGGTGTGAGTCGATCCTCGGCGTGAAAAATGAGCCAGTGCAGGGCAAAGAGGTTCCTCTGGAATGGACTGAGACATCTGGGGGACTCTTGGAATGGTGGTACGACCATGGAGTTCCTCTCGCCTTTCCTGTTGAGAGTGCCTCCTCTTGAGATGCGACGGGAACGCCGGGAATTCTTTCCCGTTGAAAGCAGGGAAAGGATCCCTCATCTCGAGCTCCGAGGGGGAAACGGGTCTCCTCTGGATGTGGGCGGGACCATCGTGCCTCCTCTCGAGTGGAGACGGGTATGGCGGTGAACTTCTTGAGTTGCAGCAAGGGTGTGAAAGACCCTTTCGAAGTTCCAGAGGTTAGGTGTCATTAGTCTCCAGACGCCTCATCGGAAATAGGCCTCATCTCGCCTGGAAGGGAGAACTTCCTGGATTTTCTCGAGTTGCGGCAGGTGTTCTCGAGTTACGACGGGGACCTCAGGGACCCGCCCTGGTGGCCTCAGGAGAGGCCAGTCCCCATGCGAGTTGCTAGGGGGCCTCTCGGGATTCCTCTCCCGTCGATACCGGGGCCAAAAACCTTGTGTGGAGTCAGGGCCGGGACCGAGGATTCCTCTCAGGGGTGACATGGATCTTTGGGTACTTCTGGAGTCTCCCCAGGGGAGTCAGGCCTCGTCTCGAGTGGGGGCATGCACGTGTGCTTTCCTTCCAGGCTGTAGCAGCAATGTCACGCTTCCCGTCGCGTGGATCAAAGGATCTGTGGTTTTCCCTCGAGGCTTTCCCTCGAGGCTTTCCCACAGGGCTGTCCCACGTGCCACCATGGTGTGAGTCGATCCTCGGCGTGAAAGATGAGCCAGTGCAGGGCAAAGAGGTTCCTCTGGAATGGACTGAGACATCTGGGGGAGTCTTGGAATGGTGGTACGACCATGGAGTTCCTCTCGCCTTTCCTGTTGAGAGTGCCTCCTCTTGAGATGCGACGGGAACGCCGGGAATTCTTTCCCGTTGAAAGCAGGGAAAGGATCCCTCATCTCGAGCTCCGAGGGGGAAACGGGGCTCCTCTGGATGTGGGCGGGACCATCGTACTTCCTCTCGAGTGGAGACGGGTATGGCGGTGAACTTCTTGAGTTGCAGCAAGGGTGTGAAAGACCCTTTCGAAGTTCCAGAGGTTAGGTGTCATTAGTCTCCAGACGCCTCATCGGAAATAGGCCTCATCTCGCCTGGAAGGGAGAACTTCCTGGATTTTCTTGAGTTGCGGCAGGTGTTCTCGAGTTACGACGGGGACCTCAGGGACCCGCCCGGGTGGCCTCAAGAGAGGCCAGTCCCCATGCGAGTTGCTAGGGGGCCTCTCGGTATTCCTCTCCCGTCGATACCGGGGCCAAAAACCTTGTGTGGAGACAGGGCCGGGACCGAGGATACCTCTCAGGGGTGACAAGGATCTTTGGGTATTTCTGGAGTCTCCCCAGGGGAGTCAGGCCTCGTCTCGAGTGGGGGCATGCACGTGCGCTTTCCTTCCAGGCTGTAGCAGCAATGTCACGCTTCCCGTCGAGTGGATCAAAGGATCTGTGGTTTTCCCTCGAGGCTTTCCCTCGAGGCTTTCCCACAAGGCTGTTCCACGTGCCACCGTGGTGTGAGTCGATCCTCGGCGTGAAAGATGAGCCAGTGCAGGGCAAAGAGGTTCCTCTGGAATGGACTGAGACATCTGGGGGACTCTTGGAATGGTGGTACGACCATGGAGTTCCTCTCGCCTTTCCTGTTGAGAGTGCCTCCTCTTGAGATGCGACGGGAACGCTGGGAATTCTTTCCCGTTGAAAGCAGGGAAAGGATCCCTCATCTCGAGCTATGAGGGGGAAACGGGGCTCCTCTGGATGTGGGCGGGACCATCGTGCTTCCTCTCGAGTGGAGACGGGTATGGCGATGTACTTCTTGAGTTGCAGCAAGGGTGTGAAAGACCCTTTCGAAATTCCAGAGGTTAGGTGTCATTAGTCTCCAGACGCCTCATCGGAAATAGGCCTCATCTCACCTGGAAGGGAGAACTTCCTGGATTTTCTCGAGTTGCGGCAGGTGTTCTCGAGTTACGACGGGGACCTCAGGGACGCGCCCTGGTGGCCTCAGGAGAGGCCAGTCCCCATGCGAGTTGCTAGGG
This sequence comes from Capricornis sumatraensis, assembly GCF_032405125.1. Taxonomy (NCBI): domain Eukaryota; kingdom Metazoa; phylum Chordata; class Mammalia; order Artiodactyla; family Bovidae; genus Capricornis; species Capricornis sumatraensis. The sequence continues at coordinate 4,115,399 of NC_091080.1, read as the reverse complement.
GGCCTCTCGGGATTCCTCTCCCGTCGATACCGGGGCCAATAACCTTGTGTGGAGTCAGGGCCCGAACCGAGGATTCCTCTCAGGGGCTGACATGGATCTTTGAGTACTTCTGGAGTCTCCCCAGGGGAGTCAGGCCTCCTCTCGAGTGGGGGCATGCACGTGCGCTTTCCTTCCAGACTGTAGCAGCAATGTCACACTTCCCGTCGCGTGGATCAAAGGATCTGTGGTTTTCCCTCGAGGCATTCCCTCGAGGCTTTCCCACAGGGCTGTCCCACGTGCCACCGTGGTGTGAGTCGATCCTTGGCGTGAAAGATGAGCCAGTGCAGGGCAAAGAGGTTCCTCTGGAATTGACTGAGACATCTGGGGGACTCTTGGAATGGTGGTACGACCATGGAGTTCCTCTCGCCTTTCCTGTTGAGAGTGCCTCCTCTTGAGATGCGACGGGAACGCCGGGAATTCTTTCCCGTTGAAAGCAGGGAAAGGATCCCTCATCTCGAGCTCCGAGGGGGAAACGGGGCTCCTCTGGATGTGGGCGGGACCATCGTGCTTCCTCTCGAGTGGAGACGGGTATGGCGGTGAACTTCTTGAGTTGCAGCAAGGGTGTGAAAGACCCTTTCGAAATTCCAGAGGTTAGGTGTCATTAGTCTCCAGACGCCTCATCGGAAATAGGCCTCATCTCGCCTGGAAGGGAGAACTTCCTGGATTTTCTCGAGTTACGGCAGGTGTTCTCGAGTTACGACGGGGACCTCAGGGACCCGCCCTGGTGGCCTAAGGAGAGGCCAGTCCCCATGCGAGTTGCTAGGGGGCCTCTCGGGATTCCTCTCCCGTCGATACCGGGGCCAAGAACCTTGTGTTAAGTCAGGGCCCGAACCGAGGATTCCTCTCAGGGGCTGACATGGATATTTGGGTACTTCTGGAGTCTCCCCAGGGGAGTCAGGCCTCGTCTCGAGTGGGGGCATGCACGTGTGCTTTCCTTCCAGGCTGTAGCAGCAATGTCACGCTTCCCGTCGCGTGGATCAAAGGATCTGTGGTTTTCCCTCGAGGCTTTCCCTCGAGGCTTTCCCACAGGGCTGTCCCACGTGCCACCGTGGTGTGAGTCGATCCTCGGCGTGAAAAATGAGCCAGTGCAGGGCAAAGAGGTTCCTCTGGAATGGACTGAGACATCTGGGGGACTCTTGGAATGGTGGTACGACCATGGAGTTCCTCTCGCCTTTCCTGTTGAGAGTGCCTCCTCTTGAGATGCGACGGGAACGCCGGGAATTCTTTCCCGTTGAAAGCAGGGAAAGGATCCCTCATCTCGAGCTCCGAGGGGGAAACGGGGCTCCTCTGGATGTGGGCGGGACCATCGTGCTTCCTCTCGAGTGGAGACAGGTATGGCGGTGAACTTCTTGAGTTGCAGCAAGGGTGTGAAAGACCCTTTCGAAGTTCCAGAGGTTAGGTGTCATTAGTCTCCAGACGCCTCATCGGAAATAGGCCTCATCTCGCCTGCAAGGGAGAACTTCCTGGATTTTCTCGAGTTGCGGCAGGTGTTCTCGAGTTACGACGGGGACCTCAGGGACCCGCCCTGGTGGCCTCAGGAGAGGCCAGTCCCCATGCGAGTTGCTAGGGGGCCTCTCGGGATTCCTCTCCCGTCGATACCGGGGCCAAAAACCTTGTGTGGAGTCAGGGCCGGGACCGAGGATTCCTCTCAGGGGTGACATGGATCTTTGGGTACTTCTGGAGTCTCCCCAGGGGAGTCAGGCCTCCTCTCGAGTGGGGCCAAGCACGTGCGCTTTCCTACCAGGCTGTAGCAGCAATGTCACGCTTCCCGTCGCGTGGATCAAAGGATCTGTGGTTTTCCATCGAGGCTATCCCTCGAGGCTTTCCCACAGGGCTGTCCCACGTGCCACCGTGGTGTGAGTCGATCCTCGGCGTGAAAGATGAGCCAGTGCAGGGCAAAGAGTTTCCTCTGGAATGGACTGAGACATCTGGGGGAGTCTTGGAATGGTGGTACGACCATGGAGTTCCTCTCGCCTTTCCTGTTGAGAGTGCCTCCTGTTGAGATGCGACGGGAACGCCGGGAATTCTTTCCCGTTGAAAGCAGGGAAAGGATCCCTCATCTCGAGCTCCGAGGGGGAAACGGGGCTCCTCTGGATGTGGGCGGGACCATCGTACTTCCTCTCGAGTGGAGACGGGTATGGCGGTGAACTTCTTGAGTTGCAACAAGGGTGTGAAAGACCCTTTCGAAGTTCCAGAGGTTAGGTGTCATTAGTCTCCAGACGCCTCATCGGAAATAGGCCTCATCTCGCCTGGAAGGGAGAACTTCCTGGATTTTCTTGAGTTGCGGCAGGTGTTCTCGAGTTACGACGGGGACCTCAGGGACCTGCACGGGTGGCCTCAAGAGAGGCCAGTCCCCATGCGAGTTGCTAGGGGGCCTCTCGGGATTCCTCTCCCGTCGATACCGGGGCCAAAAACCTTGTGTGGAGTCAGGGCCGGGACCGAGGATTCCTCTCAGGGGTGACAAGGATCTTTGGGTACTTCTGGAGTCTCCCCAGGGGAGTCAGGCCTCGTCTCGAGTGGGGGCATGCACGTGCGCTTTCCTTCCAGGCTGTAGCAGCAATGTCACGCTTCTCGTCGCGTGGATCAAAGGATCTGTGGTTTTCCCTCGAGGCTTTCCCTCGAGGCTTTCCCACAGGGATGTCCCACGTGCCACCGTGGTGTGAGTCGATCCTCGGCGTGAAAGATGAGCCAGTGCAGGGCAAAGAGGTTCCTCTGGAATGGACTGAGTCATCTGGGGGACTCTTGGAATGGTGGTACGACCATGGAGTTCCTCTCGCCTTTCCTGTTGAGAGTGCCTCCTCTTGAGATGCGACGGGAACGCCGGGAATTCTTTCCCGTTGAAAGCAGGGAAAGGATCCCTCATCTCGAGCTCCGAGGGGGAAACGGGGCTCCTCTGGATGTGGGCGGGACCATCGTACTTCCTCTCGAGTGGAGACGGGTATGGCGGTGAACTTCTTGAGTTGCAGCAAGGTTGTGAAAGACCCTTTCGAAGTTCCAGAAGTTAGGTGTCATTAGTCTCCAGATGCCTCATCGGAAATAGGCCTCATCTCGCCTGGAAGGGAGAACTTCCTGGATTTTCTCGAGTTGCGGCAGGTGTTCTCGAGTTACGACGGGGACCTCAGGGACCCGCCCGGGTGGCCTCAAGAGAGGCCAGTCCCCATGCGAGTTGCTAGGGGGCCTCTCGGGATTCCTCTCCCGTCGATACCGGGGCCAAAAACCTTGTGTGGAGTCAGGGCCGGGACCGAGGATTCCTCTCAGGGGTGACAAGGATCTTTGGGTACTTCTGGAGTCTCCCCAGGGGAGTCAGGCCTCCTCTCGAGTGGGGGCATGCACGTGCGCTTTCCTTCCAGGATATAGCAGCAATGTCACGCTTCCCGTCGCGTGGATCAAAGGATCTGTGGTTTTCCCTCGAGGCTTTCCCTCGAGGCTTTCCCACAGGGCTGTCCCACGTGCCACCGTGGTGTGAGTCGATCCTCGGCGTGAAAGATGAGCCAGTGCAGGGCAAAGAGGTTCCTCTGGAATGGACTGAGTCATCTGGGGGACTCTTGGAATGGTGGTACGACCATGGAGTTCCTCTCGCCTTTCCTGTTGAGAGTGCCTCCTCTTGAGATGCGATGGGAACGCCGGGAATTCTTTCCCGTTGAAAGCAGGGAAAGGATCCCTCATCTCGAGCTACGAGGGGGAAACGGGGCTCCTCTGGATGTGGGCGGGACCATCGTGCTTCCTCTCGAGTGGAGACGGGTATGGCGGTGAACTTCTTGAGTTGCAGCAAGGGTGTGAAAGACCCTTTCGAAGTTCCAGAGGTTAGGTGTCATTAGTCTCCAGACGCCTCATCGGAAATAGGCCTCATCTCGCCTGCAAGGGAGAACTTCCTGGATTTTCTCGAGTTGCGGCAGGTGTTCTCGAGTTACGACGGGGACCTCAGGGACCCGCCCTGGTTGCCTCAGGAGAGGCCAGTCCCCATGCGAGTTGCTAGGGGGCCTCTCGGGATTCCTTTCCCGTCTATACCGGGGCCAAAAACCTTGTGTGGAGTCAGGGCCGGAACCGAGGATTCCTCTCAGGGGTGACATGTATGTTTGGGTACTTCTGGAGTCTCCCCAGGGGAGTCAGGCCTCGTCTCGAGTGGGGGCATGCACGTGCGCTTTCCTTCCAGGCTGTAGCAGCAATGTCACGCTTCCCGTCGAGTGGATCAAAGGATCTGTGGTTTTCCCTCGAGGCTTTCCCTCGAGGCTTTCCCACAAGGCTATCCCACGTGCCACCGTGGTGTGAGTCGATCCTCGGCGTGAAAGATGAGCCAGTGCAGGGCAAAGAGGTTCCTCTGGAATGGACTGAGACATCTGGGGGACTCTTGGAATGGTGGTACGACCATGGAGTTCCTCTCGCCTTTCCTGTTGAGAGTGCCTCCTCTTGAGATGTGACGGGAACGCTGGGAATTCTTTCCCGTTGAAAGCAGGGAAAGGATCCCTCATCTCGAGCTACGAGGGGGAAACGGGGCTCCTCTGGATGTGGGCGGGACCATCGTGCTTCCTCTCGAGTGGAGACGGGTATGGCGGTGAACTTCTTGAGTTGCAGCAAGGGTGTGAAAGACCCTTTCGAAGTTCCAGAGGTTAGGTGTCATTAGTCTCCAGACGCCTCATCGGAAATAGGCCTCATCTCGCCTGCAAGGGAGAACTTCCTGGATTTTCTCGAGTTGCGGCAGGTGTTCTCGAGTTACGACGGGGACCTCAGGGACCCGCCCTGGTTGCCTCAGGAGAGGCCAGTCCCCATGCGAGTTGCTAGGGGGCCTCTCGGGATTCCTATCCCGTCGATACTGGGGCCAAAAACCTTGTGTGGAGTCAGGGCCGGAACCGAGGATTCCTCTCAGGGGTGACATGGATCTTTGAGTACTTCTGGAGTCTCCCCAGGGGAGTCAGGCCTCGTCTCGAGTGGGGGCATGCACGTGCGCTTTCCTTCCAGACTGTAGCAGCAATGTCACACTTCCCGTCGCGTGGATCAAAGGATCTGTGGTTTTCCCTCGAGGCTTTCCCTCGAGGCTTTCCCACAGGGCTGTCCCACGTGCCACCGTGGTGTGAGTCGATCCTCGGCGTGAAAGATGAGCCAGTGCAGGGCAAAGAGGTTCCTCTGGAATGGACTGAGACATCTGGGGGACTCTTGGAATGGTGGTACGACCATGGAGTTCCTCTCGCCTTTCCTGTTGAGAGTGCCTCCTCTTGAGATGCGACGGGAACGCCGGGAATTCTTTCCCGTTGAAAGCAGGGAAAGGATCCCTCATCTCGAGGTCCGAGGGCGAAACGGGGCTCCTCTGGATGTGGGCGGGACCATCGTGCTTCCTCTCGAGTGGAGACGGGTATGGCGGTGAACTTCTTGAGTTGCAGCAAGGGTGTGAAAGACCCTTTCGAAGTTCCAGAGGTTAGGTGTCATTAGTCTCCAGACGCCTCATCGGAAATAGGCCTCATCTCGCCTGCAAGGGAGAACTTCCTGGATTTTCTCGAGTTGCGGCAGGTGTTCTCGAGTTACGACGGGGACCTCAGGGACCCGCCCTGGTTGCCTCAGGAGAGGCCAGTCCCCATGCGAGTTGCTAGGGGGCCTCTCGGGATTCCTATCCCGTCGATACTGGGGCCAAAAACCATGTGTGGAGTCAGGGCCGGAACCGAGGATTCCTCTCAGGGGTGACATGGATCTTTGAGTACTTCTGGAGTCTCCCCAGGGGAGTCAGGCCTCGTCTCGAGTGGGGGCATGCACGTGCGCTTTCCTTCCAGACTGTAGCAGCAATGTCACACTTCCCGTCGCGTGGATCAAAGGATCTGTGGTTTTCCCTCGAGGCTTTCCCTCGAGGCTTTCCCACAGGGCTGTCCCACGTGCCACCGTGGTGTGAGTCGATCCTCGGCGTGAAAGATGAGCCAGTGCAGGGCAAAGAGGTTCCTCTGGAATGGACTGAGACATCTGGGGGACTCTTGGAATGGTGGTACGACCATGGAGTTCCTCTCGCCTTTCCTGTTGAGAGTGCCTCCTCTTGAGATGCGACGGGAACGCCGGGAATTCTTTCCCGTTGAAAGCAGGGAAAGGATCCCTCATCTCGAGGTCCGAGGGCGAAACGGGGCTCCTCTGGATGTGGGCGGGACCATCGTGCTTCCTCTCGAGTGGAGACGGGTATGGCGGTGAACTTCTTGAGTTGCAGCAAGGGTGTGAAAGACCCTTTCGAAATTCCAGAGGTTAGGTGTCATTAGTCTCCAGACGCCTCATCGGAAATAGGCCTCATCTCGCCTGGAAGGGAGAACTTCCTGGATTTTCTCGAGTTACGGCAGGTGTTCTCGAGTTACGACGGGGACCTCAGGGACCCGCCCTGGTGGCCTAAGGAGAGGCCAGTCCCCATGCGAGTTGCTAGGGGGCCTCTTGGGATTCCTCTCCCGTCGATACCGGGGCCAAGAACCTTGTGTGGAGTCAGGGCCCGAACCGAGGATTCCTCTCAGGGGCTGACATGGATCTTTGGGTACTTCTGGAGTCTCCCCAGGGGAGTCAGGCCTCGTCTCGAGTGGGGGCATGCACGTGTGCTTTCCTTCCTGGCTGTAGCAGCAATGTCACGCTTCCCGTCGCATTTATCAAAGGATCTGTGGTTTTCCCTCGAGGCTTTCCCTCGAGGCTTTCCCACAGGGCTGTCCCACGTGCCACCGTGGTGTGAGTCGATCCTCGGCGTGAAAGATGAGCCAGTGCAGGGCAAAGAGGTTCCTCTGGAATGGACTGAGACATCTGGGGGAGTCTTGGAATGGTGGTACGACCATGGAGTTCCTCTCGCCTTTCCTGTTGAGAGTGCCTCCTCTTGAGATGCGACGGGAACGCCGGGAATTCTTTCCCGTTGAAAGCAGGGAAAGGATCCCTCATCTCGAGCTCCGAGGGGGAAACGGGGCTCCTCTGGATGTGGGCGGGACCATCGTACTTCCTCTCGAGTGGAGACGGGTATGGCGGTGAACTTCTTGAGTTGCAGCAAGGGTGTGAAAGACCCTTTCGAAGTTCCAGAGGTTAGGTGTCATTAGTCTCCAGACGCCTCATCGGAAATAGGCCTCATCTCGCCTGGAAGGGAGAACTTCCTGGATTTTCTTGAGTTGCGGCAGGTGTTCTCGAGTTACGACGGGGACCTCAGGGACCCGCCCGGGTGGCCTCAAGAGAGGCCAGTCCCCATGCGAGTTGCTAGGGGGCCTCTCGGGATTCCTCTCCCGTCGATACCGGGGCCAAAAACCTTGTGTGGAGTCAGGGCCGGGACCGAGAATTCCTCTCAGGGGTCACAAGGAACTTTGGGTACTTCTGGAGTCTCCCCAGGGGAGTCAGGCCTCGTCTCGAGTGGGGGCATGCACGTGCACTTTCCTTCCAGGCTGTAGCAGCAATGTCACGCTTCCCGTCGCGTGGATCAAAGGATCTGTGGTTTTCCCTCGAGGCTTTCCCTCGAGGCTTTCCCACAGGGCTGTCCCACGTGCCACCGTGGTGTGAGTCGATCCTCGGCGTGAAAGATGAGCCAGTGCAGGGCAAAGAGTTTCCTCTGGAATGGACTGAGTCATCTGGGGGACTCTTGGAATGGTGGTACGACCATGGAGTTCCTCTCGCCTTTCCTGTTGAGAGTGCCTCCTCTTGAGATGCGACGGGAACGCCGGGAATTCTTTCCCGTTGAAAGCAGGGAAAGGATCCCTCATCTCGAGCTACGAGGGGGAAACGGGGCTCCTCTGGATGTGGGCGGGACCATCGTGCTTCCTCTCGAGTGGAGACGGGTATGGCGGTGAACTTCTTGAGTTGCAGCAAGGGTGTGAAAGACCCTTTCGAAGTTCCAGAGGTTAGGTGTCATTAGTCTCCAGACGCCTCATCGGAAATAGGCCTCATCTCGCCTGCAAGGGAGAACTTCCTGGATTTTCTCGAGTTGCGGCAGGTGTTCTCGAGTTACGACGGGGACCTCCGGGACCCGCCCTGGTTGCCTCAGGAGAGGCCAGTCCCCATGCGAGTTGCTAGGGGGCCTCTCGGGATTCCTCTCCCGTCGATACCGGGGCCAAAAACCTTGTGTGGAGTCAGGGCCGGAACCGAGGATTCCTCTCAGGGGTGACATGTATCTTTGGGTACTTCTGGAGTCTCCCCAGGGGAGTCAGGCCTCGTCTCGAGTGGGGGCATGCACGTGCGCTTTCCTTCCAGGCTGTAGCAGCAATGTCACGCTTCCCGTCGAGTGGATCAAAGGATCTGTGGTTTTCCCTCGAGGCTTTCCCTCGAGGCTTTCCCACAAGGCTGTCCCACGTGCCACCGTGGTGTGAGTCGATCCTCGGCGTGAAAGATGAGCCAGTGCAGGGCATAGAGGTTGCTCTGGAATGGACTGAGACATCTGGGGGACTCTTGGAATGGTGGTACGACCATGGAGTTCCTCTCGCCTTTCCTGTTGAGAGTGCCTCCTCTTGAGATGCGACGGGAACGCCGGGAATTCTTTCCCGTTGAAAGCAGGGAAAGGATCCCTCATCTCGAGCTACGAGGGGGAAACGGGGCTCCTCTGGATGTGGGCGGGACCATCGTGCTTCCTCTCGAGTGGAGACGGGTATGGCGGTGAACTTCTTGAGTTGCAGCAAGGGTGTGAAAGACCCTTTCGAAGTTCCAGAGGTTAGGTGTCATTAGTCTCCAGACGCCTCATCGGAAATAGGCCTAATCTCGCCTGGAAGGGAGAACTTCCTGGATTTTCTCGAGTTGCGGCAGGTGTTCTCGAGTTACGACGGGGACCTCAGGGACCCGCCCTGGTGGCCTCAGGAGAGGCCAGTCCCCATGCGAGTTGCTAGGGGGCCTCTCGGGATTCCTCTCCCGTCGATACCGGGGCCAAAAACCTTGTGTGGAGTCAGGGCCGGAACCGAGGATTCCTCTCAGGGGCTGACATGGATCTTTGGGTACTTCTGGAGTCTCCCCAGGGGAGTCAGGCCTCGTCTCGAGTGGGGGCATGCACGTGCGCTTTCCTTCCAGGCTGTAGCAGCAATGTCACGCTTCCCGTCGCGTGCATCAAAGGATCTGTGGTTTTCCCTCGAGGCTTTCCCTCGAGGCTTTCCCACAGGGCTGTCCCATGTGCCACCGTGGTGTGAGTCGATCCTCGGCGAGAAAGATGAGCCAGTGCAGGGCAAAGAGGTTCCTCTGGAATGGACTGAGTCATCTTGGGGACTCTTGGAATGGTGGTACGACCATGGAGTTCCTCTCGCCTTTCCTGTTGAGAGTGCCTCCTCTTGAGATGCGACGGGAACGCCGGGAATTCTTTCCCGTTGAAAGCAGGGAAAGGATCCCTCATCTCGAGCTACGAGGGGGAAACGGGGCTCCTCTGGATGTGGGCGGGACCATCGTGCTTCCTCTCGAGTGGAGACGGGTATGGCGGTGAACTTCTTGAGTTGCAGCAAGGGTGTGAAAGACCCTTTCGAAGTTCCAGAGGTTAGGTGTCATTAGTCTCCAGACGCCTCATCGGAAATAGGCCTCATCTCGCCTGGAAGGGAGAACTTCCTGGATTTTCTCGAGTTGCGGCAGGTGTTCTCGAGTTACGACGGGGACCTCAGGGACCCGCCCTGGTGGCCTCAGGAGAGGCCAGTCCCCATGCGAGTTGCTAGGGGGCCTCTCGGGATTCCTCTCCCGTCGATACCGGGGCCAAAAACCTTGTGTGGAGTCAGGGCCGGAACCGAGGTTTCCTCTCTGGGGCTGACATGGATCTTTGGGTACTTCTGGAGTCTCCCCAGGGGAGTCAGGCCTCTTCTCGAGTGGGGACAGGTACGTGCGCTTTCCTTCCAGGCTGTAGCAGCAATGTCACTCTTCCCGTGGCCTGGATCAAAGGATCTGTGGTTTTCCCACGAGGCTTTCCCTCGAGGCTTTCCCACAGGTCTGTCCAACGTTCCACCGTGGTGTGAGTCGATCCTCGGCGTTAAAGATGAGCCAGTGCAGGGCAAAGAGGTTCCTCTGGAATGGACTGAGACATCTGGGGGACTCGTGGAATGGTGGTACCACCATGGAGTTCCTCTCGCCTTTCCTGTTGAGAGTGCCTCCTCTTGAGATGCGACGGGAACGCCGGGAATTCTTTCCCGTTGAAAGCAGGGAAAGGATCCCTCATCTCGAGCTACGAGGGGGAAACGGGGCTCCTCTGGATGTGGGCGGGACCATCGTGCTTCCTCTCGAGTGGAGACGGGTATGGCGGTGAACTTCTTGAGTTGCAGCAAGGGTGTGAAAGACCCTTTCGAAGTTCCAGAGGTTAGGTGTCATTAGTCTCCAGACGCCTCATCGGAAATAGGCCTAATCTCGCCTGGAAGGGAGAACTTCCTGGATTTTCTCGAGTTGCGGCAGGTGTTCTCGAGTTACGACGGGGACCTCAGGGACCCGCCCTGGTGGCCTCAGGAGAGGCCAGTCCCCATGCGAGTTGCTAGGGGGCCTCTCGGGATTCCTCTCCCGTCGATACCGGGGCCAAAAACCTTGTGTGGAGTCAGGGCCGGAACCGAGGATTCCTCTCAGGGGCTGACATGGATCTTTGGGTACTTCTGGAGTCTCCCCAGGGGAGTCAGGCCTCGTCTCGAGTGGGTGCATGCACGTGCGCTTTCCTTCCAGGCTGTAGCAGCAATGTCACTCTTCCTGTCGCGTGGATCAAAGGATCTGTGGTTTTCCCTCGAGGCTTTCCCTCGAGGCTTTCCCACAGGGCTGTCCCATGTGCCACCGTGGTGTGAGTCGATCCTCGGCGAGAAAGATGAGCCAGTGCAGGGCAAAGAGGTTCCTCTGGAATGGACTGAGTCATCTGGGGGACTCTTGGAATGGTGGTACGACCATGGAGTTCCTCTCGCCTTTCCTGTTGAGAGTGCCTCCTCTTGAGATGCGACGGGAACGCCGGGAATTCTTTCCCGTTGAAAGCAGGGAAAGGATCGCTCATCTCGAGCTACGAGGGGGAAACGGGGCTCCTCTGGATGTGGGCGGGACCATCGTGCTTCCTCGCGAGTGGAGACGGGTATGGCGGTGAACTTCTTGAGTTGCAGCAAGGGTGTGAAAGACCCTTTCGAAGTTTCAGAGTTTAGGTGTCATTAGTCTCCAAACGCCTCATCGGAAATAGGATTCTTCTCGCCTGGAAGGGAGAACTTCCTGGATTTTCTCGAGTTGCGACAGGTGTTCTCGAGTTACGACGGAGACCTCAGGGACCCGCCCTGGTGGCCTCAGGAGAGGACAGTCCCCATGCGAGTTGCTAGGGGGCCTCTCGGGATTCCTCTCCCGTCGATAACGGGGCCAAAAACCTTGTGTGGAGTCAGGGCCGGAACCGAGGATTCCTCTCAGGGGCTGACATGGATCTTTGGGTACTTCTGGAGTCTCCCCAGGGGAGTCAGGCCCCGTCTCGAGTGGGGGCATGCACGTGCGCTTTCCTTCCAGGCTGTAGCAGCAATGTCACGCTTCCCGTCGCGTGGATCAAAGGATCTGTGGTTTTCCCTCGAGGCTTTGCCTCGAGGCTTTCCCACAGGGCTGTCCCACGTGCCACCGTGGTGTGAGTCGATCCTCGGCGTGAAAGATGAGCCAGTGCAGGGCAAAGAGGTTCCTCTGGAATGGACTGAGACATCTGGGGGACTCTTGGAATGGTGGTACGACCATGGAGTTCCTCTCGCCTTTCCTGTTGAGAGTGCCTCCTCTTGAGATGCGACGGGAATGCCGGGAATTCTTTCCCGTTGAAAGCAGGGAAAGGATCCCTCATCTCGAGCTACGAGGGGGAAACGGGGCTCCTCTGGATGTGGGCGGGACCATCGTGCTTCCTCTCGAGTGGACACGGGTATGGCGGTGAACTTCTTGAGTTGCAGCAAGGGTGTGAAAGACCCTTTCGAAGTTCCAGAGGTTAGGTGTCGTTCGTCTCCAGACGCCTCATCGGAAATAGGCCTCATCTCGCCTGGAAGGGAGAACTTCCTGGATTTTCTCGAGTTGTGGCAGGTGTTCTCGAGTTACGACGGGGACCTCAGGGACCCGCCCTGGTGGCCTCAGGAACGGCCAGTCCCCATGGGAGTTGCTAGGGGGCCTCTCGGGATTCCTCTCCCGTCGATACCGGGGCCAAAAACCTTGTGTGGAGTCAGGGCCAGAACCGAGGATTCCTCTCAGGGGCTGACATGGATCTTTGGGTACTTCTAGAGTCTCCCCAGGGGAGTCAGGCCTCGTCTCGAGTGGGGGCATGCACGTGCGCTTTCCTCCCAGGCTGTAGCAGCAATGTCACGCTTCCCGTCGCGTGGATCAAAGGATCTGTGGTTTTCTCTCGAGGCTTTCCCTCGAGGCTTTCCCACAGGGCTGTCCCACGTGCCACCGTGGTGTGAGTCGATCCTCGGAGTGAAAGATGAGCCAGTGCAGGGCAAAGAGGTTCCTCTGGAATGGACTGAGACATCTGGGGGACTCTTGGAATGGTGGTAGGACCATGGAGTTCCTCTCGCCTTTCCTGTTGAGAGTGCCTCCTCTTGAGATGCGACGGGAACGCTGGGAACTCTTTCCCGTTGAAAGCAGGGAAAGGATCCCTCATCTCGAGCTACGAGGGGGAAACGGGGCTCCTCTGGATGTGGGCGGGACCCTCGTGCTTCCTCTCGAGTGGAGACGGGTATGGCGGTGAACTTCTTGAGTTGCAGCAAGGGTGTGAAAGACCCTTTCGAAGTTCCAGAGGTTACGTGTCAGTCTCCAGACGCCTCATCGGAAATAGACCTCATCTCGCCTGGAAGGGAGAACTTCCTGGATTTTCTCGAGTTGCGGCAGGTGTTCTCGAGTTACGACGGGGACCTCAGGGACCCGCCCTGGTGGCCTCAGGAGAGGCCAGTCCCCATGCGAGTTGCTAGGGGGCCTCTCGGGATTCCTCTCCCGTCGATACCGGGGCCAAAAACCTTGTGTGGAGTCAGGGCCAGAACCGAGGATTCCTCTCAGGGGCTGACATGGATCTTTGGGTACTTCTAGAGTCTCCCGAGGGTAGTCAGGCCTCGTCTCGAGTGGGGGCATGCACGTGCACTTTCCTTCCAGGCTGTAGCAGCAATGTCACGCTTCCCGTCGCGTGGATCAAAGGATCTGTTGTTTTCCCTCGAGGCTTTCCCTCGAGGCTTTCCCACAGGGCTGTCCCACGTGCCACCGTGGTGTGAGTCGATCCTCGGCGTGAAAGATGAGCCAGTGCAGGGCAAAGAGGTTCCTCTGGAATGGACTGAGACATCTGGGGGACTCTTGGAATGGTGGTACGACCATGGAGTTCCTCTCGCCTTTCCTGTTGAGAGTGCCTCCTCTTGAGATGCGACGGGAATGCCGGGAATTCTTTCCCGTTGAAAGCAGGGAAAGGATCCCTCATCTCGAGCTACGAGGGGGAAACGGGGCTCCTCTGGATGTGGGCGGGACCATCGTGCTTTCTCTCGTGTGGAGACGGGTATGGCGGTAAACTTCTTGAGTTGCAGCAAGGGTGTGAAAGACCCTTTCGAAGTTCCAGAAGTTAGGTGTCATTAGTCTCCAGACGCCTCATCGGAAATAGGCCTCTTCTAGCCTGGAAGGGAGAACTTCCTGGATTTTCTCGAGGTGCGGCAGGTGTTCTCGAGTTACGACGGGTACCACAGGGACCCGCCCTGATGGCCTCAGGAGAGGCCAGTCCCCATGCGAGTTGCTAGGGGGCCTCTCGGGATTCCTCTCCCGTCGATACCGGGGCCAAAAACCTTGTGTGGAGTCAGGGCCAGAACCGAGGATTCCTCTCAGGGGCTGACATGGATCTTTGGGTACTTCTAGAGTCTCCCCAGGGGAGTCAGGCCTCGTTTCGAGTGGGGGCATGCACGTGCGCTTTCCTACCAGGCTGTAGCAGCAATGTCATGCTTCCCGTCGCATGGATCAAATGATCTGTGGTTTTCTCTCGAGGCTTTCCCTCGAGGCTTTCCCACAGGGCTGTCCCACGTGCCACCGTGGTGTGAATCGATCCTCGGCGTGAAAGATGAGCCAGTGAAGGGCAAAGAGGTTCCTCTGGAATGGACTGAGACATCTGAGGGACTCTTGGAATGGTGGTACGACCATGGAGTTCCTCTCGCCTTTCCTGTTGAGAGTGCCTCCTCTAGAGATGCGACGGGAACGCTGGGAATTCATTCCCGTTGAAAGCAGGGAAAGGATCCCTCATCTCGAGCTACGAGGGGGAAACGGGGCTCCTCTGGATGTGGGCGGGACCATCGTGCTTCCTCTCGAGTGGAGACGGGTATGTCGGTGAACTTCTTGAGTTGCAGCAAGGGTGTGAAAGACCCTTTCGAAGTTCCAGAGGTTAGGTGTCATTAGTCTTCAGACGCCTCATCGGAAATAGGCCTCATCTCGCCTGGAAGGGAGAACTTCCTGGATTTTCTCGAGTTGCGGCAGGTGTTCTCGAGTTACGACGGGGACCTCAGGGACCCGCCCTGGTGGCCTCAGGAGAGGCCAGTCCCCATGCGAGTTGCTAGGGGGCCTCTCGGGATTCCTCTCCCGTCGATACCGGGGCCAAAAACCTTGTGTGGAGTCAGGGCCGGAACCGAGGTTTCCTCTCTGGGGCTGACATGGATCTTTGGGTACTTCTGGAGTCTCCCCAGGGGAGTCAGGCCTCTTCTCGAGTGGGGACAGGTACGTGCGCTTTCCTTCCAGGCTGTAGCAGCAATGTCACTCTTCCCGTGGCCTGGATCAAAGGATCTGTGGTTTTCCCACGAGGCTTTCCCTCGAGGCTTTCCCACAGGTCTGTCCAACGTTCCACCGTGGTGTGAGTCGATCCTCGGCGTTAAAGATGAGCCAGTGCAGGGCAAAGAGGTTCCTCTGGAATGGACTGAGACATCTGGGGGACTCGTGGAATGGTGGTACCACCATGGAGTTCCTCTCGCCTTTCCTGTTGAGAGTGCCTCCTCTTGAGATGCGACGGGAACGCCGGGAATTCTTTCCCGTTGAAAGCAGGGAAAGGATCCCTCATCTCGAGCTACGAGGGGGAAACGGGGCTCCTCTGGATGTGGGCGGGACCATCGTGCTTCCTCTCGAGTGGAGACGGGTATGGCGGTGAACTTCTTGAGTTGCAGCAAGGGTGTGAAAGACCCTTTCGAAGTTCCAGAGGTTAGGTGTCATTAGTCTCCAGACGCCTCATCGGAAATAGGCCTAATCTCGCCTGGAAGGGAGAACTTCCTGGATTTTCTCGAGTTGCGGCAGGTGTTCTCGAGTTACGACGGGGACCTCAGGGACCCGCCCTGGTGGCCTCAGGAGAGGCCAGTCCCCATGCGAGTTGCTAGGGGGCCTCTCGGGATTCCTCTCCCGTCGATACCGGGGCCAAAAAGCTTGTGTGGAGTCAGGGCCGGAACCGAGGATTCCTCTCAGGGGCTGACATGGATCTTTGGGTACTTCTGGAGTCTCCCCAGGGGAGTCAGGCCTCGTCTCGAGTGGGTGCATGCACGTGCGCTTTCCTTCCAGGCTGTAGCAGCAATGTCACTCTTCCTGTCGCGTGGATCAAAGGATCTGTGGTTTTCCCTCGAGGCTTTCCCTCGAGGCTTTCCCACAGGGCTGTCCCATGTGCCACCGTGGTGTGAGTCGATCCTCGGCGAGAAAGATGAGCCAGTGCAGGGCAAAGAGGTTCCTCTGGAATGGACTGAGTCATCTGGGGGACTCTTGGAATGGTGGTACGACCATGGAGTTCCTGTCGCCTTTCCTGTTGAGAGTGCCTCCTCTTGAGATGCGACGGGAACGCCGGGAATTCTTTCCCGTTGAAAGCAGGGAAAGGATCGCTCATCTCGAGCTACGAGGGGGAAACGGGGCTCCTCTGGATGTGGGCGGGACCATCGTGCTTCCTCGCGAGTGGAGACGGGTATGGCGGTGAACTTCTTGAGTTGCAGCAAGGGTGTGAAAGACCCTTTCGAAGTTTCAGAGTTTAGGTGTCATTAGTCTCCAAACGCCTCATCGGAAATAGGATTCTTCTCGCCTGGAAGGGAGAACTTCCTGGATTTTCTCGAGTTGCGACAGGTGTTCTCGAGTTACGACGGAGACCTCAGGGACCCGCCCTGGTGGCCTCAGGAGAGGACAGTCCCCATGCGAGTTGCTAGGGGGCCTCTCGGGATTCCTCTCCCGTCGATAACGGGGCCAAAAACCTTGTGTGGAGTCAGGGCCGGAACCGAGGATTCCTCTCAGGGGCTGACATGGATCTTTGGGTACTTCTGGAGTCTCCCCAGGGGAGTCAGGCCCCGTCTCGAGTGGGGGCATGCACGTGCGCTTTCCTTCCAGGCTGTAGCAGCAATGTCACGCTTCCCGTCGCGTGGATCAAAGGATCTGTGGTTTTCCCTCGAGGCTTTGCCTCGAGGCTTTCCCACAGGGCTGTCCCACGTGCCACCGTGGTGTGAGTCGATCCTCGGCGTGAAAGATGAGCCAGTGCAGGGCAAAGAGGTTCCTCTGGAATGGACTGAGACATCTGGGGGACTCTTGGAATGGTGGTACGACCATGGAGTTCCTCTCGCCTTTCCTGTTGAGAGTGCCTCCTCTTGAGATGCGACGGGAATGCCGGGAATTCTTTCCCGTTGAAAGCAGGGAAAGGATCCCTCATCTCGAGCTACGAGGGGGAAACGGGGCTCCTCTGGATGTGGGCGGGACCATCGTGCTTCCTCTCGAGTGGACACGGGTATGGCGGTGAACTTCTTGAGTTGCAGCAAGGGTGTGAAAGACCCTTTCGAAGTTCCAGAGGTTAGGTGTCGTTCGTCTCCAGACGCCTCATCGGAAATAGGCCTCATCTCGCCTGGAAGGGAGAACTTCCTGGATTTTCTCGAGTTGTGGCAGGTGTTCTCGAGTTACGACGGGGACCTCAGGGACCCGCCCTGGTGGCCTCAGGAACGGCCAGTCCCCATGGGAGTTGCTAGGGGGCCTCTCGGGATTCCTCTCCCGTCGATACCGGGGCCAAAAACCTTGTGTGGAGTCAGGGCCAGAACCGAGGATTCCTCTCAGGGGCTGACATGGATCTTTGGGTACTTCTAGAGTCTCCCCAGGGGAGTCAGGCCTCGTCTCGAGTGGGGGCATGCACGTGCGCTTTCCTCCCAGGCTGTAGCAGCAATGTCACGCTTCCCGTCGCGTGGATCAAAGGATCTGTGGTTTTCTCTCGAGGCTTTCCCTCGAGGCTTTCCCACAGGGCTGTCCCACGTGCCACCGTGGTGTGAGTCGATCCTCGGAGTGAAAGATGAGCCAGTGCAGGGCAAAGAGGTTCCTCTGGAATGGACTGAGACATCTGGGGGACTCTTGGAATGGTGGTACGACCATGGAGTTCCTCTCGCCTTTCCTGTTGAGAGTGCCTCCTCTTGAGATGCGACGGGAACGCTGGGAACTCTTTCCCGTTGAAAGCAGGGAAAGGATCCCTCATCTCGAGCTACGAGGGGGAAACGGGGCTCCTCTGGATGTGGGCGGGACCCTCGTGCTTCCTCTCGAGTGGAGACGGGTATGGCGGTGAACTTCTTGAGTTGCAGCAAGGGTGTGAAAGACCCTTTCGAAGTTCCAGAGGTTACGTGTCAGTCTCCAGACGCCTCATCGGAAATAGACCTCATCTCGCCTGGAAGGGAGAACTTCCTGGATTTTCTCGAGTTGCGGCAGGTGTTCTCGAGTTACGACGGGGACCTCAGGGACCCGCCCTGGTGGCCTCAGGAGAGGCCAGTCCCCATGCGAGTTGCTAGGGGGCCTCTCGGGATTCCTCTCCCGTCGATACCGGGGCCAAAAACCTTGTGTGGAGTCAGGGCCAGAACCGAGGATTCCTCTCAGGGGCTGACATGGATCTTTGGGTACTTCTAGAGTCTCCCGAGGGTAGTCAGGCCTCGTCTCGAGTGGGGGCATGCACGTGCACTTTCCTTCCAGGCTGTAGCAGCAATGTCACGCTTCCCGTCGCGTGGATCAAAGGATCTGTGGTTTTCCCTCGAGGCTTTCCCTCGAGGCTTTCCCACAGGGCTGTCCCACGTGCCACCGTGGTGTGAGTCGATCCTCGGCGTGAAAGATGAGCCAGTGCAGGGCAAAGAGGTTCCTCTGGAATGGACTGAGACATCTGGGGGACTCTTGGAATGGTGGTACGACCATGGAGTTCCTCTCGCCTTTCCTGTTGAGAGTGCCTCCTCTTGAGATGCGACGGTAATGCCGGGAATTCTTTCCCGTTGAAAGCAGGGAAAGGATCCCTCATCTCGAGCTACGAGGGGGAAACGGGGCTCCTCTGGATGTGGGCGGGACCATCGTGCTTTCTCTCGTGTGGAGACGGGTATGGCGGTAAACTTCTTGAGTTGCAGCAAGGGTGTGAAAGACCCTTTCGAAGTTCCAGAAGTTAGGTGTCATTAGTCTCCAGACGCCTCATCGGAAATAGGCCTCTTCTAGCCTGGAAGGGAGAACTTCCTGGATTTTCTCGAGGTGCGGCAGGTGTTCTCGAGTTACGACGGGTACCACAGGGACCCGCCCTGATGGCCTCAGGAGAGGCCAGTCCCCATGCGAGTTGCTAGGGGGCCTCTCGGGATTCCTCTCCCGTCGATACCGGGGCCAAAAACCTTGTGTGGAGTCAGGGCCAGAACCGAGGATTCCTCTCAGGGGCTGACATGGATCTTTGGGTACTTCTAGAGTCTCCCCAGGGGAGTCAGGCCTCGTTTCGAGTGGGGGCATGCACGTGCGCTTTCCTACCAGGCTGTAGCAGCAATGTCATGCTTCCCGTCGCATGGATCAAATGATCTGTGGTTTTCTCTCGAGGCTTTCCCTCGAGGCTTTCCCACAGGGCTGTCCCACGTGCCACCGTGGTGTGAATCGATCCTCGGCGTGAAAGATGAGCCAGTGAAGGGCAAAGAGGTTCCTCTGGAATGGACTGAGACATCTGAGGGACTCTTGGAATGGTGGTACGACCATGGAGTTCCTCTCGCCTTTCCTGTTGAGAGTGCCTCCTCTAGAGATGCGACGGGAACGCTGGGAATTCATTCCCGTTGAAAGCAGGGAAAGGATCCCTCATCTCGAGCTACGAGGGGGAAACGGGGCTCCTCTGGATGTGGGCGGGACCATCGTGCTTCCTCTCGAGTGGAGACGGGTATGTCGGTGAACTTCTTGAGTTGCAGCAAGGGTGTGAAAGACCCTTTCGAAGTTCCAGAGGTTAGGTGTCATTAGTCTTCAGACGCCTCATCGGAAATAGGCCTCATCTCGCCTGGAAGGGAGAACTTCCTGGATTTTCTCGAGTTGCGGCAGGTGTTCTCGAGTTACGACGGGGACCTCAGGGACCCGCCCTGGTGGCCTCAGGAGAGGCCAGTCCCCATGCGAGTTGCTAGGGGGCCTCTCGGGATTCCTCTCCCGTCGATACCGGGGCCAAAAACCTTGTGTGGAGTCAGGGCCGGAACCGAGGATTCCTCTCAGGGGCTGACATGGATCTTTGGGTACTTCTGGAGTCTCCCCAGGAGAGTCAGGCCTCGTCTCGAGTGGGGGCATGCACGGGTGCTTTCCTTCCAGGCTGTAGCAGCAATGTCACGCTTCCCGTCACGTGCATCAAAGGATCTGTGGTTTTCCCTCGAGGCTTTCCCTCGAGGCTTTCCCACAGGGCTGTCCCACGTGCCACCGTGGTGTGAGTCGATCCTCGGCGTGAAAGATGAGCCAGTGCAGGGCAAAGAGGTTCCTCTGGAATGGACTGAGACATCTGGGGGACTCTTGGAATGGTGGTACGACCATGGAGTTCCTCTCGCCTTTCCTGTTGAGAGTGCCTCCTCTTGAGATGCGACGGGAACGCCGGGAATTCTTTCCCGTTGAAAGCAGGGAAAGGATCCCTCATCTCGAGCTACGAGGGGGAAACGGGGCTCCTCGGGATGTGGGAGGGACCATCGTGCTTCCTCTCGAGTGGACACGGGTATGTCGGTGAACTTCTTGAGTTGCAGCAAGGGTGTGAAAGACCCTTTCGAAGTTCCAGAGGTTAGGTGTCATTAGTCTCCAGACGCCTCATTGGAAATAGGCCTCATCTCGCCTGGAAGGGAGAACTTCCTGGATTTTCTCGAGTTGCGGCAGGTGTTCTCGAGTTACGACGGGGACCTCAGGGACCCGCCCTGGTGGCCTCAGGAGAGGCCAGTCCCCATGCGAGTTGCTAGGGGGCCTCTCGGGATTCCTCTCCCGTCGATACTGGGGCCAAAAACCTTGTGTGGAGTCAGGGCCAGAACCGAGGATTCCTCTCAGGGGCTGACATGGATCTTTGGGTACTTCTAGAGTCTCCCGAGGGTAGTCAGGCCTCGTCTCGAGTGGGGGCATGCACGTGCGCTTTCCTTCCAGGCTGTAGCAGCAATGTCACGCTTCACGTCGCGTGGATCAAAGGATCTGTTGTTTTCCCTCGAGGCTTTCCCTCGAGGCTTTCCCACAGGGCTGTCCCACGTGCCACCGTGGTGTGAGTCGATCCTCGGCGTGAAAGATGAGCCAGCGCAGGGCAAAGAGGTTCCTCTGGAATGGACTGAGACATCTGGGGGACTCTTGGAATGGTGGTACGACCATGGAGTTCATCTCGCCTTTCCTGTTGAGAGTGCCTCCTCTTGAGATGCGACGGGAATGCCGGGAATTCTTTCCCGTTGAAAGCAGGGAAAGGATCCCTCATCTCGAGCTACGAGGGGGAAACGGGGCTCCTCTGGATGTGGGCGGGACCATCGTGCTTTCTCTCGTGTGGAGACGGGTATGGCGGTAAACTTCTTGAGTTGCAGCAAGGGTGTGAAAGACCCTTTCGAAGTTCCAGATGTTAGGTGTCATTAGTCTCCAGACGCCTCATCGGAAATAGGCCTCATCTAGCCTGGAAGGGAGAACTTCCTGGATTTTCTCGAGGTGCGGCAGGTGTTCTCGAGTTACGACAGGTACCACAGGGACCCGCCCTGATGGCCTCAGGAGAGGCCAGTCCCCATGCGAGTTGCTAGGGGGCCTCTCGGGATTCCTCTCCCGTCGACACCGGGGCCAAACACCTTGTGTGGAGTCAGGGCCAGAACCGAGGATTCCTCTCAGGGGCTGACATGGATCTTTGGGTACTTCTAGAGTCTCCCCAGGGGAGTCAGGCCTCGTCTCGAGTGGGGGCATGCACGTGCGCTTTCCTTCCAGGCTGTAGCAGCAATATCACGCTTCCCGTCGCGTGGATCAAATGATCTGTGGTTTTCTCTCGAGGCTTTCCCTCGAGGCTTTCACACAGGGCTGTCCCACGTGCCACCGTGGTGTGAGTCGATCCTCGGCGTGAAAGATGAGCCAGTGCAGGGCAAAGAGGTTTCTCTGGAATGGACTGAGACATCTGAGGGACTCTTGGAATGGTGGTACGACCATGGAGTTCCTCTCGCCTTTCCTGTTGAGAGTGCCTCCTCTTGAGATGCGACGGGAACTCCGGGAATTCTTTCCCGTTGAAAGCAGGGAAAGGATCCCTCATCTCGAGCTACCAGGGGGAAACGGGGCTCCTCTGGATGTGGGCGGGACCATCGTGCTTCCTCTCGAGTGGAGACGGGTATGGCGGTGAACTTCTTGAGTTGCAGCAAGGGTGTGAAAGACCCGTTCGAAGTTCCAGAGGTTAGGTGTCATTAGTCTCCAGACGCCTCATCGGAAATAGGCCTCATCTCGCCTGGAAGGGAGAACTTCCTGGATTTTCTCGAGTTGCGGCAGGTGTTCTCGAGTTACGACGGGGACCTCAGGGACCCGCCCTGGTGGCCTCAGGAGAGGCCAGTCCCCATGCGAGGTGCTAGGGGGCCTCTCGGGATTCCTCTCCCGTCGATACCGGGGCAAAAACCTTGTGTGGAGTCAGGGCCGGAACCGAGGATTCCTCTCAGGGGCTGACATGGATCTTTGGGTACTTCTGGAGTCTCCCCAGGCGAGTCAGGCCTCGTCTCGAGTGGGGGCATGCACGTGTGCTTTCCTTCCAGGCTGTAGCAGCAATGTCACGCTTCCCGTCGCGTGCATCAAATGATCTGTGGTTTTCCCTCGAGGCTTTCCCTCGAGGCTTTCCCACAGGGCTGTCCCATGTGCCACCGTGGTGTGAGTCGATCCTCGGCATGAAAGATGAGCCAGTGCAGGGCAAAGAGGTTCCTCTGGAATGGACTGAGACATCTGGGGGACTCTTGGAATGGTGGTACGACCATGGAGTTCCTCTCGCCTTTCCTGTTGAGAGTGCCTCCTCTTGAGATGCGACGGGAACGCCGGGAATTCTTTCCCGTAGAATGCAGGGAAAGGATCCCTCATCTCGAGCTACGAGGGGGAAACGGGGCTCCTCGGGATGTGGGCGGGACCATCGTGCTTCCTCTCGAGTGGACACGGGTATGTCGGTGAACTTCTTGAGTTGCAGCAAGGGTGTGAAAGACCCTTTCGAAGTTCCAGAGGTTAGGTGTCATTAGTCTCCAGACGCCTCATCGGAAATAGGCCTCATCTCGCCTGGAAGGGAGAACTTCCTGGATTTTCTCGAGGTGCGGCAGATGTTCTCGAGTTACGACGGGTACCACAGGGACCCGCCCTGATGGCCTCAGGAGAGGCCAGTCCCCATGCGAGTTGCTAGGGGGCCTCTCGGGATTCCTCTCCCGTCGATACCGGGGCCAAAAACCTTGTGTGGAGTCAGGGCCGGAACCGAGGATTCCTCTCAGGGGCTGACATGTATCTTTGGGTACTTCTGGAGTCTCCCCAGGGGAGTCAGGCCTCGTCTCGAGTGGGGGCATGCACGTGCGCTTTCCTTCCAGGCTGTAGCAGCAATGTCAAGCTTCCTGTCGTGTGGATCAAAGGATCTGTGGTTTTCCCTCGAGGCTTTCCCTCGAGGCTTTCCCACAGGGCTGTCCCACGTACCACCGTGGTGTGGGTCGATCCTCGGCGTGAAAGATGAGCCAGTGCAGGGCAAAGAGGTTCCTCCGGAATGGACTGAGACATCTGGGGGACTCTTGGAATGGTGGTACGACCATGGAGTTCCTCTCGCCTTTCCTGTTGAGAGTGCCTCCTCTTGAGATGCGACGGGAATGCCGGGAATTCTTTCCCGTTGAAAGCAGGGAAAGGATCCCTCATCTCAAGCTACGAGGGGGAAACGGGGCTCCTCGGGATGTGGGCGGGACCATCGTGCTTCCTCTCGAGTGGACACGGGTATGTCGGTGAACTTCTTGAGTTGCAGCAAGGGTGTGAAAGACCCTTTCGAAGTTCCAGAGGATGGGTGTCATTAGTCTCCAGACGCCTCATCGGAAATAGGCCTCATCTCGCCTGGAAGGGAGAACTTCCTGGATTTTCTCGAGTAGCGGCAGGTGTTCTCGCGTTACGACGGGGACCTCAGGGACCCGCCCTGGTGGCCTCAGGAGAGGCCAGTCCCCATGCGAGTTGCTAGGGGCCTCTCGGGATTCCTCTCCCGTCGATACCGGGGCCAAAAACCTTGTGTGGAGTCAGGGCTGGAACCGAGGATTCCTCTCAGGGGCTGACATGGATCTTTGGGTACTTCTGGAGTCTCCCCAGGGGAGTCAGGCCTCGTCTCGAGGGGGGGCATGCACGTGTGCTTTCCTTCCAGGCTGTAGCAGCAATGTCACGCTTCCCGTCGCGTGCATCAAAGGATCTGTGGTTTTCCCTCGAGGCTTTCCCTCGAGGCTTTCCCACAGGGCTGTCCCACGTGCCACCGTGGTGTGAGTCGATCCTCGGCGTGAAAGATGAGCCAGTGCAGGGCAAAGAGGTTCCTCTGGAATGGACTGAGACACCTGGGGGACTCTTGGAATGGTGGTACGACCATGGAGTTCCTCTCGCCTTTCCTGTTGAGAGTGCCTCCTCTTGAGATGCGATGGGAACGCCGGGAATTCTTTTCCGTTAAAAGCAGGGAAAGGATCCCTCATCTCGAGCTACGAGGGGGAAACGGGGCTCCTCGGGATGTGGGCAGGACCATCGTGCTTCCTCTCGAGTGGACACGGGTATGTCGGTGAACTTCTTGAGATGCAGCAAGGGTGTGAAAGACCCTTTCGAAGTTCCAGAGGTTAGGTGTCATTAGTCTCCAGAAGCCTCATCGGAAATAGGCCTCATCTAGCCTGGAAGGGAGAACTTCCTGGATTTTCTCGAGGTGCGGCAGGTGTTCTCGAGTTACGACGGGGACCTCAGGGACCCGCCCTGGTGGCCTCAGGAGAGGCCAGTCCCCATGCGATGTGCTAGGGGGCCTCTCGGGATTCCTCTCCCGTCGATACCGGGGCCAAAAACCTTGTGTGGAGTCAGGGCCAGAACCGAGGATTCCTCTCAGGGGCTGACATGGATCTTTGGGTACTTCTAGAGTCTCCCCAGGGGAGTCAGGCCTGGTCTCGAGTGGGGGCATGGACGTGCGCTTTCCTTCCAGGCTGTAGCAGCAATGTCACGCTTCCCGTCACGTGGATCAAATGATCTGTGGTTTTCTCTCGAGGCTTTCCCACAGGGCTGTCCCACGTGCCTCCGTGGTGTGAGTCGATCCTCGGAGTGAAAGATGAGCCAGTGCAGGGCAAAGAGGTTCCTCTGGAATGGACTGAGACATCTGAGGGACTCTTGGAATGGTGGTACGACCATGGAGTTCCTCTCGCCTTTCCTGTTGAGAGTGCCTCCTCTTGAGATGCGACGGGATCGCTGGGAATACTTTCCCGTTGAAAGCAGGGAAAGGATCCCTCATCTCGAGCTACGAGAGGGAAACGGGGCTCCTCTGGATGTGGGCGGGACTATCGTGCTTCCTCTCGAGTGGAGACGGGTATGGCGGTGAACTTCTTGAGTTGCAGCAAGGGTGTGAAAGACTCTTTCGAAGTTCCAGAGGTTACGTGTCAGTCTCCAGACGCCTCATCGGAAATAGACCTCATCTCGCCTGGAAGGGAGAACTTCCTGGATTTTCTCGAGTTGCGGCAGGTGTTCCCGAGTTACGACGGGGACCTCAGGGACCCGCCCTGGTGGCCTCAGGCGAGGCCAGTCCCCATGCGAGTTGCTAGGGGGCCTCTCGGGATTCCTCTCCCGTCGATACCGGGGCCAAAAACCTTGTGTGGAGTCAGGGCCGGAAGCGAGGATTCCTCTCAGGGGCTGACATGGATCTTTGGGTACTTCTGGAGTCTCCCCAGGGGAGTCAGGCCTCGTCTCGAGTGGGGGCATGCACGTGTGCTTTCCTTCCAGGCTGTAGCAGCAATGTCACGCTTCCCGTCGCGTGGATCAAAGGATCTCTGGTTTTCCCTCGAGGCTTTCCCTCGAGGCTTTCCCACAGGGCTGTCCCACGTGCCACCGTGGTGTGAGTCGATCCTCGGCGTGAAAGATGAGACAGTGCAGGGCAAAGAGGTTCCTCTGGAATGGACTGAGACATCTGGGGGACTCTTGGAATGGTGGTACGACCATGGAGTTCCTCTCGCCTTTCCTGTTGAGAGTGCCTCCTCTTGAGTTGTGACGGGAACTCCGGGAATTCTTTCCCGTTGAAAGCAGGGAAAGGATCCCTCATCTCGAGCTACGAGGGGGAAACGGGGCTCCTCGGGATGTGGGCGGGACCATCGTGCTTCCTCTCGAGTGGACACGGGTATGTCGGTGAACTTCTTGAGTTGCAGCAAGGGTGTGAAAGACCCTTTCGAAGTTCCAGAGGTTGGGTGTCATTAGTCTCCAGACGCCTCATCGGAAATAGGCCTCATCTCGCCTGGAAGGGAGAACTTCCTGGATTTTCTCGAGTTGCGGCAGGTGTTCTCGAGTTACGTCGGGGACCTCAGGGACCCGCCCTTGTGGCCTCAGGAGAGGCCAGTCCCCATGCCAGTTGCTAGGGGGCCTCTCGGGATTCCTCTCCCGTCGATACCGGGGCCAAAAAACTTGTGTGGAGTCAGGGCCGGAAGCGAGGATTCCTCTCAGGGGCTGACATGGATCTTTGGGTACTTCTGGAGTCTCCCCAGGGGAGTCAGGCCTCGTCTCGAGTGGGGGCATGCACGTGTGCTTTCCTTCCAGGCTGTAGCAGCAATGTCACGCTTCCCGTCGCGTGGATCAAAGGATCTGTGGTTTTCCCTCGAGGCTTTCCCTCGAGGCTTTCCCACAGGGCTGTCCCACGTGCCACCGTGGTGTGAGTCGATCCTCGGCGTGAAAGATGAGCCAGTGCAGGGCAAAGAGATTCCTCTGGAATGGACTGAGACATCTGAGGGACTCTTGGAATGGTGGTACGACCATGGAGTTCCTCTCGCCTTTCCTGTTGAGAGTGCCTCCTCTAGAGATGCGACGGGAACGCTGGGAATTCATTCCCGTTGAAAGCAGGGAAAGGATCCCTCATCTCGAGCTACGAGGGGGAAACGGGGCTCCTCTGGATGTGGGCGGGACCATCGTGCTTCCTCTCGAGTGGAGACGGGTATGTCGGTGAACTTCTTGAGTTGCAGCAAGGGTGTGAAAGACCCTTTCGAAGTTCCAGAGGTTAGGTGTCATTAGTCTCCAGACGCCTCATCGGAAATAGGCCTCATCTCGCCTGGAAGGGAGAACTTCCTGGATTTTCTCGAGTTGCGGCAGGTGTTCTCGAGTTACGACGGGGACCTCAGGGACCCGCCCTGGTGGCCTCAGGAGAGGCCAGTCCCCATGCGAGATGCTAGGGGGCCTCTCGGGATTCCTCTCCCGTCGATACCGGGGCCAAAAACCTTGTGTGGAGTCAGGGCCGGAACCGAGGATTCCTCTCAGGGGCTGACATGGATCTTTGGGTACTTCTGGAGTCTCCCCAGGAGAGTCAGGCCTCGTCTCGAGTGGGGGCATGCACGGGTGCTTTCCTTCCAGGCTGTAGCAGCAATGTCACGCTTCCCGTCGCGTGCATCAAAGGATCTGTGGTTTTCCCTCGAGGCTTTCCCTCGAGGCTTTCCCACAGGGCTGTCCCACGTGCCACCGTGGTGTGAGTCGATCCTCGGCGTGAAAGATGAGCCAGTGCAGGGCAAAGAGGTTCCTCTGGAATGGACTGAGACATCTGGGGGACTCTTGGAATGGTGGTACGACCATGGATTTCCTCTCGCCTTTCCTGTTGAGAGTGCCTCCTCTTGAGATGCGACGGGAACGCCGGGAATTCTTTCCCGTTGAAAGCAGGGAAAGGATCCCTCATCTCGAGCTACGAGGGGGAAACGGGGCTCCTCGGGATGTGGGCGGGACCATCGTGCTTCCTCTCGAGTGGACACGGGTATGTCGGTGAACTTCTTGAGTTGCAGCAAGGGTGTGAAAGACCCTTTCGAAGTTCCAGAGGTTAGGTGTCATTAGTCTCCAGACGCCTCATTGGAAATAGGCCTCATCTCGCCTGGAAGGGAGAACTTCCTGGATTTTCTCGAGTTGCGGCAGGTGTTCTCGAGTTACGACGGGGACCTCAGGGACCCGCCCTGGTGGCCTCCGGAGAGGCCAGTCCCCATGCGAGTTGCTAGGGGGCCTCTCGGGATTCCTCTCCCGTCGATACCGGGGCCAAAAACCTTGTGTGGAGTCAGGGCCAGAACCGAGGATTCCTCTCAGGGGCTGACATGGATCTTTGGGTACTTCTAGAGTCTCCCGAGGGTAGTCAGGCCTCGTCTCGAGTGGGGGCATGCACGTGCGCTTTCCTTCCAGGCTGTAGCAGCAATGTCACGCTTCACGTCGCGTGGATCAAAGGATCTGTTGTTTTCCCTCGAGGCTTTCCCTCGAGGCTTTCCCACAGGGCTGTCCCACGTGCCACCGTGGTGTGAGTCGATCCTCGGCGTGAAAGATGAGCCAGCGCAGGGCAAAGAGGTTCCTCTGGAATGGACTGAGACATCTGGGGGACTCTTGGAATGGTGGTACGACCATGGAGTTCATCTCGCCTTTCCTGTTGAGAGTGCCTCCTCTTGAGATGCGACGGGAATGCCGGGAATTCTTTCCCGTTGAAAGCAGGGAAAGGATCCCTCATCTCGAGCTACGAGGGGGAAACGGGGCTCCTCTGGATGTGGGCGGGACCATCGTGCTTTCTCTCGTGTGGAGACGGGTATGGCGGTAAACTTCTTGAGTTGCAGCAAGGGTGTGAAAGACCCTTTCGAAGTTCCAGATGTTAGGTGTCATTAGTCTCCAGACGCCTCATCGGAAATAGGCCTCATCTAGCCTGGAAGGGAGAACTTCCTGGATTTTCTCGAGGTGCGGCAGGTGTTCTCGAGTTACGACAGGTACCACAGGGACCCGCCCTGATGGCCTCAGGAGAGGCCAGTCCCCATGCGAGTTGCTAGGGGGCCTCTCGGGATTCCTCTCCCGTCGACACCGGGGCCAAACACCTTGTGTGGAGTCAGGGCCAGAACCGAGGATTCCTCTCAGGGGCTGACATGGATCTTTGGGTACTTCTAGAGTCTCCCCAGGGGAGTCAGGCCTCGTCTCGAGTGGGGGCATGCACGTGCGCTTTCCTTCCAGGCTGTAGCAGCAATATCACGCTTCCCGTCGCGTGGATCAAATGATCTGTGGTTTTCTCTCCAGGCTTTCCCTCGAGGCTTTCACACAGGGCTGTCCCACGTGCCACCGTGGTGTGAGTCGATCCTCGGCGTGAAAGATGAGCCAGTGCAGGGCAAAGAGGTTTCTCTGGAATGGACTGAGACATCTGAGGGACTCTTGGAATGGTGGTACGACCATGGAGTTCCTCTCGCCTTTCCTGTTGAGAGTGCCTCCTCTTGAGATGCGACGGGAATGCCGGGAATTCTTTCCCGTTGAAAGCAGGGAAAGGATCCCTCATCTCGAGCTACCAGGGGGAAACGGGGCTCCTCTGGATGTGGGCGGGACCATCGTGCTTCCTCTCGAGTGGAGACGGGTATGGCGGTGAACTTCTTGAGTTGCAGCAAGGGTGTGAAAGACCCGTTCGAAGTTCCAGAGGTTAGGTGTCATTAGTCTCCAGACGCCTCATCGGAAATAGGCCTCATCTCGCCTGGAAGGGAGAACTTCCTGGATTTTCTCGAGTTGCGGCAGGTGTTCTCGAGTTACGACGGGGACCTCAGGGACCCGCCCTGGTGGCCTCAGGAGAGGCCAGTCCCCATGCGAGGTGCTAGGGGGCCTCTCGGGATTCCTCTCCCGTCGATACCGGGGCAAAAACCTTGTGTGGAGTCAGGGCCGGAACCGAGGATTCCTCTCAGGGGCTGACATGGATCTTTGGGTACTTCTGGAGTCTCCCCAGGCGAGTCAGGCCTCGTCTCGAGTGGGGGCATGCACGTGTGCTTTCCTTCCAGGCTGTAGCAGCAATGTCACGCTTCCCGTCGCGTGCATCAAATGATCTGTGGTTTTCCCTCGAGGCTTTCCCTCGAGGCTTTCCCACAGGGCTGTCCCATGTGCCACCGTGGTGTGAGTCGATCCTCGGCATGAAAGATGAGCCAGTGCAGGGCAAAGAGGTTCCTCTGGAATGGACTGAGACATCTGGGGGACTCCTGGAATGGTGGTACGACCATGGAGTTCCTCTCGCCTTTCCTGTTGAGAGTGCCTCCTCTTGAGATGCGACGGGAACGCCGGGAATTCTTTCCCGTAGAATGCAGGGAAAGGATCCCTCATCTCGAGCTACGAGGGGGAAACGGGGCTCCTCGGGATGTGGGCGGGACCATCGTGCTTCCTCTCGAGTGGACACGGGTATGTCGGTGAACTTCTTGAGTTGCAGCAAGGGTGTGAAAGACCCTTTCGAAGTTCCAGAGGTTAGGTGTCATTAGTCTCCAGACGCCTCATCGGAAATAGGCCTCATCTCGCCTGGAAGGGAGAACTTCCTGGATTTTCTCGAGGTGCGGCAGATGTTCTCGAGTTACGACGGGTACCACAGGGACCCGCCCTGATGGCCTCAGGAGAGGCCAGTCCCCATGCGAGTTGCTAGGGGGCCTCTCGGGATTCCTCTCCCGTCGATACCGGGGCCAAAAACCTTGTGTGGAGTCAGGGCCGGAACCGAGGATTCCTCTCAGGGGCTGACATGTATCTTTGGGTACTTCTGGAGTCTCCCCAGGGGAGTCAGGCCTCGTCTCGAGTGGGGGCATGCACGTGCGCTTTCCTTCCAGGCTGTAGCAGCAATGTCAAGCTTCCTGTCGTGTGGATCAAAGGATCTGTGGTTTTCCCTCGAGGCTTTCCCTCGAGGCTTTCCCACAGGGCTGTCCCACGTACCACCGTGGTGTGGGTCGATCCTCGGCGTGAAAGATGAGCCAGTGCAGGGCAAAGAGGTTCCTCTGGAATGGACTGAGACATCTGGGGGACTCTTGGAATGGTGGTACGACCATGGAGTTCCTCTCGCCTTTCCTGTTGAGAGTGCCTCCTCTTGAGATGCGACGGGAATGCCGGGAATTCTTTCCCGTTGAAAGCAGGGAAAGGATCCCTCATCTCAAGCTACGAGGGGGAAACGGGGCTCCTCGGGATGTGGGCGGGACCATCGTGCTTCCTCTCGAGTGGACACGGGTATGTCGGTGAACTTCTTGAGTTGCAGCAAGGGTGTGAAAGACCCTTTCGAAGTTCCAGAGGATGGGTGTCATTAGTCTCCAGACGCCTCATCGGAAATAGGCCTCATCTCGCCTGGAAGGGAGAACTTCCTGGATTTTCTCGAGTAGCGGCAGGTGTTCTCGCGTTACGACGGGGACCTCAGGGACCCGCCCTGGTGGCCTCAGGAGAGGCCAGTCCCCATGCGAGTTG
Source organism: Capricornis sumatraensis (assembly GCF_032405125.1). NCBI lineage: Eukaryota > Metazoa > Chordata > Mammalia > Artiodactyla > Bovidae > Capricornis > Capricornis sumatraensis. Next base: position 4,084,886 of record NC_091080.1, on the reverse strand, counting down.
CTAGGGGCCTCTCGGGATTCCTCTCCCGTCGATACCGGGGCCAAAAACCTTGTGTGGAGTCAGGGCTGGAACCGAGGATTCCTCTCAGGGGCTGACATGGATCTTTGGGTACTTCTGGAGTCTCCCCAGGGGAGTCAGGCCTCGTCTCGAGGGGGGGCATGCACGTGTGCTTTCCTTCCAGGCTGTAGCAGCAATGTCACGCTTCCCGTCGCGTGCATCAAAGGATCTGTGGTTTTCCCTCGAGGCTTTCCCTCGAGGCTTTCCCACAGGGCTGTCCCACGTGCCACCGTGGTGTGAGTCGATCCTCGGCGTGAAAGATGAGCCAGTGCAGGGCAAAGAGGTTCCTCTGGAATGGACTGAGACACCTGGGGGACTCTTGGAATGGTGGTACGACCATGGAGTTCCTCTCGCCTTTCCTGTTGAGAGTGCCTCCTCTTGAGATGCGATGGGAACGCCGGGAATTCTTTTCCGTTAAAAGCAGGGAAAGGATCCCTCATCTCGAGCTACGAGGGGGAAACGGGGCTCCTCGGGATGTGGGCAGGACCATCGTGCTTCCTCTCGAGTGGACACGGGTATGTCGGTGAACTTCTTGAGATGCAGCAAGGGTGTGAAAGACCCTTTCGAAGTTCCAGAGGTTAGGTGTCATTAGTCTCCAGAAGCCTCATCGGAAATAGGCCTCATCTAGCCTGGAAGGGAGAACTTCCTGGATTTTCTCGAGGTGCGGCAGGTGTTCTCGAGTTACGACGGGTACCACAGGGACCCGCCCTGATGGCCTCAGGAGAGGCCAGTCCCCATGCGAGTTGCTAGGGGGCCTCTCGGGATTCCTCTCCCGTCGATACCGGGGCCAAAAACCTTGTGTGGAGTCAGGGCCAGAACCGAGGATTCCTCTCAGGGGCTGACATGGATCTTTGGGTACTTCTAGAGTCTCCCCAGGGGAGTCAGGCCTGGTCTCGAGTGGGGGCATGGACGTGCGCTTTCCTTCCAGGCTGTAGCAGCAATGTCACGCTTCCCGTCACGTGGATCAAATGATCTGTGGTTTTCTCTCGAGGCTTTCCCACAGGGCTGTCCCACGTGCCACCGTGGTGTGAGTCGATCCTCGGAGTGAAAGATGAGCCAGTGCAGGGCAAAGAGGTTCCTCTGGAATGGACTGAGACATCTGAGGGACTCTTGGAATGGTGGTACGACCATGGAGTTCCTCTCGCCTTTCCTGTTGAGAGTGCCTCCTCTTGAGATGCGACGGGATCGCTGGGAATACTTTCCCGTTGAAAGCAGGGAAAGGATCCCTCATCTCGAGCTACGAGAGGGAAACGGGGCTCCTCTGGATGTGGGCGGGACTATCGTGCTTCCTCTCGAGTGGAGACGGGTATGGCGGTGAACTTCTTGAGTTGCAGCAAGGGTGTGAAAGACTCTTTCGAAGTTCCAGAGGTTACGTGTCAGTCTCCAGACGCCTCATCGGAAATAGACCTCATCTCGCCTGGAAGGGAGAACTTCCTGGATTTTCTCGAGTTGCGGCAGGTGTTCCCGAGTTACGACGGGGACCTCAGGGACCCGCCCTGGTGGCCTCAGGCGAGGCCAGTCCCCATGCGAGTTGCTAGGGGGCCTCTCGGGATTCCTCTCCCGTCGATACCGGGGCCAAAAACCTTGTGTGGAGTCAGGGCCGGAAGCGAGGATTCCTCTCAGGGGCTGACATGGATCTTTGGGTACTTCTGGAGTCTCCCCAGGGGAGTCAGGCCTCGTCTCGAGTGGGGGCATGCACGTGTGCTTTCCTTCCAGGCTGTAGCAGCAATGTCACGCTTCCCGTCGCGTGGATCAAAGGATCTCTGGTTTTCCCTCGAGGCTTTCCCTCGAGGCTTTCCCACAGGGCTGTCCCACGTGCCACCGTGGTGTGAGTCGATCCTCGGCGTGAAAGATGAGACAGTGCAGGGCAAAGAGGTTCCTCTGGAATGGACTGAGACATCTGGGGGACTCTTGGAATGGTGGTACGACCATGGAGTTCCTCTCGCCTTTCCTGTTGAGAGTGCCTCCTCTTGAGTTGTGACGGGAACTCCGGGAATTCTTTCCCGTTGAAAGCAGGGAAAGGATCCCTCATCTCGAGCTACGAGGGGGAAACGGGGCTCCTCGGGATGTGGGCGGGACCATCGTGCTTCCTCTCGAGTGGACACGGGTATGTCGGTGAACTTCTTGAGTTGCAGCAAGGGTGTGAAAGACCCTTTCGAAGTTCCAGAGGTTGGGTGTCATTAGTCTCCAGACGCCTCATCGGAAATAGGCCTCATCTCGCCTGGAAGGGAGAACTTCCTGGATTTTCTCGAGTTGCGGCAGGTGTTCTCGAGTTACGTCGGGGACCTCAGGGACCCGCCCTTGTGGCCTCAGGATAGGCCAGTCCCCATGCCAGTTGCTAGGGGGCCTCTCGGGATTCCTCTCCCGTCGATACCGGGGCCAAAAAACTTGTGTGGAGTCAGGGCCGGAAGCGAGGATTCCTCTCAGGGGCTGACATGGATCTTTGGGTACTTCTGGAGTCTCCCCAGGGGAGTCAGGCCTCGTCTCGAGTGGGGGCATGCACGTGTGCTTTCCTTCCAGGCTGTAGCAGCAATGTCACGCTTCCCGTCGCGTGGATCAAAGGATCTGTGGTTTTCCCTCGAGGCTTTCCCTCGAGGCTTTCCCACAGGGCTGTCCCACGTGCCACCGTGGTGTGAGTCGATCCTCGGCGTGAAAGATGAGCCAGTGCAGGGCAAAGAGATTCCTCTGGAATGGACTGAGACATCTGAGGGACTCTTGGAATGGTGGTACGACCATGGAGTTCCTCTCGCCTTTCCTGTTGAGAGTGCCTCCTCTAGAGATGCGACGGGAACGCTGGGAATTCATTCCCGTTGAAAGCAGGGAAAGGATCCCTCATCTCGAGCTACGAGGGGGAAACGGGGCTCCTCTGGATGTGGGCGGGACCATCGTGCTTCCTCTCGAGTGGAGACGGGTATGTCGGTGAACTTCTTGAGTTGCAGCAAGGGTGTGAAAGACCCTTTCGAAGTTCCAGAGGTTAGGTGTCATTAGTCTCCAGACGCCTCATCGGAAATAGGCCTCATCTCGCCTGGAAGGGAGAACTTCCTGGATTTTCTCGAGTTGCGGCAGGTGTTCTCGAGTTACGACGGGGACCTCAGGGACCCGCCCTGGTGGCCTCAGGAGAGGCCAGTCCCCATGCGAGATGCTAGGGGGCCTCTCGGGATTCCTCTCCCGTCGATACCGGGGCCAAAAACCTTGTGTGGAGTCAGGGCCGGAACCGAGGATTCCTCTCAGGGGCTGACATGGATCTTTGGGTACTTCTGGAGTCTCCCCAGGAGAGTCAGGCCTCGTCTCGAGTGGGGGCATGCACGGGTGCTTTCCTTCCAGGCTGTAGCAGCAATGTCACGCTTCCCGTCGCGTGCATCAAAGGATCTGTGGTTTTCCCTCGAGGCTTTCCCTCGAGGCTTTCCCACAGGGCTGTCCCACGTGCCACCGTGGTGTGAGTCGATCCTCGGCGTGAAAGATGAGCCAGTGCAGGGCAAAGAGGTTCCTCTGGAATGGACTGAGACATCTGGGGGACTCTTGGAATGGTGGTACGACCATGGATTTCCTCTCGCCTTTCCTGTTGAGAGTGCCTCCTCTTGAGATGCGACGGGAACGCCGGGAATTCTTTCCCGTTGAAAGCAGGGAAAGGATCCCTCATCTCGAGCTACGAGGGGGAAACGGGGCTCCTCGGGATGTGGGCGGGACCATCGTGCTTCCTCTCGAGTGGACACGGGTATGTCGGTGAACTTCTTGAGTTGCAGCAAGGGTGTGAAAGACCCTTTCGAAGTTCCAGAGGTTAGGTGTCATTAGTCTCCAGACGCCTCATTGGAAATAGGCCTCATCTCGCCTGGAAGGGAGAACTTCCTGGATTTTCTCGAGTTGCGGCAGGTGTTCTCGAGTTACGACGGGGACCTCAGGGACCCGCCCTGGTGGCCTCAGGAGAGGCCAGTCCCCATGCGAGTTGCTAGGGGGCCTCTCGGGATTCCTCTCCCGTCGATACTGGGGCCAAAAACCTTGTGTGGAGTCAGGGCCAGAACCGAGGATTCCTCTCAGGGGCTGACATGGATCTTTGGGTACTTCTAGAGTCTCCCGAGGGTAGTCAGGCCTCGTCTCGAGTGGGGGCATGCACGTGCGCTTTCCTTCCAGGCTGTAGCAGCAATGTCACGCTTCACGTCGCGTGGATCAAAGGATCTGTTGTTTTCCCTCGAGGCTTTCCCTCGAGGCTTTCCCACAGGGCTGTCCCACGTGCCACCGTGGTGTGAGTCGATCCTCGGCGTGAAAGATGAGCCAGCGCAGGGCAAAGAGGTTCCTCTGGAATGGACTGAGACATCTGGGGGACTCTTGGAATGGTGGTACGACCATGGAGTTCATCTCGCCTTTCCTGTTGAGAGTGCCTCCTCTTGAGATGCGACGGGAATGCCGGGAATTCTTTCCCGTTGAAAGCAGGGAAAGGATCCCTCATCTCGAGCTACGAGGGGGAAACGGGGCTCCTCTGGATGTGGGCGGGACCATCGTGCTTTCTCTCGTGTGGAGACGGGTATGGCGGTAAACTTCTTGAGTTGCAGCAAGGGTGTGAAAGACCCTTTCGAAGTTCCAGATGTTAGGTGTCATTAGTCTCCAGACGCCTCATCGGAAATAGGCCTCATCTAGCCTGGAAGGGAGAACTTCCTGGATTTTCTCGAGGTGCGGCAGGTGTTCTCGAGTTACGACAGGTACCACAGGGACCCGCCCTGATGGCCTCAGGAGAGGCCAGTCCCCATGCGAGTTGCTAGGGGGCCTCTCGGGATTCCTCTCCCGTCGACACCGGGGCCAAACACCTTGTGTGGAGTCAGGGCCAGAACCGAGGATTCCTCTCAGGGGCTGACATGGATCTTTGGGTACTTCTAGAGTCTCCCCAGGGGAGTCAGGCCTCGTCTCGAGTGGGGGCATGCACGTGCGCTTTCCTTCCAGGCTGTAGCAGCAATATCACGCTTCCCGTCGCGTGGATCAAATGATCTGTGGTTTTCTCTCGAGGCTTTCCCTCGAGGCTTTCCCACAGGGCTGTCCCACGTGCCACCGTGGTGTGAGTCGATCCTCGGCGTGAAAGATGAGCCAGTGCAGGGCAAAGAGGTTTCTCTGGAATGGACTGAGACATCTGAGGGACTCTTGGAATGGTGGTACGACCATGGAGTTCCTCTCGCCTTTCCTGTTGAGAGTGCCTCCTCTTGAGATGCGACGGGAATGCCGGGAATTCTTTCCCGTTGAAAGCAGGGAAAGGATCCCTCATCTCGAGCTACGAGGGGGAAACGGGGCTCCTCTGGATGTGGGCGGGACCATCGTGCTTCCTCTCGAGTGGAGACGGGTATGTCGGTGAACTTCTTGAGTTGCAGCAAGGGTGTGAAAGACCCTTTCGAAGTTCCAGAGGTTAGGTGTCATTAGTCTCCAGACGCCTCATCGGAAATAGGCCTCATCTCGCCTGGAAGGGAGAACTTCCTGGATTTTCTCGAGTTGCGGCAGGTGTTCTCGAGTTACGACGGGGACCTCAGGGACCCGCCCTGGTGGCCTCAGGAGAGGCCAGTCCCCATGCGAGATGCTAGGGGGCCTCTCGGGATTCCTCTCCCGTCGATACCGGGGCCAAAAACCTTGTGTGGAGTCAGGGCCGGAACCGAGGATTCCTCTCAGGGGCTGACATGGATCTTTGGGTACTTCTGGAGTCTCCCCAGGAGAGTCAGGCCTCGTCTCGAGTGGGGGCATGCACGGGTGCTTTCCTTCCAGGCTGTAGCAGCAATGTCACGCTTCCCGTCGCGTGCATCAAAGGATCTGTGGTTTTCCCTCGAGGCTTTCCCTCGAGGCTTTCCCACAGGGCTGTCCCACGTGCCACCGTGGTGTGAGTCGATCCTCGGCGTGAAAGATGAGCCAGTGCAGGGCAAAGAGGTTCCTCTGGAATGGACTGAGACATCTGGGGGACTCTTGGAATGGTGGTACGACCATGGATTTCCTCTCGCCTTTCCTGTTGAGAGTGCCTCCTCTTGAGATGCGACGGGAACGCCGGGAATTCTTTCCCGTTGAAAGCAGGGAAAGGATCCCTCATCTCGAGCTACGAGGGGGAAACGGGGCTCCTCGGGATGTGGGCGGGACCATCGTGCTTCCTCTCGAGTGGACACGGGTATGTCGGTGAACTTCTTGAGTTGCAGCAAGGGTGTGAAAGACCCTTTCGAAGTTCCAGAGGTTAGGTGTCATTAGTCTCCAGACGCCTCATTGGAAATAGGCCTCATCTCGCCTGGAAGGGAGAACTTCCTGGATTTTCTCGAGTTGCGGCAGGTGTTCTCGAGTTACGACGGGGACCTCAGGGACCCGCCCTGGTGGCCTCAGGAGAGGCCAGTCCCCATGCGAGTTGCTAGGGGGCCTCTCGGGATTCCTCTCCCGTCGATACTGGGGCCAAAAACCTTGTGTGGAGTCAGGGCCAGAACCGAGGATTCCTCTCAGGGGCTGACATGGATCTTTGGGTACTTCTAGAGTCTCCCGAGGGTAGTCAGGCCTCGTCTCGAGTGGGGGCATGCACGTGCGCATTCCTTCCAGGCTGTAGCAGCAATGTCACGCTTCACGTCGCGTGGATCAAAGGATCTGTTGTTTTCCCTCGAGGCTTTCCCTCGAGGCTTTCCCACAGGGCTGTCCCACGTGCCACCGTGGTGTGAGTCGATCCTCGGCGTGAAAGATGAGCCAGCGCAGGGCAAAGAGGTTCCTCTGGAATGGACTGAGACATCTGGGGGACTCTTGGAATGGTGGTACGACCATGGAGTTCATCTCGCCTTTCCTGTTGAGAGTGCCTCCTCTTGAGATGCGACGGGAATGCCGGGAATTCTTTCCCGTTGAAAGCAGGGAAAGGATCCCTCATCTCGAGCTACGAGGGGGAAACGGGGCTCCTCTGGATGTGGGCGGGACCATCGTGCTTTCTCTCGTGTGGAGACGGGTATGGCGGTAAACTTCTTGAGTTGCAGCAAGGGTGTGAAAGACCCTTTCGAAGTTCCAGATGTTAGGTGTCATTAGTCTCCAGACGCCTCATCGGAAATAGGCCTCATCTAGCCTGGAAGGGAGAACTTCCTGGATTTTCTCGAGGTGCGGCAGGTGTTCTCGAGTTACGACAGGTACCACAGGGACCCGCCCTGATGGCCTCAGGAGAGGCCAGTCCCCATGCGAGTTGCTAGGGGGCCTCTCGGGATTCCTCTCCCGTCGACACCGGGGCCAAACACCTTGTGTGGAGTCAGGGCCAGAACCGAGGATTCCTCTCAGGGGCTGACATGGATCTTTGGGTACTTCTAGAGTCTCCCCAGGGGAGTCAGGCCTCGTCTCGAGTGGGGGCATGCACGTGCGCTTTCCTTCCAGGCTGTAGCAGCAATATCACGCTTCCCGTCGCGTGGATCAAATGATCTGTGGTTTTCTCTCGAGGCTTTCCCTCGAGGCTTTCCCACAGGGCTGTCCCACGTGCCACCGTGGTGTGAGTCGATCCTCGGCGTGAAAGATGAGCCAGTGCAGGGCAAAGAGGTTTCTCTGGAATGGACTGAGACATCTGAGGGACTCTTGGAATGGTGGTACGACCATGGAGTTCCTCTCGCCTTTCCTGTTGAGAGTGCCTCCTCTTGAGATGCGACGGGAATGCCGGGAATTCTTTCCCGTTGAAAGCAGGGAAAGGATCCCTCATCTCGAGCTACCAGGGGGAAACGGGGCTCCTCTGGATGTGGGCGGGACCATCGTGCTTCCTCTCGAGTGGAGACGGGTATGGCGGTGAACTTCTTGAGTTGCAGCAAGGGTGTGAAAGACCCGTTCGAAGTTCCAGAGGTTAGGTGTCATTAGTCTCCAGACGCCTCATCGGAAATAGGCCTCATCTCGCCTGGAAGGGAGAACTTCCTGGATTTTCTCGAGTTGCGGCAGGTGTTCTCGAGTTACGACGGGGACCTCAGGGACCCTCCCTGGTGGCCTCAGGAGAGGCCAGTCCCCATGCGAGGTGCTAGGGGGCCTCTCGGGATTCCTCTCCCGTCGATACCGGGGCAAAAACCTTGTGTGGAGTCAGGGCCGGAACCGAGGATTCCTCTCAGGGGCTGACATGGATCTTTGGGTACTTCTGGAGTCTCCCCAGGGGAGTCAGGCCTCGTCTCGAGTGGGGGCATGCATGTGTGCTTTCCTTCCAGGCTGTAGCAGCAATGTCACGCTTCCCGTCGCGTGCATCAAAGGATCTGTGGTTTTCCCTCGAGGCTTTCCCTCGAGGCTTTCCCACAGGGCTGTCCCACGTGCCACCGTGGTGTGAGTCGATCCTCGGCGTGAAAGATGAGCCAGTGCAGGGCAAAGAGGTTCCTCTGGAATGGACTGAGACATCTGGGGGACTCTTGGAATGGTGGTACGACCATGGAGTTCCTCTCGCCTTTCCTGTTGAGAGTGCCTCCTCTTGTGATGCGACGGGAATGCCGGGAATTCTTTCCCGTTGAAAGCAGGGAAAGGATCCCTCATCTCAAGCTACGAGGGGGAAACGGGGCTCCTCGGGATGTGGGCGGGACCATCGTGCTTCCTCTCGAGTGGACACGGGTATGTCGGTGAACTTCTTGAGTTGCAGCAAGGGTGTGAAAGACCCTTTCGAAGTTCCAGAGGATGGGTGTCATTAGTCTCCAGACGCCTCATCGGAAATAGGCCTCATCTCGCCTGGAAGGGAGAACTTCCTGGATTTTCTCGAGTTGCGGCAGGTGTTCTCGCGTTACGACGGGGAACTCAGGGACCCGCCCTGGTGGCCTCAGGAGAGGCCAGTCCCCATGCGAGTTGCTAGGGGCCTCTCGGGATTCCTCTCCCGTCGATACCGGGGCCAAAAACCTTGTGTGGAGTCAGGGCCGGAAGCGAGGATTCCTCTCAGGGGCTGACATGGATCTTTGGGTACTTCTGGAGTCTCCCCAGGGGAGTCAGGCCTCGTCTCGAGTGGGGGCATGCACGTGTGCTTTCCTTCCAGGCTGTAGCAGCAATGTCACGCTTCCCGTCGCGTGGATCAAAGGATCTGTGGTTTTCCCTCGAGGCTTTCCCTCGAGGCTTTCCCACAGGGCTGTCCCACGTGCCACCGTGGTGTGAGTCGATCCTCGGCGTGAAAGATGAGCCAGTGCAGGGCAAAGAGATTCCTCTGGAATGGACTGAGACATCTGGGGGACTCTTGGAATGGTGGTACGACCATGGAGTTCCTCTCGCCTTTCCTGTTGAGAGTGCCTCCTCTTGAGATGCGACGGGAATGCCGGGAATTCTTTCCCGTTGAAAGCAGGGAAAGGATCCCTCATCTCAAGCTACGAGGGGGAAACGGGGCTCCTCTGGATGTGGGCGGGACCATCGTGCTTCCTCTCGTGTGGAGACGGGTATGGCGGTAAACTTCTTGAGTTGCTGCAAGGGTGTCAAAGACCCTTTCGAAGTTCCAGAGGTTAGGTGTCATTAGTCTCCAGACGCCTCATCGGAAATAGGCCTCATCTCGCCTGGAAGGGAGAATTTCCTGGATTTTCTCGAGTTGCGGCAGGTGTTCTCGAGTTACGACGGGGACCTCAGGGACCCGCCCTGGTGGCCTCAGGAGAGGCCAGTCCCCATGCGAGTTGCTAGGGGGCCTCTCGGGATTCCTCTCCCGTCGATACCGGGGCCAAAATCCTTGTGTGGAGTCAGGGCCGGAACCGAGGATTCCTCTCAGGGGCTGACATGGATCTTTGGGTACTTCTAGAGTCTCCCCAGGAGCGTCAGGCCTCGTCTCGAGAGGGGGCATGCACGTGCGCTTTCCTTTCCGGCTGTAGCAGCAATGTCACGCTTCCCGTCGCGTGGATCAAATGATCTGTGGTTTTCCCTCGAGGCTTTCCCTCGAGGCTTTCCCACAGGGCTGTCCCACGTGCCACCGTGGTGTGAGTCGATCCTCGGCGTGAAAGATGAGCCAGTGCAGGGCAAAGAGGTTCCTCTGGAATGGACTGAGACATCTGGGGGACTCTTGGAATGGTGGTACGACCATGGAGTTCCTCTCGCCTTTCCTGTTGAGAGTGCCTCCTCTTGAGATGCGACGGGATCGCGGGGAATACTTTCCCGTTGAAAGCAGGGAAAGGATCCCTCATCTCGAGCTACGAGGGGGAAACGGGGCTCCTCTGGATGTGGGCGGGACTATCGTGCTTCCTCTCGAGTGGAGACGGGTATGGCGGTGAACTTCTTGAGTTGCAGCAAGGGTGTGAAAGACCCTTTCGAAGTTCCAGAGGTTACGTGTCAGTCTCCAGACGCCTCATCGGAAATAGGCCTCATCTCGCCTGGAAGGGAGAACTTCCTGGATTTTCTCGAGTTACGGCAGGTGTTCTCGAGTTACGACGGGGACCTCAGGGACCCGCCCTGGTGGCCTAAGGAGAGGCCAGTCCCCATGCGAGTTGCTAGGGGGCCTCTCGGGATTCCTCTCCCGTCGATACCGGGGCCAAGAACCTTGTGTGGAGTCAGGGCCCGAACCGAGGATTCCTCTCAGGGGCTGACATGGATCTTTGTGTACTTCTGGAGTCTCCCCAGGGGAGTCAGGCCTCGTCTCGAGTGGGGGCATGCACGTGTGCTTTCCTTCCAGGCTGTAGCAGCAATGTCACGCTTCCCGTCGCGTGGATCAAAGGATCTGTGGTTTTCCCTCGAGGCTTTCCCTCGAGGCTTTCCCACAGGGCTGTCCCACGTGCCACCGTGGTGTGAGTCGATCCTCGGCGTGAAAAATGAGCCAGTGCAGGGCAAAGAGGTTCCTCTGGAATGGACTGAGACATCTGGGGGACTCTTGGAATGGTGGTACGACCATGGAGTTCCTCTCGCCTTTCCTGTTGAGAGTGCCTCCTCTTGAGATGCGACGGGAACGCCGGGAATTCTTTCCCGTTGAAAGCAGGGAAAGGATCCCTCATCTCGAGCTCCGAGCGGGAAATGGGGCTCCTCTGGATGTGGGCGGGACCATCGTGCTTCCTCTCGAGTGGAGACGGGTATGGCGGTGAACTTCTTGAGTTGCAGCAAGGGTGTGAAAGACCCTTTCGAAGTTCCAGAGGTTAGGTGTCATTAGTCTCCAGACGCCTCATCGGAAATAGGCCTCATCTCGCCTGGAAGGGAGAACTTCCTGGATTTTCTCGAGTTGCGGCAGGTGTTCTTGAGTTACGACGGGGACCTCAGGGACCCGCCCTGGTGGCCTCAGGAGAGGCCAGTCCCCATGCGAGTTGCTAGGGGGCCTCTCGGGATTCCTCTCCCGTCGATACCGGGGCCAAAAACCTTGTGTGGAGTCAGGGCCGGGACCGAGGATTCCTCTCAGGGGTGACATGGATCTTTGGGTACTTCTGGAGTCTCCCCAGGGGAGTCAGGCCTCCTCTCGAGTGGGGCCATGCACGTGCGCTTTCCTACCAGGCTGTAGCAGCAATGTCACGCTTCCCGTCCCGTGGATCAAAGGATCTGTGGTTTTCCCTCGAGGCTTTCCCTCGAGGCTTTCCCACAGGGCTGTCCCACGTGCCACCGTGGTGTGAGTAGATCCTCGCCGTGAAAGATGAGCCAGTGCAGGGCAAAGAGTTTCCTCTGGAATGGACTGAGACATCTGGGGGAGTCTTGGAATGGTGGTACGACCATGGAGTTCCTCTCGCCTTTCCTGTTGAGAGTGCCTCCTGTTGAGATGCGACGGGAACGCCGGGAATTCTTTCCCGTTGAAAGCAGGGAAAGGATCCCTCATCTCGAGCTCCGAGGGGGAAACGGGGTTCCTCTGGATGTGGGCGGGACAATCCTACTTCCTCTCGAGTGGAGACAGGTATGGCGGTGAACTTCTTGAGTTGCAACAAGGGTGTGAAAGACCCTTTCGAAGTTCCAGAGGTTAGGTGTCATTAGTCTCCAGACGCCTCATCGGAAATAGGCCTCCTCTCGCCTGGAAGGGAGAACTTCCTGGATTTTCTTGAGTTGCCGCAGGTGTTCTCGAGTTACGACGGGGACCTCAGGGACCCGCCCGGGTGGCCTCAAGAGAGGCCAGTCCCCATGCGAGTTGCTAGGGGGCCTCTCGGGATTCCTCTCCCGTCGATACCGGGGCCAAAAACCTTGTGTGGAGTCAGGGCCGGGACCGAGGATTCCTCTCAGGGGTGACAAGGATCTTTGGGTACTTCTGGAGTCTCCCCAGGGGAGTCAGGCCTCGTCTCGAGTGGGGGCATGCACGTGCGCTTTCCTTCCAGGCTGTAGCAGCAATGTCACGCTTCCCGTCGCGTGGATCAAAGGATCTGTGGTTTTCCCTCGAGGCTTTCCCTCGAGGCTTTCCCACAGGGCTGTCCCACGTGCCACCGTGGTGTGAGTCGATCCTCGGCGTGAAAGATGAGCCAGTGCAGGGCAAAGAGGTTCCTCTGGAATGGACTGAGTCATCTGGGGGACTCTTGGAATGGTGGTACGACCATGGAGTTCCTCTCGCCTTTCCTGTTGAGAGTGCCTCCTCTTGAGATGCGACGGGAACGCCGGGAATTCTTTCCCGTTGAAAGCAGGGAAAGGATCCCTCATCTCGAGCTACGAGGGGGAAACGGGGCTCCTCTGGATGTGGGCGGGACCATCGTGCTTCCTCTCGAATGGAGACGGGTATGGCGGTGAACTTCTTGAGTTGCAGCAAGGGTGTGAAAGACCCTTTCGAAGTTCCAGAGGTTAGGTGTCATTAGTCTCCAGACGACTCATCGGAAATAGGCCTCATCTCGCCTGGAAGGGAGAACTTCCTGGATTTTCTCGAGTTGCGGCAGGTGTTCTCGAGTTACGACGGGGACCTCAGGGACCCGCCCTGGTTGCCTCAGGAGAGGCCAGTCCCCATGCGAGTTGCTAGGGGGCCTCTCGGGATTCCTATCCCGTCGATACCGGGGCCAAAAACCTTGTGTGGAGTCAGGGCCGGAACCGAGGATTCCTCTCAGGGGTGACATGGATCTTTGAGTACTTCTGGAGTCTCCCCAGGGGAGTCAGGCCTCGTCTCGAGTGGGGGCATGCACGTGCGCTTTCCTTCCAGACTGTAGCAGCAATGTCACACTTCCCGTCGCGTGGATCAAAGGATCTGTGGTTTTCCCTCGAGGCTTTCCCTCGAGGCTTTCCCACAGGGCTGTCCCACGTGCCACCGTGGTGTGAGTCGATCCTCGGCGTGAAAGATGAGCCAGTGCAGGGCAAAGAGGTTCCTCTGGAATGGACTGAGACATCTGGGGGACTCTTGGAATGGTGGTACGACCATGGAGTTCGTCTCGCCTTTCCTGTTGAGAGTGCCTCCTCTTGAGATGCGACGGGAACGCCGGGAATTCTTTCCCGTTGAAAGCAGGGAAAGGATCCCTCATCTCGAGCTCCGAGGGGGAAACGGGGCTCCTCTGGATGTGGGCGGGACCATCGTGCTTCCTCTCGAGTGGAGACGGGTATGGCGGTGAACTTCTTGAGTTGCAGCAAGGGTGTGAAAGACCCTTTCGAAATTCCAGAGGTTAGGTGTCATTAGTCTCCAGACGCCTCATCGGAAATAGGCCTCATCTCGCCTGGAAGGGAGAACTTCCTGGATTTTCTCGAGTTACGGCAGGTGTTCTCGAGTTACGACGGGGACCTCAGGGACCCGCCCTGGTGGCCTAAGGAGAGGCCAGTCCCCATGCGAGTTGCTAGGGGGCCTCTCGGGATTCCTCTCCCGTCGATACCGGGGCCAAGAACGTTGTGTGGAGTCAGGGCCCGAACCGAGGATTCCTCTCAGGGGCTGACATGGATCTTTGGGTACTTATGGAGTCTCCCCAGGGGAGTCAGGCCTCGTCTCGAGTGGGGGCATGCACGTGTGCTTTCCTTCCAGGCTGTAGCAGCAATGTCACGCTTCCCGTCGCGTGGATCAAAGGATCTGTGGTTTTCCCTCGAGGCTTTCCCTCGAGGCTTTCCCACAGGGCTGTCCCACGTGCCACCGTGGTGTGATTCGATCCTCGGGGTGAAAAATGAGCCAGTGCAGGGCAAAGAGGTTCCTCTGGAATGGACTGAGACATCTGGGGGACTCTTGGAATGGTGGTACGACCATGGAGTTCCTCTCGCCTTTCCTGTTGAGAGTGCCTCCTCTTGAGATACGATGGGAACGCCGGGAATTCTTTCCCGTTGAAAGCAGGGAAAGGATCCCTCATCTCGAGCTCCGAGGGGGAAACGGGGCTCCTCTGGATGTGGGCGGGACCATCGTGCTTCCTCTCGAGTGGAGACGGGTATGGCGGTGAACTTCTTGAGTTGCAGCAAGGGTGTGAAAGACCCTTTCGAAGTTCCAGAGGTTAGGTGTCATTAGTCTCCAGACGCCTCCTCGGAAATAGGCCTCATCTCGCCTGGAAGGGAGAACTTCCTGGATTTTCTCGAGTTGCGGCAGGTGTTCTCGAGTTACGACGGGGACCTCAGGGACCCGCCCTGGTGGCCTCAGGAGAGGCCAGTCCCCATGCGAGTTGCTAGGGGGCCTCTCGGGATTCCTCTCCCGTCGATACCGGGGCCAAAAACCTTGTGTGGAGTCAGGGCCGGGACCGAGGATTCCTCTCAGGGGTGACATGGATCTTTGGGTACTTCTGGAGTCTCCCCAGGGGAGTCAGGCCTCCTCTCGAGTGGGGCCATGCACGTGCGCTTTCCTACCAGGCTGTAGCAGCAATGTCACGCTTCCCGTCGCGTGGATCAAAGGATCTGTGGTTTTCCCTCGAGGCTTTCCCTCGAGGCTTTCCCACAGGGCTGTCCCACGTGCCACCGTGGTGTGAGTCGATCCTCGGCGTGAAAAATGAGCCAGTGCAGGGCAAAGAGTTTCCTCTGGAATGGACTGAGACATCTGGGGGACTCTTGGAATGGTGGTACGACCATGGAGTTCCTCTCGCCTTTCCTGTTGAGAGTGCCTCCTCTTGAGATGCGACTGGAACGCTGGGAATTCTTTCCCGTTGAAAGAAGGGAAAGGATCCCTCATCTCGAGCTCCGAGGGGGAAACGGGGCTCCTCTGGATGTGGGCGGGAACATCGTGCTTCCTCTCGTGTGGAGACGGGTATGGCGATGTACTTCTTGAGTTGCAGCAAGGGTGTGAAAGACCCTTTCGAAGTTCCAGAGGTTAGGTGTCATTAGTCTCCAGACGCCTCATCGGAAATAGGCCTCATCTCACCGGGAAGGGAGAACTTCCTGGATTTTCTCGAGTTGCGGCAGGTGTTCTCGAGTTACGACGGGGACCTCAGGGACCCGCCCTGGTGGCCTCAGGAGAGGCCAGTCCCCATGCGAGTTGCTAGGGGGCCTCTCGGGATTCCTCTCCCGTCGATACCGGGGCCAATAACCTTGTGTGGAGTCAGGGCCCGAACCGAGGATTCCTCTCAGGGGCTGACATGGATCTTTGAGTACTTCTGGAGTCTCCCCAGGGGAGTCAGGCCTCCTCTCGAGTGGGGGCATGCACGTGCGCTTTCCTTCCAGACTGTAGCAGCAATGTCACACTTCCCGTCGCGTGGATCAAAGGATCTGTGGTTTTCCCTCGAGGCTTTCCCTCGAGGCTTTCCCACTGGGCTGTCCCACGTGCCACCGTGGTGTGAGTCGATCCTCGGCGTGAAAGATGAGCCAGTGCAGGGCAAAGAGGTTCCTCTGGAATGGACTGAGACATCTGGGGGACTCTTGGAATGGTGGTACGACCATGGAGTTCCTCTCGCCTTTCCTGTTGAGAGTGCCTCCTCTTGAGATGCGACGGGAACGCCGTGAATTCTTTCCCGTTGAAAGCAGGGAAAGGATCCCTCATCTCGAGCTCCGAGGGGGAAACGGGGCTCCTCTGGATGTGGGCGGGACCATCGTGCTTCCTCTCGAGTGGAGACGGGTATGGCGGTGAACTTCTTGAGTTGCAGCAAGGGTGTGAAAGACCCTTTCGAAATTCCAGAGGTTAGGTGTCATTAGTCTCCAGACGCCTCATCGGAAATAGGCCTCATCTCGCCTGGAAGGGAGAACTTCCTGGATTTTCTCGAGTTGCGGCAGGTGTTCTCGAGTTACGACGGGGACCTCAGGGACCCGCCCTGGTGGCCTAAGGAGAGGCCAGTCCCCATGCGAGTTGCTAGGGGGCCTCTCGGGATTCCTCTCCCGTCGATACCGGGGCCAAGAACCTTGTGTGGAGTCAGGGCCCGAACCGAGGATTCCTCTCAGGGGCTGACATGGATCTTTGGGTACTTCTGGAGTCTCCCCAGGGGAGTCAGGCCTCGTCTCGAGTGGGGGCATGCACGTGTGCTTTCCTTCCAGGCTGTAGCAGCAATGTCACGCTTCCCGTCGCGTGGATCAAAGGATCTGTGGTTTTCCCTCGAGGCTTTCCCTCGAGGCTTTCCCACAGGGCTGTCCCACGTGCCACCGTGGTGTGAGTCGATCCTCGGCGTGAAAAATGAGCCAGTGCAGGGCAAAGAGGTTCCTCTGGAATGGACTGAGACATCTGGGGGACTCTTGGAATGGTGGTACGACCATGGAGTTCCTCTCGCCTTTCCTGTTGAGAGTGCCTCCTCTTGAGATGCGACGGGAACGCCGGGAATTCTTTCCCGTTGAAAGCAGGGAAAGGATCCCTCATCTCGAGCTCCGAGGGGGAAACGGGGCTCCTCTGGATGTGGGCGGGACCCTCGTGCTTCCTCTCGAGTGGAGACGGGTATGGCGGTGAACTTCTTGAGTTGCAGCAAGGGTGTGAAAGACCCTTTCGAAGTTCCAGAGGTTAGGTGTCATTAGTCTCCAGACGCCTCATCGGAAATAGGCCTCATCTCGCCTGGAAGGGAGAACTTCCTGGATTTTCTCGAGTTGCGGCAGGTGTTCTCGAGTTACGACGGGGACCTCAGGGACCCGCCCTGGTAGCCTCAGGAGAGGCCAGTCCCCATGCGAGTTGCTAGGGGGCCTCTCGGGATTCCTCTCCCGTCGATACCGGGGCCAAAAACCTTGTGTGGAGTCAGGGCCGGGACCGAGGATTCCTCTCAGGGGTGACATGGATCTTTGGGTACTTCTGGAGTCTCCCCAGGGGAGTCAGGCCTCCTCTCGAGTGGGGCCATGCACGTGCGCTTTCCTACCAGGCTGTAGCAGCAATGTCACGCTTCCCGTCGCGTGGATCAAAGGATCTGTGGTTTTCCCTCGAGGCTTTCCCTCGAGGCTTTCCCACAGGGCTGTCCCACGTGCCACCGTGGTGTGAGTCGATCCTCGGCGTGAAAGATGAGCCAGTGCAGGGCAAAGAGTTTCCTCTGGAATGGACTGAGACATCTGGGGGACTCTTGGAATGGTGGTACGACCATGGAGTTCCTCTCGCCTTTCCTGTTGAGAGTGCCTCCTCTTGAGATGCGACTGGAACGCTGGGAATTCTTTCCCGTTGAAAGAAGGGAAAGGATCCCTCATCTCGAGCTACGAGGGGGAAACGGGGCTCCTCTGGATGTGGGCGGGACCATCGTGCTTCCTCTCGTGTGGAGACGGGTATGGCGATGTACTTCTTGAGTTGCAGCAAGGGTGTGAAAGACCCTTTCGAAATCCCAGAGGTTAGGTGTCATTAGTCTCCAGACGCCTCATCGGAAATAGGCCTCATCTCACCTGGAAGGGAGAACTTCCTGGATTTTCTCGAGTTGCGGCAGGTGTTCTCGAGTTACGACGGGGACCTCAGGGACCCGCCCTGGTGGCCTCAGGAGAGGCCAGTCCCCATGCGAGTTGCTAGGGGGCCTCTCGGGATTCCTCTCCCGTCGATACCGGGGCCAATAACCTTGTGTGGAGTCAGGGCCCGAACCGAGGATTCCTCTCAGGGGCTGACATGGATCTTTGAGTACTTCTGGAGTCTCCCCAGGGGAGTCAGGCCTCCTCTCGAGTGGGGGCATGCACGTGCGCTTTCCTTCCAGACTGTAGCAGCAATGTCACACTTCCCGTCGCGTGGATCAAAGGATCTGTGGTTTTCCCTCGAGGCTTTCCCTCGAGGCTTTCCCACTGGGCTGTCCCACGTGCCACCGTGGTGTGAGTCGATCCTCGGCGTGAAAGATGAGCCAGTGCAGGGCAAAGAGGTTCCTCTGGAATGGACTGAGACATCTGGGGGACTCTTGGAATGGTGGTACGACCATGGAGTTCCTCTCGCCTTTCCTGTTGAGAGTGCCTCCTCTTGAGATGCGACGGGAACGCCGTGAATTCTTTCCCGTTGAAAGCAGGGAAAGGATCCCTCATCTCGAGCTCCGAGGGGGAAACGGGGCTCCTCTGGATGTGGGCGGGACCATCGTGCTTCCTCTCGAGTGGAGACGGGTATGGCGGTGAACTTCTTGAGTTGCAGCAAGGGTGTGAAAGACCCTTTCGAAATTCCAGAGGTTAGGTGTCATTAGTCTCCAGACGCCTCATCGGAAATAGGCCTCATCTCGCCTGGAAGGGAGAACTTCCTGGATTTTCTCGAGTTGCGGCAGGTGTTCTCGAGTTACGACGGGGACCTCAGGGACCCGCCCTGGTGGCCTAAGGAGAGGCCAGTCCCCATGCGAGTTGCTAGGGGGCCTCTCGGGATTCCTCTCCCGTCGATACCGGGGCCAAGAACCTTGTGTGGAGTCAGGGCCCGAACCGAGGATTCCTCTCAGGGGCTGACATGGATCTTTGGGTACTTCTGGAGTCTCCCCAGGGGAGTCAGGCCTCGTCTCGAGTGGGGGCATGCACGTGTGCTTTCCTTCCAGGCTGTAGCAGCAATGTCACGCTTCCCGTCGCGTGGATCAAAGGATCTGTGGTTTTCCCTCGAGGCTTTCCCTCGAGGCTTTCCCACAGGGCTGTCCCACGTGCCACCGTGGTGTGAGTCGATCCTCGGCGTGAAAAATGAGCCAGTGCAGGGCAAAGAGGTTCCTCTGGAATGGACTGAGACATCTGGGGGACTCTTGGAATGGTGGTACGACCATGGAGTTCCTCTCGCCTTTCCTGTTGAGAGTGCCTCCTCTTGAGATGCGACGGGAACGCCGGGAATTCTTTCCCGTTGAAAGCAGGGAAAGGATCCCTCATCTCGAGCTCCGAGGGGGAAACGGGGCTCCTCTGGATGTGGGCGGGACCCTCGTGCTTCCTCTCGAGTGGAGACGGGTATGGCGGTGAACTTCTTGAGTTGCAGCAAGGGTGTGAAAGACCCTTTCGAAGTTCCAGAGGTTAGGTGTCATTAGTCTCCAGACGCCTCATCGGAAATAGGCCTCATCTCGCCTGGAAGGGAGAACTTCCTGGATTTTCTCGAGTTGCGGCAGGTGTTCTCGAGTTACGACGGGGACCTCAGGGACCCGCCCTGGTAGCCTCAGGAGAGGCCAGTCCCCATGCGAGTTGCTAGGGGGCCTCTCGGGATTCCTCTCCCGTCGATACCGGGGCCAAAAACCTTGTGTGGAGTCAGGGCCGGGACCGAGGATTCCTCTCAGGGGTGACATGGATCTTTGGGTACTTCTGGAGTCTCCCCAGGGGAGTCAGGCCTCCTCTCGAGTGGGGCCATGCACGTGCGCTTTCCTACCAGGCTGTAGCAGCAATGTCACGCTTCCCGTCGCGTGGATCAAAGGATCTGTGGTTTTCCCTCGAGGCTTTCCCTCGAGGCTTTCCCACAGGGCTGTCCCACGTGCCACCGTGGTGTGAGTCGATCCTCGGCGTGAAAGATGAGCCAGTGCAGGGCAAAGAGTTTCCTCTGGAATGGACTGAGACATCTGGGGGACTCTTGGAATGGTGGTACGACCATGGAGTTCCTCTCGCCTTTCCTGTTGAGAGTGCCTCCTATTGAGATGCGACTGGAACGCTGGGAATTCTTTCCCGTTGAAAGAAGGGAAAGGATCCCTCATCTCGAGCTACGAGGGGGAAACGGGGCTCCTCTGGATGTGGGCGGGACCATCGTGCTTCCTCTCGTGTGGAGACGGGTATGGCGATGTACTTCTTGAGTTGCAGCAAGGGTGTGAAAGACCCTTTCGAAATCCCAGAGGTTAGGTGTCATTAGTCTCCAGACGCCTCATCGGAAATAGGCCTCATCTCACCTGGAAGGGAGAACTTCCTGGATTTTCTCGAGTTGCGGCAGGTGTTCTCGAGTTACGACGGGGACCTCAGGGACCCGCCCTGGTGGCCTCAGGAGAGGCCAGTCCCCAGGCGAGTTGCTAGGGGGCCTCTCGGGATTCCTCTCCCGTCGATACCGGGGCCAATAACCTTGTGTGGAGTCAGGGCCCGAACCGAGGATTCCTCTCAGGGGCTGACATGGATCTTTGAGTACTTCTGGAGTCTCCCCAGGGGAGTCAGGCCTCCTCTCGAGTGGGGGCATGCACGTGCGCTTTCCTTCCAGACTGTAGCAGCAATGTCACACTTCCCGTCGCGTGGATCAAAGGATCTGTGGTTTTCCCTCGAGGCTTTCCCTCGAGGCTTTCCCACTGGGCTGTCCCACGTGCCACCGTGGTGTGAGTCGATCCTCGGCGTGAAAGATGAGCCAGTGCAGGGCAAAGAGGTTCCTCTGAAATGGACTGAGACATCTGGGGGACTCTTGGAATGGTGGTACGACCATGGAGTTCCTCTCGCCTTTCCTGTTGAGAGTGCCTCCTCTTGAGATGCGACGGGAACGCCGTGAATTCTTTCCCATTGAAAGCAGGGAAAGGATCCCTCATCTCGAGCTCCGAGGGGGAAACGGGGCTCCTCTGGATGTGGGCGGGACCATCGTGCTTCCTCTCGAGTGGAGACGGGTATGGCGGTGAACTTCTTGAGTTGCAGCAAGGGTGTGAAAGACCCTTTCGAAGTTCCAGAGGTTAGGTGTCATTAGTCTCCAGACGCCTCATCGGAAATAGGCCTCATCTCGCCTGGAAGGGAGAACTTCCTGGATTTTCTCGAGTTGCGGCAGGTGTTCTCGAGTTACGACGGGGACCTCAGGGACCCGCCCTGGTAGCCTCAGGAGAGGCCAGTCCCCATGCGAGTTGCTAGGGGGCCTCTCGGGATTCCTCTCCCGTCGATACCGGGGCCAAAAACCTTGTGTGGAGTCAGGGCCGGGACCGAGGATTCCTCTCAGGGGTGACATGGATCTTTGGGTACTTCTGGAGTCTCCGCAGGGGAGTCAGGCCTCCTCTCGAGTGGGGCCATGCACGTGCGCTTTCCTACCAGGCTGTAGCAGCAATGTCACGCTTCCCGTCGCGTGGATCAAAGGATCTGTGGTTTTCCCTCGAGGCTTTCCCTCGAGGCTTTCCCACAGGGCTGTCCCACGTGCCACCGTGGTGTGAGTCGATCCTCGGCGTGAAAGATGAGCCAGTGCAGGGCAAAGAGTTTCCTCTGGAATGGACTGAGACATCTGGGGGAGTCTTGGAATGGTGGTACGACCATGGAGTTCCTCTCGCCTTTCCTGTTGAGAGTGCCTCCTGTTGAGATGCGACGGGAACGCCGGGAATTCTTTCCCGTTGAAAGCAGGGAAAGGATCCCTCATCTCGAGCTCCGAGGGGGAAACGGGGCTCCTCTGGATGTGGGCGGGACCATCGTACTTCCTCTCGAGTGGAGACGGGTATGGCGGTGAACTTCTTGAGTTGCAACAAGGGTGTGAAAGACCCTTTCGAAGTTCCAGAGGTTAGGTGTCATTAGTCTCCAGACGCCTCGTCGGAAATAGGCCTCATCTCGCCTGGAAGGGAGAACTTCCTGGATTTTCTTGAGTTGCGGCAGGTGTTCTCGAGTTACGATGGGGACCTCAGGGACCCGCCCGGGTGGCCTCAAGAGAGGCCAGTTCCCATGCGAGTTGCTAGGGGGCCTCTCGGGATTCCTCTCCCGTCGATACCGGGGCCAAAAACCTTGTGTGGAGTCAGGGCCGGGACCGAGGATTCCTCTTAGGGGTGACAAGGATCTTTGGGTACTTCTGGAGTCTCCCCAGGGGAGTCAGGCCTCGTCTCGAGTGGGGGCATGCACGTGCGCTTTCCTTCCAGGCTGTAGCAGCAATGTCACGCTTCCCGTCGGGTGGATCAAAGGATCTGTGGTTTTCCCTCGAGGCTTTCCCTCGAGGCTTTCCCACAGGGCTGTCCCACGTGCCACCGTGGTGTGAGTCGATCCTCGGCGTGAAAGATGAGCCAGTGCAGGGCAAAGAGGTTCCTCTGGAATGGACTGAGTCATCTGGGGGACTCTTGGAATGGTGGTACGACCATGGAGTTCCTCTCGCCTTTCCTGTTGAGAGTGCCTCCTCTTGAGATGCGACGGGAACGCCGGGAATTCTTTCCCGTTGAAAGCAGGGAAAGGATCCCTCATCTCGAGCTACGAGGGGGAAACGGGGCTCCTCTGGATGTGGGCGGGACCATCGTGCTTCCTCTCGAGTGGAGACGGGTATGGCGGTGAACTTCTTGAGTTGCAGCAAGGGTGTGAAAGACCCTTTCGAAGTTCCAGAGGTTAGGTGTCATTAGTCTCCAGACGCCTCATCGGAAATAGGCCTCATCTCGCCTGCAAGGGAGAACTTCCTGGATTTTCTCGAGTTGCGGCAGGTGTTCTCGAGTTACGACGGGGACCTCAGGGACCCGCCCTGGTTGCCTCAGGAGAGGCCAGTCCCCATGCGAGTTGCTAGGGGGCCTCTCGGGATTCCTCTCCCGTCGATACCGGGGCCAAAAACCTTGTGTGGAGTCAGGGCCGGGACCGAGGATTCCTCTCAGGGGTGACAAGGATCTTTGGGTACTTCTGGAGTCTCCCCAGGGGAGTCAGGCCTCCTCTCGAGTGGGGGCATGCACGTGCGCTTTCCTTCCTGGCTGTAGCAGCAATGTCACGCTTCCCGTCGCGTGGATCAAAGGATCTGTGGTTTTCCCTCGAGGCTTTCCCTCGAGGCTTTCCCACAGGGCTGTCCCACGTGCCACCGTGGTGTGAGTCGATCCTCGGCGTGAAAGATGAGCCAGTGCAGGGCAAAGAGGTTCCTCTGGAATGGACTGAGACATCTGGGGGACTCTTGGAATGGTGGTACGACCATGGAGTTCCTCTCGCCTTTCCTGTTGAGAGTGCCTCCTCTTGAGATGCGACGGGAACGCTGGGAATTCTTTCCCGTTGAAAGCAGGGAAAGGATCCCTCATCTCGAGCTACGAGGGGGAAACGGGGCTCCTCTGGATGTGGGCGGGACCATCGTGCTTCCTCTCGAGTGGAGACGGGTATGGCGATTTACTTCTTGAGTTGCAGCAAGGGTGTGAAAGACCCTTTCGAAATTCCAGAGGTTAGGTGTCATTAGTCTCCAGACGCCTCATCGGAAATAGGCCTCATCTCACCTGGAAGGGAGAACTTCCTGGATTTTCTCGAGTTGCGGCAGGTGTTCTCGAGTTACGACGGGGACCTCAGGGACCCGCCGTGGTGGCCTCAGGAGAGGCCAGTCCCCATGCGAGTTGCTAGGGGGCCTCTCGGGATTCCTCTCCCGTCGATACCGGTGCCAATAACCTTGTGTGGAGTCAGGGCCCGAACCGAGGATTCCTCTCAGGGGCTGACATGGATCTTTGAGTACTTCTGGAGTCTCCCCAGGGGAGTCAGGCCTCCTCTTAGTGAGGGCATGCACGTGCGCTTTCCTTCCAGACTGTAGCAGCAATGTCACACTTCCCGTCGCGTGGATCAAAGGATCTGTGGTTTTCCCTCGAGGCTTTCCCTCGAGGCTTTCCCACAGGGCTGTCCCACGTGCCACCGTGGTGTGAGTCGATCCTCGGCGTGAAAGATGAGCCAGTGCAGGGCAAAGAGGTTCCTCTGGAATGGACTGAGACATCTGGGGGACTCTTGGAATGGTGGTACGACCATGGAGTTCCTCTCGCCTTTCCTGTTGAGAGTGCCTCCTCTTGAGATGCGACGGGAACGCCGGGAATT
The DNA here is from genome assembly GCF_032405125.1 of Capricornis sumatraensis. Taxonomy (NCBI): domain Eukaryota; kingdom Metazoa; phylum Chordata; class Mammalia; order Artiodactyla; family Bovidae; genus Capricornis; species Capricornis sumatraensis. Next base: position 4,061,138 of record NC_091080.1, on the reverse strand, counting down.
CTTTCCCGTTGAAAGCAGGGAAAGGATCCCTCATCTCGAGCTCTGAGGGGGAAACGGGGCTCCTCTGGATGTGGGCGGGACCATCGTGCTTCCTCTCGAGTGGAGACGGGTATGGCGGTGAACTTCTTGAGTTGCAGCAAGGGTGTGAAAGACCCTTTCGAAGTTCCAGAGGTTAGTTGTCATTAGTCTCCAGACGCCTCATCGGAAATAGGCCTCATCTCGCCTGGAAGGGAGAACTTCCTGGATTTTCTCGAGTTGCGGCAGGTGTTCTCGAGTTACGACGGGGACCTCAGGGACCCGCCATGGTGGCCTCAGGAAAGGCCAGTCCCCATGCGAGTTGCTAGGGGGCCTCTCAGGATTCCTCTCCCGTCGATACCGGGGCCAAAAACCTTGTGTGAAGTCAGGGCCGGAACCGGGGATTCCTCTCAGGGGCTGACATGGATCTTTGGGTACTTCTGGAGTCTCCCCAGGGGAGTGAGGCCTCGTCTCGAGTGGGGGCATGCACGTGCGCTTTCCTTCCAGGCTGTAGCAGCAATGTCACGCTTCTCGTCGCGTGGATCAAAGGATCTGTGGTTTTCCCTCTAGGCTTTCCCTCGAGGCTTTCCCACAGGGTTGTCCCACGTGCCGCCGTGGTGTGAGTCGATCCTCGGCGTGAAAGATGAGCCAGTGCAGGGCAAAGAGGTTCCTCTGGAATGGACTGAGACATCTGGGGGACTCTTGGAATGGTGGTACGACCATGGAGTTCTTCTCGCCTTTCCTGTTGAGAGTGCCTCCTCTTGAGATGCGACGGAAATGCCGGGAATTCTTTCCCGTTAAAAGCAGGGAAAGGATCCCTCATCTCGAGCTACGAGGGGAAACGGGGCTCCTCTGGATGTGGGCGGGACCATCGTGCTTCCTCTCGAGTGGAGACGGGTATGGCGGTGAATTTCTTGAGTTGCAGCAAGGGTGTGAAAGACCCTTTCGAAGTTCCAGAGGTTAGGTGTCATTAGTCTCCAGACGCCTCATTGGAAATAGGCCTCATCTCGCCTGGAAGGGAGAACATCCTGGATTTTCTCGAGTTGCGGCAGGTGTTCTCGAGTTACGACGGGGACCTCAGGGAACCGCCCTGGTGGCCTCAGGAAAAGCCAGTCACCATGCGAGTTGCTAGGGGGCCTCTCAGGATTCCTCTCCTGTCGATACCGGGGCCAAGAACCTTGTGTGAAGTCAGGGCCGGAACCGAGGATTCCTCTCAGGGGCTGACATGGATCTTTGGGTACTTCTGGAGTCTCCCCACTGGAGTCAGGCCTCGTTTCGAGTGGGGGCATGCACGAGCACTTTTCTTCCAGGCTGTAGCAGCAATGTCACGCTTACCTTCGCGTGGATCAAAGGATCTGTGGTTTTCCCTCGAGGCTTTCCCTCGAGGCTTTCCCACAGGGTTGTCCCACGTGCCGCCGTGGTGTGAGTCGATCCTCGGCGTGAAAGATTATCCAGTGCAGGGCAAAGAGGTTCCTCTGGAATGGACTGAGACATCTGGGGGACTCTTGGAATGGTGGTACGACCATGGAGTTCTTCTCGCCTTTCCTGTTGAGAGTGCCTCCTCTTGAGATGCGACGGAAATGCCGGGAATTCTTTCCCGTTAAAAGCAGGGAAAGGATCCCTCATCTCGAGCTACGAGGGGGAAACGGGGCTCCTCTGGATGTGGGCGGGACCATCGTGCTTCCTCTCGAGTGGAGACGGGTATGGCGGTGAACTTCTTGAGTAGCAGCAAGGGTGTGAAAGACCCTTTCGAAGTTCCAGAGGTTAAGTGTCATTAGTCTCCAGACGCCTCATCGGAAATAGGCCTCATCTCGGCTGGAAGGGAGAACTTCCTGGATTTTCTCGAGTTGCGGCAGGTGTTCTCGTGTTACGACGGGGACCACAGGGACCCGCCATGGTGGCCTCAGGAAAGGCCAGTCCCCATGCGAGTTGCTAGGGGGCCTCTCAGGATTCCTCTCCCGTCGATACCGGGGCCAAAAACCTTGTGTGGAGTCAGGGCCGGAAACGAGGTTTCCTCTCAGGGGTGACATGGATCTTTGGGTACTTCTGGAGTCTCCCTAGGGGAGTCAGGACTCGTCTCGAGTGGGGGCATGCACGTGCGCTTTACTTCCAGGCTGTAGCAGCAATGTCACGCTTCCCGTCGCGTGGATCAAAGGATCTGTGGTTTTCCCTCGAGGCTTTCCCTCGAGGCTTTCCCACAGGGCTGTCCAACGTGCCACCGTGGTGTGAGTCGATCCTCGGCGTGAAAGATGAGCCAGTACAGGGCAAAGATCTTCCTCTCGAATGGACTGAGACATCTGGGGGACTCTTGGAATGGTGGTATGACCATGGAGTTCCTCTCGCCTTTCCTGTTGAGAGTGCCTCCTCTTGAGATGCGACGGGAACGCAGGGAATTCTTTCCCGTTGAAAGCAGGGAAAGGATCCCTCATCTCGAGCTACGTGGGGGAAACGGGGCTCCTCTGGATGTGGGCGGGACCATCGTGCTTCCTCTCGAGTGGAGACGGGTATGGCGGTGAACTTCTTGAGTAGCAGCAAGGGTGTGAAAGACCCTTTCGAAGTTCCAGAGTTTAGGTGTCATTAGTCTCCAGACGCCTCATCGGAAATAGGCCTCATCTCGGCTGGAAGGGAGAACTTCCTGGATTTTCTCGAGTTGCGGCAGGTGTTCTGTAGATACGACGGGGACCTCAGGGACCCGCCATGGTGGCCTCAGGAAAGGCCAGTCCCCATGCGAGTTGATAGGGGGCCTCTCAGAATTCCTCTCCCGTCGATACCGGGGCCAAAAACCTTGTGTGGAGTCAGGGCCGGAAACGAGGTTTCCTCTCAGGGGTGACATGGATCTTTGGGTACTTCTGGAGTCTCCCTAGGGGAGTCAGGACTCGTCTCGAGTGGGGGCATGCACGTGCGCTTTACTTCCAGGCTGTAGCAGCAATGTCACGCTTCCCGTCGCGTGGATCAAAGGATCTGTGGTTTTCCCTCGAGGCTTTCCCTCGAGGCTTTCCCACAGGGCTGTCCCACGTGCCACCGTGGTGTGAGTCGATCCTCGGCGTGAAAGATGAGCCAGTGCAGGGCAAAGAGGTTCCTCTGGAATGGACTGAGACATCTGGGGGAGTCTTGGAATGGTGGTACGACCATGGAGTTCCTCTCGCCTTTCCTGTTGAGAGTGCCTCCTCTTGAGATGCGACGGGAACGCCGGGAGTTCTTTCCCGTTGAAAGCAGGGAAAGGATCCCTCATCTCGAGCTACGAGGGGGAAACGGGGCTCCTCTGGATGTGGGCGGGATCATCGTGCTTCCTCTCGAGTGGAGACGGGTATGGCAGAGAACTTCTTGAGTTGCAGCAAGGGAGTGAAAGACCCTTTCGAAGTTCCAGAGGTTAGGTGTCATTAGTCTCCAGACGCCTCATCGGAAATAGGCCTCATCACGCCTGGAAGGGAGAACTTCCTGGATTTACTCGAGTTGCGGCAGGTGTTCTCGAGTTACGACGGGGACCTCAGGTACCAGCACTGGTGGCCTCAGGAGAGGCCAATCCCCATGCGAGTTGCTAGAGGGACTCTGGGATTCCTCTCCCGTCGATACCGGGGCCAAAAACCTTGTGTGGAGTCAGGGCCGGAACCGAGGTTTCCTCTCTGGGGCTGACGTGGATCTTTGGGTACTTCTGGAGTCTCCCCAGGGGAGTCAGGCCTCGTCTCGAGTGGGGACAGGTACGTGCGCTTTCCTTCCAGGCTGTAGCAGCAATGTCACTCATCCCGTGGCCTGGATCAAAGGATCTGTGGTTTTCCCACGAGGCTTTCCCTCGAGGCTTTCCCACAGGTCTGTCCAACGTTCCACCGTGGTGTGAGTCGATCCTCGGCGTGAAAGATGAGCCAGTGCAGGGCAACGAGGTTCCTCTGGAATGGACTGAGACATCTGGGGGACTCTTGGAATGGTGGTACCACCATGGAGTTCCTCTCGCCTTTCCTGTTGAGAGTGCCTCCTCTTGAGATGCGACGGGAACGCCGGGAATTCTTTCCCGTTGAAAGCAGGGAAAGGATCCCTCATCTCGAGCTACGAGGGGGAAACGGGGCTCCTCTGGATGTGGGCGGGACCATCGTGCTTCCTCTCGAGTGGAGACGGGTATGGCGGTGAACTTCTTGAGTTGCAGCAAGGGTGTGAAAGACCCTTTCGAAGTTCCAGAGTTTAGGTGTCATTAGTCTCCAAACGCCTCATCGGAAATAGGATTCTTCTCGCCTGGAAGGGAGAACTTCCTGGATTTTCTCGAGTTGGGACAGGTCTTCTCGAGTTACGACGGGGACCTCAGGGACCCGCCCTGGTGGCCTCAGGAGAGGCCAGTCCCCATGCGAGTTGCTAGGGGGCCTCTCGGGATTCCTCTCCCGTCGATACCGGGGCCAAAAACCTTGTGTGGAGTCAGGGCCGGAACCGAGGTTTCCTCTCTGGGGCTGACATGGATCTTTGGGTACTTCTGGAGTCTCCCCAGGGGAGTCAGGCCTCTTCTCGAGTGGGGACAGGTACGTGCTCTTTCCTTCCAGGCTGTAGCAGCAATGTCACTCTTCCCGTGGCCTGGATCAAAGGATCTGTGGTTTTCCCACGAGGCTTTCCCTCGAGGCTTTCCCACAGGTCTGTCCAACGTTCCACCGTGGTGTGAGTCGATCCTCGGCGTTAAAGATGAGCCAGTGCAGGGCAAAGAGGTTCCTCTGGAATGGACTGAGACATCTGGGGGACTCGTGGAATGGTGGTACCACCATGGAGTTCCTCTCGCCTTTCCTGTTGAGAGTGCCTCCTCTTGAGATGCGACGGGAACGCCGGGAATTCTTTCCCGTTGAAAGCAGGGAAAGGATCCCTCATCTCGAGCTACGAGGGGGAAACGGGGCTCCTCTGGATGTGGGCGGGACCATCGTGCTTCCTCTCGAGTGGAGACGGGTATGGCGGTGAACTTCTTGAGTTGCAGCAAGGGTGTGAAAGACCCTTTCGAAGTTCCAGAGGTTAGGTGTCATTAGTCTCCACACGCCTCATCGGAAATAGGATTCTTCTCGCCTGGAAGGGAGAACTTCCTGGATTTTCTCGAGTTGGGACAGGTGTTCTCGAGTTACGACGGGGACCTCAGGGACCCGTCCTGGTGGCCTCAGGAGAGGCCAGTCCCCATGCGAGTTGCTAGGGGGCCTCTCGGGATTCCTCTCCCGTCGATACCGGGGCCAAAAACCTTGTGTGGAGTCAGGGCCGGAACCGAGGATTCCTCTCAGGGGCTGACATGGATCTTTGGGTACTTCTGGAGTCTCCCCAGGGGAGTCAGGCCTCGTCTCGAGTGGGGGCATGCACGTGCGCTTTCCTTCCAGGCTGTAGCAGCAATGTCACGCTTCCCGTCGCGTGGATCAAAGGATCTGTGGTTTTCCCTCGAGGCTTTCCCTCGAGGCTTTCCCACAGGGCTGTCCCATTTGCCACCGTGGTGTGAGTCGATCCTCGGCGAGAAAGATGAGCCAGTGCAGGGCAAAGAGGTTCCTCTGGAATGGACTGAGACATCTGGGGGACTCTTGGAATGGTGGTACGACCATGGAGTTCCTCTCGCCTTTCCTGTTGAGAGTGCCTCCTCTTGAGATGCGACGGGAACGCCGGGAATACTTTCCCGTTGAAAGCAGGGAAAGGATCCCTCATCTCGAGCTACGAGGGGGAAACGGGGCTCCTCTGGATGTGCGCGGGACCATCGTGCTTCCTCGCGAGTGGAGACGGGTATGGCGGTGAACTTCTTGAGTTGCAGCAAGGGTGTGAAAGACCCTTTCGAAGTTCCAGAGTTTAGGTGTCATTAGTCTCCAAACGCCTCATCGGAAATAGGATTCTTCTGGCCTGGAAGGGAGAACTTCCTGGATTTTCCCGAGTTGCGACAGGCGTTCTCGAGTTAAGACGGAGACCTCAGGGACCCGCCCTGGTGGCCTCAGGAGAGGCCAGTCCCCATGCGAGTTGCTAGGGGGCCTCTCGGGATTCCTCTCCCGTCGATAACAGGGCCAAAAACCTTGTGTGGAGTCAGGGCCGGAACCGAGGATTCCTCTCAGGGGCTGACATGGATCTTTGGGTACTTCTGGAGTCTCCCCAGGGGAGTCAGGCCCCGTCTCGAGTGGGGGCATGCACGTGCGCTTTCCTTCCAGGCTGTAGCAGCAATGTCACGCTTCCCGTCGCGTGGATCAAAGGATCTGTGGTTTTCCCTCGAGGCTTTGCCTCGAGGCTTTCCCACAGGGCTGTCCCACGTGCCACCGTGGTGTGAGTCGATCCTCGGCGTGAAAGATGAGCCAGTGCAGGGCAAAGAGGTTCCTCTGGAATGGACTGAGACATCTGGGGGACTCTTGGAATGGTGGTACGACCATGGAGTTCCTCTCGCCTTTCCTGTTGAGAGTGCCTCCTCTTGAGATGCGACGGGAATGCCGGGAATTCTTACCCGTTGAAAGCAGGGAAAGGATCCCTCATCTCGAGCTACGAGGGGGAAACGGGGCTCCTCTGGATGTGGGCGGGACCATCGTGCTTCCTCTCGAGTGGACACGGGTATGTCGGTGAACTTCTTGAGTTGCAGCAAGGGTGTGAAAGACCCTTTCGAAGTTCCAGAGGTTAGGTGTCATTAGTCTCCAGACGCCTCATCGGAAATAGGCCTCATCTCGCCTGGAAGGGAGAACTTCCTGGATTTTCTCGAGTTGCGGCAGGTGTTCTCGAGTTACGACGGGGACCTCAGGGAGCCGCCCTGGTGGCCTCAGGAGAGGCCAGTCCCCATGCGAGTTGCTAGGGGGCCTCTCGGGATTCCTCTCCCGTCGATACCGGGGCCAAAAACCTTGTGTGGAGTCAGGGCCAGAACCGAGGATTCCTCTCATGGGCTGACATGGATCTTTGGGTACTTCTGGAGTCTCCCCAGGGGAGTCAGGCCTCGTCTCGAGTGGGGGCATGCACGTGCGCTTTCCTTCCAGGCTGTAGCAGCAATGTCAAGCTTCCTGTCGCGTGGATCAAAGGATCTGTGGTTTTCCCTCGAGGCTTTCCCTCGAGGCTTTCCCACAGGGCTGTCCCACGTACCACCGTGGTGTGGGTCGATCCTCGGCGTGAAAGATGAGCCAGTGCAGGGCAAAGAGGTTCCTCTGGAATGGACTGAGACATCTGGGGGACTCTTGGAATGGTGGTACGACCATGGAGTTCCTCTCGCCTTTCCTGTTGAGAGTGCCTCCTCTTGAGATGCGACGGGAATGCCGGGAATTCTTTCCCGTTGAAAGCAGGGAAAGGATCCCTCATCTCAAGCTACGAGGGGGAAACGGGGCTCCTCGGGATGTGGGCGGGACCATCGTGCTTCCTCTCGAGTGGACACGGGTATGTCGGTGAACTTCTTGAGTTGCAGCAAGGGTGTGAAAGACCCTTTCGAAGTTCCAGAGGTTAGGTGTCATTAGTCTCCAGACGCCTCATCGGAAATAGGCCTCATCTAGCCTGGAAGGGAGAACTTCCTGGATTTTCTCGAGGTGCGGCAGGTGTTCTCGAGTTACGACGGGTACCACAGGGACCCGCCCTGATGGCCTCAGGAGAGGCCAGTCCCCATGCGAGTTGCTAAGGGGCCTCTCGGGATTCCTCTCCCGTCGATACCGGGGCCAAAAACCTTGTGTGGAGTCAGGGCCAGAACCGAGGATTCCTCTCAGGGGCTGACATGGATCTTTGGGTACTTCTGGAGTCTCCCCAGAGGAGTCAGGCCTCGTCTCGAGTGGGGGCATGCACGTGCGCTTTCCTTCCAGGCTGTAGCAGCAATGTCAAGCTTCCTGTCGCGTGGATCAAAGGATCTGTGGTTTTCCCTCGAGGCTTTCCCTCGAGGCTTTCCCACAGGGCTGTCCCACGTGCCACCGTGGTGTGAGTCAATCCTCGGCGTGAAAGATGAGCCAGTGCAGGGCAAAGAGGTTCCTCTGGAATGGACTGAGACATCTGGGGGACTCTTGGAATGGTGGTACGACCATGGAGTTCCTCTCGCCTTTCCTGTTGAGAGTGCCTCCTCTTGAGATGCGACGGGAATGCCGGGAATTCTTTCCCGTTGAAAGCAGGGAAAGGATCCCTCATCTCAAGCTACGAGGGGGAAACGGGGCTCCTCTGGATGTGGGCGGGACCATCGTGCTTCCTCTCGTGTGGAAACGGGTTTGGCGGTAAACTTCTTGAGTTGCAGCAAGGGTGTGAAAGACCCTTTCGAAGTTCCAGAGGTTAGGTGTCATTAGTCTCCAGACGCCTCATCGGAAATAGGCCTCATCTCGCCTGGAAGGGAGAACTTCCTGGATTTTCTCGAGTTGCGGCAGGTGTTCCCGAGTTACGACGGGGACCTCAGGGACCCGCCCTGGTGGCCTCAGGAGAGGCCAGTCCCCATGCGAGTTGCTAGGGGGCCTCTCGGGATTCCTCTCCCGTCGATACCGGGGCCAAAAACCTTGTGTGGAGTCAGGGCCGGAACCGAGGATTCCGCTCAGGGGCTGACATGGATCTTTGGGTACTTCTGGAGTCTCCCCAGGGGAGTCAGGCCTCGTCTCGAGTGGGGGCATGCACGTGTGCTTTCCTTCCAGGCTGTAGCAGCAATGTCACGCTTCCCGTCGCGTGGATCAAAGGATCTGTGGTTTTCCCTCGAGGCTTTCCCTCGAGGCTTTCCCACAGGGCTCTCCCACGTGCCACCGTGGTGTGAGTCGATCCTCGGCGTGAAAGATGAGCCAGTGCAGGGCAAAGAGGTTCCTCTGGAATGGACTGAGACATCTGGGGGACTCTTGGAATGGTGGTACGACCATGGAGTTCCTCTCGCCTTTCCTGTTGAGAGTGCCTCCTCTTGAGATGCGAGGGGAATGCCGGGAATTCTTTCCCGTTGAAAGCAGGGAAAGGATCCCTCATCTCAAGCTACCAGGGGGAAACGTGGCTCCTCTGTATGTGGGCAGGACCATCGTGCTTTCTCTCGTGTGGAGACGGGTATGGCGGTAAACTTCTTGAGTTGCAGCAAGGGTGTGAAAGACCCTTTCGAAGTTCCAGAGGTTAGGTGTCATTAGTCTCCAGACGCCTCATCAGAAATAGGCCTCATCTCGCCTGGAAGGGAGAACTTCCTGGATTTTCTCGAGTTGCGGCAGGTGTTCTCGAGTTACGACGGGGACCTCAGGGACCCGCCCTGGTGGCCTCAGGAGAGGCCAGTCCCCATGCGAGTTGCTAGGGGGCCTCTCGGGATTCCTCTCCCGTCGATACCGGGGCCAAAAACCTTGTGTGGAGTCAGGGCCGGAACCGAGGATTCCTCTCAGGGGCTGACATGGATCTTTGGGTACTTCTGGAGTCTCCCCAGGGGAGTCAGGCCTCGTCTCGAGTGGGGGCATGCACGTGCGCTTTCCTTCCAGGCTGTAGCAGCAATGTCACGCTTCCCGTCGCGTGGATCAAAGGATCTGTGGTTTTCCCTCGAGGCTTTGCCTCGAGGCTTTCCCACAGGGCTGTCCCACGTGCCACCGTGGTGTGAGTCGATCCTCGGCGTGAAAGATGAGCCAGTGCAGGGCAAAGAGGTTCCTCTGGAATGGACTGAGACATCTGGGGGACTCTTCGAATGGTGGTACGACCATGGAGTTCCTCTCGCCTTTCCTGTTGAGAGTGCCTCCTCTTGAGATGCGACGGGAATGCCGGGAATTCTTTCCCGTTGAAAGCAGTGAAAGGATCCCTCATCTCGAGCTACGAGGGGGAAACGGGGCTCCTCTGGATGTGGGCGGGACCATCGTGCTTCCTCTCGAGTGGACACGGGTATGGCGGTGAACTTCTTGAGTAGCAGCAAGGGTGTGAAAGACACTTTCGAAGTTCCAGAAGTTAGGTGTCGTTAGTCTCCAGACGCCTCATCTGAAATAGGCCTCATCTCGCCTGGAAGGGAGAACTTCCTGGATTTTCTCGAGTTGTGGCAGGTGTTCTCGAGTTACGACGGGGACCTCAGGGACCCGCCCTGGTGGCCTCAGTAACGGCCAGTCCCCATGGGAGTTGCTAGGGGGCCTCTCGGGATTCCTCTCCCGTCGATACCGGGGCCAAAAACCTTGTGTGGAGTCAGGGCCGGAATCGAGGATTCCTCTCAGGGGCTGACATGGATCTTTGGGTACTTGTGGAGTCTCCCCAGGGGAGTCAGGCCTCGTCTCGAGTGGAGGCATGCACGTGCGCTTTCCTTCCAGGCTGTAGCAGGAATGTCACGCTTCCCGTCGCGTGGATCAAAGGATCTGTGGTTTTCCCTCGAGGCTTTCCCTCGAGGCTTTCCCACAGGGCTGTCCCATGTGCCACCGTGGTGTGAGTCGATCCTCGGCGTGAAAGATGAGCCAGTGCAGGGCAAAGAGGTTCCTCTGGAATGGACTGAGACATCTGGGGGACTCTTGGAATGGTGGTACGACCATGGAGTTCCTCTCGCCTTTCCTGTTGAGAGTGCCTCCTCTTGAGATGCGATGGGAACGCCGGGAATTCTTTCCCGTTGAACGCAGGGAAAGGATCCCTCATCTCGAGCTACGAGGGGGAAACGGGGCTCCTCTGGATGTGGGCGGGACCATCGTGCTTCCTCGCGAGTGGAGACGGGTATGGCGGTGAACTTCTTGAGTCGCAGCAAGGGTGTGAAAGACCCTTTCGAAGTTCCAGAGTTTAGGTGTCATTAGTCTCCAAACGCCTCATCGGAAATAGGATTCTTCTCGCCTGGAAGGGAGAACTTCCTGGATTTTCTCGAGTTGCGGCAGGTGTTCTCGAGTTACGACGGGGACCTCAGGGACCCGCCCTGGTGGCCTCAGGAGAGGCCAGTCCCCATGCGAATTGCTAGGGGGCCTCTCGGGATTCCTCTCCCGTCGATACCGGGGCCAAAAACCTTGTGTGGAGTCAGGGCCAGAACCGAGGATTCCTCTCAGGGGCTGACATGGATCTTTGGGTACTTCTGGAGTCTCCCCAGGGGAGTCAGGCCTCGTCTCGAGTGGGGGCATGCACGTGCGCTTTCCTTCCAGGCTGTAGCAGCAATGTCAAGCTTCCTGTCGCGTGGATCAAAAGATCTGTGGTTTTCCCTCGAGGCTTTCCCTCGAGGCTTTCCCACAGGGCTGTCCCACGTACCACCGTGGTGTGGGTCGATCCTCGGCGTGAAAGATGAGCCAGTGCAGGGCAAAGAGGTTCCTCTGGAATGGACTGAGACATCTGGGGGACTCTTGGAATGGTGGTACGACCATGGAGTTCCTCTCGCCTTTCCTGTTGAGAGTGCCTCCTCTTGAGATGCGACGGGAATGCCGGGAATTCTTTCCCGTTGAAAGCAGGGAAAGGATCCCTCATCTCAAGCTACGAGGGGGAAACGGGGCTCCTCGGGATGTGGGCGGGACCATCGTGCTTCCTCTCGAGTGGACACGGGTATGTCGGTGAAATTCTTGAGTTGCAGCAAGGGTGTGAAAGACCCTTTCGAAGTTCCAGAGGTTAGGTGTCATTAGTCTCCAGACGCCTCATCGGAAATAGGCCTCATCTAGCCTGGAAGGGAGAACTTCCTGGATTTTCTCGAGGTGCGGCAGGTGTTCTCGAGTTACGACGGGTACCACAGGGACCCGCCCTGATGGCCTCAGGAGAGGCCAGTCCCCATGCGAGTTGCTAGGGGGCCTCTCGGGATTCCTCTCCCGTCGATACCGGGGCCAAAAACCTTGTGTGGAGTCAGGGCCAGAACCGAGGATTCCTCTCAGGGGCTGACATGGATCTTTGGGTACTTCTGGAGTCTCCCCAGAGGAGTCAGGCCTCGTCTCGAGTGGGGGCATGCACGTGCGCTTTCCTTCCAGGCTGTAGCAGCAATGTCAAGCTTCCTGTCGCGTGGATCAAAGGATCTGTGGTTTTCCCTCGAGGCTTTCCCTCGAGGCTTTCCCACAGGGCTGTCCCACGTGCCACCGTGGTGTGAGTCAATCCTCGGCGTGAAAGATGAGCCAGTGCAGGGCAAAGAGGTTCCTCTGGAATGGACTGAGACATCTGGGGGACTCTTGGAATGGTGGTACGACCATGGAGTTCCTCTCGCCTTTCCTGTTGAGAGTGCCTCCTCTTGAGATGCGACGGGAATGCCGGGAATTCTTTCCCGTTGAAAGCAGGGAAAGGATCCCTCATCTCAAGCTACGAGGGGGAAACGGGGCTCCTCTGGATGTGGGCGGGACCATCGTGCTTCCTCTCGTGTGGAAACGGGTTTGGCGGTAAACTTCTTGAGTTGCAGCAAGGGTGTGAAAGACCCTTTCGAAGTTCCAGAGGTTAGGTGTCATTAGTCTCCAGACGCCTCATCGGAAATAGGCCTCATCTCGCCTGGAAGGGAGAACTTCCTGGATTTTCTCGAGTTGCGGCAGGTGTTCCCGAGTTACGACGGGGACCTCAGGGACCCGCCCTGGTGGCCTCAGGAGAGGCCAGTCCCCATGCGAGTTGCTAGGGGGCCTCTCGGGATTCCTCTCCCGTCGATACCGGGGCCAAAAACCTTGTGTGGAGTCAGGGCCGGAACCGAGGATTCCGCTCAGGGGCTGACATGGATCTTTGGGTACTTCTGGAGTCTCCCCAGGGGAGTCAGGCCTCGTCTCGAGTGGGGGCATGCACGTGTGCTTTCCTTCCAGGCTGTAGCAGCAATGTCACGCTTCCCGTCGCGTGGATCAAAGGATCTGTGGTTTTCCCTCGAGGCTTTCCCTCGAGGCTTTCCCACAGGGCTCTCCCACGTGCCACCGTGGTGTGAGTCGATCCTCGGCGTGAAAGATGAGCCAGTGCAGGGCAAAGAGGTTCCTCTGGAATGGACTGAGACATCTGGGGGACTCTTGGAATGGTGGTACGACCATGGAGTTCCTCTCGCCTTTCCTGTTGAGAGTGCCTCCTCTTGAGTTGTGACGGGAACTCCGGGAATTCTTTCCCGTTGAAAGCAGGGAAAGGATCCCTCATCTCGAGCTACGAGGGGGAAACGGGGCTCCTCGGGATGTTGGCGGGACCATCGTGCTTCCTCTCGAGTGGACACGGGTATGTCGGTGAACTTCTTGAGTTGCAGCAAGGGTGTGAAAGACCCTTTCGAAGTTCCAGAGGTTGGGTGTCATTAGTTTCCAGACGCCTCATCGGAAATAGGCCTCATCTCGCCTGGAAGGGAGAACTTCCTGGATTTTCTCGAGTTGCGGCAGGTGTTCTCGAGTTACGACGGGGACCTCAGGGACCCGCCCTGTTGGCCTCAGGAGAGGCCAGTCCCCATGCGAGTTGCTAGGGGGCCTCTCGGGATTCCTCTCCCGTCGATACCGGGGCCAAAAACCTTGTGTGGAGTCAGGGCTGGAACCGAGGATTCCTCTCAGGGGCTGACATGGATCTTTGGGTACTTCTGGAGTCTCCCCAGGGGAGTCAGGCCTCGTCTCGAGGGGGGGCATGCACGTGTGCTTTCCTTCCAGGCTGTAGTAGCAATGTCACGCTTCCCGTCGCGTGGATCAAAGGATCTGTGGTTTTCCCTCGAGGCTTTCCCTCGAGGCTTTCCCACAGGGCTGTCCCACGTGCCACCGTGGTGTGAGTCGATCCTCGGCGTGAAAGATGAGCCAGTGCAGGGCAAAGAGGTTCCTCTGGAATGGACTGAGACACCTGGGGGACTCTTGGAATGGTGGTACGACCATGGAGTTCCTCTCGCCTTTCCTGTTGAGAGTGCCTCCTCTTGAGATGCGACGGGAATGCCGGGAATTCTTTCCCGTTGAAAGCAGGGAAAGGATCCCTCATCTCAAGCTACGAGGGGGAAACGGGGCTCCTCTGGATGTGGGTGGGACCATCGTGCTTCCTCTCGTGTGGAGACGGGTATGGCGGTAAACTTCTTGAGTTGCTGCAAGGGTGTGAAAGAACCTTTCGAAGTTCCAGAGGTTAGGTGTCATTAGTCTCCAGACGCCTCTTCGGAAATAGGCCTCATCTCGCCTGGAAGGGAGAACTTCCTGGATTTTCTCGAGTTGCGGCAGGTGTTCTCGAGTTACGACGGGGACCTCAGGGACCCGCCCTGGTGGCCTCAGGAGAGGCCAGTCCCCAAGCGAGTTGCTAGGGGCCTCTCGGGATTCCTCTCCCGTCGATACCGGGGCCAAAATCCTTGTGTGGAGTCAGGGCCGGAACCGAGGATTCCTCTCAGGGGCTGACATGGATCTTTGGGTACTTCTAGAGTCTCCCCAGGAGAGTCAGGCCTCGTCTCGAGAGGGGGCATGCACGTGCGCTTTCCTTTCAGGCTGTAGCAGCAATGTCACGCTTCCCGTCGCGTGGATCAAATGATCTGTTTTTTTCCCTCGAGGCTTTCCCTCGAGGCTTTCCCACAGGGCTGTCCCACGTGCCACCGTGGTGTGAGTCGATCCTCGGCGTGAAAGATGAGCCAGTGCAGGGCAAAGGGGTTCCTCTGGAATGGACTGAGACATCTGGGGGACTCTTGGAATGGTGGTACGACCATGGAATTCCTCTCGCCTTTCCTGTTGAGAGTGCCTCCTCTTGAGATGCGACGGGAACGCCGGGAATTCTTTCCCGTTGAAAGCAGGGAAAGGATCCCTCATCTCGAGCTCCGAGGGGGAAACGGGGCTCCTCTGGATGTGGGCGGGACCATCGTGCTTCCTCCCGAGTGGACACGGGTATGGCGGTGAACTTCTTGAGTTGCAGCAAGGGTGTGAAAGACCCTTTCGAAGTTCCAGAGGTTAGGTGTCATTAGTCTCCAGACGCCTCATCGGAAATAGGCCTCATCTCGCCTGGAAGGGAGAACTTCCTGGATTTTCTCGAGTTGCGGCAGGTGTTCTCGAGTTACGACTGGGACCTCAGGGACCCGCCCTGGTGGCCTCAGGAGAGGCCAGTCCCCATGCGAGTTGCTAGGGGGCCTCTCGGGATTCCTCTCCCGTCGATACCGGGGCCAAAAGCCTTGTGTGGAGTCAGGGCCGGAACCGAGCATTCCTCTCAGGGGTTACATGGATCTTTGGGTACTTCTGGAGTCTCCCCAGGGGAGTCAGGCCTCGTCTCGAGTGGGGGCATGCACGTGCGCTTTCCTTCCAGGCTGTAGCAGCAATGTCACTCTTCGCATCGCGAGGATTAAAGGATCTGTGGTTTTCCCTCGAGGCTTTCCCTCGAGGCTTTCCCACAGGTCTGTCCAACGTTCCACCGTGGTGTGAGTCGATCCTCGGCGTGAAAGATGAGCCAGTGCAGGGCAACGAGGTTCCTCTGGAATGGACTGAGACATCTGGGGGACTCTTGGAATGGTGGTACCACCATGGAGTTCCTCTCGCCTTTCCTGTTGAGAGTGCCTCCTCTTGAGATGCGACGGGAATGCCGGGAATTCTTTCCCGTTGAAAGCAGGGAAAGGATCCCTCATCTCGAGCTACGAGGGGGAAACGGGGCTCCTCTGGATGTGGGCGGGACCATCGTGCTTCCTCTCGAGTGGAGACGGGTATGGCGGTGAACTTCTTGAGTTGCAGCAAGGGTGTGAAAGACCCTTTCGAAGTTCCAGAGTTTAGGTGTCATTAGTCTCCAAACGCCTCATCGGAAATAGGATTCTTCTCGCCTGGAAGGGAGAACTTCCTGGATTTTCTCGAGTTGGGACAGGTCTTCTCGAGTTACGACGGGGACCTCAGGGACCCGCCCTGGTGGCCTCAGGAGAGGCCAGTCCCCATGCGAGTTGCTAGGGGGCCTCTCGGGATTCCTCTCCCGTCGATACCGGGGCCAAAAACCTTGTGTGGAGTCAGGGCCGGAACCGAGGATTCCTCTCAGGGGCTGACATGGATCTTTGGGTACTTCTGGAGTCTCCCCAGGGGAGTCAGGCCTCGTCTCGAGTGGGGGCATGCACGTGCGCTTTCCTTTCAGGCTGTAGCAGCAATGTCATGATTCCCGTCGCCTGGATCAAAGGATCTGTGGTTTTCCCTCGAGGCTTTCCCTTGAGGCTTTCCCACAGGGCTGTCCCACGTGCCACCGTGGTGTGAGTCGATCCTCGGCGTGAAAGATGAGCCAGTGCAGGGCAAAGAGGTTCCTCTGGAATGGACTGAGACATCTGGGGGACTCTTCGAATGGTGGTACGACCATGGAGTTCCTCTCGCCTTTCCTGTTGAGAGTGCCTCCTCTTGAGATGCGACGGGAACGCCGGGAATTCTTTCCCGTTGAAAGCAGGGAAAGGATCCCTCATCTCGAGCTACCAGGGTGAAACGGGGCTCTTCTGGATGTGGGCGGGACCATCGTGCTTCCACTCGAGTGGAGACGGGTATGGCGGTGAACTTCTTGAGTTGCAGCAAGGGTGTGAAAGACCCTTTCGCAGTTCCAGAGGTTAGGTGTCATTAGTCTCCAGACGCCTCATCGGAAATAGGCCTCATCTCGCCTGGAAGGGAGAACTTCCTGGATTTTCTCGAGTTGCGGCAGGTGTTCTCGAGTTACGACGGGGACCTCAGGGACCCGCCCTGGTGGCCTCAGGAGAGGCCAGTCCCCATGCGAGTTGCTAGGGGGCCTCTCGGGATTCCTCTCCCGTCGATACCAGGGCCAAAAACCTTGTGTGGAGTCAGGGCCGGAACCGAGGTTTCCTCTCTGGGGCTGACATGGATCTTTGGGTACTTCTGGAGTCTCCCCAGGGGAGTCAGGCCTCTTCTCGAGTGGGGACAGGTACGTGCGCTTTCCTTCCAGGCTGTAGCAGCAATGTCACTCTTCCCGTGGCCTGGATCAAAGGATCTGTGGTTTTCCCACGAGGCTTTCCCTCGAGGCTTTCCCACAGGTCTGTCCAACGTTCCACCGTGGTGTGAGTCGATCCTCGGCGTTAAAGATGAGCCAGTGCAGGGCAAAGAGGTTCCTCTGGAATGGACTGAGACATCTGGGGGACTCGTGGAATGGTGGTACCACCATGGAGTTCCTCTCGCCTTTCCTGTTGAGAGTGCCTCCTCTTGAGATGCGACGGGAACGCCGGGAATTCTTTCCCGTTGAAAGCAGGGAAAGGATCCCTCATCTCGAGCTACGAGGGGGAAACGGGGCTCCTCTGGATGTGGGCGGGACCATCGTGCTTCCTCTCGAGTGGAGACGGGTATGGCGGTGAACTTCTTGAGTTGCAGCAAGGGTGTGAAAGACCCTTTCGAAGTTCCAGAGGTTAGGTGTCATTAGTCACCACACGCCTCATCGGAAATAGGATTCTTCTCGCCTGGAAGGGAGAACTTCCTGGATTTTCTCGAGTTGGGACAGGTGTTCTCGAGTTACGACGGGGACCTCAGGGACCCGTCCTGGTGGCCTCAGGAGAGGCCAGTCCCCATGCGAGTTGCTAGGGGGCCTCTCGGGATTCCTCTCCCGTCGATACCGGGGCCAAAAACCTTGTGTGGAGTCAGGGCCGGAACCGAGGATTCCTCTCAGGGGCTGACATGGATCTTTGGGTACTTCTGGAGTCTCCCCAGGGGAGTCAGGCCTCGTCTCGAGTGGGGGCATGCACGTGCGCTTTCCTTCCAGGCTGTAGCAGCAATGTCACGCTTCCCGTCGCGTGGATCAAAGGATCTGTGGTTTTCCCTCGAGGCTTTCCCTCGAGGCTTTCCCACAGGGCTGTCCCATGTGCCACCGTGGTGTGAGTCGATCCTCGGCGAGAAAGATGAGCCAGTGCAGGGCAAAGAGGTTCCTCTGGAATGGACTGAGACATCTGGGGGACTCTTGGAATGGTGGTACGACCATGGAGTTCCTCTCGCCTTTCCTGTTGAGAGTGCCTCCTCTTGAGATGCGACGGGAACGCCGGGAATTCTTTCCCGTTGAAAGCAGGGAAAGGATCCCTCATCTCGAGCTACGAGGGGGAAACGGGGCTCCTCTGGATGTGCGCGGGACCATCGTGCTTCCTCGCGAGTGGAGACGGGTATGGCGGTGAACTTCTTGAGTTGCAGCAAGGGTGTGAAAGACCCTTTCGAAGTTCCAGAGTTTAGGTGTCATTAGTCTCCAAACGCCTCATCGGAAATAGGATTCTTCTGGCCTGGAAGGGAGAACTTCCTGGATTTTCCCGAGCTGCGACAGGCGTTCTCGAGTTACGACGGAGACCTCAGGGACCCGCCCTGGTGGCCTCAGGAGAGGCCAGTCCCCATGCGAGTTGCTAGGGGGCCTCTCGGGATTCCTCTCCCGTCGATAACAGGGCCAAAAACCTTGTGTGGAGTCAGGGCCGGAACCGAGGATTCCTCTCAGGGGCTGACATGGATCTTTGGGTACTTCTGGAGTCTCCCCAGGGGAGTCAGGCCCCGTCTCGAGTGGGGGCATGCACGTGCGCTTTCCTTCCAGGCTGTAGCAGCAATGTCACGCTTCCCGTCGCGTGGATCAAAGGATCTGTGGTTTTCCCTCGAGGCTTTGCCTCGAGGCTTTCCCACAGGGCTGTCCCACGTGCCACCGTGGTGTGAGTCGATCCTCGGCGTGAAAGATGAGCCAGTGCAGGGCAAAGAGGTTCCTCTGGAATGGACTGAGACATCTGGGGGACTCTTGGAATGGTGGTACGACCATGGAGTTCCTCTCGCCTTTCCTGTTGAGAGTGCCTCCTCTTGAGATGCGACGGGAATGCCGGGAATTCTTTCCCGTTGAAAGCAGGGAAAGGATCCCTCATCTCGAGCTACGAGGGGGAAACGGGGCTCCTCTGGATGTGGGCGGGACCATCGTGCTTCCTCTCGAGTGGACACGGGTATGGCGGTGAACTTCTTGAGTAGCAGCAAGGGTGTGAAAGACCCTTTCGAAGTTCCAGAGGTTAGGTGTCGTTAGTCTCCAGACGCCTCATCTGAAATAGGCCTCATCTCGCCTGGAAGGGAGAACTTCCTGGATTTTCTCGAGTTGTGGCAGGTGTTCTCGAATTACGACGGGGACCTCAGGGACCCGCCCTGGTGGCCTCAGTAACGGCCAGTCCCCATGGGAGTTGCTAGGGGGCCTCTCGGGATTCCTCTCCCGTCGATACCGGGGCCAAAAACCTTGTGTGGAGTCAGGGCCGGAATCGAGGATTCCTCTCAGGGGCTGACATGGATCTTTGGGTACTTGTGGAGTCTCCCCAGGGGAGTCAGGCCTCGTCTCGAGTGGGGGCATGCACGTGCGCTTTCCTTCCAGGCTGTAGCAGGAATGTCACGCTTCCCGTCGCGTGGATCAAAGGATCTGTGGTTTTCCCTCGAGGCTTTCCCTCGAGGCTTTCCCACAGGGCTGTCCCATGTGCCACCGTGGTGTGAGTCGATCCTCGGCGTGAAAGATGAGCCAGTGCAGGGCAAAGAGGTTCCTCTGGAATGGACTGAGACATCTGGGGGACTCTTGGAATGGTGGTACGACCATGGAGTTCCTCTCGCCTTTCCTGTTGAGAGTGCCTCCTCTTGAGATGCGATGGGAACGCCGGGAATTCTTTCCCGTTGAACGCAGGGAAAGTATCCCTCATCTCGAGCTACGAGGGGGAAACGGGGCTCCTCTGGATGTGGGCGGGACCATCGTGCTTCCTCGCGAGTGGAGACGGGTATGGCGGTGAACTTCTTGAGTCGCAGCAAGGGTGTGAAAGACCCTTTCGAAGTTCCAGAGTTTAGGTGTCATTAGTCTCCAAACGCCTCATCGGAAATAGGATTCTTCTCGCCTGGAAGGGAGAACTTCCTGGATTTTCTCGAGTTGCGGCAGGTGTTCTCGAGTTACGACGGGGACCTCAGGGACCCGCCCTGGTGGCCTCAGGAGAGGCCAGTCCCCATGCGAGTTGCTAGGGGGCCTCTCGGGATTCCTCTCCCGTCGATACCGGGGCCAAAAACCTTGTGTGGAGTCAGGGCCAGAACCGAGGATTCCTCTCAGGGGCTGACATGGATCTTTGGGTACTTCTAGAGTCTCCCGAGGGTAGTCAGGCCTCGTCTCGAGTGGGGGCATGCACGTGCGCTTTCCTTCCAGGCTGTAGCAGCAATGTCACGCTTCCCGTCGCATGGATCAAAGGATCTGTGGTTTTCCCTCGAGGCTTTCCCTCGAGGCTTTCCCACAGGGCTGTCCCACGTGCCACCGTGGTGTGAGTCGATCCTCGGCGTGAAAGATGAGCCAGTGCAGGGCAAAGAGGTTCCTCTGGAATGGACTGAGACATCTGGGGGACTCTTGGAATGGTGGTACGACCATGGAGTTTCTCTCGCCTTTCCTGTTGAGAGTGCCTCCTCTTGAGATGCGACGGGAATGCCAGGAATTCTTTCCCGTTGAAAGCAGGGAAAGGATCCCTCATCTCGAGCTACGAGGGGGAAACGGGGCTCCTCTGGATGTGGGCGGGACCATCGTGCTTTCTCTCGTGTGGAGACGGGTATGGCGGTAAACTTCTTGAGTTGCAGCAAGGGTGTGAAAGACCCTTTCGAAGTTCCAGAAGTTAGGTGTCATTAGTCTCCAGACGCCTCATCGGAAATAGGCCTCATCTAGCCTGGAAGGGAGAACTTCCTGGATTTTCTCGAGGTGCGGCAGGTGTTCTCGAGTTACGACGGGTACCACAGGGACCCGCCCTGATGGCCTCAGGAGAGGCCAGTCCCCATGCGAGTTGCTAGGGGGCCTCTCGGGATTCCTCTCCCGTCGATACCGGGGCCAAAAACCTTGTGTGGAGTCAGGGCCAGAACCGAGGATTCCTCTCAGGGGCTGACATGGATCTTTGGGTACTTCTAGAGTCTCCACAGGGGAGTCAGGCCTCGTTTCGAGTGGGGGCATGCACGTGCGCTTTCCTTCCAGGCTGTAGCAGCAATGTCACGCTTCCCGTCGCGTGGATCAAATGATCTGTGGTTTTCTCTCGAGGCTTTCCCTCGAGGCTTTCCCACAGGGCTGTACCACGTGCCACCGTGGTGTGAATCGATCCTCGGCGTGAAAGATGAGCCAGTGAAGGGCAAAGAGGTTCCTCTGGAATGGACTGAGACATCTGAGGGACTCTTGGAATGGTGGTACGACCATGGAGTTCCTCTCGACTTTCCTGTTGAGAGTGCCTCCTCTTGAGATGCGACGGGAACGCTGGGAATTCATTCCCGTTGAAAGCAGGGAAAGGATCCCTCATCTCGAGCTACGAGGGGGAAACGGGGCTCCTCTGGATGTGGGCGGGACCATCGTGCTTCCTCTCGAGTGGAGACGGGTATGTCGGTGAACTTCTTGAGTTGCAGCAAGGGTGTGAAAGACCCTTTCGAAGTTCCAGAGGTTAGGTGTCATTAGTCTCCAGACGCCTCATCGGAAATAGGCCTCATCTCGCCTGGAAGGGAGAACTTCCTGGATTTTCTCGAGTTGCGGCAGGTGTTCTCGAGTTACGACGGGGACCTCAGGGAGCCGCCCTGGTGGCCTCAGGAGAGGCCAGTCCCCATGCGAGTTGCTAGGGGGCCTCTCGGGATTCCTTTCCAGTCGATACCGGGGCCAAAAACCTTGTGTGGAGTCAGGGCCGGAACCGAGGATTCCTCTCAGGGGCTGACATGGATCTTTGGGTACTTCTGGAGTCTCCCCAGGGGAGTCAGGCCTCGTCTCGAGTGGGGGCATGCACGTGTGCTTTCCTTCCAGGCTGTAGCAGCAATGTCAAGCTTCCTGTCGCGTAGATCAAAGGATCTGTGGTATTCCCTCGAGGCTTTCCCTCGAGGCTTTCCCACAGGGCTGTCCCACGTACCACCGTGGTGTGGGTCGATCCTCGGCGTGAAAGATGAGCCAGTGCAGGGCAAAGAGGTTCCTCTGGAATGGACTGAGACATCTGGGGGACTCTTGGAATGGTGGTACGACCATGGAGTTCCTCTCGCCTTTCCTGTTGAGAGTGCCTCCTCTTGAGATGCGACGGGAATGCCGGGAATTCTTTCCCGTTGAAAGCAGGGAAAGGATCCCTCATCTCAAGCTACGAGGGGGAAACGGGGCTCCTCGGGATGTGGGCGGGACCATCGTGCTTCCTCTCGAGTGGACACGGGTATGTCGGTGAACTTCTTGAGTTGCAGCAAGGGTGTGAAAGACCCTTTCGAAGTTCCAGAGGTTAGGTGTCATTAGTCTCCAGACGCCTCATCGGAAATAGGCCTCATCTAGCCTGGAAGGGAGAACTTCCTGGATTTTCTCGAGGTGCGGCAGGTGTTCTCGAGTTACGACGGGTACCACAGGGACCCGCCCTGATGGCCTCAGGAGAGGCCAGTCCCCATGCGAGTTGCTAGGGGGCCTCTCGGGATTCCTCTCCCGTCGATACCGGGGCCAAAAACCTTGTGTGGAGTCAGGGCCAGAACCGAGGATTCCTCTCAGGGGCTGACATGGATCTTTGGGTACTTCTGGAGTCTCCCCAGAGGAGTCAGGCCTCGTCTCGAGTGGGGGCATGCACGTGCGCTTTCCTTCCAGGCTGTAGCAGCAATGTCAAGCTTCCTGTCGCGTGGATCAAAGGATCTGTGGTTTTCCCTCGAGGCTTTCCCTCGAGGCTTTCCCACAGGGCTGTCCCACGTGCCACCGTGGTGTGAGTCAATCCTCGGCGTGAAAGATGAGCCAGTGCAGGGCAAAGAGGTTCCTCTGGAATGGACTGAGACATCTGGGGGACTCTTGGAATGGTGGTACGACCATGGAGTTCCTCTCGCCTTTCCTGTTGAGAGTGCCTCCTATTGAGATGCGACGGGAATGCCGGGAATTCTTTCCCGTTGAAAGCAGGGAAAGGATCCCTCATCTCAAGCTACGAGGGGGAAACGGGGCTCCTCTGGATGTGGGCGGGACCATCGTGCTTCCTCTCGTGTGGAAACGGGTTTGGCGGTAAACTTCTTGAGTTGCAGCAAGGGTGTGAAAGACCCTTTCGAAGTTCCAGAGGTTAGGTGTCATTAGTCTCCAGACGCCTCATCGGAAATAGGCCTCATCTCGCCTGGAAGGGAGAACTTCCTGGATTTTCTCGAGTTGCGGCAGGTGTTCCCGAGTTACGACGGGGACCTCAGGGACCCGCCCTGGTGGCCTCAGGAGAGGCCAGTCCCCATGCGAGTTGCTAGGGGGCCTCTCGGGATTCCTCTCCCGTCGATACCGGGGCCAAAAACCTTGTGTGGAGTCAGGGCCGGAACCGAGGATTCCGCTCAGGGGCTGACATGGATCTTTGGGTACTTCTGGAGTCTCCCCAGGGGAGTCAGGCCTCGTCTCGAGTGGGGGCATGCACGTGTGCTTTCCTTCCAGGCTGTAGCAGCAATGTCACGCTTCCCGTCGCGTGGATCAAAGGATCTGTGGTTTTCCCTCGAGGCTTTCCCTCGAGGCTTTCCCACAGGGCTCTCCCACGTGCCACCGTGGTGTGAGTCGATCCTCGGCGTGAAAAATGAGCCAGTGCAGGGCAAAGAGGTTCCTCTGGAATGGACTGAGACATCTGGGGGACTCTTGGAATGGTGGTACGACCATGGAGTTCCTCTCGCCTTTCCTGTTGAGAGTGCCTCCTCTTGAGTTGTGACGGGAACTCCGGGAATTCTTTCCCGTTGAAAGCAGGGAAAGGATCCCTCATCTCGAGCTACGAGGGGGAAACGGGGCTCCTCTGGATGTTGGCGGGACCATCGTGCTTCCTCTCGAGTGGACACGGGTATGTCGGTGAACTTCTTGAGTTGCAGCAAGGGTGTGAAAGACCCTTTCGAAGTTCCAGAGGTTGGGTGTCATTAGTTTCCAGACGCCTCATCGGAAATAGGCCTCATCTCGCCTGGAAGGGAGAACTTCCTGGATTTTCTCGAGTTGCGGCAGGTGTTCTCGAGTTACGACGGGGACCTCAGGGACCCGCCCTGTTGGCCTCAGGAGAGGCCAGTCCCCATGCGAGTTGCTAGGGGGCCTCTCGGGATTCCTCTCCCGTCGATACCGGGGCCAAAAACCTTGTGTGGAGTCAGGGCTGGAACCGAGGATTCCTCTCAGGGGCTGACATGGATCTTTGGGTACTTCTGGAGTCTCCCCAGGGGAGTCAGGCCTCGTCTCGAGGGGGGGCATGCACGTGTGCTTTCCTTCCAGGCTGTAGTAGCAATGTCACGCTTCCCGTCGCGTGGATCAAAGGATCTGTGGTTTTCCCTCGAGGCTTTCCCTCGAGGCTTTCCCACAGGGCTGTCCCACGTGCCACCGTGGTGTGAGTCGATCCTCGGCGTGAAAGATGAGCCAGTGCAGGGCAAAGAGGTTCCTCTGGAATGGACTGAGACACCTGGGGGACTCTTGGAATGGTGGTACGACCATGGAGTTCCTCTCGCCTTTCCTGTTGAGAGTGCCTCCTCTTGAGATGCGACGGGAATGCCGGGAATTCTTTCCCGTTGAAAGCAGGGAAAGGATCCCTCATCTCAAGCTACGAGGGGGAAACGGGGCTCCTCTGGATGTGGGCGGGACCATCGTGCTTCCTCTCGTGTGGAGACGGATATGGCGGTAAACTTCTTGAGTTGCTGCAAGGGTGTGAAAGAACCTTTCGAAGTTCCAGAGGTTAGGTGTCATTAGTCTCCAGACGCCACTTCGGAAATAGGCCTCATCTCGCCTGGAAGGGAGAACTTCCTGGATTTTCTCGAGTTGCGGCAGGTGTTCTCGAGTTACGACGGGGACCTCAGGGACCCGCCCTGGTGGCCTCAGGAGAGGCCAGTCCCCAAGCGAGTTGCTAGGGGCCTCTCGGGATTCCTCTCCCGTCGATACCGGGGCCAAAATCCTTGTGTGGAGTCAGGGCCGGAACCGAGGATTCCTCTCAGGGGCTGACATGGATCTTTGGGTACTTCTGGAGTCTCCCCAGGAGAGTCAGGCCTCGTCTCGAGAGGGGGCATGCACGTGCGCTTTCCTTTCAGGCTGTAGCAGCAATGTCACGCTTCCCGTCGCGTGGATCAAATGATCTGTTTTTTTCCCTCGAGGCTTTCCCTCGAGGCTTTCCCACAGGGCTGTCCCACGTGCCACCGTGGTGTGAGTCGATCCTCGGCGTGAAAGATGAGCCAGTGCAGGGCAAAGGGGTTCCTCTGGAATGGACTGAGACATCTGGGGGACTCTTGGAATGGTGGAACGACCATGGAGTTCCTCTCGCCTTTCCTGTTGAGAGTGCCTCCTCTTGAGATGCGACGGGAACGCCGGGAATTCTTTCCCGTTGAAAGCAGGGAAAGGATCCCTCATCTCGAGCTCCGAGGGGGAAACGGGGCTCCTCTGGATGTGGGCGGGACCATCGTGCTTCCTCCCGAGTGGACACGGGTATGGCGGTGAACTTCTTGAGTTGCAGCAAGGGTGTGAAAGACCCTTTCGAAGTTCCAGAGGTTAGGTGTCATTAGTCTCCAGACGCCTCATCGGAAATAGGCCTCATCTCGCCTGGAAGGGAGAACTTCCTGGATTTTCTCGAGTTGCGGCAGGTGTTCTCGAGTTACGACTGGGACCTCAGGGACCCGCCCTGGTGGCCTCAGGAGAGGCCAGTCCCCATGCGAGTTGCTAGGGGGCCTCTCGGGATTCCTCTCCCGTCGATACCGGGGCCAAAAGCCTTGTGTGGAGTCAGGGCCGGAACCGAGCATTCCTCTCAGGGGTTACATGGATCTTTGGGTACTTCTGGAGTCTCCCCAGGGGAGTCAGGCCTCGTCTCGAGTGGGGGCATGCACGTGCGCTTTCCTTCCAGGCTGTAGCAGCAATGTCACGCTTCGCATCGCGAGGATTAAAGGATCTGTGGTTTTCCCTCGAGGCTTTCCCTCGAGGCTTTCCCACAGGGCTGTCCCACGTGCCACCGCGGTGTGAGTCGATCCTCGGCGTGAAAGATGAGCCAGTGCAGGGCAAAGAGGTTCCTCTGGAATGGACTGAGACATCTGGGGGACTCTTGGAACGGTGGTACGACCATGGAGTTCCTCTCGCCTTTCCTGTTGAGAGTGCCTCCTCTTGAGATGCGAGGGGAATGCCGGGAATTCTTTCCCGTTGAAAGCAGGGAAAGGATCCCTCATCTCAAGCTACGAGGGGGAAACGTGGCTCCTCTGTATGTGGGCAGGACCATCGTGCTTTCTCTCGTGTGGAGACGGGTATGGCGGTAAACTTCTTGAGTTGCAGCAAGGGTGTGAAAGACCCTTTCGAAGTTCCAGAGGTTAGGTGTCATTAGTCTCCAGACGCCTCATCAGAAATAGGCCTCATCTCGCCTGGAAGGGAGAACTTCCTGGATTTTCTCGAGTTGCGGCAGGTGTTCTCGAGTTACGACGGGGACCTCAGGGACCCGCCCTGGTGGCCTCAGGAGAGGCCAGTCCCCATGCGAGTTGCTAGGGGGCCTCTCGGGATTCCTCTCCCGTCGATACCGGGGCCAAAAACCTTGTGTGGAGTCACGGCCGGAACCGAGGATTCCTCTCAGGGGCTGACATGGATCTTTGGGTACTTCTGGAGTCTCCCCAGGGGAGTCAGGCCTCGTCTCGAGTGGGGGCATGCACGTGTGCTTTCCTTCCAGGCTGTAGCAGCAATGTCACGCTTCCCGTCGCGTGGATCAAAGGATCTGTGGTTTTCCCTCGAGGCTTTCCCTCGAGGCTTTCCCACAGGGCTGTCCCACGTGCCACCGTGGTGTGAGTCGATCCTCGGCGTCAAAGATGAGCCAGTGCAGGGCAAAGAGGTTCCTCTGGAATGGACTGAGACATCTGGGGGACTCTTGGAATGGTGGTACGACCATGGAGTTCCTCTCGCCTTTCCTGTTGAGAGTGCCTCCTCTTGAGATGCGACGGGAACGCCGGGAATTCTTTCCCGTTGCAAGCAGGGAAAGGATCCCTCATCTCGAGCTACGAGGGGGAAACGGGGCTCCTCGGGATGTGGGCGGGACCATCGTGCTTCCTCTCGAGTGGACACGGGTATGTCGGTGAACTTCTTGAGTTGCAGCAAGGGTGTGAAAGACCCTTTCGAAGTTCCAGAGGTTAGGTGTCATTAGTCTCCAGACGCCTCATCGGAAATAGGCCTCATCTCGCCTGGAAGGGAGAACTTCCTGGATTTTCTCGAGGTGCGGCAGGTGTTTTCGAGTTACGACGGGTACCACAGGGACCCGCCCTGATGGCCTCAGGAGAGGCCAGTCCCCATGCGAGTTGCTAGGGGGCCTCTCGGGATTCCTCTCCCGTCGATACCGGCGCCAAAAACCTTGTGTGGAGTCAGGGCCAGAACCGAGGATTCCTCTCAGGGGCTGACATGGATCTTTGGGTACTTCTAGAGTCTCCCCAGGGGAGTCAGGCCTCGTCTCGAGTGGGGGCATGCACGTGCGCTTTCCTTCCAGGCTGTAGCAGCAATGTCACGCTTCCCGTCGCGTGGATCAAATGATCTGTGGTTTTCCCTGGAGGCTTTCCCTCGAGGCTTTCCCACAGGGCTGTCCCATGTGCCACCGTGGTGTGAGTCGATCCTCGGAGTGAAAGATGAGCCAGTGCAGGGCAAAGAGGTTCCTCTGGAATGGACTGAGACATCTGGGGGACTCTTGGAATGGTGGTACGACCATGGAGTTCCTCTCGCCTTTCCTGTTGAGAGTGCCACCTCTTGAGATACGACGGGAACGCTGGGAATTCTTTCCCGTTGAAAGCAGGGAAAGGATCCCTCATCTCGAGCTACGAGGGGTAAACGGGGCTCCTCTGGATGTGGGCGGGACCATCGTGCTTCCTCTCGAGTGGAGACGGGTATGGCGGTGAACTTCTTGAGTTGCAGCAAGGGTGTGAAAGACCCTTTCGAAGTTCCAGAGGTTACGTGTCAGTCTCCAGACGCCTCATCGGAAATAGACCTCATCTCGCCTGGAAGGGAGAACTTCCTGGATTTTCTCGAGGTGCGGCAGGTGTTCTCGAGTTACGACTGGTACCACAGGGACCCGCCCTGATGGCCTCAGGAGAGGCCAGTCCCCATGCGTGTTGCTAGGGGGCCTCTCGGGATTCCTCTCCCGTCGATACTGGGGCCAAATACCTTGTGTGGAGTCAGGGCCGGAACCGAGGATTCCTCTCAGGGGCTGACATGGATCTTTGGGTACTTCTGGAGTCTCCCCAGGGGAGTCAGGCCTCGTCTCGAGTGGGGGCATGCACGTGCGCTTTCCTTCCAGGCTGTAGCAGCAATGTCACGCTTCCCGTCGCGTGGATCAAAGGATCTGTGGTTTTCCCTCTAGGCTTTCCCTCGAGGCTTTCCCACAGGGCTGTCCCACGTGCCACCGTGGTGTGAGTCGATTCTCGGCGTGAAAGATGAGCCAGTGCAGGGCAAAGAGGTTCCTCTGGAATGGACTGAGACATCTGGGGGACTCTTGGAATGGTGGTACGACCATGGAGTTCCTCTCGCCTTTCCTGTTGAGAGTGCCTCCTCTTGAGATGCGACGGGAATGCCGGGAATTCTTTCCCGTTGAAAGCAGGGAAAGGATCCCTCATCTCGAGCTACGAGGGGTAAACGGGGCTCCTCTGGATGTGGGCGGGACCATCGTGCTTTCTCTCGAGTGGAGACGGGTATGTCGGTGAACTTCTTGAGTTGCAGCAAGGGTGTGAAAGACCCTTCCGAAGTTCCAGAGGTTAGGTGTCATTAGTCTCCAGACGCCTCATCGGAAATAGGCCTCATCTCGCCTGGAAGGGAGAACTTCCTGGATTTTCTCGAGGTGCGGCCGGTGTTCTCGAGTTACGACGGGGACCTCAGGGACCCGCCCTGGTGGCCTCAGGAGAGGCCAGTCCCCATGCGAGGTGCTAGGGGGCCTCTCGGGATTCCTCTCCCGTCGATACCGGGGCCAAAAAGCTTGTGTGGAATCAAGGCCGGAACCGAGGATTCCTCTCAGGGCTGACATGGATCTTTGGGTACTTCTGGAGTCTCCCCAGGGGAGTCAGGCCTCGACTCGAGTGGGGTCATGCACGTGCGCTTTCCTTCCAGGCTGTAGCAGCAATGTCATGCTTCCCGTCGCGTGGATCAAAGGATCTGTGGTATTCCCTCGAGGCTTTCCCTCGAGGCTTTCCCACAGGGCTGTCCCACGTGCCACCGTGGTGTGAGTCGATCCTCGGCGTGAAAGATTAGCCAGTGCAGGGCAAAGAGGTTCCTCTGGAATGGACTGAGACATCTGGGGGACTCTTGGAATGGTGGTACGACCATGGAGTTCCTCTCGCCTTTCCTGTTGAGAGTGCCTCCTCTTGAGATACGACGGGAACACCGGGAATTCTTTCCCGTTGAAAGCAGGGAAAGGATCCTTCATCTCGAGCTAAGAGGGGGAAACGGGGCTCCTCTGGATGTGGGCGGGACCATCGTGCTTCCTCTCGAGTGGAGACGGGTATGGCGGTGAACTTCTTGAGTTGCAGCAAGGGTGTGAAAGACCCTTTCGAAGTTCGAGAGGTTAGGTGTCATTAGTCTCCAGACGCCTCATCGGAAAAAGGCCTCATCTCGCCTGGAAGGGAGAACTTCCTGGATTTTCTCGAGTTGCGGCAGGTGTTCTCGAGTTACGACGGGGACCTCAGGGACCCGCCCTGGTGGCCTCAGGAGAGGCCAGTCCCCATGCGAGGTGCTAGGGGGCCTCTCGGGATTCCTCTCCCGTCGATACCAAGGCCAAAAACCTTGTGTGGAGTCAGGGTCGGAACCGAGGATTCCTCTCAGGGGCTTATATGGATATTTGGGTACTTCTGGAGTCTCGCCAGGGGAGACAGGCCTCGTCTCGAGTGGGGGCATGCACGTGCGCTTTCCTTCCAGGCTGTAGCAGCAATGTCACGCTTCCCGTCGCGTGGATCAAAGGATCTGTGGTTTTCCCTCGAGGCTTTCCCTCGAGGCTTTCCCACAGGGCTGTCCCTCGTGCCTCCGTGGTGTGAGTCGATCCTCGGCGTGAAAGATGAGCCAGTGCAGGGCAAAGAGGTTCCTCTGGAATGGACTGAGACATCTGGGGGACTCTAGGAATGGTGGTACGACCATGGAGTTCCTCTCGCCTTTCCTGTTGAGAGTGCCTCCTCTTGAGATGCGACGGGAACGCCGGGAATTCCTTCCCGTTGAAAGCAGGAAAGGATCCCTCATCTCGAGCTCCGAGAGGGAAACGGGGCTCCTCTGGATGTGGGCGGGACCATCGTCCTTCCTCTCGAGTGGAGACGGGTATGGCGGTGAACTTCTTGAGTTGCAGCAAGGGTGTGAAAGACCCTTTCGAAATTCCAAAGGTTAGGTGTCATTAGTCTCCAGACGCCTCATCGGAAATAGGCCTCATCTCGCCTGGAAGGGAGAACTTCCTGGATTTTCTCGAGTTGCGGCAAGTGTTCTCGAGTTACGACGGGGAACTCAGGGACCCGCCCTGGTGGCCTCAGGAGAGGCCAGTCCCCATGCGATGTGCTAGGGGGCCTCTCGGGATTCCTCTCCCGTCGATACCGGGGCCAAAAAGCTTGTGTGGAGTCAGGGCCGGAACCGAGGATTCCTCTCAGGGGCTGACATGGATCTTTGGGTACTTCTGGAGTCTCCCCAGGGGAGTCAGGCCTCGTCTCGAGTGGGGGCATGCACGTGCGCTTTCCTTCCAGGCTGTAGCAGCAATGTCACGCTTCCCGTGGCGTGTATCAAAGGATCTGTGGTTTTCCCTCGAGACTTTCCCACAGGGCTGTCCCACGTGCCACCGTGGTGTGAGTCGATCCTCGGCGTGAAAGATGAGCCAGTGCAGGGCAAAGAGGTTCCTCTGGAATGGACTGAGACATCTGGGGGACTCTTGGAATGGTGGTACGACCATGGAGTTCCTCTCGCCTTTCCTGTTGAGAGTGCCTCCTCTTGAGATGCGACGGGAACGCCGGGAATTCTTTCCCGTTGAAAGCAGGGAAAGGATCCCTCATCTCGAGCTACGAGGGGGAAACGGGGCTCCTCTGGATGTGGGCGGGACCATCGTGCTTCCTCTCGAGTGGACACGGGTATGGCGGTGAACTTCTTGAGTTGCAGCAAGGGTGTGAAAGACCCTTTCGAAGTTCCAGAGGTTAGGTGTCATTAGTCTCCAGACGCCTCATCGGAAATAGGCCTCATCTCGCCTGGAAGGGAGAACTTCCTGGATTTTCTCGAGTTGCGGCAGGTGTTCTCGAGTTACGACGGGGAACTCAGGGACCCGCCCTGGTGGCCTCAGGAGAGGCCAGTCTCCATGCGATGTGCTAGGGGGCCTCTCGGGATTCCTCTCCCGTCGATACCGGGGCCAAAAACCTTGTGTGGAGTCAGGGCCGGAACCGAGGATTCCTCTCAGGGGCTGACATGGATCTTTGGGTACTTCTGGAGTCTCCCCAGGGGAGTCAGGCCTCGTCTCGAGTGGGGGCATGCACTTGCGCTTTCCTTCCAGGCTGTAGCAGCAATGTCACGCTTCCTGTCGCGTGGATCAAAGGATCTGTGGTTTTACCTCGAGGCTTTCCCTCGAGGCTTTCCCACAGGGCTGTCCCACGTGCCTCCGTGGTGTGAGTCGATCCTCGGCGTGAAAGATGAGCCAGTGCAGGGCAAAGAGGTTCCTCTGGAATGGACTGAGACATCTGGGGGACTCTAGGAATGGTGGTACGACCATGGAGTTCCTCTCGCCTTTCCTGTTGAGAGTGCCTCCTCTTGAGATGCGACGGGAACGCCGGGAATTCTTTCCCGTTGAAAGCAGGGAAAGGATCCCTCATCTCGAGCTACGAGGGGGAAACGGGGCTCCTCTGGATGTGGGCGGGACCATCGTGCTTCCTCTCGAGTGGAGACGGGTATGGCGGTGAACTTCTTGAGTTGCAGCAAGGGTGTGAAAGACCCTTTCGAAGTTCCAGAGGTTAGGTGTCATTAGTCTCCCGACGACTCATCGGAAATAGGCCTCATCTCGCCTGCAAGGGAGAATTTCCTGGATTTTCTCGAGTTGCGGCAGGTGTTCTCGAGTTACGACGGGGACCTCAGGGACCCGCCCTGGTGGCCTCAGGAGAGGCCAGTCCCCATGCGAGGTGCTAGGGGGCCTCTCGGGATTCCTCTCCCGTGGATAACGAGGCCAAAAACCTTGTGTGGAGTCAGGGTCGGAACCGAGGATTCCTCTCAGGGGCTTATATGGATCTTTGGGTACTTCTGGAGTCTCGCCAGGGGAGACAGGCCTCGTCTCGAGTGGGGGCATGCACGTGCGCTTTCCTTCCAGGCTGTAGCAGCAATGTCACGCTTCCTGTCGCGTGGATCAAAGGATCTGTGGTTTTACCTCGAGGCTTTCCCTCGAGGCTTTCCCACAGGGCTGTCCCACGTGCCTCCGTGGTGTGAGTCGATCCTCGGCGTGAAAGATGAGCCAGTGCAGGGCAAAGAGGTTCCTCTGGAATGGACTGAGACATCTGGGGGACTCTTGGAATGGTGGTACCACCATGGAGTTCCTCTCGCCTTTCCTGTTGAGATTGCCTCCTCTTGAGATGCGATTGGAACGCCGGGAATTCTTTCCCGTTGAAAGCAGGCAAAGGATCCCTCATCTCGAGCTACGAGGGGGAAACGCGGCTCCTCTGGATGTGGGCGGGACCATCCTGCTTCCTCTCGAGTGGAGACGGGTATGGAAGTGAACTTCTTGAGTTGCAGCAAGGGTGTGAAAGACCCTTTCGAAGTTCCAGAGGTTAGGTGTCATTAGTCTCCAGACGCCTCATAGGAAATAGGATTCTTCTCGCCTGGAAGGGAGAACTTCCTGGATTTTCTCGAGATGCGGCAGGTGTTCTCGAGTTACGACGGGGACCTCAGGGACCCGCCCTGGTGGCCTCAGGAGAGGCCAGTCCACATGCGAGTTGCTAGGGGGCCTCTCGGGATTCCTCTCCCGTCGATACCGGGGCCAAAAACCTTGTGTGGAGTCAGGGCCGGAAACGAGGATTCCTCTCAGGGGCTGACATGGATCTTTGGGTACTTCTGGAGTCTCCGCAGGGGAGTCAGGCCTCGTCTCGAGTGGGGGCATGCACGTGCGTTTTCTTTCCATGCTGTAGCAGCAATGTCACGCTTCCCGTCGCGTGGATCAAAGGATCCGTGGTTTTCCCTCGAGGCTTTCCCACAGGGCTGTCCCACGTGCCACCGTGGTGTGAGTCGATCCTTGGCGTGAAAGATGAGCCAGTGCAGGGCAAAGAGGTTCCTCTGGAATGGACTGAGACATCTGGGGGACTCTTGGAATGGTGGTACGACCATGGAGTTCCTCTCGCCTTTCCTGTTGAGAGTGCCTCCTCTTGAGATGCGACGGGAACTCCGGGAATTCTTTCACGTTGAAAGCAGGCAAAGGATCCCTCATCTCGAGCTACGAGGGGGAAACGGGGCTCCTCTGGATGTGGGCGGGACCATCGTGCTTCCTCTCGAGTGGAGACGGATAAGGCGGTGAACTTCTTGAGTTGCAGCAAGGGTGTGAAAGACCCTTTCGAAGTTCCAGAGGTTAGGTGTCATTAGTCTCCAGACGCCTCATCGGAAATAGGCCTCATCTCGCGTGGAAGGGAGAACTTCCTGGATTTTCTCGAGTTGCGGCAGGTGTTCTCGAGTTACGACGGGGACCTCAGGGACCCGCCCTGGTGGCCTCAGGAGTGGCCAGTCACCATGCGAGTTGCTAGGGGGCCTCTCGGGATTCCTCTCCCGTCGATACCGGGGCCAAAAACCTTGTGTGGAGTCAGGGCCAGAACCGAGGATTCCTCTCAGGGGCTGACATGGATCTTTGGGTACTTCTGGAGTCTCGCCAGGGGAGACAGGCCTCGTCTCGTGAGGGGGCATGCACGTGCACTTTCCTTCCAGGCTGTAGCAGCAATGTCACGCTTCCCGTCGCGTGGATCATAGGATCTGTGGTTTTCCCTCGAGGCTTTCCCTCGAGGCTTTCCCACAGGGCTGTCCCACGTGCCACCGTGGTGTGAGTCGATCCTCGGCGTGAAAGATGAGCCAGTGCAGGGCAAAGAGCTTCCTCTGGAATGTACTGAGACATCCTGGGGACTCTTGGAATGGTGGTACCACCATGGAGTTCCTCTCGCCTTTCCTGTTGAGAGTGCCTCCTCTTGAGATGCGATGGGAACGCCGGGAATTCTTTCCCGTTGAAAGCAGGCAAAGGATCCCTCATCTCGAGCTACGAGGGGGAAACGGGGCTCCTCTGGATGTGGGCGGGACCATCCTGCTTCCTCTCGAGTGGAGACGGGTATGGAAGTGAACTTCTTGAGTTGCAGCAAGGGTGTGAAAGACCCTTTCGAAGTTCCAGAGGTTAGGTGTCATTAGTCTCCAGACGCCTCATCGGAAATAGGATTCTTCTCGCCTGGAAGGGAGAACTTCCTGGATTTTCTCGAGATGCGGCAGGTGTTCTCGAGTTACGACGGGGACCTCAGGGACCCGCCCTGGTGGCCTCAGGAGAGGCCAGTCCACATGCGAGTTGCTAGGGGGCCTCTCGGAATTCCTCTCCCGTCGATACCGGGGCCAAAAACCTTGTGTGGAGTCAGGGCCGGAAACGAGGATTCCTCTCAGGGGCTGACATGTATCTTTGGGTACTTCTGGAGTCTCCGCAGGGGAGTCAGGCCTCGTCTCGAGTGGGGGCATGCACGTGCGCTATCCTTCCAAGCTGTAGCAGCAATGTCACGCTTCTCGACCCATGGATCAAAGGATCTGTGGTTTTCCCTCCAGGCTTTCCCACAGGGCTGTCCCACGTGCCACCGTGGTGTGAGTCGATCTTCGGCGTGAAAGATGAGCCAGTGCAGGGCAAAGAGGTTCCTCTGGAATGGACTGATACATCTGGGGGACTCTTGGAATGGTGGTACGATCATGGAGTTCCTCTCGCCTTTCCTGTTGAGAGTGCCTCCTCTTGAGATGCGACGGGAACGCCTGGAATTCTTTCCCGTTGAAAGCAGGGAAAGGATCCCTCATCTCGAGCTACGAGGGGGAAACGGGGCTCCTCTGGATGTGGGCGGGACCATCGTGCTTCCTCTCGAGTGGAGACGGGTATGGCGGTGAACTTCTTGAGTTGCAGCAAGGGTGTGAAAGACCCTTTCGAAGTTCCAGAGGTTAGGTGTCATTAGTCTCCAGAAGCCTCATCGGAAATAGGCCTCATCTCGCCTGGAAGGGAGAACTTCCTGGATTTTCTCGAGTTGCAGCAGGTGTTCTCGAGTTAGGACGTGGACCTCAGGGACCCTCCCTGGTGGCCTCAGGAAAGGCCAGTCCCCATGCGAGTTGCTAGGGGGCCTCTCGGGATTACTCTCCCGTCGATACCGGTGCCAAATACCTTGTGTGGAGTCAGGGCCGGAACCGAGGATTCCTCTCAGGGGCTGACATGGATCTTTGGGTACTTCTGGAGTCTCCCCAGGGGAGTCAGGCCTCGTCTCGAGTGGGGGCATGCACGTGTGCTTTCCTTCCAGGCTGTAGCAGCAATGTCACGCTTCCCGTTGCGTGGATCAAAGGATCTGTGATTTTCCCTCGAGGCTTTCCCTCGAGGCTTTCCCACAGGGCTGACCCACGTGCCTCCGTGGTGTGAGTAGATCCTCTGCGTGAAAGATGAGCCAGTGCAGGGCAAAGAGCTTCCTCTGGAATGGACTGAGACATCTGGGGGACTCTTGGAATGGTGGTACAACCATGGAGTTCCTCTCGCCTTTCCTGTTGAGAGTGCCTCCTCTTGAGATGCGACGGGAACGCCGGGAATTCTTTCCCGTTGAAAGCAGGCAAAGGATCCCTCATCTCGAGCTACGAGGGGGAAACGGGGCTCCTCTGGATGTGGGCGGGACCATCCTGCTTCCTCTCTAGTGGAGACGGGTATGGAAGTGAACTTCTTGAGTTGCAGCAAGGGTGTGAAAGACCCTTTCGAAGTTCCAGAGGTTAGGTGTCATTAGTCTCCAGACGCCTCATCGGAAATAGGCCTCATCTCGCCTGGAAGGGAGAACTTCCTGGATTTTCTCGAGATGCGGCAGGTGTTCTCGAGTTACGACGGGGACCTCAGGGACCCGCCCTGGTGGCCTCAGGAGAGGCCAGTCCCCATGCGAGTTGCTAGGGGGCCTCGCGGGATTCCTCTCCCGTCGATACCGGGGCCAAAAACCTTGTGTGGAGTCAGGGCCGGAAACGAGGATTCCTCTCAGGGGCTGACATGGATCTTTGGGTACTTCTGGAGTCTCCGCAGGGGAGTCAGGCCTCGTCTCGAGTGGGGGCATTCACGTGCGTTTTCTTTCCAGGCTGTAGCAGCAATGTCACGCTTCCCTTCGCGTGGATCAAAGGATCTGTGGTTTTCCCTCGAGGCTTTCCCACAGGGCTGTCCCACGTGCCACCGTGGTGTGAGTCGATCCTCGGCGTGAAAGATGAGCCAGTGCAGGGCAAAGAGGTTCCTCTGGAATGGACTGAGACATCTGGGGGACTCTTGGAATGGTGGTACGACCATGGAGTTCCTCTCGCCTTTCCTGTTGAGAGTGCCTCCTCTTGAGATGCGACGGGAACTCCGGGAATTCTTTCCCGTTGAAAGCAGGCAAAGGATCCCTCATCTCGAGCTACGAGGGGGAAACGGGGCTCCTCTGGATGTGGGCGGGACCATCGTGCTTCCTCTCGAGTGGAGACGGGTATGGCAGTGAACTTCTTGAGTTGCAGCAAGGGTGTGAAAGACCCTTTCGAAGTTCCAGAGGTTAGGTGTCATTAGTCTCCAGACGCCTCATCGGAAATAGGCCTCATCTCGCCTGGAAGGGAGAACTTCCTGGATTTTCTCGAGTTGCGGCAGGTGTTCTCGAGTTACGACGGGGACCTCAGGGACCCGCCCTGGTGGCCTCAGGAGTGGCCACTCACCATGCGAGTTGCTAGGGGGCCTCTCGGGATTCCTCTCCCGTCGATACCGGGGCCAAAAACCTTGTGTTGAGTCAGGGCCAGAACCGAGGATTCCTCTCAGGGTCTGATATGGATCTTTGGGTACTTCTGGAGTCTCGCCAGGGGAGACAGGCCTCGTCTCGTGAGGGGGCATGCACGTGCACTTTCCTTCCAGGCTGTAGCAGCAATGTCACGCTTCCCGTCGCGTGGATCAAAGGATCTGTGGTTTTCCCTCGAGGCTTTCCCTCGAGGCTTTCCCACAGGGCTGTCCCACGTGCCACCGTGGTGTGAGTCGATCCTCGGCGTGAAAGATGAGCCAGTGCAGGGCAAAGAGTTTCCTCTGGAATGGGCTGAGACATCTGGGGGACTCTTGGAATGGTGGTACGACCATGGAGTTCCTCTCGCCTTTCCTGTTGAGAGTGCCTCCTCTTGAGATGCGACGGGAACGCCGGGAATTTTTTCCCGTTGAAAGCAGGAAAAGGATCCCTCATCTCGAGCTACGAGGGGGAAACGGGGCTCCTCTGGATGTGGGCGGGACCATCGTGCTTCCTCT
This sequence comes from Capricornis sumatraensis, assembly GCF_032405125.1. NCBI lineage: Eukaryota > Metazoa > Chordata > Mammalia > Artiodactyla > Bovidae > Capricornis > Capricornis sumatraensis. The sequence continues at coordinate 4,024,123 of NC_091080.1, read as the reverse complement.
CGAGTGGAGACGGGAATGGCGGTGAACTTCTTGAGTTGCAGCAAGGGTGTGAAAGACCCTTTCGAAGTTCCAGAGGTTAGGTGTCATTAGTCTCCAGACGCCTCATCAGAAATAGGCCTCATCTCGCCTGGAAGGGAGAACTTCCTGGATTTTCTCGAGTTGGGGCAGGTGTTCTCTAGTTACGACGGGGACCTCAGGGACCCGCCCTGGTGGCCTCAGTAGAGGCCAGTCCCCATGCGAGTTGCTAGGGGGCCTCTCTGGATTCCTCTCCCGTCGATACCGGGGCCAAAAACCTTGTGTGGAGTCAGGGCCGGAACCGAGGATTCCTCTCAGGGGCTGACATGGATCTTTGGGTACTTCTGGAGTCTCCCCAGGGGAGTCAGGCCTCGTCTCGAGTGGAGGCATGCACGTGCGCTTTCCTTCCAGGCTGTAGCAGCAATGTCACGCTTCCCGTCGCGTGGATCAAAGGATCTGTGGTTTTCCCTCGAGGCTTTCCCTCGAGGCTTTCCCTCAGGGCTGTCCCACGTGCCACCGTGGTGTGAGTCGATCCTCGGCATGAAAGATGAGCCAGTGCAGGGCAAAGAGTTTCCTCTGGAATGGACTGAGACATCTGGGGGACTCTTGGAATGGTGGTACGACCATGGAGTTCCTCTCGCCTTTCCTGTTGAGAGTGCCTCCTCTTGAGATGCGACGGGAATGACGGGAATACTTTCCCGTTGAAAGCAGGGAAAGGATCCCTCATCTCGAGCTACGAGGGGGAAACGGGCCTCCTCTGGATGTGGGCGGGACCATCGAGCTTCCTCTCGAGTGGAGACGGGTATGGCGGTGAACTTCTTGAGTTGCAGCAAGGGTGTGAAAGACCGTTTCGAAATTCCAGAGGTTAGGTGTCATTAGTCTCCAGACGCCTCATCGGAAATAGGCCTCATCTCGCCTGGAAGGGAGAACTTCCTGGATTTTCTCGAGTTGCGGCAGGTGTTTTCGAGTTACGACGGGGACCTCAGGGACCCGCCCTGGTGGCCTCAGGAAAGGCCAGTCCCCATGCGAGTTGCTAGGGGGCCTCTCGGGATTCCTCTCCCGTCGATACCGGGGCCAAAAACCTTGTGTGGAGTCAGGGCCGGAACCGAGGATTCCTCTCAGGGGCTGACATGGATCTTTGGGTACTTCTGGAGTCTCCCCAGGGGAGTCAGGCCTCGTCTCGAGTGGGGGCATGCACGTGCGCTTTCCTTCCAGGCTGTAGCAGCAATGTCACGCTTCCCGAAGCGTGGATCATAGGATCTGTGGTTTTCCCTCGAGGCTTTCCCTCGAGGCTTTCCCACAGGGCTGTCCCACGTGCCACCGTGGTGTGAGTGGATCCTCGGCGTGAAAGATGAGCCAGTGCAGGGCAAAGAGGTTCCTCTGGAATGGACTGAGACATCTGGGGGACTCTTGGAATGGTGGTACGACCATGGAGTTCCTCTCGCCTTTCCTGTTGAGAGTGCCTCCTCTTGAGATGCGACGGGAACGCCGGGAATTCTTTCCCGTTGAAAGCAGGCAAAGGATCCCTCATCTCGAGCTACGAGGGGGAAACGGGGCTCCTCTGGATGTGGGCGGGACCATCGTGCTTCCTCTCGAGTGGAGACGGGTATGGCGGTGAACTTCTTGAGTTGCAGCAAGGGTGTGAAAGACCCTTTCGAAGTTCCAGAGGTTAGGTGTCATTAGTCTCCAGACGCCTCATCGGAAATAGGCCTCATCTCGCCTGGAAGGGAGAACTTCCTGGATTTTCTCGAGATGCGGCAGGTGTTCTCGAGTTACGACGGGGACCTCAGGGACCCGCCCTGGTGGCCTCAGGAGAGGCCAGTCCACATGCGAGTTGCTAGGGGGCCTCTCGGGATTCCTCTCCCGTCGATACCGGGGCCAAAAACCTTGTGTGGAGTCAGGGCCGTAAACGAGGATTCCTCTCAGGGGCTGACATGGATCTTTGGGTACTTCTGGAGTCTCCGCAGGGGAGTCAGGCCTCGTCTCGAGTGGGGGCATGCACGTGCGTTTTCTTTCCATGCTGTAGCAGCAATGTCACGCTTCCCGTCGCGTGGATCATAGGATCTGTGGTTTTCCCTCGAGGCTTTCCCACAGGGCTGTCCCACGTGCCACCGTGGTGTGAGTCGATCCTCGGCGTGAAAGATGAGCCAGTGCAGGGCAAAGAGGTTCCTCTGGAATGGACTGAGACATCTGGGGGACTCTTGGAATGGTGGTACGACCATGGAGTTCCTCTCGCCTTTCCTGTTGAGAGTGCCTCCTCTTGAGATGCGACGGGAACTCCGGGAATTCTTTCCCGTTGAAAGCAGGCAAAGGATCCCTCATCTCGAGCTACGAGGGGGAAACGGGGCTCCTCTGGATGTGGGCGGGACCATCGTGCTTCCTCTCGAGTGGAGACGGGTATGGCGGTGAACTTCTTGAGTTGCAGCAAGGGTGTGAAAGACCCTTTCGAAGTTCCAGAGGTTAGGTGTCATTAGTCTCCAGACGCCTCATCGGAAATAGGCCTCATCTCGCCTGGAAGGGAGAACTTCCTGGATTTTCTCGAGTTGCGGCAGGTGTTCTCGAGTTACGACGGGGACCTCAGGGACCCGCCCTGGTGGCCTCAGGAGTGGCCAGTCACCATGCGAGTTGCTAGGGGGCCTCTCGGGATTCCTCTCCCGTCGATACCGGGGCCAAAAACCTTGTGTGGAGTCAGGGCCAGAACCGAGGATTCCTCTCAGGGGCTGATATGGATCTTTGGGTACTTCTGGAGTCTCGCCAGGGGAGACAGGCCTCGTCTCGTGAGGGGGCATGCACGAGCACTTTCCTTCCAGGCTGTAGCAGCAATGTCACGCTTCCCGTCGCGTGGATCATAGGATCTGTGGTTTACCCTCGAGGCTTTCCCTCGAGGCTTTCCCACAGGGCTACCCCACGTGCCACCGTGGTGTGAGTCGATCCTCGGCATGAAAGATGAGCCAGTGCAGGGCAAAGAGCTTCCTCTGGAATGTACTGAGACATCTGGGGGACTCTTGGAATGGTGGTACCACCATGGAGTTCCTCTCGCCTTTCCTGTTGAGAGTGCCTCCTCTTGAGATGCGATGGGAACGCCGGGAATTCTTTCCCGTTGAAAGCAGGGAAAGGATCCCTCATCTCGAGCTACGAGGGGGAAACGGGGTTCCTCTGGATGTGGGCGGGAACATCCTGCTTCCTCTTGAGTGGAGACGCGTATGGAAGTGAACTTCTTGAGTTGCAGCAAGGGTGTGAAAGACCCTTTCGAAATTCCAGAGGTTAGGTGTCATTAGTCTCCAGACGCCTCATCGGAAATAGGATTCTTCTCGCCTGGAAGGGAGAACTTCCTGGATTTTCTCGAGATGCGGCAGGTGTTCTCGAGTTACGACGGGGACCTCAGGGACCCGCCCTGGTGGCCTCAGGAGAGGCCAGTCCACATGCGAGTTGCTAGGGGGCCTCTCGGAATTCCTCTCCCGTCGATACCGGGGCCAAAAACCTTGTGTGGAGTCAGGGCCGGAAATGAGGATTCCTCTCAGGGGCTGACATGGATCTTTGGGTACTTCTGGAGTCTCCGCAGGTGAGTCAGGCCTCGTCTCGAGTGGGGGCATGCACGTGCGCTATCCTTCCAAGCTGTAGCAGCAATGTCACGCTTCTCGACCCATGGATCAAAGGATCTGTGGTTTTCCCTCCAGGCTTTCCCACAGGGCTGTCCCACGTGCCACCGTGGTGTGAGTCGATCTTCGGCGTGAAAGATGAGCCAGTGCAGGGCAAAGAGGTTCCTCTGGAATGGACTGATACATCTGGGGGACTCTTGGAATGGTGGTACGATCATGGAGTTCCTCTCGCCTTTCCTGTTGAGAGTGCCTCCTCTTGAGATGCGACGGGAACGCCGGGAATTCTTTCCCGTTGAAAGCAGGGAAAGGATCCCTCATCTCGAGCTACGAGGGGGAAACGGGGCTCCTCTGGATGTGGGCGGGACCATCGTGCTTCCTCTCGAGTGGAGACGGGTATGGCGGTGAACTTCTTGAGTTGCAGCAAGGGTGTGAAAGACCCTTTCGAAGTTCCAGAGGTTAGGTGTCATTAGTCTCCAGAAGCCTCATCGGAAATAGGCCTCATCTCGCCTGGAAGGGAGAACTTCCTGGATTTTCTCGAGTTGCAGCAGGTGTTCTCGAGTTACGACGTGGACCTCAGGGACCCTCCCTGATGGCCTCAGGAATGGCCAGTCCCCATGAGAGTTGCTAGGGGGCCTCTCGGGATTCCTCTCCCGTCGATACCGGTGCCAAATACCTTGTGTGGAGTCAGGGCCGGAACCGAGGATTCCTCTCAGGGGCTGACATGGATCTTTGGGTACTTCTGGAGTCTCCCCAGGGGAGTCAGGCCTCGTCTCGAGTGGGGGCATGCACGTGTGCTTTCCTTCCAGGCTGTAGCAGCAATGTCACGCTTCCCGTCGCGTGGATCAAAGGATCTGTGATTTTCCCTCGAGGCTTTCCCTCGAGGCTTTCCCACAGGGCTGTCCCACGTGCCTCCGTGGTGTGAGTCGATCCTCTGCGTGAAAGATGAGCCAGTGCAGGGCAAAGAGCTTCCTCTGGAATGGACTGAGACATCTGGGGGACTCTTGGAATGGTGGTACGACCATGGAGTTCCTCTCGCCTTTCCTGTTGAGAGTGCCTCCTCTTGAGATGCGACGGGAACGCCGGGAATTCTTTCCCGTTGAAAGCAGGCAAAGGATCCCTCATCTCGAGCTACGAGGGGGAAACGGGGCTCCTCTGGATGTGGGCGGGACCATCGTGCTTCCTCTCGAGTGGAGACGGGTATGGCGGTGAACTTCTTGAGTTGCAGCAAGGGTGTGAAAGACCCTTTCGAAGTTCCAGAGGTTAGGTGTCATTAGTCTCCAGACGCCTCATCGGAAATAGGCCTCATCTCGCCTGGAAGGGAGAACTTCCTGGATTTTCTCGAGATGCGGCAGGTGTTCTCGAGTTACGACGGGGACCTCAGGGACCCGCGCTGGTGGCCTCAGGAGAGGCCAGTCCACATGCGAGTTGCTAGGGGGTCTCTCGGGATTCCTCTCCCGTCGATACCGGGGCCAAAAACCTTGTGTGGAGTCAGGGCCGGAAACGAGGATTCCTCTCAGGGGCTGACATGGATCTTTGGGTACTTCTGGAGTCTCCGCAGGGGAGTCAGGCCTCGTCTCGAGTGGGGGCATGCACGTGCGTTTTCTTTCCATGCTGTAGCAGCAATGTCACGCTTCCCGTCGCGTGGATCAAAGGATCTGTGGTTTTCCCTCGAGGCTTTCCCACAGGGCTGTCCCACGTGCCACCGTGGTGTGAGTCGATCCTCGGCGTGAAAGATGAGCCAGTGCAGGGCAAAGAGGTTCCTCTGGAATGGACTGAGACATCTGGGGGACTCTTGGAATGGTGGTACGACCATGGAGTTCCTCTCGCCTTTCCTGTTGAGAGTGCCTCCTCTTGAGATGCGACGGGAACTCCGGGAATTCTTTCACGTTGAAAGCAGGCAAAGGATCCCTCATCTCGAGCTACGAGGCTGAAACGGGGCTCCTCTGGATGTGGGCGGGACCATCGTGCTTCCTCTCGAGTGGAGACGGGTATGGCGGTGAACTTCTTGAGTTGCAGCAAGGGTGTGAAAGACCCTTTCGAAGTTCCAGAGGTTAGGTGTCATTAGTCTCCAGACGCCTCATCGGAAATAGGCCTCATCTCGCCTGGAAGGGAGAACTTCCTGGATTTTCTCGAGTTGCGGCAGGTGTTCTCGAGTTACGACGGGGACCTCAGGGACCCGCCCTGGTGGCCTCAGGAGTGGCCAGTCACCATGCGAGTTGCTAGGGGGCCTCTCGGGATACCTCTCCCGTCGATACCGGGGCCAAAAACCTTGTGTGGAGTCAGGGCCAGAACCGAGGATTCCTCTCATGGGCTGACATGGATCTTTGGGTACTTCTGGAGTCTCGCCAGGGGAGACAGGCCTCGTCTCGTGAGGGGGCATGCACGTGCACTTTCCTTCCAGGCTGTAGCAGCAATGTCACGCTTCCCGTCGCGTGGATCATAGGATCTGTGGTTTTCCCTCGAGGCTTTCCCTCGAGGCTTTCCCACAGGGCTGTCCCACGTGCCACCGTGGTGTGAGTCGATCCTCGGCGTGAAAGATGAGCCAATGCAGGGCAAAGAGCTTCCTCTGGAATGTACTGAGACATCTGGGGGACTCTTGGAATGGTGGTACCACCATGGAGTTCCTCTCGCCTTTCCTGTTGAGAGTGCCTCCTCTTGAGATGCGATGGGAACGCCGGGAATTCTTTCCCGTTGAAAGCAGGCAAAGGATCCCTCATCTCGAGCTACGAGGGGGAAACTGGGCTCCTCTGGATGTGGGCGGGACCATCCTGCTTCCTCTCGAGTGGAGACGGGTATGGAAGTGAACTTCTTGAGTTGCAGCAAGGGTGTGAAAGACCCTTTCGAAGTTCCAGAGGTTAGGTGTCATTAGTCTCCAGACGCCTCATCGGAAATAGGATTCTTCTCGCCTGGAAGGGAGAACTTCCTGGATTTTCTCGAGATGCGGCAGGTGTTCTCGAGTTACGACGGGGACCTCAGGGACCCGCCCTGGTGGCCTCAGGAGAGGCCAGTCCACATGCGAGTTGCTAGGGGGCCTCTCGGTATTCCTCTCCCGTCGATACCGGGGCCATAAACCTTGTGTGGAGTCAGGGCCGGAAACGAGGATTCCTCTCAGGGGCTGACATGGATCTTTGGGTACTTCTGGAGTCTCCGCAGGGGAGTCAGGCCTCGTCTCGAGTGGGGGCATGCACGTGCGCTATCCTTCCAAGCTGTAGCAGCAATGTCACGCTTCTCGACCCATGGATCAAAGGATCTGTGGTTTCCCTCCAGGCTTTACCACAGGGCTGTCCCACGTGCCACCGTGGTGTGAGTCGATCTTCGGCGTGAAAGATGAGCCAGTGCAGGGCAAAGAGGTTCCTCTGGAATGGACTGATACATCTGGGGGACTCTTGGAATGGTGGTACGATCATGGAGTTCCTCTCGCCTTTCCTGTTGAGAGTGCCTCCTCTTGAGATGCGACGGGAACGCCTGGAATTCTTTCCCCTTGACAGCAGGGAAAGGATCCCTCATCTCGAGCTACGAGGGGGAAACGGGGCTCCTCTGGATGTGGGCGGGACCATCGTGCTTCCTCTCGAGTGGAGACGGGTATGGCGGTGAACTTCTTGAGTTGCAGCAAGGGTGTGAAAGACCCTTTCGAAGTTCCAGAGGTTAGGTGTCATTAGTCTCCAGAAGCCTCATCGGAAATAGGCCTCATCTCGCCTGGAAGGGAGAACTTCCTGGATTTTCTCGAGATGCGGCAGGTGTTCTCGAGTTACGACGGGGACCTCAGGGACCCGCCCTGGTGGCCTCAGGAGAGGCCAGTCCACATGCGAGTTGCTAGGGGGCCTCGCGGGATTCCTCTCCCGTCGATACCGGGGCCAAAAACCTTGTGTGGAGTCAGGGCCGGAAACGAGGATTCCTCTCAGGGGCTGACATGGATCTTTGGGTACTTCTGGAGTCTCCGCAGGGGAGTCAGGCCTCGTCTCGAGTGGGGGCATGCACGTGCGTTTTCTTTCCAGGCTGTAGCAGCAATGTCACGCTTCCCTTCGCGTGGATCAAAGGATCTGTGGTTTTCCCTCGAGGCTTTCCCACAGGGCTGTCCCACGTGCCACCGTGGTGTGAGTCGATCCTCGGCGTGAAAGATGAGCCAGTGCAGGGCAAAGAGGTTCCTCTGGAATGGACTGAGACATCTGGGGGACTCTTGGAATGGTGGTACGACCATGGAGTTCCTCTCGCCTTTCCTGTTGAGAGTGCCTCCTCTTGAGATGCGACGGGAACTCCGGGAATTCTTTCCCGTTGAAAGCAGGCAAAGGATCCCTCATCTCGAGCTACGAGGGGGAAACGGGGCTCCTCTGGATGTGGGCGGGACCATCGTGCTTCCTCTCGAGTGGAGACGGGTATGGCAGTGAACTTCTTGAGTTGCAGCAAGGGTGTGAAAGACCCTTTCGAAGTTCCAGAGGTTAGGTGTCATTAGTCTCCAGACGCCTCATCGGAAATAGGCCTCATCTCGCGTGGAAGGGAGAACTTCCTGGATTTTCTCGAGTTGCGGCAGGTGTTCTCGAGTTACGACGGGGACCTCAGGGACCCGCCCTGGTGGCCTCAGGAGTGGCCACTCACCATGCGAGTTGCCAAGGGGCCTCTCGGGATTCCTCTCCCGTCGATACCGGGGCCAAAAACCTTGTGTGGAGTCAGGGCCAGAACCGAGGATTCCTCTCAAGGGCTGATATGGATCTTTGGGTACTTCTGGAGTCTCGCCAGGGGAGACAGGCCTCGTCTCGTGAGGGGGCATGCACGTGCACTTTCCTTCCAGGCTGTAGCAGCAATGTCACGCTTCCCGTCGCGTGGATCATAGGATCTGTGGTTTTCCCTCGAGGCTTTCCCTCGAGGCTTTCCCACAGGGCTGTCCCACGTGCCACCGTGGTGTGAGTCGATCCTCAGCGTGAAAGATGAGCCAATGCAGGGCAAAGAGCTTCCTCTGGAATGTACTGAGACATCTGGGGGAATCTTGGAATGGTGGTACCACCATGGAGTTCCTCTCGCCTTTCCTGTTGAGAGTGCCTCCTCTTGAGATGCGATGGGAACGCCGGGAATTCTTTCCCGTTGAAAGCAGGCAAAGGATCCCTCATCTCGAGCTACGAGGGGGAAACTGGGCTCCTCTGGATGTGGGCGGGACCATCCTGCTTCCTCTCGAGTGGAGACGGGTATGGAAGTGAACTTCTTGAGTTGCAGCAAGGGTGTGAAAGACCCTTTCGAAGTTCCAGAGGTTAGGTGTCATTAGTCTCCAGACGCCTCATCGGAAATAGGATTCTTCTCGCCTGGAAGGGAGAACTTCCTGGATTTTCTCGAGATGCGGCAGGTGTTCTCGAGTTACGACGGGGACCTCAGGGACCCGCCCTGGTGGCCTCAGGAGAGGCCAGTCCACATGCGAGTTGCTAGGGGGCCTCTCGGTATTCCTCTCCCGTCGATACCGGGGCCATAAACCTTGTGTGGAGTCAGGGCCGGAAACGAGGATTCCTCTCAGGGGCTGACATGGATCTTTGGGTACTTCTGGAGTCTCCGCAGGGGAGTCAGGCCTCGTCTCGAGTGGGGGCATGCACGTGCGCTATCCTTCCAAGCTGTAGCAGCAATGTCACGCTTCTCGACCCATGGATCAAAGGATCTGTGGTTTTCCCTCCAGGCTTTACCACAGGGCTGTCCCACGTGCCACCGTGGTGTGAGTCGATCTTCGGCGTGAAAGATGAGCCAGTGCAGGGCAAAGAGGTTCCTCTGGAATGGACTGATACATCTGGGGGACTCTTGGAATGGTGGTACGATCATGGAGTTCCTCTCGCCTTTCCTGTTGAGAGTGCCTCCTCTTGAGATGCGACGGGAACGCCTGGAATTCTTTCCCCTTGACAGCAGGGAAAGGATCCCTCATCTCGAGCTACGAGGGGGAAACGGGGCTCCTCTGGATGTGGGCGGGACCATCGTGCTTCCTCTCGAGTGGAGACGGGTATGGCGGTGAACTTCTTGAGTTGCAGCAAGGGTGTGAAAGACCCTTTCGAAGTTCCAGAGGTTAGGTGTCATTAGTCTCCAGAAGCCTCATCGGAAATAGGCCTCATCTCGCCTGGAAGGGAGAACTTCCTGGATTTTCTCGAGATGCGGCAGGTGTTCTCGAGTTACGACGGGGACCTCAGGGACCCGCCCTGGTGGCCTCAGGAGAGGCCAGTCCACATGCGAGTTGCTAGGGGGCCTCGCGGGATTCCTCTCCCGTCGATACCGGGGCCAAAAACCTTGTGTGGAGTCAGGGCCGGAAACGAGGATTCCTCTCAGGGGCTGACATGGATCTTTGGGTACTTCTGGAGTCTCCGCAGGGGAGTCAGGCCTCGTCTCGAGTGGGGGCATGCACGTGCGTTTTCTTTCCAGGCTGTAGCAGCAATGTCACGCTTCCCTTCGCGTGGATCAAAGGATCTGTGGTTTTCCCTCGAGGCTTTCCCACAGGGCTGTCCCACGTGCCACCGTGGTGTGAGTCGATCCTCGGCGTGAAAGATGAGCCAGTGCAGGGCAAAGAGGTTCCTCTGGAATGGACTGAGACATCTGGGGGACTCTTGGAATGGTGGTACGACCATGGAGTTCCTCTCGCCTTTCCTGTTGAGAGTGCCTCCTCTTGAGATGCGACGGGAACTCCGGGAATTCTTTCCCGTTGAAAGCAGGCAAAGGATCCCTCATCTCGAGCTACGAGGGGGAAACGGGGCTCCTCTGGATGTGGGCGGGACCATCGTGCTTCCTCTCGAGTGGAGACGGGTATGGCAGTGAACTTCTTGAGTTGCAGCAAGGGTGTGAAAGACCCTTTCGAAGTTCCAGAGGTTAGGTGTCATTAGTCTCCAGACGCCTCATCGGAAATAGGCCTCATCTCGCGTGGAAGGGAGAACTTCCTGGATTTTCTCGAGTTGCGGCAGGTGTTCTCGAGTTACGACGGGGACCTCAGGGACCCGCCCTGGTGGCCTCAGGAGTGGCCACTCACCATGCGAGTTGCTAGGGGGCCTCTCGGGATTCCTCTCCCGTCGATACCGGGGCCAAAAACCTTGTGTGGAGTCAGGGCCAGAACCGAGGATTCCTCTCAAGGGCTGATATGGATCTTTGGGTACTTCTGGAGTCTCGCCAGGGGAGACAGGCCTCGTCTCGTGAGGGGGCATGCACGTGCACTTTCCTTCCAGGCTGTAGCAGCAATGTCACGCTTCCCGTCGCGTGGATCAAAGGATCTGTGGTTTTCCCTCGAGGCTTTCCCTCGAGGCTTTCCCACAGGGCTGTCCCACGTGCCACCGTGGTGTGAGTGGATCCTCGGCGTGAAAGATGAGCCAGTGCAGGGCAAAGAGTTTCCTCTGGAATGGACTGAGACATCTGGGGGACTCTTGGAATGGTGGTACGACCATGGAGTTCCTCTCGCCTTTCCTGTTGAGAGTGCCTCCTCTTGAGATGCGACGGGAACGCCGGGAATTTTTTCCCGTTGAAAGCAGGAAAAGGATCCCTCATCTCGAGCTACGAGGGGGAAACGGGGCTCCTCTGGATGTGGGCGGGACCATCGTGCTTCCTCTCGAGTGGAGACGGGTATGGCGGTGAACTTCTTGAGTTGCAGCAAGGGTGTGAAAGACCCTTTCGAAGTTCCAGAGGTTAGGTGTCATTAGTCTCCAGACGCCTCATCAGAAATAGGCCTCATCTCGCCTGGAAGGGAGAACTTCCTGGATTTTCTCGAGTTGGGGCAGGTGTTCTCTAGTTACGACGGGGACCTCAGGGACCCGCCCTGGTGGCCTCAGTAGAGGCCAGTCCCCATGCGAGTTGCTAGGGGGCCTCTCGGGATTCCTCTCCCGTCGATACCGGGGCCAAAAACCTTGTGTGGAGTCAGGGCCGGAACCGAGGATTCCTCTCAGGGGCTGACATGGATCTTTGGGTACTTCTGGAGTCTCCCCAGGGGAGTCAGGCCTCGTCTCGAGTGGGGGCATGCACGTGCGCTTTCCTTCCAGGCTGTAGCAGCAATGTCACGCTTCCCTTCGCGTGGATCAAAGGATCTGTGGTTTTCCCTCGAGGCTTTCCCTCGAGGCTTTCCCTCAGGGCTGTCCCACGTGCCACCGTGGTGTGAGTCGATCCTCGGCATGAAAGATGAGCCAGTGCAGGGCAAAGAGTTTCCTCTGGAATGGACTGAGACATCTGGGGGACTCTTGGAATGGTGGTACGACCATGGAGTTCCTCTCGCCTTTCCTGTTGAGAGTGCCTCCTCTTGAGATGCGACGGGAATGACGGGAATACTTTCCCGTTGAAAGCAGGGAAAGGATCCCTCATCTCGAGCTACGAGGGGGAAACGGGGCTCCTCTGGATGTGGGCGGGACCATCGTGCTTCCTCTCGAGTGGAGACGGGTATGGCGGTGAACTTCTTGAGTTGCAGCAAGGGTGTGAAAGACCCTTTCGAAGTTCCAGAGGTTAGGTGTCATTAGTCTCCAGACGCCTCATCGGAAATAGGCCTCATCTCGCCTGGAAGGGAGAACTTCCTGGATTTTCTCGAGTTGCGGCAGGTGTTCTCGAGTTACGACGGGGACCTCAGGGACCCGCCCTGGTGGCCTCAGGAAAGGCCAGTCCCCATGCGAGGTGCTAGGGGGCCTCTCGGGATTCCTCTCCCGTCGATACCGGGGCCAAAAACCTTGTGTGGAGTCAGGGCCGGAACTGAGGATTCCTCTCAGGGGCTGACATGGATCTTTGGGTACTTCTGGAGTCTCCCCAGGGGAGTCAGGCCTCGTCTCGAGTGGGGGCATGCACGTGCGCTTTCCTTCCAGGCTGTAGCAGCAATGTCACGCTTCCCGAAGCGTGGATCATAGGATCTGTGGTTTTCCCTCGAGGCTTTCCCTCGAGGCTTTCCCACAGGGCTGTCCCACGTGCCACCGTGGTGTGAGTGGATCCTCGGCGTGAAAGATGAGCCAGTGCAGGGCAAAGAGGTTCCTCTGGAATGGACTGAGACATCTGGGGGACTCTTGGAATGGTGGTACCACCATGGAGTTCCTCTCGCCTTTCCTGTTGAGAGTGCCTCCTCTTGAGATGCGACGGGAACGCCGGGAATTCTTTCCCGTTGAAAGCAGGCAAAGGATCCCTCATCTCGAGCTCCGAGGGGGAAACGGGGCTCCTCTGGATGTGGGCGGGACCATCGTGCTTCCTCTCGAGTGGAGACGGGTATGGCGGTGAACTTCTTGAGTTGCAGCAAGGGTGTGAAAGACCCTTTCGAAGTTCCAGAGGTTAGGTGTCATTAGTCTCCAGACGCCTCATCGGAAATAGGCCTCATCTCGCCTGGAAGGGAGAACTTCCTGGATTTTCTCGAGATGCGGCAGGTGTTCTCGAGTTACGACGGGGACCTCAGGGACCCGCCCTGGTGGCCTCAGGAGAGGCCAGTCCCCATGCGAGTTGCTAGGGGGCCTCTCGGGATTCCTCTCCCGTCGATACCGGGGCCAAAAACCTTGTGTGGAGTCAGGGCCGGAAACGAGGATTCCTCTCAGGGGCTGACATGGATCTTTGGGTACTTCTGGAGTCTCCGCAGGGGAGTCAGGCCTCGTCTCGAGTGGGGGCATGCACGTGCGTTTTCTTTCCATGCTGTAGCAGCAATGTCACGCTTCCCGTCGCGTGGATCAAAGGATCTGTGGTTTTCCCTCGAGGCTTTCCCACAGGGCTGTCCCACGTGCCACCGTGGTGTGAGTCGATCCTCGGCGTGAAAGATGAGCCAGTGCAGGGCAAAGAGGTTCCTCTGGAATGGACTGAGACATCTGGGGGACTCTTGGAATGGTGGTACGACCATGGAGTTCCTCTCGCCTTTCCTGTTGAGAGTGCCTCCTCTTGAGATGCGACGGGAACTCCGGGAATTCTTTCCCGTTGAAAGCAGGCAAAGGATCCCTCATCTCGAGCTACGAGGGGGAAACGGGGCTCCTCTGGATGTGGGCGGGACCATCGTGCTTCCTCTCGAGTGGAGACGGGTATGGCGGTGAACTTCTTGAGTTGCAGCAAGGGTGTGAAAGACCCTTTCGAAGTTCCAGAGGTTAGGTGTCATTAGTCTCCAGACGCCTCATCGGAAATAGGCCTCATCTCGCCTGGAAGGGAGAACTTCCTGGATTTTCTCGAGTTGCGGCAGGTGTTCTCGAGTTACGACGGGGACCTCAGGGACCCGCCCTGGTGGCCTCAGGAGTGGCCAGTCACCATGCGAGTTGCTAGGGGGCCTTTCGGGATTCCTCTCCCGTCGATACCGGGGCCAAAAACCTTGTGTGGAGTCAGGGCCAGAACCGAGGATTCCTCTCAGGGGCTGATATGGATCTTTGGGTACTTCTGGAGTCTCGCCAGGGGAGACAGGCCTCGTCTCGTGAGGGGGCATGCACGTGCACTTTCCTTCCAGGCTGTAGCAGCAATGTCACGCTTCCCGTCGCGTGGATCATAGGATCTGTGGTTTTCCCTCGAGGCTTTCCCTCGAGGCTTTCCCACAGGGCTGTCCCACGTGCCACCGTGGTGTGAGTCGATCCTCGGCGTGAAAGATGAGCCAATGCAGGGCAAAGAGCTTCCTCTGGAATGTACTGAGACATCTGGGGGACTCTTGGAATGGTGGTACCACCATGGAGTTCCTCTCGCCTTTCCTGTTGAGAGTGCCTCCTCTTGAGATGCGATGGGAACGCCGGGAATTCTTTCCCGTTGAAAGCAGGCAAAGGATCCCTCATCTCGAGCTACGAGGGGGAAACGGGGCTCCTCTGGATGTGGGCGGGAACATCCTGCTTCCTCTCGAGTGGAGACGGGTATGGAAGTGAACTTCTTGAGTTGCAGCAAGGGTGTGAAAGACCCTTTCGAAATTCCAGAGGTTAGGTGTCATTAGTCTCCAGACGCCTCATCGGAAATAGGATTCTTCTCGCCTGGAAGGGAGAACTTCCTGGATTTTCTCGAGATGCGGCAGGTGTTCTCGAGTTACGACGGGGACCTCAGGGACCCGCCCTGGTGGCCTCAGGAGAGGTCAGTCCACATGCGAGTTGCTAGGGGGCCTCTCGGAATTCCTCTCCCGTCGATACCGGGGCCAAAAACCTTGTGTGGAGTCAGGGCCGGAAACGAGGATTCCTTTCAGGGGCTGACATGGATCTTTGGGTACTTCTGGAGTCTCCGCAGGGGAGTCAGGCCTCGTCTCGAGTGGGGGCATGCACGTGCGTTTTCTTTCAGGCTGTAGCAGCAATGTCACGCTTCCCGTCGCGTGGATCAAAGGATCTGTGGTTTTCCCTCGAGGCTTTCCCACAGGGCTGTCCCACGTTCCACCGTGGTGTGAGTCGATCCTCGGCGTGAAAGATGAGCCAGTGCAGGGCAAAGAGTTTCCTCTGGAATGGACTGAGACATCTGGGGGACTCTTGGAATGGTGGTACGACCATGGAGTTCCTCTCGCCTTTCCTGTTGAGAGTGCCTCCTCTTGAGATGCGACGGGAACGCCGGGAATTCTTTCCCGTTGAAAGCAGGGAAAGGATCCCTCATCTCGAGCTCCGAGGGGGAAACGGGGCTCCTCTGGATGTGGGCGGGACCATCGTGCTTCCTCTCTAGTGGAGACGGGTATTGCCGGGGTCCAGCCCCGGTGGATCCAGGGAATTCGAAGGGTGGACGGCGTTGGCGTGGAAAGACTTGTTTATTTATTAATATAAGATTAGATTAAGAAACTGTAGTGCAGTAGGAAGATTAAGTGGAGAAAGAGGGCTGAATAGCTTGGTTTACGCGGAAGACCAATAAAATTCCAGACAAGGAATTTGCACCATCTACGTTGGGCCACCGGTGCCCGCTTGAATATCTAAGGGTGCCTCGCCTTAAGCTCCCTTTCTCGCGGATCTTAATAACCAGGGCAAATAAGTAGACCTGGCGAGCCTCCGCGCCCCAGATGGAAATTCAGCCTGAAATTAAAGTAAAGAGCAGAGGGAAGAAAAGGGAGAGAAAAAGAGAGAGAGAGAGAGACACGGGGGGAGCCATATTCCCAAGACACCAGGCCGAGACTAGTCCGAGAAACTGGTCTGAGAATCTGGTCCCGTCCTTTATTGTTCAGAAGGCCTTTTATACTTTTGATAAAACATGGAGATCAATGGGTAACACAAAGTTATGCAGCGTTAGCAGTCCAGACTCTTATCAAAACCAGGCTTTTCTCTCTGCATACCTAATTGTATACACAAGTCTTAGGTAATTTACATCATCTTCCAACCAAAAGGGCCAATTAACATTTTACAGCCTTTTTTCTGATAAGGGTTTGTCAACCACAAGACTTATTTGTGTTGATCTTCCCAAGGTCTGGTGCCACTCTCGGAAAGCACTAAAGAAAGTTACATTCTTAGACAGCAAGGATACAGCAACTTATAACAAGTAGAGGGAGTGCAGTGATTTATAGCAAAAGAGAAGCAATTAACTCAAAAGTCTAGTGTTGCTAACATCAAAACTACTATGTATCTTTTTCTACATCCTGCTTACATTAACATCCTTCCAGGTGCCTAAAAGATAAAGAATAAGGAGGTCTGGCAGCAATCCTTGAGTCAACAGTGAAAACCCTCTACCAATATAATTTTTAACTCTTTAGAAAAGGCTCTGTATCTTTAAGATGCTTTTAAGCTTTGTGCCTCCCGCGGTTGGGGGGCTGTAAGCAATTCACAAGCTGTAAGCTTTGTGCCTCTCGCGGTTGGGGGGCTGTAAGCAATTCACAAGCTGTAAGAGGTCTGGGGAACCTGTTAGGCAGACTAGAGAGCTATCAGAGGGGTTTAACTGAAACATCCCTTTCAAATGCAGAAGACTAAAACCCTGAATTGACTTTTTTCCAGAGAATATCAGAAAAGTGGAAAAGCAGAGCACAAAAGCCGGCAGATTTTTGCTGGGGTACATGCTTAGGAATATCCAGAGGGGTCCCTGAAGTCTGAGCACGCCTTGCGTATGTCAGCTTCCTTCCTCATGACCTTGTCACGGGCGGGATTCCTCACACTGGCTTCCGGCAACTCCCCCTTCTTTATTAGTTTTTTAAAAAAATTAGGTGCAGTTCAGTCGCGAGATTCCGAATGCTCTGCCGAAGAGTCCTGACAACACAAGGAAGCACGATTACAAGGAGCAGGATTATGGCACCCACAGCAGCATAGCTAGAGACAGTAGTCAGAAGAGTTTTTCCAGAAATGAAGTCAGAGAAGGTGTGGAAAAAGTCATTGGCTTCTCCTGCGGCGGTAAAATCTAATCGGGAGTGTTCCAAGGTCTGAATCTGATTATGAAGTTTCCCTAAATCTAAACTAATATCTGAGCTGTTCCAGACACCTAAAATATGATTTTTGACCCTCTCCCATTTAAAATCTGTCTCATTTACTTTCAGGGATGTAACACATATCCACCGGTAATCGGCATGACATGAAAGAGCCAATTTCATTTTCAGACTCTGTAATTCATTCCCAATATGCATTACTGCTTCTTCTAAGGCATCAATCCTTATTTCTAGCTTCCTATCTATAATTTCCTGGGTTGCCAGCGTTAGAGAAACATTTTTGGATACGGTGTCAACATATTGGGCAGTATACACTTGTTGAGACAATGATAATGCCGCCACAGTAACAGAAGTAATTGCGGTTATCAAAGCTGATATTCCCAAAACAAGTAAGCCCACAAACCGTCGTGTTCGCATTAAATCTTGTAGCTGTTGCAGTACAGCTAGGCCATGGTTATCATACCAATACGTGGCTACAGTTACAGGTACCATGAGATAGGGCGGACGTTTTAAAACCATGAAAGAGCAAACTTTATATTGAGGAGTTAAACAGGATGAAAGCATACATTGTTCACAAGACACTACATGGGGTCCACCTGTATAATTCAATTGTATGTTAAGTCTTTCAGAATCATTAGTGAAAAGAAAAACATAAGGAGAGGGTAGACAAGCTAAAATAGAGTAAATAGAGGTATTTTTTGGTCGGATTAAAATAATAGGGGCGGTAGCCGCAAGGGCTCTCCAAATTTCTGGCTGCCAAAAGGTTTTACCTCTAGTTATATAAGACAGCATAGGGGGAACAAATTGGTTATGATGCCGTCTGGTGGCAACTAACGGCCAAGAAATTGAATATTCTTTCCAATTATCCAATCTATTGATAAAGTCATCGTCAGACTCAGGGTCTTGACCTGGATTTGGGTTGCTCCAGTCCTGAATCGCACAATTTCTTCCTCCCGGCATATTGTAATCTACTCTCGAATTATAAATACAAGATTTCCAAATCGGATATCCTGAATGATCATCTATAGTTTTCCAAATAACATCTGAGGGAGCAACATCATCACAATTTGGATATTCTGATGGAGTTTTGAGAGACAAAGACTTATAGGGGCCAAGGACCCCAGGCATACGGGCTCGTAATATCCAAGCAGACCGATCCCCTATAGATGCAAATTTAGAGGTTGGGGAATCTGTCATAACTGCTTTTGTGGAGGCTCCAATGCATCCTGTCTTGGTAAAGAAGTCTCCTGTAAGGCCAGGAGGAAAATTAAAGCAGACAGGAAAATCATCTGCTAGTCCTTTAAAGGTATAATTGAAATTAATAGGGTATTGGTCTTTTGTATAGGAAGTATAAGATCCTCCCAAAAGGCGAGGCTGGTCTGTACTAACTCGTATGGGGTCACTGTTCCAAGTAACAACTTGGAAAGTTGGAGGATCCGGGAGAAACGCCCAATATTTGGTTGGAATGGGAGCAGCGCTTACCTGGCAAGAGAGCAAGGCAAGCATGGCAATAAACACCTTTTCAGGAGAGACTGACGATCCCTGTAGGGTAGCTATCCCCTGTGCCTGGCGACAGAGAGCTTTAATCTGTCCCCAGGTGGGCAAGGAGGCTTGTTGGGTTGACTGAGCTGGGCGTCCTAATGGATTCCTGCGAGGCAAAAAATCAGGGGGTGCAATATCCTGTATCTGAAGTCGTGACATCTGTCCAGTGGGTGGCTCCGATCCGCGCCTATCCGGGATCTCCAATGTCAGCTGTCCTGGGGTCAGCGGCGTTTCCCGTGCTGGCGGAGGGAGCGGGGGAAGAGGGAGTTTCTTCCTTTTTAGAGATCGCGGTGGCGGGGGATTCTGGTATCCGGGGAGCTGAGACATGGCGAATTAGTCTGTCTGGAACCCAAATCGGAGCGTCCGCGTCCTGTGGAAAAACACAAGCATACCCTCGCCCATTGGTTAATAAGGGGTCAGGACCTTTCCATTGTCCGGAAAGAAGGTCCCTCCATTTTACTAATGGTTTTGCATTCAATTGCTCTGGGCACCAATGGCGAAGCATTGCAGTGTTTCCGGATGAATCAGCATTTAAGTTATTTATTACGAAAAGAGCATGTTGCAAAATCTGATGGGGGGAACTATATTTAAATTCCCCTTCTTTTAGTTTTTGAATATGGATTTTCAGTGTTTGATGTGCTCTTTCCACAATGGCTTGTCCTTGTGGGTTATAAGGGATGCCGGTGTTATGTTTAATTTGAAATCTTGTACAGAATTGCTGAAAAGATTTAGAAGTGTAAGCAGGAGCATTATCAGTTTTTAAAGCTTTTGGCAAGCCCAGATAGGAAAAGCATGTAAAAAGATGTTGTATTACATCTTTAACTGCTTCCCCTGTACGAGCAGTGGCAATAATAACATGAGAGAAGGTATCTACAGTTACATGAACAAAAGACAGTTTTCCAAATGAAGAGACATGGGTTACATCCATTTGCCAGAGTGCATTAGGTTTGAGACCGCGAGGGTTAACTCCCAGAGGCAAAGCATTCACGGTAGTAGGACAATGTGAACAAGAACGAACAATCTCTCGGGCAGATTCTCGAGGAATTTGAAACTGGTATCGTAAGGCAGTGGCATTTTGGTGATGAAGTGAGTGAGAAGCTCGAGCTTCTTCAAAAACAGAAGCCACTGAAATCCTGGTTAACGAATCTGCCAATTCATTGAGAGCATTTAAAGGGCCAGGCAGGCCGGAATGAGCCCGAATGTGGCCGATAAAGAACGCCCGATTTCTTTTCCATATTTGCTGCTGCAGTTTAGTTAACAAATGGAAGATAGCAGTTTTGTTTTCAGGCAAAACTGCAGTCTCAATGTGTGGAAACAGCCTGACCACATACTGAGAGTCAGAATAAAGGTTAAATTCTTTCTCCGCAAACATAACAAAGGCCTCAATAACAGCTGTGATTTCAGCCCTTTGAGCTGAAGTTTCTTGTGTTTCCAAAAGTTTTTGATGATCTCTTGTGACTATAGAGGCTCTACCGTTAGCCGATCCATCAGTAAAGACTACCTGAGCATCTGAAATAGGGAACTGTTTACACCGGACAGGAAAAATAACTGGATGGTTAGACATAAAATTTAGTAAAACATGCGAGGGTAAATGATGCAAAATTTGACCACAGTAATTCCCTATGGCAATCTGCCAGTCTTCATCAAACATTAAAAGAGCATCAAGCTGCTCCTTATTATATGGAATTACAATCTCTGATGGCTCTTTACCAAACAATTCAATGCTCCGCTTCCTTCCTTTTAGCATTAATGTGGCAATTAAACCAGGATAAGAAGCCACGACTTTTTTAGCTTGGGTAGGAAGATGGATCCATTCTAAAGGGCCGCGTTGCCACAGAACTCCCGTAGGCGCCGTTGGAGTAGCTAGGCAAAGGAACTGCCACGTCATCGTCAAATCAATTCTTTTTACATAGCTATTTGATAAGGCTGCTTCTACTTTGCCTAGGGCTTCTTGAGCCTCAGCTGTTAATTGTCTTTTTGAGGTTGGATCAGGATCCCCGCGTAAAGTGTTAAAAAGAGGTTTTAATTCGGCAGTGGTTAATTTTAAATATGGTCTAATCCAATTAATATCACCTAAGAGTTTTTGATAATCATTTAAAGTAATAAGATGGTCTTTTCTCAATTGCAGCGGGGTATGAGTCACCGTTTCCGAATTTATGACTCTTCCTAAGTAAGTTATGGGCGGATTGATTTGAATTTTTTCTGGGGCAATTTTTAGGCCTCTGTCTGTCAATGCCTGGGTCAGGTCCTGGAGCACAGTCTGCAGGTGAACTCTATCAGGATGAGCTATTAAAATATCATCCATATAGTGAATCATATACACGTGTTCATATTTAGCCCTAGTATCTTCTAGAGCGGCATTAACAAATTTTTGGCATAAAGTAGGGCTATTTTTCATTCCCTGAGGCAGAACCTTCCACTGAAACCGTAAATAAGGCTGTTTAAGATTTTCTGATGGCAGACTAAAGGCAAATCGCTTTTTATCCTCAGGATTTAAGGGAATAGTGAAAAAACAATCTTGTAAATCAATAACAATTATATTATATCCCTCTGGAACGGCTACTGGGGAAGGGAGCCCAGGCTGTAAGGCCCCCATGTCCTCCATGGTGGCATTAATAGCTCTCAAATCCTGTAAAAGTCGCCATTTACCAGATTTTTTCTTAATGACAAAAATAGGAGTGTTCCAGGGGCTATTGGAGGGCTCAATATGTCCCAATTCTAATTGTTCAAAGATTAATGCTTTAGCTGCCAATAATTTTTCCTTATGCAGAGGCCACTGTTCTACCCACACCGGATCTTGAGATTTCCATGTGATGGGGTCGGCAGCAAAAACAATGGCCTCAATTATAAATTTGGATATCCCAATCCAGCACGTAGCTTGCGAGGAGTTGGGCAAATTGGCTCAATTATTCCTGTCTGTTGTTTACCCAATCCTTTTGATGGATCATAGCCCATCTGCAACATCTGAGAGGTCACTTTATCATCAGGGCTAAAAAGTAACACTCCCATTTGAGATAGCACGTCCCTCCCCCACAGGGTAAGGGGGAGCGAAGGAACGACATAAGGTTGGAAAGTTCCACGGGTATCCTCAAATTGCCAATCTAAAATTTTTGCACTTTTGGCTATTGTGGGGGCTCTTCCTATCCCCACCAAGTTATTTTCAGTAGTATGTGTGGGCCAGGAGCTGGGCCAGTCTTTTCCTGAAATGCAAGAAACATCTGCTCCTGTGTCTAATAACCCCACAATAGACTTGCCATTAATCAGGATAGTCTTCATAGGACGTTTCTGAGTAATTTCTGTTATCCAAAAAACCATATCACTAGACCCAAATCCTTTATCCTGCCTTTCATTTTGAGTAGCTGTGCGCCCAATTGCAGTGTGGTAAGGCAAAAGCAAAAGTTGGGCTATTCTTTGTCCCTGATGTATTTGGAAAGTTTTAGTTGGGGGTGAAATCATTATCTGGATTTCTCCTGTATAATCTGAGTCAATTACTCCAGGGATGATTGTGAGACCTTGCATAGCTAAGGAACTTCTGCCTAGTATAATTCCTACTAAACCTGTTGGTAATGGGCCTTTAACTCCTGTAGGTATTTTTACAGTGGGGCTATCTGGTGTTAATATTGCTGAGGTGGTGGAACTGAGGTCCAGTCCTGCGCTGCCTGGGGTTGCTCTGATGAGTTCTGCGATGGGACGAAGGGAATGAATGGGTTCAGTGAGGCTGCCCCAATTGTTGTCGGGGCCTGAGGCTGGCCCCTCAATCCGTTTCCCGACTGCTGGTCGGGGCCCAAAAAGGCTCCATTTCTATGGAATTGTGACCTACATTCTTTTGCCCAGTGATATCCTTTTTGACAACGAGGGCAGAGAGATCTAGGGAGATTAGTAGGCACAGCCGGGGAGGGAGAATTCGGCAGAGAAGAACCGGCTGCTTTTTGGGGACAAGCTCGCATAAGGTGCCCTTCCCGTCCGCAAGAGAAGCAGGCCTTGGATAAACCAATATTCTGGCCTGGACTACTGGAATGACTCTTTGACGGGTTATTTCTATTTGTAAAAAAGGACTGTACTGCCTGCTGGTAAGAATTTCCCTTTATGGCTGCAGCTATGGCAACGCCCTGCATCATCGCTGGTCCTACATCTGCACATTGCCTGATATAATCTATTATTTCCCCAGTTTTTTTAATAGGACGTAAAATGGCCTGGCAGGTAGAATTAGCATTTTCAAATGCCAGTTGTTTTATCAATATACTAGCTGCCTCAGTGTTGGAAATTACTCTGTTGACTGCCTCTGCAAGTCTTGATATAAAGTCTTCATATGGCTCTTCTGGTTTTTGTTTAACATTTGAGAAGGAAGAGGTAGATTCTTTCCCTTCAGGCAACAAACGCCAAGCCCCAAGGGCGCAGGCGGTTACTTGATCTAAAGTGGTTTTATCTAATCCCATTTGATCTCTAAGTGTTCCAAAATCATTAGTCCCTGCCAACATATTTTTTATAATATATCTTGGGCCATATTTTTGGTTAGCATCAGCCTGTTTTTGGGCTAGATCTTCATATTCAGTTCTCCAAAGTACATATTGACCTCCAGACAGACAAGCTTTAGCGACTGTCTTCCAGTCATGGGGTGTCATCCATCTGCCCGCTAAAGCTTCCACCAATGATACAGTGTACGGGGCTTTAGGCCCATACAAAGCACAAGCCTGTTTGAGTTCTTTAATCATTTTCATTGGAATGGGTTCCCAGTGGGGGGCTGTTCTCCCACCACTTCCACCAAATATTATGGGGAAACAAGCCTCAAGGTGGGGATCAAGTTCATCATCTGGGCTAGAGAAAACTCTTCTTCGGGGAGCTTCTAGTGGAGGCCCCTCACCCTTATAGGGAGGGGGGGGCAAGGGGTGTCCTATGTCACTTTCTTCGTACTTTGGGAATTTTTTATCCGTTCTGTGTTTAGGTCTTACGGATGTTTTATCTGGGGAATCTGGCCTTAAACTCTCAGGTGCATATAATCTGATGGGGGACATTTGTCTTGAGCCTCTGGAAGCAGAAGGCTTAATTAAGGAAATTTCTCTTGAATTTGTGGAAGCAGGTGGTCTGGTTGGGGAAGTTTTTATTAAGCTCTTTGGAGCAGATAATCTAATTGGAGAAGTTTCTCTTAAACTCCTTGGAGCATCTTTATTTAATAAAGACCAGTCCTCATCAGAATGATCTTGACTTACTTCCTCTTCCAAATCTTCCTCATCTGAAAGCTGCTCTTTTTTGTCATCTCTATCTATTACCTTTTCTTGGGCAGTCATTGCAGCTATCATTTGACTCAACTGCCGATAGTTAGGTGTAGCCTCCTTTTCATCACTCTCCTCTTCGATAGATACCTTTTTCTCTGCACTTTCCTCTTTAAGATGTACCTTTTCAGATTCAGGGGCAGGGTCTAGAGCGTCCCTAATTATATTCCATAAGGAAAAGGCGTCAGTAGGCACCTTTTGTGAGCCATGTTCAGCATGGTAAGTTTTTAGTTGTTTTCCTACTCTCTCCCAGGTGTCTAAGTTAACAGTGCCTTCTTCTGGAAACCAGGGACACTGTTCTTGTACAAAGGAAAAAAATGAATGAATATTGGATTTTTTAACTTTAATTCCTCGTTTAGTTAGTAACTGCAAGATTACTCCTGTAAAAAGCTGTCTTTCTTTTGATTCACTGTTACCCATGTCAGAAAATTAAGTCTTATAGAAAAGTCTACCTCAACAAAAAGGTTTTACCTTTGGCGAGGGGGGTTTTGTTTTCAACCCTAAGATAGCAGGTTTCTTTTCAACCTCTAGAGCACCAGGTTTCTCTTAAACCCTTGAACACTTCCCACTCCTCCTCACCCTGTCTATCCTACAGGGGGGTCCGCGGCACCCTGAGTGGGGTCCTAGCCGTCCCGAACACTCAACACTGGGGGAGTACCCGAAAGTACTCCGGGGGGAGTGATTAAGTCACTCCGGGGGGGAGCAACAGAGAGTGCTCCGGGGGGAGCAACAGAGAGTGCTCCGGGGGGAGCTACAGAGAGTGCTCCGGGGGGAGCTTTTGCTCCGAGGAACCTACCTTCGAATAGCCTGTTCCGGGCGCCACTTGCCGGGGTCCAGCCCCGGTGGATCCAGGGAATTCGAAGGGTGGACGGCGTTGGCGTGGAAAGACTTGTTTATTTATTAATATAAGATTAGATTAAGAAACTGTAGTGCAGTAGGAAGATTAAGTGGAGAAAGAGGGCTGAATAGCTTGGTTTACGCGGAAGACCAATAAAATTCCAGACAAGGAATTTGCACCATCTACGTTGGGCCACCGGTGCCCGCTTGAATATCTAAGGGTGCCTCGCCTTAAGCTCCCTTTCTCGCGGATCTTAATAACCAGGGCAAATAAGTAGACCTGGCGAGCCTCCGCGCCCCAGATGGAAATTCAGCCTGAAATTAAAGTAAAGAGCAGAGGGAAGAAAAGGGAGAGAAAAAGAGAGAGAGAGAGAGACAGGGGGGGAGCCAGATTCCCAAGAAACCAGGCCGAGACTAGTCCGAGAAACTGGTCTGAGAATCTGGTCCCGTCCTTTATTGTTCAGAAGGCCTTTTATACTTTTGATAAAACATGGAGATCAATGGGTAACACAAAGTTATGCAGCGTTAGCAGTCCAGACTCTTATCAAAACCAGGCTTTTCTCTCTGCATACCTAATTGTATACACAAGTCTTAGGTAATTTACATCATCTTCCAACCAAAAGGGCCAATTAACATTTTACAGCCTTTTTTCTGATAAGGGTTTGTCAACCACAAGACTTATTTGTGTTGATCTTCCCAAGGTCTGGTGCCACTCTCGGAAAGCACTAAAGAAAGTTACATTCTTAGACAGCAAGGATACAGCAACTTATAACAAGTAGAGGGAGTGCAGTGATTTATAGCAAAAGAGAAGCAATTAACTCAAAAGTCTAGTGTTGCTAACATCAAAACTACTATGTATCTTTTTCTACATCCTGCTTACATTAACATCCTTCCAGGTGCCTAAAAGATAAAGAATAAGGAGGTCTGGCAGCAATCCTTGAGTCAACAGTGAAAACCCTCTACCAATATAATTTTTAACTCTTTAGAAAAGGCTCTGTATCTTTAAGATGCTTTTAAGCTTTGTGCCTACCGCGGTTGGGGGGCTGTAAGCAATTCACAAGCTGTAAGCTTTGTGCCTCTCGCGGTTGGGGGGCTGTAAGCAATTCACAAGCTGTAAGAGGTCTGGGGAACCTGTTAGGCAGACTAGAGAGCTATCAGAGGGGTTTAACTGAAACATCCCTTTCAAATGCAGAAGACTAAAACCCTGAATTGACTTTTTTCCAGAGAATATCAGAAAAGTGGAAAAGCAGAGCACAAAATCCAGCAGATTTTTGCTGGGGTACATGCTTAGGAATATCCAGAGGGGTACCTGAAGTCTGAGCACGCCTTGCGTATGTCAGCTTCCTTCCTCATGACCTTGTCACGGGCGGGATTCCTCACACTGGCTTCCGACAGGGTATGGTGGTGAACTTCTTGAGTTGCAGCAAGGCTGTGAAAGACCCTTTCGAAGTTCCAGAGGTAAGGTGTCATTAGTCTCCAGACGCCTCATCGGAAATAGGCCTCATCTCGCCTGGAAGGGAGAACTTCCTGGATTTTCTCGAGTTGCGGCAGGTGTTCTCGAGTTACGACGGGGACCTCAGGGACCCGCCCTGGTGGCCTCAGGAGAGGCCAGTCCCTATGCGAGTTGCTAGGGGGCCTCTCGGGATTCCTCTCCCGTCGATACCGGGGCCAAAAACCTTGTGGGGAGTCAGGGCCGGAACCGAGGATTCCTCTCAGGGGCTGACATGGATCTTTGGGTACTTCTGGAGTCTCCCCAGGGGAGTCAGGCCTCGTCTCGAGTGGGGGCATGCACGTGCACTTTCCTTCCAGGCTGTAGCAGCAATGTCACGCTACCTGTCGCGTGGATCAAATGATCTGTGGTTTTCCCTCGAGGCTTTCCCACAGGGCTGTCCCACGTGCCACCGTGGTGTGAGTCGATCCTCGGCGTGAAAGATGAGCCAGTGCAGGGCAAAGAGGTTCCTCTGGAATGGACTGAGACATCTGGGGGACTCTTGGAATGGTGGTACGACCATGGAGTTCCTCTCGCCTTTCCTGTTGAGAGTGCCTCCTCTTGAGATGCGACGGGAACGCCGGGAATTCTTTCTCGTTGAAAGGAGGGAAAGGATCCCTCATCTCGAGCTACGAGGGGGAAACGGGGCTCCTCTGGATGTGGGCGGGACCATCGTGCTTTCTCTCGAGTGGAGACGGGTATGGCGGTGAACTTCTTGAGTTGCAGCAAGGGTGTGAAAGACCCTTTCGAAGTTCCAGAGGTTAGGTGTCATTAGTCTCCAGACGCCTCATGGGAAATAGGCCTCATCTCGCCTGGAAGGGAGAACTTCCTGGATTTTCTCGAGTTGCGGCAGGTGTTCTCGAGTTACGACGGGGACCTCAGGGACCCGCCCTGGTGGCCTCAGGAGAGGCCAGTCCCCATGCGAGTTGCTAGGGGGCCTCTCGGGATTCCTCTCCCGTCGATACCGGGGCCAAAAAGCTTGTGTGGAGTCAGGGCCGGAACCGAGGATTCCTCTCAGGGGCTGACATGGATCTTTGGGTACTTCTGGAGTCTCCCCAGGGGAGTCAGGCCTCGTCTCGAGTGGGGGCATGCACGTGCGCTTTCCTTCCAGGCTGTAGCAGCAATGTCACGCTTCCCTTCGCGTGGATCAAAGGATCTGTGGTTTTCCCTCGAGGCTTTCCCTCGAGGCTTTCCCACAGGGCTGTCCCACGTGCCACCGTGTTGTGAGTCGATCCTCGGCTTGAAAGATGAGCCAGTGCAGGGCAAAGAGGTTCCTCTGGAATGGACTGAGATATCTGGGGGACTCTTGGAATGGTGGTACGACCATGGAGTTCCTCTCGCCTTTCCTGTTGAGAGTGCCTCCTCTTGAGATGCGACGGGAACGCCGGGAATACTTTCCCGTTGAAAGCAGGGAAAGGATCCCTCATCTCGAGCTACGAGGGGGAAACGGGGCTCCTCTGGATGTGGGCGGGACCATCGTGCTTCCTCTCGAGTGGAGACGGGTATGGCGGTGAACTTCTTGAGTTGCAGCAAGGGTGTGAAAGACCCTTTCGAAGTTCCAGAGGTTAGGTGTCATTAGTCTCCAGACGCCTCATCGGAAATAGGCCTCATCTCGCCTGGAAGGGAGAACTTCCTGGATTTTCTCGAGTTGCGGCAGGTGTTCTCGAGTTACGACGGGGACCTCAGGGACCCGCCCTGGTGGCCTCAGGAGAGGCCAGTCCCCATGCGAGTTGCTAGGGGGCCTCTCGGGATTCCTCTCCCGTCGATACCGGGGCCAAAAACCTTGTGTGGAGTCAGGGCCGGAACCGAGGATTCCTCTCAGGGGCTGACATGGATCTTTGGGTACTTCTGGAGTCTCCCCAGGGGAGTCAGGCCTCGTCTCGAGTGGGGGCATGCACGTGCACTTTCCTTCCAGGCTGTAGCAGCAATGTCACGCTTCCCGTCGCGTGGATCAAATGATCTGTGGTTTTCCCTCGAGGCTTTCCCACAGGGCTGTCCCACGTGCCACCGTGGTGTGAGTCGATCCTCGGCGTGAAAGATGAGCCAGTGCAGGGCAAAGAGGTTCCTCTGGAATGGACTGAGACATCTGGGGGACTCTTGGAATGGTGGTACGACCATGGAGTTCCTCTCGCCTTTCCTGTTGAGAGTGCCTCCACTTGAGATGCGACGGGAACGCCGGGAATTGTTTCCCGTTGAAAGCAGGGAAAGGATCCCTCATCTCGAGCTACGAGGGGGAAACGGGGCTCCTCTGGATGTGGGCGGGACCATCGTGCTTCCTCTCGAGTGGAGACGGGTATGGCGGTGAACTTCTTGAGTTGCAGCAAGGGTGTGAAAGACCCTTTCGAAGTTCCAGAGGTTAGGTGTCATTAGTCTCCAGACGCCTCATCGGAAATAGGCCTCATCTCGCCTGGAAGGGAGAACTTCCTGGATTTTCTCGAGTTGCGGCAGGTGTTCTCGAGTTACGACGGGGACCTCAGGGACCCGCCCTGGTGGCCTCAGGAGAGGTCAGTCCCCATGCGAGTTGCTAGGGGGCCTCTCGGGATTCCTCTCCCGTCGATACCGGGGCCAAAAACCTTGTGTGGAGTCAGGGCCGGAACCGAGGATTCCTCTCAGGGGCTGACATGGATCTTTGGGTACTTCTGGAGTCTCCCCAGGGGAGTCAGGCCTCGTCTCGAGTGGGGGCATGCACGTGCGCTTTCCTTCCAGGCTGTAGCAGCAATGTCACGCTTCCCGTCGCGTGGATCAAAGGATCTGTGGTTTTCCCTCGAGGCTTTCCCTCGAGACTTTCCCACAGGTCTGTCCCACGTGCCACCGTGTTGTGATTCGATCCTCGGCGTGAAAGATGAGCCAGTGCAGGGCAAAGAGGTTCCTCTGGAATGGACTGAGACATCTGGGGGACTCTTGGAATGGTGGTACGACCATGGAGTTCCTCTCGCCTTTCCTGTTGAGAGTGCCTCCTCTTGAGATGCGACGGGAACGCCGGGAATTCTTTCCCGTTGAAAGCAGGGAAAGGATCCCTCATCTCGAGCTAAGAGGGGGAAACGGGGCTCCTCTGGATGTGGGCGGGACCATCGTGCTTCCTCTCGAGTGGAGACGGGTATGGCGGTGAACTTCTTGAGTTGCAGCAAGGGTGTGAAAGACCCTTTCGAAGTTCCAGAGGTTAGGTGTCATTAGTCTCCAGACGCCTCATCGGAAATAGGCCTCATCTCGCCTGGAAGGGAGAACTTCCTGGATTTTCTCGAGTTGCGGCAGGTGTTCTCGAGTTACGACGGGGACCTCAGGGACCCGCCCTGGTGGCCTCAGGAGAGGCCAGTCCCCATGCGAGTTGCTAGGGGGCCTCTCGGGATTCCTCTCCCGTCGATACCGGGGCCAAAAACCTTGTGTGGAGTCAGGGCCGGAACCGAGGATTCCTCTCAGGGGCTGACATGGATCTTTGGGTACTTCTGGAGTCTCCCCAGGGGAGTCAGGCCTCGTCTCGAGTGCGGGCATGCACGTGCACTTTCCTTCCAGGCTGTAGCAGCAATGTCACGCTTCCCGTCGCGTGGATCAAAGGATCTGTGGTTTTCCCTCGAGGCTTTCCCACAGGGCTGTCCCACGTGCCACCATGGTGTGAGTCGATCCTCGGCGTGAAAGATGAGCCAGTGCAGGGCAAAGAGGTTCCTCTGGAATGGACTGAGACATCTGGGGGACTCTTGGAATGGTGGTACGACCATGGAGTTCCTCTCGCCTTTCCTGTTGAGAGTGCCTCCTCTTGAGTTGCGACGGGAACGCCGGGAATTCTTTCCCGTTGAAAGCAGGGAAAGGATCCCTCATCTCGAGCTACGAGGGGGAAACGGGGCTCCTCTGGATGTGGGCGGGACCATCGTGCTTCCTCTCGAGTGGAGACGGGTATGGCGGTGAACTTCTTGAGTTGCAGCAAGGGTGTGAAAGACCCTTTCGAAGTTCCAGAGGTTAGGTGTCATTAGTCTCCAGAGGCCTCATCGGAAATAGGCCTCATCTCGCCTGGAAGGGAGAACTTCCTGGATTTTCTCGAGTTGCGGCAGGTGTTCTCGAGTTACGACGGGGACCTCAGGGACCCGCCCTGGTGGCCTCAGGAGAGGCCAGTCCCCATGCGAGTTGCTAGGGGGCCTCTCGGGATTCCTCTCCCATCGATACCGGGGCCAAAAAGCTTGTGTGGAGTCAGGGCCGGAACCGAGGATTCCTCTCAGGGGCTGACATGGATCTTTGGGTACTTCTGGAGTCTCCCCAGGGGAGTCAGGCCTCGTCTCGAGTGGGGGCATGCACGTGCGCTTTCCTTCCAGGCTGTAGCAGCAATGTCACGCTTCCCGTCGCGTGGATCAAAGGATCTGTGGTTTTCCCTCGAGGCTTTCCCTCGAGGCTTTCCCACAGGGCTGTCCCACGTGCCACCGTGTTGTGAGTCGTTCCTCGGCGTGAAAGATGAGCCAGTGCAGGGCAAAGAGTTTCCTCTGGAATGGACTGAGACATCTGGGGGACTCTTGGAATGGTGGTACGACCATGGAGTTCCTCTCGCCTTTCCAGTTGAGAGTGCCTCCTCTTGAGATGCGACGGGAACGCCGGGAATTCTTTCCCGTTGAAACCAGGGAAAGGATCCCTCATGTCGAGCTACGAGGGGGAAACGGGGCTCCTCTGGATGTGGGCGGGACCATCGTGCTTCCTCTCGAGTGGAGACGGGTATGGCGGTGAACTTCTTGAGTTGCAGCAAGGGTGTGAAAGACCCTTTCGAAGTTCCAGAGGTTAGGTGTCATTAGTCTCCAGAGGCCTCATCGGAAATAGGCCTCATCTCGCCTGGAAGGGAGAACTTCCTGGATTTTCTCGAGTTGAGGCAGGTGTTCTCGAATTACGACGGGGACCTCAGGGATCCGCCCTGGTGGCCTCCGGAGAGGCCAGTCCCCATGCGAGTTGCTAGGGGGCCTCTCGGGATTCCTCTCCCGTCGATACCGGGGCCAAAAACCTTGTGTGGAGTCAGGGCCGGAACCGAGGATTCCTCTCAGGGGCTGACATGGATCTTTGGGTACTTCTGGAGTCTCCCCAGGGGAGTCAGGCCTCGTCTCGAGTGGGGGTATGCACGTGCACTTTCCTTCCAGGCTGTAGCAGCAATGTCACGCTTCCCGTCGCGTGGATCAAAGGATCTGTGGTTTTCCCTCGAGGCTTTCCCACAGGGCTGTCCCACGTGCCACCGTGGTGTGAGTCGAACCTCGGCGTGTAAGATGAGCCAGTGCAGGGCAAAGAGGTTCCTCTGGAATGGACTGAGACATCTGGGGGACTCTTGGAATGGTGGTACGACCATGGAGTTCCTCTCGCCTTTCCTGTTGAGAGTGCCTCCTCTTGAGATGCGACGGGAAGGCCGGGAATTCTTTCCCGTTGAAAGCAGGGAAAGGATACCTCATCTCGAGCTACGAGGGGGAAACGGGGCTCCTCTGGATGTGGGCGGGACCATCGTGCTTCCTCTCGAGTGGAGACGGGTATGGCGGTGAACTTCTTGAGTTGCAGCAAGGGTGTGAAAGACCCTTTCGAAGTTCCAGAGGTTAGGTGTCATTAGTCTCCAGACGCCTCATCGGAAATAGGCCTCATGTCGCCTGGAAGGGAGAACTTCCTGGATTTTCTCGAGTTGCGGCAGGTGTTCTCGAGTTACGACGGGGACCTCAGGGACCCGCCCTGGTGGCCTCAGGAGAGGCCAGTCCCCATGCGAGTTGCTAGGGGGCCTCTCGGGATTCCTCTCCCGTCGATACCGGGGCCAAAAAGCTTGTGTGGAGTCAGGCCCGGAACCGAGGATTCCTCTCAGGGGCTGACATGGATCTTTGGGTACTTCTGGAGACTCCCCAGGGGAGTCAGGCCTCGTCTCAAGTGGGGGCATGCACGTGCGCTTTCCTTCCAGGCTGTAGCAGCAATGTCACGCTTCCCGTCGCGTGGATCAAAGGATCTGTGGTTTTCCCTCGAGGCTTTCCCTCGAGGCTTTCCCACAGGGCTGTCCCACGTGCCACCGTGTTGTGAGTCGATCCTCGGCGTGAAAGATGAGCCAGTGCAGGGCAAAGAGGTTCCTCTGGAATGGACTGAGACATCTGGGGGACTCTTGGAATGGTGGTACGACCATGGAGTTCCTCTCGCCTTTCCTGTTGAGAGTGCCTCCTCTTGAGATGCGACGGGAACGCCGGGAATTCTTTCCCGTTGAAAGCAGGGAAAGGATCCCTCATCTCGAGCTACGAGGGGGAAACGGGGCTCCTCTGGATGTGGGCGGGACCATCGTGCTTCCGCTCGAGTGGAGACGGGTATGGCGGTGAACTTCTTGAGTTGCAGCAAGGGTGTGAAAGACCCTTTCGAAGTTCCAGAGGTTAGGTGTCATTAGTCTCCAGACGCCTCATCGGAAATAGGCCTCATCTCGCCTGGAAGGGAGAACTTCCTGGATTTTCTCGAGTTGCGGCAGGTGTTCTCGAGTTACGACGGGGACCTCAGGGACCCGCCCTGGTGGCCTCAGGAGAGGCCAGTCCCCATGCGAGTTGCTAGGGGGCCTCTCGGGATTCCTCTCCCGTCGATACCGGGGCCAAAAACCTTGTGTGGAGTCAGGGCCGGAACCGAGGATTCCTCTCAGGGGCTGACATGGATCTTTGGGTACTTCTGGAGTCTCCCCAGGGGAGTCAGGCCTCGTCTCGAGTGGGGGCATGCACGTGCACTTTCCTTCCAGGCTGTAGCAGCAATGTCACGCTTCCCGTCGCGTGGATCAAAGGATCTGTGGTTTTCCCTCGAGGCTTTCCCACAGGGCTGTCCCACGTGCCACCGTGGTGTGAGTCGATCCTCGGCGTGAAAGATGAGCCAGTGCAGGGCAAAGAGCTTCCTCTGGAATGGACTGAGACATCTGGGGGACTCTTGGAATGGTGGTACGACCATGGAGTTCCTCTCGCCTTTCCTGTTGAGAGTGCCTCCTCTTGAGATGCGACGGGAACGCCCGGAATACTTTCCCGTTGAAAGCAGGGAAAGGATCCCTCATCTCGAGCTACGAGGGGGAAACGGGGCTCCTCTGGATGTGGGCGGGACCATCGTGCTTCCTCTCGAGTGGAGACGGGTATGGCGGTGAACTTCTTGAGTTGCAGCAAAGGTGTGAAAGACCCTTTCGAAGTTCCAGAGGTTTGGTGTCATTAGTCTCCAGACGCCTCATCGGAAATAGGCCTCATCTCGCCTGGAAGGGAGAACTTCCTGGATTTTCTCGAGTTGCGGCAGGTGTTCTCGAGTTACGACGGGGACCTCAGGGACCCGCCCTGGTGGCCTCAGGAGAGGCCAGTCCCCATGCGAGTTGCTAGGGGGCCTCTCGGGATTCCTCTCCCATCGATACCGGGGCCAAAAAGCTTGTGTGGAGTCAGGGCCGGAACCGAGGATTCCTCTCAGGGGCTGACATGGATCTTTGGGTACTTCTGGAGTCTCCCCAGGGGAGTCAGGCCTCGTCTCGAGTGGGGGCATGCACGTGCGCTTTCCTTCCAGGCTGTAGCAGCAATGTCACGCTTCCCGTCGCGTGGATCAAAGGATCTGTGGTTTTCCCTCGAGGCTTTCCCTCGAGGCTTTCCCACAGGGCTGTCCCACGTGCCACCGTGTTGTGAGTCGTTCCTCGGCGTGAAAGATGAGCCAGTGCAGTGCAAAGAGGTTCCTCTGGAATGGACTGAGACATCTGGGGGACTCTTGGAATGGTGGTACGACCATGGAGTTCCTCTCGCCTTTCCTGTTGAGAGTGCCTCCTCT
The DNA here is from genome assembly GCF_032405125.1 of Capricornis sumatraensis. Taxonomy (NCBI): domain Eukaryota; kingdom Metazoa; phylum Chordata; class Mammalia; order Artiodactyla; family Bovidae; genus Capricornis; species Capricornis sumatraensis. Next base: position 3,990,406 of record NC_091080.1, on the reverse strand, counting down.
TGAGATGCGACGGGAACGCCGGGAATTCTTTCCCGTTGAAACCAGGGAAAGGATCCCTCATCTCGAGCTACGAGGGGGAAACGGGGCTCCTCTGGATGTGGGCGGGACCATCGTGCTTCCTCTCGAGTGGAGACGGGTATGGCGGTGAACTTCTTGATTTGCAGCAAGGGTGTGAAAGACCCTTTCGAAGTTCCAGAGGTTTGGTGTCATTAGTCTCCAGAGGCCTCATCGGAAATAGGCCTCATCTCGCCTGGAAGGGAGAACTTCCTGGATTTTCTCGAGTTGCGGCAAGTGTTCTCGAATTACGACGGGGACCTCAGGGACCCGCCCTGGTGGCCTCCGGAGAGGCCAGTCCCCATGCGAGTTGCTAGGGGGCCTCTCGGGATTCCTCTCCCGTCGATACCGGGGCCAAAAACCTTGTGTGGAGTCAGGGCCGGAACCGAGGATTCCTCTCAGGGGCTGACATGGATCTTTGGGTACTTCTGGAGTCACCCCAGTGGAGTCAGGCCTCGTCTCGAGTAGGGGCATGCACGTGCGCTTTCCTTTCAGGCTGTAGCAGCAATGTCACGCTTCCCGTCACGTGGATCAAAGGATCTGTGGTTTTCCCTCGAGGCTTTCCCTCGAGGCTTTCCCACAGGGCTGTCCCACGTGCCACCGTGGTGTGAGTCGATCCTCGGAGTGAAAGATGAGCCAGTGCAGGGCAAAGAGGTTCCTCTGGAATGGACTGAGACATCTGGGGGACTCTTGGAATGGTGGTACGACCATGGAGTTCCTCTCGCCTTTCGTGTTGAGAGTGCCTCCTCTTGAGATGCGACGGGAACGCCGGGAATTCTTTTCCGTTGAAACCAGGGAAAGGATCCCTCATCTCGAGCTACGAGGGGGAAACGGGGCTCCTCTGGATGTGGGCGGGACCATCGTGCTTCCTCTCTAGTGGAGACGGGTATGGCGGTGAACTTCTTGAGTTGCAGCAAGGGTGTGAAAGACCCTTTCGAAGTTCCAGAGGTTAGGTGTCATTAGTCTCCAGAGGCCTCATCGGAAATAGGCCTCATCTCGCCTGGAAGGGAGAACTTCCTGGATTTTCTCGAGTTGCGGCAGGTGTTCTCGAGTTACGACGGGGACCTCAGGGACCCGCCCTGGTGGCCTCAGGAGAGGCCAGTCCCTATGCGAGTTGCTAGGGGGCCTCTCGGGATTCCTCTCCCGTTGATACCGGGGCCAAAAACCTTGTGTGGAGTCAAGGCCGGAACCGAGGATTCCTCTCAGGGGCTGACATGGATCTTTGGGTACTTGTGGAGTCTCCCCAGGGGAGTCAGGCCTCGTCTCGAGTGGGGGCATGCACGTGCGCTTTCCTTCCAGGCTGTAGCAGCAATGTCACGCTTCCCGTCGCGTGGATCAAAGGATCTGTGGTTTTCCCTTGAGGCTTTCCCTCGAGCCTTTCCCACAGGGCTGTCCCACGTGCCACCGTGGTGTGAGTCGATCCTCGGCGTGAAAGATGAGCCAGTGCAGGGCAAAGAGGTTCCTCTGGAATGGACTGAGACATCTGGGGGACTCTTGGAATGGTGGTACGACCATGGAGTTCCTCTCGCCTTTCCTGTTGAGAGTGCCTCCTCCTGAGATGCGACGGGAACGCCGGGAATTCTTTCCCGTTGAAAGCAGGGAAAGGATCCCTCATCTCGAACTAAGAGGGGGAAACGGGGCTCCTCTGGATGTGGGCGGGACCATCGTGCTTCCTCTCTAGTGGAGACGGGTATGGTGGTGAACTTCTTGAGTTGCAGCAAGGCTGTGAAAGACTCTTTCGAAGTTCCAGAGGTTAGGTGTCATTAGTCTCCAGACGCCTCATCGGAAATAGGCCTCATCTCGCCTGGAAGGGAGAACTTCCTGGATTTTCTCGAGTTGCGGCAGGTGTTCTCGAGTTACGACGGGGACCTCAGGGACCCGCCCTGGTGGCCTCAGGAGAGGCCAGTCCCTATGCGAGTTGCTAGGGGGCCTCTCGGGATTCCTCTCCCGTCGATACCGGGGCCAAAAAGCTTGTGTGGAGTCAGGGCCGGAACCGAGGATTCCTCTCAGGGGCTGACATGGATCTTTGGGTACTTCTGGAGTCTCCCCAGGGGAGTCAGGCCTCGTCTCGAGTGGGGGCATGCACGTGCACTTTCCTTCCAGGCTGTAGCAGCAATGTCACGCTTCCCGTCGCGTGGATCAAATGATGTGTGGTTTTCCCTCGAGGCTTTCCCACAGGGCTGTCCCACGTGCCACCGTGGTGTGAGTCGATCCTCGGCGTGAAAGATGAGCCAGTGCAGGGCAAAGAGGTTCCTCTGGAATGGACTGAGACATCTGGGGGACTCTTGGAATGGTGGTATGACCATGGAGTTCCTCTCGCCTTTCCTGTTGAGAGTGCCTCCTCTTGAGTTGCGACGGGAACGCCGGGAATTCTTTCCCGTTGAAAGCAGGGAAAGGATCCCTCATCTCGAGCTACGAGGGGGAAACGGGGCTCCTCTGGATGTGGGCGGGACCATCGTGCTTCCTCTCTAGTGGAGACGGGTATGGCGGTGAACTACTTGAGTTGCAGCAAGGGTGTGAAAGACCCTTTCGAAGTTCCAGAGGTTAGGTGTCATTAGTCTCCAGAGGCCTCATCGGAAATAGGCCTCATCTCGCCTGGAAGGGAGAACTTCCTGGATTTTCTCGAGTTGCGGCAGGTGTTCTCGAGTTACGACGGGGATCTCAGGGACCCGCCCTGGTGGCCTCAGGAGAGGCCAGTCCCCATGCGAGTTGTTAGGGGGCCTCTCGGGATTCCTCTCCCGTCGATACTGGGGCCAAAAACCTTGTATGGAGTCAGGGCCGGAACTGAGGATTCCTCTCAGGGGCTGACATGGATCTTTGGGTACTTCTGGAGTCTCCCCAGGGGAGTCAGGCCTCGTCTCGAGTGGGGGCATGCACATGCGCTTTCCTTCCAGGCTGTAGCAGCAATGTCACGCTTCCCGTCGCGTGGATCAAAGGATCTGTGGTTTTCACTCGAGGCTTTCCCTCGAGGCTTTCCCACAGGGCTGTCCCACGTGCCACCGTGTTGTGAGTCGATCCTCGGCGTGAAAGATGAGCCAGTGCAGGGCAAAGAGGTTCCTCTGGAATGGACTGAGACATCTGGGGGACTCTTGGAATGGTGGTACGACCATGGAGTTCCTCTCGCCTTTCCTGTTGAGAGTGCCTCCTCTTGAGATACGACGGGAACGCCCGGAATACTTTCCCGTTGAAAGCAGGGAAAGGATCCCTCATCTCGAGCTACGAGGGGGAAATGGGGCTCCTCTGGATGTGGGCGGGACCATCGTGCTTCCTCTCGAGTGGAGACGGGTATGGCGGTGAACTTCTTGAGTTGCAGCAAGGGTGTGAAAGACCCTTTCGAAGTTCCAGAGGTTTGGTGTCATTAGTCTCCAGAGGCCTCATCGGAAATAGGCCTCATCTCGCCTGGAAGGGAGAACTTCCTGGATTTTCTCGAGTTGCGGCAGGTGTTCTCGAGTTACGACGGGGACCTCAGGGACCCGCCCTGGTGGCCTCAGGAGAGGCCAGTCCCCATGCGAGTTGCTAGGGGGCCTCTCGGGATTCCTCTCCCATCGATACCGGGGCCAAAAACCTTGTGTGGAGTCAGGGCCGGAACCGAGGATTCCTCTCAGGGGCTGACATGGATCTTTGGGTACTTCTGGAGTCTCCCCAGGGGAGTCAGGCCTCGTCTCGAGTGGGGGCATGCACGTGCGCTTTCCTTCCAGGCTGTAGCAGCAATGTCACGCTTCCCGTCGCGTGGATCAAAGGATCTGTGGTTTTCCCTCGAGGCTTTCCCTCGAGGCTTTCCCACAGGGCTGTCCCACGTGCCACCGTGTTGTGAGTCGTTCCTCGGCGTGAAAGATGAGCCAGTGCAGTGCAAAGAGGTTCCTCTGGAATGGACTGAGACATCTGGGGGACTCTTGGAATGGTGGTACGACCATGGAGTTCCTCTCGCCTTTCCTGTTGAGAGTGCCTCCTCTTGAGATGCGACGGGAACGCCGGGAATTCTTTCCCGTTGAAACCAGGGAAAGGATCCCTCATCTCGAGCTACGAGGGGGAAACGGGGCTCCTCTGGATGTGGGCGGGACCATCGTGCTTCCTCTCGAGTGGAGACGGGTATGGCGGTGAACTTCTTGATTTGCAGCAAGGGTGTGAAAGACCCTTTCGAAGTTCCAGAGGTTTGGTGTCATTAGTCTCCAGAGGCCTCATCGGAAATAGGCCTCATCTCGCCTGGAAGGGAGAACTTCCTGGATTTTCTCGAGTTGCGGCAAGTGTTCTCGAATTACGACGGGGACCTCAGGGACCCGCCCTGGTGGCCTCCGGAGAGGCCAGTCCCCATGCGAGTTGCTAGGGGGCCTCTCGGGATTCCTCTCCCGTCGATACCGGGGCCAAAAACCTTGTGTGGAGTCAGGGCCGGAACCGAGGATTCCTCTCAGGGGCTGACATGGATCTTTGGGTACTTCTGGAGTCACCCCAGTGGAGTCAGGCCTCGTCTCGAGTAGGGGCATGCACGTGCGCTTTCCTTTCAGGCTGTAGCAGCAATGTCACGCTTCCCGTCACGTGGATCAAAGGATCTGTGGTTTTCCCTCGAGGCTTTCCCTCGAGGCTTTCCCACAGGGCTGTCCCACGTGCCACCGTGGTGTGAGTCGATCCTCGGAGTGAAAGATGAGCCAGTGCAGGGCAAAGAGGTTCCTCTGGAATGGACTGAGACATCTGGGGGACTCTTGGAATGGTGGTACGACCATGGAGTTCCTCTCGCCTTTCGTGTTGAGAGTGCCTCCTCTTGAGATGCGACGGGAACGCCGGGAATTCTTTTCCGTTGAAACCAGGGAAAGGATCCCTCATCTCGAGCTACGAGGGGGAAACGGGGCTCCTCTGGATGTGGGCGGGACCATCGTGCTTCCTCTCTAGTGGAGACGGGTATGGCGGTGAACTTCTTGAGTTGCAGCAAGGGTGTGAAAGACCCTTTCGAAGTTCCAGAGGTTAGGTGTCATTAGTCTCCAGAGGCCTCATCGGAAATAGGCCTCATCTCGCCTGGAAGGGAGAACTTCCTGGATTTTCTCGAGTTGCGGCAGGTGTTCTCGAGTTACGACGGGGACCTCAGGGACCCGCCCTGGTGGCCTCAGGAGAGGCCAGTCCCTATGCGAGTTGCTAGGGGGCCTCTCGGGATTCCTCTCCCGTTGATACCGGGGCCAAAAACCTTGTGTGGAGTCAAGGCCGGAACCGAGGATTCCTCTCAGGGGCTGACATGGATCTTTGGGTACTTGTGGAGTCTCCCCAGGGGAGTCAGGCCTCGTCTCGAGTGGGGGCATGCACGTGCGCTTTCCTTCCAGGCTGTAGCAGCAATGTCACGCTTCCCGTCGCGTGGATCAAAGGATCTGTGGTTTTCCCTTGAGGCTTTCCCTCGAGCCTTTCCCACAGGGCTGTCCCACGTGCCACCGTGGTGTGAGTCGATCCTCGGCGTGAAAGATGAGCCAGTGCAGGGCAAAGAGGTTCCTCTGGAATGGACTGAGACATCTGGGGGACTCTTGGAATGGTGGTACGACCATGGAGTTCCTCTCGCCTTTCCTGTTGAGAGTGCCTCCTCCTGAGATGCGACGGGAACGCCGGGAATTCTTTCCCGTTGAAAGCAGGGAAAGGATCCCTCATCTCGAACTAAGAGGGGGAAACGGGGCTCCTCTGGATGTGGGCGGGACCATCGTGCTTCCTCTCTAGTGGAGACGGGTATGGTGGTGAACTTCTTGAGTTGCAGCAAGGCTGTGAAAGACTCTTTCGAAGTTCCAGAGGTTAGGTGTCATTAGTCTCCAGACGCCTCATCGGAAATAGGCCTCATCTCGCCTGGAAGGGAGAACTTCCTGGATTTTCTCGAGTTGCGGCAGGTGTTCTCGAGTTACGACGGGGACCTCAGGGACCCGCCCTGGTGGCCTCAGGAGAGGCCAGTCCCTATGCGAGTTGCTAGGGGGCCTCTCGGGATTCCTCTCCCGTCGATACCGGGGCCAAAAAGCTTGTGTGGAGTCAGGGCCGGAACCGAGGATTCCTCTCAGGGGCTGACATGGATCTTTGGGTACTTCTGGAGTCTCCCCAGGGGAGTCAGGCCTCGTCTCGAGTGGGGGCATGCACGTGCACTTTCCTTCCAGGCTGTAGCAGCAATGTCACGCTTCCCGTCGCGTGGATCAAATGATGTGTGGTTTTCCCTCGAGGCTTTCCCACAGGGCTGTCCCACGTGCCACCGTGGTGTGAGTCGATCCTCGGCGTGAAAGATGAGCCAGTGCAGGGCAAAGAGGTTCCTCTGGAATGGACTGAGACATCTGGGGGACTCTTGGAATGGTGGTATGACCATGGAGTTCCTCTCGCCTTTCCTGTTGAGAGTGCCTCCTCTTGAGTTGCGACGGGAACGCCGGGAATTCTTTCCCGTTGAAAGCAGGGAAAGGATCCCTCATCTCGAGCTACGAGGGGGAAACGGGGCTCCTCTGGATGTGGGCGGGACCATCGTGCTTCCTCTCTAGTGGAGACGGGTATGGCGGTGAACTACTTGAGTTGCAGCAAGGGTGTGAAAGACCCTTTCGAAGTTCCAGAGGTTAGGTGTCATTAGTCTCCAGAGGCCTCATCGGAAATAGGCCTCATCTCGCCTGGAAGGGAGAACTTCCTGGATTTTCTCGAGTTGCGGCAGGTGTTCTCGAGTTACGACGGGGATCTCAGGGACCCGCCCTGGTGGCCTCAGGAGAGGCCAGTCCCCATGCGAGTTGTTAGGGGGCCTCTCGGGATTCCTCTCCCGTCGATACTGGGGCCAAAAACCTTGTATGGAGTCAGGGCCGGAACTGAGGATTCCTCTCAGGGGCTGACATGGATCTTTGGGTACTTCTGGAGTCTCCCCAGGGGAGTCAGGCCTCGTCTCGAGTGGGGGCATGCACATGCGCTTTCCTTCCAGGCTGTAGCAGCAATGTCACGCTTCCCGTCGCGTGGATCAAAGGATCTGTGGTTTTCACTCGAGGCTTTCCCTCGAGGCTTTCCCACAGGGCTGTCCCACGTGCCACCGTGTTGTGAGTCGATCCTCGGCGTGAAAGATGAGCCAGTGCAGGGCAAAGAGGTTCCTCTGGAATGGACTGAGACATCTGGGGGACTCTTGGAATGGTGGTACGACCATGGAGTTCCTCTCGCCTTTCCTGTTGAGAGTGCCTCCTCTTGAGATACGACGGGAACGCCCGGAATACTTTCCCGTTGAAAGCAGGGAAAGGATCCCTCATCTCGAGCTACGAGGGGGAAATGGGGCTCCTCTGGATGTGGGCGGGACCATCGTGCTTCCTCTCGAGTGGAGACGGGTATGGCGGTGAACTTCTTGAGTTGCAGCAAGGGTGTGAAAGACCCTTTCGAAGTTCCAGAGGTTTGGTGTCATTAGTCTCCAGAGGCCTCATCGGAAATAGGCCTCATCTCGCCTGGAAGGGAGAACTTCCTGGATTTTCTCGAGTTGCGGCAGGTGTTCTCGAGTTACGACGGGGACCTCAGGGACCCGCCCTGGTGGCCTCAGGAGAGGCCAGTCCCCATGCGAGTTGCTAGGGGGCCTCTCGGGATTCCTCTCCCATCGATACCGGGGCCAAAAACCTTGTGTGGAGTCAGGGCCGGAACCGAGGATTCCTCTCAGGGGCTGACATGGATCTTTGGGTACTTCTGGAGTCTCCCCAGGGGAGTCAGGCCTCGTCTCGAGTGGGGGCATGCACGTGCGCTTTCCTTCCAGGCTGTAGCAGCAATGTCACGCTTCCCGTCGCGTGGATCAAAGGATCTGTGGTTTTCCCTCGAGGCTTTCCCTCGAGGCTTTCCCACAGGGCTGTCCCACGTGCCACCGTGTTGTGAGTCATTCCTCGGCGTGAAAGATGAGCCAGTGCAGGGCAAAGAGGTTCCTCTGGAATGGACTGAGACATCTGGGGGACTCTTGGAATGGTGGTACGACCATGGAGTTCCTCTCGCCTTTCCTGTTGAGAGTGCCTCCTCTTGAGATGCGACGGGAACGCCGGGAATTCTTTCCCGTTGAAACCAGGGAAAGGATCCCTCATCTCGAGCTACGAGGGGGAAACGGGGCTCCTCTGGATGTGGGCGGGACCATCGTGCTTCCTCTCGAGTGGAGACGGGTATGGCGGTGAACTTCTTGAGTTGCAGCAAGGGTGTGAAAGACCCTTTCGAAGTTCCAGAGGTTAGGTGTCATTAGTCTCCAGAGGCCTCATCGGAAATAGGCCTCATCTCGCCTGGAAGGGAGAACTTCCTGGATTTTCTCGAGTTGCGGCAGGTGTTCTCGAGTTACGACGGGGACCTCAGGGACCCGCCCTGGTGGCCTCAGGAGAGGCCAGTCCCTAGGCGAGTTGCTAGGGGGCCTCTCGGGATTCCTCTCCCGTTGATACTGGGGCCAAAAACCTTGTGTGGAGTCAAGGCCGGAACCGAGGATTCCTCTCAGGGGCTGACATGGATCTTTGGGTACTTGTGGAGTCTCCCCAGGGGAGTCAGGCCTCGTCTCGAGTGGGGGCATGCACGTGCGCTTTCCTTCCAGGCTGTAGCAGCAATGTCACGCTTCCCGTCGCGTGGATCAAAGGATCTGTGGTTTTCCCTCGAGGCTTTCCCTCGAGCCTTTCCCACAGGGCTGTCCCACGTGCCACCGTGGTGTGAGTCGATCCTCGGCGTGAAAGATGAGCCAGTGCAGGGCAAAGAGGTTCCTCTCGAATGGACTGAGACATCTGGGGGACTCTTGGAATGGTGGTACGACCATGGAGTTCCTCTCGCCTTTCCTGTTGAGAGTGCCTCCTCTTGAGATGCGACGGGAACGCCGGGAATTCTTTCCCGTTGAAAGCAGGGAAAGGATCCCTCATCTCGAGCTAAGAGGGGGAAACGGGGCTCCTCTGGATGTGGGCGGGACCATCGTGCTTCCTCTCTAGTGGAGACGGGTATGGTGGTGAACTTCTTAAGTTGCAGCAAGGCTGTGAAAGACCCTTTCGAAGTTCCAGAGGTAAGGTGTCATTAGTCTCCAGACGCCTCATCGGAAATAGGCCTCATCTCGCCTGGAAGGGAGAACTTCCTGGATTTTCTCGAGTTGCGGCAGGTGTTCTCGAGTTACGACGGGGACCTCAGGGACCCGCCCTGGTGGCCTCAGGAGAGGCCAGTCCCTATGCGAGTTGCTAGGGGGCCTCTCGGGATTCCTCTCCCGTCGATACCGGGGCCAAAAACCTTGTGTGGAGTCAGGGCCGGAACCGAGGATTCCTCTCAGGGGCTGACATGGATCTTTGGGTACTTCTGGAGTCTCCCCAGGGGAGTCAGGCCTCGTCTCGAGTGGGGGCATGCACGTGCACTTTCCTTCCAGGCTGTAGCAGCAATGTCACGCTTCCCGTCGCGTGGATAAAATGATGTGTGGTTTTCCCTCGAGGCTTTCCCACAGGGCTGTCCCACGTGCCACCGTGTTGTGAGTCGATCCTCGGCGTGAAAGATGAGCCAGTGCAGGGCAAAGAGGTTCCTCTGGAATGGACTGAGACATCTGGGGGACTCTTGGAATGGTGGTACGACCATGGAGTTCCTCTCGCCTTTCCTGTTGAGAGTGCCTCCTCTTGAGATACGACGGGAACGCCCGGAATACTTTCCCGTTGAAAGCAGGGAAAGGATCCCTCATCTCGAGCTACGAGGGGGAAATGGGGCTCCTCTGGATGTGGGCGGGACCATCGTGCTTCCTCTCGAGTGGAGACGGGTATGGCGGTGAACTTCTTGAGTTGCAGCAAGGGTGTGAAAGACCCTTTCGAAGTTCCAGAGGTTAGGTGTCATTAGTCTCCAGAGGCCTCATCGGAAATAGGCCTCATCTCGCCTGGAAGGGAGAACTTCCTGGATTTTCTCGAGTTGCGGCAGGTGTTCTCGAGTTACGACGGGGACCTCAGGGACCCGCCCTGGTGGCCTCAGGAGAGGCCAGTCCCTAGGCGAGTTGCTAGGGGGCCTCTCGGGATTCCTCTCCCGTTGATACTGGGGCCAAAAACCTTGTGTGGAGTCAAGGCCGGAACCGAGGATTCCTCTCAGGGGCTGACATGGATCTTTGGGTACTTGTGGAGTCTCCCCAGGGGAGTCAGGCCTCGTCTCGAGTGGGGGCATGCACGTGCGCTTTCCTTCCAGGCTGTAGCAGCAATGTCACGCTTCCCGTCGCGTGGATCAAAGGATCTGTGGTTTTCCCTCGAGGCTTTCCCTCGAGCCTTTCCCACAGGGCTGTCCCACGTGCCACCGTGGTGTGAGTCGATCCTCGGCGTGAAAGATGAGCCAGTGCAGGGCAAAGAGGTTCCTCTCGAATGGACTGAGACATCTGGGGGACTCTTGGAATGGTGGTACGACCATGGAGTTCCTCTCGCCTTTCCTGTTGAGAGTGCCTCCTCTTGAGATGCGACGGGAACGCCGGGAATTCTTTCCCGTTGAAAGCAGGGAAAGGATCCCTCATCTCGAGCTAAGAGGGGGAAACGGGGCTCCTCTGGATGTGGGCGGGACCATCGTGCTTCCTCTCTAGTGGAGACGGGTATGGTGGTGAACTTCTTAAGTTGCAGCAAGGCTGTGAAAGACCCTTTCGAAGTTCCAGAGGTTAGGTGTCATTAGTCTCCAGACGCCTCATCGGAAATAGGCCTCATCTCGCCTGGAAGGGAGAACTTCCTGGATTTTCTCGAGTTGCGGCAGGTGTTCTCGAGTTACGACGGGGACCTCAGGGACCCGCCCTGGTGGCCTCAGGAGAGGCCAGTCCCTATGCGAGTTGCTAGGGGGCCTCTCGGGATTCCTCTCCCGTCGATACCGGGGCCAAAAACCTTGTGTGGAGTCAGGGCCGGAACCGAGGATTCCTCTCAGGGGCTGACATGGATCTTTGGGTACTTCTGGAGTCTCCCCAGGGGAGTCAGGCCTCGTCTCGAGTGGGGGCATGCACGTGCACTTTCCTTCCAGGCTGTAGCAGCAATGTCACGCTTCCCGTCGCGTGGATAAAATGATGTGTGGTTTTCCCTCGAGGCTTTCCCACAGGGCTGTCCCACGTGCCACCGTGTTGTGAGTCGATCCTCGGCGTGAAAGATGAGCCAGTGCAGGGCAAAGAGGTTCCTCTGGAATGGACTGAGACATCTGGGGGACTCTTGGAATGGTGGTACGACCATGGAGTTCCTCCCGCCTTTCCTGTTGAGAGTGCCTCCTCTTGAGATGCGACGGGAACGCCGGGAATTCTTTCCCGTTGAAACCAGGGAAAGGATCCCTCATCTCGAGCTACGAGGGGGAAACGGGGCTCCTCTGGATGTGGGCGGGACCATCGTGCTTCCTCTCGAGTGGAGACGGGTATGGCGGTGAACTTCTTGAGTTGCAGCAAGGGTGTGAAAGACCCTTTCGAAGTTCCAGAGGTTTGGTGTCATTAGTCTCCAGAGGCCTCATCGGAAATAGGCCTCATCTCGCCTGGAAGGGAGAACTTCCTGGATTTTCTCGAGTTGCGGCAGGTGTTCTCGAGTTACGACGGGGACCTCAGGGACCCGCCCTGGTGGCCTCAGGAGAGGCCAGTCCCCATGCGAGTTGCTAGGGGGTCTCTCGGGATTCCTATCCCGTCGATACCGGGGCCAAAAAGCTTGTGTGGAGTCAGGGCCGGAACCGAGGATTCTTCTCAGGGGCTGAAATGGATCTTTGGGTACTTCTGGAGTCTCCCCAGGGGAGTCAGGCCTCGTCTCGAGTGGGGGCATGCATGTGCGCTTTCCTTCCAGGCTGTTCCAGCAATGTCATGCTTCCCGTCGCGTGGATCAAAGGATCTGTGGTTTTCCCTCGAGGCTTTCCCTCGAGGCTTTCCCACAGGGCTGTCCCACGTGCCACTGTGGTGTGAGTCGATCCTCGGCGTGAAAGATGAGCCAGTGCAGGGCAAAGAGGTTCCTCTGGAATGGACTGAGACATCTGGGGGACTCTTGGAATGGTGGTACGACCATGGAGATCCTCTCGCCTTTCCTGTTGAGAGTGCCTCCTCTTGAGATGCGACGGGAACGCCGGGAATTCTTTCCCGTTGAAAGCAGGGAAAGGATCCCTCATCTCGAGCACCGAGGGGAAAACGGGGCTCCTCTGGATGTGGGCGGGACCATCGTGCTTCCTCTCGAGTGGAGACGGGTATGGCGGAGAACTTCTTGAGTTGCAGCAAGGGTGTGAAAGACCCTTTCAAAGTTCCAAAGGTTAGGTGTCATTAGTCTCCAGACGCCTCATCGGAAATAGGCCTCATCTCGCCTGGAAGGGAGAACTTCCTGGATTTTTTCGAGTTGCGGCAGGTGTTCTTAAGTTACGACGGGGAACTCAGGGACCCGCCCTGGTGGCCTCAGGAGAGGCCAGTCCCCATGCGAGTTGCTAGGGGGCCTCTCGGGATTCCTCTCCCGTCGATACCGGGGCCAAAAACCTTGAGTGGAGTCAGGGCCGGAACCGAGGATTCCTCTCAGGGGCTGACATGGATCTTTGGGTACTTCTGGAGTCTCCCCAGGGGAGTCAGGCCTCGTCTCGAGTGGGGGCATGCACGTGCACTTTCCTTCCAGGCTGTAGCAGCAATGTCACGCTTCCCGTCGCGTGGATCAAAGGATCTGTGGTTTTCCCTCGAGGCTTTCCCACAGGGCTGTCCCACGTGCCACCGTGGTGTGAGTCGATCCTCGGCGTGAAAGATGAGCCAGTGCAGGGCAAAGAGGTTCCTCTGGAATGGACTGAGACATCTGGGGGACTCTTGGAATGGTGGTACGACCATGGAGTTCCTCTCGCCTTTCCTGTTGAGAGTGCCTCCTCTTGAGATGCGACGGGAACGCCGGGAATTCTTTCCCGTTGAAAGCAGGGAAAGGATCCCTCATCTCTAGCTACGAGGGGGAAACGGGGCTCCTCTGGATGTGGGCGGGACCATCGTGCTTCCTCTCGAGTGGAGACGGGTATGGCGGTGAACTTCTTGAGTTGCAGCAAGGGTGTGAAAGACCCTTTCGAAGTTCCAGAGGTTTGGTGTCATTAGTCTCCAGAGGCCTCATCGGAAATAGGCCTCATCTCGCCTGGAAGGGAGAACTTCCTGGATTTTCTCGAGTTGCGGCAGGTGTTCTCGAGTTACGACGGGGACCTCAGGGACCCGCCCTGGTGGCCTCAGGAGAGGCCAGTCCCCATGCGAGTTGCTAGGGGGTCTCTCGGGATTCCTATCCCGTCGATACCGGGGCCAAAAACCTTGTGTGGAGTCAGGGCCGGAACCGAGGATTCTTCTCAGGGGCTGAAATGGATCTTTGGGTACTTCTGGAGTCTCCCCAGGGGAGTCAGGCCTCGTCTCGAGTGGGGGCATGCATGTGCGCTTTCCTTCCAGGCTGTTCCAGCAATGTCATGCTTCCCGTCGCGTGGATCAAAGGATCTGTGGTTTTCCCTCGAGGCTTTCCCTCGAGGCTTTCCCACAGGGATGTCCCACTTGCCACCGTGTTGTGAGTCGATCCTCGGCGTGAAAGATGAGCCAGTGCAGGGCAAAGAGGTTCCTCTGAAATGGACTGAGACATCTGGGGGACTCTTGGAATGGTGGTACGACCATGGAGTTCCTCTCGCCTTTCCTGTTGAGAGTGCCTCCTCTTGAGATGCGACGGGAACGCCGGGAATTCTTTCCCGTTGAAAGCAGGGAAAGGATCCCTCATCTCGAGCTACGAGGGGGAAACGGGTCTCCTCTGGATGTGGGCGGGACCATCGTGCTTCCTCTCGAGTGGAGACGGGTATGGCGGTGAACTTCTTGAGTTGCACCAAGGGTGTGAAAGACCCTTTCGAAGTTCAAGAGGTTTGGTGTCATTAGTCTCCAGAGGCCTCATCGGAAATAGGCCTCATCTCGCCTGGAAGGGAGAACTTCCTGGATTTTCTCGAGTTGCGGCAGGTGTTCTCGAGTTACGACGGGGACCTCAGGGACCCGCCCTGCTAGCCTCCGGAGAGGCCAGTCCCCATGCGAGTTGCTAGGGGGCCTCTCGGGATTCCTCTCCCGTCGATACCGGGGCCAAAAACCTTGTGTGGAGTCAGGGCCGGAACCGAGGATTCCTCTCAGGGGCTGACATGGATCTTTGGGTACTTCTGGAGTCTCCCCAGTGGAGTCAGACCTCGTCTCGAGTGGGGGCATGCACGTGCGCTTTCCTTCCAGGCTGTAGCAGCAATGTCACGCTTCCCGTCGCGTGGATCAAAGGATCTGTGGTTTTCCCTCGAGGCTTTCCCTCGAGGCTTTCCCACAGGGCTGTCCCACGTGCCACCGTGGTGTGAGTCGATCCTCGGCGTGAAAGATGAGCCAGTGCAGGGCAAAGAGGTTCCTCTGGAATGGACTGAGACATCTGGGGGACTCTTGGAATGGTGGTACGACCATGGAGATCCTCTCGCCTTTCCTGTTGAGAGTGCCTCCTCTTGAGATGCGACGGGAACGCCGGGAATTCTTTCCCGTTGAAAGCAGGGAAAGGATCCCTCATCTCGAGCACCGAGGGGAAAACGGGGCTCCTCTGGATGTGGGCGGGACCATCGTGCTTCCTCTCGAGTGGAGACGGGTATGGCGGAGAACTTCTTGAGTTGCAGCAAGGGTGTGAAAGACCCTTTCAAAGTTCCAGAGGTTAGGTGTCATTAGTCTCCAGACGCCTCATCGGAAATAGGCCTCATCTCGCCTGGAAGGGAGAACTTCCTGGATTTTTTCGAGTTGCGGCAGGTGTTCTTAAGTTACGACGGGGAACTCAGGGACCCGCCCTGGTGGCCTCAGGAGAGGCCAGTCCCCATGCGAGTTGCTAGGGGGCCTCTCGGGATTCCTCTCCCGTCGATACCGGGGCCAAAAACCTTGAGTGGAGTCAGGGCCGGAACCGAGGATTCCTCTCAGGGGCTGACATGGATCTTTGGGTACTTCTGGAGTCTCCCCAGGGGAGTCAGGCCTCGTCTCGAGTGGGGGCATGCACGTGTGCTTTCCTTCCAGGCTGTAGCGGCAATGTCACGCTTCCCGTCACGTGGATCAAAGGATCTGTGGTTTTCCCTCGAGGCTTTCCCTCGAGGCTTTCCCACAGGGCTGTCCCACGTGCCACCGTGGTGTGAGTCGATCCTCGGCGTGAAAGATGAGCCAGTGCAGGGAAAAGAGTTTCCTCTGGAATGGACTGAGACATCTGGGGGACTCTTGGAATGGTGGTACGACCATGGAGTTCCTCTCGCCTTTCCTGTTGAGAGTGCCTCCTCTTGAGATGCGACGGGAATTCCGGGAATTCTTTCCCGTTGAAAGCAGGGAAAGGATCCCTCATCTCGAGCTACGAGGGGGAAACGGGGCTCCTCTGGATGTGGGCGGGACCATCGTGCTTCCTCTCGAGTGGAGACGGGTATGGCGGTGAACTTCTTGAGTTGCAGCAAGGGTGTGAAAGACCCTTTCGAAGTTCCAGAGGTTAGGTGTCATTAGTCTCCAGACGCCTCATCGGAAATAGGCCTCATCTCGCCTGGAAGGGAGAACTTCCTGGATTTTCTCGAGTTGCGGCAGGTGTTCTCGAGTTACGACGGGGACCTCAGGGACCCGCCCTGGTGGCCTCAGGAGAGGCCAGTCCCCATGCGAGTTGCTAGGGGGCCTCTCGGGATTCCTCTCCCGTCGATACCGGGGCCAAAAACCTTGTGTGGATTCAGGGCCGGAACCGAGGATTCCTCTCAGGGGCTGACATGGATCTTTGGGTACTTCTGGAGTCTCCCCAGGGGAGTCAGGCCTCGTCTCGAATGGGGGCATGCACGTGCACTTTCCTTCCAGGCTGTAGCAGCAATGTCACGCTTCCCGTCGCGTGGATCAAAGGATCTGTGGTTTTCCCTCGAGGCTTTCCCACAGGGCTGTCCCACGTGCCACCGTGGTGTGAGTCGATCCTCGGCGTGAAAGATGAGCCAGTGCAGGGCAAAGAGGTTCCTCTGGAATGGACTGAGACATCTGGGGGACTCTTGGAATGGTGGTACGACCATGGAGTTCCTCTCGCCTTTCCTGTTGAGAGTGCCTCCTCTTGAGATGCGACGGGAACGCCGGGAATTCTTTCCCGTTGAAAGCAGGGAAAGGATCCCTCATCTCGAGTTACGAGGGGGAAACGGGGCTCCTCTGGATGTGGGCGGGACCATCGTGCTTCCTCTCTAGTGGAGACGGGTATGGCGGTGAACTTCTTGAGTTGCAGCAAGGGTGTGAAAGACCCTTTCGAAGTTCCAGAGGTTAGGTGTCATTAGTCTCCAGAGGCCTCATCGGAAATAGGCCTCATCTCGCCTGGAAGGGAGAACTTCCTGGATTTTCTCGAGTTGCGGCAGGTGTTCTCGAGTTACGACGGGGACCTCAGGGACCCGCCCTGGTGGCCT
Source organism: Capricornis sumatraensis (assembly GCF_032405125.1). NCBI lineage: Eukaryota > Metazoa > Chordata > Mammalia > Artiodactyla > Bovidae > Capricornis > Capricornis sumatraensis. Next base: position 3,974,065 of record NC_091080.1, on the reverse strand, counting down.
CAGGAGAGGCCAGTCCCTAGGCGAGTTGCTAGGGGGCCTCTCGGGATTCCTCTCCCGTTGATACCGGGGCCAAAAAGCTTGTGTGGAGTCAGGGCCGGAACCGAGGATTCCTCTCAGGGGCTGACATGGATCTTTGGGTACTTCTGGAGTCTCCCCAGGGGAGTCAGGCCTCGTCTCGAGTGGGGGCATGCACGTGCGCTTTCCTTCCAGGCTGTAGCAGCAATGTCACGCTTCCCGTCGCGTGGATCAAAGGATCTGTGGTTTTCCCTCGAGGCTTTCCCTCGAGGCTTTCCCACAGGGCTGTCCCACGTGCCACCGTGGTGTGAGTCAATCCTGGGCGTGAAAGATGAGCCAGTGCAGGGCAAAGAGGTTCCTCTGGAATGGACTGAGACATCTGGGGGACTCTTGGAATGGTGGTACGACCATGGAGTTCCTCTCGCCTTTCCTGTTGAGAGTGCCTCCTCTTGAGATGCGACGGGAACGCCGGGAATTCTTTCCCGTTGAAAGCAGGGAAAGGATCCCTCATCTCGAGCTACGAGGGGGAAACGGGGCTCCTCTGGATGTGGGCGGGACCATCGTGCTTCCTCTCTAGTGGAGACGGGTTTGGTGGTGAACTTCTTGAGTTGCAGCAAGGCTGTGAAAGACCCTTTCGAAGTTCCAGAGGTAAGGTGTCATTAGTCTCCAGACTCCTCATCGGAAATAGGCCTCATCTCGCCTGGAAGGGAGAACTTCCTGGATTTTCTCGAGTTGCGGCAGGTGTTCTCGAGTTACGACGGGGACCTCAGGGACCCGCCCTGGTGGCCTCAGGAGAGGCCAGTCCCTATGCGAGTTGCTAGGGGGCCTCTCGGGATTCCTCTCCCGTCGATACAGGGGCCAAAAACATTGTGTGGAGTCAGGGCCGGAACCGAGGATTCCTCTCAGGGGCTGACATGGATCTTTGGGTACTTCTGGAGTCTCCCCAGGGGAGTCAGGCCTCGTCTCGAGTGGGGGCATGCACGTGCACTTTCCTTCCAGGCTGTAGCAGCAATGTCACGCTTCCCGTCGCGTGGATCAAATGATGTGTGGTTTTCCCTAGAGGCTTTCCCACAGGGCTGTCCCACGTGCCACCGTGGTGTGAGTCGATCCTCGGCGTGAAAGATGAGCCAGTGCAGGGCAAAGAGGTTCCTCTGGAATGGACTGAGACATCTGGGGGACTCTTGGAATGGTGGTACGACCATGGAGTTCCTCTCGCCTTTCCTGTTGAGAGTGCCTCCTCTTGAGATGCGACGGGAACGCCGGGAATTTTTTGCCGTTGAAAGCAGGGAAAGGATCCCTCATCTCGAGCTACGAGGGGGAAACGGGGCTCCTCTGGATGTGGGCGGGACCATCGTGCTTTCTCTCGAGTGGAGACGGGTATGGCGGTGAACTTCTTGAGTTGCAGCAAGGGTGTGAAAGACCCTTTCGAAGTTCCAGAGGTTAGGTGTCATTAGTCTCCAGACGCCTCATCGGAAATAGGCCTCATCTCGCCTGGAAGGGAGAACTTCCTTGATTTTCTCGAGTTGCGGCAGGTGTTCTCGAGTTACGACGGGGACCTCAGGGACCCGCCGTGTTGGCCTCAGGAGAGGCCAGTCCCTATGCGTGTTGCTAGGGGGCCCCTCGGGATTCCTCTCCCGTCGATACCGGGGCCAAAAACCTTGTGTGGAGTCAGGGCCGGAACCGAGGATTCCTCTCAGGGACTGATATGGATCTTTGGGTACTTCTGGAGTCTCGCCAGGGGAGACAGGCCTCGTCTCGTGTGGGGGCATGCACGTGCACTTTCCTTCCAGGCTGTAGCAGCAATGTCACGCTTCCCGTCGCGTGGATCAAAGGATCTGCGGTTTTCGCTCAAGGCTTTCCCTCGAGGCTTTCCCACAGGGCTGTCCCACGTGACACCGTGGTGTGAGTCGATTCTCGGCGTGAAAAATGAGCCAGTGCAGGGCAAAGAGGTTCCTCTGGAATGGACTGAGACATCTGGGGGACTCTTGGAATGGTGGTACGACCATGGAGTTCCTCTCGCCTTTCCTGTTGAGAGTGCCTCCTCTTGAGATGCGACGGGAACGCCGGGAATTTTTTGCCGTTGAAAGCAGGGAAAGGATCCCTCATCTCGAGCTACGAGGGGGAAACGGGGCTCCTCTGGATGTGGGCGGGACCATCGTGCATCCTCTCGAGTGGAGACGGGTAAGGCGGTGAACTTCTTGAGTTGCAGCAAGGGTGTGAAAGACCCTTTCGAAGTTCCAGAGGTTAGGTGTCATTAGTCTCCAGAGGCCTCATCGGAAATAGGCCTCATCTCGCCTGGAAGGGAGAACTTCCTGGATTTTCTCGAGTTGCGGCAGGTGTTCTCGAGTTACGACGGGGACCTCAGGGACCCGCCCTGGTGGCCTCAGGAGAGGCCAGTCCCCATGCGAGTTGCTAGGGGGCCTCTCGGGATTCCTCTCCCGTCGATACTGGGGCCAAAAACCTTGTGTGGAGTCAGGGCCGGAACCGAGGATTCCTCTCAGGGGCTGACATGGATCTTTGGGTACTTCTGGAGTCTCCCCAGGGGAGTCAGGCCTCGTCTCGAGTGGGGCATGCACGTGCACTTTCCTTCCAGGCTGTAGCAGCAACGTCACGCTTCCCGTCGCGTGGATCAAAGGATCTGTGGTTTTCCCTCGTGGCTTTCCCACAGGGCTGTCCCACGTGCCACCGTGGTGTGAGTCGATCCTCGGCGTGAAAGATGAGCCAGTGCAGGGCAAAGAGGTTCCTCTGGAATGGACTGAGGCATCTGGGGGCTCTTGGAATGGTGGTACGACCATGGAGTTCCTCTCGCCTTTCCTGTTGAGAGTGCCTCCTCTTGAGATGCGACGGGAACGCCGGGAATTCTTTCCCGTTGAAACCAGGGAAAGGATCCCTCATCTCGAGCACCGAGGGGAAAACGGGGCTCCTCTGGATGTGGGCGGGACCATCGTGCTTCCTCTCGAGTGGAGACGGGTATGGCGGTGAACTTCTTGAGTTGCAGCAAGGGTGTGAAAGACCCTTTCGAAGTTCCAGAGGTTTGGTGTCATTAGTCTCCAGAGGCCTCATCGGAAATAGGCCTCATCTCGCCTGGAAGGGAGAACTTCCTGGATTTTCTCGAGTTGCGGCAGGTGTTCTCGTGTTACGACGGGGACCTCAGGGACCCGCCCTGGTGGCCTCCGGAGAGGCCAGTCCCCATGCGAGTTGCTAGGGGGCCTCTCGGGATTCCTCTCCCGTCGATACCGGGGCCAAAAACCTTGTGTGGAGTCAGGGCCGGAACCGAGGATTCCTCTCAGGGGCTGACATGGATCTTTGGGTACTTCTGGAGTCTCCCCAGTGGAGTCAGGCCTCGTCTCGAGTGGGGGCATGCACGTGCGCTTTCCTTCCAGGCTGTAGCAGCAATGTCACGCTTCCCGTCGCGTGGATCAAAGGATCTGTGGTTTTCCCTCGAGGCTTTCCCTCGAGGCTTTCCCACAGGGCTGTCCCACGTGCCACCGTGTTGTGAGTCGATCCTCGGCGTGAAAGATGAGCCAGTGCAGGGCAAAGAGCTTCCTCTGGAATGGACTGAGACATCTGGGGGACTCTTGGAATGGTGGTACGACCATGGAGTTCCTCTCGCCTTTCCTGTTGAGAGTGCCTCCTCTTGAGATGCGACGGGAACGCCGGGAATTCTTTCCCGTTGAAAGCAGGAAAAGGATCCCTCATCTCGAGCTACGAGGGGGAATCGGGGCTCCTCTGGATGTGGGCGGGACCATCGTGCTTCCTCTCGAGTGGAGACGGGTATGGCGGTGAACTTCTTGAGTTGCAGCAAGGGTGTGAAAGACCCTTTCGAAGTTCCAGATGTTAGGTGTCATTAGTCTCCAGACGCCTCATCGGAAATAGGCCTCATCTCGCCTGGAAGGGAGAACTTCCTGGATTTTCTCGAGTTGCGGCAGGTGTTCTCGAGTTACGACGGGGACCTCAGGGACCCGCCATGGTGGCCTCAGGAGAGGCCAGTCCCCATGCGAGTTGCTAGGGGGCCTCTCGGGATTCCTCTCCCGTCGATACCGGGGCCAAAAACCTTGTGTGGAGTCAGGGCCGGAACCGAGGATTCCTCTCAGGGGCTGACATGGATCTTTGGGTACTTCTGGAGTCTTCCCAGGGGAGTCAGGCCTCGTCTCGAGTGGGGGCATGCACGTGCACTTTCCTTCCAGGCTGTAGCAGCAATGTCACGCTTCCCGTCGCGTGGATCAAAGGATCTGTGGTTTTCCCTCGAGGCTTTCCCACAGGGCTGTCCCACGTGCCACCGTGGTGTGAGTCGATCCTCGGCGTGAAAGATGAGCCAGTGCAGGGCAAAGAGGTTCCTCTGGAATGGACTGAGACATCTAGGGGACTCTTGGAATGGTGGTACGACCATGGAGTTCCTCTCGCCTTTCCTGTTGAGAGTGCCTCCTCTTGAGATGCGACGGGAACGCCGGGAATTTTTTGCCGTTGAAAGCAGGGAAAGGATCCCTCATCTCGAGCTACGAGGGGGAAACGGGGCTCCTCTGGATGTGGGCGGGACCATCGTGCTTTCTCTCGAGTGGAGACGGGTATGGCGGTGAACTTCTTGAGTTGCAGCAAGGGTGTGAAAGACCCTTTCGAAGTTCCAGAGGTTAGGTGTCATTAGTCTCCAGACGCCTCATCGGAAATAGGCCTCATCTCGCCTGGAAGGGAGAACTTCCTTGATTTTCTCGAGTTGCGGCAGGTGTTCTCGAGTTACGACGGGGACCTCAGGGACCCGCCGTGTTGGCCTCAGGAGAGGCCAGTCCCTATGCGTGTTGCTAGGGGGCCCCTCGGGATTCCTCTCCCGTCGATACCGGGGCCAAAAACCTTGTGTGGAGTCAGGGCCGGAACCGAGGATTCCTCTCAGGGACTGATATGGATCTTTGGGTACTTCTGGAGTCTCGCCAGGGGAGACAGGCCTCGTCTCGTGTGGGGGCATGCACGTGCACTTTCCTTCCAGGCTGTAGCAGCAATGTCACGCTTCCCGTCGCGTGGATCAAAGGATCTGCGGTTTTCGCTCAAGGCTTTCCCTCGAGGCTTTCCCACAGGGCTGTCCCACGTGACACCGTGGTGTGAGTCGATTCTCGGCGTGAAAAATGAGCCAGTGCAGGGCAAAGAGGTTCCTCTGGAATGGACTGAGACATCTGGGGGACTCTTGGAATGGTGGTACGACCATGGAGTTCCTCTCGCCTTTCCTGTTGAGAGTGCCTCCTCTTGAGATGCGACGGGAACGCCGGGAATTCTTTCCCGTTGAAAGCAGGGAAAGGATCCCTCATCTCGAGCTACGAGGGGGAAACGGGGCTCCTCTGGATGTGGGCGGGACCATCGTGCATCCTCTCGAGTGGAGACGGGTAAGGCGGTGAACTTCTTGAGTTGCAGCAAGGGTGTGAAAGACCCTTTCGAAGTTCCAGAGGTTAGGTGTCATTAGTCTCCAGAGGCCTCATCGGAAATAGGCCTCATCTCGCCTGGAAGGGAGAACTTCCTGGATTTTCTCGAGTTGCGGCAGGTGTTCTCGAGTTATGACGGGGACCTCAGGGACCCGCCCTGGTGGCCTCAGGAGAGGCCAGTCCCCATGCGAGTTGCTAGGGGGCCTCTCGGGATTCCTCTCCCGTCGATACCGGGGCCAAAAACCTTGTGTGGAGTCAGGGCCGGAACCGAGGATTCCTCTCAGGGGCTGACATGGATCTTTGGGTACTTCTGGAGTCTCCCCAGTGGAGTCAGGCCTCGTCTCGAGTGGGGGCATGCACGTGCGCTTTCCTTCCAGGCTGTAGCAGCAATGTCACGCTTCCCGTCGCGTGGATCAAAGGATCTGTGGTTTTCCCTCGAGGCTTTCCCTCGAGGCTTTCCCACAGGGCTGTCCCACGTGCCACCGTGTTGTGAGTCGATCCTCGGCGTGAAAGATGAGCCAGTGCAGGGCAAAGAGCTTCCTCTGGAATGGACTGAGACATCTGGGGGACTCTTGGAATGGTGGTACGACCATGGAGTTCCTCTCGCCTTTCCTGTTGAGAGTGCCTCCTCTTGAGATGCGACGGGAACGCCGGGAATTCTTTCCCGTTGAAAGCAGGAAAAGGATCCCTCATCTCGAGCTACGAGGGGGAATCGGGGCTCCTCTGGATGTGGGCGGGACCATCGTGCTTCCTCTCGAGTGGAGACGGGTATGGCGGTGAACTTCTTGAGTTGCAGCAAGGGTGTGAAAGACCCTTTCGAAGTTCCAGATGTTAGGTGTCATTAGTCTCCAGACGCCTCATCGGAAATAGGCCTCATCTCGCCTGGAAGGGAGAACTTCCTGGATTTTCTCGAGTTGCGGCAGGTGTTCTCGAGTTACGACGGGGACCTCAGGGACCCGCCATGGTGGCCTCAGGAGAGGCCAGTCCCCATGCGAGTTGCTAGGGGGCCTCTCGGGATTCCTCTCCCGTCGATACCGGGGCCAAAAACCTTGTGTGGAGTCAGGGCCGGAACCGAGGATTCCTCTCAGGGGCTGACATGGATCTTTGGGTACTTCTGGAGTCTTCCCAGGGGAGTCAGGCCTCGTCTCGAGTGGGGGCATGCACGTGCACTTTCCTTCCAGGCTGTAGCAGCAATGTCACGCTTCCCGTCGCGTGGATCAAAGGATCTGTGGTTTTCCCTCGAGGCTTTCCCACAGGGCTGTCCCACGTGCCACCGTGGTGTGAGTCGATCCTCGGCGTGAAAGATGAGCCAGTGCAGGGCAAAGAGGTTCCTCTGGAATGGACTGAGACATCTAGGGGACTCTTGGAATGGTGGTACGACCATGGAGTTCCTCTCGCCTTTCCTGTTGAGAGTGCCTCCTCTTGAGATGCGACGGGAACGCCGGGAATTTTTTGCCGTTGAAAGCAGGGAAAGGATCCCTCATCTCGAGCTACGAGGGGGAAACGGGGCTCCTCTGGATGTGGGCGGGACCATCGTGCTTTCTCTCGAGTGGAGACGGGTATGGCGGTGAACTTCTTGAGTTGCAGCAAGGGTGTGAAAGACCCTTTCGAAGTTCCAGAGGTTAGGTGTCATTAGTCTCCAGACGCCTCATCGGAAATAGGCCTCATCTCGCCTGGAAGGGAGAACTTCCTTGATTTTCTCGAGTTGCGGCAGGTGTTCTCGAGTTACGACGGGGACCTCAGGGACCCGCCGTGTTGGCCTCAGGAGAGGCCAGTCCCTATGCGTGTTGCTAGGGGGCCCCTCGGGATTCCTCTCCCGTCGATACCGGGGCCAAAAACCTTGTGTGGAGTCAGGGCCGGAACCGAGGATTCCTCTCAGGGACTGATATGGATCTTTGGGTACTTCTGGAGTCTCGCCAGGGGAGACAGGCCTCGTCTCGTGTGGGGGCATGCACGTGCACTTTCCTTCCAGGCTGTAGCAGCAATGTCACGCTTCCCGTCGCGTGGATCAAAGGATCTGCGGTTTTCGCTCAAGGCTTTCCCTCGAGGCTTTCCCACAGGGCTGTCCCACGTGACACCGTGGTGTGAGTCGATTCTCGGCGTGAAAAATGAGCCAGTGCAGGGCAAAGAGGTTCCTCTGGAATGGACTGAGACATCTGGGGGACTCTTGGAATGGTGGTACGACCATGGAGTTCCTCTCGCCTTTCCTGTTGAGAGTGCCTCCTCTTGAGATGCGACGGGAACGCCGGGAATTCTTTCCCGTTGAAAGCAGGGAAAGGATCCCTCATCTCGAGCTACGAGGGGGAAACGGGGCTCCTCTGGATGTGGGCGGGACCATCGTGCATCCTCTCGAGTGGAGACGGGTAAGGCGGTGAACTTCTTGAGTTGCAGCAAGGGTGTGAAAGACCCTTTCGAAGTTCCAGAGGTTAGGTGTCATTAGTCTCCAGAGGCCTCATCGGAAATAGGCCTCATCTCGCCTGGAAGGGAGAACTTCCTGGATTTTCTCGAGTTGCGGCAGGTGTTCTCGAGTTATGACGGGGACCTCAGGGACCCGCCCTGGTGGCCTCAGGAGAGGCCAGTCCCCATGCGAGTTGCTAGGGGGCCTCTCGGGATTCCTCTCCCGTCGATACCGGGGCCAAAAACCTTGTGTGGAGTCAGGGCCGGAACCGAGGATTCCTCTCAGGGGCTGACATGGATCTTTGGGTACTTCTGGAGTCTCCCCAGGGGAGTCAGGCCTCGTCTCGAGTGGGGGCATGCACGTGCACTTTCCTTCCAGGCTGTAGCAGCAACGTCCCGCTTCCCGTCGCGTGGATCAAAGGATCTGTGGTTTTCCCTCGTGGCTTTCCCACAGGGCTCTCCCACGTGCCACCGTGGTGTGAGTCGATCCTCGGCGTGAAAGATGAGCCAGTGCAGGGCAAAGAGGTTCCTCTGGAATGGACTGAGGCATCTGGGGGACTCTTGGAATGGTGGTACGACCATGGAGTTCCTCTCGCCTTTCCTGTTGAGAGTGCCTCCTCTTGAGATGCGACGGGAACGCCGGGAATTCTTTCCCGTTGAAACCAGGGAAAGGATCCCTCATCTCGAGCACCGAGGGGAAAACGGGGCTCCTCTGGATGTGGGCGGGACCATCGTGCTTCCTCTCGAGTGGAGACGGGTATGGCGGTGAACTTCTTGATTTGCAGCAAGGGTGTGAAAGACCCTTTCGAAGTTCCAGAGGTTTGGTGTCATTAGTCTCCAGAGGCCTCATCGGAAATAGGCCTCATCTCGCCTGGAAGGGAGAACTTCCTGGATTTTCTCGAGTTGCGGCAGGTGTTCTCGAGTTACGACGGGGACCTCAGGGACCCGCCCTGGTGGCCTCCGGAGAGGCCAGTCCCCATGCGAGTTGCTAGGGGGCCTCTCGGGATTCCTCTCCCGTCGATACCGGGGCCAAAAACCTTGTGTGGAGTCAGGGCCGGAACCGAGGATTCCTCTCAGGGGCTGACATGGATCTTTGGGTACTTCTGGAGTCTCCCCAGTGGAGTCAGGCCTCGTCTCGAGTGGGGGCATGCACGTGCGCTTTCCTTCCAGGCTGTAGCAGCAATGTCACGCTTCCCGTCGCGTGGATCAAAGGATCTGTGGTTTTCCCTCGAGGCTTTCCCTCGAGGCTTTCCCACAGGGCTGTCCCACGTGCCACCGTGTTGTGAGTCGATCCTCGGCGTGTAAGATGAGCCAGTGCAGGGCAAAGAGCTTCCTCTGGAATGGACTGAGACATCTGGGGGACTCTTGGAATGGTGGTACGACCATGGAGTTCCTCTCGCCTTTCCTGTTGAGAGTGCCTCCTCTTGAGATGCGACGGGAACGCCGGGAATTCTTTCCCGTTGAAAGCAGGAAAAGGATCCCTCATCTCGAGCTACGAGGGGGAAACGGGGCTCCTCTGGATGTGGGCGGGACCATCGTGCTTCCTCTCGAGTGGAGACGGGTATGGCGGTGAACTTCTTGAGTTGCAGCAAGGGTGTGAAAGACCCTTTCGAAGTTCCAGAGGTTAGGTGTCATTAGTCTCCAGACGCCTCATCGGAAATAGGCCTCATCTCGCCTGGAAGGGAGAACTTCCTGGATTTTCTCGAGTTGCGGCAGGTGTTCTCGAGTTACGACGGGGACCTCAGGGACCCGCCCTGGTGGCCTCAGGAGAGGCCAGTCCCCATGCGAGTTGCTAGGGGGCCTCTCGGGATTCCTCTCCCGTCGATACCGGGGCCAAAAACCTTGTGTGGAGTCAGGGCCGGAACCGAGGATTCCTCTCAGGGGCTGACATGGATCTTTGGGTACTTCTGGAGTCTCCCCAGGGGAGTCAGGCCTCGTCTCGAGTGGGGGCATGCACGTGCACTTTCCTTCCAGGCTGTAGCAGCAATGTCACGCTTCCCGTCGCGTGGATCAAAGGATCTGTGGTTTTCCCTCGAGGCTTTCCCACAGGGCTGTCCCACGTGCCACCGTGGTGTGAGTCGATCCTCGGCGTGAAAGATGAGCCAGTGCAGGGCAAAGAGGTTCCTCTGGAATGGACTGAGACATCTGGGGGACTCTTGGAATGGTGGTACGACCATGGAGTTCCTCTCGCCTTTCCTGTTGAGAGTGCCTCCTCTTGAGATGCGACGGGAACGCCGGGAATTCTTTCCCGTTGAAAGCAGGGAAAGGATCCCTCATCTCGAGCTACGAGGGGGAAACGGGGCTCCTCTGGATGTGGGCGGGACCATCGTGCTTCATCTCGAGTGGAGACGGGTATGGCGGTGAACTTCTTGAGTTGCAGCAAGGGTGTGAAAGACCCTTTCGAAGTTCCAGAGGTTAGGTGTCATTAGTCTCCAGACGCCTCATCGGAAATAGGCCTCATCTCGCCTGGAAGGGAGAACTTCCTGGATTTTCTCGAGTTGCGGCAGGTGTTCTCGAGTTACGACGGGGACCTCAGGGACCCGCCGTGTTGGCCTCAGGAGAGGCCAGTCCCTATGCGTGTTGCTAGGGGGCCCCTCGGGATTCCTCTCCCGTCGATACCGGGGCCAAAAACCTTGTGTGGAGTCAGGGCCGGAACCGAGGATTCCTCTCAGGGACTAATATGGATCTTTGGGTACTTCTGGAGTCTCGCCAGGGGAGACAGGCCTCGTCTCGTGTGGGGGCATGCACGTGCACTTTCCTTCCAGGCTGTAGCAGCAATGTCACGCTTCCCGTCGCGTGGATCAAAGGATCTGCGGTTTTCGCTCAAGGCTTTCCCTCGAGGCTTTCCCACAGGGCTGTCCCACGTGACACCGTGGTGTGAGTCGATTCTCGGCGTGAAAAATGAGCCAGTGCAGGGCAAAGAGGTTCCTCTGGAATGGACTGAGACATCTGGGGGACTCTTGGAATGGTGGTACGACCATGGAGTTCCTCTCGCCTTTCCTGTTGAGAGTGCCTCCTCTTGAGATGCGACGGGAACGCCGGGAATTTTTTGCCGTTGAAAGCAGGGAAAGGATCCCTCATCTCGAGCTACGAGGGGGAAACGGGGCTCATCTGGATGTGGGCGGGACCATCGTGCATCCTCTCGAGTGGAGACGGGTAAGGCGGTGAACTTCTTGAGTTGCAGCAAGGGTGTGAAAGACCCTTTCGAAGTTCCAGAGGTTAGGTGTCATTAGTCTCCAGAGGCCTCATCGGAAATAGGCCTCATCTCGCCTGGAAGGGAGAACTTCCTGGATTTTCTCGAGTTGCGGCAGGTGTTCTCGAGTTACGACGGGGACCTCAGGGACCCGCCCTGGTGGCCTCAGGAGAGGCCAGTCCCCATGCGAGTTGCTAGGGGGCCTCTCGGGATTCCTCTCCCGTCGATACTGGGGCCAAAAACCTTGTGTGGAGTCAGGGCCGGAACCGAGGATTCCTCTCAGGGGCTGACATGGATCTTTGGGTACTTCTGGAGTCTCCCCAGGGGAGTCAGGCCTCGTCTCGAGTGGGGGCATGCACGTGCACTTTCCTTCCAGGCTGTAGCAGCAACGTCACGCTTCCCGTCGCGTGGATCAAAGGATCTGTGGTTTTCCCTCGTGGCTTTCCCACAGGGCTGTCCCACGTGCCACCGTGGTGTGAGTCGATCCTCGGCGTGAAAGATGAGCCAGTGCAGGGCAAAGAGGTTCCTCTGGAATGGACTGAGGCATCTGGGGGCTCTTGGAATGGTGGTACGACCATGGAGTTCCTCTCGCCTTTCCTGTTGAGAGTGCCTCCTCTTGAGATGCGACGGGAACGCCGGGAATTCTTTCCCGTTGAAACCAGGGAAAGGATCCCTCATCTCGAGCACCGAGGGGAAAACGGGGCTCCTCTGGATGTGGGCGGGACCATCGTGCTTCCTCTCGAGTGGAGACGGGTATGGCGGTGAACTTCTTGAGTTGCAGCAAGGGTGTGAAAGACCCTTTCGAAGTTCCAGAGGTTTGGTGTAATTAGTCTCCAGAGGCCTCATCGGAAATAGGCCTCATCTCGCCTGGAAGGGAGAACTTCCTGGATTTTCTCGAGTTGCGGCAGGTGTTCTCGTGTTACGACGGGGACCTCAGGGACCCGCCCTGGTGGCCTCCGGAGAGGCCAGTCCCCATGCGAGTTGCTAGGGGGCCTCTCGGGATTCCTCTCCCGTCGATACCGGGGCCAAAAACCTTGTGTGGAGTCAGGGCCGGAACCGAGGATTCCTCTCAGGGGCTGACATGGATCTTTGGGTACTTCTGGAGTCTCCCCAGGGGAGTCAGGCCTCGTCTCGAGTGGGGGCATGCACGTGCGCTTTCCTTCCAGGCTGTAGCAGCAATGTTACGCTTCCCGTCGCGTGGATCAAAGGATCTGTGGTTTTCCCTCGAGGCTTTCCCTCGAGGCTTTCCCACAGGGCTGTCCCACGTGCCACCGTGGTGTGAGTCAATCCTGGGCGTGAAAGATGAGCCAGTGCAGGGCAAAGAGGTTCCTCTGGAATGGACTGAGACATCTGGGGGACTCTTGGAATGGTGGTACGACCATGGAGTTCCTCTCGCCTTTCCTGTTGAGAGTGCCTCCTCTTGAGATGCGACGGGAACGCCGGGAATTCTTTCCCGTTTAAAGCAGGGAAAGGATCCCTCATCTCGAGCTACGAGGGGGAAACGGGGCTCCTCTGGATGTGGGCGGGACCATCGTGCTTCCTCTCTAGTGGAGACGGGTATGGTGGTGAACTTCTTGAGTTGCAGCAAGGCTGCGAAAGACCCTTTCGAAGTTCCAGAGGTTAGGTGTCATTAGTCTCCAGACGCCTCTTCGGAAATAGGCCTCATTTCGCCTGGAAGGGAGAACTTCCTGGATTTTCTCCAGTTGCGGCAGGTGTTCTCGAGTTACGACGGGGACCTCAGGGACCCGCCCTGGTGGCCTCAGGAGAGGCCAGTCCCTATGCGAGTTGCTAGGGGGCCTCTCGGGATTCCTCTCCCGTCGATACCGGGGCCAAAAACCTTGTGTGGAGTCAGGGCCGGAACCGAGGATTCCTCTCAGGGGCTGACATGGATCTTTGGGTACTTCTGGAGTCTCCCCAGGGGAGTCAGGCCTCGTCTCGAGTGGGGGCATGCATGTGCATTTTCCTTCCAGGCTGTAGCAGCAATGTCACGCTTCCCGTCGCGTGGATCAAATGATGTGTGGTTTTCCCTGGAGGCTTTCCCACAGGGCTGTCCCACGTGCCACCGTGGTGTGAGTCGATCCTCGGCGTGAAAGATGAGCCAGTGCAGGGCAAAGAGGTTCCTCTGGAATGGACTGAGACATCTGGGGGACTCTTGGAATGGTGGTACGACCATGGAGTTCCTCTCGCCTTTCCTGTTGAGAGTTCCCCCTCTTGAGATGCGACGGGAACGCCGGGAATTTTTTGCCGTTGAAAGCAGGGAAAGGATCCCTCATCTCGAGCTACGAGGGGGAAACGGGGCTCCTCTGGATGTGGGCGGGACCATCTTGCTTTCTCTCGAGTGGAGACGGGTATGGCGGTGAACTTCTTGAGTTGCAGCAAGGGTGTGAAAGACCCTTTCGAAGTTCCAGAGGTTAGGTGTCATTAGTCTCCAGACGCCTCATCGGAAATAGGCCTCATCTCGCCTGGAAGGGAGAACTTCCTTGATTTTCTCGAGTTGCGGCAGGTGTTCTCGAGTTACGACGGGGACCTCAGGGACCCGTCCTGTTGGCCTCAGGAGAGGCCAGTCCCTATGCGTGTTGCTAGGGGGCCCCTCGGGATTCCTCTCCCGTCGATACCGGGGCCAAAAACCTTGTGTGGAGTCAGGGCCGGAACCGAGGATTCCTCTCAGGGACTGATATGGATCTTTGGGTACTTCTGGAGTCTCGCCAGGGGAGACAGGCCTTGTCTCGTGTGGGGGCATGCACGTGCACTTTCCTTCCAGGCTGTAGCAGCAATGTCACGCTTCCCGTCGCGTGGATCAAAGGATCTGCGGTTTTCGCTCGAGGCTTTCCCTCGAGGCTTTCCCACAGGGCTGTCCCACGTGACACCGTGGTGTGAGTCGATTCTCGGCGTGAAAAATGAGCCAGTGCAGTGCAAAGAGGTTCCTCTGGAATGGACTGAGACATCTGGGGGACTCTTGGAATGGTGGTACGACCATGGAGTTCCTCTCGCCTTTCCTGTTGAGAGTGCCTCCTCTTGAGATGCGACGGGAACGCCGGGAATTCTTTCCCGTTGAAAGCAGGGAAAGGATCCCTCATCTCGAGCTACGAGGGGGAAACGGGGCTCCTCTGGATGTGGGCGGGACCATCGTGCTTCCTCTTGAGTGGACACGGGTATGGCGGTGAACTTCTTGAGTTGCAGCAAGGGTGTGAAAGACCCTTTCGAAGTTCCAGAGGTTAGGTGTCATTAGTCTCCAGACGCCTCATCGGAAATAGGCCTCATCTCGCCTGGAAGGGAGAACTTCCTGGATTTTCTCGATTTGCGGCTGGTGTTCTCGAGTTACGACGGGGACCTCAGGGACCCGCCCTGGTGGCCTCAGGAGAGGCCAGTCCCCATGCGAGTTGTTAGGGGGCCTCTCGGGATTCCTCTCCCGTCGATACCGGGGCCAAAAAGCTTGTGTGGAGTCAGGGCCGGAACCGAGGATTCCTCTCAGGGGCTGACATGGATCTTTGGGTACTTCTGGAGTCTCCCCAGGGTAGTCAGGCCTCGTCTCGAGTGGGGGCATGCGCGTGCGCTTTCCTTCCAGGCTTTAGCAGCAATGTCACGCTTCCCGTCGCTTGGATCAAAGGATCTGTGGTTTTCCCTCGAGGCTTTCCCTCGAGGCTTTCCCACAGGGCTGTCCCACGTGCCACCGTGGTGTGAGTCGATCCTCGGCGTGAAAGATGAGCCAGTGCAGGGCAAAGAGGTTCCTCTGGAATGGACTGAGACATCTGGGGGACTCTTGCAATGGTGGTACGACCATGGAGTTCCTCTCGCCTTTCCTGTTGAGAGTGCCTCCTCTTGAGATGCGACGGGAACGCCGGGAATTTTTTGCCGTTGAAAGCAGGGAAAGGATCCCTCATCTCGAGCTACGAGGGGGAAACGGGGCTCCTCTGGATGTGGGCGGGACCATCGTGCTTCCTCTCGAGTGGAGACGGGTATGGCGGTGAACTTCTTGATTTGCAGCAAGGGTGTGAAAGACCCTTTCGAAGTTCCAGAGGTTAGGTGTCATTAGTCTCCAGACGCCTCATCGGAAATAGGCCTCATCTCGCCTGGAAGGGAGAACTTCCTGGATTTTCTCGAGTTGCGGCAGGTGTTCTCGAGTTACGACGGGGATCTCAGGGACCCGCCCTGGTGGCCTCAGGAGAGGCCAGTCCCCATGCGAGTTGCTAGGGGGCCTCTCGGGATTCCTCTCCCGTCGATACCGGGGCCAAAAACCTTGTGTGGAGTCAGGGCCGGAACCGAGGATTCCTCTCAGGGGCTGACATGGATCTTTGGGTACTTCTGGAGTCTCCCCAGGGGAGTCAGGCCTCGTCTCGAGTGGGGGCATGCACGTGCACTTTCCTTCCAGGCTGTAGCAGCAATGTCACGCTTCCCGTCGCGTGGATCAAAGGATCTGTGGTTTTCCCTCGAGGCTTTCCCACAGGGCTGTCCCACGTGCCACCGTGGTGTGAGTCGATCCTCGGCGTGAAAGATGAGCCAGTGCAGGGCAAAGAGTTTCCTCTGGAATGGACTGAGACATCTGGGGGACTCTTGGAATGGTGGTACGACGATGGAGTTCCTCTCGCCTTTCCTGTTGAGAGTGCCTCCTCTTGAGATGCGACGGGAACGCCGGGAATTCTTTCCCGTTGAAAGCAGGGAAAGGATCCCTCATCTCGAGCTACGAGGGGGAAACGGGGCTCCTCTGGATGTGGGCGGGACCATCGTGCTTCCTCTCTAGTGGAGACGGGTATGGCGGTGAACTTCTTGAGTTGCAGCAAGGGTGTGAAAGACCCTTTCGAAGTTCCAGAGGTTAGGTGTCATTAGTCTCCAGAGGCCTCATCGGAAATAGGCCTCATCTCGCCTGGAAGGGAGAACTTCCTGGATTTTCTCGAGTTGCGGCAGGTGTTCTCGAGTTACGATGGGGACCTCAGGGACCCGCCCTGGTGGCCTCAGGAGAGGCCAGTCCCTAGGCGAGTTGCTAGGGGGCCTCTCGGGATTCCTCTCCCGTTGATACCGGGGCCAAAAACCTTGTGTGGTGTCAGGGCCGGAACCGAGGATTCCTCTCAGGGGCTGACATGGATCTTTGGGTACTTCTGGAGTCTCCCCAGGGGAGTCAGGCCTCGTCTCGAGTGGGGGCATGCACGTGCGCTTTCCTTCCAGGCTGTAGCAGCAATGTTACGCTTCCCGTCGCGTGGATCAAAGGATCTGTGGTTTTCCCTCGAGGCTTTCCCTCGAGGCTTTCCCACAGGGCTGTCCCACGTGCCACCGTGGTGTGAGTCAATCCTGGGCGTGAAAGATGAGCCAGTGCAGGGCAAAGAGGTTCCTCTGGAATGGACTGAGACATCTGGGGGACTCTTGGAATGGTGGTACGACCATGGAGTTCCTCTCGCCTTTCCTGTTGAGAGTGCCTCCTCTTGAGATGCGACGGGAACGCCGGGAATTCTTTCCCGTTTAAAGCAGGGAAAGGATCCCTCATCTCGAGCTACGAGGGGGAAACGGGGCTCCTCTGGATGTGGGCGGGACCATCGTGCTTCCTCTCTAGTGGAGACGGGTATGGTGGTGAACTTCTTGAGTTGCAGCAAGGCTGCGAAAGACCCTTTCGAAGTTCCAGAGGTAAGGTGTCATTAGTCTCCAGACGCCTCTTCGGAAATAGGCCTCATTTCGCCTGGAAGGGAGAACTTCCTGGATTTTCTCCAGTTGGGGCAGGTGTTCTCGAGTTACGACGGGGACCTCAGGGACCCGCCCTGGTGGCCTCAGGATAGGCCAGTCCCTATGCGAGTTGCTAGGGGGCCTCTCGGGATTCCTCTCCCGTCGATACCGGGGCCAAAAACCTTGTGTGGAGTCAGGGCCGGAACCGAGGATTCCTCTCAGGGGCTGACATGGATCTTTGGGTACTTCTGGAGTCTCCCCAGGGGAGTCAGGCCTCGTCTCGAGTGGGGGCATGCACGTGCATTTTCCTTCCAGGCTGTAGCAGCAATGTCACGCTTCCCGTCGCGTGGATCAAATGATGTGTGGTTTTCCCTAGAGGCTTTCCCACAGGGCTGTCCCACGTGCCACCGTGGTGTGAGTCGATCCTCGGCGTGAAAGATGAGCCAGTGCAGGGCAAAGAGGTTCCTCTGGAATGGACTGAGACATCTGGGGGACTCTTGGAATGGTGGTACGACCATGGAGTTCCTCTCGCCTTTCCTGTTGAGAGTTCCCCCTCTTGAGATGCGACGGGAACGCCGGGAATTTTTTGCCGTTGAAAGCAGGGAAAGGATCCCTCATCTCGAGCTACGAGGGGGAAACGGTGCTCCTCTGGATGTGGGCGGGACCATCGTGCTTTCTCTCGAGTGGAGACGGGTATGGCGGTGAACTTCTTGAGTTGCAGCAAGGGTGTGAAAGACCCTTTCGAAGTTCCAGAGGTTAGGTGTCATTAGTCTCCAGACGCCTCATCGGAAATAGGCCTCATCTCGCCTGGAAGGGAGAACTTCCTTGATTTTCTCGAGTTGCGGCAGGTGTTCTCGAGTTACGACGGGGACCTCAGGGACCCGCCCTGTTGGCCTCAGGAGAGGCCAGTCCCTATGCGTGTTGCTAGGGGGCCCCTCGGGATTCCTCTCCCGTTGATACCGGGGCCAAAAACCTTGTGTGGAGTCAGGGCCGGAACCGAGGATTCCTCTCAGGGACTGATATGGATCTTTGGGTACTTCTGGAGTCTCGCCAGGGGAGACAGGCCTTGTCTCGTGTGGGGGCATGCACGTGCACTTTCCTTCCAGGCTGTAGCAGCAATGTCACGCTTCCCGTCGCGTGGATCAAAGGATCTGCGGTTTTCGCTCGAGGCTTTCCCTCGAGGCTTTCCCACAGGGCTGTCCCACGTGACACCGTGGTGTGAGTCGATTCTCGGCGTGAAAAATGAGCCAGTGCAGTGCAAAGAGGTTCCTCTGGAATGGACTGAGACATCTGGGGGACTCTTGGAATGGTGGTACGACCATGGAGTTCCTCTCGCCTTTCCTGTTGAGAGTGCCTCCTCTTGAGATGCGACGGGAACGCCGGGAATTCTTTCCCGTTGAAAGCAGGGAAAGGATCCCTCATCTCGAGCTACGAGGGGGAAACGGGGCTCCTCTGGATGTGGGCGGGACCATCGTGCTTCCTCTTGAGTGGACACGGGTATGGCGGTGAACTTCTTGAGTTGCAGCAAGGGTGTGAAAGACCCTTTCGAAGTTCCAGAGGTTAGGTGTCATTAGTCTCCAGACGCCTCATCGGAAATAGGCCTCATCTCGCCTGGAAGGGAGAACTTCCTGGATTTTCTCGATTTGCGGCTGGTGTTCTCGAGTTACGACGGGGACCTCAGGGACCCGCCCTGGTGGCCTCAGGAGAGGCCAGTCCCCATGCGAGTTGTTAGGGGGCCTCTCGGGATTCCTCTCCCGTCGATACCGGGGCCAAAAACCTTGTGTGGAGTCAGGGCCGGAAACGAGGATTCCTCTCAGGGGCTGACATGGATCTTTGGGTACTTCTGGAGTCTCCCCAGGGGAGTCAGGCCTCGTCTCGAGTGGGGGCATGCGCGTGCGCTTTCCTTCCAGGCTTTAGCAGCAATGTCACGCTTCCCGTCGCTTGGATCAAAGGATCTGTGGTTTTCCCTCGAGGCTTTCCCTCGAGGCTTTCCCACAGGGCTGTCCCACGTGCCACCGTGGTGTGAGTCGATCCTCGGCGTGAAAGATGAGCCAGTGCAGGGCAAAGAGGTTCCTCTGGAATGGACTGAGACATCTGGGGGACTCTTGCAATGGTGGTACGACCATGGAGTTCCTCTCGCCTTTCCTGTTGAGAGTGCCTCCTCTTGAGATGCGACGGGAACGCCGGGAATTCTTTCCCGTTGAAAGCAGGGAAAGGATCCCTCATCTCGAGCTACGAGGGGGAAACGGGGCTCCTCTGGATGTGGGCGGGACCATCGTGCTTCCTCTCTAGTGGAGACGGGTATGGCGGTGAACTTCTTGAGTTGGAGCAAGGGTGTGAAAGACCCTTTCGAAGTTCCAGAGGTTAGGTGTCATTAGTCTCCAGAGGCCTCATCGGAAATAGGCCTCATCTCGCCTGGAAGGGAGAACTTCCTGGATTTTCTCGAGTTGCGGCAGGTGTTCTCGAGTTACGACGGGGTCCTAGGGACCCGCCCTGGTGGCCTCAGGTGAGGCCAGTCCCTAGGCGAGTTGCTAGGGGGCCTCTCGGGATTCCTCTCCCGTTGATACCGGGGCCAAAAACCTTGTGTGGAGTCAGGGCCGGAACCGAGGATTCCTCTCAGGGGCTGACATGGATCTTTGGGTACTTCTGGAGTCTCCCCAGGGGAGTCAGGCCTCGTCTCGAGTGGGGGCATGCACGTGCGCTTTCCTTCCAGGCTGTAGCAGCAATGTCACGCTTCCCGTCGCGTGGATCAAAGGATCTGTGGTTTTCCCTCGAGGCTTTCCCTCGAGGCTTTCCCACAGGGCTGTCCCACGTGCCACCGTGGTGTGAGTCAATCCTGGGCGTGAAAGATGAGCCAGTGCAGGGCAAAGAGGTTCCTCTGGAATGGACTGAGACATCTGGGGGACTCTTGGAATGGTGGTACGACCATGGAGTTCCTCTCGCCTTTCCTGTTGAGAGTGCCTCCTCTTGAGATGCGACGGGAACGCCGGGAATTCTTTCCCGTTTAAAGCAGGGAAAGGATCCCTCATCTCGAGCTACGAGGGGGAAACGGGGCTCCTCTGGATGTGGGCGGGACCATCGTGCTTCCTCTCTAGTGGAGACGGGTATGGTGGTGAACTTCTTGAGTTGCAGCAAGGCTGTGAAAGACCCTTTCGAAGTTCCAGAGGTAAGGTGTCATTAGTCTCCAGACGCCTCATCGGAAATAGGCCTCATTTCGCCTGGAAGGGAGAACTTCCTGGATTTTCTCGAGTTGCGGCAGGTGTTCTCGAGTTACGACGGGGACCTCAGGGACCCGCCCTGGTGACCTCAGGAGAGGCCAGTCCCTATGCGAGTTGCTAGGGGGCCTCTCGGGATTCCTCTCCCGTCGATACCGGGGCCAAAAACCTTGTGTGGAGTCAGGGCCGGAACCGAGGATTCCTCTCAGGGGCTGACATGGATCTTTGGGTACTTCTGGAGTCTCCCCAGGGGAGTCAGGCCTCGTCTCGAGTGGGGGCATGCACGTGCACTTTCCTTCCAGGCTGTAGCAGCAATGTCACGCTTCCCGTCGCGTGGATCAAATGATGTGTGGTTTTCCCTCGAGGCTTTCCCACAGGGCTGTCCCACGTGCCACCGTGGTGTGAGTCGATCCTCGGCGTGAAAGATGAGCCAGTGCAGGGCAAAGAGGTTCCTCTGGAATGGACTGAGACATCTGGGGGACTCTTGGAATGGTGGTACGACCATGGAGTTCCTCTCGCCTTTCCTGTTGAGAGTGCCTCCTCTTGAGATGCGACGGGAACGCCGGGAATTTTTTGCCGTTTAAAGCAGGGAAAGGATCCCTCATCTCGAGCTACGAGGGGGAAACGGGGCTCCTCTGGATGTGGGCGGGACCATCCTGCTTTCTCTCGAGTGGAGACGGGTATGGCGGTGAACTTCTTGAGTTGCAGCAAGGGTGTGAAAGACCCTTTCGAAGTTCCAGAGGTTAGGTGTCATTAGTCTCCAGACGCCTCATCGGAAATAGGCCTCATCTCGCCTGGAAGGGAGAACTTCCTTCATTTTCTCGAGTTGCGGCAGGTGTTCTCGAGTTACGACGGGGACCTGAGGGACCCGCCCTGTTGGCCTCAGAAGAGGCCAGTCCCTATGCGTGTTGCTAGGGGGCCCCTCGGGATTCCTCTCCCGTCGATACCGGGGCCAAAAACCTTGTGTGGAGTCAGGGCCGGAACCGAGGATTCCTCTCAGGGACTGATATGGATCTTTGGGTACTTCTGGAGTCTCGCCAGGGGAGACAGGCCTCGTCTCGTGTGGGGGCATGCACGTGCACTTTCCTTCCAGGCTGTAGCAGCAATGTCACGCTTCCCGTCGCGTGGATCAAAGGATCTGCGGTTTTCGCTCGAGGCTTTCCCTCGAGGCTTTCCCAAAGGGCTGTCCCACGTGACACCGTGGTGTGAATCGATTCTCGGCGTGAAAAATGAGCCAGTGCAGGGCAAAGAGGTTCCTCTGGAATGGACTGAGACATCTGGGGGACTCTTGGAATGGTGGTACGACCATGGAGTTCCTCTCGCCTTTCCTGTTGAGAGTGCCTCCTCTTGAGATGCGACGGGAACGCCGGGAATTCTTTCCCGTTGAAAGCAGGGAAAGGATCCCTCATCTCGAGCTACGAGGGGGAAACGGGGCTCCTCTGGATGTGGGCGGGACCATCCTGCTTCCTCTTGAGTGGACACGGGTATGGCGGTGAACTTCTTGAGTTGCAGCAAGGGTGTGAAAGACCCTTTCGAAGTTCCAGAGGTTAGGTGTCATTAGTCTCCAGACGCCTCATCGGAAATAGGCCTCATCTCGCCTGGAAGGGAGAACTTCCTGGATTTTCTCGATTTGCGGCAGGTGTTCTCGAGTTACGACGGGGACCTCAGGGACCCGCCCTGGTGGCCTCAGGAGAGGCCAGTCCCCATGCGAGTTGTTAGGGGGCCTCTCGGGATTCCTCTCCCGTCGATACCGGGGCCAAAAACCTTGTGTGGAGTCAGGGCCGGAACCGAGGATTCCTCTCAGGGGCTGACATGGATCTTTGGGTATTTTTGGAGTCTCCCCAGGGGAGTCAGGCCTCGTCTCGAGTGGGGGCATGCGCGTGCGCTTTCCTTCCAGGCTTTAGCAGCAATGTCACGCTTCCCGTCGCTTGGATCAAAGGATCTGTGGTTTTCCCTCGAGGCTTTCCCTCGAGGCTTTCCCACAGGGCTGTCCCACGTGCCACCGTGGTGTGAGTCGATCCTCGGCGTGAAAGATGAGCCAGTGCAGGGCAAAGAGGTTCCTCTGGAATGGACTGAGACATCTGGGGGACTCTTGGAATGGTGGTACGACCATGGAGTTCCTCTCGCCTTTCCTGTTGAGAGTGCCTCCTCTTGAGATGCGACGGGAACGCCGGGAATATTTTCCCGTTGAAAGCAGGGAAAGGATCCCTCATCTCGAGCTACGAGGGGGAAACGGGGCTCCTCTGGATGTGGGCGGGACCATCGTGCTTTCTCTCGAGTGGAGATGGGTATGGCGGTGAACTTCTTGAGTAGCAACAAGGGTGTGAAAGACCCTTTCAAAGTTCCAGAGGTTAGGTGTCATTAGTCTCCAGAGGCCTCATCGGAAATAGGCCTCATCTCGCCTGGAAGGGAGAACTTCCTGGATTTTCTCGAGGTGCGGCAGGTGTTCTCGAGTTACGACGGGGACCTCAGGGACCCGCCCTGGTGGCCTCAGGAAAGGCCAGTCCCTAGGCGAGTTGCTAGGGGGCCTCTCGGGATTCCTCTCCCGTTGATACCGGGGCCAAAAACCTTGTGTGGAGTCAGGGCCGGAACCGAGGATTCCTCTCAGGGGCTGACATGGAACTTTGGGTACTTCTGGAGTCTGCCCAGGGGAGTCAGGCCTCGTCTCGAGTGGGGGCATGCACGTGCACTTTCCTTCCAGGCTGTAGCAGCAATGTCACGCTTCCCGTCGCGTGGATCAAAGGATCTGTGCTTTTCCCTCGAGGCTTTCCCTCGAGGCTTTCCCACAGGGCTGTCCCACGTGCCACCGTGGTGTGAGTCGATCCTCGGCGTGAAAGATGAGCCAGTGCAGGGCAAAGAGGTTCCTCTGGAATGGACTGAGACATCAGGGGGACTCTTGGAATGGTGGTACGACCATGGAGTTCCTCTCGCCTTTCCTGTTGAGAGTGCCTCCTCTTGAGACGCGACGGGAACGCCGGGAATTCTTTCCCGTTGAAAGCAGGGAAAGGATCCCTCATCTCGAGCTACGAGGGGGAAACGGGGCTCCTCTGGATGTGGGCGGGACCATCGTGCTTCCTCTCTAGTGGAGACGGGTATGGTGGTGAACTTCTTGAGTTGCAGCAAGGCTGTGAAAGACCCTTTCGAAGTTCCAGAGGTTAGGTGTCATTAGTCTCCAGACGCCTCATCGGAAATAGGCCTCATCTCGCCTGGAAGGGAGAACTTCCTGGATTTTCTCGAGTTGCGGCAGGTGTTCTCGAGTTACGACGGGGACCTCAGGGACCCGCCCTGGTGGCCTCAGGAAAGGCCAGTCCCTAGGCGAGTTGCTAGGGGGCCTCTCGGGATTCCTCTCCCGTTGATACCGGGGCCAAAAACCTTGTGTGGAGTCAGGGCCGGAACCGAGGATTCCTCTCAGGGGCTGACATGGAACTTTGGGTACTTCTGGAGTCTGCCCAGGGGAGTCAGGCCTCGTCTCGAGTGGGGGCATGCACGTGCACTTTCCTTCCAGGCTGTAGCAGCAATGTCACGCTTCTCGTCGCGTGGATCAAAGGATCTGTGCTTTTCCCTCGAGGCTTTCCCTCGAGGCTTTCCCACAGGGCTGTCCCACGTGCCACCGTGGTGTGAGTCGATCCTCGGCGTGAAAGATGAGCCAGTGCAGGGCAAAGAGGTTCCTCTGGAATGGACTGAGACATCAGGGGGACTCTTGGAATGGTGGTACGACCATGGAGTTCCTCTCGCCTTTCCTGTTGAGAGTGCCTCCTCTTGAGACGCGACGGGAACGCCGGGAATTCTTTCCCGTTGAAAGCAGGGAAAGGATCCCTCATCTCGAGCTACGAGGGGGAAACGGGGCTCCTCTGGATGTGGGCGGGACCATCGTGCTTCCTCTCTAGTGGAGACGGGTATGGTGGTGAACTTCTTGAGTTGCAGCAAGGCTGTGAAAGACCCTTTCGAAGTTCCAGAGGTTAGGTGTCATTAGTCTCCAGACGCCTCATCGGAAATAGGCCTCATCTCGCCTGGAAGGGAGAACTTCCTGGATTTTCTCGAGTTGCGGCAGGTGTTCTCGAGTTACGACGGGGACCTCAGGGACCCGCCCTGGTGGCCTCAGGACAGGCCAGTCCCTATGCGAGTTGCTAGGGGGCCTGTCGGGATTCCTCTCCCGTCGATACCGGGGCCAAAAACCTTGTGTGGAGTCAGGGCCGGAACCGAGGATTCCTCTCAGGGGCTGACATGGATCTTTGGGTACTTCTGGAGTCTCCCCAGGGGAGTCAGGCCTCGTCTCGAGTGGGGGCATGCACGTGCACTTTCCTTCCAGGCTGTAGCAGCAATGTCACGCTTCCCGTCGCGTGGATCAAATAATGTGTGGTTTTCCCTAGAGGCTTTCCCACAGGGCTGTCCCACGTGCCACCGTGGTGTGAGTCGATCCTCGGCGTGAAAGATGAGCCAGTGCAGGGCAAAGAGGTTCCTCTGGAATGGACTGAGACATCTGGGGGACTCTTGGAATGGTGGTACGACCATGGAGTTCCTCTCGCCTTTCCTGTTGAGAGTGCCTCCTCTTGAGATGCGACGGGAACGCCGGGAATATTTTCCCGTTGAAAGCAGGGAAAGGATCCCTCATCTCGAGCTACGAGGGGGAAACGGGGCTCCTCTGGATGTGGGCGGGACCATCGTGCTTTCTCTCGAGTGGAGATGGGTATGGCGGTGAACTTCTTGAGTAGCAACAAGGGTGTGAAAGACCCTTTCAAAGTTCCAGAGGTTAGGTGTCATTAGTCTCCAGACGCCTCATCGAAAATAGGCCTCATCTCGCCTCGAAGGGAGAACTTCCTGGATTTTCTCGAGTTGCGGCAGGTGTTCTCGAATTACGACGGGGATCTCAGGGACCCGCCCTGGTGGCCTCCGGAGAGGCCAGTCCCCATGCGAGTTGCTAGGGGGCCTCTCGGGATTCCTCTCCCGTCGATACCGGGGCCAAAAACCTTGTGTGGAGTCAGGGCCGGAACCGAGGATTCCTCTCAGGGGCTGACATGGATCTTTGGGTACTTCTGGAATCTCCCCAGTGGAGTCAAGCCTCGTCTCGAGTGGGGGCATGCACGTGCGCTTTCCTTTCAGGCTGTAGCAGCAATGTCACGCTTCCCGTCACGTGGATCAAAGGATCTGTGGTTTTCCCTCGAGGCTTTCCCTCGAGGCTTTCCCACAGGGCTGTCCCACGTGCCACCGTGGTGTGAGTCGATCCTCGGCGTGAAAGATGAGCCAATGCAGGGCAAAGAGGTTCCTCTGGAATGGACTGAGACATCTGGGGGACTCTTGGAATGGTGGTACGACCATGGAGTTCCTCTCGCCTTTCCTGTTGAGAGTGCCTCCTCTTGAGATGCGACGGGAACGCCGGGAATTCTTTCCGGTTGAAAGCAGGGAAAGGATCCCTCATCTCGAGCTCCGAGGGGGAAACGGGGCTCCTCTGGATGTGGGCGGGACCATCGTGCTTCCTCTCTAGTGGAGACGGGTATGGCGGTGAACTTCTTGAGTTGCAGCAAGGGTGTGAAAGACCCTTTCGAAGTTCCAGAGGTTAGGTGTCATTAGTCTCCAGACGCCTCATCGGAAATAGGCCTCATCTCGCCTGGAAGGGAGAACTTCCTGGATTTTCTCGAGTTGCGGCAGGTGTTCTCGAGTTACGACGGGGACCTCAGGGACCCGCCCTGGTGGCCTCAGGACAGGCCAGTCCCTATGCGAGTTGCTAGGGGGCCTCTCGGGATTCCTCTCCCGTCGATACCGGGGCCAAAAACCTTGTGTGGAGTCAGGGCCGGAACCGAGGATTCCTCTCAGGGGCTGACATGGATCTTTGGGTACTTCTGGAGTCTCCCCAGGGGAGTCAGGCCTCGTCTCGAGTGGGGGCATGCACGTGCACTTTCCTTCCAGGCTGTAGCAGCAATGTCACGCTTCCCGTCGCGTGGATCAAATAATGTGTGGTTTTCCCTAGAGGCTTTCCCACAGGGCTGTCCCACGTGCCACCGTGGTGTGAGTCGATCCTCGGCGTGAAAGATGAGCCAGTGCAGGGCAAAGAGGTTCCTCTGGAATGGACTGAGACATCTGGGGGACTCTTGGAATGGTGGTACGACCATGGAGTTCCTCTCGCCTTTCCTGTTGAGAGTGCCTCCTCTTGAGATGCGACGGGAACGCCGGGAATATTTTCCCGTTGAAAGCAGGGAAAGGATCCCTCATCTCGAGCTACGAGGGGGAAACGGGGCTCCTCTGGATGTGGGCGGGACCATCGTGCTTTCTCTCGAGTGGAGATGGGTATGGCGGTGAACTTCTTGAGTAGCAACAAGGGTGTGAAAGACCCTTTCAAAGTTCCAGAGGTTAGGTGTCATTAGTCTCCAGACGCCTCATCGAAAATAGGCCTCATCTCGCCTCGAAGGGAGAACTTCCTGGATTTTCTCGAGTTGCGGCAGGTGTTCTCGAATTACGACGGGGATCTCAGGGACCCGCCCTGGTGGCCTCCGGAGAGGCCAGTCCCCATGCGAGTTGCTAGGGGGCCTCTCGGGATTCCTCTCCCGTCGATACCGGGGCCAAAAACCTTGTGTGGAGTCAGGGCCGGAACCGAGGATTCCTCTCAGGGGCTGACATGGATCTTTGGGTACTTCTGGAATCTCCCCAGTGGAGTCAAGCCTCGTCTCGAGTGGGGGCATGCACGTGCGCTTTCCTTTCAGGCTGTAGCAGCAATGTCACGCTTCCCGTCACGTGGATCAAAGGATCTGTGGTTTTCCCTCGAGGCTTTCCCTCGAGGCTTTCCCACAGGGCTGTCCCACGTGCCACCGTGGTGTGAGTCGATCCTCGGCGTGAAAGATGAGCCAATGCAGGGCAAAGAGGTTCCTCTGGAATGGACTGAGACATCTGGGGGACTCTTGGAATGGTGGTACGACCATGGAGTTCCTCTCGCCTTTCCTGTTGAGAGTGCCTCCTCTTGAGATGCGACGGGAACGCCGGGAATTCTTTCCGGTTGAAAGCAGGGAAAGGATCCCTCATCTCGAGCTCCGAGGGGGAAACGGGGCTCCTCTGGATGTGGGCGGGACCATCGTGCTTCCTCTCTAGTGGAGACGGGTATGGCGGTGAACTTCTTGAGTTGCAGCAAGGGTGTGAAAGACCATTTCGAAGTTCCAGAGGTTAGGTGTCATTAGTCTCCAGAAGCCTCATCGGAAATAGGCCTCATCTCGCCTGGAAGGGAGAACTTCCTGGATTTTCTCGAGTTGCGGCAGGTGTTCTCGAGTTACGACGGGGACCTCAGGGACCCGCCCTGGTGGCCTCAGGGGAGGCCAGTCCCTAGGCGTGTTGCTAGGGGGCCTCTCGGGATTCCTCTCCCGTTGATACCGGGGCGAAAAACCTTGTGTGGAGTCAGGGCCGGAACCGAGGATTCTTCTCAGGGGCTGACATGGATCTTTGGGTACTTCTGGAGTCTCCCCAGGGGAGTCAGGCCTCGTCTCGAGTGGGGGCATGCACGTGCGCTTTCCTTCCAGGCTGTAGCAGCAATGTCACGCTTCCCGTCGCGTGGATCAAAGGATCTGTGGTTTTCCCTCGAGGCTTTCCCTCGAGGCTTTCCCACAGGGCTGTCCCACGTGCCACCGTGGTGTGAGTCGATCCTCGGCGTGAAAGATGAGCCAGTGCAGGGCAAAGAGTTTCCTCTGGAATGGACTGAGACATCTGGGGGACTCTTGGAATGGTGGTACGACCATGGAGTTCCTCTCGCCTTTCCTGTTGAGAGTGCCTCCTCTTGAGATGCGACGGGAACGCCGGGAATTCTTTCCCGTTGAAAGCAGGGAAAGGATCCCTCATCTCGAGCTACGAGGGGGAAACGGGGCTCCTCTGGATGTGGGCGGGACCATCGTGCTTCCTCTCTAGTGGAGACGGGTATGGTGGTGAACTTCTTGAGTTGCAGCAAGGCTGTGAAAGACCCTTTCGAAGTTCCAGAGGTAAGGTGTCATTAGTCTCCAGACGCCTCATCGGAAATAGGCCTCATCTCGCCTGGAAGGGAGAACTTCCTGGATTTTCTCGAGTTGCGGCAGGTGTTCTCGAGTTACGACGGGGACCTCAGGGACCCGCCCTGGTGGCCTCAGGAGAGGCCAGTCCCTATGCGAGTTGCTAGGGGGCCTCTCGGGATTCCTCTCCCGTCGATACCGGGTCCAAAAACCTTGTGTGGAGTCAGGGCCGGAACCGAGGATTCCTCTCAGGGGCTGACATGGATCTTTGGGTACTTCTGGAGTCTCCCCAGGGGAGTCAGGCCTCGTCTCGAGTGGGGGCATGCACGTGCACTTTCCTTCCAGGCTGTAGCAGCAATGTCACGCTTCCCGTCGCGTGGATCAAATGATGTGTGGTTTTCCCTAGAAGCTTTCCCACAGGGCTGTCCCACGTGCCACCGTGGTGTGAGTCGATCCTCGGCGTGAAAGATGAGCCAGTGCAGGGCAAAGAGGTTCCTCTGGAATGGACTGAGACATCTGGGGGACTCTTGGAATGGTGGTACGACCATGGAGTTCCTCTCGCCTTTCCTGTTGAGAGTGCCTCCTCTTGAGATGCGACGGGAACGCCGGGAATTTTTTCCCGTTGAAAGCAGGGAAAGGATCCCTCATCTCGAGCTACGAGGGGGAAACGGGGCTCCTCTGGATGTGGGCGGGACCATCGTGCTTTCTCTCGAGTGGAGACGGATATGGCGGTGAACTTCTTGAGTTGCAACAAGGGTGTGAAAGACCCTTTCGAAGTTCCAGAGGTTAGGTGTCATTAGTCTCCAGACGCCTCATCGGAAATAGGCCTCATCTAGCCTGGAAGGGAGAACTTCCTTGATTTTCTCGAGTTGCAGCAGGTGTTCTCGAGTTACGACGGGGACCTCAGGGACCCGCCTTGTTGGCCTCAGGAGAGGCCAGTCCCTATGCGTGTTGCTAGGGGGCCCCTCGGGATTCCTCTCCCGTCGATACCGGGGCCAAAAACCTTGTGTGGAGTCAGGGCCGGAACCGAGGATTCCTCTCAGGGACTGATATGGATCTTTGGGTACTTCTGGAGTCTCGCCAGGGGAGACAGGCCTCGTCTCGTGTGGGGGCATGCACGTGCGCTTTCCTTTCAGGCTGTAGCAGCAATGTCACGCTTCCCGTCACGTGGATCAAAGGATCTGTGGTTTTCCCTCGAGGCTTTCCCTCGAGGCTTTCCCACAGGGCTGTCCCACGTGCCACCGTGGTGTGAGTCGATCCTCGGCGTGAAAGATGGGCCAGTGCAGGGCAAAGAGGTTCCTCTGGAATGGACTGAGACATCTGGGGGACTCTTGGAATGGTGGTACGACCATGGAGTTCCTCTCGCCTTTCCTGTTGAGAGTGCCTCCTCTTGAGATGCGACGAGAACGCAGGGAATTCTTTCCCGTTGAAAGCATGGAAAGGATCCCTCATCTCGAGCTACGAGGGGGAAACGGGGCTCCTTTGGATGTGGTCGGGACCATCGTGCTTCCTCTCGAGTGGAGACGGGTATGGTGGTGAACTTCTTGAGTTGCAGCAAGGGTGTGAAAGACCCTTTCGAAGTTCCAGAGTTTAGGTGTCATTTGTCTCCAGACGCCTCATCGGAAATAGGCCTCATCTCGCCTGGAAGGGAGAACTTCCTGGATTTTCTCGAGTTGTGGCAGGTGTTCTCGAGTTACGACGGGGACCTCAGGGACCGGCCCTGGTGGCCTCAGGAGAGGCCAGTCCCCATGCGATTTGCTAGGGGGCCTCTCGGGATTCCTCTCCCGTCGATACCGGGGCCAAAAAGCTTGTGTGGAGTCAGGGCCGGAACCGAGGATTCCTCTCAGGGGCTGACATGGATCTTTGGGTACTTCTGGAGTCTCCCCAGGGGAGTCAGGCCTCGTCTCGAGTGGGGGCATGCACGTGCGCTTTCCTTCCAGGCTGTAGCAGCAATGTCACGCTTCCCGTCGCGTGCATCAAAGGATCTGTGGTTTTCCCTCGAGGCTTTCCCTCGAGGCTTTCCCATAGGGCTGTCCCACGTGCCACCGTGTTGTGAGTCGATCCTCGGCGTGAAAGATGAGCCAGTGCAGGGCAAAGAGGTTCCTCTGGAATGGACTGAGACATCTGGGGGACTCTTGGAATGGTGGTACGACCATGGAGTTCCTCTCGCCTTTCCTGTTGAGAGTGCCTCCTCTTGAGATGCGACGGGAACGCCGGGAATTCTTTCCCGTTGAAAGCAGGGAAAGGATCCCTCATCTCGAGTTACGAGGGGGAAACGGGGCTCCTCTGGATGTGGGCGGGACCATCGTGCTTCCTCTCGAGTGGAGACGGGTATGGCGGTGAACTTCTTGAGTTGCAGCAAGGGTGTGAAAGACCCTTTCGAAGTTCCAGAGGTTTGGTGTCATTAGTCTCCAGAGGCCTCATCGGAAATAGGCCTCATCTCGCCTGGAAGGGAGAACTTCCTGGATTTTCTCGAGTTGCGGCAGGTGTTCTCGAGTTACGACGGGGACCTCAGGCACCCGCCCTGGTGGCCTCAGGAGAGGCCAGTCCCCATGCGAGTTGCTAGGGGGCCTCTCGGGATTCCTCTCCCGTCGATACCGGGGCCAAAAACCTTGTGTGGAGTCAGGGCCGGAACCGAGGATTCCTCTCAGGGGCTGACATGGATCATTGGGTACTTCTGGAGTCTCCCCAGGGGAGTCAGGCCTCGTCTCGAGTAGGGGCATGCACGTGCGCTTTCCTTCCAGGCTGTAGCAGCAATGTCACGCTTCCCGTTGCGTGGATCAAAGGATCTGTGGTTTTCCCTCGAGGCTTTCCCTCGAGGCTTTCCCACAGGGCTGTCCCACGTGCCACCGTGGTGTGAGTCGATCCTCGGCGTGAAAGATGAGCCAGTGCAGGGCAAAGAGGTTCCTCTGGAGTGGACTGAGACATCTGGGGGACTCTTGGAATGGTGGTACGACAATGGAGTTCCTCTCGCCTTTCCTGTTGAGAGTGCCTCCTCTTGAGATGCGACGGGAACGCAGGGAATTCTTTCCCGTTGAAAGCAGGGAAAGGATCCCTCATCTCGAGCTACGAGGGGGAAACGGGGCTCCTTTGGATGTTGTCGGGACCATCGTGCTTCCTCTCGAGTGGAGACGGGTATGGTGGTGAACTTCTTGAGTTGCAGCAAGGGTGTGAAAGACCCTTTAGAAGTTCCAGAGGTTAGGTGTCATTAGTCTCCAGACGCCTCATCGGAAATAGGCCTCATCTCGCCTGGAAGGGAGAACTTCCTGGATTTTCTCGAGTTGCGGCAGGTGTTCTCGAGTTACGACGGGGACCTCAGGGACCGGCCCTGGTGGCCTCAGGAGAGGCCAGTCCTCATGCGAGTTGCTAGGGGCCCTCTCGGGATTCCTCTCCCGTCGATACCGGGGCCAAAAACCTTGTGTGGAGTCAGGGCCGGAACCGAGGATTCCTCTCAGGGGCTGATATGGATCTTTGGATACTTCTGGAGTGTCGCCAGTGGAGACAGGCCTCGTTTCGTGAGGGGGCATGCACGTGCACTTTCCTTCCAGGCTGTAGCAGCAATGTCACGCTTCCCGTCGCGTGGATCAAAGGATCTGTGGTTTTCCCTCGAGGCTTTCCCTTGAGTCTTTCCCACAGGGCTGTCCCACGTGCCACCGTGGTGTGAGTCGATCCTCGGCGTGAAAGATGAGCCAGTGCAGGGCAAAGAGGTTCCTCTGGAATGGACTGAGACATCTGGGGGACTCTTGGAATGGTGGTACGACCATGGAGTTCCTCTCGCCTTTCCTGTTGAGAGTGCCTCCTCTTGAGATGCGACGGGAACGCCGGGAATT
Organism: Capricornis sumatraensis; assembly: GCF_032405125.1. Lineage (NCBI taxonomy): Eukaryota > Metazoa > Chordata > Mammalia > Artiodactyla > Bovidae > Capricornis > Capricornis sumatraensis. Next base: position 3,942,403 of record NC_091080.1, on the reverse strand, counting down.
CTTTCCGGTTGAAAGCAGGGAAAGGATCCCTCATCTCGAGCTCCGAGGGGGAAACGGGGCTCCTCTGGATGTGGGCGGGACCATCGTGCTTCCTCTCTAGTGGAGACGGGTATGGCGGTGAACTTCTTGAGTTGCAGCAAGGGTGTGAAAGACCCTTTCGAAGTTCCAGAGGTTTGGTGTCATTAGTCTCCAGAGGCCTCATCGGAAATAGGCCTCATCTCGCCTGGAAGGGAGAACTTCCTGGATTTTCTCGAGTTGCGGCAGGTGTTCTCGAGTTACGACGGGGACCTCAGGGACCCGCCCTGGTGGCCTCAGGAGAGGCCAGTCCCCATGCGAGTTGCTAGGGGGCCTCTCGGGATTCCTCTCCCGTCGATACCGGGGCCAAAAACCTTGTGTGGAGTCAGGGCCGGAACCGAGGATTCCTCTCAGGGGCTGACATGGATCATTGGGTACTTCTGGAGTCTCCCCAGGGGAGTCAGGCCTCGTCTCGAGTAGGGGCATGCACGTGCGCTTTCCTTCCAGGCTGTAGCAGCAATGTCACGCTTCCCGTCGCGTGGATCAAAGGATCTGTGGTTTTCCCTCGAGGCTTTCCCTCGAGGCTTTCCCACATGGCTGTCCCACGTGCCACCGTGGTGTGAGTCGATCCTCGGCGTGAAAGATGAGCCAGTGCAGGGCAAAGAGGTTCCTCTGGAATGGACTGAGACATCTGGGGAACTCTTGGAATGGTGGTACGACCATGGAGTTCCTCTCGCCTTTCCTGTTGAGAGTGCCTCCTCTTGAGATGCGACGGGAACGCAGGGAATTCTTTCCCGTTGAAAGCAGGGAAAGGATCCCTCATCTCGAGCTACGAGGGGGAAACGGGGCTCCTTTGGATGTTGTTGGGACCATCGTGCTTCCTCTCGAGTGGAGACGGGTATGGTGGTGAACTTCTTGAGTTGCAGCAAGGGTGTGAAAGACCCTTTCGAAGTTCCAGAGGTTAGGTGTCATTAGTCTCCAGAGGCCTCATCGGAAATAGGCCTCATCTCGCCTGGAAGGGAGAACTTCCTGGATTTTCTCGAGTTGCGGCAGGTGTTCTCGAGTTACGACGGGGACCTCAGGGACCCGCCCTGGTGGCCGCAGGAGAGGCCAGTCCCCATGCGAGTTGCTAGGGGGTCTCTCGGGATTCCTCTCCCGTCGATACCGGGGCCAAAAAGCTTGTGTGGAGTCAGGGCCGGAACCGAGGATTCCTCTCAGGGGCTGACATGGATCTTTGGGTACTTCTGGAGTCTCCCCAGTGGAGTCAGGCCTCGTCTCGAGTGGGGGCATGCTCGTGCGCTTTCCTTCCAGGCTGTAGCAGCAATGTCACGCTTCCCGTCGCGTGGATCAAAGGATCTGTGGTTTTCCCTCGAGGCTTTCCCTCGAGGCTTTCCCACAGGGCTGTCCCACGTGCCACCGTGTTGTGAGTCGATCCTCGGCGTGAAAGATGAGCCAGTGCAGGGCAAAGAGGTTCCTCTGGAATGGACTGAGACATCTGGGGGACTCTTGGAATGGTGGTACGACCATGGAGTTCCTCTCGCCTTTCCTGTTGAGAGTGCCTCCTCTTGAGATGCGACGGGAACGCCGGGAATTCTTTCCCGTTGAAAGCAGGGAAAGGATCCCTCATCTCGAGTTACGAGGGGGAAACGGGGCTCCTCTGGATGTGGGCGGGACCATCGTGCTTCCTCTCGAGTGGAGACGGGTATGGCGGTGAACTTCTTGAGTTGCAGCAAGGGTGTGAAAGACCCTTTCGAAGTTCCAGAGGTTAGGTGTCATTAGTCTCCTGACGCCTCATCGGAAATAGGCCTCATCTCGCCTGGAAGGGAGAACTTCCTGGATTTTCTCGAGTTGCGGCAGGTGTTCTCGAGTTACGACGGGGACCTCAGGCACCCGCCCTGGTGGCCTCAGGAGAGGCCAGTCCCCATGCGAGTTGCTAGGGGGCCTCTCGGGATTCCTCTCCCGTCGATACCGGGGCCAAAAACCTTGTGTGGAGTCAGGGCCGGAACCGAGGATTCCTCTCAGGGGCTGACATGGATCATTGGGTACTTCTGGAGTCTCCCCAGGGGAGTCAGGCCTCGTCTCGAGTAGGGGCATGCACGTGCGCTTTCCTTCCAGGCTGTAGCAGCAATGTCACGCTTCCCGTTGCGTGGATCAAAGGATCTGTGGTTTTCCCTCGAGGCTTTCCCTCGAGGCTTTCCCACAGGGCTGTCCCACGTGCCACCGTGGTGTGAGTCGATCCTCGGCGTGAAAGATGAGCCAGTGCAGGGCAAAGAGGTTCCTCTGGAGTGGACTGAGACATCTGGGGGACTCTTGGAATGGTGGTACGACCATGGAGTTCCTCTCGCCTTTCCTGTTGAGAGTGCCTCCTCTTGAGATGCGACGGGAACGCCGGGAATTCTTTCCCGTTGAAAGCAGGGAAAGGATCCCTCATCTCGAGCTACGAGGGGGAAACGGGGCTCCTCTGGATGTGGGCGGGACCATCGTGCTTCCTCTCGAGTGGAGACGGGTATGGCGGTGAACTTCTTGAGTTGCAGCAAGGGTGTGAAATACCCTTTCGAAGTTCCAGAGGTTTGGTGTCATTAGTCTCCAGAGGCCTCATCGGAAATAGGCCTCATCTCGCCTGGAAGGGAGAACTTCCTGGATTTTCTCGAGTTGCGGCAGGTGTTCTCGAATTACGACGGGGACCTCAGGGACCCGCCCTGGTGGCCTCCGGAGAGGCCAGTCCCCATGCGAGTTGCTAGGGGGCCTCTCGGGATTCCTCTCCCGTCGATACCGGGGCCAAAAACCTTGTGTGGAGTCAGGGCCGGAACCGAGGATTCCTCTCAGGGGCTGACATGGATCTTTGGGTACTTCTGGAGTCTCCCCAGGGGAGTCAGGCCTCGTCTCGAGTGGGGGCATGCACGTGCGCTTTCCTTCCAGGCTGTAGCAGCAATGTCACGCTTCCCGTCGCGTGGATCAAAGGATCTGTGGTTTTCCCTCGAGGCTTTCCCTCGAGGCTTTCCCACAGGGATGTCCCACGTGCCACCGTGGTGTGAGTCGATCCTCGGCGTGAAAGATGAGCCAGTGCAGGGCAAAGAGGTTCCTCTGGAATGGACTGAGACATCTGGGGGACTCTTGGAATGGTGGTACGACCATGGAGTTCCTCTCGCCTTTCCTGTTGAGAGTGCCTCCTCTTGAGATGCGACGGGAACGCAGGGAATTCTTTCCCGTTGAAAGCATGGAAAGGATCCCTCATCTCGAGCTACGAGGGGGAAACGGGGCTCCTTTGGATGTGGTCGGGACCATCGTGCTTCCTCTCGAGTGGAGACGGGTATGGTGGTGAACTTCTTGAGTTGCAGCAAGGGTGTGAAAGACCCTTTCGAAGTTCCAGAGGTTAGGTGTCATTAGTCTCCAGACGCCTCATCGGAAATAGGCCTCATCTCGCCTGGAAGGGAGAACTTCCTGGATTTTCTCGAGTTGCGGCAGGTGTTCTCGAGTTACGACGGGGACCTCAGGGACCGGCCCTGGTGGCCTCAGGAGAGGCCAGTCCCCATGCGAGTTGCTAGGGGGCCTCTCGGGATTCCTCTCCCGTCGATACCGGGGCCAAAAAGCTTGTGTGGAGTCAGGGCCGGAACCGAGGATTCCTCTCAGGGGCTGACATGGATCTTTGGGTACTTCTGGAGTCTCCCCAGGGGAGTCAGGCCTCGTCTCGAGTGGGGGCATGCACGTGCGCTTTCCTTCCAGGCTGTAGCAGCAATGTCACGCTTCCCGTCGCGTGCATCAAAGGATCTGTGGTTTTCCCTCGAGGCTTTCCCTCGAGGCTTTCCCACAGGGCTGTCCCACGTGCCACCGTGGTGTGAGTCGATCCTCGGCGTGAAAGATGAGCCAATGCAGGGCAAAGAGGTTCCTCTGGAATGGACTGAGACATCTGGGGGACTCTTGGAATGGTGGTACGACCATGGAGTTCCTCTCGCCTTTCCTGTTGAGAGTGCCTCCTCTTGAGATGCGACGGGAACGCCGGGAATTCTTTCCCGTTGAAAGCAGGGAAAGGATCCCTCATCTCGAGCTACGAGGGGGAAACGGGGCTCCTCTGGATGTGGGCGGGACCATCGTGCTTCCTCTCTAGTGGAGACGGGTATGGCGGTGAACTTCTTGAGTTGCAGCAAGGGTGTGAAAGACCATTTCGAAGTTCCAGAGGTTAGGTGTCATTAGTCTCCAGACGCCTCATCGGAAATAGGCCTCATCTCGCCTGGAAGGGAGAACTTCCTGGATTTTCTCGAGTTGCGGCAGGTGTTCTCGAGTTACGACGGGGACCTCAGGGACCCGCCCTGGTGGCCTCAGGAGAGGCCAGTCCCTAGGCGTGTTGCTAGGGGGCCTCTCGTGATTCCTCTCCCGTTGATACCGGGGCGAAAAACCTTGTGTGAAGTCAGGGCCGGAACCGAGGATTCCTCTCAGGGGCTGACATGGATCTTTGGGTACTTCTGGAGTCTCCCCAGGGGAGTCAGGCCTCGTCTCGAGTGGGGGCATGCACGTGCGCTTTCCTTCCAGGCTGTAGCAGCAATGTCACGCTTCCCGTCGCGTGGATCAAAGGATCTGTGGTTTTCCCTCGAGGCTTTCCCTCGAGGCTTTCCCACAGGGCTGTCCCACGTGCCACCGTGGTGTGAGTCGATCCTCGGCGTGAAAGATGAGCCAGTGCAGGGCAAAGAGTTTCCTCTGGAATGGACTGAGACATCTGGGGGACTCTTGGAATGGTGGTACGACCATGGAGTTCCTCTCGCCTTTCCTGTTGAGAGTGCCTCCTCTTGAGATGCGACGGGAACGCCGGGAATTCTTTCCCGTTGAAAGCAGCGAAAGGATCCCTCATCTCGAGCTCCGAGGGGGAAACGGGGCTCCTCTGGATGTGGGCGGGACCATCGTGCTTCCTCTCGAGTGGAGACGGGTATGGTGGTGAACTTCTTGAGTTGCAGCAAGGCTGTGAAAGACCCTTTCGAAGTTCCAGAGGTAAGGTGTCATTAGTCTCCAGACGCCTCATCGGAAATAGGCCTCATCTCGCCTGGAAGGGAGAACTTCCTGGATTTTCTCGAGTTGCGGCAGGTGTTCTCGAGTTACGACGGGGACCTCAGGGACCCGCCCTGGTGGCCTCAGGAGAGGCCCGTCCCTATGCGAGTTGCTAGGGGGCCTCTCGGGATTCCTCTCCCGTCGATACCGGGGCCAAAAACCTTGTGTGGAGTCAGGGCCGGAACCGAGGATTCCTCTCAGGGGCTGACATGGATCTTTGGGTACTTCTGGAGTCTCCCCAGGGGAGTCAGGCCTCGTCTCGAGTGGGGGCATGCACGTGCACTTTCCTTCCAGGCTGTAGCAGCAATGTCACGCTTCCCGTCGCGTGGATCAAATGATGTGTGGTTTTCCCTAGAGGCTTTCCCACAGGGCTGTCCCACGTGCCACCGTGGTGTGAGTCGATCCTCGGCGTGAAAGATGAGCCAGTGCAGGGCAAAGAGGTTCCTCTGGAATGGACTGAGACATCTGGGGGACTCTTGGAATGGTGGTACGACCATGGAGTTCCTCTCGCCTTTCCTGTTGAGAGTTCCCACTCTTGAGATGCGACGGGAACGCCGGGAATTTTTTGCCGTTGAAAGCAGGGAAAGGATCCCTCATCTCGAGCTACGAGGGGGAAACGGGTCTCCTCTGGATGTGGGCGGGACCATCGTGCTTTCTCTCGAGTGGAGACGGGTATGGCGGTGAACTTCTTGAGTTGCAGCAAGGGTGTGAAAGACCCTTTCGAAGTTCCAGAGGTTAGGTGTCATTAGTCTCCAGACGCCTCATCGGAAATAGGCCTCATCTCGCCTGGAAGGGAGAACTTCCTTGATTTTCTCGAGTTGCAGCAGGTGTTCTCGAGTTACGACGGGGACCTCAGGGACCCGCCTTGTTGGCCTCAGGAGAGGCCAGTCCCTATGCGTGTTGCTAGGGGGCCCCTCGGGATTCCTCTCCCGTCGATACCGGGGCCAAAAACCTTGTGTGGAGTCAGGGCCGGAACCGAGGATTCCTCTCAGGGACTGATATGGATCTTTGGGTACTTCTGGAGTCTCGCCAGGGGAGACAGGCCTCGTCTCGTGTGGGGGCATGCACGTGCACTTTCCTTCCAGGCTGTAGCAGCAATGTCACGCTTCCCGTAGCGTGGATCAAAGGATCTGCGGTTTTCCCTCGAGGCTTTCCCTCGAGGCTTTCCCACCGGGCTGTCCCACGTGACACCGTGGTGTGAGTCGATTCTCGGCGTGAAAAATGAGCCAGTGCAGGGCAAAGAGGTTCCTCTGGAATGGACTGAGACATCTGGGGGACTCTTGGAATGGTGGTACGACCATGGAGTTCCTCTCGCCTTTCCTGTTGAGAGTGCCTCCTCTTGAGATGCGACGGGAACGCCGGGAATTCTTTCCCGTTGAAAGCAGGGAAAGGATCCCTCATCTCGAGCTACGAGGGGGAATCGGGGCTCCTCTGGATGTGGGCGGGACCATCGTGCTTCCTCTCGAGTGAAGACGGGTATGGCGGTGAACTTCTTGAGTTGCAGCAAGGGTGTGAAAGACCCTTTCGAAGTTCCAGAGGTTAGGTGTCATTAGTCTCCAGACGCCTCATCGGAAATAGGCCTCATCTCGCCTGGAAGGGAGAACTTCCTGGATTTTCTCGAGATACGGCAGGTGTTGTCGAGTTACGACGGGGACCTCAGGGACCCGCCCTGGTGGCCTCAGGAGAGGCCAGTCCCCATGCGAGTTGCTAAGGGGCCTCTCGGGATTCCTCTCCCGTCGATACCGGGGCCAAAAACCTTGTGTGCAGTCAGGGCCGGAACCGAGGATTCCTCTCAGGGGCTGATATGGATCTTTGGATACTTCTGGAGTCTCGCCAGGGGAGACAGGCCTCGTTTTGTGAGGGGGCATGCACGTGCACTTTCCTTCCAGGCTTTAGCAGCAATGTCACGCTTCCCGTGGCGTGGATCAAAGGATCTGTGGTTTTCCCTCGAGGCTTTCCCTCGAGGCTTTCCCACAGGGCTGTCCCACGTGCCACCGTGGTGTGAGTCGATCCTCGGCGTGAAAGATGAGCCAGTGCAGGGCAAAGAGGTTCCTCTGGAATGGACTGAGACATCTGGGGGACTCTTGGAATGGTGGTACGACCATGGAGTTCCTCTCGCCTTTCCTGTTGAGACTGCCTCCTCTTGAGATGCGACGGGAACGCCGGGAATTCTTTCCCGTTTAAAGCAGGGAAAGGATCCCTCATCTCGAGCTACGAGGGGGAAACGGGGCTCCTCTGGATGTGGGCGGGACCATCGTGCTTCCTCTCGAGTGGAGACGGGTATGGCGGTGAACTTCTTGAGTCGCAGCAAGGGTGTGAAAGACCCTTTCGAAGTTCCAGAGGTTAGGTGTCATTAGTCTCCTGACGCCTCATCGGAAATAAGCCTCATCTCGCCTGGAAGGGAGAACTTCCTGGATTTTCTCGAGTTGCGGCAGGTGTTCTCGAATTACGACGGGGACCTCAGGGACCCGCCCTGGTGGCCTCAGGAGAGGCCAGTCCCCATGCGAGTTGCTAGGGGGCCTCTCGGGATTCCTCTCCCGTCGATACCGGGGCCAAAAACCTTGTGTGGAGTCAGGGCCGGAACCGAGGATTCCTCTCAGGGGCTGACATGGATCTTTGGGTACTTCTGGAGTCTCCCCAGTGGAGTCAGGCCTCGTCTCGAGTGGGGGCATGCACGTGCGCTTTACTTCCAGGCTGTAGCAGCAATGTCACGCTTCCCGTCGCGTGGATCAAAGGATCTGTGGTTTTCACTCGAGGCTTTCCCTCGAGGCTTTCCCACAGGGATGTCCCACGTGCCACCGTGGTGTGAGTCGATCCTCGGCGTGAAAGATGAGCCAGTGCAGGGCAAAGAGGTTCCTCTGGAATGGACTGAGACATCTGGGGGACTCTTGGAATGGTGGTACGACCATGGAGTTCCTCTCGCCTTTCCTGTTGAGAGTGCCTCCTCTTGAGATGCGACGGGAACGCAGGGAATTCTTTCCCGTTGAAAGCATGGAAAGGATCCCTCATCTCGAGCTACGAGGGGGAAACGGGGCTCCTTTGGATGTGGTCGGGACCATCGTGCTTCCTCTCGAGTGGAGACGGGTATGGTGGTGAACTTCTTGAGTTGCAGCAAGGGTGTGAAAGACCCTTTCGAAGTTCCAGAGGTTAGGTGTCATTAGTCTCCAGACGCCTCATCGGAAATAGGCCTCATCTCGCCTGGAAGGGAGAACTTCCTGGATTTTCTCGAGTTGCGGCAGGTGTTCTCGAGTTACGACGGGGACCTCAGGGACCGGCCCTGGTGGCCTCAGGAGAGGCCAGTCCCCATGCGAGTTGCTAGGGGGCCTCTCGGGATTCCTCTCCCGTCGATACCGGGGCCAAAAAGCTTGTGTGGAGTCAGGGCCGGAACCGAGGATTCCTCTCAGGGGCTGACATGGATCTTTGGGTACTTCTGGAGTCTCCCCAGGGGAGTCAGGCCTCGTCTCGAGTGGGGGCATGCACGTGCGCTTTCCTTCCAGGCTGTAGCAGCAATGTCACGCTTCCCGTCGCGTGCATCAAAGGATCTGTGGTTTTCCCTCGAGGCTTTCCCTCGAGGCTTTCCCACAGGGCTGTCCCACGTGCCACCGTGGTGTGAGTCGATCCTCGGCGTGAAAGATGAGCCAGTGCAGGGCAAAGAGGTTCCTCTGGAATGGACTGAGACATCTGGGGGACTCTTGGAATGGTGGTACGACCAAGGAGTTCCTCTCGCCTTTCCTGTTGAGACTGCCTCCTCTTGAGATGCGACGGGAATGCCGGGAATTCTTTCCCGTTTAAAGCAGGGAAAGGATCCCTCATCTCGAGCTACGAGGGGGAAACGGGGCTCCTCTGGATGTGGGCGGGACCATCGTGCTTCCTCTCGAGTGGAGACGGGTATGGCGGTGAACTTCTTGAGTCGCAGCAAGGGTGTGAAAGACCCTTTCGAAGTTCCAGAGGTTAGGTGTCATTAGTCTCCAGACGCCTCATCGGAAATAGGCCTCATCTCGCCTGGAAGGGAGAACTTCCTGGATTTTCTAGAGTTGCGGCAGGTGTTCTCGAGTTACGACGGGGACCTCAGGGACCCGCCCTGGTGGCCTCAGGAGAGGCCAGTCCCCATGCGAGTTGCTAGGGGGCCTCTCGGGATTCCTCTCCCTTCGATACCGGGGCCAAAAACCTTGTGTGGAGTCAGGGCCGGAACCGAGGATTCCTCTCAGGGGCTGACATGGATCTTTGGGTACTCCGGGAGTCTCCCCAGGGGAGTCAGGCCTCGTCTCGAGTAGGGGCATGCACGTGCGCTTTCCTTCCAGGCTGTAGCAGCAATGTCACGCTTCCCGTCGCGTGGATCAAAGGATCTGTGGTTTTCCCTCGAGGCTTTCCCTCGAGGCTTTCCCACAGGGCTGTCCCACGTGCCACCGTGGTGTGAGTCGATCCTCGGCGTGAAAGATGAGCCAGTGCAGGGCAAAGAGGTTCCTCTGGAATGGACTGAGACATCTGGGGGACTCTTGGAATGGTGGTACGACCATGGAGTTCCTCTCGCCTTTCCTGTTGAGAGTGCCTCCTCTTGAGATGCGACGGGAACGCCGGGAATTCTTTCCCGTTGAAAGCAGGGAAAGGATCCCTCATCTCGAGCTACGAGGGGGAAACGGGGCTCTTCTGGATGTGGGCGGGACCATCGTGCTTCCTCTCGAGTGGAGACGGGTATGGCGGTGAACTTCTTGAGTCGCAGCAAGGGTGTGAAAGACCCTTTCGAAGTTCCAGAGGTTAGGTGTCATTAGTCTCCTGACGCCTCATCGGAAATAAGCCTCATCTCGCCTGGAAGGGAGAACTTCCTGGATTTTCTCGAGTTGCGGCAGGTGTTCTCGAGTTACGACGGGGACCTCAGGGACCCGCCCTGGTGGCCTCAGGAGAGGCCAGTCCCCATGCGAGTTGCTAGGGGGCCTCTCGGGATTCCTCTCCCGTCGATACCGGGGCCAAAAACCTTGTGTGGAGTCAGGGCCGGAACCGAGGATTCCTCTCAGGGGCTGACATGGATCTTTGGGTACTTCTGGAGTCTCCCCAGTGGAGTCAGGCCTCGTCTCGAGTGGGGGCATGCACGTGCGCTTTCCTTCCAGGCTGTAGCAGCAATGTCACGCTTCCCGTCGCGTGGATCAAAGGATCTGTGGTTTTCCCTCGAGGCTTTCCCTCGAGGCTTTCCCACAGGGCTGTCCCACGTGCCACCGTGGTGTGAGTCGATCCTCGGCATGAAAGATGAGCCAGTGCAGGGCAAAGAGGTTCCTCTGGAATGGACTGAGACATCTGGGGGACTCTTGGAATGGTGGTACGACCATGGAGTTCCTCTCGCCTTTCCTGTTGAGAGTGCCTCCTCTTGAGATGCGACGGGAACGCCGGGAATTCTTTCCCGTTGAAAGCAGGGAAAGGATCCCTCATCTCGAGCTACGAGGGGGAAACGGGGCTCCTCTGGATGTGGGCGGGACCATCGTGCTTCCTCTCGAGTGGAGACGGGTATGGCGGTGAACTTCTTGAGTTGCAGCAAGGGTGTGAAATACCCTTTCGAAGTTCCAGAGGTTTGGTGTCATTAGTCTCCAGAGGCCTCATCGGAAATAGGCCTCATCTCGCCTGGAAGGGAGAACTTCCTGGATTTTCTCGAGTTGCGGTAGGTGTTCTCGAATTACGACGGGGACCTCAGGGACCCGCCCTGGTGGCCTCCGGAGAGGCCAGTCCCCATGCGAGTTGCTAGGGGGCCTCTCGGGATTCCTCTCCCGTCGATACCGGGGCCAAAAACCTTGTGTGGAGTCAGGGCCGGAACCGAGGATACCTCTCAGGGGCTGACATGGATCTTTGGGTACTTCTGGAGTCTCCCCAGTGGAGTCAGGCCTCGTCTCGAGTGGGGGCATGCACGTGCGCTTTCCTTTCAGGCTGTAGCAGCAATGTCACGCTTCCCGTCACGTGGATCAAATGATCTGTGGTTTTCCCTCGAGGCTTTCCCTCGAGGCTTTCCCACAGGGCTGTCCCACGTGACACCGTGGTGTGAGTCGATCCTCGGCGTGAAAGATGAGCCAATGCAGGGCAAAGAGGTTCCTCTGGAATGGACTGAGACATCTGGGGGACTCTTGGAATGGTGGTACGACCATGGAGTTCCTCTCGCCTTTCCTGTTGAGAGTGCCTCCTCTTGAGATGCGACGGGAACGCCGGGAATTCTTTCCCGTTGAAAGCAGGGAAAGGATCCCTCATCTCGAGCTACGAGGGGGAAACGGGGCTCTTCTGGATGTGGGCGGGACCATCGTGCTTCCTCTCGAGTGGAGACGGGTATGGCGGTGAACTTCTTGAGTCGCAGCAAGGGTGTGAAAGACCCTTTCGAAGTTCCAGAGGTTAGGTGTCATTAGTCTCCAGACGCCTCATCGGAAATAAGCCTCATCTCGCCTGGAAGGGAGAACTTCCTGGATTTTCTCGAGTTGCGGCAGGTGTTCTCGAGTTACGATGGGGACCTCAGGTACCCGCCCTGGTGGCCTCAAGAGAGGCCAGTCCCAATGCGAGTTGCTAGGGGGCCTCTCGGGATTCCTCTCCCGTCGATACCGGGGCCAAAAACCTTGTGTGGAGTCAGGGCCGGAATCGAGGATTCCTCTCAGGGGCTGACATGGATCTTTGGGTACTTCTGGAGTCTCCCCAGTGGAGTCAGGCCTCGTCTCGAGTGGGGGCATGCACGTGCGCTTTCCTTCCAGGCTGTAGCAGCAATGTCACGCTTCCCGTCGCGTGGATCAAAGGATCTGTGGTTTTCCCTCGAGGCTTTCCCTCGAGGCTTTCCCACAGGGCTGTCCCACGTGCCACCGTGGTGTGAGTCGATCCTCGGCATGAAAGATGAGCCAGTGCAGGGCAAAGAGGTTCCTCTGGAATGGACTGAGACATCTGGGGGACTCTTGGAATGGTGGTACGACCATGGAGTTCCTCTCGCCTTTCCTGTTGAGAGTGCCTCCTCTTGAGATGCGACGGGAACGCCGGGAATTCTTTCCCGTTGAAAGCAGGGAAAGGATCCCTCATCTCGAGCTACGAGGGGGAAACGGGGCTCCTCTGGATGTGGGCGGGACCATCGTGCTTCCTCTCGAGTGGAGACGGGTATGGCGGTGAACTTCTTGAGTTGCAGCAAGGGTGTGAAAGACCCTTTCGAAGTTCCAGAAGTTTGGTGTCATTAGTCTCCAGAGGCCTCATCGGAAATAGGCCTCATCTCGCCTGGAAGGGAGAACTTCCTGGATTTTCTCGAGTTGCGGCAGGTGTTCTCGAATTACGACGGGGACCTCAGGGACCCGCCCTGGTGGCCTCCGGAGAGGCCAGTCCCCATGCGAGTTGCTAGGGGGCTTCTCGGGATTCCTCTCCCGTCAATACCGGGGCCAAAAACCTTGTGTGGAGTCAGGGCCGGAACCGAGGATTCCTCTCAGGGGCTGACATGGATCTTTGGGTACTTCTGGAGTCTCCCCAGTGGAGTCAGGCCTCGTCTCGAGTGGGGGCATGCACGTGCGCTTTCCTTCCAGGCTGTAGCAGGAATGTCACGCTTCCCGTCACGTGGATCAAAGGATCTGTGGTTTTCCCTCGAGGCTTTCCCTCGAGGCTTTCCCACAGGGCTGTCCCACGTGCCACCGTGGTGTGAGTCGATCCTCGGCGTGAAAGATGAGCCAATGCAGGGCAAAGAGGTTCCTCTGGAATGGACTGAGACATCTGGGGGACTCTTGGAATGGTGGTACGACCATGGAGTTCCTCTCGCCTTTCCTGTTGAGAGTGCCTCCTCTTGAGATGCGACGGGAACGCCGGGAATTCTTTCCCGTTGAAAGCAGGGAAAGGATCCCTCATTTCGAGCTACGAGGGGGAAACGGGGCTCCTCTGGATGTGGGCGGGACCATCGTGCTTCCTCTCTAGTGGAGACGGGTATGGCGGTGAACTTCTTGAGTTGCAGCAAGGGTGTGAAAGACCATTTCGAAGTTCCAGAGGTTAGGTGTCATTAGTCTCCAGACGCCTCATCGGAAATAGGCCTCATCTCGCCTGGAAGGGAGAACTTCCTGGATTTTCTCGAGTTGCGGCAGGTGTTCTCGAGTTACGACGGGGACCTCAGGGACCCGCCCTGGTGGCCTCAGGAGAGGCCAGTCCCTAGGCGTGTTGCTAGGGGGCCTCTCGGGATTCCTCTCCCGTTGATACCGGGGCGAAAAACCTTGTGTGGAGTCAGAGCCGGAACCGAGGATTCCTCTCAGGGGCCGACATGGATCTTTGGGTACTTCTGGAGTCTCCCCAGGGGAGTCAGGCCTCGTCTCGAGTGGGTGCATGCACGTGCGCTTTACTTCCAGGCTGTAGCAGCAATGTCACGCTTCCCGTCGCGTGGATCAAAGGATCTGTGGTTTTCCCTCGAGGCTTTCCCTCGAGGCTTTCCCACAGGGCTGTCCCACGTGCCACCATGGTGTGAGTCGATCCTCGGCGTGAAAGATGAGCCAGTGCAGGGAAAAGAGTTTCCTCTGGAATGGACTGAGACATCTGGGGGACTCTTGGAATGGTGGTACGACCATGGAGTTCCTCTCGCCTTTCCTGTTGAGAGTGCCTCCTCTTGAGATGCGACGGGAACGCCGGGAATTCTTTCCCGTTGAAAGCAGGGAAAGGATCCCTCATCTCGAGCTACGAGGGGGAAACGGGGCTCCTCTGGATGTGGGCGGGACCATCGTGCTTCCTCTCTAGTGGAGACGGGTATGGTGGTGAACTTCTTGAGTTGCAGCAAGGCTGTGAAAGACCCTTTCGAAGTTCCAGAGGTAAGGTGTCATTAGTCTCCAGACGCCTCATCGGAAATAGGCCTCATCTCGCCTGGAAGGGAGAACTTCCTGGATTTTCTCGAGTTGCGGCAGGTGTTCTCGAGTTACGACGGGACCTCAGGGACCCGCCCTGGTGGCCTCAGGAGAGGCCAGTCCCTATGCGAGTTGCTAGGGGGCCTCTCGGGATTCCTCTCCCGTCGATACCGGGGCCAAAAACCTTGTGTGGAGTCAGGGCCGGAACCGAGGATTCCTCTCAGGGGCTGACATGGATCTTTGGGTACTTCTGGAGTCTCCCCAGGGGAGTCAGGCCTCGTCTCGAGTGGGGGCATGCACGTGCACTTTCCTTCCAGGCTGTAGCAGCAATGTCACGCTTCCCGTCGCGTGGATCAAATGATGTGTGGTTTTCCCTATAGGCTTTCCCACAGGGCTGTCCCACGTGCCACCGTGGTGTGAGTCGATCCTCGGCGTGAAAGATGAGCCAGTGCAGGGCAAAGAGGTTCCTCTGGAATGGACTGAGACATCTGGGGGACTCTTGGAATGGTGGTACGACCATGGAGTTCCTCTCGCCTTTCCTGTTGAGAGTGCCTCCTCTTGAGATGCGACGGGAACGCCGGGAATTTTTTCCCGTTGAAAGCAGGGAAAGGATCCCTCATCTCGAGCTACGAGGGGGAAACAGGGCTCCTCTGAATGTGGGCGGGACCATCGTGCTTTCTCTCGAGTGGAGACGGGTATGGCGGTGAACTTCTTGAGTTGCAACAAGGGTGTGAAAGACCCTTTCGAAGTTCCAGAGGTTAGGTGTCATTAGTCTCCAGACGCCTCATCGGAAATAGGCCTCATCTCGCCTGGAAGGGAGAACTTCCTTGATTTTCTCGAGTTGCAGCAGGTGTTCTCGAGTTACGACGGGGACCTCAGGGACCCGCCTTGTTGGCCTCAGGAGAGGCCAGTCCCTATGCGTGTTGCTAGGGGGCCCCTCGGGAATCCTCTCCCGTCGATACCGGGGCGAAAAACCTTGTGTGGAGTCAGGGCCGGAACCGAGGATTCCTCTCAGGGGCTGACATGGATCTTTGGGTACTTCTGGAGTCTCCCCAGTGGAGTCAGGCCTCGTCTCGAGTGGGGGCATGCACGTGCGCTTTCCTTCCAGGCTGTAGCAGCAATGTCACGCTTCCCGTCGCGTGGATCAAAGGATCTGTGGTATTCCCTCGAGGCTTTCCCTCGAGGCTTTCCCACAGGGCTGTCCCACGTGCCACCGTGGTGTGAGTCGATCCTCGGCGTGAAAGATGAGCCAGTGCAAGGCAAAGAGGTTCCTCTGGAATGCACTGAGACATCTGGGGGACTCTTGGAATGGTGGTACGACCATGGAGTTCCTCTCGCCTTTCCTGTTGAGAGTGCCTCCTCTTGAGATGCGACGGGAACGCAGGGAATTCTTTCCCGTTGAAAGCAGGGAAAGGATCCCTCATCTCGAGCTACGAGGGGGAAACGGGGCTCCTTTGGATGTGGTCGGGACCATCGTGCTTCCTCTCGAGTGGAGACGGGTATGGTGGTGAACTTCTTGAGTTGCAGCAAGGGTGTGAAAGACCCTTTCGAAGTTCCAGAGGTTAGGTGTCATTAGTCTCCAGACGCCTCATCGGAAATAGGCCTCATCTCGCCTGGAAGGGAGAACTTCCTGGATTTTCTCGAGTTGCGGCAGGTGTTCTCGAGTTACGACGGGGACCTCAGGGACCGGCCCTGGTGGCCTCAGGAGAGGCCAGTCCCCATGCGAGTTGCTAGGGGGCCTCTCGGGATTCCTCTCCCGTCGATACCGGGGCCAAAAACCTTGTGTGGAGTCAGGGCCGGAACCGAGGATTCCTCTCAGGGGCTGACATGGATCTTTGGATACTTCTGGAGTCTCGCCAGGGGAGACAGGCCTCGTTTCGTGAGGGGGCATGCACGTGCACTTTCCTTCCAGGCTGTAGCAGCAATGTCACGCTTCCCGTCGCGTGGATCAAAGGATCTGTGGTTTTCCCTCGAGGCTTTCCCTCGAGGCTTTCCCACAGGGCTGTCCCACGTGCCACCGTGGTGTGAGTCGATCCTCGGCGTGAAAGATGAGCCAGTGCAGGGCAAAGAGGTTCCTCTGGAATGGACTGAGACATCTGGCGGACTCTTGGAATGGTGGTACGACCATGGAGTTCCTCTCGCCTTTCCTGTTGAGAGTGCCTCCTCTTGAGATGCGACTGGAACGCCGGGAATTCTTTCCCGTTGAAAGCAGGGAAAGGATCCCTCATCTCGAGCTCCGAGGGGGAAACGGGGCTCCTCTGGATGTGGGCGGGACCATCGTGCTTCCTCTCGAGTGGAGACGGGTATGGCGGTGAACTTCTTGAGTTGCAGCAAGGGTGTGAAAGACCCTTTCGAAGGTCCAGAGGTTTGGTGTTATTAGTCTCCAGAGGCCTCATCGGAAATAGGCCTCATCTCGCCTGGAAGGGAGAACTTCCTGGATTTTCTCGAGTTGCGGCAGGTGTTCTCGAGTTACGACGGGGACCTCAGGGACCCGCCCTGGTGGCCTCAGGAGAGGCCAGTCCCCATGCGAGTTGCTAGGGGGTCTCTCGGGATTCCTCTCCCGTCGATACCGGGGCCAAAAAGCTTGTGTGGAGTCAGGGCCGGAACCGAGGATTCCTCTCAGTGGCTGACATGGATCTTTGGGTACTTCTGGAGTCTCCCCAGGGGAGTCAGGCCTCGTCTCGAGTGGGGGCATGCTCGTGCGCTTTCCTTCCAGGCTGTAGCAGCAATGTCACGCTTCCCGTCGCGTGGATCAAAGGATCTGTGGTTTTCCCTCGAGGCTTTCCCTCGAGGCTTTCCCACAGGGCTGTCCCACGTGCCACCGTGGTGTGAGTCGATCCTCGGCGTGAAAGATGAGCCAGTGCAGGGCAAAGAGGTTCCTCTGGAATGGACTGAGACATCTGGGGGACTCTTGGAATGGTGGTACGACGATGGAGTTCCTCTCGCCTTTCCTGTTGAGAGTGCCTCCTCTTGAGATGCGACGGGAACGCCGGGAATTCTTTCCCGTTGAAAGCAGGGAAAGGATCCCTCATCTCGAGCTACGAGGGGGAAACGGGGCTCCTCTGGATGTGGGCGGGACCATCGTGCTTCCTCTCGAGTGGAGACGGTTATGGCGGTGAACTTCTTGAGTTGCAGCAAGGGTGTGAAAGACCCTTTCGAAGTTCCAGAGGTTTGGTGTCATTAGTCTCCAGAGGCCTCAGCAGAAATAGGCCTCATCTCGCCTGGAAGGGAGAACTTCCTGGATTTTCTCGAGTTGCGGCAGGTGTTCTCGAGTTACGACGGGGACCTCAGGGACCCGCCCTGGTGGCCTCAGGAGAGGCCAGTCCCCATGCGAGTTGCTAGGGGGCCTCTCGGGATTCCTCTCCCGTCGATACCGGGGCCAAAAACCTTGTGTGGAGTCAGGGCCGGAACCGAGGATTCCTCTCAGGGGCTGACATGGATCTTTGGGTACTTCTGGAGTCTCCCCAGGGGAGTCAGGCCTCGTCTCGAGTGGGGGCATGCACGTGCGCTTTCCTTCCAGGCTGTAGCAGCAATGTCACGCTTCCCGTCGCGTGGATCAAAGGATCTGTGGTATTCCCTCGAGGCTTTCCCTCGAGGCTTTCCCACAGGGCTGTCCCACGTGCCACCGTGGTGTGAGTCGATCCTCGGCGTGAAAGATGAGCCAGTGCAAGGCAAAGAGGTTCCTCTGGAATGGACTGAGACATCTGGGGGACTCTTGGAATGGTGGTACGACCATGGAGTTCCTCTCGCCTTTCCTGTTGAGAGTGCCTCCTCTTGAGATGCGACGGGAACGCAGGGAATTCTTTCCCGTTGAAAGCAGGGAAAGGATCCCTCATCTCGAGCTACGAGGGGGAAACGGGGCTCCTTTGGATGTGGTCGGGACCATCGTGCTTCCTCTCGAGTGGAGACGGGTATGGTGGTGAACTTCTTGAGTTGCAGCAAGGGTGTGAAAGACCCTTTCGAAGTTCCAGAGGTTAGGTGTCATTAGTCTCCAGACGCCTCATCGGAAATAGGCCTCATCTCGCCTGGAAGGGAGAACTTCCTGGATTTTCTCGAGTTGCGGCAGGTGTTCTCGAGTTACGACGGGGACCTCAGGGACCGGCCCTGGTGGCCTCAGGAGAGGCCAGTCCCCATGCGAGTTGCTAGGGGGCCTCTCGGGATTCCTCTCCCGTCGATACCGGGGCCAAAAACCTTGTGTGGAGTCAGGGCCGGAACCGAGGATTCCTCTCAGGGGCTGACATGGATCTTTGGATACTTCTGGAGTCTCGCCAGGGGAGACAGGCCTCGTTTCGTGAGGGGGCATGCACGTGCACTTTCCTTCCAGGCTGTAGCAGCAATGTCACGCTTCCCGTCGCGTGGATCAAAGGATCTGTGGTTTTCCCTCGAGGCTTTCCCTCGAGGCTTTCCCACAGGGCTGTCCCACGTGCCACCGT
The DNA here is from genome assembly GCF_032405125.1 of Capricornis sumatraensis. Classification (NCBI taxonomy): domain Eukaryota; kingdom Metazoa; phylum Chordata; class Mammalia; order Artiodactyla; family Bovidae; genus Capricornis; species Capricornis sumatraensis. Next base: position 3,924,111 of record NC_091080.1, on the reverse strand, counting down.
GGTGTGAGTCGATCCTCGGCGTGAAAGATGAGCCAGTGCAGGGCAAAGAGGTTCCTCTGGAATGGACTGAGACATCTGGCGGACTCTTGGAATGGTGGTACGACCATGGAGTTCCTCTCGCCTTTCCTGTTGAGAGTGCCTCCTCTTGAGATGCGACTGGAACGCCGGGAATTCTTTCCCGTTGAAAGCAGGGAAAGGATCCCTCATCTCGAGCTCCGAGGGGGAAACGGGGCTCCTCTGGATGTGGGCGGGACCATCGTGCTTCCTCTCGAGTGGAGACGGGTATGGCGGTGAACTTCTTGAGTTGCAGCAAGGGTGTGAAAGACCCTTTCGAAGGTCCAGAGGTTTGGTGTTATTAGTCTCCAGAGGCCTCATCGGAAATAGGCCTCATCTCGCCTGGAAGGGAGAACTTCCTGGATTTTCTCGAGTTGCGGCAGGTGTTCTCGAGTTACGACGGGGACCTCAGGGACCCGCCCTGGTGGCCTCAGGAGAGGCCAGTCCCCATGCGAGTTGCTAGGGGGTCTCTCGGGATTCCTCTCCCGTCGATACCGGGGCCAAAAAGCTTGTGTGGAGTCAGGGCCGGAACCGAGGATTCCTCTCAGGGGCTGACATGGATCTTTGGGTACTTCTGGAGTCTCCCCAGGGGAGTCAGGCCTCGTCTCGAGTGGGGGCATGCTCGTGCGCTTTCCTTCCAGGCTGTAGCAGCAATGTCACGCTTCCCGTCGCGTGGATCAAAGGATCTGTGGTTTTCCCTCGAGGCTTTCCCTCGAGGCTTTCCCACAGGGCTGTCCCACGTGCCACCGTGGTGTGAGTCGATCCTCGGCGTGAAAGATGAGCCAGTGCAGGGCAAAGAGGTTCCTCTGGAATGGACTGAGACATCTGGGGGACTCTTGGAATGGTGGTACGACCATGGAGTTCCTCTCGCCTTTCCTGTTGAGAGTGCCTCCTCTTGAGATGCGACGGGAACGCCGGGAATTCTTTCCCGTTGAAAGCAGGGAAAGGATCCCTCATCTCGAGCTACGAGGGGGAAACGGGGCTCCTCTGGATGTGGGCGGGACCATCGTGCTTCCTCTCGAGTGGAGACGGTTATGGCGGTGAACTTCTTGAGTTGCAGCAAGGGTGTGAAAGACCCTTTCGAAGTTCCAGAGGTTTGGTGTCATTAGTCTCCAGAGGCCTCAGCAGAAATAGGCCTCATCTCGCCTGGAAGGGAGAACTTCCTGGATTTTCTCGAGTTGCGGCAGGTGTTCTCGAGTTACGACGGGGACCTCAGGGACCCGCCCTGGTGGCCTCAGGAGAGGCCAGTCCCCATGCGAGTTGCTAGGGGGCCTCTCGGGATTCCTCTCCCGTCGATACCGGGGCCAAAAACCTTGTGTGGAGTCAGGGCCGGAACCGAGGATTCCTCTCAGGGGCTGACATGGATCTTTGGGTACTTCTGGAGTCTCCCCAGGGGAGTCAGGCCTCGTCTCGAGTGGGGGCATGCACGTGCGCTTTCCTTCCAGGCTGTAGCAGGAATGTCACGCTTCCCGTCACGTGGATCAAAGGATCTGTGGTTTTCCCTCGAGGCTTTCCCTCGAGGCTTTCCCACAGGGCTGTCCCACGTGCCACCGTGGTGTGAGTCGATCCTCGGCGTGAAAGATGAGCCAATGCAGGGCAAAGAGGTTCGTCTGGAATGGACTGAGACATCTGGGGGACTCTTGGAATGGTGGTACGACCATGGAGTTCCTCTCGCCTTTCCTGTTGAGAGTGCCTCCTCTTGAGATGCGACGGGAACGCCGGGAATTCTTTCCCGTTGAAAGCAGGGAAAGGATCCCTCATTTCGAGCTACGAGGGGGAAACGGGGCTCCTCTGGATGTGGGCGGGACCATCGTGCTTCCTCTCTAGTGGAGACGGGTATGACGGTGAACTTCTTGAGTTGCAGCAAGGGTGTGAAAGACCATTTCGAAGTTCCAGAGGTTAGGTGTCATTAGTCTCCAGACGCCTCATCGGAAATAGGCCTCATCTCGCCTGGAAGGGAGAACTTCCTGGATTTTCTCGAGTTGCGGCAGGTGTTCTCGAGTTACGACGGGGACCTCAGGGACCCGCCCTGGTGGCCTCAGGAGAGGCCAGTCCCTAGGCGTGTTGCTAGGGGGCCTCTCGGGATTCCTCTCCCGTTGATACCGGGGCGAAAAACCTTGTGTGGAGTCAGAGCCGGAACCGAGGATTCCTCTCAGGGGCTGACATGGATCTTTGGGTACTTCTGGAGTCTCCCCAGGGGAGTCAGGCCTCGTCTCGAGTGGGTGCATGCACGTGCGCTTTCCTTCCAGGCTGTAGCAGCAATGTCACGCTTCCCGTCGCGTGCATCAAAGGATCTGTGGTTTTCCCTCGAGGCTTTCCCTCGAGGCTTTCCCACAGGGCTGTCCCACGTGCCACCGTGGTGTGAGTCGATCCTCGGCGTGAAAGATGAGCCAGTGCAGGGCAAAGAGTTTCCTCTGGAATGGACTGAGACATCTGGGGGACTCTTGGAATGGTGGTACGACCATGGAGTTCCTCTCGCCTTTCCTGTTGAGAGTGCCTCCTCTTGAGATGCGACGGGAACGCCGGGAATTCTTTCCCGTTGAAAGCAGGGAAAGGATCCCTCATCTCGAGCTACGAGGGGGAAACGGGGCTCCTCTGGATGTGGGCGGGACCATCGTGCTTCCTCTCTAGTGGAGACGGGTATGGTGGTGAACTTCTTGAGTTGCAGCAAGGCTGTGAAAGACCCTTTCGAAGTTCCAGAGGTAAGGTGTCATTAGTCTCCAGACGCCTCATCGGAAATAGGCCTCATCTCGCCTGGAAGGGAGAACTTCCTGGATTTTCTCGAGTTGCGGCAGGTGTTCTCGAGTTACGACGGGGACCTCAGGGACCCGCCCTGGTGGCCTCAGGAGAGGCCAGTCCCCATGCGAGTTGCTAGGGGGCCTCTCGGGATTCCTCTCCCGTCGATACCGGGGCGAAAAACCTTGTGTGGAGTCAGGACCGGAACCGAGGATTCCTCTCAGGGACTGATATGGATCTTTGGGTACTTCTGGAGTCTCGCCAGGGGAGACAGGCTTCGTCTCGTGTGGGGGCATGCACGTGCACTTTCCTTCCAGGCTGTAGCAGCAATGTCACGCTTCCCGTAGCGTGGATCAAAGGATCTGCGGTTTTCCCTCGAGGCTTTCCCTCGAGGCTTTCCCACAGGGCTGTCCCACGTGACACCGTGGTGTGAGTCGATTCTCGGCGTGAAAAATGAGCCAGTGCAGGGCAAAGAGGTTCCTCTGGAATGGACTGAGACATCTGGGGGACTCTTGGAATGGTGGTACGACCATGGAGTTCCTCTCGCCTTTCCTGTTGAGAGTGCCTCCTCTTGAGATGCGACGGGAACGCCGGGAATTCTTTCCCGTTGAAAACAGGGAAAGGATCCCTCATCTCGAGCTACGAGGGGGAAACGGGGCTCCTCTGGATGTGGGCGGACCATCGTGCTTCCTCTCGAGTGGAGACGGGTATGGCGGTGAACTTCTTGAGTCGCAGCAAGGGTGTGAAAGACCCTTTCGAAGTTCCAGAGGTTAGGTGTCATTAGTCTCCAGACGCCTCATCGGAAATAAGCCTCATCTCGCCTGGAAGGGAGAACTTCCTGGATTTTCTCGAGTTGCGGCAGGTGTTCTCGAGTTACGACGGGGACCTCAGGGACCCGCCCTGGTGGCCTCAGGAGAGGCCAGTCCCCATGCGAGTTGCTAGGGGGCCTCTCGGGATTCCTCTCCCGTCGATACCGGGGCCAAAAACCTTGTGTGGAGTCAGGGCCGGAACCGAGGATTCCTCTCAGGGGCTGACATGGATCTTTGGGTACTTCTGGAGTCTCCCCAGTGGAGTCAGGCCTCGTCTCGAGTGGGGGCATGCACGTGCGCTTTCCTTCCAGGCTGTAGCAGCAATGTCACGCTTCCCGTCGCGTGGATCAAAGGATCTGTGGTATTCCCTCGAGGCTTTCCCTCGAGGCTTTCCCACAGGGCTGTCCCACGTGCCACCGTGGTGTGAGTCGATCCTCGGCGTGAAAGATGAGCCAGTGCAAGGCAAAGAGGTTCCTCTGGAATGGACTGAGACATCTGGGGGACTCTTGGAATGGTGGTACGACCATGGAGTTCCTCTCGCCTTTCCTGTTGAGAGTGCCTCCTCTTGAGATGCGACGGGAACGCAGGGAATTCTTTCCCGTTGAAAGCAGGGAAAGGATCCCTCATCTCGAGCTACGAGGGGGAAACGGGGCTCCTTTGGATGTGGTCGGGACCATCGTGCTTCCTCTCGAGTGGAGACGGGTATGGTGGTGAACTTCTTGAGTTGCAGCAAGGGTGTGAAAGACCCTTTCGAAGTTCCAGAGGTTAGGTGTCATTAGTCTCCAGACGCCTCATCGGAAATAGGCCTCATCTCGCCTGGAAGGGAGAACTTCCTGGATTTTCTCGAGTTGCGGCAGGTGTTCTCGAGTTACGACGGGGACCTCAGGGACCGGCCCTGGTGGCCTCAGGAGAGGCCAGTCCCCATGCGAGTTGCTAGGGGGCCTCTCGGGATTCCTCTCCCGTCGATACCGGGGCCAAAAACCTTGTGTGGAGTCAGGGCCGGAACCGAGGATTCCTCTCAGGGGCTGACATGGATCTTTGGATACTTCTGGAGTCTCGCCAGGGGAGACAGGCCTCGTTTCGTGAGGGGGCATGCACGTGCACTTTCCTTCCAGGCTGTAGCAGCAATGTCACGCTTCCCGTCGCGTGGATCAAAGGATCTGTGGTTTTCCCTCGAGGCTTTCCCTCGAGGCTTTCCCACAGGGCTGTCCCACGTGCCACCGTGGTGTGAGTCGATCCTCGGCGTGAAAGATGAGCCAGTGCAGGGCAAAGAGGTTCCTCTGGAATGGACTGAGACATCTGGCGGACTCTTGGAATGGTGGTACGACCATGGAGTTCCTCTCGCCTTTCCTGTTGAGAGTGCCTCCTCTTGAGATGCGACTGGAACGCCGGGAATTCTTTCCCGTTGAAAGCAGGGAAAGGATCCCTCATCTCGAGCTCCGAGGGGGAAACGGGGCTCCTCTGGATGTGGGCGGGACCATCGTGCTTCCTCTCGAGTGGAGACGGGTATGGCGGTGAACTTCTTGAGTTGCAGCAAGGGTGTGAAAGACCCTTTCGAAGGTCCAGAGGTTTGGTGTTATTAGTCTCCAGAGGCCTCATCGGAAATAGGCCTCATCTCGCCTGGAAGGGAGAACTTCCTGGATTTTCTCGAGTTGCGGCAGGTGTTCTCGAGTTACGACGGGGACCTCAGGGACCCGCCCTGGTGGCCTCAGGAGAGGCCAGTCCCCATGCGAGTTGCTAGGGGGTCTCTCGGGATTCCTCTCCCGTCGATACCGGGGCCAAAAAGCTTGTGTGGAGTCAGGGCCGGAACCGAGGATTCCTCTCAGGGGCTGACATGGATCTTTGGGTACTTCTGGAGTCTCCCCAGGGGAGTCAGGCCTCGTCTCGAGTGGGGGCATGCTCGTGCGCTTTCCTTCCAGGCTGTAGCAGCAATGTCACGCTTCCCGTCGCGTGGATCAAAGGATCTGTGGTTTTCCCTCGAGGCTTTCCCTCGAGGCTTTCCCACAGGGCTGTCCCACGTGCCACCGTGTTGTGAGTCGATCCTCGGCGTGAAAGATGAGCCAGTGCAGGGCAAAGAGGTTCCTCTGGAATGGACTGAGACATCTGGGGGACTCTTGGAATGGTGGTACGACCATGGAGTTCCTCTCGCCTTTCCTGTTGAGAGTGCCTCCTCTTTAGATGCGACGGGAACGCCGGGAATTCTTTCCCGTTGAAAGCAGGGAAAGGATCCCTCATCTCGAGCTACGAGGGGGAAACGGGGCTCCTCTGGATGTGGGCGGGACCATCGTGCTTCCTCTCGAGTGGAGACGGTTATGGCGGTGAACTTCTTGAGTTGCAGCAAGGGTGTGAAAGACCCTTTCGAAGTTCCAGAGGTTTGGTGTCATTAGTCTCCAGAGGCCTCAGCAGAAATAGGCCTCATCTCGCCTGGAAGGGAGAACTTCCTGGATTTTCTCGAGTTGCGGCAGGTGTTCTCGAGTTACGAAGGGGACCTCAGGGACCCGCCCTGGTGGCCTCAGGAGAGGCCAGTCCCCATGCGAGTTGCTAGGGGGCCTCTCGGGATTCCTCTCCCGTCGATACCGGGGCCAAAAACCTTGTGTGGAGTCAGGGCCGGAACCGAGGTTTCCTCTCAGGGGCTGACATGGATCTTTGGGTACTTCTGGAGTCTCCCCAGGGGAGTCAGGCCTCGTCTCGAGTAGGGGCATGCACGTGCGCTTTCCTTCCAGGCTGTAGCAGCAATGTCACGCTTCCCGTCGCGTGGATCAAAGGATCTGTGGTTTTCCCTCGAGGCTTTCCCTCGAGGCTTTCCCACAGGGCTGTCCCACGTGCCACCGTGGTGAGAGTCGATCCTCGGCGTGAAAGATGAGCCAGTGCAGGGCAAAGAGGTTCCTCTGGAATGGACTGAGACATCTGGGGGACTCTTGGAATGGTGGTACGACCATGGAGTTCCTCTCGCCTTTCCTGTTGAGAGTGCCTCCTCTTGAGATGCGACGGGAACGCAGGGAATTCTTTCCCGTTGAAAGCAGGGAAAGGATCCCTCATCTCGAGCTACGAGGAGGAAACGGGGCTCCTTTGGATGTTGTCGGGACCATCGTGCTTCCTCTCGAGTGGAGACGGGTATGGTGGTGAACTTCTTGAGTTGCAGCAAGGGTGTGAAAGACCCTTTCGAAGTTCCAGAGGATAGGTGTCATTAGTCTCCAGACGCCTCATCGGAAATAGGCCTCATCTCGCCTGGAAGGGAGAACTTCCTGGATTTTCTCGAGTTGCGGCAGGTGTTCTCGAGTTACGACGGGGACCTCAGGGACCGGCCCTGGTGGCCTCAGGAGAGGCCAGTCCCCATGCGAGTTGCTAGGGGGCCTCTCGGGATTCCTCTCCCGTCGATACCGGGGCCAAAAACCTTGTGTGGAGTCAGGGCCGGAACCGAGGATTCCTCTCAGGGGCTGATATGGATCTTTGGATACTTCTGGAGTCTCGCCAGGGGAGACAGGCCTCGTTTCGTGAGGGGGCATGCACGTGCACTTTCCTTCCAGGCTGTAGCAGCAATGTCACGCTTCCCGTCGCGTGGATCAAAGGATCTGTGGTTTTCCCTCGAGGCTTTCCCTCGAGGCTTTCCCACAGGGCTGTCCCACGTGCCACCGTGGTGTGAGTCGATCCTTGGCGTGAAAGATGAGCCAGTGCAGGGCAAAGAGGTTCCTCTGGAATGGACTGAGACATCTGGGGGACTCTTGGAATGGTGGTACGACCATGGAGTTCCTCTCGCCTTTCCTGTTGAGAGTGCCTCCTCTTGAGATGCGACGGGAACGCCGGGAATTCTTTCCCGTTGAAAGCAGGGAAAGGATCCCTCATCTCGAGCTACGAGGGGGAAACGGGGCTCTTCTGGATGTGGGCGGGACCATCGTGCTTCCTCTCGAGTGGAGACGGGTATGGCGGTGAACTTCTCGAGTCGCAGCAAGGGTGTGAAAGACCCTTTCGAAGTTCCAGAGGTTAGGTGTCATTAGTCTCCAGACGCCTCATCGGAAATAAGCCTCATCTCGCCTGGAAGGGAGAACTTCCTGGATTTTCTCGAGTTGCGGCAGGTGTTCTCGAGTTACGACGGGGACCTCAGGGACCCGCCCTGGTGGCCTCAGGAGAGGCCAGTCCCCATGCGAGTTGCTAGGGGGCCTCTCGGGATTCCTCTCCCGTCGATACCGGGGCCAAAAACCTTGTGTGGATTCAGGGCCGGAACCGAGGATTCCTCTCAGGGGCTGACATGGATCTTTGGGTACTTCTGGAGTCTCAGCAGTGGAGTCAGGCCTCGTCTCGAGTGGGGGCATGCACGTGCGCTTTCCTTCCAGGCTGTAGCAGCAATGTCACGCTTCCCGTCGCGTGGATCAAAGGATCTGTGGTTTTCCCTCGAGGCTTTCCCTCGAGGCTTTCCCACAGGGCTGTCCCACGTGCCACCGTGGTGTGAGTCGATCCTCGGCATGAAAGATGAGCCAGTGCAGGGCAAAGAGGTTCCTCTGGAATGGACTGAGACATCTGGGGGACTCTTGGAATGGTGGTACGACCATGGAGTTCCTCTCGCCTTTCCTGTTGAGAGTTCCTCCTCTTGAGATGCGACGGGAACCCAGGGAATTCTTTCCCGTTGAAAGCAGGGAAAGGATCCCTCATCTCGAGCTACGAGGGGGAAACGGGGCTCCTTTGGATGTGGTCGGGACCATCGTGCTTCCTCTCGAGTGGAGACGGGTATGGTGGTGAACTTCTTGAGTTGCAGCAAGGGTGTGAAAGACCCTTTCGAAGTTCCAGAGGTTAGGTGTCATTAGTCTCCAGACGCCTCATCGGAAATAGGCCTCATCTCGCCTGGAAGGGAGAACTTCCTGGATTTTCTCGAGTTGCGGCAGGTGTTCTCGAGTTACGACGGGGACCTCAGGGACCGGCCCTGGTGGCCTCAGGAGAGGCCAGTCCCCATGCGAGTTGCTAGGGGGCCTCTCGGGATTCCTCTCCCGTCGATACCGGGGCCAAAAACCTTGTGTGGAGTCAGGGCCGGAACCGAGGATTCCTCTCAGGGGCTGATATGGATCTTTGGATACTTCTGGAGTCTCGCCAGGGGAGACAGGCCTCGTTTCGTGAGGGGGCATGCACGTGCACTTTCCTTCCAGGCTGTAGCAGCAATGTCAGGCTTCCCGTCGCGTGGATCAAAGGATCTGTGGTTTTCCCTCGAGGCTTTGCCTCGAGGCTTTCCCACACGGCTGTCCCACGTGCCACCGTGGTGTGAGTCGATCCTCGGCGTGAAAGATGAGCCAGTGCAGGGCAAAGAGGTTCCTCTGGAATGGACTGAGACATCTGGGGGACTCTTGGAATGGTGGTACGACCATGGAGTTCCTCTCGCCTTTCCTGTTGAGAGTGCCTCCTCTTGAGATGCGACGGGAACGCCGGGAATTCTTTCCCGTTGAAAGCAGGGAAAGGATCCCTCATCTCGAGCTACGAGGGGGAAACGGGGCTCCTCTGGATGTGGGCGGGACCATCGTGCTTCCTCTCGAGTGGAGACGGTTATGGCGGTGAACTTCTTGAGTTGCAGCAAGGGTGTGAATGACCCTTTCGAAGTTCCAGAGGTTCCGTGTCATTAGTCTCCAGACGCCTCATCGGAAATACGCCTCATCTCGCCTGGAAGGGAGAACTTCCTGAAGTTTCTCGAGTTGCGGCAGGTGTTCTCGAGTTACGACGGGGACCTCAGGGACCCGCCCTGGTGGCCTCAGGAAAGGCCAGTCCCAATGCGAGTTGCTCGGGGGCCTCTCAGGATTCCTCTCCTGTCGATACCGGGGCCAAAAAACTTGTGTGGAGTCAGGGCCGGAACCAAGGATTCCTCTCAGGGGCTGACATGGATCTTTGGGTACTTCTGGAGTCTCCCCAGGGGAGTCAGGCCTTGTCTCTAGTGGGGGCATGCACGTGCGCTTTCCTTCCAGGCTGTAGCAGCAATGTCTCGGTTCCCGTCGTGTGGATCAAAGGATCTGTGGTTTTCCCTCGAGGCTTTCCCACAGGGCTGTCTCACGTGCCACCGTGGTGTGAGTCGATTCTCGGCGTGAAAGATGAGACAGTGCAGGGCAAAGAGGTTCCTCTGGATTGGACTGAGACATCTGGGGGACTCTTGGAATGGTGGTACGACCATGGAGTTCCTCTCGCCTTTCCTGTTGAGAGTGCCTCCTCTTGAGATGCGACGGGAACGCCGGGAATTCTTTCCCGTTGAAAGCAGGGAAAGGATCCCTCATCTCGAGCTACGAGGGGGAAACGGGGCTCCTCTGGATGTGGGCGGGACCATCGTGCTTCCTCTCGAGTGGAGACGGGTATGGCGGTGAAATTCTTGAGTTGCAGCAAGGGTGTGAAAGACCCTTTCGAAGTTCCAGAGGTTAGGTGTCATTAGTCTCCAGACGCCTCATCGGAAATAGGCCTCATTTCGCCTGGAAAGGAGAACTTCCTGGATTTTCTCGAGTTGCGGCAGGTGTTCTCGATTTACGACGGGGACCTCAGGGACCCGCCCTGGTGGCCTCAGGTACGGCCAGTCCCCATGCTAGTTGCTAGGGGGCCTCTCGGGATTCCTCTCCCGTCGATACCGGGGCCAAAAACCTTGTGTGGAGTCAGGGCCGGAACCGAGGATTCCTCTCAGGGGCTGACATGGATCTTTGGGTACTTCTGGAGTCTCCCCAGGGGAGTCAGGACTCGTCTCGAGTGGGGGCATGGACGTGCGCTTTCCTTCCAGGCTGTAGCAGCAATGTCATGCTTCCCGTCGCGTGGATCAAAGGATCTGTGGTTTTCCCTCGAGTCTTTCCCTCGAGGCTTTCCCACAGGGCTGTCTCACGTACCACCGTTGTGTGAGTCGATCCTCGGCGTGAAAAATGAGCCAGTGCAGAGCAAAAAGGTTCCTCTGGAATGGACTGAGACATCTGGGGGACTCTTGGAATGGTGGTACGACCATGGAGTTCCTCTCGCCTTTCCTGTTGAGAGTGCCTCCTCTTGACATGCGACGGGAACGCCGGGAAATCTTTCCCGTTGAAAGCAGGGAAAGGATCCCTCATCTCGAGCTACGAGGGGGAAACGGGGCTCCTCTGGATGTGGGCGGGACCATCGTGCTTCCTTTCGAGTGGAGACGGGTATGGCGGTGAAATTCTTGAGTTGCAGCAAGGGTGTGAAAGACCCTTTCGAAGTTCCAGAGGTTAGGTGTCATTAGTCTCCAGACGCCTCATCGGAAATAGGCCTCATTTCGCCTGGAAAGGAGAACTTCCTGGATTTTCTCGAGTTGCGGCAGGTGTTCTCGATTTACGACGGGGACCTCAGGGACCCGCCCTGGTGGCCTCAGGAACGGCCAGTCCCCATGCTAGTTGCTAGGGGGCCTCTCGGGATTCCTCTCCCGTCGATACCGGGGCCAAAAACCTTGTGTGGAGTCAGGGCCGGAACCGAGGATTCCTCTCAGGGGATGACATGGATCTTTGGGTACTTCTGGAGTCTCCCCAGGGGAGTCAGGACTCGTCTCGAGTGGGGGCATGCACGTGCGCTTTCCTTCCAGGCTGTAGCAGCAATGTCATGCTTCCCGTCGCGTGGATCAAAGGATCTGTGGTTTTCCCTCGAGGCTTTCCCTCGAGGCTTTCCCACAGGGCTGTCCCACGTGCCACCGTGGTGTGAGTCGATCCTCGGCGTGAAAGATGAGGCAGTGCAGGGCAAAGAGGTTCCTCTGGAATGGACTGAGACATCTGGGGGACTCTTGGAATGGTGGTACGACCATGGAGTTCCTCTCGCCTTTCCTGTTGAGAGTGCCTCCTCTTGAGATGCGACGGGAACGCCGGGAATTCTTTCCCGTTGAAAGCAGGGAAAGGATCCCTCATCTCGAGCTACGAGGGGGAAACGGGGCTCCTCTGGATGTGGGCGGGACCATCGTGCTTCCTCTCGAGTGGAGACGGGTATGGCGGTGAACTTCTTGAGTTGCAGCAAGGATGTGAAAGACCCTTTCGAAGTTCCAGAGGTTAGGTGTCATTAGTCTCCAGACGCCTCATCGGAAATAGGCCTCATCTCGCCTGGAAGGGAGAACTTCCTGGATTTTCTCGAGTTGCGGCAGGTGTTCTCGAGTTACGACGGGGACCTCAGGGACCCGCCCTGGTGGCCTCAGGAGAGGCCAGTCCCCATGCGAGTTGCTAGGGGGCCTCTCGGGATTCCTCTCCCGTCGATACCGGGGCCAAAAACCTTGTGTGGAGTCAGGGCCGGAACCGAGGATTCCTCTCAGGGGCTGACATGGATCTTTGGGTACTTGTGGAGTCTCCCCAGGGGAGTCAGGCCTCGTCTCGAGTGGGGGCATGCACGTGCGCTTTCCTTCCATGCTGTAGCAGCAATGTCACGCTTCCCGTCGCGTGGATCAAAGGATCTGTGGTTTTCCCTCGAGGCTTTCCCACAGGGCTGTCCCACGTGCCACCGTGGTGTGAGTCGATCCTCGGCGTGAAAGATGAGCCAGTGAAGGGCAAAGAGGTTCCTCTGGAATGGACTGAGACATCTGGGGGACTCTTGGAATGGTGGTACGACCATGGAGTTCCTCTCGCCTTTCCTGTTGAGAGTGCCTCCTCTTGAGATGCGACGGGAACGCCGGGAATTCTTTCCCGTTGATAGCAGGGAAAGGATCCCTCATCTCGAGCTACGAGTGGGAAACGGGGCTACTCTGGATGTGGGCGGGACCATCGTGTTTCCTCTCGAGTGGAGACGGGTATGGCGGTGAACTTCTTGAGTTGCAGCAAGGGTGAGAAAGACCCTTTCAAAGTTCCAGAGGTTCGGTGTCATTAGTCTCCAGACGCCTCATCGGAAATAGGCCTCATCTCGCCTGGAAGGGAGAACTTCCTGGATTTTCTCGAGGTGCGGCAGGTGTTCTCGAGATACGACGGGGACTTCAGGGACCCGCCCTGGTGTCCTCAGGAAAGGCCAGTCCCCATGCGAGTTGCTCGGGGGTCTCTCGGGATTCCTCTCCCGTCGATACCGGGGCCAAAATCCTTCTGTGGAGTCAGGGCCGGAACCGAGGATTCCTCTCAGGGGCTGACATGGGTCTTTGGGTACTTCTGGAGTCTCCCCAGGGGGGTCAGGCCTCCTCTCGAGTGGGGGCATGCACGTGCGCCTTCCTTCCAGGCTGTAGAAGCAATGTCACGCTTCCCGTCGCGTGGATCAAAGGATCTGTGGTTTTCCCTCGAGGCTTTCCCTCGAGGCTTTCCCACAGGGCTGTCCCACATGCCACCGTGGTGTGAGTCGATCCTCGGCGTGAAAGATCAGCCAGTGCAGGGCAAAGAGGTTCCTCTGGAATGGACTGAGACATCTGGGGGACTCTTGGAATGGTGGTACGACCATGGAGTTCCTCTCGCCTTTCCTGTTGAGAGTGCCTCCTCTTGAGATGCGACGGGAACGCCGGGAATTCTTTCCCGTTGAAACCAGGGAAAGGATCCCTCATCTCGAGCTACGAGGGGGAAACGGGGCTCCTCTGGATGTGGGCGGGACGATCGTGCTTCCTCTCGAGTGGACACGGGTATGGCGCTGAACTTCTTGAGTTGCAGCAAGGGTGTGAAAGACCCTTTCGAAGTTCCAGAGGTTAGGTGTCATTCGTCTCCAAAGGCCTCATCGGAAATAGGCCTCATCTCGCCTGGAAGGGAGAACTTCCTGGATATTCTCGAGTTGCGGCAGGTGTTCTCGAGTTACGCCGGGGACCTCAGGGACCCGCCCTGGTGGCCTCAGGAGAGGCCAGTCCCCATGCGAGTTGCTAGGGGGCCTCTCGGGATTCCTCTCCCATCGATACTGGCGCAAAAACCTTGTGTGGAGTCAGGGCCGGAACCGAGGATTCCTCTCAGGGGCTGACATGGATCTTTGGGTACTTGTGGAGTCTCCCCAGGGGAGTCAGGCCTCGTCTCGAGTGGGGGCATGCACGTGCGCTTTCCTTCCAGGCTGTAGCAGCAATGTCACACTTCCCGTCGCGTGGATCAAAGGATCTGTGGTTTTCCCTCGAGGCTTTCCGTCGAGGCTTTCCCACAGGGCTGTCCCACGTGCCACCGTGGTGTGAGTCGATCCTCGGCGTGAAAGATGAGCCAGTGCAGGGCAAAGAGGCTCCTCTGGAATGGACTGAGACATCTGGGGGACTCTTGGAATGGTGGTACGACCATGGAGTTCCTCTCGCCTTTCCTGTTGAGAGTGCCTCCTCTTGAGATGCGACGGGAACGCCGGGAATTCTTTCCCGTTGAAAGCAGGGAAAGGATCCCTCATCTCGAGCTACGAGGGGGAAACGGGGCTCCTCTGGATGTGGGCGGGACCATCGTGCTTCCTCTCGAGTGGAGACGGGTATGGAGGTGAACTTCATGAGTTGCATCAAGGGTGTGAAAGACCCTTTCAAAGTTCCAGAGGTTTGTTGTCATTTGTCTCCAGACGCCTCATCGGAAATAGGCCTCATCTCGCCTGGAAGGGAGAACTTCCTGGATTTTCTCGAGTTGCGGCAGGTGTTCTCGAGTTACGACGGGGACCTCAGGGACCCGCCCTGGTGGCCTCAGGAGAGGCCAGTCCCCATGCGAGTTACTAGGGGGCCTCTCGGGATTCCTCTCCGGTCGATACCGGGGCAAAAAACCTTGTGTGGAGTCAGGGCCGGAACCGAGGATTCCTCTCAGGGGCTGACATGGATCTTTGGGTACTTCTGGAGTCTCCCCAGGGGAGTCAGGCCTCGTCTCGAGTGGGGGCATGCACGTGCGCTTTCCTTCCTGGCTGTAGCAGCAATGTCACGCTTACCGTCCCGTGGATCAAAGGATCTGTGGTTTTCCCTCGAGGCTTTCGCTCGAGGCTTTCCCACAGGGCTGTCCCACGTGCCACGGTGGTGTGAGTCGATCCTCGGCGTGAAAGATGAGCCAGTGCAGGGCAAAGAGGTTCCTCTGGAATGGACTGAGACATCTGGGGGACTCTTGGAATGGTGCTACGACCATGGAGTTCCTCTCGCCTTTCCTGTTGAGAGTGCCTCCTCTTGAGATGCGACGGGAACGCCGGGAATTCTTTCCCGTTGAAAGCAGGGAAAGGATCCCTCATCTCGAGCTACGAGGGGGAAACTGGGCTCCTCTGGATGTGGGCGGGACCATGGTGCTTCCTCTCGAGTGGAGACGGGTATGGCGGTGAACTTCTTGAGTTGCAGCAAGGATGTGAAAAACCCTTTCGAAGTTCCAGAGGTTAGGTGTCATTAGTCTCCAGAGGCCTCATCGGAAATAGGCCTCATCTCGCCTGGAAGGGAGAACTTCCTGGATTTTCTCGAGTTGCGGCAGGTGTTCTCGAGTTACGACGGGGACCTCAGGGACCCGCCCTGGTGGCCTCAGGAGAGGCCAGTCCCCATGCGAGTTGCTAGCGGGCCTCTCGGGATTCCTCTCCCGTAGATACCGGGGCCAAAAACCTTGTGTGGAGTCAGGGCCGGAACCGAGGATTCCTCTCAGGGGATGACATGGATCTTTGGGTACTTGTGGAGTCTCCCCAGGGGAGTCAGGCCTCGTCTCGAGTGGGGGCATGCACGTGCGCTTTCCTTCCAGGCTGTAGCAGCAATGTCACGCTTCCCGTGGCGTGGATCAAAGGATCTGTGGTTTTCCCTCGAGGCTTTCCCTCGAGGCTTTCCCACAGGGCTGTCCCACGTGCCACCGTTGTGTGTGTCGATCCTCGGCGTGAAAGATGAGCCAGTGCAGGGCAAAGAGGTTCCTCTGGAATGGATTGAGACATCTGGGGGACTCTTGGAATGGTGGTACGACCATGGAGTTCCTCTCGCCTTTCCTGTTGAGAGTGCCTCCTCTTGAGATGCGACGGGAACGCCGGGAATTCTTTCCCGTTGAAAGCAGGGAAAGGATCCCTCATCTCGAGCTCCGAGGGGGAAACGGGTCTCCTCTTAATGTGGGCGGGACCATCGTGCATCCTCTCGAGTGGAGACGGTATGGCGGTGAACTTCTTGAGTTGCAGCAAGGGTGTGAAAGACCCTTTCGAAGTTCCAGAGGTTAGGTGTCATTAGTCTCCAGAGGCCTCATCGGAAATAGGCCTCATCTCGCCTGGAAGGGAGAACTTCCTGGATTTTCTCGAGTTGCGGCAGGTGTTCTCGAGTTACGACGGGGACCTCAGGGACCCGCCCTGGTGGCCTCAGGAGAGGCCAGTCCCCATGCGAGTTGTTAGGGGGCCTCTCGGGATTCCTCTCCCGTCGATACCGGGGCCAAAAACCTTGTGTGGAGTCAGGGCCGGAACCAAGGATTCCTCTCAGGGGCTGACATGGATCTTTGGGTACTTCTGGAGTCTCCCCAGGGGAGTCAGGCCTCGTCTCGAGTGGGGGCATGCACGTGCGCTTTCCTTCCATGCTGTAGCAGCAATGTCACGCTTCCCGTAGCGTGGATGAAAGGATCTGTGGTATTCCCTCGAGGCTTTCCCTCGAGGCTTTCCCACAGGGCTGTCCCACGTGCCACCGTGGTGTGAGTCGATCCTCGGCGTTAAAGATCAGCCAGTGCAGGGCAAAGAGGTTCCTCTGGAATGGACTGAGATATCTGGGGGACTCTTGGAATGGTGGTACGACCATGGAGTTCCTCTCGCCTTTCCTGTTGAGAGTGCCTCCTCTTGAGATGCGACGGGAACGCCGGGAATTCTTTCCCGTTGAAAGCAGGGAAAGGATCCCTCATCTCGAGCTCCGAGGGGGAAACGGGGCTCCTCTGGATGTGGGCGGGACCATCGTGCTTCCTCTCGAGTGGAGACGGTATGGCGGTGAACTTCTTGAGTTGCAGCAAGGGTGTGAAAGACCCTTTGGAAGTTCCAGAGGTTAGGTGTCATTAGTCTCCAGACGCCTCATCGGAAATAGGCCTCATCTCGCCTGGAAGGGAGAACTTCCTGGATTTTCTCGAGTTGCGGCAGGTGTTCTCGAGTTACGACGGGGACCTCAGGGACCCGCCCTGGAGGCCTCAGGAGAGGCCAGTCCCCATGCGAGTTGCTAGGGGGCCTCTCGGGATTCCTCTCCCGTAGATACCGGGGCCAAAAACCTTGTGTGGAGTCAGGGCCGGAACCGAGGATTCCTCTCAGGGGGTGACATGGATCTTTGGGTACTTGTGGAGTCTCCCCAGGGGAGTCAGGCCTCGTCTCGAGTGGGGGCATGCACGTGCGCTTTCCTTCCAGGCTGTAGCAGCAATGTCACGTTTCCCGTGGCGTGGATCAAAGGATCTGTGGTTTTCCCTCGAGGCTTTCCCTCGAGGCTTTCCCACAGGGCTGTCCCACGTGCCACCGTTGTGTGTGTCGATCCTCGGCGTGAAAGATGAGCCAGTGCAGGGCAAAGAGGTTCCTCTGGAATGGACTGAGACATCTGGGGGACTCTTGGAATGGTGGTACGACCATGGAGTTCCTCTCGCCTTTCCTGTTGAGAGTGCCTCCTCTTGAGATGCGACGGGAACGCCGGGAATTCTTTCCCGTTGATAGCAGGGAAAGGATCCCTCATCTCGAGCTACGAGTGGGAAACGGGGCTACTCTGGATGTGGGCGGGACCATCGTGTTTCCTCTCGAGTGGAGACGGGTATGGCGGTGAACTTCTTGAGTTGCAGCAAGGGTGAGAAAGACCCTTTCAAAGTTCCAGAGGTTCGGTGTCATTAGTCTCCAGACGCCTCATCGGAAATAGGCCTCATCTCGCCTGGAAGGGAGAACTTCCTGGATTTTCTCGAGGTGCGGCAGGTGTTCTCGAGATACGACGGGGACTTCAGGGACCCGCCCTGGTGTCCTCAGGAAAGGCCAGTCCCCATGCGAGTTGCTCGGGGGTCTCTCGGGATTCCTCTCCCGTCGATACCGGGGCCAAAATCCTTCTGTGGAGTCAGGGCCGGAACCGAGGATTCCTCTCAGGGGCTGACATGGGTCTTTGGGTACTTCTGGAGTCTCCCCAGGGGGGTCAGGCCTCCTCTCGAGTGGGGGCATGCACGTGCGCCTTCCTTCCAGGCTGTAGCAGCAATGTCACACTTCCCGTCGCATGGATCAAAGGATCTGTGGTTTTCCTTCGAGGCTTTCCCTCGAGGCTTTCCCACAGGGCTGTCTCACGTGCCACCGTTGTGTGAGTCGAACCTCGGCGTGAAAGATGAGCCAGTGCAGGGCAAAAAGGTTCCTCTGGAATGGACTGAGACATCTGGGGGACTCTTGGAATGGTGGTACGACCATGGAGTTCCTCTCGCCTTTCCTGTTGAGAGTGCCTCCTCTTGAGATGCGACGGGAACGCCGGGAATTCTTTCCCGTTGAAAGCAGGGAAAGGATCCCTCATCTCGAGCTACGAGGGGGAAACGGGGCTCCTCTTGATGTGGGCGGGACCATCGTGCTTCCTTTCGAGTGGAGACGGGTATGGCGGTGAAATTCTTGAGTTGCAGCAAGGGTGTGAAAAACCCTTTCGAAGTTCCAGAGGTTAGGTGTCATTAGTCTCCAGACGCCTCATCGGAAATAGGCCTCATTTCGCCTGGAAGGGAGAACTTCCTGGATTTTCTCGAGTTGCGGCAGGTGTTCTCGATTTACGACGGGGACCTCACGGACCCGCCCTGGTGGCCTCAGGAACGGCCAGTCCCCTGCTAGTTGCTAGGGGGCCTCTCGGGATTCCTCTCCCGTCGATACCGGGGCCAAAAACCTTGTGTGGAGTCAGGGCCGGAACCGAGGATTCCTCTCAGGGGATGACATGGATCTTTGGGTACTTCTGGAGTCTCCCCAGGGGAGTCAGGACTCGTCTCGAGTGGGGGCATGCACGTGCGCTTTCCTTCCATGCTGTAGCAGCAATGTCACGCTTCCCGTCGCGTGGATCAAAGGATCTGTGGTTTTCCCTCGAGGCTTTCCCTCGAGGCTTTCCCACAGGGCTGTCCCACGTGCCACCGTGGTGTGAGTCGATCCTCGGCGTGAAAGATGAGCCAGTGCAGGGCAAAGAGGTTCCTCTGGAATGGACTGAGACATCTGGGGGACTCTTGGAATGGTGGTACGACCATGGAGTTCCTCTCGCCTTTCCTGTTGAGAGTGCCTCCTCTTGAGATGCGACGGGAACGCCGGGAATTCTTTCCCGTTGAAAGCAGGGAAAGGATCCCTCATCTCGAGCTACGAGGGGGAAACGGGGCTCCTCTGGATGTGGGCGGGACCATCGTGCTTCCTCTCGAGTGGAGACGGGTATGGCGGTGAACTTCTTGAGTTGCAGCAAGGATGTGAAAGACCCTTTCGAAGTTCCAGAGGTTAGGTGTCATTAGTCTCCAGACGCCTCATCGGAAATAGGCCTCATCTCGCCTGGAAGGGAGAACTTCCTGGATTTTCTCGAGTTGCGGCAGGTGTTCTCGAGTTACGACGGGGACCTCAGGGACCCGCCCTGGTGGCCTCAGGAGAGGCCAGTCCCCATGCGAGTTGCTAGGGGGCCTCTCGGGATTCCTCTCCCGTCGATACCGAGGCCAAAAACCTTGTGTGGAGTCAGGGCCGGAACCGAGGATTCCTCTCAGGGGCTGACATGGATCTTTGGGTACTTGTGGAGTCTCCCCAGGGGAGTCAGGCCTCGTCTCGAGTGGGGGCATGCACGTGCGCTTTCCTTCCAGGCTGTAGCAGCAATGTCACGCTTCCCGTCGCGTGGATCAAAGGATCTGTGGTTTTCCCTCGAGGCTTTCCCTCGAGGCTTTCCCACAGGGCTGTCCCACATGCCACCGTGGTGTGAGTCGATCCTCGGTGTGAAAGATCAGCCAGTGCAGGGCAAAGAGGTTCCTCTGGAATGGACTGAGACATCTGGGGGACTCTTGGAATGGTGGTACGACCATGGAGTTCCTCTCGCCTTTCCTGTTGAGAGTGCCTCCTCTTGAGATGCGACGGGAACGCCGGGAATTCTTTCCCGTTGAAACCAGGGAAAGGATCCCTCATCTCGAGCTACGAGGGGGAAACGGGGCTCCTCTGGATGTGGGCGGGACGATCGTGCTTCCTCTCGAGTGGACACGGGTATGGCGCTGAACTTCTTGAGTTGCAGCAAGGGTGTGAAAGACCCTTTCGAAGTTCCAGAGGTTAGGTGTCATTCGTCTCCAAAGGCCTCATCGGAAATAGGCCTCATCTCGCCTGGAAGGGAGAACTTCCTGGATATTCTCGAGTTGCGGCAGGTGTTCTCGAGTTACGCCGGGGACCTCAGGGACCCGCCCTGGTGGCCTCAGGAGAGGACAGTCCCCATGCGAGTTGCTAGGGGGCCTCTCGGGATTCCTCTCCCATCGATACTGGCGCAAAAACCTTGTGTGGAGTCAGGGCCGGAACCGAGGATTCCTCTCAGGGGCTGACATGGATCTTTGGGTACTTGTGGAGTCTCCCCAGGGGAGTCAGGCCTCGTCTCGAGTGGGGGCATGCACGTGCGCTTTCCTTCCAGGCTGTAGCAGCAATGTCACACTTCCCGTCGCGTGGATCAAAGGATCTGTGGTTTTCCCTCGAGGCTTTCCGTCGAGGCTTTCCCACAGGGCTGTCCCACGTGCCACCGTGGTGTGAGTCGATCCTCGGCGTGAAAGATGAGCCAGTGCAGGGCAAAGAGGCTCCTCTGGAATGGACTGAGACATCTGGGGGACTCTTGGAATGGTGGTACGACCATGGAGTTCCTCTCGCCTTTCCTGTTGAGAGTGCCTCCTCTTGAGATGCGACGGGAACGCCGGGAATTCTTTCCCGTTGAAAGCAGGGAAAGGATCCCTCATCTCGAGCTACGAGGGGGAAACGGGGCTCCTCTGGATGTGGGCGGGACCATCGTGCTTCCTCTCGAGTGGAGACGGGTATGGAGGTGAACTTCATGAGTTGCATCAAGGGTGTGAAAGACCCTTTCGAAGTTCCAGAGGTTTGTTGTCATTTGTCTCCAGACGCCTCATCGGAAATAGGCCTCATCTCGCCTGGAAGGGAGAACTTCCTGGATTTTCTCGAGTTGCGGCAGGTGTTCTCGAGTTACGACGGGGACCTCAGGGACCCGCCCTGGTGGCCTCAGGAGAGGCCAGTCCCCATGCGAGTTACTAGGGGGCCTCTCGGGATTCCTCTCCGGTCGATACCGGGGCAAAAAACCTTGTGTGGAGTCAGGGCCGGAACCGAGGATTCCTCTCAGGGGCTGACATGGATCTTTGGGTACTTCTGGAGTCTCCCCAGGGGAGTCAGGCCTCGTCTCGAGTGGGGGCATGCACGTGCGCTTTCCTTCCTGGCTGTAGCAGCAATGTCACGCTTCCCGTCCCGTGGATCAAAGGATCTGTGGTTTTCCCTCGAGGCTTTCGCTCGAGGCTTTCCCACAGGGCTGTCCCACGTGCCACGGTGGTGTGAGTCGATCCTCGGCGTGAAAGATGAGCCAGTGCAGGGCAAAGAGGTTCCTCTGGAATGGACTGAGACATCTGGGGGACTCTTGGAATGGTGCTACGACCATGGAGTTCCTCTCGCCTTTCCTGTTGAGAGTGCCTCCTCTTGAGATGCGACGGGAACGCCGGGAATTCTTTCCCGTTGAAAGCAGGGAAAGGATCCCTCATCTCGAGCTACGAGGGGGAAACTGGGCTCCTCTGGATGTGGGCGGGACCATGGTGCTTCCTCTCGAGTGGAGACGGGTATGGCGGTGAACTTCTTGAGTTGCAGCAAGGATGTGAAAAACCCTTTCGAAGTTCCAGAGGTTAGGTGTCATTAGTCTCCAGAGGCCTCATCGGAAATAGGCCTCATCTCGCCTGGAAGGGAGAACTTCCTGGATTTTCTCGAGTTGCGGCAGGTGTTCTCGAGTTACGACGGGGACCTCAGGGACCCGCCCTGGTGGCCTCAGGAGAGGCCAGTCCCCATGCGAGTTGCTAGCGGGCCTCTCGGGATTCCTCTCCCGTAGATACCGGGGCCAAAAACCTTGTGTGGAGTCAGGGCCGGAACCGAGGATTCCTCTCAGGGGCTGACATGGATCTTTGGGTACTTGTGGAGTCTCCCCAGGGGAGTCAGGCCTCGTCTCGAGTGGGGGCATGCACGTGCGCTTTCCTTCCAGGCTGTAGCAGCAATGTCACGCTTCCCGTGGCGTGGATCAAAGGATCTGTGGTTTTCCCTCGAGGCTTTCCCTCGAGGCTTTCCCACAGGGCTGTCCCACGTGCCACCGTTGTGTGTGTCGATCCTCGGCGTGAAAGATGAGCCAGTGCAGGGCAAAGAGGTTCCTCTGGAATGGATTGAGACATCTGGGGGACTCTTGGAATGGTGGTACGACCATGGAGTTCCTCTCGCCTTTCCTGTTGAGAGTGCCTCCTCTTGAGATGCGACGGGAACGCCGGGAATTCTTTCCCGTTGAAAGCAGGGAAAGGATCCCTCATCTCGAGCTCCGAGGGGGAAACGGGTCTCCTCTTAATGTGGGCGGGACCATCGTGCTTCCTCTCGAGTGGAGACGGTATGGCGGTGAACTTCTTGAGTTGCAGCAAGGGTGTGAAAGACCCTTTCGAAGTTCCAGAGGTTAGGTGTCATTAGTCTCCAGAGGCCTCATCGGAAATAGGCCTCATCTCGCCTGGAAGGGAGAACTTCCTGGATTTTCTCGAGTTGCGGCAGGTGTTCTCGAGTTACGACGGGGACCTCAGGGACCCGCCCTGGTGGCCTCAGGAGAGGCCAGTCCCCATGCGAGTTGTTAGGGGGCCTCTCGGGATTCCTCTCCCGTCGATACCGGGGCCAAAAACCTTGTGTGGAGTCAGGGCCGGAACCAAGGATTCCTCTCAGGGGCTGACATGGATCTTTGGGTACTTCTGGAGTCTCCCCAGGGGAGTCAGGCCTCGTCTCGAGTGGGGGCATGCACGTGCGCTTTCCTTCCATGCTGTAGCAGCAATGTCACGCTTCCCGTAGCGTGGATGAAAGGATCTGTGGTATTCCCTCGAGGCTTTCCCTCGAGGCTTTCCCACAGGGCTGTCCCACGTGCCACCGTGGTGTGAGTCGATCCTCGGCGTTAAAGATCAGCCAGTGCAGGGCAAAGAGGTTCCTCTGGAATGGACTGAGATATCTGGGGGACTCTTGGAATGGTGGTACGACCATGGAGTTCCTCTCGCCTTTCCTGTTGAGAGTGCCTCCTCTTGAGATGCGACGGGAACGCCGGGAATTCTTTCCCGTTGAAAGCAGGGAAAGGATCCCTCATCTCGAGCTCCGAGGGGGAAACGGGGCTCCTCTGGATGTGGGCGGGACCATCGTGCTTCCTCTCGAGTGGAGACGGTATGGCGGTGAACTTCTTGAGTTGCAGCAAGGGTGTGAAAGACCCTTTGGAAGTTCCAGAGGTTAGGTGTCATTAGTCTCCAGACGCCTCATCGGAAATAGGCCTCATCTCGCCTGGAAGGGAGAACTTCCTGGATTTTCTCGAGTTGCGGCAGGTGTTCTCGAGTTACGACGGGGACCTCAGGGACCCGCCCTGGAGGCCTCAGGAGAGGCCAGTCCCCATGCGAGTTGCTAGGGGGCCTCTCGGGATTCTTCTCCCGTAGATACCGGGGCCAAAAACCTTGTGTGGAGTCAGGGCCGGAACCGAGGATTCCTCTCAGGGGGTGACATGGATCTTTGGGTACTTGTGGAGTCTCCCCAGGGGAGTCAGGCCTCGTCTCGAGTGGGGGCATGCACGTGCGCTTTCCTTCCAGGCTGTAGCAGCAATGTCACGTTTCCCGTGGCGTGGATCAAAGGATCTGTGGTTTTCCCTCGAGGCTTTCCCTCGAGGCTTTCCCACAGGGCTGTCCCACGTGCCACCGTTGTGTGTGTCGATCCTCGGCGTGAAAGATGAGCCAGTGCAGGGCAAAGAGGTTCCTCTGGAATGGACTGAGACATCTGGGGGACTCTTGGAATGGTGGTACGACCATGGAGTTCCTCTCGCCTTTCCTGTTGAGAGTGCCTCCTCTTGAGATGCGACGGGAACGCCGGGAATTCTTTCCCGTTGAAAGCAGGGAAAGGATCCCTCATCTCGAGCTCCGAGGGGGAAACGGGGCTCCTCTGGATGTGGGCGGGACCATCGTGCTTCCTCTCGAGTGGAGACGGTATGGCGGTGAACTTCTTGAGTTGCAGCAAGGGTGTGAAAGACCCTTTCGAAGTTCCAGAGGTTAGGTGTCATTAGTCTCCAGAGGCCTCATCGGAAATAGGCCTCATCTCGCCTGGAAGGGAGAACTTCCTGGATTTTCTCGAGTTGCGGCAGGTGTTCTCGAGTTACGACGGGGACCTCAGGGACCCGCCCTGGTGGCCTCAGGAGAGGCCAGTCCCCATGCGAGTTGCTAGGGGGCCTCTCGGGATTCCTCTCCCGTCGATACCGGGGCCATAAACCTTGTGTGGAGTCAGGGCCGGAACCAAGGATTCCTCTCAGGGGCTGACATGGATCTTTGGGTACTTCTGGAGTCTCCCCAGGGGAGTCAGGCCTCGTCTCGAGTGGGGGCATGCACGTGCGCTTTCCTTCCAGGCTGTAGCACCAATGTCACGCTTCCCGTAGCGTGGATCAAAGGATCTGTGGTTTTCTCTCGAGGCTTTCCCTCGAGGCTTTCCCACAGGGCTGTCCCACGTGCCACCGTGGTGTGAGTCGATCCTCGGCGTGAAAGATCAGCCAGTGCAGGGCAAAGAGGTTCCTCTGGAATGGACTGAGACATCTGGGGGACTCTTGGAATGGTGGTACGACCATGGAGTTCCTCTCGCCTTTCCTGTTGAGAGTGCCTCCTCTTGAGATGCGACGGGAACGCCGGGAATTCTTTCCCGTTGAAAGCAGGGAAAGGATCCCTCATCTCGAGCTACGAGGGGGAAACTGGGCTCCTCTGGATGTGGGCGGGACGATCGTGCTTCCTCTCGAGTGGACACGGGTATGGCGCTGAACTTCTTGAGTTGCAGCAAGGGTGTGAAAGACCCTTTCGAAGTTCCAGAGGTTAGGTGTCATTCGTCTCCAGAGGCCTCATCGGAAATAGGCCTCATCTCGCCTGGAAGGGAGAACTTCCTGGATTTTCTCGAGTTGCGGCAGGTGTTCTCGAGTTACGACGGGGACCTCAGGGACCCGCCCTGGTGGCCTCAGGAGAGGCCAGTCCCCATGCGAGTTGCTAGGGGCCCTCTCGGGATTCCTCTCCCGTCGATACCGGGGCCAAAAACCTTGTGTGGAGTCCGGGCCGGAACCGAGGATTCCTCTCAGGGGCTGACATGGATCTTTGGGTACTTCTGGAGTCTCCCCAGGGGAGTCAGGCCTCGTCTCGAGTGGGGGCATGCACGTGCGCTTTCCTTCCAGGCTGTAGCAGCAATGTCACGCTTCCCGACGCGTGGATCAAAGGATCTGTGGCTTTCCCTCGAGGCTTTCCCTCGAGGCTTTCCCACAGGGCTGTCCCACGTGCCACCGTGGTGTGAGTCGATCCTCGGCGTGAAAGATCAGCCAGTGCAGGGCAAAGAGGTTCCTCTGGAATGGACTGAGACATCTGGGGGACTCTTGGAATGGTGGTACGACCATGGAGTTCCTCTCGCCTTTCCTGTTGAGAGTGCCTCCTCTTGAGATGCGACGGGAACGCCGGGAATTCTTTCCCGTTGAAAGCAGGGAAAGGATCCCTCATCTCGAGCTACGAGGGGGAAACGGGGTTCCTCTGGATGTGGGCGGGACCATCGTGCTTCCTCTCCAGTGGACACGGGTATGGCGGTGAACTTCTTGAGTTGCAGCAAGGATGTGAAAGACCCTTTCAAAGTTCCAGAGGTTAGGTGTCATTCGTCTCCAGACGCCTCATCGGAAATAGGCCTCATCTCGCCTGGAAGGTAGAACTTCCTGGATTTTCTCGAGTTGCAGCAGGTGTTGTCGAGTTACGACGGGGACCTCAGGGACCCGCACTGTTGGCCTCAGGAGAGGCCAGTCCCCATGCGATTTGCTAGGGGGCTCTCGGGATTCCTCTCCCGTCGATACCGGGGCCAAAAACCTTGTGTGGAGTCAGGGCCGGAACCGAGGATTCCTCTCAGGGGCTTACATGGATCTTTGGGTACTTGTGGAGACTCCCCAGCGGAGTCAGGCCTCGTCTCGTGTGGGGGCATGCACGTGCGCTTTCCTTCCAGGCTGTAGCAGCAATGTCACGCTTCCCGTGGCGTGGATCAAAGGATCTGTGGTTTTCCCTCGAGGCTTTCCCTCGAGGCTTTCCCACAGGGCTGTCCCACGTGCCACCGTTGTGTGTGTCGATCCTCGGCGTGAAAGATGAGCCAGTGCAGGGCAAAGAGGTTCCTCTGGAATGGATTGAGACATCTGGGGGACTCTTGGAATGGTGGTACGACCATGGAGTTCCTCTCGCCTTTCCTGTTGAGAGTGCCTCCTCTTGAGATGCGACGGGAACGCCGGGAATTCTTTCCCGTTGAAAGCAGGGAAAGGATCCCTCATCTCGAGCTCCGAGGGGGAAACGGGTCTCCTCTTAATGTGGGCGGGACCATCGTGCTTCCTCTCGAGTGGAGACGGTATGGCGGTGAACTTCTTGAGTTGCAGCAAGGGTGTGAAAGACCCTTTCGAAGTTCCAGAGGTTAGGTGTCATTAGTCTCCAGAGGCCTCATCGGAAATAGGCCTCATCTCGCCTGGAAGGGAGAACTTCCTGGATTTTCTCGAGTTGCGGCAGGTGTTCTCGAGTTACGACGGGGACCTCAGGGACCCGCCCTGGTGGCCTCAGGAGAGGCCAGTCCCCATGCGAGTTGCTAGGGGCCCTCTCGGGATTCCTCTCCCGTCGATACCGGGGCCAAAAACCTTGTGTGGAGTCAGGGCCGGAACCAAGGATTCCTCTCAGGGGCTGACATGGATCTTTGGGTACTTCTGGAGTCTCCCCAGGGGAGTCAGGCCTCGTCTCGAGTGGGGGCATGCACGTGCGCTTTCCTTCCATGCTGTAGCAGCAATGTCACGCTTCCCGTAGCGTGGATGAAAGGATCTGTGGTATTCCCTCGAGGCTTTCCCTCGAGGCTTTCCCACAGGGCTGTCCCACGTGCCACCGTGGTGTGAGTCGATCCTCGGCGTTAAAGATCAGCCAGTGCAGGGCAAAGAGGTTCCTCTGGAATGGACTGAGATATCTGGGGGACTCTTGGAATGGTGGTACGACCATGGAGTTCCTCTCGCCTTTCCTGTTGAGAGTGCCTCCTCTTGAGATGCGACGGGAACGCCGGGAATTCTTTCCCGTTGAAAGCAGGGAAAGGATCCCTCATCTCGAGCTCCGAGGGGGAAACGGGGCTCCTCTGGATGTGGGCGGGACCATCGTGCTTCCTTTCGAGTGGAGACGGTATGGCGGTGAACTTCTTGAGTTGCAGCAAGGGTGTGAAAGACCCTTTGGAAGTTCCAGAGGTTAGGTGTCATTAGTCTCCAGACGCCTCATCGGAAATAGGCCTCATCTCGCCTGGAAGGGAGAACTTCCTGGATTTTCTCGAGTTGCGGCAGGTGTTCTCGAGTTACGACGGGGACCTCAGGGACCCGCCCTGGAGGCCTCAGGAGAGGCCAGTCCCCATGCGAGTTGCTAGGGGGCCTCTCGGGATTCTTCTCCCGTAGATACCGGGGCCAAAAACCTTGTGTGGAGTCAGGGCCGGAACCGAGGATTCCTCTCAGGGGGTGACATGGATCTTTGGGTACTTGTGGAGTCTCCCCAGGGGAGTCAGGCCTCGTCTCGAGTGGGGGCATGCACGTGCGCTTTCCTTCCAGGCTGTAGCAGCAATGTCACGTTTCCCGTGGCGTGGATCAAAGGATCTGTGGTTTTCCCTCGAGGCTTTCCCTCGAGGCTTTCCCACAGGGCTGTCCCACGTGCCACCGTTGTGTGTGTCGATCCTCGGCGTGAAAGATGAGCCAGTGCAGGGCAAAGAGGTTCCTCTGGAATGGACTGAGACATCTGGGGGACTCTTGGAATGGTGGTACGACCATGGAGTTCCTCTCGCCTTTCCTGTTGAGAGTGCCTCCTCTTGAGATGCGACGGGAACGCCGGGAATTCTTTCCCGTTGAAAGCAGGGAAAGGATCCCTCATCTCGAGCTCCGAGGGGGAAACGGGGCTCCTCTGGATGTGGGCGGGACCATCGTGCTTCCTCTCGAGTGGAGACGGTATGGCGGTGAACTTCTTGAGTTGCAGCAAGGGTGTGAAAGACCCTTTCGAAGTTCCAGAGGTTAGGTGTCATTAGTCTCCAGAGGCCTCATCGGAAATAGGCCTCATCTCGCCTGGAAGGGAGAACTTCCTGGATTTTCTCGAGTTGCGGCAGGTGTTCTCGAGTTACGACGGGGACCTCAGGGACCCGCCCTGGTGGCCTCAGGAGAGGCCAGTCCCCATGCGAGTTGCTAGGGGGCCTCTCGGGATTCCTCTCCCGTCGATACCGGGGCCATAAACCTTGTGTGGAGTCAGGGCCGGAACCAAGGATTCCTCTCAGGGGCTGACATGGATCTTTGGGTACTTCTGGAGTCTCCCCAGGGGAGTCAGGCCTCGTCTCGAGTGGGGGCATGCACGTGCGCTTTCCTTCCAGGCTGTAGCACCAATGTCACGCTTCCCGTAGCGTGGATCAAAGGATCTGTGGTTTTCTCTCGAGGCTTTCCCTCGAGGCTTTCCCACAGGGCTGTCCCACGTGCCACCGTGGTGTGAGTCGATCCTCGGCGTGAAAGATCAGCCAGTGCAGGGCAAAGAGGTTCCTCTGGAATGGACTGAGACATCTGGGGGACTCTTGGAATGGTGGTACGACCATGGAGTTCCTCTCGCCTTTCCTGTTGAGAGTGCCTCCTCTTGAGATGCGACGGGAACGCCGGGAATTCTTTCCCGTTGAAAGCAGGGAAAGGATCCCTCATCTCGAGCTACGAGGGGGAAACTGGGCTCCTCTGGATGTGGGCGGGACGATCGTGCTTCCTCTCGAGTGGACACGGGTATGGCGCTGAACTTCTTGAGTTGCAGCAAGGGTGTGAAAGACCCTTTCGAAGTTCCAGAGGTTAGGTGTCATTCGTCTCCAGAGGCCTCATCGGAAATAGGCCTCATCTCGCCTGGAAGGGAGAACTTCCTGGATTTTCTCGAGTTGCGGCAGGTGTTCTCGAGTTACGACGGGGACCTCAGGGACCCGCCCTGGTGGCCTCAGGAGAGGCCAGTCCCCATGCGAGTTGCTAGGGGCCCTCTCGGGATTCCTCTCCCGTCGATACCGGGGCCAAAAACCTTGTGTGGAGTCCGGGCCGGAACCGAGGATTCCTCTCAGGGGCTGACATGGATCTTTGGGTACTTCTGGAGTCTCCCCAGGGGAGTCAGGCCTCGTCTCGAGTGGGGGCATGCACGTGCGCTTTCCTTCCAGGCTGTAGCAGCAATGTCACGCTTCCCGACGCGTGGATCAAAGGATCTGTGGCTTTCCCTCGAGGCTTTCCCTCGAGGCTTTCCCACAGGGCTGTCCCACGTGCCACCGTGGTGTGAGTCGATCCTCGGCGTGAAAGATCAGCCAGTGCAGGGCAAAGAGGTTCCTCTGGAATGGACTGAGACATCTGGGGGACTCTTGGAATGGTGGTACGACCATGGAGTTCCTCTCGCCTTTCCTGTTGAGAGTGCCTCCTCTTGAGATGCGACGGGAACGCCGGGAATTCTTTCCCGTTGAAAGCAGGGAAAGGATCCCTCATCTCGAGCTACGAGGGGGAAACGGGGTTCCTCTGGATGTGGGCGGGACCATCGTGCTTCCTCTCCAGTGGACACGGGTATGGCGGTGAACTTCTTGAGTTGCAGCAAGGATGTGAAAGACCCTTTCAAAGTTCCAGAGGTTAGGTGTCATTCGTCTCCAGACGCCTCATCGGAAATAGGCCTCATCTCGCCTGGAAGGTAGAACTTCCTGGATTTTCTCGAGTTGCAGCAGGTGTTGTCGAGTTACGACGGGGACCTCAGGGACCCGCACTGTTGGCCTCAGGAGAGGCCAGTCCCCATGCGATTTGCTAGGGGGCTCTCGGGATTCCTCTCCCGTCGATACCGGGGCCAAAAACCTTGTGTGGAGTCAGGGCCGGAACCGAGGATTCCTCTCAGGGGCTTACATGGATCTTTGGGTACTTGTGGAGACTCCCCAGCGGAGTCAGGCCTCGTCTCGTGTGGGGGCATGCACGTGCGCTTTCCTTCCAGGCTGTAGCAGCAATGTCACGCTTCCCGTCGCGTGGATCAAAGGATCTGTGGTTTTCCCTCGAGGCTTTCCCACAGGGCTGTCCCACGTGCCACCGTGGTGTGAGTCGATCCTCGGCGTGAAAGATGAGCCAGTGCAGGGCAATGAGCTTCCTCTGGAAAGGACTGAGACATCTGGAGGACTCTTGGAATGGTGGTACGACCATGGAGTTCCTCTCGCCTTTCCTGTTGAGAGTGCCTCCTCTTGAGATGCGACGGGAACGCCGGGAATTCTTTCCCGTTGAAAGCAGGGAAAGGATCCCTCATCTCGAGCTACGAGGGGGAAACGGGGCTCCTCTGGATGTGGGCGGGACCATCATGCTTCCTCTCGAGTGGACACGGGTATGGCGGTGAACTTCTTGAGTTGCAGCAAGGGTATGAAAGACCCTTTCGAAGTTCCAGAGGTTAGGTGTCATTAGTCTCCCGACGCCTCATCGGAAATAGGCCTCATCTCGCCTGGAAGGGAGAACTTCCTGGATTTTCTCGAGTTGCGGCAGGTGTTCTCGAGTTACGACGGGGACCTCAGGGACCCGCCCTGGTGGCCTCATGAGAGGCCAGTCCCCATGCGAGTTGCTAGGGGGCCTCTCGGGATTCCTCTCCCATCGATACCGGGGCCAAAAACCTTGTGTGGGGTCAGGGCCGGAACCGAGGATTCCTCTCAGGGGCTGACATGGATCTTTGGGTACTTCTGGAGTCTCCCCAGGGGAGTCAGGCCTCGTCTCGAGTGGGGGCATGCACGTGCGCTTTCCTTCCAGGCTGTAGCAGCAATGTCACGCTTCCCGTCGCGTGGATCAAAGGATCTGTGGTTTTCCCTCGAGGCTTTCCCTCGAGGCTTTCCCACAGGGCTGTCCCACGTGCCACCGTGGTGTGAGTCGATCCTCGGCGTGAAAGTTGAGCCAGTGCAGGGCAAAGAGGTTCCTCTGGAATGGACTGAGAAATCTCGGGGACTCTTGGAATGGTGGTACGACCATGGAGTTCCTCTCATCTTTCCTGTTGAGAGTGCCTCCTCTTGAGATGCGACGGGAACGCCGGGAATTCTTTCCCGTTGATAGCAGGGAAAGGATCCCTCATCTCGAGCTACGAGGGGGAAACGGGGCTCCTCTGGATGTGGGCGGGACCATCGTGTTTCCTCTCGAGTGGAGACGGGTATGGCGGTGAACTTCTTGAGTTGCAGCAAGGGTGTGAAAGACCCTTTTGAAGTTCCAGAGGTTCGGTGTCATTAGTCTCCAGACGTCTCATCGGAAATAGGCCTCATCTCGCCTGAAAGGGAGAACTTCCTGGATTTTCTCGAGTTGCGGCAGGTGTTCTCGAGTTACGACGGGGACCTCAGGGACCCGCCCTGGTGGCCTCAGGAAAGGCCAGTCCCCATGCGAGTTGCTCGGGGGCCTCTCGGGATTCCTCTCCCGTCGATACCGGGGTCAAAAACTTTTTGTGGAGTCAGGGCCGGAACCGAGGATTCCTCTCAGGGGATGACATGGATCTTTGGGTACTTCTGGAGTCTCCCCAGGGGAGTCAGGCCTCGTCTCGAGTGGGGGCATGCACGTGCGCTTTCTTTCCAGGCTGTAGCAGCAATGTCACGCTTCCCGTCGCGTGGATAAAAGGATCTGTGGTTTACCCTCGAGGCTTTCCCACAGGGCTGTCCCACGTGCCACCGTGGTGTGAGTCGATCCTCGGCGTGAAAAATGAGCCAGTGCAGGGCAAAGAGGTTCCTCTGGAATGGACTGAGAAATCTCGGGGACTCTTGGAATGGTGGTACGACCATGGAGTTCCTCTCGTCTTTCCTGTTGAGAGTGCCTCCTCTTGAGATGCGACGGGAACGCCGAAAATACTTTCCCGTTGATAGCAGGGAAAGGATCCCTCATCTCGAGTTACGAGGGGCAATCGGGGCTCCTCTGGATGTGGGCGGGACCATCATGTTTCCTCTCGAGTGGAGACGGTTATGACGGTGAACTTCTTGAGTTGCAGCAAGGGTGTGAAAGACCCTTTCGAAGTTCCAGAGGTTCCGTGTCATTAGTCTCCAGACGCCTTATCGGAAATAGGCCTCATCTCGCCTGGAAGGGAGAACTTCCTGGATTTTCTCGAGTTGCGGCAGGTGTTCTCGAGTTACGACGGGGACCTCAGGAACCCGCCCTGGTGGCCTCAGGAAAGGTCAGTCCCCTTGCGAGTTCCTAGGGGGCCTCTCGGGATTCCTCTCCCGTCGATACCGGGGCCAAAATACTTGTGTGGAGTCAGGGCCGGAACCGAGGATTCCTCTCAGGGGCTGACATGGATCTTTGGGTACTTCTGGAGTCTCCCCAGGGGAGTCAGGCCTCGTCTCGAGTGGGGGCATGCACGTGCGCTTTCCTTACAGGCTGTAGCAGCAATGTCACGGTTCCCGTCGCGTGGATCAAAGGATCTGTGGTTTTCCCTCGAGGCTTTCCCTCGAGGCTTTCCCACGTGCCACCGTGGTGTGAGTCGATCCTCGGCGTGAAAGATGAGCCAGTGCAGGGCAAAGAGGTTCCTCTGGAATGGACTGAGACCTCTGGGGGACTCTTGGAATGGTGGTACGACCATGGAGTTCCTCTCGCCTTTCCTGTTGAGAGTTCCTCCTCTTGAGATGCGACGGGAACGCCGGGAATTCTTTCCTGTTGAAAGCAGGGAAAGGATCCCTCATCTCGAGCTACGAGGGGGAAACGGGGCTCCTCTGAATGTGGGCGGGACCATCGTGCTTCCTCTCGAGTGGAGACGGGTATGGCTGTGAACTTCTTGAGTTGCAGCATGGGTGTGAAAGACCCTTTTGAAGTCCCAGAGATTAGCTGTCATTAGACTCCAGACGCCTCATCGGAAATAGGCCTCATCTCGCCTGGAAGGGAGAACTTCCTGGATTTTCTCGAGTTGCGGCAGGTGTTCTCGAGTTACGACGGGGACGTCAGGGACAAGCCCTGGTGGCCTCAGGAAACTCCAGTCCCCATGCGAGTTGCTAGGGTGCCTCTCGGGATTCCTCTCCAGTCGATACCGGGGCCAAAAACCTTGTGTGGAGTCAGGGCCGGAACGGAGGATTCCTCTAAGGGGCTGACATGGATCTTTGGGTCTTTCTGGAGTCTCCCCAGGGGAGTCAGGCCTCGTCTCGAGTGGGGGCATGCACGTGCGCTTTCCTTCCAGGCTGTAGCAGCAATATCACGCTTCCCGTCGCGTGGATCAAAGGATCTGTGGTTTTCCCTCTAGGCTTTCCCTCCAGGCTATCCCACAGGGCTGTCCCACGTGCCACCGTGGTGTGAGTCGATCTTCGGTATGAAAGATGAGCCAGTGCAGGGCAAATAGGTTCCTCTGGAATGGACTGAAACATCTGGGGGACTCTTGGAATGGTGGTACGACCATGGAGTTCCTCTCGTCTTTCCTGTTGAGACTGCCTCCTCTTGAGATGCGACGGGAACGCCGAAAATACTTTCCCGTTGATAGCAGGGAAAGGATCCTTCATCTCGAGCTACGAGGGGCAAACGGGGCTCCTCTGGATGTGGGCGGGACCATCATGTTTCCTCTCGAGTGGAGACGGTTATGGCGGTGAACTTCTTGAGTTGCAGCAAGGGTGTGAAAGACTCTTTCGAAGTTCCAGAGGTTCCGTGTCATTAGTCTCCAGACGCCTCATCGGAAATAGGCCTCATCTCGCCTGGAAGGGAGAACTTCCTGAAGTTTCTCGAGTTGCGGCAGGTGTTCTCGAGTTACGACGGGGACCTCAGGGACCCGCCCTGGTGGCCTCAGGAAAGGCCAGTCCCCATGCGAGTTGCTCGGGGGCCTCTCAGGATTCCTCTCCTGTCGATAACGGGGCCAAAAAACTTCTGTGGAGTCAGGGCCGGAACCGAGGATTCCTCTCAGGGGCTGACATGGATCTTTGGGTACTTCTGGAGTCTCCACTGGGGAGTCAGGCCTTGTCTCGAGTGGGGGCATGCACGTGCGCTTTCCTTCCAGGCTGTAGCAGCAATGTCTCGGTTCCCGTCGCGTGGATCAAAGGATCTGTGGTTTTCCCTCGAGGCTTTCCCACAGGGCTGTCCCACGTGCCACCGTGGTGTGAGTCGATTCTCGGCGTGAAAGATGAGCCAGTGCAGGGCAAAGAGGTTCCTCTGGATTGGACTGAGACATCTGGGGGACTCTTGGAATGGTGGTACGACCATGGAGTTCCTCTCGCCTTTCCTGTTGAGAGTGCCTCCTCTTGAGATGCGACGGGAACGCCGGGAATTCTTTCCCGTTGAAAACAGGGAAAGGATCCCTCATCTCGAGCTACGAGGGGGAAACTGGGCTCCTCTGGATGTGGGCGGGACCATCGTGCTTCCTCTCGAGTGGAGACGGGTATGGCGGTGAAATTCTTGAGTTGCAGCAAGGGTGTGAAAGACCCTTTCGAAGTTCCAGAGGTTAGGTGTCATTAGTCTCCAGACGCCTCATCGGAAATAGGCCTCACTTCGCCTGGAAAGGAGAACTTCCTGGATTTTCTCGAGTTGCGGCAGGTGTTCTCGATTTACGACGGGGACCTCAGGGACCCGCCCTGGTGGCCTCAGGTACGGCCAGTCCCATGCTAGTTGCTAGGGGGCCTCTCGGGATTCCTCTCCCGTCCATACCGGGGCCAAAAACCTTGTGTGGAGTCAGGGCCGGAACCGAGGATTCCTCTCAGGGGCTGACATGGATCTTTGGGTACTTCTGGAGTCTCCCCAGGGGAGTCAGGACTCGTCTCGAGTGGGGGCATGCACGTGCGCTTTCCTTCCAGGCTGTAGCAGCAATGTCATGCTTCCCGTCGCGTGGATCAAAGGATCTGTGGTTTTCCCTCGAGCCTTTCCCTCGAGGCTTTCCCACAGGGCTGTCCCACGTGCCACCGTGGTGTGAGTCGATCCTCGGCGTGAAAGATGAGCCAGTGCAGGGCAAAGAGTTTCCTCTGGAATGGACTGAGAAATCTCGGGGACTCTTGGAATGGTGGTACGACCATGGAGTTCCTCTCATCTTTCCTGTTGAGAGTGCCTCCACTTGAGATGCGACGGGAACGCCGGGAATTCTATCCCGTTGATAGCAGGGAAAGGATCCCTCATCTCGAGCTACGAGGGGGAAACGGGGCTCCTCTGGATGTGGGCGGGACCATCGTGTTTAATCTCGAGTGGAGACGGGTATGGCGGTGAACTTCTTGAGTTGCAGCAAGGGTGTGAAAGACCCTTTCGAAGTTCCAGAGGTTCGGTGTCATTAGTCTCCAGACGCCTCATCGGAAATAGGCCTCATCTCGCCTGGAAGGGAGAACTTCCTGGATTTTCTCGAGTTGCGGCAGGTGTTCTCGAGTTACGACGGGGACCTCAGGGACCCGCCCTAGTGGCCTCAGGAGAGGCCAGTCCCCATGCGAGTTGCTAGGGGGCCTCTCGGGATTCCTCTCCCGTCGATACCGGGGCCAAAAACCTTGTGTGGAGTCAGGGCCGGAAACGAGGATTCCTCTCAGGGGCTGACATGGATCTTTGGGTACTTGTGGAGTCTCCCCAGGGGAGTCAGGCCTCGTCTCGAGTGGGGGCATGCACGTGCGCTTTCCTTCCAGGCTGTAGCAGCAATGTCACGCTTCCTGTCGCGTGGATCAAAGGATCTGTGATTTTTCCTCGAGGCTTTCGCTCGAGGCTTTCCCACAGGGCTGTCCCACGTGCCACCGTGGTGTGAGTCGATCCTCGGTGTGAAAGATGAGCCAGTGCAGGGCCAAGAGGCTCCTCTGGAATGGACTGAGACATCTGGGGGACTCTTGGAATGGTGGTACGACCATGGAGTTCCTCTCGCCTTTCCTGTTGAGAGTGCCTCCTCTTGAAATGCGACGGGAACGCCGGGAATTCTTTCCCGTTGAAAGCAGGGAATGGATCCCTCATCTCGAGCTACGAGGGGGAAACGGGGCTCCTCTGGATGTGGGCGGGACCATCGTGCTTCCTCTCGAGTGGAGACGGGTATGGCGGTGAACTTCTTGAGTTGCAGCAAGGGTGTGAAAGACCCTTTCGAAGTTCCAGAGGTTAGGTGTCATTTGTCTCCAGAGGCCTCATCGGAAATAGGCCTCATCTCGCCTGGAAGGGAGAAGTTCCTGGATTTTCTCGAGTTGCGGCAGGTGTTCTCGAGTTACGACGGGGACCTCAGGGACCCGCCGTGGTGGCCTCAGGAGAGGCCAGTCCCCATGCGAGTTGCTAGGGGGCCTCTCGGGATTCCTCTCCCGTCGATACCGGGGCCAAAAACCTTGTGTGGAGTCAGGGCCGGAACCGAGGATTCCTCTCAGGGGCTGACATGGATCTTTGGGTACTTGTGGAGTCTCCCCAGGGGAGTCAGGCCTCGTCTCGAGTGGGGGCATGCACGTGCGCTTTCCTTCCAGGCTGTACCAGCAATGTCACGCTTCCCGTCGCGTGGATCAAAGGATCTGTGGTTTTCCCTCGAGGCTTTCCCTCGAGGCTTTCCCACAGGGCTGTCCCACGTGCCACCGTGGTGTGATTCGATCCTCGGCGTGAAAGATGAGCCAGTGCAGGGCAAAGAGGCTCCTCTGGAATGGACTGAGACATCGGGGGACTCTTGGAATGGTGGTACGACCATGGAGTTCCTCTCGCCTTTCCTGTTGAGAGTGCCTCCTCTTGAGATGCGACGGGAACGCCGGGAATTCTTTCCCGTTGAAAGCAGGGAAAGGATCCCTCATCTCGAGCTCCGAGGGGGAAACGGGGCTCCTCTGGATGTGGGCGGGACCATCGTGCTTCCTCTCGAGTGGAGACGGGTATGGAGGTGAACTTCTTGAGTTGCATCAAGGGTGTGAAAGACCCTTTCGAAGTTCCAGAGGTTTGTTGTCATTTGTCTCCAGACGCCTCATCGGAAATAGGCCTCAATCGCCTGGAAGGGAGAACTTCCTGGATTTTCTCGAGTTGCGGCAGGTGTTCTCGAGTTACGACGGGGACCTCAGGGACCCGCCCTGGTGGCCTCAGGAGAGGCCAGTCCCCATGTGAGATGCTAGGGGGCCTCTCGAGATTCCTCTCCCGTCGATACCGGGGCAAAAACCTTGTGTGGAGTCAGGGCCGGAACCGAGGATTCCTCTCAGGGGCTGACATGGATCTTTGGGTACTTGTGGAGTCTCCCCAGGGGAGTCAGGCCTCGTCTCGAGTGGGGGCATGCACGTGCGCTTTCCTTCCAGGCTGTAGCAGCAATGTCACGCTTCCTGTCGCGTGGATCAAAGGATCTGTGGTTTTCCCTCGAGGCTTTCCTTCGAGGCTTTCCCACAGGGCTGTCCCACGTGCCACCGTGGTGTGAGTCGATCCTCGGCGTGAAAGATGAGCCAGTGCAGGGCAAAGAGGCTCCTCTGGAATGGACTGAGACATCTGGGGGACTCTTGGAATGGTGGTACGACCTTGGATTTCCTCTCGCCTTTCCTGTTGAGAGTGCCTCCTCTTGAGATGCGACGGGAACGCCGGGAATTCTTTCCCGTTGAAAGCAGGGAAAGGATCCCTCATCTCGAGCTACGAGGGGGAAACGGGGCTCCTCTGGATGTGGGCGGGACCATCGTGCTTCCTCTCGAGTGGAGACGGGTACGGCGGTGAACTTATTGAGTTGCAGCAAGGGTGTGAAAGACCCTTTCGAAGTTCCAGAGGTTAGGTGTCATTTGTCTCCAGAGGCCTCATCGGAAATAGGCCTCATCTCGCCTGGAAGGGAGAACTTCCTGGATTTTCTCGAGTTGCGGCAGGTGTTCTCGAGTTACGACGGGGACCTCAGGGACCCGCCCTGTTGGCCTCAGGAGAGGCCAGTCCCCATGCGAGTTGCTAGGGGGCCTCTCGGGATTCCTCTCCCGTCGATACCGGGGCCAAAAACCTTGTGTGGAGTCAGGGCCGGAACCGAGGATTCCTCTCAGGGGCTGACATGGATCTTTGGGTACTTCTGGAGTCTCCCCAGGGGAGTCAGGCCTCGTCTCGAGTGGGGGCATGCACGTGCGCTTTCCTTCCAGGCTGTAGCAGCAATGTCACGCTTCCCGTCGCGTGGATCAAAGGATCTGTGGTTTTCCCTCGAGTCTTTCCCACAGGGCTGTCCCACATGCAACCGTGGTGTGAGTCGATCCTCGGCGTGAAAGATGAGCCAGTGCAGGGCAAAGAGGCTCCTCTGGAATGGACTGAGACATCTGGGGGACTCTTGGAATGGTGGTACGACCAGGGAGTTCCTCTCGCCTTTCCTGTTGAGAGTGCCTCCTCTTCAGATGCGACGGGAACGCCGGGAATTCTTTCCCGTTGAAAGCAGGGAATGGATCCCTCATCTCGAGCTCCAAGGGGGAAACGGGTCTCCTCTGGATGTGGGCGGGACCATCGTGCTTCCTCTCGAGTGGAGACGGGTATGGCGGTGAACTTTTTGAGTTGCAGCAAGGCTGTGAAAGACCCTTTCGAAGTTCCAGAGTTTAGGTGTCATTAGTCTCCAGACGCCTCATCGGAAATAGGCCTCATCTCGCCTGGAAGGGAGAACTTCCTGGATTTTCTCGAGTTGCGGCAGGTGTTCTCGAGTTACGACGGGGACCTCAGGGACCCGCCCTGGTGGCCTCAGGAGAGGCCAGTCCCCATGCGAGTTGCTAGGGGGCCTCTCGGGATTCCTCTCCCGTCGATACCAGGGCCAAAAACCTTGTGTGGAGTCAGGGCCGGAACCGAGGATTCCTCTCAGGGGCTGACATGGATCTTTGGGTACTTCTGGAGTCTCCCCAGGGGAGTCAGGCCTCGTCTCGAGTGGGGGCATGCACGTGCGCTTTCCTTCCAGGCTGTAGCAGCAATCTCACACTTCCCGTGGCGTGGATCAAAGGATCTGTGGTTTTCCCTCGAGGCTTTCCCTCGAGGCTTTCCCACAGGGCTGTCCCACGTGCCACCGTGGTGTGAGTGGATATTCGGCGTGAAACATGAGCCAGTGCAGGGCAAAGAGCTTCCTCTGGAATGGACTGAGACATCTGGGGGACTCTTGGAATGGTGGTACGACCATGGAGTTCCTCTCGCCTATCCTGTTGAGAGTGCCTCCTCTTGAGATGCGTCGGGAACGCCGGGAATTCTTTCCCGTTGAAAGCAGGGAAAGGATCCCTCATCTCGAGCTCCGAGGGGGAAACGGGGCTCCTCTGGATGTGGGCGGGACCATCGTGCTTCCTCTTGAGTGGACACGGGTATGGCGGTGAACTTCTTGAGTTGCAGCAAGGGTGTGAAAGACCCTTTCGAAGTTCCAGACGTTAGGTGTCATTAGTCTCCAGACGCCTCATCGGATATAGGCCTCATCTCGCCTGGAAGGGAGAACTTCCTGGATTTCTCGAGTTGCGGCAGGTGTTCTCGAGTTACGACGGGGACCTCAGGGACCCGCCCTGGTGGCCTCAGGAGACGCCATTCCCCAAGCGAGTTGCTAGGGGGCCTCTCGGGATTCCTCTCCCGTCGATACCGGGGCCAAAAACCTTGTGTGGAGTCAGGGCCGGAACCGAGGATTCCTCTCAGGGGCTGATATGGATCTTTGGGTACATCTGGAGTCTCGCCAGGGGAGACAGGCCTCGTCTCGAGTCGGGTCATGCACGTGCACTTTCCTTCCAGGCTGTAGCAGCAATGTCACGCTTCCCGTCGCATGGATCAAAGGATCTGTGGTTTTCCCTCGAGGCTTTCCCTCGAGGCTTTCCCACAGGGCTATCCCACGTGCCACCGTGGTGTGAGTGGATCCTCGGCGTGAAAGATGAGCCAGTGCAGGGCAAAGAGGTTCCTCTGGAATGGACTGAGACATCTGGGGGACTCTTGGAATGGTGGTACGACCATGGAGTTCCTCTCGCCTTTCCTGTTGAGAGTGCCTCCTCTTGAGATGCGACGGGAACGCCGGGAATTCTTTCCCGTTGAAAGCAGGGAAAGGATCCCTCATCTCGAGCTACGAGGGGGAAACGGGGCTCCTCTGGATGTGGGCGGGACCATCGTGCTTCCTCTCGAGTGGACACGGGTATGGCGGTGAACTTCTTGAGTTGCAGCAAGGGTGTGAAAGACCATTTCGAAGTTCCAGAGGTTAGGTGTCATTAGTCTCCAGACGCCTCATCGGAAATAGGCCTCATCTCGCCTGGAAGGGAGAATTTCCTGGATTTTCTCGAGTTGCGGCAGGTGTTCTCGAGTTACGACGGGGACCTCAGGGACCCGCCCTGGTGGCCTCAGGAGACGCCAGTCCCCATGCGAGTTGCTAGGGGGCCTCTCGGGATTCCTCTCCCGTCGATACCGTGGCCAAAAACCTTGTGTGGAGTCAGGGCCGGAACCGAGGATTCCTCTCAGGGTCTGATATGGATCTTTGGGTACATCTGGAGTCTCGCCAGGGGAGACAGGCCTCGTCTCGAGTCGGGGCATGCACGTGCACTTTCCTTCCAGGCTGTAGCAGCAATGTCACGCTTCCCGTCGCGTGGATCAAAGGATCTGTGGTTTTCCCTCGAGGCTTTCCCTCGAGGCTTTCCCACAGGGCTGTCCCATGTGCCACCGTGGTGTGAGTCGATCCTCGGCGTGAAAGATGAGCCAGTGCAGGGCAAAGAGGTTCCTCTGGAATGGACTGAGACATCTGGGGGACTCTTGGAATGGTGGTACGACCATGGAGTTCCTCTCGCCTTTCCTGTTGAGAGTGCCTCCTCTTGAGATGCGACGGGAAC
The DNA here is from genome assembly GCF_032405125.1 of Capricornis sumatraensis. Taxonomy (NCBI): domain Eukaryota; kingdom Metazoa; phylum Chordata; class Mammalia; order Artiodactyla; family Bovidae; genus Capricornis; species Capricornis sumatraensis. The sequence continues at coordinate 3,883,858 of NC_091080.1, read as the reverse complement.
GCCGGGAATTCTTTCCCGTTGAAAGCAGGGAAAGGATCCCTCATCTCGAGCTACGAGGGGGAAACGGGGCTCCTCTGGATGTGGGCTGGACCATCGTGCTTCCTCTCGAGTGGAGACGGGTATGGCGGTGAACTTCTTGAGTTGCAGCAAGGGTGTGAAAGACCCTTTCGAAGTTCCAGAGTTTAGGTGTCATTAGTCTCCAGACGCCTCATCGGAAATAGGCCTCATCTCGCCTGGAAGGGAGAACTTCCTGGATTTTCTCGAGTTGCGGCAGGTGTTCTCGAGTTACGACTGGGACCTCAGGGACCCGCCCTGGTGGCCTTAGGAGAGGGCAGTCCCCATGCGAGTTGCTAGGAGGCCTCTCGGGATTCCTCTCCCGTCGATACCGGGGCCAAAAACATTTGGTGGAGTCAGGGCCGGAACCGAGGATTCCTTTCAGGGGCTGACATGGATCTTTGAGTACTTCTGGAGTCTCCCCAGGGGAGTCAGGCCTCGTCTCGAGTGGGGGCATGCACATGCGCTTTCCTTCCAGGCTGTAGCAGCAATATCACGCTTCCCGTCGCGTGGATCAAAGGATCTGTGGTTTTCCCTCGAGGCTTTCCCTTGAGGCTTTCCCACAGGGCTGTCCCACGTGCCACCATGGTGTGAGTCGATCCTCGGCGTGAAAGATGAGCCAGTGCAGGGCAAAGAGGTTCCTCTGGAATGGACTGAGACATCTGGGGGACTCTTGGAATGGTGGTACGACCATGGAGTTCCTCTCGCCTTTCCTGTTGAGAGTGCCTCCTCTTGAGATGCGACAGGAACGCCGGGAATTCTTTCCCGTTGAAAGCATAGAAAGGTTCCCTCATCTCGAGATACGAGGGGGAAACGGTGCTCCTCTGGATGTGGGCGGGACCATCGTGCTTCCTCTCGAGTGGACACGGGTATGGCGGTGAACTTCTTGAGTTGCAGCAAGGGTGTGAAAGACCCTTTCGAAGTTCCAGAGGTTAGGTGTCATTAGTCTCCAGACGCCTCATCGGAAATAGGCCTCATCTCGCCTGGAAGGGAGAACTTCCTGGATTTCTCGAGTTGCGGCAGGTGTTCTCGAGTTACGACGTGGACCTCAGGGACCCGCCCTGGTGGCCTCAGGAGACGCCATTCCCCAAGCGAGTTGCTAGGGGGCCTCTCGGGATTCCTCTCCCGTCGATACCGGGGCCAAAAACCTTGTGTGGAGTCAGGGCCGGAACCTAGGATTCCTCTCAGGGGCTGATATGGATCTTTGGGTACATCTGGAGTCTCGCCAGGGGAGACAGGCCTCGTCTCGAGTCGGGTCATGCACGTGCACTTTCCTTCCAGGCTGTAGCAGCAATGTCACGCTTCCCGTCGCATGGATCAAAGGATCTGTGGTTTTCCCTCGAGGCTTTCCCTCGAGGCTTTCCCACAGGGCTATCCCACGTGCCACCGTGGTGTGAGTGGATCCTCGGCGTGAAAGATGAGCCAGTGCAGGGCAAAGAGGTTCCTCTGGAATGGACTGAGACATCTGGGGGACTCTTGGAATGGTGGTACGACCATGGAGTTCCTCTCGCCTTTCCTGTTGAGAGTGCCTCCTCTTGAGATGCGACGGGAACGCCGGGAATTCTTTCCCGTTGAAAGCAGGGAAAGGATCCCTCATCTCGAGCTACGAGGGGGAAACGGGGCTCCTCTGGATGTGGGCGGGACCATCGTGCTTCCTCTCGAGTGGACACGGGTATGGCGGTGAACTTCTTGAGTTGCAGCAAGGGTGTGAAAGACCCTTTCGAAGTTCCAGAGGTTAGGTGTCATTAGTCTCCAGACGCCTCATCGGAAATAGGCCTCATTTCGCCTGGAAGGGAGAATTTCCTGGATTTTCTCGAGTTGCGGCAGGTGTTCTCGAGTTACGACGGGGACCTCAGGGACCCGCCCTGGTGGCCTCAGGAGACGCCAGTCCCCATGCGAGTTGCTAGGGGGCCTCTCGGGATTCCTCTCCCGTCGATACCGTGGCCAAAAACCTTGTGTGGAGTCAGGGCCGGAACCGAGGATTCCTCTCAGGGTCTGATATGGATCTTTGGGTACATCTGGAGTCTCGCCAGGGGAGACAGGCCTCGTCTCGAGTCGGGGCATGCACGTGCACTTTCCTTCCAGGCTGTAGCAGCAATGTCACGTTTCCCGTCGCGTGGATCAAAGGATCTGTGGTTTTCCCTCGAGGCTTTCCCTCGAGGCTTTCCCACAGGGCTGTCCCACGTGCCACCGTGGTGTGAGTCGATCCTCGGCGTGAAAGATGAGGCAGTGCAGGGCAAAGAGGTTCCTCTGGAATGGACTGAGACATCTGGGGGACTCTTGGATTGGTGGTACGACCATGGAGTTCCTCTCGCCTTTCCTGTTGAGAGTGCCTCCTCTTGAGATGCGACGGGAACGCCGGGAATTCTTTCCCGTTGAAAGCAGGGAAAGGATCCCTCATCTCGAGCTACGAGGGGGAAACGGGGCTCCTCTGGATGTGGGCGGGACCATCGTGCTTCCTCTCGAGTGGAGACGGGTATGGCGGTGAACTTCTTGAGTTGCAGCAAGGGTGTGAAAGACCCTTTCGAAGTTCCAGAGTTTAGGTGTCATTAGTCTCCAGACGCCTCATCGGAAATAGGCCTCATCTCGCCTGGAAGGGAGAACTTCCTGGATTTTCTCGAGTTGCGGCAGGTGTTCTCGAGTTACGACGGGGACCTCAGGGACCCGCCCTGGTGGCCTTAGGAGAGGGCAGTCCCCATGCGAGTTGCTAGGAGGCCTCTCGGGATTCCTCTCCCGTCGATACCGGGGCCAAAAACATTTGGTGGAGTCAGGGCCGGAACCGAGGATTCCTCTCAGGGGCTGACATGGATCTTTGAGTACTTCTGGAGTCTCCCCAGGGGAGTCAGGCCTCGTCTCGAGTGGGGGCATGCACATGCGCTTTCCTTCCAGGCTGTAGCAGCAATGTCACGCTTCCCGTCGCGTGGATCAAAGGATCTGTGGTTTTCCCTCGAGGCTTTCCCTTGAGGCTTTCCCACAGGGCTGTCCCACGTGCCACCATGGTGTGAGTCGATCCTCGGCGTGAAAGATGAGCCAGTGCAGGGCAAAGAGGTTCCTCTGGAATGGACTGAGACATCTGGGGGACTCTTGGAATGGTGGTACGACCATGGAGTTCCTCTCGCCTTTCCTGTTGAGAGTGCCTCCTCTTGAGATGCGACGGGAACGCCGGGAATTCTTTCCCGTTGAAAGCATAGAAAGGTTCCCTCATCTCGAGCTACGAGGGGGAAACGGTGCTCCTCTGGATGTGGGCGGGACCATCGTGCTTCCTCTCGAGTGGACACGGGTATGGCAGTGAACTTCTTGAGTTGCAGCAAGGGTGTGAAAGACCCTTTCGAAGTTCCAGAGGTTAGGTGTCATTAGTCTCCAGACGCCTCATCGGAAATAGGCCTCATCTCGCCCGGAAGGGAGAACTTCCTGGATTTCTCGAGTTGCGGCAGGTGTTCTCGAGTTACGACGGGGACCTCAGGGACCCGCCCTGGTGGCCTCAGGAGAGGCCAGACCCCATGCGAGTTGCCAGGGGGCCTCTCGAGATTACTCTTCCGTCGATACCGGGGCCAAAACCGTTTGGTGGAGTCAGGGCCGGAACCGAGGATTCCTCTCAGGGGCTGACATGGATCTTTGGGTACTTCTGGAGTCTCCCCAGGGGAGTCAGGCCTCGTCTCGAGTGGGGGCATGCACGTGCGCTTTCCTTCCAGGCTGTAGCAGCAATGTCACGCTTCCCGTCGCGTGGATCAAACGACCTGTGGTTTTCCCTCGAGGCTTTCCCTCGAGGCTTTCCCACAGGGCTGTCCCACGTGCCACCGTGGTGTGAGTCGATCCGCGGCGTGAAAGATGAGCCAGTGCAGGGCAAAGAGGTTCCTCTGGAATGGACTGAGACATCTGGGGGACTCTTGGAATGGTGGTACGACCATGGAGTTCCTCTCGCCTTTCCTGTTGAGAGTGCCTCCTCTTGAGATGCGACGGGAACGCCGGGAATTCTTTCCCGTTGAAAGCAGGGAAAGGATCCCTCATCTCGAGCTACGAGGGGGAAACGGGGCTCCTCTGGATGTGGGCGGGACCATCGTGCTTCCTCTCGAGTGGAGACGGGTATGGCGGTGAACTTCTTGAGTTGCAGCAAGGGTGTGAAAGACCCTTTCGAAGTTCCAGAGTTTAGGTGTCATTAGTCTCCAGACGCCTCATCGGAAATAGGCCTCATCTCGCCTGGAAGGGAGAACTTCCTGGATTTTCTCGAGTTGCGGCAGGTGTTCTCGAGTTACGACGGGGACCTCAGGGACCCGCCCTGGTGGCCTTAGGAGAGGGCAGTCCCCATGCGAGTTGCTAGGAGGCCTCTCGGGATTCCTCTCCCGTCGATACCGGGGCCAAAAACATTTGGTGGAGTCAGGGCCGGAACCGAGGATTCCTCTCAGGGGCTGACATGGATCTTTGAGTACTTCTGGAGTCTCCCCAGGGGAGTCAGGCCTCGTCTGGAGTGGGGGCATGCACATGCGCTTTCCTTCCAGGCTGTAGCAGCAATGTCACGCTTCCCGTCGCGTGGATCAAAGGATCTGTGGTTTTCCCTCGAGGCTTTCCCTTGAGGCTTTCCCACAGGGCTGTCCCACGTGCCACCATGGTGTGAGTCGATCCTCGGCGTGAAAGATGAGCCAGTGCAGGGCAAAGAGGTTCCTCTGGAATGGACTGAGACATCTGGGGGACTCTTGGAATGGTGGTACGACCATGGAGTTCCTCTCGCCTTTCCTGTTGAGAGTGCCTCCTCTTGAGATGCGACGGGAACGCCGGGAATTCTTTCCCGTTGAAAGCATAGAAAGGTTCCCTCATCTCGAGCTACGAGGGGGAAACGGTGCTCCTCTGGATGTGGGCGGGACCATCGTGCTTCCTCTCGAGTGGACACGGGTATGGCGGTGAACTTCTTGAGTTGCAGCAAGGGTGTGAAAGACCCTTTCGAAGTTCCAGAGGTTAGGTGTCATTAGTCTCCAGACGCCTCATCGGAAATAGGCCTCATCTCGCCTGGAAGGGAGAACTTCCTGGATTTCTCGAGTTGCGGCAGGTGTTCTCGAGTTACGACGGGGACCTCAGGGACCCGCCCTGGTGGCCTCAGGAGAGGCCAGTCCCCATGCGAGTTGCTAGGGGGCCTCTCGGGATTACTCTTCCGTCGATACCGGGGCCAAAACCCTTTGGTGGAGTCAGGGCCGGAACCGAGGATTCCTCTCAGGGGCTGACATGGAACTTTGGGTACTTCTGGAGTCTCCCCAGGGGAGTCAGGCCTCGTCTCGAGTGGGGGCATGCACGTGCGCTTTCCTTCCAGGCTGTAGCAGCAATGTCACGCTTCCCGTCGCGTGGATCAAACGACCTGTGGTTTTCCCTCGAGGCTTTCCCTCGAGGCTTTCCCACAGGGCTGTCCCACGTGCCACCGTGGTGTGAGTCGATCCTCGGCGTGAAAGATGAGCCAGTGCAGGGCAAAGAGGTTCCTCTGGAATGCACTGAGACATCTGGGGGACTCTTGGAATGGTGGTACGACCATGGAGTTCCTCTCGCCTTTCCTGTTGAGAGTGCCTCCTCTTGAGATGCGACGGGAACGCCGGGAATTCTTTCCCGTTGAAAGCAGGGAAAGGATCCCTCATCTCGAGCTACGAGGGGGAAACGGGGCTCCTCTGGATGTGGGCGGGACCATCGTGCTTCCTCTCGAGTGGAGACGGGTATGGCGGTGAACTTCGTGAGTTGCAGCAAGGGTGTGAAAGACCCTTTCGAAGTTCCAGAGGTTAGGTGTCATTAGTCTCCAGACGCCTCATCGGAAATAGGCCTCATCTCGCCTGGAAGGGAGAACTTCCTGGATTTTCTCGAGTTGCGGCAGTTGTTCTCGAGTTACGACGGGGACCTCAGGGACCCGCCCTGGTGGCCTCAGGAGACGCCATTCCCCAAGCGAGTTGCTTGGGGGCCTCTCGGGATTCCTCTCCCGTCGATACCGGGGCCAAAAACCTTGTGTGGAGTCAGGGCCGGAACCGAGGATTCCTCTCAGGGGCTGATATGGATCTTTGGGTACATCTGGAGTCTCGCCAGGGGAGACAGGCCTCGTCTCGAGTCGGGGCATGCACGTGCACTTTCCTTCCAGGCTGTAGCAGCAATATCACGCTTCCCGTCGCATGGATCAAAGGATCTGTGGTTTTCCCTCGAGGCTTTCCCTCGAGGCTTTCCCACAGGGCTGTCCCACGTGCCACCGTGGTGTGAGTGGATCCTCGGCGTGAAAGATGAGCCAGTGCAGGGCAAAGAGGTTCCTCTGGAATGGACTGAGACATCTGGGGGACTCTTGGAATGGTGGTACGACCATGGAGTTCCTCTCGCCTTTCCTGTTGAGAGTGCCTCCTCTTGAGATGCGACGGGAACGCCGGGAATTCTTTCCCGTTGAAAGCAGGGAAAGGATCCCTCATCTCGAGCTACGAGGGGGAAACGGGGCTCCTCTGGATGTGGGCGGGACCATCGTGCTTCCTCCCAAGTGGAGACGGGTATGGCGGTGAACTTCTTGAGTTGCAGCAAGGGTGTGAAAGACCCTTTCGAAGTTCCAGAGGTTAGGTGTCATTTATCTCCAGACGCCTCATCGGAAATAGGCCTCATCTCGCCTGGAAGGGAGAACTTCCTGGATTTTCTCGAGTTGCGGCAGGTGTTCTCGAGTTACGACGGGGACCTCAGGGACCCGCCCTGGTGGCCTCAGGAGAGGCCAGTCCCCATGCGAGGTGCTAGGGGGCCTCTCGGGATTCCTCTCCCGTCGATACCGGAGCCAAAAACCTTGTGTGAAGTCAGGGCCGGAACCGAGGATTCCTCTCAGGGGCTGACATGGATCTTTGGGTACTTGTGGAGTCTCCCCAGGGGAGTCAGGCCTCGTCTCGAGTGGGGGCATGCACGTGCGCTTTCCTTCCAGGCTGTAGCAGCAATGTCACGATTCCCGTCACGTGGATCAAAGGATCTGTGGTTTTCCCTCGAGGCTTTCCCTCGAGGCTTTCCCACAGGGCTGTCCCACGTGCCACCGTGGTGTGAGTCGATCCTCGGCGTGAAAGATGAGCCAGTGCAGGGCAAAGAGGTTCCTCTGGAATGGACTGAGACATCTGGGGGACTCTTGGAATGGTGGTACGACCATGGAGTTCCTCTCGCCTTTCCTGTTGAGAGTGCCTCCTCTTGAGATGCGACGGGAACGCCGGGAATTCTTTCCCGTTGATAGCAGGGAAAGGATCCCTCATCTCGAGCTACGAGGGGGAAACGGGACTCCTCTGGATGTGGGCGGGACCATCGTGCTTCCTCCCGAGTTGAGACGGGTATGGCGGTGAACTTCTTGAGTTGCAGCAAGGGTGTGAAAGACCCTTTCGAAGTTCCAGAAGTTAGGTGTCATTTATCTCCAGACGCCTCATCGGAAATAGGCCTAATCTCGCCTGGAAGGGAGAACTTCCTGGATTTTCTCGAGTTGCGGCAGGTGTTCTCGAGTTACGACGGGGACCTCAGGGACCCGCCCTGGTGGCCTCAGGAGAGGCCAGTCCCCATGCGAGTTGCTAGGGGGCCTCTCGGGATTCCTCTCCCGTCGATACCGGGCCCAAAAACATTTTTTGGAGTCAGGGCCGGAACCGAGGATTCCTCTCAGGGGCTGACATGGACCTTTGGGTACTTCTGGAGTGTCCCCAAGGGAGTCAGGCCTCGTCTCGAGTCGGGGCATGCACGTGCGCTTTCCTTCCAGGCTGTAGCAGCAATGTCACGCTTCCCGTGGCGTGGATAAAAGGATCTGTGGTTTTCCCTCGAGGCTTTCCCTCGAGGGTTTCCCACAGGGCTGTCCCACGTGCCACCGTGGTGTGAGTCGATCGTCGGCGTGAAAGATGAGCCAGTGCAGGGCAAAGAGGTTCCTCTGGAATGGACTGAGACATCTGGGGGACTCGTGGAATGGTGGTACGACCATGGAGTTCCTCTCGCCTTTCCTGTTGAGAGTGCCTCCTCTTGAGATGCGATGGGAACGCCGGGAATTCTTTCCCGTTAAACGCAGGGAAAGGATCCCTCATCTCGAGCTACGAGGGGGAAACGGGGCTCCTCTGGATGTGGGCGGGACCATCGTGCTTCCTTACGAGTGGAGACGGGTATGGCGGTGAACTTCTTGAGTCGCAGCAAGGGTGTGAAAGACCCTTTCGATGTTCCAGAGTTTAGGTGTCATTAGTCTCCAAACGCCTCATCGGAAATAGGATTCTTCTCGCCTGGAATGGAGAACTTTCTGGATTTTCTCGAGTTGCGACAGGTGTTCTCGAGTTACGACGGAGACCTCAGGGACCCGCCCTGGTGGCCTCAGGAGAGGCCAGTCCCCATGCGAGTTGCTAGGGGGCCTCTCGGGATTCCTCTCCCGTCGATACCGGGGCCAAAAACCTTGTGTGGAGTCAGGGCCGGAACCGAGGATTCCTCTCAGGGGCTGACATGGATCTTTGGGTACTTCTGGAGTCTCCCCAGGGGAGTCAGGCCCCGTCTCGAGTGGGGGCATGCACGTGCGCTTTCCTTCCAGGCTGTAGCAGCAATGTCACGCTTTCCGTCGCGTGGATCAAAGGATCTGTGGTTTTCCCTCAAGGCTTTGCCTCGAGGCTTTCCCACAGGGCTGTCCCACGTGCCACCGTGGTGTGAGTCGATCCTCGGCGTGAAAGATGAGCCAGTGCAGGGCAAAGAGGTTCCTCTGGAATGGACTGAGACATCTGGGGGACTCTTGGAATGGTGGTACGACCATGGAGTTCCTCTCGCCTTTCCTGTTGAGAGTGCCTCCTCTTGAGATGCGACGGGAATGCCGGGAATTCTTTCCCGTTGAAAGCAGGGAAAGGATCCCTCATCTCGAGCTACGAGGGGGAAACGGGGCTCCTCTGGATGTGGGCGGGACCATCGTGCTTCCTCTCGAGTGGAGACGGGTATGGCAGTGAACTTCTTGAGTTGCAGCAAGGGTGTGAAAGACCCTTTCGAAGTTCCAGAGGTTAGGTGTCATTAGTCTCCAGACGCCTCATCGGAAATAGGCCTCATCTCGCCTGGAAGGGAGAACTTCCTGGATTTTCTCGAGTTGCGGCAGGTGTTCTCGAGTTACGACGGGGACCTCAGGGACCCGCCCTGGTGGCCTCAGGAGAGGCCAGTCCCCATGCGAGTTGCTAGGGGGCCTCTCGGGATTCCTCTCCCGTCGATACCGGGGCCAAAAACCTTGTGTGGAGTCAGGGCAGGAACCGAGGATTCCTCTCAGGGGCTGACATGGATCTTTGGGTACTTCTGGAGTCTCCCCAGGGGAGTCAGGCCTCGTCTCGAGTGGGGGCATGCACGTGTGCTTTCCTTCCAGGCTGTAGCAGCAATGTCACGCTTCCCGTCGCGTGGATCAAAGGATCTGTGGTTTTCCCTCGAGGCTTTCCCTCGAGGCTTTACCACAGGGCTGTCCCACGTGCCACCGTGGTGTGAGTCGATCCTCGGCGTGAAGGATGAGCCAGTGCAGTGCAAAGAGGTTCCTCTGGAATGGACTGAGACATCTGGGGGACTCTTGGAATGGTGGTACGACCATGGAGTTCCTCTCGCCTTTCCTGTTGAGTGTGCCTCCTCTTGAGATGCGACGGGAACGCCGGGAATTCTTTCCCGTTGAAAGCAGGGAAAGGATCCCTCATCTCGAGCTACGAGGGGGAAACGGGGCTCCTCGGGATGTGGGCGGGATCATCGTGCTTCCTCTCGAGTGGAGACGGGTATGGCGGTGAACTTCTTGAGTTGCAGCAAGGGTGTGAAAGACCCTTTCAAAGTTCCAGAGGTTACGTGTCAGTCTCCAGACGCCTCATCGGAAATAGACCTCATCTCGCCTGGAAGGGAGAACTTCCTGGATTTTCTCGAGTTGCGGCAGGTGTTCTCGAGTTACGACGGGGACCTCAGGGACCCGCCCTGGTGGCCTCAGGAGAGGCCAGTCCCCATGCGAGTTGCTAGGGGGCCTCTCAGGATTCCTCTCCCGTCGATACCGGGGCCAAAAACCTTGTGTGGAGTCAGAGCCGGAACCTAGGATTCCTCTCAGGGGCTGACATGGATCTTTGGGTACTTCTGGAGTCTCCCCAGGGGAGTCAGGCCTCGTCTCGAGTGGGGGCATGCACGTGTGCTTTCCTTCCAGGCTGTAGCAGCAATGTCACGCTTCCCGTCGCGTGGATCAAAGGATCTGTGGTTTTCCCTCGAGGCTTTCCCTCCAGGCTTTCCCACAGGGCTCTCCCACGTGCCACCGCGGTGTGAGTCGATCCACGGCGTGAAAGATGAGCCAGTGCAGGGCAAAGAGGTTCCTCTGGAATGGACTGAGACATCTGGGGGACTCTTGGAATGGTGGTACAACCATGGAGTTCCTCTCGCCTTTCCTGTTGAGAGTGCCTCCTCTTGAGATGCGACGGGAACGCCGGGAATTCTTTCCCGTTGAAAGCAGGGAAAGGATCCCTCATCTCGAGCTACGAGGGGGAAACGGGGCTCCTCTGGATGTGGGCGGGACCATCGTGCTTCCTCTCGAGTGGACACGGGTATGTCGGTGAACTTCTTGAGTTGCAGCAAGGGTGTGAAAGACCCTTTCGAAGTTCCAGAGGTTGGGTGTCATTAGTCTCCAGACGCCTCATCGGAAATAGGCCTCATCTCGCCTGGAAGGGAGAACTTCCTGGATTTTCTCGAGTTGCGGCAGGTGTTCTCGAGTTACGACGGGGACCTCAGGGACCCGCCCTGGTGGCCTCAGGAGAGGCCAGTCCCCATGCGAGTTGCTAGGGGGCCTCTCGGGATTCCTCTCCCGTCGATACCGGGGCCAAAAACCTTCTGTGGAGTCAGGGCCGGAACCGAAGATTCCTCTCATGGGCTGACATGGATCTTTGGGTACTTCTGGAGTCTCCCCAGGGGAGTCAGGCCTCGTCTCGAGTGGGGGATGCACGTGTGCTTTCCTTCCAGGCTGTAGCAGCAATGTCACGCTTCCCGTCGCGTGCATCAAAGGATCTGTGGTTTTCCCACGAGGCTTTCCCTCGAGGCTTTCCCACAGGGCTGTCCCACGTGCCACCGTTGTGTGAGTCGATCCTCGGCGTGAAAGATGAGCCAGTGCAGGGAAAAGAGGTTCCTCTGGAATGGACTGAGACATCTGGGGGACTCTTGGAATGGTGGTACGACCATGGAGTTCCTCTCGCCTTTCCTGTTGAGAGTGCCTCCTCTTGAGATGCGACGGGAACGCCGGGAATTCTTTCCCGTTGAAAGCAGGGAAAGGATCCCTCATCTCGAGCTACGAGGGGGAAACGGGGCTCCTCGGGATGTGGGCGGGACCATCGTGCTTCCTCTCGAGTGGACACGGGTATGTCGGTGAACTTCTTGAGTTGCAGCAAGGGTGTGAAAGACCCTTTCGAAGTTCCAGAGGTTAGGTGTCATTAGTCTCCAGACGCCTCATCGGAAATAGGCCTCATCTAGCCTGGAAGGGAGAACTTCCTGTATTTTCTCGAGGTGCGGCAGGTGTTCTCGAGTTACGACGGGTACCACAGGGACCCGCCCTGATGGCCTCAGGAGAGGCCAGTCCCCATGCCAGTTGCTAGGGGGCCTTTCGGGATTTCTCTCCCGTCGATACCGGGGCCAAAAACCTTGTGTGGAGTCAGGGCCAGAACCGAGGATTCCTCTCAGGGGCTGACATGGATCTTTGGGTACTTCTAGCGTCTCCCCAGGGGAGTCAGGCCTGGTCTCGAGTGGGGGCATGGACGTGCGCTTTCCTTCCAGGCTGTAGCAGCAATGTCACGCTTCCCGTCGCGTGGATCAAATGATCTGTGGTTTTCTCTCGATGCTTTCCCTCGAGGCTTTCCCACAGGGCTGTCCCACGTGCCACCGTGGTGTGAGTCGATCCTCGGAGTGAAAGATGAGCCAGTGCAGGGCAAAGAGGTTCCTCTGGAATGGACTGAGACATCTGAGGGACTCTTGGAATGGTGGTACGACCATGGAGTTCCTCTCGCCTTTCCTGTTGAGAGTGCCTCCTCTTGAGATGCGACGGGAACGCTGGGAATTCTTTCCCGTTGAAAGCAGGGAAAGGATCCCTCATCTCGAGCTACGAGGGGGAAACGGGGCTCCTCTGGATGTGGGCGGGACCATCGTGCTTCCTCTCGAGTGGAGACGGGTATGGCGGTGAACTTCTTGAGTTGCAGCAAGGGTGTGAAAGACCCTTTCGAAGTTCCAGAGGTTACGTGTCAGTCTCCAGACGCCTCATCGGAAATAGACCTCATCTCGCCTGGAAGGGAGAACTTCCTGGATTTTCTCGAGGTGCGGCAGGTGTTCTCGAGTTAAGACGGGTACCACAGGGACCCGCCCTGATGGCCTCAGGAGAGGCCAGTCCCCATGCGAGTTGCTAGGGGGCCTCTCGGGATTCCTCTCCCGTCGATACTGGGGCCAAAAACCTTGTGTGGGGTCAGGGCCGGAACCGAGGATTCCTCTCAGGGGCTGACATGGATCTTTGGGTACTTCTGGAGTCTCCCCAGGGGAGTCAGGCCTCGTCTCGAGTGGGGGCATGGACGTGCGCTTTCCTTCCAGGCTGTAGCAGCAATGTCACGCTTCCCGTCGCGTGGATCAAAGGATCTGTGGTTTTCCCTCGAGGCTTTTCCTCGAGGCTTTCCCACAGGGCTGTCCCACGTGCCACCGTGGTGTGAGTCGATCCTCGGCGTGAAAGATGAGCCAGTGCAGGGCAAAGAGGTTCCTCTGGAATGGACTGAGACATCTGGGGGACTCTTGGAATGGTGGTACGACCATGGAGTTCCTCTCGCCTTTCCTGTTGAGAGTGCCTCCTCTTGAGATGCGACGGGAATGCCGGGAATTCTTTCCCGTTGAAAGCAGGGAAAGGATCCCTCATCTCGAGCTACGAGGGGGAAACGGGGCTCCTCTGGATGTGGGCGGGACCATCGTGCTTTCTCTCGTGTGGAGACGGGTATGGCGGTAAACTTCTTGAGTTGCAGTAAAGGTGTGAAAGACCCTTTCGAAGTTCCAGAGGTTGGGTGTCATTAGTCTCCAGACGCCTCATCGGAAATAGGCCTCATCTCGCCTGGAAGGGAGAACTTCCTGGATTTTCTCGAGTTGCGGCAGGTGTTCTCGAGTTACGACGGGGACCTCAGGGACCCGCCCTGGTGGCCTCAGTAGAGGCCAGTCCCCATGCGAGTTGCTAGGAGGCCTCTAGGGATTCCTCTCCCGTCGATACCGGGGCCAAAAGGCTTGTGTGGAGTCAGGGCCGGAACCGAGCATTCCTCTCAGGGGTTACATGGATCTTTGGGTACTTCTGGAGTCTCCCCAGGGGAGTCAGGCCTCGTCTCGAGTGGGGGCATGCACGTGCGCTTTCCTTCCAGGCTGTAGCAGCAATGTCACGCTTCCCATCGCGAGGATTAAAGGATCTGTGGTTTTCCCTCGAGGCTTTCCCTCGAGGCTTTCCCACAGGGCTGTCCCACGTGCCACCGTGGTGTGAGTCGATCCTCGGCGTGAAAGATGAGCCAGTGCAGGGCAAAGAGGTTCCTCTGGAATGGACTGAGACATCTGGGGGACTCTTGGAATGGTGGTACGACCATGGAGTTCCTCTCGCCTTTCCTGTTGAGAGTGCCTCCTTTTGAGCTGCGACGGGAATGCCGGGAATTCTTTCCCGTTGAAAGCAGGGAAAGGATCCCTTATCTCGAGCTCCGAGGGGAAAACGTGGCTCCTCTGTATGTGGGCGGGACCATCGTGCTTTCTCTCGTGTGGAGACGGGTATGGCGGTAAACTTCTTGAGTTGCAGCAAGGGTGTGAAAGACCCTTTCGAAGTTCCAGAGGTTAGGTGTCATTCGTCTCCAGACGCCTCATCGGAAATAGGCCTCATCTCGCCTGGAAGGGAGAACTTCCTGGATTTTCTCGAGTTGCGGCAGGTGTTCTCGAGTTACGACGGGGACCTCAGGGACCCGCCCTGGTGGCCTCAGGAGAGGCCAGTCCCCATGCGAGTTGCTAGGGGGCCTCTCGGGATTCCTCTCCCGTCGATACTGGGGCCAAAAACCTTGTGTGGAGTCAGGGCCGGAACCGAGGATTCCTCTCAGGGGCTGACATGGATCTTTGGGTACTTCTGGAGTCTCCCCAGGGGAGTCAGGCCTCGTCTCGAGTGGGGGCATGCACGTGTGCTTTCCTTCCAGGCTGTAGCAGCAATGTCACGCTTCCCGTCGCGTGGATCAAAGGATCTGTGGTTTTCCCTCGAGGCTTTCCCTCGAGGCTTTCCCACAGGGCTGTCCCACGTGCCACCGTGGTGTGAGTCGATCCTCGGCGTGAAAGATGAGCCAGTGCAGGGCAAAGAGGTTCCTCTGGAATGGACTGAGACATCTGGGGGACTCTTGGAATGGTGGTTAGACCATCGAGTTCCTCTCGCCTTTCCTGTTGAGAGTGCCTCCTCTTGAGATGCGACGGGAATGCCGGGAATTCTTTCCCGTTGAAAGCAGGGAAAGGATCCCTCATCTCGAGCTCCGAGGGGGAAACGGGGCTCCTCTGGATGTGGGCGGGACCATCGTGCTTTCTCTCGTGTGGAGACGGGTATGGCGGTAAACTTCTTGAGTTGCAGAAAGGGTGTGAAAGACCCTTTCGAAGTTCCAGAGGTTAGGTGTCATTAGTCTCCAGACGCCTCATCGGAAATAGGCCTCATCTCGCCTGGAAGGGAGAACTTCCCGGATTTTCTCGAGGTGCGCCCGGTGTTCTCGAGTTACGACGGGGACCTCAGGGACCCGCCCTGGTGGCCTCAGGAGAGGCCAGTCCCCATGCGAGTTGCTAGGGGGCCTCTCGGGATTCCTCTCCCGTCGATACCGGGGCCAAAAACCTTGTGTGGAGTCAGGGCTGGAACCGAGGATTCCTCTCAGGAGCTGACATGGATCTTTGGGTACTTCTGGAGTCCCACCAGGGGAGTCAGGCCTCTTCTCGATTGGGGGCATGCACGTGTGCTTTCCTTCCAGGCTGTAGCAGCAATGTCACACTTCCCGTCGCGTGAATCAAAGGATCTGTGGTTTTCCCTCGAGGCTTTCCCACAGGGCTGTCCCACGTGCCACCGTGGTGTGAGTCGATCCTCGGCGTGAAAGATGAGCCAGTGCAGGGCAAAGAGGTTCCTCTGGAATGGACTGAGACATCTGGGGGACTCTTGGAATGGTGGTACGACCATGGAGTTCCTCTCGCCTTTCCTGTTGAGAGTGCCTCCTCTTGAGATGCGACGGGAACGCCGGGAATTCTTTCCCGTTGAAAGCAGGGAAAGGATCCCTCATCTCGAGCTCCGAGGGGGAAACGGGGCTCCTCTGGATGTGGGCGGGACCATCGTGCTTCCTCCCGAGTGGACACGGGTATGGCGGTGAACTTCTTGAGTTGCAGCAAGGGTGTGAAAGACCCTTTCGAAGTTCCAGAGTTTAGGTGTCATTAGTCTGCAGACGCCTCATCGGAAATAGGCCTCATCTCGCCTGGAAGGGAGACCTTCCTGGATTTTCTCGAGTTGCGGCAGGAGTTCTCGAGTTACGACGGGGACCTCAGGGACCAGCCCTGGTGGCCTCAGGAGAGGCCAGTCCCCATGCGAGTTGCTAGGGGGCCTCTCGGGATTCCTCTCCCGTCGATACCGGGGCCAAAAGCCTTGTGTGGAGTCAGGGCCGGAACCGAGCATTCCTCTCAGGGGTGACATGGATCTTTGGGTACTTCTGGAGTCTCCCCAGGGGAGTCAGGCCTCGTCTCGAGTGGGGGCATGCACGTGCGCTTTCCTTCCAGGCTGTAGCAGCAATGTCACGCTTCCCGTCGCGAGAATCAAAGGATCTGTGGTTTTCCCTCGAGGCTTTCCCTCGAGGCTTTCACACAGGGCTGTCCCACGTGCCACCGTGGTGTGAGTCGATCCTCGGCGTGAAAGATGAGCCAGTGCAGGGCAAAGAGGTTCCTCTGGAATGGACTGAGACATCTGGGGGACTCTTGGAATGGTGGTACGACCATGGAGTTCCTCTCGCCTTTCCTGTTGAGAGTGCCTCCTCTTTGGATGCGACGGGAACGCCGGGAATTCTTTCCCGTTGAAAGCAGGGAAAGGATCCCTCATCTCGAGCTACGAGGGGGAAACGGGGCTCCTCTGGATGTGGGCGGGACCATCGTGCTTCCTCTCGGGTGGACACGGGTATGGCGGTGAACTTCTTGAGTTGCAGCAAGGGTGTGAAAGACCCTTTCGAAATTCCAGAGGTTAGGTGTCATTAGTCTCCAGACGCCTCATCGGAAATAGGCCTCATCTCGCCTGGAAGGGAGAACTTCCTGGATATTCTCGATTTGCGGCAGGTGTTCTCGAGTTACGACGGGGACCTCAGGGACCCGCCCTGGTGGCCTCAGGAGAGGCCAGTCCCCATGCGAGTTGCTAGGGGGCCTCTCGGGATTCCTCTCCCGTCGATACCGGGGACAAAAACCTTGTGTGGAGTCAGGGCCGGAACCGAGGATTCCTCTCAGGGGTGACATGGATCTTTGGGTACTTCTGGAGTCTCCCCAGGGGAGTCAGGCCTCGTCTCGACTGGGGGCATGCACGTGCACTTTCCTTCCAGGCTGTAGCAGCAATGTCACGCTTCCCGTCGCGTGCATCAAAGGATCTGTGGTTTTCCCTCGAGGCGTTCCCTCGAGGCTTTCCCACAGGGCTGTCCCACGTGCCACCGTGGTGTGAGTCGATCCTCGGCGTGAAAGATGAGCCAGTGCAGGGCAAAGAGGTTCCTCTGGAATGGACTGAGACATCTGGGGGACTCTTGGAAAGGTGATACGACCATGGAGTTCCTCTCGCCTTTCCTGTTGAGAGTGCCTCCTCGTGAGATGCGACGGGAACGCCGGGAATTCTTTCCCGTTGAAAGCAGGGAAAGGATCCCTCATCTGCAGCTCCGAGGGGGAAACGGGGCTCCTCTGGATGTGGGCGGGACCATCGTGCTTCCTCTCGAGTGGAGACGGGTATGGCGGTGAACTTCTTGAGTTGCAGCAAGGGTGTGAAAGACCCTTTCGACGTTCCAGAGGTTAGGTGTCATTAGTCTCCAAACGCCTCATCGGAAATAGGCCTCATCTCGCCTGGAAGGGAGAACTTCCTGGATTTTCTCGAGTTGCGGCAGGTGTTCTCGAGTTATGACGGGGACCTCAGGGACCCGCCCTGGTGGCCTCAGGAGAGGCCAGTCCCCATGCGAGTTGCTAGGGGGCCTCTCGGGATTCCTCTCCCGTTGATACCGGGGCCAAAAACCTTGTGTGGAGTCAGGGCCGGAACCGAGGATTCCTCTCATGGGTGACATGGGTCTTTGGGTACTTCTGGAGTCTCCCCAGGGGAGTCAGGCCTCGTCTCGAGTGGGGGCATGCACGTGCGCTTTCCTTCCAGGCTGTAGCAGCAATGTCACGCTTACCGTCGCGTGCATCAAAGGATCTGTGGTTTTCCCTCGAGGCTTTCCCTCGAGGCTTTCCAGCAGGGCTGTCCCACGTGCCACCGTGGTGTGAGTCGATCCTCGGCGTGAAAGATGAGACAGTGCAGGGCAAAGAGGTTCCTCTGGAATGGACTGAGACATCTGGGCGACTCTTGGAATGGTGGTACGACCATGGAGTTCCTCTCGCCTTTCCTGTTGAGAGTGCCTCCTCTTGAGATGCGACGGGAACGCCGGGAATTCTTTCCCCTTGAAAGCAGGGAAAGGATCGCTCATCTCGAGCTACGAGGGGGAAACGGGGCTCCTCTGGATGTGGGTGGGACCATCGTGCTTCCTCTCGAGTGGACACCGCTATGGCGCTGAACTTCTTGAGTTGCAGCAAGGGTGTGAAAGACCCTTTCGAAGTTCCAGAGGTTAGGTGTCATTAGTCTCCAGACGCCTCATCGGAAATAGGCCTCATCTCGCCTGGAAGGGAGAACTTCCTGGATTTTCTCGATTTGCGGCAGGTGTTCTCGAGTTACGACGGGGACCTCAGGGACCCGCCCTGGTGGCCTCAGGAGAGGCCAGTCCCCATGCGAGTTGCTAGGGGGCCTCTCGGGATTCCTCTCCCGTCGATACCGGGGCCAAAAACCTTGTGTGGAGTCAAGGCCGGAACCGAGGATTCCTCTCAGGGGCTGACATGGATCTTTGGGTACTTCTGGAGTCTCCCCAGGGGAGTCAGGCCTCGTCTCCAGTGGGGGCATGCACGTGCGCTTTCCTTCCAGGCTGTAGCAGCAATGTCACACTTCCCGTCGCGTGGATCAAAGGATCTGTGGTTTTCCCTCGAGGCTTTCCCTCGAGGCTTTCCCACAGGGCTGTCCCACGTGCCACCGTGGTGTGAGTCGATCCTCGGCGTGAAAGATGAGCCAGTGCAGGGCAAAGAGGTTCCTCTGGAATGGACTGAGACATCTGGGGGACTCTTGGAATGGTGGTACGACCATGGAGTTCCTCTCGCCTTTCCTGTTGAGAGTGCCTCCTCTTGAGATGCGACGGGAACGCCGGGAATTCTTTCCCGTTGAAAGCAGGGAAAGGATCCCTCATCTCGAGCTACGAGGGGGAAACGGGGCTCCTCTGGATGTGGGCGGGACCATCGTGCTTCCTCTCGAGTGGAGACGGGTATGGCGGTGAACTTCTTCAGTTGCAGCAAGGGTGTGAAAGACCCTTTCGAAGTTCCAGAGGTTAGGTGTCATTAGTCTCCAAACGCCTCATCGGAAATAGGATTCTTCTCGCCTGGAATGGAGAACTTCCTGGATTTTCTCGAGTTGGGACAGGTGTTCTCGAGTTACGACGGGGACCTCAGGGACCCGCCCTGGTGGCCTCAGGAGAGGCCAGTCCCCATGCGAATTTCTAGGGGGCCTCTCGGGATTCCTCTCCCGTCGATACCGGGGCCAAAAACCTTGTGTGGAGTCAGGGCCGGAACCGAGGATTCCTCTCAGGGGCTGACATGGATCTTTGGGTACTTCTGGAGTCTCCCCAGGGTAGTCAGGCCTCATCTCGAGTGGGGGCATGCACGTGCGCTTTCCTTTCAGGCTATAGCAGCAATGTCATGCTTCCCGTCGCCTGGATCAAAGGATCTGTGGTTTTCCCTCGAGGCTTTCCCTTGAGACTTTCCCACAGGGCTGTCCCACGTGCCACCGTGGTGTGAGTCGATCCTCGGCGTGAAAGATGAGCCAGTGCAGGGCAAAGAATTTGCTCTGGAATGGACTGAGACATCTGGGGGACTCGTGGAATGGTGGTACGACCATGGAGTTCCTCTCGCCTTTCCTGTTGAGAGTGCCTCCTCTTGAGATGCGACGGGAATGCCGGGAATTCTTTCCCGTTGAAAGCAGGGAAAGGATCCCTCATCTCGAGCTACGAGGGGGAAACGGGGCTCCTCTGGATGTGGGCGGGACCATCGTGCTTCCTCTCGAGTGGACACGGGTATGGCGGTGAACTTCTTGAGTTGCAGCAAGGGTGTGAAAGACCCTTTCGAAGTTCCAGAGGTTAGGTGTCGTTAGTCTCCAGACGCCTCATCGGAAATAGGCCTCATCTCGCCTGGAAGGGAGAACTTCCTGGATTTTCTCGAGTTGTGGCAGGTGTTCTCGAGTTACGACGGGGACCTCAGGGACCCGCCCTGGTGGCCTCAGGAACGGCCAGTCCCCATGGGAGTTGCTAGGGGGCCTCTCGGGATTCCTCTCCCGTCGATACCGGGGCCAGAAACCTTGTGTGGAGTCAGGGCCGGAACCGAGGATTCCTCTCAGGGGCTGACATGGATCTTTGGGTACTTCTGGAGTCTCCCCAGGGGAGTCAGGCCTCGTCTCGAGTGGGGACAGGTACGTGCGCTTTCCTTCCAGGCTGTAGCAGCAATGTCACGCTTCCCGTGGCGTGGATCAAAGGATCTGTGGTTTTCCCACGAGGCTTTCCCTCGAGGCTTTCCCACAGGTCTGTCCCACGTGCCACCGTGGTGTGAGTTGATACTCGGCGTGAAAGATGAGCCAGTGCAGGGCAAAGAGGTTCCTCTGGAATGGACTGAGACATCTGGGGGACTCTTGGAATGGTGGTACCACCATGGAGTTCCTCTCGCCTTTCCTGTTGAGAGTGCCTCCTCTTTAGATGCGACGGGAACGCCGGGAATTCTTTCCCGTTGAAAGCAGGGAAAGGATCCCTCATCTCGAGCTACGAGGGGGAAACGGGGCTCCTCTGGATGTGGGCGGGACCATCGTGCTTCCTCGCGAGTGCAGACGGGTATGGCGGTGAACTTCTTGAGTTGCAGCAAGGGTGTGAAAGACCCTTTCCAAGTTCCAGAGTTTAGGTGTCATTAGTCTCCAAACGCCTCATCGGAAATAGGATTCTTCTCGCCTGGAAGGGAGAACTTCCTGGATTTTCTCGAGTTGCGACAGGTGTTCTCGAGTTACGACGGAGACCTCAGGGACCCGCCCTGGTGGCCTCAGGAGAGGCCAGTCCCCATGCGAGTTGCTAGGGGGCCTCTCGGGATTCCTCTCCCGTCGATACCGGGGCCAAAAACCTTGTGTGGAGTCAGGGCCGGAACCGAGGATTCCTCTCAGGGGCTGACATGGATCTTTGGGTACTTCTGGAGTCTCCCCAGGGGAGTCAGGCCCCGTCTCGAGTGGGGGCATGCACGTGCGCTTTCCTTCCAGGCTGTAGCAGCAATGTCACGCTTCCCGTCGCGTGGATCAAAGGATCTGTGGTTTTCCCTCGAGGCTTTCCCTCGAGGCTTTCACACAGGGCTGTCCCACGTGCCACCGTGGTGTGAGTCGATCGTCGGCGTGAAAGATGAGCCAGTGCAGGGCAAAGAGTTTCCTCTGAAATGGACTGAGACATCTGGGGGACTCGTGGAATGGTGGTACGACCATGGAGTTCCTCTCGCCTTTCCTGTTGAGAGTGCCTCCTCTTGAGATGCGACGGGAATGCCGGGAATTCTTTCCCGTTGAACGCAGGGAAAGGATCCCTCATCTCGAGCTACGAGGGGGAAACGGGGCTCCTATGGATGTGGGCGGGACCATCGTGCTTCCTCGCGAGTGGAGACGGGTATGGCGATGAACTTCTTGAGTCGCAGCAAGGGTGTGAAAGACCCTTTCGAAGTTCCAGAGTTTAGGTGTCATTAGTCTCCAAACGCCTCATCGGAAATAGGATTCATCTCGCCTGGAAGGGAGAACTTCCTGGATTTTCTCGAGTTGCGACAGGTGTTCTCGAGTTACGACGGAGACCTCAGGGACCCGCCCTGGTGGCCTCAGGAGAGGCCAGTCCCCATGCGAGTTGCTAGGGGGCCTCTCGGGATTCCTCTCCCGTCGATACCGGGGCCAAAAACCTTGTGTGGAGTCAGGGCCGGAACCGAGGATTCCTCTCAGGGGCTGACATGGATCTTTGGGTACTTCTGGAGTCTCCCCAGGGGAGTCAGGCCTCGTCTCGTGTGGGGGCATGCACGTGCGCTTTCCTTCCAGGCTGTAGCAGCAATGTCACGCTTCCCGTCGCGTGGATCAAAGGATCTGTGGTTTTCCCTCGAGGCTTTGCCTCGAGGCTTTCCCACAGGGCTGTCCCACGTGCCACCGTGGTGTGAGTCGATCCTCGGCGTGAAAGATGAGCCAGTGCAGGGTAAAGAGGTTCCTCTGGAATGGACTGAGACATCTGGGGGACTCTTGGAATGGTGGTACGACCATGGAGTTCCTCTCGCCTTTCCTGTTGAGAGTGCCTCCTCTTGAGATGCGACGGGAATGCCGGGAATACTTTCCCGTTGAAAGCAGGGAAAGGATCCCTCATCTCGAGCTACGAGGGGGAAACGGGGCTCCTCTGGATGTGGGCGGGACCATCGTGCTTCCTCTCGAGTGGAGACGGGTATGGCGGTGAACTTCTTGAGTTGCAGCAAGGGTGTGAAAGACCCTTTCGACGTTCCAGAGGTTAGGTGTCATTAGTCTCCAGACGCCTCATCGGAAATAGGCCTCATCTCGCCTGGAAGGGAGAACTTCCTGGATTTTCTCGAGTTGCGGCAGGTGTTCTCGAGTTACGACGGAGACCTCAGGGACCCGCCCTGGTGGCCTCAGGAGAGGCCAGTCCCCATGCGAGTTGTTAGGGGGCCTCTCGGGATTCCTCTCCCGTCGATACCGGGGCCAAAAACCTTGTGTGGAGTCAGGGCCGGAACCGAGGATTCCTCTCAGGGGCTGACATGGATCTTTGGGCACTTCTGGAGTCTCCCCAGGGGAGTCAGGCCCCGTCTCGAGTGGGGGCATGCACGTGCGCTTTCCTTAAAGGCTGTAGCAGCAATGTCACGCTTCCCGTCACGTGGATCAAAGGATCTGTGGTTTTCCCTCGAGGCTTTCCCTCGAGGCTTTCACACAGGGCTGTCCCACGTGCCACCGTGGTGTGAGTCGATCGTCGGCGTGAAAGATGAGCCAGTGCAGGGCAAAGAGGTTCCTCTGGAATGGACTGAGACATCTGGGGGACTCGTGGAATGGTGGTACGACCATGGAGTTCCTCTCGCCTTTCCTGTTGAGAGTGCCTCCTCTTGAGATGCGACGGGAATGCCGGGAATTCTTTCCCGTTGAAAGCAGGGAAAGGATCCCTCATCTCGAGCTACGAGGGGGAAACGGGGCTCCTCTGGATGTGGGCGGGACCATCGTGCTTCCTCTCGAGTGGACACGGGTATGGCGGTGAACTTCTTGAGTTGCAGCAAGGGTGTGAAAGACCCTTTCGAAGTTCCAGAGGTTAGGTGTCGTTAGTCTCCAGACGCCTCATCGGAAATAGGCCTCATCTCGCCTGGAAGGGAGAACTTCCTGGATTTTCTCGAGTTGTGGCAGGTGTTCTCGAGTTACGACGGGGACCTCAGGGACCCGCCCTGGTGGCCTAAGGAACGGCCAGTCCCCATGGGAGTTGCTAGGGGGCCTCTCGGGATTCCTCTCCCGTTGATACCGGGGCCAGAAACCTTGTGTGGAGTCAGGGCCGGAATCGAGGATTCCTCTCAGGGGCTGACATGGATCTTTGGGTACTTCTGGAGTCTCCCCAGGGCCGTCAGGCCTCGTCTCGAGTGGGGGCATGCACGTGCGCTTTCCTTCCAGGCTGTAGCAGCAATGTCATGCTTCCCGTGGCCTGGATCAAAGGATCTGTGGTTTTCCCTCGAGGCTTTCCCTCGAGGCTTTCACACAGGGCTGTCCCACGTGCCACCGTGGTGTGAGTCGATCGTCGGCGTGAAAGATGAGCCAGTGCAGGGCAAAGAGGTTCCTCTGGAATGGACTGAGACATCTGGGGGACTCGTGGAATGGTGGTACGACCATGGAGTTCCTCTCGCCTTTCCTGTTGAGAGTGCCTCCTCTTGAGATGCGATGGGAACGCCGGGAATTCTTTCCCGTTAAACGCAGGGAAAGGATCCCTCATCTCGAGCTACGAGGGGGAAACGGGGCTCCTCTGGATGTGGGCGGGACCATCGTGCTTCCTTACGAGTGGAGACGGGTATGGCGGTGAACTTCTTGAGTCGCAGCAAGGGTGTGAAAGACCCTTTCGATGTTCCAGAGTTTAGGTGTCATTAGTCTCCAAACGCCTCATCGGAAATAGGATTCTTCTCGCCTGGAATGGAGAACTTTCTGGATTTTCTCGAGTTGCGACAGGTGTTCTCGAGTTACGACGGAGACCTCAGGGACCCGCCCTGGTGGCCTCAGGAGAGGCCAGTCCCCATGCGAGTTGCTAGGGGGCCTCTCGGGATTCCTCTCCCGTCGATACCGGGGCCAAAAACCTTGTGTGGAGTCAGGGCCGGAACCGAGGATTCCTCTCAGGGGCTGACATGGATCTTTGGGTACTTCTGGAGTCTCCCCAGGGGAGTCAGGCCCCGTCTCGAGTGGGGGCATGCACGTGCGCTTTCCTTCCAGGCTGTAGCAGCAATGTCACGCTTTCCGTCGCGTGGATCAAAGGATCTGTGGTTTTCCCTCAAGGCTTTGCCTCGAGGCTTTCCCACAGGGCTGTCCCACGTGCCACCGTGGTGTGAGTCGATCCTCGGCGTGAAAGATGAGACAGTGCAGGGCAAAGAGGTTCCTCTGGAATGGACTGAGACATCTGGGGGACTCTTGGAATGGTGGTACGACCATGGAGTTCCTCTCGCCTTTCCTGTTGAGAGTGCCTCCTCTTGAGATGAGACGGGAATGCCGGGAATTCTTTCCCGTTGAAAGCAGGGAAAGGATCCCTCATCTCGAGCTACGAGGGGGAAACGGGGCTCCTCTGGATGTGGGCGGGACCATCGTGCTTCCTCTCGAGTGGAGACGGGTATGGCAGTGAACTTCTTGAGTTGCAGCAAGGGTGTGAAAGACCCTTTCGAAGTTCCAGAGGTTAGGTGTCATTAGTCTCCAGACGCCTCATCGGAAATAGGCCTCATCTCGCCTGGAAGGGAGAACTTCCTGGATTTTCTCGAGTTGCGGCAGGTGTTCTCGAGTTACGACGGGGACCTCAGGGACCCGCCCTGGTGGCCTCAGGAGAGGCCAGTCCCCATGCGAGTTGCTAGGGGGCCTCTCGGGATTCCTCTCCCGTCGATACCGGGGCCAAAAACCTTGTGTGGAGTCAGGGCAGGAACCGAGGATTCCTCTCAGGGGCTGACATGGATCTTTGGGTACTTCTGGAGTCTCCCCAGGGGAGTCAGGCCTCGTCTCGAGTGGGGGCATGCACGTGTGCTTTCCTTCCAGGCTGTAGCAGCAATGTCACGCTTCCCGTCGCGTGGATCAAAGGATCTGTGGTTTTCCCTCGAGGCTTTCCCTCGAGGCTTTACCACAGGGCTGTCCCACGTGCCACCGTGGTGTGAGTCGATCCTCGGCGTGAAGGATGAGCCAGTGCAGTGCAAAGAGGTTCCTCTGGAATGGACTGAGACATCTGGGGGACTCTTGGAATGGTGGTACGACCATGGAGTTCCTCTCGCCTTTCCTGTTGAGTGTGCCTCCTCTTGAGATGCGACGGGAACGCCGGGAATTCTTTCCCGTTGAAAGCAGGGAAAGGATCCCTCATCTCGAGCTACGAGGGGGAAACGGGGCTCCTCGGGATGTGGGCGGGATCATCGTGCTTCCTCTCGAGTGGAGACGGGTATGGCGGTGAACTTCTTGAGTTGCAGCAAGGGTGTGAAAGACCCTTTCAAAGTTCCAGAGGTTACGTGTCAGTCTCCAGACGCCTCATCGGAAATAGACCTCATCTCGCCTGGAAGGGAGAACTTCCTGGATTTTCTCGAGTTGCGGCAGGTGTTCTCGAGTTACGACGAGGACCTCAGGGACCCGCCCTGGTGGCCTCAGGAGAGGCCAGTCCCCATGCGAGTTGCTAGGGGGCCTCTCAGGATTCCTCTCCCGTCGATACCGGGGCCAAAAACCTTGTGTGGAGTCAGGGCCGGAACCTAGGATTCCTCTCAGGGGCTGACATGGATCTTTGGGTACTTCTGGAGTCTCCCCAGGGGAGTCAGGCCTCGTCTCGAGTGGGGGCATGCACGTGTGCTTTCCTTCCAGGCTGTAGCAGCAATGTCACGCTTCCCGTCGCGTGGATCAAAGGATCTGTGGTTTTCCCTCGAGGCTTTCCCTCCAGGCTTTCCCACAGGGCTCTCCCACGTGCCACCGCGGTGTGAGTCGATCCACGGCGTGAAAGATGAGCCAGTGCAGGGCGAAGAGGTTCCTCTGGAATGGACTGAGACATCTGGGGGACTCTTGGAATGGTGGTACAACCATGGAGTTCCTCTCGCCTTTCCTGTTGAGAGTGCCTCCTCTTGAGATGCGACGGGAACGCCGGGAATTCTTTCCCGTTGAAAGCAGGGAAAGGATCCCTCATCTCGAGCTACGAGGGGGAAACGGGGCTCCTCTGGATGTGGGCGGGACCATCGTGCTTCCTCTCGAGTGGACACGGGTATGTCGGTGAACTTCTTGAGATGCAGCAAGGGTGTGAAAGACCCTTTCGAAGTTCCAGAGGTTGGGTGTCATTAGTCTCCAGACGCCTCATCGGAAATAGGCCTCATCTCGCCTGGAAGGGAGAACTTCCTGGATTTTCTCGAGTTGCGGCAGGTGTTCTCGAGTTACGACGGGGACCTCAGGGACCCGCCCTGGTGGCCTCAGGAGAGGCCAGTCCCCATGCGAGTTGCTAGGGGGCCTCTCGGGATTCCTCTCCCGTCGATACCGGGGCCAAAAACCTTGTGTGGAGTCAGGGCCGGAACCGAGGATTCCTCTCAGGGGCTGACATGGATCTTTGGGTACTTCTGGAGTCTCCCCAGGGGAGTCAGGCCTCGTCTCGAGTGGGGGATGCACGTGTGCTTTCCTTCCAGGCTGTAGCAGCAATGTCACGCTTCCCGTCGCGTGCATCAAAGGATCTGTGGTTTTCCCACGAGGCTTTCCCTCGAGGCTTTCCCACAGGGCTGTCCCACGTGCCACCGTTGTGTGAGTCGATCCTCGGCGTGAAAGATGAGCCAGTGCAGGGAAAAGAGGTTCCTCTGGAATGGACTGAGACATCTGGGGGACTCTTGGAATGGTGGTACGACCATGGAGTTCCTCTCGCCTTTCCTGTTGAGAGTGCCTCCTCTTGAGATGCGACGGGAACGCCGGGAATTCTTTCCCGTTGAAAGCAGGGAAAGGATCCCTCATCTCGAGGTACGAGGGGGAAACGGGGCTCCTCGGGATGTGGGCGGGACCATCGTGCTTCCTCTCGAGTGGAGACGGGTATGGCGGTGAACTTCTTGAGTTGCAGCAAGGGTGTGAAAGACCCTTTCGAAGTTCCAGAGGTTACGTGTCAGTCTCCAGACGCCTCATCGGAAATAGACCTCATCTCGCCTGGAAGGGAGAACTTCCTGGATTTTCTCGAGGTGCGGCAGGTGTTCTCGAGTTAAGACGGGTACCACAGGGACCCGCCCTGATGGCCTCAGGAGAGGCCAGTCCCCATGCGAGTTGCTAGGGGGCCTCTCGGGATTCCTCTCCCGTCGATACTGGGGCCAAAAACCTTGTGTGGGGTCAGGGCCGGAACCGAGGATTCCTCTCAGGGGCTGACATGGATCTTTGGGTACTTCTGGAGTCTCCCCAGGGGAGTCAGGCCTCGTCTCGAGTGGGGTCATGGACGTGCGCTTTCCTTCCAGGCTGTAGCAGCAATGTCACGCTTCCCGTCGCGTGGATCAAAGGATCTGTGGTTTTCCCTCGAGGCTTTTCCTCGAGGCTTTCCCACAGGGCTGTCCCACGTGCCACCGTGGTGTGAGTCGATCCTCGGCGTGAAAGATGAGCCAGTGCAGGGCAAAGAGGTTCCTCTGGAATGGACTGAGACATCTGGGGGACTCTTGGAATGGTGGTACGACCATGGAGTTCCTCTCGCCTTTCCTGTTGAGAGTGCCTCCTCTTGAGATGCGACGGGAATGCCGGGAATTCTTTCCCGTTGAAAGCAGGGAAAGGATCCCTCATCTCGAGCTACGAGGGGGAAACGGGGCTCCTCTGGATGTGGGCGGGACCATCGTGCTTTCTCTCGTGTGGAGACGGGTATGGCGGTAAACTTCTTGAGTTGCAGTAAAGGTGTGAAAGACCCTTTCGAAGTTCCAGAGGTTGGGTGTCATTAGTCTCCAGACGCCTCATCGGAAATAGGCCTCATCTCGCCTGGAAGGGAGAACTTCCTGGATTTTCTCGAGTTGCGGCAGGTGTTCTCGAGTTACGACGGGGACCTCAGGGACCCGCCCTGGTGGCCTCAGTAGAGGCCATTCCCCATGCGAGTTGCTAGGAGGCCTCTAGGGATTCCTCTCCCGTCGATACCGGGGCCAAAAGGCTTGTGTGGAGTCAGGGCCGGAACCGAGCATTCCTCTCAGGGGTTACATGGATCTTTGGGTACTTCTGGAGTCTCCCCAGGGGAGTCAGGCCTCGTCTCGAGTGGGGGCATGCACGTGCGCTTTCCTTCCAGGCTGTAGCAGCAATGTCACGCTTCCCATCGCGAGGATTAAAGGATCTGTGGTTTTCCCTCGAGGCTTTCCCTCGAGGCTTTCCCACAGGGCTGTCCCACGTGCCACCGTGGTGTGAGTCGATCCTCGGCGTGAAAGATGAGCCAGTGCAGGGCAAAGAGGTTCCTCTGGAATGGACTGAGACATCTGGGGGACTCTTGGAATGGTGGTACGACCATGGAGTTCCTCTCGCCTTTCCTGTTGAGAGTGCCTCCTTTTGAGCTGCGACGGGAATGCCGGGAATTCTTTCCCGTTGAAAGCAGGGAAAGGATCCCTCATCTCGAGCTCCGAGGGGAAAACGTGGCTCCTCTGTATGTGGGCGGGACCATCGTGCTTTCTCTCGTGTGGAGACGGGTATGGCGGTAAACTTCTTGAGTTGCAGCAAGGGTGTGAAAGACCCTTTCGAAGTTCCAGAGGTTAGGTGTCATTCGTCTCCAGACGCCTCATCGGAAATAGGCCTCATCTCGCCTGGAAGGGAGAACTTCCTGGATTTTCTCGAGTTGCGGCAGGTGTTCTCGAGTTACGACGGGGACCTCAGGGACCCGCCCTGGTGGCCTCAGGAGAGGCCAGTCCCCATGCGAGTTGCTAGGGGGCCTCTCGGGATTCCTCTCCCGTCGATACTGGGGCCAAAAACCTTGTGTGGAGTCAGGGCCGGAACCGAGGATTCCTCTCAGGGGCTGACATGGATCTTTGGGTACTTCTGGAGTCTCCCCAGGGGAGTCAGGCCTCGTCTCGAGTGGGGGCATGCACGTGTGCTTTCCTTCCAGGCTGTAGCAGCAATGTCACGCTTCCCTTCGCGAGGATCAAAGGATCTGTGGTTTTCCCTCGAGGCTTTCCCTCGAGGCTTTCCCACAGGGCTGTCCCACGTGCCACCGTGGTGTGAGTCGATCCTCGGCGTGAAAGATGAGCCAGTGCAGGGCAAAGAGGTTCCTCTGGAATGGACTGAGACATCTGGGGGACTCTTGGAATGGTGGTTAGACCATCGAGTTCCTCTCGCCTTTCCTGTTGAGAGTGCCTCCTCTTGAGATGCGACGGGAATGCCGGGAATTCTTTCCCGTTGAAAGCAGGGAAAGGATCCCTCATCTCGAGCTCCGAGGGGGAAACGGGGCTCCTCTGGATGTGGGCGGGACCGTCGTGCTTTCTCTCGTGTGGAGACGGGTATGGCGGTAAACTTCTTGAGTTGCAGAAAGGGTGTGAAAGACCCTTTCGAAGTTCCAGAGGTTAGGTGTCATTAGTCTCCAGACGCCTCATCGGAAATAGGCCTCATCTCGCCTGGAAGGGAGAACTTCCCGGATTTTCTCGAGGTGCGCCCGGTGTTCTCGAGTTACGACGGGGACCTCAGGGACCCGCCCTGGTGGCCTCAGGAGAGGCCAGTCCCCATGCGAGTTGCTAGGGGGCCTCTCGGGATTCCTCTCCCGTCGATACCGGGGCCAAAAACCTTGTGTGGAGTCAGGGCTGGAACCGAGGATTCCTCTCAGGAGCTGACATGGATCTTTGGGTACTTCTGGAGTCCCACCAGGGGAGTCAGGCCTCTTCTCGATTGGGGGCATGCACGTGTGCTTTCCTTCCAGGCTGTAGCAGCAATGTCACACTTCCCGTCGCGTGGATCAAAGGATCTGTGGTTTTCCCTCGAGGCTTTCCCACAGGGCTGTCCCACGTGCCACCGTGGTGTGAGTCGATCCTCGGCGTGAAAGATGAGCCAGTGCAGGGCAAAGAGGTTCCTCTGGAATGGACTGAGACATCTGGGGGACTCTTGGAATGGTGGTACGACCATGGAGTTCCTCTCGCCTTTCCTGTTGAGAGTGCCTCCTCTTTGGATGCGACGGGAACGCCGGGAATTCTTTCCCGTTGAAAGCAGGGAAAGGATCCCTCATCTCGAGCTACGAGGGGGAAACGGGGCTCCTCTGGATGTGGGCGGGACCATCGTGCTTCCTCTCGAGTGGACACGGGTATGGCGGTGAACTTCTTGAGTTGCAGCAAGGGTGTGAAAGACCCTTTCGAAATTCCAGAGGTTAGGTGTCATTAGTCTCCAGACGCCTCATCGGAAATAGGCCTCATCTCGCCTGGAAGGGAGAACTTCCTGGATATTCTCGATTTGCGGCAGGTGTTCTCGAGTTACGACGGGGACCTCAGGGACCCGCCCTGGTGGCCTCAGGAGAGGCCAGTCCCCATGCGAGTTGCTAGGGGGCCTCTCGGGATTCCTCTCCCGTCGATACCGGGGACAAAAACCTTGTGTGGAGTCAGGGCCGGAACCGAGGATTCCTCTCAGGGGTGACATGGATCTTTGGGTACTTCTGGAGTCTCCCCAGGGGAGTCAGGCCTCGTCTCGACTGGGGGCATGCACGTGCACTTTCCTTCCAGGCTGTAGCAGCAATGTCACGCTTCCCGTCGCGTGCATCAAAGGATCTGTGGTTTTCCCTCGAGGCGTTCCCTCGAGGCTTTCCCACAGGGCTGTCCCACGTGCCACCGTGGTGTGAGTCGATCCTCGGCGTGAAAGATGAGCCAGTGCAGGGCAAAGAGGTTCCTCTGGAATGGACTGAGACATCTGGGGGACTCTTGGAAAGGTGATACGACCATGGAGTTCCTCTCGCCTTTCCTGTTGAGAGTGCCTCCTCGTGAGATGCGACGGGAACGCCGGGAATTCTTTCCCGTTGAAAGCAGGGAAAGGATCCCTCATCTGCAGCTCCGAGGGGGAAACGGGGCTCCTCTGGATGTGGGCGGGACCATCGTGCTTCCTCTCGAGTGGAGACGGGTATGGCGGTGAACTTCTTGAGTTGCAGCAAGGGTGTGAAAGACCCTTTCGACGTTCCAGAGGTTAGGTGTCATTAGTCTCCAAACGCCTCATCGGAAATAGGCCTCATCTCGCCTGGAAGGGAGAACTTCCTGGATTTTCTCGAGTTGCGGCAGGTGTTCTCGAGTTATGACGGGGACCTCAGGGACCCGCCCTGGTGGCCTCAGGAGAGGCCAGTCCCCATGCGAGTTGCTAGGGGGCCTCTCGGGATTCCTCTCCCGTCGATACCGGGGCCAAAAACCTTGTGTGGAGTCAGGGCCGGAACCGAGGATTCCTCTCATGGGTGACATGGGTCTTTGGGTACTTCTGGAGTCTCCCCAGGGGAGTCAGGCCTCGTCTCGAGTGGGGGCATGCACGTGCGCTTTCCTTCCAGGCTGTAGCAGCAATGTCACGCTTACCGTCGCGTGCATCAAAGGATCTGTGGTTTTCCCTCGAGGCTTTCCCTCGAGGCTTTCCAGCAGGGCTGTCCCACGTGCCACCGTGGTGTGAGTCGATCCTCGGCGTGAAAGATGAGACAGTGCAGGGCAAAGAGGTTCCTCTGGAATGGACTGAGACATCTGGGCGACTCTTGGAATGGTGGTACGACCATGGAGTTCCTCTCGCCTTTCCTGTTGAGAGTGCCTCCTCTTGAGATGCGACGGGAACGCCGGGAATTCTTTCCCCTTGAAAGCAGGGAAAGGATCGCTCATCTCGAGCTACGAGGGGGAAACGGGGCTCCTCTGGATGTGGGTGGGACCATCGTGCTTCCTCTCGAGTGGACACCGCTATGGCGCTGAACTTCTTGAGTTGCAGCAAGGGTGTGAAAGACCCTTTCGAAGTTCCAGAGGTTAGGTGTCATTAGTCTCCAGACGCCTCATCGGAAATAGGCCTCATCTCGCCTGGAAGGGAGAACTTCCTGGATTTTCTCGATTTGCGGCAGGTGTTCTCGAGTTACGACGGGGACCTCAGGGACCCGCCCTGGTGGCCTCAGGAGAGGCCAGTCCCCATGCGAGTTGCTAGGGGGCCTCTCGGGATTCCTCTCCCGTCGATACCGGGGCCAAAAACCTTGTGTGGAGTCAAGGCCGGAACCGAGGATTCCTCTCAGGGGTGATATGGATCTTTGGGTACTTCTGGAGTCTCCCCAGGGGAGTCAGGCCTCGTCTCGAGTGGGGGCATGCACGTGCGCTTTCCTTCCAGGCTGTAGCAGCAATGTCACGCTTCCCGTCGCGTGCATCAAAGGATCTGTGGTTTTCCCTCGAGGCTTTCCCTCGAGGCTTTCCCGCAGGGCTGTCCCACGTTCCACCGTGGTGTGAGTCGATCCTCGGCGTGAAAGATGAGCCAGTGCAGGGCAAAGAGGTTCCTCTGGAATGGACTGAGACATCTGGGGGACTCTTGGAATGGTGGTACGACCATGGAGTTCCTCTCGCCTTTCCTGTTGAGAGTGCCTCATCTTGAGATGCGACGGGAACGCCGGGAATTCTTTCCCATTGAAAGCAGGGAAAGGATCCCTCATCTCGAGCTACGAGGGGGAAACGGGGCTCCTCTGGATGTGGGTGGGACCATCGTGCTTCCTCTCGAGTGGAGACGGGTATGGCGGTGAACTTCTTGAGTTGCAGCAAGGGTGTGAAAGACCCTTTCGAAGTTCCAGAGGTTACGTGTCAGTCTCCAGATGCCTCATCGGAAATAGACCTCATCTCGCCTGGAAGGGAGAACTTCCTGGATTTTCTCGAGGTGCGGCAGGTGTTCTCGAGTTATGACGGGTACCACAGGGACCCGCCCTGGTGGCCTCAGGAGAGGCCAGTCCACATACGAGTTGCTAGGGGGCCTCTCGGGATTCCTCTCCCGTCGATACCGGGGCCAAAAACCTAGTGTGGAGTCAGGGCCGGAACCGAGGATTCCTCTCAGGGGTGACATGGATCTTTGGGTACTTCTGGAGTCTCCCCAGGGGAGTCAGGCCTCGTCTCGAGTGGGGGCATGCACGTGCGCTTTCCTTCCAGGCTGTAGCAGCAATGTCACGCTTCCCGTCGCGTGGATCAAAGGATCTGTGGTTTTCCCTCGAGGCTTTCCCTCGAGGCTTTCCCACAGGGCTGTCCCACGTGCCACCGTGGTGTGAGTCGATCCTCGGCGCGAAAGATGAGCCAGTGCAGGGCAAAGAGGTTCCTCTGGAATGGACTGAGACATCTGGGGGACTCTTGGAATGGTGGTACGACCATGGAGTTCCTCTCGCCTTTCCTGTTGAGAGTGCCTCCTCTTGAGATGCGACGGGAACGCCGGGAATTCTTTCCTGTTGAAAGCAGGGAAAGGATCCCTCATCTCGAGCTCCGAGGGGGAAACGGGGCTCCTCTGGATGTGGGCGGGACCATCGTGCTTCCTCTCGAGTGGAGACGGGTATGGCGCTGAACTTCTTGAGTTGCAGCAAGGGTGTGAAAGACCCTTTCGAAGTTCCAGAGGTTACGTGTCAGTCTCCAGACGCCTCATCGGAAATAGACCTCATCTCGCCTGGAAGGGAGAACTTCCTGGATTTTCTCGAGGTGCGGCAGGTGTTCTCGAGTTACGACGGGTACCACAGGGACCCGCCCTGATGGCCTCAGGAGAGGCCAGTCCCCATGCGAGTTGCTAGGGGGCCTCTCGGGATTCCTCTCCCGTCGATACTAGGGCCAAAAACCTTGTGTGGAGTCAGGGCCGGAACCGAGGATTCCTCACAGGGGTGACATGGATATTTGTGTACTTCTGGAGTCTCCGCAGGGGAGTCAGGCCTCGTCTCGAGTGGGGGCATGCACGTGCGCTTTCCTTCCAGGCTGTAGCAGCAATGTCACGCTTCCCGTCGCGTGGATCAAAGTATCTGCGGTTTTCCCTCGAGGCTTTCCCTCGAGGCTTTCCCGCAGGTCTGTCCCACGTGCCACCGTGGTGTGAGTCGATCCTCGGCGTGAAAGATGAGCCAGTGCAGGGCAAAGAGGTTCCTCTGGAATGGACTGAGACATCTGGGGGACTCTTGGAATGGTGGTACGACCATGGAGTTCCTCTCGCCTTTCCTGTTGAGAGTGCCTCCTCTTGAGATGCGACGGGAACGCCGGGAATTCTTTCCCGTTGAAAGCAGGGAAAGGATCCCTCATCTCGAGCTCCGAGGGGGAAACGGGGCTCCTCTGGATGTGGGCGGGACCATCGTGCTTCCTCTCGAGTGGAGACGGGTATGGCGGTGAACTTTTTGAGTTGCAGCAAGGGTGTGAAAGACCCTTTCGAAGTTCCAGAGGTTAGGTGTCATTAGTCTCCAGACGCCTCATCGGAAATAGGCCTCATCTCCCCTGGAAGGGAGAACTTCCTGGATTTTCTCGAGTTGCGGCAGGTGTTCTCAAGTTACGATGGGGACCTCAGGGACCCGCCCTGGTGGCCTCAAGAACGGC
This sequence comes from Capricornis sumatraensis, assembly GCF_032405125.1. NCBI lineage: Eukaryota > Metazoa > Chordata > Mammalia > Artiodactyla > Bovidae > Capricornis > Capricornis sumatraensis. The sequence continues at coordinate 3,849,817 of NC_091080.1, read as the reverse complement.
CAGTCCCCATGCGAGTTGCTAGGGCGCCTCTCGGGATTCCTCTCCCGTCGATACCGGGGCCAAAAACCTTGTGTGGAGTCAGGGCCGGAACCGAGGATTCCTCTCAGGGGCTGACATGGATCTTTGGGTACTTCTGGAGTCTCCCCAGGGGAGTCAGGCCTCGTCTCGAGTGGGGGCATGCACGTGTGCTTTCCTTCCAGGCTGTAGCAGCAATGTCACGCTTCCCGTCGCGTGGATCAAAGGATCTGTGGTTTTCCCTCGAGGCTTTCCCTCGAGGCTTTCCCACAGGGCTGTCCCACGTGCCACCGTAGAGTGAGTCGATCCTCGGCATGAAAGATGAGCCAGTGCAGGGCAAAGAGGTTCCTCTGGAATGGACTCAGACATCTGGGGGACTCTTGGAATGGTGGTACGACCATGGAGTTCCTCTCGCCTTTCCTGTTGAGAGTGCCTCCTCTTGAGATGCGACAGGAACGCCAGGAATTCTTTCCCGTTTAAAGCAGGGAAAGGATCCCTCATCTCGAGCTACGAGGGGGAAAGGGGGCTCCTCTGGATGTGGGCGGGACCATCGTGCTTCCTCTCGAGTGGACTCGGGTATGGCGGTGAACTTCTTGAGTTGCAGCAAGGGTGTGAAAGACCCTTTCGAAGTTCCAGAGGTTAGGTGTCATTAGTCTCCAGACGCCTCATCGGAAATAGGCCTCATCTCGCCTGGAAGGAAGAACTTCCTGTATTTTCTCGAGTTGCGGCAGGTGTTCTCGAGTTACGACGGGGACCTCAGGGACCCGCCCTGGTGGCCTCAGGAGAGGCCAGTCCCCATGCGATGTGCTAGGGGGCCTCTCGGGATTCCTCTCCCGTCGATACCGGGGCCAAAAACCTTGTGTGGAGTCAGGGCCGGAACCGAGGATTCCTCTCAGGGGCTGACATGGAACTTTGGGTACTTCTGGAGTCTCCCCAGGGGAGTCAGGCCTCGTCTCGAGTGGGGGCATGCACGTGCGCTTTCCTTCCAGGCTGTAGCAGCAATGTCACGCTTCCTGTCGCGTGGATCAAAGGATCTGTGGTTTTCCCTCGAGGCTTTCCCTCGAGACTTTCCCACAGGGCTGTCCCACGTGCCACCGTGGTGTGAGTCGATCCTCGGCGTGAAAGATGAGCCAGTGTAGGGCAAAGAGGTTCCTCTGGAATGGACTGAGACATCTGGGGGACTCCTGGAATGGTGGTACGACCATGGAGTTCCTCTCGCCTTTCCTGTTGAGAGTGCCTCCTCTTGAGATGCGACTGGAATGCCGGGAATTCTTTCCCGTCTAAAGCAGGGAAAGGTTCCCTCATCTCGAGCTCCGAGGGGGAAACGGGGCTCCTCTGGATGTGGGCGGGACCATCGTGCTTCCTCTCGAGTGGAGACGGGTATGGCGGTGAACTTCTTGAGTTGCAGCAAGGGTGTGAAAGACCCTTTCGAAGTTCCAGAGGTTAGATGTCATTAGTCTCCAGACGCCTCATCGGAAATAGGCCTCATCTCGCCTGAAAGGGAGAACTTCCTGGATTTTCTCGAGTTGCGGCAGGTGTTCTCGAGTTACGACGGGGACCTCAGGGACCCGCCCTGGTGGCCTCAGGAGAGGCCAGTCCCCATGCGAGGTGCTAGGGGGCCTCTCGGGATTCCTCTCCCGTCGATCCCGGGGCCAAAAACCTTGTGTGGAGTAAGGGCCGGAACCGAGGATTCCTCTCAGGGGCTGACATGGATCTTTGGGTACTTCTGGAGTCTCCCCAGGGGAGTTAGGCCTCTTCTCGAGTGGGGGCATGCACGTGCGCTTTCCGTCCCGGCTGTAGCAGCAATGTCACGCTTCCCGTCGCATGGATCAAAGGATCTGTGGTTTTCCCTCGAGGCTTTCCCTCGAGGCTTTCCCACAGGGCTGTCCCACGTGCCACCGTGGTGTGAGTCGATCCTCGGCGTGAAAGATGAGCCAGTGCAGGGCAAAGAGGTTCCTCTGGAATGGACTGAGACATCTGGGGGACTCGTGGAATGGTGGTACGACCATGGAGTTCCTCTCGCCTTTCCTGTTGAGAGTGCCACCTCTTGAGATGCGACGGGAACGCCGGGAATTCTTTCCCGTTGAAAGCAGGGAAAGGATCCCTCATTTCGAGCTACGAGGGGGAAACGGGGCTCCTCTGGATGTGGGCGGAACCATCGTGCTTCCTCTCGAGTGGAGACGGGTATGGCGGTGAACTTCTTGAGTTGCAGCAAGGGTGTGAAAGACCCTTTCGAAGTCCCAGAGGTTAGGTGTCATTAGTCTCCAGACGCCTCATCGGAAATAGGCCTCATCTCGCCTGGAAGGGAGAACTTCCTGGATTTTCTCGAGTTGCGGCAGGTGTTCTCGAGTTACGACGGGGACCTCAGGGACCCGCCCTGGTGGCCTCAGGAGAGGCCAGTCCCCATGCGAGTTGCTAGGTGGCCTCTCGGGATTCCTCTCCCGTCGATACCGGGGTCAAAAACCTTGTGTGGAGTCAGGGCCGGAACCGAGGATTCCTCTCAGGGGCTGACATGGATCTTTGGGTACTTCTGGAGTCTCCCCAGGGGAGTCAGGCCTCGTCTCGAGTCGGGGCATGCACGTGCGCTTTCCTTCCAGGCTGTAGCAGCAATGTCACGCTTCCCGTCGCGTGGATCAAAGGATCTGTGGTTTTCCCTCGAGGCTTTCCCTCGAGGCTTTCCCACAGGGCTGTCCCACGTGCCTCCGTGGTGTGAGTCGTTCCTCGGCGTGAAAGATGAGCCAGTGCAGGGCAAAGAGGTTCCTCTGGAATGGACTGAGACATCTGGGGGACTCCTGGAATGGTGGTACGACCATGGAGTTCCTCTCGCCTTTCCTGTTGAGAGTGCCTCCTCTTGAGATGCGACGGGAACGCCGGGAATTCTTTCCCGTCTAAAGCAGGGAAAGGTTCCCTCATCTCGAGCTCCGAGGGGGAAACGGGGCTCCTCTGGATGTGGGCGGGACCATCGTGCTTCCTCTCGAGTGGAGACGGGTATGGCGCTGAACTTCTTGAGTTGCAGCAAGGGTGTGAAAGACCCTTTCGAAGTTCCAGAGGTTACGTGTCAGTCTCCAGACGCCTCATCGGAAATAGACCTCATCTCGCCTGGAAGGGAGAACTTCCTGGATTTTCTCGAGGTGCGGCAGGTGTTCTCGAGTTACGACGGGTACCACAGGGACCCGCCCTGATGGCCTCAGGAGAGGCCAGTCCCCATGCGAGTTGCTAGGGGGCCTCTCGGGATTCCTCTCCCGTCGATACCGGGGCCAAAAACCTTGTGTGGAGTCAGGGCCGGAACCGAGGATTCCTCTCAGGGGCTGACATGGAACTTTGGGTACTTCTGGAGTCTCCCCAGGGGAGTCAGGCCTCGTCTCGAGTGGGGGCATGCACGTGCCCTTTCCTTCCAGGCTGTAGCAGCAATGTCACGCTTCCTGTCGCGTGGATCAAAGGATCTGTGGTTTTCCCTCGAGGCTTTCCCTCGAGACTTTCCCACAGGGCTGTGCCACGTGCCACCGTGGTGTGAGTCGATCCTGGGCGTGAAAGATGAGCCAGTGTAGGGCAAAGAGGTTCCTCTGGAATGGACTGAGACATCTGGGGGACTCCTGGAATGGTGGTACGACCATGGAGTTCCTCTCGCCTTTCCTGTTGAGAGTGCCTCCTCTTGAGATGCGACGGGAATGCCGGGAATTCTTTCCCGTCTAAAGCAGGGAAAGGTTCCCTCATCTCGAGCTACGAGGGGGAAACGGGGCTCCTCTGGATGTGGGCGGGACCATCGTGCTTCCTCTCGAGTGGACACGGGTATGGCGGTGAACTTCTTGAGTTGCAGCAAGGGTGTGAAAGACCCTTTCGAAGTTACAGAGGTTAGGTGTCATTAGTCTCCAGACGCCTCATCGGAAATAGGCCTCATCTCGCCTGAAAGGGAGAACTTCCTGGATTTTCTCGAGTTGCGGCAGGTGTTCTCGAGTTACGACGGGGACCTCAGGGACCCGCCCTGGTGGCCTCAGGAGAGGCCAGTCCCCATGCGAGGTGCTAGGGGGCCTCTCGGGATTCCTCTCCCGTCGATACCGGGGCCAAAAACCTTGTGTGGAGTAAGGGCCGGAACCGAGGATTCCTCTCAGGGGCTGACATGGATCTTTGGGTACTTCTGGAGTCTCCCCAGGGGAGTCAGGCCTCGTCTCGAGTCGGGGCATGCACGTGCGCTTTCCTTCCAGGCTGTAGCAGCAATGTCACGCTTCCCGTCGCGTGGATCAAAGGATCTGTGGTTTTCCCTCGAGGCTTTCCCTCGAGGCTTTCCCACAGGGCTGTCCCACGTGCCTCCGTGGTGTGAGTCGATCCTCGGCGTGAAAGATGAGCCAGTGCAGGGCAAAGAGGTTCCTCTGGAATGGACTGAGACATCTGGGGGACTCTTTGTATGGTGGTACGATCATGGAGTTCCTCTCGCCTTTCCTGTTGAGAGTGCCTCCTCTTGAGATGCGACGGGAACGCCGGGAATTCCTTCCCGTTGAAAGCAGGAAAGGATCCCTCATCTCGAGCTCCGAGAGGGAAACGGGGCTCCTCTGGATGTGGGCGGGACCATCGTGCTTCCTCTCGAGTGGAGACGGGTATGGCGGTGAACTTCTTGAGTTGCAGCAAGGGTGTGAAACACCCTTTCGAAATTCCAGAGGTTAGGTGTCATTAGTCTCCAGACGCCTCATCGGAAATAGGCCTCATCTCGCCTGGAAGGGAGAACTTCCTGGATTTTCTCGAGTTGCGGCAGGTGTTCTCGAGTTAAGACGGGGACCTCAGGGACCCGCCCTGGTGGCCTCAGGAGAGGCCAGTCCCCATGCGAGGTGCTAGGGGGCCTCTCGGGATTCCTCTCCCGTCGATACCGGGGCCAAAAACCTTGTGTGGAGTCAGGGCCGGAACCGAGGATTCCTCTCAGGGGTGATATGGATCTTTGGGTACTTCTGGAGTCTCCCCAGGGGAGTCAGGCCTCGTCTCGAGTCGGGGCATGCACGTGCGCTTTCCTTCCAGGCTGTAGCAGCAATGTCACGCTTCCCGTCGCGTGCATCAAAGGATCTGTGGTTTTCCCTCGAGGCTTTCCCTCGAGGCTTTCCCGCAGGGCTGTCCCACGTTCCACCGTGGTGTGAGTCGATCCTCGGCGTGAAAGATGAGCCAGTGCAGGGCAAAGAGGTTCCTCTGGAATGGACTGAGACATCTGGGGGACTCTTGGAATGGTGGTACGACCATGGAGTTCCTCTCGCCTTTCCTGTTGAGAGTGCCTCCTCTTGAGATGCGACGGGAACGCCGGGAATTCTTTCCCGTTGAAAGCAGGGAAAGGATCCCTCATCTCGAGCTACGAGGGGGAAACGGGGCTCCTCTGGATGTGGGTGGGACCATCGTGCTTCCTCTCGAGTGGAGACGGGCATGGCGGTGAACTTCTTGAGTTTCAGCAAGGGTGTGAAAGACCCTTTCGAAGTTCCAGAGGTTACGTGTCAGTCTCCAGATGCCTCATCGGAAATAGACCTCATCTCGCCTGGAAGGGAGAACTTCCTGGATTTTCTCGAGGTGCGGCAGGTGTTCTCGAGTTATGACGGGTACCACAGGGACCCGCCCTGGTGGCCTCAGGAGAGGCCAGTCCACATGCGAGTTGCTAGGGGGCCTCTCGGGATTCCTCTCCCGTCGATACCGGGGCCAAAAACCTAGTGTGGAGTCAGGGCCGGAACCGAGGATTCCTCTCAGGGGTGACATGGATCTTTGGGTACTTCTGGAGTCTCCCCAGGGGAGTCAGGCCTCGTCTCGAGTTGGGGCATGCACGTGCGCTTTCCTTCCAGGCTGTAGCAGCAATGTCACGCTTCCCGTCGCGTGGATCAAAGGATCTGTGGTTTTCCCTCGAGGCTTTCCCTCGAGGCTTTCCCACAGGGCTGTCCCACGTGCCACCGTGGTGTGAGTCGATCCTCGGCGCGAAAGATGAGCCAGTGCAGGGCAAAGAGGTTCCTCTGGAATGGACTGAGACATCTGGGGGACTCTTGGAATGGTGGTACGACCATGGAGTTCCTCTCGCCTTTCCTGTTGAGAGTGCCTCCTCTTGAGATGCGACGGGAACGCCGGGAATTCTTTCCTGTTGAAAGCAGGGAAAGGATCCCTCATCTCGAGCTCCGAGGGGGAAACGGGGCTCCTCTGGATGTGGGCGGGACCATCGTGCTTCCTCTCGAGTGGAGACGGGTATGGCGCTGAACTTCTTGAGTTGCAGCAAGGGTGTGAAAGACCCTTTCGAAGTTCCAGAGGTTACGTGTCAGTCTCCAGACGCCTCATCGGAAATAGACCTCATCTCGCCTGGAAGGGAGAACTTCCTGGATTTTCTCGAGGTGCGGCAGGTGTTCTCGAGTTACGACGGGTACCACAGGGACCCGCCCTGATGGCCTCAGGAGAGGCCAGTCCCCATGCGAGTTGCTAGGGGGCCTCTCGGGATTCCTCTCCCGTCGATACCGGGGCCAAAAACCTTGTGTGGAGTCAGGGCCGGAACCGAGGATTCCTCTCAGGGGCTGACATGGAACTTTGGGTACTTCTGGAGTCTCCCCAGGGGAGTCAGGCCTCGTCTCGAGTGGGGGCATGCACGTGCCCTTTCCTTCCAGGCTGTAGCAGCAATGTCACGGTTCCTGTCGCGTGGATCAAAGGATCTGTGGTTTTCCCTCGAGGCTTTCCCTCGAGACTTTCCCACAGGGCTGTGCCACGTGCCACCGTGGTGTGAGTCGATCCTCGGCGTGAAAGATGAGCCAGTGTAGGGCAAAGAGGTTCCTCTGGAATGGACTGAGACATCTGGGGGACTCCTGGAATGGTGGTACGACCATGGAGTTCCTCTCGCCTTTCCTGTTGAGAGTGCCTCCTCTTGAGATGCGACGGGAATGCCGGGAATTCTTTCCCGTCTAAAGCAGGGAAAGGTTCCCTCATCTCGAGCTACGAGGGGGAAACGGGGCTCCTCTGGATGTGGGCGGGACCATCGTGCTTCCTCTCGAGTGGACACGGGTATGGCGGTGAACTTCTTGAGTTGCAGCAAGGGTGTGAAAGACCCTTTCGAAGTTCCAGAGGTTAGGTGTCATTAGTCTCCAGACGCCTCATCGGAAATAGGCCTCATCTCGCCTGAAAGGGAGAACTTCCTGGATTTTCTCGAGTTGCGGCAGGTGTTCTCGAGTTACGACGGGGACCTCAGGGACCCGCCCTGGTGGCCTCAGGAGAGGCCAGTCCCCATGCGAGGTGCTAGGGGGCCTCTCGGGATTCCTCTCCCGTCGATACCGGGGCCAAAAACCTTGTGTGGAGTAAGGGCCGGAACCGAGGATTCCTCTCAGGGGCTGACATGGATCTTTGGGTACTTCTGGAGTCTCCCCAGGGGAGTCAGGCCTCGTCTCGAGTCGGGGCATGCACGTGCGCTTTCCTTCCAGGCTGTAGCAGCAATGTCACGCTTCCCGTCGCGTGGATCAAAGGATCTGTGGTTTTCCCTCGAGGCTTTCCCTCGAGGCTTTCCCACAGGGCTGTCCCACGTGCCTCCGTGGTGTGAGTCGTTCCTCGGCGTGAAAGATGAGCCAGTGCAGGGCAAAGAGTTTCCTCTGGAATGGACTGAGACATCTGGGGGACTCCTGGAATGGTGGTACGACCATGGAGTTCCTCTCGCCTTTCCTGTTGAGAGTGCCTCCTCTTGAGATGCGACGGGAACGCCGGGAATTCTTTCCTGTTGAAAGCAGGGAAAGGTTCCCTCATCTCGAGATACGAGGGGGAAACGGGGCTCCTCTGGATGTGGGCGGGACCATCGTGCTTCCTCTCGAGTGGAGACGGGTATGGCGGTGAACTTCTTGAGTTGCAGCAAGGGTGTGAAAGACCCTTTCGAATTTCCAGAGGTTAGGTGTCATTAGTCTCCAGATGCCTCATCGGAAATAGGCCTCATCTCGCCTGAAAGGGAGAACTTCCTGGATTTTCTCGAGTTTCGGCAGGTGTTCTCGAGTTACGACGGGGACCTCAGGGACCCGCCCTGGTGGCCTCAGGAGAGGCCAGTCCCCATGCGAGTTGCTAGGGGGCCTCTCGGGATTCCTCTCCCGTCGATACCGGGGCCAAAAACCTTGTGTGGAGTCAGGGCCGGAACCGAGGATTCCTCTCAGGGGCTGACATGGATCTTTGGGTACTTCTGGAGTCTCCCCAGGGGAGTTAGGCCTCGTCTCGAGTGGGGGCATGCACGTGCGCTTTCCTTCCCGGCTGTAGCAGCAATGTCACGCTTCCCGTCGCGTGGATCAAAGGATCTGTGGTTTTCCCTGGAGGCTTTCCCACAGGGCTGTCCCACGTGCCACCGTGGTGTGAGTCGATCCTCGGCGTGAAAGATGAGCCAGTGTAGGGCAAAGAGGTTCCTCTGGAATGGACTGAGACATCTGGGGACTCTTGGAATGGTGGTACGACCATGGAGTTCCTCTCGCCTTTCCTGTTGAGAGTGCCTCCTCTTGAGATGCGACGGGAACGCCGGGAATTCTTCCCCGTTGAAAGCAGGGAAAGGATCCATCATCTCGAGCTCCGAGGGGGAAACGGGGCTCCTTTGGATGTGGGCGGGACCATCATGCTTCCTCTCGAGTGGAGACGGGTATGGCGGTGAACTTCTTGAGTTGCAGCAAGGGTGTGAAAGACCCTTTCGAAGTTCCAGAGGTTAGGTGTCATTAGTCTCCAGACGCCTCATCGGAAATAGGCCTCATCTCGCCTGGAAGGGAGAACTTCCTGGATTTTCTCGAGATGCGGCAGGTGTTCTCGAGTTACGTCGGGGACCTCAGGGACCCGCCCTGGTGGCCTCAGGAGAGGCCAGTCCCCATGCGATGTGCTAGGGGGCCTCTTGGGATTCCTCTCCCGTCGATACCGGGGCCAAAAACCTTGTGTGGAGTCAGGGCCGGAACCGAGGATTCCTCTCAGGGGCTGACATGGATCTTTGGGTACTTCTGGAGTCTCCCCAGGGGAGTCAGGCCTCGTCTCGAGTCGGGGCATGCACGTGCGCTTTACTTCCAGGCTGTAGCAGCAATGTCACGCTTCCCGTCGCGTGGATCAAAGGATCTGTGGTTTTCCCTCGAGGCTTTCCCACAGGGCTGTCCCACGTTCCACCGTGGTGTGAGTCGATCCTCGGCGTGAAAGATGAGCCAGTGCAGGGCAAAGAGGTTCCTCTGGAATGGACTGAGACATCTGGGGGACTCTTGGAATGGTGGTACGACCATGGAGTTCCTCTCGCCTTTCCTGTTGAGAGTGCCTCCTCTTGAGATGCGACGGGAACGCCGGGAATTCTTTCCCGTTGAAAGCAGGGAAAGGATCCCTCATCTCGAGCTCCGAGGGGGAAACGGGGCTCCTCTGGATGTGGGCGGGACCATCGTGCTTCCTCTCTAGTGGAGACGGGTATTGCCGGGGTCCAGCCCCGGTGGATCCAGGGAATTCGAAGGGTGGACGGCGTTGGCGTGGAAAGACTTGTTTATTTATTAATATAAGATTAGATTAAGAAACTGTAGTGCAGTAGGAAGATTAAGTGGAGAAAGAGGGCTGAATAGCTTGGTTTACGCGGAAGACCAATAAAATTCCAGACAAGGAATTTGCACCATCTACGTTGGGCCACCGGTGCCCGCTTGAATATCTAAGGGTGCCTCGCCTTAAGCTCCCTTTCTCGCGGATCTTAATAACCAGGGCAAATATGTAGACCTTGCGAGCCTCCGCGCCCCAGATGGAAATTCAGCCTGAAATTAAAGTAAAGAGCAGAGGGAAGAAAAGGGAGAGAAAAAGAGAGAGAGAGAGAGACACGGGGGGAGCCATATTCCCAAGACACCAGGCCGAGACTAGTCCGAGAAACTGGTCTGAGAATCTGGTCCCGTCCTTTATTGTTCAGAAGGCCTTTTATACTTTTGATAAAACATGGAGATCAATGGGTAACACAAAGTTATGCAGCGTTAGCAGTCCAGACTCTTATCAAAACCAGGCTTTTCTCTCTGCATACCTAATTGTATACACAAGTCTTAGGTAATTTACATCATCTTCCAACCAAAAGGGCCAATTAACATTTTACAGCCTTTTTTCTGATAAGGGTTTGTCAACCACAAGACTTATTTGTGTTGATCTTCCCAAGGTCTGGTGCCACTCTCGGAAAGCACTAAAGAAAGTTACATTCTTAGACAGCAAGGATACAGCAACTTATAACAAGTAGAGGGAGTGCAGTGATTTATAGCAAAAGAGAAGCAATTAACTCAAAAGTCTAGTGTTGCTAACATCAAAACTACTATGTATCTTTTTCTACATCCTGCTTACATTAACATCCTTCCAGGTGCCTAAAAGATAAAGAATAAGGAGGTCTGGCAGCAATCCTTGAGTCAACAGTGAAAACCCTCTACCAATATAATTTTTAACTCTTTAGAAAAGGCTCTGTATCTTTAAGATGCTTTTAAGCTTTGTGCCTCCCGCGGTTGGGGGGCTGTAAGCAATTCACAAGCTGTAAGCTTTGTGCCTCTCGCGGTTGGGGGGCTGTAAGCAATTCACAAGCTGTAAGAGGTCTGGGGAACCTGTTAGGCAGACTAGAGAGCTATCAGAGGGGTTTAACTGAAACATCCCTTTCAAATGCAGAAGACTAAAACCCTGAATTGACTTTTTTCCAGAGAATATCAGAAAAGTGGAAAAGCAGAGCACAAAAGCCGGCAGATTTTTGCTGGGGTACATGCTTAGGAATATCCAGAGGGGTCCCTGAAGTCTGAGCACGCCTTGCGTATGTCAGCTTCCTTCCTCATGACCTTGTCACGGGCGGGATTCCTCACACTGGCTTCCGGCAACTCCCCCTTCTTTATTAGTTTTTTAAAAAAATTAGGTGCAGTTCAGTCGCTAGATTCCGAATGCTCTGCCGAAGAGTCCTGACAACACAAGGAAGCACGATTACAAGGAGCAGGATTATGGCACCCACAGCAGCATAGCTAGAGACAGTAGTCAGAAGAGTTTTTCCAGAAATGAAGTCAGAGAAGGTGTGGAAAAAGTCATTGGCTTCTCCTGCGGCGGTAAAATCTAATCGGGAGTGTTCCAAGGTCTGAATCTGATTATGAAGTTTCCCTAAATCTAAACTAATATCTGAGCTGTTCCAGACACCTAAAATATGATTTTTGACCCTCTCCCATTTAAAATCTGTCTCATTTACTTTCAGGGATGTAACACATATCCACCGGTAATCGGCATGACATGAAAGAGCCAATTTCATTTTCAGACTCTGTAATTCATTCCCAATATGCATTACTGCTTCTTCTAAGGCATCAATCCTTATTTCTAGCTTCCTATCTATAATTTCCTGGGTTGCCAGCGTTAGAGAAACATTTTTGGATACGGTGTCAACATATTGGGCAGTATACACTTGTTGAGACAATGATAATGCCGCCACAGTAACAGAAGTAATTGCGGTTATCAAAGCTGATATTCCCAAAACAAGTAAGCCCACAAACCGTCGTGTTCGCATTAAATCTTGTAGCTGTTGCAGTACAGCTAGGCCATGGTTATCATACCAATACGTGGCTACAGTTACAGGTACCATGAGATAGGGCGGACGTTTTAAAACCATGAAAGAGCAAACTTTATATTGAGGAGTTAAACAGGATGAAAGCATACATTGTTCACAAGACACTACATGGGGTCCACCTGTATAATTCAATTGTATGTTAAGTCTTTCAGAATCATTAGTGAAAAGAAAAACATAAGGAGAGGGTAGACAAGCTAAAATAGAGTAAATAGAGGTATTTTTTGGTCGGATTAAAATAATAGGGGCGGTAGCCGCAAGGGCTCTCCAAATTTCTGGCTGCCAAAAGGTTTTACCTCTAGTTATATAAGACAGCATAGGGGGAACAAATTGGTTATGATGCCGTCTGGTGGCAACTAACGGCCAAGAAATTGAATATTCTTTCCAATTATCCAATCTATTGATAAAGTCATCGTCAGACTCAGGGTCTTGACCTGGATTTGGGTTGCTCCAGTCCTGAATCGCACAATTTCTTCCTCCCGGCATATTGTAATCTACTCTCGAATTATAAATACAAGATTTCCAAATCGGATATCCTGAATGATCATCTATAGTTTTCCAAATAACATCTGAGGGAGCAACATCATCACAATTTGGATATTCTGATGGAGTTTTGAGAGACAAAGACTTATAGGGGCCAAGGACCCCAGGCATACGGGCTCGTAATATCCAAGCAGACCGATCCCCTATAGATGCAAATTTAGAGGTTGGGGAATCTGTCATAACTGCTTTTGTGGAGGCTCCAATGCATCCTGTCTTGGTAAAGAAGTCTCCTGTAAGGCCAGGAGGAAAATTAAAGCAGACAGGAAAATCATCTGCTAGTCCTTTAAAGGTATAATTGAAATTAATAGGGTATTGGTCTTTTGTATAGGAAGTATAAGATCCTCCCAAAAGGCGAGGCTGGTCTGTACTAACTCGTATGGGGTCACTGTTCCAAGTAACAACTTGGAAAGTTGGAGGATCCGGGAGAAACGCCCAATATTTGGTTGGAATGGGAGCAGCGCTTACCTGGCAAGAGAGCAAGGCAAGCATGGCAATAAACACCTTTTCAGGAGAGACTGACGATCCCTGTAGGGTAGCTATCCCCTGTGCCTGGCGACAGAGAGCTTTAATCTGTCCCCAGGTGGGCAAGGAGGCTTGTTGGGTTGACTGAGCTGGGCGTCCTAATGGATTCCTGCGAGGCAAAAAATCAGGGGGTGCAATATCCTGTATCTGAAGTCGTGACATCTGTCCAGTGGGTGGCTCCGATCCGCGCCTATCCGGGATCTCCAATGTCAGCTGTCCTGGGGTCAGCGGCGTTTCCCGTGCTGGCGGAGGGAGCGGGGGAAGAGGGAGTTTCTTCCTTTTTAGAGATCGCGGTGGCGGGGGATTCTGGTATCCGGGGAGCTGAGACATGGCGAATTAGTCTGTCTGGAACCCAAATCGGAGCGTCCGCGTCCTGTGGAAAAACACAAGCATACCCTCGCCCATTGGTTAATAAGGGGTCAGGACCTTTCCATTGTCCGGAAAGAAGGTCCCTCCATTTTACTAATGGTTTTGCATTCAATTGCTCTGGGCACCAATGGCGAAGCATTGCAGTGTTTCCGGATGAATCAGCATTTAAGTTATTTATTACGAAAAGAGCATGTTGCAAAATCTGATGGGGGGAACTATATTTAAATTCCCCTTCTTTTAGTTTTTGAATATGGATTTTCAGTGTTTGATGTGCTCTTTCCACAATGGCTTGTCCTTGTGGGTTATAAGGGATGCCGGTGTTATGTTTAATTTGAAATCTTGTACAGAATTGCTGAAAAGATTTAGAAGTGTAAGCAGGAGCATTATCAGTTTTTAAAGCTTTTGGCAAGCCCAGATAGGAAAAGCATGTAAAAAGATGTTGTATTACATCTTTAACTGCTTCCCCTGTACGAGCAGTGGCAATAATAACATGAGAGAAGGTATCTACAGTTACATGAACAAAAGACAGTTTTCCAAATGAAGAGACATGGGTTACATCCATTTGCCAGAGTGCATTAGGTTTGAGACCGCGAGGGTTAACTCCCAGAGGCAAAGCATTCACGGTAGTAGGACAATGTGAACAAGAACGAACAATCTCTCGGGCAGATTCTCGAGGAATTTGAAACTGGTATCGTAAGGCAGTGGCATTTTGGTGATGAAGTGAGTGAGAAGCTCGAGCTTCTTCAAAAACAGAAGCCACTGAAATCCTGGTTAACGAATCTGCCAATTCATTGAGAGCATTTAAAGGGCCAGGCAGGCCGGAATGAGCCCGAATGTGGCCGATAAAGAACGCCCGATTTCTTTTCCATATTTGCTGCTGCAGTTTAGTTAACAAATGGAAGATAGCAGTTTTGTTTTCAGGCAAAACTGCAGTCTCAATGTGTGGAAACAGCCTGACCACATACTGAGAGTCAGAATAAAGGTTAAATTCTTTCTCCGCAAACATAACAAAGGCCTCAATAACAGCTGTGATTTCAGCCCTTTGAGCTGAAGTTTCTTGTGTTTCCAAAAGTTTTTGATGATCTCTTGTGACTATAGAGGCTCTACCGTTAGCCGATCCATCAGTAAAGACTACCTGAGCATCTGAAATAGGGAACTGTTTACACCGGACAGGAAAAATAACTGGATGGTTAGACATAAAATTTAGTAAAACATGCGAGGGTAAATGATGCAAAATTTGACCACAGTAATTCCCTATGGCAATCTGCCAGTCTTCATCAAACATTAAAAGAGCATCAAGCTGCTCCTTATTATATGGAATTACAATCTCTGATGGCTCTTTACCAAACAATTCAATGCTCCGCTTCCTTCCTTTTAGCATTAATGTGGCAATTAAACCAGGATAAGAAGCCACGACTTTTTTAGCTTGGGTAGGAAGATGGATCCATTCTAAAGGGCCGCGTTGCCACAGAACTCCCGTAGGCGCCGTTGGAGTAGCTAGGCAAAGGAACTGCCACGTCATCGTCAAATCAATTCTTTTTACATAGCTATTTGATAAGGCTGCTTCTACTTTGCCTAGGGCTTCTTGAGCCTCAGCTGTTAATTGTCTTTTTGAGGTTGGATCAGGATCCCCGCGTAAAGTGTTAAAAAGAGGTTTTAATTCGGCAGTGGTTAATTTTAAATATGGTCTAATCCAATTAATATCACCTAAGAGTTTTTGATAATCATTTAAAGTAATAAGATGGTCTTTTCTCAATTGCAGCGGGGTATGAGTCACCGTTTCCGAATTTATGACTCTTCCTAAGTAAGTTATGGGCGGATTGATTTGAATTTTTTCTGGGGCAATTTTTAGGCCTCTGTCTGTCAATGCCTGGGTCAGGTCCTGGAGCACAGTCTGCAGGTGAACTCTATCAGGATGAGCTATTAAAATATCATCCATATAGTGAATCATATACACGTGTTCATATTTAGCCCTAGTATCTTCTAGAGCGGCATTAACAAATTTTTGGCATAAAGTAGGGCTATTTTTAATTCCCTGAGGCAGAACCTTCCACTGAAACCGTAAATAAGGCTGTTTAAGATTTTCTGATGGCAGACTAAAGGCAAATCGCTTTTTATCCTCAGGATTTAAGGGAATAGTGAAAAAACAATCTTGTAAATCAATAACAATTATATTATATCCCTCTGGAACGGCTACTGGGGAAGGGAGCCCAGGCTGTAAGGCCCCCATGTCCTCCATGGTGGCATTAATAGCTCTCAAATCCTGTAAAAGTCGCCATTTACCAGATTTTTTCTTAATGACAAAAATAGGAGTGTTCCAGGGGCTATTGGAGGGCTCAATATGTCCCAATTCTAATTGTTCAAAGATTAATGCTTTAGCTGCCAATAATTTTTCCTTATGCAGAGGCCACTGTTCTACCCACACCGGATCTTGAGATTTCCATGTGATGGGGTCGGCAGCAAAAACAATGGCCTCAATTATAAATTTGGATATCCCAATCCAGCACGTAGCTTGCGAGGAGTTGGGCAAATTGGCTCAATTATTCCTGTCTGTTGTTTACCCAATCCTTTTGATGGATCATAGCCCATCTGCAACATCTGAGAGGTCACTTTATCATCAGGGCTAAAAAGTAACACTCCCATTTGAGATAGCACGTCCCTCCCCCACAGGGTAAGGGGGAGCGAAGGAACGACATAAGGTTGGAAAGTTCCACGGGTATCCTCAAATTGCCAATCTAAAATTTTTGCACTTTTGGCTATTGTGGGGGCTCTTCCTATCCCCACCAAGTTATTTTCAGTAGTATGTGTGGGCCAGGAGCTGGGCCAGTCTTTTCCTGAAATGCAAGAAACATCTGCTCCTGTGTCTAATAACCCCACAATAGACTTGCCATTAATCAGGATAGTCTTCATAGGACGTTTCTGAGTAATTTCTGTTATCCAAAAAACCATATCACTAGACCCAAATCCTTTATCCTGCCTTTCATTTTGAGTAGCTGTGCGCCCAATTGCAGTGTGGTAAGGCAAAAGCAAAAGTTGGGCTATTCTTTGTCCCTGATGTATTTGGAAAGTTTTAGTTGGGGGTGAAATCATTATCTGGATTTCTCCTGTATAATCTGAGTCAATTACTCCAGGGATGATTGTGAGACCTTGCATAGCTAAGGAACTTCTGCCTAGTATAATTCCTACTAAACCTGTTGGTAATGGGCCTTTAACTCCTGTAGGTATTTTTACAGTGGGGCTATCTGGTGTTAATATTGCTGAGGTGGTGGAACTGAGGTCCAGTCCTGCGCTGCCTGGGGTTGCTCTGATGAGTTCTGCGATGGGACGAAGGGAATGAATGGGTTCAGTGAGGCTGCCCCAATTGTTGTCGGGGCCTGAGGCTGGCCCCTCAATCCGTTTCCCGACTGCTGGTCGGGGCCCAAAAAGGCTCCATTTCTATGGAATTGTGACCTACATTCTTTTGCCCAGTGATATCCTTTTTGACAACGAGGGCAGAGAGATCTAGGGAGATTAGTAGGCACAGCCGGGGAGGGAGAATTCGGCAGAGAAGAACCGGCTGCTTTTTGGGGACAAGCTCGCATAAGGTGCCCTTCCCGTCCGCAAGAGAAGCAGGCCTTGGATAAACCAATATTCTGGCCTGGACTACTGGAATGACTCTTTGACGGGTTATTTCTATTTGTAAAAAAGGACTGTACTGCCTGCTGGTAAGAATTTCCCTTTATGGCTGCAGCTATGGCAACGCCCTGCATCATCGCTGGTCCTACATCTGCACATTGCCTGATATAATCTATTATTTCCCCAGTTTTTTTAATAGGACGTAAAATGGCCTGGCAGGTAGAATTAGCATTTTCAAATGCCAGTTGTTTTATCAATATACTAGCTGCCTCAGTGTTGGAAATTACTCTGTTGACTGCCTCTGCAAGTCTTGATATAAAGTCTTCATATGGCTCTTCTGGTTTTTGTTTAACATTTGAGAAGGAAGAGGTAGATTCTTTCCCTTCAGGCAACAAACGCCAAGCCCCAAGGGCACAGGCGGTTACTTGATCTAAAGTGGTTTTATCTAATCCCATTTGATCTCTAAGTGTTCCAAAATCATTAGTCCCTGCCAACATATTTTTTATAATATATCTTGGGCCATATTTTTGGTTAGCATCAGCCTGTTTTTGGGCTAGATCTTCATATTCAGTTCTCCAAAGTACATATTGACCTCCAGACAGACAAGCTTTAGCGACTGTCTTCCAGTCATGGGGTGTCATCCATCTGCCCGCTAAAGCTTCCACCAATGATACAGTGTACAGGGCTTTAGGCCCATACAAAGCACAAGCCTGTTTGAGTTCTTTAATCATTTTCATTGGAATGGGTTCCCAGTGGGGGGCTGTTCTCCCACCACTTCCACCAAATATTATGGGGAAACAAGCCTCAAGGTGGGGATCAAGTTCATCATCTGGGATAGAGAAAACTCTTCTTCGGGGAGCTTCTAGTGGAGGCCCCTCACCCTTATAGGGAGGGGGGGGCAAGGGGTGTCCTATGTCACTTTCTTCGTACTTTGGGAATTTTTTATCCGTTCTGTGTTTAGGTCTTACGGATGTTTTATCTGGGGAATCTGGCCTTAAACTCTCAGGTGCATATAATCTGATGGGGGACATTTGTCTTGAGCCTCTGGAAGCAGAAGGCTTAATTAAGGAAATTTCTCTTGAATTTGTGGAAGCAGGTGGTCTGGTTGGGGAAGTTTTTATTAAGCTCTTTGGAGCAGATAATCTAATTGGAGAAGTTTCTCTTAAACTCCTTGGAGCATCTTTATTTAATAAAGACCAGTCCTCATCAGAATGATCTTGACTTACTTCCTCTTCCAAATCTTCCTCATCTGAAAGCTGCTCTTTTTTGTCATCTCTATCTATTACCTTTTCTTGGGCAGTCATTGCAGCTATCATTTGACTCAACTGCCGATAGTTAGGTGTAGCCTCCTTTTCATCACTCTCCTCTTCGATAGATACCTTTTTCTCTGCACTTTCCTCTTTAAGATGTACCTTTTCAGATTCAGGGGCAGGGTCTAGAGCGTCCCTAATTATATTCCATAAGGAAAAGGCGTCAGTAGGCACCTTTTGTGAGCCATGTTCAGCATGGTAAGTTTTTAGTTGTTTTCCTACTCTCTCCCAGGTGTCTAAGTTAACAGTGCCTTCTTCTGGAAACCAGGGACACTGTTCTTGTACAAAGGAAAAAAATGAATGAATATTGGATTTTTTAACTTTAATTCCTCGTTTAGTTAGTAACTGCAAGATTACTCCTGTAAAAAGCTGTCTTTCTTTTGATTCACTGTTACCCATGTCAGAAAATTAAGTCTTATAGAAAAGTCTACCTCAACAAAAAGGTTTTACCTTTGGCGAGGGGGGTTTTGTTTTCAACCCTAAGATAGCAGGTTTCTTTTCAACCTCTAGAGCACCAGGTTTCTCTTAAACCCTTGAACACTTCCCACTCCTCCTCACCCTGTCTATCCTACAGGGGGGTCCGCGGCACCCTGAGTGGGGTCCTAGCCGTCCCGAACACTCAACACTGGGGGAGTACCCGAAAGTACTCCGGGGGGAGTGATTAAGTCACTCCGGGGGGGAGCAACAGAGAGTGCTCCGGGGGGAGCAACAGAGAGTGCT
Source organism: Capricornis sumatraensis (assembly GCF_032405125.1). NCBI lineage: Eukaryota > Metazoa > Chordata > Mammalia > Artiodactyla > Bovidae > Capricornis > Capricornis sumatraensis. The sequence continues at coordinate 3,831,205 of NC_091080.1, read as the reverse complement.
CCGGGGGGAGCTACAGAGAGTGCTCCGGGGGGAGCTTTTGCTCCGAGGAACCTACCTTCGAATAGCCTGTTCCGGGCGCCACTTGCCGGGGTCCAGCCCCGGTGGATCCAGGGAATTCGAAGGGTGGACGGCGTTGGCGTGGAAAGACTTGTTTATTTATTAATATAAGATTAGATTAAGAAACTGTAGTGCAGTAGGAAGATTAAGTGGAGAAAGAGGGCTGAATAGCTTGGTTTACGCGGAAGACCAATAAAATTCCAGACAAGGAATTTGCACCATCTACGTTGGGCCACCGGTGCCCGCTTGAATATCTAAGGGTGCCTCGCCTTAAGCTCCCTTTCTCGCGGATCTTAATAACCAGGGCAAATAAGTAGACCTGGCGAGCCTCCGCGCCCCAGATGGAAATTCAGCCTGAAATTAAAGTAAAGAGCAGAGGGAAGAAAAGGGAGAGAAAAAGAGAGAGAGAGAGAGACAGGGGGGGAGCCAGATTCCCAAGAAACCAGGCCGAGACTAGTCCGAGAAACTGGTCTGAGAATCTGGTCCCGTCCTTTATTGTTCAGAAGGCCTTTTATACTTTTGATAAAACATGGAGATCAATGGGTAACACAAAGTTATGCAGCGTTAGCAGTCCAGACTCTTATCAAAACCAGGCTTTTCTCTCTGCATACCTAATTGTATACACAAGTCTTAGGTAATTTACATCATCTTCCAACCAAAAGGGCCAATTAACATTTTACAGCCTTTTTTCTGATAAGGGTTTGTCAACCACAAGACTTATTTGTGTTGATCTTCCCAAGGTCTGGTGCCACTCTCGGAAAGCACTAAAGAAAGTTACATTCTTAGACAGCAAGGATACAGCAACTTATAACAAGTAGAGGGAGTGCAGTGATTTATAGCAAAAGAGAAGCAATTAACTCAAAAGTCTAGTGTTGCTAACATCAAAACTACTATGTATCTTTTTCTACATCCTGCTTACATTAACATCCTTCCAGGTGCCTAAAAGATAAAGAATAAGGAGGTCTGGCAGCAATCCTTGAGTCAACAGTGAAAACCCTCTACCAATATAATTTTTAACTCTTTAGAAAAGGCTCTGTATCTTTAAGATGCTTTTAAGCTTTGTGCCTCCCGCGGTTGGGGGGCTGTAAGCAATTCACAAGCTGTAAGCTTTGTGCCTCTCGCGGTTGGGGGGCTGTAAGCAATTCACAAGCTGTAAGAGGTCTGGGGAACCTGTTAGGCAGACTAGAGAGCTATCAGAGGGGTTTAACTGAAATATCCCTTTCAAATGCAGAAGACTAAAACCCTGAATTGACTTTTTTCCAGAGAATATCAGAAAAGTGGAAAAGCAGAGCACAAAAGCCAGCAGATTTTTGCTGGGGTACATGCTTAGGAATATCCAGAGGGGTCCCTGAAGTCTGAGCACGCCTTGCGTATGTCAGCTTCCTTCCTCATGACCTTGTCACGGGCGGGATTCCTCACACTGGCTTCTGGCAGGGTATGGTGGTGAACTTCTTGAGTTGCAGCAAGGCTGTGAAAGACCCTTTCGAAGTTCCAGAGGTAAGGTGTCATTAGTCTCCAGACGCCTCATCGGAAATAGGCCTCATCTCGCCTGGAAGGGAGAACTTCCTGGATTTTCTCGAGTTGCGGCAGGTGTTCTCGAGTTACGACGGGGACCTCAGGGACACGCCCTGGTGGCCTCAGGAGAGGCCAGTCCCTATGCGAGTTGCTAGGGGGCCTCTCGGGATTCCTCTCCCGTCGATACTGGGGCCAAAAACCTTGTGTGGAGTCAGGGCCGGAACCGAGGATTCCTCTCAGGGGCTGACATGGATCTTTGGGTACTTCTGGAGTCTCCCCAGGGGAGTCAGGCCTCGTCTCGAGTGGGGGCATGCACGTGCACTTTCCTTCCAGGCTGTAGCAGCAATGTCACGCTACCTGTCGCGTGGATCAAATGATCTGTGGTTTTCCCTCGAGGCTTTCCCACAGGGCTGTCCCACGTGCCACCGTGGTGTGAGTCGATCCTCGGCGTGAAAGATGAGCCAGTGCAGGGCAAAGAGGTTCCTCTGGAATGGACTGAGACATCTGGGGGACTCTTGGAATGGTGGTACGACCATGGAGTTCCTCTCGCCTTTCCTGTTGAGAGTGCCTCCTCTTGAGATGCGACGGGAACGCCGGGAATATTTTCCCGTTGAAAGCAGGGAAAGGATCCCTCATCTCGAGCTACGAGGGGGAAACGGGGCTCCTCTGGATGTGGGCGGGACCATCGTGCTTTCTCTCGAGTGGAGACGGGTATGGCGGTGAACTTCTTGAGTTGCAGCAAGGGTGTGAAAGACCCTTTCGAAGTTCCAGAGGTTAGGTGTCATTAGTCTCCAGACGCCTCATCGGAAATAGGCCTCATCTCGCCTGGAAGGGAGAACTTCCTTGATTTTCTCGAGTTGCGGCAGGTGTTCTCGAGTTACGACGGGGACCTCAGGGACCCGCCCTGTTGGCCTCAGGAGAGGCCAGTCCCTATGCGTGTTGCTAGGGGGCCCCTCGGGATTCCTCTCCCGTCGATACCGGGGCCAAAAACCTTGTGTGGAGACAGGGCTGGAACCGAGGATTCCTCTCAGGGACTGATATGGATCTTTGGGTACTTCTGGAGTCTCGCCAGGGGAGACAGGCCTCGTCTCGTGTGGGGGCATGCACGTGCACTTTCCTTCCAGGCTGTAGCAGCAATGTCACGCTTCACGTCGCGTGGATCAAAGGATCTGCGGTTTTCCCTCGAGGCTTTCCCTCGAGGCTTTCCCACAGGGCTGTCCCAGGTGACACCGTGGTGTGAGTCGATCCTCGGCGTGAAAAATGAGCCAGTGCAGGGCAAAGAGGTTCCTCTGGAATGGACTGAGACATCTGGGGGACTCTTGGAATGGTGGTACGACCATGGAGTTCCTCTCGCCTTTCCTATTGAGAGTGCCTCCTCTTGAGATGCGACGGGAATGCCGGGAATTCTTTCCCGTTGAAAGGAGGGAAAGGATCCCTCATCTCGAGCTACGAGGGGGAAACGGGGCTCCTCTGGATGTGGGCGGGACCATCGTGCTTTCTCTCGAGTGGAGACGGGTATGGCGGTGAACTTCTTGAGTTGCAGCAAGGGTGTGAAAGACCCTTTCGAAGTTCCAGAGGTTAGGTGTCATTAGTCTCCAGACGCCTCATCGGAAATAGGCCTCATCTCGCCTGGAAGGGAGAACTTCCTGGATTTTCTCGAGTTGCGGCAGGTGTTCTCGAGTTACGACGGGGACCTCAGGGACCCGCCCTGGTGGCCTCAGGAGAGGCCAGTCCCCATGCGAGTTGCTAGGGGGCCTCTCGGGATTCCTCTCCCGTCGATACCGGGGCCAAAAAGCTTGTGTGGAGTCAGGGCCGGAACCGAGGATTCCTCTCAGGGGCTGACATGGATCTTTGGGTACTTCTGGAGTCTCCCCAGGGGAGTCAGGCCTCGTCTCGAGTGGGGGCATGCACGTGCGCTTTCCTTCCAGGCTGTAGCAGCAATGTCACGCTTCCCGTCGCCTGGATCAAAGGATCTGTGGTTTTCCCTCGAGGCTTTCCCTCGAGGCGTTCCCACAGGGCTGTCCCACGTGCCACCGTGTTGTGAGTCGATCCTCGGCTTGAAAGATGAGCCAGTGCAGGGCAAAGAGGTTCCTCTGGAATGGACTGAGACATCTGGGGGACTCTTGGAATGGTGGTACGACCATGGAGTTCCTCTCGCCTTTCCTGTTGAGAGTGCCTCCTCTTGAGATGCGACGGGAACGCCGGGAATACTTTCCCGTTGAAAGCAGGGAAAGGATCCCTCATCTCGAGCTACGAGGGGGAAACGGGGCTCCTCTGGATGTGGGCGGGACCATCGTGCTTCCTCTCGAGTGGAGACGGGTATGGCGGTGAACTTCTTGAGTTGCAGCAAGGGTGTGAAAGACCCTTTCGAAGTTCCAGAGGTTAGGTGTCATTAGTCTCCAGAGGCCTCATCGGAAATAGGCCTCATCTCGCCTGGAAGGGAGAACTTCCTGGATTTTCTCGAGTTGCGGCAGGTGTTCTCGAGTTACGACGGGGACCTCAGGGACCCGCCCTGGTGGCCTCAGGAGAGGCCAGTCCCCATGCGAGTTGCTAGGGGGCCTCTCGGGATTCCTCTCCCGTCGATACCGGGGCCAAAAACCTTGTGTGCAGTCAGGGCCGGAACCGAGGATTCCTCTCAGGGGCTGACATGGATCTTTGGGTACTTCTGGAGTCTCCCCAGGGGAGTCAGGCCTCGTCTCGAGTGGGGGCATGCACGTGCGCTTTCCTTCCAGCCTGTAGCAGCAGTGTCACGCTTCCCGTCGCGTGGATCAAAGGATCTGTGGTTTTCCCTCGAGGCTTTCCCTCGAGGCTTTCCCACAGGGCTGTCCCACGTGCCACCGTTTTGTGAGTCGATCCTCGGCGTGAAAGATGAGCCAGTGCAGGGCAAAGAGGTTCCTCTGGAATGGACTGAGACATCTGGGGGACTCTTGGAATGGTGGTACGACCATGGAGTTCCTCTCGCCTTTCCTGTTGAGAGTGCCTCCTCTTGAGATGCGACGGGAACGCCGGGAATTCTTTCCCGTTGAAACCAGGGAAAGGATCCCTCATCTCGAGCACCGAGGGGAAAACGGGGCTCCTCTGGATGTGGGCGGGACCATCGTGCTTCCTCTCGAGTGGAGACGGGTATGGCGGTGAACTTCTTGAGTTGCAGCAAGGGTGTGAAAGACCCTTTCGAAGTTCCAGAGGTTAGGTGTCATTAGTCTCCAGACGCCTCATCGGAAATAGGCCTCATCTCGCCTGGAAGGGAGAACTTCCTGGATTTTCTCGAGTTGCGGCAGGTGTTCTCGAGTTACGACGGGGACCTCAGGGACCCGCCCTGGTGGCCTCCGGAAAGGCCAGTCCCCATGCGAGTTGCTAGGGGGCCTCTCGGGATTCCTCTCCCGTCGATACCGGGGTCAAAAACCTTGTGTGCAGTCAGGGCGGAACCGAGGATTCCTCTCAGGGGCTGACATGGATCTTTGGGTACTTCTGGAGTCTCCCCAGTGGAGTCAGGCCTCGTCTCGAGTGGGGGCATGCACGTGCGCTTTCCTTCCAGGCAGTAGCAGCAATGTCACGCTTCCCGTCGCGTGGATCAAAGGATCTGTGGTTTTCCCTCGAGGCTTTCCCTCGAGGCTTTCCCACAGGGCTGTCCCACGTGCCACCGTGGTGTGAGTCGATCCTCGGCGTGAAAGATGAGCCAGTGCAGGGCAAAGAGGTTCCTCTGGAATGGACTGAGACATCTGGGGGACTCTTGGAATGGTGGTACGACCATGGAGTTCCTCTCGCCTTTCCTGTTGAGAGTGCCTCCTCTTGAGATGCGACGGGAACGCCGGGAATTCTTTCCCGTTGAAAGCAGGGAAAGGATCCCTCATCTCGAGCTACGAGGGGGAAACGGGGCTCCTCTGGATGTGGGCGGGACCATCGTGCTTCCTCTCGAGTGGAGACGGGTATGGCGGTGAACTTCTTGAGTTGCAGCAAGGGTGTGAAAGACCCTTTCGAAGTTCCAGAGGTTAGGTGTCATTAGTCTCCAGACGCCTCATCGGAAATAGGCCTCATCTCGCCTGGAAGGGAGAACTTCCTGGATTTTCTCGAGTTGCGGCAGGTGTTCTCGAGTTACGACGGGGACCTCAGGGACCCGCCCTGGTGGCCTCAGGAGAGGCCAGTCCCCATGCGAGTTGCTAGGGGGCCTCTCGGGATTCCTCTCCCGTCGATACCGGGGCCAAAAACCTTGTGTGGAGTCAGGGCCGGAACCGAGGATTCCTCTCAGGGGCTGACATGGATCTTTGGGTACTTCTGGAGTCTCCCCAGGGGAGTCAGGCCTCGTCTCGAGTGGGGGCATGCACGTGCACTTTCCTTCCAGGCTGTAGCAGCAATGTCACGCTTCCCGTCGCGTTGATCAAAGGATCTGTGGTTTTCCCTCGAGGCTTTCCCACAGGGCTTTCCCACGTGCCACCGTGGTATGAGTCGATCCTCGGCGTGAAAGATGAGCCAGTGCAGGGCAAAGAGGTTCCTCTGGAATGGACTGAGACATCTGGGGGACTCTTGGAATGGTGGTACGACCATGGAGTTCCTCTCGCCTTTCCTGTTGAGAGTGCCTCCTCTTGAGATGCGACGGGAACGCCGGGAAATCTTTCCCGTTGAAACCAGGGAAAGGATCCCTCATCTCGAGCTACGAGGGGGAAACGGGGCTCCTCTGGATGTGGGCGGGACCATCGTGCTTCCTCTCGAGTGGAGACGGGTATGGCGGTGAACTTCTTGAGTTGCAGCAAGGGTGTGAAAGACCCTTTCGAAGTTCCAGAGGTTAGGTGTCATTAGTCTCCAGACGCCTCATCGGAAATAGGCCTCATCTCGCCTGGAAGGGAGAACTTCCTGGATTTTCTCGAGTTGCGGCAGGTGTTCTCGTGTTACGACGGGGACCTCAGGGACCCGCCCTGGTGGCCTCAGGAGAGGCCAGTCCCCAAGCGAGTTGCTAGGGGGCCTCTCGGGATTCCTCTCCCGTCGATACCGGGGCCAAAAACCTTGTGTGCAGTCAGGGCCGGAACCGAGGATTCCTCTCAGGGGCTGACATGGATCTTTGGGTACTTCTGGAGTCTCCCCAGGGGAGTCAGGCCTCGTCTCGAGTGGGGGCATGCACGTGCGCTTTCCTTCCAGCCTGTAGCAGCAATGTCACGCTTCCCGTCGCGTGGATCAAAGGATCTGTGGTTTTCCCTCGAGGCTTTCCCTCGAGGCTTTCCCACAGGGCTGTCCCACGTGCCACCGTTTTGTGAGTCGATCCTCGGCGTGAAAGGTGAGCCAGTGCAGGGCAAAGAGGTTCCTCTGGAATGGACTGAGACATCTGGGGGACTCTTGGAATGGTGGTACGACCATGGAGTTCCTCTCGCCTTTCCTGTTGAGAGTGCCTCCTCTTGAGATGCGACGGGAACGCCGGGAATTCTTTCCCGTTGAAACCAGGGAAAGGATCCCTCATCTCGAGCACCGAGGGGAAAACGGGGCCCCTCTGGATGTGGGCGGGACCATCGTGCTTCCTCTCGAGTGGAGACGGGTATGGCGGTGAACTTCTTGAGTTGCAGCAAGGGTGTGAAAGACCCTTTCGAAGTTCCAGAGTTTTGGTGTCATTAGTCTCCAGAGGCCTCATCGGAAATAGGCCTCATCTCGCCTGGAAGGGAGAACTTCCTGGATTTTCTCGAGTTGCGGCAGGTGTTCTCGAGTTACGACGGGGACCTCAGTGACCCGCCCTGGTGGCCTCCGGAGAGGCCAGTCCCCATGCGAGTTGCTAGGGGGCCTCTCGGGATTCCTCTCCCGTCGATACCGGGGCCAAAAACCTTGTGTGGAGTCAGGGCCGGAACCGAGGATTCCTCTCAGGGGCTGACATGGATCTTTGGGTACTTCTGGAGTCTCCCCAGTGGAGTCAGGCCTCGTCTCGAGTGGGGGCATGCACGTGCGCTTTCCTTCCAGGCAGTAGCAGCAATGTCACGCTTCCCGTCGCGTGGATCAAAGGATCTGTGGTTTTCCCTCGAGGCTTTCCCTCGAGGCTTTCCCACAGGGCTGTCCCACGTGCCACCGTGGTGTGAGTCGATCCTCGGCGTGAAAGATGAGCCAGTGCAGGGCAAAGAGGTTTCTCTGGAATGGACTGAGACATCTGGGGGACTCTTGGAATGGTGGTACGACCATGGAGTTCCTCTCGCCTTTCCTGTTGAGAGTGCCTCCTCTTGAGTTGCGACGGGAACGCCGGGAATTCTTTCCCGTTGAAAGCAGGGAAAGGATCCCTCATCTCAAGCTACGAGGGGGAAACGGGTCTCCTCTGGATGTGGGCGGGACCATCGTGCTTCCTCTCGAGTGGAGACGGGTATGGCGGTGAACTTCTTGAGTTGCAGCAAGGGTGTGAAAGACCATTTCGAAGTTCCAGAGGTTAGGTATCATTAGTCTCCAGAGGCCTCATCGGAAATAGGCCTCATCTCGCCTGGAAGGGAGAACTTCCTGGATTATCTCGAGTTGCGGCAGGTGTTCTCGAGTTACGACGGGGACCTCAGGGACCCGCCCTGGTGGCCTCAGGAGAGGCCAGTCCCCATGCGAGTTGTTAGGGGGCCTCTCGGGATTCCTCTCCCGTCGATACCGGGGCCAAAAACCTTGTATGGAGTCAGGGCTGGAACCGAGGATTCCTCTCAGGGGCTGATATGGATCTTTGGGTACTTCTGGAGTCTCCCCAGGGGAGTCAGGCCTCGTCTCGAGTGGGGGCATGCACGTGCGCTTTCCTTCCAGGCTGTAGCAGCAATGTCACGCTTCCCGTCGCGTTGATCAAAGGATCTGTGGTTTTCCCTCGAGGCTTTCCCTCGAGGCTTTCCCACAGGGCTGTCCCACGTGCCACCGTGTTGTGAGTCGATCCTCGGCGTGAAAGATGAGCCAGTGCAGGGCAAAGAGGTTCCTCTGGAATGGACTGAGACATCTGGGGGACTCTTGGAATGGTGGTACGACCATGGAGTTCCTCTCGCCTTTCCTGTTGAGAGTGCCTCCTCTTGAGATGCGACGGGAACGCCGGGAATACTTTCCCGTTGAAAGCAGGGAAAGGATCCCTCATCTCGAGCTACGAGGGGGAAACGGGGCTCCTCTGGATGTGGGCGGGACCATCGTGCTTCCTCTCGAGTGGAGACGGGTATGGCGGTGAACTTCTTGAGTTGCAGCAAGGGTGTGAAAGACCCTTTCGAAGTTCCAGAGGTTTGGTGTCATTAGTCTCCAGAGGCCTCATCGGAAATAGGCCTCATCTCGCCTGGAAGGGAGAACTTCCTGGATTTTCTCGAGTTGCGGCAGGTGTTCTCGAATTACGACGGGGACCTCAGGGACCCGCCCTGGTGGCCTCAGGAGAGGCCAGTCCCCATGCGAGTTGCTAGGGGGCCTCTCGGGATTCCTCTCCCATCGATACCAGGGCCAAAAAGCTTGTGTGGAGTCAGGGCCGGAACCGAGGATTCCTCTCAGGGGCTGACATGGATCTTTGGGTACTTCTGGAGTCTCCCCAGGGGAGTCAGGCCTCGTCTCGAGTGGGGGCATGCACGTGCGCTTTCCTTCCAGGCTGTAGCAGCAATGTCACGCTTCCCGTCGCGTGGATCAAAGGATCTGTGGTTTTCCCTCGAGGCTTTCCCTCGAGGCTTTCCCACAGGGCTGTCCCACGTGCCACCGTGTTGTGAGTCGTTCCTCGGCGTGAAAGATGAGCCAGTGCAGGGCAAAGAGGTTCCTCTGGAATGGACTGAGACATCTGGGGGACTCTTGGAATGGTGGTACGACCATGGAGTTCCTCTCGCCTTTCCTGTTGAGAGTGCCTCCTCTTGAGATGCGACGGGAACGCCGGGAATTCTTTCCCGTTGAAAGCAGGGAAAGGATCCCTCATCTCGAGCTACGAGGGGGAAACGGGGCTCCTCTGGATGTGGGCGGGACCATCGTGCTTCCTCTCGAGTGGAGACGGGTATGGCGGTGAACTTCTTGAGTTGCAGCAAGGGTGTGAAAGACCCTTTCGAAGTTCCAGAGGTTTGGTGTCATTAGTCTCCAGAGGCCTCATCGGAAATAGGCCTCATCTCGCCTGGAAGGGAGACCTTCCTGGATTTTCTCGAGTTGCGGCAGGTGTTCTCGAGTTACGACGGGGACCTCAGGGACCCGTCCTGGTGGCCTCAGGAGAGGCCAGTCCCCATGCGAGTTGCTAGGGGGTCTCTCGGGAATCCTATCCCGTCGATACCGGGGCCAAAAAGCTTGTGTGGAGTCAGGGCCGGAACCGAGGATTCTTCTCAGGGGCTGAAATGGATCTTTGGGTACTTCTGGAGTCTCCCCAGGGGAGTCAGGCCTCGTCTCGAGTGGGGGCATGCATGTGCGCTTTCCTTCCAGGCTGTTCCAGCAATGTCATGCTTCCCGTCGCGTGGATCAAAGGATCTGTGGTTTTCCCTCGAGGCTTTCCCTCGAGGCTTTCCCACAGGGCTGTCCCACGTGCCACCGTGTTGTGAGTCGATCCTCGGCGTGAAAGATGAGCCAGTGCAGGGCAAAGAGGTTCCTCTGAAATGGACTGAGACATCTGGGGGACTCTTGGAATGGTGGTACGACTATGGAGTTCCTCTCGCCTTTCCTGTTGAGAGTGCCTCCACTTGAGATGCGACGGGAACGCCGGGAATTCTTTCCCGTTGAAAGCAGGGAAAGGATCCCTCATCTCGAGCTACGAGGGGGAAACGGGGCTCCTCTGGATGTGGGCGGGACCATCGTGCTTCCTCTCGAGTGGAGACGGGTATGGCGGTGAACTTCTTGAGTTGCACCAAGGGTGTGAAAGACCCTTTCGAAGTTCAAGAGGTTTGGTGTCATTAGTCTCCAGAGGCCTCATCGGAAATAGGCCTCATCTCGCCTGGAAGGGAGAACTTCCTGGATTTTCTCGAGTTGCGGCAGGTGTTCTCGAGTTACGACGGGGACCTCAGGGACCCGCCCTGGTGGCCTCCGGAGAGGCCAGTCCCCATGCGAGTTGCTAGGGGGCCTCTCGGGATTCCTCTCCCGTCGATACCGGGGCCAAAAACCTTGTGTGGAGTCAGGGCCGGAACCGAGGATTCCTCTCAGGGGCTGACATGGATCTTTGGGTACTTCTGGAGTCTCCCCAGTGGAGTCAGACCTCGTCTCGAGTGGGGGCATGCACGTGCGCTTTCCTTCCAGGCTGTAGCAGCAATGTCACGCTTCCCGTCGCGTGGATCAAAGGATCTGTGGTTTTCCCTCGAGGCTTTCCCTCGAGGCTTTCCCACAGGGCTGTCCCACGTGCCACCGTGGTGTGAGTCGATCCTCGGCGTGAAAGATGAGCCAGTGCAGGGCAAAGAGGTTCCTCTGGAATGGACTGAGACATCTGGGGGACTCTTGGAATGGTGGTACGACCATGGAGATCCTCTCGCCTTTCCTTTTGAGAGTGCCTCCTCTTGAGATGCGACGGGAACGCCGGGAATTCTTTCCCGTTGAAAGCAGGGAAAGGATCCCTCATCTCGAGCACCGAGGGGAAAACGGGGCTCCTCTGGATGTGGGCGGGACCATCGTGCTTCCTCTCGAGTGGAGACGGGTATGGCGGAAAACTTCTTGAGTTGCAGCAAGGGTGTGAAAGACCCTTTCAAAGTTCCAGAGGTTAGGTGTCATTAGTCTCCAGACGCCTCATCGGAAATAGGCCTCATCTCGCCTGGAAGGGAGAACTTCCTGGATTTTCTCGAGTTGCGGCAGGTGTTCTTAAGTTACGACGGGGAACACAGGGACCCGCCCTGGTGGCCTCAGGAGAGGCCAGTCCCCATGCGAGTTGCTAGGGGGCCTCTCGGGATTCCTCTCCCGTCGATACCGGGGCCAAAAACCTTGAGTGGAGTCAGGGCCGGAACCGAGGATTCCTCTCAGGGGCTGACATGGATCTTTGGGTACTTCTGGAGTCTCCCCAGGGGAGTCAGGCCTCGTCTCGAGTGGGGGCATGCACGTGCGCTTTCCTTCCAGGCTGTAGCAGCAATGTCACGCTTCCCGTCACGTGGATCAAAGGATCTGTGGTTTTCCCTCGAGGCTTTCCCTCGAGGCTTTCCCACAGGGCTGTCCCACGTGCCACCGTGGTGTGAGTCGATCCTCGGCGTGAAAGATGAGCCAGTGCAGGGCAAAGAGTTTCCTCTGGAATGGACTGAGACATCTGGGGACTCTTGGAATGGTGGTACGACCATGGAGTTCCTCTCGCCTTTCCTGTTGAGAGTGCCTCCTCTTGAGATGCGACGGGAACGCCGGGAATTCTTTCCCGTTGAAAGCAGGGAAAGGATCCCTCATCTCGAGCTACGAGGGGGAAACGGGGCTCCTCTGGATGTGGGCGGGACCATCGTGCTTCCTCTCGAGTGGAGACGGGTATGGCGGTGAACTTCTTGAGTTGCAGCAAGGGTGTGAAAGACCCTTTCGAAGTTCCAGAGGTTAGGTGTCATTAGTCTCCAGACGCCTCATCGGAAATAGGCCTCATCTCGCCTGGAAGGGAGAACTTCCTGGATTTTCTCGAGTTGCGGCAGGTGTTCTCGAGTTACGACGGGGACCTCAGGGACCCGCCCTGGTGGCCTCAGGAGAGGCCAGTCCCCATGCGAGTTGCTAGGGGGCCTCTCGGGATTCCTCTCCCGTCGATACCGGGGCCAAAATCCTTGTGTGGATTCAGGGCCGGAACCGAGGATTCCTCTCAGGGGCTGACATGGATCTTTGGGTACTTCTGGAGTCTCCCCAGGGGAGTCAGGCCTCGTCTCGAGTGGGGGCATGCACGTGCACTTTCCTTCGAGGCTGTAGCAGCAATGTCACGCTTCCCGTCGCGTGGATCAAAGGATCTGTGGTTTTCCCTCGAGGCTTTCCCACAGGGCTGTCCCACGTGCCACCGTGGTGTGAGTCGATCCTCGGCGTGAAAGATGAGCCAGTGCAGGGCAAAGAGGTTCCTCTCGAATGGACTGAGACATCTGGGGGACTCTTGGAATGGTGGTACGACCATGGAGTTCCTCTCGCCTTTCCTGTTGAGAGTGCCTCCTCTTGAGATGCGACGGGAACGCCGGGAATTCTTTCCCGTTGAAAGCAGGGAAAGGATCCCTCATCTCGAGCTACGAGGGGGAAACGGGGCTCCTCTGGATGTGGGCGGGACCATCGTGCTTCCTCTCTAGTGGAGACGGGTATGGCGGTGAACTTCTTGAGTTGCAGCAAGGGTGTGAAAGACCCTTTCGAAGTTCCAGAGGTTAGGTGTCATTAGTCTCCAGAGGCCTCATCGGAAATAGGCCTCATCTCGCCTGGAAGGGAGAACTTCCTGGATTTTCTCGAGTTGCGGCAGGTGTTCTCGAGTTACGACGGGGACCTCAGGGACCCGCCCTGGTGGCCTCCGGAGAGGCCAGTCCCTAGGCGAGTTGCTAGGGGGCCTCTCGGGATTCCTCTCCCGTTGATACCGGGGCCAAAAAGCTTGTGTGGAGTCAGGGCCGGAACCGAGGATTCCTCTCAGGGGCTGACATGGATCTTTGGGTACTTCTGGAGTCTCCCCAGGGGAGTCAGGCCTCGTCTCGAGTGGGGGCATGCACGTGCGCTTTCCTTCCAGGCTGTAGCAGCAATGTCACGCTTCCCGTCGCGTGGATCAAAGGATCTGTGGTTTTCCCTCGAGGCTTTCCCTCGAGGCTTTCCCACAGGGCTGTCCCACGTGCCACCATGGTGTGAGTCAATCCTGGGCGTGAAAGATGAGCCAGTGCAGGGCAAAGAGGTTCCTCTGGAATGGACTGAGACATCTGGGGGACTCTTGGAATGGTGGTACGACCATGGAGTTCCTCTCGCCTTTCCTGTTGAGAGTGCCTCCTCTTGAGATGCGACGGGAACGCCGGGAATTCTTTCCCGTTGAAAGCAGGGAAAGGATCCCTCATCTCGAGCTACGAGGGGGAAACGGGGCTCCTCTGGATGTGGGCAGGACCATCGTGCTTCCTCTCTAGTGGAGACGGGTATGGTGGTGAACTTCTTGAGTTGCAGCAAGGCTGTGAAAGACCCTTTCGAAGTTCCAGAGGTAAGGTGTCATTAGTCTCCAGACGCCTCATCGGAAATAGGCCTCATTTCGCCTGGAAGGGAGAACTTCCTGGATTTTCTCCAGTTGCGGCAGGTGTTCTCGAGTTACGACGGGGACCTCAGGGACCCGCCCTGGTGGCCTCAGGAGAGGCCAGTCCCTATGCGAGTTGCTAGGGGGCCTCTCGGGATTCCTCTCCCGTCGATACCGGGGCCAAAAACCTTGTGTGGAGTCAGGGCCGGAACCGAGGATTCCTCTCAGGGGCTGACATGGATCTTTGGGTACTTCTGGAGTCTCCCCAGGGGAGTCAGGCCTCGTCTCGAGTGGGGGCATGCACGTGCACTTTCCTTCCAGGCTGTAGCAGCAATGTCACGCTTCCCGTCGCGTGGATCAAATGATGTGTGGTTTTCCCTCGAGGCTTTCCCACAGGGCTGTCCCACGTGCCACCGTGGTGTGAGTCGATCCTCGGCGTGAAAGATGAGCCAGGGCAGGGCAAAGAGGTTCCTCTGGAATGGACTGAGACATCTGGGGGACTCTTGGAATGGTGGTACGACCATGGAGTTCCTCTCGCCTTTCCTGTTGAGAGTGCCTCCTCTTGAGATGCGACGGGAACGCCGGGAATTTTTTGCCGTTGAAAGCAGGGAAAGGATCCCTCATCTCGAGCTACGAGGGGGAAACGGGGCTCCTCTGGATGTGGGCGGGACCATCGTGCTTTCTCTCGAGTGGAGACGGGTATGGCGGTGAACTTCTTGAGTTGCAGCAAGGGTGTGAAAGACCCTTTCGAAGTTCCAGAGGTTAGGTGTCATTAGTCTCCAGACGCCTCATCGGAAATAGGCCTCATCTCGCCTGGAAGGGAGAACTTCCTGGATTTTCTCGAGTTGCGGCAGGTGTTCTCGAGTTACGACGGGGACATCAGGGACCCGACCTGTTGGACTCAGGAGAGGCCAGTCCCTATGCGTGTTGCTAGGGGGCCCCTCGGGATTCCTCTCCCGTCGATACCGGGGCCAAAAACCTTGTGTGGAGTCAGGGCCGGAACCGAGGATTCCTCTCAGTGACTGATATGGATCTTTGGGTACTTCTGGAGTCTCGCCAGGGGAGACAGGCCTCGTCTCGTGTGGGGGCATGCACGTGCACTTTCCTTCCAGGCTGTAGCAGCAATGTCACGCTTCCCGTCGCGTGGATCAAAGGATCTGCGGTTTTCGCTCAAGGCTTTCCCTCGAGGCTTTCCCACAGGGCTGTCCCACGTGTACCGTGGTGTGAGTCGATTCTCGGCGTGAAAAATGAGCCAGTGCAGGGCAAAGAGGTTCCTCTGGAATGGACTGAGACATCTGGGGGACTCTTGGAATGGTGGTACGACCATGGAGTTCCTCTCGCCTTTCCTGTTGAGAGTGCCTCCTCTTGAGATGCGACGGGAACGCCGGGAATTCTTTCCCGTTGAAACCAGGGAAAGGATCCCGCATCTCGAGCTACGAGGGGGAAACGGGGCTCCTCTGGATGTGGGCGGGACCATCGTGCTTCCTCTCGAGTGGAGACGGGTATGGCGGTGAACTTCTTGAGTTGCAGCAAGGGTGTGAAAGACCCTTTCGAAGTTCCAGAGGTTTGGTGTCATTAGTCTCCAGAGGCCTCATCGGAAATAGGCCTCATCTCGCCTGGAAGGGAGAACTTCCTGGATTTTCTCGAGTTGCGGCAGGTGTTCTCGAATTACGACGGGGACCTCAGGGACCCGCCCTGGTGGCCTCCGGAGAGGCCAGTACCCATGCGAGTTGCTAGGGGGCCTCTCGGGATTCCTCTCCCGTCGATACCGGGGCCAAAAACCTTGTGTGGAGTCAGGGCCGGAACCGAGGATTCCTCTCAGGGGCTGACATGGATCTTTGGGTACTTCTGGAGTCACCCCAGTGGAGTCAGGCCTCGTCTCGAGTAGGGGCATGCACGTGCGCTTTCCTTTCAGGCTTTAGCAGCAATGTCACGCTTCCCGTCACGTGGATCAAAGGATCTGTGGTTTTCCCTCGAGGCTTTCCCTCGAGGCTTTCCCACAGGGCTGTCCCACGTGCCACCGTGGTGTGAGTCGATCCTCGGCGTGAAAGATGAGCCAGTGCAGGGCAAAGAGGTTCCTCTCGAATGGACTGAGACATCTGGGGGACTCTTGGAATGGTGGTACGACCATGGAGTTCCTCTCGCCTTTCCTGTTGAGAGTGCCTCCTCTTGAGATGCGACGGGAACGCCGGGAATTCTTTCCCGTTGAAAGCAGGGAAAGGATCCCTCATCTCGAGCTACGAGGGGGAAACGGGGCTCCTCTGGATGTGGGCGGGACCATCGTGCTTCCTCTCTAGTGGAGACGGGTATGGCGGTGAACTTCTTGAGTTGCAGCAAGGGTGTGAAAGACCCTTTCGAAGTTCCAGAGGTTAGGTGTCATTAGTCTCCAGAGGCCTCACCGGAAATAGGCCTCATCTCGCCTGGAAGGGAGAACTTCCTGGATTTTCTCGAGTTGCGGCAGGTGTTCTCGAGTTACGACGGGGACCTCAGGGACCCGCCCTGGTGGCCTCACGAGAGGCCAGTCCCTAGGCGAGTTGCTAGGGGGCCTCTCGGGATTCCTCTCCCGTTGATACCGGGGCCAAAAACCTTGTGTGGAGTCAAGGCCGGAACCGAGGATTCCTCTCAGGGGCTGACATGGATCTTTGGGTACTTGTGGAGTCTCCCCAGGGGAGTCAGGCCTCGTCTCGAGTGGGGGCATGCACGTGCGCTTTCCTTCCAGGCTGTAGCAGCAATGTCACGCTTCCCGTCGCGTGGATCAAAGGATCTGTGGTTTTCCCTCGAGGCTTTCCCTCGAGCCTTTCCCACAGGGCTGTCCCACGTGCCACCGTGGTGTGAGTCGATCCTCGGCGTGAAAGATGAGCCAGTGCAGGGCAAAGAGGTTCCTCTGGAATGGACTGAGACATCTGGGGGACTCTTGGAATGGTGGTACGACCATGGAGTTCCTCTCGCCTTTCCTATTGAGAGTGCCTCCTCTTGAGATGCGACGGGAACGCCGGGAATTTTTTGCCGTTGAAAGCAGGGAAAGGATCTCTCATCTCGAGCTACGAGGGGGAAACGGGGCTCCTCTGGATGTGGGCGGGACCATCGTGCTTCCTCTCGAGTGGAGACGGATATGGCGGTGAACTTCTTGAGTTGCAGCAAGGCTGTGAAAGACCCTTTCGAAGTTCCAGAGGTTAGGTGTCATTAGTCTCCAGAGGCCTCATCGTAAATAGGCCTCATCTCGCCTGGAAGGGAGAACTTCCTGGATTTTCTCGAGTTGCGGCAGGTGTTCTCGAGTTACGACGGGGACCTCAGGGACCCGCCCTGGTGGCCTCAGGAGAGGCCAGTCCCCATGCGAGTTGCTAGGGGGCCTCTCGGGATTCCTCTCCCATCGATACCGGGGCCAAAAACCTTGTGTGGAGTCAGGGCCGGAACCGAGGATTCCTCTCAGGGGCTGACATGGATCTTTGGGTACTTCTGGAGTCTCCCCAGGGGAGTCAGGCCTCGTCTCGAGTGGGGGCATGCACGTGCACTTTCCTTCCAGGCTGTAGCAGCAATGTCACGCTTCCCCTCGCGTGGATCAAAGGATCTGTGGTTTTCCCTCGAGGCTTTCCCACAGGGCTGTCCCACGTGCCACCGTGGTGTGAGTCGATCCTCGGCGTGAAAGATGAGCCAGTGCAGGGCAAAGAGGTTCCTCTGGAATGGACTGAGACATCTGGGGGACTCTTGGAATGGTGGTACGACCATGGAGTTCCTCTCGCCTTTCCTGTTGAGAGTGCCTCCTCTTAAGATGCGACGGGAACGCCGGGAATTCTTTCCCGTTGAAACCAGGGAAAGGATCCCTCATCTCGAGCACCGAGGGGAAAACGGGGCTCCTCTGGATGTGGGCGGGACCATCGTGCTTCCTCTCGAGTGGAGACGGGTATGGCGGTGAACTTCTTGAGTTGCAGCAAGGGTGTGAAAGACCCTTTCGAAGTTCCAGAGGTTTGGTGTCATTAGTCTCCAGAGGCCTCATCGGAAATAGGCCTCATCTCGCCTGGAAGGGAGAACTTCCTGGATTTTCTCGAGTTGCGGCAGGTGTTCTCGAGTTACGACGGGGACCTCAGGGACCCGCCCTGGTGGCCTCCGGAGAGCCCAGTCCCCATGCGAGTTGCTAGGGGGCCTCTCGGGATTCCTCTCCCGTCGATACCGGGGCCAAAAACCTTGTGTGGAGTCAGGGCCGGAACCGAGGATTCCTCTCAGGGGCTGACATGGATCTTTGGGTACTTCTGGAGTCACCCCAGTGGAGTCAGGCCTCGTCTCGAGTAGGGGCATGCACGTGCGCTTTCCTTTCAGGCTGTAGCAGCAATGTCACGCTTCCCGTCACGTGGATCAAAGGATCTGTGGTTTTCCCTCGAGGCTTTCCCTCGAGGCTTTCCCACAGGGCTGTCCCACGTGCCACCGTGGTGTGAGTCGATCCTCGGCGTGAAAGATGAGCCAGTGCAGGGCAAAGAGGTTCCTCTGGAATGGACTGAGACATCTGGGGGACTCTTGGAATGGTGGTACGACCATGGAGTTCCTCTCGCCTTTCCTGTTGAGAGTGCCTCCTCTTGAGATGCGACGGGAACGCCGGGAATTCTTTCCCGTTGAAAGCAGGGAAAGGATCCCTCATCTCGAGCTACGAGGGGGAAACGGGGCTCCTCTGGATGTGGGCGGGACCATCGTGCTTCCTCTCGAGTGGAGACGGGTATGGCGGTGAACTTCTTGAGTTGCAGCAAGGGTGTGAAAGACCCTTTCGAAGTTCCAGAGGTTAGGTTTCATTAGTCTCCAGAGGCCTCATCGGAAATAGGCCTCATCTCGCCTGGAAGGGAGAACTTCCTGGATTTTCTCGAGTTGCGGCAGGTGTTCTCGAGTTACGACGGGGACCTCAGGGACCCGCCCTGGTGGCCTCAGGAGAGGCCAGTCCCTAGGCGAGTTGCTAGGGGGCCTCTCGGGATTCCTCTCCCGTTGATACCGGGGCCAAAAACCTTGTGTGGAGTCAAGGCCGGAACCGAGGATTCCTCTCAGGGGCTGACATGGATCTTTGGGTACTTGTGGAGTCTCCCCAGGGGAGTCAGGCCTCGTCTCGAGTGGGGGCATGCACGTGCGCTTTCCTTCCAGGCTGTAGCAGCAATGTCACGCTTCCCGTCGCGTGGATCAAAGGATCTGTGGTTTTCCCTCGAGGCTTTCCCTCGAGCCTTTCCCACAGGGCTGTCCCACGTGCCACCGTGGTGTGAGTCGATCCTCGGCGTGAAAGATGAGCCAGTGCAGGGCAAAGAGGTTCCTCTGGAATGGACTGAGACATCTGGGGGACTCTTGGAATGGTGGTACGACCATGGAGTTCCTCTCGCCTTTCCTATTGAGAGTGCCTCCTCTTGAGATGCGACGGGAACGCCGGGAATTTTTTGCCGTTGAAAGCAGGGAAAGGATCTCTCATCTCGAGCTACGAGGGGGAAACGGGGCTCCTCTGGATGTGGGCGGGACCATCGTGCTTCCTCTCGAGTGGAGACGGATATGGCGGTGAACTTCTTGAGTTTCAGCAAGGGTGTGAAAGACCCTTTCGAAGTTCCAGAGGTTAGGTGTCATTAGTCTCCAGAGGCCTCATCGGAAATAGGCCTCATCTCGCCTGGAAGGGAGAACTTCCTGGATTTTCTCGAGTTGCGGCAGGTGTTCTCGAGTTACGACGGGGACCTCAGGGACCCGCCCTGGTGGCCTCAGGAGAGGCCAGTCCCCATGCGAGTTGCTAGGGGGCCTCTCGGGATTCCTCTCCCGTCGATACCGGGGCCAAAAAGCTTGTGTGGAGTCAAGGCCGGAACCGAGGATTCCTCTCAGGGGCTGACATGGATCTTTGGGTACTTCTGGAGTCTCCCCAGGGGAGTCATGCCTCGTCTCGAGTGGGGGCATGCACGTGCGCTTTCCTTCCAGGCTGTAGCAGCAATGTCACGCTTCCCGTCGCGTGGATCAAAGGATCTGTGGTTTTCCCTCGAGGCTTTCCCTCGAGGCTTTCCCACAGGGCTGTCCCACGTGCCACCGTGTTGTGAGTCGATCCTCGGCGTGAAAGATGAGCCAGTGCAGGGCAAAGAGGTTCCTCTGGAATGGACTGAGACATCTGGGGGACTCTTGGAATGGTGGTACGACCATGGAGTTCCTCTCGCCTTTCCTGTTGAGAGTGCCTCCTCTTGAGATGCGACGGGAACGCCGGGAATTCTTTCCCGTTGAAACCAGGGAAAGGATCCCTCATCTCGAGCTACGAGGGGGAAACGGGGCTCCTCTGGATGTGGGCGGGACCATCGTGCTTCCTCTCGAGTGGAGACGGGTATGGCGGTGAACTTCTTGAGTTGCAGCAAGGTGTGAAAGACCCTTTCGAAGTTCCAGTGGTTAGGTGTCATTAGTCTCCAGAGGCCTCATCGGAAATAGGCCTCATCTCGCCTGGAAGGGAGAACTTCCTGGATTTTCTCGAGTTGCGGCAGGTGTTCTCGAATTACGACGGGGACCTCAGGGACCCGCCCTGGTGGCCTCCGGAGAGGCCAGTCCCCATGCGAGTTGCTAGGGGGCCTCTCGGGATTCCTCTCCCGTCGATACCGGGGCCAAAAACCTTGTGTGGAGTCAGGGCCGGAACCGAGGATTCCTCTCAGGGGCTGACATGGATCTTTGGGTACTTCTGGAGTCTCCCCAGGGGAGTCAGGCCTCGTCTCGAGTGGGGGCATGCACGTGCGCTTTCCTTCCAGGCTGTAGCAGCAATGTCACGCTTCCCGTCGCTTGGATCAAAGGATCTGTGGTTTTCCCTCGAGGCTTTCCCTCGAGGCTTTCCCACAGGGCTGTCCCACGTGCCACCGTGGTGGGAGTCGATCCTCGGCGTGAAAGATGAGCCAGTGCAGGGCAAAGAGGTTCCTCTGGAATGGACTGAGACATCTGGGGGACTCTTGGAATGGTGGTACGACCATGGAGTTCCTCTCGCCTTTCCTGTTGAGAGTGCCTCCTCTTGAGATGCGACGGGAACGCCGGGAATTCTTTCCCGTTGAAAGCAGGGAAAGGATCCCTCATCTCGAGCTAAGAGTGGGAAACGGGGCTGCTCTGGATGTGGGCGGGACCATCGTGCTTCCTCTCTAGTGGAGACGGGTATGGTGGTGAACTTCTTGAGTTGCAGCAAGGGTGTGAAAGACCCTTTCGAAGTTCCAGAGGTTAGGTGTCATTAGTCTCCAGACGCCTCATCGGAAATAGGCCTCATCTCGCCTGGAAGGGAGAACTTCCTGGATTTTCTCGAGTTGCGGCAGGTGTTCTCGAGTTACGACGGGGACCTCAGGGACCCGCCCTGGTGGCCTCAGGAGAGGCCAGTCCCTATGCGAGTTGCTAGGGCGCCTCTCGGGATTCCTCTCCCGTCGATACCGGGGCCAAAATCCTTGTGTGGAGTCAGGGCCGGAACCGAGGATTCCTCTCAGGGGCTGACATGGATCTTTGGGTACTTCTGGAGTCTCCCCAAGGGAGTCAGGCCTCGTCTCGAGTGAGGGCATGCACGTTCACTTTCCTTCCAGGCTGTAGCAGCAATGTCACGCTTCCCGTCGCGTGGATCAAATGATGTGTGGTTTTCCCTCGAGGCTTTCCCACAGGGCTGTCCCACGTGCCACCGTGGTGTGAGTCGATCCTCTGCGTGAAAGATGAGCCAGTGCAGGGCAAAGAGGTTCCTCTGGAATGGACTGAGACATCTGGGGGACTCTTGGAATGGTGGTACGACCATGGAGTTCCTCTCGCCTTTCCTATTGAGAGTGCCTCCTCTTGAGATGCGACGGGAACGCCGGGAATTTTTTGCCGTTGAAAGCAGGGAAAGGATCTCTCATCTCGAGCTACGAGGGGGAAACGGGGCTCCTCTGGATGTGGGCGGGACCATCGTGCTTCATCTCGAGTGGAGACGGATATGGCGGTGAACTTCTTGAGTTGCAGCAAGGGTGTGAAAGACCCTTTCGAAGTTCCAGAGGTTAGGTGTCATTAGTCTCCAGAGGCCTCATCGGAAATAGGCCTCATCTCGCCTGGAAGGGAGAACTTCCTGGATTTTCTGGAGTTGCGGCAGGTGTTCTCGAGTTACGACGGGGACCTCAGGGACCCGCCCTGGTGGCCTCAGGAGAGGCCAGTCCCCATGCGAGTTGCTAGGGGGCCTCTCGGGATTCCTCTCCCGTCGATACCGGGGCCAAAAAGCTTGTGTGGAGTCAAGGCCGGAACCGAGGATTCCTCTCAGGGGCTGACATGGATCTTTGGGTACTTCTGGAGTCTCCCCAGGGGAGTCAGGCCTCGTCTCGAGTGGGGGCATGCACGTGCGCTTTCCTTCCAGGCTGTAGCAGCAATGTCACGCTTCCCGTCGCGTGGATCAAAGGATCTGTGGTTTTCCCTCGAGGCTTTCCCTCGAGGCTTTCCCACAGGGCTGTCCCACGTGCCACCGTGTTGTGAGTCGATCCTCGGCGTGAAAGATGAGCCAGTGCAGGGCAAAGAGGTTCCTCTGGAATGGACTGAGACATCTGGGGGACTCTTGGAATGGTGGTACGACCATGGAGTTCCTCTCGCCTTTCCTGTTGAGAGTGCCTCCTCTTGAGATGCGACGGGAACGCCGGGAATTCTTTCCCGTTGAAACCAGGGAAAGGATCCCTCATCTCGAGCTACGAGGGGGAAACGGGGCTCCTCTGGATGTGGGCGGGACCATCGTGCTTCCTCTCGAGTGGAGACGGGTATGGCGGTGAACTTCTTGAGTTGCAGCAAGGTGTGAAAGACCCTTTCGAAGTTCCAGAGGTTAGGTGTCATTAGTCTCCAGAGGCCTCATCGGAAATAGGCCTCATCTCGCCTGGAAGGGAGAACTTCCTGGATTTTCTCGAGTTGCGGCAGGTGTTCTCGAATTACGACGGGGACCTCAGGGACCCGCCCTGGTGGCCTCCGGAGAGGCCAGTCCCCATGCGAGTTGCTAGGGGGCCTCTCGGGATTCCTCTCCCGTCGATACCGGGGCCAAAAACCTTGTGTGGAGTCAGGGCCGGAACCGAGGATTCCTCTCAGGGGCTGACATGGATCTTTGGGTACTTCTGGAGTCTCCCCAGGGGAGTCAGGCCTCGTCTCGAGTGGGGGCATGCACGTGCGCTTTCCTTCCAGGCTGTAGCAGCAATGTCACGCTTCCCGTCGCTTGGATCAAAGGATCTGTGGTTTTCCCTCGAGGCTTTCCCTCGAGGCTTTCCCACAGGGCTGTCCCACGTGCCACCGTGGTGTGAGTCGATCCTCGGCGTGAAAGATGAGCCAGTGCAGGGCAAAGAGCTTCCTCTGGAATGGACTGAGACATCTGGGGGACTCTTGGAATGGTGGTACGACCATGGAGTTCCTCTCGCCTTTCCTGTTGAGAGTGCCTCCTCTTGAGATGCGACGGGAACGCCGGGAATTTTTTGCCGTTGAAAGCAGGGAATGGATCCCTCATCTCGAGCTACGAGGGGGAAACGGGGCTCCTCTGGATGTGGGCGGGACCATCGTGCTTTCTCTCGAGTGGAGACGGGAATGGCGGTGAACTTCTTAAGTTGCAGCAAGGGTGTGAAAGACCCTTTCGAAGTTCCAGAGGTTAGGTGTCATTAGTCTCCAGAGGCCTCATCGGAAATAGGCCTCATCTCGCCTGGAAGGGAGAACTTCCTTGATTTTCTCGAGTTGCGGCAGGTGTTCTCGAGTTACGACGTGGACCTCAGGGACCCGCCCTGTTGGCCTCAGGAAGGCCAGTCCCTATGCGTGTTGCTAGGGGGCCCCTCGGGATTCCTCTCCCGTCGATACCGGGGCCAAAAACCTTGTGTGGAGTCAGGGCCGGAACCGAGGATTCCTCTCAGGGACTGATATGGATCTTTGGGTACTTCTGGAGTCTCGCCAGGGGAGACAGGCCTCGTCTCGTGTGGGGGCATGCACGTGCACTTTCCTTCCAGGCTGTAGCAGCAATGTCACGCTTCCCGTCGCGTGGATCAAAGGATCTGCGGTTTTCGATCGAGGCTTTCCCTCGAGGCTTTCCCACAGGGCTGTCCCACGTGCCACCGTGGTGTGAGTCGATCCTCGGCGTGAAAGATGAGCCAGTGCAGGGCAAAGAGGTTCCTCTGGAATGGACTGAGACATCTGGGGGACTCTTGGAATGGTGGTACGACCATGGAGTTCCTCTCGCCTTTCCTGTTGAGAGTGCCTCCTCTTGAGATGCGACGGGAACGCCGGGAATTCTTTCCCGTTGAAAGCAGGGAAAGGATCCCTCATCTCGAGCTACGAGGGGGAAACGGGGCTCCTCTGGATGTGGGCGGGACCATCGTGCTTCCTCTCTAGTGGAGACGGGTATGGCGGTGAACTTCTTGAGTTGCAGCAAGGGTGTGAAAGACCCTTTCGAAGTTCCAGAGGTTAGGTGTCATTAGTCTCCAGAGGCCTCATCGGAAATAGGCCTCATCTCGCCTGGAAGGGAGAACTTCCTGGATTTTCTCGAGTTGCGGCAGGTGTTCTCGAGTTACGACGGGGACCTCAGGGACCCGCCCTGGTGGCCTCAGGAGAGGCCAGTCCCAATGCGAGTTGCTAGGGGGCCTCTCAGGATTCCTCTCCCGTCGATTCCGGGGCCAAAAACCTTGTGTGGAGTCAGGGCCGGAACCGAGGATTCCTCTCAGGGGCTGACATGGATCTTTGGGTACTTCTGGAGTCTCCCCAGGGGAGTCAGGCCTCGTCTCGAGTGGGGGCATGCACGTGCACTTTCCTTCCAGGCTGTAGCAGCAATGTCACGCTTCCCGTCGCGTGGATCAAAGGATCTGTGGTTTTCCCTCGAGGCTTTCCCACAGGGCTGTCCCACGTGCCACCGTGGTGTGAGTCGATCCTCGGCGTGAAAGATGAGCCAGTGCAGGGCAAAGAGGTTCCTCTGGAATGGACTGAGACATCTGGGGGACTCTTGGAATGGTGGTACGACCATGGAGTTCCTCTCGCCTTTCCTGTTGAGAGTGCCTCCTCTTGAGATGCGACGGGAACGCCGGGAATTCTTTCCCGTTGAAAGCAGGGAAAGGATCCCTCATCTCGAGCTACGAGGGGGAAACGGGGCTCCTCTGGATGTGGGCGGGACCATCGTGCTTCCTCTCTAGTGGAGACGGGTATGGCGGTGAACTTCTTGAGTTGCAGCAAGGGTGTGAAAGACCCTTTCGAAGTTCCAGAGGTTAGGTGTCATTAGTCTCCAGAGGCCTCATCGGAAATAGGCCTCATCTCGCCTGGAAGGGAGAACTTCCTGGATTTTCTCGAGTTGCGGCAGGTGTTCTCGAGTTACGACGGGGACCTCAGGGACCCGCCCTGGTGGCCTCAGGAGAGGCCAGTCCCTAGGCGAGTTGCTAGGGGGCCTCTCGGGATTCCTCTCCCGTTGATACCGGGGCCAAAAACCTTGTGTGGAGTCAGGGCCGGAACCGAGGATTCCTCTCAGGGGCTGACATGGATCTTTGGGTACTTCTGGAGTCTCCCCAGGGGAGTCAGGCCTCGTCTCGAGTGGGGGCATGCACGTGCGCTTTCCTTCCAGGCTGTAGCAGCAATGTCACGCTTCCCGTCGCGTGGATCAAAGGATCTGTGGTTTTCCCTCGAGGCTTTCCCTCGAGGCTTTCCCACAGGGCTGTCCCACGTGCCACCGTGGTGTGAGTCAATCCTGGGCGTGAAAGATGAGCCAGTGCAGGGCAAAGAGGTTCCTCTGGAATGGACTGAGACATCTGGGGGACTCTTGGAATGGTGGTACGACCATGGAGTTCCTCTCGCCTTTCCTGTTGAGAGTGCCTCCTCTTGAGATGCGACGGGAACGCCGGGAATTCTTTCCCGTTTAAAGCAGGGAAAGGATCCCTCATCTCGAGCTACGAGGGGGAAACGGGGCTCCTCTGGATGTGGGCGGGACCATCGTGCTTCCTCTCTAGTGGAGACGGGTATGGTGGTGAACTTCTTGAGTTGCAGCAAGGCTGTGAAAGACCCTTTCGAAGTTCCAGAGGTAAGGTGTCATTAGTCTCCAGACGCCTCATCGGAAATAGGCCTCATTTCGCCTGGAAGGGAGAACTTCCTGGATTTTCTCGAGTTGCGGCAGGTGTTCTCGAGTTACGACGGGGACCTCAGGGACCCGCCCTGGTGGCCTCAGGAGAGGCCAGTCCCTATGCGAGTTGCTAGGGGGCCTCTCGGGATTCCTCTCCCGTCGATACCGGGGCCAAAAACCTTGTGTGGAGTCAGGGCCGGAACCGAGGATTCCTCTCAGGGGCTGACATGGATCTTTGGGTCCTTCTGGAGTCTCCCCAGGGGAGTCAGGCCTCGTCTCGTGTGGGGGCATGCACGTGCACTTTCCTTCCAGGCTGTAGCAGCAATGTCACGCTTCCCGTCGCGTGGATCAAAGGATCTGTGGTTTTCCCTCGAGGCTTTCCCACAGGGCTGTCCCACGTGCCACCGTGGTGTGAGTCGATCCTCGGCGTGAAAGATGAGCCAGTGCAGGGTAAAGAGGTTCCTCTGGAATGGACTGAGACATCTGGGGGACTCTTGGAATGGTGGTACGACCATGGAGTTCCTCTCGCCTTTCCTGTTGAGAGTGCCTCCTCTTGAGATGCGACGGGAACGCCGGGAATTTTTTGCTGTTGAAAGCAGGGAAAGGATCCCTCATCTCGAGCTACGAGGGGGAAACGGGGCTCCTCTGGATGTGGGCGGGACCATCGTGCTTTCTCTCGAGTGGAGACGGGTATGGGGGTGAACTTCTTGAGTTGCAGCAAGGGTGTGAAAGACCCTTTCGAAGTTCCAGAGGTTAGGTGTCATTAGTCTCCAGACGCCTCATCGGAAATAGGCCTCATCTCGCCTGGAAGGGAGAACTTCCTTGATTTTCTCGAGTTGCGGCAGGTGTTCTCGAGTTACGACGGGGACCTCAGGGACCCGCCCTGTTGGCCTCAGGAGAGGCCAGTCCCTATGCGTGTTGCTAGGGGGCCCCTCGGGATTCCTCTCCCGTCGATACCGGGGCCAAAAACCTTGTGTGGAGTCAGGGCCGGAACCGAGGATTCCTCTCAGGGACTGATATGGATCTTTGGGTACTTCTGGAGTCTCGCCAGGGGAGACAGGCCTCGTCTCGTGTGGGGGCATGCACGTGCACTTTCCTTCCAGGCTGTAGCAGCAATGTCACGCTTCCCGTCGCGTGGATCAAAGGATCTGCGGTTTTCGCTCGAGGCTTTCCCTCGAGGCTTTCCCACAGGGCTGTCCCACGTGACACCGTGGTGTGAGTCGATTCTCGGCGTGAAAAATGAGCCAGTGCAGGGCAAAGAGGTTCCTCTGGAATGGACTGAGACATCTGGGGGACTCTTGGAATGGTGGTACGACCATGGAGTTCCTCTCGCCTTTCCTGTTGAGAGTGCCTCCTCTTGAGATGCGACGGGAACGCCGGGAATTCTTTCCCGTTGAAAGCAGGGAAAGGATCCCTCATCTCGAGCTACGAGGGGGAAACGGGGCTCCTCTGGATGTGGGCGGGACCATCCTGCTTCCTCTTGAGTGGACTCGGGTATGGTGGTGAACTTCTTGAGTTGCAGCAAGGGTGTGAAAGACCCTTTCGAAGTTCCAGAGGTTAGGTGTCATTAGTCTCCAGACGCCTCATCGGAAATAGGCCTCATCTCGCCTGGAAGGGAGAACTTCCTGGATTTTCTCGAGTTGCGGCAGGTGTTCTCGAGTTACGACGGGGACCTCAGGGACCCGCCCTGTTGGCCTCAGGAGAGGCCAGTCCCCATGCGAGTTGTTAGGGGGCCTCTCGGGATTCCTCTCCCGTCGATACCGGGGCCAAAAACCTTGTGTGGAGTCAGGGCCGGAACCGAGGATTCCTCTCAGGGGCTGACATGGATCTTTGGGTACTTCTGGAGTCTCCCCAGGGGAGTCAGGCCTCGTCTCGAGTGGGGGCATGCGCGTGCGCTTTCCTTCCAGGCTTTAGCAGCAATGTCACGCTTCCCGTCGCTTGGATCAAAGGATCTGTGGTTTTCCCTCGAGGCTTTCCCTCGAGGCTTTCCCACAGGGCTGTCCCACGTGCCACCGTGGTGTGAGTCGATCCTCGGCGTGAAAGATGAGCCAGTGCAGGGCAAAGAGGTTCCTCTGGAATGGACTGAGACATCTGGGGGACTCTTGGAATGGTGGTACGACCATGGAGTTCCTCTCGCCTTTCCTGTTGAGAGTGCCTCCTCTTGAGATGCGACGGGAACGCCGGGAATTTTTTGCCGTTGAAAGCAGGGAAAGGATCCCTCATCTCGAGCTACGAGGGGGAAACGGGGCTCCTCTGGATGTGGGCGGGACCATCGTGCTTCCTCTCGAGTGGAGACGGGTATGGCGGTAAACTTCTTGAGTTGCAGCAAGGGTGTGAAAGACCCTTTCGAAGTTCCAGAGGTTAGGTGTCATTAGTCTCCAGAGGCCTCATCGGAAATAGGCCTCATCTCGCCTGGAAGGGAGAACTTCCTGGACTTTCTCGAGTTGCGGCAGGTGTTCTCGAGTTACGACGGGGACCTCAGAGACCCGCCCTGGTGGCCTCAGGAGAGGCCAGTCCCCATGCGAGTTGCTAGGGGGTCTCTCGGGATTCCTTTCCCGTCGATACCGGGGCCAAAAACTTGTGTGGAGTCAGGGCCGGAACCGAGGATTCTTCTCAGGGGCTGACATGGATCTTTGGGTACTTCTGGAGTCTCCCCAGGGGAGTCAGGCCTCGTCTCGAGTGGGGGCATGCATGTGCGCTTTCCTTCCATGCTGTAGCAGAAATGTCATGCTTCCCGTCGCGTGGATCAAAGGATCTGTGGTTTTCCCTCGAGGCTTTCCCTCGAGGCTTTCCCACAGGGCTGTCCCACGTGCCACCGTGTTGTGAGTCGATCCTCGGCGTGAAAGATGAGCCAGTGCAGGGCAAAGAGGTTCCTCTGGAATGGACTGAGACATCTGGGGGACTCTTGGAATGGTGGTACGACCATGGAGTTCCTCTCGCCTTTCCTGTTGAGAGTGCCTCCTCTTGAGATGCGACGGGAACGCCGGGAATTCTTTCCCGTTGAAAGCAGGGAAAGGATCCCTCATCTCGAGCTACGAGGGGGAAACGGGGCTCCTCTGGATGTGGGCGGGACCATCGTGCTTCCTCTCGAGTGAAGACGGGTATGGCGGTGAACTTCTTGAGTTGCACCAAGGGTGTGAAAGACCCTTTCGAAGTTCCAGAGGTTTGGTGTCATTAGTCTCCAGAGGCCTCATCGGAAATAGGCCTCATCTCGCCTGGAAGGGAGAACTTCCTGGATTTTCTCGAGTTGCGGCAGGTGTTCTCGAGTTACGACGGGGACCTCAGGGACCCGCCCTGGTGGCCTCAGGAGAGGCCAGTCCCCATGCGAGTTGCTAGGGGGCCTCTCGGGATTCCTCTCCCGTCGATACCGGGGCCAAAAACCTTGTGTGGAGTCAGGGCCGGAACCGAGGATTCCTCTCAGGGGCTGACATGGATCTTTGGGTACTTCTGGAGTCTCCCCAGTGGAGTCAGGCCTCGTCTCGAGTGGGGGCATGCACGTGCGCTTTCCTTCCAGGCTGTAGCAGCAATGTCACGCTTCCCGTCGCTTGGATCAAAGGATCTGTGGTTTTCCCTCGAGGCTTTCCCTCGAGGCTTTCCCACAGGGCTGTCGCACGTGCCACCGTGGTGTGATTCGATACTCGGCGTGAAAGATGAGCCAGTGCAGGGCAAAGAGCTTCCTCTGGAATGGACTGAGACATCTGGGGGACTCTTGGAATGGTGGTACGACCATGGAGTTCCTCTCGCCTTTCCTGTTGAGAGTGCCTCCTCTTGAGATGCGACGGGAACGCAGGGAATTCTTTCCCGTTGAAAGCAGGGAAAGGATCCCTCATCTCGAGCTACGAGGGGGAAACGGGGCTCCTTTGGATGTGGTCGGGACCATCGTGCTTCCTCTCGAGTGGAGACGGGTATGGTGGTGAACTTCTTGAGTTGCAGCAAGGGTGTGAAAGACCCTTTCGAAGTTCCAGAGGTTAGGTGTCATTAGTCTCCAGACGCCTCATCGGAAATAGGCCTCATCTCGCCTGGAAGGGAGAACTTCCTGGATTTTCTCGAGTTGCGGCAGGTGTTCTCGAGTTACGACGGGGACCTCAGGGACCGGCCCTGGTGGCCTCAGGAGAGGCCAGTCCCCATGCGAGTTGCTAGGGGGCCTCTCGGGATTCCTCTCCCGTCGATACCGGGGCCAAAAACCTTGTGTGGAGTCAGGGCCGGAACCGAGGATTCCTCTCAGGGGCTGACATGGATCTTTGGGTACTTCTGGAGTCTCCCCAGGGGAGTCAGGCCTCGTCTCGAGTGGGGGCATGCACGTGCGCTTTCCTTCCAGGCTGTAGCAGCAATGTCACGCTTCCCGTCGCGTGGATCAAAGGATCTGTGGTTTTCCCTCGAGGCTTTCCCTCGAGGCTTTCCCACAGGGCTGTCCCACGTGCCACCGTGTTGTGAGTCGATCCTCGGCGTGAAAGATGAGCCAGTGCAGGGCAAAGAGGTTCCTCTGGAATGGACTGAGACATCTGGGGGACTCTTGGAATGGTGGTACGACCATGGAGTTCCTCTCGCCTTTCCTGTTGAGAGTGCCTCCTCTTGAGATGCGACGGGAACGCCGGGAATTCTTTCCCGTTGAAAGCAGGGAAAGGATCCCTCATCTCGAGCTACGAGGGGGAAACGGGGCTCCTCTGGATGTGGGCGGGACCATCGTGCTTCCTCTCGAGTGGAGACGGGTATGGCGGTGAACTTCTTGAGTTGCAGCAAGGGTGTGAAAGACCCTTTCGAAATTCCAGAGGTTTGGTGTCATTAGTCTCCAGAGGCCTCATCGGAAATAGGCCTCATCTCGCCTGGAAGGGAGAACTTCCTGGATTTTCTCGAGTTGCGGCAGGTGTTCTCGAGTTACGACGGGGACCTCAGAGACCCGCCCTGGTGGCCTCAGGAGAGGCCAGTCCCCATGCGAGTTGCTAGGGGGTCTCTCGGGATTCCTCTCCCGTCGATACCGGGGCCAAAAACTTGTGTGGAGTCAGGGCCGGAACCGAGGATTCTTCTCAGGGGCTGACATGGATCTTTGGGTACTTCTGGAGTCTCCCCAGGGGAGTCAGGCCTCGTCACGAGTGGGGGCATGCATGTGCGCTTTCCTTCCAGGCTGTAGCAGCAATGTCATGCTTCCCGTCGCGTGGATCAAAGGATCTGTGGTTTCCCTCGAGGCTTTCCCTCGAGGCTTTCCCACAGGGCTGTCCCACGTGCCACCGTGTTGTGAGTCGATCCTCGGCGTGAAAGATGAGCCAGTGCAGGGCAAAGAGGTTCCTCTGAAATGGACTGAGACATCTGGGGGACTCTTGGAATGGTGGTACGACCATGGAGTTCCTCGCGCCTTTCCTGTTGAGAGTGCCTCCTCTTGAGATGCGATGGGAACGCCGGGAATTCTTTCCCGTTGAAAGCAGGGAAAGGATCCCTCATCTCGAGCTACGAGGGGGAAACGGGGCTCCGCTGGATGTGGGCGGGACCATCGTGCTTCCTCTCGAGTGAAGACGGGTATGGCGGTGAACTTCTTGAGTTGCACCAAGAGTGTGAAAGACCCTTTCGAAGTTCCAGAGGTTTGGTGTCATTAGTCTCCAGAGGCCTCATCGGAAATAGGCCTCATCTCGCCTGGAAGGGAGAACTTCCTGGATTTTCTCGAGTTGCGGCAGGTGTTCTCGAGTTACGACGGGGACCTCAGGGACCCGCCCTGGTGGCCTCAGGAGAGGCCAGTCCCCATGCGAGTTGCTAGGGGGCCTCTCGGGATTCCTCTCCCGTCGATACCGGGGCCAAAAACCTTGAGTGGAGTCAGGGCCGGAACCGAGGATTCCTCTCAGGGGCTGACATGGATCTTTGGGTACTTCTGGAGTCTCCCCAGGGGAGTCAGGCCTCGTCTCGAGTGGGGGCATGCACGTGCGCTTTCCTTCCAGACTGTAGCAGCAATGTCACGCTTCCCGTCACGTGCATCAAAGGATCTGTGGTTTTCCCTCGAGGCTTTCCCTCGAGGCTTTCCCACAGGGCTGTCCCACGTGCCACCGTGGTGTGAGTCGATCCTCGGCGTGAAATATGAGCCAGTGCAGGGCAAAGAGTTTCCTCTGGAATGGACTGAGACATCTGGGGGACTCTTGGAATGGTGGTACGACCATGGAGTTCCTCTCGCCTTTCCTGTTGAGAGTGCCTCCTCTTGAGATGCGACGGGAACGCCGGGAATTCTTTCCCGTTGAAAGCAGGGAAAGGATCCCTCATCTCGAGCTACGAGGGGGAAACGGGGCTCCTCTGGATGTGGGCGGGACCATCGTGCTTCCTCTCGAGTGGAGACGGGTATGGCGGTGAACTTCTTGAGTTGCAGCAAGGGTGTGAAAGACCCTTTCGAAGTTCCAGAGGTTAGGTGTCATTAGTCTCCAGACGCCTCATCGGAAATAGGCCTCATCTCGCCTGGAAGGGAGAACTTCCTGGATTTTCTCGAGTTGCGGCAGGTGTTCTCGAGTTACGACGGGGACCTCAGGGACCCGCCCTGGTGGCCTCAGGAGAGGCCAGTCCCCATGCGAGTTGCTAGGGGGCCTCTCGGGATTCCTCTCCCTTCGATACCGGGGCCAAAAACCTTGTGTGGAGTCAGGGCCGGAACCGAGGATTCCTCTCAGGGGCTGACATGGATCTTTGGGTACTTCTGGAGTCTCCCCAGGGGAGTCAGGCCTCGTCTCGAGTGGAGGCATGCACGTGCACTTTCCTTCCAGGCTGTAGCAGCAATGTCACGCTTCCCGTCGCGTGGATCAAAGGATCTGTGGTTTTCCCTCGAGGCTTTCCCACAGGGCTGTCCCACGTGCCACCGTGGTGTGAGTCGATCCTCGGCGTGAAAGATGAGCCAGTGCAGGGCAAAGAGGTTCCTCTGGAATGGACTGAGACATCTGGGGGACTCTTGGAATGGTGGTACGACCATGGAGTTCCTCTCGCCTTTCCTGTTGAGAGTGCCTCCTCTTGAGATGCGACGGGAACGCCGGGAATTCTTTCCCGTTGAAAGCAGGGAAAGGATCCCTCATCTCGAGCTACGAGGGGGAAACGGGGCTCCTCTGGATGTGGGCGGGACCATCGTGCTTCCTCTCGAGTGGAGACGGGTATGGCGGTGAACTTCTTGAGTTGCACCAAGGGTGTGAAAGACCCTTTCGAAGTTCCAGAGGTTTGGTGTCATT
Organism: Capricornis sumatraensis; assembly: GCF_032405125.1. Lineage (NCBI taxonomy): Eukaryota > Metazoa > Chordata > Mammalia > Artiodactyla > Bovidae > Capricornis > Capricornis sumatraensis. The sequence continues at coordinate 3,798,408 of NC_091080.1, read as the reverse complement.
AGTCTCCAGAGGCCTCATCGGAAATAGGCCTCATCTCGCCTGGAAGGGAGAACTTCCTGGATTTTCTCGAGTTGCGGCAGGTGTTCTCGAGTTACGACGGGGACCTCAGGGACCCGCCCTGGTGGCCTCAGGAGAGGCCAGTCCCCATGCGAGTTGCTAGGGGGCCTCTCGGGATTCCTCTCCCGTCGATACCGGGGCCAAAAACCTTGTGTGGAGTCAGGGCCGGAACCGAGGATTCCTCTCAGGGGCTGACATGGATCTTTGGGTACTTCTGGAGTCTCCCCAGTGGAGTCAGACCTCGTCTCGAGTGGGGGCATGCACGTGCGCTTTCCTTCCATGCTGTAGCAGCAATGTCACGCTTCCCGTCGCGTGGATCAAAGGATCTGTGTTTTTCCCTCGAGGCTTTCCCTCGAGGCTTTCCCACAGGGCTGTCCCACGTGCCACCGTGGTGTGAGTCGATCCTCGGCGTGAAAGATGAGCCAGTGCAGGGCAAAGAGCTTCCTCTGGAATGGACTGAGACATCTGGGGGACTCTTGGAATGGTGGTACGACCATGGAGATCCTCTCGCCTTTCCTGTTGAGAGTGCCTCCTCTTGAGATGCGATGGGAACGCCGGGAATTCTTTCCCGTTGAAAGCAGGGAAAGGATCCGTCATCTCGAGCACCGAGGGGAAAACGGGACTCCTCTGGATGTGGGCGGGACCATCGTGCTTCCTCTCGAGTGGAGACGGGTATGGCGGAGAACTTCTTGAGTTGCAGCAAGGGTGTGAAAGACCCTTTCAAAGTTCCAGAGGTTAGGTGTCATTAGTCTCCAGACGCCTCATCGGAAATAGGCCTCATCTCGCCTGGAAGGGAGAACTTCCTGGATTTTCTCGAGTTGCGGCAGGTGTTCTTAAGTTACGACGGGGAACACAGGGACCCGCCCTGGTGGCCTCAGGAGAGGCCAGTCCCCATGCGAGTTGCTAGGGGGCCTCTCGGGATTCCTCTCCCGTCGATACCGGGGCCAAAAACCTTTTGTGGAGTCAGGGCCGGAACCGAGGATTCCTCTCAGGGGCTGACATGGATCTTTGGGTACTTCTGGAGTCTCCCCAGTGGAGTCAGACCTCGTCTCGAGTGGGGGCATGCACGTGCGCTTTCCTTCCATGCTGTAGCAGCAATGTCACGCTTCCCGTCGCGTGGATCAAAGGATCTGTGGTTTTCCCTCGAGGCTTTCCCTCGAGGCTTTCCCACAGGGCTGTCCCACGTGCCACCGTGGTGTGAGTCGATCCTCGGCGTGAAAGATGAGCCAGTGCAGGGCAAAGAGCTTCCTCTGGAATGGACTGAGACATCTGGGGGACTCTTGGAATGGTGGTACGACCATGGAGATCCTCTCGCCTTTCCTGTTGAGAGTGCCTCCTCTTGAGATGCGACGGGAACGCCGGGAATTCTTTCCCGTTGAAAGCAGGGAAAGGATCCGTCATCTCGAGCACCGAGGGGAAAACGGGACTCCTCTGGATGTGGGCGGGACCATCGTGCTTCCTCTCGAGTGGAGACGGGTATGGCGGAGAACTTCTTGAGTTGCAGCAAGGGTGTGAAAGACCCTTTCAAAGTTCCAGAGGTTAGGTGTCATTAGTCTCCAGACGCCTCATCGGAAATAGGCCTCATCTCGCCTGGAAGGGAGAACTTCCTGGATTTTCTCGAGTTGCGGCAGGTGTTCTTAAGTTACGACGGGGAACACAGGGACCCGCCCTGGTGGCCTCAGGAGAGGCCAGTCCCCATGCGAGTTGCTAGGGGGCCTCTCGGGATTCCTCTCCCGTCGATACCGGGGCCAAAAACCTTGAGTGGAGTCAGGGCCGGAACCGAGGATTCCTCTCAGGGGCTGACATGGATCTTTGGGTACTTCTGGAGTCTCCCCAGGGGAGTCAGGCCTCGTCTCGAGTGGGGGCATGCACGTGCGCTTTCCTTCCAGGCTGTAGCAGCAATGTCACGCTTCCCGTCACGTGGATCAAAGGATCTGTGGTTTTCCCTCGAGGCTTTCCCTCGAGGCTTTCCCACAGGGCTGTCCCACGTGCCACCGTGGTGTGAGTCGATCCTCGGCGTGAAAGATGAGCCAGTGCAGGGCAAAGAGTTTCCTCTGGAATGGACTGAGACATCTGGGGGACTCTTGGAATGGTGGTACGACCATGGAGTTCCTCTCGCCTTTCCTGTTGAGAGTGCCTCCTCTTGAGATGCGACGGGAACGCCGGGAATTCTTTCCCGTTGAAAGCAGGGAAAGGATCCCTCATCTCGAGCTACGAGGGGGAAACGGGGCTCCTCTGGATGTGGGCGGGACCATCGTGCTTCCTCTCGAGTGGAGACGGGTATGGCGGTGAACTTCTTGAGTTGCAGCAAGGGTGTGAAAGACCCTTTCGAAATTCCAGAGGTTAGGTGTCATTAGTCTCCAGACGCCTCATCGGAAATAGGCCTCATCTCGCCTGGAAGGGAGAACTTCCTGGATTTTCTCGAGTTGCGGCAGGTGTTCTCGAGTTACGACGGGGACCTCAGGGACCCGCCCTGGTGGCCTCAGGAGAGGCCAGTCCCCATGCGAGTTGCTAGGGGGCCTCTCGGGATTCCTCTCCCGTCGATACCGGGGCCAAAAACCTTGTGTGGAGTCAGGGCCCGAACCGAGGATTCCTCTCAGGGGCTGACATGGATCTTTGGGTACTTCTGGAGTCTCCCCAGGGGAGTCAGGCCTCGTCTCCAGTGGGGGCATGCACGTGCACTTTCCTTCCAGGCTGTAGCAGCAATGTCACGCTTCCCGTCGCGTGGATCAAAGGATCTGTGGTTTTCCCTCGAGGCTTTCCCACAGGGCTGTCCCACGTGCCACCGTGGTGTGAGTCGATCCTCGGCGTGAAAGATGAGCCAGTGCAGGGCAAAGAGGTTCCTCTGGAATGGACTGAGACAACTGGGGGACTCTTGGAATGGTGGTACGACCATGGAGTTCCTCTCGCCTTTCCTGTTGAGAGTGCCTCCACTTGAGATGCGACGGGAACGCCGGGAATTCTTTCCCGTTGAAAGCAGGGAAAGGATCCCTCATCTCGAGCTACGAGGAGGAAACGGGGCTCCTCTGGATGTGGGCGGGACCATCGTGCTTCCTCTCGAGTGGAGACGGGTATGGCGGTGAACTTCTTGAGTTGCAGCAAGGGTGTGAAAGACCCTTTCGAAGTTCCAGAGGTTAGGTGTCATTAGTCTCCAGAGGCCTCATCGGAAATAGGCCTCATCTCGCCTGGAAGGGAGAACTTCCTGGATTTTCTCGAGTTGCGGCAGGTGTTCTCGAGTTACGACGGGGACCTCAGGGACCCGCCCTGGTGGCCTCAGGAGAGGCCAGTCCCTAGGCGAGTTGCTAGGGGGCCTCTCGGATTCCTCTCCCGTTGATACCGGGGCCAAAAACCTTGTGTGGAGTCAGGGCCGGAACCGAGGATTCCTCTCAGGGGCTGACATGGATCTTTGGGTACTTCTGGAGTCTCCCCAGGGGAGTCAGGCCTCGTCTCGAGTGGGGGCATGCACGTGCGCTTTCCTTCCAGGCTGTAGCAGCAATGTCACGCTTCCCGTCGCGTGGATCAAAGGATCTGTGGTTTTCCCTCGAGGCTTTCCCTCGAGGCTTTCCCACAGGGCTGTCCCACGTGCCACCGTGGTGTGAGTCAATCCTGGGCGTGAAAGATGAGCCAGTGCAGGGCAAAGAGGTTCCTCTGGAATGGACTGAGACATCTGGGGGACTCTTGGAATGGTGGTACGACCATGGAGTTCCTCTCGCCTTTCCTGTTGAGAGTGCCTCCTCTTGAGATGCGACGGGAACGCCGGGAATTCTTTCCCGTTTAAAGCAGGGAAAGGATCCCTCATCTCGAGCTACGAGGGGGAAACGGGGCTCCTCTGGATGTGGGCGGGACCATCGTGCTTCCTCTCTAGTGGAGACGGGTATGGTGGTGAACTTCTTGAGTTGCAGCAAGGCTGTGAAAGACCCTTTCGAAGTTCCAGAGGTAAGGTGTCATTAGTCTCCAGACGCCTCATCGGAAATAGGCCTCATTTCGCCTGGAAGGGAGAACTTCCTGGATTTTCTCGAGTTGCGGCAGGTGTTCTCGAGTTACGACGGGGACCTCAGGGACCCGCCCTGGTGGCCTCAGGAGAGGCCAGTCCCCATGCGAGTTGCTAGGGGGCCTCTCGGGATTCCTCTCCCGTCGATACCGGGGCCAAAAACCTTGTGTGGAGTCAGGGCCGGAACCGAGGATTCCTCTCAGGGGCTGACATGGATCTTTGGGTACTTCTGGAGTCTCCCCAGGGGAGTCAGGCCTCGTCTCGAGTGGAGGCATGCACGTGCACTTTCCTTCCAGGCTGTAGCAGCAATGTCACGCTTCCCGTCGCGTGGATCAAAGGATCTGTGGTTTTCCCTCGAGGCTTTCCCTCGAGGCTTTCCCACAGGGCTGTCCCACGTGCCACCGTGGTGTGAGTCGATCCTCGGCGTGAAAGATGAGCCAGTGCAGGGCAAAGAGTTTCCTCTGGAATGGACTGAGACATCTGGGGGACTCTTGGAATGGTGGTACGACCATGGAGATCCTCTCGCCTTTCCTGTTGAGAGTGCCTCCTCTTGAGATGCGACGGGAACGCCGGGAATTCTTTCCCGTTGAAAGCAGGGAAAGGATCCCTCATCTCGAGCACCGAGGGGAATACGGGACTCCTCTGGATGTGGGCGGGACCATCGTGCTTCCTCTCGAGTGGAGACGGGTATGGCGGAGAACTTCTTGAGTTGCAGCAAGGGTGTGAAAGACCCTTTCAAAGTTCCAGAGGTTAGGTGTCATTAGTCTCCAGACGCCTCATCGGAAATAGGCCTCATCTCGCCTGGCAGGGAGAACTTCCTGGATTTTCTCGAGTTGCGGCAGGTGTTCTTAAGTTACGACGGTGAACACAGGGACCCGCCCTGGTGGCCTCAGGAGAGGCCAGTCCCCATGCGAGTTGCTAGGGGGCCTCTCGGGATTCCTCTCCCGTCGATACCGGGGCCAAAAACCTTGAGTGGAGTCAGGGCCGGAACCGAGGATTCCTCTCAGGGGCTGACATGGATCTTTGGGTACTTCTGGAGTCTCCCCAGGGGAATCAGGCCTCGTCTCGAGTGGGGGCATGCACGTGCGCTTTCCTTCCAGGCTGTAGCAGCAATGTCACGCTTCCCGTCGCGTGGATCAAAGGATCTGTGGTTTTCCCTCGAGGCTTTCCCACAGGGCTGTCCCACGTGCCACCGTGGTGTGAGTCGATCCTCGGCGTGAAAGATGAGCCAGTGCAGGGCAAAGAGGTTCCTCTGGAATGGACTGAGACATCTGGGGGACTCTTGGAATGGTGGTACGACCATGGAGTTCCTCTCGCCTTTCCTGTTGAGAGTGCCTCCTCTTGAGATGCGACGGGAACGCCGGGAATTCTTTCCCGTTGAAAGCAGGGAAAGGATCCCTCATCTCGAGCTACGAGGGGGAAACGGGGCTCCTCTGGATGTGGGCGGGACCATCGTGCTTCCTCTCGAGTGGAGACGGGTATGGCGTTGAACTTCTTGAGTTGCAGCAAGGGTGTGAAAGAACCTTTCGAAGTTCCAGAGGTTAGGTGTCATTAGTCTCCAGAGGCCTCATCGGAAATAGGCCTCATCTCGCCTGGAAGGGAGAACTTCCTGGATTTTCTCGAGTTGCGGCAGGTGTTCTCGAGTTACGACGGGGACCTCAGGGACCCGCCCTGGTGGCCTCAGGAAAGGCCAGTCCCTAGGCGAGTTGCTAGGGGGCCTCTCGGGATTCCTCTCCCGTTGATACCGGGGCCAAAAACCTTGTGTGGAGTCAGGGCCGGAACCGAGGATTCCTCTCAGGGGCTGACATGGATCTTTGGGTACTTCTGGAGTCTCCCCAGGGGAGTCAGGCCTCGTCTCGAGTGGGGGCATGCACGTGCGCTTTCCTTCCAGGCTGTAGCAGCAATGTCACGCTTCCCGTCGCGTGGATCAAAGGATCTGTGGTTTTCCCTCGAGGCTTTCCCTCGAGGCTTTCCCACAGGGCTGTCCCACATGCCACCGTGGTGTGAGTCGATCCTCGGCGTGAAAGATGAGCCAGTGCAGGGCAAAGAGGTTCCTCTGGAATGGACTGAGACATCTGGGGGACTCTTGGAATGGTGGTACGACCATGGAGTTCCTCTCGCCTTTCCTGTTGAGAGTGCCTCCTCTTGAGATGCGACGGGAACGCCGGGAATTCTTTCCCGTTGAAAGCAGGGAAAGGATCCCTCATCTCGAGCTACGAGGGGGAAACGGGGCTCCTCTGGATGTGGGCGGGACCATCGTGCTTCCTCTCGAGTGGAGACGGGTATGGCGGTGAACTTCTTGAGTTGCAGCAAGGGTGTGAAAGAACCTTTCGAAGTTCCAGAGGTTAGGTGTCATTAGTCTCCAGAGGCCTCATCGGAAATAGGCCTCATCTCGCCTGGAAGGGAGAACTTCCTGGATTTTCTCGAGTTGCGGCAGGTGTTCTCGAGTTACGACGGGGACCTCAGGGACCCGCCCTGGTGGCCTCAGGAAAGGCCAGTCCCTAGGCGAGTTGCTAGGGGGCCTCTCGGGATTCCTCTCCCGTTGATACCGGGGCCAAAAACCTTGTGTGGAGTCAGGGCCGGAACCGAGGATTCCTCTCAGGGGCTGACATGGATCTTTGGGTACTTCTGGAGTCTCCCCAGGGGAGTCAGGCCTCGTCTCGAGTGGGGGCATGCACGTGCGCTTTCCTTCCAGGCTGTAGCAGCAATGTCACGCTTCCCGTCGCGTGGATCAAAGGATCTGTGGTTTTCCCTCGAGGCTTTCCCTCGAGGCTTTCCCACAGGGCTGTCCCACGTGCCACCGTGGTGTGAGTCGATCCTCGGCGTGAAAGATGAGCCAGTGCAGGGCAAAGAGGTTCCTCTGGAATGGACTGAGACATCTGGGGGACTCTTGGAATGGTGGTACGACCATGGAGTTCCTCTCGCCTTTCCTGTTGAGAGTGCCTCCTCTTGAGATGCGACGGGAACGCCGGGAATTCTTTCCCGTTGAAAGCAGGGAAAGGATCCCTCATCTCGAGCTACGAGGGGGAAACGGGGCTCCTCTGGATGTGGGCGGGACCATCGTGCTTCCTCTCGAGTGGAGACGGGTATGGCGGTGAACTTCTTGAGTTGCAGCAAGGGTGTGAAAGAACCTTTCGAAGTTCCAGAGGTTAGGTGTCATTAGTCTCCAGAGGCCTCATCAGAAATAGGCCTCATCTCGCCTGGAAGGGAGAACTTCCTGGATTTTCTCGAGTTGCGGCAGGTGTTCTCGAGTTACGACGGGGACCTCAGGGACCCGCCCTGGTGGCCTCAGGAAAGGCCAGTCCCTAGGCGAGTTGCTAGGGGGCCTCTCGGGATTCCTCTCCCGTTGATACCGGGGCCAAAAACCTTGTGTGGAGTCAGGGCCGGAACCGAGGATTCCTCTCAGGGGCTGACATGGATCTTTGGGTACTTCTGGAGTCTCCCCAGGGGAGTCAGGCCTCGTCTCGAGTGGGGGCATGCACGTGCGCTTTTCTTCCAGGCTGTAGCAGCAATGTCACGCTTCCCGTCGCGTGGATCAAAGGATCTGTGGTTTTCCCTCGAGGCTTTCCCTCGAGGCTTTCCCACAGGGCTGTCCCACGTGCCACCGTGGTGTGAGTCGATCCTCGGCGTGAAAGATGAGCCAGTGCAGGGCAAAGAGGTTCCTCTGGAATGGACTGAGACATCTGGGGGACTCTTGGAATGGTGGTACGACCATGGAGTTCCTCTCGCCTTTCCTGTTGAGAGTGCCTCCTCTTGAGATGCGACGAGAACGCCGGGAATTCTTTCCCGTTGAAAGCAGGGAAAGGATCCCTCATCTCGAGCTACGAGGGGGAAACAGGGTTCCTCTGGATGTGGGCAGGCCCATCGTGCTTCCTCTCTAGTGGAGACGGGTATGGTGGTGAACTTCTTGAGTTGCAGCAAGGCTGTGAAAGACCCTTTCGAAGTTCCAAAGGTTAGGTGTCATTAGTCTCCAGACGCCTCATCGGAAATAGGCCTCATCTCGCCTGGAAGGGAGAACTTCCTGGATTTTCTCGAGTTGCGGCAGGTGTTCTCGAGTTACGACGGGGACCTCAGGGACCCGCCCTGGTGGCCTCAGGAGAAGCCAGTCCCTATGCGAGTTGCTAGGGGGCCTCTCGGGATTCCTCTCCCGTCGATACCGGGGCCAAAAACCTTGTGTGGAGTCAGGGCCGGAACCGAGGATTCCTCTCAGGGGCTGACATGGATCTTTGGGTACTTCTGGAGTCTCCCCAGGGGAGTCAGACCTCGTCTCGAGTGGGGGCATGCACGTGCACTTTCCTTCCAGGCTGTAGCAGCAATGTCACGCTTCCCGTCGCGTGGATCAAAGGATCTGTGGTTTTCCCTCGAGGCTTTCCCACAGGGCTGTCCCACGTGCCACCGTGGTGTGAGTCGATCCTCGGCGTGAAAGATGAGCCAGTGCAGGGCAAAGAGGTTCCTCTGGAATGGACTGAGACATCTGGGGGACTCTTGGAATGGTGGTATGACCATGGAGTTCCTCTCGCCTTTCCTGTTGAGAGTGCCTCCTCTTGAGATGCGACGGGAACGCCGGGAATTCTTTCCCGTTGAAAGCAGGGAAAGGATCCCTCATCTCGAGCTACGAAGGGGAAACGGGGCACCTCTGGATGTGGGCGGGACCATCGTGCTTCCTCTCGAGTGGAGACGGGTATGGCGGTGAACTTCTTGAGTTGCAGCAAGGGTGTGAAAGACCCTTTCGAAGTTCCAGAGGTTAGGTGTCATTAGTCTCCAGAGGCCTCATCGGAAATAGGCCTCATCTCGCCTGGAAGGGAGAACTTCCTGGATTTTCTCGAGTTACGGCAGGTGTTCTCGAGTTACGACGGGGACCTCAGGGACCCGCCCTGGTGGCCTCAGGAGAGGCCAGTCCCTAGGCGAGTTGCTAGGGGGCCTCTCGTATTCCTCTCCCGTTGATACCGGGGCCAAAAACCTTGTGTGGAGTCAGGGCCAGAACCGAGGATTCCTCTCAGGGGCTGACATGGATCTTTGGGTACTTCTGGAGTCTCCCCAGGGGAGTCAGGCCTCGTCTCGAGTGGGGGCATGCACGTGCGCTTTCCTTCCAGGCTGTAGCAGCAATGTCACCCTTCCCGTCGCGTGAATCAAAGGATCTGTGGTTTTCCCTCGAGGCTTTCCCTCGAGGCTTTCCCACAGGGCTGTCCCACGTGCCACCGTGGTGTGAGTCAATCCTGGGCGTGAAAGATGAGCCAGTGCAGGGCAAAGAGGTTCCTCTGGAATGGACTGAGACATCTGGGGGACTCTTGGAATGGTGGTACGACCATGGAGTTCCTCTCGCCTTTCCTGTTGAGAGTGCCTCCTCTTGAGATGCGACGGGAACGCCGGGAATTCTTTCCCGTTTAAAGCAGGGAAAGGATCCCTCATCTCGAGCTACGAGGGGGAAACGGGGCTCCTCTGGATGTGGGCGGGACCATCGTGCTTCCTCTCTAGTGGAGACGGGTATGGTGGTGAACTTCTTGAGTTGCAGCAAGGCTGTGAAAGACCCTTTCGAAGTTCCAGAGGTAAGGTGTCATTAGTCTCCAGACGCCTCATCGGAAATAGGCCTCATTTCGCCTGGAAGGGAGAACTTCCTGGATTTTCTCGAGTTGCGGCAGGTGTTCTCGAGTTACGACGGGGACCTCAGGGACCCGCCGTGGTGGCCTCAGGAGAGGCCAGTCCCTATGCGGGTTGCTAGGGGGCCTCTCGGGATTCCTCTCCCGTCGATACCGGGGCCAAAAACCTTGTGTGGAGTCAGGGCCGGAACCGAGGATTCCTCTCAGGGGCTGACATGGATCTTTGGGTACTTCTGGAGTCTCCCCAGGGGAGTCAGGCCTCGTCTCGAGTGGGGGCATGCACGTGCGCTTTCCTTCCAGGCTGTAGCAGCAATGTCACGCTTCCCGTCACGTGGATCAAAGGATCTGTGGTTTTCCCTCGAGGCTTTCCCTCGAGGCTTTCCCACAGGGCTGTCCCACGTGCCACCGTGGTGTGAGTCGATCCTCGGCGTGAAAGATGAGCCAGTGCAGGGCAAAGAGCTTCCTCTGGAATGGACTGAGACATCTGGGGGACTCTTGGAATGGTGGTACGACCATGGAGTTCCTCTCGCCTTTCCTGTTGAGAGTGCTTCCTCTTGAGATGCGACGGGAACGCCGGGAATTCTTTCCCGTTGAAAGCAGGGAAAGGATCCCTCATCTCGAGCTACGAGGGGGAAACGGGGCTCCTCTGGATGTGGGCGGGACCATCGTGCTTCCTCTCTAGTGGAGACGGGTATGGTGGTGAACTTCTTGAGTTGCAGCAAGGCTGTGAAAGACCCTTTCGAAGTTCCAGAGGTAAGGTGTCATTAGTCTCCAGACGCCTCATCGGAAATAGGCCTCATTTCGCCTGGAAGGGAGAACTTCCTGGATTTTCTCGAGTTGCGGCAGGTGTTCTCGAGTTACGACGGGGACCTCAGGGACCCGCCGTGGTGGCCTCAGGAGAGGCCAGGCCCTATGCGGGTTGCTAGGGGGCCTCTCGGGATTCCTCTCCCGTCGATACCGGGGCCAAAAACCTTGTGTGGAGTCAGGGCCGGAACCGAGGATTCCTCTCAGGGGCTGACATGGATCTTTGGGTACTTCTGGAGTCTCCCCAGGGGAGTCAGGCCTCGTCTCGAGTGGAGGCATGCACGTGCACTTTCCTTCCAGGCTGTAGCAGCAATGTCACGCTTCCCGTCGCGTGGATCAAATGATGTGTGGTTTTCCCTCGAGGCTTTCCCACAGGGCTGTCCCACGTGCCACCGTGGTGTGAGTCGATCCTCGGCGTGAAAGATGAGCCAGTGCAGGGCAAAGAGGTTCCTCTGGAATGGACTGAGACATCTGGGGGACTCTTGGAATGGTGGTACGACCATGGAGTTCCTCTCGCCTTTCCTGTTGAGAGTGCCTCCTCTTGAGATGCGACGGGAACGCCGGGAATTTTTTGCCGTTGAAAGCAGGGAAAGGATCCCTCATCTCGAGCTACGAGGGGGAAACGGGGCTCCTCTGGATGTGGGCGGGACCATCGTGCTTTCTCTCGAGTGGAGACGGGTATGGCGGTGAACTTCTTGAGTTGCAGCAAGGGTGTGAAAGACCCTTTCGAAGTTCCAGAGGTAGGTGTCATTAGTCTCCAGACGCCTCATCGGAAATAGGCCTCATCTCGCCTGGAAGGGAGAACTTCCTTGATTTTCTCGAGTTGCGGCAGGTGTTCTCGAGTTACGACAGGGACCTCAGGGACCCGCCCTGTTGGCCTCAGGAGAGGCCAGTCCCTATGCGTGTTGCTAGGGGGCCCCTCGGGATTCCTCTCCCGTCGATACCGGGGCCAAAAACCTTGTGTGGAGTCAGGGCCGGAACCGAGGATTCCTCTCAGGGACTGATATGGATCTTTGGGTACTTCTGGAGACTCGCCAGGGGAGACAGGCCTCGTCTCGTGTGGGGGCATGCACGTGCACTTTCCTTCCAGGCTGTAGCAGCAATGTCACGCTTCCCGTCGCGTGGATCAAAGGATCTGCGGTTTTCGCTCGAGGCTTTCCCTCGAGGCTTTCCCACAGGGCTGTCCCACGTGACACCGTGGTGTGAGTCGATTCTCGGCGTGAAAAATGAGCCAGTGCAGGGCAAAGAGGTTCCTCTGGAATGGACTGAGACATCTGGGGGACTCTTGGAATGGTGGTACGACCATGGAGTTCCTCTCGCCTTTCCTGTTGAGAGTGCCTCCTCTTGAGATGAGATGGGAACGCCGGGAATTCTTTCCCGTTGAAAGCAGAGAAAGGATCCCTCATCTCGAGCTACGAGGGGGAAACGGGGCTCCTCTGGATGTGGGCAGGACCATCGTGCTTCCTCTCTAGTGGAGACGGGTATGGCGGTGAACTTCTTGAGTTGCATCAAGGGTGTGAAAGACCCTTTCGAAGTTCCAGAGGTTAGGTGTCATTAGTCTCCAGAGGCCTCATCGGAAATAGGCCTCATCTCGCCTGGAAGGGAGAACTTCCTGGATTTTCTCGAGTTGCGGCAGGTGTTCTCGAGTTACGACGGGGACCTCAGGGACCCGCCCTGGTGGCCTCAGGAAAGGCCAGTCCCTAGGCGAGTTGCTAGGGGGCCTCTCGGGATTCCTCTCCCGTTGATACCGGGGCCAAAAACCTTGTGTGGAGTCAGGGCCGGAACCGAGGATTCCTCTCAGGGGCTGACATGGATCTTTGGGTACTTCTGGAGTCTCCCCAGGGGAGTCAGGCCTCGTCTCGAGTGGGGGCATGCACGTGCGCTTTCCTTCCAGGCTGTAGCAGCAATGTCACGCTTCCCGTCGCGTGGATCAAAGGATCTGTGGTTTTCCCTCGAGGCTTTCCCTCGAGGCTTTCCCACAGGGCTGTCCCACGTGCCACCGTGGTGTGAGTCGATCCTCGGCGTGAAAGATGAGCCAGTGCAGGGCAAAGAGGTTCCTCTGGAATGGACTGAGACATCTGGGGGACTCTTGGAATGGTGGTACGACCATGGAGTTCCTCTCGCCTTTCCTGTTGAGAGTGCCTCCTCTTGAGATGCGACGGGAACGCCGGGAATTCTTTCCCGTTGAAAGCAGGGAAAGGATCCCTCATCTCGAGCTACGAGGGGGAAACAGGGCTCCTCTGGATGTGGGCGGGACCATCGTGCTTCCTCTCTAGTGGAGACGGGTATGGTGGTGAACTTCTTGAGTTGCAGCAAGGCTGTGAAAGAAACTTTCGAAGTTCCAGAGGTTAGGTGTCATTAGTCTCCAGACGCCTCATCGGAAATAGGCCTCATCTCGCCTGGAAGGGAGAACTTCCTGGATTTTCTCGAGTTGCGGCAGGTGTTCTCGAGTTACGACGGGGACCTCAGGGACCCGCCCTGGTGGCCTCAGGAGAAGCCAGTCCCTATGCGAGTTGCTAGGGGGCCTCTCGGGATTCCTCTCCCGTCGATACCGGGGCCAAAAACCTTGTGTGGAGTCAGGGCCGGAACCGAGGATTCCTCTCAGGGGCTGACATGGATCTTTGGGTACTTCTGGAGTCTCCCCAGGGGAGTCAGGCCTCGTCTCGAGTGGGGGCATGCACGTGCACTTTCCTTCCAGGCTGTAGCAGCAATGTCACGCTTCCCGTCGCGTGGATCAAATGATGTGTGGTTTTCCCTCGAGGCTTTCCCACAGGGCTGTCCCACGTGCCACCGTGGTGTGAATCGATCCTCGGCGTGAAAGATGAGCCAGTGCAGGGCAAAGAGCTTCCTCTGGAATGGACTGAGACATCTGGGGGACTCTTGGAATGGTGGTACGACCATGGAGTTCCTCTCGCCTTTCCTGTTGAGAGTGCCTCCTCTTGAGATGCGACGGGAACGCAGGGAATTCTTTCCCGTTGAAAGCAGGGAAAGGATCCCTCATCTCGAGCTACGGGGGGGAACGGGGCTCCTTTGGATGTGGTCGGGAGAATCGTGCTTCCTCTCGAGTGGAGACGGGTATGGTGGTGAACTTCTTGAGTTGCAGCAAGGGTGTGAAAGACCCTTTCGAAGTTCCAGAGGTTAGGTGTCATTAGTCTCCAGACGCCTCATCGGAAATAAGCCTCATCTCGCCTGGAAGGGAGAACTTCCTGGATTTTCTCGAGTTGTGGCAGGTGTTCTCGAGTAACGACGGGGACCTCAGGGACCGGCCCTGGTGGCCTCAGGAGAGGCCAGTCCCCATGCGAGTTGCTAGGGGGCCTCTCGGGATTCCTCTCCCGTCGATACCGGGGCCAAAAAGCTTGTGTGGAGTCAGGGCCGGAACCGAGGATTCCTCTCAGGGGCTGACATGGATCTTTGGGTACTTCTGGAGTCTCCCCAGGGGAGTCAGGCCTCGTCTCGAGTGGGGGCATGCACGAGCGCTTTCCTTCCAGGCTGTAGCAGCAATGTCACGCTTCCCGTCGCGTGGATCAAAGGATCTGTGGTTTTCCCTCGAGGCTTTCCCTGGAGGCTTTCCCACAGGGCTGTCCCACGTGCCACCGTGGTGTGAGTCGATCCTCGGCGTGAAAGATGAGCCAGTGCAGGGCAAAGAGTTTCCTCTGGAATGGACTGAGACATCTGGGGGACTCTTGGAATGGTGGTACGACCATGGAGTTCCTCTCGCCTTTCCTGTTGAGAGTGCCTCCTCTTGAGATGCGACGGGAACGCCGGGAATTCTTTCCCGTTGAAACCAGGGAAAGGATCCCTCATCTCGAGCTACGAGGGGGAAACGGGGCTCCTCTGGATGTGGGCGGGACCATCGTGCTTCCTCTCGAGTGGAGACGGGTATGGCGGTGGACTTCTTGAGTTGCAGCAAGGGTGTGAAAGACCCTTTCGAAGTTCCAGAGGTTTGGTGTCAATAGTCTCCAGAGGCCTCATCGGAAATAGGCCTCATCTCGCCTGGAAGGGAGAACTACCTGGATTTTCTCGAGTTGCGGCAGGTGTTCTTGAGTTACGACGGGGACCACAGGGACCCGCCCTGGTGGCCTCAGGAGAGGCCAGTCCCCATGCGAGTTGCTAGGGGGTCTCTCGGGATTCCTCTCCCGTCGATACCGGGGCCAAAAAGCTTGTGTGGAGTCAGGGCCGGAACCGAGGATTCTTCTCAGGGGCTGACATGGATTTTTGGGTACTTCTGGAGTCTCCCCAGGGGAGTCAGGCCTCGTCTCGAGTGGGGGCATGCATGTGCGCTTTCCTTCCAGGCTGTAGCAGCAATGTCACGCTTCCCGTCGCGTGGATCAAATGATGTGTGGTTTTCCCTCGAGGCTTTCCCACAGGGCTGTCCCACGTGCCACCGTGGTGTGAGTCGATCCTCGGCGTGAAAGATGAGCCAGGGCAGGGCAAAGAGGTTCCTCTGGAATGGACTGAGACATCTGGGGGACTCTTGGAATGGTGGTACGACCATCGAGTTCCTCTCGCCTTTCCTGTTGAGAGTGCCTCTTCTTGAGATGCGACGGGAACGCCGGGAATTTTTTGCCGTTGAAAGCAGGGAAAGGATCCCTCATCTCGAGGTACGAGGGGAAACGGGGCTCCTCTGGATGTGGGCGGGACCATCGTGCTTTCTCTCGAGTGGAGACGGGTATGGCGGTGAACTTCTTGACTTGCAGCAAGGGTGTGAAAGACCCTTTCGAAGTTCCAGAGGTTAGGTGTCATTAGTCTCCAGACGCCTCATCGGAAATAAGCCTCATCTCGCCTGGAAGGGAGAACTTCCTTGATTTTCTCGAGTTGCGGCAGGTGTTCTCGAGTTACGACGGGGACCTCAGGGACCCGCCCTGTTGGCCTCAGGAGAGGCCAGTCCCTATGCGTGTTGCTAGGGGGCCCCTCGGGATTCCTCTCCCGTCGATACCGGGGCCAAAAACCTTGTGTGGAGTCAGGGCCGGAACCGAGGATTCCTCTCAGGGACTGATATGGATCTTTGGGTACTTCTGGAGTCTCGCCAGGGGAGACAGGTCTCGTCTCGTGTGGGGGCATGCACGTGCACTTTCCTTCCAGGCTGTAGCAGCAATGTCACGCTTCCCGTCGCGTGGATCAAAGGATCTGTGGTTTTCCCTCGAGGCTTTCCCTCGAGGCTTTCCCACAGGGCTGTCCCACGTGCCACCGTGGTGTGAGTCGATCCTCGGCGTGAAAGATGAGCCAGTGCAGGGCAAAGAGGTTCCTCTGGAATGGACTGAGACATCTGGGGGACTCTTGGAATGGTGGTACGACCATGGAGTTCCTCTCGCCTTTCCTGTTGAGAGTGCCTCCTCTTGAGATGCGACGGGAACGCCGGGAATTTTTTGCCGTTGAAAGCAGGGAAAGGATCCCTCATCTCGAGGTTCGAGGGGAAACGGGGCTCCTCTGGATGTGGGCGGGACCATCGTGCTTTCTCTCGAGTGGAGACGGGTATGGCGGTGAACTTCTTGACTTGCAGCAAGGGTGTGAAAGACCCTTTCGACGTTCCAGAGGTTAGGTGTCATTAGTCTCCAGAGGCCTCATCGGAAATAGGCCTCATCTCGCCTGGAAGGGAGAACTTCCTGGATTTTCTCGAGTTGCGGCAGGTGTTCTCGAGTTACGACGGGGACCTCAGGGACCCGCCCTGGTGGCCTCAGGAAAGGCCATTCCCTAGGCGAGTTGCTAGGGGGCCTCTCGGGATTCCTCTCCCGTTGATACCGGGGCCAAAAACCTTGTGTGGAGTCAGGGCCGGAACCGAGGATTCCTCTCAGGGGCTGACATGGATCTTTGGGTACTTCTGGAGTCTCCCCAGGGGAGTCAGGCCTCGTCTCGAGTGGGGGCATGCACGTGCGCTTTCCTTCCAGGCTGTAGCAGCAATGTCACGCTTCCCGTCACTTGGATCAAAGGATCTGTGGTTTTCCCTCGAGGCTTTCCCTCGAGGCTTTCCCACAGGGCTGTCCCACGTGCCACCGTGGTGTGAGTCGATCCTCGGCGTGAAAAATGAGCCAGTGCAGGGCAAAGAGGTTCCTCTGGAATGGACTGAGACATCTGGGGGACTCTTGGAATGGTGGTACGACCATGGAGTTCCTCTCGCCTTTCCTGTTGAGAGTGCCTCCTCTTGAGATGCGACGGGAACGCCGGGAATTCTTTCCCGTTGAAAGCAGGGAAAGGATCCCTCATCTCGAGCTACGAGGGGGAAACGGGGCTCCTCTGGATGTGGGCGGGACCATCGTGCTTCCTCTCTAGTGGAGACGGGTATGTTGGTGAACTTCTTGAGTTGCAGCAAGGGTGTGAAAGACCCTTTCGAAGTTCCAGAGGTTAGGTGTCATTAGTCTCCAGACGCCTCATCGGAAATAAGCCTCATGTCGCCTGGAAGGGAGAACTTCCTGGATTTTCTCGAGTTGTGGCAGGTGTTCTCGAGTAACGACGGGGACCTCAGGGACCGGCCCTGGTGGCCTCAGGAGAGGCCAGTCCCCATGCGAGTTGCTAGGGGGCCTCTCGGGATTCCTCTCCCGTCGATACCGGGGCCAAAAAGCTTGTGTGGAGTCAGGGCCGGAACCGAGGATTCCTCTCAGGGGCTGACATGGATCTTTGGGTACTTCTGGAGTCTCCCCAGGGGAGTCAGGCCTCGTCTCGAGTGGGGGCATGCACGTGCGCTTTCCTTCCAGGCTGTAGCAGCAATGTCACGCTTCCCGTCGCGTGGATCAAAGGATCTGTGGTTTTCCCTCGAGGCTTTCCCTCGAGGCTTTCCCACAGGGCTGTCCCACGTGCCACCGTGGTGTGAGTCGATCCTCGGCGTGAAAGATGAGCCAGTGCAGGGCAAAGAGGTTCCTCTGGAATGGACTGAGACATCTTGGGGACTCTTGGAATGGTGGTACGACCATGGATTTCCTCTCGCCTTTCCTGTTGAGAGTGCCTCCTCTTGAGATGCGACGGGAACGCCGGGAATTCTTTCCCTTTGAAAGCAGGGAAAGGATCCCTCATCTCGAGCTACGAGGGGGAAACGGGGCTCCTCTGGATGTGGGCGGGACCATCGTGCTTCCTCTTGAGTGGACACGGGTATGGCGGTGAACTTCTTGAGTTGCAGCAAGGTTGTGAAAGACCCTTTCGAAGTTCCAGAGGTTAGGTGTCATTAGTCTCCAGACGCCTCATCGGAAATAGGCCTCATCTCGCCTGGAAGGGAGAACTTCCTGGATTTTCTCGATTTGCGGCAGGTGTTCTCGAGTTACGACGGGGACCTCAGGGACCCGCCCTGGTGGCCTCAGGAGAGGCCAGTCCCCATGCGAGTTGTTAGGGGGCCTCTCGGGATTCCTCTCCCGTCGATACCGGGGCCAAAAACCTTGTGTGGAGTCAGGGCCGGAACCGAGGATTCCTCTCAGGGGCTGACATGGATCTTTGGGTACTTCTGGAGTCTCCCCAGGGGAGTCAGGCCTCGTCTCGAGTGGGGGAATGCGCGTGCGCTTTCCTTCCAGGCTTTAGCAGCAATGTCACGCTTCCCGTCACTTGGATCAAAGGATCTGTGGTTTTCCCTCGAGGCTTTCCCTCGAGGCTTTCCCACAGGGCTGTCCCACGTGCCACCGTGGTGTGAGTCGATCCTCGGCGTGAAAGATGAGCCAGTGCAGGGCAAAGAGGTTCCTCTGGAATGGACTGAGACATCTGGGGGACTCTTGGAATGGTGGTACGACCATGGAGTTCCTCTCGCCTTTCCTGTTGAGAGTGCCTCCTCTTGAGATGCGACGGGAACGCCGGGAATTCTTTCCCGTTGAAAGCAGGGAAAGGATCCCTCATCTCGAGCTACGAGGGGGAAACGGGGCTCCTCTGGATGTGGGCGGGACCATCGTGCTTTCTCTCTAGTGGAGACGGGTATGGCGGTGAACTTCTTGAGTTGCAGCAAGGGTGTGAAAGACCCTTTCGAAGTTCCAGAGGTTAGGTGTCATTAGTCTCCAGAGGCCTCATCGGAAATAGGCCTCATCTCGCCTGGAAGGGAGAACTTCCTGGATTTTCTCGAGTTGCGGCAGGTGTTCTCGAGTTACGACGGGGACCTCAGGGACCCGCCCTGGTGGCCTCAGGAAAGGCCAGTCCCTAGGCGAGTTGCTAGGGGGCCTCTCGGGATTCCTCTCCCGTTGATACCGGGGCCAAAAACCTTGTGTGGAGTCAGGGCCGGAACCGAGGATTCCTCTCAGGGGCTGACATGGATCTTTGGGTACTTCTGGAGTCTCCCCAGGGGAGTCAGGCCTCGTCTCGAGTGGGGGCATGCACGTGCGCTTTCCTTCCAGGCTGTAGCAGCAATGTCACGCTTCCTGTCGCGTGGATCAAAGGATCTGTGGTTTTCCCTCGAGGCTTTCCCTCGAGGCTTTCCCACAGGGCTGTCCCACGTGCCACCGTGGTGTGAGTCGATCCTCGGCGTGAAAGATGAGCCAGTGCAGGGCAAAGAGGTTCCTCTGGAATGGACTGAGACATCTGGGGGACTCTTGGAATGGTGGTACGACCATGGAGTTCCTCTCGCCTTTCCTGTTGAGAGTGCCTCCTCTTGAGATGCGACGGGAACGCCGGGAATTCTTTCCTGTTGAAAGCAGGGAAAGGATCCCTCATCTCGAGCTACGAGGGGGAACCGGGGCTCCTCTGGATGTGGGCGGGACCATCGTGCTTCCTCTCTAGTGGAGACGGGTATGGTGGTGAACTTCTTGAGTTGCAGCAAGGCTGTGAAAGACCCTTTTGAAGTTCCAGAGGTTAGGTGTCATTAGTCTCCAGACGCCTCATCGGAAATAGGCCTCATCTCGCCTGGAAGGGAGAACTTCCTGGATTTTCTCGAGTTGCGGCAGGTGTTCTTAAGTTACGACGGGGAACTCAGGGACCCGCCCTGGTGGCCTCAGGAAAGGCCAGTCCCCATGCGAGTTGCTAGGGGGCCTCTCGGGATTCCTCTCCCGTCGATACCAGGGACAAAAACCTTGAGTGGAGTCAGGGCCGGAACCGAGGATTCCTCTCAGGGGCTGACATGGATCTTTGGGTACTTCTGGAGTCTCCCCAGGGGAGTCAGGCCTCGTCTCGAGTGGGGGCATGCACGTGCGCTTTCCTTCCAGGCTGTAGCAGCAATGTCACGCTTCCCGTCACGTGGATCAAAGGATCTGTGGTTTTCCCTCGAGGCTTTCCCTCGAGGCTTTCCCACAGGGCTGTCCCACGTGCCACCGTGGTGTGAGTCGATCCTCGGCGTGAAAGATGAGCCAGTGCAGGGCAAAGAGGTTCCTCTGGAATGGACTGAGACATCTGGGGGACTCTTGGAATGGTGGTACGACCATGGAGTTCCTCTCGCCTTTCCTGTTGAGAGTGCCTCCTCTTGATATGCGACGGGAACGCCGGGAATTCTTTCCCGTTGAAAGCAGGGAAAGGATCCCTCATCTCGAGCTACGAGGGGGAAACGGGGCTCCTCCGGATGTGGGCGGGACCATCGTGCTTCCTCTCGAGTGGAGACGGGTATGGCGGTGAACTTCTTGAGTTGCAGCAAGGGTGTGAAAGACCCTTTCGAAGTTTCAGAGGTTAGGTGTCATTAGTCTCCAGACGCCTCATCGGAAATAGGCCTCATCTCGCCTGGAAGGGAGAACTTCCTGGATTTTCTCGAGTTGCGGCAGGTGTTCTCGAGTTACGACGGGGACCTCAGGGACCCGCCCTGGTGGCCTCAGGAGAGGCCAGTCCCCATGCGAGTTGCTAGGGGGCCTCTCGGGATTCCTCTCCCGTTGATACCGGGGCCAAAAACCTTGTGTGGAGTCAGGGCCGGAACCGAGGATTCCTCTCAGGGGCTGACATGGATCTTTGGGTACTTCTGGAGTCTCCCCAGGGGAGTCAGGCCTCGTCTCGAGTGGGGGCATGCACGTGCACTTTCCTTCCAGGCTGTAGCAGCAATGTCACGCTTCCCGTGGCGTGGATCAAAGGATCTGTGGTTTTCCCTCGAGGCTTTCCCTCGAGGCTTTCCCACAGGGCTGTCCCACGTGCCACCGTGGTGTGAGTCGATCCTCGGCGTGAAAGATGAGCCAGTGCAGGGCAAAGAGGTTCCTCTGGAATGGACTGAGACATCTGGGGGACTCTTGGAATGGTGGTACGACCATGGAGATCCTCTCGCCTTTCCTGTTGAGAGTGCCTCCTATTGAGATGCGACGGGAATGCCGGGAATTCTTTCCCGTTGAAAGCAGGGAAAGGATCCCTCATCTCGAGCACCGAGGGGAATACGGGGCTCCTCTGGATGTGGGCGGGACCATCGTGCTTCCTCTCGAGTGGAGACGGGTATGGCGGAGAACTTCTTGAGTTGCAGCAAGGGTGTGAAAGACCCTTTCAAATTTCCAGAGGTTAGGTGTCATTAGTCTCCAGACGCCTCATCGGAAATAGGCCTCATCTCGCCTGGAAGGGAGAACTTCCTGGATTTTCTCGAGTTGCGGCAGGTATTCTTAAGTTACGACGGGGAACTCAGGGACCCGCCTTGGTGGCCTCAGGAGAGGCCAGTCCCCATGCGAGTTGCTAGGGGGCCTCTCGGGATTCCTCTCCCGTCGATACCGGGGCCAAAAACCTTGAGTGGAGTCAGGGCCGGAACCGAGGATTCCTCTCAGGGGCTGACATGGATCTTTGGGTACTTCTGGAGTCTCCCCAGGGGAGTCAGGCCTCGTCTCGAGTGGGGGCATGCACGTGCGCTTTCCTTCCAGGCTGTAGCAGCAATGTCACGCTTCCCGTCACGTGGATCAAAGGATCTGTGGTTTTCCCTCGAGGCTTTCCCTCGAGGCTTTCCCACAGGGCTGTCCCTCGTGCCACCGTGGTGTGAGTCGATCCTCGGCGTGAAAGATGAGCCAGTGCAGGGCAAAGAGGTTCCTCTGGAATGGACTGAGACATCTGGGGGACTCTTGGAATGGTGGTACGACCATGGAGTTCCTCTCGCCTTTCCTGTTGAGAGTGCCTCCTCTTGAGATGCGACGGGAACGCCGGGAATTCTTTCCCGTTTAAAGCAGGGAAAGGATCCCTCATCTCGAGCTACGAGGGGGAAACGGGGCTCCTCTGGATGTGGGCGGGACCATCGTGCTTCCTCTCTAGTGGAGACGGGTATGGTGGTGAACTTCTTGAGTTGCAGCAAGGCTGTGAAAGACCCTTTCGAAGTTCCAGAGGTAAGGTGTCATTAGTCTCCAGACGCCTCATCGGAAATAGGCCTCATTTCGCCTGGAAGGGAGAACTTCCTGGATTTTCTCGAGTTGCGGCAGGTGTTCTCGAGTTACGACGGGGACCTCAGGGACCCGCCCTGGTGTCCTCAGGAGAGGCCAGTCCCTATGCGAGTTGCTAGGGGGCCTCTCGGGATTCCTCTCCCGTCGATACCGGGGCCAAAAACCTTGTGTGGAGTCAGGGCCGGAACCGAGGATTCCTCTCAGGGGCTGACATGGATCTTTGGGTACTTCTGGAGTCTCCCCAGGGGAGTCAGGCCTCGTCTCGAGTGGGGGCATGCACGTGCACTTTCCTTCCAGGCTGTAGCAGCAATGTCACGCTTCCCGTCGCGTGGATCAAATGATGTGTGGTTTTCCCTCGAGGCTTTCCCACAGGGCTGTCCCACGTGCCACCGTGGTGTGAGTCGATCCTCGGCGTGAAAGATGAGCCAGTGCAGGGCAAAGAGCTTCCTCTGGAATGGACTGAGACATCTGGGGGACTCTTGGAATGGTGGTACGACCATGGAGTTCCTCTCGCCTTTCCTGTTGAGAGCGCCTCCTCTTGAGATGCGACGGGAACGCAGGGAATTCTTTCCCGTTGAAAGCAGGGAAAGGATCCCTCATCTCGAGCTACGAGGGGGAAACGGGGCTCCTCTGGATGTGGTCGGGACCATCGTGCTTCCTCTCGAGTGGAGACGGGTATGGTGGTGAACTTCTTGAGTTACAGCAAGGGTGTGAAAGACCCTTTCGAAGTTCCAGAGGTTAGGTGTCATTAGTCTCCAGACGCCTCATCGGAAATAAGCCTCATCTCGCCTGGAAGGGAGAACTTCCTGGATTTTCTCGAGTTGCGGCAGGTGTTCTCGAGTAACGACGGGGACCTCAGGGACCGGCCCTGGTGGCCTCAGGAGAGGCCAGTCCCCATGCGAGTTGCTAGGGGGCCTCTCGGGATTCCTCTCCCGTCGATATCGGGGCCAAAAAGCTTGTGTGGAGTCAGGGCTGGAACCGAGGATTCCTCTCAGGGGCTGACATGGATCTTTGGGTACTTCTGGAGTCTCCCCAGGGGAGTCAGGCCTCGTCTCGAGTGGGGGCATGCACGTGCGCTTTCCTTCCAGGCTGTAGCAGCAATGTCACGCTTCCCGTCGCGTGGATCAAAGGATCTGTGGTTTTCCCTCGAGGCTTTCCCTCGAGGCTTTCCCACAGGGCTGTCCCACGTGCCACCGTGGTGTGAGTCGATCCTCGGCGTGAAAGATGAGCCAGTGTAGGGCAAAGAGGTTCCTCTGGAATGGACTGAGACATCTGGGGGACTCTTGGAATGGTGGTACGACCATGGAGTTCCTCTCGCCTTTCCTGTTGAGAGTGCCTCCTCTTGAGATGCGACGGGAACGCCGGGAATTCTTTCCCGTTTAAAGCAGGGAAAGGATCCCTCATCTCGAGCTACGAGGGGGAAACGGGGCTCCTCTGGATGTGGGCGGGACCATCGTGCTTCCTCTCTAGTGGAGACGGGTATGGTGGTGAACTTCTTGAGTTGCAGCAAGGCTGTGAAAGACCCTTTCGAAGTTCCAGAGGTAAGGTGTCATTAGTCTCCAGATGCCTCATCGGAAATAGGCCTCATTTCGCCTGGAAGGGAGAACTTCCTGGATTTTCTCGAGTTGCGGCAGGTGTTCTCGAGTTACGACGGGGACCTCAGGGACCCGCCCTGGTGTCCTCAGGAGAGGCCAGTCCCTATGCGAGTTGCTAGGGGGCCTCTCGGGATTCCTCTCCCGTCGATACCGGGGCCAGAAACCTTGTGTGGAGTCAGGGCCGGAACCGAGGATTCCTCTCAGGGGCTGACATGGATCTTTGGGTACTTCTGGAGTCTCCCCAGGGGAGTCAGGCCTCGTCTCGAGTGGGGGCATGCACGTGCACTTTCCTTCCAGGCTGTAGCAGCAATGTCACGCTTCCCGGTGCGTGGATCAAATGATGTGTGGTTTTCCCTCGAGGCTTTCCCACAGGGCTGTCCCACGTGCCACCGTGGTGTGAGTCGATCCTCGGCGTGAAAGATGAGCCAGTGCAGGGCAAAGAGGTTCCTCTGGAATGGACTGAGACATCTGGGGGACTCTTGGAATGGTGGTACGACCATGGAGTTCCTCTCGCCTTTCCTGTTGAGAGTGCCTCCTCTTGAGATGCGACGGGAACGCCGGGAAATTTTTGCCGTTGAAAGCAGGGAAAGGATCCCTCATCTCGAGCTACGAGGGGGAAACGGGGCTCCTCTGGATGTGGGCGGGACCATCGTGCTTTCTCTCGAGTGGAGACGGGTATGGCGGTGAACTTCTTGAGTTGCAGCAAGGGTGTGAAAGACCCTTTCGAAGTTCCAGAGGTTAGGTGTCATTAGTCTCCAGACGCCTCATCGGAAATAGGCCTCATCTCGCCTGGAAGGGAGAACTTCCTTGATATTCTCGAGTTGCGGCAGGTGTTCTCGAGTTACGACGGGGACCTCAGGGACCCGCCCTGTTGGCCTCAGGAGAGGCCAGTCCCTATGCGTGTTGCTAGGGGGCCCCTCGGGATTCCTCTCCCGTCGATACCGGGGCCAAAAACCTTGTGTGGAGTCAGGGCCGGAACCGAGGATTCCTCTCAGGGACTGATATGGATCTTTGGGTACTTCTGGAGACTCGCCAGGGGAGACAGGCCTCGTCTCGTGTGGGGGCATGCACGTGCACTTTCCTTCCAGGCTGTAGCAGCAATGTCACGCTTCCCGTCGCGTGGATCAAAGGATCTGCGGTTTTCCCTCGAGGCTTTCCCTCGAGGCTTTCCCACAGGGCTGTCCCACGTGACACCGTGGTGTGAGTCGATTCTCGGCGTGAAAAATGAGCCAGTGCAGGGCAAAGAGGTTCCTCTGGAATGGACTGAGACATCTGGGGGACTCTTGGAATGGTGGTACGACCATGGAGTTCCTCTCGCCTTTCCTGTTGAGAGTGCCTCCTCTTGAGATGCGACGGGAACGCCGGGAATTCTTTCCCGTTGAAAGCAGGGAAAGGATCCCTCATCTCGAGCTACGAGGGGGAAACGGGGCTCCTCTGGATGTGGGCGGGACCTTCGTGCTTCCTCTTGAGTGGACACGGGTATGGCGGTGAACTTCTTGAGTTGCAGCAAGGGTGTGAAAGACCCTTTCGAAGTTCCAGAGGTTAGGTGTCATTAGTCTCCAGACGCCTCATCGGAAATAGGCCTCATCTCGCCTGGAAGGGAGAACTTCCTGGATTTTCTCGATTTGCGGCAGGTGTTCTCGAGTTACGACGGGGACCTCAGGGACCCGCCCTGGTGGCCTCAGGAGAGGCCAGTCCCCATGCGAGTTGTTAGGGGGCCTCTCGGGATTCCTCTCCCGTCGATACCGGGGCCAAAAACCTTGTGTGGAGTCAGGGCCGGAACCGAGGATTCCTCTCAGGGGCTGACATGGATCTTTGGGTACTTCTGGAGTCTCCCCAGGGGAGTCAGGCCTCGTCTCGAGTGGGGGCATGCGCGTGCGCTTTCCTTCCAGGCTTTAGCAGCAATGTCACGCTTCCCGTCGCGTGGATCAAATGATGTGTGGTTTTCCCTCGAGGCTTTCCCTCGAGGCTTTCCCACAGGGCTGTCCCACGTGCCACCGTGGTGTGAGTCGATCCTCGGCGTGAAAGATGAGCCAGTGCAGGGCAAAGAGGTTCCTCTGGAATGGACTGAGACATCTGGGGGACTCTTGGAATGGTCGTACGACCATGGAGTTCCTCTCGCCTTTCCTGTTGAGAGTGCCTCCTCTTGAGATGCGACGGGAACACCGGGAATTCTTTCCCGTTGAAAGCAGGGAAAGGATCCCTCATCTCGAGCTACGAGGGCGAAACGGGGCTCCTATGGATGTGGGCGGGACCATCGTGCTTCCTCTCGAGTGGAGACGGGTATGGCGGTGAACTTCTTGAGTTGCAGCAAGGGTGTGAAAGACCCTTTCGAAGTTCCAGAGGTTAGGTGTCATTAGACTCCAGACGCCTCATCGGAAATAGGCCTCATCTCGCCTGGAAGGGAGAACTTCCTGGATTTTCTCGAGTTGCGGCAGGTGTTCTCGAGTTTCGACGGGGACCTCAGGAACCCGCCCTGGTGGCCTCAGGAGAGGCCAGTCCCCATGCGAGTTGCTAGGGGGCCTCTCGGGATTCCTCTCCCGTCGATACCGGGGCCAAAAAGCTTGTGTGGAGTCAGGGCCGGAACCGAGGATTCCTCTCAGGGGCTGACATGGATCTTTGGGTACTTCTGGAGTCTCCCCAGTGGAGTCAGGCCTCGTCTCGAGTGGGGGCATGCACGTGCGCTTTCCTTTCAGGCTGTAGCAGCAATGTCACGCTTCCCGTCACGTGGATCAAAGGATATGTGGTTTTCCCTCGAGGCTTTCCCTCGAGGCTTTCCCACAGGGCTGTCCCACGTGCCACCGTGGTGTGAGTTGATCCTCGGCGTGAAAGATGAGCCAGTGCAGGGCAAAGAGGTTCCTCTGGAATGGACTGAGACATCTGGGGGACTCTTGGAATGGTGGTACGACCATGGAGTTCCTCTCGCCTTTCCTGTTGAGAGTGCCTCCTCTTGAGATGCGACGGGAACGCCGGGAATTCTTTCCCGTTGAAAGCAGGGAAAGGATCCCTCATCTCGAGCTACGAGGGGGAAACGGGGCTCCTCTGGATGTGGGCGGGACCATCGTGCTTCCTCTCTAGTGGAGACGGGTATGGCGGTGAACTTCTTGAGTTGCAGCAAGGGTGTGAAAGACCCTTTCGAAGTTCCAGAGGTTAGGTGTCCTTAGTCTCCAGAGGCCTCATCGGAAATAGGCCTCATCTCGCCTGGAAGGGAGAACTTCCTGGATTTTCTCGAGTTGCAGCAGGTGTTCTCGAGTTACGACGGGGACCTCAGGGACCCGCCCTGGTGGCCTCAGGAGAGGCCAGTCCCCATGCGAGTTGCTAGGGGGCCTCTCGGGATTCCTCTCCCGTCGATACCGGGGCCAAAAACCTTGTGTGGAGTCAGGGCCGGAACCGAGGATTCCTCTCAGGGGCTGACATGGATCTTTGGGTACTTCTGGAGTCTCCCCAGTGGAGTCAGACCTCGTCTCGAGTGGGGGCATGCACGTGCGCTTTCCTTCCAGGCTGTAGTAGCAATGTCACGCTTCCCGTAACGTGGATCAAAGGATCTGTGGTTTTCCCTCGAGGCTTTCCCTCGAGGCTTTCCCACAGGGCTGTCCCACGTGCCACCGTGGTGTGAGTCAATCCTCGGCGTGAAAGATGAGCCAGTGCAGGGCAAAGAGGTTCCTCTGGAATGGACTGAGACATCTGGGGGACTCTTGGAATGGTGGTACGACCATGGAGATCCTCTCGCCTTTCCTGTTGAGAGTGCCTCCTCTTGAGATGCGACGGGAACGCCGGGAATTCTTTCCCGTTGAAAGCAGGGAAAGGTTCCTTCATCTCGAGCACCGAGGGGAAAACGGGGCTCCTCTGGATATGGGCGGGACCATCGTGCTTCCTCTCGAGTGGAGACGGGTATGGCGGAGAACTTCTTGAGTTGCAGCAAGGCTGTGAAAGACCCTTTCGAAGTTCCAGAGGTTAGGTGTCATTAGTCTCCAGACGCCTCATCGGAAATAGGCCTCATCTCGCCTGGAAGGGAGAACTTCCTGGATTTTCTCGAGTTGCGGCAGGTGTTCTCGAGTTACGACGGGGACCTCAGGGACCCGCCCTGGTGGCCTCAGGAGAAGCCAGTCCCTATGCGAGTTGCTAGGGGGCCTCTCGGGATTCCTCTCCCGTCGATACCGGGGCCAAAAACCTTGTGTGGAGTCAGGGCCGGAACCGAGGATTCCTCTCAGGGGCTGACATGGATCTTTGGGTACTTCTGGAGTCTCCCCAGGGGAGTCAGGCCTCGTCTCGAGTGGGGGCATGCACGTGCACTTTCCTTCCAGGCTGTAACAGCAATGTCACGCTTCCCGTCGCGTGGATCAAATGATGTGTGGTTTTCCCTCGAGGCTTTCCCACAGGGCTGTCCCACGTGCCACCGTGGTGTGAGTCGATCCTCGGCGTGAAAGATGAGCCAGTGCAGGGCAAAGAGCTTCCTCTGGAATGGACTGAGACATCTGGGGGACTCTTGGAATGGTGGTACGACCATGGAGTTCCTCTCGCCTTTCCTGTTGAGAGTGCCTCCTCTTGAGATGCGACGGGAACGCAGGGAATTCTTTCCCGTTGAAAGCAGGGAAAGGATCCCTCATCTCGAGCTACGAGGGGGAAACGGGGCTCCTCTGGATGTGGTCGGGACCATCGTGCTTCCTCTCGAGTGGAGACGGGTATGGTGGTGAACTTCTTGAGTTACAGCAAGGGTGTGAAAGACCCTTTCGAAGTTCCAGAGGTTAGGTGTGATTAGTCTCCAGACGCCTCATCGGAAATAAGCCTCATCTCGCCTGGAAGGGAGAACTTCCTGGATTTTCTCGAGTTGCGGCAGGTGTTCTCGAGTAACGACGGGGACCACAGGGACCGGCCCTGGTGGCCTCAGGAGAGGCCAGTCCCCATGCGAGTTGCTAGGGGGCCTCTCGGGATTCCTCTCCCGTCGATACCGGGGCCAAAAACCTTGTGTGGAGTCAGGGCCGGAACCGAGGATTCCTCTCAGGGGCTGACATGGATCTTTGGGTACTTCTGGAGTCTCCCCAGGGGAGTCAGGCCTCGTCTCGAGTGGGGGCATGCACGTGCGCTTTCCTTCCAGGCTGTAGCAGTAATGTCACGCTTCCCGTCGCGTGGATCAAAGGATCTGTGGTTTTCCCTCGAGGCTTTCCCTCGAGGATTTCCCACAGGGCTGTCCCACGTGCCACCGTGGTGTGAGTCGATCCTCGGCGTGAAAGATGAGCCAGTGCAGGGCAAAGAGGTTCCTCTGGAATGGACTGAGACATCTGGGGGACTCTTGGAATGGTGGTACGACCATGGAGATCCTCTCGCCTTTCCTGTTGAGAGTGCCTCCTCTTGAGATGCGACGGGAACGCCGGGAATTCTTTCCCGTTGAAAGCAGGGAAAGGTTCCCTCATCTCGAGCACCGAGGGGAAAACGGGGCTCCTCTGGATATGGGCGGGACCATCGTGCTTCCTCTCGAGTGGAGACGGGTATGGTGGAGAACTTCTGGAGTTGCAGCAAGGGTGTGAAAGACCCTTTCAAAGTTCCAGAGGTTATGTGTCATTAGTCTCCAGACGCCTCATCGGAAATAGGCCTCATCTCGCCTGGAAGGGAGAACTTCCTGGATTTTCTCGAGTTGCGGCAGGTGTTCTTAAGTTACGACGGGGAACTCAGGGACCCGCCCTGGTGGCCTCAGGAGAGGCCAGTCCCCATGCGAGTTGCTAGGGGGCCTCTCGGGATTCCTCTCCCGTCGATACCGGGGCCAAAAAGCTTGTGTGGAGTCAGGGCCGGAACCGAGGATTCCTCTCAGGGGCTGACATGGATCTTTGGGTACTTCTGGAGTCTCCCCAGGGGAGTCAGGCCTCGTCTCGAGTGGGGGCATGCGCGTGCGCTTTCCTTCCAGGCTTTAGCAGCAATGTCACGCTTCCCGTCGCTTGGATCAAAGGATCTGTGGTTTTCCCTCGAGGCTTTCCCTCGAGGCTTTCCCACAGGGCTGTCCCACGTGCCACCGTGGTGTGAGTCGATCCTCGGCGTGAAAGATGAGCCAGTGCAGGGCAAAGAGGTTCCTCTGGAATGGACTGAGACATCTGGGGAACTCTTGGAATGGTGGTACGACCATGGAGTTCCTCTCGCCTTTCCTGTTGAGAGTGCCTCCTCTTGAGATGCGACGGGAACGCCGGGAATTCTTTCCCGTTGAAAGCAGGGAAAGGATCCCTCATCTCGAGCTACGAGGGGGAAACGGGGCTCCTCTGGATGTGGGCGGGACCATCGTGCTTCCTCTCTAGTGGAGACGGGTATGGTGGTGAACTTCTTGAGTTGCAGCAAGGCTGTGAAAGACCCTTTCGAAGTTCCAGAGGTTAGGTGTCATTAGTCTCCAGACGCCTCATCGGAAATAGGCCTCATCTCGCCTGGAAGGGAGAACTTCCTGGATTTTCTCGAGTTGCGGCAGGTGTTCTCGAGTTACCACGGGGACCTCAGGGACCCGCCCTGGTG
The DNA here is from genome assembly GCF_032405125.1 of Capricornis sumatraensis. Lineage (NCBI taxonomy): Eukaryota > Metazoa > Chordata > Mammalia > Artiodactyla > Bovidae > Capricornis > Capricornis sumatraensis. The sequence continues at coordinate 3,768,659 of NC_091080.1, read as the reverse complement.
GCCTCAGGAGAAGCCAGTCCCTATGCGAGTTGCTAGGGGGCCTCTCGGGATTCCTCTCCCGTCGATACCGGGGCCAAAAACCTTGTGTGGAGTCAGGGCCGGAACCGAGGATTCCTCTCAGGGGCTGACATGGATCTTTGGGTACTTCTGGAGTCTCCCCAGGGGAGTCAGGCCTCGTCTCGAGTGGGGGCATGCACGTGCACTTTCCTTCCAGGCTGTAGCAGCAATGTCACGCTTCCCGTCGCGTGGATCAAATGATGTGTGGTTTTCCCTCGAGGCTTTCCCACAGGGCTGTCCCACGTGCCACCGTGGTGTGAGTCGATCCTCGGCGTGAAAGATGAGCCAGTGCAGGGCAAAGAGCTTCCTCTGGAATGGACTGAGACATCTGGGGGACTCTTGGAATGGTGGTACGACCATGGAGTTCCTCTCGCCTTTCCTGTTGAGAGTGCCTCCTCTTGAGATGCGACGGGAACGCAGGGAATTCTTTCCCGTTGAAAGCAGGGAAAGGATCCCTCATCTCGAGCTACGAGGGGGAAACGGGGCTCCTCTGGATGTGGTCGGGACCATCGTGCTTCCTCTCGAGTGGAGACGGGTATGGTGGTGAACTTCTTGAGTTACAGCAAGGGTGTGAAAGACCCTTTCGAAGTTCCAGAGGTTAGGTGTGATTAGTCTCCAGACGCCTCATCGGAAATAAGCCTCATCTCGCCTGGAAGGGAGAACTTCCTGGATTTTCTCGAGTTGCGGCAGGTGTTCTCGAGTAACGACGGGGACCACAGGGACCGGCCCTGGTGGCCTCAGGAGAGGCCAGTCCCCATGCGAGTTGCTAGGGGGCCTCTCGGGATTCCTCTCCCGTCGATACCGGGGCCAAAAACCTTGTGTGGAGTCAGGGCCGGAACCGAGGATTCCTCTCAGGGGCTGACATGGATCTTTGGGTACTTCTGGAGTCTCCCCAGGGGAGTCAGGCCTCGTCTCGAGTGGGGGCATGCACGTGCGCTTTCCTTCCAGGCTGTAGCAGTAATGTCACGCTTCCCGTCGCGTGGATCAAAGGATCTGTGGTTTTCCCTCGAGGCTTTCCCTCGAGGATTTCCCACAGGGCTGTCCCACGTGCCACCGTGGTGTGAGTCGATCCTCGGCGTGAAAGATGAGCCAGTGCAGGGCAAAGAGGTTCCTCTGGAATGGACTGAGACATCTGGGGGACTCTTGGAATGGTGGTACGACCATGGAGATCCTCTCGCCTTTCCTGTTGAGAGTGCCTCCTCTTGAGATGCGACGGGAACGCCGGGAATTCTTTCCCGTTGAAAGCAGGGAAAGGTTCCCTCATCTCGAGCACCGAGGGGAAAACGGGGCTCCTCTGGATATGGGCGGGACCATCGTGCTTCCTCTCGAGTGGAGACGGGTATGGTGGAGAACTTCTGGAGTTGCAGCAAGGGTGTGAAAGACCCTTTCAAAGTTCCAGAGGTTATGTGTCATTAGTCTCCAGACGCCTCATCGGAAATAGGCCTCATCTCGCCTGGAAGGGAGAACTTCCTGGATTTTCTCGAGTTGCGGCAGGTGTTCTTAAGTTACGACGGGGAACTCAGGGACCCGCCCTGGTGGCCTCAGGAGAGGCCAGTCCCCATGCGAGTTGCTAGGGGGCCTCTCGGGATTCCTCTCCCGTCGATACCGGGGCCAAAAAGCTTGTGTGGAGTCAGGGCCGGAACCGAGGATTCCTCTCAGGGGCTGACATGGATCTTTGGGTACTTCTGGAGTCTCCCCAGGGGAGTCAGGCCTCGTCTCGAGTGGGGGCATGCGCGTGCGCTTTCCTTCCAGGCTTTAGCAGCAATGTCACGCTTCCCGTCGCTTGGATCAAAGGATCTGTGGTTTTCCCTCGAGGCTTTCCCTCGAGGCTTTCCCACAGGGCTGTCCCACGTGCCACCGTGGTGTGAGTCGATCCTCGGCGTGAAAGATGAGCCAGTGCAGGGCAAAGAGGTTCCTCTGGAATGGACTGAGACATCTGGGGGACTCTTGGAATGGTGGTACGACCATGGAGTTCCTCTCGCCTTTCCTGTTGAGAGTGCCTCCTCTTGAGATGCGACGGGAACGCCGGGAATTCTTTCCCGTTGAAAGCAGGGAAAGGATCCCTCATCTCGAGCTACGAGGGGGAAACGGGGCTCCTCTGGATGTGGGCGGGACCATCGTGCTTCCTCTCTAGTGGAGACGGGTATGGTGGTGAACTTCTTGAGTTGCAGCAAGGCTGTGAAAGACCCTTTCGAAGTTCCAGAGGTTAGGTGTCATTAGTCTCCAGACGCCTCATCGGAAATAGGCCTCATCTCGCCTGGAAGGGAGAACTTCCTGGATTTTCTCGAGTTGCGGCAGGTGTTCTCGAGTTACCACGGGGACCTCAGGGACCCGCCCTGGTGGCCTCAGGAGAAGCCAGTCCCTATGCGAGTTGCTAGGGGGCCTCTCGGGATTCCTCTCCCGTCGATACCGGGGCCAAAAACCTTGTGTGGAGTCAGGGCCGGAACCGAGGATTCCTCTCAGGGGCTGACATGGATCTTTGGGTACTTCTGGAGTCTCCCCAGGGGAGTCAGGCCTCGTCTCGAGTGGGGGCATGCACGTGCACTTTCCTTCCAGGCTGTAGCAGCAATGTCACGCTTCCCGTCGCGTGGATCAAATGATGTGTGGTTTTCCCTCGAGGCTTTCCCACAGGGCTGTCCCACGTGCCACCGTGGTGTGAGTCGATACTCGGCGTGAAAGATGAGCCAGTGTAGGGCAAAGAGCTTCCTCTGGAATGGACTGAGACATCTGGGGGACTCTTGGAATGGTGGTACGACCATGGAGTTCCTCTCGCATTTCCTGTTGAGAGTGCCTCCTCTTGAGATGCGACGGGAACGCAGGGAATTCTTTCCCGTTGAAAGCAGGGAAAGGATCCCTCATCTCGAGCTACGAGGGGGAAACGGGGCTCCTCTGGATGGGGTCGGGACCATCGTGCTTCCTCTCGAGTGGAGACGGGTATGGTGGTGAACTTCTTGAGTTGCAGCAAGGGTGTGAAAGACCCTTTCGAAGTTCCAGAGGTTAGGTGTCATTAGTCTCCAGACGCCTCATCGGAAATAAGCCTCATCTCGCCTGGAAGGGAGAACTTCCTGGATTTTCTCGAGTTGCGGCAGGTGTTCTCGAGTAACGACGGGGACCTCAGGGACCGGCCCTGGTGGCCTCAGGAGAGGCCAGTCCCCATGGGAGTTGCTAGGGGGCCTCTCGGGATTCCTCTCCCGTCGATACCGGGGCCAAAAAGCTTGTGTGGAGTCAGGGCCGGAACCGAGGATTCCTCTCAGGGGCTGACATGGATCTTTGGGTACTTCTGGAGTCTCCCCAGGGGAGTCAGGCCTCGTCTCGAGTGGGGGCATGCACGTGCGCTTTCCTTCCAGGCTGTAGCAGTAATGTCACGCTTCCCGTCGCGTGGATCAAAGGATCTGTGGTTTTCCCTCGAGGCTTTCCCTCGAGGCTTTCCCACAGGGCTGTCCCACGTGCCACCGTGGTGTGAGTCGATCCTCGGCGTGAAAGATGAGGCAGTGCAGGGGAAAGAGGTTCCTCTGAAATGGACTGAGACATCTGGGGGACTCTTGGAATGGTGGTACGACCATGGAGTTCCTCTCGCCTTTCCTCTTGAGAGTTCCTCCTCTTGAGATGCGACGGGAACGCCGGGAATTCTTTCCCGTTGAAACCAGGGAAAGGATCCCTCATCTCGAGCTACGAGGGGGAAACGGGGCTCCTCTGGATGTGGGCGGGACCATCGTGCTTCCTTTCGAGTGGAGACGGGTATGGCGGTGAACTTCTTGAGTTGCAGCAAGGGTGTGAAAGACCCTTTCGAAGTTCCAGAGGTTTGGTGTCAATAGTCTCCAGAGGCCTCATCGGAAATAGGCCTCATCTCGCCTGGAAGGGAGAACTTCCTGGATTTTCTCGAGGTGCGGCAGGTGTTCTCGAGTTACGACGGGGACCTCAGGGACCCGCCCTGGTGGCCTCAGGAGAGGCCAGTCCCCATGCGAGTTGCTAGGGGGTCTCTCGGGATTCCTCTCCCGTCGATACCGGGGCCAAAAAGCTTGTGTGGAGTCAGGGCTGGAACCGAGGATTCTTCTCAGGGGCTGACAAGGATCTTTGGGTACTTCTGGAGTCTCCCCAGGGGAGTCAGGCCTCGTCTCGAGTGGGGAATGCATGTGCGCTTTCCTTCCAGGCTGTAGCAGCAATGTCACGCTTCCCGTCGCGTGGATCAAAGGATCTGTGGTTTTCCCTCGAGGCTTTCCCTCGAGGCTTTCCCACAGGGCTGTCCCACGTGCCACCGTGTTGTGAGTCGATCCTCGGAGTGAAAGATGAGCCAGTGCAGGGCAAAGAGGTTCCTCTGAAATGGACTGAGACATCTGGGGGACTCTTGGAATGGTGGTACGACCATGGAGTTCCTCTCGCCTTTCCTGTTGAGAGTGCCTCCTCTTGAGATGCGACGGCAACGCCGGGAATTCTTTCCCGTTGAAAGCAGGGAAAGGATCCCTCATCTCGAGCTACGAGGGGGAAACGGGGCTCCTCTGGATGTGGGCGGGACCATCGTGCTTCCTCTCGAGTGGAGACGGGTATGGCGGTGAACTTCTTGAGTTGCACCAAGGGTGTGAAAGACCCTTTCGAAGTTCCAGAGGTTTGGTGTCATTAGTCTCCAGAGGCCTCATCGGAAATAGGCCTCATCTCGCCTGGAAGGGAGAACTTCCTGGATTTTCTCGAGTTGCGGCAGGTGTTCTCGAGTTACGACGGGGACCTCAGGGACCCGCCCTGGTGGCCTCAGGAGAGGCCAGTCCCCATGCGAGTTGCTAGGGGGCCTCTCGGGATTCCTCTCCCGTCGATACCGGGGCCAAAAACCTTGTGTGGAGTCAGGGCCGGAACCGAGGATTCCTCTCAGGGGCTGACATGGATCTTTGGGTACTTCTGGAGTCTCCCCAGTGGAGTCAGACCTCGTCTCGAGTGGGGGCATGCACGTGCGCTTTCCTTCCAGGCTGTAGTAGCAATGTCACGCTTCCCGTCGCGTGGATCAAAGGATCTGTGGTTTTCCCTCGAGGCTTTCCCTCGAGGCTTTCCCACAGGGCTGTCCCACGTGCCACCGTGGTGTGAGTCGATCCTCGGCGTGAAAGATGAGCCAGTGCAGGGCAAAGAGGTTCCTCTGGAATGGACTGAGACATCTGGGGGACTCTTGGAATGGTGGTACGACCATGGAGATCCTCTCGCCTTTCCTGTTGAGAGTGCCTCCTCTTGAGATGCGACGGGAACGCCGGGAATTCTTTCCCGTTGAAAGCAGGGAAAGGTTCCCTCATCTCGAGCACCGAGGGGAAAACGGGGCTCCTCTGGATATGGGCGGGACCATCGTGCTTCCTCTCGAGTGGAGACGGGTATGGCGGAGAACTTCTTGAGTTGCAGCAAGGGTGTGAAAGACCCTTTCAAAGTTCCAGAGGTTAGGTGTCATTAGTCTCCAGACGCCTCATCGGAAATAGGCCTCATCTCGCCTGGAAGGGAGAACTTCCTGGATTTTCTCGAGTTGCGGCAGGTGTTCTTAAGTTACGACGGGGAACTCAGGGACCCGCCCTGGTGGCCTCAGGAGAGGCCAGTCCCCATGCGAGTTGCTAGGGGGCCTCTCGGGATTCCTCTCCCGTCGATACCGGGGCCAAAAAGCTTGTGTGGAGTCAGGGCCGGAACCGAGGATTCCTCTCAGGGGCTGACATGGATCTTAGGGTACTTCTGGAGTCTCCCCAGGGGAGTCAGGCCTCGTCTCGAGTGGGGGCATGCGCGTGCGCTTTCCTTCCAGGCTTTAGCAGCAATGTCACGCTTCCCGTCGCTTGGATCAAAGGATCTGTGGTTTTCCCTCGAGGCTTTCCCTCGAGGCTTTCCCACAGGGCTGTCCCACGTGCCACCGTGGTGTGAGTCGATCCTCGGCGTGAAAGATGAGCCAGTGCAGGGCAAAGAGGTTCCTCTGGAATGGACTGAGACATCTGGGGGACTCTTGGAATGGTGGTACGACCATGGAGTTCCTCTCGCCTTTCCTGTTGAGAGTGCCTCCTCTTGAGATGCGACGGGAACGCCGGGAATTCTTTCCCGTTGAAAGCAGGGAAAGGATCCCTCATCTCGAGCTACGAGGGGGAAACGGGGCTCCTCTGGATGTGGGCGGGACCATCGTGCTTCCTCTCGAGTGGAGACGGGTATGGCGGTGAACTTCTTGAGTTGCAGCAAGGGTGTGAAAGACCCTTTCGAAGTTCCAGAGGTTAGGTGTCATTAGTCTCCAGACGCCTCATCGGAAATAGGCCTCATCTCGCCTGGAAGGGAGAACTTCCTGGATTTTCTCGAGTTGCGGCAGGTGTTCTCGAGTTTCTACGGGGACCTCAGGGACCCGCCCTGGTGGCCTCAGGAGAGGCCAGTCCCCATGCGAGTTGCTAGGGGGCCTCTCGGGATTCCTCTCCCTTCGATACCGGGGCCAAAAAGCTTGTGTGGAGTCAGGGCCGGAACCGAGGATTCCTCTCAGGGGCTGACATGGATCTTTGGGTACTTCTGGAGTCTCCCCAGTGGAGTCAGGCCTCGTCTCGAATGGAGGCATGCACGTGCGCTTTCCTTTCAGGCTGTAGCAGCAATGTCACGCTTCCCGTCACGTGGATCAAAGGATCTGTGGTTTTCCCTCGAGGCTTTCCCTCGAGGCTTTCCCACAGGGCTGTCCCACGTGCCACCGTGGTGTGAGTCGATCCTCGGCGTGAAAGATGAGCCAGTGCAGGGCAAAGAGGTTCCTCTGGAATGGACTGAGACATCTGGGGGACTCTTGGAATGGTGGTACGACCATGGAGTTCCTCTCGCCTTTCCTGTTGAGAGTGCCTCCTCTTGAGATGCGACGGGAACGCCGGGAATTCTTTCCCGTTGAAAGCAGGGAAAGGATCCCTCATCTCGAGCTACGAGGGGGAAACGGGGCTCCTCTGGATGTGGGCGGGACCATCGTGCTTCCTCTCTAGTGGAGACGGGTATGGCGGTGAACTTCTAGAGTTGCAGCAAGGGTGTGAAAGACCCTTTCGAAGTTCCAGAGGTTAGGTGTCATTAGTCTCCAGAGGCCTCATCGGAAATAGGCCTCATCTCGCCTGGAAGGGAGAACTTCCTGGATTTTCTCGAGTTGCGGCCGGTGTTCTCGAGTTACGACGGGGACCTCAGGGACCCGCCCTGGTGGCCTCAGGAAAGGCCAGTCCCTAGGCGAGTTGCTAGGGGGCCTCTCGGGATTCCTCTCCCGTTGATACCGAGGCCAAAAACCTTGTGTGGAGTCAGGGCCGGAACCGAGGATTCCTCTCAGGGGCTGACATGGAACTTTGGGTACTTCTGGAGTCTCCCCAGGGGAGTCAGGCCTCGTCTCAAGTGGGGGCATGCACGTGCGCTTTCCTTCCAGGCTGTAGCAGCAATGTCACGCTTCCCGTTGCGTGGATCAAAGGATCTGTGGTTTTCCCTCGAGGCTTTCCCTCGAGGCTTTCCCACAGGGCTGTCCCACGTGCCACCGTGGTGTGAGTCGATCCTCGGCGTGAAAGATGAGCCAGTGCAGGGCAAAGAGGTTCCTCTGGAATGGACTGAGACATATGGGGGACTCTTGGAATGGTGGTACGACCATGGAGTTCCTCTCGCCTTTCCTGTTGAGAGTGCCTCCTCTTGAGATGCGACGGGAACGCCGGGAATTTTTTCCCGTTGAAAGCAGGGAAAGGATCCCTCATCTCGAGCTACGAGGGGGAAACGGGGCTCCTCTGGATGTGGGCGGGACCATCGTGCTTTCTCTCGAGTGGAGACGGGTATGGCGGTGAACTTCTTGAGTTGCAGCAAGGGTGTGAAAGACCCTTTCGAAGTTCCAGAGGTTAGGTGTCATTAGTCTCCAGACGCCTCATCGGAAATAGGCCTCATCTCGCCTGGAAGGGAGAACTTCCTTGATTTTCTCGAGTTGCGGCAGGTGTTCTCGAGTTACGACGGGGACCTCAGGGACCCGCCCTGTTGGCCTCAGGAGAGGCCAGTCCCCATGCGAGTTGTTAGGGGGCCTCTCGGGATTCCTCTCCCGTCGATACCGGGGCCAAAAACCTTGTGTGGAGTCAGGGCCGGAACCCTGGATTCCTCTCAGGGGCTGACATGGATCTTTGGGTACTTCTGGAGTCTCCCCAGGGGAGTCAGGCCTCGTCTCGAGTGGGGGCATGCGCGTGCGCTTTCCTTCCAGGCTTTAGCAGCAATGTCACGCTTCCCGTCGCTTGGATCAAAGGATCTGTGGTTTTCCCTCGAGGCTTTCCCTCGAGGCTTTCCCACAGGGCTGTCCCACGTGCCACCGTGGTGTGAGTCGATCCTCGGCGTGAAAGATGAACCAGTGCAGGGCAAAGAGGTTCCTCTAGAATGGACTGAGACATCTGGGGGACTCTTGGAATGGTGGTACGACCATGGAGTTCCTCTCGCCTTTCCTGTTGAGAGTGCCTCCTCTTGAGATGCGACGGGAACGCCGGGAATTCTTTCCCGTTGAAAGCAGGGAAAGGATCCCTCATCTCGAGCTACGAGGGGGAAACGGGGCTCCTCTGGATGTGGGCGGGACCATCGTGCTTCCTCTCTAGTGGAGACGGGTATGGCGGTGAACTTCTTGAGTTGCAACAAGGGTGTGAAAGACCCTTTCGAAGTTCCAGAGGTTAGGTGTCATTAGTCTCCAGACGCCTCATCGGAAATAGGCCTCATCTCGCCTGGAAGGGAGAACTTCCTTGATTTTCTCGAGTTGCAGCAGGTGTTCTCGAGTTACGACGGGGACCTCAGGGACCCGCCCTGTTGGCCTCAGGAGAGGCCAGTCCCTATGCGTGTTGCTAGGGGACCCCTCGGGATTCCTCTCCCGTCGATACAGGGGCCAAAAACCTTGTGTGGAGTCAGGGCCGGAACCGAGGATTCCTCTCAGGGACTGATATGGATCTTTGGGTACTTCTGGAGTCTCGTCAGGGGAGACAGGCCTCGTCTCGTGTGGGGGCATGAACGTGCACTTTCCTTCCAGGCTGTAGCAGCAATGTCACGCTTCCCGTAGCGTGGATCAAAGGATCTGCGGTTTTCCATCGAGGCTTTCCCTCGAGGCTTTCCCACAGGGCTGTCCCACGTGACACCGTGGTGTGAGTCGATCCTCGGCGTGAAAGATGAGCCAGTGCAGGGCAAAGAGGTTCCTCTGGAATGGACTGAGACATCTGGGGGACTCTTGGAATGGTGGTACGACCATGGAGTTCCTCTCGCCTTTCCTGTTGAGAGTGCCTCCTCTTGAGATGCGACGGGAACGCCGGGAATTCTTTCCCGTTGAAAGCAGGGAAAGGATCCCTCATCTCGAGCTACGAGGGGGAAACGGGGCTCCTCTGGATGTGGGCGGGACCATCGTGCTTCCTCTCGAGTGGAGACGGGTATGGCAGTGAACTTCTTGAGTTGCAGCAAGGGTGTGAAAGACCCTTTCGAAGTTCCAGAGGTTAGGTGTCATTAGTCTCCAGACGCCTCATCGGAAATAGGCCTCATCTCGCCTGGAAGGGAGAACTTCCTGGATTTTCTCGAGTTGCGGCAGGTGTTCTCGATTTACGACGGGGACCTCAGGGACCCGCCATGGTGGCCTCAGGAGAGGCCAGTCCCCATGCGAGTTGCTAGGGGCCTCTCGGGATTCCTCTCCCGTCGATACCGGGGCCAAAAACCTTGTGTGCAGTCAGGGCCGGAACCGAGGATTCCTCTCAGGGGCAGACATGGATCTTTGGGTACTTCTGGAGTCTCCCCAGGGGAGTCAGGCCTCGTCTCGAGTGGGGGCATGCACGTGCGCTTTCCTTCCAGGCTGTAGCAGCAATGTCACGCTTCCCGTCGCGTGGATCAAAGATCTGTGGTTTTCCCTCGAGGCTTTCCCTCGAGGCTTTCCCACAGGGCTGTCCCAAGTGCCACCGTGTTGTGAGTCGATCCTCGGCGTGAAAGATGAGCCAGTGCAGGGCAAAGAGGTTCCTCTGGAATGGACTGATACATCTGGGGGACTCTTGGAATGGTGGTACGACCATGGAGTTCCTCTCGCCTTTCCTGTTGAGAGTGCCTCCTCTTGAGATGCGACGGGAACGCCGGGAATTCTTTCCCGTTGAAAGCAGGGAAAGGATCCCTCATCTCGAGCTACGAGGGGGAAACGGGGCTCCTCTGGATGTGGGCGGGACCATCGTGCTTCCTCTCGAGTGGAGACGGGTATGGCGGTGAACTTCTTGAGTTGCAGCAAGGGTGTGAAAGACCCTTTCGAAGTTCCAGAGGTTTGGTGTCATTAGTCTCCAGAGGCCTCATCGGAAATAGGCCTCATCTCGCCTGGAAGGGAGAACTTCCTGGATTTTTCGAGTTGCGGCAGGTGTTCTCGAATTACGACGGGGACCTCAGGGACCCGCCCTGGTGGCCTCAGGAGAGGCCAGTCCCCATGCGAGTTGCTAGGGGGCCTCTCGGGATTCCTCTCCCGTCGATACCGGGGCCAAAAACCTTGTGTGGAGTCAGGGCCGGAACCGAGGATTCCTCTCAGGGGCTGACATGGATCTTTGGGTACTTCTGGAGTCTCCCCAGTGGAGTCAGGCCTCGTCTCGAGTGGGGGCATGCACGTGCGCTTTCCTTTCAGGCTGTAGCAGCAATGTCACACTTCCCGTCACGTGGATCAAAGGATCTGTGGTTTTCCCTCGAGGCTTTCCCTCGAGGCTTTCCCACAGGGCTGTCCCACGTGCCACCGTGGTGTGAGTCGATCCTCGGCGTGAAAGAAGAGCCAATGCAGGGCAAAGAGGTTCCTCTGGAATGGACTGAGACATCTGGGGGACTCTTGGAATGGTGGTACGACCATGGAGTTCCTCTCGCCTTTCCTGTTGAGAGTGCCTCCTCTTGAGATGCGACGGGAACGCCGGGAATTTTTTCGCGTTGAAAGCAGGGAAAGGATCCCTCATCTCGAGCTACGAGGGGGAAACGGGGCTCCTCTGGATGTGGGCGGGACCATCGTGCTTTCTCTCGAGTGGAGACGGGTATGGCGGTGAACTTCTTGAGTTGCAACAAGGGTGTGAAAGACCCTTTCGAAGTTCCAGAGGTTAGGTGTCATTAGTCTCCAGACGCCTCATCGGAAATAGGCCTCATCTCGCCTGGAAGGGAGAACTTCCTTGATTTTCTCGAGTTGCAGCAGGTGTTCTCGAGTTACGACGGGGACCTCAGGGACCCGCCTTGTTGGCCTCAGGAGAGGCCAGTCCCTATGCGTGTTGCTAGGGGGCCCCTCGGGTTTCCTCTCCCGTAGATACCGGGGCCAAAAACCTTGTGTGGAGTCAGGGCCGGAACCGAGGATTCCTCTCAGGGGCTGATATGGATCTTTGGATACTTCTGGAGTCTCGCCAGGGGAGACAGGCCTCGTTTCGTGAGGGGGCATGCACGTGCACTTTCCTTCCAGGCTTTAGCAGCAATGTCACGCTTCCCGTGGCGTGGATCAAAGGATCTGTGGTTTTCCCTCGAGGCTTTCCCTCGAGGCTTTCCCACAGGGCTGTCCCACGTGCCACCGTGGTGTGAGTCGATCCTCGGCGTGATAGATGAGCCAGTGCAGGGCAAAGAGGTTCCTCTGGAATGGACTGAGACATCTGGGGGACTCTTGGAATGGTGGTACGACCATGGAGTTCCTCTCGCCTTTCCTGTTGAGACTGCCTCCTCTTGAGATGCGACGGGAACGCCGGGAATTCTTTCCCGTTTAAAGCAGGGAAAGGATCCCTCATCTCGAGCTACGAGGGGGAAACGGGGCTCCTCTGGATGTGGGCGGGACCATCGTGCTTCCTCTCGAGTGGAGACGGGTATGGCGGTGAACTTCTTGAGTCGCAGCAAGGGTGTGAAAGACCCTTTCGAAGTTCCAGAGGTTAGGTGTCATTAGTCTCCAGACGCCTCATCGGAAATAGGCCTCATCTCGCCTGGAAGGGAGAACTTCCTGGATTTTCTCGAGTTGCGGCAGGTGTTCTCGAGTTACGACAGGGACCTCAGGGACCCGCCCTGGTGGCCTCAGGAGAGGCCAGTCCCCATGCGAGTTGCTAGGGGGCCTCTCGGGATTCCTCTCCCGTCGATACCGGGGCCAAAAACCTTGTGTGGAGTCAGGGCCGGAACCGAGGATGCCTCTCAGGGGCTGACATGGATCTTTGGGTACTTCTGGAGTCTCCCCAGGGGAGTCAGGCCTCGTCTCGAGTGGGGGCATGCACGTGCGCTTTCCTTTCAGGCTGTAGCAGCAATGTCACGCTTCCCGTCGCGTGGATCAAAGGATCTGTGGTTTTCCCTCGAGGCTTTCCCTCGAGGCTTTCCCACAGGGCTGTCCCACGTGGCACCGTGGTGTGAGTCGATCCTCGGCGTGAAAGATGAGCCAGTGCAGGGCAAAGAGGTTCCTCTGGAATGGACTGAGACATCTGGGGGACTCTTGGAATGGTGGTACGACCATGGAGTTCCTCTCGCCTTTCCTGTTGAGAGTGCCTCCTCTTGAGATGCGACGGGAACGCCGGGAATTCTTTCCCGTTGAAAGCAGGGAAAGGATCCCTCATCTCGAGCTCCGAGGGGGAAACGGGGCTCCTCTGGATGTGGGCGGGACCATCGTGCTTCCTCTCGAGTGGAGACGGGTATGGCGGTGAACTTCTTGAGTTGCAGCAAGGGTGTGAAAGACCCTTTCGAAGTTCCAGAGGTTTGGTGTCATTAGTCTCCAGAGGCCTCATCGGAAATAGGCCTCATCTCGCCTGGAAGGGAGAACTTCCTGGAGTTTATCGAGTTGCGGCAGGTGTTCTCGAGTTACGACGGGGACCTCAGGGACCCGCCCTGGTGGCCTCAGGAGAGGCCAGTCCCCATGCGAGTTGCTAGGGGGCCTCTCGGGATTCCTCTCCCGTCGATACCGGGGCCAAAAAGCTTGTGTGGAGTCAGGGCCGGAACCGAGGATTCCTCTCAGGGGCTGACATGGATCTTTGGGTACTTCTGGAGTCTCCCCAGGGGAGTCAGGCCTCGTCTCGAGTAGGGGCATGCACGTGCGCTTTCGTTCCAGGCTGTAGCAGCAATGTCACGCTTCCCGTCGCGTGGATCAAAGGATCTGTGGTTTTCCCTCGAGGCTTTCCCTCGAGGCTTTCCCACAGAGCTGTCCCACGTGCCACCGTGGTGTGAGTCGATCCTCGGCGTGAAAGATGAGCCAGTGCAGGGCAAAGAGGTTCCTCTGGAATGGACTGAGACATCTGGGGGACTCTTGGAATGGTGGTACGACCATGGAGTTCCTCTCGCCTTTCCTGTTGAGAGTGCCTCCTCTTGAGATGCGACGGGAACGCCGGGAATTCTTTCCCGTTGAAAGCAGGGAAAGGATCCCTCATCTCGAGCTACGAGGGGGAAACGGGGCTCCTTTGGATGTTGTCGGGACCATCGTGCTTCCTCTCGAGTGGAGACGGGTATGGTGGTGAACTTCTTGAGTTGCAGCAAGGGTGTGAAAGACCCTTTCGAAGTTCCAGAGGTTAGGTGTCATTAGTCTCCAGACGCCTCATCGGAAATAGGCCTCATCTCGCCTGGAAGGGAGAACTTCCTGGATTTTCTCGAGTTGCGGCAGGTGTTCTCGAGTTACGACGGGGACCTCAGGGACCGGCCCTGGTGGCCTCAGGAGAGGCCAGTCCCCATGCGAGTTGCTAGGGGCCCTCTCGGGATTCCTCTCCCGTCGATACCGGGGCCAAAAACCTTGTGTGGAGTCAGGGCCGGAACCGAGGATTCCTCTCAGGGGCTGATATGGATCTTTGGATACTTCTGGAGTCTCGCCAGGGGAGACAGGCCTCGTTTCGTGAGGGGGCATGCACGTGCACTTTCCTTCCAGGCTGTAGCAGCAATGTCACGCTTCCCGTCGCGTGGATCAAAGGATCTGTGGTTTTCCCTCGAGGCTTTCCCTCGAGGATTTCCCACAGGGCTGTCCCACGTGCCACCGTGGTGTGAGTCGATCCTCGGCGTGAAAGATGAGCCAGTGCAGGGCAAAGAGGTTCCTCTGGAATGGACTGAGACATCTGGGGGACTCTTGGAATGGTGGTACGACCATGGAGTTCCTCTCGCCTTTCCTGTTGAGAGTGCCTCCTCTTGAGATGCGACGGGAACGCCGGGAATTCTTTCCCGTTGAAAGCAGGGAAAGGATCCCTCATCTCGAGCTCCGAGGGGGAAACGGGGCTCCTCTGGATGTGGGCGGGACCATCGTGCTTCCTCTCGAGTGGAGACGGGTATGGCGGTGAACTTCTTGAGTTGCAGCAAGGGTGTGAAAGACCCTTTCGAAGTTCCAGAGGTTTGGTGTCATTAGTCTCCAGAGGCCTCATCGGAAATAGGCCTCATCTCGCCTGGAAGGGAGAACTTCCTGGATTTTCTCGAGTTGCGGCAGGTGTTCTCGAGTTACGACGGGGACCTCAGGGACCCGCCCTGGTGGCCTCAGGAGAGGCCAGTCCCCATGCGAGTTGCTAGGGGGTCTCTCGGGATTCCTCTCCCGTCGATACCGGGGCCAAAAAGCTTGTGTGGAGTCAGGGCCGGAACCGAGGATTCCTCTCAGGGGCTGACATGGATCTTTGGGTACTTCTGGAGTCTCCCCAGGGGAGTCAGGCCTCGTCTCGAGTGGGGGCATGCTCGTGCGCTTTCTTTCCAGGCTGTAGCAGCAATGTCACGCTTCCCGTCGCGTGGATCAAAGGATCTGTGGTTTTCCCTCGAGGCTTTCCCTCGAGGCTTTCCCACAGGGCTGTCCCACGTGCCACCGTGGTGTGAGTCGATCCTCGGCGTGAAAGATGAGCCAGTGCAGGGCAAAGAGGTTCCTCTGGAATGGACTGAGACATCTGGGGGACTCTTGGAATGGTGGTACGACCACGGAGTTCCTCTCGCCTTTCCTGTTGAGAGTGCCTCCTCTTGAGATGTGACGGGAACGCCGGGAATTCTTTCCCGTTGAAAGCAGGGAAAGGATCCCACATCTCGAGCTCCGAGGGGGAAACGGGGCACCTCTGGATGTGGGCGGGACCATCGTGCTTCCTCTCGAGTGGAGACGGGTATGGCGGTGAACTTCTTGAGTTGCAGCAAGGGTGTGAAAGACCCTTTCGAAGTTCCAGAGGTTAGGTGTCATTAGTCTCCAGACGCCTCATCGGAAATAGGCCTCATTTCGCCTGGAAAGGAGAACTTCCTGGATTTTCTCGAGTTGCGGCAGGTGTTCTCGAGTTACGTCGGGGACCTCAGGGACCCGCCCTGGTGGCCTCAGGAACGGCCAGTCCCCATGCTAGTTGCTAGGGGGCCTCTCGGGATTCCTCTCCCGTCGATACCGGGGCCAAAAACCTTGTGTGGAGTCAGGGCCGGAACCGAGGATTCCTCTCAGGGGCTGACATGGATCTTTGGGTACTTCTGGAGTCTCCCCAGGGGAGTCAGGCCTCGTCTCGAGTGGGGGCATGCACGTGCGCTTTCCTTCCAGGCTGTAGCAGCAATGTCATGCTTCCCGTGGCGTGGATCAAATGATCTGTGGTTTTCCCTCGAGGCTTTCCCTCGAGGCTTTCCCACAGGGCTGTCCCTCGTGCCACCGAGGTGTGAGTCGATCCTCGGCGTGAAAGATGAGCCAGTACAGGGCAAAGAGGTTCCTCTGGAATGGACTGAGACATCGGGGGGACTCTTGGAATGGTGGTACGGCCATGGAGCTCCTCTCGCCTTTCCTGTTGAGAGTGCCTCCTCTAGAGATGCGACGGAAACGCCGGGAATTCTTTCCCATTGAAAGCAGGGAAAGGATCCCTCATCTCGAGCTACGAGGTGGAAACGGGGCTCCTCTGGATGTGGGCGGGACCATCGTGCTTCCTCTCGAGTGGAAACGGGTATGGCGGTGAACTTCTTGAGTTGCAGCAAGGGTGTGAAAGACCCTTTCGAAGTTCCAGAGGTTAGGTGTCATTAGTCTCCAGACGCCTCATCGGAAATAGGCCTCATCTCGCCTGGAAGGGAGAACTTCCTGGATTTTCTCGAGTTGCGGCAGGTGTTCTCGAGTTACGACGGGGACCTCAGGGACCCGCCCTGGTGGCCTCAAGAACGGCCAGTCCCCATGCTAGTTGCTAGGGGGCCTCTCGGGATTCCTCTCCCGTCGATACCGGGGCCAAAAACCTTGTGTGGATTCAGGGCCGGAACCGAGGATTCCTCTCAGGGGCTGACATGGATCTTTGGGTACTTCAGGAGTCTCCCCAGGGGAGTCAGGCCACGTTTCGTGTGGGGGCATGCACGTGCGCTTTCCTTCCAGGCTGTAGCAGCAATGTCACGCTTCCCGTCGCGTGGATCAAGGGATCTGTGGTTTTCCCTCGAGGCTTTCACTCGAGGCTTTCCCACAGGGCTGTCTCACGTGCCACCGTGGTGTGAGTCGATCCTCGGCGTGAAAGATGAGCCAGTGCAGGGCAAAGAGGTTCCTCTGGAATGGACTGAGACATCTGGGGTCTCTTGGAATGGTGGTACGACCATGGAGTTCCTCTCGCCTTTCCTGTTGAGAGTGCCTCCTCTTGAGATGCGACAGGAACCCCGGAATTCTTTCCCATTTAAAGCAGGGAAAGGATCCCTCATCTTGAGCTCGAGGGGGAAACGGGGCTCCTCTGGTTGTGGGTGGGACGATCGTGCTTCCTCTCGAGTGGAGACGGGTATGGCGGTGAACTACTTGAGTTGCAGCAAGGGTGTGAAAGACCCTTTCGAAGTTCCATAGGTTAGGTGTCATTAGTCTCCAGACGCCTCATCGGAAATAGGCCTCATTTCGCCTGGAAAGGAGAACTTCCTGGATTTTCTCGAGTTGCGGCAGGTGTTCTCAAGTTAAGACGGGGACCTCAGGGACCCGCCCTGGTGGCCTCAGGAGAGGCCAGTCCCCATGCTAGTTGCTAGGGGGCCTCTCGGGATTCCTCTCCCGTCGATACCGGGGCCAAAAACCTTGTGTGGAGTCAGGGCCGGAACCGAGGATTCCTCTCAGGGGCTGACATGGATCTTTGGGTACTTCTGGAGTCTCCCCAGGGGAGTCAGGACTCGTCTCGAGTGGGGGCATGCACGTGCGCTTTCCTTCCAGGCTGTAGCAGCAATGTCACACTTCCCGTCGCGTGGATCAAAGGATCTGTGGTTTTCCCTCGAGGCCTTCCCTCGAGGCTTTCCCACAGGGCTGTCCCACGTGCCACCGTGGTGTGAGTCGATCCTCGGCGTGAAAGATGAGCCAGTGCAGGGCAAAGAGGCTCCTCTGGAATGGACTGAGACATCTGGGGGACTCTTGGAATGGTGGTACGACCATGGAGTTCCTCTCGCCTTTCCTGTTGAGAGTGCCTCCTCTTGAGATGCGACGGGAACGCCGGGAATTCTTTCCCGTTGAAAGCAGGGAATGGATCCCTCATCTCGAGCTCCGAGGGGGAAACGGGTCTCCTCTGGATGTGGGCGGGACCATCGTGCTTCCTCTCGAGTGGAGACGGGTATGGCGGTGAACTTCTTGAGTTGCAGCAAGGGTGTGAAAGACCCTTTCGAAGTTCCAGAGTTTATGTGTCATTAGTCTCCAGACGCCTCATCGGAAATAGGCCTCATCTTGCCTGGAAGGGAGAACTTCCTGGATTTTCTCGAGTTGCGGCAGGTGTTCTCGAGTTACGACGGGGACCTCAGGGACCCGCCCTGGTGGCCTCAGGAGAGGCCAGTACCCATGCGAGTTGCTAGGGGGCCTCTCGGGATTCCTCTCCCGTCGATACCGGGGCCAAAAACCTTGTGTGGAGTCAAGGCCGGAACCGAGGATTCCTCTCAGGGGCTGACATGGATCTTTGGGTACTTGTGGAGTCTCCCCAGGGGAGTCAGGCCTCGTCTCGAGTGGGGGCATGCACGTGCGCTTTCCTTCCAGGCTGTAGCAGCAATGTCACGCTTCCCGTCGCGTGGATCAAAGGATCTGTGGTTTTCCCTCGAGGCTTTCGCTCGAGGCTTTCCCACAGGGCTGTCCCACGTGCCACCGTGGTGTGAGTCGATCCTCGGCGTGAAAGATGAGCCAGTGCAGGGTAAAGAGGCTTCTCTGGAATGGACTGAGACATCTGGGGGACTCTTGGAATGGTGGTACGACCATGGAGTTCCTCTCGCCTTTCCTGTTGAGAGTGCCTCCTCTTGAGATGCGACGGGAACGCCGGGAATTCTTTCCCGTTGAAAGCAGGGAATGGATCCCTCATCTCGAGCTACGAGGGGGAAACGGGGCTCCTCTGGATGTGGGCGGGACCATCGTGCTTCCTCTCGAGTGGAGACGGGTATGGCGGTGAACTTCTTGAGTTGCAGCAAGGGTGTGAAAGACCCTTTCGAAGTTCCAGAGGTTAGGTGTCATTTGTCTCCAGAGGCCTCATCGGAAATAGGCCTCATCTCGCCTGGAAGGGAGAACTTCCTGGATTTTCTCGAGTTGCGGCAGGTGTTCTCGAGTTACGACGGGGCCCTCAGGGACCCGCCCTGGTGGTCTCAGGAGAGGCCAGTCCCCTTGCGAGTTGCTAGGGGGCCTCTCGGGATTCCTCTCCCGTCGATACCGGGGCCAAAAACCTTGTGTGGAGTCAGGGCCGGAACCGAGGATTCCTCTCAGGGGCTGACATGGATCTTTGGGTACTTGTGGAGTCTCCCCAGGGGAGTCAGGCCTCGTCTCGAGTGGGGGCATGCACGTGCGCTTTCCTTCCAGGCTGTAGCAGCAATGTCACGCTTCCCGTCTCGTGGATCAAAGGATCTGTGGTTTTCCCTCGAGGCTTTCGCTCGAGGCTTTCCCACAGGGCTGTCCCACGTGCCACCGTGGTGTGAGTCGATCCTCGGCGTGAAAGATGAGCCAGTGCAGGGCAAAGAGGCTCCTCTGGAATGGACTGAGACATCTGGGGGACTCTTGGAATGGTGGAACGACCATGGAGTTCCTCTCGCCTTTCCTGTTGAGAGTGCCTCCTCTTGAGATGCGACGGGAACGCCGGGAATTCTTTCCCGTTGAAAGCAGGGAATGGATCCCTCATCTCGAGCTACGAGGGGGAAACGGGGCTCCTCTGGATGTGGGCGGGACCATCGTGCTTCCTCTCGAGTGGAGACGGGTATGGCGGTGAACTTCTTGAGTTGCAGCAAGGGTGTGAAAGACCCTTTCGAAGTTCCAGAGGTTAGGTGTCATTTGTCTCCAGAGGCCTCATCGGAAATAGGCCTCATCTCGCCTGGAAGGGAGAACTTCCTGGATTTTCTCGAGTTGCGGCAGGTGTTCTCGAGTTACGACGGGGACCTCAGGGACCCGCCCTGGTGGCCTCAGGAGAGGCCAGTCCCCATGCGAGTTGCTAGGGGGCCTCTCGGGATTCCTCTCCCGTCGATACCGGGGCCAAAAACCTTGTGTGGAGTCAGGGCCGGAACCGAGGATTCCTCTCAGGGGCTGACATGGATCTTTGGGTACTTCTGGAGTCTCCCCAGGGGAGTCAGGCCTCGTCTCGAGTGGGGGCATGCACGTGCGCTTTCCTTCCAGGCTGTAGCAGCAATGTCACGCTTCCCGTCGCGTGGATCAAAGGATCTGTGGTTTACCCTCGAGGCTTTCCCACAGGGCTGTCCCACGTGCCACCATGGTGTGAGTCGATCTTCGTTGTGAAAGATGAGCCAGTGCAGGGCAAAGAGGTTCCTCTAGAATGGACTGAGAAATCTCGGGGACTCTTGGAATGGTGGTACGACCATGGAGTTCCTCTCGTCTTTCCTGTTGAGAGTGCCTCCTCTTGAGATGCGACGGGAACGCCGATAATACTTTCCCGTTGAAAGCAGGGAAAGGATCCCTCATCTCGAGCTACGAGGGGGAAACGGGGCTCCTCTGGTTTTGGTGGGACGATCGTGCTTCCTCTCGAGTGGAGACGGGTATGGCGGTGAACTACTTGAGTTGCAGCAAGGGTGTGAAAGACCCTTTCGAAGTTCCAGAGGTTAGGTGTCATTAGTCTCCAGACACCTCATCGGAAATAGGCCTCATCTCGCCTGGAAGGGAGAACTTCTTGGATTTTCTCGAGTTGCAGCAGGTGTTCTCGAGTTACGACGGGGACCTCAGGGACCCGCCCTGGTGGCATCAGGAAAGGCCAGTCCCCATTCGAGTTGCTAGGGTGCCTCTCGGTAGTTCTCTCCCGTCGATACCAGGACCAAAATCCTTGTGTGGAGTCAGGGCCGGAACCGAGGATTCCTCTCATTGGCTGACATGGATCTTTGGGTCTTTCTGGAGTCTCCCGAGGGGAATCAGGCCTCGTCTCGAGTGGAGGCATGCACGTGCGCTTTCCTTCCAGCCTGTAGCAGCAATGTCACGCTTCCCGTCGCGTGGATCAAAGGATCTGTGGTTTTCCATCGAGGCTTTCCCTTGAGGCTTTCCCACAGGGCTGTCCCACGTGACACCGTGGTGTGAGTCGATCCTCGTCGTGAAAGATGAGCCAGTACAGGGCAAAGAGGTTCCTCTGGAGTGGACTGAGACATCTGGGGGACTCTCGGAATGGTGGTACGACCATGGAGTTCCTCTCGCCTTTCCTGTTGAGAGTGCCTCCTCTTGAGATGTGACGGGAACGCCGGGAATTCTTTCCCGTTGAAAGCAGGGAAAGGATCCCACATCTCGAGCTCCGAGGGGGAAACGGGGCACCTCTGGATGTGGGCGGGACCATCGTGCTTCATCTCGAGTGGAGACGGGTATGGCGGTGAACTTCTTGAGTTGCAGGAAGGGTGTGAAAGACCCTTTCGAAGTTCCAGAGGTTAGGTGTCATTAGTCTCCAGACGCCTCATCGGAAATAGGCCTCATCTCGCCTGGAAGGGAGAACTTCCTGGATTTTCTCGAGTTGCGGCAGGTGTTCTCGAGTTAAGACGGGGACCTCAGGGACCCGCCCTGGTGGCCTCAGGAGAGGCCAGTCCCCATGCGATTTGCTAGGGGGCCTCTCGGGACTCCTCTCCCGTCGATACCGGGGCCAAAAACCTTGTGTGGAGTCAGGGCCGGAACCGAGCATTCCTCTCAGGGGCTGACATGGATCTTTGGGTACTTGTGGAGTCTCCCCAGGGGAGTCAGGCCTCGTCTCGAGTGGGAGCATGCACGTGTGCTTTCCTTCCAGGCTGTAGCAGCAATGTCACGCTTCCCGTGGCGTGGATCAAAGGATCTGTGGTTTTCCCTCGAGGCTTTCCCTCGAGGCTTTCCCACAGGGCTGTCCCACGTGCCACCGTGGTGTGAGTCGATCCTCGGCCTGAAAGATGAGCCAGTACAGGGCAAAGAGGTTCCTCTGGAATGGACTGAGACATCTGGGGGACTCTTGGAATGGTGGTACGACCATGGAGCTCCTCTCGCCTTTCCTGTTGAGAGTGCCTCCTCTTGAGATGCGACGGAAACGCCGGGAATTCTTTCCCGTTGAAAGCAGGGAAAGGATCCCTCATCTTGAGCTACGAGGGGGAAACGGGGCTCCTCTGGAAGTGGGCGGGACCATCGTGCTTCCTCTCGAGTGGAGACGGGTATGGCGGTGAACTTCTTGAGTTGCAGCAAGGGTGTGAAAGACCCTTTCGAAGTTCCAGAGGTTAGGTGTCATTAGTCTCCAGACGCCTCATCGGAAATAGGCCTCATCTCGCCTGGAAGGGAGAACTTCCTGGATTCTCTCGAATTGCGGCAGGTGTTCTCGAGTTAAGACGGGGACCTCAGGGACCCGCCCTGGTGGCCTCAGGAACGGCCAGTCCCCATGCGAGTTGCTAGGGGGCCTCTCGGGATTCCTCTCCCGTCGATACCGGGGCCAAAAACCTTGTGTGGAGTCAGGGCCGGAACCGAGGATTCCTCTCAGGGGCTGACATGGATCTTTGGGTACTTCTGGAGTCTCCCCAGGGGAGTCAGGACTCGTCTCGAGTGGGGGCATGCACGTGCGCTTTCCTTCCAGGCTGTAGCAGCAATGTCACACTTCCCGTCGCGTGGATCAAAGGATCTGTGGTTTTCCCTCGAGGCTTTCCCTCGAGGCTTTCCCACAGGGCTGTCCCACGTGCCACCGTGGTGTGAGTCGATCCTCGGCGTGAAAGATGAGCCAGTGCAGGGCAAAGAGGCTCCTCTGGAATGGACTGAGACATCTGGGGGACTCTTGGAATGGTGGTACGACCATGGAGTTCCTCTCGCCTTTCCTGTTGAGAGTGCCTCCTCTTGAGATGCGACGGGAACGCCGGGAATTCTTTCCCGTTGAAAGCAGGGAATGGATCCCTCATGTCGAGCTCCGAGGGGGAAACGGGTCTCCTCTGGATGTGGGCGGGACCATCGTGCTTCCTCTCGAGTGGAGACGGGTATGGCGGTGAACTTCTTGAGTTGCAGCAAGGGTGTGAAAGACCCTTTCGAAGTTCCAGAGGTTAGGTGTCATTAGTCTCCAGACGCCTCATCGGAAATAGGCCTCATCTTGCCTGGAAGGGAGAACTTCCTGGATTTTCTCGAGTTGCGGCAGGTGTTCTCGAGTTACGACGGGGACCTCAGGGACCCGCCCTGGTGGCCTCAGGAGAGGCCAGTACCCATGCGAGTTGCTAGGGGGCCTCTCGGGATTCCTCTCCCGTCGATACCGGGGCCAAAAACCTTGTGTGGAGTCAGGGCCGGAACCGAGGATTCCTCTCAGGGGCTGACATGGATCTTTGGGTACTTGTGGAGTCTCCCCAGGGGAGTCAGGCCTCGTCTCGAGTGGGGGCATGCACGTGCGCTTTCCTTCCAGGCTGTAGCAGCAATGTCACGCTTCCCGTCGCGTGGATCAAAGGATCTGTGGTTTTCCCTCGAGGCTTTCGCTCGAGGCTTTCCCACAGGGCTGTCCCACGTGCCACCGTGGTGTGAGTCGATCCTCGGCGTGAAAGATGAGCCAGTGCAGGGCAAAGAGGCTTCTCTGGAATGGACTGAGACATCTTGGGGACTCTTGGAATGGTGGTACGACCATGGAGTTCCTCTCGCCTTTCCTGTTGAGAGTGCCTCCTCTTGAGATGCGACGGGAACGCCGGGAATTCTTTCCCGTTGTAAGCAGGGAATGGATCCCTCATCTCGAGCTACGAGGGGGAAACGGGGCTCCTCTGGATGTGGGCGGGACCATCGTGCTTCCTCTCGAGTGGAGACGGGTATGGCGGTGAACTTCTTGAGTTGCAGCAAGGGTGTGAAAGACCCTTTCGAAGTTCCAGAGGTTAGGTGTCATTTGTCTCCAGAGGCCTCATCGGAAATAGGCCTCATCTCGCCTGGAAGGGAGAACTTCCTGGATTTTCTCGAGTTGCGGCAGGTGTTCTCGAGTTACGACGGGGACCTCAGGGACCCGCCCTGGTGGCCTCAGGAGAGGCCAGTCCCCTTGCGAGTTGCTAGGGGGCCTCTCGGGATTCCTCTCCCGTCGATACCGGGGCCAAAAACCTTGTGTGGAGTCAGGGCCGGAACCGAGGATTCCTCTCAGGGGCTGACATGGATCTTTGGGTACTTGTGGAGTCTCCCCAGGGGAGTCAGGCCTCGTCTCGAGTGGGGGCATGCACGTGCGCATTCCTTCCAGGCTGTAGCAGCAATGTCACGCTTCCCGTCGCGTGGATCAAAGGATCTGTGGTTTTCCCTCGAGGCTTTCGCTCGAGGCTTTCCCACAGTGCTGTCCCACGTGCCACCGTGGTGTGAGTCGATCCTCGGCGTGAAAGATGAGCCAGTGCAGGGCAAAGAGGCTCCTCTGGAATGGACTGAGACATCTGGGGGACTCTTGGAATGGTGGAACGACCATGGAGTTCCTCTCGCCTTTCCTGTTGAGAGTGCCTCCTCTTGAGATGCGACGGGAACGCCGGGAATTCTTTCCCGTTGAAAGCAGGGAATGGATCCCTCATCTCGAGCTACGAGGGGGAAACGGGGCTCCTCTGGATGTGGGCGGGACCATCGTGCTTCCTCTCGAGTGGAGACGGGTATGGCGGTGAACTTCTTGAGTTGCAGCAAGGGTGTGAAAGACCCTTTCGAAGTTCCAGAGGTTAGGTGTCATTTGTCTCCAGAGGCCTCATCGGAAATAGGCCTCATCTCGCCTGGAAGGGAGAACTTCCTGGATTTTCTCGAGTTGCGGCAGGTGTTCTCGAGTTACGACGGGGACCTCAGGGACCCGCCGTGGTGGCCTCAGGAGAGGCCAGTCCCCATGCGAGTTGCTATGGGGCCTCTCGGGATTCCTCTCCCGTCGATACCGGGGCCAAAAACCTTGTGTGGAGTCAGGGCCGGAACCGAGGATTCCTCTCAGGGGCTGACATGGATCTTTGGGTACTTCTGGAGTCTCCCCAGGGGAGTCAGGCCTCGTCTCGAGTGGGGGCATGCACGTGCGCTTTCCTTCCAGGCTGTAGCAGCAATGTCACGCTTCCCGTCGCGTGGATCAAAGGATCTGTGGTTTACCCTCGAGGCTTTCCCACAGGGCTGTCCCACGTGCCACCGTGGTGTGAGTCGATCCTCGGCGTGAAAGATGAGCCAGTGCAGGGCAAAGAGGTTCCTCGGGAATGGACTGAGAAATCTCGGGGACTCTTGGAATGGTGGTACGACCATGGAGTTCCTCTCGTCTTTCCTGTTGAGAGTGCCTCCTCTTGAGATGCGACGGGAACGCCGAAAATACTTTCCCGTTGATAGCAGGGAAAGGATCCCTCATCTCGAGCTACGAGGGGCAAACGGGGCTCCTCTGGATGTGGGCGGGACCATCATGTTTCCTCTCGAGTGGAGACGGGTATGGCGGTGAACTTCTTGAGTTGCAGCAAGGGTGTGAAAGACCCTTTCGAAGTTCCAGAGGTTCCGTGTCATTAGTCTCCAGACGCCTTATCGGAAATAGGCCTCATCTCGCCTGGAAGGGAGAACTTCCTGGATTTTCTCGAGTTGCGGCAGGTGTTCTCGAGTTACGACGGGGACCTCAGGAACCCGCCCTGGTGGCCTCAGGAAAGGTCAGTCCCCTTGCGAGTTCCTAGGGGGCCTCTCGGGATTCCTCTCCCGTCGATACCGGGGCCAAAATACTTGTGTGGAGTCAGGGCCGGAACCGAGGATTCCTCTCAGGGGCTGACATGGAGCTTTGGTTACTTCTGGAGTCTCCCCAGGGGAGTCAGGCCTCGTCTCGAGTGGGGGCATGCACGTGCGCTTTCCTTCCAGGCTGTAGCAGCAATGTCACGGTTCCCGTCGCGTGGATCAAAGGATCTGTGGTTTTCCCTCGAGACTTTCCCACAGGGATGTCCCACGTGCCACCGTGGAGTGAGTCGATCCTCGGCGTGAAAGATGAGCCAGTGCAGGGCAAAGAGGTTCCTCTGGAATGGACTGAGACATCTGGGGGACTCTTGGAATGGTGGTACGACCATGGAGTTCCTCTCGCCTTTCCTGTTGAGAGTTCCTCCTCTTGAGATGCGACGGGAACGCCGGGAATTCTTTCCTGTTGAAAGCAGGGAAAGGATCCCTCATCTCGAGCTACGAGGGGGAAACGGGTCTCCTCTGAATGTGGGCGGGACCATCGTGCTTCCTCTCGAGTGGAGACGGGTATGGCGGTGAACTTCTTGAGTTGCAGCATGGGTGTGAAAGACCCTTTTGAAGTCCCAGAGATTAGCTGTCATTAGACTCCAGACGCCTCATCGGAAATAGGCCTCATCTCGCCTGGAACGGAGAACTTCCTGGATTTTCTCGAGTTGCGGCAGGTGTTCTCGAGTTACGACGGGGACGTCAGGGACAAGCCCTGGTGGCCTCAGGAAACTCCAGTCCCCATGCGAGTTGCTAGGGTGCCTCTCGGGATTCCTCTCCAGTCGATACCGGGGCCAAAAACCTTGTGTGGAGTCAGGGCCGGAACGGAGGATTCCTCTAAGGGGCTGACATGGATCTTTGGGTCTTTCTGGAGTCTCCCCAGGGGAGTCAGGCCTCGTCTCGAGTGGGGGCATGCACGTGCGCTTTCCTTCCATGCTGTAGCAGCAATGTCACGCTTCCCGTCGCGTGGATCAAAGGATCTGTGGTTTTCCCTCGAGGCTTTCCCACAGGGCTGTCCCACGTGCCACCGTGGTGTGAGTCGATCCTCGGCGTGAAAGATGAGCCAGTGCAGGGCAAAGAGCTTCCTCTGGAAAGGACTGAGACATCTGGGGGACTCTTGGAATGGTGGTACGACCATGGAGTTCCTCTCGCCTTTCCTGTTGAGAGTGCCTCCTCTTGAGATGCGACGGGAACGCCGGGAATTCTTTCCCGTTGAAAGCAGGGAAAGGATCCCTCATCTCGAGCTACGAGGGGGAAACGGGGCTCCTCTGGATGTGGGCGGGACCATCATGCTTCCTCTCGAGTGGACACGGGTATGGCGGTGAACTTCTTGAGTTGCAGCAAGGGTGTGAAAGACCCTTTCGAAGTTCCAGAGGTTAGGTGTCATTAGTCTCCCGACGCCTCATCGGAAATAGGCCTCATCTCGCCTGGAAGGGAGAACTTCCTGGATTTTCTCGAGTTGCAGCAGGTGTTCTCGAGTTACGACGGGGACCTCAGGGACCCGCCCTGGTGGCCTCAGGAGAGGCCAGACCCCATGCGAGTTGCTAGGGGGCCTCTCGGGATTCCTCTCCCATCGATACCGGGGCCAAAAACCTTGTGTGGAGTCAGGGCCGGAACCGAGGATTCCTCTCAGGGGCTGACATGGATCTTTGGGTACTTCTGGAGTCTCCCCAGGGGAGTCAGGCCTCGTCTCGAGTGGGGGCATGCACGTGCGCTTTCCTTCCAGGCTGTAGCAGCAATGTCACGCTTCCCGTCGCGTGGATCAAAGGATCTGTGGTTTTCCCTCGAGGCTTTCCCTCGAGGCTTTCCCACAGGGCTGTCCCACGTGCCACCGTGGTGTGAGTCGATCCTCGGCGTGAAAGATGAGCCAGTGCAGGGCAAAGAGGTTCCTCTGGAATGGACTGAGAAATCTCGGGGACTCTTGGAATGGTGGTACGACCATGGAGTTCCTCTCATCTTTCCTGTTGAGAGTGCCTCCTCTTGAGATGCGACGGGAACGCCGGGAATTCTTTCCCGTTGATAGCAGGGAAAGGATCCCTCATCTCGAGCTACGAGGGGGAAACGGGGCTCCTCTGGATGTGGGCGGGACCATCGTGTTTCCTCTCGAGTGGAGACGGGTATGGCGGTGAACTTCTTGAGTTGCAGCAAGGGTGTGAAAGACTCTTTTGAAGTTCCAGAGGTTCGGTGTCATTAGTCTCCAGACGTCTCATCGGAAATAGGCCTCATCTCGCCTGGAAGGGAGAACTTCCTGGATTTTCTCGAGTTGCGGCAGGTGTTCTCGAGTTACGACGGGGACCTCAGGGACCCGCCCTGGTGGCCTCAGGAAAGGCCAGTCCCCATGCGAGTTGCTCGGGGGCCTCTCGGGATTCCTCTCCCGTCGATACCGGGGTCAAAAACTTTGTGTGGAGTCAGGGCCGGAACCGAGGATTCCTCTCAGGGGATGACATGGATCTTTGGGTACTTCTGGAGTCTCCCCAGGGGAGTCAGGCCTCGTCTCGAGTGGGGGCATGCACGTGCGCTTTCCTTCCAGGCTGTAGCAGCAATGTCACGCTTCCCGTCGCGTGGATCAAAGGATCTGTGGTTTACCCTCGAGGCTTTCCCACAGGGCTGTCCCACGTGCCACCGTGGTGTGAGTCGATCCTCGGCGTGAAAGATGAGCCAGTGCAGGGCAAAGAGGTTCCTCGGGAATGGACTGAGAAATCTCGGGGACTCTTGGAATGGTGGTACGACCATGGAGTTCCTCTCGTCTTTCCTGTTGAGAGTGCCTCCTCTTGAGATGCGACGGGAACGCCGAAAATACTTTCCCGTTGATAGCAGGGAAAGGATCCCTCATCTCGAGCTACGAGGGGCAATCGGGGCTCCTCTGGATGTGGGCGGGACCATCGTGCTTCCTCTCGAGTGGAGACGGGTATGGCGGTGAACTTCTTGAGTTGCAGCAAGGGTGTGAAAGACCCTTTCGAAGTTCCAGAGTTTAGGTGTCATTAGTCTCCAGACGCCTCATCGGAAATAGGCCTCATCTCGCCTGGAAGGGAGAACTTCCTGGATTTTCTCGAGTTGCGGCAGGTGTTCTCGAGTTACGACGGGGACCTCAGGGACCCGCCCTGGTGGCCTCAGGAGAGGCCAGTCCCCATGCGAGTTGCTAGGGGGCCTCTCGGGATTCCTCTCCCGTCGATACCAGTGCCAAAAACCTTGTGTGGAGTCAGGGCCGGAACCGAGGATTCCTCTCAGGGGCTGACATGGATCTTTGGGTACTTCTGGAGTCTCCCCAGGGGAGTCAGGCCTCGTCTCGAGTGGGGGCATGCACGTGCGCTTTCCTTCCAGGCTGTAGCAGCAATGTCACGCTTCCCGTCGCGTGGATCAAAAGATCTGTGGTTTTCCCTCGAGGCTTTCCCTCGAGGCTTTCCCACAGGGCTGTCCCACGTGCCACCGTGGTGTGAGTCGATCCTCGGCGTGAAAGATGAGCCAGTGCAGGGCAAAGAGGCTCCTCTGGAATGGACTGAGACATCTGGGGGACTCTTGGAATGGTGGTACGACCATGGAGTTCCTCTCGCCTTTCCTGTTGAGAGTTCCTCCTCTTGAGATGTGACGGGAACGCCAGGAATTATTTCCCGTTGATAGCAGGGAAAGGATCCCTCATCTCGAGCTACGAGGGGGAAACGGGGCTCCTCTGGATGTGGGCGGGACCATCGTGCTTCCTCTCGAGTGGAGACGGGTAAGGCGGTGAACTTCCTGAGTTGCAGCAAGGGTGTGAAAGACCCTTTCGAAGTTCCAGAGGTTCGGTGTCATTAGTCTCAAGACGCCTCATCGGAAATAGGCCTCATCTCGCCTGGAAGGGAGAACTTCCTGGATTTTCTCGAGTTGCGTCAGGTGTTCTCGAGTTACGACGGGGACCTCAGGGATCCGCCCTGGTGGCCTCAGGAAAGGCCAGTCCCCATGGGAGTTCCTAGGGGGCCTTTCGGGATTCCTCTCCCGTCGATACCGGGGCCAAAATCCTTGTGTGGAGTCAGGGCCGGAACCGAGGATTCCTCTCAGGGGCTGACATGGGTCTTTGGGTACTTCTGGAGTCTCCCCAGGGTGGTCAGGCCTCGTCTCGAGTGGGGGCATGCACGTGCGCCTTCCTTCCAGGCTGTAGCAGCAATGTCACGCTTCCCGTCTCGTGGATCAAAGGATCTGTGGTTTTCCCTCGAGGCTTTCCCACAGGGCTGTCCCACGTGCCACCGTTGTGTGAGTCGATTCTCGGCGTGAAAGATGAGCCAGTGCAGGGTAAAGAGGTTCCTCTGGATTGGACTGAGACATCTGGGGGACTCTTGGAATGGTAGTACGACCATGGAGTTCCTCTCGCCTTTCCTGTTGAGAGTGCCTCCTCTTGAGATGCGACGGGAACGCCGGGAATTCTTTCCCGTTGAAAGCAGGGAAAGGATCCCTCATCTCGAGCTACGAGGGGGAAACGGGGCTCCTCTGGATGTGGGCGGGACCATCGTGCTTCCTCTCGAGTGGAGACGGGTATTGCGGTGAAATTCTTGAGTTGCAGCAAGGGTGTGAAAGACCCTTTCGAAGTTCCAGAGGTTAGGTGTCATTAGTCTCCAGACGCCTCATCAGAAATAGGCCTCATTTCGCCTGGAAAGGAGAACTTCCTGGATTTTCTCGAGTTGCGGCAGGTGTTCTCGAGTTACGACGGGGACCTCAGGGACCCGCCCTGGTGGCCTCAGGAACGGCCAGTCCCCATGCTAGTTGCTAGGGGGCCTCTCGGGATTCCTCTCCCGTCGATACCGGGGCCAAAAACCTTGTGTGGAGTCAGGGCCGGAACCGAGGATTCCTCTCAGGGGCTGACATGGATCTTTGGGTACTTCTGGAGTCTCCCCAGGTGAGTCAGGCCTCGTCTCGAGTGGGGGCATGCACGTGCGCTTTCCTTCCAGGCTGTAGCAGCAATGTCATTCTACCCGTCGCGTGGATCAAAGGATCTGTGGTTTTCCCTCGAGGCTTTCCCTCGAGGCTTTCCCACAGGGCTGTCCCACGTGCCACCGTGGTGTGAGTCGATACTCGGCGTGAAAGATGAGCCAGTGCAGGGCAAAGAGTTTCCTCTGGAATGGACTGAGAAATAACGGGGACTCTTGGAATGGTGGTACGACCATGGAGTTCCTCTCATCTTTCCTGTTGAGAGTGCCTCCTCTTGAGATGCGACGGGAATGCCGGGAATTCTTTCCCGTTGATAGCAGGGAAAGGATCCCTCATCTCGAGCTACGAGGGGGAAACGGGGCTCCTCTGGATGTGGGCGGGACCATCGTGTTTCCTCTCGAGTGGAGACGGGTATGGCGGTGAACTTCTTGAGTTGCAGCAAGGGTGTGAAAGACCCTTTCGAAGTTCCAGAGGTTCGGTGTCATTAGTCTCCAGACGTCTCATCGGAAATAGGCCTCATCTCGCCTGGAAGGGAGAACTTCCTGGATTTTCTCGAGTTGCGGCAGGTGTTCTCGAGTTACGACGGGGACCTCAGGGACCCGCCCTTGTGTCCTCAGGAAAGGCCAGTCCCCATGCGAGTTGCTCGGGGGCCTCTTGGGATTCCTCTCCCGTCGATACCGGGGCCAAAAATTTTGTGTGGAGTCAGGGCCGGAACCGAGGATTCCTCTCAGGGGATGACATGGATCTTTGGGTACTTCTGGAGTCTCCCCAGGGGAGTCAGGCCTCGTCTCGAGGGGGGCATGCACGTGCGCTTTCCTTCCAGGCTGTAGCAGCAATGTCACGATTCCCGTCGCGTGGATCAAAGGATCTGTGGTTTTCCCTCGAGGCTTTCCCACTGGGCTGTCCCACGTGCCACCGTGGTGTGAGTCGATCCTCGGCGTGAAAGATGAGCCAGTGCAGGGCAAAGAGGTTCCTCTGGAATGGACTGAGAAATCTCGGGGACTCTTGGAATGGTGGTACGACCATGGAGTTCCTCTCGTCTTTCCTGTTGAGAGTGCCTCCTCTTGAGATGCGACGGGAACGCCGAAAATACTTTCCCGTTGATAGCAGGGAAAGGATCCCTCATCTCGAGCTCCGAGGGGCAAACGGGGCTCCTCTGGATGTGGGCGGGACCATCATGTTTCCTCTCGAGTGGAGACGGTTATGGCGGTGAACTTCTTGAGTTGCAGCAAGGGTGTGAAAGACCCTTTCGAAGTTCCAGAGGTTCCGTGTCATTAGTCTCCAGACGCCTCATCGTAAATAGGCCTCATCTCGCCTGGAAGGGAGAACTTCCTGGATTTTCTCGAGTTGCGGCAGGTGTTCTCGAGTTATGACGGGGACCTCAGGGACCCGCCCTGGTGGCCTCAGGAAAGGTCAGTCCCCTTGCGAGTTCCTAGGGGGCCTCTCGGGATTCCTCTCCCGTCGATACCGGGGCCAAAATACTTGTGTGGTGTCAGGGCCGGAACCGAGGATTCCTCTCAGGGGCTGACATGGATCTTTGGGTACTTCTGGAGTCTCCCCAGGGGAGTCAGGCCTCGTCTCGAGTGGGGGCATGCACGTGCGCTTTCCTTCCAGGCTGTAGCAGCAATGTCACGCTTCCCGTCGCGTGGATCAAAGGATCTGTGGTTTTCCCTCGAGGCTTTCCTTCGAGGCTTTCCCACAGGGCTGTCCCACGTGCCACCGTGGTGTGAGTCGATCCTCGGCGTGAAAGATGAGCCAGTGCAGGGCAAAGAGGCTCCTCTGGAATGGACTGAGACATCTGGGGGACTCTTGGAATGGTGGTACGACCTTGGAGTTCCTCTCGCCTTTCCTGTTGAGAGTGCCTCCTCTTGAGATGCGACGGGAACGCCGGGAATTCTTTCCCGTTGAAAGCAGGGAAAGGATCCCTCATCTCGAGCTACGAGGGGGAAACGGGGCTCCTCTGGATGTGGGCGGGACCATCGTGCTTCCTCTCGAGTGGAGACGGGTACGGCGGTGAACTTATTGAGTTGCAGCAAGGGTGTGAAAGACCCTTTCGAAGTTCCAGAGGTTAGGTGTCATTTGTCTCCAGAGGCCTCATCGGAAATAGGCCTCATCTCGCCTGGAAGGGAGAACTTCCTGGATTTTCTCGAGTTGCGGCAGGTGTTCTCGAGTTACGACGGGGACCTCAGGGACCCGCCCTGTTGGCCTCAGGAGAGGCCAGTCCCCATGCGAGTTGCTAGGGGGCCTCTCGGGATTCCTCTCCCGTCGATACCGGGGCCAAAAACCTTGTGTGGAGTCAGGGCCGGAACCGAGGATTCCTCTCAGGGGCTGACATGGATCTTTGGGTACTTCTGGAGTCTCCCCAGGGGAGTCAGGCCTCGTCTCGAGTGGGGGCATGCACGTGCGCTTTCCTCCCAGGCTGTAGCAGCAATGTCACGCTTCCCGTCGCGTGGATCAAAGGATCTGTGGTTTTCCCTCGAGGCTTTCCCTCGAGGCTTTCCCACAGGGCTGTCCCACATGCAACCGTGGTGTGAGTCGATCCTCGGCGTGAAAGATGAGCCAGTGCAGGGCAAAGAGGCTCCTCTGGAATGGACTGAGACATCTGGGGGACTCTTGGAATGGTGGTATGACCAGGGAGTTCCTCTCGCCTTTCCTGTTGAGAGTGCCTCCTCTTGAGATGCGACGGGAACGCCGGGAATTCTTTCCCGTTGAAAGCAGGGAATGGATCCGTCATCTCGAGCTCCAAGGGGGAAACGGGTCTCCTCTGGATGTGGGCGGGACCATCGTGCTTCCTCTCGAGTGGAGACGGGTATGGCGGTGAACTTCTTGAGTTGCAGCAAGGGTGTGAAAGACCCTTTCGAAGTTCCAGAGTTTAGGTGTCATTAGTCTCCAGACGCCTCATCGGAAATAGGCCTCATCTCGCCTGGAAGGGAGAACTTCCTGGATTTTCTCGAGTTGCGGCAGGTGTTCTCGAGTTACGACGGGGACCTCAGGGACCCGCCCTGGTGGCCTCAGGAGAGGCCAGTCCCCATGCGAGTTTCTAGGGGGCCTCTCGGGATTCCTCTCCCGTCGATACCAGGGCCAGAAACCTTGTGTGGAGTCAGGGCCGGAACCGAGGATTCCTCTCAGGGGCTGACATGGATCTTTGGGTACTTCTGGAGACTCCCCAGGGGAGTCAGGCTTCGTCTCGAGTGGGGGCATGCACGTGCGCTTTCCTTCCAGGCTGTAGCAGCAATGTCACGCTTCCCGTCGCGTGGATCAAAGGATCTGTGGATTTCCCTCGAGGCTTTCCCTCGAGGCTTTCCCACCGGGCTGTCCCACGTGCCACCGTGGTGTGAGTCGATCCTCGGCGTGAAAGATGAGCCAGTGCAGGGCAAAGAGGCTCCTCTGGAATGGACTGAGACATCTGGGGGACTCTTGGAATGGTGGTACGACCATGGAGTTCCTCTCGCCTTTCCTGTTGAGAGTGCCTCCTCTTGAGATGCGACGGGAACGACGGGAATTCTTTCCTGTTGACAGCAGGGAATGGATCCCTCATCTCGAGCTCCGAGGGGGAAACGGGTCTCCTCTGGATGTGGGCGGGATCATCGTGCTTCCTCTCGAGTGGAGACGGGTATGGCGGTGAACTTCTTGAGTTGCAGCAAGGGTGTGAAAGACCCTTTCGAAGTTCCAGAGTTTAGGTGTCATTAGTCTCCAGACGCCTCATCGGAAATAGGCCTCATCTCGCCTGGAAGGGAGAACTTACTGGATTTTCTCGAGTTGCGGCAGGTGTTCTCTAGTTACGACGGGACCTCAGGGACCCGTCCTGGTGGCCTCAGGAGAGGCCAGTCCCCATGCGAGTTGCTAGGGGGCCTCTCGGGATTCCTCTCCCGTCGATACCGGGGCCAAAAACCTTGTGTGGAGTCAGGGCCGGAACCGAGGATTTCTCTCAGGGGCTGACATGGATCTTTGGGTACTTCTGGAGTCTCCCCAGGGGAGTCAGGCCTCGTCTCGAGTGGGGGCATGCACGTGCGCTTTCCTTCCAGGCTGTAGCAGCAATGTCACGCTTCCCGTCGCGTGGATCAAAGGATCTGTGGTTTTCCCTCCAGGCTTTCGCTCGAGGCTTTCCCACAGGGCTGTCCCACGTGCCACCGTGGTGTGAGTTGATCCTCGGCGTGAAAGATGAGCCAGTGCAGGGCAAAGAGGCTCCTCTGGAATGGACTGAGACATCTGGGGGACTCTTGGAATGGTGGTACGACCATGGAGTTCCTCTCGCCTTTCCTGTTGAGAGTGCCTCCTCTTGAGATGCGACGGGAATGCCGGGAATTCTTTCCCGTTGACAGCAGGGAATGGATCCCTCATCTCGAGCTACGAGGGGGAAACGGGGCTCCTCTGGATATGGGCGGGACCATCGTGCTTCCTCTCGAGTGGAGACGGGTATGGCGGTGAACTTCTTGAGTTGCAGCAAGGGTGTGAAAGACCCCTTCGAAGTTCCAGAGGTTAGGTGTCATTTGTCTCCAGAGGCCTCATCGGAAATAGGCCTCATCTCGCCTGGAAAGGAGAACTTCCTGGATTTTCTCGAGTTGCGGCAGGTGTTCTCGAGTTACGACGGGGACCTCAGGGACCCGCCCTGGTGGCCTCAGGAGAGGCCAGTCCCCATGCGAGTTGCTAGGGGGCCTCTCGGGATTCCTCTCCCGTCGATACCGGGGCCAAAAACCTTGTGTGCAGTCAGGGCCGGAACCGAGGATTCCTCTCAGGGGCTGACATGGATCTTTGGGTACTTCTGGAGTCTCCCCAGGGGAGTCAGGCCTCGTCTCGAGTGTGGGCATGCACGTGCGCTTTCCTTCCAGGCTGTAGCAGCAATGTCACGCTTCCCGTCGCGTGGATCAAAGGATCTGTGATTTTCCCTCGAGGCTTTCCCTCGAGGCTTTCCCACAGGGCTGTCCCACGTACCACCGTGGTGTGGGTCGATCCTCGGCGTGAAAGATGAGCCAGTGCAGGGCAAAGAGGCTCCTCTGGAATGGACTGAGACATCTGGGGGACTCTTGGAATGGTGGTACGACCATGGAGTTCCTCTCGTCTTTCCTGTTGAGAGTGCCTCCTCTTGAGATGCGACGGGAACGCCGAAAATACTTTCCCGTTGATAGCAGGGAAAGGATCCCTCATCTCGAGCTCCGAGGGGCAAACGGGGCTCCTCTGGATGTGGGCGGGACCATCATGTTTCCTCTCGAGTGGAGACGGTTATGGCGGTGAACTTCTTGAGTTGCAGCAAGGGTGTGAAAGACCCTTTCGAAGTTCCAGAGGTTCCGTGTCATTAGTCTCCAGACGCCTCATCGTAAATAGGCCTCATCTCGCCTGGAAGGGAGAACTTCCTGGATTTTCTCGAGTTGCGGCAGGTGTTCTCGAGTTATGACGGGGACCTCAGGGACCCGCCCTGGTGGCCTCAGGAAAGGTCAGTCCCCTTGCGAGTTCCTAGGGGGCCTCTCGGGATTCCTCTCCCGTCGATACCGGGGCCAAAATACTTGTGTGGAGTCAGGGCCGGAACCGAGGATTCCTCTCAGGGGCTGACATGGATCTTTGGGTACTTCTGGAGTCTCCCCAGGGGAGTCAGGCCTCGTCTCGAGTGGGGGCATGCACGTGCGCTTTCCTTCCAGGCTGTAGCAGCAATGTCACGCTTCCCGTCGCGTGGATCAAAGGATCTGTGGTTTTCCCTCGAGGCTTTCCTTCGAGGCTTTCCCACAGGGCTGTCCCACGTGCCACCGTGGTGTGAGTCGATCCTCGGCGTGAAAGATGAGCCAGTGCAGGGCAAAGAGGCTCCTCTGGAATGGACTGAGACATCTGGGGGACTCTTGGAATGGTGGTACGACCTTGGAGTTCCTCTCGCCTTTCCTGTTGAGAGTGCCTCCTCTTGAGATGCGACGGGAACGCCGGGAATTCTTTCCCGTTGAAAGCAGGGAAAGGATCCCTCATCTCGAGCTACGAGGGGGAAACGGGGCTCCTCTGGATGTGGGCGGGACCATCGTGCTTCCTCTCGAGTGGAGACGGGTACGGCGGTGAACTTATTGAGTTGCAGCAAGGGTGTGAAAGACCCTTTCGAAGTTCCAGAGGTTAGGTGTCATTTGTCTCCAGAGGCCTCATCGGAAATAGGCCTCATCTCGCCTGGAAGGGAGAACTTCCTGGATTTTCTCGAGTTGCGGCAGGTGTTCTCGAGTTACGACGGGGACCTCAGGGACCCGCCCTGTTGGCCTCAGGAGAGGCCAGTCCCCATGCGAGTTGCTAGGGGGCCTCTCGGGATTCCTCTCCCGTCGATACCGGGGCCAAAAACCTTGTGTGGAGTCAGGGCCGGAACCGAGGATTCCTCTCAGGGGCTGACATGGATCTTTGGGTACTTCTGGAGTCTCCCCAGGGGAGTCAGGCCTCGTCTCGAGTGGGGGCATGCACGTGCGCTTTCCTCCCAGGCTGTAGCAGCAATGTCACGCTTCCCGTCGCGTGGATCAAAGGATCTGTGGTTTTCCCTCGAGGCTTTCCCTCGAGGCTTTCCCACAGGGCTGTCCCACATGCAACCGTGGTGTGAGTCGATCCTCGGCGTGAAAGATGAGCCAGTGCAGGGCAAAGAGGCTCCTCTGGAATGGACTGAGACATCTGGGGGACTCTTGGAATGGTGGTATGACCAGGGAGTTCCTCTCGCCTTTCCTGTTGAGAGTGCCTCCTCTTGAGATGCGACGGGAACGCCGGGAATTCTTTCCCGTTGAAAGCAGGGAATGGATCCGTCATCTCGAGCTCCAAGGGGGAAACGGGTCTCCTCTGGATGTGGGCGGGACCATCGTGCTTCCTCTCGAGTGGAGACGGGTATGGCGGTGAACTTCTTGAGTTGCAGCAAGGGTGTGAAAGACCCTTTCGAAGTTCCAGAGTTTAGGTGTCATTAGTCTCCAGACGCCTCATCGGAAATAGGCCTCATCTCGCCTGGAAGGGAGAACTTCCTGGATTTTCTCGAGTTGCGGCAGGTGTTCTCGAGTTACGACGGGGACCTCAGGGACCCGCCCTGGTGGCCTCAGGAGAGGCCAGTCCCCATGCGAGTTTCTAGGGGGCCTCTCGGGATTCCTCTCCCGTCGATACCAGGGCCAGAAACCTTGTGTGGAGTCAGGGCCGGAACCGAGGATTCCTCTCAGGGGCTGACATGGATCTTTGGGTACTTCTGGAGACTCCCCAGGGGAGTCAGGCTTCGTCTCGAGTGGGGGCATGCACGTGCGCTTTCCTTCCAGGCTGTAGCAGCAATGTCACGCTTCCCGTCGCGTGGATCAAAGGATCTGTGGATTTCCCTCGAGGCTTTCCCTCGAGGCTTTCCCACAGGGCTGTCCCACGTGCCACCGTGGTGTGAGTCGATCCTCGGCGTGAAAGATGAGCCAGTGCAGGGCAAAGAGGCTCCTCTGGAATGGACTGAGACATCTGGGGGACTCTTGGAATGGTGGTACGACCATGGAGTTCCTCTCGCCTTTCCTGTTGAGAGTGCCTCCTCTTGAGATGCGACGGGAACGACGGGAATTCTTTCCTGTTGACAGCAGGGAATGGATCCCTCATCTCGAGCTCCGAGGGGGAAACGGGTCTCCTCTGGATGTGGGCGGGATCATCGTGCTTCCTCTCGAGTGGAGACGGGTATGGCGGTGAACTTCTTGAGTTGCAGCAAGGGTGTGAAAGACCCTTTCGAAGTTCCAGAGTTTAGGTGTCATTAGTCTCCAGACGCCTCATCGGAAATAGGCCTCATCTCGCCTGGAAGGGAGAACTTACTGGATTTTCTCGAGTTGCGGCAGGTGTTCTCTAGTTACGACGGGACCTCAGGGACCCGTCCTGGTGGCCTCAGGAGAGGCCAGTCCCCATGCGAGTTGCTAGGGGGCCTCTCGGGATTCCTCTCCCGTCGATACCGGGGCCAAAAACCTTGTGTGGAGTCAGGGCCGGAACCGAGGATTTCTCTCAGGGGCTGACATGGATCTTTGGGTACTTCTGGAGTCTCCCCAGGGGAGTCAGGCCTCGTCTCGAGTGGGGGCATGCACGTGCGCTTTGCTTCCAGGCTGTAGCAGCAATGTCACGCTTCCCGTCGCGTGGATCAAAGGATCTGTGGTTTTCCCTCCAGGCTTTCGCTCGAGGCTTTCCCACAGGGCTGTCCCACGTGCCACCGTGGTGTGAGTTGATCCTCGGCGTGAAAGATGAGCCAGTGCAGGGCAAAGAGGCTCCTCTGGAATGGACTGAGACATCTGGGGGACTCTTGGAATGGTGGTACGACCATGGAGTTCCTCTCGCCTTTCCTGTTGAGAGTGCCTCCTCTTGAGATGCGACGGGAATGCCGGGAATTCTTTCCCGTTGACAGCAGGGAAAGGATCCCTCATCTCGAGCTACGAGGGGGAAACGGGGCTCCTCTGGATATGGGCGGGACCATCGTGCTTCCTCTCGAGTGGAGACGGGTATGGCGGTGAACTTCTTGAGTTGCAGCAAGGGTGTGAAAGACCCCTTCGAAGTTCCAGAGGTTAGGTGTCATTTGTCTCCAGAGGCCTCATCGGAAATAGGCCTCATCTCGCCTGGAAAGGAGAACTTCCTGGATTTTCTCGAGTTGCGGCAGGTGTTCTCGAGTTACGACGGGGACCTCAGGGACCCGCCCTGGTGGCCTCAGGAGAGGCCAGTCCCCATGCGAGTTGCTAGGGGGCCTCTCGGGATTCCTCTCCCGTCGATACCGGGGCCAAAAACCTTGTGTGCAGTCAGGGCCGGAACCGAGGATTCCTCTCAGGGGCTGACATGGATCTTTGGGTACTTCTGGAGTCTCCCCAGGGGAGTCAGGCCTCGTCTCGAGTGTGGGCATGCACGTGCGCTTTCCTTCCAGGCTGTAGCAGCAATGTCACGCTTCCCGTCGCGTGGATCAAAGGATCTGTGATTTTCCCTCGAGGCTTTCCCTCGAGGCTTTCCCACAGGGCTGTCCCACGTACCACCGTGGTGTGGGTCGATCCTCGGCGTGAAAGATGAGCCAGTGCAGGGCAAAGAGGCTCCTCTGGAATGGACTGAGACATCTGGGGGACTCTTGGAATGGTGGTACGACCATGGAGTTCCTCTCGCCTTTCCTGTTGAGAGTGCCTCCTCTTGAGATGCGACGGGAACGCCGGGAATTATTTCCCGTTGATAGCAGGGAAAGGATCCCTCATCTCGAGCTACGAGGGGGAAACGGGGCTCCTCTGGATGTGGGCGGGACCATCGTGCTTCCTCTCGAGTGGAGACGGGTAAGGCGGTGAACTTCCTGAGTTGCAGCAAGGGTGTGAAAGACCCTTTCGAAGTTCCAGAGGTTCGGTGTCATTAGTCTCAAGACGCCTCATCGGAAATAGGCCTCATCTCGCCTGGAAGGGAGAACTTCCTGGATTTTCTCGAGTTGCGTCAGGTGTTCTCGAGTTACGACGGGGACCTCAGGGATCCGCCCTGGTGGCCTCAGGAAAGGCCAGTCCCCATGGGAGTTCCTAGGGGGCCTTTCGGGATTCCTCTCCCGTCGATACCGGGGCCAAAATCCTTGTGTGGAGTCAGGGCCGGAACCGAGGATTCCTCTCAGGGGCTGACATGGGTCTTTGGGTACTTCTGGAGTCTCCCCAGGGTGGTCAGGCCTCGTCTCGAGTGGGGGCATGCACGTGCGCTTTCCTTCCAGGCTGTAGCAGCAATGTCACGCTTCCCGTCTCGTGGATCAAAGGATCTGTGGTTTTCCCTCGAGGCTTTCCCACAGGGCTGTCCCACGTGCCACCGTTGTGTGAGTCGATTCTCGGCGTGAAAGATGAGCCAGTTCAGGGCAAAGAGGTTCCTCTGGATTGGACTGAGACGTCTGGGGGACTCTTGGAATGGTAGTACGACCATGGAGTTCCTCTCGCCTTTCCTGTTGAGAGTGCCTCCTCTTGAGATGCGACGGGAACGCCGGGAATTCTTTCCCGTTGAAAGCAGGGAAAGGATCCCTCATCTCGAGCTACGAGGGGGAAACGGGGCTCCTCTGGATGTGGGCGGGACCATCGTGCTTCCTCTCGAGTGGAGACGGGTATTGCGGTGAAATTTTTGAGTTGCAGCAAGGGTGTGAAAGACCCTTTCGAAGTTCCAGAGGTTAGGTGTCATTAGTCTCCAGACGCCTCATCAGAAATAGGCCTCATTTCGCCTGGAAAGGAGAACTTCCTGGATTTTCTCGAGTTGCGGCAGCTGTTCTCGAGTTACGACGGGGACCTCAGGGACCCGCCCTGGTGGCCTCAGGAACGGCCAGTCCCCATGCTAGTTGCTAGGGGGCCTCTCGGGATTCCTCTCCCGTCGATACCGGGGCCAAAAACCTTGTGTGGAGTCAGGGCCGGAACCGAGGATTCCTCTCAGGGGCTGACATGGATCTTTGGGTACTTCTGGAGTCTCCCCAGGGGAGTCAGGCCTCGTCTCGAGTGGGGGCATGCACGTGCGCTTTCCTTCCAGGCTGTAGCAGCAATGTCATTCTTCCCGTCGCGTGGATCAAAGGATCTGTGGTTTTCCCTCGAGGCTTTCCCTCGAGGCTTTCCCACAGGGCTGTCACACGTGCCACCGTGGTGTGAGTCGATCCTCGGCGTGAAAGATGAGCCAGTGCAGGGCAAAGAGTTTCCTCTGGAATGGACTGAGAAATCTCGGGGACTCTTGGAATGGTGGTACGACCATGGAGTTCCTCTCATCTTTCCTGTTGAGAGTGCCTCCTCTTGAGATGCGACGGGAACGCCGGGAATTCTTTCCCGTTGATAGCAGGGAAAGGATCCCTCATCTCGAGCTACGAGGGGGAAACGGGGCTCCTCTGGATGTGGTCGGGACCATCGTGTTTCCTCTCGAGTGGAGACGGGTATGGCGGTGAACTTCTTGAGTTGCAGCAAGGGTGTGAAAGACCCTTTCGAAGTTCCAGAGGTTCGGTGTCATTAGTCTCCAGACGTCTCATCGGAAATAGGCCTCATCTTGACTGGAAGGGAGAACTTCCTGGATTTTCTCGAGTTGCGGCAGGTGTTCTCGAGTTACGACGGGGACCTCAGGGACCCGCCCTGGTGTCCTCATGAAAGGCCAGTCCCCATGCGAGTTGCTCGGGGGCCTCTCGGGATTCCTCTCCCGTCGATACCGGGGCCAAAAACTTTGTGTGGAGTCAGGGCCGGAACCGAGGATTCCTCTCAGGGGATGACATGGATCTTTGGGTACTTCTGGAGTCTCCCCAGGGGAGTCAGGCCTCGTCTCGAGTGGGGGCATGCACGTGCGCTTTCCTTCCAGGCTGTAGCAGCAATGTCACGATTCCCGTCGCGTGGATCAAAGGATCTGTGGTTTTCCCTCGAGGCTTTCCCACTGGGCTGTCCCACGTGCCACCGTGGTGTGAGTCGATCCTCGGCGTGAAAGATGAGCCAGTGCAGGGCAAAGAGGTTCCTCTGGAATGGACTGAGAAATCTCGGGGACTCTTGGAATGGTGGTACGACCATGGAGTTCCTCTCGTCTTTCCTGTTGAGAGTGCCTCCTCTTGAGATGCGACGGGAACGCCGAAAATACTTTCCCGTTGATAGCAGGGAAAGGATCCCTCATCTCGAGCTACGAGGGGCAAACGGGGCTCCTCTGGATGTGGGCGGGACCATCATGTTTCCTCTCGAGTGGAGACGGATATGGCGGTGAACTTCTTGAGTTGCAGCAAGGGTGTGAAAGACCCTTTCGAAGTTCCAGAGGTTCCGTGTCATTAGTCTCCAGACGCCTTATCGGAAATAAGCCTCATCTCGCCTGGAAGGGAGAACTTCCTGGATTTTCTCGAGTTGCGGCAGGTGTTCTCGAGTTACGACGGGGACCTCAGGAACCCGCCCTGGTGGCCTCAGGAAAGGTCAGTCCCCTTGCGAGTTCCTAGGGGGCCTCTCGGGATTCCTCTCCCGTCGATACCGGGGCCAAAATACTTGTGTGGAGTCAGGGCCGGAACCGAGGATTCCTCTCAGGGGCTGACATGGATCTTTGGGTACTTCTGGAGTCTCCCCAGGGGAGTCAGGCCTCGTCTCGAGTGGGGGCATGCACGTGCGCTTTCCTTACAGGCTGTAGCAGCAATGTCACGGTTCCCGTCGCGTGGATCAAAGGATCTGTGGTTTTCCCTCAAGGCTTTCCCACAGGGCTGTCCCACGTGCCACCGTGGTGTGAGCCGATCCTCGGCGTGAAAGATGAGCCAGTGCAGGGCAAAGAGGTTCCTCTGGAATGGACTGAGACATCTGGGGGACTCTTGGAATGGTGGTACAACCATGGAGTTCCTCTCGCCTTTCCTGTTGAGAGTTCCTCCTCTTGAGATGCGACGGGAACGCCGGGAATTCTTTCCTGTTGAAAGCAGGGAAAGGATCCCTCATCTCGAGCTACGAGGGGGAAACGGGGCTCCTCTGAATGTGGGCGGGACCATCGTGCTTCCTCTCGAGTGGAGATGGGTATGGCGGTGAACTTCTTGAGTTGCAGCAAGGGTGTGAAAGACCCTTTTGAAGTCCCAGAGATTAGCTGTCATTAGACTCCAGACGCCTCATCGGAAATAGGCCTCATCTCGCCTGGAACGGAGAACTTCCTGGCTTTTCTCGAGTTGCGGCAGGTGTTCTCGAGTTACGACGGGGACGTGAGGGACAAGCCCTGGTGGCCTCAGGAAACTCCAGTCCCCATACGAGTTGCTAGGGTGCCTCTCGGGATTCCTCTCCAGTCGATACCGGGGCCTAAAACCTTGTGTGGAGTCAGGGCCGGAACGGAGGATTCCTCTAAGGGGCTGACATGGATCTTTGGGTCTTTCTGGAGTCTCCCCAGGGGAGTCAGGCCTCGTCTCGAGTGGGGGCATGCACGTGCGCTTTCCTTCCAGGCTGTAGCAGCAATGTCACGCTTCCCGTCGCGTGGATCAAAGGATCAGTGGTTTTCCCTCTAGGCTTTCCCTCGAGGCTATGCCACAGGGCTGTCCCACGTGCCACCGTGGTGT
This sequence comes from Capricornis sumatraensis, assembly GCF_032405125.1. Lineage (NCBI taxonomy): Eukaryota > Metazoa > Chordata > Mammalia > Artiodactyla > Bovidae > Capricornis > Capricornis sumatraensis. The sequence goes on along the minus strand of NC_091080.1, from coordinate 3,725,886 downwards.
GAGTCGATCTTCGGCATGAAAGATGAGTCAGTGCAGGGCAAAGAGGTTCCTCTGGAATAGACTGAAACATCTGGGGGACTCTTGGAATGGTGGTAGGACCATGGAGTTCCTCTCGTCTTTCCAGTTGAGAGTGCCTCCTCTTGAGATGCGACGGGAACGCCGAAAATACTTTCCCGTTGATAGCAGGGAAAGGATCCCTCATCTCGAGCTACGAGGGGCAAACGGGGCTCCTCTGGATGTGGGTGGGACCATCATGTTTCCTCTCGAGTGGAGACGGATATGGCGGTGAACTTCTTGAGTTGCAGCAAGGGTGTGAAAGACCCTTTCGAAGTTCCAGAGGTTCCGTGTCATTAGTCTCCAGACGCCTCATCGGAAATAGGCCTCATCTCGCCTGGAAGGGAGAACTTCCTGAAGTTTCTCGAGTTGCGGCAGGTGTTCTCGAGTTACGACGGGGACCTCAGGGACCCGCCCTGGTGGCCTCAGGAAAGGCCAATCCCCATGCGAGTTGCTCGGGGGCCTCTCAGGAATCCTCTCCTGTCGATACCGGGGCCAAAAAACTTGTGTGGAGTCAGGGCCGGAACCGAGGATTCCTCTCAGGGGCTGACATGGATCTTTGGGTACTTCTGGAGTCTCCCCAGGGGAGTCAGGCCTTGTCTCGAGTGGGGGCATGCACGTGCGCTTTCCTTCCAGGCTGTAGCAGCAATGTCTCGGTTCCCGACGCGTGGATCAATGGATCTGTGGTTTTCCCTCGAGGCTTTCCCACAGGGCTGTCCCACGTGCCACCGTGGTGTGAGTCGATTCTCGGCGTGAAAGATGAGACAGTGCAGGGCAAAGAGGTTCCTCTGGATTGGACTGAGACATCTGGGGGACTCTTGGAATGGTGGTAGGACCATGGAGTTCCTCTCGCCTTTCCTGTTGAGAGTGCCTCCTCTTGAGATGCGACGGGAACGCCGGGAATTCTTTCCCGTTGAAAGCAGGGAAAGGATCCCTCATCTCGAGCTACGAGGGGGAAACGGGGCTCCTCTGGATGTGGGCGGGACCATCGTGCTTCCTCTCGAGTGGAGACGGGTATGGCGGTGAACTTCTTGAGTTGCAGCAAGGGTATGAAAGACCCTTTCGAAGTTCCAGAGGTTCGGTGTCATTAGTCTCCAGACGCCTCATCGGAAATAGGCCTCATCTCGCCTGGAAGGGAGAACTTCCTGGATTTTCTCGAGTTGCGGCAGGTGTTCTCGAGTTACGACGGGGACCTCAGGGACCCGCCCTGGTGTCCTCAGGAAAGGCCAGTCCCCATGCGAGTTGCTCGGGGGCCTCTCGGGATTCCTCTCCCGTCGATACCGGGGCCAAAATCCTTCTGTGGAGTCAGGGCCGGAACCGAGGATTCCTCTCAGGGGCTGACATGGATCTTTGGGTACTTCTGGAGTCTCCCCAGGGTGGTCAGGCTTCGTCTCGAGTGGGGGCATGCACGTGCGCTTTCCTTCCAGGCTGTAGCAGCAATGTCACGCTTCCCGTCGCGTGGATCAAAGGATCTGTGGTTTTCCCTCGAGGCTTTCCCTCGAGGCTTTCCCACAGGGCTGTCTCACGTGCCACCGTTGTGTGAGTCGATCCTCGGCGTGAAAGATGAGCCAGTGCAGGGCAAACAGGTTCCTCTGGAATGGACTGAGACATCTGGGGGACTCTTGGAATGGTGGTACGACCATGGAGTTCCTCTCGCCTTTCCTGTTGAGAGTGCCTCCTCTTGAGATGCGACGGGAACGCCGGGAATTCTTTCCCGTTGAAAGCAGGGAAAGGATCCCTCATCTCGAGCTACGAGGGGGAAACGGGGCTCCTCTGGATGTGGGCGGGACCATCGTGCTTCCTCTCGAGTGGAGACGGGTATTGCGGTGAAATTTTCGAGTTGCAGCAAGGGTGTGAAAGACCCTTTCGAAGTTCCAGAGGTTAGGTGTCATTAGTCTCCAGACGCCTCATCAGAAATAGGCCTCATTTCGCCTGGAAAGGAGAACTTCCTGGATTTTCTCGAGTTGCGGCAGCTGTTCTCGAGTTACGACGGGGACCTCAGGGACCCGCCCTGGTGGCCTCAGGAACGGCCAGTCCCCATGCTAGTTGCTAGGGGGCCTCTCGGGATTCCTCTCCCGTCGATACCGGGGCCAAAAACCTTGTGTGGAGTCAGGGCCGGAACCGAGGATTCCTCTCAGGGGCTGACATGGATCTTTGGGTACTTCTGGAGTCTCCCCAGGGGAGTCAGGCCTCGTCTCGAGTGGGGGCATGCACGTGCGCTTTCCTTCCAGGCTGTAGCAGCAATGTCATTCTTCCCGTCGCGTGGATCAAAGGATCTGTGGTTTTCCCTCGAGGCTTTCCCTCGAGGCTTTCCCACAGGGCTGTCCCACGTGCCACCGTGGTGTGAGTCGATCCTCGGCGTGAAAGATGAGCCAGTGCAGGGCAAAGAGTTTCCTCTGGAATGGACTGAGAAATCTCGGGGACTCTTGGAATGGTGGTACGACCATGGAGTTCCTCTCATCTTTCCTGTTGAGAGTGCCTCCTCTTGAGATGCGACGGGAACGCCGGGAATTCTTTCCCGTTGATAGCAGGGAAAGGATCCCTCATCTCGAGCTACGAGGGGGAAACGGGGCTCCTCTGGATGTGGTCGGGACCATCGTGTTTCCTCTCGAGTGGAGACGGGTATGGCGGTGAACTTCTTGAGTTGCAGCAAGGGTGTGAAAGACCCTTTCGAAGTTCCAGAGGTTCGGTGTCATTAGTCTCCAGACGTCTCATCGGAAATAGGCCTCATCTTGACTGGAAGGGAGAACTTCCTGGATTTTCTCGAGTTGCGGCAGGTGTTCTCGAGTTACGACGGGGACCTCAGGGACCCGCCCTGGTGTCCTCATGAAAGGCCAGTCCCCATGCGAGTTGCTCGGGGGCCTCTCGGGATTCCTCTCCCGTCGATACCGGGGCCAAAAACTTTGTGTGGAGTCAGGGCCGGAACCGAGGATTCCTCTCAGGGGATGACATGGATCTTTGGGTACTTCTGGAGTCTCCCCAGGGGAGTCAGGCCTCGTCTCGAGTGGGGGCATGCACGTGCGCTTTCCTTCCAGGCTGTAGCAGCAATGTCACGATTCCCGTCGCGTGGATCAAAGGATCTGTGGTTTTCCCTCGAGGCTTTCCCACTGGGCTGTCCCACGTGCCACCGTGGTGTGAGTCGATCCTCGGCGTGAAAGATGAGCCAGTGCAGGGCAAAGAGGTTCCTCTGGAATGGACTGAGAAATCTCGGGGACTCTTGGAATGGTGGTACGACCATGGAGTTCCTCTCGTCTTTCCTGTTGAGAGTGCCTCCTCTCGAGATGCGACGGGAACGCCGAAAATACTTTCCCGTTGATAGCAGGGAAAGGATCCCTCATCTCGAGCTCCGAGGGGCAAACGGGGCTCCTCTGGATGTGGGCGGGACCATCATGTTTCCTCTCGAGTGGAGACGGTTATGGCGGTGAACTTCTTGAGTTGCAGCAAGGGTGTGAAAGACCCTTTCGAAGTTCCAGAGGTTCCGTGTCATTAGTCTCCAGACGCCTCATCGTAAATAGGCCTCATCTCGCCTGGAAGGGAGAACTTCCTGGATTTTCTCGAGTTGCGGCAGGTGTTCTCGAGTTATGACGGGGACCTCAGGGACCCGCCCTGGTGGCCTCAGGAAAGGTCAGTCCCCTTGCGAGTTCCTAGGGGGCCTCTCGGGATTCCTCTCCCGTCGATACCGGGGCCAAAATACTTGTGTGGAGTCAGGGCCGGAACCGAGGATTCCTCTCAGGGGCTGACATGGATCTTTGGGTACTTCTGGAGTCTCCCCAGGGGAGTCAGGCCTCGTCTCGAGTGGGGGCATGCTCGTGCGCTTTCCTTACAGGCTGTAGCAGCAATGTCATGGTTCCCGTCGCGTGGATCAAAGGATCTGTGGTTTTCCCTCGAGGCTTTCCCACAGGGCTGTTCCACGTGCCACAGTGGTGTGAGTCGATCCTCGGCATTAAAGATTAGCCAGTGCAGGGCAAAGAGGTTCCGCTGGAATGGACTGAGACATCTGGGGGACTCTTGGAATGGTGGTACGACCATGGAGTTCCTCTCGCCTTTCCTGTTGAGAGTTCCTCCTCTTGAGATGCGACGGGAACGCCGGGAATTCTTTCCTGTTGAAAGCAGGGAAAGGATCCCTCACCTCGAGCTACGAGGGGGAAACGGGGCTCCTCTGGATGTGGGCGGGACCATCGTGCTTCCTCTCGAGTGGAGACGGGTATGGCGGTGAACTTCTTGAGTTGCAGCAAGGGTGTGAAAGACCCTTTTGAAGTCCAAGAGATTAGCTGTCATTAGACTCCAGACGCCTCATCGGAAATAGGCCTCATCTCGCCTGGAAGGGAGAACTTCCTGGATTTTCTCGAGTTGCGGCAGGTGTTCTTGAGTTACGACGGGGACCTCAGGGACCCGCCGTGGTGGCCACAGGAGAGGCCAGTCCCCATGCGAGTGGCTAGGGGGCCTCACCGGATTCCTATCCCGTCGATACCGGGGCCAAAAACCTTGTGTGGAGTCAGGGCCGAAACCGAAGATTCCTCTCAGGGGCTGACATGGATCTTTGGGTACTTCTGGAGTCTCCCCAGGGGAGTCAGGCCTCGTCTCGAGTGGGGGCATGCACATGCGCATTCCTTCCAGGCTGTAGCAGCAATGTCACGCTTCCCGGCTCGTGGATCAAAGGATCTGTGGTTTTCACTCGAGGCTTTCCCTCGAGGCTTTCCCACAGGGCTGTCCCAAGTGCCACCGTGGTGTGAGTCAATCCTCGGCGTGAAAGATGAGCCAGTGCAGGGCAAAGAGTTTCCTCTGGAATGGACTGAGAAATCTCGGGGACTCTTGGAATGGTGGTACGACCATGGAGTTCCTCTCATCTTTCCTGTTGAGAGTGCCTCCTCTTGAGATGCGACGGGAACGCCGGGAATTCTTTCCCGTTGATAGCAGGGAAAGGATCCATCATCTCGAGCTACGAGGGGGAAACGGGGCTCCTCTGGATGTGGGCGGGACCATCGTGTTTCCTCTCGAGTGGAGACGGGTATGGCGGTGAACTTCTTGAGTTGCAGCAAGGGTGTGAAAGACCCTTTCGAAGTTCCAGAGGTTCGGTGTCATTAGTCTCCAGACGTCTCATCGGAAATAGGCCTCATCTCGCCTGGAAGGGAGAACTTCCTGGATTTTCTCGAGTTGCGGCAGGTGTTATCGAGTTACGACGGGGACCTCAGGGACCCGCCCTGGTGGCCTCAGGAAAGGCCAGTCCCCATGCGAGTTGCTCGGGGGCCTCTCGGGATTCCTCTCCCGTCGATATGGGGGCCAAAAACTTTGTGTGGAGTCAGGGCCGGAACCGAGGATTCCTCTCAGGGGCTGACATGGATCTTTGGGTACTTCTGGAGTCTCCCCAGGGGAGTCAGGCCTCGTCTCGAGTGGGGGCATGCACGTGCGCTTTCCTTCCAGGCTGTAGCAGCAATGTCACGCTTCCCGTCGCGTGGATCAAAGGATCTGTCGTTTACCCTCGAGGCTTTCCCACAGGGCTGTCCCACGTGCCACCGTGGTGTGAGTCGATCCTCGGCGTGAAAGATGAGCCAGTGCAGGGCAAAGAGGTTCCTCTGGAATGGACTGAGACATCTGGGGGACTCTTGGAATGGTGGTACGACCATGGAGTTCCTCTCGTCTTTCCTGTTGAGAGTGCCTCCTCTTGAGATGCGACGGGAACGCCGAAAATACTTTCCCGTTGATAGCAGGGAAAGGATCCCTCATCTCGAGCTACGAGGGGCAAACGGGGCTCCTCTGGATGTGGGCGGGACCATCATGTTTCCTCTCGAGTGGAGACGGATATGGCGGTGAACTTCTTGAGTTGCAGCAAGGGTGTGAAAGACCCTTTCGAAGTTCCAGAGGTTCCGTGTCATTAGTCTCCAGACGCCTTATCGGAAATAAGCCTCATCTCGCCTGGAAGGGAGAACTTCCTGGATTTTCTCGAGTTGCGGCATGTGTTCTCGAGTTACGACGGGGACCTCAGGAACCCGCCCTGGTGGCCTCAGGAAAGGTCAGTCCCCTTGCGAGTTCCTAGGGGGCCTCTCGGGATTCCTCTCCCGTCGATACCGGGGCCATAATACTTGTGTGGAGTCAGGGCCGGAACCGAGGATTCCTCTCAGGGGCTGACATGGATCTTTGGGTACTTCTGGAGTCTCCCCAGGGGAGTCAGGCCTCGTCTCGAGTGGGGGCATGCACGTGCGCTTTCCTTACAGGCTGTAGCAGCAATGTCACGGTTCCCGTCGCGTGGATCAAAGGATCTGTGGTTTTCCCTCGAGGCTTTCCCACAGGGCTGTCCCACGTGCCACCGTGGTGTGAGTCGATCCTCGGCGTGAAAGATGAGCCAGTGCAGGGCAAAGAGGTTCCTCTGGAATGGACTGAGACATCTGGGGGACTCTTGGAATGGTGGTACGACCATGGAGTTCCTCTCGCCTTTCCTGTTGAGAGTTCCTCCTCTTGAGATGCGACGGGAACGCCGGGAATTCTTTCCTGTTGAAAGCAGGGAAAGGATCCCTCATCTCGAGCTACGAGGGGGAAACGGGGCTCCTCTGAATGTGGGCGGGACCATCGTGCTTCCTCTCGAGTGGAGACGGGTATGGCGGTGAACTTCTTGAGTTGCAGCAAGGGTGTGAAAGACCCTTTTGAAGTCCCAGAGATTAGCTGTCATTAGACTCCAGACGCCTCATCGGAAATAGGCCTCATCTCGCCTGGAACGGGGAACTTCCTGGATTTTCTCGAGTTGCGGCAGGTGTTCTCGAGTTACGACGGGGACCTCAGGGACCCGCCCTGGTGTCCTCAGGAAAGGCCAGTCCCCATGCGAGTTGCTCGGGGGCCTCTCGGGATTCCTCTCCCGTCGATACCGGGGCCAAAATCCTTCTGTGGAGTCAGGGCCGGAACCGAGGATTCCTCTCAGGGGCTGACATGGATCTTTGGGTACTTCTGGAGTCTCCCCAGGGTGGTCAGGCTTCGTCTCGAGTGGGGGCATGCACGTGCGCTTTCCTTCCAGGCTGTAGCAGCAATGTCACGCTTCCCGTCGCGTGGATCAAAGGATCTGTGGTTTTCCCTCGAGGCTTTCCCTCGAGGCTTTCCCACAGGGCTGTCTCACGTGCCACCGTTGTGTGAGTCGATCCTCGGCGTGAAAGATGAGCCAGTGCAGGGCAAACAGGTTCCTCTGGAATGGACTGAGACATCTGGGGGACTCTTGGAATGGTGGTACGACCATGGAGTTCCTCTCGCCTTTCCTGTTGAGAGTGCCTCCTCTTGAGATGCGACGGGAACGCCGGGAATTCTTTCCCGTTGAAAGCAGGGAAAGGATCCCTCATCTCGAGCTACGAGGGGGAAACGGGGCTCCTCTGGATGTGGGCGGGACCATCGTGCTTCCTCTCGAGTGGAGACGGGTATTGCGGTGAAATTTTCGAGTTGCAGCAAGGGTGTGAAAGACCCTTTCGAAGTTCCAGAGGTTAGGTGTCATTAGTCTCCAGACGCCTCATCAGAAATAGGCCTCATTTCGCCTGGAAAGGAGAACTTCCTGGATTTTCTCGAGTTGCGGCAGCTGTTCTCGAGTTACGACGGGGACCTCAGGGACCCGCCCTGGTGGCCTCAGGAACGGCCAGTCCCCATGCTAGTTGCTAGGGGGCCTCTCGGGATTCCTCTCCCGTCGATACCGGGGCCAAAAACCTTGTGTGGAGTCAGGGCCGGAACCGAGGATTCCTCTCAGGGGCTGACATGGATCTTTGGGTACTTCTGGAGTCTCCCCAGGGGAGTCAGGCCTCGTCTCGAGTGGGGGCATGCACGTGCGCTTTCCTTCCAGGCTGTAGCAGCAATGTCATTCTTCCCGTCGCGTGGATCAAAGGATCTGTGGTTTTCCCTCGAGGCTTTCCCTCGAGGCTTTCCCACAGGGCTGTCCCACGTGCCACCGTGGTGTGAGTCGATCCTCGGCGTGAAAGATGAGCCAGTGCAGGGCAAAGAGTTTCCTCTGGAATGGACTGAGAAATCTCGGGGACTCTTGGAATGGTGGTACGACCATGGAGTTCCTCTCATCTTTCCTGTTGAGAGTGCCTCCTCTTGAGATGCGACGGGAACGCCGGGAATTCTTTCCCGTTGATAGCAGGGAAAGGATCCCTCATCTCGAGCTACGAGGGGGAAACGGGGCTCCTCTGGATGTGGTCGGGACCATCGTGTTTCCTCTCGAGTGGAGACGGGTATGGCGGTGAACTTCTTGAGTTGCAGCAAGGGTGTGAAAGACCCTTTCGAAGTTCCAGAGGTTCGGTGTCATTAGTCTCCAGACGTCTCATCGGAAATAGGCCTCATCTTGACTGGAAGGGAGAACTTCCTGGATTTTCTCGAGTTGCGGCAGGTGTTCTCGAGTTACGACGGGGACCTCAGGGACCCGCCCTGGTGTCCTCATGAAAGGCCAGTCCCCATGCGAGTTGCTCGGGGGCCTCTCGGGATTCCTCTCCCGTCGATACCGGGGCCAAAAACTTTGTGTGGAGTCAGGGCCGGAACCGAGGATTCCTCTCAGGGGATGACATGGATCTTTGGGTACTTCTGGAGTCTCCCCAGGGGAGTCAGGCCTCGTCTCGAGTGGGGGCATGCACGTGCGCTTTCCTTCCAGGCTGTAGCAGCAATGTCACGATTCCCGTCGCGTGGATCAAAGGATCTGTGGTTTTCCCTCGAGGCTTTCCCACTGGGCTGTCCCACGTGCCACCGTGGTGTGAGTCGATCCTCGGCGTGAAAGATGAGCCAGTGCAGGGCAAAGAGGTTCCTCTGGAATGGACTGAGAAATCTCGGGGACTCTTGGAATGGTGGTACGACCATGGAGTTCCTCTCGTCTTTCCTGTTGAGAGTGCCTCCTCTCGAGATGCGACGGGAACGCCGAAAATACTTTCCCGTTGATAGCAGGGAAAGGATCCCTCATCTCGAGCTCCGAGGGGCAAACGGGGCTCCTCTGGATGTGGGCGGGACCATCATGTTTCCTCTCGAGTGGAGACGGTTATGGCGGTGAACTTCTTGAGTTGCAGCAAGGGTGTGAAAGACCCTTTCGAAGTTCCAGAGGTTCCGTGTCATTAGTCTCCAGACGCCTCATCGTAAATAGGCCTCATCTCGCCTGGAAGGGAGAACTTCCTGGATTTTCTCGAGTTGCGGCAGGTGTTCTCGAGTTATGACGGGGACCTCAGGGACCCGCCCTGGTGGCCTCAGGAAAGGTCAGTCCCCTTGCGAGTTCCTAGGGGGCCTCTCGGGATTCCTCTCCCGTCGATACCGGGGCCAAAATACTTGTGTGGAGTCAGGGCCGGAACCGAGGATTCCTCTCAGGGGCTGACATGGATCTTTGGGTACTTCTGGAGTCTCCCCAGGGGAGTCAGGCCTCGTCTCGAGTGGGGGCATGCTCGTGCGCTTTCCTTACAGGCTGTAGCAGCAATGTCATGGTTCCCGTCGCGTGGATCAAAGGATCTGTGGTTTTCCCTCGAGGCTTTCCCACAGGGCTGTTCCACGTGCCACAGTGGTGTGAGTCGATCCTCGGCATTAAAGATTAGCCAGTGCAGGGCAAAGAGGTTCCGCTGGAATGGACTGAGACATCTGGGGGACTCTTGGAATGGTGGTACGACCATGGAGTTCCTCTCGCCTTTCCTGTTGAGAGTTCCTCCTCTTGAGATGCGACGGGAACGCCGGGAATTCTTTCCTGTTGAAAGCAGGGAAAGGATCCCTCACCTCGAGCTACGAGGGGGAAACGGGGCTCCTCTGGATGTGGGCGGGACCATCGTGCTTCCTCTCGAGTGGAGACGGGTATGGCGGTGAACTTCTTGAGTTGAAGCAAGGGTGTGAAAGACCCTTTTGAAGTCCAAGAGATTAGCTGTCATTAGACTCCAGACGCCTCATCGGAAATAGGCCTCATCTCGCCTGGAAGGGAGAACTTCCTGGATTTTCTCGAGTTGCGGCAGGTGTTCTTGAGTTACGACGGGGACCTCAGGGACCCGCCGTGGTGGCCACAGGAGAGGCCAGTCCCCATGCGAGTGGCTAGGGGGCCTCACCGGATTCCTATCCCGTCGATACCGGGGCCAAAAACCTTGTGTGGAGTCAGGGCCGAAACCGAAGATTCCTCTCAGGGGCTGACATGGATCTTTGGGTACTTCTGGAGTCTCCCCAGGGGAGTCAGGCCTCGTCTCGAGTGGGGGCATGCACATGCGCATTCCTTCCAGGCTGTAGCAGCAATGTCACGCTTCCCGGCTCGTGGATCAAAGGATCTGTGGTTTTCACTCGAGGCTTTCCCTCGAGGCTTTCCCACAGGGCTGTCCCAAGTGCCACCGTGGTGTGAGTCAATCCTCGGCGTGAAAGATGAGCCAGTGCAGGGCAAAGAGTTTCCTCTGGAATGGACTGAGAAATCTCGGGGACTCTTGGAATGGTGGTACGACCATGGAGTTCCTCTCATCTTTCCTGTTGAGAGTGCCTCCTCTTGAGATGCGACGGGAACGCCGGGAATTCTTTCCCGTTGATAGCAGGGAAAGGATCCATCATCTCGAGCTACGAGGGGGAAACGGGGCTCCTCTGGATGTGGGCGGGACCATCGTGTTTCCTCTCGAGTGGAGACGGGTATGGCGGTGAACTTCTTGAGTTGCAGCAAGGGTGTGAAAGACCCTTTCGAAGTTCCAGAGGTTCGGTGTCATTAGTCTCCAGACGTCTCATCGGAAATAGGCCTCATCTCGCCTGGAAGGGAGAACTTCCTGGATTTTCTCGAGTTGCGGCAGGTGTTATCGAGTTACGACGGGGACCTCAGGGACCCGCCCTGGTGGCCTCAGGAAAGGCCAGTCCCCATGCGAGTTGCTCGGGGGCCTCTCGGGATTCCTCTCCCGTCGATATGGGGGCCAAAAACTTTGTGTGGAGTCAGGGCCGGAACCGAGGATTCCTCTCAGGGGCTGACATGGATCTTTGGGTACTTCTGGAGTCTCCCCAGGGGAGTCAGGCCTCGTCTCGAGTGGGGGCATGCACGTGCGCTTTCCTTCCAGGCTGTAGCAGCAATGTCACGCTTCCCGTCGCGTGGATCAAAGGATCTGTCGTTTACCCTCGAGGCTTTCCCACAGGGCTGTCCCACGTGCCACCGTGGTGTGAGTCGATCCTCGGCGTGAAAGATGAGCCAGTGCAGGGCAAAGAGGTTCCTCTGGAATGGACTGAGACATCTGGGGGACTCTTGGAATGGTGGTACGACCATGGAGTTCCTCTCGTCTTTCCTGTTGAGAGTGCCTCCTCTTGAGATGCGACGGGAACGCCGAAAATACTTTCCCGTTGATAGCAGGGAAAGGATCCCTCATCTCGAGCTACGAGGGGCAAACGGGGCTCCTCTGGATGTGGGCGGGACCATCATGTTTCCTCTCGAGTGGAGACGGATATGGCGGTGAACTTCTTGAGTTGCAGCAAGGGTGTGAAAGACCCTTTCGAAGTTCCAGAGGTTCCGTGTCATTAGTCTCCAGACGCCTTATCGGAAATAAGCCTCATCTCGCCTGGAAGGGAGAACTTCCTGGATTTTCTCGAGTTGCGGCATGTGTTCTCGAGTTACGACGGGGACCTCAGGAACCCGCCCTGGTGGCCTCAGGAAAGGTCAGTCCCCTTGCGAGTTCCTAGGGGGCCTCTCGGGATTCCTCTCCCGTCGATACCGGGGCCATAATACTTGTGTGGAGTCAGGGCCGGAACCGAGGATTCCTCTCAGGGGCTGACATGGATCTTTGGGTACTTCTGGAGTCTCCCCAGGGGAGTCAGGCCTCGTCTCGAGTGGGGGCATGCACGTGCGCTTTCCTTACAGGCTGTAGCAGCAATGTCACGGTTCCCGTCGCGTGGATCAAAGGATCTGTGGTTTTCCCTCGAGGCTTTCCCACAGGGCTGTCCCACGTGCCACCGTGGTGTGAGTCGATCCTCGGCGTGAAAGATGAGCCAGTGCAGGGCAAAGAGGTTCCTCTGGAATGGACTGAGACATCTGGGGGACTCTTGGAATGGTGGTACGACCATGGAGTTCCTCTCGCCTTTCCTGTTGAGAGTTCCTCCTCTTGAGATGCGACGGGAACGCCGGGAATTCTTTCCTGTTGAAAGCAGGGAAAGGATCCCTCATCTCGAGCTACGAGGGGGAAACGGGGCTCCTCTGAATGTGGGCGGGACCATCGTGCTTCCTCTCGAGTGGAGACGGGTATGGCGGTGAACTTCTTGAGTTGCAGCAAGGGTGTGAAAGACCCTTTTGAAGTCCCAGAGATTAGCTGTCATTAGACTCCAGACGCCTCATCGGAAATAGGCCTCATCTCGCCTGGAACGGGGAACTTCCTGGATTTTCTCGAGTTGCGGCAGGTGTTCTCGAGTTACGACGGGGACGTGAGGGACAAGCCCTGGTGGCCTCAGGAAACTCCAGTCCCCATACGAGTTGCTAGGGTGCCTCTCGGGATTCCTCTCCAGTCGATACCGGGGCCTAAAACCTTGTGTGGAGTCAGGGCCGGCACGGAGGATTCCTCTAAGGGGCTGACATGGATCTTTGGGTCTTTCTGGAGTCTCCCCAGGGGAGTCAGGCCTCGTCTCGAGTGGGGGCATGCACGTGCGCTTTCCTTCCAGGCTGTAGCAGCAATGTCACGCTTCCCGTCGCGTGGATCAAAGGATCAGTGGTTTTCCCTCTAGGCTTTCCCTCGAGGCTATGCCACAGGGCTGTCCCACGTGCCACCGTGGTGTGAGTCGATCTTCGGCATGAAAGATGAGTCAGTGCAGGGCAAAGAGGTTCCTCTGGAATAGACTGAAACATCTGGGGGACTCTTGGAATGGTGGTACGACCATGGAGTTCCTCTCGTCTTTCCAGTTGAGAGTGCCTCCTCTTGAGATGCGACGGGAACGCCGAAAATACTTTCCCGTTGATAGCAGGGAAAGGATCCCTCATCTCGAGCTACGAGGGGCAAACGGGGCTCCTCTGGATGTGGGTGGGACCATCATGTTTCCTCTCGAGTGGAGACGGATATGGCGGTGAACTTCTTGAGTTGCAGCAAGGGTGTGAAAGACCCTTTCGAAGTTCCAGAGGTTCCGTGTCATTAGTCTCCAGACGCCTCATCGGAAATAGGCCTCATCTCGCCTGGAAGGGAGAACTTCCTGAAGTTTCTCGAGTTGCGGCAGGTGTTCTCGAGTTACGACGGGGACCTCAGGGACCCGCCCTGGTGGCCTCAGGAAAGGCCAATCCCCATGCGAGTTGCTCGGGGGCCTCTCAGGAATCCTCTCCTGTCGATACCGGGGCCAAAAAACTTGTGTGGAGTCAGGGCCGGAACCGAGGATTCCTCTCAGGGGCTGACATGGATCTTTGGGTACTTCTGGAGTCTCCCCAGGGGAGTCAGGCCTTGTCTCGAGTGGGGGCATGCACTTGCGCTTTCCTTCCAGGCTGTAGCAGCAATGTCTCGTTTCCCGTCGCGTGGATCAATGGATCTGTGGTTTTCCCTCGAGGCTTTCCCACAGGGCTGTCCCACGTGCCACCGTGGTGTGAGTCGATTCTCGGCGTGAAAGATGAGACAGTGCAGGGCAAAGAGGTTCCTCTGGATTGGACTGAGACATCTGGGGGACTCTTGGAATGGTGGTAGGACCATGGAGTTCCTCTCGCCTTTCCTGTTGAGAGTGCCTCCTCTTGAAATGCGACGGGAACGCCGGGAATTCTTTCCCGTTGAAAGCAGGGAAAGGATCCCTCATCTCGAGCTACGAGGGGGAAACGGGGCTCCTCTGGATGTGGGCGGGACCATCGTGCTTCCTCTCGAGTGGAGACGGGTATGGCAGTGAACTTCTTGAGTTGCAGCAAGGGTGTGAAAGACCCTTTCGAAGTTCCAGAGGTTCGGTGTCATTAGTCTCCAGACGCCTCATCGGAAATAGGCCTCATCACGCCTGGAAGGGAGAACTTCCTGGATTTTCTCGAGTTGCGGCAGGTGTTCTCGAGTTACGACGGGGACCTCAGGGACCCGTCCTGGTGGCCTCAGGTACGGCCAGTCCCCATGCTAGTTGCTAGGGGGCCTCTCGGGATTCCTCTCCCGTCGATACCGGGGCCAAAAACCTTGTGTGGAGTCAGGGCCGGAATCGAGGATTCCTCTCAGGGGCTGACATGGATCTTTGGGTACTTCTGGAGTCTCCCCAGGGGAGTCAGGACTCGTCTCGAGTGGGGGCATGCACGTGCGCTTTCCTTCCAGGCTGTAGCAGCAATGTCATGCTTCCCGTCGCGTGGATCAAAGGATCTGTGGTTTTCCCTCGAGGCTTTCCCTCGAGGCTTTCCCACAGGGCTGTCCCACGTGCCACCATGGTGTGAGTCTATCCTCGGCGTGAAAGATGAGCCAGTGCAGGGCAAAGAGTTTCCTCTGGAATGGACTGAGAAATCTCGGGGACTCTTGGAATGGTGATACGACCATGGAGTTCCTCTCATCTTTCCTGTTGAGAGTGCCTCCTCTTGAGATGCGACGGGAACGCCGGGAATTCTTTCCCGTTGATAGCAGGGAAAGGATCCCTCATCTCGAGCTACGAGGGGGAAACGGGGCTCCTCTGGATGTGGGCGGGACCATCGTGTTTCCTCTCGAGTGGAGACGGGTATGGCGGTGAACTTCTTGAGTTGCAGCAAGGGTGTGAAAGACCCTTTCGAAGTTCCAGAGTTTAGGTGTCATTAGTCTCCAGACGCCTCATCGGAAATAGGCCTCATCTCGCCTGGAAGGGAGAACTTCCTGGATTTTCTCGAGTTGCGGCAGGTGTTCTCGAGTTACGACGGGGACCTCAGGGACCCGCCCTGGTGTCCTCAGGAAAGGCCAGTCCCCATGCGAGTTGCACGGGGGCCTCTCGGGATTCCTCTCCCGTCGATACCGGGGCCAAAATCCTTCTGTGGAGTCAGGGCCGGAACCGAGGATTTCTCTCAGGGGCTGACATGTGTCTTTGGGTACTTCTGGAGTCTCCCCAGGGGGTCAGGCCTCGTCTCGAGTGGGGGCATGCAGGTGCGCCTTCCTTCCAGGCTGTAGCAGCAATGTCACGCTTCCCGTCGCGTGGATCAAAGGATCTGTGGTTTTCCCTCGAGGCTTTCCCTCGAGGCTTTCCCACAGGGCTGTCTCACGTGCCACCGTTGTGTGAGTCGATCCTCGGCGTGAAAGATGAGCCAGTGCAGGGCAAACAGGTTCCTCTGGAATGGACTGAGACATCTGGGGGACTCTTGGAATGGTGGTACGACCATGGAGTTCCTCTCGCCTTTCCTGTTGAGAGTGCCTCCTCTTGAGATGCGACGGGAACGCCGGGAATTCTTTCCCGTTGAAAGCAGGGAAAGGAACCCTCATCTCGAGCTACGAGGGGGAAACGGGGCTCCTCTGGATGTGGGCAGGACCATCGTGCTTCCTTTCGAGTGGAGACGGGTATGGCGGTGAAATTCTTGAGTTGCAGCAAGGGTGTGAAAGACCCTTTCGAAGTTCCAGAGGTTAGGTGTCATTAGTCTCCACACGCCTCATCGGAAATAGGCCTCATTTCGCCTGGAAAGGAGAACTTCCTGGATTTTCTCGAGTTGCGGCAGGTGTTCTCGATTTACAACTGGGACCTCAGGGACCCGCCCTGGTGGCCTCAGGAACGGCCAGTCCCCATGCTAGTTGCTATGGGGCCTCTCGGGATTCCTCTCCCGTCGATACCGGGGCCAAAAACCTTGTGTGGAGTCAGGGCCGGAACCGAGGATTCCTCTCAGGGATTGACATGGATCTTTGGGTAATTCTGGAGTCTCCCCAGGGGAGTCAGGACTCGTCTCGAGTGGGGGCATGCACGTGCGCTTTCCTTCAGGCTGTAGCAGCAATGTCATGCTTCCCGTCGCGTGGATCAAAGGATCTGTGGTTTTCCCTCGAGGCTTTCCCTCGAGGCTTTCCCACAGGGCTGTCCCACGTGCCACCATGGTGTGAGTCGATCCTCGGCGTGAAAGATGAGCCAGTGCAGGGCAAAGAGGTTCCTCTGGAATGGACTGAGAAATCTCGGGGACTCTTGGAATGGTGGTACGACCATAGAGTTCCTCTCATCTTTCCTGATGAGAGTGCCTCCTCTTGAGATGCGACGGGAACGCCGGGAATTCTTTCCCGTTGATAGCAGGGAAAGGATCCCTCATCTCGAGCTACGAGGGGGAAACGGGGCTCCTCTGGATGTGGGCGGGACCATCGTGTTTCCTCTCGAGTGGAGACGGGTATGGCGGTGAACTTCTTGAGTTGCAGCAAGGGTGTGAAAGACCCTTTCGAAGTTCCAGAGGTTCGGTATCATTAGTCTCCAGACGCCTCATCGGAAATAGGCCTCATCTCGCCTGGAAGGGAGAACTTCCTGGATTTTCTCGAGTTGAGGCAGGTGTTCTCGAGTTACGACGGGGACCTCAGGGACCCGCCCTGGTGTCCTCAGGAAAGGCCAGTCCCCATGCGAGTTGCTCGGGGGCCTCTCGGGATTCCTCTCCCGTCGATACCGGGGCCAAAATCCTTCTGTGGAGTCAGGGCCGGAACCGAGGATTCCTCTCAGGGGCTGACATGGGTCTTTGGGTACTTCTGGAGTCTCCCCAGGGGGGTCAGGCCTCGTCTCGAGTGGGGCCATGCACGTGCGCCTTCATTCCAGGCTGTAGCAGCAACGTCACGCTTCCCGTCGCGTGGATCAAAGGATCTGTGGTTTTCCCTCGAGGCTTTCCCTCGAGGCTTTCCCACAGGGCTGTCTCACGTGCCATCGTGGTGTGAGTCGATCTTCGGCGTGAAAGATGAGCCAGTGCAGGGCAAACAGGTTCCTCTGGAATGGACTGAGACATCTGGGGGACTCTTGGAATGGTGGTACGACCATGGAGTTCCTCTCGCCTTTCCTGTTGAGAGTGCCTCCTCTTGAGATGCGACGGGAACGCCGGGAATTCTTTCCCGTTGAAAGCAGGGAAAGGATCCCTCATCTCGAGCTACGAGGGGGAAACGGGGCTCCTCTGGATGTGGGCGGGACCATCGTGCTTCCTCTCGAGTGGTGACGGGTACGGCGGTGAACTTCTTGAGTTGCAGCAAGGGTGTGAAAGACCCTTTCGAAGTTCCAGAGGTTAGGTGTCATTTGTCTCCAGAGGCCTCATCGGAAATAGGCCTCATCTCGCCTGGAAGGGAGAACTTCCTGGATTTTCTCGAGTTGCGGCAGGTGTTCTCGAGTTACGACGGGGACCTCAGGGACCCGCCGTGGTGGCCTCAGGAGAGGCCAGTCCCCATGCGAGTTGCTAGGGGGCCTCTCGGGATTCCTCTCCCGTCGATTCCGGGGCCAAAAACCTTGTGTGGAGTCAGGGCCGGAACCGAGGATTCCTCTCATGGGCTGACATGGATCTTTGGGTACTTGTGGAGTCTCCCCAGGGGAGTCAGGCCTCGTCTCGAGTGTGGGCATGCACGTGCGCTTTCCTTCCAGGCTGTAGCAGCAATGTCACGCTTCCCGTCGCGTGGATCAAAGGATCTGTGGTTTTCCCTCGAGGCTTTCCCTCGAGGCTTTCCCACAGGGCTGTCCCACGTGCCACCGTGGTGTGAGTCGATCCTCGGCGTGAAAGATGAGCCAGTGCAGGGCAAAGAGGCTCCTCTGGAATGGACTGAGACATCTGGGGGACTCTTGGAATGGTGGTACGACCATGGAGTTCCTCTCGCCTTTCCTGTTGAGAGTGCCTCCTCTTGAGATGCGACGGGAACGCCGGGAATTCTTTCCCGTTGAAAGCAGGGAAAGGATCCCTCATCTCGAGCTACGAGGGGGAAACGGGGCTCCTCTGGATGTGGGCGGGACCATCGTGCTTCCTCTCGAGTGGAGACGGGTACGGCGGTGAACTTCTTGAGTTGCAGCAAGGGTGTGAAAGACCCTTTCGAAGTTCCAGAGGTTAGGTGTCATTTGTCTCCAGAGGCCTCATCGGAAATAGGCCTCATCTCGCCTGGAAGGGAGAACTTCCTGGATTTTCTCGAGTTGCGGCAGGTGTTCTCGAGTTACGACGGGGACCTCAGGGACCCGCCGTGGTGGCCTCAGGAGAGGCCAGTCCCCATGCGAGTTGCTAGGGGGCCTCTCGGGATTCCTCTCCCGTCGATACCGGGGCCAAAAACCTTGTGTGGAGTCAGGGCCGGAACCGAGGATTCCTCTCAGGGGCTGACATGGATCTTTGGGTACTTGTGGAGTCTCCCCAGGGGAGTCAGGCCTCGTCTCGAGTGGGGGCATGCACGTGCGCTTTCCTTCCAGGCTGTAGCAGCAATGTCACGCTTCCCGTCGCGTGGATCAAAGGATCTGTGGTTTTCCCTCGAGGCTTTCCCTCGAGGCTTTCCCACAGGGCTGTCCCACGTGCCACTGTGGTGTGAGTCGATCCTCGGCGTGAAAGATGAGCCAGTGCAGGGCAAAGAGGCTCCTCTGGAATGGACTGAGACATCTGGTGGACTCTTGGAATGGTGGTACGACCATGGAGTTCCTCTCGCCTTTCCTGTTGAGAGTGCCTCCTCTTGAGATGCGACGAGAACGCCGGGAATTCTTTCCCCTTGAAAGCAGGGAAAGGATCCCTCATCTCGAGCTACGAGGGGGAAACGGGGCTCCTCTGGATGTGGGCGGGACGATCGTGCTTCCTCTCGAGTGGACACGGGTATGGCGCTGAACTTCTTGAGTTGCAGCAAGGGTGTGAAAGACCCTTTCGAAGTTCCAGAGGTTAGGTGTCATTCGTCTCCAAACGCCTCATCGGAAATAGGCCTCATCTCGCCTGGAAGGAAGAACTTCCTGGATTTTCTCGAGTTGCGACAGGTGTTCTCGAGTCACGACGGGGACCTCAGGGACACGCCCTGGTGGCCTCAGGAGAGGCCAGTCCCCATGCGAGTTGCTAGGGGGCCTCTCGGTATTCCTCTCCCGTCGATACTGGGGCAAAAACCTTGTGTGGTGTCAGGGCCGGAACCGAGGATTTCTCTCAGGGCCTGACATGGATCTTTGGGTACTTCTGGAGTCTCCCCAGGGGAGTCAGGCCTCGTCTCGAGTGGGGGCATGCACGTGCGCTTTCCTTCCAGGCTGTAGCAGCAATGTCACGCTTCCCGTCGCGTGGATCAAAGGATCTGTGGTTTTCCCTCGAGGCTTTCCCTCGAGGCTTTCCCACAGGGCTGTCCCACGTGCCACCGTGGTGTGAGTCGATCCTCGGCGTGAAAGATGAGCCAGTGCAGGGCAAAGAGGCTCCTCTGGAATGGACTGAGACATCTGGGGGACTCTTGGAATGGTGGTACGACCATGGAGTTCCTCTCGCCTTTCCTGTTGAGAGTGCCTCCTCTTGAGATGCGACGGGAACGCCGGGAATTCTTTCCCGTTGAAAGCAGGGAAAGGATCCCTCATCTCGAGCTACGAGGGGGAAACGGGGCTCCTCTGGATGTGGGCGGGACCATCGTGCTTCCTCTCGAGTAGAGACGGGTACGGCGGTGAACTTCTTGAGTTGCAGCAAGGGTGTGAAAGACCCTTTCGAAGTTCCAGAGGTTAGGTGTCATTTGTCTCCAGAGGCCTCATCGGAAATAGGCCTCATCTCGCCTGGAAGGGAGAACTTCCTGGATTTTCTCGAGTTGCGACAGGTGTTCTCGAGTTACGACGGGGACCTCAGGGACCCGCCATGGTGGGCTCAGGAGAGGCCAGTCCCCATGCGAGTTGCTAGGGGGCCTCTCGGGATTCCTCTCCCGTCGATACCGGGGCCAAAAACCTTGTGTGGAGTCAGGGCCGGAACCGAGGATTCCTCTCAGGGGCTGACATGGATCTTTGGGTACTTCTGGAGTCTCCCCAGGGGAGTCAGGCCTCGTCTCGAGTGGGGGCATGCACGTGCGCTTTCCTTCCAGGCTGTAGCAGCAATGTCACGCTTCCCGTCGCGTGGATCAAAGGATCTGTGGTTTTCCCTCGAGGCTTTCCCTCGAGGCTTTCCCACAGGGCTGTCCCACGTGCCACCGTGGTGTGAGTCGATCCTCGGCGTGAAAGATGAGCCAGTGCAAGGCAAAGAGGTTCCTCTGGAATGCACTGAGACATGTGGGGGACTCTTGGAATGGTGGTACGACCATGGAGTTCCTCTCGCCTTTCCTGTTGAGAGTGCCTCCTCTTGAGATGCGACGGGAACGCCGGGAATTGTTTCCCGATGAAAGCAGGGAAAGGATCCCTCATCTCGAGCTACGAGGGGGAAACGGGGCTCCTCTGGATGTGGGCGGGACCATCGTGCTTCCTCTCGAGTGGAGACGGGTATGGCGGTGAACTTCTTGAGTTGCAGCAAGGGTGTGAAAGACCCTTTCGAAGTTCCAGAGGTTAGGTGTCATTAGTCTCCAGACGCCTCATCGGAAATAGGCCTCATCTCGCCTGGAAGGGAGAACTTCCTGGATTTTCTCGAGTTGCGGCAGGTGTTCTCGAGTTACGACGGGGACCTCAGGGACCCGCCCTGGTGGCCTCAGGAGAGGCCAGTCCCCATGCGAGTTGCTAGGGGGCCTCTCGGGATTCCTCTCCCGTCGATACCGGGGCCAAAAACCTTGTGTGGAGTCAGGGCCGGAACCGAGGATTCCTCTCAGGGGCTGACATGGATCTTTGGGTACTTCTGGAGTCTCCCCAGGGGAGTCAGGCCTCGTCTCGAGTGGGGGCATGCACGTGCGCTTTCCTTCCAGGCTGTAGCAGCAATGTCACGCTTCCCGTCGCGTGGATCAAAGGATCTGTGGTTTTCCCTCGAGGCTTTCCCTCGAGGCTTTCCCACAGGGCTGTCCCACGTGCCACCGTGGTGTGTGTGGATCCTCGTCGTGAAAGATGAGCCAGTGCAGGGCAAAGAGGTTCCTCTGGAATGGACTGAGACATCTGGGGGACTCTTGGAATGGTGGTACGACCATGGAGTTCCTCTCGCCTTTCCTGTTGAGAGTGGCTCCTCTTGAGATGCGACGGGAACGCCGGGAATTCTTTCCCGTTGAAAGCAGGGAAAGGATCCCTCATCTCGAGCTCCGAGGGGGAAACGGGGCTCCTATGGATGTGGGCGGGACCATCGTGCTTCCTCTCGAGTGGAGACGGGTATGGCGGTGAACTTCTTGAGTTGCAGCAAGGGTGTGAAAGACCCTTTCGAAGTTCCAGAGGTTAGGTGTCATTAGTCTCCAGACGCCTCATTGGAAATAGGCCTCATCTCGCCTGGAAGGGAGAACTTCCTGGATTTTCTCGAGTTGCGGCAGGTGTTCTCGAGTTACGACGGGGACCTCAGGGACCCGCCCTGGTGGGCTCAGGAGAGGCCAGTCCCCATGCGAGTTGCTAGGGGGCCTCTCGGGATTCCTCTCCCGTCGATACCGGGGCCAAAAACCTTGTGTGGAGTCAGGGCCGGAACCAAGGATTCCTCTCAGGGGCTGACATGGATCTTTGGGTACTTCTGGAGTCTCCCCAGGGGAGTCAGGCCTCGTCTCGAGTGGGGGCATGCACGTGCGCTTTCCTTCCAGGCTGTAGCAGCAATGTCACACTTCCTGTCGCGTGGATCAAAGGATCTGTGGTTTTCCCTCGAGGCTTTCCCTCGAGGCTTTCCCACAGGGCTGTCCCACGTGCCACCGTGGTGTGAGTCGATCCTCGGCGTGAAACATGAGCCAGTGCAGGGCAAAGAGGTTCCTCTGGAATGGACTGAGACATCTGGGGGACTCTTGGAATGGTGGTACGACCATGGAGTTCCTCTCGCCTTTCCTGTTGAGTGCCTCCTCTTGAGATGCGACGGGAACGCCGGGAATTCTTTCCCGTTGAAAGCAGGGAAAGGATCCCTCATCTCGAGCTACGAGGGGGAAACGGGGCTCCTCTGGATGTGGGCGGGACCATCGTGCTTCCTCTCGAGTGGACACGGGTATGGCGGTGAACTTCTTGAGTTGAAGCAAGGATGTGAAAGACCCTTTCAAAGTTCCAGAGGTTAGGTGTCATTCGTCTCCAGACGCCTCATCGGAAATAGGCCTCATCTCGCCTGGAAGGTAGAACTTCCTGGATTTTCTCGAGTTGCGGCAGGTGTTGTCGAGTTCCGACGGGGACCTCAGGGACCCGCCCTGGTGGCCTCAGGAGAGGCCAGTCCCCATGCGAGTTGCTAGGGGGCCTCTCGGGATTCCTCTCCCGTCGATACCGGGGCCAAAAACCTTGTGTGGAGTCAGGGCCGGAACCGAGGATTCCTCTCAGGGGCTGACATGGATCTTTGGGTACTTGTGGAGACTCCCCAGCGGAGTCAGGCCTCGTCTCGAGTGGGGGCATGCACGTGCGCTTTCCTTCCAGGCTGTAGCACCAATGTCACGCTTCCGGTCGCGTGGATCAAAGGATCTGTGGTTTTCCCTCGAGGCTTTCCCACAGAGCTCTCCCACGTGCCACCGTGGTGTGAGTCGATCCTCGGCGTGAAAGATGAGCCAGTGCAGGGCAAAGAGATTCCTCTGGAAAGGACTGAGACATTTGGGGGACTCTTGGAATGGTGGTACGACCATGGAGTTCCTCTCGCCTTTCCGGTTGAGAGTGCCTCCTCTTGAGATGCGACGGGAACGCCGGGAATTCTTTCCCGTTGAAAGCAGGGAAAGGATCCCTCATCTCGAGCTACGAGGGGGAAACGGGGCTCCTCTGGATGTGGGCGGGACCATCATGCTTCCTCTCGAGTGGACACGGGTATGGCGGTGAACTTCTTGAGTTGCAGCAAGGGTGTGAAAGACCCTTTCGAAGTTCCAGAGGTTAGGTGTCATTAGTCTCCCGACGCCTCATCGGAAATAGGCCTCATCTCGCCTGGAAGGGAGAACTTCCTGGATTTTCTCGAGTTGCGGCAGGTGTTCTCGAGTTACGACGGGACCTCAGGGACCCGCCCTGGTGGCCTCAGGAGAGGCCAGTCCCCATGCGAGTTGCTAGGGGGCCTCTCGGGATTCCTCTCCCATCGATACCGGGGCCCAAAACCTTGTGTGGAATCAGGGCCGGAACCGAGGATTCCTCTCAGGGGCTGACATGGATCTTTGGGTACTTCTGGAGTCTCCCCAGGGGAGTCAGGCCTCGTCTCGAGTGGGGGCATGCACGTGCGCTTTCCGTCCAGGCTGTAGCAGCAATGTCACGCTTCCCGTCGCGTGGATCAAAGGATCTGTGGTTTTCCCTCGAGGCTTTCCCTCGAGGCTTTCCCACAGGGCTGTCCCACGTGCCACCGTGGTGTGAGTCGATCCTCGGCGTGAAAGATGAGCCAGTGCAGGGCAAAGAGGTTCCTCTGGAATGCACTGAGACATGTGGGGGACTCTTGGAATGGTGGTACGACCATGGAGTTCCTCTCGCCTTTCCTGGTGAGAGTGCCTCCTCTTGAGATGCGACGGGAACGCCGGGAATTCTTTCCCGTTGAAAGCAGGGAAAGGATGCCACATCTCGAGCTACGAGGGGGAAACGGGGCTCCTGTGGATGTGGGCGGGACCATCGTGCTTCCTCTCGAGTGGACACGGGTATGGCGGTGAACTTCTTGAGTTGCAGCAAGGGTGTGAAAGACCCTTTCGAAGTTCCAGAGGTTAGGTATCATTAGTCTCCAGACGCCTCATCGGAAATAGGCCTCATCTCGCCTGGAAGGGAGAACTTCCTGGATTTTCTCGAGTTGCGGCAGGTGTTCTCGAGTTACGATGGGGAACTCAGGGACCCGCCCTGGTGGCCTCAGGAGAGGCCAGTCCCCATGCGAGTTGCTAGGGGGCCTCTCGGGATTCCTCTCCCGTCGATACCGGGGCCAAAAACCTTTGGTGGAGTCAGGGCCGGAACCGAGGATTCCTCTCAGGGGCTAACATGGATCTTTGGGTACTTCTGGAGTCTCCCCAGGGGAGTCAGGCCTCGTCTCGAGAGGGGGCATGCACGTGCGCTTTCCTTCCAGGCTGTAGCAGCAATCTCACGCTTCCCGTCGCGTGGATCAAAGGATCTGTGGTTTTCCCTCGAGGCTTTCCCTCGAGGCTTTCCCACAGTGCTGTCCCACGTACCACCGCGGTGTGAGTGGATCCTCGGCGTGAAACATGAGCCAGTGCAGGGCAAAGAGCTTCCTCTGGAATGGACTGAGACATCTGGGGGACTATTGGAATGGTGGTACGACCATGGAGTTCCTCTCGCCTTTCCTGTTGAGAGTGCCTCCTCTTGAGATGCGTCGGGAACGCCGGGAATTCTTTCCCGTTGAAAGCAGGGAAAGGATCCCTCATCTCGAGCTCCGAGGGGGAAACAGGTCTCCTCTGGATGTGGGCGGGACCATCGTGCTTCCTCTCGAGTGGAGACGGGTATGGCGGTGAACTTCTTGAGTTGCAGCAAGGGTGTGAAAAACCCTTTCGAAGTTCCAGACGTTAGGTGTCATTAGTCTGCAGACGCCTCATCGGAAATAGGCCTCATCTCGCCTGGAATGGAGAACTTCCTGGATTTTCTCGAGTTGCGGCAGGTGTTCTCGAGTTACGACGGGGACCTCAGGGACTCGCCCTGGTGGCCTCAGGAGAGGCCAGTCCCCATGCGAGTTGCTAGGGGTTCTCTCGGGATTCCTCTCCCGTCGATACCGGGGCCAAAACCCTTTGGTGGAGTCAGGACCGGAACCGAGGATTCCTCTCAGGGGCTGACATGGATCTTTGGGTACTTCTGGAGTCTCCCCAGGGGAGTCAGGCCTCGTATCGAGTGGGGGCATGCACGTGCGCTTTCCTTCCAGGCTGTAGCAGCAATCTCACGCTTCCCGTGGCGTGGATCAAAGGATCTGTGGTTTTCCCTCGAGGCTTTCCCTCGAGGCTTTCCCACAGGGCTGTCCCATGTGCCACCATGGTGTGAGTGGATCCTCGGCGTGAAAGATGAGCCAGTGCAGGGCAAAGAGGTTCCTCTGGAATGGACTGAGACATCTGGGGGACTCTTGGAATGGTGGTACGACCATGGAGTTCCTCTCGCCTTTCCTGTTGAGAGTGCCTCCTCTTGAGATGCGACGGGAACGCCGGGAATTCTTTCCCGTTGAAAGCAGGGAAAGGATCCCTCATCTCGAGCTACGAGGGGGAAATGGTGCTCCTCTGGATGTGGGCGGGACCATCGTGCTTCCTCTTGAGTGGACACGGGTATGGCGGTGAACTTTTGAGTGGCAGCAAGGGTGTGAAAGACCCTTTCGAAGTTCCAGAGGTTAGGTGTCATTAGTCTCCAGACGCCTCATCGGAAATAGGCCTCATCTCGCCTCAAGGGAGAACTTCCTGGATTTTCTCGAGTGGCGGCAGGTGTTCTCGAGTTACGACGGGGACCTCAGGGACCCGCCCTGGTGGCCTCAGGAGAGGCCAGTCCCCATGCGAGTTGCTAGGGGGCCTCTCGGAATTCCTCTCCCGTCGATACCGGGGCCAAAAACCTTTGGTGGAGTCAGGGCCGGAACCGAGGATTCCTCTCAGGGGCTGACATGGATCTTTGGGTACTTCTGGAGTCTCCCCAGGGGAGTCAGGCCTCGTCTCGAGTGGGGGCATGCACGTGCGCTTTCCTTCCAGGCTGTAGCAGCAATGTCACGCTTCCCGTCGCGTGGATCAAAGGATCTGTGGTTTTCCCTCGAGGCTTTCCCTCGAGGCTTTCCCACAGGGCTGTCCCACGTGCCACCGTGGTGTGAGTCGATCCTCGGCGTGAAACATGAGCCAGTGCTGGGCAAAGAGCTTCCTCTGGAATGGACTGAGACATCTGGGGGACTATTGGAATGGTGGTACGACCATGGAGTTCCTCTCGCCTTTCCTGTTGAGAGTGCCTCCTCTTGAGATGCGTCGGGAACGCCGGGAATTCTTTCCCGTTGAAAGCAGGGAAAGGATCCCTCATCTCGAGCTCCGAGGGGGAAACGGGGCTCCTCTGCATGTGGGCGGGACCATCGTGCATCCTCTCGAGTGGAGACGGGTATGGCGGTGAACTTCTTGAGTTGCAGCAAGGGTGTGAAAGACCCTTTCGAAGTTCCAGACGTTAGGTGTCATTAGTCTCCAGACGCCTCATCGGAAATAGGCCTCATCTCGCCTGGAATGGAGAACTTCCTGGATTTTCTCGAGTTGGGGCAGGTGTTCTCGAGTTACGACGGGGACCTCAGGGACCCGCCCTGAGGGCCTCAGGAGAGGCCAGTCCCCATGCGAGTTGCTAGGGGGCCTCTCGGGATTCCTCTCCCGTCGATACCGGGGCCAAAACCCTTTGGTGGAGTCAGGACCGGAACCGAGGATTCCTCTCAGGGGCTGACATGGATCTTTGGGTACTTCTGGAGTCTCCCCAGGGGAGTCAGGCCTCGTATCGAGTGGGGGCATGCACGTGCGCTTTCCTTCCAGGCTGTAGCAGCAATCTCACGCTTCCCGTGGCGTGGATCAAAGGATCTGTGGTTTTCCCTCGAGGCTTTCCCTCGAGGCTTTCCCACAGGGCTGTCCCATGTGCCACCATGGTGTGAGTGGATCCTCGGCGTGAAAGATGAGCCAGTGCAGGGCATAGAGGTTCCTCTGGAATGGACTGAGACATCTGGGGGACTCTTGGAATGGTGGTACGACCATGGAGTTCCTCTCGCCTTTCCTGTTGAGAGTGCCTCCTCTTGAGATGCGACGGGAACGCCGGGAATTCTTTCCCGTTGAAAGCAGGGAAAGGATCCCTCATCTCGAGCTCCGAGGGGGAAACGGGGCTCCTCTGCATGTGGGCGGGACCATCGTGCATCCTCTCGAGTGGAGACGGGTATGGCGGTGAACTTCTTGAGTTGCAGCAAGGGTGTGAAAGACCCTTTCGAAGTTCCAGACGTTAGGTGTCATTAGTCTCCAGACGCCTCATCGGAAATAGGCCTCATCTCGCCTGGAATGGAGAACTTCCTGGATTTTCTCGAGTTGCGGCAGGTGTTCTCGAGTTACGACGGGGACCTCAGGGACCCGCCCTGAGGGCCTCAGGAGATGCCAGTCCCCATGCGAGTTGCTAGGGGGCCTCTCGGGATTCCTCTCCCGTCGATACCGGGGCCAAAAACCTTTGGTGGAGTCAGGGCCGGAACCGAGGATTCCTCTCAGGGGCTAACATGGATCTTTGGGTACTTCTGGAGTCTCCCCAGGGGAGTCAGGCCTCGTCTCGAGAGGGGGCATGCACGTGCGCTTTCCTTCCAGGCTGTAGCAGCAATCTCACGCTTCCCGTCGCGTGGATCAAAGGATCTGTGGTTTTCCCTCGAGGCTTTCCCTCGAGGCTTTCCCACAGTGCTGTCCCACGTGCCACCGCGGTGTGAGTGGATCCTCGGCGTGAAACATGAGCCAGTGCAGGGCAAAGAGCTTCCTCTGGAATGGACTGAGACATCTGGGGGACTATTGGAATGGTGGTACGACCATGGAGTTCCTCTCGCCTTTCCTGTTGAGAGTGCCTCCTCTTGAGATGCGTCGGGAACGCCGGGAATTCTTTCCCGTTGAAAGCAGGGAAAGGATCCCTCATCTCGAGCTCCGAGGGGGAAACAGGTCTCCTCTGGATGTGGGCGGGACCATCGTGCTTCCTCTCGAGTGGAGACGGGTATGGCGGTGAACTTCTTGAGTTGCAGCAAGGGTGTGAAAAACCCTTTCGAAGTTCCAGACGTTAGGTGTCATTAGTCTGCAGACGCCTCATCGGAAATAGGCCTGATCTCGCCTGGAATGGAGAACTTCCTGGATTTTCTCGAGTTGCGGCAGGTGTTCTCGAGTAACGACGGGGACCTCAGGGACCCGCCCTGGTGGCCTCAGGAGAGGCCAGTCCCCATGCGAGTTGCTAGGGGTTCTCTCGGGATTCCTCTCCCGTCGATACCGGGGCCAGAACCCTTTGGTGGAGTCAGGACCGGAACCGAGGATTCCTCTCAGGGGCTGACATGGATCTTTGGGTACTTCTGGAGTCTCCCCAGGGGAGTCAGGCCTCGTATCGAGTGGGGGCATGCACGTGCGCTTTCCTTCCAGGCTGTAGCAGCAATCTCACGCTTCCCGTGGCGTGGATCAAAGGATCTGTGGTTTTCCCTCGAGGCTTTCCCTCGAGGCTTTCCCACAGGGCTGTCCCATGTGCCACCATGGTGTGAGTGGATCCTCGGCGTGAAAGATGAGCCAGTGCAGGGCATAGAGGTTCCTCTGGAATGGACTGAGACATCTGGGGGACTCTTGGAATGGTGGTACGACCATGGAGTTCCTCTCGCCTTTCCTGTTGAGAGTGCCTCCTCTTGAGATGCGACGGGAACGCCGGGAATTCTTTCCCGTTGAAAGCAGGGAAAGGAAACCTCATCTCGAGCTACGAGGGGGAAATGGTGCTCCTCTGGATGTGGGCGGGACCATCGTGCTTCCTCTTGAGTGGACACGGGTATGGCGGTGAACTTCTTGAGTGGCAGCAAGGGTGTGAAAGACCCTTTCGAAGTTCCAGAGGTTAGGTGTCATTAGTCTCCAGACGCCTCATCGGAAATAGGCCTCATCTCGCCTGGAAGGGAGAACTTCCTGGATTTTCTCGAGTGGCGGCAGGTGTTCTCGAGTTACGACGGGGACCTCAGGGACCCGCCCTGGTGGCCTCAGGAGAGGCCAGTCCCCATGCGAGTTGCTAGGGGGCCTCTCGGAATTCCTCTCCCGTCGATACCGGGGCCAAAAACCTTTGGTGGAGTCAGGGCCGGAACCGAGGATTCCTCTCAGGGGCTGACATGGATCTTTGGGTACTTCTGGAGTCTCCCCAGGGGAGTCAGGCCTCGTCTCGAGTGGGGGCATGCACGTGCGCTTTCCTTCCAGGCTGTAGCAGCAATGTCACGCTTCCCGTCGCGTGGATCAAAGGATCTGTGGTTTTCCCTCGAGGCTTTCCCTCGAGGCTTTCCCACAGGGCTGTCCCACGTGCCACCGTGGTGTGAGTCGATCCTCGGCGTGAAACATGAGCCAGTGCAGGGCAAAGAGCTTCCTCTGGAATGGACTGAGACATCTGGGGGACTATTGGAATGGTGGTACGACCATGGAGTTCCTCTCGCCTTTCCTGTTGAGAGTGCCTCCTCTTGAGATGCGTCGGGAACGCCGGGAATTCTTTCCCGTTGAAAGCAGGGAAAGGATCCCTCATCTCGAGCTCCGAGGGGGAAACGGGGCTCCTCTGCATGTGGGCGGGACCATCGTGCATCCTCTCGAGTGGAGACGGGTATGGCGGTGAACTTCTTGAGTTGCAGCAAGGGTGTGAAAGACCCTTTCGAAGTTCCAGACGTTAGGTGTCATTAGTCTCCAGACGCCTCATCGGAAATAGGCCTCATCTCGCCTGGAATGGAGAACTTCCTGGATTTTCTCGAGTTGCGGCAGGTGTTCTCGAGTTACGACGGGGACCTCAGGGACCCGCCCTGAGGGCCTCAGGAGAGGCCAGTCCCCATGCGAGTTGCTAGGGGGCCTCTCGGGATTCCTCTCCCGTCGATACCGGGGCCAAAACCCTTTGGTGGAGTCAGGGCCGGAACCGAGGATTCCTCTCAGGGGCTGACATGGATCTTTGGGTACTTCTGGAGTCTCCCCAGGGGAGTCAGGCCTCGTCTCGAGTGGGGGCATGCACGTGCGCTTTCCTTCCAGGCTGTAGCAGCAATCTCACACTTCCCGTGGCCTGGATCAAAGGATCTGTGGTTTTCCCTCGAGGCTTTCCCTCGAGGCTTTCCCACAGGGCTGTCCCACGTGCCACCGTATTGTGAGTGGATCCTCGGCGTGAAACATGAGCCAGTGCAGGGCAAAGAGCTTCCTCTGGAATGGACTGAGACATCTGGGGGACTCTTGGAATGGTGGTACGACCATGGAGTTCCTCTCGCCTATCCTGTTGAGAGTGCCTCCTCTTGAGATGCGTCGGGAACGCCGGGAATTCTTTCCCGTTGAAAGCAGGGAAAGGATCCCTCATCTCGAGCTCCGAGGGGGAAACGGGGCTCCTCTGGATGTGGGCGGGACCATCGTGCTTCCTCTTGAGTGGACACGGGTATGGCGGTGAACTTCTTGAGTTGCAGCAAGGGTGTGAAAGACCCTTTCGAAGTTCCAGACGTCAGGTGTCATTAGTCTCCAGACGCCTCATCGGAAATAGGCCTCATCTCGCCTGGAAGGGAGAACTTCCTGGATTTCTCGAGTTGCGGCAGGTGTTCTCCAGTTACGACGGGGACCTCAGGGACCCGCCCTGGTGGCCTCAGGAGACGCCATTCCCCAAGCGAGTTGCTAGGGGGCCTCTCGGGATTCCTCTCCCGTCGATACCGGGGCCAAAAACCTTGTGTGGAGTCAGGGCCGGAACCGAGGATTCCTCTCAGGGGCTGATATGGATCTTTGGGTACATCTGGAGTCTCGCCAGGGGAGACAGGCGTCGTCTCGAGTCGGGTCATGCACGTGCACTTTCCTTCCAGGCTGTAGCAGCAATGTCACGCTTCCCGTCGCATGGATCAAAGGATCTGTGGTTTTCCCTCGAGGCTTTCCCTCGAGGCTTTCCCACAGGGCTATCCCACGTGCCACCGTGGTGTGAGTGGATCCTCGGCGTGAAAGATGAGCCAGTGCAGGGCAAAGAGGTTCCTCTGGAATGGACTGAGACATCTGGGGGACTCTTGGAATGGTGGTACGACCATGGAGTTCCTCTCGCCTTTCCTGTTGAGAGTGCCTCCTCTTGAGATGCGACGGGAACGCCGGGAATTCTTTCCCGTTGAAAGCAGGGAAAGGATCCCTCATCTCGAGCTACGAGGGGGAAACGGGGCTCCTCTGGATGTGGGCGGGACCATCGTGCTTCCTCTCGAGTGGACACGGGTATGGCGGTGAACTTCTTGAGTTGCAGCAAGGGTGTGAAAGACCCTTTCGAAGTTCCAGAGGTTAGGTGTCATTAGTCTCCAGACGCCTCATCGGAAATAGGCCTCATCTCGCCTGGAAATGAGAATTTCCTGGATTTTCTCGAGTTGCGGCAGGTGTTCTCGAGTTACGACGGGGACCTCAGGGACCCGCCCTGGTGGCCTCAGGAGACGCCAGTCCCCATGCGAGTTGCTAGGGGGCCTCTCAGGATTCCTATCCCGTCGATACCGTGGCCAAAAACCTTGTGTGGAGGCAGGGCCGGAACCGAGGATTCCTCTCAGGGTCTGATATGGATCTTTGGGTACATCTGGAGTCTCGCCAGGGGTGACAGGCCTCGTCTCGAGTCGGGGCATGGACGTGCACTTTCCTTCCAGGCTGTAACAGCAATGTCACGCTTCCCGTCGCGTGGATCAAAGGATCTGTGGTTTTCCCTCGAGGCTTTCCCTTGAGGCTTTCCCACAGGGCTGTCCCACGTGCCACCATGGTGTGAGTCGATCCTCGGCGTGAAAGATGAGCCAGTGCAGGGCAAAGAGGTTCCTCTGGAATGGACTGAGACATCTGGGGGACTCTTGGAATGGTGGTACGACCATGGAGTTCCTCTCGCCTTTCCTGTTGAGAGTGGCTCCTCTTGAGATGCGACGGGAACGCCGGGAATTCTTTCCCGTTGAAAGCATAGAAAGGTTCCCTCATCTCGAGCTACGAGGGGGAAACGGTGCTCCTCTGGATGTGGGCGGGACCATCGTGCTTCCTCTCGAGTGGACACGGGTATGGCGGTGAACTTCTTGAGTTGCAGCAAGGGTGTGAAAGACCCTTTCGAAGTTCCAGAGGTTAGGTGTCATTAGTCTCCAGACGCCTCATCGGAAATAGGCCACATCTCGCCTGGAAGGGAGAACTTCCTGGATTTCTCGAGTTGCGGCAGGTGTTCTCGAGTTACGACGGGGACCTCAGGGACCCGCCCTGGTGGCCTCAGGAGACGCCATTCCCCAAGCGAGTTGCTAGGGGGCCTCTCGGGATTCCTCTCCCGTCGATACCGGTGCCAAAAACCTTGTGTGGAGTCAGGGCCGGAACCGAGGATTCCTCTCAGGGGCTGATATGGATCTTTGGGTACATCTGGAGTCTCGCCAGGGGAGACAGGCCTCGTCTCGAGTCGGGTCATGCACGTGCACTTTCCTTCCAGGCTGTAGCAGCAATGTCACGCTTCCCGTCGCATGGATCAAAGGATCTGTGGTTTTCCCTCGAGGCTTTCCCTCGAGGCTTTCCCACAGTGCTGTCCCACGTGCCACCGCGGTGTGAGTGGATCCTCGGCGTGAAACATGAGCCAGTGCAGGGCAAAGAGCTTCCTCTGGAATGGACTGAGACATCTGGGGGACTATTGGAATGGTGGTACGACCATGGAGTTCCTCTCGCCTTTCCTGTTGAGAGTGCCTCCTCTTGAGATGCGTCGGGAACGCCGGGAATTCTTTCCCGTTGAAAGCAGGGAAAGGATCCCTCATCTCGAGCTCCGAGGGGGAAACAGGTCTCCTCTGGATGTGGGCGGGACCATCGTGCTTCCTCTCGAGTGGAGACGGGTATGGCGGTGAACTTCTTGAGTTGCAGCAAGGGTGTGAAAAACCCTTTCGAAGTTCCAGACGTTAGGTGTCATTAGTCTGCAGACGCCTCATCGGAAATAGGCCTCATCTCGCCTGGAATGGAGAACTTCCTGGATTTTCTCGAGTTGCGGCAGGTGTTCTCGAGTAACGACGGGGACCTCAGGGACCCGCCCTGGTGGCCTCAGGAGAGGCCAGTCCCCATGCGAGTTGCTAGGGGTTCTCTCGGGATTCCTCTCCCGTCGATACCGGGGCCAAAACCCTTTGGTGGAGTCAGGACCGGAACCGAGGATTCCTCTCAGGGGCTGACATGGATCTTTGGGTACTTCTGGAGTCTCCCCAGGGGAGTCAGGCCTCGTATCGAGTGGGGGCATGCACGTGCGCTTTCCTTCCAGGCTATAGCAGCAATCTCACGCTTCCCGTGGCGTGGATCAAAGGATCTGTGGTTTTCCCTCGAGGCTTTCCCTCGAGGCTTTCCCACAGGGCTATCCCACGTGCCACCGTGGTGTGAGTGGATCATCGGCGTGAAAGATGAGCCAGTGCAGGCAAAGAGGTTCCTCTGGAATGGACTGAGACATCTGGGGGACTCTTGGAATGGTGGTACGACCATGGAGTTCCTCTCGCCTTTCCTGTTGAGAGTGCCTCCTCTTGAGATGCGACGGGAACGCCGGGAATTCTTTCCCGTTGAAAGCAGGGAAAGGATCCCTCATCTCGAGCTACGAGGGGGAAACGGGGCTCCTCTGGATGTGGGCGGGACCATCGTGCTTCCTCTCGAGTGGACACGGGTATGGCGGTGAACTTCTTGAGTTGCAGCAAGGGTGTGAAAGACCTTTTCGAAGTTCCAGAGGTTAGGTGTCATTAGTCTCCAGACGCCTCATCGGAAATAGGCCTCATCTCGCCTGGAAGGGAGAATTTCCTGGATTTTCTCGAGTTGCGGCAGGTGTTCTCGAGTTACGACGGGGACCTCAGGGACCCGCCCTGGTGGCCTCAGGAGACGCCAGTCCCCATGCGAGTTGCTAGGGGGCCTCTCGGGATTCCTCTCCCGTCGATACCGTGGCCAAAAACCTTGTGTGGAGTCAGGGCCGGAACCGAGGATTCCTCTCAGGGTCTGATATGGATCTTTGGGTACATCTGGAGTCTCGCCAGGGGAGACAGGCCTCGTCTCGTGTGGGGGAATGCACGTGCACTTTCCTTCCAGGCTGTAGCAGCAATGTCACGCTTCCCGTCGCGTGGATCAAAGGATCTGCGGTTTTCCCTCGAGGCTTTCCCTCGAGTCTTTCCCACAGGGCTGTCCCACGTGACACCGTGGTGTGAGTCGATTCTCGGCGTGAAAAATGAGCCAGTGCAGGGCAAAGAGGTTCCTCTGGAATGGACTGAGACATCTGGGGGACTCTTGGAATGGTGGTACGACCATGGAGTTCCTCTCTCCTTTCCTGTTGAGAGTGCCTCCTCTTGAGATGCGACGGGAACGCCGGGAATTCTTTCCCGTTGAAAGCAGGGAAAGGATCCCTCATCTCGAGCTACGAGGGGGAAACGGGGCTCCTCTGGATGTGGGCGGGACCATCGTGCTTCCTCTCGAGTGGAGACGGGTATGGCGGTGAACTTCTTGAGTTGCAGCAAGGGTGTGAAAGACCCTTTCGAAGTTCCAGAGTTTAGGTGTCATTAGTCTCCAGACGCCTCATCGGAAATAGGCCTCATCTCGCCTGGAAGGGAGAACTTCCTGGATTTTCTCGAGTTGCGGCAGGTGTTCTCGAGTTACGACGGGGACCTCAGGGACCCGCCCTGGTGGCCTTAGGAGAGGGCAGTCCCCATGCGAGTTGCTAGGAGGCCTCTCGGGATTCCTCTCCCGTCGATACCGGGGCCAAAAACATTTGGTGGAGTCAGGGCCGGAACCGAGGATTCCTCTCAGGGGCTGACATGGATCTTTGAGTACTTCTGGAGTCTCCCCAGGGGAGTCAGGCCTCGTCTCGAGTGGGGGCATGCTCATGCGCTTTCCTTCCAGGCTGTAGCAGCAATGTCACGCTTCCCGTCGCGTGGATCAAAGGATCTGTGGTTTTCCCTCGAGGCTTTCCCTTGAGGCTTTCCCACAGGGCTGTCCCACGTGCCACCATGGTGTGAGTCGATCCTCGGCGTGAAAGATGAGCCAGTGCAGGGCAAAGAGGTTCTTCTGGAATGGACTGAGACATCTGGGGGACTCTTGGAATGGTGGTACGACCATGGAGTTCCTCTTGCCTTTCCTGTTGAGAGTGCCTCCTCTTGAGATTCGACGGGAACGCCGGGAATTCTTTCCCGTTGAAAGCATGGAAAGGTTCCCTCATCTCGAGCTACGAGGGGGAAACGGTGCTCCTCTGGATGTGGGCGGGACCATCGTGCTTCCTCTCGAGTGGACACGGGTATGGCCGTGAACTTCTTGAGTTGCAGCAAGGGTGTGAAAGACCCTTTCAAAGTTCCAGAGGTTAGGTGTCATTAGTCTCCAGACGCCTCATCGGAAATAGGCCTCATCTCGCCTGAAAGGGAGAACTTCCTGGATTTCTCGAGTTGCGGCAGGTGTTCTCGAGTTACGACGGGGACCTCAGGGACCCGCCCTGGTGGCCTCAGGAGAGGCCAGTCCCCATGCGAGTTGCTAGGGGGCCTCTCGGGATTACTCTTCCGTCGATACCGGGGCCAAAACCCTTTGGTGGAGTCAGGGCCGGAACCGAGGATTCCTCTCAGGGGCTGACATGGATCTTTGGGTACTTCTGGAGTCTCCCCAGGGGAGTCAGGCATCGTCTCGAGTGGGGGCATGCACGTGCGCTTTCCTTCCAAGGCTGTAGCAGCAATGTCACGCTTCCCGTCGCGTGGATCAAACGACCTGTGGTTTTCCCTCGAGGCTTTCCCTCGAGGCTTTCACACAGGGCTGTCCCACGTGCCACCGTGGTGTGAGTCGATCCTCGGCGTGAAAGATGAGCCAGTGCAGGGCAAAGAGGTTCCTCTGGAATGCACTGAGACATCTGGGGGACTCTTGGAATGGTGGTACGACCATGGAGTTCCTCTCGCCTTTCCTGTTGAGAGTGCCTCCTCTTGAGATGCGACGGGAACGCCGGGAATTCTTTCCCGTTGAAAGCAGGGAAAGGATCCCTCATCTAGAGCTACGAGGGGGAAACGGGGCTCCTCTGGATGTGGGCGGGACCATCGTGCTTCCTCTCGAGTGGACACGGGTATGGCGGTGAACTTCTTGAGTTGCAGCAAGGGTGTGAAAGACCCTTTCGAAGTTCCAGAGGTTAGGTGTCATTAGTCTCCAGACGCCTCATCGGAAATAGGCCTCATCTCGCCTGGAAGGGAGAACTTCCTGGATTTTCTCGAGTTGCGGCCGGTGTTCTCGAGTTACGACGGGGACCTCAGGGACCCGCCCTGGTGGCCTCAGGAAAGGCCAGTCCCTAGGCGAGTTGCTAGGGGGCCTCTCGGGATTCCTCTCCCGTTGATACCGGGGCCAAAAACCTTGTGTGGAGTCAGGGCCGGAACCGAGGATTCCTCTCAGGGGCTGACATGGAACTTTGGGTACTTCTGGAGTCTCCCCAGGGGAGTCAGGCCTCGTCTCGAGTGGGGGCATGCACGTGCGCTTTCCTTCCAGGCTGTAGCAGCAATGTCACGCTTCCCGTCGCGTGGATCAAAGGATCTGTGATTTTCCCTCGAGACTTTCCCTCGAGGCTTTCCCACAGGGCTGTCCCACGTGCCACCGTGGTGTGAGTCGATCCTCGGCGTGAAAGATGAGCCAGTGCAGGGCAAAGAGGTTCCTCTGGAATGGACTGAGACATCTGGGGGACTCTTGGAATGGTGGTACGACCATGGAGTTCCTCTCGCCTTTCCTGTTGAGAGTGCCTCCTCTTGAGACGCGACGGGAACGCCGGGAATTCTTTCCCGTTGAAAGCAGGGAAAGGATCCCTCATCTCGAGCTACGAGGGGGAAACGGGGCTCCTCTGGATGTGGGCGGGACCATCGTGCTTCCTCTCTAGTGCAGACGGGTATGGTGGTGAACTTCTTGAGTTGCAGCAAGGCTGTGAAAGACCCTTTCGAAGTTCCAGAGGTTAGGTGTCATTATTCTCCAGACGCCTCATCGGAAATAGGCCTCATCTCGCCTGGAAGGGAGAACTTCCTGGATTTTCTCGAGTTGCGGCAGGTGTTCTCGAGTTACGACGGGGACCTCAGGGACCCGCCCTGGTGGCCTCAGGACAGGCCAGTCCCTATGCGAGTTGCTAGGGGGCCTCTCGGGATTCCTCTCCCGTCGATACCGGGGCCAAAAACCTTGTGTGGAGTCAGGGCCGGAACCGAGGATTCCTCTCAGGGGCTGACATGGATCTTTGGGTACTTCTGGAGTCTCCCCAGGGGAGTCAGGCCTCGTCTCGAGTGGGGGCATGCACGTGCACTTTCCTTCCAGGCTGTAGCAGCAATGTCACGCTTCCCGTCGCGTGGATCAAATGATGTGTGGTTTTCCCTCGAGGCTTTCCCACAGGGCTGTCCCACGTGCCACCGTGGTGTGAGTCGATCCTCGGCGTGAAAGATGAGCCAGTGCAGGGCAAAGAGGTTCCTCTGGAATGGACTGAGACATCTGGGGGACTCTTGGAATGGTGGTACGACCATGGAGTTCCTCTCGCCTTTCCTGTTGAGAGTGCCTCCTCTTGAGATGCGACGGGAACGCCGGGAATTCTTTCCCGTTGAAAGCATGGAAAGGTTCCCTCATCTCGAGCTACGAGGGGGAAACGGTGCTCCTCTGGATGTGGGCGGGACCATCGTGCTTCCTCTCGAGTGGACACGGGTATGGCGGTGAACTTCTTGAGTCGCAGCAAGGGTGTGAAAGACCCTTTCGAAGTTCCAGAGGTTAGGTGTCATTAGTCTCCAGACGCCTCATCGGAAATAGGCCTCATCTCGCCTGGAAGGGAGAACTTCCTGGATTTTCTCGAGTTGCGGCAGGTGTTCTCGAGTTACGACGGGGACCTCAGGGACCCGCCCTGGTGGCCTCAGGAGAGGCCAGTCCCCATGCGAGTTGCTAGGGGGCCTCTCGGGATTCCTCTCCCGTCGATACCGGGGCCAAAAACCTTTGGTGGAGTCAGGGCCGGAACCGAGGATTCCTCTCAGGGGCTGACATGGATCTTTGAGTACTTCTGGAGTCTCCCCAGGGGAGTCAGGCCTCGTCTCGACTGGGGGCATGCACGTGCGCTTTCCTTCCAGGCTGTAGCAGCAATGTCACGCTTCCCGTGGCGTGGATCAAAGGATCTGTGGTTTTCCCTCGAGGCTTTGCATCGAGGCTTTCCCACAGGGCTGTCCCACGTGCCACCATGGTGTGAGTCGATCCTCGGCGTGATAGATGAGCCAGTGCAGGGCAAAGAGGTTCCTCTGGAATGGACTGAGACATCTGGGGGACTCTTGGAATGGTGGTACGACCATGGAGTTCCTCTCGTCTTTCCTGCTGAGAGTGCCTCCTCTTGAGATGCGGCGGGAACGCCGGGAATTCTTTCCCGTTGAAAGCATGGAAAGGTTCCCTCATTTCGAGCTACGAGGGGGAAACGGTGCTCCTCTGGATGTGGGCGGGACCATCGTGCTTCCTCTCGAGTGGACACGGGTATGGCGGTGAACTTCTTGAGTCGCAGCAAGGGTGTGAAAGACCCTTTCGAAGTTCCAGAGGTTAGGTGTCATTAGTCTCCAGACGCCTCATCGGAAATAGGCCTCATCTCGCCTGGAAGGGAGAACTTCCTGGATTTTCTCGAGTTGCGGCAGGTGTTCTCGAGTTACGACGGGGACCTCAGGGACCCTCCCTGGTGGCCTCAGGAGAGGCCAGTCCCCATGCGAGTTGCTAGGGGGCCTCTCGGGATTCCTCTCCCGTCGATACCGGGGCCAAAAACCTTTGGTGGAGTCAGGGCCGGAACCGAGGATTCCTCTCAGGGGCTGACATGGATCTTTGAGTACTTCTGGAGTCTCCCAGGGGAGTCAGGCCTCGTCTCGACTGGGGGCATGCACGTGCGCTTTCCTTCCAGGCTGTAGCAGCAATGTCACGCTTCCCGTGGCGTGGATCAAAGGATCTGTGGTTTTCCCTCGAGGCTTTCCATCGAGGCTTTCCCACAGGGCTGTCCCACGTGCCACCATGGTGTGAGTCGATCCTCGGCGTGATAGATGAGCCAGTGCAGGGCAAAGAGGTTCCTCTGGAATGGACTGAGACATCTGGGGGACTCTTGGAATGGTGGTACGACCATGGAGTTCCTCTCGCCTTTCCTGCTGAGAGTGCCTCCTCTTGAGATGCGACGGGAACGCCGGGAATTATTTCCCGTTGAAAGCAGGGAAAGGATCCCTCATCTCGAGCTACGAGGGGGAAACGGTGCTCCTCTGGATGTGGGCGGGACCATCGTGCTTCCTCTTGAGTGGACACGGGTATGGCGGTGAACTTCTTGAGTTGCAGCAAGGGTGTGAAAGACCCTTTCGAAGTTCCAGAGTTTAGGTGTCATTAGTCTCCAGACGCCTCATCGGAAATAGGCCTCATCTCGCCTGGAAGGGAGAACTTCCTGGATTTCTCGAGTTGCGGCAGGTGTTCTCGAGTTACGATGGGGACCTCAGGGACCCGCCCTGGTGGCCTCAGGAGAGGCCAGTCCCCATGCGAGTTGCTAGGGGGCCTCTCGGGATTACTCTTCCGTTGATACCGGGGCCAAAACCCTTTGGTGGAGTCAGGGCCGGAACCGAGGATTCCTCTCAGGGGCTGACATGGATCTTTGGGTACTTGTGGAGTCTCCCCAGGGGAGTCAGGCCTCGTCTCGAGTGGGGGCATGCACGTGCGCTTTCCTTCCAGGCTGTAGCAGCAATGTCACGCTTCCCATCGCGTGGATCAAAGGATCTGTGGTTTTCCCTCGAGGCTTTCCCTCGAGGCTTTCCCACAGGGCTGTCCCACGTGCCACCGTGGTGTGAGTCAATCCTCGGCGTGAAAGATGAGCCAGTGCAGGGCAAAGAGGTTCCTCTGGAATGCACTGAGACATCTGGGGGACTCTTGGAATGGTGGTACGACCATGGAGTTCCTCTCGCCTTTCCTGTTGAGAGTGCCTCCTCTTGAGATGCGACGGGAACGCCGGGAATTCTTTCCCGTTGAAAGCAGGGAAAGGATCCCTCATCTCGAGCTACGAGGGGGAAACGGTGCTCCTCTGGATGTGGGCGGGACCATCGTGCTTCCTCTCGAGTGGACACGGGTATGGCGGTGAACTTCTTGAGTCGCAGCAAGGGTGTGAAAGACCCTTTCGAAGTTCCAGAGGTTAGGTGTCATTAGTCTCCAGACGCCTCATCGGAAATAGGCCTCATCTCGCCTGGAAGGGAGAACTTCCTGGATTTTCTCGAGTTGCGGCAGGTGTTCTCGAGTTACGACGGGGACCTCAGGGACCCGCCCTGGTGGCCTCAGGAGAGGCCAGTCCCCATGCGAGTTGCTAGGGGGCCTCTCGGGATTCCTCTCCCGTCGATACCGGGGCCAAAAACCTTTGGTGGAGTCCGGGCCGGAACCGAGGATTCCTCTCATGGGCTGACATGGATCTTTGAGTACTTCTGGAGTCTCCCCAGGGGAGTCAAGCCTCGTCTCGACTGGGGGCATGCACGTGCGCTTTCCTTCCAGGCTGTAGCAGCAATGTCACGCTTCCCGTGGCGTGGATCAAAGGATCTGTGGTTTTCCCTCGAGGCTTTCCATCGAGGCTTTCCCACAGGGCTGTCCCACGTGCCACCATGGTGTCAGTCGATCCTCGGCGTGATAGATGAGCCAGTGCAGGGCAAAGAGGTTCCTCTGGAATGGACTGAGACATCTGGGGGACTCTTGGAATGGTGGTACGACCATGGAGTTCCTCTCGCCTTTCCTGCTGAGAGTGCCTCCTCTTGAGATGCGATGGGAACGCCGGGAATTCTTTCCCGTTGAAAGCAGGGAAAGGATCCCTCATCTCGAGCTACGAGGGGGAAACGGTGCTCCTCTGGATGTGGGCGGGACCATCGTGCTTCCTCTTGAGTGGACACGGGTATGGCGGTGAACTTCTTGAGTTGCAGCAAGGGTGTGAAAGACCCTTTCGAAGTTCCAGAATTTAGGTGTCATTAGTCTCCAGACGCCTCATCGGAAATAGGCCTCATCTCGCCTGGAAGGGAGAACTTCCTGGATTTCTCGAGTTGCGGCAGGTGTTCTCGAGTTACGACGGGGACCACAGGGACCCGCCCTGGTGGCCTCAGGAGAGGCCAGTCCCCATGCGAGTTGCTAGGGGGCTTCTCGGGATTACTCTTCCGTCGATACCGGGGCCAAAACCCTTTGGTGGAGTCAGGGCCGGAACCGAGGATTCCTCTCAGGGGCTGACATGGATCTTTGGGTACTTCTGGAGTCTCCCCAGGGGAGTCAGGCCTCGTCTCGAGTGGGGGCATGCACGTGTGCTTTCCTTCCAGGCTGTAGCAGCAATGTCACGCTTCCCGTCGCGTGGATCAAAGGATCTGTGGTTTTCCATCGAGGCTTTCCCTCGAGGCTTTCCCACAGGGCTGTCCCACGTGCCACCGTGGTGTGAGTCGATCCTCGGCGTGAAAGATGAGCCAGTGCAGGGCAAAGAGGTTCCTCTGGAATGCACTGAGACATCTGGGGGACTCTTGGAATGGTGGTACGACCATGGAGTTCCTCTCGCCTTTCCTGTTGAGAGTGCCTCCTCTTGAGATGCGACGGGAACGCCGGGAATTCTTTCCCGTTGAAAGCAGGGAAAGGATCCCTCATCTCGAGCTACGAGGGGGAAACGGGGCTCCTCTGGATGTGGGCGGGACCATCGTGCTTCCTCTCGAGTGGACACGGGTATGGCGGTGAACTTCTTGAGTTGCAGCAAGGTTGTGAAAGACCCTTTCGAAGTTCCAGAGGTTAGGTGTCATTAGTCTCCAGACGCCTCATCGGAAATAGGCCTCATCTCGCCTGGAAGGGAGAACTTCCTGGATTTTCTCGAGTTGCGGCAGGTGTTCTCAAGTTACGACGGGGACCTCAGGGACCCGCTCTGGTGGCCTCAGGAGAGGCCAGTCCCCATGCGAGGTGCTAGGGGGCCTCTCGGGATTCCTCTCCCGTCGATACCGGAGCCAAAAACCTTGTGTGAAGTCAGGGCCGGAACCGAGGATTCCTCTCAGGGGCTGACATGGATCTTTGGGTACTTGTGGAGTCTCCCCAGGGGAGTCAGGCCTCGTCTCGAGTGGGGGCATGCACGTGCGCTTTCCTTCCAGGCTGTAGCAGCAATGTCACGCTTCCCGTCACGTGGATCAAAGGATCTGTGGTTTTCCCTCGAGGCTTTCCCTCGAGGCTTTCCCATAGGGCTGTCCCACGTGCCACCGTGGTGTGAGTCGATCCTCGGCGTGAAAGATGAGCCAGTGCAGGGCAAAGAGGTTCCTCTGGAATGGACTGAGACATCTGGTGGACTCTTGGAATGGTGGTACGACCATGGAGTTCCTCTCGCCTTTCCTGTTGAGAGTGCCTCCTATTGAGATGCGACGGGAACGCCGGGAATTCTTTCCCGTTGAAAGCAGGGAAAGGATCCCTCATCTCGAGCTCCGAGGGGGAAACGAGGCTCCTCTGGATGTGGGCGGGACCATCGTGCTTCCTCTCGACTGGAGACGGTTATGGCGGTGAACTTCTTGAGTTGCAGCAAGGATGTGAAAGACCCTTTCGAAGTTCCAGAGGTTAGGTGTCATTAGTCTCCAGACGCCTCATCGGAAATAGGCCTCATCTCGCCTGGAAGGGAGAACTTCCTGGATTTTCTCGAGTTGCGGCAGGTGTTCTCGAGTTACGACGGGGACCTCAGGGACCCGCCCTGGTGGCCTCAGGAGAGGCCAG
The DNA here is from genome assembly GCF_032405125.1 of Capricornis sumatraensis. Taxonomy (NCBI): domain Eukaryota; kingdom Metazoa; phylum Chordata; class Mammalia; order Artiodactyla; family Bovidae; genus Capricornis; species Capricornis sumatraensis. The sequence goes on along the minus strand of NC_091080.1, from coordinate 3,683,755 downwards.
TCCCCATGCGAGTTGCTAGGGGGCCTCTCGGGATTCCTCTCCCGTCGATACCGGGTCCAAAAACCTTGTGTGGAGTCAGGGCCGGAACCGAGGATTCCTCTCAGGTGCTGACATGGATCTTTGGGTATTTCTGGAGTCTCCCCAGGGGAGTCAGGCCTCGTCTCGTGTGGGGGCATGCACTTGCGCTTTCCTTCCAGGCTGTAGCAGCAATGGCACGCTTCCCGTGGCGTGGATCAAAGGATCTGTGGTTTTCCCTTGAGTCTTTCCCTCGAGGCTTTCCCACAGGGCTGTCCCACGTGCCACCGTGGTGTGAGTCGATCCTCGGCGTGAAAGATGAGCCAGTGCAGGGCAAAGAGGTTCCTCTGTAATGGACTGAGACATCTGGGGGACTCTTGGAATGGTGGTACGACCATGGAGTTCCTCTCGCCTTTCCTGTTGAGAGTACCTCCTCTTGAGATGCGACGGGAACGCCGGGAATTCTTTCCCGTTGAAAGCAGGGAAAGGATCCCTCATCTCGAGCTACGAGGGGGAAACGGGACTCCTCTGGATGTGGGCGGGACCATCGTGCTTCCTCCCGAGTTGAGACGGGTATGGCAGTGAACTTCTTGAGTTGCAGCAAGGGTGTGAAAGACCCTTTCGAAGTTCCAGAAGTTAGGTGTCATTTATCTCCAGACGCCTCATCGGAAATAGGCCTCATCTCGCCTGGAAGGGAGAACTTCCTGGATTTTCTCGAGTTGCGGCAGGTTATCCCGAGTTACGACGGGGACCTCAGGGACCCGCCCTGGTGGCCTCAGGAGAGGCCAGTCCCCATGCGAGTTGCTAGGGGGCCTCTCGGGATTCCTCTCCCGTCGATACCGGGGCCTAAAACCTTGTGTGGAGTCAGGGCCGGAACCGAGGATTCCTCTCAGGGGCTGATATGGATCTTTGGGTACTTCTGGAGTCTCGCCAGGGGACACAGGCCTCGTCTCGAGTGGGGGCATGCACGTGCGCTTTCCTTCCAGGCTGTAGCAGCAATGTCACGCTTCCCGTAGCGTTGATCAAAGGGTCTGTTGTTTTCCCTCGAGGCTTTCCCTCGAGGCTTTCCCACACGGCTGTCCCACGTGCCACCGTGGTGTGAGTCGATCCTCGGCGTGAAAGATGAGCCAGTGCAGGGCAAAGAGTTTCCTCTGGAATGGACTGAGACATCTGGGGGACTCTTGGAATGGTGGTACGACCATGGAGTTCCTCTCGCCTTTCCTGTTGAGAGTGCCTCCTCTTGAGATGCGACGGGAACGCCGGGAATTCTTTCCCGTTGAAAGCAGGGAAAGGATCCCCAATTTCGAGCTCCGAGGGGAAAACGGGGCTCCTCTGGATGTGGGCGGGACCATCGTGCTTCCTCTCGAGTGGAGACGGGTATGGCGGTGAACTTCTTGAGTTGCAGCAAGGGTGTGAAAGACCCTTTCGAAGTTCCAGAGGTTAGGTGTCATTAGTCTCCAGACGCCTCATCGGAAATAGGCCTCATCTCGCCTGGAAGGGAGAACTTCCTGGATTTTCTCGAGTTGCGGCAGGTGTTCCCGAGTTACGACGGGAACCTCAGGGACCCGCCCTGGTGGCCTCAGGAGCGGCCAGTCCCCATGCGAGTTGCTAGGGGGCCTCTCGGGATTCCTCTCCCGTCGATACCGGAGCCAAAAACCTTGTGTGAAGTCAGGGCCGGAACCGAGGATTCCTCTCAGGGGCTGACATGGATCTTTGGGTACTTGTGGAGTCTCCCCAGGGGAGTCAGGCCTCGTCTCGAGTGGGGGCATGCACGTGCGCTTTCCTTCCAGGCTGTAGCAGCAATGTCACGCTTCCCGTCACGTGGATCAAAGGATCTGTGGTTTTCCCTCGAGGCTTTCCCTCGAGGCTTTCCCACAGGGCTGTCCCACGTGCCACCGTGGTGTGAGTCGATCCTCGGCGTGAAAGATGAGCCAGTGCAGGGCAAAGAGGTTCCTCTGGAATGGACTGAGACATCTGGGGGACTCTTGGAATGGTGGTACGACCATGGAGTTCCTCTCGCCTTTCCTGTTGAGAGTGCCTCCTCTTGAGATGCGACGGGAACGCCGGGAATTCTTTCCCGTTGAAAGCAGGGAAAGGATCCCTCATCTCGAGCTACGAGGGGGAAACGGGACTCCTCTGGATGTGGGCGGGACCATCGTGCTTCCTCCCGAGTTGAGACGGGTATGGCGGTGAACTTCTTGAGTTGCAGCAAGGGTGTGAAAGACCCTTTCGAAGTTCCAGAAGTTAGGTGTCATTTATCTCCAGACGCCTCATCGGAAATAGGCCTAATCTCGCCTGGAAGGGAGAACTTCCTGGATTTTCTCGAGTTGCGGCAGGTGTTCTCGAGTTACGACGGGGACCTCAGGGACCCGCCCTGGTGGCCTCAGGAGAGGCCAGTCCCCATGCGAGTTGCTAGGGGGCCTCTCGGGATTCCTCTCCCGTCGATACCGGGCCCAAAAACATTTTTTGGAGTCAGGGCCGGAACCGAGGATTCCTCTCAGGGGCTGACATGGACCTTTGGGTACTTCTGGAGTGTCCCCAAGGGAGTCAGGCCTCGTCTCGAGTCGGGGCATGCACGTGCGCTTTCCTTCCAGGCTGTAGCAGCAATGTCACGCTTCCCGTGGCGTGGATAAAAGGATCTGTGGTTTTCCCTCGAGGCTTTCCCTCGAGGGTTTCCCACAGGGCTGTCCCACGTGCCACCGTGGTGTGAGTCGATCCTCGGCGTGAAAGATGAGCCAGTGCAGGGCAAAGAGGTTCCTCTGGAATGGACTGAGACATCTGGGGGACTCTTGGAATGGTGGTACGACCATGGAGTTCCTCTCGCCTTTCCTGTTGAGAGTGCCTCCTCTTGAGACGCGACGGGAACGCCGGGAATTCTTTCCCGTTGAAAGCAGGGAAAGGATCCCTCATCTCGAGCTTCGAGGGGGAAACGGGGCTCCTCTGGATGTTGGCGGGTCCATCGTGCTTCCTCTCGAGTGGAGATGGGTATGCTGGTGAACTTCTTGAGTTGCAGCAAGGGTGTGAAAGACCCTTTCGAAGTTCCAGAGGTTAGGTGTCATTAGTCTCCAGACGCCTCATCGGAAATAGGCCTCATCTCGCCTGGAAGGGAGAACTTCCTGGATTTTCTCGAGTTGCGGCAGGTGTTCTCGAGTTACGACGGGGACCTCAGGGACCCGCCCTGGTGGCCTCAGGAGAGGCCACTCCCCATGCGAGTTGCTAGGGGGCCTCTCGGGATTCCTCTCCCGTTGATACCAGGGCCAAAAAACTTGTGTGGAGTCAGGGCCGGAAGCGAGGATTCCTCTCAGGGGCTGACATGGATCTTTGGGTACTTCTGCAGTCTCCCCAAGGGAGTCAGGCCTCGTCTCGAGTGGGGGCATGCACGTGCGCTTTCCTTCCAGGCTGTAGCAGCAATGTCACGCTTCCCGTCGCGTGGATCAAAGGATCTGTGGTTTTCCCTCGAGGCTTTCCCTCGAGGCTTTCCCACAGGGCTGTCCCACGTGCCACCGTGGTGTGAGTCGATCCTCGGCGTGAAAGATGAGCCAGTGCAGGGCAAAGAGGTTCCTCTGAAATGGACTGAGACATCTGGGGGACTCTTGGAATGGTGGTACGACCATGGAGTTCCTCTCGCCTTTCCTGTTGAGAGTGCCTCCTCTTGAGATGCGACGGGAACGCCGGGAATTCTTTCCCGTTGAAAGCAGGGAAAGGATCCCTAATCTCGAGCTACGAGGGGGAAACGGGGCTACTCTGGATGTGGGCGGGACCATCGTGCTTCCTCTCGAGTGGAGACGGGTATGGCGGTGAACTTCTTGAGTTGCAGCAAGGGTGTGAAAGACCCTTTCGAAGTTCCAGAGGTTAGGTGTCATTAGTCTCCAGACGCCTCATCGGAAATAGGCCTCATCTCGCCTGGAAGGGAGAACTTCCTGGATTTTCTCGAGTTGCGGCAGGTTATCTCGAGTTACGACGGGGACCTCAGGGACCCGCCCTGGTGGCCTCAGGAGAGGCCAGTCCCCATGCGAGTTGCTAGGGGGCCTCTCGGGATTCCTCTCCCGTCGATACCGGGGCCTAAAACCTTGTGTGGAGTCAGGGCCGGAACCGAGGATTCCTCTCAGGGGCTGATATGGATCTTTGGGTACTTCTGGAGTCTCGCCAGGGGACACAGGCCTCGTCTCGAGTGGGGGCATGCACGTGCGCTTTCCTTCCAGGCTGTAGCAGCAATGTCACGCTTTCCGTCGCGTGGATCAAAGGATCTGTGGTTTTCCCTCAAGGCTTTGCCTCGAGGCTTTCCCACAGGGCTGTCCCACGTGCCACCGTGGTGTGAGTCGATCCTCGGCGTGAAAGATGAGCCAGTGCAGGGCAAAGAGGTTGCTCTGGAATGGACTGAGACATCTGGGGGACTCTTGGAATGGTGGTACGACCATGGAGTTCCTCTCGCCTTTCCTGTTGAGAGTGCCTCCTCTTGAGATGCGACGGGAACGCCGGGAATTCTTTCCCTTTGAAAGCAGGGAAAGGATCCCTCATCTCGAGCTACGAGGGGGAAACGGGGCTCCTCTGGATGTGGGCGGGACCATCGTGCTTCCTCTCGAGTGGAGACGGGTATGGCAGTGAACTTCTTGAGTTGCAGCAAGGGTGTGAAAGACCCTTTCGAAGTTCCAGAGGTTAGGTGTCATTAGTCTCCAGACGCCTCATCGGAAATAGGCCTCATCTCGCCTGGAAGGGAGAACTTCCTGGATTTTCTCGAGTTGCGGCAGGTGTTCTCGAGTTACGACGGGGACCTCAGGGACCCGCCCTGGTGGCCTCAGGAGAGGCCAGTCCCCATGCGAGTTGCTAGGGGGCCTCTCGGGATTCCTCTCCCGTCGATACCGGGGCCAAAAACCTTGTGTGGAGTCAGGGCCGGAACCGAGGATTCCTCTCAGGGGCTGACATGGATCTTTGGGTACTTCTGGAGTCTCCCCAGGGGAGTCAGGCCTCGTCTCGAGTGGGGGCATGCACGTGCGCTTTCCTTCCAGGCTGTAGCAGCAATGTCACGCTTCCCGTGGCCTGGATCAAAGGATCTGTGGTTTTCCCTCGAGGCTTTCCCTCGAGGCTTTCCCACAGGGCTGTCCCACGTGCCACCGTGGTGTGAGTCGATCCTCGGCGTGAAAGATGAGCCAGTGCTGGGCAAAGAGGTTGCTCTGGAATGGACTGAGACATCTGGGGGACTCTTGGAATGGTGGTACGACCATGGAGTTCCTCTCGCCTTTCCTGTTGAGAGTGCCTCCTTTTGAGATGCGACGGGAACGCCGGGAATTCTTTCCCGTTGAAAGCAGGGAAAGGATCCCTCATCTCGAGCTACGAGGGTGAAACGGGGCTCCTCTGGATGTGGGCGGGACCATCGTGCTTCCTCTCGAGTGGAGACGGGTATGGCGGTGAACTTCTTGAGTTGCAGCAAGGGTGTGAAAGACCCTTTCGAAGTTCCAGAGGTTAGGTGTCATTAGTCTCCAGACGCCTCATCGGAAATAGGCCTCATCTCGCCTGGAAGGGAGAACTTCCTGTATTTTCTCGAGTTGCGGCAGGTGTTCTCGAGTTACGACGGGGACCTCAGGGACCCGCCCTGGTGGCCTCAGGAGAGGCCAGTCCCCATGCGAGTTGCTAGGGGGCCTCTCGGGATTCCTCTCCCGTCGATACCGGGGCCAAAAACCTTGTGTGGAGTCAGGGCCGGAACCGAGGATTCCTCTCAGGGGCTGATATGGATCTTTGGGTACTTGTGGAGTCTCCCCAGGGGAGTCAGGCCTCGTCTCGAGTGGGGGCATGCACGTGCGCTTTCCTTCCAGGCTGTAGCAGCAATGTCACGCTTCCCGTAGCGTGGATCAAAGGATCTGTGGTTTTCCCTCGAGGCTTTCCCTCGAGGCTTTCCCACAGGGCTGTCCCACGTGCCACCGTGGTGTGAGTCGATCCTCGGCGTGAAAGATGAGCCAGTGCAGGGCAAAGAGGTTCCTCTGGAATGGACTGAGACATCTGGGGGACTCTTGGAATGGTGGTATGACCATGGAGTTCCTCTCGCCTTTCCTGTTGAGAGTGCCTCCTCTTGAGATGCGACGGGAACGCCGGGAATTCTTTCCCGTTGAAAGCAGGGAAAGGATCCCTCATCTCGAGCTACGAGGGGGAAACGGGGCTCCTCTGGATGTGGGCGGGACCATCGTGCTTCCTCTCGAGTGGAGACGGGTATGGCAGAGAACTTCTTGAGTTGCAGCAAGGGAGTGAAAGACCCTTTCGAAGTTCCAGAGGTTAGGTGTCATTAGTCTCCAGACGCCTCATCGGAAATAGGCCTCATCTCGCCTGGAAGGGAGAACTTCCTGGATTTTCTCGAGTTGCGGAAGGTGTTCTCCAGTTACGACGGGGACCTCAGGTACCAGCCCTGGTGGCCTCAGGAAAGGCCAATCCCCATGCGAGTTGCTAGAGGGACTCTGGGATTCCTCTCCCGTCGATACCGGGTCCAAAAACCTTGTGTGGAGTCAGGGCCGGAACCGAGGTTTCCTCTCTGGGGCTTACATGGATCTTTGGGTACTTCTGGAGTCTCCCCAGGGGAGTCAGGCCTCGTCTCGAGTGGGGACAGGTACGTGTGCTTTCCTTCCAGGCTGTAGCAGCAATGTCACTCTTCCCGTGGCCTTGATCAAAGGATCTGTGGTTTTCCCACGAGGCTTTCCCTCGAGGCTTTCCCACAGGTCTGTCCAACGTTCCACCGTGGTGTGAGTCGATCCTCAGCGTGAAAGATGAGCCAGTGCAGGGCAAAGAGGTTCCTCTGGAATGGACTGAGACATCTGGGGGACTCTTGGAATGGTGGTACCACCATGGAGTTCCTCTCGCCTTTCCTGTTGAGAGTGCCTCCTCTTGAGATGCGACGGGAACGCCGGGAATTCTTTCCCGTTGAAAGCAGGGAAGGGATCCCTCATCTCGAGCTACGAGGGGGAAACGGGGCTCCTCTGGATGTGGGCGGGACCATCGTGCTTCCTCTCGAGTGGAGACGGGTATGGCGGTGAACTTCTTGAGTTGCAGCAAGGGTGTGAAAGACCCTTTCGAAGTTCCAGAGGTTAGGTGTCATTAGTCTCCAAACGCCTCATCGGAAATAGGATTCTTCTCGCCTGGAATGGAGAACTTCCTGGATTTTCTCGAGTTGGGACAGGTGTTCTCGAGTTACGACGGGGACCTCAGGGACCCGCCCTGGTGGCCTCAGGTGAGGCCAGTCCCCATGCGAATTTCTAGGGGGCCTCTCGGGATTCCTCTCCCGTCGATACCGGGGCCAAAAACCTTGTGTGGAGTCAGGGCCGGAACCGAGGATTCCTCTCAGGGGCTGACATGGATCTTTGGGTACTTCTGGAGTCTCCCCAGGGTAGTCAGGCCTCATCTCGAGTGGGGGCATGCACGTGCGCTTTCCTTTCAGGCTATAGCAGCAATGTCATGCTTCCCGTCGCCTGGATCAAAGGATCTGTGGTTTTCCCTCGAGGCTTTCCCTTGAGGCTTTCCCACAGGGCTGTCCCACGTGCCACCGTGGTGTGAGTCGATCCTCGGCGTGAAAGATGAGCCAGTGCAGGGCAAAGAGGTTGCTCTGGAATGGACTGAGACATCTGGGGGACTCTTGGAATGGTGGTACGACCATGGAGTTCCTCTCGCCTTTCCTGTTGAGAGTGCCTCCTCTTGAGATGCGACGGGAACGCCGGGAATTCTTTCCCGTTGAAAGCAGGGAAAGGATCCCTCATCTCGAGCTACGAGGGTGAAACGGGGCTCCTCTGGATGTGGGCGGGACCATCGTGCTTCCTCTCGAGTGGAGACGGGTATGGCGGTGAACGTCTTGAGTTGCAGCAAGGGTGTGAAAGACCCTTTCGAAGTTCCAGAGGTTAGGTGTCATTAGTCTCCAGACGCCTCATCGGAAATAGGCCGCATCTCGCCTGGAAGGGAGAACTTCCTGGATTTTCTCGAGTTGCGGCAGGTGTTCTCGAGTTACGACGGGGACCTCAGGGACCCGCCCTGGTGGCCTCAGGAGAGGCCAGTCCCCATGCGAGTTGCTAGGGGGCCTCTCGGTATCCTCTCCTGTCGATACCGGGGCCAAAAACCTTGTGTGGAGTCAGGGCCGGAATCGAGGATTCCTCTCAGGGGCTGACATGGATCTTTGGGTACTTGTGGAGTCTCCCCAGGGGAGTCAGGCCTCGTCTCGAGTGGGGGCATGCACGTGCGCTTTCCTTCCAGGCTGTAGCAGGAATGTCACGCTTCCCGTCGCGTGGATCAAAGGATCTGTGGTTTTCCCTCGAGGCTTTCCCTCGAGGCTTTCCCACAGGGCTATCCCATGTGCCACCGTGGTGTGAGTCGATCCTCGGCGTGAAAGATGAGCCAATGCAGGGCAAAGAGGTTCCTCTGGAATGGACTGAGACATCTGGGGGACTCTTGGAATGGTGGTACCACCATGGAGTTCCTCTCGCCTTTCCTGTTGAGAGTGCCTCCTCTTTAGATGCGACGGGAACGCCGGGAATTCTTTCCCGTTGAAAGCAGGGAAAGGATCCCTCATCTCGAGCTACGAGGGGGAAACGGGGCTCCTCTGGATGTGGGCGGGACCATCGTGCTTCCTCGCGAGTGGAGACGGGTATGGCGGTGAACTTCTTGAGTTGCAGCAAGGGTGTGAAAGACCCTTTCGAAGTTCCAGAGGTTAGGTGTCGTTAGTCTCCAGACGCCTCATCGGAAATAGGCCTCATCTCGCCTGGAAGGGAGAACTTCCTGGATTTTCTCGAGTTGTGGCAGGTGTTCTCGAGTTACGACGGGGACCTCAGGGACCCGCCCTGGTGGCCTCAGGAACGGCCAGTCCCCATGGGAGTTGCTAGGGGGCCTCTCGGGATTCCTCTCCCGTCGATACCGGGGCCAGAAACCTTGTGTGGAGTCAGGGCCGGAATCGAGGATTCCTCTCAGGGGCTGACATGGATCTTTGGGTACTTCTGGAGTCTCCCCAGGGCCGTCAGGCCTCGTCTCGAGTTGGGGCATGCACGTGCGCTTTCCTTCCAGGCTGTAGCAGCAATGTCACGCTTCCCGTGGCCTGGATCAAAGGATCTGTGGTTTTCCCTCGAGGCTTTCCCTCGAGGCTTTCACACAGGGCTGTCCCACGTTGCACCGTGGTGTGAGTCGATCGTCGGCGTGAAAGATGAGCCAGTGCAGGGCAAAGAGGTTCCTCTGAAATGGACTGAGACATCTGGGGGACTCGTGGAATGGTGGTACGACCATGGAGTTCCTCTCGCCTTTCCTGTTGAGAGTGCCTCCTCTTGAGATGCGACGGGAATGCCGGGAATTCTTTCCCGTTGAACGCAGGGAAAGGATCCCTCATCTCGAGCTACGAGGGGGAAACGGGGCTCCTCTGGATGTGGGCGGGACCATCGTGCTTCCTCGCGAGTGGAGACGGGTATGGCGATGAACTTCTTGAGTCGCAGCAAGGGTGTGAAAGACCCTTTCGAAGTTCCAGAGTTTAGGTGTCATTAGTCTCCAAACGCCTCATCGGAAATAGGATTCATCTCGCCTGGAAGGGAGAACTTCCTGGATTTTCTCGAGTTGCGACAGGTGTTCTCGAGTTACGACGGAGACCTCAGGGACCCGCCCTGGTGGCCTCAGGAGAGGCCAGTCCCCATGCGAGTTGCTAGGGGGCCTCTCGGGATTCCTCTCCCGTCGATACCGGGGCCAAAAACCTTGTGTGGAGTCAGGGCCGGAACCGAGGATTCCTCTCAGGGGCTGACATGGATCTTTGGGTACTTCTGGAGTCTCCCCAGGGGAGTCAGGCCTCGTCTCGTGTGGGGGCATGCACGTGCGCTTTCCTTCCAGGCTGTAGCAGCAATGTCACGCTTCCCGTCGCGTGGATCAAAGGATCTGTGGTTTTCCCTCGAGGCTTTGCCTCGAGGCTTTCCCACAGGGCTGTCCCACGTGCCACCGTGGTGTGAGTCGATCCTCGGCGTGAAAGATGAGCCAGTGCAGGGCAAAGAGGTTCCTCTGGAATGGACTGAGACATCTGGGGGACTCTTGGAATGGTGGTACGACCATGGAGTTCCTCTCGCCTTTCCTGTTGAGAGTGCCTCCTCTTGAGATGCGACGGGAATGCCGGGAATACTTTCCCGTTGAAAGCAGGGAAAGGATCCCTCATCTCGAGCTACGAGGGGGAAACGGGGCTCCTCTGGATGTGGGCGGGACCATCGTGCTTCCTCTCGAGTGGAGACGGGTATGGCGGTGAACTTCTTGAGTTGCAGCAAGGGTGTGAAAGACCCTTTCGACGTTCCAGAGGTTAGGTGTCATTAGTCTCCAGACGCCTCATCGGAAATAGGCCTCATCTCGCCTGGAAGGGAGAACTTCCTGGATTTTCTCGAGTTGCGGCAGGTGTTCTCGAGTTACGACGGAGAACTCAGGGACCCGCCCTGGTGGCCTCAGGAGAGGCCAGTCCCCATGCGAGTTGTTAGGGGGCCTCTCGGGATTCCTCTCCCGTCGATACCGGGGCCAAAAACCTTGTGTGGAGTCAGGGCCGGAACCGAGGATTCCTCTCAGGGGCTGACATGGATCTTTGGGCACTTCTGGAGTCTCCCCAGGGGAGTCAGGCCCCGTCTCGAGTGGGGGCATGCACGTGCGCTTTCCTTCCAGGCTGTAGCAGCAATGTCACGCTTTCCGTCGCGTGGATCAAAGGATCTGTGGTTTTCCCTAGAGGCTTTCCCTCGAGGCTTTCACACAGGGCTGTCCCACGTGCCACCGTGGTGTGAGTCGATCCTCAGCGTGAAAGATGAGCCAGTGCTGGGCAAAGAGGTTGCTCTGGAATGGACTGAGACATCTGGGGGACTCTTGGAATGGTGGTACGACCATGGAGTTCCTCTCGCCTTTCCTGTTGAGAGTGCCTCCTTTTGAGATGCGACGGGAACGCCGGGAATTCTTTCCCGTTGAAAGCAGGGAAAGGATCCCTCATCTCGAGCTACGAGGGTGAAACGGGGCTCCTCTGGATGTGGGCGGGACCATCGTGCTTCCTCTCGAGTGGAGACGGGTATGGCGGTGAACTTCTTGAGTTGCAGCAAGGGTGTGAAAGACCCTTTCGAAGTTCCAGAGGTTAGGTGTCATTAGTCTCCAGACGCCTCATCGGAAATAGGCCTCATCTCGCCTGGAAGGGAGAACTTCCTGTATTTTCTCGAGTTGCGGCAGGTGTTCTCGAGTTACGACGGGGACCTCAGGGACCCGCCCTGGTGGCCTCAGGAGAGGCCAGTCCCCATGCGAGTTGCTAGGGGGCCTCTCGGGATTCCTCTCCCGTCGATACCGGGGCCAAAATCCTTGTGTGGAGTCAGGGCCGGAACCGAGGATTCCTCTCAGGGGCTGATATGGATCTTTGGGTACTTGTGGAGTCTCCCCAGGGGAGTCAGGCCTCGTCTCGAGTGGGGGCATGCACGTGCGCTTTCCTTCCAGGCTGTAGCAGCAATGTCACGCTTCCCGTCGCGTGGATCAAAGGATCTGTGGTTTTCCCTCGAGGCTTTCCCTCGAGGCTTTCCCACAGGGCTGTCCCACGTGCCACCGTGGTGTGAGTCGATCCTCGGCGTGAAAGATGAGCCAGTGCAGGGCAAAGAGGTTCCTCTGGAATGGACTGAGACATCTGGGGGACTCTTGGAATGGTGGTATGACCATGGAGTTCCTCTCGCCTTTCCTGTTGAGAGTGCCTCCTCTTGAGATGCGACGGGAACGCCGGGAATTCTTTCCCGTTGAAAGCAGGGAAAGGATCCCTCATCTCGAGCTACGAGGGGGAAACGGGGCTCCTCTGGATGTGGGCGGGACCATCGTGCTTCCTCTCGAGTGGAGACGGGTATGGCAGAGAACTTCTTGAGTTGCAGCAAGGGAGTGAAAGACCCTTTCGAAGTTCCAGAGGTTAGGTGTCATTAGTCTCCAGACGCCTCATCGGAAATAGGCCTCATCTCGCCTGGAAGGGAGAACTTCCTGGATTTTCTCGAGTTGCGGAAGGTGTTCTCCAGTTACTACGGGAACCTCAGGTACCAGCCCTGGTGGCCTCAGGAAAGGCCAATCCCCATGCGAGTTGCTAGAGGGACTCTGGGATTCCTCTCCCGTCGATACCAGGTCCAAAAACCTTGTGTGGAGTCAGGGCCGGAACCGAGGTTTCCTCTCTGGGGCTTACATGGATCTTTGGGTACTTCTGGAGTCTCCCCAGGGGAGTCAGGCCTCGTCTCGAGTGGGGACAGGTACGTGTGCTTTCCTTCCAGGCTGTAGCAGCAATGTCACTCTTCCCGTGGCCTGGATCAAAGGATCTGTGGTTTTCCCACGAGGCTTTCCCTCGAGGCTTTCCCACAGGTCTGTCCAACGTTCCACCGTGGTGTGAGTCGATCCTCAGCGTGAAAGATGAGCCAGTGCAGGGCAAAGAGGTTCCTCTGGAATGGACTGAGACATCTGGGGGACTCTTGGAATGGTGGAACCACCATGGAGTTCCTCTCGCCTTTCCTGTTGAGAGTGCCTCCTCTTGAGATGCGACGGGAACGCCGGGAATTCTTTCCCGTTGAAAGCAGGGAAGGGATCCCTCATCTCGAGCTACGAGGGGGAAACGGGGCTCCTCTGGATGTGGGCGGGACCATCGTGCTTCCTCTCGAGTGGAGACGGGTATGGCGGTGAACTTCTTGAGTTGCAGCAAGGGTGTGAAAGACCCTTTCGCAGTTCCAGAGGTTAGGTGTCATTAGTCTCCAAACGCCTCATCGGAAATAGGATTCTTCTCGCCTGGAATGGAGAACTTCCTGGATTTTCTCGAGTTGGGACAGGTGTTCTCGAGTTACGACGGGGACCTCAGGGACCCGCCCTGGTGGCCTCAGGTGAGGCCAGTCCCCATGCGAATTTCTAGGGGGCCTCTCGGGATTCCTCTCCCGTCGATACCGGGGCCAAAAACCTTGTGTGGAGTCAGGGCCGGAACCGAGGATTCCTCTCAGGGGCTGACATGGATCTTTGGGTACTTCTGGAGTCTCCCCAGGGTAGTCAGGCCTCATCTCGAGTGGGGGCATGCACGTGCGCTTTCCTTTCAGGCTATAGCAGCAATGTCATGCTTCCCGTCGCCTGGATCAAAGGATCTGTGGTTTTCCCTCGAGGCTTTCCCTTGAGGCTTTCCCACAGGGCTGTCCCACGTGCCACCGTGGTGTGAGTCGATCCTCGGCGTGAAAGATGAGCCAGTGAAGGGCAAAGAGGTTGCTCTGGAATGGACTGAGACATCTGGGGGACTCTTGGAATGGTGGTACGACCATGGAGTTCCTCTCGCCTTTCCTGTTGAGAGTGCCTCCTCTTGAGATGCGACGGGAACGCCGGGAATTCTTTCCCGTTGAAAGCAGGGAAAGGATCCCTCATCTCGAGCTACGAGGGTGAAACGGGGCTCCTCTGGATGTGGGCGGGACCATCGTGCTTCCTCTCGAGTGGAGACGGGTATGGCGGTGAACTTCTTGAGTTGCAGCAAGGGTGTGAAAGACCCTTTCGAAGTTCCAGAGTTTAGGTGTCGTTAGTCTCCAGACGCCTCATCGGAAATAGGCCTCATCTCGCCTGGAAGGGAGAACTTCCTGGATTTTCTCGAGTTGTGGCAGGTGTTCTCGAGTTACGACGGGGACCTCAGGGACCCGCCCTGGTGGCCTCAGGAACGGCCAGTCCCCATGGGAGTTGCTAGGGGGCCTCTCGGGATTCCTCTCCCGTCGATACCGGGGCCAGAAACCTTGTGTGGAGTCAGGGCCGGAATCGAGGATTCCTCTCAGGGGCTGACATGGATCTTTGGGTACTTCTGGAGTCTCCCCAGGGCCGTCAGGCCTCGTCTCGAGTTGGGGCATGCACGTGCGCTTTCCTTCCAGGCTGTAGCAGCAATGTCACGCTTCCCGTGGCCTGGATCAAAGGATCTGTGGTTTTCCCTCGAGGCTTTCCCTCGAGGCTTTCACACAGGGCTGTCCCACGTTGCACCGTGGTGTGAGTCGATCGTCGGCGTGAAAGATGAGCCAGTGCAGGGCAAAGAGGTTCCTCTGAAATGGACTGAGACATCTGGGGGACTCGTGGAATGGTGGTACGACCATGGAGTTCCTCTCGCCTTTCCTGTTGAGAGTGCCTCCTCTTGAGATGCGACGGGAATGCCGGGAATTCTTTCCCGTTGAACGCAGGGAAAGGATCCCTCATCTCGAGCTACGAGGGGGAAACGGGGCTCCTCTGGATGTGGGCGGGACCATCGTGCTTCCTCGCGAGTGGAGACGGGTATGGCGGTGAACTTCTTGAGTTGCAGCAAGGGTGTGAAAGACCCTTTCGACGTTCCAGAGGTTAGGTGTCATTAGTCTCCAGACGCCTCATCGGAAATAGGCCTCATCTCGCCTGGAAGGGAGAACTTCCTGGATTTTCTCGAGTTGCGGCAGGTGTTCTCGAGTTACGACGGAGACCTCAGGGACCCGCCCTGGTGGCCTCAGGAGAGGCCAGTCCCCATGCGAGTTGTTAGGGGGCCTCTCGGGATTCCTCTCCCGTCGATACCGGGGCCAAAAACCTTGTGTGGAGTCAGGGCCGGAACCGAGGATTCCTCTCAGGGGCTGACATGGATCTTTGGGCACTTCTGGAGTCTCCCCAGGGGAGTCAGGCCCCGTCTCGAGTGGGGGCATGCACGTGCGCTTTCCTTCCAGGCTGTAGCAGCAATGTCACGCTTTCCGTCGCGTGGATCAAAGGATCTGTGGTTTTCCCTAGAGGCTTTCCCTCGAGGCTTTCACACCGGGCTGTCCCACGTGCCACCGTGGTGTGAGTCGATCCTCAGCGTGAAAGATGAGCCAGTGCTGGGCAAAGAGGTTGCTCTGGAATGGACTGAGACATCTGGGGGACTCTTGGAATGGTGGTACGACCATGGAGTTCCTCTCGCCTTTCCTGTTGAGAGTGCCTCCTTTTGAGATGCGACGGGAACGCCGGGAATTCTTTCCCGTTGAAAGCAGGGAAAGGATCCCTCATCTCGAGCTACGAGGGTGAAACGGGGCTCCTCTGGATGTGGGCGGGACCATCGTGCTTCCTCTCGAGTGGAGACGGGTATGGCGGTGAACTTCTTGAGTTGCAGCAAGGGTGTGAAAAACCCTTTCGAAGTTCCAGAGGTTAGGTGTCATTAGTCTCCAGACGCCTCATCGGAAATAGGCCTCATCTCGCCTGGAAGGGAGAACTTCCTGTATTTTCTCGAGTTGCGGCAGGTGTTCTCGAGTTACGAAGGGGACCTCAGGGACCCGCCCTGGTGGCCTCAGGAGAGGCCAGTCCCCATGCGAGTTGCTAGGGGGCCTCTCGGGATTCCTCTCCCGTCGATACCGGGGCCAAAATCCTTGTGTGGAGTCAGGGCCGGAACCGAGGATTCCTCTCAGGGGCTGATATGGATCTTTGGGTACTTGTGGAGTCTCCCCAGGGGAGTCAGGCCTCGTCTCGAGTGGGGGCATGCACGTGCGCTTTCCTTCCAGGCTGTAGCAGCAATGTCACGCTTCCCGTCGCGTGGATCAAAGGATCTGTGGTTTTCCCTCGAGGCTTTCCCTCGAGGCTTTCCCACAGGGCTGTCCCACGTGCCACCGTGGTGTGAGTCGATCCTCGGCGTGAAAGATGAGCCAGTGCAGGGCAAAGAGGTTCCTCTGGAATGGACTGAGACATCTGGGGGACTCTTGGAATGGTGGTACGACCATGGAGTTCCTCTCGCCTTTCCTGTTGAGAGTGCCTCCTCTTGAGATGCGACGGGAACGCCGGGAATTCTTTCCCGTTGAAAGCAGGGAAAGGATCCCTCATCTCGAGCTACGAGGGTGAAACGGGGCTCCTCTGGATGTGGGCGGGACCATCGTGCTTCCTCTCGAGTGGAGACGGGTATGGCGGTGAACTTCTTGAGTTGCAGCAAGGGTGTGAAAGACCCTTTCGAAGTTCCAGAGGTTAGGTGTCATTAGTCTCCAGACGCCTCATCGGAAATAGGCCGCATCTCGCCTGGAAGGGAGAACTTCCTGGATTTTCTCGAGTTGCGGCAGGTGTTCTCGAGTTACGACGGGGACCTCAAGGACCAGCCCTGGTGGCCTCAGGAGAGGCCAATCCCCATGCGAGTTGCTAGGGGGACTCTGGGATTCCTCTCCCGTCGATACCGGGTCCAAAAACCTTGTGTGGAGTCAGGGCCGGAACCGAGGATTTCTCTCAGGGGCTGACATGGATCTTTGGGTACTTCTGGAGTCTCCCCAGGGGAGTCAGGCCTCGTCTCGAGTGGGGACAGGTACGTGCGCTTTCCTTCCAGGCTGTAGCAGCAATGTCACGCTTCCCGTGGCGTGGATCAAAGGATCTGTGGTTTTCCCACGAGGCTTTCCCTCGAGGCTTTCCCACAGGTCTGTCCCACGTGCCACCGTGGTGTGAGTTGATACTCGGCGTGAAAGATGAGCCAGTGCAGGGCAAAGAGATTCCTCTGGAATGGACTGAGACATCTGGGGGACTCTTGGAATGGTGGTACCACCATGGAGTTCCTCTCGCCTTTCCTGTTGAGAGTGCCTCCTCTTTAGATGCGACGGGAACGCCGGGAATTCTTTCCCGTTGAAAGCAGGGAAAGGATCCCTCATCTCGAGCTACGAGGGGGAAACGGGGCTCCTCTGGATGTGGGCGGGACCATCGTGCTTCCTCGCGAGTGGAGACGGGTATGGCAGAGAACTTCTTGAGTTGCAGCAAGGGAGTGAAAGACCCTTTCGAAGTTCCAGAGGTTAGGTGTCATTAGTCTCCAGACGCCTCATCGGAAATAGGCCTCATCTCGCCTGGAAGGGAGAACTTCCTGGATTTTCTCGAGTTGCGGAAGGTGTTCTCCAGTTACGACGGGGACCTCAGGTACCAGCCCTGGTGGCCTCAGGAAAGGCCAATCCCCATGCGAGTTGCTAGAGGGACTCTGGGATTCCTCTCCCGTCGATACCGGGTCCAAAAACCTTGTGTGGAGTCAGGGCCGGAACCGAGGTTTCCTCTCTGGGGCTTACATGGATCTTTGGGTACTTCTGGAGTCTCCCCAGGGGAGTCAGGCCTCGTCTCGAGTGGGGACAGGTACGTGCGCTTTCCTTCCAGGCTGTAGCAGCAATGTCACTCTTCCCGTGGCCTGGATCAAAGGATCTGTGGTTTTCCCACGAGGCTTTCCCTCGAGGCTTTCCCACAGGTCTGTCCAACGTTCCACCGTGGTGTGAGTCGATCCTCAGCGTGAAAGATGAGCCAGTGCAGGGCAAAGAGGTTCCTCTGGAATGGACTGAGACATCTGGGGGACTCTTGGAATGGTGGTACCACCATGGAGTTCCTCTCGCCTTTCCTGTTGAGAGTGCCTCCTCTTTAGATGCGACGGGAACGCCGGGAATTCTTTCCCGTTGAAAGCAGGGAAAGGATCCCTCATCTCGAGCTACGAGGGGGAAACGGGGCTCCTCTGGATGTGGGCGGGACCATCGTGCTTCCTCTCGAGTGGTTACGGGTATGGCGGTGAACTTCTTCAGTTGCAGCAAGGGTGTGAAAGACCCTTTCGAAGTTCCAGAGGTTAGGTGTCATTAGTCTCCAAACGCCTCATCGGAAATAGGATTCTTCTCGCCTGGAATGGAGAACTTCCTGGATTTTCTCGAGTTGGGACAGGTGTTCTCGAGTTACGACGGGGACCTCAGGGACCCGCCCTGGTGGCCTCAGGAGAGGCCAGTCCCCATGCGAATTTCTAGGGGGCCTCTCGGGATTCCTCTCCCGTCGATACCGGGGCCAAAAACCTTGTGTGGAGTCAGGGCCGGAACCGAGGATTCCTCTCAGGGGCTGACATGGATCTTTGGGTACTTCTGGAGTCTCCCCAGGATAGTCAGGCCTCATCTCGAGTGGGGGCATGCACGTGCGCTTTCCTTTCAGGCTATAGCAGCAATGTCATGCTTCCCGTCGCCTGGATCAAAGGATCTGTGGTTTTCCCTCGAGGCTTTCCCTTGAGACTTTCCCACAGGGCTGTCCCACGTGCCACCGTGGTGTGAGTCGATCCTCGGCGTGAAAGATGAGCCAGTGCAGGGCAAAGAAGTTGCTCTGGAATGGACTGAGACATCTGGGGGACTCGTGGAATGGTGGTACGACCATGGAGTTCCTCTCGCCTTTCCTGTTGAGAGTGCCTCCTCTTGAGATGCGACGGGAATGCCGGGAATTCTTTCCCGTTGAAAGCAGGGAAAGGATCCCTCATCTCGAGCTACGAGGGGGAAACGGGGCTCCTCTGGATGTGGGCGGGACCATCGTGCTTCCTCTCGAGTGGACACGGGTATGGCGGTGAACTTCTTGAGTTGCAGCAAGGGTGTGAAAGACCCTTTCGAAGTTCCAGAGGTTAGGTGTCGTTAGTCTCCAGACGCCTCATCGGAAATAGGCCTCATCTCGCCTGGAAGGGAGAACTTCCTGGATTTTCTCGAGTTGTGGCAGGTGTTCTCGAGTTACGACGGGGACCTCAGGGACCCGCCCTGGTGGCCTCAGGAACGGCCAGTCCCCATGGGAGTTGCTAGGGGGCCTCTCGGGATTCCTCTCCCGTCGATACCGGGGCCAGAAACCTTGTGTGGAGTCAGGGCCGGAACCGAGGATTCCTCTCAGGGGCTGACATGGATCTTTGGGTACTTCTGGAGTCTCCCCAGGGGAGTCAGGCCTCGTCTCGAGTGGGGACAGGTACGTGCGCTTTCCTTCCAGGCTGTAGCAGCAATGTCACGCTTCCCGTGGCGTGGATCAAATTATCTGTGGTTTTCCCACGAGGCTTTCCCTCGAGGCTTTCCCACAGGTCTGTCCCACGTGCCACCGTGGTGTGAGTTGATACTCGGCGTGAAAGATGAGCCAGTGCAGGGCAAAGAGGTTCCTCTGGAATGGACTGAGACATCTGGGGGACTCTTGGAATGGTGGTACCACCATGGAGTTCCTCTCGCCTTTCCTGTTGAGAGTGCCTCCTCTTTAGATGCGACGGGAACGCCGGGAATTCTTTCCCGTTGAAAGCAGGGAAAGGATCCCTCATCTCGAGCTACGAGGGGGAAACGGGGCTCCTCTGGATGTGGGCGGGACCATCGTGCTTCCTCGCGAGTGCAGACGGGTATGGCGGTGAACTTCTTGAGTTGCAGCAAGGGTGTGAAAGACCCTTTCGAAGTTCCAGAGTTTAGGTGTCATTAGTCTCCAAACGCCTCATCGGAAATAGGATTCTTCTCGCCTGGAAGGGAGAACTTCCTGGATTTTCTCGAGTTGCGACAGGTGTTCTCGAGTTACGACGGAGACCTCAGGGACCCGCCCTGGTGGCCTCAGGAGAGGCCAGTCCCCATGCGAGTTGCTAGGGGGCCTCTCGGGATTCCTCTCCCGTCGATACCGGGGCCAAAAACCTTGTGTGGAGTCAGGGCCGGAACCGAGGATTCCTCTCAGGGGCTGACATGGATCTTTGGGTACTTCTGGAGTCTCCCCAGGGGAGTCAGGCCCCGTCTCGAGTGGGGGCATGCACGTGCGCTTTCCTTCCAGGCTGTAGCAGCAATGTCACGCTTCCCGTCGCGTGGATCAAAGGATCTGTGGTTTTCCCTCGAGGCTTTCCCTCGAGGCTTTCACACAGGGCTGTCCCACGTGCCACCGTGGTGTGAGTCGATCGTCGGCGTGAAAGATGAGCCAGTGCAGGGCAAAGAGTTTCCTCTGAAATGGACTGAGACATCTGGGGGACTCGTGGAATGGTGGTACGACCATGGAGTTCCTCTCGCCTTTCCTGTTGAGAGTGCCTCCTCTTGAGATGCGACGGGAATGCCGGGAATTCTTTCCCGTTGAACGCAGGGAAAGGATCCCTCATCTCGAGCTACGAGGGGGAAACGGGGCTCCTCTGGATGTGGGCGGGACCATCGTGCTTCCTCGCGAGTGGAGACGGGTATGGCGATGAACTTCTTGAGTCGCAGCAAGGGTGTGAAAGACCCTTTCGAAGTTCCAGAGTTTAGGTGTCATTAGTCTCCAAACGCCTCATCGGAAATAGGATTCATCTCGCCTGGAAGGGAGAACTTCCTGGATTTTCTCGAGTTGCGACAGGTGTTCTCGAGTTACGACGGAGACCTCAGGGACCCGCCCTGGTGGCCTCAGGAGAGGCCAGTCCCCATGCGAGTTGCTAGGGGGCCTCTCGGGATTCCTCTCCCGTCGATACCGGGGCCAAAAACCTTGTGTGGAGTCAGGGCCGGAACCGAGGATTCCTCTCAGGGGCTGACATGGAACTTTGGGTACTTCTGGAGTCTCCCCAGGGGAGTCAGGCCTCGTCTCGTGTGGGGGCATGCACGTGCGCTTTCCTTCCAGGCTGTAGCAGCAATGTCACGCTTCCCGTCGCGTGGATCAAAGGATCTGTGGTTTTCCCTCGAGGCTTTGCCTCGAGGCTTTCCCACAGGGCTGTCCCACGTGCCACCGTGGTGTGAGTCGATCCTCGGCGTGAAAGATGAGCCATTGCAGGGTAAAGAGGTTCCTCTGGAATGGACTGAGACATCTGGGGGACTCTTGGAATGGTGGTACGACCATGGAGTTCCTCTCGCCTTTCCTGTTGAGAGTGCCTCCTCTTGAGATGCGACGGGAATGCCGGGAATACTTTCCCGTTGAAAGCAGGGAAAGGATCCCTCATCTCGAGCTACGAGGGGGAAACGGGGCTCCTCTGGATGTGGGCGGGACCATCGTGCTTCCTCTCGAGTGGAGACGGGTATGGCGGTGAACTTCTTGAGTTGCAGCAAGGGTGTGAAAGACCCTTTCGACGTTCCAGAGGTTAGGTGTCATTAGTCTCCAGACGCCTCATCGGAAATAGGCCTCATCTCGCCTGGAAGGGAGAACTTCCTGGATTTTCTCGAGTTGCGGCAGGTGTTCTCGAGTTACGACGGAGACCTCAGGGACCCGCCCTGGTGGCCTCAGGAGAGGCCAGTCCCCATGCGAGTTGTTAGGGGGCCTCTCGGGATTCCTCTCCCGTCGATACCGGGGCCAAAAACCTTGTGTGGAGTCAGGGCCGGAACCGAGGATTCCTCTCAGGGGCTGACATGGATCTTTGGGCACTTCTGGAGTCTCCCCAGGGGAGTCAGGCCCCGTCTCGAGTGGGGGCATGCACGTGCGCTTTCCTTAAAGGCTGTAGCAGCAATGTCACGCTTCCCGTCACGTGGATCAAAGGATCTGTGGTTTTCCCTCGAGGCTTTCCCTCGAGGCTTTCACACAGGGCTGTCCCACGTGCCACCGTGGTGTGAGTCGATCGTCGGCGTGAAAGATGAGCCAGTGCAGGGCAAAGAGGTTCCTCTGGAATGGACTGAGACATCTGGGGGACTCGTGGAATGGTGGTACGACCATGGAGTTCCTCTCGCCTTTCCTGTTGAGAGTGCCTCCTCTTGAGATGCGACGGGAATGCCGGGAATTCTTTCCCGTTGAAAGCAGGGAAAGGATCCCTCATCTCGAGCTACGAGGGGGAAACGGGGCTCCTCTGGATGTGGGCGGGACCATCGTGCTTCCTCTCGAGTGGACACGGGTATGGCGGTGAACTTCTTGAGTTGCAGCAAGGGTGTGAAAGACCCTTTCGAAGTTCCAGAGGTTAGGTGTCGTTAGTCTCCAGACGCCTCATCGGAAATAGGCCTCATCTCGCCTGGAAGGGAGAACTTCCTGGATTTTCTCGAGTTGTGGCAGGTGTTCTCGAGTTACGACGGGGACCTCAGGGACCCGCCCTGGTGGCCTCAGGAACGGCCAGTCCCCATGGGAGTTGCTAGGGGGCCTCTCGGGATTCCTCTCCCGTCGATACCGGGGCCAGAAACCTTGTGTGGAGTCAGGGCCGGAATCGAGGATTCCTCTCAGGGGCTGACATGGATCTTTGGGTACTTCTGGAGTCTCCCCAGGGCCGTCAGGCCTCGTCTCGAGTGGGGGCATGCACGTGCGCTTTCCTTCCAGGCTGTAGCAGCAATGTCATGCTTCCCGTGGCCTGGATCAAAGGATCTGTGGTTTTCCCTCGAGGCTTTCCCTCGAGGCTTTCACACAGGGCTGTCCCACATGCCACCGTGGTGTGAGTCGATCGTCGGCGTGAAAGATGAGCCAGTGCAGGGCAAAGAGGTTCCTCTGGAATGGACTGAGACATCTGGGGGACTCGTGGAATGGTGGTACGACCATGGAGTTCCTCTCGCCTTTCCTGTTGAGAGTGCCTCCTCTTGAGATGCGATGGGAACGCCGGGAATTCTTTCCCGTTAAACGCAGGGAAAGGATCCCTCATCTCGAGCTACGAGGGGGAAACGGGGCTCCTCTGGATGTGGGCGGGACCATCGTGCTTCCTTACGAGTGGAGACGGGTATGGCGGTGAACTTCTTGAGTCGCAGCAAGGGTGTGAAAGACCCTTTCGATGTTCCAGAGTTTAGGTGTCATTAGTCTCCAAACGCCTCATCGGAAATAGGATTCTTCTCGCCTGGAATGGAGAACTTTCTGGATTTTCTCGAGTTGCGACAGGTGTTCTCGAGTTACGACGGAGACCTCAGGGACCCGCCCTGGTGGCCTCAGGAGAGGCCAGTCCCCATGCGAGTTGCTAGGGGGCCTCTCGGGATTCCTCTCCCGTCGATACCGGGGCCAAAAACCTTGTGTGGAGTCAGGGCCGGAACCGAGGATTCCTCTCAGGGGCTGACATGGATCTTTGGGTACTTCTGGAGTCTCCCCAGGGGAGTCAGGCCCCGTCTCGAGTGGGGGCATGCACGTGCGCTTTCCTTCCAGGCTGTAGCAGCAATGTCACGCTTTCCGTCGCGTGGATCAAAGGATCTGTGGTTTTCCCTCAAGGCTTTGCCTCGAGGCTTTCCCACAGGGCTGTCCCACGTGCCACCGTGGTGTGAGTCGATCCTCGGCGTGAAAGATGAGCCAGTGCAGGGCAAAGAGGTTCCTCTGGAATGGACTGAGACATCTGGGGGACTCTTGGAATGGTGGTACGACCATGGAGTTCCTCTCGCCTTTCCTGTTGAGAGTGCCTCCTTTTGAGCTGCGACGGGAATGCCGGGAATTCTTTCCCGTTGAAAGCAGGGAAAGGATCCCTCATCTCGAGCTCCGAGGGGAAAACGTGGCTCCTCTGTATGTGGGCGGGACCATCGTGCTTTCTCTCGTGTGGAGACGGGTATGGCGGTAAACTTCTTGAGTTGCAGCAAGGGTGTGAAAGACCCTTTCGAAGTTCCAGAGGTTAGGTGTCATTCGTCTCCAGACGCCTCATCGGAAATAGGCCTCATCTCGCCTGGAAGGGAGAACTTCCTGGATTTTCTCGAGTTGCGGCAGGTGTTCTCGAGTTACGACGGGGACCTCAGGGACCCGCCCTGGTGGCCTCAGGAGAGGCCAGTCCCCATGCGAGTTGCTAGGGGGCCTCTCGGGATTCCTCTCCCGTCGATACTGGGGCCAAAAACCTTGTGTGGAGTCAGGGCCGGAACCGAGGATTCCTCTCAGGGGCTGACATGGATCTTTGGGTACTTCTGGAGTCTCCCCAGGGGAGTCAGGCCTCGTCTCGAGTGGGGGCATGCACGTGTGCTTTCCTTCCAGGCTGTAGCAGCAATGTCACGCTTCCCGTCGCGTGGATCAAAGGATCTGTGGTTTTCCCTCGAGGCTTTCCCTCGAGGCTTTCCCACAGGGCTGTCCCACGTGCCACCGTGGTGTGAGTCGATCCTCGGCGTGAAAGATGAGCCAGTGCAGGGCAAAGAGGTTCCTCTGGAATGGACTGAGACATCTGGGGGACTCTTGGAATGGTGGTTAGACCATCGAGTTCCTCTCGCCTTTCCTGTTGAGAGTGCCTCCTCTTGAGATGCGACGGGAATGCCGGGAATACTTTCCCGTTGAAAGCAGGGAAAGGATCCCTCATCTCGAGCTCCGAGGGGGAAACGGGGCTCCTCTGGATGTGGGCGGGACCATCGTGCTTTCTCTCGTGTGGAGACGGGTATGGCGGTAAACTTCTTGAGTTGCAGAAAGGGTGTGAAAGACCCTTTCGAAGTTCCAGAGGTTAGGTGTCATTAGTCTCCAGACGCCTCATCGGAAATAGGCCTCATCTCGCCTGGAAGGGAGAACTTCCCGGATTTTCTCGAGGTGCGCCCGGTGTTCTCGAGTTACGACGGGGACCTCAGGGACCCGCCCTGGTGGCCTCAGGAGAGGCCAGTCCCCATGCGAGTTGCTAGGGGGCCTCTCGGGATTCCTCTCCCGTCGATACCGGGGCCAAAAACCTTGTGTGGAGTCAGGGCTGGAACCGAGGATTCCTCTCAGGAGCTGACATGGATCTTTGGGTACTTCTGGAGTCCCACCAGGGGAGTCAGGCCTCTTCTCGATTGGGGGCATGCACGTGTGCTTTCCTTCCAGGCTGTAGCAGCAATGTCACACTTCCCGTCGCGTGGATCAAAGGATCTGTGGTTTTCCCTCGAGGCTTTCCCACAGGGCTGTCCCACGTGCCACCGTGGTGTGAGTCGATCCTCGGCGTGAAAGATGAGCCAGTGCAGGGCAAAGAGGTTCCTCTGGAATGGACTGAGACATCTGGGGGACTCTTGGAATGGTGGTACGACCATGGAGTTCCTCTCGCCTTTCCTGTTGAGAGTGCCTCCTCTTGAGATGCGACGGGAATGCCGGGAATACTTTCCCGTTGAAAGCAGGGAAAGGATCCCTCATCTCGAGCTACGAGGGGGAAACGGGGCTCCTCTGGATGTGGGCGGGACCATCGTGCTTCCTCTCGAGTGGAGACGGGTATGGCGGTGAACTTCTTGAGTTGCAGCAAGGGTGTGAAAGACCCTTTCGACGTTCCAGAGGTTAGGTGTCATTAGTCTCCAGACGCCTCATCGGAAATAGGCCTCATCTCGCCTGGAAGGGAGAACTTCCTGGATTTTCTCGAGTTGCGGCAGGTGTTCTCGAGTTACGACGGAGACCTCAGGGACCCGCCCTGGTGGCCTCAGGAGAGGCCAGTCCCCATGCGAGTTGTTAGGGGGCCTCTCGGGATTCCTCTCCCGTCGATACCGGGGCCAAAAACCTTGTGTGGAGTCAGGGCCGGAACCGAGGATTCCTCTCAGGGGCTGACATGGATCTTTGGGCACTTCTGGAGTCTCCCCAGGGGAGTCAGGCCCCGTCTCGAGTGGGGGCATGCACGTGCGCTTTCCTTCCAGGCTGTAGCAGCAATGTCACGCTTTCCGTCGCGTGGATCAAAGGATCTGTGGTTTTCCCTAGAGGCTTTCCCTCGAGGCTTTCACACCGGGCTGTCCCACGTGCCACCGTGGTGTGAGTCGATCCTCAGCGTGAAAGATGAGCCAGTGCTGGGCAAAGAGGTTGCTCTGGAATGGACTGAGACATCTGGGGGACTCTTGGAATGGTGGTACGACCATGGAGTTCCTCTCGCCTTTCCTGTTGAGAGTGCCTCCTTTTGAGATGCGACGGGAACGCCGGGAATTCTTTCCCGTTGAAAGCAGGGAAAGGATCCCTCATCTCGAGCTACGAGGGTGAAACGGGGCTCCTCTGGATGTGGGCGGGACCATCGTGCTTCCTCTCGAGTGGAGACGGGTATGGCGGTGAACTTCTTGAGTTGCAGCAAGGGTGTGAAAAACCCTTTCGAAGTTCCAGAGGTTAGGTGTCATTAGTCTCCAGACGCCTCATCGGAAATAGGCCTCATCTCGCCTGGAAGGGAGAACTTCCTGTATTTTCTCGAGTTGCGGCAGGTGTTCTCGAGTTACGAAGGGGACCTCAGGGACCCGCCCTGGTGGCCTCAGGAGAGGCCAGTCCCCATGCGAGTTGCTAGGGGGCCTCTCGGGATTCCTCTCCCGTCGATACCGGGGCCAAAATCCTTGTGTGGAGTCAGGGCCGGAACCGAGGATTCCTCTCAGGGGCTGATATGGATCTTTGGGTACTTCTGGAGTCTCCCCAGGGGAGTCAGGCCTCGTCTCGAGTGGGGGCATGCACGTGCGCTTTCCTTCCAGGCTGTAGCAGCAATGTCACGCTTCCCGTCGCGTGGATCAAAGGATCTGTGGTTTTCCCTCGAGGCTTTCCCTCGAGGCTTTCCCACAGGGCTGTCCCACGTGCCACCGTGGTGTGAGTCGATCCTCGGCGTGAAAGATGAGCCAGTGCAGGGCAAAGAGGTTCCTCTGGAATGGACTGAGACATCTGGGGGACTCTTGGAATGGTGGTACGACCATGGAGTTCCTCTCGCCTTTCCTGTTGAGAGTGCCTCCTCTTGAGATGCGACGGGAACGCCGGGAATTCTTTCCCGTTGAAAGCAGGGAAAGGATCCCTCATCTCGAGCTACGAGGGTGAAACGGGGCTCCTCTGGATGTGGGCGGGACCATCGTGCTTCCTCTCGAGTGGAGACGGGTATGGCGGTGAACTTCTTGAGTTGCAGCAAGGGTGTGAAAGACCCTTTCGAAGTTCCAGAGGTTAGGTGTCATTAGTCTCCAGACGCCTCATCGGAAATAGGCCGCATCTCGCCTGGAAGGGAGAACTTCCTGGATTTTCTCGAGTTGCGGCAGGTGTTCTCGAGTTACGACGGGGACCTCAAGGACCAGCCCTGGTGGCCTCAGGAGAGGCCAATCCCCATGCGAGTTGCTAGGGGGACTCTGGGATTCCTCTCCCGTCGATACCGGGTCCAAAAACCTTGTGTGGAGTCAGGGCCGGAACCGAGGATTTCTCTCAGGGGCTGACATGGATCTTTGGGTACTTCTGGAGTCTCCCCAGGGGAGTCAGGCCTCGTCTCGAGTGGGGACAGGTACGTGCGCTTTCCTTCCAGGCTGTAGCAGCAATGTCACGCTTCCCGTGGCGTGGATCAAAGGATCTGTGGTTTTCCCACGAGGCTTTCCCTCGAGGCTTTCCCACAGGTCTGTCCCACGTGCCACCGTGGTGTGAGTTGATACTCGGCGTGAAAGATGAGCCAGTGCAGGGCAAAGAGATTCCTCTGGAATGGACTGAGACATCTGGGGGACTCTTGGAATGGTGGTACCACCATGGAGTTCCTCTCGCCTTTCCTGTTGAGAGTGCCTCCTCTTTAGATGCGACGGGAACGCCGGGAATTCTTTCCCGTTGAAAGCAGGGAAAGGATCCCTCATCTCGAGCTACGAGGGGGAAACGGGGCTCCTCTGGATGTGGGCGGGACCATCGTGCTTCCTCGCGAGTGGAGACGGGTATGGCAGAGAACTTCTTGAGTTGCAGCAAGGGAGTGAAAGACCCTTTCGAAGTTCCAGAGGTTAGGTGTCATTAGTCTCCAGACGCCTCATCGGAAATAGGCCTCATCTCGCCTGGAAGGGAGAACTTCCTGGATTTTCTCGAGTTGCGGAAGGTGTTCTCCAGTTACGACGGGGACCTCAGGTACCAGCCCTGGTGGCCTCAGGAAAGGCCAATCCCCATGCGAGTTGCTAGAGGGACTCTGGGATTCCTCTCCCGTCGATACCGGGTCCAAAAACCTTGTGTGGAGTCAGGGCCGGAACCGAGGTTTCCTCTCTGGGGCTTACATGGATCTTTGGGTACTTCTGGAGTCTCCCCAGGGGAGTCAGGCCTCGTCTCGAGTGGGGACAGGTACGTGCGCTTTCCTTCCAGGCTGTAGCAGCAATGTCACTCTTCCCGTGGCCTGGATCAAAGGATCTGTGGTTTTCCCACGAGGCTTTCCCTCGAGGCTTTCCCACAGGTCTGTCCAACGTTCCACCGTGGTGTGAGTCGATCCTCAGCGTGAAAGATGAGCCAGTGCAGGGCAAAGAGGTTCCTCTGGAATGGACTGAGACATCTGGGGGACTCTTGGAATGGTGGTACCACCATGGAGTTCCTCTCGCCTTTCCTGTTGAGAGTGCCTCCTCTTTAGATGCGACGGGAACGCCGGGAATTCTTTCCCGTTGAAAGCAGGGAAAGGATCCCTCATCTCGAGCTACGAGGGGGAAACGGGGCTCCTCTGGATGTGGGCGGGACCATCGTGCTTCCTCTCGAGTGGTTACGGGTATGGCGGTGAACTTCTTCAGTTGCAGCAAGGGTGTGAAAGACCCTTTCGAAGTTCCAGAGGTTAGGTGTCATTAGTCTCCAAACGCCTCATCGGAAATAGGATTCTTCTCGCCTGGAATGGAGAACTTCCTGGATTTTCTCGAGTTGGGACAGGTGTTCTCGAGTTACGACGGGGACCTCAGGGACCCGCCCTGGTGGCCTCAGGAGAGGCCAGTCCCCATGCGAATTTCTAGGGGGCCTCTCGGGATTCCTCTCCCGTCGATACCGGGGCCAAAAACCTTGTGTGGAGTCAGGGCCGGAACCGAGGATTCCTCTCAGGGGCTGACATGGATCTTTGGGTACTTCTGGAGTCTCCCCAGGATAGTCAGGCCTCATCTCGAGTGGGGGCATGCACGTGCGCTTTCCTTTCAGGCTATAGCAGCAATGTCATGCTTCCCGTCGCCTGGATCAAAGGATCTGTGGTTTTCCCTCGAGGCTTTCCCTTGAGACTTTCCCACAGGGCTGTCCCACGTGCCACCGTGGTGTGAGTCGATCCTCGGCGTGAAAGATGAGCCAGTGCAGGGCAAAGAAGTTGCTCTGGAATGGACTGAGACATCTGGGGGACTCGTGGAATGGTGGTACGACCATGGAGTTCCTCTCGCCTTTCCTGTTGAGAGTGCCTCCTCTTGAGATGCGACGGGAATGCCGGGAATTCTTTCCCGTTGAAAGCAGGGAAAGGATCCCTCATCTCGAGCTACGAGGGGGAAACGGGGCTCCTCTGGATGTGGGCGGGACCATCGTGCTTCCTCTCGAGTGGACACGGGTATGGCGGTGAACTTCTTGAGTTGCAGCAAGGGTGTGAAAGACCCTTTCGAAGTTCCAGAGGTTAGGTGTCGTTAGTCTCCAGACGCCTCATCGGAAATAGGCCTCATCTCGCCTGGAAGGGAGAACTTCCTGGATTTTCTCGAGTTGTGGCAGGTGTTCTCGAGTTACGACGGGGACCTCAGGGACCCGCCCTGGTGGCCTCAGGAACGGCCAGTCCCCATGGGAGTTGCTAGGGGGCCTCTCGGGATTCCTCTCCCGTCGATACCGGGGCCAGAAACCTTGTGTGGAGTCAGGGCCGGAACCGAGGATTCCTCTCAGGGGCTGACATGGATCTTTGGGTACTTCTGGAGTCTCCCCAGGGGAGTCAGGCCTCGTCTCGAGTGGGGACAGGTACGTGCGCTTTCCTTCCAGGCTGTAGCAGCAATGTCACGCTTCCCGTGGCGTGGATCAAATTATCTGTGGTTTTCCCACGAGGCTTTCCCTCGAGGCTTTCCCACAGGTCTGTCCCACGTGCCACCGTGGTGTGAGTTGATACTCGGCGTGAAAGATGAGCCAGTGCAGGGCAAAGAGGTTCCTCTGGAATGGACTGAGACATCTGGGGGACTCTTGGAATGGTGGTACCACCATGGAGTTCCTCTCGCCTTTCCTGTTGAGAGTGCCTCCTCTTTAGATGCGACGGGAACGCCGGGAATTCTTTCCCGTTGAAAGCAGGGAAAGGATCCCTCATCTCGAGCTACGAGGGGGAAACGGGGCTCCTCTGGATGTGGGCGGGACCATCGTGCTTCCTCGCGAGTGCAGACGGGTATGGCGGTGAACTTCTTGAGTTGCAGCAAGGGTGTGAAAGACCCTTTCGAAGTTCCAGAGTTTAGGTGTCATTAGTCTCCAAACGCCTCATCGGAAATAGGATTCTTCTCGCCTGGAAGGGAGAACTTCCTGGATTTTCTCGAGTTGCGACAGGTGTTCTCGAGTTACGACGGAGACCTCAGGGACCCGCCCTGGTGGCCTCAGGAGAGGCCAGTCCCCATGCGAGTTGCTAGGGGGCCTCTCGGGATTCCTCTCCCGTCGATACCGGGGCCAAAAACCTTGTGTGGAGTCAGGGCCGGAACCGAGGATTCCTCTCAGGGGCTGACATGGATCTTTGGGTACTTCTGGAGTCTCCCCAGGGGAGTCAGGCCCCGTCTCGAGTGGGGGCATGCACGTGCGCTTTCCTTCCAGGCTGTAGCAGCAATGTCACGCTTCCCGTCGCGTGGATCAAAGGATCTGTGGTTTTCCCTCGAGGCTTTCCCTCGAGGCTTTCACACAGGGCTGTCCCACGTGCCACCGTGGTGTGAGTCGATCGTCGGCGTGAAAGATGAGCCAGTGCAGGGCAAAGAGTTTCCTCTGAAATGGACTGAGACATCTGGGGGACTCGTGGAATGGTGGTACGACCATGGAGTTCCTCTCGCCTTTCCTGTTGAGAGTGCCTCCTCTTGAGATGCGACGGGAATGCCGGGAATTCTTTCCCGTTGAACGCAGGGAAAGGATCCCTCATCTCGAGCTACGAGGGGGAAACGGGGCTCCTCTGGATGTGGGCGGGACCATCGTGCTTCCTCGCGAGTGGAGACGGGTATGGCGATGAACTTCTTGAGTCGCAGCAAGGGTGTGAAAGACCCTTTCGAAGTTCCAGAGTTTAGGTGTCATTAGTCTCCAAACGCCTCATCGGAAATAGGATTCATCTCGCCTGGAAGGGAGAACTTCCTGGATTTTCTCGAGTTGCGACAGGTGTTCTCGAGTTACGACGGAGACCTCAGGGACCCGCCCTGGTGGCCTCAGGAGAGGCCAGTCCCCATGCGAGTTGCTAGGGGGCCTCTCGGGATTCCTCTCCCGTCGATACCGGGGCCAAAAACCTTGTGTGGAGTCAGGGCCGGAACCGAGGATTCCTCTCAGGGGCTGACATGGAACTTTGGGTACTTCTGGAGTCTCCCCAGGGGAGTCAGGCCTCGTCTCGTGTGGGGGCATGCACGTGCGCTTTCCTTCCAGGCTGTAGCAGCAATGTCACGCTTCCCGTCGCGTGGATCAAAGGATCTGTGGTTTTCCCTCGAGGCTTTGCCTCGAGGCTTTCCCACAGGGCTGTCCCACGTGCCACCGTGGTGTGAGTCGATCCTCGGCGTGAAAGATGAGCCATTGCAGGGTAAAGAGGTTCCTCTGGAATGGACTGAGACATCTGGGGGACTCTTGGAATGGTGGTACGACCATGGAGTTCCTCTCGCCTTTCCTGTTGAGAGTGCCTCCTCTTGAGATGCGACGGGAATGCCGGGAATACTTTCCCGTTGAAAGCAGGGAAAGGATCCCTCATCTCGAGCTACGAGGGGGAAACGGGGCTCCTCTGGATGTGGGCGGGACCATCGTGCTTCCTCTCGAGTGGAGACGGGTATGGCGGTGAACTTCTTGAGTTGCAGCAAGGGTGTGAAAGACCCTTTCGACGTTCCAGAGGTTAGGTGTCATTAGTCTCCAGACGCCTCATCGGAAATAGGCCTCATCTCGCCTGGAAGGGAGAACTTCCTGGATTTTCTCGAGTTGCGGCAGGTGTTCTCGAGTTACGACGGAGACCTCAGGGACCCGCCCTGGTGGCCTCAGGAGAGGCCAGTCCCCATGCGAGTTGTTAGGGGGCCTCTCGGGATTCCTCTCCCGTCGATACCGGGGCCAAAAACCTTGTGTGGAGTCAGGGCCGGAACCGAGGATTCCTCTCAGGGGCTGACATGGATCTTTGGGCACTTCTGGAGTCTCCCCAGGGGAGTCAGGCCCCGTCTCGAGTGGGGGCATGCACGTGCGCTTTCCTTAAAGGCTGTAGCAGCAATGTCACGCTTCCCGTCACGTGGATCAAAGGATCTGTGGTTTTCCCTCGAGGCTTTCCCTCGAGGCTTTCACACAGGGCTGTCCCACGTGCCACCGTGGTGTGAGTCGATCGTCGGCGTGAAAGATGAGCCAGTGCAGGGCAAAGAGGTTCCTCTGGAATGGACTGAGACATCTGGGGGACTCGTGGAATGGTGGTACGACCATGGAGTTCCTCTCGCCTTTCCTGTTGAGAGTGCCTCCTCTTGAGATGCGACGGGAATGCCGGGAATTCTTTCCCGTTGAAAGCAGGGAAAGGATCCCTCATCTCGAGCTACGAGGGGGAAACGGGGCTCCTCTGGATGTGGGCGGGACCATCGTGCTTCCTCTCGAGTGGACACGGGTATGGCGGTGAACTTCTTGAGTTGCAGCAAGGGTGTGAAAGACCCTTTCGAAGTTCCAGAGGTTAGGTGTCGTTAGTCTCCAGACGCCTCATCGGAAATAGGCCTCATCTCGCCTGGAAGGGAGAACTTCCTGGATTTTCTCGAGTTGTGGCAGGTGTTCTCGAGTTACGACGGGGACCTCAGGGACCCGCCCTGGTGGCCTCAGGAACGGCCAGTCCCCATGGGAGTTGCTAGGGGGCCTCTCGGGATTCCTCTCCCGTCGATACCGGGGCCAGAAACCTTGTGTGGAGTCAGGGCCGGAATCGAGGATTCCTCTCAGGGGCTGACATGGATCTTTGGGTACTTCTGGAGTCTCCCCAGGGCCGTCAGGCCTCGTCTCGAGTGGGGGCATGCACGTGCGCTTTCCTTCCAGGCTGTAGCAGCAATGTCATGCTTCCCGTGGCCTGGATCAAAGGATCTGTGGTTTTCCCTCGAGGCTTTCCCTCGAGGCTTTCACACAGGGCTGTCCCACATGCCACCGTGGTGTGAGTCGATCGTCGGCGTGAAAGATGAGCCAGTGCAGGGCAAAGAGGTTCCTCTGGAATGGACTGAGACATCTGGGGGACTCGTGGAATGGTGGTACGACCATGGAGTTCCTCTCGCCTTTCCTGTTGAGAGTGCCTCCTCTTGAGATGCGATGGGAACGCCGGGAATTCTTTCCCGTTAAACGCAGGGAAAGGATCCCTCATCTCGAGCTACGAGGGGGAAACGGGGCTCCTCTGGATGTGGGCGGGACCATCGTGCTTCCTTACGAGTGGAGACGGGTATGGCGGTGAACTTCTTGAGTCGCAGCAAGGGTGTGAAAGACCCTTTCGATGTTCCAGAGTTTAGGTGTCATTAGTCTCCAAACGCCTCATCGGAAATAGGATTCTTCTCGCCTGGAATGGAGAACTTTCTGGATTTTCTCGAGTTGCGACAGGTGTTCTCGAGTTACGACGGAGACCTCAGGGACCCGCCCTGGTGGCCTCAGGAGAGGCCAGTCCCCATGCGAGTTGCTAGGGGGCCTCTCGGGATTCCTCTCCCGTCGATACCGGGGCCAAAAACCTTGTGTGGAGTCAGGGCCGGAACCGAGGATTCCTCTCAGGGGCTGACATGGATCTTTGGGTACTTCTGGAGTCTCCCCAGGGGAGTCAGGCCCCGTCTCGAGTGGGGGCATGCACGTGCGCTTTCCTTCCAGGCTGTAGCAGCAATGTCACGCTTTCCGTCGCGTGGATCAAAGGATCTGTGGTTTTCCCTCAAGGCTTTGCCTCGAGGCTTTCCCACAGGGCTGTCCCACGTGCCACCGTGGTGTGAGTCGATCCTCGGCGTGAAAGATGAGCCAGTGCAGGGCAAAGAGGTTCCTCTGGAATGGACTGAGACATCTGGGGGACTCTTGGAATGGTGGTACGACCATGGAGTTCCTCTCGCCTTTCCTGTTGAGAGTGCCTCCTTTTGAGCTGCGACGGGAATGCCGGGAATTCTTTCCCGTTGAAAGCAGGGAAAGGATCCCTCATCTCGAGCTCCGAGGGGAAAACGTGGCTCCTCTGTATGTGGGCGGGACCATCGTGCTTTCTCTCGTGTGGAGACGGGTATGGCGGTAAACTTCTTGAGTTGCAGCAAGGGTGTGAAAGACCCTTTCGAAGTTCCAGAGGTTAGGTGTCATTCGTCTCCAGACGCCTCATCGGAAATAGGCCTCATCTCGCCTGGAAGGGAGAACTTCCTGGATTTTCTCGAGTTGCGGCAGGTGTTCTCGAGTTACGACGGGGACCTCAGGGACCCGCCCTGGTGGCCTCAGGAGAGGCCAGTCCCCATGCGAGTTGCTAGGGGGCCTCTCGGGATTCCTCTCCCGTCGATACTGGGGCCAAAAACCTTGTGTGGAGTCAGGGCCGGAACCGAGGATTCCTCTCAGGGGCTGACATGGATCTTTGGGTACTTCTGGAGTCTCCCCAGGGGAGTCAGGCCTCGTCTCGAGTGGGGGCATGCACGTGTGCTTTCCTTCCAGGCTGTAGCAGCAATGTCACGCTTCCCGTCGCGTGGATCAAAGGATCTGTGGTTTTCCCTCGAGGCTTTCCCTCGAGGCTTTCCCACAGGGCTGTCCCACGTGCCACCGTGGTGTGAGTCGATCCTCGGCGTGAAAGATGAGCCAGTGCAGGGCAAAGAGGTTCCTCTGGAATGGACTGAGACATCTGGGGGACTCTTGGAATGGTGGTTAGACCATCGAGTTCCTCTCGCCTTTCCTGTTGAGAGTGCCTCCTCTTGAGATGCGACGGGAATGCCGGGAATACTTTCCCGTTGAAAGCAGGGAAAGGATCCCTCATCTCGAGCTCCGAGGGGGAAACGGGGCTCCTCTGGATGTGGGCGGGACCATCGTGCTTTCTCTCGTGTGGAGACGGGTATGGCGGTAAACTTCTTGAGTTGCAGAAAGGGTGTGAAAGACCCTTTCGAAGTTCCAGAGGTTAGGTGTCATTAGTCTCCAGACGCCTCATCGGAAATAGGCCTCATCTCGCCTGGAAGGGAGAACTTCCCGGATTTTCTCGAGGTGCGCCCGGTGTTCTCGAGTTACGACGGGGACCTCAGGGACCCGCCCTGGTGGCCTCAGGAGAGGCCAGTCCCCATGCGAGTTGCTAGGGGGCCTCTCGGGATTCCTCTCCCGTCGATACCGGGGCCAAAAACCTTGTGTGGAGTCAGGGCTGGAACCGAGGATTCCTCTCAGGAGCTGACATGGATCTTTGGGTACTTCTGGAGTCCCACCAGGGGAGTCAGGCCTCTTCTCGATTGGGGGCATGCACGTGTGCTTTCCTTCCAGGCTGTAGCAGCAATGTCACACTTCCCGTCGCGTGGATCAAAGGATCTGTGGTTTTCCCTCGAGGCTTTCCCACAGGGCTGTCCCACGTGCCACCGTGGTGTGAGTCGATCCTCGGCGTGAAAGATGAGCCAGTGCAGGGCAAAGAGGTTCCTCTGGAATGGACTGAGACATCTGGGGGACTCTTGGAATGGTGGTACGACCATGGAGTTCCTCTCGCCTTTCCTGTTGAGAGTGCCTCCTCTTGAGATGCGACGGGAACGCCGGGAATTCTTTCCCGTTGAAAGCAGGGAAAGGATCCCTCATCTCGAGCTCCGAGGGGGAAACGGGGCTCCTCTGGATGTGGGCGGGACCATCGTGCTTCCTCCCGAGTGGACACGGGTATGGCGGTGAACTTCTTGAGTTGCAGCAAGGGTGTGAAAGACCCTTTCGAAGTTCCAGAGTTTAGGTGTCATTAGTCTGCAGACGCCTCATCGGAAATAGGCCTCATCTCGCCTGGAAGGGAGACCTTCCTGGATTTTCTCGAGTTGCGGCAGGAGTTCTCGAGTTACGACGGGGACCTCAGGGACCAGCCCTGGTGGCCTCAGGAGAGGCCAGTCCCCATGCGAGTTGCTAGGGGGCCTCTCGGGATTCCTCTCCCGTCGATACCGGGGCCAAAAGCCTTGTGTGGAGTCAGGGCCGGAACCGAGCATTCCTCTCAGGGGTGACATGGATCTTTGGGTACTTCTGGAGTCTCCCCAGGGGAGTCAGGCCTCGTCTCGAGTGGGGGCATGCACGTGCGCTTTCCTTCCAGGCTGTAGCAGCAATGTCACGCTTCCCGTCGCGAGAATCAAAGGATCTGTGGTTTTCCCTCGAGGCTTTCCCTCGAGGCTTTCCCACAGGGCTGTCCCACGTGCCACCGTGGTGTGAGTCGATCCTCGGCGTGAAAGATGAGCCAGTGCAGGGCAAAGAGGTTCCTCTGGAATGGACTGAGACATCTGGGGGACTCTTGGAATGGTGGTACGACCATGGAGTTCCTCTCGCCTTTCCTGTTGAGAGTGCCTCCTCTTTGGATGCGACGGGAACGCCGGGAATTCTTTCCCGTTGAAAGCAGGGAAAGGATCCCTCATCTCGAGCTACGAGGGGGAAACGGGGCTCCTCTGGATGTGGGCGGGACCATCGTGCTTCCTCTCGAGTGGACACGGGTATGGCGGTGAACTTCTTGAGTTGCAGCAAGGGTGTGAAAGACCCTTTCGAAATTCCAGAGGTTAGGTGTCATTAGTCTCCAGACGCCTCATCGGAAATAGGCCTCATCTCGCCTGGAAGGGAGAACTTCCTGGATATTCTCGATTTGCGGCAGGTGTTCTCGAGTTACGACGGGGACCTCAGGGACCCGCCCTGGTGGCCTCAGGAGAGGCCAGTCCCCATGCGAGTTGCTAGGGGGCCTCTCGGGATTACTCTCCCGTCGATACCGGGGACAAAAACCTTGTGTGGAGTCAGGGCCGGAACCGAGGATTCCTCTCAGGGGTGACATGGATCTTTGGGTACTTCTGGAGTCTCCCCAGGGGAGTCAGGCCTCGTCTCGACTGGGGGCATGCACGTGCACTTTCCTTCCAGGCTGTAGCAGCAATGTCACGCTTCCCGTCGCGTGCATCAAAGGATCTGTGGTTTTCCCTCGAGGCGTTCCCTCGAGGCTTTCCCACAGGGCTGTCCCACGTGCCACCGTGGTGTGAGTCGATCCTCGGCGTGAAAGATGAGCCAGTGCAGGGCAAAGAGGTTCCTCTGGAATGGACTGAGACATCTGGGGGACTCTTGGAAAGGTGATACGACCATGGAGTTCCTCTCGCCTTTCCTGTTGAGAGTGCCTCCTCGTGAGATGCGACGGGAACGCCGGGAATTCTTTCCCGTTGAAAGCAGGGAAAGGATCCCTCATCTGCAGCTCCGAGGGGGAAACGGGGCTCCCCTGGATGTGGGCGGGACCATCGTGCTTCCTCTCGAGTGGAGACGGGTATGGCGGTGAACTTCTTGAGTTGCAGCAAGGGTGTGAAAGACCCTTTCGACGTTCCAGAGGTTAGGTGTCATTAGTCTCCAAACGCCTCATCGGAAATAGGCCTCATCTCGCCTGGAAGGGAGAACTTCCTGGATTTTCTCGAGTTGCGGCAGGTGTTCTCGAGTTATGACGGGGACCTCAGGGACCCGCCCTGGTGGCCTCAGGAGAGGCCAGTCCCCATGCGAGTTGCTAGGGGGCCTCTCGGGATTCCTCTCCCATCGATACCGGGGCCAAAAACCTTGTGTGGAGTCAGGGCCGGAACCGAGGATTCCTCTCATGGGTGACATGGGTCTTTGGGTACTTCTGGAGTCTCCCCAGGGGAGTCAGGCCTCGTCTCGAGTGGGGGCATGCACGTGCGCTTTCCTTCCAGGCTGTAGCAGCAATGTCACGCTTACCGTCGCGTGCATCAAAGGATCTGTGGTTTTCCCTCGAGGCTTTCCCTCGAGGCTTTCCAGCAGGGCTGTCCCACGTGCCACCGTGGTGTGAGTCGATCCTCGGCGTGAAAGATGAGACAGTGCAGGGCAAAGAGGTTCCTCTGGAATGGACTGAGACATCTGGGCGACTCTTGGAATGGTGGTACGACCATGGAGTTCCTCTCGCCTTTCCTGTTGAGAGTGCCTCCTCTTGAGATGCGACGGGAACGCCGGGAATTCTTTCCCCTTGAAAGCAGGGAAAGGATCGCTCATCTCGAGCTACGAGGGGGAAACGGGGCTCCTCTG
Source organism: Capricornis sumatraensis (assembly GCF_032405125.1). Lineage (NCBI taxonomy): Eukaryota > Metazoa > Chordata > Mammalia > Artiodactyla > Bovidae > Capricornis > Capricornis sumatraensis. The sequence continues at coordinate 3,646,261 of NC_091080.1, read as the reverse complement.
GATGTGGGTGGGACCATCGTGCTTCCTCTCGAGTGGACACCGCTATGGCGCTGAACTTCTTGAGTTGCAGCAAGGGTGTGAAAGACCCTTTCGAAGTTCCAGAGGTTAGGTGTCATTAGTCTCCAGACGCCTCATCGGAAATAGGATTCTTCTCGCCTGGAATGGAGAACTTCCTGGATTTTCTCGAGTTGGGACAGGTGTTCTCGAGTTACGACGGGGACCTCAGGGACCCGCCCTGGTGGCCTCAGGAGAGGCCAGTCCCCATGCGAATTTCTAGGGGGCCTCTCGGGATTCCTCTCCCGTCGATACCGGGGCCAAAAACCTTGTGTGGAGTCAGGGCCGGAACCGAGGATTCCTCTCAGGGGCTGACATGGATCTTTGGGTACTTCTGGAGTCTCCCCAGGGTAGTCAGGCCTCATCTCGAGTGGGGGCATGCACGTGCGCTTTCCTTTCAGGCTATAGCAGCAATGTCATGCTTCCCGTCGCCTGGATCAAAGGATCTGTGGTTTTCCCTCGAGGCTTTCCCTTGAGACTTTCCCACAGGGCTGTCCCACGTGCCACCGTGGTGTGAGTCGATCCTCGGCGTGAAAGATGAGCCAGTGCAGGGCAAAGAAGTTGCTCTGGAATGGACTGAGACATCTGGGGGACTCGTGGAATGGTGGTACGACCATGGAGTTCCTCTCGCCTTTCCTGTTGAGAGTGCCTCCTCTTGAGATGCGACGGGAATGCCGGGAATTCTTTCCCGTTGAAAGCAGGGAAAGGATCCCTCATCTCGAGCTACGAGGGGGAAACGGGGCTCCTCTGGATGTGGGCGGGACCATCGTGCTTCCTCTCGAGTGGACACGGGTATGGCGGTGAACTTCTTGAGTTGCAGCAAGGGTGTGAAAGACCCTTTCGAAGTTCCAGAGGTTAGGTGTCGTTAGTCTCCAGACGCCTCATCGGAAATAGGCCTCATCTCGCCTGGAAGGGAGAACTTCCTGGATTTTCTCGAGTTGTGGCAGGTGTTCTCGAGTTACGACGGGGACCTCAGGGACCCGCCCTGGTGGCCTCAGGAACGGCCAGTCCCCATGGGAGTTGCTAGGGGGCCTCTCGGGATTCCTCTCCCGTCGATACCGGGGCCAGAAACCTTGTGTGGAGTCAGGGCCGGAACCGAGGATTCCTCTCAGGGGCTGACATGGATCTTTGGGTACTTCTGGAGTCTCCCCAGGGGAGTCAGGCCTCGTCTCGAGTGGGGACAGGTACGTGCGCTTTCCTTCCAGGCTGTAGCAGCAATGTCACGCTTCCCGTGGCGTGGATCAAAGGATCTGTGGTTTTCCCTCGAGGCTTTCCCTCGAGGCTTTCACACAGGGCTGTCCCACGTGCCACCGTGGTGTGAGTCGATCGTCGGCGTGAAAGATGAGCCAGTGCAGGGCAAAGAGTTTCCTCTGAAATGGACTGAAACATCTGGGGGACTCGTGGAATGGTGGTACGACCATGGAGTTCCTCTCGCCTTTCCTGTTGAGAGTGCCTCCTCTTGAGTTGCGACGGGAATGCCGGGAATTCTTTCCCGTTGAACGCAGGGAAAGGATCCCTCATCTCGAGCTACGAGGGGGAAACGGGGCTCCTCTGGATGTGGGCGGGACCATCGTGCTTCCTCGCGAGTGGAGACGGGTATGGCGATGAACTTCTTGAGTCGCAGCAAGGGTGTGAAAGACCCTTTCGAAGTTCCAGAGTTTAGGTGTCATTAGTCTCCAAACGCCTCATCGGAAATAGGATTCATCTCGCCTGGAAGGGAGAACTTCCTGGATTTTCTCGAGTTGCGACAGGTGTTCTCGAGTTACGACGGAGACCTCAGGGACCCGCCCTGGTGGCCTCAGGAGAGGCCAGTCCCCATGCGAGTTGCTAGGGGGCCTCTCGGGATTCCTCTCCCGTCGATACCGGGGCCAAAAACCTTGTGTGGAGTCAGGGCCGGAACCGAGGATTCCTCTCAGGGGCTGACATGGATCTTTGGGTACTTCTGGAGTCTCCCCAGGGGAGTCAGGCCTCGTCTCGTGTGGGGGCATGCACGTGCGCTTTCCTTCCAGGCTGTAGCAGCAATGTCACGCTTCCCGTCGCGTGGATCAAAGGATCTGTGGTTTTCCCTCGAGGCTTTGCCTCGAGGCTTTCCCACAGGGCTGTCCCACGTGCCACCGTGGTGTGAGTCGATCCTCGGCGTGAAAGATGAGCCAGTGCAGGGTAAAGAGGTTCCTCTGGAATGGACTGAGACATCTGGGGGACTCTTGGAATGGTGGTACGACCATGGAGTTCCTCTCGCCTTTCCTGTTGAGAGTGCCTCCTCTTGAGATGCGACGGGAATGCCGGGAATACTTTCCCGTTGAAAGCAGGGAAAGGATCCCTCATCTCGAGCTACGAGGGGGAAACGGGGCTCCTCTGGATGTGGGCGGGACCATCGTGCTTCCTCTCGAGTGGAGACGGGTATGGCGGTGAACTTCTTGAGTTGCAGCAAGGGTGTGAAAGACCCTTTCGACGTTCCAGAGGTTAGGTGTCATTAGTCTCCAGACGCCTCATCGGAAATAGGCCTCATCTCGCCTGGAAGGGAGAACTTCCTGGATTTTCTCGAGTTGCGGCAGGTGTTCTCGAGTTACGACGGAGACCTCAGGGACCCGCCCTGGTGGCCTCAGGAGAGGCCAGTCCCCATGCGAGTTGTTAGGGGGCCTCTCGGGATTCCTCTCCCGTCGATACCGGGGCCAAAAACCTTGTGTGGAGTCAGGGCCGGAACCGAGGATTCCTCTCAGGGGCTGACATGGATCTTTGGGCACTTCTGGAGTCTCCCCAGGGGAGTCAGGCCCCGTCTCGAGTGGGGGCATGCACGTGCGCTTTCCTTAAAGGCTGTAGCAGCAATGTCACGCTTCCCGTCACGTGGATCAAAGGATCTGTGGTTTTCCCTCGAGGCTTTCCCTCGAGGCTTTCACACAGGGCTGTCCCACGTGCCACCGTGGTGTGAGTCGATCGTCGGCGTGAAAGATGAGCCAGTGCAGGGCAAAGAGGTTCCTCTGGAATGGACTGAGACATCTGGGGGACTCGTGGAATGGTGGTACGACCATGGAGTTCCTCTCGCCTTTCCTGTTGAGAGTGCCTCCTCTTGAGATGCGACGGGAATGCCGGGAATTCTTTCCCGTTGAAAGCAGGGAAAGGATCCCTCATCTCGAGCTACGAGGGGGAAACGGGGCTCCTCTGGATGTGGGCGGGATCATCGTGCTTCCTCTCGAGTGGACACGGGTATGGCGGTGAACTTCTTGAGTTGCAGCAAGGGTGTGAAAGACCCTTTCGAAGTTCCAGAGGTTAGGTGTCGTTAGTCTCCAGACGCCTCATCGGAAATAGGCCTCATCTCGCCTGGAAGGGAGAACTTCCTGGATTTTCTCGAGTTGTGGCAGGTGTTCTCGAGTTACGACGGGGACCTCAGGGACCCGCCCTGGTGGCCTCAGGAACGGCCAGTCCCCATGGGAGTTGCTAGGGGGCCTCTCGGGATTCCTCTCCCGTCGATACCGGGGCCAGAAACCTTGTGTGGAGTCAGGGCCGGAATCGAGGATTCCTCTCAGGGGCTGACATGGATCTTTGGGTACTTCTGGAGTCTCCCCAGGGCCGTCAGGCCTCGTCTCGAGTGGGGGCATGCACGTGCGCTTTCCTTCCAGGCTGTAGCAGCAATGTCATGCTTCCCGTGGCCTGGATCAAAGGATCTGTGGTTTTCCCTCGAGGCTTTCCCTCGAGGCTTTCACACAGGGCTGTCCCACGTGCCACCGTGGTGTGAGTCGATCGTCGGCGTGAAAGATGAGCCAGTGCAGGGCAAAGAGGTTCCTCTGGAATGGACTGAGACATCTGGGGGACTCGTGGAATGGTGGTACGACCATGGAGTTCCTCTCGCCTTTCCTGTTGAGAGTGCCTCCTCTTGAGATGCGATGGGAACGCCGGGAATTCTTTCCCGTTAAACGCAGGGAAAGGATCCCTCATCTCGAGCTACGAGGGGGAAACGGGGCTCCTCTGGATGTGGGCGGGACCATCGTGCTTCCTTACGAGTGGAGACGGGTATGGCGGTGAACTTCTTGAGTCGCAGCAAGGGTGTGAAAGACCCTTTCGATGTTCCAGAGTTTAGGTGTCATTAGTCTCCAAACGCCTCATCGGAAATAGGATTCTTCTCGCCTGGAATGGAGAACTTTCTGGATTTTCTCGAGTTGCGACAGGTGTTCTCGAGTTACGACGGAGACCTCAGGGACCCGCCCTGGTGGCCTCAGGAGAGGCCAGTCCCCATGCGAGTTGCTAGGGGGCCTCTCGGGATTCCTCTCCCGTCGATACCGGGGCCAAAAACCTTGTGTGGAGTCAGGGCCGGAACCGAGGATTCCTCTCAGGGGCTGACATGGATCTTTGGGTACTTCTGGAGTCTCCCCAGGGGAGTCAGGCCCCGTCTCGAGTGGGGGCATGCACGTGCGCTTTCCTTCCAGGCTGTAGCAGCAATGTCACGCTTTCCGTCGCGTGGATCAAAGGATCTGTGGTTTTCCCTCAAGGCTTTGCCTCGAGGCTTTCCCACAGGGCTGTCCCACGTGCCACCGTGGTGTGAGTCGATCCTCGGCGTGAAAGATGAGCCAGTGCAGGGCAAAGAGGTTCCTCTGGAATGGACTGAGACATCTGGGGGACTCTTGGAATGGTGGTACGACCATGGAGTTCCTCTCGCCTTTCCTGTTGAGAGTGCCTCCTCTTGAGATGCGACGGGAATGCCGGGAATTCTTTCCCGTTGAAAGCAGGGAAAGGATCCCTCATCTCGAGCTACGAGGGGGAAACGGGGCTCCTCTGGATGTGGGCGGGACCATCGTGCTTCCTCTCGAGTGGAGACGGGTATGGCAGTGAACTTCTTGAGTTGCAGCAAGGGTGTGAAAGACCCTTTCGAAGTTCCAGAGGTTAGGTGTCATTAGTCTCCAGACGCCTCATCGGAAATAGGCCTCATCTCGCCTGGAAGGGAGAACTTCCTGGATTTTCTCGAGTTGCGGCAGGTGTTCTCGAGTTACGACGGGGACCTCAGGGACCCGCCCTGGTGGCCTCAGGAGAGGCCAGTCCCCATGCGAGTTGCTAGGGGGCCTCACGGGATTCCTCTCCCGTCGATACCGGGGCCAAAAACCTTGTGTGGAGTCAGGGCAGGAACCGAGGATTCCTCTCAGGGGCTGACATGGATCTTTGGGTACTTCTGGATTCTCCCCAGGGGAGTCAGGCCTCGTCTCGAGTGGGGGCATGCACGTGTGCTTTCCTTCCAGGCTGTAGCAGCAATGTCACGCTTCCCGTCGCGTGGATCAAAGGATCTGTGGTTTTCCCTCGAGGCTTTCCCTCGAGGCTTTACCACAGGGCTGTCCCACGTGCCACCGTGGTGTGAGTCGATCCTCGGCGTGAAGGATGAGCCAGTGCAGTGCAAAGAGGTTCCTCTGGAATGGACTGAGACATCTGGGGGACTCTTGGAATGGTGGTACGACCATGGAGTTCCTCTCGCCTTTCCTGTTGAGTGTGCCTCCTCTTGAGATGCGACGGGAACGCCGGGAATTCTTTCCCGTTGAAAGCAGGGAAAGGATCCCTCATCTCGAGCTACGAGGGGGAAACGGGGCTCCTCGGGATGTGGGCGGGATCATCGTGCTTCCTCTCGAGTGGAGACGGGTATGGCGGTGAACTTCTTGAGTTGCAGCAAGGGTGTGAAAGACCCTTTCAAAGTTCCAGAGGTTACGTGTCAGTCTCCAGACGCCTCATCGGAAATAGACCTCATCTCGCCTGGAAGGGAGAACTTCCTGGATTTTCTCGAGTTGCGGCAGGTGTTCTCGAGTTACGACGGGGACCTCAGGGACCCGCCCTGGTGGCCTCAGGAGAGGCCAGTCCCCATGCGAGTTGCTAGGGGGCCTCTCAGGATTCCTCTCCCGTCGATACCGGGGCCAAAAACCTTGTGTGGATTCAGGGCCGGAACCTAGGATTCCTCTCAGGGGCTGACATGGATCTTTGGGTACTTCTGGAGTCTCCCCAGGGGAGTCAGGCCTCGTCTCGAGTGGGGGCATGCACGTGTGCTTTCCTTCCAGGCTGTAGCAGCAATGTCACGCTTCCCGTCGCGTGGATCAAAGGATCTGTGGTTTTCCCTCGAGGCTTTCCCTCCAGGCTTTCCCACAGGGCTCTCCCACGTGCCACCGCGGTGTGAGTCGATCCACGGCGTGAAAGATGAGCCAGTGCAGGGCAAAGAGGTTCCTCTGGAATGGACTGAGACATCTGGGGGACTCTTGGAATGGTGGTACAACCATGGAGTTCCTCTCGCCTTTCCTGTTGAGAGTGCCTCCTCTTGAGATGCGACGGGAACGCCGGGAATTCTTTCCCGTTGAAAGCAGGGAAAGGATCCCTCATCTCGAGCTACGAGGGGGAAACGGGGCTCCTCTGGATGTGGGCGGGACCATCGTGCTTCCTCTCGAGTGGACACGGGTATGTCGGTGAACTTCTTGAGTTGCAGCAAGGGTGTGAAAGACCCTTTCGAAGTTCCAGAGGTTGGGTGTCATTAGTCTCCAGACGCCTCATCGGAAATAGGCCTCATCTCGCCTGGAAGGGAGAACTTCCTGGATTTTCTCGAGTTGCGGCAGGTGTTCTCGAGTTACGACGGGGACCTCAGGGACCCGCCCTGGTGGCCTCAGGAGAGGCCAGTCCCCATGCGAGTTGCTAGGGGGCCTCTCGGGATTCCTCTCCCGTCGATACCGGGGCCAAAAACCTTGTGTGGAGTCAGGGCCGGAACCGAGGATTCCTCTCAGGGGCTGACATGGATCTTTGGGTACTTCTGGAGTCTCCCCAGGGGAGTCAGGCCTCGTCTCGATTGGGGGATGCACGTGTGCTTTCCTTCCAGGCTGTAGCAGCAATGTCACGCTTCCCGTCGCGTGCATCAAAGGATCTGTGGTTTTCCCACGAGGCTTTCCCTCGAGGCTTTCCCACAGGGCTGTCCCACGTGCCACCGTTGTGTGAGTCGATCCTCGGCGTGAAAGATGAGCCAGTGCAGGGAAAAGAGGTTCCTCTGGAATGGACTGAGACATCTGGGGGACTCTTGGAATGGTGGTACGACCATGGAGTTCCTCTCGCCTTTCCTGTTGAGAGTGCCTCCTCTTGAGATGCGACGGGAACGCCGGGAATTCTTTCCCGTTGAAAGCAGGGAAAGGATCCCTCATCTCGAGCTACGAGGGGGAAACGGGGCTCCTCGGGATGTGGGCGGGACCATCGTGCTTCCTCTCGAGTGGACACGGGTATGTCGGTGAACTTCTTGAGTTGCAGCAAGGGTGTGAAAGACCCTTTCGAAGTTCCAGAGGTTAGGTGTCATTAGTCTCCAGACGCCTCATCGGAAATAGGCCTCATCTAGCCTGGAAGGGAGAACTTCCTGTATTTTCTCGAGGTGCGGCAGGTGTTCTCGAGTTACGACGGGTACCACAGGGACCCGCCCTGATGGCCTCAGGAGAGGCCAGTCCCCATGCGAGTTGCTAGGGGGCCTTTCGGGATTTCTCTCCCGTCGATACCGGGGCCAAAAACCTTGTGTGGAGTCAGGGCCAGAACCGAGGATTCCTCTCAGGGGCTGACATGGATCTTTGGGTACTTCTAGCGTCTCCCCAGGGGAGTCAGGCCTGGTCTCGAGTGGGGGCATGGACGTGCGCTTTCCTTCCAGGCTGTAGCAGCAATGTCACGCTTCCCGTCGCGTGGATCAAATGATCTGTGGTTTTCTCTCGATGCTTTCCCTCGAGGCTTTCCCACAGGGCTGTCCCACGTGCCACCGTGGTGTGAGTCGATCCTCGCAGTGAAAGATGAGCCAGTGCAGGGCAAAGAGGTTCCTCTGGAATGGACTGAGACATCTGAGGGACTCTTGGAATGGTGGTACGACCATGGAGTTCCTCTCGCCTTTCCTGTTGAGAGTGCCTCCTCTTGAGATGCGACGGGAACGCTGGGAATTCTTTCCCGTTGAAAGCAGGGAAAGGATCCCTCATCTCGAGCTACGAGGGGGAAACGGGGCTCCTCTGGATGTGGGCGGGACCATCGTGCTTCCTCTCGAGTGGAGACGGGTATGGCGGTGAACTTCTTGAGTTGCAGCAAGGGTGTGAAAGACCCTTTCGAAGTTCCAGAGGTTACGTGTCAGTCTCCAGACGCCTCATCGGAAATAGACCTCATCTCGCCTGGAAGGGAGAACTTCCTGGATTTTCTCGAGGTGCGGCAGGTGTTCTCGAGTTAAGACGGGTACCACAGGGACCCGCCCTGATGGCCTCAGGAGAGGCCAGTCCCCATGCGAGTTGCTAGGGGGCCTCTCGGGATTCCTCTCCCGTCGATACTGGGGCCAAAAACCTTGTGTGGGGTCAGGGCCGGAACCGAGGATTCCTCTCAGGGGCTGACATGGATCTTTGGGTACTTCTGGAGTCTCCCCAGGGGAGTCAGGCCTCGTCTCGAGTGGGGGCATGGACGTGCGCTTTCCTTCCAGGCTGTAGCAGCAATGTCACGCTTCCCGTCGCGTGGATCAAAGGATCTGTGGTTTTCCCTCGAGGCTTTTCCTCGAGGCTTTCCCACAGGGCTGTCCCACGTGCCACCGTGGTGTGAGTCGATCCTCGGCGTGAAAGATGAGCCAGTGCAGGGCAAAGAGGTTCCTCTGGAATGGACTGAGACATCTGGGGGACTCTTGGAATGGTGGTACGACCATGGAGTTCCTCTCGCCTTTCCTGTTGAGAGTGCCTCCTCTTGAGATGCGACGGGAATGCCGGGAATTCTTTCCCGTTGAAAGCAGGGAAAGGATCCCTCATCTCGAGCTACGAGGGGGAAACGGGGCTCCTCTGGATGTGGGCGGGACCATCGTGCTTTCTCTCGTGTGGAGACGGGTATGGCGGTAAACTTCTTGAGTTGCAGTAAAGGTGTGAAAGACCCTTTCGAAGTTCCAGAGGTTGGGTGTCATTAGTCTCCAGACGCCTCATCGGAAATAGGCCTCATCTCGCCTGGAAGGGAGAACTTCCTGGATTTTCTCGAGTTGCGGCAGGTGTTCTCGAGTTACGACGGGGACCTCAGGGACCCGCCCTGGTGGCCTCAGTAGAGGCCAGTCCCCATGCGAGTTGCTTGGAGGCCTCTAGGGATTCCTCTCCCGTCGATACCGGGGCCAAAAGGCTTGTGTGGAGTCAGGGCCGGAACCGAGCATTCCTCTCAGGGGTTACATGGATCTTTGGGTACTTCTGGAGTCTCCCCAGGGGAGTCAGGCCTCGTCTCGAGTGGGGGCATGCACGTGCGCTTTCCTTCCAGGCTGTAGCAGCAATGTCACGCTTCCCATCGCGAGGATTAAAGGATCTGTGGTTTTCCCTCGAGGCTTTCCCTCGAGGCTTTCCCACAGGGCTGTCCCACGTGCCACCGTGGTGTGAGTCGATCCTCGGCGTGAAAGATGAGCCAGTGCAGGGCAAAGAGGTTCCTCTGGAATGGACTGAGACATCTGGGGGACTCTTGGAATGGTGGTACGACCATGGAGTTCCTCTCGCCTTTCCTGTTGAGAGTGCCTCCTTTTGAGCTGCGACGGGAATGCCGGGAATTCTTTCCCGTTGAAAGCAGGGAAAGGATCCCTCATCTCGAGCTCCGAGGGGAAAACGTGGCTCCTCTGTATGTGGGCGGGACCATCGTGCTTTCTCTCGTGTGGAGACGGGTATGGCGGTAAACTTCTTGAGTTGCAGCAAGGGTGTGAAAGACCCTTTCGAAGTTCCAGAGGTTAGGTGTCATTCGTCTCCAGACGCCTCATCGGAAATAGGCCTCATCTCGCCTGGAAGGGAGAACTTCCTGGATTTTCTCGAGTTGCGGCAGGTGTTCTCGAGTTACGACGGGGACCTCAGGGACCCGCCCTGGTGGCCTCAGGAGAGGCCAGTCCCCATGCGAGTTGCTAGGGGGCCTCTCGGGATTCCTCTCCCGTCGATACTGGGGCCAAAAACCTTGTGTGGAGTCAGGGCCGGAACCGAGGATTCCTCTCAGGGGCTGACATGGATCTTTGGGTACTTCTGGAGTCTCCCCAGGGGAGTCAGGCCTCGTCTCGAGTGGGGGCATGCACGTGTGCTTTCCTTCCAGGCTGTAGCAGCAATGTCACGCTTCCCGTCGCGTGGATCAAAGGATCTGTGGTTTTCCCTCGAGGCTTTCCCTCGAGGCTTTCCCACAGGGCTGTCCCACGTGCCACCGTGGTGTGAGTCGATCCTCGGCGTGAAAGATGAGCCAGTGCAGGGCAAAGAGGTTCCTCTGGAATGGACTGAGACATCTGGGGGACTCTTGGAATGGTGGTTAGACCATCGAGTTCCTCTCGCCTTTCCTGTTGAGAGTGCCTCCTCTTGAGATGCGACGGGAATGCCGGGAATTCTTTCCCGTTGAAAGCAGGGAAAGGATCCCTCATCTCGAGCTCCGAGGGGGAAACGGGGCTCCTCTGGATGTGGGCGGGACCATCGTGCTTTCTCTCGTGTGGAGACGGGTATGGCGGTAAACTTCTTGAGTTGCAGAAAGGGTGTGAAAGACCCTTTCGAAGTTCCAGAGGTTAGGTGTCATTAGTCTCCAGACGCCTCATCGGAAATAGGCCTCATCTCGCCTGGAAGGGAGAACTTCCCGGATTTTCTCGAGGTGCGCCCGGTGTTCTCGAGTTACGACGGGGACCTCAGGGACCCGCCCTGGTGGCCTCAGGAGAGGCCAGTCCCCATGCGAGTTGCTAGGGGGCCTCTCGGGATTCCTCTCCCGTCGATACCGGGGCCAAAAACCTTGTGTGGAGTCAGGGCTGGAACCGAGGATTCCTCTCAGGAGCTGACATGGATCTTTGGGTACTTCTGGAGTCCCACCAGGGGAGTCAGGCCTCTTCTCGATTGGGGGCATGCACGTGTGCTTTCCTTCCAGGCTGTAGCAGCAATGTCACACTTCCCGTCGCGTGGATCAAAGGATCTGTGGTTTTCCCTCGAGGCTTTCCCACAGGGCTGTCCCACGTGCCACCGTGGTGTGAGTCGATCCTCGGCGTGAAAGATGAGCCAGTGCAGGGCAAAGAGGTTCCTCTGGAATGGACTGAGACATCTGGGGGACTCTTGGAATGGTGGTACGACCATGGAGTTCCTCTCGCCTTTCCTGTTGAGAGTGCCTCCTCTTGAGATGCGACAGGAACGCCGGGAATTCTTTCCCGTTGAAAGCAGGGAAAGGATCCCTCATCTCGAGCTCCGAGGGGGAAACGGGGCTCCTCTGGATGTGGGCGGGACCATCGTGCTTCCTCCCGAGTGGACACGGGTATGGCGGTGAACTTCTTGAGTTGCAGCAAGGGTGTGAAAGACCCTTTCGAAGTTCCAGAGTTTAGGTGTCATTAGTCTGCAGACGCCTCATCGGAAATAGGCCTCATCTCGCCTGGAAGGGAGACCTTCCTGGATTTTCTCGAGTTGCGGCAGGAGTTCTCGAGTTACGACGGGGACCTCAGGGACCAGCCCTGGTGGCCTCAGGAGAGGCCAGTCCCCATGCGAGTTGCTAGGGGGCCTCTCGGGATTCCTCTCCCGTCGATACCGGGGCCAAAAGCCTTGTGTGGAGTCAGGGCCGGAACCGAGCATTCCTCTCAGGGGTGACATGGATCTTTGGGTACTTCTGGAGTCTCCCCAGGGGAGTCAGGCCTCGTCTCGAGTGGGGGCATGCACGTGCGCTTTCCTTCCAGGCTGTAGCAGCAATGTCACGCTTCCCGTCGCGAGAATCAAAGGATCTGTGGTTTTCCCTCGAGGCTTTCCCTCGAGGCTTTCCCACAGGGCTGTCCCACGTGCCACCGTGGTGTGAGTCGATCCTCGGCGTGAAAGATGAGCCAGTGCAGGGCAAAGAGGTTCCTCTGGAATGGACTGAGACATCTGGGGGACTCTTGGAATGGTGGTACGACCATGGAGTTCCTCTCGCCTTTCCTGTTGAGAGTGCCTCCTCTTTGGATGCGACGGGAACGCCGGGAATTCTTTCCCGTTGAAAGCAGGGAAAGGATCCCTCATCTCGAGCTACGAGAGGGAAACGGGGCTCCTCTGGATGTGGGCGGGACCATCGTGCTTCCTCTCGAGTGGACACGGGTATGGCGGTGAACTTCTTGAGTTGCAGCAAGGGTGTGAAAGACCCTTTCGAAATTCCAGAGGTTAGGTGTCATTAGTCTCCAGACGCCTCATCGGAAATAGGCCTCATCTCGCCTGGAAGGGAGAACTTCCTGGATATTCTCGATTTGCGGCAGGTGTTCTCGAGTTACGACGGGGACCTCAGGGACCCGCCCTGGTGGCCTCAGGAGAGGCCAGTCCCCATGCGAGTTGCTAGGGGGCCTCTCGGGATTCCTCTCCCGTCGATACCGGGGACAAAAACCTTGTGTGGAGTCAGGGCCGGAACCGAGGATTCCTCTCAGGGGTGACATGGATCTTTGGGTACTTCTGGAGTCTCCCCAGGGGAGTCAGGCCTCGTCTCGACTGGGGGCATGCACGTGCACTTTCCTTCCAGGCTGTAGCAGCAATGTCACGCTTCCCGTCGCGTGCATCAAAGGATCTGTGGTTTTCCCTCGAGGCGTTCCCTCGAGGCTTTCCCACAGGGCTGTCCCACGTGCCACCGTGGTGTGAGTCGATCCTCGGCGTGAAAGATGAGCCAGTGCAGGGCAAAGAGGTTCCTCTGGAATGGACTGAGACATCTGGGGGACTCCTGGAATGGTGGTACGACCATGGAGTTCCTCTCGCCTTTCCTGTTGAGAGTGCCTCCTCTTGAGATGCGACGGGAATGCCGGGAATTCTTTCCCGTCTAAAGCAGGGAAAGGTTCCCTCATCTCGAGCTCCGAGGGGGAAACGGGGCTCCTCTGGATGTGGGCGGGACCATCGTGCTTCCTCTCGAGTGGAGACGGGTATGGCGGTGAACTTCTTGAGTTGCAGCAAGGGTGTGAAAGACCCTTTCGAAGTTCCAGAGGTTAGGTGTCATTAGTCTCCAGACGCCTCATCGGAAATAGGCCTCATCTCGCCTGAAAGGGAGAACTTCCTGGATTTTCTCGAGTTGCGGCAGGTGTTCTCGAGTTACGACGGGGACCTCAGGGACCCGCCCTGGTGGCCTCAGGAGAGGCCAGTCCCCATGCGAGGTGCTAGGGGGCCTCTCGGGATTCCTCTCCCGTCGATCCCGGGGCCAAAAACCTTGTGTGGAGTAAGGGCCGGAACCGAGGATTCCTCTCAGGGGCTGACATGGATCTTTGGGTACTTCTGGAGTCTCCCCAGGGGAGTTAGGCCTCTTCTCGAGTGGGGGCATGCACGTGCGCTTTCCGTCCCGGCTGTAGCAGCAATGTCACGCTTCCCGTCGCATGGATCAAAGGATCTGTGGTTTTCCCTCGAGGCTTTCCCTCGAGGCTTTCCCACAGGGCTGTCCCACGTGCCACCGTGGTGTGAGTCGATCCTCGGCGTGAAAGATGAGCCAGTGCAGGGCAAAGAGGTTCCTCTGGAATGGACTGAGACATCTGGGGGACTCGTGGAATGGTGGTACGACCATGGAGTTCCTCTCGCCTTTCCTGTTGAGAGTGCCACCTCTTGAGATGCGACGGGAACGCCGGGAATTCTTTCCCGTTGAAAGCAGGGAAAGGATCCCTCATTTCGAGCTACGAGGGGGAAATGGGGCTCCTCTGGATGTGGGCGGAACCATCGTGCTTCCTCTCGAGTGGCGACGGGTATGGCGGTGAACTTCTTGAGTTGCAGCAAGGGTGTGAAAGACCCTTTCGAAGTCCCAGAGGTTAGGTGTCATTAGTCTCCAGACGCCTCATCGGAAATAGGCCTCATCTCGCCTGGAAGGGAGAACTTCCTGGATTTTCTCGAGTTGCGGCAGGTGTTCTCGAGTTACGACGGGGACCTCAGGGACCCGCCCTGGTGGCCTCAGGAGAGGCCAGTCCCCATGCGAGTTGCTAGGTGGCCTCTCGGGATTCCTCTCCCGTCGATACCGGGGTCAAAAACCTTGTGTGGAGTCAGGGCCGGAACCGAGGATTCCTCTCAGGGGCTGACATGGATCTTTGGGTACTTCTGGAGTCTCCCCAGGGGAGTCAGGCCTCGTCTCGAGTCGGGGCATGCACGTGCGCTTTCCTTCCAGGCTGTAGCAGCAATGTCACGCTTCCCGTCGCGTGGATCAAAGGATCTGTGGTTTTCCCTCGAGGCTTTCCCTGGAGGCTTTCCCACAGGGCTGTCCCACGTGCCTCCGTGGTGTGAGTCGTTCCTCGGCGTGAAAGATGAGCCAGTGCAGGGCAAAGAGGTTCCTCTGGAATGGACTGAGACATCTGGGGGACTCCTGGAATGGTGGTACGACCATGGAGTTCCTCTCGCCTTTCCTGTTGAGAGTGCCTCCTCTTGAGATGCGACGGGAACGCCGGGAATTCTTTCCCGTCTAAAGCAGGGAAAGGTTCCCTCATCTCGAGATACGAGGGGGAAACGGGGCTCCTCTGGATGTGGGCGGGACCATCGTGCTTCCTCTCGAGTGGAGACGGGTATGGCGGTGAACTTCTTGAGTTGCAGCAAGGGTGTGAAAGACCCTTTCGAATTTCCAGAGGTTAGGTGTCATTAGTCTCCAGACGCCTCATCGGAAATAGGCCTCATCTCGCCTGAAAGGGAGAACTTCCTGGATTTTCTCGAGTTGCGGCAGGTGTTCTCGAGTTACGACGGGGACCTCAGGGACCCGCCCTGGTGGCCTCAGGAGAGGCCAGTCCCCATGCGAGGTGCTAGGGGGCCTCTCGGGATTCCTCTCCCGTCGATACCGGGGCCAAAAACCTTGTGTGGAGTCAGGGCCGGAACCGAGGATTCCTCTCAGGGGCTGACATGGATCTTTGGGTACTTCTGGAGTCTCCCCAGGGGAGTTAGGCCTCGTCTCGAGTGGGGGCATGCACGTGCGCTTTCCTTCCCGGCTGTAGCAGCAATGTCACGCTTCCCGTCGCGTGGATCAAAGGATCTGTGGTTTTCCCTCGAGGCTTTCCCACAGGGCTGTCCCACGTGCCACCGTGGTGTGAGTCGATCCTCGGCGTGAAAGATGAGCCAGTGCAGGGCAAAGAGGTTCCTCTGGAATGGACTAAGACATCTGGGGACTCTTGGAATGGTGGTACGACCATGGAGTTCCTCTCGCCTTTCCTGTTGAGAGTGCCTCCTCTTGAGATGCGACGGGAACGCCGGGAATTCTTCCCCGTTGAAAGCAGGGAAAGGATCCATCATCTCGAGCTCCGAGGGGGAAACGGGGCTCCTTTGGATGTGGGCGGGACCATCATGCTTCCTCTCGAGTGGAGACAGGTATGGCGGTGAACTTCTTGAG
Source organism: Capricornis sumatraensis (assembly GCF_032405125.1). Taxonomy (NCBI): domain Eukaryota; kingdom Metazoa; phylum Chordata; class Mammalia; order Artiodactyla; family Bovidae; genus Capricornis; species Capricornis sumatraensis. Next base: position 3,630,958 of record NC_091080.1, on the reverse strand, counting down.
TTGCAGCAAGGGTGTGAAAGACCCTTTCGAAGTTCCAGAGGTTAGGTGTCATTAGTCTCCAGACGCCTCATCGGAAATAGGCCTCATCTCGCCTGGAAGGGAGAACTTCCTGGATTTTCTCGAGATGCGGCAGGTGTTCTCGAGTTACGACGGGGACCTCAGGGACCCGCCCTGGTGGCCTCAGGAGAGGCCAGTCCCCATGCGAGTTGCTAGGGGGCCTCTCGGGATTCCTCTCCCGTCGATACCGGGGCCAAAAACTTTGTATGGAGTCAGGGTCGGAACCGAGGATTCCTCTCAGGGGCTTATATGGATCTTAGGGTACTTCTGGAGTCTCGCCAGGGGAGACAGGCCTCGTCTCGAGTGGGGGCATGCACGTGCGCTTTCCTTCCAGGCTGTAGCAGCAATGTCACGCTTCCCGTCGCGTGCATCAAAGGATCTGTGGTTTTCCCTCGAGGCTTTCCCTCGAGGCTTTCCCACAGGGCTGTCCCACGTGCCTCCGTGGTGTGAGTCGATCCTCGGCGTGAAAGATGAGCCAGTGCAGGGCAAAGAGGTTCCTCTGGAATGGACTGAGACATCTGGGGGACTCTTTGTATGGTGGTACGATCATGGAGTTCCTCTCGCCTTTCCTGTTGAGAGTGCCTCCTCTTGAGATGCGACGGGAACGCCGGGAATTCCTTCCCGTTGAAAGCAGGAAAGGAACCCTCATCTCAAGCTCCGAGAGGGAAACGGGGCTCCTCTGGATGTGGGCGGGACCATCGTGCTTCCTCTCGAGTGGAGACGGGTATGGCGGTGAACTTCTTGAGTTGCAGCAAGGGTGTGAAACACCCTTTCGAAATTCCAGAGGTTAGGTGTCATTAGTCTCCAGACGCCTCATCGGAAATAGGCCTCATCTCGCCTGGAAGGGAGAACTTCCTGGATTTTCTCGAGTTGCGGCAGGTGTTCTCGAGTTAAGACGGGGACCTCAGGGACCCGCCCTGGTGGCCTCAGGAGAGGCCAGTCCCCATGCGAGGTGCTAGGGGGCCTCTCGGGATTCCTCTCCCGTCGATACCGGGGCCAAAAACCTTGTGTGGAGTCAGGGCCGGAACCGAGGATTCCTCTCAGGGGTGATATGGATCTTTGGGTACTTCTGGAGTCTCCCCAGGGGAGTCAGGCCTCGTCTCGAGTGGGGGCATGCACGTGCGCTTTCCTTCCAGGCTGTAGTAGCAATGTCACGCTTCCCGTCGCGTGCATCAAAGGATCTGTGGTTTTCCCTCGAGGCTTTCCCTCGAGGCTTTCCCGCAGGGCTGTCCCACGTTCCACCGTGGTGTGAGTCGATCCTCGGCGTGAAAGATGAGCCAGTGCAGGGCAAAGAGGTTCCTCTGGAATGGACTGAGACATCTGGGGGACTCTTGGAATGGTGGTACGACCATGGAGTTCCTCTCGCCTTTCCTGTTGAGAGTGCCTCCTCTTGAGATGCGACGGGAACGCCGGGAATTCTTTCCCGTTGAAAGCAGGGAAAGGATCCCTCATCTCGAGCTACGAGGGGGAAACGGGGCTCCTCTGGATGTGGGTGGGACCATCGTGCTTCCTCTCGAGTGGAGACGGGCATGGCGGTGAACTTCTTGAGTTTCAGCAAGGGTGTGAAAGACCCTTTCGAAGTTCCAGAGGTTACGTGTCAGTCTCCAGATGCCTCATCGGAAATAGACCTCATCTCGCCTGGAAGGGAGAACTTCCTGGATTTTCTCGAGGTGCGGCAGGTGTTCTCGAGTTATGACGGGTACCACAGGGACCCGCCCTGGTGGCCTCAGGAGAGGCCAGTCCACATGCGAGTTGCTAGGGGGCCTCTCGGGATTCCTCTCCCGTCGATACCGGGGCCAAAAACCTAGTGTGGAGTCAGGGCCGGAACCGAGGATTCCTCTCAGGGGTGACATGGATCTTTGGGTACTTCTGGAGTCTCCCCAGGGGAGTCAGGCCTCGTCTCGAGTTGGGGCATGCACGTGCGCTTTCCTTCCAGGCTGTAGCAGCAATGTCACGCTTCCCGTCGCGTGGATCAAAGGATCTGTGGTTTTCCCTCGAGGCTTTCCCTCGAGGCTTTCCCACAGGGCTGTCCAACGTGCCACCGTGGTGTGAGTCGATCCTCGGCGCGAAAGATGAGCCAGTGCAGGGCAAAGAGGTTCCTCTGGAATGGACTGAGACATCTGGGGGACTCTTGGAATGGTGGTACGACCATGGAGTTCCTCTCGCCTTTCCTGTTGAGAGTGCCTCCTCTTGAGATGCGACGGGAACGCCGGGAATTCTTTCCTGTTGAAAGCAGGGAAAGGATCCCTCATCTCGAGCTCCGAGGGGGAAACGGGGCTCCTCTGGATGTGGGCGGGACCATCGTGCTTCCTCTCGAGTGGAGACGGGTATGGCGCTGAACTTCTTGAGTTGCAGCAAGGGTGTGAAAGACCCTTTCGAAGTTCCAGAGGTTACGTGTCAGTCTCCAGACGCCTCATCGGAAATAGACCTCATCTCGCCTGGAAGGGAGAACTTCCTGGATTTTCTCGAGGTGCGGCAGGTGTTCTCGAGTTACGACGGGTACCACAGGGACCCGCCCTGATGGCCTCAGGAGAGGCCAGTCCCCATGCGAGTTGCTAGGGGGCCTCTCGGGATTCCTCTCCCGTCGATACCGGGGCCAAAAACCTTGTGTGGAGTCAGGGCCGGAACCGAGGATTCCTCTCAGGGGCTGACATGGAACTTTGGGTACTTCTGGAGTCTCCCCAGGGGAGTCAGGCCTCGTCTCGAGTGGGGGCATGCACGTGCCCTTTCCTTCCAGGCTGTAGCAGCAATGTCACGCTTCCTGTCGCGTGGATCAAAGGATCTGTGGTTTTCCCTCGAGGCTTTCCCTCGAGACTTTCCCACAGGGCTGTGCCACGTGCCACCGTGGTGTGAGTCGATCCTCGGCGTGAAAGATGAGCCAGTGTAGGGCAAAGAGGTTCCTCTGGAATGGACTGAGACATCTGGGGGACTCCTGGAATGGTGGTACGACCATGGAGTTCCTCTCGCCTTTCCTGTTGAGAGTGCCTCCTCTTGAGATGCGACGGGAATGCCGGGAATTCTTTCCCGTCTAAAGCAGGGAAAGGTTCCCTCATCTCGAGCTACGAGGGGGAAACGGGGCTCCTCTGGATGTGGGCGGGACCATCGTGCTTCCTCTCGAGTGGACACGGGTATGGCGGTGAACTTCTTGAGTTGCAGCAAGGGTGTGAAAGACCCTTTCGAAGTTCCAGAGGTTAGGTGTCATTAGTCTCCAGACGCCTCATCGGAAATAGGCCTCATCTCGCCTGAAAGGAAGAACTTCCTGGATTTTCTCGAGTTGCGGCAGGTGTTCTCGAGTTACGACGGGGACCTCAGGGACCCGCCCTGGTGGCCTCAGGAGAGGCCAGTCCCCATGCGAGGTGCTAGGGGGCCTCTCGGGATTCCTCTCCCGTCGATACCGGGGCCAAAAACCTTGTGTGGAGTAAGGGCCGGAACCGAGGATTCCTCTCAGGGGCTGACATGGATCTTTGGGTACTTCTGGAGTCTCCCCAGGGGAGTCAGGCCTCGTCTCGAGTCGGGGCATGCACGTGCGCTTTCCTTCCAGGCTGTAGCAGCAATGTCACGCTTCCCGTCGCGTGGATCAAAGGATCTGTGGTTTTCCCTCGAGGCTTTCCCTCGAGGCTTTCCCACAGGGCTGTCCCACGTGCCTCCGTGGTGTGAGTCGATCCTCGGCGTGAAAGATGAGCCAGTGCAGGGCAAAGAGGTTCCTCTGGAATGGACTGAGACATCTGGGGGACTCTTTGTATGGTGGTACGATCATGGAGTTCCTCTCGCCTTTCCTGTTGAGAGTGCCTCCTCTTGAGATGCGACGGGAACGCCGGGAATTCCTTCCCGTTGAAAGCAGGGAAAGGATCCCTCATCTCGAGCTACGAGGGGGAAACGGGGCTCCTCTGGATGTGGGTGGGACCATCGTGCTTCCTCTCGAGTGGAGACGGGCATGGCGGTGAACTTCTTGAGTTTCAGCAAGGGTGTGAAAGACCCTTTCGAAGTTCCAGAGGTTACGTGTCAGTCTCCAGATGCCTCATCGGAAATAGACCTCATCTCGCCTGGAAGGGAGAACTTCCTGGATTTTCTCGAGGTGCGGCAGGTGTTCTCGAGTTATGACGGGTACCACAGGGACCCGCCCTGGTGGCCTCAGGAGAGGCCAGTCCACATGCGAGTTGCTAGGGGGCCTCTCGGGATTCCTCTCCCGTCGATACCGGGGCCAAAAACCTAGTGTGGAGTCAGGGCCGGAACCGAGGATTCCTCTCAGGGGTGACATGGATCTTTGGGTACTTCTGGAGTCTCCCCAGGGGAGTCAGGCCTCGTCTCGAGTTGGGGCATGCACGTGCGCTTTCCTTCCAGGCTGTAGCAGCAATGTCACGCTTCCCGTCGCGTGGATCAAAGGATCTGTGGTTTTCCCTCGAGGCTTTCCCTCGAGACTTTCCCACAGGGCTGTGCCACGTGCCACCGTGGTGTGAGTCGATCCTCGGCGTGAAAGATGAGCCAGTGTAGGGCAAAGAGGTTCCTCTGGAATGGACTGAGACATCTGGGGGACTCCTGGAATGGTGGTACGACCATGGAGTTCCTCTCGCCTTTCCTGTTGAGAGTGCCTCCTCTTGAGATGCGACGGGAACGCCGGGAATTCTTTCCCGTTGAAAGCAGGGAAAGGTTCCCTCATCTCGAGATACGAGGGGGAAACGGGGCTCCTCTGGATGTGGGCGGGACCATCGTGCTTCCTCTCGAGTGGAGACGGGTATGGCGGTGAACTTCTTGAGTTGCAGCAAGGGTGTGAAAGACCCTTTCGAATTTCCAGAGGTTAGGTGTCATTAGTCTCCAGATGCCTCATCGGAAATAGGCCTCATCTCGCCTGAAAGGGAGAACTTCCTGGATTTTCTCGAGTTGCGGCAGGTGTTCTCGAGTTACGACGGGGACCTCAGGGACCCGCCCTGGTGGCCTCAGGAGAGGCCAGTCCCCATGCGAGTTGCTAGGGGGCCTCTCGGGATTCCTCTTCCGTCGATACCGGGGCCAAAAACCTTGTGTGGAGTCAGGGCCGGAACCGAGGATTCCTCTCAGGGGCTGACATGGATCTTTGGGTACTTCTGGAGTCTCCCCAGGGGAGTTAGGCCTCGTCTCGAGTGGGGGCATGCACGTGCGCTTTCCTTCCCGGCTGTAGCAGCAATGTCACGCTTCCCGTCGCGTGGATCAAAGGATCTGTGGTTTTCCCTGGAGGCTTTCCCACAGGGCTGTCCCACGTGCCACCGTGGTGTGAGTCGATCCTCGGCGTGAAAGATGAGCCAGTGCAGGGCAAAGAGGTTCCTCTGGAATGGACTGAGACATCTGGGGACTCTTGGAATGGTGGTACGACCATGGAGTTCCTCTCGCCTTTCCTGTTGAGAGTGCCTCCTCTTGAGATGCGACGGGAACGCCGGGAATTCTTCCCCGTTGAAAGCAGGGAAAGGATCCATCATCTCGAGCTCCGAGGGGGAAACGGGGCTCCTTTGGATGTGGGCGGGACCATCATGCTTCCTCTCGAGTGGAGACGGGTATGGCGGTGAACTTCTTGAGTTGCAGCAAGGGTGTGAAAGACCCTTTCGAAGTTCCAGAGGTTAGGTGTCATTAGTCTCCAGACGCCTCATCGGAAATAGGCCTCATCTCGCCTGGAAGGGAGAACTTCCTGGATTTTCTCGAGATGCGGCAGGTGTTCTCGAGTTACGTCGGGGACCTCAGGGACCCGCCCTGGTGGCCTCAGGAGAGGCCAGTCCCCATGCGATATGCTAGGGGGCCTCTTGGGATTCCTCTCCCGTCGATACCGGGGCCAAAAACCTTGTGTGGAGTCAGGGCCGGAACCGAGGATTCCTCTCAGGGGCTGACATGGATCTTTGGGTACTTCTGGAGTCTCCCCAGGGGAGTCAGGCCTCGTCTCGAGTCGGGGCATGCACGTGCGCTTTACTTCCAGGCTGTAGCAGCAATGTCACGCTTCCCGTCGCGTGGATCAAAGGATCTGTGGTTTTCCCTCGAGGCTTTCCCACAGGGCTGTCCCACGTTCCACCGTGGTGTGAGTCGATCCTCGGCGTGAAAGATGAGCCAGTGCAGGGCAAAGAGGTTCCTCTGGAATGGACTGAGACATCTGGGGGACTCTTGGAATGGTGGTACGACCATGGAGTTCCTCTCGCCTTTCCTGTTGAGAGTGCCTCCTCTTGAGATGCGACGGGAACGCCGGGAATTCTTTCCCGTTGAAAGCAGGGAAAGGATCCCTCATCTCGAGCTCCGAGGGGGAAACGGGGCTCCTCTGGATGTGGGCGGGACCATCGTGCTTCCTCTCTAGTGGAGACGGGTATTGCCGGGGTCCAGCCCCGGTGGATCCAGGGAATTCGAAGGGTGGACGGCGTTGGCGTGGAAAGACTTGTTTATTTATTAATATAAGATTAGATTAAGAAACTGTAGTGCAGTAGGAAGATTAAGTGGAGAAAGAGGGCTGAATAGCTTGGTTTACGCGGAAGACCAATAAAATTCCAGACAAGGAATTTGCACCATCTACGTTGGGCCACCGGTGCCCGCTTGAATATCTAAGGGTGCCTCGCCTTAAGCTCCCTTTCTCGCGGATCTTAATAACCAGGGCAAATATGTAGACCTTGCGAGCCTCCGCGCCCCAGATGGAAATTCAGCCTGAAATTAAAGTAAAGAGCAGAGGGAAGAAAAGGGAGAGAAAAAGAGAGAGAGAGAGAGACACGGGGGGAGCCATATTCCCAAGACACCAGGCCGAGACTAGTCCGAGAAACTGGTCTGAGAATCTGGTCCCGTCCTTTATTGTTCAGAAGGCCTTTTATACTTTTGATAAAACATGGAGATCAATGGGTAACACAAAGTTATGCAGCGTTAGCAGTCCAGACTCTTATCAAAACCAGGCTTTTCTCTCTGCATACCTAATTGTATACACAAGTCTTAGGTAATTTACATCATCTTCCAACCAAAAGGGCCAATTAACATTTTACAGCCTTTTTTCTGATAAGGGTTTGTCAACCACAAGACTTATTTGTGTTGATCTTCCCAAGGTCTGGTGCCACTCTCGGAAAGCACTAAAGAAAGTTACATTCTTAGACAGCAAGGATACAGCAACTTATAACAAGTAGAGGGAGTGCAGTGATTTATAGCAAAAGAGAAGCAATTAACTCAAAAGTCTAGTGTTGCTAACATCAAAACTACTATGTATCTTTTTCTACATCCTGCTTACATTAACATCCTTCCAGGTGCCTAAAAGATAAAGAATAAGGAGGTCTGGCAGCAATCCTTGAGTCAACAGTGAAAACCCTCTACCAATATAATTTTTAACTCTTTAGAAAAGGCTCTGTATCTTTAAGATGCTTTTAAGCTTTGTGCCTCCCGCGGTTGGGGGGCTGTAAGCAATTCACAAGCTGTAAGCTTTGTGCCTCTCGCGGTTGGGGGGCTGTAAGCAATTCACAAGCTGTAAGAGGTCTGGGGAACCTGTTAGGCAGACTAGAGAGCTATCAGAGGGGTTTAACTGAAACATCCCTTTCAAATGCAGAAGACTAAAACCCTGAATTGACTTTTTTCCAGAGAATATCAGAAAAGTGGAAAAGCAGAGCACAAAAGCCGGCAGATTTTTGCTGGGGTACATGCTTAGGAATATCCAGAGGGGTCCCTGAAGTCTGAGCACGCCTTGCGTATGTCAGCTTCCTTCCTCATGACCTTGTCACGGGCGGGATTCCTCACACTGGCTTCCGGCAACTCCCCCTTCTTTATTAGTTTTTTAAAAAAATTAGGTGCAGTTCAGTCGCGAGATTCCGAATGCTCTGCCGAAGAGTCCTGACAACACAAGGAAGCACGATTACAAGGAGCAGGATTATGGCACCCACAGCAGCATAGCTAGAGACAGTAGTCAGAAGAGTTTTTCCAGAAATGAAGTCAGAGAAGGTGTGGAAAAAGTCATTGGCTTCTCCTGCGGCGGTAAAATCTAATCGGGAGTGTTCCAAGGTCTGAATCTGATTATGAAGTTTCCCTAAATCTAAACTAATATCTGAGCTGTTCCAGACACCTAAAATATGATTTTTGACCCTCTCCCATTTAAAATCTGTCTCATTTACTTTCAGGGATGTAACACATATCCACCGGTAATCGGCATGACATGAAAGAGCCAATTTCATTTTCAGACTCTGTAATTCATTCCCAATATGCATTACTGCTTCTTCTAAGGCATCAATCCTTATTTCTAGCTTCCTATCTATAATTTCCTGGGTTGCCAGCGTTAGAGAAACATTTTTGGATACGGTGTCAACATATTGGGCAGTATACACTTGTTGAGACAATGATAATGCCGCCACAGTAACAGAAGTAATTGCGGTTATCAAAGCTGATATTCCCAAAACAAGTAAGCCCACAAACCGTCGTGTTCGCATTAAATCTTGTAGCTGTTGCAGTACAGCTAGGCCATGGTTATCATACCAATACGTGGCTACAGTTACAGGTACCATGAGATAGGGCGGACGTTTTAAAACCATGAAAGAGCAAACTTTATATTGAGGAGTTAAACAGGATGAAAGCATACATTGTTCACAAGACACTACATGGGGTCCACCTGTATAATTCAATTGTATGTTAAGTCTTTCAGAATCATTAGTGAAAAGAAAAACATAAGGAGAGGGTAGACAAGCTAAAATAGAGTAAATAGAGGTATTTTTTGGTCGGATTAAAATAATAGGGGCGGTAGCCGCAAGGGCTCTCCAAATTTCTGGCTGCCAAAAGGTTTTACCTCTAGTTATATAAGACAGCATAGGGGGAACAAATTGGTTATGATGCCGTCTGGTGGCAACTAACGGCCAAGAAATTGAATATTCTTTCCAATTATCCAATCTATTGATAAAGTCATCGTCAGACTCAGGGTCTTGACCTGGATTTGGGTTGCTCCAGTCCTGAATCGCACAATTTCTTCCTCCCGGCATATTGTAATCTACTCTCGAATTATAAATACAAGATTTCCAAATCGGATATCCTGAATGATCATCTATAGTTTTCCAAATAACATCTGAGGGAGCAACATCATCACAATTTGGATATTCTGATGGAGTTTTGAGAGACAAAGACTTATAGGGGCCAAGGACCCCAGGCATACGGGCTCGTAATATCCAAGCAGACCGATCCCCTATAGATGCAAATTTAGAGGTTGGGGAATCTGTCATAACTGCTTTTGTGGAGGCTCCAATGCATCCTGTCTTGGTAAAGAAGTCTCCTGTAAGGCCAGGAGGAAAATTAAAGCAGACAGGAAAATCATCTGCTAGTCCTTTAAAGGTATAATTGAAATTAATAGGGTATTGGTCTTTTGTATAGGAAGTATAAGATCCTCCCAAAAGGCGAGGCTGGTCTGTACTAACTCGTATGGGGTCACTGTTCCAAGTAACAACTTGGAAAGTTGGAGGATCCGGGAGAAACGCCCAATATTTGGTTGGAATGGGAGCAGCGCTTACCTGGCAAGAGAGCAAGGCAAGCATGGCAATAAACACCTTTTCAGGAGAGACTGACGATCCCTGTAGGGTAGCTATCCCCTGTGCCTGGCGACAGAGAGCTTTAATCTGTCCCCAGGTGGGCAAGGAGGCTTGTTGGGTTGACTGAGCTGGGCGTCCTAATGGATTCCTGCGAGGCAAAAAATCAGGGGGTGCAATATCCTGTATCTGAAGTCGTGACATCTGTCCAGTGGGTGGCTCCGATCCGCGCCTATCCGGGATCTCCAATGTCAGCTGTCCTGGGGTCAGCGGCGTTTCCCGTGCTGGCGGAGGGAGCGGGGGAAGAGGGAGTTTCTTCCTTTTTAGAGATCGCGGTGGCGGGGGATTCTGGTATCCGGGGAGCTGAGACATGGCGAATTAGTCTGTCTGGAACCCAAATCGGAGCGTCCGCGTCCTGTGGAAAAACACAAGCATACCCTCGCCCATTGGTTAATAAGGGGTCAGGACCTTTCCATTGTCCGGAAAGAAGGTCCCTCCATTTTACTAATGGTTTTGCATTCAATTGCTCTGGGCACCAATGGCGAAGCATTGCAGTGTTTCCGGATGAATCAGCATTTAAGTTATTTATTACGAAAAGAGCATGTTGCAAAATCTGATGGGGGGAACTATATTTAAATTCCCCTTCTTTTAGTTTTTGAATATGGATTTTCAGTGTTTGATGTGCTCTTTCCACAATGGCTTGTCCTTGTGGGTTATAAGGGATGCCGGTGTTATGTTTAATTTGAAATCTTGTACAGAATTGCTGAAAAGATTTAGAAGTGTAAGCAGGAGCATTATCAGTTTTTAAAGCTTTTGGCAAGCCCAGATAGGAAAAGCATGTAAAAAGATGTTGTATTACATCTTTAACTGCTTCCCCTGTACGAGCAGTGGCAATAATAACATGAGAGAAGGTATCTACAGTTACATGAACAAAAGACAGTTTTCCAAATGAAGAGACATGGGTTACATCCATTTGCCAGAGTGCATTAGGTTTGAGACCGCGAGGGTTAACTCCCAGAGGCAAAGCATTCACGGTAGTAGGACAATGTGAACAAGAACGAACAATCTCTCGGGCAGATTCTCGAGGAATTTGAAACTGGTATCGTAAGGCAGTGGCATTTTGGTGATGAAGTGAGTGAGAAGCTCGAGCTTCTTCAAAAACAGAAGCCACTGAAATCCTGGTTAACGAATCTGCCAATTCATTGAGAGCATTTAAAGGGCCAGGCAGGCCGGAATGAGCCCGAATGTGGCCGATAAAGAACGCCCGATTTCTTTTCCATATTTGCTGCTGCAGTTTAGTTAACAAATGGAAGATAGCAGTTTTGTTTTCAGGCAAAACTGCAGTCTCAATGTGTGGAAACAGCCTGACCACATACTGAGAGTCAGAATAAAGGTTAAATTCTTTCTCCGCAAACATAACAAAGGCCTCAATAACAGCTGTGATTTCAGCCCTTTGAGCTGAAGTTTCTTGTGTTTCCAAAAGTTTTTGATGATCTCTTGTGACTATAGAGGCTCTACCGTTAGCCGATCCATCAGTAAAGACTACCTGAGCATCTGAAATAGGGAACTGTTTACACCGGACAGGAAAAATAACTGGATGGTTAGACATAAAATTTAGTAAAACATGCGAGGGTAAATGATGCAAAATTTGACCACAGTAATTCCCTATGGCAATCTGCCAGTCTTCATCAAACATTAAAAGAGCATCAAGCTGCTCCTTATTATATGGAATTACAATCTCTGATGGCTCTTTACCAAACAATTCAATGCTCCGCTTCCTTCCTTTTAGCATTAATGTGGCAATTAAACCAGGATAAGAAGCCACGACTTTTTTAGCTTGGGTAGGAAGATGGATCCATTCTAAAGGGCCGCGTTGCCACAGAACTCCCGTAGGCGCCGTTGGAGTAGCTAGGCAAAGGAACTGCCACGTCATCGTCAAATCAATTCTTTTTACATAGCTATTTGATAAGGCTGCTTCTACTTTGCCTAGGGCTTCTTGAGCCTCAGCTGTTAATTGTCTTTTTGAGGTTGGATCAGGATCCCCGCGTAAAGTGTTAAAAAGAGGTTTTAATTCGGCAGTGGTTAATTTTAAATATGGTCTAATCCAATTAATATCACCTAAGAGTTTTTGATAATCATTTAAAGTAATAAGATGGTCTTTTCTCAATTGCAGCGGGGTATGAGTCACCGTTTCCGAATTTATGACTCTTCCTAAGTAAGTTATGGGCGGATTGATTTGAATTTTTTCTGGGGCAATTTTTAGGCCTCTGTCTGTCAATGCCTGGGTCAGGTCCTGGAGCACAGTCTGCAGGTGAACTCTATCAGGATGAGCTATTAAAATATCATCCATATAGTGAATCATATACACGTGTTCATATTTAGCCCTAGTATCTTCTAGAGCGGCATTAACAAATTTTTGGCATAAAGTAGGGCTATTTTTCATTCCCTGAGGCAGAACCTTCCACTGAAACCGTAAATAAGGCTGTTTAAGATTTTCTGATGGCAGACTAAAGGCAAATCGCTTTTTATCCTCAGGATTTAAGGGAATAGTGAAAAAACAATCTTGTAAATCAATAACAATTATATTATATCCCTCTGGAACGGCTACTGGGGAAGGGAGCCCAGGCTGTAAGGCCCCCATGTCCTCCATGGTGGCATTAATAGCTCTCAAATCCTGTAAAAGTCGCCATTTACCAGATTTTTTCTTAATGACAAAAATAGGAGTGTTCCAGGGGCTATTGGAGGGCTCAATATGTCCCAATTCTAATTGTTCAAAGATTAATGCTTTAGCTGCCAATAATTTTTCCTTATGCAGAGGCCACTGTTCTACCCACACCGGATCTTGAGATTTCCATGTGATGGGGTCGGCAGCAAAAACAATGGCCTCAATTATAAATTTGGATATCCCAATCCAGCACGTAGCTTGCGAGGAGTTGGGCAAATTGGCTCAATTATTCCTGTCTGTTGTTTACCCAATCCTTTTGATGGATCATAGCCCATCTGCAACATCTGAGAGGTCACTTTATCATCAGGGCTAAAAAGTAACACTCCCATTTGAGATAGCACGTCCCTCCCCCACAGGGTAAGGGGGAGCGAAGGAACGACATAAGGTTGGAAAGTTCCACGGGTATCCTCAAATTGCCAATCTAAAATTTTTGCACTTTTGGCTATTGTGGGGGCTCTTCCTATCCCCACCAAGTTATTTTCAGTAGTATGTGTGGGCCAGGAGCTGGGCCAGTCTTTTCCTGAAATGCAAGAAACATCTGCTCCTGTGTCTAATAACCCCACAATAGACTTGCCATTAATCAGGATAGTCTTCATAGGACGTTTCTGAGTAATTTCTGTTATCCAAAAAACCATATCACTAGACCCAAATCCTTTATCCTGCCTTTCATTTTGAGTAGCTGTGCGCCCAATTGCAGTGTGGTAAGGCAAAAGCAAAAGTTGGGCTATTCTTTGTCCCTGATGTATTTGGAAAGTTTTAGTTGGGGGTGAAATCATTATCTGGATTTCTCCTGTATAATCTGAGTCAATTACTCCAGGGATGATTGTGAGACCTTGCATAGCTAAGGAACTTCTGCCTAGTATAATTCCTACTAAACCTGTTGGTAATGGGCCTTTAACTCCTGTAGGTATTTTTACAGTGGGGCTATCTGGTGTTAATATTGCTGAGGTGGTGGAACTGAGGTCCAGTCCTGCGCTGCCTGGGGTTGCTCTGATGAGTTCTGCGATGGGACGAAGGGAATGAATGGGTTCAGTGAGGCTGCCCCAATTGTTGTCGGGGCCTGAGGCTGGCCCCTCAATCCGTTTCCCGACTGCTGGTCGGGGCCCAAAAAGGCTCCATTTCTATGGAATTGTGACCTACATTCTTTTGCCCAGTGATATCCTTTTTGACAACGAGGGCAGAGAGATCTAGGGAGATTAGTAGGCACAGCCGGGGAGGGAGAATTCGGCAGAGAAGAACCGGCTGCTTTTTGGGGACAAGCTCGCATAAGGTGCCCTTCCCGTCCGCAAGAGAAGCAGGCCTTGGATAAACCAATATTCTGGCCTGGACTACTGGAATGACTCTTTGACGGGTTATTTCTATTTGTAAAAAAGGACTGTACTGCCTGCTGGTAAGAATTTCCCTTTATGGCTGCAGCTATGGCAACGCCCTGCATCATCGCTGGTCCTACATCTGCACATTGCCTGATATAATCTATTATTTCCCCAGTTTTTTTAATAGGACGTAAAATGGCCTGGCAGGTAGAATTAGCATTTTCAAATGCCAGTTGTTTTATCAATATACTAGCTGCCTCAGTGTTGGAAATTACTCTGTTGACTGCCTCTGCAAGTCTTGATATAAAGTCTTCATATGGCTCTTCTGGTTTTTGTTTAACATTTGAGAAGGAAGAGGTAGATTCTTTCCCTTCAGGCAACAAACGCCAAGCCCCAAGGGCGCAGGCGGTTACTTGATCTAAAGTGGTTTTATCTAATCCCATTTGATCTCTAAGTGTTCCAAAATCATTAGTCCCTGCCAACATATTTTTTATAATATATCTTGGGCCATATTTTTGGTTAGCATCAGCCTGTTTTTGGGCTAGATCTTCATATTCAGTTCTCCAAAGTACATATTGACCTCCAGACAGACAAGCTTTAGCGACTGTCTTCCAGTCATGGGGTGTCATCCATCTGCCCGCTAAAGCTTCCACCAATGATACAGTGTACAGGGCTTTAGGCCCATACAAAGCACAAGCCTGTTTGAGTTCTTTAATCATTTTCATTGGAATGGGTTCCCAGTGGGGGGCTGTTCTCCCACCACTTCCACCAAATATTATGGGGAAACAAGCCTCAAGGTGGGGATCAAGTTCATCATCTGGGATAGAGAAAACTCTTCTTCGGGGAGCTTCTAGTGGAGGCCCCTCACCCTTATAGGGAGGGGGGGGCAAGGGGTGTCCTATGTCACTTTCTTCGTACTTTGGGAATTTTTTATCCGTTCTGTGTTTAGGTCTTACGGATGTTTTATCTGGGGAATCTGGCCTTAAACTCTCAGGTGCATATAATCTGATGGGGGACATTTGTCTTGAGCCTCTGGAAGCAGAAGGCTTAATTAAGGAAATTTCTCTTGAATTTGTGGAAGCAGGTGGTCTGGTTGGGGAAGTTTTTATTAAGCTCTTTGGAGCAGATAATCTAATTGGAGAAGTTTCTCTTAAACTCCTTGGAGCATCTTTATTTAATAAAGACCAGTCCTCATCAGAATGATCTTGACTTACTTCCTCTTCCAAATCTTCCTCATCTGAAAGCTGCTCTTTTTTGTCATCTCTATCTATTACCTTTTCTTGGGCAGTCATTGCAGCTATCATTTGACTCAACTGCCGATAGTTAGGTGTAGCCTCCTTTTCATCACTCTCCTCTTCGATAGATACCTTTTTCTCTGCACTTTCCTCTTTAAGATGTACCTTTTCAGATTCAGGGGCAGGGTCTAGAGCGTCCCTAATTATATTCCATAAGGAAAAGGCGTCAGTAGGCACCTTTTGTGAGCCATGTTCAGCATGGTAAGTTTTTAGTTGTTTTCCTACTCTCTCCCAGGTGTCTAAGTTAACAGTGCCTTCTTCTGGAAACCAGGGACACTGTTCTTGTACAAAGGAAAAAAATGAATGAATATTGGATTTTTTAACTTTAATTCCTCGTTTAGTTAGTAACTGCAAGATTACTCCTGTAAAAAGCTGTCTTTCTTTTGATTCACTGTTACCCATGTCAGAAAATTAAGTCTTATAGAAAAGTCTACCTCAACAAAAAGGTTTTACCTTTGGCGAGGGGGGTTTTGTTTTCAACCCTAAGATAGCAGGTTTCTTTTCAACCTCTAGAGCACCAGGTTTCTCTTAAACCCTTGAACACTTCCCACTCCTCCTCACCCTGTCTATCCTACAGGGGGGTCCGCGGCACCCTGAGTGGGGTCCTAGCCGTCCCGAACACTCAACACTGGGGGAGTACCCGAAAGTACTCCGGGGGGAGTGATTAAGTCACTCCGGGGGGGAGCAACAGAGAGTGCTCCGGGGGGAGCAACAGAGAGTGCTCCGGGGGGAGCTACAGAGAGTGCTCCGGGGGGAGCTTTTGCTCCGAGGAACCTACCTTCGAATAGCCTGTTCCGGGCGCCACTTGCCGGGGTCCAGCCCCGGTGGATCCAGGGAATTCGAAGGGTGGACGGCGTTGGCGTGGAAAGACTTGTTTATTTATTAATATAAGATTAGATTAAGAAACTGTAGTGCAGTAGGAAGATTAAGTGGAGAAAGAGGGCTGAATAGCTTGGTTTACGCGGAAGACCAATAAAATTCCAGACAAGGAATTTGCACCATCTACGTTGGGCCACCGGTGCCCGCTTGAATATCTAAGGGTGCCTCGCCTTAAGCTCCCTTTCTCGCGGATCTTAATAACCAGGGCAAATAAGTAGACCTGGCGAGCCTCCGCGCCCCAGATGGAAATTCAGCCTGAAATTAAAGTAAAGAGCAGAGGGAAGAAAAGGGAGAGAAAAAGAGAGAGAGAGAGAGACAGGGGGGGAGCCAGATTCCCAAGAAACCAGGCCGAGACTAGTCCGAGAAACTGGTCTGAGAATCTGGTCCCGTCCTTTATTGTTCAGAAGGCCTTTTATACTTTTGATAAAACATGGAGATCAATGGGTAACACAAAGTTATGCAGCGTTAGCAGTCCAGACTCTTATCAAAACCAGGCTTTTCTCTCTGCATACCTAATTGTATACACAAGTCTTAGGTAATTTACATCATCTTCCAACCAAAAGGGCCAATTAACATTTTACAGCCTTTTTTCTGATAAGGGTTTGTCAACCACAAGACTTATTTGTGTTGATCTTCCCAAGGTCTGGTGCCACTCTCGGAAAGCACTAAAGAAAGTTACATTCTTAGACAGCAAGGATACAGCAACTTATAACAAGTAGAGGGAGTGCAGTGATTTATAGCAAAAGAGAAGCAATTAACTCAAAAGTCTAGTGTTGCTAACATCAAAACTACTATGTATCTTTTTCTACATCCTGCTTACATTAACATCCTTCCAGGTGCCTAAAAGATAAAGAATAAGGAGGTCTGGCAGCAATCCTTGAGTCAACAGTGAAAACCCTCTACCAATATAATTTTTAACTCTTTAGAAAAGGCTCTGTATCTTTAAGATGCTTTTAAGCTTTGTGCCTCCCGCGGTTGGGGGGCTGTAAGCAATTCACAAGCTGTAAGCTTTGTGCCTCTCGCGGTTGGGGGGCTGTAAGCAATTCACAAGCTGTAAGAGGTCTGGGGAACCTGTTAGGCAGACTAGAGAGCTATCAGAGGGGTTTAACTGAAATATCCCTTTCAAATGCAGAAGACTAAAACCCTGAATTGACTTTTTTCCAGAGAATATCAGAAAAGTGGAAAAGCAGAGCACAAAAGCCAGCAGATTTTTGCTGGGGTACATGCTTAGGAATATCCAGAGGGGTCCCTGAAGTCTGAGCACGCCTTGCGTATGTCAGCTTCCTTCCTCATGACCTTGTCACGGGCGGGATTCCTCACACTGGCTTCTGGCAGGGTATGGTGGTGAACTTCTTGAGTTGCAGCAAGGCTGTGAAAGACCCTTTCGAAGTTCCAGAGGTAAGGTGTCATTAGTCTCCAGACGCCTCATCGGAAATAGGCCTCATCTCGCCTGGAAGGGAGAACTTCCTGGATTTTCTCGAGTTGCGGCAGGTGTTCTCGAGTTACGACGGGGACCTCAGGGACCCGCCCTGGTGGCCTCAGGAGAGGCCAGTCCCCATGCGAGTTGCTAGGGGGCCTCTCGGGATTCCTCTCCCGTCGATACCGGGGCCAAAAACCTTGTGTGGAGTCAGGGCCGGAACCGAGGATTCCTCTCAGGGGCTGACATGGATCTTTGGGTACTTCTGGAGTCTCCCCAGGGGAGTCAGGCCTCGTCTCGAGTGGGGGCATGCACGTGCACTTTCCTTCCAGGCTGTAGCAGCAATGTCACGCTTCCCGTCGCGTGGATCAAAGGATCTGTGGTTTTCCCTCGAGGCTTTCCCACAGGGCTGTCCCACGTGCCACCGTGGTGTGAGTCGATCCTCGGCGTGAAAGATGAGCCAGTGCAGGGCAAAGAGGTTCCTCTGGAATGGACTGAGACATCTGGGGGACTCTTGGAATGGTGGTACGACCATGGAGTTCCTCTCGCCTTTCCTGTTGAGAGTGCCTCCTCTTGAGATGCGACGGGAACGCCGGGAATTCTTTCCCGTTGAAAGCAGGGAAAGGATCCCTCATCTCGAGCTACGAGGGGGAAACGGGGCTCCTCTGGATGTGGGCGGGACCATCGTGCTTCCTCTCGAGTGGAGACGGGTATGGCGGTGAACTTCTTGAGTTGCAGCAAGGGTGTGAAAGACCCTTTCGAAGTTCCAGAGGTTAGGTGTCATTAGTCTCCAGACGCCTCATCGGAAATAGGCCTCATCTCGCCTGGAAGGGAGAACTTCCTGGATTTTCTCGAGTTGCGGCAGGTGTTCTTGAGTTACGACGGGGACCTCAGGGACCCGCCCTGGTGGCCTCAGGAGAGGCCAGTCCCCATGCGAGTTGCTAGGGGGCCTCTCGGGATTCCTCTCCCGTCGATACCGGGGCCAAAAACCTTGTGTGGAGTCAGGGCCGGAACCGAGGATTCCTCTCAGGGGCTGACATGGATCTTTGGGTACTTCTGGAGTCTCCCCAGGGGAGTCAGGCCTCGTCTCGAGTGGGGGCATGCACGTGCACTTTCCTTCCAGGCTGTAGCAGCAATGTCACGCTTCCCGTCGCGTTGATCAAAGGATCTGTGGTTTTCCCTCGAGGCTTTCCCACAGGGCTTTCCCACGTGCCACCGTGGTGTGAGTCGATCCTCGGCGTGAAAGATGAGCCAGTGCAGGGCAAAGAGGTTCCTCTGGAATGGACTGAGACATCTGGGGGACTCTTGGAATGGTGGTACGACCATGGAGTTCCTCTCGCCTTTCCTGTTGAGAGTGCCTCCTCTTGAGATGCGACGGGAACGCCGGGAAATCTTTCCCGTTGAAACCAGGGAAAGGATCCCTCATCTCGAGCTACGAGGGGGAAACGGGGCTCCTCTGGATGTGGGCGGGACCATCGTGCTTCCTCTCGAGTGGAGACGGGTATGGCGGTGAACTTCTTGAGTTGCAGCAAGGGTGTGAAAGACCCTTTCGAAGTTCCAGAGGTTAGGTGTCATTAGTCTCCAGACGCCTCATCGGAAATAGGCCTCATCTCGCCTGGAAGGGAGAACTTCCTGGATTTTCTCGAGTTGCGGCAGGTGTTCTCGTGTTACGACGGGGACCTCAGGGACCCGCCCTGGTGGCCTCAGGAGAGGCCAGTCCCCAAGCGAGTTGCTAGGGGGCCTCTCGGGATTCCTCTCCCGTCGATACCGGGGCCAAAAACCTTGTGTGCAGTCAGGGCCGGAACCGAGGATTCCTCTCAGGGGCTGACATGGATCTTTGGGTACTTCTGGAGTCTCCCCAGGGGAGTCAGGCCTCGTCTCGAGTGGGGGCATGCACGTGCGCTTTCCTTCCAGCCTGTAGCAGCAATGTCACGCTTCCCGTCGCGTGGATCAAAGGATCTGTGGTTTTCCCTCGAGGCTTTCCCTCGAGGCTTTCCCACAGGGCTGTCCCACGTGCCACCGTTTTGTGAGTCGATCCTCGGCGTGAAAGGTGAGCCAGTGCAGGGCAAAGAGGTTCCTCTGGAATGGACTGAGACATCTGGGGGACTCTTGGAATGGTGGTACGACCATGGAGTTCCTCTCGCCTTTCCTGTTGAGAGTGCCTCCTCTTGAGATGCGACGGGAACGCCGGGAATTCTTTCCCGTTGAAACCAGGGAAAGGATCCCTCATCTCGAGCACCGAGGGGAAAACGGGGCTCCTCTGGATGTGGGCGGGACCATCGTGCTTCCTCTCGAGTGGAGACGGGTATGGCGGTGAACTTCTTGAGTTGCAGCAAGGGTGTGAAAGACCCTTTCGAAGTTCCAGAGTTTTGGTGTCATTAGTCTCCAGAGGCCTCATCGGAAATAGGCCTCATCTCGCCTGGAAGGGAGAACTTCCTGGATTTTCTCGAGTTGCGGCAGGTGTTCTCGAGTTACGACGGGGACCTCAGTGACCCGCCCTGGTGGCCTCCGGAGAGGCCAGTCCCCATGCGAGTTGCTAGGGGGCCTCTCGGGATTCCTCTCCCGTCGATACCGGGGCCAAAAACCTTGTGTGGAGTCAGGGCCGGAACCGAGGATTCCTCTCAGGGGCTGACATGGATCTTTGGGTACTTCTGGAGTCTCCCCAGTGGAGTCAGGCCTCGTCTCGAGTGGGGGCATGCACGTGCGCTTTCCTTCCAGGCAGTAGCAGCAATGTCACGCTTCCCGTCGCGTGGATCAAAGGATCTGTGGTTTTCCCTCGAGGCTTTCCCTCGAGGCTTTCCCACAGGGCTGTCCCACGTGCCACCGTGGTGTGAGTCGATCCTCGGCGTGAAAGATGAGCCAGTGCAGGGCAAAGAGGTTCCTCTGGAATGGACTGAGACATCTGGGGGACTCTTGGAATGGTGGTACGACCATGGAGTTCCTCTCGCCTTTCCTGTTGAGAGTGCCTCCTCTTGAGTTGCGACGGGAACGCCGGGAATTCTTTCCCGTTGAAAGCAGGGAAAGGATCCCTCATCTCAAGCTACGAGGGGGAAACGGGTCTCCTCTGGATGTGGGCGGGACCATCGTGCTTCCTCTCTAGTGGAGACGGGTATGGCGGTGAACTTCTTGAGTTGCAGCAAGGGTGTGAAAGACCATTTCGAAGTTCCAGAGGTTAGGTGTCATTAGTCTCCAGAGGCCTCATCGGAAATAGGCCTCATCTCGCCTGGAAGGGAGAACTTCCTGGATTATCTCGAGTTGCGGCAGGTGTTCTCGAGTTACGACGGGGACCTCAGGGACCCGCCCTGGTGGCCTCAGGAGAGGCCAGTCCCCATGCGAGTTGTTAGGGGGCCTCTCGGGATTCCTCTCCCGTCGATACCGGGGCCAAAAACCTTGTATGGAGTCAGGGCTGGAACCGAGGATTCCTCTCAGGGGCTGATATGGATCTTTGGGTACTTCTGGAGTCTCCCCAGGGGAGTCAGGCCTCGTCTCGAGTGGGGGCATGCACGTGCGCTTTCCTTCCAGGCTGTAGCAGCAATGTCACGCTTCCCGTCGCGTTGATCAAAGGATCTGTGGTTTTCCCTCGAGGCTTTCCCTCGAGGCTTTCCCACAGGGCTGTCCCACGTGCCACCGTGTTGTGAGTCGATCCTCGGCGTGAAAGATGAGCCAGTGCAGGGCAAAGAGGTTCCTCTGGAATGGACTGAGACATCTGGGGGACTCTTGGAATGGTGGTACGACCATGGAGTTCCTCTCGCCTTTCCTGTTGAGAGTGCCTCCTCTTGAGATGCGACGGGAACGCCGGGAATACTTTCCCGTTGAAAGCAGGGAAAGGATCCCTCATCTCGAGCTACGAGGGGGAAACGGGGCTCCTCTGGATGTGGGCGGGACCATCGTGCTTCCTCTCGAGTGGAGACGGGTATGGCGGTGAACTTCTTGAGTTGCAGCAAGGGTGTGAAAGACCCTTTCGAAGTTCCAGAGGTTTGGTGTCATTAGTCTCCAGAGGCCTCATCGGAAATAGGCCTCATCTCGCCTGGAAGGGAGAACTTCCTGGATTTTCTCGAGTTGCGGCAGGTGTTCTCGAATTACGACGGGGACCTCAGGGACCCGCCCTGGTGGCCTCAGGAGAGGCCAGTCCCCATGCGAGTTGCTAGGGGGCCTCTCGGGATTCCTCTCCCATCGATACCAGGGCCAAAAAGCTTGTGTGGAGTCAGGGCCGGAACCGAGGATTCCTCTCAGGGGCTGACATGGATCTTTGGGTACTTCTGGAGTCTCCCCAGGGGAGTCAGGCCTCGTCTCGAGTGGGGGCATGCACGTGCGCTTTCCTTCCAGGCTGTAGCAGCAATGTCACGCTTCCCGTCGCGTGGATCAAAGGATCTGTGGTTTTCCCTCGAGGCTTTCCCTCGAGGCTTTCCCACAGGGCTGTCCCACGTGCCACCGTGTTGTGAGTCGTTCCTCGGCGTGAAAGATGAGCCAGTGCAGGGCAAAGAGGTTCCTCTGGAATGGACTGAGACATCTGGGGGACTCTTGGAATGGTGGTACGACCATGGAGTTCCTCTCGCCTTTCCTGTTGAGAGTGCCTCCTCTTGAGATGCGACGGGAACGCCGGGAATTCTTTCCCGTTGAAAGCAGGGAAAGGATCCCTCATCTCGAGCTACGAGGGGGAAACGGGGCTCCTCTGGATGTGGGCGGGACCATCGTGCTTCCTCTCGAGTGGAGACGGGTATGGCGGTGAACTTCTTGAGTTGCAGCAAGGGTGTGAAAGACCCTTTCGAAGTTCCAGAGGTTTGGTGTCATTAGTCTCCAGAGGCCTCATCGGAAATAGGCCTCATCTCGCCTGGAAGGGAGAACTTCCTGGATTTTCTCGAGTTGTGGCAGGTGTTCTCGAGTTACGACGGGGACCTCAGGGACCCGCCCTGGTGGCCTCCGGAGAGGCCAGTCTCCATGCGAGTTGCTAGGGGGCCTCTCGGGATTCCTCTCCCGTCGATACCGGGGCCAAAAACCTTGTGTGGAGTCAGGGCCGGAACCGAGGATTCCTCTCAGGGGCTGACATGGATCTTTGGGTACTTCTGGAGTCTCCCCAGTGGAGTCAGACCTCGTCTCGAGTGGGGGCATGCACGTGCGCTTTCCTTCCAGGCTGTAGCAGCAATGTCACGCTTCCCGTCGCGTGGATCAAAGGATCTGTGGTTTTCCCTCGAGGCTTTCCCTCGAGGCTTTCCCACAGGGCTGTCCCACGTGCCACCGTGGTGTGAGTCGATCCTCGGCGTGAAAGATGAGCCAGTGCAGGGCAAAGAGGTTCCTCTGGAATGGACTGAGACATCTGGGGGACTCTTGGAATGGTGGTACGACCATGGAGATCCTCTCGCCTTTCCTTTTGAGAGTGCCTCCTCTTGAGATGCGACGGGAACGCCGGGAATTCTTTCCCGTTGAAAGCAGGGAAAGGATCCCTCATCTCGAGCACCGAGGGGAAAACGGGGCTCCTCTGGATGTGGGCGGGACTATCGTGCTTCCTCTCGAGTGGAGACGGGTATGGCGGAAAACTTCTTGAGTTGCAGCAAGGGTGTGAAAGACCCTTTCGAAGTTCCAGAGGTTAGGTGTCATTAGTCTCCAGACGCCTCATCGGAAATAGGCCTCATCTCGCCTGGAAGGGAGAACTTCCTGGATTTTCTCGAGTTGCGGCAGGTGTTCTTAAGTTACGACGGGGAACACAGGGACCCGCCCTGGTGGCCTCAGGAGAGGCCAGTCCCCATGCGAGTTGCTAGGGGGCCTCTCGGGATTCCTCTCCCGTCGATACCGGGGCCAAAAACCTTGAGTGGAGTCAGGGCCGGAACCGAGGATTCCTCTCAGGGGCTGACATGGATCTTTGGGTACTTCTGGAGTCTCCCCAGGGGAGTCAGGCCTCGTCTCGAGTGGGGGCATGCACGTGCGCTTTCCTTCCAGGCTGTAGCAGCAATGTCACGCTTCCCGTCACGTGGATCAAAGGATCTGTGGTTTTCCCTCGAGGCTTTCCCTCGAGGCTTTCCCACAGGGCTGTCCCACGTGCCACCGTGGTGTGAGTCGATCCTCGGCGTGAAAGATGAGCCAGTGCAGGGCAAAGAGTTTCCTCTGGAATGGACTGAGACATCTGGGGGACTCTTGGAATGGTGGTACGACCATGGAGTTCCTCTCGCCTTTCCTGTTGAGAGTGCCTCCTCTTGAGATGCGACGGGAACGCCGGGAATTCTTTCTCGTTGAAAGCAGGGAAAGGATCCCTCATCTCGAGCTACGAGGGGGAAACGGGGCTCCTCTGGATGTGGGTGGGACCATCGTGCTTCCTCTCGAGTGGAGACGGGTATGGCGGTGAACTTCTTGAGTTGCAGCAAGGGTGTGAAAGACCCTTTCGAAATTCCAGAGGTTAGGTGTCATTAGTCTCCAGACGCCTCATCGGAAATAGGCCTCATCTCGCCTGGAAGGGAGAACTTCCTGGATTTTCTCGAGTTGCGGCAGGTGTTCTCGAGTTACGACGGGGACCTCAGGGACCCGCCCTGGTGGCCTCAGGAGAGGCCAGTCCCCATGCGAGTTGCTAGGGGGCCTCTCGGGATTCCTCTCCCGTCGATACCGGGGCCAAAATCCTTGTGTGGATTCAGGGCCGGAACCGAGGATTCCTCTCAGGGGCTGACATGGATCTTTGGGTACTTCTGGAGTCTCCCCAGGGGAGTCAGGCCTCGTCTCGAGTGGGGGCATGCACGTGCACTTTCCTTCGAGGCTGTAGCAGCAATGTCACGCTTCCCGTCGCGTGGATCAAAGGATCTGTGGTTTTCCCTCGAGGCTTTCCCACAGGGCTGTCCCACGTGCCACCGTGGTGTGAGTCGATCCTCGGCGTGAAAGATGAGCCAGTGCAGGGCAAAGAGGTTCCTCTGGAATGGACTGAGACATCTGGGGGACTCTTGGAATGGTGGTACGACCATGGAGTTCCTCTCGCCTTTCCTGTTGAGAGTGCCTCCTCTTGAGATGCGACGGGAACGCCGGGAATTCTTTCCCGTTGAAAGCAGGGAAAGGATCCCTCATCTCGAGCTACGAGGGGGAAACGGGGCTCCTCTGGATGTGGGCGGGACCATCGTGCTTCCTCTCTAGTGGAGACGGGTATGGCGGTGAACTTCTTGAGTTGCAGCAAGGGTGTGAAAGACCCTTTCGAAGTTCCAGAGGTTAGGTGTCATTAGTCTCCAGAGGCCTCATCGGAAATAGGCCTCATCTCGCCTGGAAGGGAGAACTTCCTGGATTTTCTCGAGTTGCGGCAGGTGTTCTCGAGTTACGACGGGGACCTCAGGGACCCGCCCTGGTGGCCTCCGGAGAGGCCAGTCCCTAGGCGAGTTGCTAGGGGGCCTCTCGGGATTCCTCTCCCATTGATACCGGGGCCAAAAAGCTTGTGTGGAGTCAGGGCCGGAACCGAGGATTCCTCTCAGGGGCTGACATGTATCTTTGGGTACTTCTGGAGTCTCCCCAGGGGAGTCAGGCCTCGTCTCGAGTGGGGGCATGCACGTGCGCTTTCCTTCCAGGCTGTAGCAGCAATGTCACGCTTCCCGTCGCGTGGATCAAAGGATCTGTGGTTTTCCCTCGAGGCTTTCCCTCGAGGCTTTCCCACAGGGCTGTCCCACGTGCCACCATGGTGTGAGTCAATCCTGGGCGTGAAAGATGAGCCAGTGCAGGGCAAAGAGGTTCCTCTGGAATGGACTGAGACATCTGGGGGACTCTTGGAATGGTGGTACGACCATGGAGTTCCTCTCGCCTTTCCTGTTGAGAGTGCCTCCTCTTGAGATGCGACGGGAACGCCGGGAATTCTTTCCCTTTGAAAGCAGGGAAAGGATCCCTCATCTCGAGCTACGAGGGGGAAACGGGGCTCCTCTGGATGTGGGCAGGACCATCGTGCTTCCTCTCTAGTGGAGACGGGTATGGTGGTGAACTTCTTGAGTTGCAGCAAGGCTGTGAAAGACCCTTTCGAAGTTCCAGAGGTAAGGTGTCATTAGTCTCCAGACGCCTCATCGGAAATAGGCCTCATTTCGCCTGGAAGGGAGAACTTCCTGGATTTTCTCCAGTTGCGGCAGGTGTTCTCGAGTTACGACGGGGACCTCAGGGACCCGCCCTGGTGGCCTCCGGAGAGGCCAGTACCCATGCGAGTTGCTAGGGGGCCTCTCGGGATTCCTCTCCCGTCGATACCGGGGCCAAAAACCTTGTGTGGAGTCAGGGCCGGAACCGAGGATTCCTCTCAGGGGCTGACATGGATCTTTGGGTACTTCTGGAGTCACCCCAGTGGAGTCAGGCCTCGTCTCGAGTAGGGGCATGCACGTGCGCTTTCCTTTCAGGCTTTAGCAGCAATGTCACGCTTCCCGTCACGTGGATCAAAGGATCTGTGGTTTTCCCTCGAGGCTTTCCCTCGAGGCTTTCCCACAGGGCTGTCCCACGTGCCACCGTGGTGTGAGTCGATCCTCGGCGTGAAAGATGAGCCAGTGCAGGGCAAAGAGGTTCCTCTCGAATGGACTGAGACATCTGGGGGACTCTTGGAATGGTGGTACGACCATGGAGTTCCTCTCGCCTTTCCTGTTGAGAGTGCCTCCTCTTGAGATGCGACGGGAACGCCGGGAATTCTTTCCCGTTGAAAGCAGGGAAAGGATCCCTCATCTCGAGCTACGAGGGGGAAACGGGGCTCCTCTGGATGTGCGCGGGACCATCGTGCTTCCTCTCTAGTGGAGACGGGTATGGCGGTGAACTTCTTGAGTTGCAGCAAGGGTGTGAAAGACCCTTTCGAAGTTCCAGAGGTTAGGTGTCATTAGTCTCCAGAGGCTTCACCGGAAATAGGCCTCATCTCGCCTGGAAGGGAGAACTTCCTGGATTTTCTCGAGTTGCGGCAGGTGTTCTCGAGTTACGACGGGGACCTCAGGGACCCGCCCTGGTGGCCTCAGGAGAGGCCAGTCCCTAGGCGAGTTGCTAGGGGGCCTCTCGGGATTCCTCTCCCGTTGATACCGGGGCCAAAAACCTTGTATGGAGTCAAGGCCGGAACCGAGGATTCCTCTCAGGGGCTGACATGGATCTTTGGGTACTTGTGGAGTCTCCCCAGGGGAGTCAGGCCTCGTCTCGAGTGGGGGCATGCACGTGCGCTTTCCTTCCAGGCTGTAGCAGCAATGTCACGCTTCCCGTCGCGTGGATCAAAGGATCTGTGGTTTTCCCTCGAGGCTTTCCCTCGAGCCTTTCCCACAGGGCTGTCCCACGTGCCACCGTGGTGTGAGTCGATCCTCGGCGTGAAAGATGAGCCAGTGCAGGGCAAAGAGGTTCCTCTGGAATGGACTGAGACATCTGGGGGACTCTTGGAATGGTGGTACGACCATGGAGTTCCTCTCGCCTTTCCTATTGAGAGTGCCTCCTCTTGAGATGCGACGGGAACGCCGGGAATTTTTTGCCGTTGAAAGCAGGGAAAGGATCTCTCATCTCGAGCTACGAGGGGGAAACGGGGCTCCTCTGGATGTGGGCGGGACCATCGTGCTTCCTCTCGAGTGGAGACGGATATGGCGGTGAACTTCTTGAGTTGCAGCAAGGCTGTGAAAGACCCTTTCGACGTTCCAGAGGTTAGGTGTCATTAGTCTCCAGAGGCCTCATCGGAAATAGGCCTCATCTCGCCTGGAAGGGAGAACTTCCTGGATTTTCTCGAGTTGCGGCAGGTGTTCTCGAGTTACGACGGGGACCTCAGGGACCCGCCCTGGTGGCCTCAGGAGAGGCCAGTCCCCATGCGAGTTGCTAGGGGGCCTCTCGGGATTCCTCTCCCATCGATACCGGGGCCAAAAACCTTGTGTGGAGTCAGGGCCGGAACCGAGGATTCCTCTCAGGGGCTGACATGGATCTTTGGGTACTTCTGGAGTCTCCCCAGGGGAGTCAGGCCTCGTCTCGAGTGGGGGCATGCACGTGCACTTTCCTTCCAGGCTGTAGCAGCAATGTCACGCTTCCCCTCGCGTGGATCAAAGGATCTGTGGTTTTCCCTCGAGGCTTTCCCACAGGGCTGTCCCACGTGCCACCGTGGTGTGAGTCGATCCTCGGCGTGAAAGATGAGCCAGGGCAGGGCAAAGAGGTTCCTCTGGAATGGACTGAGACATCTGGGGGACTCTTGGAATGGTGGTACGACCATGGAGTTCCTCTCGCCTTTCCTGTTGAGAGTGCCTCCTCTTGAGATGCGACGGGAACGCCGGGAATTCTTTCCCGTTGAAACCAGGGAAAGGATCCCTCATCTCGAGCACCGAGGGGAAAACGGGGCTCCTCTGGATGTGGGCGGGACCATCGTGCTTCCTCTCGAGTGGAGACGGGTATGGCGGTGAACTTCTTGAGTTGCAGCAAGGGTGTGAAAGACCCTTTCGAAGTTCCAGAGGTTTGGTGTCATTAGTCTCCAGAGGCCTCATCGGAAATAGGCCTCATCTCGCCTGGAAGGGAGAACTTCCTGGATTTTCTCGAGTTGCGGCAGGTGTTCTCGAGTTACGACGGGGACCTCAGGGACCCGCCCTGGTGGCCTCCGGAGAGCCCAGTCCCCATGCGAGTTGCTAGGGGGCCTCTCGGGATTCCTCTCCCGTCGATACCGGGGCCAAAAACCTTGTGTGGAGTCAGGGCCGGAACCGAGGATTCCTCTCAGGGGCTGACATGGATCTTTGGGTACTTCTGGAGTCTCCCCAGTGGAGTCAGGCCTCGTCTCGAGTGGGGGCATGCACGTGCGCTTTCCTTCCAGGCTGTAGCAGCAATGTCACGCTTCCCGTCGCGTGGATCAAAGGATCTGTGTTTTTCCCTCGAGGCTTTCCCTCGAGGCTTTCCCACAGGGCTGTCCCACGTGCCACCGTGGTGTGAGTCGATCCTCGGCGTGAAAGATGAGCCAGTGCAGGGCAAAGAGCTTCCTCTGGAATGGACTGAGACATCTGTGGGACTCTTGGAATGGTGGTACGACCATGGATTTCCTCTCGCCTTTCCTGTTGAGAGTGCCTCCTCTTGAGATGCGACGGGAACGCCGGGAATTCTTTCCCGTTGAAAGCAGGAAAAGGATCCCTCATCTCGAGCTTCGAGGGGGAAACGGGGCTCCTCTGGATGTGGGCGGGACCATCGTGCTTCCTCTCGAGTGGAGACGGGTATGGCGGTGAACTTCTTGAGTTGCAGCAAGGGTGTGAAAGACCCTTTCGAAGTTCCAGAGGTTAGGTGTCATTAGTCTCCAGACGCCTCATCGGAAATAGGCCTCATCTCGCCTGGAAGGGAGAACTTCCTGGATTTTCTCGAGTTGCGGCAGGTGTTCTCGAGTTACGACGGGGACCTCAGGGACCCGCCCTGGTGGCCTCAGGAGAGGCCAGTCCCCATGCGAGTTGCTAGGGGGCCTCTCGGGATTCCTCTCCCGTCGATACCGGGGCCAAAAACCTTGTGTGGAGTCAGGGCCGGAACCGAGGATTCCTCTCAGGGGCTGACATGGATCTTTGGGTACTTCTGGAGTCTCCCCAGGGGAGTCAGGCCTCGTCTCGAGTGGGGGCATGCACGTGCGCTTTCCTTCCAGGCTGTAGCAGCAATGTCACGCTTCCCGTCGCGTGGATCAAAGGATCTGTGGTTTTCCCTCGAGGCTTTCCCTCGAGGCTTTCCCACAGGGCTGTCCCACGTGCCACCGTGTTGTGAGTCGATCCTCGGCGTGAAAGATGAGCCAGTGCAGGGCAAAGAGGTTCCTCTGGAATGGACTGAGACATCTGGGGGACTCTTGGAATGGTGGTACGACCATGGAGTTCCTCTCGCCTTTCCTGTTGAGAGTGCCTCCTCTTGAGATGCGACGGGAACGCCGGGAATTCTTTCCCGTTGAAACCAGGGAAAGGATCCCGCATCTCGAGCTACGAGGGGGAAACGAGGCTCCTCTGGATGTGGGCGGGACCATCGTGCTTCCTCTCGAGTGGAGACGGGTATGGCGGTGAACTTCTTGAGTTGCAGCAAGGGTGTGAAAGACCCTTTCGAAGTTCCAGAGGTTTGGTGTCATTAGTCTCCAGAGGCCTCATCGGAAATAGGCCTCATCTCGCCTGGAAGGGAGAACTTCCTGGATTTTATCGAGTTGCGGCAGGTGTTCTCGAATTACGACGGGGACCTCAGGGACCCGCCCTGGTGGCCTCCGGAGAGGCCAGTCCTCATGCGAGTTGCTAGGGGGCCTCTCGGGATTCCTCTCCCGTCGATACCGGGGCCAAAAACCTTGTGTGGAGTCAGGGCCGGAACCGAGGATTCCTCTCAGGGGCTGACATGGATCTTTGGGTACTTCTGGAGTCACCCCAGTGGAGTCAGGCCTCGTCTCGAGTAGGGGCATGCACGTGCGCTTTCCTTTCAGGCTGTAGCAGCAATGTCACGCTTCCCGTCACGTGGATCAAAGGATCTGTGGTTTTCCCTCGAGGCTTTCCCTCGAGGCTTTCCCACAGGGCTGTCCCACGTGCCACCGTGGTGTGAGTCGATCCTCGGCGTGAAAGATGAGCCAGTGCAGGGCAAAGAGGTTCCTCTGGAATGGACTGAGACATCTGGGGGACTCTTGGAATGGTGGTACGACCATGGAGTTCCTCTCGCCTTTCCTGTTGAGAGTGCCTCCTCTTGAGATGCGACGGGAACGCCGGGAATTCTTTCCCGTTGAAAGCAGGGAAAGGATCCCTCATCTCGAGCTACGAGGGGGAAACGGGGCTCCTCTGGATGTGGGCGGGACCATCGTGCTTCCTCTCGAGTGGAGACGGATATGGCGGTGAACTTCTTGAGTTGCAGCAAGGGTGTGAAAGACCCTTTCGAAGTTCCAGAGGTTAGGTGTCATTAGTCTCCAGAGGCCTCATCGGAAATAGGCCTCATCTCGCCTGGAAGGGAGAACTTCCTGGATTTTCTCGAGTTGCGGCAGGTGTTCTCGAGTTACGACGGGGACCTCAGGGACCCGCCCTGGTGGCCTCAGGAGAGGCCAGTCCCCATGCGAGTTGCTAGGGGGCCTCTCGGGATTCCTCTCCCGTCGATACCGGGGCCAAAAAGCTTGTGTGGAGTCAAGGCCGGAACCGAGGATTCCTCTCAGGGGCTGACATGGATCTTTGGGTACTTCTGGAGTCTCCCCAGGGGAGTCAGGCCTCGTCTCGAGTGGGGGCATGCACGTGCGCTTTCCTTCCAGGCTGTAGCAGCAATGTCACGCTTCCCGTCGCGTGGATCAAAGGATCTGTGGTTTTCCCTCGAGGCTTTCCCTCGAGGCTTTCCCACAGGGCTGTCCCACGTGCCACCGTGTTGTGAGTCGATCCTCGGCGTGAAAGATGAGCCAGTGCAGGGCAAAGAGGTTCCTCTGGAATGGACTGAGACATCTGGGGGACTCTTGGAATGGTGGTACGACCATGGAGTTCCTCTCGCCTTTCCTGTTGAGAGTGCCTCCTCTTGAGATGCGACGGGAACGCCGGGAATTCTTTCCCGTTGAAACCAGGGAAAGGATCCCTCATCTCGAGCTACGAGGGGGAAACGGGGCTCCTCTGGATGTGGGCGGGACCATCGTGCTTCCTCTCGAGTGGAGACGGGTATGGCGGTGAACTTCTTGAGTTGCAGCAAGGTGTGAAAGACCCTTTCGAAGTTCCAGTGGTTAGGTGTCATTAGTCTCCAGAGGCCTCATCGGAAATAGGCCTCATCTCGCCTGGAAGGGAGAACTTCCTGGATTTTCTCGAGTTGCGGCAGGTGTTCTCGAATTACGACGGGGACCTCAGGGACCCGCCCTGGTGGCCTCCGGAGAGGCCAGTCCCCATGCGAGTTGCTAGGGGGCCTCTCGGGATTCCTCTCCCGTCGATACCGGGGCCAAAAACCTTGTGTGGAGTCAGGGCCGGAACCGAGGATTCCTCTCAGGGGCTGACATGGATCTTTGGGTACTTCTGGAGTCTCCCCAGGGGAGTCAGGCCTCGTCTCGAGTGGGGGCATGCACGTGCGCTTTCCTTCTAGGCTGTAGCAGCAATGTCACGCTTCCCGTCGCTTGGATCAAAGGATCTGTGGTTTTCCCTTGAGGCTTTCCCTCGAGGCTTTCCCACAGGGCTGTCCCACGTGCCACCGTGGTGGGAGTCGATCCTCGGCGTGAAAGATGAGCCAGTGCAGGGCAAAGAGGTTCCTCTGGAATGGACTGAGACATCTGGGGGACTCTTGGAATGGTGGTACGACCATGGAGTTCCTCTCGCCTTTCCTGTTGAGAGTGCCTCCTCTTGAGATGCGACGGGAACGCCGGGAATTCTTTCCCGTTGAAAGCAGGGAAAGGATCCCTCATCTCGAGCTAAGAGTGGGAAACGGGGCTGCTCTGGATGTGGGCGGGACCATCGTGCTTCCTCTCTAGTGGAGACGGGTATGGTGGTGAACTTCTTGAGTTGCAGCAAGGGTGTGAAAGACCCTTTCGAAGTTCCAGAGGTTAGGTGTCATTAGTCTCCAGACGCCTCATCGGAAATAGGCCTCATCTCGCCTGGAAGGGAGAACTTCCTGGATTTTCTCGAGTTGCGGCAGGTGTTCTCGAGTTACGACGGGGACCTCAGGGACCCGCCCTGGTGGCCTCAGGAGAGGCCAGTCCCTATGCGAGTTGCTAGGGCGCCTCTCGGGATTCCTCTCCCGTCGATACCGGGGCCAAAATCCTTGTGTGGAGTCAGGGCCGGAACCGAGGATTCCTCTCAGGGGCTGACATGGATCTTTGGGTACTTCTGGAGTCTCCCCAAGGGAGTCAGGCCTCGTCTCGAGTGAGGGCATGCACGTTCACTTTCCTTCCAGGCTGTAGCAGCAATGTCACGCTTCCCGTCGCGTGGATCAAATGATGTGTGGTTTTCCCGCGAGGCTTTCCCACAGGGCTGTCCCACGTGCCACCGTGGTGTGAGTCGATCCTCGGCGTGAAAGATGAGCCAGTGCAGGGCAAAGAGGTTCCTCTGGAATGGACTGAGACATCTGGGGGACTCTTGGAATGGTGGTACGACCATGGAGTTCCTCTCGCCTTTCCTATTGAGAGTGCCTCCTCTTGAGATGCGACGGGAACGCCGGGAATTTTTTGCCGTTGAAAGCAGGGAAAGGATCTCTCATCTCGAGCTACGAGGGGGAAACGGGGCTCCTCTGGATGTGGGCGGGACCATCGTGCTTCATCTCGAGTGGAGACGGATATGGCGGTGAACTTCTTGAGTTGCAGCAAGGGTGTGAAAGACCCTTTCGAAGTTCCAGAGGTTAGGTGTCATTAGTCTCCAGAGGCCTCATCGGAAATAGGCCTCATCTCGCCTGGAAGGGAGAACTTCCTGGATTTTCTGGAGTTGCGGCAGGTGTTCTCGAGTTACGACGGGGACCTCAGGGACCCGCCCTGGTGGCCTCAGGAGAGGCCAGTCCCCATGCGAGTTGCTAGGGGGCCTCTCGGGATTCCTCTCCCGTCGATACCGGGGCCAAAAAGCTTGTGTGGAGTCAAGGCCGGAACCGAGGATTCCTCTCAGGGGCTGACATGGATCTTTGGGTACTTCTGGAGTCTCCCCAGGGGAGTCAGGCCTCGTCTCGAGTGGGGGCATGCACGTGCGCTTTCCTTCCAGGCTGTAGCAGCAATGTCACGCTTCCCGTCGCGTGGATCAAAGGATCTGTGGTTTTCCCTCGAGGCTTTCCCTCGAGGCTTTCCCACAGGGCTGTCCCACGTGCCACCGTGTTGTGAGTCGATCCTCGGCGTGAAAGATGAGCCAGTGCAGGGCAAAGAGGTTCCTCTGGAATGGACTGAGACATCTGGGGGACTCTTGGAATGGTGGTACGACCATGGAGTTCCTCTCGCCTTTCCTGTTGAGAGTGCCTCCTCTTGAGATGCGACGGGAACGCCGGGAATTCTTTCCCGTTGAAACCAGGGAAAGGATCCCTCATCTCGAGCTACGAGGGGGAAACGGGGCTCCTCTGGATGTGGGCGGGACCATCGTGCTTCCTCTCGAGTGGAGACGGGTATGGCGGTGAACTTCTTGAGTTGCAGCAAGGTGTGAAAGACCCTTTCGAAGTTCCAGAGGTTAGGTGTCATTAGTCTCCAGAGGCCTCATCGGAAATAGGCCTCATCTCGCCTGGAAGGGAGAACTTCCTGGATTTTCTCGAGTTGCGGCAGGTGTTCTCGAATTACGACGGGGACCTCAGGGACCCGCCCTGGTGGCCTCCGGAGAGGCCAGTCCCCATGCGAGTTGCTAGGGGGCCTCTCGGGATTCCTCTCCCGTCGATACCGGGGCCAAAAACCTTGTGTGGAGTCAGGGCCGGAACCGAGGATTCCTCTCAGGGGCTGACATGGATCTTTGGGTACTTCTGGAGTCTCCCCAGGGGAGTCAGGCCTCGTCTCGAGTGGGGGCATGCACGTGCGCTTTCCTTCCAGGCTGTAGCAGCAATGTCACGCTTCCCGTCGCTTGGATCAAAGGATCTGT
This sequence comes from Capricornis sumatraensis, assembly GCF_032405125.1. Lineage (NCBI taxonomy): Eukaryota > Metazoa > Chordata > Mammalia > Artiodactyla > Bovidae > Capricornis > Capricornis sumatraensis. Next base: position 3,597,405 of record NC_091080.1, on the reverse strand, counting down.
GGTTTTCCCTCGAGGCTTTCCCTCGAGGCTTTCCCACAGGGCTGTCCCACGTGCCACCGTGGTGTGAGTCGATCCTCGGCGTGAAAGATGAGCCAGTGCAGGGCAAAGAGCTTCCTCTGGAATGGACTGAGACATCTGGGGGACTCTTGGAATGGTGGTACGACCATGGAGTTCCTCTCGCCTTTCCTGTTGAGAGTGCCTCCTCTTGAGATGCGACGGGAACGCAGGGAATTCTTTCCCGTTGAAAGCAGGGAAAGGATCCCTCATCTCGAGCTACGAGGGGGAAACGGGGCTCCTTTGGATGTGGTCGGGACCATCGTGCTTCCTCTCGAGTGGAGACGGGTATGGTGGTGAACTTCTTGAGTTGCAGCAAGGGTGTGAAAGACCCTTTCGAAGTTCCAGAGGTTAGGTGTCATTAGTCTCCAGACGCCTCATCGAAAATAGGCCTCATCTCGCCTGGAAGGGAGAACTTCCTGGATTTTCTCGAGTTGCGGCAGGTGTTCTCGAGTTACGACGGGGACCTCAGGGAACGGCCCTGGTGGCCTCAGGAGAGGCCAGTCCCCATGCGAGTTGCTAGGGGGCCTCTCGGGATTCCTCTCCCGTCGATACCGGGGCCAAAAAGCTTGTGTGGAGTCAGGGCCGGAACCGAGGATTCCTCTCAGGGGCTGACATGGATCTTTGGGTACTTCTGGAGTCTCCCCAGGGGAGTCAGGCCTCGTCTCGAGTGGGGGCATGCACGTGCGCTTTCCTTCCAGGCTGTAGCAGCAATGTCACGCTTCCTGTCACGTGGATCAAAGGATCTGTGATTTTCACTCGAGGCTTTCCCTCGAGGCTTTCCCACAGGGCTGTCCCACGTGCCACCGTGGTGTGAGTCGATCCTCGGCGTGAAAGATGAGCCAGTGCAGGGCAAAGAGTTTCCTCTGGAATGGACTGAGACATCTGGGGGACTCTTGGAATGGTGGTACGACCATGGAGTTCCTCTCGCCTTTCCTGTTGAGAGTGCCTCCTCTTGAGATGCGACGGGAACGCCGGGAATTCTTTCCCGTTGAAAGCAGGGAAAGGATCCCTCATCTCGAGCTACGAGGGGGAAACGGGGCTCCTCTGGATGTGGGCGGGACCATCGTGCTTCCTCTCGAGTGGAGACGGGTATGGCGGTGAACTTCCTGAGTTGCAGCAAGGGTGTGAAAGACCCTTTCGAAGTTCCAGAGGTTAGGTGTCACTAGTCTCCAGACGCCTCATCGGAAATAGGCCTCATTTCGCCTGGAAGGGAGAACTTCCTGGATTTTCTCCAGTTGCGGCAGGTGTTCTCGAGTTACGACGGGGACCTCAGGAACCCGCCCTGGTGGCCTCAGGAGAGGCCAGTCCCTATGCGAGTTGCTAGGGGGCCTCTCGGGATTCCTCTCCCGTCGATACCGGGGCCAAAAACCTTGTGTGGAGTCAGGGCCGGAACCGAGGATTCCTCTCAGGGGCTGACATGGATCTTTGGGTACTTCTGGAGTCTCCCCAGGGGAGTCAGGCCTCGTCTCGAGTGGGGGCATGCACGTGCACTTTCCTTCCAGGCTGTAGCAGCAATGTCACGCTTCCCGTCGCGTGGATCAAATGATGTGTGGTTTTCCCTAGAGGCTTTCCCACAGGGCTGTCCCACGTGCCACCGTGGTGTGAGTCGATCCTCGGCGTGAAAGATGAGCCAGTGCAGGGCAAAGAGGTTCCTCTGGAATGGACTGAGACATCTGGGGGACTCTTGGAATGGTGGTACGACCATGGAGTTCCTCTCGCCTTTCCTGTTGAGAGTGCCTCCTCTTGAGATGCGACGGGAACGCCGGGAATTTTTTGCCGTTGAAAGCAGGGAATGGATCCCTCATCTCGAGCTACGAGGGGGAAACGGGGCTCCTCTGGATGTGGGCGGGACCATCGTGCTTTCTCTCGAGTGGAGACGGGAATGGCGGTGAACTTCTTAAGTTGCAGCAAGGGTGTGAAAGACCCTTTCGAAGTTCCAGAGGTTAGGTGTCATTAGTCTCCAGACGCCTCATCGGAAATAGGCCTCATCTCGCCTGGAAGGGAGAACTTCCTTGATTTTCTCGAGTTGCGGCAGGTGTTCTCGAGTTACGACGGGGACCTCAGGGACCCGCCCTGTTGGCCTCAGGAAGGCCAGTCCCTATGCGTGTTGCTAGGGGGCCCCTCGGGATCCCTCTCCCGTCGATACCGGGGCCAAAAACCTTGTGTGGAGTCAGGGCCGGAACCGAGGATTCCTCTCAGGGACTGATATGGATCTTTGGGTACTTCTGGAGTCTCGCCAGGGGAGACAGGCCTCGTCTCGTGTGGGGGCATGCACGTGCACTTTCCTTCCAGGCTGTAGCAGCAATGTCACGCTTCCCGTCGCGTGGATCAAAGGATCTGCGGTTTTCGATCGAGGCTTTCCCTCGAGGCTTTCCCACAGGGCTGTCCCACGTGACACCGTGGTGTGAGTCGATTCTCGGCGTGAAAAATGAGCCAGTGCAGGGCAAAGAGGTTCCTCTGGAATGGACTGAGACATCTGGGGGACTCTTGGAATGGTGGTACGACCTTGGAGTTCCTCTCGCCTTTCCTGTTGAGAGTGCCTCCTCTTGAGATGCGACGGGAACGCCGGGAATTCTTTCCCGTTGAAAGCAGGGAAAGGATCCCTCATCTCGAGCTACGAGGGGGAAACGGGGCTCCTCTGGATGTGGGCGGGACCATCGTGCTTCCTCTTGAGAGGACACGGGTATGCCGGTGAACTTCTTGAGTTGCAGCAAGGGTGTGAAAGACCCTTTCGAAGTTCCAGAGGTTAGGTGTCATTAGTCTCCAGACGCCTCATCGGAAATAGGCCTCATCTCGCCTGGAAGGGAGAACTTCCTGGATTTTCTCGATTTGCGGCTGGTGTTCTCGAGTTACGACGGGGACCTCAGGGACCCGCCCTGGTGGCCTCAGGAGAGGCCAGTCCCCATGCGAGTTGTTAGGGGGCCTCTCGGGATTCCTCTCCCGTCGATACCGGGGCCAAAAACCTTGTGTGGAGTCAGGGCCGGAACCGAGGATTCCTCTCAGGGGCTGACATGGATCTTTGGGTACTTCTGGAGTCTCCCCAGGGGAGTCAGGCCTCGTCTCGAGTGGGGGCATGCGCGTGCGCTTTCCTTCCAGGCTTTAGAAGCAATGTCACGCATCCCGTCGCTTGGATCAAAGGATCTGTGGTTTTCCCTCGAGGCTTTCCCTCGAGGCTTTCCCACAGGGCTGTCCCACGTGCCACCGTGGTGTGAGTCGATCCTCGGCATGAAAGATGAACCAGTGCAGGGCAAAGAGGTTCCTCTGGAATGGACTGAGACATCTGGGGGACTCTTGGAATGGTGGTACGACCATGGAGTTCCTCTCGCCTTTCCTGTTGAGAGTGCCTCCTCTTGAGATGCGACGGGAACGCCGGGAATTTTTTGCCGTTGAAAGCAGGGAAAGGATCCCTCATCTCGAGCTATGAGGGGGAAACGGGGCTCCTCTGGATGTGGGCGGGACCATCGTGCTTCCTCTCGAGTGGAGACGGGTATGGCGGTGAACTTCTTGAGTTGCAGCAAGGGTGTGAAAGACCCTTTCGAAGTTCCAGAGGTTAGGTGTCATTAGTCTCCAGAGGCCTCATCGGAAATAGGCCTCATCTCGCCTGGAAGGGAGAACTTCCTGGATTTTCTCGAGTTGCGGCAGGTGTTCTCGAGTTACGACGGGGACCTCAGGGACCCGCCCTGGTGGCCTCATGAGAGGCCAGTCCCAATGCGAGTTGCTAGGGGGCCTCTCGGGATTCCTCTCCCGTCGATTCCGGGGCCAAAAACCTTGTGTGGAGTCAGGGCCGGAACCGAGGATTCCTCTCAGGGGCTGACATGGATCTTTGGGTACTTCTGGAGTCTCCCCAGGGGAGTCAGGCCTCGTCTCGAGTGGGGGCATGCACGTGCACTTTCCTTCCAGGCTGTAGCAGCAATGTCACGCTTCCCGTCGCGTGGATCAAAGGATCTGTGGTTTTCCCTCGAGGCTTTCCCACAGGGCTGTCCCACGTGCCACCGTGTTGTGAGTCGATCCTCGGCGTGAAAGATGAGCCAGTGCAGGGCAAAGAGGTTCCTCTGGAATGGACTGAGACATCTGGGGGACTCTTGGAATGGTGGTACGACCATGGAGTTCCTCTCGCCTTTCCTGTTGAGAGTGCCTCCTCTTGAGATGCGACGGGAACGCCGGGAATTCTTTCCCGTTGAAAGCAGGGAAAGGATCCCTCATCTCGAGCTACGAGGGGGAAACGGGGCTCCTCTGGATGTGGGCGGGACCATCGTGCTTCCTCTCGAGTGAAGACGGGTATGGCGGTGAACTTCTTGAGTTGCACCAAGGGTGTGAAAGACCCTTTCGAAGTTCCAGAGGTTTGGTGTCATTAGTCTCCAGAGGCCTCATCGGAAATAGGCCTCATCTCGCCTGGAAGGGAGAACTTCCTGGATTTTCTCGAGTTGCGGCAGGTGTTCTCGAGTTACGACGGGGACCTCAGGGACCCGCCCTGGTGGCCTCAGGAGAGGCCAGTCCCCATGCGAGTTGCTAGGGGGCCTCTCGGGATTCCTCTCCCGTCGATACCGGGGCCAAAAACCTTGTGTGGAGTCAGGGCCGGAACCGAGGATTCCTCTCAGGGGCTGACATGGATCTTTGGGTACTTCTGGAGTCTCCCCAGTGGAGTCAGGCCTCGTCTCGAGTGGGGGCATGCACGTGCGCTTTCCTTCCAGGCTGTAGCAGCAATGTCACGCTTCCCGTCGCTTGGATCAAAGGATCTGTGGTTTTCCCTCGAGGCTTTCCCTCGAGGCTTTCCCACAGGGCTGTCGCACGTGCCACCGTGGTGTGATTCGATCCTCGGCGTGAAAGATGAGCCAGTGCAGGGCAAAGAGCTTCCTCTGGAATGGACTGAGACATCTGGGGGACTCTTGGAATGGTGGTACGACCATGGAGTTCCTCTCGCCTTTCCTGTTGAGAGTGCCTCCTCTTGAGATGCGACGGGAACGCAGGGAATTCTTTCCCGTTGAAAGCAGGGAAAGGATCCCTCATCTCGAGCTACGAGGGGGAAACGGGGCTCCTTTGGATGTGGTCGGGACCATCGTGCTTCCTCTCGAGTGGAGACGGGTATGGTGGTGAACTTCTTGAGTTGCAGCAAGGGTGTGAAAGACCCTTTCGAAGTTCCAGAGGTTAGGTGTCATTAGTCTCCAGACGCCTCATCGGAAATAGGCCTCATCTCGCCTGGAAGGGAGAACTTCCTGGATTTTCTCGAGTTGCGGCAGGTGTTCTCGAGTTACGACGGGGACCTCAGGGACCGGCCCTGGTGGCCTCAGGAGAGGCCAGTCCCCATGCGAGTTGCTAGGGGGCCTCTCGGGATTCCTCTCCCGTCGATACCGGGGCCAAAAACCTTGTGTGGAGTCAGGGCCGGAACCGAGGATTCCTCTCAGGGGCTGACATGGATCTTTGGGTACTTCTGGAGTCTCCCCAGGGGAGTCAGGCCTCGTCTCGAGTGGGGGCATGCACGTGCGCTTTCCTTCCAGGCTGTAGCAGCAATGTCACGCTTCCCGTCGCGTGGATCAAAGGATCTGTGGTTTTCCCTCGAGGCTTTCCCTCGAGGCTTTCCCACAGGGCTGTCCCACGTGCCACCGTGTTGTGAGTCGATCCTCGGCGTGAAAGATGAGCCAGTGCAGGGCAAAGAGGTTCCTCTGGAATGGACTGAGACATCTGGGGGACTCTTGGAATGGTGGTACGACCATGGAGTTCCTCTCGCCTTTCCTGTTGAGAGTGCCTCCTCTTGAGATGCGACGGGAACGCCGGGAATTCTTTCCCGTTGAAAGCAGGGAAAGGATCCCTCATATCGAGCTACGAGGGGGAAACGGGGCTCCTCTGGATGTGGGCGGGACCATCGTGCTTCCTCTCGAGTGGAGACGGGTATGGCGGTGAACTTCTTGAGTTGCAGCAAGGGTGTGAAAGACCCTTTCGAAGTTCCAGAGGTTTGGTGTCATTAGTCTCCAGAGGCCTCATCGGAAATAGGCCTCATCTCGCCTGGAAGGGAGAACTTCCTGGATTTTCTCGAGTTGCGGCAGGTGTTCTCGAGTTACGACGGGGACCTCAGGGACCCGCCCTGGTGGCCTCAGGAGAGGCCAGTCCCCATGCGAGTTGCTAGGGGGCCTCTCGGGATTCCTCTCCCGTCGATACCGGGGCCAAAAACCTTGTGTGGAGTCAGGGCCGGAACCGAGGATTCCTCTCAGGGGCTGACATGGATCTTTGGGTACTTCTGGAGTCTCCCCAGTGGAGTCAGGCCTCGTCTCGAGTGGGGGCATGCACGTGCGCTTTCCTTCCAGGCTGTAGCAGCAATGTCACGCTTCCCGTCGCTTGGATCAAAGGATCTGTGGTTTTCCCTCGAGGCTTTCCCTCGAGGCTTTCCCACAGGGCTGTCGCACGTGCCACCGTGGTGTGATTCGATCCTCGGCGTGAAAGATGAGCCAGTGCAGGGCAAAGAGCTTCCTCTGGAATGGACTGAGACATCTGGGGGACTCTTGGAATGGTGGTACGACCATGGAGTTCCTCTCGCCTTTCCTGTTGAGAGTGCCTCCTCTTGAGATGCGACGGGAACGCAGGGAATTCTTTCCCGTTGAAAGCAGGGAAAGGATCCCTCATCTCGAGCTACGAGGGGGAAACGGGGCTCCTTTGGATGTGGTCGGGACCATCGTGCTTCCTCTCGAGTGGAGACGGGTATGGTGGTGAACTTCTTGAGTTGCAGCAAGGGTGTGAAAGACCCTTTCGAAGTTCCAGAGGTTAGGTGTCATTAGTCTCCAGACGCCTCATCGGAAATAGGCCTCATCTCGCCTGGAAGGGAGAACTTCCTAGATTTTCTCGAGTTGCGGCAGGTGTTCTCGAGTTACGACGGGGACCTCAGGGACCGGCCCTGGTGGCCTCAGGAGAGGCCAGTCCCCATGCGAGTTGCTAGGGGGCCTCTCGGGATTCCTCTCCCGTCGATACCGGGGCCAAAAACCTTGTGTGGAGTCAGGGCCGGAACCGAGGATTCCTCTCAGGGGCTGACATGGATCTTTGGGTACTTCTGGAGTCTCCCCAGGGGAGTCAGGCCTCGTCTCGAGTGGGGGCATGCACGTGCGCTTTCCTTCCAGGCTGTAGCAGCAATGTCACGCTTCCCGTCGCGAGGATCAAAGGATCTGTGGTTTTCCCTCGAGGCTTTCCCTCGAGGCTTTCCCACAGGGCTGTCCCACGTGCCACCGTGTTGTGAGTCGATCCTCGGCGTGAAAGATGAGCCAGTGCAGGGCAAAGAGGTTCCTCTGGAATGGACTGAGACATCTGGGGGACTCTTGCAATGGTGGTACGACCATGGAGTTCCTCTCGCCTTTCCTGTTGAGAGTGCCTCCTCTTGAGATGCGACGGGAACGCCGGGAATTCTTTCCCGTTGAAAGCAGGGAAAGGATCCCTCATCTCGAGCTACGAGGGGGAAACGGGGCTCCTCTGGATGTGGGCGGGACCATCGTGCTTCCTCTCGAGTGGAGACGGGTATGGCGGTGAACTTCTTGAGTTGCAGCAAGGGTGTGAAAGACCCTTTCGAAGTTCCAGAGGTTTGGTGTCATTAGTCTCCAGAGGCCTCATCGGAAATAGGCCTCATCTCGCCTGGAAGGGAGAACTTCCTGGATTTTCTCGAGTTGCGGCAGGTGTTCTCGAGTTACGACGGGGACCTCAGAGACCCGCCCTGGTGGCCTCAGGAGAGGCCAGTCCCCATGCGAGTTGCTAGGGGGTCTCTCGGGATTCCTCTCCCGTCGATACCGGGGCCAAAAACTTGTGTGGAGTCAGGGCCGGAACCGAGGATTCTTCTCAGGGGCTGACATGGATCTTTGGGTACTTCTGGAGTCTCCCCAGGGGAGTCAGGCCTCGTCACGAGTGGGGGCATGCATGTGCGCTTTTCTTCCAGGCTGTAGCAGCAATGTCATGCTTCCCGTCGCGTGGATCAAAGGATCTGTGGTTTTCCCTCGAGGCTTTCCCTCGAGGCTTTCCCACAGGGCTGTCCCACGTGCCACCGTGTTGTGAGTCGATCCTCGGCGTGAAAGATGAGCCAGTGCAGGGCAAAGAGGTTCCTCTGAAATGGACTGAGACATCTGGGGGACTCTTGGAATGGTGGTACGACCATGGAGTTCCTCTCGCCTTTCCTGTTGAGAGTGCCTCCTCTTGAGATGCGATGGGAACGCCGGGAATTCTTTCCCGTTGAAAGCAGGGAAAGGATCCCTCATCTCGAGCTACGAGGGGGAAACGGGGCTCCGCTGGATGTGGGCGGGACCATCGTGCTTCCTCTCGAGTGAAGACGGGTATGGCGGTGAACTTCTTGAGTTGCACCAAGGGTGTGAAAGACCCTTTCGAAGTTCCAGAGGTTTGGTGTCATTAGTCTCCAGAGGCCTCATCGGAAATAGGCCTCATCTCGCCTGGAAGGGAGAACTTCCTGGATTTTCTCGAGTTGCGGCAGGTGTTCTCGAGTTACGACGGGGACCACAGGGACCCGCCCTGGTGGCCTCAGGAGAGGCCAGTCCCCATGCGAGTTGCTAGGGGGCCTCTCGGGATTCCTCTCCCGTCGATACCGGGGCCAAAAACCTTGAGTGGAGTCAGGGCCGGAACCGAGGATTCCTCTCAGGGGCTGACATGGATCTTTGGGTACTTCTGGAGTCTCCCCAGGGGAGTCAGGCCTCGTCTCGAGTGGGGGCATGCACGTGCGCTTTCCTTCCAGACTGTAGCAGCAATGTCACGCTTCCCGTCACGTGCATCAAAGGATCTGTGGTTTTCCCTCGAGGCTTTCCCTCGAGGCTTTCCCACAGGGCTGTCCCACGTGCCACCGTGGTGTGAGTCGATCCTCGGCGTGAAATATGAGCCAGTGCAGGGCAAAGAGTTTCCTCTGGAATGGACTGAGACATCTGGGGGACTCTTGGAATGGTGGTACGACCATGGAGTTCCTCTCGCCTTTCCTGTTGAGAGTGCCTCCTCTTGAGATGCGACGGGAACGCCGGGAATTCTTTCCCGTTGAAAGCAGGGAAAGGATCCCTCATCTCGAGCTACGAGGGGGAAACGGGGCTCCTCTGGATGTGGGCGGGACCATCGTGCTTCCTCTCGAGTGGAGACGGGTATGGCGGTGAACTTCTTGAGTTGCAGCAAGGGTGTGAAAGACCCTTTCGAAGTTCCAGAGGTTAGGTGTCATTAGTCTCCAGACGCCTCATCGGAAATAGGCCTCATCTCGCCTGGAAGGGAGAACTTCCTGGATTTTCTCGAGTTGCGGCAGGTGTTCTCGAGTTACGACGGGGACCTCAGGGACCCGCCCTGGTGGCCTCAGGAGAGGCCAGTCCCCATGCGAGTTGCTAGGGGGCCTCTCGGGATTCCTCTCCCTTCGATACCGGGGCCAAAAACCTTGTGTGGAGTCAGGGCCGGAACCGAGGATTCCTCTCAGGGGCTGACATGGATCTTTGGGTACTTCTGGAGTCTCCCCAGGGGAGTCAGGCCTCGTCTCGAGTGGAGGCATGCACGTGCACTTTCCTTCCAGGCTGTAGCAGCAATGTCACGCTTCCCGTCGCGTGGATCAAAGGATCTGTGGTTTTCCCTCGAGGCTTTCCCACAGGGCTGTCCCACGTGCCAGCGTGGTGTGAGTCGATCCTCGGCGTGAAAGATGAGCCAGTGCAGGGCAAAGAGGTTCCTCTGGAATGGACTGAGACATCTGGGGGACTCTTGGAATGGTGGTACGACCATGGAGTTCCTCTCGCCTTTCCTGTTGAGAGTGCCTCCTCTTGAGATGCGACGGGAACGCCGGGAATTCTTTCCCGTTGAAAGCAGGGAAAGGATCCCTCATATCGAGCTACGAGGGGGAAACGGGGCTCCTCTGGATGTGGGCGGGACCATCGTGCTTCCTCTCGAGTGGAGACGGGTATGGCGGTGAACTTCTTGAGTTGCAGCAAGGGTGTGAAAGACCCTTTCAAAGTTCCAGAGGTTTGGTGTCATTAGTCTCCAGAGGCCTCATCGGAAATAGGCCTCATCTCGCCTGGAAGGGAGAACTTCCTGGATTTTCTCGAGTTGCGGCAGGTGTTCTCGAGTTACGACGGGGACCTCAGGGACCCGCCCTGGTGGCCTCAGGAGAGGCCAGTCCCCATGCGAGTTGCTAGGGGGCCTCTCGGGATTCCTCTCCCGTCGATACCGGGGCCAAAAACCTTGTGTGGAGTCAGGGCCGGAACCGAGGATTCCTCTCAGGGGCTGACATGGATCTTTGGGTACTTCTGGAGTCTCCCCAGTGGAGTCAGACCTCGTCTCGAGTGGGGGCATGCACGTGCGCTTTCCTTCCATGCTGTAGCAGCAATGTCACGCTTCCCGTCGCGTGGATCAAAGGATCTGTGTTTTTCCCTCGAGGCTTTCCCTCGAGGCTTTCCCACAGGGCTGTCCCACGTGCCACCGTGGTGTGAGTCGATCCTCGGCGTGAAAGATGAGCCAGTGCAGGGCAAAGAGCTTCCTCTGGAATGGACTGAGACATCTGGGGGACTCTTGGAATGGTGGTACGACCATGGAGATCCTCTCGCCTTTCCTGTTGAGAGTGCCTCCTCTTGAGATGCGATGGGAACGCCGGGAATTCTTTCCCGTTGAAAGCAGGGAAAGGATCCGTCATCTCGAGCACCGAGGGGAAAACGGGACTCCTCTGGATGTGGGCGGGACCATCGTGCTTCCTCTCGAGTGGAGACGGGAATGGCGGAGAACTTCTTGAGTTGCAGCAAGGGTGTGAAAGACCCTTTCAAAGTTCCAGAGGTTAGGTGTCATTAGTCTCCAGACGCCTCATCGGAAATAGGCCTCATCTCGCCTGGAAGGGAGAACTTCCTGGATTTTCTCGAGTTGCGGCAGGTGTTCTTAAGTTACGACGGGGAACACAGGGACCCGCCCTGGTGGCCTCAGGAGAGGCCAGTCCCCATGCGAGTTGCTAGGGGGCCTCTCGGGATTCCTCTCCCGTCGATACCGGGGCCAAAAACCTTTTGTGGAGTCAGGGCCGGAACCGAGGATTCCTCTCAGGGGCTGACATGGATCTTTGGGTACTTCTGGAGTCTCCCCAGTGGAGTCAGACCTCGTCTCGAGTGGGGGCATGCACGTGCGCTTTCCTTCCATGCTGTAGCAGCAATGTCACGCTTCCCGTCGCGTGGATCAAAGGATCTGTGGTTTTCCCTCGAGGCTTTCCCTCGAGGCTTTCCCACAGGGCTGTCCCACGTGCCACCGTGGTGTGAGTCGATCCTCGGCGTGAAAGATGAGCCAGTGCAGGGCAAAGAGCTTCCTCTGGAATGGACTGAGACATCTGGGGGACTCTTGGAATGGTGGTACGACCATGGAGATCCTCTCGCCTTTCCTGTTGAGAGTGCCTCCTCTTGAGATGCGACGGGAACGCCGGGAATTCTTTCCCGTTGAAAGCAGGGAAAGGATCCGTCATCTCGAGCACCGAGGGGAAAACGGGACTCCTCTGGATGTGGGCGGGACCATCGTGCTTCCTCTCTAGTGGAGACGGGTATGGCGGAGAACTTCTTGAGTTGCAGCAAGGGTGTGAAAGACCCTTTCAAAGTTCCAGAGGTTAGGTGTCATTAGTCTCCAGACGCCTCATCGGAAATAGGCCTCATCTCGCCTGGAAGGGAGAACTTCCTGGAATTTCTCGAGTTGCGGCAGGTGTTCTTAAGTTACGACGGGGAACACAGGGACCCGCCCTGGTGGCCTCAGGAGAGGCCAGTCCCCATGCGAGTTGCTAGGGGGCCTCTCGAGATTCCTCTCCCGTCGATACCGGGGCCAAAAACCTTGAGTGGAGTCAGGGCCGGAACCGAGGATTCCTCTCAGGGGCTGACATGGATCTTTGGGTACTTCTGGAGTCTCCCCAGGGGAGTCAGGCCTCGTCTCGAGTGGGGGCATGCACGTGCGCTTTCCTTCCAGGCTGTAGCAGCAATGTCACGCTTCCCGTCACGTGGATCAAAGGATCTGTGGTTTTCCCTCGAGGCTTTCCCTCGAGGCTTTCCCACAGGGCTGTCCCACGTGCCACCGTGGTGTGAGTCGATCCTCGGCGTGAAAGATGAGCCAGTGCAGGGCAAAGAGTTTCCTCTGGAATGGACTGAGACATCTGGGGGACTCTTGGAATGGTGGTACGACCATGGAGTTCCTCTCGCCTTTCCTGTTGAGAGTGCCTCCTCTTGAGATGCGACGGGAACGCCGGGAATTCTTTCCCGTTGAAAGCAGGGAAAGGATCCCTCATCTCGAGCTACGAGGGGGAAACGGGGCTCCTCTGGATGTGGGCGGGACCATCGTGCTTCCTCTCGAGTGGAGACGGGTATGGCGGTGAACTTCTTGAGTTGCAGCAAGGGTGTGAAAGACCCTTTCGAAGTTCCAGAGGTTTGGTGTCATTAGTCTCCAGAGGCCTCATCGGAAATAGGCCTCATCTCGCCTGGAAGGGAGAACTTCCTGGATTTTCTCGAGTTGCGGCAGGTGTTCTCGAGTTACGACGGGGACCTCAGGGACCCGCCCTGGTGGCCTCAGGAGAGGCCAGTCCCCATGCGAGTTGCTAGGGGGCCTCTCGGGATTCCTCTCCCGTCGATACCGGGGCCAAAAACCTTGTGTGGAGTCAGGGCCGGAACCGAGGATTCCTCTCAGGGGCTGACATGGATCTTTGGGTACTTCTGGAGTCTCCCCAGTGGAGTCAGGCCTCGTCTCGAGTGGGGGCATGCACGTGCGCTTTCCTTCCAGGCTGTAGCAGCAATGTCACGCTTCCCGTCGCTTGGATCAAAGGATCTGTGGTTTTCCCTCGAGGCTTTCCCTCGAGGCTTTCCCACAGGGCTGTCGCACGTGCCACCGTGGTGTGATTCGATCCTCGGCGTGAAAGATGAGCCAGTGCAGGGCAAAGAGCTTCCTCTGGAATGGACTGAGACATCTGGGGGACTCTTGGAATGGTGGTACGACCATGGAGTTCCTCTCGCCTTTCCTGTTGAGAGTGCCTCCTCTTGAGATGCGACGGGAACGCAGGGAATTCTTTCCCGTTGAAAGCAGGGAAAGGATCCCTCATCTCGAGCTACGAGGGGGAAACGGGGCTCCTTTGGATGTGGTCGGGACCATCGTGCTTCCTCTCGAGTGGAGACGGGTATGGTGGTGAACTTCTTGAGTTGCAGCAAGGGTGTGAAAGACCCTTTCGAAGTTCCAGAGGTTAGGTGTCAGTAGTCTCCAGACGCCTCATCGGAAATAGGCCTCATCTCGCCTGGAAGGGAGAACTTCCTGGATTTTCTCGAGTTGCGGCAGGTGTTCTCGAGTTACGACGGGGACCTCAGGGACCCGCCCTGGTGGCCTCAGGAGAGGCCAGTCCCCATGCGAGTTGCTAGGGGGCCTCTCGGGATTCCTCTCCCGTCGATACCGGGGCCAAAAACCTTGTGTGGAGTCAGGGCCGGAACCGAGGATTCCTCTCAGGGGCTGACATGGATCTTTGGGTACTTCTGGAGTCTCCCCAGGGGAGTCAGGCCTCGTCTCGAGTGGGGGCATGCACGTGCGCTTTCCTTCCAGGCTGTAGCAGCAATGTCACGCTTCCCGTCGCGTGGATCAAAGGATCTGTGGTTTTCCCTCGAGGCTTTCCCTCGAGGCTTTCCCACAGGGCTGTCCCACGTGCCACCGTGTTGTGAGTCGATCCTCGGCGTGAAAGATGAGCCAGTGCAGGGCAAAGAGGTTCCTCTGGAATGGACTGAGACATCTGGGGGACTCTTGGAATGGTGGTACGACCATGGAGTTTCTCTCGCCTTTCCTGTTGAGAGTGCCTCCTCTTGAGATGCGACGGGAACGCCGGGAATTCTTTCCCGTTGAAAGCAGGGAAAGGATCCCTCATCTCGAGCTACGAGGGGGAAACGGGGCTCCTCTGGATGTGGGCGGGACCATCGTGCTTCCTCTCGAGTGGAGACGGGTATGGCGGTGAACTTCTTGAGTTGCAGCAAGGGTGTGAAAGACCCTTTCGAAGTTCCAGAGGTTTGGTGTCATTAGTCTCCAGAGGCCTCATCGGAAATAGGCCTCATCTCGCCTGGAAGGGAGAACTTCCTGGATTTTCTCGAGTTGCGGCAGGTGTTCTCGAGTTACGACGGGGACCTCAGAGACCCGCCCTGGTGGCCTCAGGAGAGGCCAGTCCCCATGCGAGTTGCTAGGGGGTCTCTCGGGATTCCTCTCCCGTCGATACCGGGGCCAAAAACTTGTGTGGAGTCAGGGCCGGAACCGAGGATTCTTCTCAGGGGCTGACATGGATCTTTGGGTACTTCTGGAGTCTCCCCAGGGGAGTCAGGCCTCGTCACGAGTGGGGGCATGCATGTGCGCTTTTCTTCCAGGCTGTAGCAGCAATGTCATGCTTCCCGTCGCGTGGATCAAAGGATCTGTGGTTTTCCCTCGAGGCTTTCCCTCGAGGCTTTCCCACAGGGCTGTCCCACGTGCCACCGTGTTGTGAGTCGATCCTCGGCGTGAAAGATGAGCCAGTGCAGGGCAAAGAGGTTCCTCTGAAATGGACTGAGACATCTGGGGGACTCTTGGAATGGTGGTACGACCATGGAGTTCCTCTCGCCTTTCCTGTTGAGAGTGCCTCCTCTTGAGATGCGATGGGAACGCCGGGAATTCTTTCCCGTTGAAAGCAGGGAAAGGATCCCTCATCTCGAGCTACGAGGGGGAAACGGGGCTCCGCTGGATGTGGGCGGGACCATCGTGCTTCCTCTCGAGTGAAGACGGGTATGGCGGTGAACTTCTTGAGTTGCACCAAGGGTGTGAAAGACCCTTTCGAAGTTCCAGAGGTTTGGTGTCATTAGTCTCCAGAGGCCTCATCGGAAATAGGCCTCATCTCGCCTGGAAGGGAGAACTTCCTGGATTTTCTCGAGTTGCGGCAGGTGTTCTCGAGTTACGACGGGGACCACAGGGACCCGCCCTGGTGGCCTCAGGAGAGGCCAGTCCCCATGCGAGTTGCTAGGGGGCCTCTCGGGATTCCTCTCCCGTCGATACCGGGGCCAAAAACCTTGAGTGGAGTCAGGGCCGGAACCGAGGATTCCTCTCAGGGGCTGACATGGATCTTTGGGTACTTCTGGAGTCTCCCCAGGGGAGTCAGGCCTCGTCTCGAGTGGGGGCATGCACGTGCGCTTTCCTTCCAGACTGTAGCAGCAATGTCACGCTTCCCGTCACGTGCATCAAAGGATCTGTGGTTTTCCCTCGAGGCTTTCCCTCGAGGCTTTCCCACAGGGCTGTCCCACGTGCCACCGTGGTGTGAGTCGATCCTCGGCGTGAAATATGAGCCAGTGCAGGGCAAAGAGTTTCCTCTGGAATGGACTGAGACATCTGGGGGACTCTTGGAATGGTGGTACGACCATGGAGTTCCTCTCGCCTTTCCTGTTGAGAGTGCCTCCTCTTGAGATGCGACGGGAACGCCGGGAATTCTTTCCCGTTGAAAGCAGGGAAAGGATCCCTCATCTCGAGCTACGAGGGGGAAACGGGGCTCCTCTGGATGTGGGCGGGACCATCGTGCTTCCTCTCGAGTGGAGACGGGTATGGCGGTGAACTTCTTGAGTTGCAGCAAGGGTGTGAAAGACCCTTTCGAAGTTCCAGAGGTTAGGTGTCATTAGTCTCCAGACGCCTCATCGGAAATAGGCCTCATCTCGCCTGGAAGGGAGAACTTCCTGGATTTTCTCGAGTTGCGGCAGGTGTTCTCGAGTTACGACGGGGACCTCAGGGACCCGCCCTGGTGGCCTCAGGAGAGGCCAGTCCCCATGCGAGTTGCTAGGGGGCCTCTCGGGATTCCTCTCCCTTCGATACCGGGGCCAAAAACCTTGTGTGGAGTCAGGGCCGGAACCGAGGATTCCTCTCAGGGGCTGACATGGATCTTTGGGTACTTCTGGAGTCTCCCCAGGGGAGTCAGGCCTCGTCTCGAGTGGAGGCATGCACGTGCACTTTCCTTCCAGGCTGTAGCAGCAATGTCACGCTTCCCGTCGCGTGGATCAAAGGATCTGTGGTTTTCCCTCGAGGCTTTCCCACAGGGCTGTCCCACGTGCCAGCGTGGTGTGAGTCGATCCTCGGCGTGAAAGATGAGCCAGTGCAGGGCAAAGAGGTTCCTCTGGAATGGACTGAGACATCTGGGGGACTCTTGGAATGGTGGTACGACCATGGAGTTCCTCTCGCCTTTCCTGTTGAGAGTGCCTCCTCTTGAGATGCGACGGGAACGCCGGGAATTCTTTCCCGTTGAAAGCAGGGAAAGGATCCCTCATATCGAGCTACGAGGGGGAAACGGGGCTCCTCTGGATGTGGGCGGGACCATCGTGCTTCCTCTCGAGTGGAGACGGGTATGGCGGTGAACTTCTTGAGTTGCAGCAAGGGTGTGAAAGACCCTTTCGAAGTTCCAGAGGTTTGGTGTCATTAGTCTCCAGAGGCCTCATCGGAAATAGGCCTCATCTCGCCTGGAAGGGAGAACTTCCTGGATTTTCTCGAGTTGCGGCAGGTGTTCTCGAGTTACGACGGGGACCTCAGGGACCCGCCCTGGTGGCCTCAGGAGAGGCCAGTCCCCATGCGAGTTGCTAGGGGGCCTCTCGGGATTCCTCTCCCGTCGATACCGGGGCCAAAAACCTTGTGTGGAGTCAGGGCCGGAACCGAGGATTCCTCTCAGGGGCTGACATGGATCTTTGGGTACTTCTGGAGTCTCCCCAGTGGAGTCAGACCTCGTCTCGAGTGGGGGCATGCACGTGCGCTTTCCTTCCATGCTGTAGCAGCAATGTCACGCTTCCCGTCGCGTGGATCAAAGGATCTGTGTTTTTCCCTCGAGGCTTTCCCTCGAGGCTTTCCCACAGGGCTGTCCCACGTGCCACCGTGGTGTGAGTCGATCCTCGGCGTGAAAGATGAGCCAGTGCAGGGCAAAGAGCTTCCTCTGGAATGGACTGAGACATCTGGGGGACTCTTGGAATGGTGGTACGACCATGGAGATCCTCTCGCCTTTCCTGTTGAGAGTGCCTCCTCTTGAGATGCGATGGGAACGCCGGGAATTCTTTCCCGTTGAAAGCAGGGAAAGGATCCGTCATCTCGAGCACCGAGGGGAAAACGGGACTCCTCTGGATGTGGGCGGGACCATCGTGCTTCCTCTCGAGTGGAGACGGGAATGGCGGAGAACTTCTTGAGTTGCAGCAAGGGTGTGAAAGACCCTTTCAAAGTTCCAGAGGTTAGGTGTCATTAGTCTCCAGACGCCTCATCGGAAATAGGCCTCATCTCGCCTGGAAGGGAGAACTTCCTGGATTTTCTCGAGTTGCGGCAGGTGTTCTTAAGTTACGACGGGGAACACAGGGACCCGCCCTGGTGGCCTCAGGAGAGGCCAGTCCCCATGCGAGTTGCTAGGGGGCCTCTCGGGATTCCTCTCCCGTCGATACCGGGGCCAAAAACCTTTTGTGGAGTCAGGGCCGGAACCGAGGATTCCTCTCAGGGGCTGACATGGATCTTTGGGTACTTCTGGAGTCTCCCCAGTGGAGTCAGACCTCGTCTCGAGTGGGGGCATGCACGTGCGCTTTCCTTCCATGCTGTAGCAGCAATGTCACGCTTCCCGTCGCGTGGATCAAAGGATCTGTGGTTTTCCCTCGAGGCTTTCCCTCGAGGCTTTCCCACAGGGCTGTCCCACGTGCCACCGTGGTGTGAGTCGATCCTCGGCGTGAAAGATGAGCCAGTGCAGGGCAAAGAGCTTCCTCTGGAATGGACTGAGACATCTGGGGGACTCTTGGAATGGTGGTACGACCATGGAGATCCTCTCGCCTTTCCTGTTGAGAGTGCCTCCTCTTGAGATGCGACGGGAACGCCGGGAATTCTTTCCCGTTGAAAGCAGGGAAAGGATCCGTCATCTCGAGCACCGAGGGGAAAACGGGACTCCTCTGGATGTGGGCGGGACCATCGTGCTTCCTCTCTAGTGGAGACGGGTATGGCGGAGAACTTCTTGAGTTGCAGCAAGGGTGTGAAAGACCCTTTCAAAGTTCCAGAGGTTAGGTGTCATTAGTCTCCAGACGCCTCATCGGAAATAGGCCTCATCTCGCCTGGAAGGGAGAACTTCCTGGATTTTCTCGAGTTGCGGCAGGTGTTCTTAAGTTACGACGGGGAACACAGGGACCCGCCCTGGTGGCCTCAGGAGAGGCCAGTCCCCATGCGAGTTGCTAGGGGGCCTCTCGAGATTCCTCTCCCGTCGATACCGGGGCCAAAAACCTTGAGTGGAGTCAGGGCCGGAACCGAGGATTCCTCTCAGGGGCTGACATGGATCTTTGGGTACTTCTGGAGTCTCCCCAGGGGAGTCAGGCCTCGTCTCGAGTGGGGGCATGCACGTGCGCTTTCCTTCCAGGCTGTAGCAGCAATGTCACGCTTCCCGTCACGTGGATCAAAGGATCTGTGGTTTTCCCTCGAGGCTTTCCCTCGAGGCTTTCCCACAGGGCTGTCCCACGTGCCACCGTGGTGTGAGTCGATCCTCGGCGTGAAAGATGAGCCAGTGCAGGGCAAAGAGTTTCCTCTGGAATGGACTGAGACATCTGGGGGACTCTTGGAATGGTGGTACGACCATGGAGTTCCTCTCGCCTTTCCTGTTGAGAGTGCCTCCTCTTGAGATGCGACGGGAACGCCGGGAATTCTTTCCCGTTGAAAGCAGGGAAAGGATCCCTCATCTCGAGCTACGAGGGGGAAACGGGGCTCCTCTGGATGTGGGCGGGACCATCGTGCTTCCTCTCGAGTGGAGACGGGTATGGCGGTGAACTTCTTGAGTTGCAGCAAGGGTGTGAAAGACCCTTTCGAAATTCCAGAGGTTAGGTGTCATTAGTCTCCAGACGCCTCATCGGAAATAGGCCTCATCTCGCCTGGAAGGGAGAACTTCCTGGATTTCCTCGAGTTGCGGCAGGTGTTCTCGAGTTACGACGGGGACCTCAGGGACCCGCCCTGGTGGCCTCAGGAGAGGCCAGTCCCCATGCGAGTTGCTAGGGGGCCTCTCGGGATTCCTCTCCCGTCGATACCGGGGCCAAAAACCTTGTGTGGAGTCAGGGCCGGAACCGAGGATTCCTCTCAGGGGCTGACATGGATCTTTGGGTACTTCTGGAGTCTCCCCAGGGGAGTCAGGCCTCGTCTCCAGTGGGGGCATGCACGTGCACTTTCCTTCCAGGCTGTAGCAGCAATGTCACGCTTCCCGTCGCGTGGATCAAAGGATCTGTGGTTTTCCCTCGAGGCTTTCCCACAGGGCTGTCCCACGTGCCACCGTGGTGTGAGTCGATCCTCGGCGTGAAAGATGAGCCAGTGCAGGGCAAAGAGGTTCCTCTGGAATGGACTGAGACAACTGGGGGACTCTTGGAATGGTGGTACGACCATGGAGTTCCTCTCGCCTTTCCTGTTGAGAGTGCCTCCTCTTGAGATGCGACGGGAACGCCGGGAATTCTTTCCCGTTTAAAGCAGGGAAAGGATCCCTCATCTCGAGCTACGAGGGGGAAACGGGGCTCCTCTGGATGTGGGCGGGACCATCGTGCTTCCTCTCTAGTGGAGACGGGTATGGTGGTGAACTTCTTGAGTTGCAGCAAGGCTGTGAAAGACCCTTTCGAAGTTCCAGAGGTAAGGTGTCATTAGTCTCCAGACGCCTCATCGGAAATAGGCCTCATTTCGCCTGGAAGGGAGAACTTCCTGGATTTTCTCGAGTTGCGGCAGGTGTTCTCGAGTTACGACGGGGACCTCAGGGACCCGCCCTGGTGGCCTCAGGAGAGGCCAGTCCCCATGCGAGTTGCTAGGGGGCCTCTCGGGATTCCTCTCCCGTCGATACCGGGGCCAAAAACCTTGTGTGGAGTCAGGGCCGGAACCGAGGATTCCTCTCAGGGGCTGACATGGATCTTTGGGTACTTCTGGAGTCTCCCCAGGGGAGTCAGGCCTCGTCTCGAGTGGAGGCATGCACGTGCACTTTCCTTCCAGGCTGTAGCAGCAATGTCACGCTTCCCGTCGCGTGGATCAAAGGATCTGTGGTTTTCCCTCGAGGCTTTCCCTCGAGGCTTTCCCACAGGGCTGTCCCACGTGCCACCGTGGTGTGAGTCGATCCTCGGCGTGAAAGATGAGCCAGTGCAGGGCAAAGAGTTTCCTCTGGAATGGACTGAGACATCTGGGGGACTCTTGGAATGGTTGTACGACCATGGAGATCCTCTCGCCTTTCCTGTTGAGAGTGCCTCCTCTTGAGATGCGACGGGAACGCCGGGAATTCTTTCCCGTTGAAAGCAGGGAAAGGATCCCTCATCTCGAGCACCGAGGGGAATACGGGACTCCTCTGGATGTGGGCGGGACCATCGTGCTTCCTCTCGAGTGGAGACGGGTATGGCGGAGAACTTCTTGAGTTGCAGCAAGGGTGTGAAAGACCCTTTCAAAGTTCCAGAGGTTAGGTGTCATTAGTCTCCAGACGCCTCATCGGAAATAGGCCTCATCTCGCCTGGAAGGGAGAACTTCCTGGATTTTCTCGAGTTGCGGCAGGTGTTCTTAAGTTACGACGGGGAACACAGGGACCCGCCCTGGTGGCCTCAGGAGAGGCCAGTCCCCATGCGAGTTGCTAGGGGGCCTCTCGGGATTCCTCTCCCGTCGATACCGGGGCCAAAAACCTTGAGTGGAGTCAGGGCCGGAACCGAGGATTCCTCTCAGGGGCTGACATGGATCTTTGGGTACTTCTGGAGTCTCCCCAGGGGAATCAGGCCTCGTCTCGAGTGGGGGCATGCACGTGCGCTTTCCTTCCAGGCTGTAGCAGCAATGTCACGCTTCCCGTCGCGTGGATCAAAGGATCTGTGGTTTTCCCTCGAGGCTTTCCCAC
This sequence comes from Capricornis sumatraensis, assembly GCF_032405125.1. NCBI lineage: Eukaryota > Metazoa > Chordata > Mammalia > Artiodactyla > Bovidae > Capricornis > Capricornis sumatraensis. Next base: position 3,576,545 of record NC_091080.1, on the reverse strand, counting down.
AGGGCTGTCCCACGTGCCACCGTGGTGTGAGTCGATCCTCGGCGTGAAAGATGAGCCAGTGCAGGGCAAAGAGGTTCCTCTGGAATGGACTGAGACATCTGGGGGACTCTTGGAATGGTGGTACGACCATGGAGTTCCTCTCGCCTTTCCTGTTGAGAGTGCCTCCTCTTGAGATGCGACGGGAACGCCGGGAATTCTTTCCCGTTGAAAGCAGGGAAAGGATCCCTCATCTCGAGCTACGAGGGGGAAACGGGGCTCCTCTGGATGTGGGCGGGACCATCGTGCTTCCTCTCGAGTGGAGACGGGTATGGCGGTGAACTTCTTGAGTTGCAGCAAGGGTGTGAAAGAACCTTTCGAAGTTCCAGAGGTTAGGTGTCATTAGTCTCCAGAGGCCTCATCGGAAATAGGCCTCATCTCGCCTGGAAGGGAGAACTTCCTGGATTTTCTCGAGTTGCGGCAGGTGTTCTCGAGTTACGACGGGGACCTCAGGGACCCGCCCTGGTGGCCTCAGGAAAGGCCAGTCCCTAGGCGAGTTGCTAGGGGGCCTCTCGGGATTCCTCTCCCGTTGATACCGGGGCCAAAAACCTTGTGTGGAGTCAGGGCCGGAACCGAGGATTCCTCTCAGGGGCTGACATGGATCTTTGGGTACTTCTGGAGTCTCCCCAGGGGAGTCAGGCCTCGTCTCGAGTGGGGGCATGCACGTGCGCTTTCCTTCCAGGCTGTAGCAGCAATGTCACGCTTCCCGTCGCGTGGATCAAAGGATCTGTGGTTTTCCCTCGAGGCTTTCCCTCGAGGCTTTCCCACAGGGCTGTCCCACGTGCCACCGTGGTGTGAGTCGATCCTCGGCGTGAAAGATGAGCCAGTGCAGGGCAAAGAGGTTCCTCTGGAATGGACTGAGACATCTGGGGGACTCTTGGAATGGTGGTACGACCATGGAGTTCCTCTCGCCTTTCCTGTTGAGAGTGCCTCCTCTTGAGATGCGACGGGAACGCCGGGAATTCTTTCCCGTTGAAAGCAGGGAAAGGATCCCTCATCTCGAGCTACGAGGGGGAAACGGGGCTCCTCTGGATGTGGGCGGGACCATCGTGCTTCCTCTCGAGTGGAGACGGGTATGGCGGTGAACTTCTTGAGTTGCAGCAAGGGTGTGAAAGACCCTTTCGAAGTTCCAAAGGTTAGGTGTCATTAGTCTCCAGAGGCCTCATCGGAAATAGGCCTCATCTCGCCTGGAAGGGAGAACTTCCTGGATTTTCTCGAGTTGCGGCAGGTGTTCTCGAGTTACGACGGGGACCTCAGGGACCCGCCCTGGTGGCCTCAGGAAAGGCCAGTCCCTAGGCGAGTTGCTAGGGGGCCTCTCGGGATTCCTCTCCCGTTGATACCGGGGCCAAAAACCTTGTGTGGAGTCAGGGTCGGAACCGAGGATTCCTCTCAGGGGCTGACATGGATCTTTGGGTACTTCTGGAGTCTCCCCAGGGGAGTCAGGCCTCGTCTCGAGTGGGGGCATGCACGTGCGCTTTTCTTCCAGGCTGTAGCAGCAATGTCACGCTTCCCGTCGCGTGGATCAAAGGATCTGTGGTTTTCCCTCGAGGCTTTCCCTCGAGGCTTTCCCACAGGGCTGTCCCACGTGCCACCGTGGTGTGAGTCGATCCTCGGCGTGAAAGATGAGCCAGTGCAGGGCAAAGAGGTTCCTCTGGAATGGACTGAGACATCTGGGGGACTCTTGGAATGGTGGTACGACCATGGAGTTCCTCTCGCCTTTCCTGTTGAGAGTGCCTCCTCTTGAGATGCGACGAGAACGCCGGGAATTCTTTCCCGTTGAAAGCAGGGAAAGGATCCCTCATCTCGAGCTACGAGGGGGAAACAGGGTTCCTCTGGATGTGGGCAGGACCATCGTGCTTCCTCTCTAGTGGAGACGGGTATGGTGGTGAACTTCTTGAGTTGCAGCAAGGGTGTGAAAGACCCTTTCGAAGTTCCAAAGGTTAGGTGTCATTAGTCTCCAGACGCCTCATCGGAAATAGGCCTCATCTCGCCTGGAAGGGAGAACTTCCTGGATTTTCTCGAGTTGCGGCAGGTGTTCTCGAGTTACGACGGGGACCTCAGGGACCCGCCCTGGTGGCCTCAGGAGAAGCCAGTCCCTATGCGAGTTGCTAGGGGGCCTCTCGGGATTCCTCTCCCGTCGATACCGGGGCCAAAAACCTTGTGTGGAGTCAGGGCCGGAACCGAGGATTCCTCTCAGGGGCTGACATGGATCTTTGGGTACTTCTGGAGTCTCCCCAGGGGAGTCAGACCTCGTCTCGAGTGGGGGCATGCACGTGCACTTTCCTTCCAGGCTGTAGCAGCAATGTCACGCTTCCCGTCGCGTGGATCAAAGGATCTGTGGTTTTCCCTCGAGGCTTTCCCACAGGGCTGTCCCACGTGCCACCGTGGTGTGAGTCGATCCTCGGCGTGAAAGATGAGCCAGTGCAGGGCAAAGAGGTTCCTCTGGAATGGACTGAGACATCTGGGGGACTCTTGGAATGGTGGTATGACCATGGAGTTCCTCTCGCCTTTACTGTTGAGAGTGCCTCCTCTTGAGATGCGACGGGAACGCCGGGAATTCTTTCCCGTTGAAAGCAGGGAAAGGATCCCTCATCTCGAGCTACGAAGGGGAAACGGGGCACCTCTGGATGTGGGCGGGACCATCGTGCTTCCTCTCGAGTGGAGACGGGTATGGCGGTGAACTTCTTGAGTTGCAGCAAGGGTGTGAAAGACCCTTTCGAAGTTCCAGAGGTTAGGTGTCATTAGTCTCCAGAGGCCTCATCGGAAATAGGCCTCATCTCGCCTGGAAGGGAGAACTTCCTGGATTTTCTCGAGTTACGGCAGGTGTTCTCGAGTTACGACGGGGACCTCAGGGACCCGCCCTGGTGGCCTCAGGAGAGGCCAGTCCCTAGGCGAGTTGCTAGGGGGCCTCTCGTATTCCTCTCCCGTTGATACCGGGGCCAAAAACCTTGTGTGGAGTCAGGGCCAGAACCGAGGATTCCTCTCAGGGGCTGACATGGATCTTTGGGTACTTCTGGAGTCTCCCCAGGGGAGTCAGGCCTCGTCTCGAGTGGGGGCATGCACGTGCGCTTTCCTTCCAGGCTGTAGCAGCAATGTCACGCTTCCCGTCGCGTGAATCAAAGGATCTGTGGTTTTCCCTCGAGGCTTTCCCTCGAGGCTTTCCCACAGGGCTGTCCCACGTGCCACCGTGGTGTGAGTCAATCCTGGGCGTGAAAGATGAGCCAGTGCAGGGCAAAGAGGTTCCTCTGGAATGGACTGAGACATCTGGGGGACTCTTGGAATGGTGGTACGACCATGGAGTTCCTCTCGCCTTTCCTGTTGAGAGTGCCTCCTCTTGAGATGCGACGGGAACGCCGGGAATTCTTTCCCGTTTAAAGCAGGGAAAGGATCCCTCATCTCGAGCTACGAGGGGGAAACGGGGCTCCTCTGGATGTGGGCGGGACCATCGTGCTTCCTCTCGAGTGGAGACGGGTATGGTGGTGAACTTCTTGAGTTGCAGCAAGGCTGTGAAAGACCCTTTCGAAGTTCCAGAGGTAAGGTGTCATTAGTCTCCAGACGCCTCATCGGAAATAGGCCTCATTTCGCCTGGAAGGGAGAACTTCCTGGATTTTCTCGAGTTGCGGCAGGTGTTCTCGAGTTACGACGGGGACCTCAGGGACCCGCCGTGGTGGCCTCAGGAGAGGCCAGTCCCTATGCGGGTTGCTAGGGGGCCTCTCGGGATTCCTCTCCCGTCGATACCGGGGCCAAAAACCTTGTGTGGAGTCAGGGCCGGAACCGAGGATTCCTCTCAGGGGCTGACATGGATCTTTGGGTACTTCTGGAGTCTCCCCAGGGGAGTCAGGCCTCGTCTCGAGTGGAGGCATGCACGTGCACTTTCCTTCCAGGCTGTAGCAGCAATGTCACGCTTCCCGTCGCGTGGATCAAATGATGTGTGGTTTTCCCTCGAGGCTTTCCCACAGGGCTGTCCCACGTGCCACCGTGGTGTGAGTCGATCCTCGGCGTGAAAGATGAGCCAGTGCAGGGCAAAGAGGTTCCTCTGGAATGGACTGAGACATCTGGGGGACTCTTGGAATGGTGGTACGACCATGGAGTTCCTCTCGCCTTTCCTGTTGAGAGTGCCTCCTCTTGAGATGCGACGGGAACGCCGGGAATTTTTTGCCGTTGAAAGCAGGGAAAGGATCCCTCATCTCGAGCTACGAGGGGGAAACGGGGCTCCTCTGGATGTGGGCGGGACCATCGTGCTTTCTCTCGAGTGGAGACGGGTATGGCGGTGAACTTCTTGAGTTGCAGCAAGGGTGTGAAAGACCCTTTCGAAGTTCCAGAGGTAGGTGTCATTAGTCTCCAGACGCCTCATCGGAAATAGGCCTCATCTCGCCTGGAAGGGAGAACTTCCTTGATTTTCTCGAGTTGCGGCAGGTGTTCTCGAGTTACGACAGGGACCTCAGGGACCCGCCCTGTTGGCCTCAGCAGAGGCCAGTCCCTATGCGTGTTGCTAGGGGGCCCCTCGGGATTCCTCTCCCGTCGATACCGGGGCCAAAAACCTTGTGTGGAGTCAGGGCCGGAACCGAGGATTCCTCTCAGGGACTGATATGGATCTTTGGGTACTTCTGGAGACTCGCCAGGGGAGACAGGCCTCGTCTCGTGTGGGGGCATGCACGTGCACTTTCCTTCCAGGCTGTAGCAGCAATGTCACGCTTCCCGTCGCGTGGATCAAAGGATCTGCGGTTTTCGCTCGAGGCTTTCCCTCGAGGCTTTCCCACAGGGCTGTCCCACGTGACACCGTGGTGTGAGTCGATTCTCGGCGTGAAAAATGAGCCAGTGCAGGGCAAAGAGGTTCCTCTGGAATGGACTGAGACATCTGGGGGACTCTTGGAATGGTGGTACGACCATGGAGTTCCTCTCGCCTTTCCTGTTGAGAGTGCCTCCTCTTGAGATGCGATGGGAACGCCGGGAATTCTTTCCCGTTGAAAGCAGGGAAAGGATCCCTCATCTCGAGCTACGAGGGGGAAACGGGGCTCCTCTGGATGTGGGCGGGACCATCGTGCTTCCTCTCTAGTGGAGACGGGTATGGCGGTGAAATTCTTGAGTTGCAGCAAGGGTGTGAAAGACCCTTTCGAAGTTCCAGAGGTTAGGTGTCATTAGTCTCCAGAGGCCTCATCGGAAATAGGCCTCATCTCGCCTGGAAGGGAGAACTTCCTGGATTTTCTCGAGTTGCGGCAGGTGTTCTCGAGTTACGACGGGGACCTCAGGGACCCGCCCTGGTGGCCTCAGGAAAGGCCAGTCCCTAGGCGAGTTGCTAGGGGGCCTCTCGGGATTCCTCTCCCGTTGATACCGGGGCCAAAAACCTTGTGTGGAGTCAGGGCCGGAACCGAGGATTCCTCTCAGGGGCTGACATGGATCTTTGGGTACTTCTGGAGTCTCCCCAGGGGAGTCAGGCCTCGTCTCGAGTGGGGGCATGCACGTGCGCTTTCCTTCCAGGCTGTAGCAGCAATGTCACGCTTCCCGTCGCGTGGATCAAAGGATCTGTGGTTTTCCCTCGAGGCTTTCCCTCGAGGCTTTCCCACAGGGCTGTCCCACGTGCCACCGTGGTGTGAGTCGATCCTCGGCGTGAAAGATGAGCCAGTGCAGGGCAAAGAGGTTCCTCTGGAATGGACTGAGACATCTGGGGGACTCTTGGAATGGTGGTACGACCATGGAGTTCCTCTCGCCTTTCCTGTTGAGAGTGCCTCCTCTTGAGATGCGACGGGAACGCCGGGAATTCTTTCCCGTTGAAAGCAGGGAAAGGATCCCTCATCTCGAGCTACGAGGGGGAAACAGGGCTCCTCTGGATGTGGGCGGGACCATCGTGCTTCCTCTCTAGTGGAGACGGGTATGGTGGTGAACTTCTTGAGTTGCAGCAAGGCTGTGAAAGACCCTTTCGAAGTTCCAGAGGTTAGGTGTCATTAGTCTCCAGACGCCTCATCGGAAATAGGCCTCATCTCGCCTGGAAGGGAGAACTTCCTGGATTTTCTCGAGTTGCGGCAGGTGTTCTCGAGTTACGACGGGGACCTCAGGGACCCGCCCTGGTGGCCTCAGGAGAAGCCAGTCCCTATGCGAGTTGCTAGGGGGCCTCTCGGGATTCCTCTCCCGTCGATACCGGGGCCAAAAACCTTGTGTGGAGTCAGGGCCGGAACCGAGGATTCCTCTCAGGGGCTGACATGGATCTTTGGGTACTTCTGGAGTCTCCCCAGGGGAGTCAGGCCTCGTCTCGAGTGGGGGCATGCACGTGCACTTTCCTTCCAGGCTGTAGCAGCAATGTCACGCTTCCCGTCGCGTGGATCAAATGATGTGTGGTTTTCCCTCGAGGCTTTCCCACAGGGCTGTCCCACGTGCCACCGTGGTGTGAGTCGATCCTCGGCGTGAAAGATGAGCCAGTGCAGGGCAAAGAGCTTCCTCTGGAATGGACTGAGACATCTGGGGGACTCTTGGAATGGTGGTACGACCATGGAGTTCCTCTCGCCTTTCCTGTTGAGAGTGCCTCCTCTTGAGATGCGACGGGAACGCAGGGAATTCTTTCCCGTTGAAAGCAGGGAAAGGATCCCTCATCTCGAGCTACGGGGGGGAACGGGGCTCCTTTGGATGTGGTCGGGAGCATCGTGCTTCCTCTCGAGTGGAGACGGGTATGGTGGTGAACTTCTTGAGTTGCAGCAAGGGTGTGAAAGACCCTTTCGAAGTTCCAGAGGTTAGGTGTCATTAGTCTCCAGACGCCTCATCGGAAATAGGCCTCATCTCGCCTGGAAGGGAGAACTTCCTTGATTTTCTCGAGTTGCGGCAGGTGTTCTCGAGTTACGACGGGGACCTCAGGGACCCGCCCTGTTGGCCTCAGGAGAGGCCAGTCCCTATGCGTGTTGCTAGGGGGCCCCTCGGGATTCCTCTCCCGTCGATACCGGGGCCAAAAACCTTGTGTGGAGTCAGGGCCGGAATCGAGGATTCCTCTCAGGGACTGATATGGATCTTTGGGTACTTCTGGAGTCTCGCCAGGGGAGACAGGTCCCGTCTCGTGTGGGGGCATGCACGTGCACTTTCCTTCCAGGCTGTAGCAGCAATGTCACGCTTCCCGAGGCGTGGATCAAAGGATCTGTGGTTTTCCCTCGAGGCTTTCCTTCGAGGCTTTCCCACAGGGCTGTCCCACGTGCCACCGTGGTGTGAGTCGATCCTCGGCGTGAAAGATGAGCCAGTGCAGGGCAAAGAGGTTCCTCTGGAATGGACTGAGACATCTGGGGGACTCTTGGAATGGTGGTACGACCATGGAGTTCCTCTCGCCTTTCCTGTTGAGAGTGCCTCCTCTTGAGATGCGACGGGAACGCCGGGAATTTTTTGCCGTTGAAAGCAGGGAAAGGATCCCTCATCTCGAGGTACGAGGGGAAACGGGGCTCCTCTGGATGTGGGCGGGACCATCGTGCTTTCTCTCGAGTGGAGACGGGTATGGCGGTGAACTTCTTGACTTGCAGCAAGGGTGTGAAAGACCCTTTCGACGTTCCAGAGGTTAGGTGTCATTAGTCTCCAGAGGCCTCATCGGAAATAGGCCTCATCTCGCCTGGAAGGGAGAACTTCCTGGATTTTCTCGAGTTGCGGCAGGTGTTCTCGAGTTACGACGGGGACCTCAGGGACCCGCCCTGGTGGCCTCAGGAAAGGCCATTCCCTAGGCGAGTTGCTAGGGGGCCTCTCGGGATTCCTCTCCCGTTGATACCGGGGCCAAAAACCTTGTGTGGAGTCAGGGCCGGAACCGAGGATTCCTCTCAGGGGCTGACATGGATCTTTGGGTACTTCTGGAGTCTCCCCAGGGGAGTCAGGCCTCGTCTCGAGTGGGGGCATGCACGTGCGCTTTCCTTCCAGGCTGTAGCAGCAATGTCACGCTTCCCGTCACTTGGATCAAAGGATCTGTGGTATTCCCTCGAGGCTTTCCCTCGAGGCTTTCCCACAGGGCTGTCCCACGTGCCACCGTGGTGTGAGTCGATCCTCGGCGTGAAAGATGAGCCAGTGCAGGGCAAAGAGGTTCCTCTGGAATGGACTGAGACATCTGGGGGACTCTTGGAATGGTGGTACGACCATGGAGTTCCTCTCGCCTTTCCTGTTGAGAGTGCCTCCTCTTGAGATGCGACGGGAACGCCGGGAATTCTTTCCCGTTGAAAGCAGGGAAAGGATCCCTCATCTCGAGCTACGAGGGGGAAACGGGGCTCCTCTGGATGTGGGCGGGACCATCGTGCTTCCTCTCTAGTGGAGACGGGTATGGTGGTGAACTTCTTGAGTTGCAGCAAGGCTGTGAAAGACCCTTTCGAAGTTCCAGAGGTTAGGTGTCATTAGTCTCCAGACGCCTCATCGGAAATAGGCCTCATCTCGCCTGGAAGGGAGAACTTCCTGGATTTTCTCGAGTTGCGGCAGGTGTTCTTAAGTTACGACGGGGAACTCAGGGACCCGCCCTGGTGGCCTCAGGAGAGGCCAGTCCCCATGCGAGTTGCTAGGGGGCCTCTCGGGATTCCTCTCCCGTCGATACCGGGGCCAAAAACCTTGAGTGGAGTCAGGGCCGGAACCGAGGATTCCTCTCAGGGGCTGACATGGATCTTTGGGTACTTCTGGAGTCTCCCCAGGGGAGTCAGGCCTCGTCTCGAGTGGGGGCATGCACGTGCGCTTTCCTTCCAGGCTGTAGCAGCAATGTCACGCTTCCCGTCACGTGGATCAAAGGATCTGTGGTTTTCCCTCGAGGCTTTCCCTCGAGGCTTTCCCACAGGGCTGTCCCACGTGCCACCGTGGTGTGAGTCGATCCTCGGCGTGAAAGATGAGCCAGTGCAGGGCAAAGAGCTTCCTCTGGAATGGACTGAGACATCTGGGGGACTCTTGGAATGGTGGTACGACCATGGAGTTCCTCTCGCCTTTCCTGTTGAGAGTGCTTCCTCTTGAGATGCGACGGGAACGCCGGGAATTCTTTCCCGTTGAAAGCAGGGAAAGGATCCCTCATCTCGAGCTACGAGGGGGAAACGGGGCTCCTCTGGATGTGGGCGGGACCATCGTGCTTCCTCTCTAGTGGAGACGGGTATGGTGGTGAACTTCTTGAGTTGCAGCAAGGCTGTGAAAGACCCTTTCGAAGTTCCAGAGGTAAGGTGTCATTAGTCTCCAGACGCCTCATCGGAAATAGGCCTCATTTCGCCTGGAAGGGAGAACTTCCTGGATTTTCTCGAGTTGCGGCAGGTGTTCTCGAGTTACGACGGGGACCTCAGGGACCCGCCGTGGTGGCCTCAGGAGAGGCCAGTCCCTATGCGGGTTGCTAGGGGGCCTCTCGGGATTCCTCTCCCGTCGATACCGGGGCCAAAAACCTTGTGTGGAGTCAGGGCCGGAACCGAGGATTCCTCTCAGGGGCTGACATGGATCTTTGGGTACTTCTGGAGTCTCCCCAGGGGAGTCAGGCCTCGTCTCGAGTGGAGGCATGCACGTGCACTTTCCTTCCAGGCTGTAGCAGCAATGTCACGCTTCCCGTCGCGTGGATCAAATGATGTGTGGTTTTCCCTCGAGGCTTTCCCACAGGGCTGTCCCACGTGCCACCGTGGTGTGAGTCGATCCTCGGCGTGAAAGATGAGCCAGTGCAGGGCAAAGAGGTTCCTCTGGAATGGACTGAGACATCTGGGGGACTCTTGGAATGGTGGTACGACCATGGATTTCCTCTCGCCTTTCCTGTTGAGAGTGCCTCCTCTTGAGATGCGACGGGAACGCCGGGAATTCTTTCCCGTTGAAAGCAGGGAAAGGATCCCTCATCTCGAGCTACGAGGGGGAAACGGGGCTCCTCTGGATGTGGGCGGGACCATCGTGCTTCCTCTTGAGTGGACACGGGTATGGCGGTGAACTTCTTGAGTTGCAGCAAGGTTGTGAAAGACCCTTTCGAAGTTCCAGAGGTTAGGTGTCATTAGTCTCCAGACGCCTCATCGGAAATAGGCCTCATCTCGCCTGGAAGGGAGAACTTCCTGGATTTTCTCGATTTGCGGCAGGTGTTCTCGAGTTACGACGGGGACCTCAGGGACCCGCCCTGGTGGCCTCAGGAGAGGCCAGTCCCCATGCGAGTTGTTAGGGGGCCTCTCGGGATTCCTCTCCCGTCGATACCGGGGCCAAAAACCTTGTGTGGAGTCAGGGCCGGAACCGAGGATTCCTCTCAGGGGCTGACATGGATCTTTGGGTACTTCTGGAGTCTCCCCAGGGGAGTCAGGCCTCGTCTCGAGTGGGGGAATGCGCGTGTGCGTTCCTTCCAGGCTTTAGCAACAATGTCACGCTTCCCGTCACTTGGATCGAAGGATCTGTGGTTTTCCCTCGAGGCTTTCCCTCGAGGCTTTCCCACAGGGCTGTCCCACGTGCCACCGTGGTGTGAGTCGATCCTCGGCGTGAAAGATGAGCCAGTGCAGGGCAAAGAGGTTCCTCTGGAATGGACTGAGACATCTGGGGGACTCTTGGAATGGTGGTACGACCATGGAGTTCCTCTCGCCTTTCCTGTTGAGAGTGCCTCCTCTTGAGATGCGACGGGAACGCCGGGAATTCTTTCCCGTTGAAAGCAGGGAAAGGATCCCTCATCTCGAGCTACGAGGGGGAAACGGGGCTCCTCTGGATGTGGGCGGGACCATCGTGCTTTCTCTCTAGTGGAGACGGGTATGGCGGTGAACTTCTTGAGTTGCAGCAAGGGTGTGAAAGACCCTTTCGAAGTTCCAGAGGTTAGGTGTCATTAGTCTCCAGAGGCCTCATCGGAAATAGGCCTCATCTCGCCTGGAAGGGAGAACTTCCTGGATTTTCTCGAGTTGCGGCAGGTGTTCTCGAGTTACGACGGGGACCTCAGGGACCCGCCGTGGTGGCCTCAGGAAAGGCCAGTCCCTAGGCGAGTTGCTAGGGGGCCTCTCGGGATTCCTCTCCCGTTGATACCGGGGCCAAAAACCTTGTGTGGAGTCAGGGCCGGAACCGAGGATTCCTCTCAGGGGCTGACATGGATCTTTGGGTACTTCTGGAGTCTCCCCAGGGGAGTCAGGCCTCGTCTCGAGTGGGGGCATGCACGTGCGCTTTCCTTCCAGGCTGTAGCAGCAATGTCACGCTTCCTGTCGCGTGGATCAAAGGATCTGTGGTTTTCCCTCGAGGCTTTCCCTCGAGGCTTTCCCACAGGGCTGTCCCACGTGCCACCGTGGTGTGAGTCGATCCTCGGCGTGAAAGATGAGCCAGTGCAGGGCAAAGAGGTTCCTCTGGAATGGACTGAGACATCTGGGGGACTCTTGGAATGGTGGTACGACCATGGAGTTCCTCTCGCCTTTCCTGTTGAGAGTGCCTCCTCTTGAGATGCGACGGGAACGCCGGGAATTCTTTCCTGTTGAAAGCAGGGAAAGGATCCCTCATCTCGAGCTACGAGGGGGAACCGGGGCTCCTCTGGATGTGGGCGGGACCATCGTGCTTCCTCTCTAGTGGAGACGGGTATGGTGGTGAACTTCTTGAGTTGCAGCAAGGCTGTGAAAGACCCTTTTGAAGTTCCAGAGGTTAGGTGTCATTAGTCTCCAGACGCCTCATCGGAAATAGGCCTCATCTCGCCTGGAAGGGAGAACTTCCTGGATTTTCTCGAGTTGCGGCAGGTGTTCTTAAGTTACGACGGGGAACTCAGGGACCCGCCCTGGTGGCCTCAGGAAAGGCCAGACCCCATGCGAGTTGCTAGGGGGCCTCTCGGGATTCCTCTCCCGTCGATACCAGGGACAAAAACCTTGAGTGGAGTCAGGGCCGGAACCGAGGATTCCTCTCAGGGGCTGACATGGATCTTTGGGTACTTCTGGAGTCTCCCCAGGGGAGTCAGGCCTCGTCTCGAGTGGGGGCATGCACGTGCGCTTTCCTTCCAGGCTGTAGCAGCAATGTCACGCTTCCCGTCACGTGGATCAAAGGATCTGTGGTTTTCCCTCGAGGCTTTCCCTCGAGGCTTTCCCACAGGGCTGTCCCACGTGCCACCGTGGTGTGAGTCGATCCTCGGCATGAAAGATGAGCCAGTGCAGGGCAAAGAGGTTCCTCTGGAATGGACTGAGACATCTGGGGGACTCTTGGAATGGTGGTACGACCATGGAGTTCCTCTCGCCTTTCCTGTTGAGAGTGCCTCCTCTTGATATGCGACGGGAACGCCGGGAATTCTTTCCCGTTGAAAGCAGGGAAAGGATCCCTCATCTCGAGCTACGAGGGGGAAACGGGGCTCCTCCGGATGTGGGCGGGACCATCGTGCTTCCTCTCGAGTGGAGACGGGTATGGCGGTGAACTTCTTGAGTTGCAGCAAGGGTGTGAAAGACCCTTTCGAAGTTTCAGAGGTTAGGTGTCATTAGTCTCCAGACGCCTCATCGGAAATAGGCCTCATCTCGCCTGGAAGGGAGAACTTCCTGGATTTTCTCGAGTTGCGGCAGGTGTTCTCGAGTTACGACGGGGACCTCAGGGACCCGCCCTGGTGGCCTCAGGAGAGGCCAGTCCCCATGCGAGTTGCTAGGGGGCCTCTCGGGATTCCTCTCCCGTCGATACCGGGGCCAAAAACCTTGTGTGGAGTCAGGGCCGGAACCGAGGATTCCTCTCAGGGGCTGACATGGATCTTTGGGTACTTCTGGAGTCTCCCCAGGGGAGTCAGGCCTCGTCTCGAGTGGGGGCATGCACGTGCACTTTCCTTCCAGGCTGTAGCAGCAATGTCACGCTTCCCGTCGCGTGGATCAAAGGATCTGTGGTTTTCCCTCGAGGCTTTCCCACAGGGCTGTCCCACGTGCCACCGTGGTGTGAGTCGATCCTCGGCGTGAAAGATGAGCCAGTGCAGGGCAAAGAGGTTCCTCTGGAATGGACTGAGACATCTGGGGGACTCTTGGAATGGTGGTACGACCATGGAGTTCCTCTCGCCTTTCCTGTTGAGAGTGCCTCCTCTTGAGATGCAACGGGAACGCCGGGAATTCTTTCCCGTTGAAAGCAGGGAAAGGATCCCTCATCTCGAGCTACGAGGGGGAAACGGGGCTCCTCTGGATGTGGGCGGGACCATCGTGCTTCCTCTCGAGTGGAGACGGGTATGGCGGTGAACTTCTTGAGTTGCACCAAGGGTGTGAAAGACCCTTTCGAAGTTCCAGAGTTTTGGTGTCATTAGTCTCCAGAGGCCTCATCGGAAATAGGCCTCATCTCGCCTGGAAGGGAGAACTTCCTGGATTTTCTCGAGTTGCGGCAGGTGTTCTCGAGTTACGACGGGGACCTCAGGGACCCGCCCTGGTGGCCTCAGGAGAGGCCAGTCCCCATGCGAGTTGCTAGGGGGCCTCTCGGGATTCCTCTCCCGTCGATACCGGGGCCAAAAACCTTGTGTGGAGTCAGGGCCGGAACCGAGGATTCCTCTCAGGGGCTGACATGGATCTTTGGGTACTTGTGGAGTCTCCCCAGGGGAGTCAGGCCTCGTCTCGAGTGGGGGCATGCACGTGCGCTTTCCTTCCAGGCTGTAGCAGCAATGTCACGCTTCCCGTGGCGTGGATCAAAGGATCTGTGGTTTTCCCTCGAGGCTTTCCCTCGAGGCTTTCCCACAGGGCTGTCCCACGTGCCACCGTGGTGTGAGTCGATCCTCGGCGTGAAAGATGAGCCAGTGCAGGGCAAAGAGGTTCCTCTGGAATGGACTGAGACATCTGGGGGACTCTTGGAATGGTGGTACGACCATGGAGATCCTCTCGCCTTTCCTGTTGAGAGTGCCTCCTATTGAGATGCGACGGGAATGCCGGGAATTCTTTCCCGTTGAAAGCAGGGAAAGGATCCCTCATCTCGAGCACCGAGGGGAATACGGGGCTCCTCTGGATGTGGGCGGGACCATCGTGCTTCCTCTCGAGTGGAGACGGGTATGGCGGAGAACTTCTTGAGTTGCAGCAAGGGTGTGAAAGACCCTTTCAAATTTCCAGAGGTTAGGTGTCATTAGTCTCCAGACGCCTCATCGGAAATAGGCCTCATCTCGCCTGGAAGGGAGAACTTCCTGGATTTTCTCGAGTTGCGGCAGGTATTCTTAAGTTACGACGGGGAACTCAGGGACCCGCCTTGGTGGCCTCAGGAGAGGCCAGTCCCCATGCGAGTTGCTAGGGGGCCTCTCGGGATTCCTCTCCCGTCGATACCGGGGCCAAAAACCTTGAGTGGAGTCAGGGCCGGAACCGAGGATTCCTCTCAGGGGCTGACATGGATCTTTGGGTACTTCTGGAGTCTCCCCAGGGGAGTCAGGCCTCGTCTCGAGTGGGGGCATGCACGTGCGCTTTCCTTCCAGGCTGTAGCAGCAATGTCACGCTTCCCGTCACGTGGATCAAAGGATCTGTGGTTTTCCCTCGAGGCTTTCCCTCGAGGCTTTCCCACAGGGCTGTCCCACGTGCCACCGTGGTGTGAGTCGATCCTCGGCGTGAAAGATGAGCCAGTGCAGGGCAAAGAGGTTCCTCTGGAATGGACTGAGACATCTGGGGGACTCTTGGAATGGTGGTACGACCATGGAGTTCCTCTCGCCTTTCCTGTTGAGAGTGCCTCCTCTTGAGATGCGACGGGAACGCCGGGAATTCTTTCCCGTTTAAAGCAGGGAAAGGATCCCTCATCTCGAGCTACGAGGGGGAAACGGGGCTCCTCTGGATGTGGGCGGGACCATCGTGCTTCCTCTCTAGTGGAGACGGGTATGGTGGTGAACTTCTTGAGTTGCAGCAAGGCTGTGAAAGACCCTTTCGAAGTTCCAGAGGTAAGGTGTCATTAGTCTCCAGACGCCTCATCGGAAATAGGCCTCATTTCGCCTGGAAGGGAGAACTTCCTGGATTTTCTCGAGTTGCGGCAGGTGTTCTCGAGTTACGACGGGGACCTCAGGGACCCGCCCTGGTGTCCTCAGGAGAGGCCAGTCCCTATGCGAGTTGCTAGGGGGCCTCTCGGGATTCCTCTCCCGTCGATACCGGGGCCAAAAACCTTGTGTGGAGTCAGGGCCGGAACCGAGGATTCCTCTCAGGGGCTGACATGGATCTTTGGGTACTTCTGAGTCTCCCCAGGGGAGTCAGGCCTCGTCTCGAGTGGGGGCATGCACGTGCACTTTCCTTCCAGGCTGTAGCAGCAATGTCACGCTTCCCGTCGCGTGGATCAAATGATGTGTGGTTTTCCCTCGAGGCTTTCCCACAGGGCTGTCCCACGTGCCACCGTGGTGTGAGTCGATCCTCGGCGTGAAAGATGAGCCAGTGCAGGGCAAAGAGCTTCCTCTGGAATGGACTGAGACATCTGGGGGACTCTTGGAATGGTGGTACGACCATGGAGTTCCTCTCGCCTTTCCTGTTGAGAGTGCCTCCTCTTGAGATGCGACGGGAACGCAGGGAATTCTTTCCCGTTGAAAGCAGGGAAAGGATCCCTCATCTCGAGCTACGAGGGGGAAACGGGGCTCCTCTGGATGTGGTCGGGACCATCGTGCTTCCTCTCGAGTGGAGACGGGTATGGTGGTGAACTTCTTGAGTTACAGCAAGGGTGTGAAAGACCCTTTCGAAGTTCCAGAGGTTAGGTGTCATTAGTCTCCAGACGCCTCATCGGAAATAAGCCTCATCTCGCCTGGAAGGGAGAACTTCCTGGATTTTCTCGAGTTGCGGCAGGTGTTCTCGAGTAACGACGGGGACCTCAGGGACCGGCCCTGGTGGCCTCAGGAGAGGCCAGTCCCCATGCGAGTTGCTAGGGGGCCTCTCGGGATTCCTCTCCCGTCGATATCGGGGCCAAAAAGCTTGTGTGGAGTCAGGGCCGGAATCGAGGATTCCTCTCAGGGGCTGACATGGATCTTTGGGTACTTCTGGAGTCTCCCCAGGGGAGTCAGGCCTCGTCTCGAGTGGGGGCATGCACGTGCGCTTTCCTTCCAGGCTGTAGCAGCAATGTCACGCTTCCCGTCGCGTGGATCAAAGGATCTGTGGTTTACCCTCGAGGCTTTCCCTCGAGGCTTTCCCACAGGGCTGTCCCACGTGCCACCGTGGTGTGAGTCGATCCTCGGCGTGAAAGATGAGCCAGTGCAGGGCAAAGAGGTTCCTCTGGAATGGACTGAGACATCTGGGGGACTCTTGGAATGGTGGTACGACCATGGAGTTCCTCTCGCCTTTCCTGTTGAGAGTGCCTCCTCTTGAGATGCGACGGGAACGCCGGGAATTCTTTCCCGTTTAAAGCAGGGAAAGGATCCCTCATCTCGAGCTACGAGGGGGAAACGGGGCTCCTCTGGATGTGGGCGGGACCATCGTGCTTCCTCTCTAGTGGAGACGGGTATGGTGGTGAACTTCTTGAGTTGCAGCAAGGCTGTGAAAGACCCTTTCGAAGTTCCAGAGGTAAGGTGTCATTAGTCTCCAGATGCCTCATCGGAAATAGGCCTCATTTCGCCTGGAAGGGAGAACTTCCTGGATTTTCTCGAGTTGCGGCAGGTGTTCTCGAGTTACGACGGGGACCTCAGGGACCCGCCCTGGTGTCCTCAGGAGAGGCCAGTCCCTATGCGAGTTGCTAGGGGGCCTCTCGGGATTCCTCTCCCGTCGATACCGGGGCCAGAAACCTTGTGTGGAGTCAGGGCCGGAACCGAGGATTCCTCTCAGGGGCTGACATGGATCTTTGGGTACTTCTGGAGTCTCCCCAGGGGAGTCAGGCCTCGTCTCGAGTGGGGGCATGCACGTGCACTTTCCTTCCAGGCTGTAGCAGCAATGTCACGCTTCCCGTCGCGTGGATCAAATGATGTGTGGTTTTCCCTCGAGGCTTTCCCACAGGGCTGTCCCACGTGCCACCGTGGTGTGAGTCGATCCTCGGCGTGAAAGATGAGCCAGTGCAGGGCAAAGAGGTTCCTCTGGAATGGACTGAGACATCTGGGGGACTCTTGGAATGGTGGTACGACCATGGAGTTCCTCTCGCCTTTCCTGTTGAGAGTGCCTCCTCTTGAGATGCGACGGGAACGCCGGGAAATTTTTGCCGTTGAAAGCAGGGAAAGGATCCCTCATCTCGAGCTACGAGGGGGAAACGGGGCTCCTCTGGATGTGGGCGGGACCATCGTGCTTTCTCTCGAGTGGAGACGGGTATGGCGGTGAACTTCTTGAGTTGCAGCAAGGGTGTGAAAGACCCTTTCGAAGTTCCAGAGGTTAGGTGTCATTAGTCTCCAGACGCCTCATCGGAAATAGGCCTCATCTCGCCTGGAAGGGAGAACTTCCTTGATATTCTCGAGTTGCGGCAGGTGTTCTCGAGTTACGACGGGGACCTCAGGGACCCGCCCTGTTGGCCTCAGGAGAGGCCAGTCCCTATGCGTGTTGCTAGGGGGCCCCTCGGGATTCCTCTCCCGTCGATACCGGGGCCAAAAACCTTGTGTGGAGTCAGGGCCGGAACCGAGGATTCCTCTCAGGGACTGATATGGATCTTTGGGTACTTCTGGAGACTCGCCAGGGGAGACAGGCCTCGTCTCGTGTGGGGGCATGCACGTGCACTTTCCTTCCAGGCTGTAGCAGCAATGTCACGCTTCCCGTCGCGTGGATCAAAGGATCTGCGGTTTTCCCTCGAGGCTTTCCCTCGAGGCTTTCCCACAGGGCTGTCCCACGTGACACCGTGGTGTGAGTCGATTCTCGCCGTGAAAAATGAGCCAGTGCAGGGCAAAGAGGTTCCTCTGGAATGGACTGAGACATCTGGGGGACTCTTGGAATGGTGGTACGACCATGGAGTTCCTCCCGCCTTTCCTGTTGAGAGTGCCTCCTCTTGAGATGCGACGGGAACGCCGGGAATTCTTTCCCGTTGAAAGCAGGGAAAGGATCCCTCATCTCGAGCTACGAGGGGGAAACGGGGCTCCTCTGGATGTGGGCGGGACCTTCGTGCTTCCTCTTGAGTGGACACGGGTATGGCGGTGAACTTCTTGAGTTGCAGCAAGGGTGTGAAAGACCCTTTCGAAGTTCCAGAGGTTAGGTGTCATTAGTCTCCAGACGCCTCATCGGAAATAGGCCTCATCTCGCCTGGAAGGGAGAACTTCCTGGATTTTCTCGATTTGCGGCAGGTGTTCTCGAGTTACGACGGGGACCTCAGGGACCCGCCCTGGTGGCCTCAGGAGAGGCCAGTCCCCATGCGAGTTGTTAGGGGGCCTCTCGGGATTCCTCTCCCGTCGATACCGGGGCCAAAAACCTTGTGTGGAGTCAGGGCCGGAACCGAGGATTCCTCTCAGGGGCTGACATGGATCTTTGGGTACTTCTGGAGTCTCCCCAGGGGAGTCAGGCCTCGTCTCGAGTGGGGGCATGCGCGTGCGCTTTCCTTCCAGGCTTTAGCAGCAATGTCACGCTTCCCGTCGCGTGGATCAAATGATGTGTGGTTTTCCCTCGAGGCTTTCCCTCGAGGCTTTCCCACAGGGCTGTCCCACGTGCCACCGTGGTGTGAGTCGATCCTCGGCGTGAAAGATGAGCCAGTGCAGGGCAAAGAGGTTCCTCTGGAATGGACTGAGACATCTGGGGGACTCTTGGAATGGTCGTACGACCATGGAGTTCCTCTCGCCTTTCCTGTTGAGAGTGCCTCCTCTTGAGATGCGACGGGAACGCCGGGAATTCTTTCCCGTTGAAAGCAGGGAAAGGATCCCTCATCTCGAGCTACGAGGGCGAAACGGGGCTCCTATGGATGTGGGCGGGACCATCGTGCTTCCTCTCGAGTGGAGACGGGTATGGCGGTGAACTTCTTGAGTTGCAGCAAGGGTGTGAAAGACCCTTTCGAAGTTCCAGAGGTTAGGTGTCATTAGACTCCAGACGCCTCATCGGAAATAGGCCTCATCTCGCCTGGAAGGGAGAACTTCCTGGATTTTCTCGAGTTGCGGCAGGTGTTCTCGAGTTTCGACGGGGACCTCAGGAACCCGCCCTGGTGGCCTCAGGAGAGGCCAGTCCCCATGCGAGTTGCTAGGGGGCCTCTCGGGATTCCTCTCCCGTCGATACCGGGGCCAAAAAGCTTGTGTGGAGTCAGGGCCGGAACCGAGGATTCCTCTCAGGGGCTGACATGGATCTTTGGGTACTTCTGGAGTCTCCCCAGTGGAGTCAGTCCTCGTCTCGAGTGGGGGCATGCACGTGCGCTTTCCTTTCAGGCTGTAGCAGCAATGTCACGCTTCCCGTCACGTGGATCAAAGGATATGTGGTTTTCCCTCGAGGCTTTCCCTCGAGGCTTTCCCACAGGGCTGTCCCACGTGCCACCGTGGTGTGAGTTGATCCTCGGCGTGAAAGATGAGCCAGTGCAGGGCAAAGAGGTTCCTCTGGAATGGACTGAGACATCTGGGGGACTCTTGGAATGGTGGTACGACCATGGAGTTCCTCTCGCCTTTCCTGTTGAGAGTGCCTCCTCTTGAGATGCGACGGGAACGCCGGGAATTCTTTCCCGTTGAAAGCAGGGAAAGGATCCCTCATCTCGAGCTACGAGGGGGAAACGGGGCTCCTCTGGATGTGGGCGGGACCATCGTGCTTCCTCTCTAGTGGAGACGGGTATGGCGGTGAACTTCTTGAGTTGCAGCAAGGGTGTGAAAGACCCTTTCGAAGTTCCAGAGGTTAGGTGTCCTTAGTCTCCAGAGGCCTCATCGGAAATAGGCCTCATCTCGCCTGGAAGGGAGAACTTCCTGGATTTTCTCGAGTTGCGGCAGGTGTTCTCGAGTTACGACGGGGACCTCAGGGACCCGCCCTGGTGGCCTCAGGAGAGGCCAGTCCCCATGCGAGTTGCTAGGGGGCCTCTCGGGATTCCTCTCCCGTCGATACCGGGGCCAAAAACCTTGTGTGGAGTCAGGGCCGGAACCGAGGATTCCTCTCAGGGGCTGACATGGATCTTTGGGTACTTCTGGAGTCTCCCCAGTGGAGTCAGACCTCGTCTCGAGTGGGGGCATGCACGTGCGCTTTCCTTCCAGGCTGTAGTAGCAATGTCACGCTTCCCGTAACGTGGATCAAAGGATCTGTGGTTTTCCCTCGAGGCTTTCCCTCGAGGCTTTCCCACAGGGCTGTCCCACGTGCCACCGTGGTGTGAGTCGATCCTCGGCGTGAAAGATGAGCCAGTGCAGGGCAAAGAGGTTCCTCTGGAATGGACTGAGACATCTGGGGGACTCTTGGAATGGTGGTACGACCATGGAGATCCTCTCGCCTTTCCTGTTGAGAGTGCCTCCTCTTGAGATGCGACGGGAACGCCGGGAATTCTTTCCCGTTGAAAGCAGGGAAAGGTTCCTTCATCTCGAGCACCGAGGGGAAAACGGGGCTCCTCTGGATATGGGCGGGACCATCGTGCTTCCTCTCGAGTGGAGACGGGTATGGCGGAGAACTTCTTGAGTTGCAGCAAGGCTGTGAAAGACCCTTTCGAAGTTCCAGAGGTTAGGTGTCATTAGTCTCCAGACGCCTCATCGGAATAGGCCTCATCTCGCCTGGAAGGGAGAACTTCCTGGATTTTCTCGAGTTGCGGCAGGTGTTCTCGAGTTACGACGGGGACCTCAGGGACCCGCCCTGGTGGCCTCAGGAGAAGCCAGTCCCTATGCGAGTTGCTAGGGGGCCTCTCGGGATTCCTCTCCCGTCGATACCGGGGCCAAAAACCTTGTGTGGAGTCAGGGCCGTAACCGAGGATTCCTCTCAGGGGCTGACATGGATCTTTGGGTACTTCTGGAGTCTCCCCAGGGGAGTCAGGCCTCGTCTCGAGTGGGGGCATGCACGTGCACTTTCCTTCCAGGCTGTAGCAGCAATGTCACGCTTCCCGTCGCGTGGATCAAATGATGTGTGGTTTTCCCTCGAGGCTTTCCCACAGGGCTGTCCCACGTGCCACCGTGGTGTGAGTCGATCCTCGGCGTGAAAGATGAGCCAGTGCAGGGCAAAGAGCTTCCTCTGGAATGGACTGAGACATCTGGGGGACTCTTGGAATGGTGGTACGACCATGGAGTTCCTCTCGCCTTTCCTGTTGAGAGTGCCTCCTCTTGAGATGCGACGGGAACGCAGGGAATTCTTTCCCGTTGAAAGCAGGGAAAGGATCCCTCATCTCGAGCTACGAGGGGGAAACGGGGCTCCTCTGGATGTGGTCGGGACCATCGTGCTTCCTCTCGAGTGGAGACGGGTATGGTGGTGAACTTCTTGAGTTACAGCAAGGGTGTGAAAGACCCTTTCGAAGTTCCAGAGGTTAGGTGTCATTAGTCTCCAGACGCCTCATCGGAAATAGGCCTCATCTCGCCTGGAAGGGAGAACTTCCTGGATTTTCTCGAGTTGCGGCAGGTGTTCTCGAGTAACGACGGGGACCACAGGGACCGGCCCTGGTGGCCTCAGGAGAGGCCAGTCCCCATGCGAGTTGCTAGGGGGCCTCTCGGGATTCCTCTCCCGTCGATACCGGGGCCAAAAACCTTGTGTGGAGTCAGGGCCGGAACCGAGGATTCCTCTCAGGGGCTGACATGGATCTTTGGGTACTTCTGGAGTCTCCCCAGGGGAGTCAGGCCTCGTCTCGAGTGGGGGCATGCACGTGCGCTTTCCTTCCAGGCTGTAGCAGTAATGTCACGCTTCCCGTCGCGTGGATCAAAGGATCTGTGGTTTTCCCTCGAGGCTTTCCCTCGAGGCTTTCCCACAGGGCTGTCCCACGTGCCACCGTGGTGTGAGTCGATCCTCGGCGTGAAAGATGAGCCAGTGCAGGGCAAAGAGGTTCCTCTGGAATGGACTGAGACATCTGGGGGACTCTTGGAATGGTGGTACGACCATGGAGATCCTCTCGCCTTTCCTGTTGAGAGTGCCTCCTCTTGAGATGCGACGGGAACGCCGGGAATTCTTTCCCGTTGAAAGCAGGGAAAGGTTCCCTCATCTCGAGCACCGAGGGGAAAACGGGGCTCCTCTGGATATGGGCGGGACCATCGTGCTTCCTCTCGAGTGGAGACGGGTATGGCGGAGAACTTCTTGAGTTGCAGCAAGGGTGTGAAAGACCCTTTCAAAGTTCCAGAGGTTATGTGTCATTAGTCTCCAGACGCCTCATCGGAAATAGGCCTCATCTCGCCTGTAAGGGAGAACTTCCTGGATTTTCTCGAGTTGCGGCAGGTGTTCTTAAGTTACGACGGGGAACTCAGGGACCCGCCCTGGTGGCCTCAGGAGAGGCCAGTCCCCATGCGAGTTGCTAGGGGGCCTCTCGGGATTCCTCTCCCGTCGATACCGGGGCCAAAAAGCTTGTGTGGAGTCAGGGCCGGAACCGAGGATTCCTCTCAGGGGCTGACATGGATCTTTGGGTACTTCTGGAGTCTCCCCAGGGGAGTCAGGCCTCGTCTCGAGTGGGGGCATGCGCGTGCGCTTTCCTTCCAGGCTTTAGCAGCAATGTCACGCTTCCCGTCGCTTGGATCAAAGGATCTGTGGTTTTCCCTCGAGGCTTTCCCTCGAGGCTTTCCCACAGGGCTGTCCCACGTGCCACCGTGGTGTGAGTCGATCCTCGGCGTGAAAGATGAGCCAGTGCAGGGCAAAGAGGTTCCTCTGGAATGGACTGAGACATCTGGGGGACTCTTGGAATGGTGGTACGACCATGGAGTTCCTCTCGCCTTTCCTGTTGAGAGTGCCTCCTCTTGAGATGCGACGGGAACGCCGGGAATTCTTTCCCGTTGAAAGCAGGGAAAGGATCCCTCATCTCGAGCTACGAGGGGGAAACGGGGCTCCTCTGGATGTGGGCGGGACCATCGTGCTTCCTCTCTAGTGGAGACGGGTATGGTGGTGAACTTCTTGAGTTGCAGCAAGGCTGTGAAAGACCCTTTCGAAGTTCCAGAGGTTAGGTGTCATTAGTCTCCAGACGCCTCATCGGAAATAGGCCTCATCTCGCCTGGAAGGGAGAACTTCCTGGATTTTCTCGAGTTGCGGCAGGTGTTCTCGAGTTACCACGGGGACCTCAGGGACCCGCCCTGGTGGCCTCAGGAGAAGCCAGTCCCTATGCGAGTTGCTAGGGGGCCTCTCGGGATTCCTCTCCCGTCGATACCGGGGCCAAAAACCTTGTGTGGAGTCAGGGCCGGAACCGAGGATTCCTCTCAGGGGCTGACATGGATCTTTGGGTACTTCTGGAGTCTCCCCAGGGGAGTCAGGCCTCGTCTCGAGTGGGGGCATGCACGTGCACTTTCCTTCCAGGCTGTAGCAGCAATGTCACGCTTCCCGTCGCGTGGATCAAATGATGTGTGGTTTTCCCTCGAGGCTTTCCCACAGGGCTGTCCCACGTGCCACCGTGGTGTGAGTCGATACTCGGCGTGAAAGATGAGCCAGTGTAGGGCAAAGAGCTTCCTCTGGAATGGACTGAGACATCTGGGGGACTCTTGGAATGGTGGTACGACCATGGAGTTCCTCTCGCATTTCCTGTTGAGAGTGCCTCCTCTTGAGATGCGACGGGAACGCAGGGAATTCTTTCCCGTTGAAAGCAGGGAAAGGATCCCTCATCTCGAGCTACGAGGGGGAAACGGGGCTCCTCTGGATGTGGGCGGGACCATCGTGCTTCCTCTCGAGTGGAGACGGGTATGGTGGTGAACTTCTTGAGTTGCAGCAAGGGTGTGAAAGACCCTTTCGAAGTTCCAGAGGTTAGGTGTCATTAGTCTCCAGACGCCTCATCGGAAATAAGCCTCATCTCGCCTGGAAGGGAGAACTTCCTGGATTTTCTCGAGTTGCGGCAGGTGTTCTCGAGTAACGACGGGGACCTCAGGGACCGGCCCTGGTGGCCTCAGGAGAGGCCAGTCCCCATGGGAGTTGCTAGGGGGCCTCTCAGGATTCCTCTCCCGTCGATACCGGGGCCAAAAAGCTTGTGTGGAGTCAGGGCCGGAACCGAGGATTCCTCTCAGGGGCTGACATGGATCTTTGGGTACTTCTGGAGTCTCCCCAGGGGAGTCAGGCCTCGTCTCGAGTGGGGGCATGCACGTGCGCTTTCCTTCCAGGCTGTAGCAGTAATGTCACGCTTCCCGTCGCGTGGATCAAAGGATCTGTGGTTTTCCCTCGAGGCTTTCCCTCGAGGCTTTCCCACAGGGCTGTCCCACGTGCCACCGTGGTGTGAGTCGATCCTCGGCGTGAAAGATGAGGCAGTGCAGGGGAAAGAGGTTCCTCTGAAATGGACTGAGACATCTGGGGGACTCTTGGAATGGTGGTACCACCATGGAGTTCCTCTCGCCTTTCCTCTTGAGAGTGCCTCCTCTTGAGATGCGACGGGAACGCCGGGAATTCTTTCCCGTTGAAACCAGGGAAAGGATCCCTCATCTCGAGCTACGAGGGGGAAACGGGGCTCCTCTGGATGTGGGCGGGACCATCGTGCTTCCTTTCGAGTGGAGACGGGTATGGCGGTGAACTTCTTGAGTTGCAGCAAGGGTGTGAAAGACCCTTTCGAAGTTCCAGAGGTTTGGTGTCAATAGTCTCCAGAGGCCTCATCGGAAATAGGCCTCATCTCGCCTGGAAGGGAGAACTTCCTGGATTTTCTCGAGGTGTGGCAGGTGTTCTCGAGTTACGACGGGGACCTCAGGGACCCGCCCTGGTGGCCTCAGGAGAGGCCAGTCCCCATGCGAGTTGCTAGGGGGTCTCTCGGGATTCCTCTCCCGTCGATACCGGGGCCAAAAAGCTTGTGTGGAGTCAGGGCTGGAACCGAGGATTCTTCTCAGGGGCTGACATGGATCTTTGGGTACTTCTGGAGTCTCCCCAGGGGAGTCAGGCCTCGTCTCGAGTGGGGAATGCATGTGCGCTTTCCTTCCAGGCTGTAGCAGCAATGTCACGCTTCCCGTCGCGTGGATCAAAGGATCTGTGGTTTTCCCTCGAGGCTTTCCCTCGAGGCTTTCCCACAGGGCTGTCCCACGTGCCACCGTGTTGTGAGTCGATCCTCGGAGTGAAAGATGAGCCAGTGCAGGGCAAAGAGGTTCCTCTGAAATGGACTGAGACATCTGGGGGACTCTTGGAATGGTGGTACGACCATGGAGTTCCTCTCGCCTTTCCTGTTGAGAGTGCCTCCTCTTGAGATGCGACGGCAACGCCGGGAATTCTTTCCCGTTGAAAGCAGGGAAAGGATCCCTCATCTCGAGCTACGAGGGGGAAACGGGGCTCCTCTGGATGTTGGCGGGACCATCGTGCTTCCTCTCGAGTGGAGACGGGTATGGCGGTGAACTTCTTGAGTTGCACCAAGGGTGTGAAAGACCCTTTCGAAGTTCCAGAGGTTTGGTGTCATTAGTCTCCAGAGGCCTCATCGGAAATAGGCCTCATCTCGCCTGGAAGGGAGAACTTCCTGGATTTTCTCGAGTTGCGGCAGGTGTTCTCGAGTTACGACGGGGACCTCAGGGACCCGCCCTGATGGCCTCAGGAGAGGCCAGTCCCCATGCGAGTTGCTAGGGGGCCTCTCGGGATTCCTCTCCCGTCGATACCGGGGCCAAAAACCTTGTGTGGAGTCAGGGCCGGAACCGAGGATTCCTCTCAGGGGCTGACATGGATCTTTGGGTACTTCTGGAGTCTCCCCAGTGGAGTCAGACCTCGTCTCGAGTGGGGGCATGCACGTGCGCTTTCCTTCCAGGCTGTAGTAGCAATGTCACGCTTCCCGTCGCGTGGATCAAAGGATCTGTGGTTTTCCCTCGAGGCTTTCCCTCGAGGCTTTCCCACAGGGCTGTCCCACGTGCCACCGTGGTGTGAGTCGATCCTCGGCGTGAAAGATGAGCCAGTGCAGGGCAAAGAGGTTCCTCTGGAATGGACTGAGACATCTGGGGGACTCTTGGAATGGTGGTACGACCATGGAGTTCCTCTCGCCTTTCCTGTTGAGAGTGCCTCCTCTTGAGATGCGACGGGAACGCCGGGAATTCTTTCCCGTTGAAAGCAGGGAAAGGATCCCTCATCTCGAGCTATGAGGGGGAAACGGGGCTCCTCTGGATGTGGGCGGGACCATCGTGCTTCCTCTCGAGTGGAGACGGGTATGGCGGTGAACTTCTTGAGTTGCAGCAAGGGTGTGAAAGACCCTTTCGAAGTTCCAGAGGTTAGGTGTCATTAGTCTCCAGACGCCTCATCGGAAATAGGCCTCATCTCGCCTGGAAGGGAGAACTTCCTGGATTTTCTCGAGTTGCGGCAGGTGTTCTCGAGTTTCTACGGGGACCTCAGGGACCCGCCCTGGTGGCCTCAGGAGAGGCCAGTCCCCATGCGAGTTGCTAGGGGGCCTCTCGGGATTCCTCTCCCGTCGATACCGGGGCCAAAAAGCTTGTGTGGAGTCAGGGCCGGAACCGAGGATTCCTCTCAGGGGCTGACATGGATCTTTGGGTACTTCTGGAGTCTCCCCAGTGGAGTCAGGCCTCGTCTCGAATGGAGGCATGCACGTGCGCTTTCCTTTCAGGCTGTAGCAGCAATGTCACGCTTCCCGTCACGTGGATCAAAGGATCTGTGGTTTTCCCTCGAGGCTTTCCCTCGAGGCTTTCCCACAGGGCTGTCCCACGTGCCACCGTGGTGTGAGTCGATCCTCGGCGTGAAAGATGAGCCAGTGCAGGGCAAAGAGGTTCCTCTGGAATGGACTGAGACATCTGGGGGACTCTTGGAATGGTGGTACGACCATGGAGTTCCTCTCGCCTTTCCTGTTGAGAGTGCCTCCTCTTGAGATGCGACGGGAACGCCGGGA
This sequence comes from Capricornis sumatraensis, assembly GCF_032405125.1. NCBI lineage: Eukaryota > Metazoa > Chordata > Mammalia > Artiodactyla > Bovidae > Capricornis > Capricornis sumatraensis. The sequence continues at coordinate 3,549,944 of NC_091080.1, read as the reverse complement.
ATTCTTTCCCGTTGAAAGCAGGGAAAGGATCCCTCATCTCGAGCTACGAGGGGGAAACGGGGCTCCTCTGGATGTGGGCGGGACCATCGTGCTTCCTCTCTAGTGGAGACGGGTATGGCGGTGAACTTCTAGAGTTGCAGCAAGGGTGTGAAAGACCCTTTCGAAGTTCCAGAGGTTAGGTGTCATTAGTCTCCAGAGGCCTCATCGGAAATAGGCCTCATCTCGCCTGGAAGGGAGAACTTCCTGGATTTTCTCGAGTTGCGGCCGGTGTTCTCGAGTTACGACGGGGACCTCAGGGACCCGCCCTGGTGGCCTCAGGAAAGGCCAGTCCCTAGGCGAGTTGCTAGGGGGCCTCTCGGGATTCCTCTCCCGTTGATACCGAGGCCAAAAACTTTGTGTGGAGTCAGGGCCGGAACCGAGGATTCCTCTCAGGGGCTGACATGGAACTTTGGGTACTTCTGGAGTCTCCCCAGGGGAGTCAGGCCTCGTCTCAAGTGGGGGCATGCACGTGCGCTTTCCTTCCAGGCTGTAGCAGCAATGTCCCGCTTCCCGTTGCGTGGATCAAAGGATCTGTGGTTTTCCCTCGAGGCTTTCCCTCGAGGCTTTCCCACAGGGCTGTCCCACGTGCCACCGTGGTGTGAGTCGATCCTCGGCGTGAAAGATGAGCCAGTGCAGGGCAAAGAGGTTCCTCTGGAATGGACTGAGACATATGGGGGACTCTTGGAATGGTGGTACGACCATGGAGTTCCTCTCGCCTTTCCTGTTGAGAGTGCCTCCTCTTGAGATGCGACGGGAACGCCGGGAATTTTTTCCCGTTGAAAGCAGGGAAAGGATCCCTCATCTCGAGCTACGAGGGGGAAACGGGGCTCCTCTGGATGTGGGCGGGACCATCGTGCTTTCTCTCGAGTGGAGACGGGTATGGCGGTGAACTTCTTGAGTTGCAGCAAGGGTGTGAAAGACCCTTTCGAAGTTCCAGAGGTTAGGTGTCATTAGTCTCCAGACGCCTCATCGGAAATAGGCCTCATCTCGCCTGGAAGGGAGAACTTCCTTGATTTTCTCGAGTTGCGGCAGGTGTTCTCGAGTTACGACGGGGACCTCAGGGACCCGCCCTGTTGGCCTCAGGAGAGGCCAGTCCCCATGCGAGTTGTTAGGGGGCCTCTCGGGATTCCTCTCCCGTCGATACCGGGGCCAAAAACCTTGTGTGGAGTCAGGGCCGGAACCGAGGATTCCTCTCAGGGGCTGACATGGATCTTTGGGTACTTCTGGAGTCTCCCCAGGGGAGTCAGGCCTCGTCTCGAGTGGGGGCATGCGCGTGCGCTTTCCTTCCAGGCTTTAGCAGCAATGTCACGCTTCCCGTCGCTTGGATCAAAGGATCTGTGGTTTTCCCTCGAGGCTTTCCCTCGAGGCTTTCCCACAGGGCTGTCCCACGTGCCACCGTGGTGTGAGTCGATCCTCGGCGTGAAAGATGAACCAGTGCAGGGCAAAGAGGTTCCTCTAGAATGGACTGAGACATCTGGGGGACTCTTGGAATGGTGGTACGACCATGGAGTTCCTCTCGCCTTTCCTGTTGAGAGTGCCTCCTCTTGAGATGCGACGGGAACGCCGGGAATTCTTTCCCGTTGAAAGCAGGGAAAGGATCCCTCATCTCGAGCTACGAGGGGGAAACGGGGCTCCTCTGGATGTGGGCGGGACCATCGTGCTTCCTCTCTAGTGGAGACGGGTATGGTGGTGAACTTCTTGAGTTGCAGCAAGGCTGTGAAATACCCTTTCGAAGTTCCAGAGGTAAGGTGTCATTGGTCTCCAGACGCCTCATCGGAAATAGGCCTCATCTCGCCTGGAAGGGAGAACTTCCTGGATTTTCTCGAGTTGCGGCAGGTGTTCTCGAGTTACGACGGGGACCTCAGGGACCCGCCCTGGTGGCCTCAGGAGAGGCCAGTCCCTATGCGAGTTGCTAGGGGGCCTCTCGGGATTCCTCTCCCGTCGATACCGGGGCCAAAAACCTTGTGTGGAGTCAGGGCCGGAACCGAGGATTCCTCTCAGGGGCTGACATGGATCTTTGGGTACTTCTGGAGTCTCCCCAGGGGAGTCAGGCCTCGTCTCGAGTGGGGGCATGGACGTGCACTTTCCTTCCAGGCTGTAGCAGCAATGTCACGCTTCCCGTCGCGTGGATCAAACGATGTGTGGTTTTCCCTAGAGGCTTTCCCACAGGGCTGTCCCACGTGCCACCGTGGTGTGAGTCGATCCTCGGCGTGAAAGATGAGCCAGTGCAGGGCAAAGAGGTTCCTCTGGAATGGACTGAGACATCTGGGGGACTCTTGGAATGGTGGTACGACCATGGAGTTCCTCTCGCCTTTCCTGTTGAGAGTGCCTCCTCTTGAGATGCGACTGGAACGCCGGGAATTTTTTCCCGTTGAAAGCAGGGAAAGGATCCCTCATCTCGAGCTACGAGGGGGAAACGGGGCTCCTCTGGATGTGGGCGGGACCATCGTGCTTTCTCTCGAGTGGAGACGGGTATGGCGGTGAACTTCTTGAGTTGCAACAAGGGTGTGAAAGACCCTTTCGAAGTTCCAGAGGTTAGGTGTCATTAGTCTCCAGACGCCTCATCGGAAATAGGCCTCATCTCGCCTGGAAGGGAGAACTTCCTTGATTTTCTCGAGTTGCAGCAGGTGTTCTCGAGTTACGACGGGGACCTCAGGGACCCGCCCTGTTGGCCTCAGGAGAGGCCAGTCCCTATGCGTGTTGCTAGGGGACCCCTCGGGATTCCTCTCCCGTCGATACAGGGGCCAAAAACCTTGTGTGGAGTCAGGGCCGGAACCGAGGATTCCTATCAGGGACTGCTATGGATCTTTGGGTACTTCTGGAGTCTCGTCAGGGGAGACAGGCCTCGTCTCGTGTGGGGGCATGAACGTGCACTTTCCTTCCAGGCTGTAGCAGCAATGTCACGCTTCCCGTAGCGTGGATCAAAGGATCTGCGGTTTTCCATCGAGGCTTTCCCTCGAGGCTTTCCCACAGGGCTGTCCCACGTGACACCGTGGTGTGAGTCGATCCTCGGCGTGAAAGATGAGCCAGTGCAGGGCAAAGAGGTTCCTCTGGAATGGACTGAGACATCTGGGGGACTCTTGGAATGGTGGTACGACCATGGAGTTCCTCTCGCCTTTCCTGTTGAGAGTGCCTCCTCTTGAGATGCGACGGGAACGCCGGGAATTCTTTCCCGTTGAAAGCAGGGAAAGGATCCCTCATCTCGAGCTACGAGGGGGAAACGGGGCTCCTCTGGATGTGGGCGGGACCATCGTGCTTCCTCTCGAGTGGAGACGGGTATGGCAGTGAACTTCTTGAGTTGCAGCAAGGGTGTGAAAGACCCTTTCGAAGTTCCAGAGGTTAGGTGTCATTAGTCTCCAGACGCCTCATCGGAAATAGGCCTCATCTCGCCTGGAAGGGAGAACTTCCTGGATTTTCTCGAGTTGCGGCAGGTGTTCTCGATTTACGACGGGGACCTCAGGGACCCGCCATGGTGGCCTCAGGAGAGGCCAGTCCCCATGCGAGTTGCTAGGGGGCCTCTCGGGATTCCTCTCCCGTCGATACCGGGGCCAAAAACCTTGTGTGCAGTCAGGGCCGGAACCGAGGATTCCTCTCAGGGGCAGACATGGATCTTTGGGTACTTCTGGAGTCTCCCCAGGGGAGTCAGGCCTCGTCTCGAGTGGGGGCATGCACGTGCGCTTTCCTTCCAGGCTGTAGCAGCAATGTCACGCTTCCCGTCGCGTGGATCAAAGATCTGTGGTTTTCCCTCGAGGCTTTCCCTCGAGGCTTTCCCACAGGGCTGTCCCAAGTGCCACCGTGTTGTGAGTCGATCCTCGGCGTGAAAGATGAGCCAGTGCAGGGCAAAGAGGTTCCTCTGGAATGGACTGATACATCTGGGGGACTCTTGGAATGGTGGTACGACCATGGAGTTCCTCTCGCCTTTCCTGTTGAGAGTGCCTCCTCTTGAGATGCGACGGGAACGCCGGGAATTCTTTCCCGTTGAAAGCAGGGAAAGGATCCCTCATCTCGAGCTACGAGGGGGAAACGGGGCTCCTCTGGATGTGGGCGGGACCATCGTGCTTCCTCTCGAGTGGAGACGGGTATGGCGGTGAACTTCTTGAGTTGCAGCAAGGGTGTGAAAGACCCTTTCGAAGTTCCAGAGGTTTGGTGTCATTAGTCTCCAGAGGCCTCATCGGAAATAGGCCTCATCTCGCCTGGAAGGGAGAACTTCCTGGATTTTTCGAGTTGCGGCAGGTGTTCTCGAATTACGACGGGGACCTCAGGGACCCGCCCTGGTGGCCTCCGGAGAGGCCAGTCCCCATGCGAGTTGCTAGGGGGCCTCTCGGGATTCCTCTCCCGTCGATACCGGGGCCAAAAACCTTGTGTGGAGTCAGGGCCGGAACCGAGGATTCCTCTCAGGGGCTGACATGGATCTTTGGGTACTTCTGGAGTCTCCCCAGTGGAGTCAGGCCTCGTCTCGAGTGGGGGCATGCACGTGCGCTTTCCTTTCAGGCTGTAGCAGCAATGTCACACTTCCCGTCACGTGGATCAAAGGATCTGTGGTTTTCCCTCGAGGCTTTCCCTCGAGGCTTTCCCACAGGGCTGTCCCACGTGCCACCGTGGTGTGAGTCGATCCTCGGCGTGAAAGAAGAGCCAATGCAGGGCAAAGAGGTTCCTCTGGAATGGACTGAGACATCTGGGGGACTCTTGGAATGGTGGTACGACCATGGAGTTCCTCTCGCCTTTCCTGTTGAGAGTGCCTCCTCTTGAGATGCGACGGGAACGCCGGGAATTTTTTCGCGTTGAAAGCAGGGAAAGGATCCCTCATCTCGAGCTACGAGGGGGAAACGGGGCTCCTCTGGATGTGGGCGGGACCATCGTGCTTTCTCTCGAGTGGAGACGGGTATGGCGGTGAACTTCTTGAGTTGCAACAAGGGTGTGAAAGACCCTTTCGAAGTTCCAGAGGTTAGGTGTCATTAGTCTCCAGACGCCTCATCGGAAATAGGCCTCATCTCGCCTGGAAGGGAGAACTTCCTTGATTTTCTCGAGTTGCAGCAGGTGTTCTCGAGTTACGACGGGGACCTCAGGGACCCGCCTTGTTGGCCTCAGGAGAGGCCAGTCCCTATGCGTGTTGCTAGGGGTCCCCTCGGGATTCCTCTCCCGTAGATACCGGGGCCAAAAACCTTGTGTGGAGTCAGGGCCGGAACCGAGGATTCCTCTCAGGGGCTGATATGGATCTTTGGATACTTCTGGAGTCTCGCCAGGGGAGACAGGCCTCGTTTCGTGAGGGGGCATGCACGTGCACTTTCCTTCCAGGCTTTAGCAGCAATGTCACGCTTCCCGTGGCGTGGATCAAAGGATCTGTGGTTTTCCCTCGAGGCTTTCCCTCGAGGCTTTCCCACAGGGCTGTCCCACGTGCCACCGTGGTGTGAGTCGATCCTCGGCGTGAAAGATGAGCCAGTGCAGGGCAAAGAGGTTCCTCTGGAATGGACTGAGACATCTGGGGGACTCTTGGAATGGTGGTACGACCATGGAGTTCCTCTCGCCTTTCCTGTTGAGACTGCCTCCTCTTGAGATGCGACGGGAACGCCGGGAATTCTTTCCCGTTGAAAGCAGGGAAAGGATCCCTCATCTCGAGCTACGAGGGGGAAACGGGGCTCCTCTGGATGTGGGCGGGACCATCGTGCTTCCTCTCGAGTGGAGACGGGTATGGCGGTGAACTTCTTGAGTCGCAGCAAGGGTGTGAAAGACCCTTTCGAAGTTCCAGAGGTTAGGTGTCATTAGTCTCCAGACGCCTCATCGGAAATAGGCCTCATCTCGCCTGGAAGGGAGAACTTCCTGGATTTTCTCGAGTTGCGGCAGGTGTTCTCGAGTTACGACAGGGACCTCAGGGACCCGCCCTGGTGGCCTCAGGAGAGGCCAGTCCCCATGCGAGTTGCTAGGGGGCCTCTCGGGATTCCTCTCCCGTCGATACCGGGGCCAAAAACCTTGTGTGGAGTCAGGGCCGGAACCGAGGATGCCTCTCAGGGGCTGACATGGATCTTTGGGTACTTCTGGAGTCTCCCCAGGGGAGTCAGGCCTCGTCTCGAGTGGGGGCATGCACGTGCGCTTTCCTTTCAGGCTGTAGCAGCAATGTCACGCTTCCCGTCGCGTGGATCAAAGGATCTGTGGTTTTCCCTCGAGGCGTTCCCTCGAGGCTTTCCCACAGGGCTGTCCCACGTGGCACCGTGGTGTGAGTCGATCCTCGGCGTGAAAGATGAGCCAGTGCAGGGCAAAGAGGTTCCTCTGGAATGGACTGAGACATCTGGGGGACTCTTGGAATGGTGGTACGACCATGGAGCTCCTCTCGCCTTTCCTGTTGAGAGTGCCTCCTCTTGAGATGCGACGGGAACGCCGGGAATTCTTTCCCGTTGAAAGCAGGGAAAGGATCCCTCATCTCGAGCTACGAGGGGGAAACGGGGCTCCTCTGGATGTGGGCGGGACCATCGTGCTTCCTCTCGAGTGGAGACGGGTATGGCGGTGAACTTCTTGAGTTGCAGCAAGGGTGTGAAAGACCCTTTCGAAGTTCCAGAGGTTTGGTGTCATTAGTCTCCAGAGGCCTCATCGGAAATAGGCCTCATCTCGCCTGGAAGGGAGAACTTCCTGGAGTTTATCGAGTTGCGGCAGGTGTTCTCGAGTTACGACGGGGACCTCAGGGACCCGCCCTGGTGGCCTCAGGAGAGGCCAGTCCCCATGCGAGTTGCTAGGGGGCCTCTCGGGATTCCTCTCCCGTCGATACCGGGGCCAAAAACCTTGTGTGGAGTCAGGGCCGGAACCGAGGATTCCTCTCAGGGGCTGACATGGATCTTTGGGTACTTCTGGAGTCTCCCCAGGGGAGTCAGGCCTCGTCTCGAGTAGGGGCATGCACGTGCGCTTTCGTTCCAGGCTGTAGCAGCAATGTCACGCTTCCCGTCGCGTGGATCAAAGGATCTGTGGTTTTCCCTCGAGGCTTTCCCTCGAGGCTTTCCCACAGGGCTGTCCCACGTGCCACCGTGGTGTGAGTCGATCCTCGGCGTGAAAGATGAGCCAGTGCAGGGCAAAGAGGTTCCTCTGGAATGGACTGAGACATCTGGGGGACTCTTGGAATGGTGGTACGACCATGGAGTTCCTCTCGCCTTTCCTGTTGAGAGTGCCTCCTCTTGAGATGCGACGGGAACGCCGGGAATTCTTTCCCGTTGAAAGCAGGGAAAGGATCCCTCATCTCGAGCTACGAGGGGGAAACGGGGCTCCTTTGGATGTTGTCGGGACCATCGTGCTTCCTCTCGAGTGGAGACGGGTATGGTGGTGAACTTCTTGAGTTGCAGCAAGGGTGTGAAAGACCCTTTCGAAGTTCCAGAGGTTAGGTGTCATTAGTCTCCAGACGCCTCATCGGAAATAGGCCTCATCTCGCCTGGAAGGGAGAACTTCCTGGATTTTCTCGAGTTGCGGCAGGTGTTCTCGAGTTACGACGGGGACCTCAGGGACCGGCCCTGGTGGCCTCAGGAGAGGCCAGTCCCCATGCGAGTTGCTAGGGGCCCTCTCGGGATTCCTCTCCCGTCGATACCGGGGCCAAAAACCTTGTGTGGAGTCAGGGCCGGAACCGAGGATTCCTCTCAGGGGCTGATATGGATCTTTGGATACTTCTGGAGTCTCGCCAGGGGAGACAGGCCTCGTTTCGTGAGGGGGCATGCACGTGCACTTTCCTTCCAGGCTGTAGCAGCAATGTCACGCTTCCCGTCACGTGGATCAAAGGATCTGTGGTTTTCCCTCGAGGCTTTCCCTCGAGGATTTCCCACAGGGCTGTCCCACGTGCCACCGTGGTGTGAGTCGATCCTCGGCGTGAAAGATGAGCCAGTGCAGGGCAAAGAGGTTCCTCTGGAATGGACTGAGACATCTGGGGGACTCTTGGAATGGTGGTACGACCATGGAGTTCCTCTCGCCTTTCCTGTTGAGAGTGCCTCCTCTTGAGATGCGACGGGAACGCCGGGAATTCTTTCCCGTTGAAAGCAGGGAAAGGATCCCTCATCTCGAGCTCCGAGGGGGAAACGGGGCTCCTCTGGATGTGGGCGGGACCATCGTGCTTCCTCTCGAGTGGAGACGGGTATGGCGGTGAACTTCTTGAGTTGCAGCAAGGGTGTGAAAGACCCTTTCGAAGTTCCAGAGGTTTGGTGTCATTAGTCTCCAGAGGCCTCATCGGAAATAGGCCTCATCTCGCCTGGAAGGGAGAACTTCCTGGATTTTCTCGAGTTGCGGCAGGTGTTCTCGAGTTACGACGGGGACCTCAGGGACCCGCCCTGGTGGCCTCAGGAGAGGCCAGTCCCCATGCGAGTTGCTAGGGGGTCTCTCGGGATTCCTCTCCCGTCGATACCGGGGCCAAAAAGCTTGTGTGGAGTCAGGGCCGGAACCGAGGATTCCTCTCAGGGGCTGACATGGATCTTTGGGTACTTCTGGAGTCTCCCCAGGGGAGTCAGGCCTCGTCTCGAGTGGGGGCATGCTCGTGCGCTTTCCTTCCAGGCTGTAGCAGCAATGTCACGCTTCCCGTCGCGTGGATCAAAGGATCTGTGGTTTTCCCTCGAGGCTTTCCCTCGAGGCTTTCCCACAGGGCTGTCCCACGTGCCACCGTGGTGTGAGTCGATCCTCGGCGTGAAAGATGAGCCAGTGCAGGGCAAAGAGGTTCCTCTGGAATGGACTGAGACATCTGGGGGACTCTTGGAATGGTGGTACGACCACGGAGTTCCTCTCGCCTTTCCTGTTGAGAGTGCCTCCTCTTGAGATGTGACGGGAACGCCGGGAATTCTTTCCCGTTGAAAGCAGGGAAAGGATCCCACATCTCGAGCTCCGAGGGGGAAACGGGGCACCTCTGGATGTGGGCGGGACCATCGTGCTTCCTCTCGAGTGGAGACGGGTATGGCGGTGAACTTCTTGAGTTGCAGCAAGGGTGTGAAAGACCCTTTCGAAGTTCCAGAGGTTAGGTGTCATTAGTCTCCAGACGCCTCATCGGAAATAGGCCTCATTTCGCCTGGAAAGGAGAACTTCCTGGATTTTCTCGAGTTGCGGCAGGTGTTCTCGAGTTACGTCGGGGACCTCAGGGACCCGCCCTGGTGGCCTCAGGAACGGCCAGTCCCCATGCTAGTTGCTAGGGGGCCTCTCGGGATTCCTCTCCCGTCGATACCGGGGCCAAAAACCTTGTGTGGAGTCAGGGCCGGAACCGAGGATTCCTCTCAGGGGCTGACATGGATCTTTGGGTACTTCTGGAGTCTCCCCAGGGGAGTCAGGCCTCGTCTCGAGTGGGGGCATGCACGTGCGCTTTCCTTCCAGGCTGTAGCAGCAATGTCATGCTTCCTGTGGCGTGGATCAAAGGATCTGTGGTTTTCCCTCGAGGCTTTCCCTCGAGGCTTTCCCACAGGGCTGTCCCTCGTGCCACCGAGGTGTGAGTCGATCCTCGGCGTGAAAGATGAGCCAGTACAGGGCAAAGAGGTTCCTCTGGAATGGACTGAGACATCGGGGGGACTCTTGGAATGGTGGTACGGCCATGGAGCTCCTCTCGCCTTTCCTGTTGAGAGTGCCTCCTCTAGAGATGCGACGGAAACGCCGGGAATTCTTTCCCATTGAAAGCAGGGAAAGGATCCCTCATCTCGAGCTACGAGGTGGAAACGGGGCTCCTCTGGATGTGGGCGGGACCATCGTGCTTCCTCTCGAGTGGAAACGGGTATGGCGGTGAACTTCTTGAGTTGCAGCAAGGGTGTGAAAGACCCTTTCGAAGTTCCAGAGGTTAGGTGTCATTTGTCTCCAGACGCCTCATCGGAAATAGGCCTCATCTCGCCTGGAAGGGAGAACTTCCTGGATTTTCTCGAGTTGCGGCAGGTGTTCTCGAGTTACGACGGGGACCTCAGGGACCCGCCCTGGTGGCCTCAAGAACGGCCAGTCCCCATGCTAGTTGCTAGGGGGCCTCTCGGGATTCCTCTCCCGTCGATACCGGGGCCAAAAACCTTGTGTGGATTCAGGGCCGGAACCGAGGATTCCTCTCAGGGGCTGACATGGATCTTTGGGTACTTCAGGAGTCTCCCCAGGGGAGTCAGGCCACGTTTCGTGTGGGGGCATGCACGTGCGCTTTCCTTCCAGGCTGTAGCAGCAATGTCACGCTTCCCGTCGCGTGGATCAAGGGATCTGTGGTTTTCCCTCGAGGCTTTCACTCGAGGCTTTCCCACAGGGCTGTCTCACGTGCCACCGTGGTGTGAGTCGATCCTCGGCGTGAAAGATGAGCCAGTGCAGGGCAAAGAGGTTCCTCTGGAATGGACTGAGACATCTGGGGTCTCTTGGAATGGTGGTACGACCATGGAGTTCCTCTCGCCTTTCCTGTTGAGAGTGCCTCCTCTTGAGATGCGACAGGAACCCCGGAATTCTTTCCCATTTAAAGCAGGGAAAGGATCCCTCATCTTGAGCTCGAGGGGGAAACGGGGCTCCTCTGGTTGTGGGTGGGACGATCGTGCTTCCTCTCGAGTGGAGACGGGTATGGCGGTGAACTACTTGAGTTGCAGCAAGGGTGTGAAAGACCCTTTCGAAATTCCATAGGTTAGGTGTCATTAGTCTCCAGACGCCTCATCGGAAATAGGCCTCATTTCGCCTGGAAAGGAGAACTTCCTGGATTTTCTCGAGTTGCGGCAGGTGTTCTCAAGTTAAGACGGGGACCTCAGGGACCCGCCCTGGTGGCCTCAGGAACGGCCAGTCCCCATGCTAGTTGCTAGGGGGCCTCTCGGGATTCCTCTCCCGTCGATACCGGGGCCAAAAACCTTGTGTGGAGTCAGGGCCGGAACCGAGGATTCCTCTCAGGGGCTGACATGGATCTTTGGGTACTTCTGGAGTCTCCCCAGGGGAGTCAGGACTCGTCTCGAGTGGGGGCATGCACGTGCGCTTTCCTTCCAGGCTGTAGCAGCAATGTCACACTTCCCGTCGCGTGGATCAAAGGATCTGTGGTTTTCCCTCGAGGCCTTCCCTCGAGGCTTTCCCACAGGGCTGTCCCACGTGCCACCGTGGTGTGAGTCGATCCTCGGCGTGAAAGATGAGCCAGTGCAGGGCAAAGAGGCTCCTCTGGAATGGACTGAGACATCTGGGGGACTCTTGGAATGGTGGTACGACCATGGAGTTCCTCTCGCCTTTCCTGTTGAGAGTGCCTCCTCTTGAGATGCGACGGGAACGCCGGGAATTCTTTCCCGTTGAAAGCAGGGAATGGATCCCTCATCTCGAGCTCCGAGGGGGAAACGGGTCTCCTCTGGATGTGGGCGGGACCATCGTGCTTCCTCTCGAGTGGAGACGGGTATGGCGGTGAACTTCTTGAGTTGCAGCAAGGGTGTGAAAGACCCTTTCGAAGTTCCAGAGTTTATGTGTCATTAGTCTCCAGACGCCTCATCGGAAATAGGCCTCATCTTGCCTGGAAGGGAGAACTTCCTGGATTTTCTCGAGTTGCGGCAGGTGTTCTCGAGTTACGACGGGGACCTCAGGGACCCGCCCTGGTGGCCTCAGGAGAGGCCAGTACCCATGCGAGTTGCTAGGGGGCCTCTCGGGATTCCTCTCCCGTCGATACCGGGGCCAAAAACCTTGTGTGGAGTCAAGGCCGGAACCGAGGATTCCTCTCAGGGGCTGACATGGATCTTTGGGTACTTGTGGAGTCTCCCCAGGGGAGTCAGGCCTCGTCTCGAGTGGGGGCATGCACGTGCGCTTTCCTTCCAGGCTGTAGCAGCAATGTCACGCTTCCCGTCGCGTGGATCAAAGGATCTGTGGTTTTCCCTCGAGGCTTTCGCTCGAGGCTTTCCCACAGGGCTGTCCCACGTGCCACCGTGGTGTGAGTCGATCCTCGGCGTGAAAGATGAGCCAGTGCAGGGTAAAGAGGCTTCTCTGGAATGGACTGAGACATCTGGGGGACTCTTGGAATGGTGGTACGACCATGGAGTTCCTCTCGCCTTTCCTGTTGAGAGTGCCTCCTCTTGAGATGCGACGGGAACGCCGGGAATTCTTTCCCGTTGAAAGCAGGGAATGGATCCCTCATCTCGAGCTACGAGGGGGAAACGGGGCTCCTCTGGATGTGGGCGGGACCATCGTGCTTCCTCTCGAGTGGAGACGGGTATGGCGGTGAACTTCTTGAGTTGCAGCAAGGGTGTGAAAGACCCTTTCGAAGTTCCAGAGGTTAGGTGTCATTTGTCTCCAGAGGCCTCATCGGAAATAGGCCTCATCTCGCCTGGAAGGGAGAACTTCCTGGATTTTCTCGAGTTGCGGCAGGTGTTCTCGAGTTACGACGGGGACCTCAGGGACCCGCCCTGGTGGTCTCAGGAGAGGCCAGTCCCCTTGGGAGTTGCTAGGGGGCCTCTCGGGATTCCTCTCCCGTCGATACCGGGGCCAAAAACCTTGTGTGGAGTCAGGGCCGGAACCGAGGATTCCTCTCAGGGGCTGACATGGATCTTTGGGTACTTGTGGAGTCTCCCCAGGGGAGTCAGGCCTCGTCTCGAGTGGGGGCATGCACGTGCGCTTTCCTTCCAGGCTGTAGCATCAATGTCACGCTTCCCGTCGCGTGGATCAAAGGATCTGTGGTTTTCCCTCGAGGCTTTCGCTCGAGGCTTTCCCACAGGGCTGTCCCACGTGCCACCGTGGTGTGAGTCGATCCTCGGCGTGAAAGATGAGCCAGTGCAGGGCAAAGAGGCTCCTCTGGAATGGACTGAGACATCTGGGGGACTCTTGGAATGGTGGAACGACCATGGAGTTCCTCTCGCCTTTCCTGTTGAGAGTGCCTCCTCTTGAGATGCGACGGGAACGCCGGGAATTCTTTCCCGTTGAAAGCAGGGAATGGATCCCTCATCTCGAGCTACGAGGGGGAAACGGGGCTCCTCTGGATGTGGGCGGGACCATCGTGCTTCCTCTCGAGTGGAGACGGGTATGGCGGTGAACTTCTTGAGTTGCAGCAAGGGTGTGAAAGACCCTTTCGAAGTTCCAGAGGTTAGGTGTCATTTGTCTCCAGAGGCCTCATCGGAAATAGGCCTCATCTCGCCTGGAAGGGAGAACTTCCTGGATTTTCTCGAGTTGCGGCAGGTGTTCTCGAGTTACGACGGGGACCTCAGGGACCCGCCCTGGTGGCCTCAGGAGAGGCCAGTCCCCATGCGAGTTGCTAGGGGGCCTCTCGGGATTCCTCTCCCGTCGATACCGGGGCCAAAAACCTTGTGTGGAGTCAGGGCCGGAACCGAGGATTCCTCTCAGGGGCTGACATGGATCTTTGGGTACTTCTGGAGTCTCCCCAGGGGAGTCAGGCCTCGTCTCGAGTGGGGGCATGCACGTGCGCTTTCCTTCCAGGCTGTAGCAGCAATGTCACGCTTCCCGTCGCGTGGATCAAAGGATCTGTGGTTTACCCTCGAGGCTTTCCCACAGGGCTGTCCCACGTGCCACCATGGTGTGAGTCGATCTTCGTTTTGAAAGATGAGCCAGTGCAGGGCAAAGAGGTTCCTCTGGAATGGACTGAGAAATCTCGGGGACTCTTGGAATGGTGGTACGACCATGGAGTTCCTCTCGTCTTTCCTGTTGAGAGTGCCTCCTCTTGAGATGCGACGGGAACGCCGATAATACTTTCCCGTTGATAGCAGGGAAAGGATCCCTCATCTCGAGCTACGAGGGGGAAACGGGGCTCCTCTGGTTTTGGTGGGACGATCGTGCTTCCTCTCGAGTGGAGACGGGTATGGCGGTGAACTACTTGAGTTGCAGCAAGGGTGTGAAAGACCCTTTCGAAGTTCCAGAGGTTAGGTGTCATTAGTCTCCAGACACCTCATCGGAAATAGGCCTCATCTCGCCTGGAAGGGAGAACTTCCTGGATTTTCTCGAGTTGCAGCAGGTGTTCTCGAGTTACGACGGGGACCTCAGGGACCCGCCCTGGTGGCATCAGGAAAGGCCAGTCCCCATTCGAGTTGCTAGGGTGCCTCTCGGTAGTTCTCTCCCGTCGATACCAGGACCAAAATCCTTGTGTGGAGTCAGGGCCGGAACCGAGGATTCCTCTCATTGGCTGACATGGATCTTTGGGTCTTTCTGGAGTCTCCCGAGGGGAATCAGGCCTCGTCTCGAGTGGAGGCATGCACGTGCGCTTTCCTTCCAGCCTGTAGCAGCAATGTCACGCTTCCCGTCGCGTGGATCAAAGGATCTGTGGTTTTCCATCGAGGCTTTCCCTTGAGGCTTTCCCACAGGGCTGTCCCACGTGACACCGTGGTGTGAGTCGATCCTCGTCGTGAAAGATGAGCCAGTACAGGGCAAAGAGGTTCCTCTGGAGTGGACTGAGACATCTGGGGGACTCTTGGAATGGTGGTACGACCATGGAGTTCCTCTCGCCTTTCCTGTTGAGAGTGCCTCCTCTTGAGATGTGACGGGAACGCCGGGAATTCTTTCCCGTTGAAAGCAGGGAAAGGATCCCACATCTCGAGCTCCGAGGGGGAAATGGGGCACCTCTGGATGTGGGCGGGACCATCGTGCTTCATCTCGAGTGGAGACGGGTATGGCGGTGAACTTCTTGAGTTGCAGCAAGGGTGTGAAAGACCCTTTCGAAGTTCCAGAGGTTAGGTGTCATTAGTCTCCAGACGCCTCATCGGAAATAGGCCTCATCTCGCCTGGAAGGGAGAACTTCCTGGATTTTCTCGAGTTGCGGCAGGTGTTCTCGAGTTAAGACGGGGACCTCAGGGACCCGCCCTGGTGGCCTCAGGAGAGGCCAGTCCCCATGCGATTTGCTAGGGGGCCTCTCGGGACTCCTCTCCCGTCGATACCGGGGCCAAAAACCTTGTGTGGAGTCAGGGCCGGAACCGAGCATTCCTCTCAGGGGCTGACATGGATCTTTGGGTACTTGTGGAGTCTCCCCAGGGGAGTCAGGCCTCGTCTCGAGTGGGAGCATGCACGTGTGCTTTCCTTCCAGGCTGTAGCAGCAATGTCACGCTTCCCGTGGCGTGGATCAAGGGATCTGTGGTTTTCCCTCGAGGCTTTCCCTCGAGGCTTTCCCACAGGGCTGTCCCACGTGCCACCGTGGTGTGAGTCGATCCTCGGCCTGAAAGATGAGCCAGTGCAGGGCAAAGAGGTTCCTCGGGAATGGACTGAGAAATCTCGGGGACTCTTGGAATGGTGGTACGACCATGGAGTTCCTCTCGTCTTTCCTGTTGAGAGTGCCTCCTCTTGAGATGCGACGGGAACGCCGAAAATACTTTCCCGTTGATAGCAGGGAAAGGATCCCTCATCTCGAGCTACGAGGGGCAAACGGGGCTCCTCTGGATGTGGGCGGGACCATCATGTTTCCTCTCGAGTGGAGACGGGTATGGCGGTGAACTTCTTGAGTTGCAGCAAGGGTGTGAAAGACCCTTTCGAAGTTCCAGAGGTTCCGTGTCATTAGTCTCCAGACGCCTTATCGGAAATAGGCCTCATCTCGCCTGGAAGGGAGAACTTCCTGGATTTTCTCGAGTTGCGGCAGGTGTTCTCGAGTTACGACGGGGACCTCAGGAACCCGCCCTGGTGGCCTCAGGAAAGGTCAGTCCCCTTGCGAGTTCCTAGGGGGCCTCTCGGGATTCCTCTCCCGTCGATACCGGGGCCAAAATACTTGTGTGGAGTCAGGGCCGGAACCGAGGATTCCTCTCAGGGGCTGACATGGAGCTTTGGTTACTTCTGGAGTCTCCCCAGGGGAGTCAGGCCTCGTCTCGAGTGGGGGCATGCACGTGCGCTTTCCTTCCAGGCTGTAGCAGCAATGTCACGGTTCCCGTCGCGTGGATCAAAGGATCTGTGGTTTTCCCTCGAGACTTTCCCACAGGGATGTCCCACGTGCCACCGTGGAGTGAGTCGATCCTCGGCGTGAAAGATGAGCCAGTGCAGGGCAAAGAGGTTCCTCTGGAATGGACTGAGACATCTGGGGGACTCTTGGAATGGTGGTACGACCATGGAGTTCCTCTCGCCTTTCCTGTTGAGAGTTCCTCCTCTTGAGATGCGACGGGAACGCCGGGAATTCTTTCCTGTTGAAAGCAGGGAAAGGATCCCTCATCTCGAGCTACGAGGGGGAAACGGGTCTCCTCTGAATGTGGGCGGGACCATCGTGCTTCCTCTCGAGTGGAGACGGGTATGGCGGTGAACTTCTTGAGTTGCAGCATGGGTGTGAAAGACCCTTTTGAAGTCCCAGAGATTAGCTGTCATTAGACTCCAGACGCCTCATCGGAAATAGGCCTCATCTCGCCTGGAACGGAGAACTTCCTGGATTTTCTCGAGTTGCGGCAGGTGTTCTCGAGTTACGACGGGGACGTCAGGGACAAGCCCTGGTGGCCTCAGGAAACTCCAGTCCCCATGCGAGTTGCTAGGGTGCCTCTCGGGATTCCTCTCCAGTCGATACCGGGGCCAAAAACCTTGTGTGGAGTCAGGGCCGGAACGGAGGATTCCTCTAAGGGGCTGACATGGATCTTTGGGTCTTTCTGGAGTCTCCCCAGGGGAGTCAGGCCTCGTCTCGAGTGGGGGCATGCACGTGCGCTTTCCTTCCATGCTGTAGCAGCAATGTCACGCTTCCCGTCGCGTGGATCAAAGGATCTGTGGTTTTCCCTCGAGGCTTTCCCACAGGGCTGTCCCACGTGCCACCGTGGTGTGAGTCGATCCTCGGCGTGAAAGATGAGCCAGTGCAGGGCAAAGAGCTTCCTCTGGAAAGGACTGAGACATCTGGGGGACTCTTGGAATGGTGGTACGACCATGGAGTTCCTCTCGCCTTTCCTGTTGAGAGTGCCTCCTCTTGAGATGCGATGGGAACGCCGGGAATTCTTTCCCGTTGAAAGCAGGGAAAGGATCCCTCATCTCGAGCTACGAGGGGGAAACGGGGCTCCTCTGGATGTGGGCGGGACCATCATGCTTCCTCTCGAGTGGACACGGGTATGGCGGTGAACTTCTTGAGTTGCAGCAAGGGTGTGAAAGACCCTTTCGAAGTTCCAGAGGTTAGGTGTCATTAGTCTCCCGACGCCTCATCGGAAATAGGCCTCATCTCGCCTGGAAGGGAGAACTTCCTGGATTTTCTCGAGTTGCAGCAGGTGTTCTCGAGTTACGACGGGGACCTCAGGGACCCGCCCTGGTGGCCTCAGGAGAGGCCAGACCCCATGCGAGTTGCTAGGGGGCCTCTCGGGATTCCTCTCCCATCGATACCGGGGCCAAAAACCTTGTGTGGAGTCAGGGCCGGAACCGAGGATTCCTCTCAGGGGCTGACATGGATCTTTGGGTACTTCTGGAGTCTCCCCAGGGGAGTCAGGCCTCGTCTCGAGTGGGGGCATGCACGTGCGCTTTCCTTCCAGGCTGTAGCAGCAATGTCACGCTTCCCGTCGCGTGGATCAAAGGATCTGTGGTTTTCCCTCGAGGCTTTCCCTCGAGGCTTTCCCACAGGGCTGTCCCACGTGCCACCGTGGTGTGAGTCGATCCTCGGCGTGAAAGATGAGCCAGTGCAGGGCAAAGAGGTTCCTCTGGAATGGACTGAGAAATCTCGGGGACTCTTGGAATGGTGGTACGACCATGGAGTTCCTCTCATCTTTCCTGTTGAGAGTGCCTCCTCTTGAGATGCGACGGGAACGCCGGGAATTCTTTCCCGTTGATAGCAGGGAAAGGATCCCTCATCTCGAGCTACGAGGGGGAAACGGGGCTCCTCTGGATGTGGGCGGGACCATCGTGTTTCCTCTCGAGTGGAGACGGGTATGGCGGTGAACTTCTTGAGTTGCAGCAAGGGTGTGAAAGACTCTTTTGAAGTTCCAGAGGTTCGGTGTCATTAGTCTCCAGACGTCTCATCGGAAATAGGCCTCATCTCGCCTGGAAGGGAGAACTTCCTGGATTTTCTCGAGTTGCGGCAGGTGTTCTCGAGTTACGACGGGGACCTCAGGGACCCGCCCTGGTGGCCTCAGGAAAGGCCAGTCCCCATGCGAGTTGCTCGGGGGCCTCTCGGGATTCCTCTCCCGTCGATACCGGGGTCAAAAACTTTGTGTGGAGTCAGGGCCGGAACCGAGGATTCCTCTCAGGGGATGACATGGATCTTTGGGTACTTCTGGAGTCTCCCCAGGGGAGTCAGGCCTCGTCTCGAGTGGGGGCATGCACGTGCGCTTTCCTTCCAGGCTGTAGCAGCAATGTCACGCTTCCCGTCGCGTGGATCAAAGGATCTGTGGTTTACCCTAGAGGCTTTCCCACAGGGCTGTCCCACGTGCCACCGTGGTGTGAGTCGATCCTCGGCGTGAAAGATGAGCCAGTGCAGGGCAAAGAGGTTCCTCTGGAATGGACTGAGAAATCTGGGGGACTCTTGGAATGGTGGTACGACCATGGAGTTCCTCTCGTCTTTCCTGTTGAGAGTGCCTCCTCTTGAGATGCGACGGGAACGCCGAAAATACTTTCCCGTTGATAGCAGGGAAAGGATCCCTCATCTCGAGCTACGAGGGGCAATCGGGGCTCCTCTGGATGTGGGCGGGACCATCGTGCTTCCTCTCGAGTGGAGACGGGTATGGCGGTGAACTTCTTGAGTTGCAGCAAGGGTGTGAAAGACCCTTTCGAAGTTCCAGAGTTTAGGTGTCATTAGTCTCCAGACGCCTCATCGGAAATAGGCCTCATCTCGCCTGGAAGGGAGAACTTCCTGGATTTTCTCGAGTTGCGGCAGGTGTTCTCGAGTTACGACGGGGACCTCAGGGACCCGCCCTGGTGGCCTCAGGAGAGGCCAGTCCCCATGCGAGTTGCTAGGGGGCCTCTCGGGATTCCTCTCCCGTCGATACCAGTGCCAAAAACCTTGTGTGGAGTCAGGGCCGGAACCGAGGATTCCTCTCAGGGGCTGACATGGATCTTTGGGTACTTCTGGAGTCTCCCCAGGGGAGTCAGGCCTCGTCTCGAGTGGGGGCATGCACGTGCGCTTTCCTTCCAGGCTGTAGCAGCAATGTCACGCTTCCCGTCGCGTGGATCAAAGGATCTGTGGTTTTCCCTCGAGGCTTTCCCTCGAGGCTTTCCCACAGGGCTGTCCCACGTGCCACCGTGGTGTGAGTCGATCCTCGGCGTGAAAGATGAGCCAGTGCAGGGCAAAGAGGCTCCTCTGGAATGGACTGAGACATCTGGGGGACTCTTGGAATGGTGGTACGACCATGGAGTTCCTCTCGCCTTTCCTGTTGAGAGTGCCTCCTCTTGAGATGCGACGGGAACGCCGGGAATTCTTTCCCGTTGAAAGCAGGGAATGGTTCCCTCATCTCGAGCTCCGAGGGGGAAACGGGTCTCCTCTGGATGTGGGCGGGACCATCGTGCTTCCTCTCGAGTGGAGACGGGTATGGCGGTGAACTTCTTGAGTTGCAGCAAGGGTGTGAAAGACCCTTTCGAAGTTCCAGAGTTTAGGTGTCATTAGTCTCCAGACGCCTCATCGGAAATAGGCCTCATCTCGCCTGGAAGGGAGAACTTACTGGATTTTCTCGAGTTGCGGCAGGTGTTCTCGAGTTACGACGGGGACCTCAGGGACCCGCCCTGGTGGCCTCAGGAGAGGCCAGTCCCCATGCGAGTTGCTAGGGGGCCTCTCGGGATTCCTCTCCCGTCGATACCGGGGCCAAAAACCTTGTGTGGAGTCAGGGCCGGAACCGAGGATTCCTCTCAGGGGCTGACATGGATCTTTGGGTACTTCTGGAGTCTCCCCAGGGGAGTCAGGCCTCGTCTCGAGTGGGGGCATGCACGTGCGCTTTCCTTCCAGGCTGTAGCAGCAATGTCACGCTTCCCGTCGCGTGGATCAAAGGATCTGTGGTTTTCCCTCGAGGCTTTCGCTCGAGGCTTTCCCACAGGGCTGTCCCACGTGCCACCGTGGTGTGAGTCGATCCTCGGCGTGAAAGATGAGCCAGTGCAGGGCAAAGAGGCTCCTCTGGAATGGACTGAGACATCTGGGGGACTCTTGGAATGGTGGTACGACCATGGAGTTCCTCTCGCCTTTCCTGTTGAGAGTGCCTCCTCTTGAGATGCGACGGGAACGCCGGGAATTCTTTCCCGTTGACAGCAGGGAATGGATCCCTCATCTCGAGCTACGAGGGGGAAACGGGGCTCCTCTGGATGTGGGCGGGACCATCGTGCTTCCTCTCGAGTGGAGACGGGTATGGCGGTGAACTTCTTGAGTTGCAGCATGGGTGTGAAAGACCCCTTCGAAGTTCCAGAGGTTAGGTGTCATTTGTCTCCAGAGGCCTCATCGGAAATAGGCCTCATCTCGCCTGGAAGGGAGAACTTCCTGGATTTACTCGAGTTGCGGCAGGTGTTCTCGAGTTACGACGGGGACCTCAGGTACCCGCCCTGGTGGCCTCAGGAGAGGCCAGTCCCCATGCGAGTTGCTAGGGGGCCTCTCGGGATTCCTCTCCCGTCGATACCGGGGCCAAAAACCTTGTGTGGAGTCAGGGCCGGAACCGAGGATTCCTCTCAGGGGCTGACATGGATCTTTGGGTACTTCTGGAGTCTCCCGAGGGGAGTCAGGCCTCGTCTCGAGTGGGGGCATGCACGTGCGCTTTCCTTCCAGGCTGTAGCAGCAATGTCACGCTTCCCGTCGCGTGGATCAAAGGATCTGTGGTTTTCCCTCGAGGCTTTCCCTCGAGGCTTTCCCACAGGGCTGTCCCACGTACCACCGTGGTGTGAGTCGATCCTCGGCGTGAAAGATGAGCCAGTGCAGGGCAAAGAGGCTCCTCTGGAATGGACTGAGACATCTGGGGGACTCTTGGAATGGTGGTACGACCATGGAGTTCCTCTCGCCTTTCCTGTTGAGAGTGCCTCCTCTTGAGATGCGACGGGAACGCCGGGATTTCTTTCCCGTTGAAAGCAGCGAAAGGATCCCTCATCTCGAGCTACGAGGGGGAAACGGGGCTCCTCTGGATGTGGGCGGGACCATCGTGTTTCCTCTCGAGTGGAGACGGGTATGGCGGTGAACTTCTTGAGTTGCAGCAAGGGTGTGAAAGACTCTTTTGAAGTTCCAGAGGTTCGGTGTCATTAGTCTCCAGACGTCTCATCGGAAATAGGCCTCATCTCGCCTGGAAGGGAGAACTTCCAGGATTTTCTCGAGTTGCGGCAGGTGTTCTCGAGTTACGACGGGGACCTCAGGGACCCGCCCTGGTGGCCTCAGGAAAGGCCAGTCCCCATGCGAGTTGCTCGGGGGCCTCTCGGGATTCCTCTCCCGTCGATACCGGGGTCAAAAACTTTGTGTGGAGTCAGGGCCGGAACCGAGGATTCCTCTCAGGGGATGACATGGATCTTTGGGTACTTCTGGAGTCTCCCCAGGGGAGTCAGGCCTCGTCTCGAGTGGGGGCATGCACGTGCGCTTTCCTTCCAGGCTGTAGCAGCAATGTCACGCTTCCCGTCGCGTGGATCAAAGGATCTGTGGTTTACCCTAGAGGCTTTCCCACAGGGCTGTCCCACGTGCCACCGTGGTGTGAGTCGATCCTCGGCGTGAAAGATGAGCCAGTGCAGGGCAAAGAGGTTCCTCTGGAATGGACTGAGAAATCTGGGGGACTCTTGGAATGGTGGTACGACCATGGAGTTCCTCTCGTCTTTCCTGTTGAGAGTGCCTCCTCTTGAGATGCGACGGGAACGCCGAAAATACTTTCCCGTTGATAGCAGGGAAAGGATCCCTCATCTCGAGCTACGAGGGGCAATCGGGGCTCCTCTGGATGTGGGCGGGACCATCGTGCTTCCTCTCGAGTGGAGACGGGTATGGCGGTGAACTTCTTGAGTTGCAGCAAGGGTGTGAAAGACCCTTTCGAAGTTCCAGAGTTTAGGTGTCATTAGTCTCCAGACGCCTCATCGGAAATAGGCCTCATCTCGCCTGGAAGGGAGAACTTCCTGGATTTTCTCGAGTTGCGGCAGGTGTTCTCGAGTTACGACGGGGACCTCAGGGACCCGCCCTGGTGGCCTCAGGAGAGGCCAGTCCCCATGCGAGTTGCTAGGGGGCCTCTCGGGATTCCTCTCCCGTCGATACCAGTGCCAAAAACCTTGTGTGGAGTCAGGGCCGGAACCGAGGATTCCTCTCAGGGGCTGACATGGATCTTTGGGTACTTCTGGAGTCTCCCCAGGGGAGTCAGGCCTCGTCTCGAGTGGGGGCATGCACGTGCGCTTTCCTTCCAGGCTGTAGCAGCAATGTCACGCTTCCCGTCGCGTGGATCAAAGGATCTGTGGTTTTCCCTCGAGGCTTTCCCTCGAGGCTTTCCCACAGGGCTGTCCCACGTGCCACCGTGGTGTGAGTCGATCCTCGGCGTGAAAGATGAGCCAGTGCAGGGCAAAGAGGCTCCTCTGGAATGGACTGAGACATCTGGGGGACTCTTGGAATGGTGGTACGACCATGGAGTTCCTCTCGCCTTTCCTGTTGAGAGTGCCTCCTCTTGAGATGCGACGGGAACGCCGGGAATTCTTTCCCGTTGAAAGCAGGGAATGGTTCCCTCATCTCGAGCTCCGAGGGGGAAACGGGTCTCCTCTGGATGTGGGCGGGACCATCGTGCTTCCTCTCGAGTGGAGACGGGTATGGCGGTGAACTTCTTGAGTTGCAGCAAGGGTGTGAAAGACCCTTTCGAAGTTCCAGAGTTTAGGTGTCATTAGTCTCCAGACGCCTCATCGGAAATAGGCCTCATCTCGCCTGGAAGGGAGAACTTACTGGATTTTCTCGAGTTGCGGCAGGTGTTCTCGAGTTACGACGGGGACCTCAGGGACCCGCCCTGGTGGCCTCAGGAGAGGCCAGTCCCCATGCGAGTTGCTAGGGGGCCTCTCGGGATTCCTCTCCCGTCGATACCGGGGCCAAAAACCTTGTGTGGAGTCAGGGCCGGAACCGAGGATTCCTCTCAGGGGCTGACATGGATCTTTGGGTACTTCTGGAGTCTCCCCAGGGGAGTCAGGCCTCGTCTCGAGTGGGGGCATGCACGTGCGCTTTCCTTCCAGGCTGTAGCAGCAATGTCACGCTTCCCGTCGCGTGGATCAAAGGATCTGTGGTTTTCCCTCGAGGCTTTCGCTCGAGGCTTTCCCACAGGGCTGTCCCACGTGCCACCGTGGTGTGAGTCGATCCTCGGCGTGAAAGATGAGCCAGTGCAGGGCAAAGAGGCTCCTCTGGAATGGACTGAGACATCTGGGGGACTCTTGGAATGGTGGTACGACCATGGAGTTCCTCTCGCCTTTCCTGTTGAGAGTGCCTCCTCTTGAGATGCGACGGGAACGCCGGGAATTCTTTCCCGTTGACAGCAGGGAATGGATCCCTCATCTCGAGCTACGAGGGGGAAACGGGGCTCCTCTGGATGTGGGCGGGACCATCGTGCTTCCTCTCGAGTGGAGACGGGTATGGCGGTGAACTTCTTGAGTTGCAGCATGGGTGTGAAAGACCCCTTCGAAGTTCCAGAGGTTAGGTGTCATTTGTCTCCAGAGGCCTCATCGGAAATAGGCCTCATCTCGCCTGGAAGGGAGAACTTCCTGGATTTACTCGAGTTGCGGCAGGTGTTCTCGAGTTACGACGGGGACCTCAGGTACCCGCCCTGGTGGCCTCAGGAGAGGCCAGTCCCCATGCGAGTTGCTAGGGGGCCTCTCGGGATTCCTCTCCCGTCGATACCGGGGCCAAAAACCTTGTGTGGAGTCAGGGCCGGAACCGAGGATTCCTCTCAGGGGCTGACATGGATCTTTGGGTACTTCTGGAGTCTCCCGAGGGGAGTCAGGCCTCGTCTCGAGTGGGGGCATGCACGTGCGCTTTCCTTCCAGGCTGTAGCAGCAATGTCACGCTTCCCGTCGCGTGGATCAAAGGATCTGTGGTTTTCCCTCGAGGCTTTCCCTCGAGGCTTTCCCACAGGGCTGTCCCACGTACCACCGTGGTGTGAGTCGATCCTCGGCGTGAAAGATGAGCCAGTGCAGGGCAAAGAGGCTCCTCTGGAATGGACTGAGACATCTGGGGGACTCTTGGAATGGTGGTACGACCATGGAGTTCCTCTCGCCTTTCCTGTTGAGAGTGCCTCCTCTTGAGATGCGACGGGAACGCCGGGATTTCTTTCCCGTTGAAAGCAGCGAAAGGATCCCTCATCTCGAGCTCCGAGGGGGAAACGGGGCTCCTCTGGATGTGGGCGGGACCATCGTGCTTCCTCTCGAGTGGAGACGGGTATGGAGGTGAACTTCTTGAGTTGCATCAAGGGTGTGAAAGACCCTTTCGAAGTTCCAGAGGTTTGTTGTCATTTGTCTCCAGACGCCTCATCGGAAATAGGCCTCATCTCGCCTGGAAGGGAGAACTTCCTGGATTTTCTCGAGTTGCGACAGGTGTTCTCGAGTTACGACGGGGACCTCAGGGACCCGCCCTGGTGGCCTCAGGAGAGGCCAGTCCCCATGCGAGATGGTAGGGGGCCTCTCGGGATTCCTCTCCCGTCGATACCGGGGCAAAAACCTTGTGTGGAGTCAGGGCCGGAACCGAGGATTCCTCTCAGGGGCTGACATGGATCTTTGGGTACTTGTGGAGTCTCCCCAGGGGAGTCAGGGCTCGTCTCGAGTGGGGGCATGCACGTGGGATTTCCTTCCAGGCTGTAGCAGCAATGTCACGCTTCCCGTCGCGTGGATCAAAGGATCTGTGGTTTTCCCTCGAGGCTTTCCCACAGGGCTGTCCCACGTGACACCGTGGTGTGAGTCGATCCTCGGCGTGAAAGATGAGCCAGTGCAGGGGAAAGAGGTTCCTCTGGAATGGACTGAGACATCTGGGGGACTCTTGGAATGGTGGTACGACCATGGAGTTCCTCTCGCCTTTCCTGTTGAGAGTTCCTCCTCTTGAGATGTGACGGGAACGCCGGGAATTATTTCCCGTTGATAGCAGGGAAAGGATCCCTCATCTCGAGCTACGAGGGGGAAACGGGGCTCCTCTGGATGTGGGCGGGACCATCGTGCTTCCTCTCGAGTGGAGACGGGTAAGGCGGTGAACTTCCTGAGTTGCAGCAAGGGTGTGAAAGACCCTTTCGAAGTTCCAGAGGTTCGGTGTCATTAGTCTCAAGACGCCTCATCGGAAATAGGCCTCATCTCGCCTGGAAGGGAGAACTTCCTGGATTTTCTCGAGTTGCGTCAGGTGTTCTCGAGTTACGACGGGGACCTCAGGGATCCGCCCTGGTGGCCTCAGGAAAGGCCAGTCCCCATGGGAGTTCCTAGGGGGCCTTTCGGGATTCCTCTCCCGTCGATACCGGGGCCAAAATCCTTGTGTGGAGTCAGGGCCGGAACCGAGGATTCCTCTCAGGGGCTGACATGGGTCTTTGGGTACTTCTGGAGTCTCCCCAGGGTGGTCAGGCCTCGTCTCGAGTGGGGGCATGCACGTGCGCCTTCCTTCCAGGCTGTAGCAGCAATGTCACGCTTCCCGTCTCGTGGATCAAAGGATCTGTGGTTTTCCCTCGAGGCTTTCCCACAGGGCTGTCCCACGTGCCACCGTTGTGTGAGTCGATTCTCGGCGTGAAAGATGAGCCAGTGCAGGGCAAAGAGGTTCCTCTGGATTGGACTGAGACATCTGGGGGACTCTTGGAATGGTAGTACGACCATGGAGTTCCTCTCGCCTTTCCTGTTGAGAGTGCCTCCTCTTGAGATGCGACGGGAACGCCGGGAATTCTTTCCCGTTGAAAGCAGGGAAAGGATCCCTCATCTCGAGCTACGAGGGGGAAACGGGGCTCCTCTGGATGTGGGCGGGACCATCGTGCTTCCTCTCGAGTGGAGACGGGTATTGCGGTGAAATTCTTGAGTTGCAGCAAGGGTGTGAAAGACCCTTTCGAAGTTCCAGAGGTTAGGTGTCATTAGTCTCCAGACGCCTCATCAGAAATAGGCCTCATTTCGCCTGGAAAGGAGAACTTCCTGGATTTTCTCGAGTTGCGGCAGGTGTTCTCGAGTTACGACGGGGACCTCAGGGACCCGCCCTGGTGGCCTCAGGAACGGCCAGTCCCCATGCTTGTTGCTAGGGGGCCTCTCGGGATTCCTCTCCCGTCGATACCGGGGCCAAAAACCTTGTCTGGAGTCAGGGCCGGAACCGAGGATTCCTCTCAGGGGCTGACATGGATCTTTGGGTACTTCTGGAGTCTCCCCAGGTGAGTCAGGCCTCGTCTCGAGTGGGGGCATGCACGTGCGCTTTCCTTCCAGGCTGTAGCAGCAATGTCATTCTTCCCGTCGCGTGGATCAAAGGATCTGTGGTTTTCCCTCGAGGCTTTCCCTCGAGGCTTTCCCACAGGGCTGTCCCACGTGCCACCGTGGTGTGAGTCGATACTCGGCGTGAAAGATGAGCCAGTGCAGGGCAAAGAGTTTCCTCTGGAATGGACTGAGAAATAACGGGGACTCTTGGAATGGTGGTACGACCATGGAGTTCCTCTCATCTTTCCTGTTGAGAGTGCCTCCTCTTGAGATGCGACGGGAATGCCGGGAATTCTTTCCCGTTGATAGCAGGGAAAGGATCCCTCATCTCGAGCTACGAGGGGGAAACGGGGCTCCTCTGGATGTGGGCGGGACCATCGTGTTTCCTCTCGAGTGGAGACGGGTATGGCGGTGAACTTCTTGAGTTGCAGCAAGGGTGTGAAAGACCCTTTCGAAGTTCCAGAGGTTCGGTGTCATTAGTCTCCAGACGTCTCATCGGAAATAGGCCTCATCTCGCCTGGAAGGGAGAACTTCCTGGATTTTCTCGAGTTGCGGCAGGTGTTCTCGAGTTACGACGGGGACCTCAGGGACCCGCCCTGGTGTCCTCAGGAAAGGCCAGTCCCCATGCGAGTTGCTCGGGGGCCTCTTGGGATTCCTCTCCCGTCGATACCGGGGCCAAAAATTTTGTGTGGAGTCAGGGCCGGAACCGAGGATTCCTCTCAGGGGATGACATGGATCTTTGGGTACTTCTGGAGTCTCCCCAGGGGAGTCAGGCCTCGTCTCGAGGGGGGCATGCACGTGCGCTTTCCTTCCAGGCTGTAGCAGCAATGTCACACTTCCCGTCGCGTGGATCAAAGGATCTGTGGTTTTCCCTCGAGGCTTTCCCACTGGGCTGTCCCACGTGCCACCGTGGTGTGAGTCGATCCTCGGCGTGAAAGATGAGCCAGTGCAGGGCAAAGAGGTTCCTCTGGAATGGACTGAGAAATCTCGGGGACTCTTGGAATGGTGGTACGACCATGGAGTTCCTCTCGTCTTTCCTGTTGAGAGTGCCTCCTCTTGAGATGCGACGGGAACGCCGAAAATACTTTCCCGTTGATAGCAGGGAAAGGATCCCTCATCTCGAGCTCCGAGGGGCAAACGGGGCTCCTCTGGATGTGGGCGGGACCATCATGTTTCCTCTCGAGTGGAGACGGTTATGGCGGTGAACTTCTTGAGTTGCAGCAAGGGTGTGAAAGACCCTTTCGAAGTTCCAGAGGTTCCGTGTCATTGGTCTCCAGACGCCTCATCGTAAATAGGCCTCATCTCGCCTGGAAGGGAGAACTTCCTGGATTTTCTCGAGTTGCGGCAGGTGTTCTCGAGTTATGACGGGGACCTCAGGGACCCGCCCTGGTGGCCTCAGGAAAGGTCAGTCCCCTTGCGAGTTCCTAGGGGGCCTCTCGGGATTCCTCTCCCGTCGATACCGGGGCCAAAATACTTGTGTGGAGTCAGGGCCGGAACCGAGGATTCCTCTCAGGGGCTGACATGGATCTTTGGGTACTTCTGGAGTCTCCCCAGGGGAGTCAGGCCTCGTCTCGAGTGGGGGCATGCACGTGCGCTTTCCTTCCAGGCTGTAGCAGCAATGTCACGCTTCCCGTCGCGTGGATCAAAGGATCTGTGGTTTTCCCTCGAGGCTTTCCTTCGAGGCTTTCCCACAGGGCTGTCCCACGTGCCACCGTGGTGTGAGTCGATCCTCGGCGTGAAAGATGAGCCAGTGCAGGGCAAAGAGGCTCCTCTGGAATGGACTGAGACATCTGGGGGACTCTTGGAATGGTGGTACGATCTTGGAGTTCCTCTCGCCTTTCCTGTTGAGAGTGCCTCCTCTTGAGATGCGACGGGAACGCCGGGAATTCTTTCCCGTTGAAAGCAGGGAAAGGATCCCTCATCTCGAGCTACGAGGGGGAAACGGGGCTCCTCTGGATGTGGGCGGGACCATCGTGCTTCCTCTCGAGTGGAGACGGGTACGGCGGTGAACTTATTGAGTTGCAGCAAGGGTGTGAAAGACCCTTTCGAAGTTCCAGAGGTTAGGTGTCATTTGTCTCCAGAGGCCTCATCGGAAATAGGCCTCATCTCGCCTGGAAGGGAGAACTTCCTGGATTTTCTCGAGTTGCGGCAGGTGTTCTCGAGTTACGACGGGGACCTCAGGGACCCGCCCTGTTGGCCTCAGGAGAGGCCAGTCCCCATGCGAGTTGCTAGGGGGCCTCTCGGGATTCCTCTCCCGTCGATACCGGGGCCAAAAACCTTGTGTGGAGTCAGGGCCGGAACCGAGGATTCCTCTCAGGGGCTGACATGGATCTTTGGGTACTTCTGGAGTCTCCCCAGGGGAGTCAGGCCTCGTCTCGAGTGGGGGCATGCACGTGCGCTTTCCTCCCAGGCTGTAGCAGCAATGTCACGCTTCCCGTCGCGTGGATCAAAGGATCTGTGGTTTTCCCTCGAGGCTTTCCCTCGAGGCTTTCCCACAGGGCTGTCCCACATGCAACCGTGGTGTGAGTCGATCCTCGGCGTGAAAGATGAGCCAGTGCAGGGCAAAGAGGCTCCTCTGGAATGGACTGAGACATCTGGGGGACTCTTGGAATGGTGGTATGACCAGGGAGTTCCTCTCGCCTTTCCTGTTGAGAGTGCCTCCTCTTGAGATGCGACGGGAACGCCGGGAATTCTTTCCCGTTGAAAGCAGGGAATGGATCCGTCATCTCGAGCTCCAAGGGGGAAACGGGTCTCCTCTGGATGTGGGCGGGACCATCGTGCTTCCTCTCGAGTGGAGACGGGTATGGCGGTGAACTTCTTGAGTTGCAGCAAGGGTGTGAAAGACCCTTTCGAAGTTCCAGAGTTTAGGTGTCATTAGTCTCCAGACGCCTCATCGGAAATAGGCCTCATCTCGCCTGGAAGGGAGAACTTCCTGGATTTTCTCGAGTTGCGGCAGGTGTTCTCGAGTTACGACGGGGACCTCAGGGACCCGCCCTGGTGGCCTCAGGAGAGGCCAGTCCCCATGCGAGTTTCTAGGGGGCCTCTCGGGATTCCTCTCCCGTCGATACCAGGGCCAGAAACCTTGTGTGGAGTCAGGGCCGGAACCGAGGATTCCTCTCAGGGGCTGACATGGATCTTTGGGTACTTCTGGAGACTCCCCAGGGGAATCAGGCTTCGTCTCGAGTGGGGGCATGCACGTGCGCTTTCCTTCCAGGCTGTAGCAGCAATGTCACGCTTCCCGTCGCGTGGATCAAAGGATCTGTGGATTTCCCTCGAGGCTTTCCCTCGAGGCTTTCCCACAGGGCTGTCCCACGTGCCACCGTGGTGTGAGTCGATCCTCGGCGTGAAAGATGAGCCAGTGCAGGGCAAAGAGGCTCCTCTGGAATGGACTGAGACATCTGGGGGACTCTTGGAATGGTGGTACGACCATGGAGTTCCTCTCGCCTTTCCTGTTGAGAGTGCCTCCTCTTGAGATGCGACGGGAACGCCGGGAATTCTTTCCTGTTGACAGCAGGGAATGGATCCCTCATCTCGAGCTCCGAGGGGGAAACGGGTCTCCTCTGGATGTGGACGGGATCATCGTGCTTCCTCTCGAGTGGAGACGGGTATGGCGGTGAACTTCTTGAGTTGCAGCAAGGGTGTGAAAGACCCTTTCGAAGTTCCAGAGTTTAGGTGTCATTAGTCTCCAGACGCCTCATCGGAAATAGGCCTCATCTCGCCTGGAAGGGAGAACTTACTGGATTTTCTCGAGTTGCGGCAGGTGTTCTCTAGTTACGACGGGACCTCAGGGACCCGTCCTGGTGGCCTCAGGAGAGGCCAGTCCCCATGCGAGTTGCTAGGGGGCCTCTCGGGATTCCTCTCCCGTCGATACCGGGGCCAAAAACCTTGTGTGGAGTCAGGGCCGGAACCGAGGATTTCTCTCAGGGGCTGACATGGATCTTTGGGTACTTCTGGAGTCTCCCCAGGGGAGTCAGGCCTCGTCTCGAGTGGGGGCATGCACGTGCGCTTTCCTTCCAGGCTGTAGCAGCAATGTCACGCTTCCCGTCGCGTGGATCAAAGGATCTGTGGTTTTCCCTCGAGGCTTTCGCTCGAGGCTTTCCCACAGGGCTGTCCCACGTGCCACCGTGGTGTGAGTCGATCCTCGGCGTGAAAGATGAGCCAGTGCAGGGCAAAGAGGCTCCTCTGGAATGGACTGAGACATCTGGGGGACTCTTGGAATGGTGGTACGACCATGGAGTTCCTCTCGCCTTTCCTGTTGAGAGTGCCTCCTCTTGAGATGCGACGGGAATGCCGGGAATTCTTTCCCGTTGACAGCAGGGAATGGATCCCTCATCTCGAGCTACGAGGGGGAAACGGGGCTCCTCTGGATGTGGGCGGGACCATCGTGCTTCCTCTCGAGTGGAGACGGGTATGGCGGTGAACTTCTTGAGTTGCAGCAAGGGTGTGAAAGACCCCTTCGAAGTTCCAGAGGTTAGGTGTCATTTGTCTCCAGAGGCCTCATCGGAAATAGGCCTCATCTCGCCTGGAAAGGAGAACTTCCTGGATTTTCTCGAGTTGCGGCAGGTGTTCTCGAGTTACGACGGGGACCTCAGGGACCCGCCCTGGTGGCCTCAGGAGAGGCCAGTCCCCATGCGAGTTGCTAGGGGGCCTCTCGGGATTCCTCTCCCGTCGATACCGGGGCCAAAAACCTTGTGTGCAGTCAGGGCCGGAACCGAGGATTCCTCTCAGGGGCTGACATGGATCTTTGGGTACTTCTGGAGTCTCCCCAGGGGAGTCAGGCCTCGTCTCGAGTGTGGGCATGCACGTGCGCTTTCCTTCCAGGCTGTAGCAGCAATGTCACGCTTCCCGTCGCGTGGATCAAAGGATCTGTGATTTTCCCTCGAGGCTTTCCCTCGAGGCTTTCCCACAGGGCTGTCCCACGTACCACCGTGGTGTGGGTCGATCCTCGGCGTGAAAGATGAGCCAGTGCAGGGCAAAGAGGCTCCTCTGGAATGGACTGAGACATCTGGGGGACTCTTGGAATGGTGGTACGACCATGGAGTTCCTCTCGCCTTTCCTGTTGAGAGTGCCTCCTCTTGAGATGCGACGGGAACGCCGGGAATTATTTCCCGTTGATAGCAGGGAAAGGATCCCTCATCTCGAGCTACGAGGGGGAAACGGGGCTCCTCTGGATGTGGGCGGGACCATCGTGCTTCCTCTCGAGTGGAGACGGGTAAGGCGGTGAACTTCCTGAGTTGCAGCAAGGGTGTGAAAGACCCTTTCGAAGTTCCAGAGGTTCGGTGTCATTAGTCTCAAGACGCCTCATCGGAAATAGGCCTCATCTCGCCTGGAAGGGAGAACTTCCTGGATTTTCTCGAGTTGCGTCAGGTGTTCTCGAGTTACGACGGGGACCTCAGGGATCCGCCCTGGTGGCCTCAGGAAAGGCCAGTCCCCATGGGAGTTCCTAGGGGGCCTTTCGGGATTCCTCTCCCGTCGATACCGGGGCCAAAATCCTTGTGTGGAGTCAGGGCCGGAACCGAGGATTCCTCTCAGGGGCTGACATGGGTCTTTGGGTACTTCTGGAGTCTCCCCAGGGTGGTCAGGCCTCGTCTCGAGTGGGGGCATGCACGTGCGCTTTCCTTCCAGGCTGTAGCAGCAATGTCACGCTTCCCGTCTCGTGGATCAAAGGATCTGTGGTTTTCCCTCGAGGCTTTCCCACAGGGCTGTCCCACGTGCCACCGTTGTGTGAGTCGATTCTCGGCGTGAAAGATGAGCCAGTTCAGGGCAAAGAGGTTCCTCTGGATTGGACTGAGACGTCTGGGGGACTCTTGGAATGGTAGTACGACCATGGAGTTCCTCTCGCCTTTCCTGTTGAGAGTGCCTCCTCTTGAGATGCGACGGGAACGCCGGGAATTCTTTCCCGTTGAAAGCAGGGAAAGGATCCCTCATCTCGAGCTACGAGGGGGAAACGGGGCTCCTCTGGATGTGGGCGGGACCATCGTGCTTCCTCTCGAGTGGAGACGGGTATTGCGGTGAAATTTTTGAGTTGCAGCAAGGGTGTGAAAGACCCTTTCGAAGTTCCAGAGGTTAGGTGTCATTAGTCTCCAGACGCCTCATCAGAAATAGGCCTCATTTCGCCTGGAAAGGAGAACTTCCTGGATTTTCTCGAGTTGCGGCAGCTGTTCTCGAGTTACGACGGGGACCTCAGGGACCCGCCCTGGTGGCCTCAGGAACGGCCAGTCCCCATGCTAGTTGCTAGGGGGCCTCTCGGGATTCCTCTCCCGTCGATACCGGGGCCAAAAACCTTGTGTGGAGTCAGGGCCGGAACCGAGGATTCCTCTCAGGGGGTGACATGGATCTTTGGGTACTTCTGGAGTCTCCCCAGGGGAGTCAGGCCTCGTCTCGAGTGGGGGCATGCACGTGCGCTTTCCTTCCAGGCTGTAGCAGCAATGTCATTCTTCCCGTCGCGTGGATCAAAGGATCTGTGGTTTTCCCTCGAGGCTTTCCCTCGAGGCTTTCCCACAGGGCTGTCCCACGTGCCACCGTGGTGTGAGTCGATCCTCGGCGTGAAAGATGAGCCAGTGCAGGGCAAAGAGTTTCCTCTGGAATGGACTGAGAAATCTCGGGGACTCTTGGAATGGTGGTACGACCATGGAGTTCCTCTCATCTTTCCTGTTGAGAGTGCCTCCTCTTGAGATGCGACGGGAACGCCGGGAATTCTTTCCCGTTGATAGCAGGGAAAGGATCCCTCATCTCGAGCTACGAGGGGGAAACGGGGCTCCTCTGGATGTGGTCGGGACCATCGTGTTTCCTCTCGAGTGGAGACGGGTATGGCGGTGAACTTCTTGAGTTGCAGCAAGGGTGTGAAAGACCCTTTCGAAGTTCCAGAGGTTCGGTGTCATTAGTCTCCAGACGTCTCATCGTAAATAGGCCTCATCTTGACTGGAAGGGAGAACTTCCTGGATTTTCTCGAGTTGCGGCAGGTGTTCTCGAGTTACGACGGGGATCTCAGGGACCCGCCCTGGTGTCCTCATGAAAGGCCAGTCCCCATGCGAGTTGCTCGGGGGCCTCTCGGGATTCCTCTCCCGTCGATATGGGGGCCAAAAACTTTGTGTGGAGTCAGGGCCGGAACCGAGGATTCCTCTCAGGGGATGACATGGATCTTTGGGTACTTCTGGAGTCTCCCCAGGGGAGTCAGGCCTCGTCTCGAGTGGGGGCATGCACGTGCGCTTTCCTTCCAGGCTGTAGCAGCAATGTCACGATTCCCGTCGCGTGGATCAAAGGATCTGTGGTTTTCCCTCGAGGCTTTCCCACTGGGCTGTCCCACGTGCCACCGTGGTGTGAGTCGATCCTCGGCGTGAAAGATGAGCCAGTGCAGGGCAAAGAGGTTCCTCTGGAATGGACTGAGAAATCTCGGGGACTCTTGGAATGGTGGTACGACCATGGAGTTCCTCTCGTCTTTCCTGTTGAGAGTGCCTCCTCTTGAGATGCGACGGGAACGCCGAAAATACTTTCCCGTTGATAGCAGGGAAAGGATCCCTCATCTCGAGCTACGAGGGGCAAACGGGGCTCCTCTGGATGTGGGCGGGACCATCATGTTTCCTCTCGAGTGGAGACGGATATGGCGGTGAACTTCTTGAGTTGCAGCAAGGGTGTGAAAGACCCTTTCGAAGTTCCAGAGGTTCCGTGTCATTAGTCTCCAGACGCCTTATCGGAAATAAGCCTCATCTCGCCTGGAAGGGAGAACTTCCTGGATTTTCTCGAGTTGCGGCAGGTGTTCTCGAGTTACCACGGGGACCTCAGGAACCCGCCCTGGTGGCCTCAGGAAAGGTCAGTCCCCTTGCGAGTTCCTAGGGGGCCTCTCGGGATTCCTCTCCCGTCGATACCGGGGCCAAAATACTTGTGTGGAGTCAGGGCCGGAACCGAGGATTCCTCTCAGGGGCTGACATGGATCTTTGGGTACTTCTGGAGTCTCCCCAGGGGAGTCAGGCCTCGTCTCGAGTGGGGGCATGCACGTGCGCTTTCCTTACAGGCTGTAGCAGCAATGTCACGGTTCCCGTCGCGTGGATCAAAGGATCTGTGGTTTTCCCTCAAGGCTTTCCCACAGGGCTGTCCCACGTGCCACCGTGGTGTGAGCCGATCCTCGGCGTGAAAGATGAGCCAGTGCAGGGCAAAGAGGTTCCTCTGGAATGGACTGAGACATCTGGGGGACTCTTGGAATGGTGGTACAACCATGGAGTTCCTCTCGCCTTTCCTGTTGAGAGTTCCTCCTCTTGAGATGCGACGGGAACGCCGGGAATTCTTTCCTGTTGAAAGCAGGGAAAGGATCCCTCATCTCGAGCTACGAGGGGGAAACGGGGCTCCTCTGAATGTGGGCGGGACCATCGTGCTTCCTCTCGAGTGGAGATGGGTATGGCGGTGAACTTCTTGAGTTGCAGCAAGGGTGTGAAAGACCCTTTTGAAGTCCCAGAGATTAGCTGTCATTAGACTCCAGACGCCTCATCGGAAATAGGCCTCATCTCGCCTGGAACGGAGAACTTCCTGGCTTTTCTCGAGTTGCGGCAGGTGTTCTCGAGTTACGACGGGGACGTGAGGGACAAGCCCTGGTGGCCTCAGGAAACTCCAGTCCCCATACGAGTTGCTAGGGTGCCTCTCGGGATTCCTCTCCAGTCGATACCGGGGCCTAAAACCTTGTGTGGAGTCAGGGCCGGCACGGAGGATTCCTCTAAGGGGCTGACATGGATCTTTGGGTCTTTCTGGAGTCTCCCCAGGGGAGTCAGGCCTCGTCTCGAGTGGGGGCATGCACGTGCGCTTTCCTTCCAGGCTGTAGCAGCAATGTCACGCTTCCCGTCGCGTGGATCAAAGGATCAGTGGTTTTCCCTCTAGGCTTTCCCTCGAGGCTATTCCACAGGGCTGTCCCACGTGCCACCGTGGTGTGAGTCGATCTTCGGCATGAAAGATGAGTCAGTGCAGGGCAAAGAGGTTCCTCTGGAATAGACTGAAACATCTGGGGGACTCTTGGAATGGTGGTACGACCATGGAGTTCCTCTCGTCTTTCCAGTTGAGAGTGCCTCCTCTTGAGATGCGACGGGAACGCCGAAAATACTTTCCCGTTGATAGCAGGGAAAGGATCC
This sequence comes from Capricornis sumatraensis, assembly GCF_032405125.1. Classification (NCBI taxonomy): domain Eukaryota; kingdom Metazoa; phylum Chordata; class Mammalia; order Artiodactyla; family Bovidae; genus Capricornis; species Capricornis sumatraensis. The sequence goes on along the minus strand of NC_091080.1, from coordinate 3,514,701 downwards.
CTCATCTCGAGCTACGAGGGGCAAACGGGGCTCCTCTGGATGTGGGTGGGACCATCATGTTTCCTCTCGAGTGGAGACGGATATGGCGGTGAACTTCTTGAGTTGCAGCAAGGGTGTTAAAGACCCTTTCGAAGTTCCAGAGGTTCCGTGTCATTAGTCTCCAGACGCCTCATCGGAAATAGGCCTCATCTAGCCTGGAAGGGAGAACTTCCTGAAGTTTCTCGAGTTGCGGCAGGTGTTCTCGAGTTACGACGGGGACCTCAGGGACCCGCCCTGGTGGCCTCAGGAAAGGCCAATCCCCATGCGAGTTGCTCGGGGGCCTCTCAGGAATCCTCTCCTGTCGATACCGGGGCCAAAAAACTTGTGTGGAGTCAGGGCCGGAACCGAGGATTCCTCTCAGGGGCTGACATGGATCTTTGGGTACTTCTGGAGTCTCCCCAGGGGAGTCAGGCCTTGTCTCGAGTGGGGGCATGCACGTGCGCTTTCCTTCCAGGCTGTAGCAGCAATGTCTCGGTTCCCGTCGCGTGGATCAATGGATCTGTGGTTTTCCCTCGAGGCTTTCCCACAGGGCTGTCCCACGTGCCACCGTGGTGTGAGTCGATTCTCGGCGTGAAAGATGAGACAGTGCAGGGCAAAGAGGTTCCTCTGGATTGGACTGAGACATCTGGGGGACTCTTGGAATGGTGGTAGGACCATGGAGTTCCTCTCGCCTTTCCTGTTGAGAGTGCCTCCTCTTGAGATGCGACGGGAACGCCGGGAATTCTTTCCCGTTGAAAGCAGGGAAAGGATCCCTCATCTCGAGCTACGAGGGGGAAACGGGGCTCCTCTGGATGTGGGCGGGACCATCGTGCTTCCTCTCGAGTGGAGACGGGTATGGCGGTGAACTTCTTGAGTTGCAGCAAGGGTATGAAAGACCCTTTCGAAGTTCCAGAGGTTCGGTGTCATTAGTCTCCAGACGCCTCATCGGAAATAGGCCTCATCTCGCCTGGAAGGGAGAACTTCCTGGATTTTCTCGAGTTGCGGCAGGTGTTCTCGAGTTACGACGGGGACCTCAGGGACCCGCCCTGGTGTCCTCAGGAAAGGCCAGTCCCCATGCGAGTTGCTCGGGGGCCTCTCGGGATTCCTCTCCCGTCGATACCGGGGCCAAAATCCTTCTGTGGAGTCAGGGCCGGAACCGAGGATTCCTCTCAGGGGCTGACATGGATCTTTGGGTACTTCTGGAGTCTCCCCAGGGTGGTCAGGCTTCGTCTCGAGTGGGGGCATGCACGTGCGCTTTCCTTCCAGGCTGTAGCAGCAATGTCACGCTTCCCGTCGCGTGGATCAAAGGATCTGTGGTTTTCCCTCGAGGCTTTCCCTCGAGGCTTTCCCACAGGGCTGTCTCACGTGCCACCGTTGTGTGAGTCGATCCTCGGCGTGAAAGATGAGCCAGTGCAGGGCAAACAGGTTCCTCTGGAATGGACTGAGACATCTGGGGGACTCTTGGAATGGTGGTACGACCATGGAGTTCCTCTCGCCTTTCCTGTTGAGAGTGCCTCCTCTTGAGATGCGACGGGAACGCCGGGAATTCTTTCCCGTTGAAAGCAGGGAAAGGATCCCTCATCTCGAGCTACGAGGGGGAAACGGGGCTCCTCTGGATGTGGGCGGGACCATCGTGCTTCCTCTCGAGTGGAGACGGGTATTGCGGTGAAATTTTCGAGTTGCAGCAAGGGTGTGAAAGACCCTTTCGAAGTTCCAGAGGTTAGGTGTCATTAGTCTCCAGACGCCTCATCAGAAATAGGCCTCATTTCGCCTGGAAAGGAGAACTTCCTGGATTTTCTCGAGTTGCGGCAGCTGTTCTAAAGTTACGACGGGGACCTCAGGGACCCGCCCTGGTGGCCTCAGGAACGGCCAGTCCCCATGCTAGTTGCTAGGGGGCCTCTCGGGATTCCTCTCCCGTCGATACCGGGGCCAAAAACCTTGTGTGGAGTCAGGGCCGGAACCGAGGATTCCTCTCAGGGGCTGACATGGATCTTTGGGTACTTCTGGAGTCTCCCCAGGGGAGTCAGGCCTCGTCTCGAGTGGGGGCATGCACGTGCGCTTTCCTTCCAGGCTGTAGCAGCAATGTCATTCTTCCCGTCGCGTGGATCAAAGGATCTGTGGTTTTCCCTCGAGGCTTTCCCTCGAGGCTTTCCCACAGGGCTGTCCCACGTGCCACCGTGGTGTGAGTCGATCCTCGGCGTGAAAGATGAGCCAGTGCAGGGCAAAGAGGTTCCTCTGGAATGGACTGAGAAATCTCGGGGACTCTTGGAATGGTGGTACGACCATGGAGTTCCTCTCGTCTTTCCTGTTGAGAGTGCCTCCTCTCGAGATGCGACGGGAACGCCGAAAATACTTTCCCGTTGATAGCAGGGAAAGGATCCCTCATCTCGAGCTACGAGGGGCAAACGGGGCTCCTCTGGATGTGGGCGGGACCATCATGTTTCCTCTCGAGTGGAGACGGATATGGCGGTGAACTTCTTGAGTTGCAGCAAGGGTGTGAAAGACCCTTTCGAAGTTCCAGAGGTTCCGTGTCATTAGTCTCCAGACGCCTTATCGGAAATAAGCCTCATCTCGCCTGGAAGGGAGAACTTCCTGGATTTTCTCGAGTTGCGGCATGTGTTCTCGAGTTACGACGGGGACCTCAGGAACCCGCCCTGGTGGCCTCAGGAAAGGTCAGTCCCCTTGCGAGTTCCTAGGGGGCCTCTCGGGATTCCTCTCCCGTCGATACCGGGGCCATAATACTTGTGTGGAGTCAGGGCCGGAACCGAGGATTCCTCTCAGGGGCTGACATGGATCTTTGGGTACTTCTGGAGTCTCCCCAGGGGAGTCAGGCCTCGTCTCGAGTGGGGGCATGCACGTGCGCTTTCCTTACAGGCTGTAGCAGCAATGTCACGGTTCCCGTCGCGTGGATCAAAGGATCTGTGGTTTTCCCTCGAGGCTTTCCCACAGGGCTGTCCCACGTGCCACCGTGGTGTGAGTCGATCCTCGGCGTGAAAGATGAGCCAGTGCAGGGCAAAGAGGTTCCTCTGGAATGGACTGAGACATCTGGGGGACTCTTGGAATGGTGGTACAACCATGGAGTTCCTCTCGCCTTTCCTGTTGAGAGTGCCTCCTCTTGAGATGCGACGGGAACGCCGGGAATTCTTTCCCGTTGATAGCAGGGAAAGGATCCCTCATCTCGAGCTACGAGGGGGAAACGGGGCTCCTCTGGATGTGGGCGGGACCATCGTGTTTCCTCTCGAGTGGAGACGGGTATGGCGGTGAACTTCTTGAGTTGCAGCAAGGGTGTGAAAGACCCTTTCGAAGTTCCAGAGTTTAGGTGTCATTAGTCTCCAGACGCCTCATCGGAAATAGGCCTCATCTCGCCTGGAAGGGAGAACTTCCTGGATTTTCTCGAGTTGCGGCAGGTGTTCTCGAGTTACGACGGGGACCTCAGGGACCCGCCCTGGTGTCCTCAGGAAAGGCCAGTCCCCATGCGAGTCGCACGGGGGCCTCTCGGGATTCCTCTCCCGTCGATACCGGGGCCAAAATCCTTCTGTGGAGTCAGGGCCGGAACCGAGGATTTCTCTCAGGGGCTGACATGTGTCTTTGGGTACTTCTGGAGTCTCCCCAGGGGGTCAGGCCTCGTCTCGAGTGGGGGCATGCAGGTGCGCCTTCCTTCCAGGCTGTAGCAGCAATGTCACGCTTCCCGTCGCGTGGATCAAAGGATCTGTGGTTTTCCCTCGAGGCTTTCCCTCGAGGCTTTCCCACAGGGCTGTCTCACGTGCCACCGTTGTGTGAGTTGATCCTCGGCGTGAAAGATGAGCCAGTGCAGGGCAAACAGGTTCCTCTGGAATGGACTGAGACATCTGGGGGACTCTTGGAATGGTGGTACGACCATGGAGTTCCTCTCGCCTTTCCTGTTGAGAGTGCCTCCTCTTGAGATGCGACGGGAACGCCGGGAATTCTTTCCCGTTGAAAGCAGGGAAAGGATCCCTCATCTCGAGCTACGAGGGGGAAACGGGGCTCCTCTGGATGTGGGCAGGACCATCGTGCTTCCTTTCGAGTGGAGACGGGTATGGCGGTGAAATTCTTGAGTTGCAGCAAGGGTGTGAAAGACCCTTTCGAAGTTCCAGAGGTTAGGTGTCATTAGTCTCCAGACGCCTCATCGGAAATAGGCCTCATTTCGCCTGGAAAGGAGAACTTCCTGGATTTTTTCGAGTTGCGGCAGGTGTTCTCGATTTACAACTGGGACCTCAGGGACCCGCCCTGGTGTCCTCAGGAAAGGCCAGTCCCCATGCGAGTTGCTCGGGGGCCTCTCGGGATTCCTCTCCCGTCGATACCGGGGCCAAAATCCTTCTGTGGAGTCAGGGCCGGAACCGAGGATTCCTCTCAGGGGCTGACATGGGTCTTTGGGTACTTCTGGAGTCTCCCCAGGGGGGTCAGGCCTCGTCTCGAGTGGGGCCATGCACGTGCGCCTTCATTCCAGGCTGTAGCAGCAACGTCACGCTTCCCGTCGCGTGGATCAAAGGATCTGTGGTTTTCCCTCGAGGCTTTCCCTCGAGGCTTTCCCACAGGGCTGTCTCACGTGCCATCGTGGTGTGAGTCGATCTTCGGCGTGAAAGATGAGCCAGTGCAGGGCAAACAGGTTCCTCTGGAATGGACTGAGACATCTGGGGGACTCTTGGAATGGTGGTACGACCATGGAGTTCCTCTCGCCTTTCCTGTTGAGAGTGCCTCCTCTTGAGATGCGACGGGAACGCCGGGAATTCTTTCCCGTTGAAAGCAGGGAAAGGATCCCTCATCTCGAGCTACGAGGGGGAAACGGGGCTCCTCTGGATGTGGGCGGGACCATCGTGCTTCCTCTCGAGTGGTGACGGGTACGGCGGTGAACTTCTTGAGTTGCAGCAAGGGTGTGAAAGACCCTTTCGAAGTTCCAGAGGTTAGGTGTCATTTGTCTCCAGAGGCCTCATCGGAAATAGGCCTCATCTCGCCTGGAAGGGAGAACTTCCTGGATTTTCTCGAGTTGCGGCAGGTGTTCTCGAGTTACGACGGGGACCTCAGGGACCCGCCCTGGTGGCCTCAGGAGAGGCCAGTCCCCATGCGAGTTGCTAGGGGGCCTCTCGGGATTCCTCTCCCGTCGATTCCGGGGCCAAAAACCTTGTGTGGAGTCAGGGCCGGAACCGAGGATTCCTCTCATGGGCTGACATGGATCTTTGGGTACTTGTGGAGTCTCCCCAGGGGAGTCAGGCCTCGTCTCGAGTGTGGGCATGCACGTGCGCTTTCCTTCCAGGCTGTAGCAGCAATGTCACGCTTCCCGTCGCGTGGATCAAAGGATCTGTGGTTTTCCCTCGAGGCTTTCCCTCGAGGCTTTCCCACAGGGCTGTCCCACGTGCCACCGTGGTGTGAGTCGATCCTCGGCGTGAAAGATGAGCCAGTGCAGGGCAAAGAGGCTCCTCTGGAATGGACTGAGACATCTGGGGGACTCTTGGAATGGTGGTACGACCATGGAGTTCCTCTCGCCTTTCCTGTTGAGAGTGCCTCCTCTTGAGATGCGACGGGAACGCCGGGAATTCTTTCCCGTTGAAAGCAGGGAAAGGATCCCTCATCTCGAGCTACGAGGGGGAAACGGGGCTCCTCTGGATGTGGGCGGGACCATCGTGCTTCCTCTCGAGTGGAGACGGGTACGGCGGTGAACTTCTTGAGTTGCAGCAAGGGTGTGAAAGACCCTTTCGAAGTTCCATAGGTTAGGTGTCATTTGTCTCCAGAGGCCTCATCGGAAATAGGCCTCATCTCGCCTGGAAGGGAGAACTTCCTGGATTTTCTCGAGTTGCGGCAGGTGTTCTCGAGTTACGACGGGGACCTCAGGGACCCGCCGTGGTGGCCTCAGGAGAGGCCAGTCCCCATGCGAGTTGCTAGGGGGCCTCTCGGGATTCCTCTCCCGTCGATACCGGGGCCAAAAACCTTGTGTGGAGTCAGGGCCGGAACCGAGGATTCCTCTCAGGGGCTGACATGGATCTTTGGGTACTTGTGGAGTCTCCCCAGGGGAGTCAGGCCTCGTCTCGAGTGGGGGCATGCACGTGCGCTTTCCTTCCAGGCTGTAGCAGCAATGTCACGCTTCCCGTCGCGTGGATCAAAGGATCTGTGGTTTTCCCTCGAGGCTTTCCCTCGAGGCTTTCCCACAGGGCTGTCCCACGTGCCACTGTGGTGTGAGTCGATCCTCGGCGTGAAAGATGAGCCAGTGCAGGGCAAAGAGGCTCCTCTGGAATGGACTGAGACATCTGGTGGACTCTTGGAATGGTGGTACGACCATGGAGTTCCTCTCGCCTTTCCTGTTGAGAGTGCCTCCTCTTGAGATGCGACGAGAACGCCGGGAATTCTTTCCCCTTGAAAGCAGGGAAAGGATCCCTCATCTCGAGCTACGAGGGGGAAACGGGGCTCCTCTGGATGTGGGCGGGACGATCGTGCTTCCTCTCGAGTGGACACGGGTATGGCGCTGAACTTCTTGAGTTGCAGCAAGGGTGTGAAAGACCCTTTCGAAGTTCCAGAGGTTAGGTGTCATTCGTCTCCAAACGCCTCATCGGAAATAGGCCTCATCTCGCCTGGAAGGAAGAACTTCCTGGATTTTCTCGAGTTGCGACAGGTGTTCTCGAGTTACGACGGGGACCTCAGGGACACGCCCTGGTGGCCTCAGGAGAGGCCAGTCCCCATGCGAGTTGCTAGGGGGCCTCTCGGGATTCCTCTCCCGTCGATACTGGGGCAAAAACCTTGTGTGGTGTCAGGGCCGGAACCGAGGATTTCTCTCAGGGCCTGACATGGATCTTTGGGTACTTCTGGAGTCTCCCCAGGGGAGTCAGGCCTCGTCTCGAGTGGGGGCATGCACGTGCGCTTTCCTTCCAGGCTGTAGCAGCAATGTCACGCTTCCCGTCGCGTGGATCAAAGGATCTGTGGTTTTCCCTCGAGGCTTTCCCTCGAGGCTTTCCCACAGGGCTGTCCCACGTGCCACCGTGGTGTGAGTCGATCCTCGGCGTGAAAGATGAGCCAGTGCAGGGCAAAGAGGCTCCTCTGGAATGGACTGAGACATCTGGGGGACTCTTGGAATGGTGGTACGACCATGGAGTTCCTCTCGCCTTTCCTGTTGAGAGTGCCTCCTCTTGAGATGCGACGGGAACGCCGGGAATTCTTTCCCGTTGAAAGCAGAGAAAGGATCCCTCATCTCGAGCTACGAGGGGGAAACGGGGCTCCTCTGGATGTGGGCGGGACCATCGTGCTTCCTCTCGAGTAGAGACGGGTACGGCGGTGAACTTCTTGAGTTGCAGCAAGGGTGTGAAAGACCCTTTCGAAGTTCCAGAGGTTAGGTGTCATTTGTCTCCAGAGGCCTCATCGGAAATAGGCCTCATCTCGCCTGGAAGGGAGAACTTCCTGGATTTTCTCGAGTTGCGACAGGTGTTCTCGAGTTACGACGGGGACCTCAGGGACCCGCCATGGTGGGCTCAGGAGAGGCCAGTCCCCATGCGAGTTGCTAGGGGGCCTCTCGGGATTCCTCTCCCGTCGATACCGGGGCCAAAAACCTTGTGTGGAGTCAGGGCCGGAACCGAGGATTCCTCTCAGGGGCTGACATGGATCTTTGGGTACTTCTGGAGTCTCCCCAGGGGAGTCAGGCCTCGTCTCGAGTGGGGGCATGCACGTGCGCTTTCCTTCCAGGCTGTAGCAGCAATGTCACGCTTCCCGTCGCGTGGATCAAAGGATCTGTGGTTTTCCCTCGAGGCTTTCCCTCGAGGCTTTCCCACAGGGCTGTCCCACGTGCCACCGTGGTGTGAGTCGATCCTCGGCGTGAAAGATGAGCCAGTGCAAGGCAAAGAGGTTCCTCTGGAATGCACTGAGACATGTGGGGGACTCTTGGAATGGTGGTACGACCATGGAGTTCCTCTCGCCTTTCCTGTTGAGAGTGCCTCCTCTTGAGATGCGACGGGAACGCCGGGAATTCTTTCCCGATGAAAGCAGGGAAAGGATCCCTCATCTCGAGCTACGAGGGGGAAACGGGGCTCCTCTGGATGTGGGCGGGACCATCGTGCTTCCTCTCGAGTGGAGACGGGTATGGCGGTGAACTTCTTGAGTTGCAGCAAGGGTGTGAAAGACCCTTTCGAAGTTCCAGAGGTAAGGTGTCATTAGTCTCCAGACGCCTCATCGGAAATAGGCCTCATCTCGCCTGGAAGGGAGAACTTCCTGGATTTTCTCGAGTTGCGGCAGGTGTTCTCGAGTTACGACGGGGACCTCAGGGACCCGCCCTGGTGGCGTCAGGAGAGGCCAGTCCCCATGCGAGTTGCTAGGGGGCCTCTCGGGATTCCTCTCCCGTCGATACCGGGGCCAAAAACCTTGTGTGGAGTCAGGGCCGGAACCGAGGATTCCTCTCAGGGGCTGACATGGATCTTTGGGTACTTCTGGAGTCTCCCCAGGGGAGTCAGGCCTCGTCTCGAGTGGGGGCATGCACGTGCGCTTTCCTTCCAGGCTGTAGCAGCAATGTCACGCTTCCCGTCGCGTGGATCAAAGGATCTGTGGTTTTCCCTCGAGGCTTTCCCTCGAGGCTTTCCCACAGGGCTGTCCCACGTGCCACCGTGGTGTGTGTGGATCCTCGGCGTGAAAGATGAGCCAGTGCAGGGCAAAGAGGTTCCTCTGGAATGGACTGAGACATCTGGGGGACTCTTGGAATGGTGGTACGACCATGGAGTTCCTCTCGCCTTTCCTGTTGAGAGTGGCTCCTCTTGAGATGCGACGGGAACGCCGGGAATTCTTTCCCGTTGAAAGCAGGGAAAGGATCCCACATCTCGAGCTCCGAGGGGGAAACGGGGCTCCTCTGGATGTGGGCGGGACCATCGTGCTTCCTCTCGAGTGGAGACGGGTATGGCGGTGAACTTCTTGAGTTGCAGCAAGGGTGTGAAAGACCCTTTCGAAGTTCCAGAGGTTAGGTGTCATTAGTCTCCAGACGCCTCATTGGAAATAGGCCTCATCTCGCCTGGAAGGGAGAACTTCCTGGATTTTCTCGAGTTGCGGCAGGTGTTCTCGAGTTACGACGGGGACCTCAGGGACCCGCCCTGGTGGCCTCAGGAGAGGCCAGTCCCCATGCGAGTTGCTAGGGGGCCTCTCGGGATTCCTCTCCCGTCGATACCGGGGCCAAAAACCTTGTGTGGAGTCAGGGCCGGAACCAAGGATTCCTCTCAGGGGCTGACATGGATCTTTGGGTACTTCTGGAGTCTCCCCAGGGGAGTCAGGCCTCGTCTCGAGTGGGGGCATGCACGTGCGCTTTCCTTCCAGGCTGTAGCAGCAATGTCACACTTCCTGTCGCGTGGATCAAAGGATCTGTGGTTTTCCCTCGAGGCTTTCCCTCGAGGCTTTCCCACAGGGCTGTCCCACGTGCCACCGTGGTGTGAGTCGATCCTCGTCGTGAAACATGAGCCAGTGCAGGGCAAAGAGGTTCCTCTGGAATGGACTGAGACATCTGGGGGACTCTTGGAATGGTGGTACGACCATGGAGTTCCTCTCGCCTTTCCTGTTGAGTGCCTCCTCTTGAGATGCGACGGGAACGCCTGGAATTCTTTCCCGTTGAAAGCAGGGAAAGGATCCCTCATCTCGAGCTACGAGGGGGAAACGGGGCTCCTCTGGATGTGGGCGGGACCATCGTGCTTCCTCTCGAGTGGACACGGGTATGGCGGTGAACTTCTTGAGTTGAAGCAAGGATGTGAAAGACCCTTTCAAAGTTCCAGAGGTTAGGTGTCATTCGTCTCCAGACGCCTCATCGGAAATAGGCCTCATCTCGCCTGGAAGGTAGAACTTCCTGGATTTTCTCGAGTTGCGGCAGGTGTTGTCGAGTTCCGACGGGGACCTCAGGGACCCGCCCTGGTGGCCTCAGGAGAGGCCAGTCCCCATGCGAGTTGCTAGGGGGCCTCTCGGGATTCCTCTCCCGTCGATACCGGGGCCAAAAACCTTGTGTGGAGTCAGGGCCGGAACCGAGGATTCCTCTCAGGGGCTGACATGGATCTTTGGGTACTTGTGGAGACTCCCCAGCGGAGTCAGGCCTCGTCTCGAGTGGGGGCATGCACGTGCGCTTTCCTTCCAGGCTGTAGCACCAATGTCACGCTTCCGGTCGCGTGGATCAAAGGATCTGTGGTTTTCCCTCGAGGCTTTCCCACAGAGCTCTCCCACGTGCCACCGTGGTGTGAGTCGATCCTCGGCGTGAAAGATGAGCCAGTGCAGGGCAAAGAGCTTCCTCTGGAAAGGACTGAGACATCTGGGGGACTCTTGGAATGGTGGTACGACCATGGAGTTCCTCTCGCCTTTCCGGTTGAGAGTGCCTCCTCTTGAGATGCGACGGGAACGCCGGGAATTCTTTCCCGTTGAAAGCAGGGAAAGGATCCCTCATGTCGAGCTACGAGGGGGAAACGGGGCTCCTCTGGATGTGGGCGGGACCATCATGCTTCCTCTCGAGTGGACACGGGTATGGCGGTGAACTTCTTGAGTTGCAGCAAGGGTGTGAAAGACCCTTTCGAAGTTCCAGAGGTTAGGTGTCATTAGTCTCCCGAAGCCTCATCGGAAATAGGCCTCATCTCGCCTGGAAGGGAGAACTTCCTGGATTTTCTCGAGTTGCGGCAGGTGTTCTCTAGTTACGACGGGACCTCAGGGACCCGCCCTGGTGGCCTCAGGAGAGGCCAGTCCCCATGCGAGTTGCTAGGGGGCCTCTCGGGATTCCTCTCCCATCGATACCGGGGCCCAAAACCTTGTGTGGAGTCAGGGCCGGAACCGAGGATTCCTCTCAGGGGCTGACATGGATCTTTGGGTACTTCTGGAGTCTCCCCAGGGGAGTCAGGCCTCGTCTCGAGTGGGGGCATGCACGTGCGCTTTCCTTCCAGGCTGTAGCAGCAATGTCACGCTTCCCGTCGCGTGGATCAAAGGATCTGTGGTTTTCCCTCGAGGCTTTCCCTCGAGGCTTTCCCACAGGGCTGTCCCACGTGCCACCGTGGTGTGAGTCGATCCTCGGCGTGAAAGATGAGCCAGTGCAGGGCAAAGAGGTTCCTCTGGAATGCACTGAGACATGTGGGGGACTCTTGGAATGGTGGTACGACCATGGAGTTCCTCTCGCCTTTCCTGTTGAGAGTGCCTCCTCTTGAGATGCGACGGGAACGCCGGGAATTCTTTCCCGTTGAAAGCAGGGAAAGGATCCCACATCTCGAGCTACGAGGGGGAAACGGGGCTCCTGTGGATGTGGGCGGGACCATCGTGCTTCCTCTCGAGTGGACACGGGTATGGCGGTGAACTTCTTGAGTTGCAGCAAGGGTGTGAAAGACCCTTTCGAAGTTCCAGAGGTTAGGTATCATTAGTCTCCAGACGCCTCATCGGAAATAGGCCTCATCTCGCCTGGAAGGGAGAACTTCCTGGATTTTCTCGAGTTGCGGCAGGTGTTCTCGAGTTACGATGGGGAACTCAGGGACCCGCCCTGGTGGCCTCAGGAGAGGCCAGTCCCCATGCGAGTTGCTAGGGGGCCTCTCGGGATTCCTCTCCCGTCGATACCGGGGCCAAAAACCTTTGGTGGAGTCAGGGCCGGAACCGAGGATTCCTCTCAGGGGCTAACATGGATCTTTGGGTACTTCTGGAGTCTCCCCAGGGGAGTCAGGCCTCGTCTCGAGAGGGGGCATGCACGTGCGCTTTCCTTCCAGGCTGTAGCAGCAATCTCACGCTTCCCGTCGCGTGGATCAAAGGATCTGTGGTTTTCCCTCGAGGCTTTCCCTCGAGGCTTTCCCACAGTGCTGTCCCACGTGCCACCGCGGTGTGAGTGGATCCTCGGCGTGAAACATGAGCCAGTGCAGGGCAAAGAGCTTCCTCTGGAATGGACTGAGACATCTGGGGGACTATTGGAATGGTGGTACGACCATGGAGTTCCTCTCGCCTTTCCTGTTGAGAGTGCCTCCTCTTGAGATGCGTCGGGAACGCCGGGAATTCTTTCCCGTTGAAAGCAGGGAAAGGATCCCTCATCTCGAGCTCCGAGGGGGAAACAGGTCTCCTCTGGATGTGGGCGGGACCATCGTGCTTCCTCTCGAGTGGAGACGGGTATGGCGGTGAACTTCTTGAGTTGCAGCAAGGGTGTGAAAAACCCTTTCGAAGTTCCAGACGTTAGGTGTCATTAGTCTGCAGACGCCTCATCGGAAATAGGCCTCATCTCGCCTGGAATGGAGAACTTCCTGGATTTTCTCGAGTTGCGGCAGGTGTTCTCGAGTAACGACGGGGACCTCAGGGACCCGCCCTGGTGGCCTCAGGAGAGGCCAGTCACCATGCGAGTTGCTAGGGGTTCTCTCGGGATTCCTCTCCCGTCGATACCGGGGCCAAAACCCTTTGGTGGAGTCGGGACCGGAACCGAGGATTCCTCTCAGGGGCTGACATGGATCTTTGGGTACTTCTGGAGTCTCCCCAGGGGAGTCAGGCCTCGTATCGAGTGGGGGCATGCACGTGCACTTTCCTTCCAGGCTGTAGTAGCAATCTCACGCTTCCCGTGGCGTGGATCAAAGGATCTGTGGTTTTCCCTCGAGGCTTTCCCTCGAGGCTTTCCCACAGGGCTGTCCCATGTGCCACCATGGTGTGAGTGGATCCTCGGCGTGAAAGATGAGCCAGTGCAGGGCAAAGAGGTTCCTCTGGAATGGACTGAGACATCTGGGGGACTCTTGGAATGGTGGTACGACCATGGAGTTCCTCTCGCCTTTCCTGTTGAGAGTGCCTCCTCTTGAGATGCGACGGGAACGCCGGGAATTCTTTCCCGTTGAAAGCAGGGAAAGGATCCCTCATCTCGAGCTACGAGGGGGAAATGGTGCTCCTCTGGATGTGGGCGGGACCATCGTGCTTCCTCTTGAGTGGACACGGGTATGGCGGTGAACTTCTTGAGTGGCAGCAAGGGTGTGAAAGACCCTTTCGAAGTTCCAGAGGTTAGGTGTCATTAGTCTCCAGACGCCTCATCGGAAATAGGCCTCATCTCGCCTGGAAGGGAGAACTTCCTGGATTTTCTCGAGTGGCGGCAGGTGTTCTCGAGTTACGACGGGGACCTCAGGGACCCGCCCTGGTGGCCTCAGGAGAGGCCAGTCCCCATGCGAGTTGCTAGGGGGCCTCTCGGAATTCCTCTCCCGTCGATACCGGGGCCAAAAACCTTTGGTGGAGTCAGGGCCGGAACCGAGGATTCCTCTCAGGGGCTGACATGGATCTTTGGGTACTTCTGGAGTCTCCCCAGGGGAGTCAGGCCTCGTCTCGAGTGGGGGCATGCACGTGCGCTTTCCTTCCAGGCTGTAGCAGCAATGTCACGCTTCCCGTCGCGTGGATCAAAGGATCTGTGGTTTTCCCTCGAGGCTTTCCCTCGAGGCTTTCCCACAGGGCTGTCCCACGTGCCACCGTGGTGTGAGTCGATCCTCGGCGTGAAACATGAGCCAGTGCAGGGCAAAGAGCTTCCTCTGGAATGGACTGAGACATCTGGGGGACTATTGGAATGGTGGTACGACCATGGAGTTCCTCTCGCCTTTCCTGTTGAGAGTGCCTCCTCTTGAGATGCGTCGGGAACGCCGGGAATTCTTTCCCGTTGAAAGCAGGGAAAGGATCCCTCATCTCGAGCTCCGAGGGGGAAACGGGGCTCCTCTGCATGTGGGCGGGACCATCGTGCATCCTCTCGAGTGGAGACGGGTATGGCGGTGAACTTCTTGAGTTGCAGCAAGGGTGTGAAAGACCCTTTCGAAGTTCCAGACGTTAGGTGTCATTAGTCTCCAGACGCCTCATCGGAAATAGGCCTCATCTCGCCTGGAATGGAGAACTTCCTGGATTTTCTCGAGTTGCGGCAGGTGTTCTCGAGTTACGACGGGGACCTCAGGGACCCGCCCTGAGGGCCTCAGGAGAGGCCAGTCCCCATGCGAGTTGCTAGGGGGCCTCTCGGGATTCCTCTCCCGTCGATACCGGGGCCAAAAACCTTTGGTGGAGTCAGGGCCGGAACCGAGGATTCCTCTCAGAGGCTAACATGGATCTTTGGGTACTTCTGGAGTCTCCCCAGGGGAGTCAGGCCTCGTCTCGAGAGGGGGCATGCACGTGCGCTTTCCTTCCAGGCTGTAGCAGCAATCTCACGCTTCCCGTCGCGTGGATCAAAGGATCTGTGGTTTTCCCTCGAGGCTTTCCCTCGAGGCTTTCCCACAGTGCTGTCCCACGTGCCACCGCGGTGTGAGTGGATCCTCGGCGTGAAACATGAGCCAGTGCAGGGCAAAGAGCTTCCTCTGGAATGGACTGAGACATCTGGGGGACTATTGGAATGGTGGTACGACCATGGAGTTCCTCTCGCCTTTCCTGTTGAGAGTGCCTCCTCTTGAGATGCGTCGGGAACGCCGGGAATTCTTTCCCGTTGAAAGCAGAGAAAGGATCCCTCATCTCGAGCTCCGAGGGGGAAACAGGTCTCCTCTGGATGTGGGCGGGACCATCGTGCTTCCTCTCGAGTGGAGACGGGTATGGCGGTGAACTTCTTGAGTTGCAGCAAGGGTGTGAAAAACCCTTTCGAAGTTCCAGACGTTAGGTGTCATTAGTCTGCAGACGCCTCATCGGAAATAGGCCTCATCTCGCCTGGAATGGAGAACTTCCTGGATTTTCTAGAGTTGCGGCAGGTGTTCTCGAGTAACGACGGGGACCTCAGGGACCCGCCCTGGTGGCCTCAGGAGAGGCCAGTCCCCATGCGAGTTGCTAGGGGTTCTCTCGGGATTCCTCTCCCGTCGATACCGGGGCCAAAACCCTTTGGTGGAGTCAGGACCGGAACCGAGGATTCCTCTCAGGGGCTGACATGGATCTTTGGGTACTTCTGGAGTCTCCCCAGGGGAGTCAGGCCTCGTATCGAGTGGGGGCATGCACGTGCGCTTTCCTTCCAGGCTGTAGCAGCAATCTCACGCTTCCCGTGGCGTGGATCAAAGGATCTGTGGTTTTCCCTCGAGGCTTTCCCTCGAGGCTTTCCCACAGGGCTGTCCCATGTGCCACCATGGTGTGAGTGGATCCTCGGCGTGAAAGATGAGCCAGTGCAGGGCATAGAGGTTCCTCTGGAATGGACTGAGACATCTGGGGGACTCTTGGAATGGTGGTACGACCATGGAGTTCCTCTCGCCTTTCCTGTTGAGAGTGCCTCCTCTTGAGATGCGACGGGAACGCCGGGAATTCTTTCCCGTTGAAAGCAGGGAAAGGATCCCTCATCTCGAGCTACGAGGGGGAAATGGTGCTCCTCTGGATGTGGGCGGGACCATCGTGCTTCCTCTTGAGTGGACACGGGTATGGCGGTGATCTTCTTGAGTGGCAGCAAGGGTGTGAAAGACCCTTTCGAAGTTCCAGAGGTTAGGTGTCATTAGTCTCCAGACGCCTCATCGGAAATAGGCCTCATCTCGCCTGGAAGGGAGAACTTCCTGGATTTTCTCGAGTGGCGGCAGGTGTTCTCGAGTTACGACGGGGACCTCAGGGACCCGCCCTGGTGGCCTCAGGAGAGGCCAGTCCCCATGCGAGTTGCTAGGGGGCCTCTCGGAATTCCTCTCCCGTCGATACCGGGGCCAAAAACCTTTGGTGGAGTCAGGGCCGGAACCGAGGATTCCTCTCAGGGGCTGACATGGATCTTTGGGTACTTCTGGAGTCTCCCCAGGGGAGTCAGGCCTCGTCTCGAGTGGGGGCATGCACGTGCGCTTTCCTTCCAGGCTGTAGCAGCAATGTCACGCTTCCCGTCGCGTGGATCAAAGGATCTGTGGTTTTCCCTCGAGGCTTTCCCTCGAGGCTTTCCCACAGGGCTGTCCCACGTGCCACCGTGGTGTGAGTCGATCCTCGGCGTGAAACATGAGCCAGTGCAGGGCAAAGAGCTTCCTCTGGAATGGACTGAGACATCTGGGGGACTATTGGAATGGTGGTACGACCATGGAGTTCCTCTCGCCTTTCCTGTTGAGAGTGCCTCCTCTTGAGATGCGTCGGGAACGCCGGGAATTCTTTCCCGTTGAAAGCAGGGAAAGGATCCCTCATCTCGAGCTCCGAGGGGGAAACGGGGCTCCTCTGCATGTGGGCGGGACCATCGTGCATCCTCTCGAGTGGAGACGGGTATGGCGGTGAACTTCTTGAGTTGCAGCAAGGGTGTGAAAGACCCTTTCGAAGTTCCAGACGTTAGGTGTCATTAGTCTCCAGACGCCTCATCGGAAATAGGCCTCATCTCGCCTGGAATGGAGAACTTCCTGGATTTTCTCGAGTTGCGGCAGGTGTTCTCGAGTTACGACGGGGACCTCAGGGACCCGCCCTGAGGGCCTCAGGAGAGGCCAGTCCCCATGCGAGTTGCTAGGGGGCCTCTCGGGATTCCTCTCCCGTCGATACCGGGGCCAAAACCCTTTGGTGGAGTCAGGGCCGGAACCGAGGATTCCTCTCAGGGTCTGACATGGATCTTTGGGTACTTCTGGAGTCTCCCCAGGGGAGTCAGGCCTCGTCTCGAGTGGGGGCATGCACGTGCGCTTTCCTTCCAGGCTGTAGCAGCAATCTCACACTTCCCGTGGCCTGGATCAAAGGATCTGTGGTTTTCCCTCGAGGCTTTCCCTCGAGGCTTTCCCACAGGGCTGTCCCACGTGCCACCGTATTGTGAGTGGATCCTCGGCGTGAAACATGAGCCAGTGCAGGGCAAAGAGCTTCCTCTGGAATGGACTGAGACATCTGGGGGACTCTTGGAATGGTGGTACGACCATGGAGTTCCTCTCGCCTATCCTGTTGAGAGTGCCTCCTCTTGAGATGCGTCGGGAACGCCGGGAATTCTTTCCCGTTGAAAGCAGGGAAAGGATCCCTCATCTCGAGCTCCGAGGGGGAAACGGGGCTCCTCTGGATGTGGGCGGGACCATCGTGCTTCCTCTTGAGTGGACACGGGTATGGCGGTGAACTTCTTGAGTTGCAGCAAGGGTGTGAAAGACCCTTTCGAAGTTCCAGACGTCAGGTGTCATTAGTCTCCAGACGCCTCATCGGAAATAGGCCTCATCTCGCCTGGAAGGGAGAACTTCCTGGATTTCTCGAGTTGCGGCAGGTGTTCTCCAGTTACGACGGGGACCTCAGGGACCCGCCCTGGTGGCCTCAGGAGACGCCATTCCCCAAGCGAGTTGCTAGGGGGCCTCTCGGGATTCCTCTCCCGTCGATACCGGGGCCAAAAACCTTGTGTGGAGTCAGGGCCGGAACCGAGGATTCTTCTCAGGGGCTGATATGGATCTTTGGGTACATCTGGAGTCTCGCCAGAGGAGACAGGCGTCGTCTCGAGTCGGGTCATGCACGTGCACTTTCCTTCCAGGCTGTAGCAGCAATGTCACGCTTCCCGTCGCATGGATCAAAGGATCTGTGGTTTTCCCTCGAGGCTTTCCCTCGAGGCTTTCCCACAGGGCTATCCCACGTGCCAGCGTGGTGTGAGTGGATCCTCGGCGTGAAAGATGAGCCAGTGCAGGGCAAAGAGGTTCCTCTGGAATGGACTGAGACATCTGGGGGACTCTTGGAATGGTGGTACGACCATGGAGTTCCTCTCGCCTTTCCTGTTGAGAGTGCCTCCTCTTGAGATGCGACGGGAACGCCGGGAATTCTTTCCCGTTGAAAGCAGGGAAAGGATCCCTCATCTCGAGCTACGAGGGGGAAACGGGGCTCCTCTGGATGTGGGCGGGACCATCGTGCTTCCTCTCGAGTGGACACGGGTATGGCGGTGAACTTCTTGAGTTGCAGCAAGGGTGTGAAAGACCCTTTCGAAGTTCCAGAGGTTAGGTGTCATTAGTCTCCAGACGCCTCATCGGAAATAGGCCTCATCTCGCCTGGAAAGGAGAATTTCCTGGATTTTCTCGAGTTGCGGCAGGTGTTCTCGAGTTACGACGGGGACCTCAGGGACCCGCCCTGGTGGCCTCAGGAGACGCCAGTCCCCATGCGAGTTGCTAGGGGGCCTCTCGGGATTCCTCTCCCGTCGATACCGTGGCCAAAAACCTTGTGTGGAGGCAGGGCCGGAACCGAGGATTCCTCTCAGGGTCTGATATGGATCTTTGGGTACATCTGGAGTCTCGCCAGGGGTGACAGGCCTCGTCTCGAGTCGGGGCATGGACGTGCACTTTCCTTCCAGGCTGTAGCAGCAATGTCACGCTTCCCGTCGCGTGGATCAAAGGATCTGTGGTTTTCCCTCGAGGCTTTCCCTTGAGGCTTTCCCACAGGGCTGTCCCACGTGCCACCATGGTGTGAGTCGATCCTCGGCGTGAAAGATGAGCCAGTGCAGGGCAAAGAGGTTCCTCTGGAATGGACTGAGACATCTGGGGGACTCTTGGAATGGTGGTACGACCATGGAGTTCCTCTCGCCTTTCCTGTTGAGAGTGCCTCCTCTTGAGATGCGACGGGAACGCCGGGAATTCTTTCCCGTTGAAAGCATAGAAAGGTTCCCTCATCTCGAGCTACGAGGGGGAAACGGTGCTCCTCTGGATGTGGGCGGGACCATCGTGCTTCCTCTCGAGTGGACACGGGTATGGCGGTGAACTTCTTGAGTTGCAGCAAGGGTGTGAAAGACCCTTTCGAAGTTCCAGAGGTTAGGTGTCATTAGTCTCCAGACGCCTCATCGGAAATAGGCCTCATCTCGCCTGGAAGGGAGAACTTCCTGGATTTCTCGAGTTGCGGCAGGTGTTCTCGAGTTACGACGGGGACCTCAGGGACCCGCCCTGGTGGCCTCAGGAGACGCCATTCCCCAAGCGAGTTGCTAGGGGGCCTCTCGGGATTCCTCTCCCGTCGATACCGGTGCCAAAAACCTTGTGTGGAGTCAGGGCCGGAACCGAGGATTCCTCTCAGGGGCTGATATGGATCTTTGGGTACATCTGGAGTCTCGCCAGGGGAGACAGGCCTCGTCTCGAGTCGGGTCATGCACGTGCACTTTCCTTCCAGGCTGTAGCAGCAATGTCACGCTTCCCGTCGCATGGATCAAAGGATCTGTGGTTTTCCCTAGAGGCTTTCCCTCGAGGCTTTCCCACAGTGCTGTCCCACGTGCCACCGCGGTGTGAGTGGATCCTCGGCGTGAAACATGAGCCAGTGCAGGGCAAAGAGCTTCCTCTGGAATGGACTGAGACATCTGGGGGACTATTGGAATGGTGGTACGACCATGGAGTTCCTCTCGCCTTTCCTGTTGAGAGTGCCTCCTCTTGAGATGCGTCGGGAACGCCGGGAATTCTTTCCCGTTGAAAGCAGGGAAAGGATCCCTCATCTCGAGCTCCGAGGGGGAAACAGGTCTCCTCTGGATGTGGGCGGGACCATCGTGCTTCCTCTCGAGTGGAGACGGGTATGGCGGTGAACTTCTTGAGTTGCAGCAAGGGTGTGAAAAACCCTTTCGAAGTTCCAGACGTTAGGTGTCATTAGTCTGCAGACGCCTCATCAGAAATAGGCCTCATCTCGCCTGGAATGGAGAACTTCCTGGATTTTCTCGAGTTGCGGCAGGTGTTCTCGAGTAACGACGGGGACCTAAGGGACCCGCCCTGGTGGCCTCAGGAGAGGCCAGTCCCCATGCGAGTTGCTAGGGGTTCTCTCGGGATTCCTCTCCCGTCGATACCGGGGCCAAAACCCTTTGGTGGAGTCAGGACCGGAACCGAGGATTCCTGTCAGGGGCTGACATGGATATTTGGGTACTTCTGGAGTCTCCCCAGGGGAGTCAGGCCTCGTATCGAGTGGGGGCATGCACGTGCGCTTTCCTTCCAGGCTGTAGCAGCAATCTCACGCTTCCCGTGGCGTGGATCAAAGGATCTGTGGTTTTCCCTCGAGGCTTTCCCTCGAGGCTTTCCCACAGGGCTGTCCCATGTGCCACCATGGTGTGAGTGGATCCTCGGCGTGAAAGATGAGCCAGTGCAGGGCAAAGAGGTTCCTCTGGAATGGACTGAGACATCTGGGGGACTCTTGGAATGGTGGTACGACCATGGAGTTCCTCTCGCCTTTCCTGTTGAGAGTGCCTCCTCTTGAGATGCGACGGGAACGCCGGGAATTCTTTCCCGTTGAAAGCAGGGAAAGGATCCCTCATCTCGAGCTACGAGGGGGAAATGGTGCTCCTCTGGATGTGGGCGGGACCATCGTGCTTCCTCTTGAGTGGACACGGGTATGGCGGTGAACTTCTTGAGTGGCAGCAAGGGTGTGAAAGACCCTTTCGAAGTTCCAGAGGTTAGGTGTCATTAGTCTCCAGACGCCTCATCGGAAATAGGCCTCATCTCGCCTGGAAGGGAGAACTTCCTGGATTTTCTCGAGTGGCGGCAGGTGTTCTCGAGTTACGACGGGGACCTCAGGGACCCGCCCTGGTGGCCTCAGGAGAGGCCAGTCCCCATGCGAGTTGCTAGGGGGCCTCTCGGAATTCCTCTCCCGTCGATACCGGGGCCAAAAACCTTTGGTGGAGTCAGGGCCGGAACCGAGGATTCCTCTCAGGGGCTGACATGGATCTTTGGGTACTTCTGGAGTCTCCCCAGGGGAGTCAGGCCTCGTCTCGAGTGGGGGCATGCACGTGCGCTTTCCTTCCAGGCTGTAGCAGCAATGTCACGCTTCCCGTCGCGTGGATCAAAGGATCTGTGGTTTTCCCTCGAGGCTTTCCCTCGAGGCTTACCCACAGGGCTGTCCCACGTGCCACCGTGGTGTGAGTCGATCCTCGGCGTGAAACATGAGCCAGTGCAGGGCAAAGAGCTTCCTCTGGAATGGACTGAGACATCTGGGGGACTCTTGGAATGGTGGTACGACCATGGAGTTCCTCTCGCCTTTCCTGTTGAGAGTGCCTCCTCTTCAGATGCGTCGGGAACGCCGGGAATTCTTTCCCGTTGAAAGCAGGGAAAGGATCCCTCATCTCGAGCTCCGAGGGGGAAACGGGGCTCCTCTGCATGTGGGCGGGACCATCGTGCATCCTCTCGAGTGGAGACGGGTATGGCGGTGAACTTCTTGAGTTGCAGCAAGGGTGTGAAAGACCCTTTCGAAGTTCCAGACGTTAGGTGTCATTAGTCTCCAGACGCCTCATCGGAAATAGGCCTCATCTCGCCTGGAATGGAGAACTTCCTGGATTTTCTCGAGTTGCGGCAGGTGTTCTCGAGTTACGACGGGGACCTCAGGGACCCGCCCTGAGTTCCTCAGGAGAGGCCAGTCCCCATGCGAGTTGCTAGGGGGCCTCTCGGGATTCCTCTCCCGTCGATACCGGGGCCAAAACCCTTTGGTGGAGTCAGGGCCGGAACCGAGGATTCCTCTCAGGGGCTGACATGGATCTTTGGGTACTTCTGGAGTCTCCCCAGGGGAGTCAGGCCTCGTCTCGAGTGGGGGCATGCACGTGCGCTTTCCTTCCAGGCTGTAGCAGCAATCTCACACTTCCCGTGGCGTGGATCAAAGGATCTGTGGTTTTCCCTCGAGGCTTTCCCTCGAGGCTTTCCCACAGGGCTATCCCACGTGCCACCGTGGTGTGAGTGGATCCTCGGCGTGAAAGATGAGCCAGTGCAGGGCAAAGAGGTTCCTCTGGAATGGACTGAGACATCTGGGGGACTCTTGGAATGGTGGTACGACCATGGAGTTCCTCTCGCCTTTCCTGTTGAGAGTGCCTCCTCTTGAGATGCGACGGGAACGCCGGGAATTCTTTCCCGTTGAAAGCAGGGAAAGGATCCCTCATCTCGAGCTACGAGGGGGAAACGGGGCTCCTCTGGATGTGGGCGGGACCATCGTGCTTCCTCTCGAGTGGACACGGGTATGGCGGTGAACTTCTTGAGTTGCAGCAAGGGTGTGAAAGACCCTTTCGAAGTTCCAGAGGTTAGGTGTCATTAGTCTCCAGACGCCTCATCGGAAATAGGCCTCATCTCGCCTGGAAAGGAGAATTTCCTGGATTTTCTCGAGTTGCGGCAGGTGTTCTCGAGTTACGACGGGGACCTCAGGGACCCGCCCTGGTGGCCTCAGGAGACGCCAGTCCCCATGCGAGTTGCTAGGGGGCCTCTCGGGATTCCTCTCCCGTCGATACCGTGGCCAAAAACCTTGTGTGGAGGCAGGGCCGGAACCGAGGATTCCTCTCAGGGTCTGATATGGATCTTTGGGTACATCTGGAGTCTCGCCAGGGGTGACAGGCCTCGTCTCGAGTCGGGGCATGCACGTGCACTTTCCTTCCAGGCTCTAGCAGCAATGTCACGCTTCCCGTCGCGTGGATCAAAGGATCTGTGGTTTTCCCTCGAGGCTTTCCCTTGAAGCTTTCCCACAGGGCTGTCCCACGTGCCACCATGGTGTGAGTCGATCCTCGGCGTGAAAGATGAGCCAGTGCAGGGCAAAGAGGTTCCTCTGGAATGGACTGAGACATCTGGGGGACTCTTGGAATGGTGGTACGACCATGGAGTTCCTCTCGCCTTTCCTGTTGAGAGTGCCTCCTCTTGAGATGCGACGGGAACGCCGGGAATTCTTTCCCGTTGAAAGCATAGAAAGGTTCCCTCATCTCGAGCTACGAGGGGGAAACGGTGCTCCTCTGGATGTGGGCGGGACCATCGTGCTTCCTCTCGAGTGGACACGGGTATGGCGGTGAACTTCTTGAGTTGCAGCAAGGGTGTGAAAGACCCTTTCGAAGTTCCAGAGGTTAGGTGTCATTAGTCTCCAGATGCCTCATCGGAAATAGGCCTCATCTCGCCTGGAAGGGAGAACTTCCTGGATTTCTCGAGTTGCGGCAGGTGTTCTCGAGTTACGACGGGGACCTCAGGGACCCGCCCTGGTGGCCTCAGGAGACGCCATTCCCCAAGCGAGTTGCTAGGGGGCCTCTCGGGATTCCTCTCCCGTCGATACCGGTGCCAAAAACCTTGTGTGGAGTCAGGGCCGGAACCGAGGATTCCTCTCAGGGGCTGATATGGATCTTTGAGTACATCTGGAGTCTCGCCAGGGGAGACAGGCCTCGTCTCGAGTCGGGTCATGCACGTGCACTTTCCTTCCAGGCTGTAGCAGCAATGTCACGCTTCCCGTCGCATGGATCAAAGGATCTGTGGTTTTCCCTCGAGGCTTTCCCTCGAGGCTTTCCCACAGGGCTATCCCACGTGCCACCGTGGTGTGAGTGGATCCTCGGCGTGAAAGATGAGCCAGTGCAGGGCAAAGAGGTTCCTCTGGAATGGACTGAGACATCTGGGGGACTCTTGGAATGGTGGTACGACCATGGAGTTCCTCTCGCCTTTCCTGTTGAGAGTGCCTCCTCTTGAGATGCGACGGGAACGCCGGGAATTCTTTCCCGTTGAAAGCAGGGAAAGGATCCCTCATCTCGAGCTACGAGGGGGAAACGGGGCTCCTCTGGATGTGGGCGGGACCATCGTGCTTCCTCTCGAGTGGACACGGGTATGGCGGTGAACTTCTTGAGTTTCAGCAAGGGTGTGAAAGACCCTTTCGAAGTTCCAGAGGTTAGGTGTCATTAGTCTCCAGACGCCTCATCGGAAATAGGCCTCATCTCGCCTGGAAGGGAGAATTTCCTGGATTTTCTCGAGTTGCGGCAGGTGTTCTCGAGTTACGACGGGGACCTCAGGGACCCGCCCTGGTGGCCTCAGGAGACGTCAGTCCCCATGCGAGTTGCTAGGGGGCCTCTTGGGATTCCTCTCCCGTCGATACCGTGGCCAAAAACCTTGTGTGGAGTCAGGGCCGGAACCGAGGATTCCTCTCAGGGTCTGATGTGGATCTTTGGGTACATCTGGAGTCTCGCCAGGGGAGACAGGCCTCGTCTCGAGTCGGGGCATGCACGTGCACTTTCCTTCCAGGCTGTAGCAGCAATGTCACGCTTCCCGTCGCGTGGATCAAAGGATCTGTGGTTTTCCCTCGAGGCTTTCCCTCGAGGCTTTCCCACAAGGCTGTCCCACGTGCCACCGTGGTGTGAGTCGATCCTCGGCGTGAAAGATGAGCCAGTGCAGGGCAAAGAGGTTCCTCTGGAATGGACTGAGACATCTGGGGGACTCTGGGAATGGTGGTACGACCATGGAGTTCCTCTCGCCTTTCCTGTTGAGAGTGCCTCCTCTTGAGATGCGACGGGAACGCCGGGAATTCTTTCCCGTTGAAAGCAGGGAAAGGATCCCTCATCTCGAGCTACGAGGGGGAAACGGGGATCCTCTGGATGTGGGCGGGACCATCGTGCTTCCTCTCGAGTGGAGACGGGTATGGCGGTGAACTTCTTGAGTTGCAGCAAGGGTGTGAAAGACCCTTTCGAAGTTCCAGAGGTTAGGTGTCATTAGTCTCCAGACGCCTCATCGGAAATAGGCCTCATCTCGCCTGGAAGGGAGAACTTCCTGGATTTTCTCGAGTTGCAGCAGGTGTTCTCGAGTTACGACGGGGACCTCAGGGACCCGCCCTGGTGGCCTTAGGAGAGGGCAGTCCCCATGCGAGTTGCTAGGAGGCCTCTCGGGATTCCTCTCCCGTCGATACCGGGGCCAAAAACATTTGGTGGAGTCAGGGCCGGAACCGAGGATTCCTCTCAGGGGCTGACATGGATCTTTGAGTACTTCTGGAGTCTCCCCAGGGGAGTCAGGCCTCGTCTCGAGTGGGGGCATGCACATGCGCTTTCCTTCCAGGCTGTAGCAGCAATGTCACGCTTGCCGTCGCGTGGATCAAAGGATCTGTGGTTTTCCCTCGAGGCTTTCCCTTGAGGCTTTCCCACAGGGCTGTCCCACGTACCACCATGGTGTGAGTCGATCCTCGGCGTGAAAGATGAGCCAGTGCAGGGCAAAGAGGTTCCTCTGGAATGGACTGAGACATCTGGGGGACTCTTGGAATGGTGGTACGACCATGGAGTTCCTCTCGCCTTTCCTGTTGAGAGTGCCTCCTCTTGAGATGCGACGGGAACGCCGGGAATTCTTTCCCGTTGAAAGCATAGAAAGGTTCCCTCATCTCGAGCTACGAGGGGGAAACGGTGCTCCTCTGGATGTGGGCGGGACCATCGTGCTTCCTCTCGAGTGGAGACGGGTATGGCGGTGAACTTCTTGAGTTGCAGCAAGGGTGTGAAAGACCCTTTCGAAGTTACAGAGGTTAGGTGTCTTTAGTCTCCAGACGCCTCATCGGAAATAGGCCTCATCTCGCCTGGAAGGGAGAACTTCCTGGATTTTCTCGAGTTGCGGCAGGTGTTCTCGAGTTACGACGGGGACCTCAGGGACTCGCCCTGGTGGCCTCAGGAGCCGCCAGTCCCCAAGCGAGTTGCTAGGGGGCCTCTCAGTATTCCTCTCCCGTCGATACCGGGGCCAAAAACCTTGTGTGGAGTCAGGGCCGGAACCGGTGATTCCTCTCAGGGGCTGATATGGATCTTTGGGTACATCTGGAGTCTCGCCAGGGGAGACAGGCCTCGTCTCGAGTCGGTGCATGCACGTGCACTTTCCTTCCAGGCTGTAGCAGCAATGTCACGCTTCCCGTCGCATGGATCAAAGGATCTGTGGTTTTCCCTCGAGGCTTTCCCTCGAGGCTTTCCCACAGGGCTATCCCACGTGCCACCGTGGTGTGAGTGGATCATCGGCGTGAAAGATGAGCCAGTGCAGGCAAAGAGGTTCCTCTGGAATGGACTGAGACATCTGGGGGACTCTTGGAATGGTGGTACGACCATGGAGTTCCTCTCGCCTTTCCTGTTGAGAGTGCCTCCTCTTGAGATGCGACGGGAACGCCGGGAATTCTTTCCCGTTGAAAGCAGGGAAAGGATCCCTCATCTCGAGCTACGAGGGGGAAACGGGGCTCCTCTGGATGTGGGCGGGACCATCGTGCTTCCTCTCGAGTGGACACGGGTATGGCGGTGAACTTCTTGAGTTGCAGCAAGGGTGTGAAAGACCCTTTCGAAGTTCCAGAGGTTAGGTGTCATTAGTCTCCAGACGCCTCATCGGAAATAGGCCTCATCTCGCCTGGAAGGGAGAATTTCCTGGATTTTCTCGAGTTGCGGCAGGTGTTCTCGAGTTACGACGGGGACCTCAGGGACCCGCCCTGGTGGCCTCAGGAGACGCCAGTCCCCATGCGAGTTGCTAGGGGGCCTCTCGGGATTCCTCTCCCGTCGATACCGTGGCCAAAAACCTTGTGTGGAGTCAGGGCCGGAACCGAGGATTCCTCTCAGGGTCTGATATGGATCTTTGGGTACATCTGGAGTCTCGCCAGGGGAGACAGGCCTCGTCTCGAGTCGGGGCATGCACGTGCACTTTCCTTCCAGGCTGTAGCAGCAATGTCACGCTTCCCGTCGCGTGGATCAAAGGATCTGTGGTTTTCCCTCGAGGCTTTCCCTCGAGGCTTTCCCACAGGGCTGTCCCACGTGCCACCGTGGTGTGAGTCGATCCTCGGCGTGAAAGATGAGCCAGTGCAGGGCAAAGAGGTTCCTCTGGAATGGACTGAGACATCTGGGGGACTCTTGGAATGGTGGTACGACCATGGAGTTCCTCTCGCCTTTCCTGTTGAGAGTGCCTCCTGTTGAGATGCGACGGGAACGCCGGGAATTCTTTCCCGTTGAAAGCAGGGAAAGGATCCCTCATCTCGAGCTACGAGGGGGAAACGGGGCTCCTCTGGATGTGGGCGGGACCATCGTGCTTCCTCTCGAGTGGAGACGGGTATGGCGGTGAACTTCTTGAGTTGCAGCAAGGGTGTGAAAGACCCTTTCGAAGTTCCAGAGTTTAGGTGTCATTAGTCTCCAGACGCCTCATCGGAAATAGGCCTCATCTCGCCTGGAAGGGAGAACTTCCTGGATTTTCTCAAGTTGCGGCAGGTGTTCTCGAGTTACGACGGGGACCTCAGGGACCCGCCCTGGTGGCCTTAGGAGAGGGCAGTCCCCATGCGAGTTGCTAGGAGGCCTCTCGGGATTCCTCTCCCGTCGATACCGGGGCCAAAAACATTTGGTGGAGTCAGGGCCGGAACCGAGGATTCCTCTCAGGGGCTGACATGGATCTTTGGGTACTTCTGGAGTCTCCCCAGGGGAGTCAGGCCTCGTCTCGAGTGGGGGCATGCACGTGCACTTTCCTTCCAGGCTGTAGCAGCAATGTCACGCTTCCCGTCGCGTGGATCAAATGATGTGTGGTTTTCCCTCGAGGCTTTCCCACAGGGCTGTCCCACGTGCCACCGTGGTGTGAGTCGATCCTCGGCGTGAAAGATGAGCCAGTGCAGGGCAAAGAGGTTCCTCTGGAATGGACTGAGACATCTGGGGGACTCTTGGAATGGTGGTACGACCATGGAGTTCCTCTCGCCTTTCCTGTTGAGAGTGCCTCCTCTTGAGATGCGACGGGAACGCCGGGAATTTTTTCCCGTTGAAAGCAGGGAAAGGATCCCTCATCTCGAGCTACGAGGGGGAAACGGGGCTCCTCTGGATGTGGGCGGGAGCATCGTGCTTTCTCTCGAGTGGAGACGGGTATGGCGGTGAACTTCTTGAGTTGCAGCAAGGGTGTGAAAGACCCTTTCGAAGTTCCAGAGGTTAGGTGTCATTAGTCTCCAGACGCCTCATCGGAAATAGGCCTCATCTCGCCTGGAAGGGAGAACTTCCTGGATTTTCTCGAGTTGCGGCAGGTGTTCTCGAGTTACGACGGGGACCTCAGGGACCCGCCCTGTTGGCCTCAGGAGAGGCCAGTCCCTTTGCGTGTTGCTAGGGGGCCCGTCGGGATTCCTCTCCCGTCGATACCGGGGCCAAAAACCTTGTGTGGAGTAAGGGCCGGAACCGAGGATTCCTCTCAGGGACTGATATGGATCTTTGGGTACTTCTGGAGTCTCGCCAGGGGAGACAGGCCTCGTCTCGTGTGGGGGAATGCACGTGCACTTTCCTTCCAGGCTGTAGCAGCAATGTCACGCTTCCCGTCGCGTGGATCAAAGGATCTGCGGTTTTCCCTCGAGGCTTTCCCTCGAGTCTTTCCCACAGGGCTGTCCCACGTGACACCGTGGTGTGAGTCGATTCTCGGCGTGAAAAATGAGCCAGTGCAGGGCAAAGAGGTTCCTCTGGAATGGACTGAGACATCTGGGGGACTCTTGGAATGGTGGTACGACCATGGAGTTCCTCTCTCCTTTCCTGTTGAGAGTGCCTCCTCTTGAGATGCGACGGGAACGCCGGGAATTCTTTCCCGTTGAAAGCAGGGAAAGGATCCCTCATCTCGAGCTACGAGGGGGAAACGGGGCTCCTCTGGATGTGGGCGGGACCATCGTGCTTCCTCTCGAGTGGAGACGGGTATGGCGTTGAACTTCTTGAGTTGCAGCAAGGGTGTGAAA
Source organism: Capricornis sumatraensis (assembly GCF_032405125.1). Lineage (NCBI taxonomy): Eukaryota > Metazoa > Chordata > Mammalia > Artiodactyla > Bovidae > Capricornis > Capricornis sumatraensis. Next base: position 3,486,501 of record NC_091080.1, on the reverse strand, counting down.
GACCCTTTCGAAGTTCCAGAGGTTAGGTGTCATTAGTCTCCAGACGTCTCATCGGAAATAGGCCTCATCTCGCCTGGAAGGGAGAATTTCCTGGATTTTCTCGAGTTGCGGCAGGTGTTCTCGAGTTACGACGGGGACCTCAGGGACCCGCCCTGGTGGCCTCAGGAGAGGCCAGTCCCCATGTGAGTTGCTAGGGGGCCTCTCGGGATTCCTCTCCCGTCGATACTGGGGCCAAAAACCTTGTGTGGATTCAGGGCCGGAACCGAGGATTCCTCTCAGGGGCTGACATGGATCTTTGGGTACTTCTGGAGTCTCCCCAGGGGAGTCAGGCCTCGTCTCGAGTGGGGGCATGCGCGTGCGCTTTCCTTCCAGGCTTTAGCAGCAATGTCACGGTTCCCGTCGCGTGGATCAAAGGATCTGTGGTTTTCCCTCGAGGCTTTCCCTCGAGGCTTTCCCACAGGGCTGTCCCACGTGCCACCGTGGTGTGAGTCGATCCTCGGCGTGAAAGATGAGCCAGTGCAGGGCAAAGAGGTTCCTCTGGAATGGACTGAGACATCTGGGGGACTCTTGGAATGGTGGTACGACCATGGAGTTCCTCTCGCCTTTCCTGTTGAGAGTGCCTCCTGTTGAGATGCGACGGGAACGCCGGGAATTCTTTCCCGTTGAAAGCAGGGAAAGGATCCCTCATCTCGAGCTACGAGGGGGAAACGGGGCTCCTCTGGATGTGGGCGGGACCATCGTGCTTCCTCTCGAGTGGAGACGGGTATGGCGGTGAACTTCTTGAGTTGCAGCAAGGGTGTGAAAGACCCTTTCGAAGTTCCAGAGTTTAGGTGTCATTAGTCTCCAGACGCCTCATCGGAAATAGGCCTCATCTCGCCTGGAAGGGAGAACTTCCTGGATCTTCTCGAGTTGGGGCAGGTGTTCTCGAGTTACGACGGGGACCTCAGGGACCCGCCCTGGTGACCTCAGGAGAGGCCAGTCCCCATGCGAGTTGCTAGGGGGCCTCTCGGGATTCCTCTCCCGTCGATACCGGGGCCAAAAACCTTGTGTGGAGTCAGGGCCGGAACCGAGGATTCCTCTCAGGGGCTGATATGGATCTTTGGGTACATCTGGAGTCTCGCCAGGGGAGACAGGCCTCGTCTCGAGTCGGGGCATGCACGTGCACTTTCCTTCCAGGCTGTAGCAGCAATGTCACGCTTCCCGTCGCGTGGATCAAAGGATCTGTGGTTTTCCCTCGAGGCTTTCCCTTGAGGCTTTCCCACAGGGCTGTCCCACGTGCCACCGTGGTGTGAGTCGATCCTCGGCGTGAAAGATGAGCCAGTGCAGGGCAAAAAGGTTCCTCTGGAATGGACTGAGACATCTGGGGGACTCTTGGAATAGTGGTACGACCATGGAGTTCCTCTCGCCTTTCCTGTTGAGAGTGCCTCCTCTTGAGATGCGACGGGAACGCCGGGAATTCTTTCCCGTTGAAAGCATGGAAAGGATCCCTCATCTCGAGCTACGAGGGGGAAACGGGGCTCCTCTGGATGTGGGCGGGACCATCGTGCTTCCTCTCGAGTGGAGACGGGTATGGCGGTGAACTTCTTGAGTCGCAGCAAGGGTGTGAAAGACCCTTTCGAAGTTCCAGAGGTTAGGTGTCATTAGTCTCCAGACGCCTCATCGGAAATAGGCCTCATCTCGCCTGGAAGGGAGAACTTCCTGGATTTTCTCGAGTTGCGGCAGGTGTTCTCGAGTTACGACGGGGACCTCAGGGACCCGCCCTGGTGGCCTCAGGAGACGCCAGTCCCCATGCGAGTTGCTAGGGGGCCTCTCGGGATTCCTCTACCGTCGATACCGGGGCCAAAAACCTTGTGTGGAGTCAGGGCCGGAACCGAGGATTCCTCTCAGGGGCTGATATGGATCTTTGGGTACATCTGGAGTCTCGCCAGGGGAGACAGGCCTCGTCTCGAGTCGGGGCGTGCACGTGCACTTTCCTTCCAGGCTGTAGCAGCAATGTCACGCTTCCCGTCGCGTGGATCAAAGGATCTGTGGTTTTCCCTCGAGGCTTTCCCTCGAGGCTTTCCCACAGGGCTGTCCCACGTGCCACCATGGTGTGAGTCGATCCTCGGCGTGAAAGATGAGCCAGTGCAGGGCAAAGAGGTTCCTCTGGAATGGACTGAGACATCTGGGGGACTCTTGGAATGGTGGTACGACCATGGAGTTCCTCTCGCCTTTCCTGTTGAGAGTGCCTCCTCTTGAGATGCGACGGGAACGCCGGGAATTCTTTCCCGTTGAAAGCATGGAAAGGTTCCCTCATCTCGAGCTACGAGGGGGAAACGGTGCTCCTCTGGATGTGGGCGGGACCATCGTGCTTCCTCTCGAGTGGACACGGATATGGCGGTGAACTTCTTGAGTCGCAGCAAGGGTGTGAAAGACCCTTTCGAAGTTCCAGAGTTTAGGTGTCATTAGTCTCCAGACGCCTCATCGGAAATAGGCCTCATCTCGCCTGGAAGGGAGAACTTCCTGGATTTTCTCGAGTTGCGGCAGGTGTTCTCGAGTTACGACGGGGACCTCAGGGACCCGCCCTGGTGGCCTCAGGAGAGGCCAGTCCCCATGCGAGTTGCTAGGGGTCCTCTCGGGATTCCTCTCCCGTCGATACCGGGGCCAAAAACCTTTGGTGGAGTCAGGGCCGGAACCGAGGATTCCTCTCAGGGGCTGACATGGATCTTTGAGTACTTCTGGAGTCTCCCCAGGGGAGTCAGGCCTCGTCTCGACTGGGGGCATGCACGTGCGCTTTCCTTCCAGGCTGTAGCAGCAATGTCACGCTTCCCGTGGCGTGGATCAAAGGATCTGTGGTTTTCCCTCGAGGCTTTGCATCGAGGCTTTCCCACAGGGCTGTCCCACGTGCCACCATGGTGTGAGTCGATCCTCGGCGTGATAGATGAGCCAGTGCAGGGCAAAGAGGTTCCTCTGGAATGGACTGAGACATCTGGGGGACTCTTGGAATGGTGGTACGACCATGGAGTTCCTCTCGTCTTTCCTGCTGAGAGTGCCTCCTCTTGAGATGCGGCGGGAACGCCGGGAATTCTTTCCCGTTGAAAGCATGGAAAGGTTCCCTCATTTCGAGCTACGAGGGGGAAACGGTGCTCCTCTGGATGTGGGCGGGACCATCGTGCTTCCTCTCGAGTGGACACGGGTATGGCGGTGAACTTCTTGAGTCGCAGCAAGGGTGTGAAAGACCCTTTCGAAGTTCCAGAGGTTAGGTGTCATTAGTCTCCAGACGCCTCATCGGAAATAGGCCTCATCTCGCCTGGAAGGGAGAACTTCCTGGATTTTCTCGAGTTGCGGCAGGTGTTCTCGAGTTACGACGGGGACCTCAGGGACCCTCCCTGGTGGCCTCAGGAGAGGCCAGTCCCCATGCGAGTTGCTAGGGGGCCTCTCGGGATTCCTCTCCCGTCGATACCGGGGCCAAAAACCTTTGGTGGAGTCAGGGCCGGAACCGAGGATTCCTCTCAGGGGCTGACATGGATCTTTGAGTACTTCTGGAGTCTCCCAGGGGAGTCAGGCCTCGTCTCGACTGGGGGCATGCACGTGCGCTTTCCTTCCAGGCTGTAGCAGCAATGTCACGCTTCCCGTGTCGTGGATCAAAGGATCTGTGGTTTTCCCTCGAGGCTTTGCATCGAGGCTTTCCCACAGGGCTGTCCCACGTGCCACCATGGTGTGAGTCGATCCTCGGCGTGATAGACGAGCCAGTGCAGGGCAAAGAGGTTCCTCTGGAATGGACTGAGACATCTGGGGGACTCTTGGAATGGTGGTACGACCATGGAGTTCCTCTCGCCTTTCCTGCTGAGAGTGCCTCCTCTTGAGATGCGACGGGAACGCCGGGAATTATTTCCCGTTGAAAGCAGGGAAAGGATCCCTCATCTCGAGCTACGAGGGGGAAACGGTGCTCCTCTGGATGTGGGCGGGACCATCGTGCTTCCTCTTGAGTGGACACGGGTATGGCGGTGAACTTCTTGAGTTGCAGCAAGGGTGTGAAAGACCCTTTCGAAGTTCCAGAGTTTAGGTGTCATTAGTCTCCAGACGCCTCATCGGAAATAGGCCTCATCTCGCCTGGAAGGGAGAACTTCCTGGATTTCTCGAGTTGCGGCAGGTGTTCTCGAGTTACGATGGGGACCTCAGGGACCCGCCCTGGTGGCCTCAGGAGAGGCCAGTCCCCATGCGAGTTGCTAGGGGGCCTCTCGGGATTACTCTTCCGTTGATACCGGGGCCAAAACCCTTTGGTGGAGTCAGGGCCGGAACCGAGGATTCCTCTCAGGGGCTGACATCGATCTTTGGGTACTTCTGGAGTCTCCCCAGGGGAGTCAGGCCTCGTCTCGAGTGGGGGCATGCACGTGCGCTTTCCTTCCAGGCTGTAGCAGCAATGTCACGCTTCCCATCGCGTGGATCAAAGGATCTGTGGTTTTCCCTCGAGGCTTTCCCTCGAGGCTTTCCCACAGGGCTGTCCCACGTGCCACCGTGGTGTGAGTCAATCCTCGGCGTGAAAGATGAGCCAGTGCAGGGCAAAGAGGTTCCTCTGGAATGCACTGAGACATCTGGGGGACTCTTGGAATGGTGGTACGACCATGGAGTTCCTCTCGCCTTTCCTGTTGAGAGTGCCTCCTCTTGAGATGCGACGGGAACGCCGGGAATTCTTTCCCGTTGAAAGCAGGGAAAGGATCCCTCATCTCGAGCTACGAGGGGGAAACGGTGCTCCTCTGGATGTGGGCGGGACCATCGTGCTTCCTCTCGAGTGGACACGGGTATGGGGGTGAACTTCTTGAGTCGCAGCAAGGGTGTGAAAGACCCTTTCGAAGTTCCAGAGGTTAGGTGTCATTAGTCTCCAGACGCCTCATCGGAAATAGGCCTCATCTCGCCTGGAAGGGAGAACTTCCTGGATTTTCTCGAGTTGCGGCAGGTGTTCTCGAGTTACGACGGGGACCTCAGGGACCCGCCCTGGTGGCCTCAGGAGAGGCCAGTCCCCATGCGAGTTGCTTGGGGGCCTCTCGGGATTCCTCTCCCGTCGATACCGGGGCCAAAAACCTTTGGTGGAGTCAGGGCCGGAACCGAGGATTCCTCTCATGGGCTGACATGGATCTTTGAGTACTTCTGGAGTTTCCCCAGGGGAGTCAAGCCTCGTCTCGACTGGGGGCATGCACGTGCGCTTTCCTTCCAGGCTGTAGCAGCAATGTCACGCTTCCCGTGGCGTGGATCAAAGGATCTGTGGTTTTCCCTCGAGGCTTTCCATCGAGGCTTTCCCACAGGGCTGTCCCACGTGCCACCATGGTGTCAGTCGATCCTCGGCGTGATAGATGAGCCAGTGCAGGGCAAAGAGGTTCCTCTGGAATGGACTGAGACATCTGGGGGACTCTTGGAATGGTGGTACGACCATGGAGTTCCTCTCGCCTTTCCTGCTGAGAGTGCCTCCTCTTGAGATGCGATGGGAACGCCGGGAATTCTTTCCCGTTGAAAGCAGGGAAAGGATCCCTCATCTCGAGCTACGAGGGGGAAACGGTGCTCCTCTGGATGTGGGCGGGACCATCGTGCTTCCTCTTGAGTGGACACGGGTATGGCGGTGAACTTCTTGAGTTGCAGCAAGGGTGTGAAAGACCCTTTCGAAGTTCCAGAATTTAGGTGTCATTAGTCTCCAGACGCCTCATCGGAAATAGGCCTCATCTCGCCTGGAAGGGAGAACTTCCTGGATTTCTCGAGTTGCGGCAGGTGTTCTCGAGTTACGACGGGGACCACAGGGACCCGCCCTGGTGGCCTCAGGAGAGGCCAGTCCCCATGCGAGTTGCTAGGGGGCTTCTCGGGATTACTCTTCCGTCGATACCGGGGCCAAAACCCTTTGGTGGAGTCAGGGCCGGAACCGAGGATTCCTCTCAGGGGCTGACATGGATCTTTGGGTACTTCTGGAGTCTCCCCAGGGGAGTCAGGCCTCGTCTCGAGTGGGGGCATGCACGTGTGCTTTCCTTCCAGGCTGTAGCAGCAATGTCACGCTTCCCGTCGCGTGGATCAAAGGATCTGTGGTTTTCCATCGAGGCTTTCCCTCGAGGCTTTCCCACAGGGCTGTCCCACGTGCCACCGTGGTGTGAGTCGATCCTCGGCGTGAAAGATGAGCCAGTGCAGGGCAAAGAGGTTCCTCTGGAATGCACTGAGACATCTGGGGGACTCTTGGAATGGTGGTACGACCATGGAGTTCCTCTCGCCTTTCCTGTTGAGAGTGCCTCCTCTTGAGATGCGACGGGAACGCCGGGAATTCTTTCCCGTTGAAAGCAGGGAAAGGATCCCTCATCTCGAGCTACGAGGGGGAAACGGTGCTCCTCTGGATGTGGGCGGGACCATCGTGCTTCCTCTTGAGTGGACACGGGTATGGCGGTGAACTTCTTGAGTTGCAGCAAGGGTGTGAAAGACCCTTTCGAAGTCCCAGAGGTTAGGTGTCATTAGTCTCCAGACGCCTCATTGGAAATAGGCCTCATCTCGCCTGGAAGGGAGAACTTCCTGGATTTTCTCGAGTTGCGGCAGGTGTTCTCGAGTTACGACGGGGACCTCAGGGACCCGCCCTGGTGGCCTCAGGAGAGGCCAATCCCCATGCGAGTTGCTAGGGGGCCTCTCGGGATTCCTCTCCCGTCGATACCGGGTCCAGAAACCTTGTGTGGTGTCAGGGCCGGAACCGAGGATTCCTCTCAGGTGCTGACATTGATCTTTGGGTACTTGTGGAGACTCCCCAGGGGAGTCAGGCCTCGTCTCGTGTGGGGGCATGCACTTGCGCTTTCCTTCCAGGCTGTAGCAGCAATGTCACGCTTCCCGTGGCGTGGATCAAAGGATCTGTGGTTTTCCCTTGAGGCTTTCCCTCGAGGCTTTCCCACAGGGCTGTCCCACGTGCCACCGTGGTGTGAGTCGATCCTCGGCGTGAAAGATGAGCCAGTGCAGGGCAAAGAGGTTCCTCTGGAATGGACTGAGACATCTGGGGGACTCTTGGAATGGTGGCACGACCATGGAGTTCCTCTCGCCTTTCCTGTTGAGAGTGCCTCCTCTTGAGATGCGACGGGAACGCCGGGAATTCTTTACCGTTGAAAGCAGGGAAAGGATCCCTCATCTCGAGCTACGAGGGGGAAACGGGGCTCCTCTGGATGTGGGCGGGACCATCGTGCTTCCTCCCGAGTGGAGACGGGTATGGCGGTGAACTTCTTGAGTTGCAGCAAGGGTGTGAAAGACCCTTTCGAAGTTCCAGAAGTTAGGTGTCATTTATCTCCAGACGCCTCATCGGAAATAGGCCTCATCTCGCCTGGAAGGGAGAACTTCCTGGATTTTCTCGAGTTGCGGCAGGTGTTCTCGAGTTACGACGGGGACCTCAGGGACCCGCCCTGGTGGCCTCAGGAGAGGCCAGTCCCATGCGAGTTGCTAGGGGGCCTCTCGGGATTCCTCTCCCATCGATACCGGGCCCAAAAACATTTTTTGGAGTCAGGGCCGGAACCGAGGATTCCTCTGAGGGGCTGACATGGATCTTTGGGTACTTCTGGAGTGTCCCCAAGGGAGTCAGGCCTCGTCTCGAGTCGGGGCATGCACGTGCGCTTTCCTTCCATGCTGTAGCAGCAATGTCACGCTTCCCGTCGCTTGGATCAAAGGATCTGTGGTTTTCCCTCGAGGCTTTCACTAGAGGCTTTCCCACAGGGCTGTCCCACGTGCCACCGTGGTGTGAGTCGATCCTCGGCGTGAAAGATGAGCCAGTGCAGGGCAAAGAGGTTCCTCTGGAATGGACTGAGACATCTGGGGGACTCTTGGAATGATGGTACGACCATGGAGTTCCTCTCGCCTTTCCTGTTGAGAGTGCCTCCTCTTGAGATGCGACGGGAACGCCGGGAATTCTTTCCCGTTGAAAGCAGTGAAAGGATCCCTCATCTCGAGCTCCGAGGGGGAAACGGGGCTCCTCTGGATGTTGGCGGGACCATCGTGCTTCCTCTCGAGTGGAGACGGGTATGGCGGTGAACTTCTTGAGTTGCAGCAAGGGTGTGAAAGACCCTTTCGAAGTTCCAGAGGTTAGGTGTCATTAGTCTCCAGACGCCTCATCGGAAATAGGCCTCATCTCGCCTGGAAGGGAGAACTTCCTGGATTTTCTCGAGTTGCGGCAGGTGTTCTCGAGTTACGACGGGGACCTCAGGGACCCGCCCTGGTGGCCTCAGGAGAGGCCAGTCCCCATGCGAGTTGCTAGGGGGCCTCTCGGGATTCCTCTCCCGTTGATACCAGGGCCAAAAACCTTGTGTGGAGTCAGGGCCGGAAGCGAGGATTCCTCTCAGGGGCTGACATGGATCTTTGGGTACTTCTGCAGTCTCCCCAAGGGAGTCAGGCCTCGTCTCGAGTGGGGGCATGTACGTGCGCTTTCCTTCCAGGCTGTAGCAGCAATGTCACGCTTCCCGTCTCGTGGATCAAAGGATCTGTGGTTTTCCCTCGAGGCTTTCCCTCGAGGCTTTCCCACAGGGCTGACCCACGTGCCACCGTGGTGTGAGTCGATCCTCGGCGTGAAAGATGAGCCAGTGCAGGGCAAAGAGGTTCCTCTGGAATGGACTGAGACATCTGGGGGACTCTTGGAATGGTGGTACGACCATGGAGTTCCTCTCGGCTTTCCTGTTGAGAGTGCCTCCTCTTGAGATGCGACGGGAACGCCTTGAATTCTTTCCCGTTGAAAGCAGGGAAAGGATCCCACATCTCGAGCTACGAGGGGGAAATGGGGCTCCTCTGGATGTGGGCGGGACCATCGTGCTTCCTCTCGAGTGGAGACGGGTATGGCGGTGAACTTCTTGAGTTGCAGCAAGGGTGTGAAAGACCCTTTCGAAGTTCCAGAGGTTAGGTGTCATTAGTCTCCAGACGCCTTATCGGAAATAGGCCTCATCTCGCCTGGAAGGGAGAACTTCCTGCATTTTCTTGAGTTGCGGCAGGTGTTCTCGAGTTTCGACGGGGACCTCAGGGACCCGCCCTGGTGGCCTCAGGAGAGGCCAGTCCCCATGCGAGTTGCTAGGGGGCCTCTCGGGATTCCTCTCCCGTCGATACCGGGGCCTAAAACCTTGTGTGGAGTCAGGGCCGGAACCGAGGATTCCTCTCAGGGGCTGATATGGATCTTTGGGTACTTCTGGAGTCTCGCCAGGGGACACAGGCCTCGTCTCGAGTGGGGGCATGCACGTGCGCTTTCCTTCCAGGCTGTAGCAGCAATGTCACGCTTCCCGTAGCGTGGATCAAAGGGTCTGTTGTTTTCCCTCGAGGCTTTCCCTCGAGGCTTTCCCACACGGCTGTCCCACGTGCCACCGTGGTGTGAGTCGATCCTCGGCGTGAAAGATGAGCCAGTGCAGGGCAAAGAGTTTCCTCTGGAATGGACTGAGACATCTGGGGGACTCTTGGAATGGTGGTACGACCATGGAGTTCCTCTCGCCTTTCCTGTTGAGAGTGCCTCCTCTTGAGATGCGACGGGAACGCCGGGAATTCTTTCCCGTTGAAAGCAGGGAAAGGATACCCCATTTCGAGCTCCGAGGGGAAAACGGGGCTCCTCTGGATGTGGGCGGGACCATCGTGCTTCCTCTCGAGTGGAGACGGGTATGGCGGTGAACTTCTTGAGTTGCAGCAAGGGTGTGAAAGACCCTTTCGAAGTTCCAGAGGTTAGGTGTCATTAGTCTCCAGACGCCTCATCGGAAATAGGCCTCATCTCGCCTGGAAGGGAGAACTTCCTGGATTTTCTCGAGTTGCGGCAGGTGTTCCCGAGTTACGACGGGAACCTCAGGGACCCGCCCTGGTGGCCTCAGGAGAGGCCAGTCCCCATGCGAGTTGCTAGGGGGCCTCTCGGGATTCCTCTCCCGTCGATACCGGGGCCAAAAACCTTGTGTGGAGTCAGGGCCGGAACCGAGGATTCCTCTCAGGGGCTGACATGGATCTTTGGGTACTTCTGGAGTCTCGCCAGGGGAGACAGGCCTCGTCTCGAGTGGGGGCATGCACGTGCGCTTTCCTTCCAGGCTGTAGCAGCAATGTCACGCTTCCCGTCGCGTGGATCAAAGGGTCTGTGGTTTTCCCTCGAGGCTTTCCCTCGAGGCTTTCCCACAGGGATGTCCTACGTGCCACCGTGGTGTGAGTCGATCCTCGGCGTGAAAGATGAGCCAGTGCAGGGCAAAGAGGTTCCTCTGGAATGGACTGAGACATCTGGGGGACTCGTGGAATGGTGGTACGACCATGGAGTTCCTCTCGGCTTTCCTGTGGAGAGTGCCTCCTCTTGAGATGCGACGGGATCGCCGGGAATTCTTTCCCGTTGAAAGCAGGGAAAGGATCCCTCATCTCGAGCTACGAGGGGGAAACGGGGCTCCTCTGGATGTGGGCGGGACCATCGTGCTTTCTCTCGAGTGGAGACGGGTATGGCGGTGAACTTCTTGAGTTGCAGCAAGGGTGTGAAAGACCCTTTCGAAGTTCCAGAGGTTAGGTGTCATTAGTCTCCAGACGCCTCATCGGAAATAGGCCTCATCTCGCCTGGAAGGGAGAACTTCCTTGATTTTCTCGAGTTGCGGCAGGTGTTCTCGAGTTACGACGGGGACCTCAGGGACCCGCCCTGTTGGCCTCAGGAGAGGCCAGTCCCTATGCGTGTTGCTAGGGGGCCCCTCGGGATTCCTCTCTCGTCGATACCGGGGCCAAAAACCTTGTGTGGAGACAGGGCTGGAACCGAGGATTCCTCTCAGGGACTGATATGGATCTTTGGGTACTTCTGGAGTCTCGCCAGGGGAGACAGGCCTCGTCTCGTGTGGGGGCATGCACGTGCACTTTCCTTCCAGGCTGTAGCAGCAATGTCACGCTTCACGTCGCGTGGATCAAAGGATCTGCGGTTTTCCCTCGAGGCTTTCCCTCGAGGCTTTCCCACAGGGCTGTCCCACGTGCCACCGTGGTTTGAGTCGATCCTCGGCGTGAAAGATGAGCCAGTGCAGGGCAAAGAGGTTCCTCTGGAATGGACTGAGACATCTGGGGGACTCTTGGAATGGTGGTACGACCATGGAGTTCCTCTCGCCTTTCCTGTTGAGAGTGCCTCCTCTTGAGATGCGACGGGAACGCCGGGAATTCTTTCCCGTTGAAAGCAGGGAAAGGATCCCTCATCTCGAGCTACGAGGGGGAAACGGGGCTCCTCTGGATGTGGGCGGGACCATCGTGCTTCCTCTCGAGTGGACACGGGTATGGCGGTGAACTTCTTGAGTTGCAGCAAGGTTGTGAAAGACCCTTTCGAAGTTCCAGAGGTTAGGTGTCATTAGTCTCCAGACTCCTCATCGGAAATAGGCCTCATCTCGCCTGGAAGGGAGAACTTCCTGGATTTTCTCGAGTTGCGGCAGGTGTTCTCGAGTTACGACGGGGACCTCAGGGACCCGCTCTGGTGGCCTCAGGAGAGGCCAGTCCCCATGCGAGGTGCTAGGGGGCCTCTCGGGATTCCTCTCCCGTCGATACCGGAGCCAAAAACCTTGTGTGAAGTCAGGGCCGGAACCGAGGATTCCTCTCAGGGGCTGACATGGATCTTTGGGTACTTGTGGAGTCTCCCCAGGGGAGTCAGGCCTCGTCTCGAGTGGGGGCATGCACGTGCGCTTTCCTTCCAGGCTGTAGCAGCAATGTCACGCTTCCCGTCGCGTGGATCAAAGGGTCTGTGGTTTTCCCTCGAGGCTTTCCCTCGAGGCTTTCCCACAGGGATGTCCTACGTGCCACCGTGGTGTGAGTCGATCCTCGGCGTGAAAGATGAGCCAGTGCAGGGCAAAGAGGTTCCTCTGGAATGGACTGAGACATCTGGGGGACTCTTGGAATGGTGGCACGACCATGGAGTTCCTCTCGCCTTTCCTGTTGAGAGTGCCTCCTCTTGAGATGCGACGGGAACGCCGGGAATTCTTTACCGTTGAAAGCAGGGAAAGGATCCCTCATCTCGAGCTACGAGGGGGAAACGGGGCTCCTCTGGATGTGGGCGGGACCATCGTGCTTCCTCCCGAGTGGAGACGGGTATGGCGGTGAACTTCTTGAGTTGCAGCAAGGGTGTGAAAGACCCTTTCGAAGTTCCAGAAGTTAGGTGTCATTTATCTCCAGACGCCTCATCGGAAATAGGCCTCATCTCGCCTGGAAGGGAGAACTTCCTGGATTTTCTCGAGTTGCGGCAGGTGTTCTCGAGTTACGACGGGGACCTCAGGGACCCGCCCTGGTGGCCTCAGGAGAGGCCAGTCCCATGCGAGTTGCTAGGGGGCCTCTCGGGATTCCTCTCCCATCGATACCGGGCCCAAAAACATTTTTTGGAGTCAGGGCCGGAACCGAGGATTCCTCTGAGGGGCTGACATGGATCTTTGGGTACTTCTGGAGTGTCCCCAAGGGAGTCAGGCCTCGTCTCGAGTCGGGGCATGCACGTGCGCTTTCCTTCCATGCTGTAGCAGCAATGTCACGCTTCCCGTCGCTAGGATCAAAGGATCTGTGGTTTTCCCTCGAGGCTTTCACTCGAGGCTTTCCCACAGGGCTGTCCCACGTGCCACCGTGGTGTGAGTCGATCCTCGGCGTGAAAGATGAGCCAGTGCAGGGCAAAGAGGTTCCTCTGGAATGGACTGAGACATCTGGGGGACTCTTGGAATGATGGTACGACCATGGAGTTCCTCTCGCCTTTCCTGTTGAGAGTGCCTCCTCTTGAGATGCGACGGGAACGCCGGGAATTCTTTCCCGTTGAAAGCAGTGAAAGGATCCCTCATCTCGAGCTCCGAGGGGGAAACGGGGCTCCTCTGGATGTTGGCGGGACCATCGTGCTTCCTCTCGAGTGGAGACGGGTATGGCGGTGAACTTCTTGAGTTGCAGCAAGGGTGTGAAAGACCCTTTCGAAGTTCCAGAGGTTAGGTGTCATTAGTCTCCAGACGCCTCATCGGAAATAGGCCTCATCTCGCCTGGAAGGGAGAACTTCCTGGATTTTCTCGAGTTGCGGCAGGTGTTCTCGAGTTACGACGGGGACCTCAGGGACCCGCCCTGGTGGCCTCAGGAGAGGCCAGTCCCCATGCGAGTTGCTAGGGGGCCTCTCGGGATTCCTCTCCCGTTGATACCAGGGCCAAAAACCTTGTGTGGAGTCAGGGCCGGAAGCGAGGATTCCTCTCAGGGGCTGACATGGATCTTTGGGTACTTCTGCAGTCTCCCCAAGGGAGTCAGGCCTCGTCTCGAGTGGGGGCATGTACGTGCGCTTTCCTTCCAGGCTGTAGCAGCAATGTCACGCTTCCCGTCTCGTGGATCAAAGGATCTGTGGTTTTCCCTCGAGGCTTTCCCTCGAGGCTTTCCCACAGGGCTGACCCACGTGCCACCGTGGTGTGAGTCGATCCTCGGCGTGAAAGATGAGCCAGTGCAGGGCAAAGAGGTTCCTCTGGAATGGACTGAGACATCTGGGGGACTCTTGGAATGGTGGTACGACCATGGAGTTCCTCTCGGCTTTCCTGTTGAGAGTGCCTCCTCTTGAGATGCGACGGGAACGCCTTGAATTCTTTCCCGTTGAAAGCAGGGAAAGGATCCCTCATCTCGAGCTACGAGGGGGAAACGGGGCTCCTCTGGATGTGGGCGGGACCATCGTGCTTCCTCTCGAGTGGAGACGGGTATGGCGGTGAACTTCTTGAGTTGCAGCAAGGGTGTGAAAGACCCTTTCGAAGTTCCAGAGGTTAGGTGTCATTAGTCTCCAGACGCCTTATCGGAAATAGGCCTCATCTCGCCTGGAAGGGAGAACTTCCTGCATTTTCTTGAGTTGCGGCAGGTGTTCTCGAGTTTCGACGGGGACCTCAGGGACCCGCCCTGGTGGCCTCAGGAGAGGCCAGTCCCCATGCGAGTTGCTAGGGGGCCTCTCGGGATTCCTCTCCCGTCGATACCGGGGCCTAAAACCTTGTGTGGAGTCAGGGCCGGAACCGAGGATTCCTCTCAGGGGCTGATATGGATCTTTGGGTACTTCTGGAGTCTCGCCAGGGGACACAGGCCTCGTCTCGAGTGGGGGCATGCACGTGCGCTTTCCTTCCAGGCTGTAGCAGCAATGTCACGCTTCCCGTAGCGTGGATCAAAGGGTCTGTTGTTTTCCCTCGAGGCTTTCCCTCGAGGCTTTCCCACACGGCTGTCCCACGTGCCACCGTGGTGTGAGTCGATCCTCGGCGTGAAAGATGAGCCAGTGCAGGGCAAAGAGTTTCCTCTGGAATGGACTGAGACATCTGGGGGACTCTTGGAATGGTGGTACGACCATGGAGTTCCTCTCGCCTTTCCTGTTGAGAGTGCCTCCTCTTGAGATGCGACGGGAACGCCGGGAATTCTTTCCCGTTGAAAGCAGGGAAAGGATACCCCATTTCGAGCTCCGAGGGGAAAACGGGGCTCCTCTGGATGTGGGCGGGACCATCGTGCTTCCTCTCGAGTGGAGACGGGTATGGCGGTGAACTTCTTGAGTTGCAGCAAGGGTGTGAAAGACCCTTTCGAAGTTCCAGAGGTTAGGTGTCATTAGTCTCCAGACGCCTCATCGGAAATAGGCCTCATCTCGCCTGGAAGGGAGAACTTCCTGGATTTTCTCGAGTTGCGGCAGGTGTTCCCGAGTTACGACGGGAACCTCAGGGACCCGCCCTGGTGGCCTCAGGAGAGGCCAGTCCCCATGCGAGTTGCTAGGGGGCCTCTCGGGATTCCTCTCCCGTCGATACCGGGGCCAAAAACCTTGTGTGGAGTCAGGGCCGGAACCGAGGATTCCTCTCAGGGGCTGACATGGATCTTTGGGTACTTCTGGAGTCTCGCCAGGGGAGACAGGCCTCGTCTCGAGTGGGGGCATGCACGTGCGCTTTCCTTCCAGGCTGTAGCAGCAATGTCACGCTTCCCGTCGCGTGGATCAAAGGGTCTGTGGTTTTCCCTCGAGGCTTTCCCTCGAGGCTTTCCCACAGGGATGTCCTACGTGCCACCGTGGTGTGAGTCGATCCTCGGCGTGAAAGATGAGCCAGTGCAGGGCAAAGAGGTTCCTCTGGAATGGACTGAGACATCTGGGGGACTCGTGGAATGGTGGTACGACCATGGAGTTCCTCTCGGCTTTCCTGTGGAGAGTGCCTCCTCTTGAGATGCGACGGGATCGCCGGGAATTCTTTCCCGTTGAAAGCAGGGAAAGGATCCCTCATCTCGAGCTACGAGGGGGAAACGGGGCTCCTCTGGATGTGGGCGGGACCATCGTGCTTTCTCTCGAGTGGAGACGGGTATGGCGGTGAACTTCTTGAGTTGCAGCAAGGGTGTGAAAGACCCTTTCGAAGTTCCAGAGGTTAGGTGTCATTAGTCTCCAGACGCCTCATCGGAAATAGGCCTCATCTCGCCTGGAAGGGCGAACTTCCTTGATTTTCTCGAGTTGCGGCAGGTGTTCTCGAGTTACGACGGGGACCTCAGGGACCCGCCCTGTTGGCCTCAGGAGAGGCCAGTCCCTATGCGTGTTGCTAGGGGGCCCCTCGGGATTCCTCTCTCGTCGATACCGGGGCCAAAAACCTTGTGTGGAGACAGGGCTGGAACCGAGGATTCCTCTCAGGGACTGATATGGATCTTTGGGTACTTCTGGAGTCTCGCCAGGGGAGACAGGCCTCGTCTCGTGTGGGGGCATGCACGTGCACTTTCCTTCCAGGCTGTAGCAGCAATGTCACGCTTCACGTCGCGTGGATCAAAGGATCTGCGGTTTTCCCTCGAGGCTTTCCCTCGAGGCTTTCCCACAGGGCTGTCCCACGTGCCACCGTGGTTTGAGTCGATCCTCGGCGTGAAAGATGAGCCAGTGCAGGGCAAAGAGGTTCCTCTGGAATGGACTGAGACATCTGGGGGACTCTTGGAATGGTGGTACGACCATGGAGTTCCTCTCGCCTTTCCTGTTGAGAGTGCCTCCTCTTGAGATGCGACGGGAACGCCGGGAATTCTTTCCCGTTGAAAGCAGGGAAAGGATCCCTCATCTCGAGCTACGAGGGGGAAACGGGGCTCCTCTGGATGTGGGCGGGACCATCGTGCTTCCTCTCGAGTGGACACGGGTATGGCGGTGAACTTCTTGAGTTGCAGCAAGGTTGTGAAAGACCCTTTCGAAGTTCCAGAGGTTAGGTGTCATTAGTCTCCAGACGCCTCATCGGAAATAGGCCTCATCTCGCCTGGAAGGGAGAACTTCCTGGATTTTCTCGAGTTGCGGCAGGTGTTCTCGAGTTACGACGGGGACCTCAGGGACCCGCTCTGGTGGCCTCAGGAGAGGCCAGTCCCCATGCGAGGTGCTAGGGGGCCTCTCGGGATTCCTCTCCCGTCGATACCGGAGCCAAAAACCTTGTGTGAAGTCAGGGCCGGAACCGAGGATTCCTCTCAGGGGCTGACATGGATCTTTGGGTACTTGTGGAGTCTCCCCAGGGGAGTCAGGCCTCGTCTCGAGTGGGGGCATGCACGTGCGCTTTCCTTCCAGGCTGTAGCAGCAATGTCACGCTTCCCGTCGCGTGGATCAAAGGGTCTGTGGTTTTCCCTCGAGGCTTTCCCTCGAGGCTTTCCCACAGGGATGTCCTACGTGCCACCGTGGTGTGAGTCGATCCTCGGCGTGAAAGATGAGCCAGTGCAGGGCAAAGAGGTTCCTCTGGAATGGACTGAGACATCTGGGGGACTCGTGGAATGGTGGTACGACCATGGAGTTCCTCTCGGCTTTCCTGTGGAGAGTGCCTCCTCTTGAGATGCGACGGGATCGCCGGGAATTCTTTCCCGTTGAAAGCAGGGAAAGGATCCCTCATCTCGAGCTACGAGGGGGAAACGGGGCTCCTCTGGATGTGGGCGGGACCATCGTGCTTTCTCTCGAGTGGAGACGGGTATGGCGGTGAACTTCTTGAGTTGCAGCAAGGGTGTGAAAGACCCTTTCGAAGTTCCAGAGGTTAGGTGTCATTAGTCTCCAGACGCCTCATCGGAAATAGGCCTCATCTCGCCTGGAAGGGAGAACTTCCTTGATTTTCTCGAGTTGCGGCAGGTGTTCTCGAGTTACGACGGGGACCTCAGGGACCCGCCCTGTTGGCCTCAGGAGAGGCCAGTCCCTATGCGTGTTGCTAGGGGGCCCCTCGGGATTCCTCTCTCGTCGATACCGGGGCCAAAAACCTTGTGTGGAGACAGGGCTGGAACCGAGGATTCCTCTCAGGGACTGATATGGATCTTTGGGTACTTCTGGAGTCTCGCCAGGGGAGACAGGCCTCGTCTCGTGTGGGGGCATGCACGTGCACTTTCCTTCCAGGCTGTAGCAGCAATGTCACGCTTCACGTCGCGTGGATCAAAGGATCTGCGGTTTTCCCTCGAGGCTTTCCCTCGAGGCTTTCCCACAGGGCTGTCCCACGTGCCACCGTGGTTTGAGTCGATCCTCGGCGTGAAAGATGAGCCAGTGCAGGGCAAAGAGGTTCCTCTGGAATGGACTGAGACATCTGGGGGACTCTTGGAATGGTGGTACGACCATGGAGTTCCTCTCGCCTTTCCTGTTGAGAGTGCCTCCTCTTGAGATGCGACGGGAACGCCGGGAATTCTTTCCCGTTGAAAGCAGGGAAAGGATCCCTCATCTCGAGCTACGAGGGGGAAACGGGGCTCCTCTGGATGTGGGCGGGACCATCGTGCTTCCTCTCGAGTGGACACGGGTATGGCGGTGAACTTCTTGAGTTGCAGCAAGGTTGTGAAAGACCCTTTCGAAGTTCCAGAGGTTAGGTGTCATTAGTCTCCAGACGCCTCATCGGAAATAGGCCTCATCTCGCCTGGAAGGGAGAACTTCCTGGATTTTCTCGAGTTGCGGCAGGTGTTCTCGAGTTACGACGGGGACCTCAGGGACCCGCTCTGGTGGCCTCAGGAGAGGCCAGTCCCCATGCGAGGTGCTAGGGGGCCTCTCGGGATTCCTCTCCCGTCGATACCGGAGCCAAAAACCTTGTGTGAAGTCAGGGCCGGAACCGAGGATTCCTCTCAGGGGCTGACATGGATCTTTGGGTACTTGTGGAGTCTCCCCAGGGGAGTCAGGCCTCGTCTCGAGTGGGGGCATGCACGTGCGCTTTCCTTCCAGGCTGTAGCAGCAATGTCACGCTTCCCGTCACGTGGATCAAAGGATCTGTGGTTTTCCCTCGAGGCTTTCCCTCGAGGCTTTCCCATAGGGCTGTCCCACGTGCCACCGTGGTGTGAGTCGATCCTCGGCGTGAAAGATGAGCCAGTGCAGGGCAAAGAGGTTCCTCTGGAATGGACTGAGACATCTGGTGGACTCTTGGAATGGTGGTACGACCATGGAGTTCCTCTCGCCTTTCCTGTTGAGAGTGCCTCCTATTGAGATGCGACGGGAACGCCGGGAATTCTTTCCCGTTGAAAGCAGGGAAAGGATCCCTCATCTCGAGCTCCGAGGGGGAAACGAGGCTCCTCTGGATGTGGGCGGGACCATCGTGCTTCCTCTCGACTGGAGACGGTTATGGCGGTGAACTTCTTGAGTTGCAGCAAGGATGTGAAAGACCCTTTCGAAGTTCCAGAGGTTAGGTGTCATTAGTCTCCAGACGCCTCATCGGAAATAGGCCTCATCTCGCCTGGAAGGGAGAACTTCCTGGATTTTCTCGAGTTGCGGCAGTTGTTCTCGAGTTACGACGGGGACCTCAGGGACCCGCCCTGGTGGCCTCAGGAGAGGCCAGTCCCCATGCGAGTTGCTAGGGGGCCTCTCGGGATTCCTCTCCCGTCGATACCGGGTCCAAAAACCTTGTGTGGAGTCAGGGCCGGAACCGAGGATTCCTCTCAGGTGCTGACATGGATCTTTGGGTATTTCTGGAGTCTCCCCAGGGGAGTCAGGCCTCGTCTCGTGTGGGGGCATGCACTTGCGCTTTCCTTCCAGGCTGTAGCAGCAATGGCACGCTTCCCGTGGCGTGGATCAAAGGATCTGTGGTTTTCCCTTGAGTCTTTCCCTCGAGGCTTTCCCACAGGGCTGTCCCACGTGCCACCGTGGTGTGAGTCGATCCTCGGCGTGAAAGATGAGCCAGTGCAGGGCAAAGAGGTTCCTCTGTAATGGACTGAGACATCTGGGGGACTCTTGGAATGGTGGTACGACCATGGAGTTCCTCTCGCCTTTCCTGTTGAGAGTACCTCCTCTTGAGATGCGACGGGAACGCCGGGAATTCTTTCCCGTTGAAAGCAGGGAAAGGATCCCTCATCTCGAGCTACGAGGGGGAAACGGGACTCCTCTGGATGTGGGCGGGACCATCGTGCTTCCTCCCGAGTTGAGACGGGTATGGCGGTGAACTTCTTGAGTTGCAGCAAGGGTGTGAAAGACCCTTTCGAAGTTCCAGAAGTTAGGTGTCATTTATCTCCAGACGCCTCATCGGAAATAGGCCTCATCTCGCCTGGAAGGGAGAACTTCCTGGATTTTCTCGAGTTGCGGCAGGTTATCCCGAGTTACGACGGGGACCTCAGGGACCCGCCCTGGTGGCCTCAGGAGAGGCCAGTCACCATGCGAGTTGCTAGGGGGCCTCTCGGGATTCCTCTCCCGTCGATACCGGGGCCTAAAACCTTGTGTGGAGTCAGGGCCGGAACCGAGGATTCCTCTCAGGGGCTGATATGGATCTTTGGGTACTTCTGGAGTCTCGCCAGGGGACACAGGCCTCGTCTCGAGTGGGGGCATGCACGTGCGCTTTCCTTCCAGGCTGTAGCAGCAATGTCACGCTTCCCGTAGCGTGGATCAAAGGGTCTGTTGTTTTCCCTCGAGGCTTTCCCTCGAGGCTTTCCCACACGGCTGTCCCACGTGCCACCGTGGTGTGAGTCGATCCTCGGCGTGAAAGATGAGCCAGTGCAGGGCAAAGAGTTTCCTCTGGAATGGACTGAGACATCTGGGGGACTCTTGGAATGGTGGTACGACCATGGAGTTCCTCTCGCCTTTCCTGTTGAGAGTGCCTCCTCTTGAGATGCGACGGGAACGCCGGGAATTCTTTCCCGTTGAAAGCAGGGAAAGGATCCCCCATTTCGAGCTCCGAGGGGAAAACGGGGCTCCTCTGGATGTGGGCGGGACCATCGTGCTTCCTCTCGAGTGGAGACGGGTATGGCGGTGAACTTCTTGAGTTGCAGCAAGGGTGTGAAAGACCCTTTCGAAGTTCCAGAGGTTAGGTGTCATTAGTCTCCAGACGCCTCATCGGAAATAGGCCTCATCTCGCCTGGAAGGGAGAACTTCCTGGATTTTCTCGAGTTGCGGCAGGTGTTCCCGAGTTACGACGGGGACCTCAGGGACCCGCCCTGGTGGCCTCAGGAGAGGCCAGTCCCCATGCGAGGTGCTAGGGGGCCTCTCGGGATTCCTCTCCCGTTGATACCAGGGCCAAAAACCTTGTGTGGAGTCAGGGCCGGAAGCGAGGATTCCTCTCAGGGGCTGACATGGATCTTTGGGTACTTCTGCAGTCTCCCCAAGGGAGTCAGGCCTCGTCTCGAGTGGGGGCATGTACGTGCGCTTTCCTTCCAGGCTGTAGCAGCAATGTCACGCTTCCCGTCTCGTGGATCAAAGGATCTGTGGTTTTCCCTCGAGGCTTTCCCTCGAGGCTTTCCCACAGGGCTGACCCACGTGCCACCGTGGTGTGAGTCGATCCTCGGCGTGAAAGATGAGCCAGTGCAGGGCAAAGAGGTTCCTCTGGAATGGACTGAGACATCTGGGGGACTCTTGGAATGGTGGTACGACCATGGAGTTCCTCTCGCCTTTCCTGTTGAGAGTGCCTCCTCTTGAGATGCGACGGGAACGCCTTGAATTCTTTCCCGTTGAAAGCAGGGAA
The DNA here is from genome assembly GCF_032405125.1 of Capricornis sumatraensis. Classification (NCBI taxonomy): domain Eukaryota; kingdom Metazoa; phylum Chordata; class Mammalia; order Artiodactyla; family Bovidae; genus Capricornis; species Capricornis sumatraensis. The sequence goes on along the minus strand of NC_091080.1, from coordinate 3,465,730 downwards.
AGGATCCCTCATCTCGAGCTACGAGGGGGAAACGGGGCTCCTCTGGATGTGGGCGGGACCATCGTGCTTCCTCTCGAGTGGAGACGGGTATGGCGGTGAACTTCTTGAGTTGCAGCAAGGGTGTGAAAGACCCTTTCGAAGTTCCAGAGGTTAGGTGTCATTAGTCTCCAGACGCCTTATCGGAAATAGGCCTCATCTCGCCTGGAAGGGAGAACTTCCTGCATTTTCTTGAGTTGCGGCAGGTGTTCTCGAGTTTCGACGGGGACCTCAGGGACCCGCCCTGGTGGCCTCAGGAGAGGCCAGTCCCCATGCGAGGTGCTAGGGGGCCTCTCGGGATTCCTCTCCCGTCGATACCGGCGCTAAAAACCTTGTGTGAAGTCAGGGCCGTAACCGAGGAATCCTCTCAGGGGCTGACATGGATCTTTGGGTACTTGTGGAGTCTCCCCAGGGGAGTCAGGCCTCGTCTCGAGTGGGGGCATGCACGTGCACTTTCCTTCCAGGCTGTAGCATCAATGTCACGCTTCCCGTCGCGTGGATCAAAGGATCTTTGGTTTTCCCTCGAGGCTTTCCCTCGAGGCTTTCCCACAGGGCTGTCCCACGTGCCACCGTGGTGTGAGTCGATCCTCGGCGTGAAAGATGAGCCAGTGCAGGGCCAAGAGGTTCCTCTGGAATGGACTGAGACATCTGGGGGACTCTTGGAATGGTGGTACGACCATGGAGTTCCTCTCGCCTTTCCTGTTGAGAGTGCCTCCTATTGAGATGCGACGGGAACGCCGGGAATTCTTTCCCCTTGAAAGCAGGGAAAGGATCCCTCATCTCGAGCTCCGAGGGGTAAACGGGGCTCCTCTGGATGTGGGCGGGACCATGGTGCTTCCTCTCGAGTGGAGACGGGTATGGCGGTGAACTTCTTGAGTTGCAGCAAGGGTGTGAAAGACCCTTTCGAAGTTCCAGAGGTTAGGTGTCATTAGTCTCTAGACGCTTCATCGGAAATAGGCCTCATCTCGCCTGCAAGGGAGAACTTTCTGGATTTTCTCTAGTTGCGGCAGGTGTTCTCGAGTTACGACGGGGACCTCAGGGACCCGCCCTGGTGGCCTCAGGAGAGGCCAGTCCCCATGCGAGTTGCTAGGGGGCCTCTCGGGATTCCTCTCCCGTCGATACCGGGGCCAAAAACCTTGTGTGGCGTCAGGGCCGGAACCGAGGATTCCTCTCAGGGGCTGACATGGATCTTTGTGTACTTCTGGAGTCTCCCCAGGGGAGTCAGGCCTCGTCTCGAGTGGGGGCATGCACGTGCGCTTTCCTTCCAGGCTGTAGCAGCAATGTCACGCTTCCCGTCGCGTGGATCAAAGGATCTGTGGTTTTCCCTCGAAGCTTTCCCTAGAGGCTTTCCCACAGGGCTGTCCCACGTGCCACCGTGGTGTGAGTCGATCCTCGGCGTGAAAGATGAGCCAGTGCAGGGCAAAGAGGTTCCTCTGGAATGGACTGAGACTTCTGGGGGACTCTTGGAATGGTGGTACGACCATGGAGTTCCTCTCGCCTTTCCTGTTGAGAGTGCCTCCTCTTGAGATGCGACGGGAACGCCGGGAATTCTTTCCCGTTGAAAGCAGGGAAAGGATCCCTCATCTCGAGCTACGAGGGGGAAACGGGCCTCCTCTGGATGTGGGCGGGACCATCGTGCTTCCTCTCGAGTGGAGACGGGTATGGCGGTGAACTTCTTGAGTTGCAGCAAGGGTGTGAAAGACCCTTTCGAAGTTCCAGAGGTTAGGTGTCATTAGTCTCCAGACGCCTTATCGGAAATAGGCCTCATCTCGCCTGGAAGGGAGAACTTCCTGGATTTTCTCGAGTTGCGGCAGGTGTTCTCGAGTTACGACGGGGACCTCAGGGACCCGCCCTGGTGGCCTCAGGAGAGGCCAGTCCCCATGCGTGGTGCTAGGGGGCCTCTCGGGATTCCTCTCCCGTCGATACCGGAGCCAAAAACCTTGTGTGAAGTCAGGGCCGGAACCGAGGATTCCTCTCAGGGGCTGACATGGATCTTTGGGTACTTGTGGAGTCTCCCCAGGGGAGTCAGGCCTCGTCTCGAGTGGGGGCATGCACGTGCGCTTTCCTTCCAGGCTGTAGCAGCAATGTCACGCTTCCCGTCACGTGGATCAAAGGATCTGTGGTTTTCCCTCGAGGCTTTCCCTCGAGGCTTTCCCATAGGGCTGTCCCACGTGCCACCGTGGTGTGAGTCGATCCTCGGCGTGAAAGATGAGCCAGTGCAGGGCAAAGAGGTTCCTCTGGAATGGACTGAGACATCTGGTGGACTCTTGGAATGGTGGTACGACCATGGAGTTCCTCTCGCCTTTCCTGTTGAGAGTGCCTCCTATTGAGATGCGACGGGAACGCCGGGAATTCTTTCCCGTTGAAAGCAGGGAAAGGATCCCTCATCTCGAGCTCCGAGGGGGAAACGAGGCTCCTCTGGGTGTGGGCGGGACCATCGTGCTTCCTCTCGACTGGAGACGGTTATGGCGGTGAACTTCTTGAGTTGCAGCAAGGATGTGAAAGACCCTTTCGAAGTTCCAGAGGTTAGGTGTCATTAGTCTCCAGACGCCTCATCGGAAATAGGCCTCATCTCGCCTGGAAGGGAGAACTTCCTGGATTTTCTCGAGTTGCGGCAGGTGTTCTCGAGTTACGACGGGGACCTCAGGGACCCGCCCTGGTGGCCTCAGGAGAGGCCAGTCCCCATGCGAGTTGCTAGGGGGCCTCTCGGGATTCCTCTCCCGTCGATACCGGGTCCAAAAACCTTGTGTGGAGTCAGGGCCGGAACCGAGGATTCCTCTCAGGTGCTGACATGGATCTTTGGGTATTTCTGGAGTCTCCCCAGGGGAGTCAGGCCTCGTCTCGTGTGGGGGCATGCACTTGCGCTTTCCTTTCAGGCTGTAGCAGCAATGTCACGCTTCCCGTGGCGTGGATCAAAGGATCTGTGGTTTTCCCTTGAGTCTTTCCCTCGAGGCTTTCCCACAGGGCTGTCCCACGTGCCACCGTGGTGTGAGTCGATCCTCGGCGTGAAAGATGAGCCAGTGCTGGGCAAAGAGGTTCCTCTGTAATGGACTGAGACATCTGGGGGACTCTTGGAATGGTGGTACGACCATGGAGTTCCTCTCGCCTTTCCTGTTGAGAGTACCTCCTCTTGAGATGCGACGGGAACGCCGGGAATTCTTTCCCGTTGAAAGCAGGGAAAGGATCCCTCATCTCGAGCTACGAGGGGGAAACGGGACTCCTCTGGATGTGGGCGGGACCATCGTGCTTCCTCTCGAGTGGAGACGGGTATGGCGGTGAACTTCTTGAGTTGCAGCAAGGGTGTGAAAGACCCTTTCGAATTTCCAGAGGTTAGGTGTCATTAGTCTCCAGACGCCTCATCGGAAATAGGCCTCATCTCGCCTGGAAGGGAGAACTTCCTGGAATTTCTCGAGTTGCGGCAGGTGTTCTCGAGTTACGACGGGGACCTCAGGGACCCGCCCTGGTGGCCTCAGTAGAGGCCAGTCCCCATGCGAGTTGCTAGGGCGCCTCTCGGGATTCCTCTCCCGTCGATACCGGGGCCAAAAACCTTGTGTGGAGTCAGGGCCGGAACCGAGGATTCCTCTCAGGGGCTGACATGGATCTTTGGGTACTTCTGGAGTCTCCCCAGGGGAGTCAGGCCTCGTCTCGAGTGGGGGCATGCACGTGCGCTTTCCTTCCAGGCTGTAGCAGCAATGTCACGTTTCCCTTCGCGTGAATCAAAGGATCTGTGGTTTTCCCTCGAGGCTTTCGCTCGAGGCTTTCCCTCAGGGCTGTCCCACGTGCCACCGTGGTGTGAGTCGATCCTCGGAATGAAAGATGAGCCAGTGCAGGGCAAAGAGTTTCCTCTGGAATGGACTGAGACATCTGGGGGACTTTGGAATGGTGGTACGACCATGGAGTTCCTCTCGCCTTTCCTGTTGAGAGTGCCTCCTCTTGAGATGCGACGGGAATGACGGGAATACTTTCCCGTTGAAAGCAGGGAAAGGATCCCTCATCTCGAGCTACGAGGGGGAAACGGGGCTCCTCTGGATGTGGGCGGGACCATCGTGCTTCCTCTCGAGTGGAGACGGGTATGGCGGTGAACTTCTTGAGTTGCAGCAAGGGTGTGAAAGACCCTTTCGAAGTTCCAGAGGTTAGGTGTCATTAGTCTCCAGACGCCTCATCGGAAATAGGCCTCATCTCGCCTGGAAGGGAGAACTTCCTGGATTTTCTCGAGTTGCGGCAGGTGTTCTCGAGTTACGACGGGGACCTCAGGGACCCGCCCTGGTGGCCTCAGGAAAGGCCAGTCCCCATGCGAGTTGCTAGGGGGCCTCTCGGGATTCCTCTCCCGTCGATACCGGGGCCAAAAACCTTGTGTGGAGTCAGGGCCGGAACCGACGATTCCTCTCAGGGGCTGACATGGATCTTTGGGTACTTCTGGAGTCTCCCCAGGGGAGTCAGGCCTCGTCTCGAGTGGGGGCATGCACGTGCGCTTTCCTTCCAGGCTGTAGCAGCAATGTCACGCTTCCCGAAGCGTGGATCATAGGATCTGTGGTTTTCCCTCGAGGCTTTCCCTCGAGGCTTTCCCACAGGGCTGTCCCACGTGCCACCGTGGTGTGTGTGGATCCTCGGCGTGAAAGATGAGCCAGTGCAGGGCAAAGAGGTTCCTCTGGAATGGACTGAGACATCTGGGGGACTCTTGGAATGGTGGTACGACCATGGAGTTCCTCTCGCCTTTCCTGTTGAGAGTGCCTCCTCTTGAGATGCGACGGGAACGCCGGGAATTCTTTCCCGTTGAAAGCAGGCAAAGGATCCCTCAACTCGAGCTACGAGGGGGAAACGGGGCTCCTCTGGATGTGGGCGGGACCATCGTGCTTCCTCTCGAGTGGAGACGGGTATGGCGGTGAACTTCTTGAGTTGCAGCAAGGGTGTGAAAGACCCTTTCGAAGTTCCAGAGGTTAGGTGTCATTAGTCTCCAGACGCCTCATCGGAAATAGGCCTCATCTCGCCTGGAAGGGAGAACTTCCTGGATTTTCTCGAGATGCGGCAGGTGTTCTCGAGTTACGACGGGGACCTCAGGGACCCGCCCTGGTGGCCTCAGGAGAGGCCAGTCCACATGCGAGTTGCTAGGGGGCCTCTCGGGTTTCCTCTCCCGTCGATACCGGGGCCAAAAACCTTGTGTGGAGTCAGGGCCGGAAACGAGGATTCCTCTTAGGGGCTGGCATGGATCTTTGGGTACTTCTGGAGTCTCCTCAGGGGAGTCAGGCCTCGTCTCGAGTGGGGGCATGCACGTGCGTTTTCTTTCCATGCTGTAGCAGCAATGTCACGCTTCCGGTCGCGTGGATCAAAGGATCTGTGGTTTTCCCTCGAGGCTTTCCCACAGGGCTGTCCCACGTGCCACCGTGGTGTGAGTCGATCCTCGGCGTGAAAGATGAGCCAGTGCAGGGCAAAGAGGTTCCTCTGGAATGGACTGAGACATCTGGGGGACTCTTGGAATGGTGGTACGACCATGGAGTTCCTCTCGCCTTTCCTGTTGAGAGTGCCTCCTCTTGAGATGCGACGGGAACTCCGGGAATTCTTTCCCGTTGAAAGCAGGCAAAGGATCCCTCATCTCGAGCTACGAGGGGGAAACGGGGCTCCTCTGGATGTGGGCGGGACCATCGTGCTTCCTCTCGAGTGGAGACGGGTATGGCGGTGAACTTCTTGAGTTGCAGCAAGGGTGTGAAAGACCCTTTCGAAGTTCCAGAGGTAAGGTGTCATTAGTCTCCAGACGCCTCATCGGAAATAGGCCTCATCTCGCCTGGAAGGGAGAACTTCCTGGATTTTCTCGAGTTGCGGCAGGTGTTCTCGAGTTACGACGGGGACCTCAGGGACCCGCCCTGGTGGCCTCAGGAGTGGCCAGTCACCATGCGAGTTGCTAGGGGGCCTCTCGGGATTCCTCTCCCGTCGATACCGGGGCCAAAAACCTTGTGTGGAGTCAGGGCCAGAACCGAGGATTCCTCTCAGGGGCTGATATGGATCTTTGGGTACTTCTGGAGTCTCGCCAGGGGAGACAGGCCTCGTCTCGTGAGGGGGCATGCACGTGCACTTTCCTTCCAGGCTGTAGCAGCAATGTCACGCTTCCCGTCGCGTGGATCATAGGATCTGTGGTTTTCCCTCGAGGCTTTCCCTCGAGGCTTTCCCACAGGGCTGTCCCACGTGCCACCGTGGTGTGAGTCGATCCTCTGCGTGAAAGATGAGCCAGTGCAGGGCAAAGAGCTTCCTCTGGAATGTACTGAGACATCTGGGGGACTCTTGGAATGGTGGTACCACCATGGAGTTCCTCTCGCCTTTCCTGTTGAGAGTGCCTCCTCTTGAGATGCGATGGGAACGCCGGGAATTCTTTCCCGTTGAAAGCAGGCAAAGGATCCCTCATCTCGAGCTACGAGGGGGAAACGGGGCTCCTCTGGATGTGGGCGGGACCATCCTGCTTCCTCTCGAGTGGAGACGGGTATGGAAGTGAACTTCTTGAGTTGCAGCAAGGGTGTGAAAGACCCTTTCGAAATTCCAGAGGTTAGGTGTCATTAGTCTCCAGACGCCTCATCGGAAATAGGATTCTTCTCGCCTGGAAGGGAGAACTTCCTGGATTTTCTCGAGATGCGGCAGGTGTTCTCGAGTTACGACGGGGACCTCAGGGACCCGCCCTGGTGGCCTCAGGAGAGGCCAGTCCACATGCGAGTTGCTAGGGGGCCTCTCGGAATTCCTCTCCCGTCGAAACCGGGGCCAAAAACCTTGTGTGGAGTCAGGGCCGGAACCGAGGATTCCTCTCAGGGGCTGACATGGATCTTTGGGTACTTCTGGAGTCTCCGCAGGGGAGTCAGGCCTCGTCTCGAGTGGGGGCATGCACGTGCGCTATCCTTCCAAGCTGTAGCAGCAATGTCACGCTTCTCGACCCATGAATCAAAGGATCTGTGGTTTTCCCTCCAGGCTTTCCCACAGGGCTGTCCCACGTGCCACCGTGGTGTGAATCGATCTTCGGCGTGAAAGATGAGCCAGTGCAGGGCAAAGAGGTTCCTCTGGAATGGACTGATACATCTGGGGGACTCTTGGAATGGTGGTACGATCATGGAGTTCCTCTCGCCTTTCCTGTTGAGAGTGCCTCCTCTTGAGATGCGACGGGAACGCCTGGAATTCTTTCCCGTTGAAAGCAGGGAAAGGATCCCTCATCTCGAGCTACGAGGGGGAAACGGGGCTCCTCTGGATGTGGGCGGGACCATCGTGCTTCCTCTCGAGTGGAGACGGGTATGGCGGTGAACTTCTTGAGTTGCAGCAAGGGTGTGAAAGACCCTTTCGAAGTTCTAGAGGTTAGTTGTCATTAGTCTCCAGACGCCTCATCAGAAATAGGCCTCATCTCGCCTGGAAGGGAGAACTTCCTGGATTTTCTCGAGTTGGGGCAGGTGTTCTCGAGTTACGACGGGGACCTCAGGGACCCGCCCTGGTGGCCTCAGGAGAGGCCAGTCCCCATGCGAGTTGCTAGGGGGCCTCTCGGGATTCCTCTCCCGTCGATACCGGGGCCAAAAACCTTGTGTGGAGTCAGGGCCGGAACCGAGGATTCCTCTCAGGGGCTGACATGGATCTTTGGGTACTTCTGGAGTCTCCCCAGGGGAGTCAGGCCTCGTCTCGAGTGGGGGCATGCACGTGCGCTTTCCTTCCAGGCTGTAGCAGCAATGTCACGCTTCCCTTCGCGTGGATCAAAGGATCTGTGGTTTTCCCTCGAGGCTTTCCCTCGAGGCTTTCCCTCAGGGCTGTCCCACGTGCCACCGTGGTGTGAGTCGATCCTCGGCATGAAAGATGAGCCAGTGCAGGGCAAAGAGTTTCCTCTGGAATGGACTGAGACATCTGGGGGACTCTTGGAATGGTGGTACGACCATGGAGTTCCTCTCGCCTTTCCTGTTGAGAGTGCCTCCTCTTGAGATGCGACGGGAATGACGGGAATACTTTCCCGTTGAAAGCAGTGAAAGGATCCCTCATCTCGAGCTACGAGGGGGAAACGGGGCTCCTCTGGATGTGGGCGGGACCATCGTGCTTCCTCTCGAGTGGAGACGGGTATGGCGGTGAACTTCTTGAGTTGCAGCAAGGGTGTGAAAGACCCTTTCGAAGTTCCAGAGGTTAGGTGTCATTAGTCTCTAGACGCATCATCGAAAATAGGCCTCATCTCGCCTGGAAGGGAGAACTTCCTGGATTTTCTCGAGTTGCGGCAGGTGTTCTCGAGTTACGACGGGGACCTCAGGAACCCGCCCTGGTGGCCTCAGGAAAGGCCTGTCCCCATGCGAGTTGCTAGGGGGCCTCTCGGGATTCCTCTCCCGTCGATACCGGGGCCAAAAACCTTGTGTGGAGTCAGGGCCGGAAACGAGGATTCCTCTCAGGGGCTGACATGGATCTTTCGGTACTTCTGGAGTCTCCGCAGGGGAGTCAGGCCTCGTCTCGAGTGGGGGCATGCACGTGCGTTTTCTTTCCATGCTGTAGCAGCAATGTCACACTTCCCGTCGCGTGGATCAAAGGATCTGTGGTTTTCCCTCGAGGCTTTCCCACAGGGCTGTCCCACGTGCCACCGTGGTGTGAGTCGATCCTCGGCGTGAAAGATGAGCCAGTGCAGGGCAAAGAGGTTCCTCTGGAATGGACTGAAACATCTGGGGGACTCTTGGAATGGTGGTACGACCATGGAGATCCTCTCGCCTTTCCTGTTGAGAGTGCCTCCTCTTGAGATGCGACGGGAACTCCGGGAATTCTTTCCCGTTGAAAGCAGGCAAAGGATCCCTCATCTCGAGCTACGAGGGGGAAACGGGGCTCCTCTGGATGTGGGCGGGACCATCGTGCTTCCTCTCGAGTGGAGACGGGTATGGCGGTGAACTTCTTGAGTTGCAGCAAGGGTGTGAAAGACCCTTTCGAAGTTCCAGAGGTTAGGTGTCATTAGTCTCCAGACGCCTCATCGGAAATAGGCCTTATCTCGCCTGGAAGGGAGAACTTCCTGGATTTTCTCGAGATGCGGCAGGTGTTCTCGAGTTACGATGGGGACCTCAGGGACCCGCCCTGGTGGCCTCAGGAGAGGCCAGTCCACATGCGAGTTGCTAGGGGGCCTCTCGGAATTCCTCTCCCGTCGATACCGGGGCCAAAAACCTTGTGTGGAGTCAGGGCCGGAACCGAGGATTCCTCTCAGGGGCTGACATGGATCTTTGGGTACTTCTGGAGTCTCCCCAGGGGAGTCAGGCCTCGTCTCGAGTGGGGGCATGCACGTGTGTTTTCCTTCCAGGCTGTAGCAGCAATGTCACGCTTCCCGAAGCGTGGATCAAAGGATCTGTGATTTTCCCTCGAGGCTTTCCCTCGAGGCTTTCCCACAGGGCTGTCCCACGTGCCTCCGTGGTGTGAGTCGATCCTCTGCATGAAAGATGAGCCAGTGCAGGGCAAAGAGCTTCCTCTGGAATGGACTGAGACATCTGGGGGACTCTTGGAATGGTGGTACGACCATGGAGTTCCTCTCGCCTTTCCTGTTGAGAGTGCCTCCTCTTGAGATGCGACGGGAACGCCGGGAATTCTTTCCCGTTGAAAGCAGGCAAAGGATCCCTCATCTCGAGCTACGAGGGGGAAACGGGGCTCCTCTGGATGTGGGCGGGACCATCCTGCTTCCTCTCTAGTGGAGACGGGTATGGAAGTGAACTTCTTGAGTTGCAGCAAGGGTGTGAAAGACCCTTTCGAAGTTCCAGAGGTTAGGTGTCATTAGTCTCCAGACGCCTCATCGGAAATAGGCCTCATCTCGCCTGGAAGGGAGAACTTCCTGGATTTTCTCGAGATGCGGCAGGTGTTCTCGAGTTACGACGGGGACCTCAGGGACCCGCCCTGGTGGCCTCAGGAGAGGCCAGGCCACATGCGAGTTGCTAGGGGGCCTCGCGGGATTCCTCTCCCGTCGATACCGGGGCCAAAAACCTTGTGTGCAGTCAGGGCCGGAACCGAGGATTCCTCTCAGGGGCAGACATGGATCTTTGGGTACTTCTGGAGTCTCCCCAGGGGAGTCAGGCCTCGTCTCGAGTGGGGGCATGCACGTGCGTTTTCTTTCCAGGCTGTAGCAGCAATGTCACGCTTCCCTTCGCGTGGATCAAAGGATCTGTGGTTTTCCCTCGAGGCTTTCCCACAGGGCTGTCCCACGTGCCACCGTGGTGTGAGTCGATCCTCGGCGTGAAAGATGAGCCAGTGCAGGGCAAAGAGGTTCCTCTGGAATGGACTGAGACATCTGGGGGACTCTTGGAATGGTGGTACGACCATGGAGTTCCTCTCGCCTTTCCTGTTGAGAGTGCCTCCTCTTGAGATGCGACGGGAACGCCGGGAATTTTTTCCCGTTGAAAGCAGGAAAAGGATCCCTCATCTCGAGCTACGAGGGGGAAACGGGGCTCCTCTGGATGTGGGCGGGACCATCGTGCTTCCTCTCGAGTGGAGACGGGTATGGCGGTGAACTTCTTGAGTTGCAGCAAGGGTGTGAAAGACCCTTTCGAAGTTCCAGAGGTTAGGTGTCATTAGTCTCCAGACGCCTCATCAGAAATAGGCCTCATCTCGCCTGGAAGGGAGAACTTCCTGGATTTTCTCGAGTTGCGGCAGGTGTTCTCGAGTTACGACGGGGACCTCTGGGACCCGCCCTGGTGGCCTCAGGAGAGGCCAGTCCCTATGCGAGTTGCTAGGGGGCCTCTCGGGATTCCTCTCCCGTCGATACCGGGGCCAAAAACCTTGTGTGGAGTCAGGGCCGGAACCGAGGATTCCTCTCAGGGGCTGACATGGATCTTTGGGTACTTCTGGAGTCTCCCCAGGGGAGTCAGGCCTCGTCTCGAGGGGGGCATGCACGTGCGCTTTCCTTCCAGGCTGTAGCAGCAATGTCACGCTTCCCGTCGCGTGGATCATAGGATCTGTGGTTTTCCCTCGAGGCTTTCCCTCGAGGCTTTCCCACAGGGCTGTCCCACGTGCCACCGTGGTGTGAGTCGATCCTCGGCGTGAAAGATGAGCCAGTGCAGGGCAAAGAGCTTCCTCTGGAATGGACTGAGACATCTGGGGGACTCTTGGAATGGTGGTACGACCATGGAGTTCCTCTCGCCTTTCCTGTTGAGAGTGCCTCCTCTTGAGATGCGACGGGAACGCCGGGAATTCTTTCCCGTTGAAAGCAGGCAAAGGATCCCTCATCTCGAGCTACGAGGGGGAAACGGGGCTCCTCTGGATGTGGGCGGGACCATCCTGCTTCCTCTCGAGTGGAGACGGGTATGGAAGTGAACTTCTTGAGTTGCAGCAAGGGTGTGAAAGACCCTTTCGAAGTTCCAGAGGTTAGGTGTCATTAGTCTCCAGACGCCTCATCGGAAATAGGCCTCATCTCGCCTGGAAGGGAGAACTTCCTGGATTTTCTCGAGATGCGGCAGGTGTTCTCGAGTTACGACGGGGACCTCAGGGACCCGCCCTGGTGGCCTCAGGAGAGGCCAGTCCACATGCGAGTTGCTAGGGGGCCTCGCGGGATTCCTCTCCCGTCGATACCGGGGCCAAAATCCTTGTGTGGAGTCAGGGCCGGAAACGAGGATTCCTCTCAGGGGCTGACATGGATCTTTGGGTACTTCTGGAGTCTCCGCAGGGGAGTCAGGCCTCGTCTCGAGTGGGGGCATGCACGTGCGTTTTCTTTCCAGGCTGTAGCAGCAATGTCACGCTTCCCGTCGCGTGGATCAAAGGATCTGTGGTTTTCCCTCGAGGCTTTCCCACAGGGCTGTCCCACGTTCCACCGTGGTGTGAGTCGATCCTCGGCGTGAAAGATGAGCCAGTGCAGGGCAAAGAGGTTCCTCTGGAATGGACTGAGACATCTGGGGGACTCTTGGAATGGTGGTACGACCATGGAGTTCCTCTCGCCTTTCCTGTTGAGAGTGCCTCCTCTTGAGATGCGACGGGAACGCCGGGAATTCTTTCCCGTTGAAAGCAGGGAAAGGATCCCTCATCTCGAGCTCCGAGGGGGAAACGGGGCTCCTCTGGATGTGGGCGGGATCATCGTGCTTCCTCTCTAGTGGAGACGGGTATTGCCGGGGTCCAGCCCCGGTGGATCCAGGGAATTCGAAGGGTGGACGGCGTTGGCGTGGAAAGACTTGTTTATTTATTAATATAAGATTAGATTAAGAAACTGTAGTGCAGTAGGAAGATTAAGTGGAGAAAGAGGGCTGAATAGCTTGGTTTACGCGGAAGACCAATAAAATTCCAGACAAGGAATTTGCACCATCTACGTTGGGCCACCGGTGCCCGCTTGAATATCTAAGGGTGCCTCGCCTTAAGCTCCCTTTCTCGCGGATCTTAATAACCAGGGCAAATAAGTAGACCTGGCGAGCCTCCGCGCCCCAGATGGAAATTCAGCCTGAAATTAAAGTAAAGAGCAGAGGGAAGAAAAGGGAGAGAAAAAGAGAGAGAGAGAGAGACACGGGGGGAGCCATATTCCCAAGACACCAGGCCGAGACTAGTCCGAGAAACTGGTCTGAGAATCTGGTCCCGTCCTTTATTGTTCAGAAGGCCTTTTATACTTTTGATAAAACATGGAGATCAATGGGTAACACAAAGTTATGCAGCGTTAGCAGTCCAGACTCTTATCAAAACCAGGCTTTTCTCTCTGCATACCTAATTGTATACACAAGTCTTAGGTAATTTACATCATCTTCCAACCAAAAGGGCCAATTAACATTTTACAGCCTTTTTTCTGATAAGGGTTTGTCAACCACAAGACTTATTTGTGTTGATCTTCCCAAGGTCTGGTGCCACTCTCGGAAAGCACTAAAGAAAGTTACATTCTTAGACAGCAAGGATACAGCAACTTATAACAAGTAGAGGGAGTGCAGTGATTTATAGCAAAAGAGAAGCAATTAACTCAAAAGTCTAGTGTTGCTAACATCAAAACTACTATGTATCTTTTTCTACATCCTGCTTACATTAACATCCTTCCAGGTGCCTAAAAGATAAAGAATAAGGAGGTCTGGCAGCAATCCTTGAGTCAACAGTGAAAACCCTCTACCAATATAATTTTTAACTCTTTAGAAAAGGCTCTGTATCTTTAAGATGCTTTTAAGCTTTGTGCCTCCCGCGGTTGGGGGGCTGTAAGCAATTCACAAGCTGTAAGCTTTGTGCCTCTCGCGGTTGGGGGGCTGTAAGCAATTCACAAGCTGTAAGAGGTCTGGGGAACCTGTTAGGCAGACTAGAGAGCTATCAGAGGGGTTTAACTGAAACATCCCTTTCAAATGCAGAAGACTAAAACCCTGAATTGACTTTTTTCCAGAGAATATCAGAAAAGTGGAAAAGCAGAGCACAAAAGCCGGCAGATTTTTGCTGGGGTACATGCTTAGGAATATCCAGAGGGGTCCCTGAAGTCTGAGCACGCCTTGCGTATGTCAGCTTCCTTCCTCATGACCTTGTCACGGGCGGGATTCCTCACACTGGCTTCCGGCAACTCCCCCTTCTTTATTAGTTTTTTAAAAAAATTAGGTGCAGTTCAGTCGCGAGATTCCGAATGCTCTGCCGAAGAGTCCTGACAACACAAGGAAGCACGATTACAAGGAGCAGGATTATGGCACCCACAGCAGCATAGCTAGAGACAGTAGTCAGAAGAGTTTTTCCAGAAATGAAGTCAGAGAAGGTGTGGAAAAAGTCATTGGCTTCTCCTGCGGCGGTAAAATCTAATCGGGAGTGTTCCAAGGTCTGAATCTGATTATGAAGTTTCCCTAAATCTAAACTAATATCTGAGCTGTTCCAGACACCTAAAATATGATTTTTGACCCTCTCCCATTTAAAATCTGTCTCATTTACTTTCAGGGATGTAACACATATCCACCGGTAATCGGCATGACATGAAAGAGCCAATTTCATTTTCAGACTCTGTAATTCATTCCCAATATGCATTACTGCTTCTTCTAAGGCATCAATCCTTATTTCTAGCTTCCTATCTATAATTTCCTGGGTTGCCAGCGTTAGAGAAACATTTTTGGATACGGTGTCAACATATTGGGCAGTATACACTTGTTGAGACAATGATAATGCCGCCACAGTAACAGAAGTAATTGCGGTTATCAAAGCTGATATTCCCAAAACAAGTAAGCCCACAAACCGTCGTGTTCGCATTAAATCTTGTAGCTGTTGCAGTACAGCTAGGCCATGGTTATCATACCAATACGTGGCTACAGTTACAGGTACCATGAGATAGGGCGGACGTTTTAAAACCATGAAAGAGCAAACTTTATATTGAGGAGTTAAACAGGATGAAAGCATACATTGTTCACAAGACACTACATGGGGTCCACCTGTATAATTCAATTGTATGTTAAGTCTTTCAGAATCATTAGTGAAAAGAAAAACATAAGGAGAGGGTAGACAAGCTAAAATAGAGTAAATAGAGGTATTTTTTGGTCGGATTAAAATAATAGGGGCGGTAGCCGCAAGGGCTCTCCAAATTTCTGGCTGCCAAAAGGTTTTACCTCTAGTTATATAAGACAGCATAGGGGGAACAAATTGGTTATGATGCCGTCTGGTGGCAACTAACGGCCAAGAAATTGAATATTCTTTCCAATTATCCAATCTATTGATAAAGTCATCGTCAGACTCAGGGTCTTGACCTGGATTTGGGTTGCTCCAGTCCTGAATCGCACAATTTCTTCCTCCCGGCATATTGTAATCTACTCTCGAATTATAAATACAAGATTTCCAAATCGGATATCCTGAATGATCATCTATAGTTTTCCAAATAACATCTGAGGGAGCAACATCATCACAATTTGGATATTCTGATGGAGTTTTGAGAGACAAAGACTTATAGGGGCCAAGGACCCCAGGCATACGGGCTCGTAATATCCAAGCAGACCGATCCCCTATAGATGCAAATTTAGAGGTTGGGGAATCTGTCATAACTGCTTTTGTGGAGGCTCCAACGCATCCTGTCTTGGTAAAGAAGTCTCCTGTAAGGCCAGGAGGAAAATTAAAGCAGACAGGAAAATCATCTGCTAGTCCTTTAAAGGTATAATTGAAATTAATAGGGTATTGGTCTTTTGTATAGGAAGTATAAGATCCTCCCAAAAGGCGAGGCTGGTCTGTACTAACTCGTATGGGGTCACTGTTCCAAGTAACAACTTGGAAAGTTGGAGGATCCGGGAGAAACGCCCAATATTTGGTTGGAATGGGAGCAGCGCTTACCTGGCAAGAGAGCAAGGCAAGCATGGCAATAAACACCTTTTCAGGAGAGACTGACGATCCCTGTAGGGTAGCTATCCCCTGTGCCTGGCGACAGAGAGCTTTAATCTGTCCCCAGGTGGGCAAGGAGGCTTGTTGGGTTGACTGAGCTGGGCGTCCTAATGGATTCCTGCGAGGCAAAAAATCAGGGGGTGCAATATCCTGTATCTGAAGTCGTGACATCTGTCCAGTGGGTGGCTCCGATCCGCGCCTATCCGGGATCTCCAATGTCAGCTGTCCTGGGGTCAGCGGCGTTTCCCGTGCTGGCGGAGGGAGCGGGGGAAGAGGGAGTTTCTTCCTTTTTAGAGATCGCGGTGGCGGGGGATTCTGGTATCCGGGGAGCTGAGACATGGCGAATTAGTCTGTCTGGAACCCAAATCGGAGCGTCCGCGTCCTGTGGAAAAACACAAGCATACCCTCGCCCATTGGTTAATAAGGGGTCAGGACCTTTCCATTGTCCGGAAAGAAGGTCCCTCCATTTTACTAATGGTTTTGCATTCAATTGCTCTGGGCACCAATGGCGAAGCATTGCAGTGTTTCCGGATGAATCAGCATTTAAGTTATTTATTACGAAAAGAGCATGTTGCAAAATCTGATGGGGGGAACTATATTTAAATTCCCCTTCTTTTAGTTTTTGAATATGGATTTTCAGTGTTTGATGTGCTCTTTCCACAATGGCTTGTCCTTGTGGGTTATAAGGGATGCCGGTGTTATGTTTAATTTGAAATCTTGTACAGAATTGCTGAAAAGATTTAGAAGTGTAAGCAGGAGCATTATCAGTTTTTAAAGCTTTTGGCAAGCCCAGATAGGAAAAGCATGTAAAAAGATGTTGTATTACATCTTTAACTGCTTCCCCTGTACGAGCAGTGGCAATAATAACATGAGAGAAGGTATCTACAGTTACATGAACAAAAGACAGTTTTCCAAATGAAGAGACATGGGTTACATCCATTTGCCAGAGTGCATTAGGTTTGAGACCGCGAGGGTTAACTCCCAGAGGCAAAGCATTCACGGTAGTAGGACAATGTGAACAAGAACGAACAATCTCTCGGGCAGATTCTCGAGGAATTTGAAACTGGTATCGTAAGGCAGTGGCATTTTGGTGATGAAGTGAGTGAGAAGCTCGAGCTTCTTCAAAAACAGAAGCCACTGAAATCCTGGTTAACGAATCTGCCAATTCATTGAGAGCATTTAAAGGGCCAGGCAGGCCGGAATGAGCCCGAATGTGGCCGATAAAGAACGCCCGATTTCTTTTCCATATTTGCTGCTGCAGTTTAGTTAACAAATGGAAGATAGCAGTTTTGTTTTCAGGCAAAACTGCAGTCTCAATGTGTGGAAACAGCCTGACCACATACTGAGAGTCAGAATAAAGGTTAAATTCTTTCTCCGCAAACATAACAAAGGCCTCAATAACAGCTGTGATTTCAGCCCTTTGAGCTGAAGTTTCTTGTGTTTCCAAAAGTTTTTGATGATCTCTTGTGACTATAGAGGCTCTACCGTTAGCCGATCCATCAGTAAAGACTACCTGAGCATCTGAAATAGGGAACTGTTTACACCGGACAGGAAAAATAACTGGATGGTTAGACATAAAATTTAGTAAAACATGCGAGGGTAAATGATGCAAAATTTGACCACAGTAATTCCCTATGGCAATCTGCCAGTCTTCATCAAACATTAAAAGAGCATCAAGCTGCTCCTTATTATATGGAATTACAATCTCTGATGGCTCTTTACCAAACAATTCAATGCTCCGCTTCCTTCCTTTTAGCATTAATGTGGCAATTAAACCAGGATAAGAAGCCACGACTTTTTTAGCTTGGGTAGGAAGATGGATCCATTCTAAAGGGCCGCGTTGCCACAGAACTCCCGTAGGCGCCGTTGGAGTAGCTAGGCAAAGGAACTGCCACGTCATCGTCAAATCAATTCTTTTTACATAGCTATTTGATAAGGCTGCTTCTACTTTGCCTAGGGCTTCTTGAGCCTCAGCTGTTAATTGTCTTTTTGAGGTTGGATCAGGATCCCCGCGTAAAGTGTTAAAAAGAGGTTTTAATTCGGCAGTGGTTAATTTTAAATATGGTCTAATCCAATTAATATCACCTAAGAGTTTTTGATAATCATTTAAAGTAATAAGATGGTCTTTTCTCAATTGCAGCGGGGTATGAGTCACCGTTTCCGAATTTATGACTCTTCCTAAGTAAGTTATGGGCGGATTGATTTGAATTTTTTCTGGGGCAATTTTTAGGCCTCTGTCTGTCAATGCCTGGGTCAGGTCCTGGAGCACAGTCTGCAGGTGAACTCTATCAGGATGAGCTATTAAAATATCATCCATATAGTGAATCATATACACGTGTTCATATTTAGCCCTAGTATCTTCTAGAGCGGCATTAACAAATTTTTGGCATAAAGTAGGGCTATTTTTCATTCCCTGAGGCAGAACCTTCCACTGAAACCGTAAATAAGGCTGTTTAAGATTTTCTGATGGCAGACTAAAGGCAAATCGCTTTTTATCCTCAGGATTTAAGGGAATAGTGAAAAAACAATCTTGTAAATCAATAACAATTATATTATATCCCTCTGGAACGGCTACTGGGGAAGGGAGCCCAGGCTGTAAGGCCCCCATGTCCTCCATGGTGGCATTAATAGCTCTCAAATCCTGTAAAAGTCGCCATTTACCAGATTTTTTCTTAATGACAAAAATAGGAGTGTTCCAGGGGCTATTGGAGGGCTCAATATGTCCCAATTCTAATTGTTCAAAGATTAATGCTTTAGCTGCCAATAATTTTTCCTTATGCAGAGGCCACTGTTCTACCCACACCGGATCTTGAGATTTCCATGTGATGGGGTCGGCAGCAAAAACAATGGCCTCAATTATAAATTTGGATATCCCAATCCAGCACGTAGCTTGCGAGGAGTTGGGCAAATTGGCTCAATTATTCCTGTCTGTTGTTTACCCAATCCTTTTGATGGATCATAGCCCATCTGCAACATCTGAGAGGTCACTTTATCATCAGGGCTAAAAAGTAACACTCCCATTTGAGATAGCACGTCCCTCCCCCACAGGGTAAGGGGGAGCGAAGGAACGACATAAGGTTGGAAAGTTCCACGGGTATCCTCAAATTGCCAATCTAAAATTTTTGCACTTTTGGCTATTGTGGGGGCTCTTCCTATCCCCACCAAGTTATTTTCAGTAGTATGTGTGGGCCAGGAGCTGGGCCAGTCTTTTCCTGAAATGCAAGAAACATCTGCTCCTGTGTCTAATAACCCCACAATAGACTTGCCATTAATCAGGATAGTCTTCATAGGACGTTTCTGAGTAATTTCTGTTATCCAAAAAACCATATCACTAGACCCAAATCCTTTATCCTGCCTTTCATTTTGAGTAGCTGTGCGCCCAATTGCAGTGTGGTAAGGCAAAAGCAAAAGTTGGGCTATTCTTTGTCCCTGATGTATTTGGAAAGTTTTAGTTGGGGGTGAAATCATTATCTGGATTTCTCCTGTATAATCTGAGTCAATTACTCCAGGGATGATTGTGAGACCTTGCATAGCTAAGGAACTTCTGCCTAGTATAATTCCTACTAAACCTGTTGGTAATGGGCCTTTAACTCCTGTAGGTATTTTTACAGTGGGGCTATCTGGTGTTAATATTGCTGAGGTGGTGGAACTGAGGTCCAGTCCTGCGCTGCCTGGGGTTGCTCTGATGAGTTCTGCGATGGGACGAAGGGAATGAATGGGTTCAGTGAGGCTGCCCCAATTGTTGTCGGGGCCTGAGGCTGGCCCCTCAATCCGTTTCCCGACTGCTGGTCGGGGCCCAAAAAGGCTCCATTTCTATGGAATTGTGACCTACATTCTTTTGCCCAGTGATATCCTTTTTGACAACGAGGGCAGAGAGATCTAGGGAGATTAGTAGGCACAGCCGGGGAGGGAGAATTCGGCAGAGAAGAACCGGCTGCTTTTTGGGGACAAGCTCGCATAAGGTGCCCTTCCCGTCCGCAAGAGAAGCAGGCCTTGGATAAACCAATATTCTGGCCTGGACTACTGGAATGACTCTTTGACGGGTTATTTCTATTTGTAAAAAAGGACTGTACTGCCTGCTGGTAAGAATTTCCCTTTATGGCTGCAGCTATGGCAACGCCCTGCATCATCGCTGGTCCTACATCTGCACATTGCCTGATATAATCTATTATTTCCCCAGTTTTTTTAATAGGACGTAAAATGGCCTGGCAGGTAGAATTAGCATTTTCAAATGCCAGTTGTTTTATCAATATACTAGCTGCCTCAGTGTTGGAAATTACTCTGTTGACTGCCTCTGCAAGTCTTGATATAAAGTCTTCATATGGCTCTTCTGGTTTTTGTTTAACATTTGAGAAGGAAGAGGTAGATTCTTTCCCTTCAGGCAACAAACGCCAAGCCCCAAGGGCGCAGGCGGTTACTTGATCTAAAGTGGTTTTATCTAATCCCATTTGATCTCTAAGTGTTCCAAAATCATTAGTCCCTGCCAACATATTTTTTATAATATATCTTGGGCCATATTTTTGGTTAGCATCAGCCTGTTTTTGGGCTAGATCTTCATATTCAGTTCTCCAAAGTACATATTGACCTCCAGACAGACAAGCTTTAGCGACTGTCTTCCAGTCATGGGGTGTCATCCATCTGCCCGCTAAAGCTTCCACCAATGATACAGTGTACGGGGCTTTAGGCCCATACAAAGCACAAGCCTGTTTGAGTTCTTTAATCATTTTCATTGGAATGGGTTCCCAGTGGGGGGCTGTTCTCCCACCACTTCCACCAAATATTATGGGGAAACAAGCCTCAAGGTGGGGATCAAGTTCATCATCTGGGATAGAGAAAACTCTTCTTCGGGGAGCTTCTAGTGGAGGCCCCTCACCCTTATAGGGAGGGGGGGGCAAGGGGTGTCCTATGTCACTTTCTTCGTACTTTGGGAATTTTTTATCCGTTCTGTGTTTAGGTCTTACGGATGTTTTATCTGGGGAATCTGGCCTTAAACTCTCA
Source organism: Capricornis sumatraensis (assembly GCF_032405125.1). NCBI lineage: Eukaryota > Metazoa > Chordata > Mammalia > Artiodactyla > Bovidae > Capricornis > Capricornis sumatraensis. The sequence continues at coordinate 3,445,459 of NC_091080.1, read as the reverse complement.
GGTGCATATAATCTGATGGGGGACATTTGTCTTGAGCCTCTGGAAGCAGAAGGCTTAATTAAGGAAATTTCTCTTGAATTTGTGGAAGCAGGTGGTCTGGTTGGGGAAGTTTTTATTAAGCTCTTTGGAGCAGATAATCTAATTGGAGAAGTTTCTCTTAAACTCCTTGGAGCATCTTTATTTAATAAAGACCAGTCCTCATCAGAATGATCTTGACTTACTTCCTCTTCCAAATCTTCCTCATCTGAAAGCTGCTCTTTTTTGTCATCTCTATCTATTACCTTTTCTTGGGCAGTCATTGCAGCTATCATTTGACTCAACTGCCGATAGTTAGGTGTAGCCTCCTTTTCATCACTCTCCTCTTCGATAGATACCTTTTTCTCTGCACTTTCCTCTTTAAGATGTACCTTTTCAGATTCAGGGGCAGGGTCTAGAGCGTCCCTAATTATATTCCATAAGGAAAAGGCGTCAGTAGGCACCTTTTGTGAGCCATGTTCAGCATGGTAAGTTTTTAGTTGTTTTCCTACTCTCTCCCAGGTGTCTAAGTTAACAGTGCCTTCTTCTGGAAACCAGGGACACTGTTCTTGTACAAAGGAAAAAAATGAATGAATATTGGATTTTTTAACTTTAATTCCTCGTTTAGTTAGTAACTGCAAGATTACTCCTGTAAAAAGCTGTCTTTCTTTTGATTCACTGTTACCCATGTCAGAAAATTAAGTCTTATAGAAAAGTCTACCTCAACAAAAAGGTTTTACCTTTGGCGAGGGGGGTTTTGTTTTCAACCCTAAGATAGCAGGTTTCTTTTCAACCTCTAGAGCACCAGGTTTCTCTTAAACCCTTGAACACTTCCCACTCCTCCTCACCCTGTCTATCCTACAGGGGGGTCCGCGGCACCCTGAGTGGGGTCCTAGCCGTCCCGAACACTCAACACTGGGGGAGTACCCGAAAGTACTCCGGGGGGAGTGATTAAGTCACTCCGGGGGGGAGCAACAGAGAGTGCTCCGGGGGGAGCAACAGAGAGTGCTCCGGGGGGAGCTACAGAGAGTGCTCCGGGGGGAGCTTTTGCTCCGAGGAACCTACCTTCGAATAGCCTGTTCCGGGCGCCACTTGCCGGGGTCCAGCCCCGGTGGATCCAGGGAATTCGAAGGGTGGACGGCGTTGGCGTGGAAAGACTTGTTTATTTATTAATATAAGATTAGATTAAGAAACTGTAGTGCAGTAGGAAGATTAAGTGGAGAAAGAGGGCTGAATAGCTTGGTTTACGCGGAAGACCAATAAAATTCCAGACAAGGAATTTGCACCATCTACGTTGGGCCACCGGTGCCCGCTTGAATATCTAAGGGTGCCTCGCCTTAAGCTCCCTTTCTCGCGGATCTTAATAACCAGGGCAAATAAGTAGACCTGGCGAGCCTCCGCGCCCCAGATGGAAATTCAGCCTGAAATTAAAGTAAAGAGCAGAGGGAAGAAAAGGGAGAGAAAAAGAGAGAGAGAGAGAGACAGGGGGGGAGCCAGATTCCCAAGAAACCAGGCCGAGACTAGTCCGAGAAACTGGTCTGAGAATCTGGTCCCGTCCTTTATTGTTCAGAAGGCCTTTTATACTTTTGATAAAACATGGAGATCAATGGGTAACACAAAGTTATGCAGCGTTAGCAGTCCAGACTCTTATCAAAACCAGGCTTTTCTCTCTGCATACCTAATTGTATACACAAGTCTTAGGTAATTTACATCATCTTCCAACCAAAAGGGCCAATTAACATTTTACAGCCTTTTTTCTGATAAGGGTTTGTCAACCACAAGACTTATTTGTGTTGATCTTCCCAAGGTCTGGTGCCACTCTCGGAAAGCACTAAAGAAAGTTACATTCTTAGACAGCAAGGATACAGCAACTTATAACAAGTAGAGGGAGTGCAGTGATTTATAGCAAAAGAGAAGCAATTAACTCAAAAGTCTAGTGTTGCTAACATCAAAACTACTATGTATCTTTTTCTACATCCTGCTTACATTAACATCCTTCCAGGTGCCTAAAAGATAAAGAATAAGGAGGTCTGGCAGCAATCCTTGAGTCAACAGTGAAAACCCTCTACCAATATAATTTTTAACTCTTTAGAAAAGGCTCTGTATCTTTAAGATGCTTTTAAGCTTTGTGCCTCCCGCGGTTGGGGGGCTGTAAGCAATTCACAAGCTGTAAGCTTTGTGCCTCTCGCGGTTGGGGGGCTGTAAGCAATTCACAAGCTGTAAGAGGTCTGGGGAACCTGTTAGGCAGACTAGAGAGCTATCAGAGGGGTTTAACTGAAACATCCCTTTCAAATGCAGAAGACTAAAACCCTGAATTGACTTTTTTCCAGAGAATATCAGAAAAGTGGAAAAGCAGAGCACAAAATCCAGCAGATTTTTGCTGGGGTACATGCTTAGGAATATCCAGAGGGGTACCTGAAGTCTGAGCACGCCTTGCGTATGTCAGCTTCCTTCCTCATGACCTTGTCACGGGCGGGATTCCTCACACTGGCTTCCGACAGGGTATGGTGGTGAACTTCTTGAGTTGCAGCAAGGCTGTGAAAGACCCTTTCGAAGTTCCAGAGGTAAGGTGTCATTAGTCTCCAGACGCCTCATCGGAAATAGGCCTCATCTCGCCTGGAAGGGAGAACTTCCTGGATTTTCTCGAGTTGCGGCAGGTGTTCTCGAGTTACGACGGGGACCTCAGGGACCCGCCCTGGTGGCCTCAGGAGAGGCCAGTCCCTATGCGAGTTGCTAGGGGGCCTCTCGGGATTCCTCTCCCGTCGATACCGGGGCCAAAAACCTTGTGGGGAGTCAGGGCCGGAACCGAGGATTCCTCTCAGGGGCTGACATGGATCTTTGGGTACTTCTGGAGTCTCCCCAGGGGAGTCAGGCCTCGTCTCGAGTGGGGGCATGCACGTGCACTTTCCTTCCAGGCTGTAGCAGCAATGTCACGCTACCTGTCGCGTGGATCAAATGATCTGTGGTTTTCCCTCGAGGCTTTCCCACAGGGCTGTCCCACGTGCCACCGTGGTGTGAGTCGATCCTCGGCGTGAAAGATGAGCCAGTGCAGGGCAAAGAGGTTCCTCTGGAATGGACTGAGACATCTGGGGGACTCTTGGAATGGTGGTACGACCATGGAGTTCCTCTCGCCTTTCCTGTTGAGAGTGCCTCCTCTTGAGATGCGACGGGAACGCCGGGAATTCTTTCTCGTTGAAAGGAGGGAAAGGATCCCTCATCTCGAGCTACGAGGGGGAAACGGGGCTCCTCTGGATGTGGGCGGGACCATCGTGCTTTCTCTCGAGTGGAGACGGGTATGGCGGTGAACTTCTTGAGTTGCAGCAAGGGTGTGAAAGACCCTTTCGAAGTTCCAGAGGTTAGGTGTCATTAGTCTCCAGACGCCTCATCGGAAATAGGCCTCATCTCGCCTGGAAGGGAGAACTTCCTGGATTTTCTCGAGTTGCGGCAGGTGTTCTCGAGTTACGACGGGGACCTCAGGGACCCGCCCTGGTGGCCTCAGGAGAGGCCAGTCCCCATGCGAGTTGCTAGGGGGCCTCTCGGGATTCCTCTCCCGTCGATACCGGGGCCAAAAAGCTTGTGTGGAGTCAGGGCCGGAACCGAGGATTCCTCTCAGGGGCTGACATGGATCTTTGGGTACTTCTGGAGTCTCCCCAGGGGAGTCAGGCCTCGTCTCGAGTGGGGGCATGCACGTGCGCTTTCCTTCCAGGCTGTAGCAGCAATGTCACGCTTCCCTTCGCGTGGATCAAAGGATCTGTGGTTTTCCCTCGAGGCTTTCCCTCGAGGCTTTCCCACAGGGCTGTCCCACGTGCCACCGTGTTGTGAGTCGATCCTCGGCTTGAAAGATGAGCCAGTGCAGGGCAAAGAGGTTCCTCTGGAATGGACTGAGATATCTGGGGGACTCTTGGAATGGTGGTACGACCATGGAGTTCCTCTCGCCTTTCCTGTTGAGAGTGCCTCCTCTTGAGATGCGACGGGAACGCCGGGAATACTTTCCCGTTGAAAGCAGGGAAAGGATCCCTCATCTCGAGCTACGAGGGGGAAACGGGGCTCCTCTGGATGTGGGCGGGACCATCGTGCTTCCTCTCGAGTGGAGACGGGTATGGCGGTGAACTTCTTGAGTTGCAGCAAGGGTGTGAAAGACCCTTTCGAAGTTCCAGAGGTTAGGTGTCATTAGTCTCCAGAGGCCTCATCGGAAATAGGCCTCATCTCGCCTGGAAGGGAGAACTTCCTGGATTTTCTCGAGTTGCGGCAGGTGTTCTCGAGTTACGACGGGGACCTCAGGGACCCGCCCTGGTGGCCTCAGGAGAGGCCAGTCCACATGCGAGTTGCTAGGGGGCCTCTCGGGATTCCTCTCCCGTCGATACCGGGGCCAAAAACCTTGTGTGCAGTCAGGGCCGGAACCGAGGATTCCTCTCAGGGGCTGACATGGATCTTTGGGTACTTCTGGAGTCTCCCCAGGGGAGTCAGGCCTCGTCTCGAGTGGGGGCATGCACGTGCGCTTTCCTTCCAGGCTGTAGCAGCAATGTCACGCTTCCCGTCGCGTGGATCAAAGGATCTGTGGTTTTCCCTCGAGGCTTTCCCTCGAGGCTTTCCCACAGGGCTGTCCCACGTGCCACCGTGGTGTGAGTCGATCCTCGGCGTGAAAGATGAGCCAGTGCAGGGCAAAGAGGTTCCTCTGGAATGGACTGAGACATCTGGGGGACTCTTGGAATGGTGGTACGACCATGGAGTTCCTCTCGCCTTTCCTGTTGAGAGTGCCTCCTCTTGAGATGCGACGGGAATGCCGGGAATTCTTTCCCGTTGAAAGCAGGAAAAGGATCCCTCATCTCGAGCTACGAGGGGGAAACGGGGCTCCTCTGGATGTGGGCGGGACCATCGTGCTTCCTCTCGAGTGGAGACGGGTATGGCGGTGAACTTCTTGAGTTGCAGCAAGGGTGTGAAAGACCCTTTCGAAGTTCCAGAGGTTAGGTGTCATTAGTCTCCAGACGCCTCATCGGAAATAGGCCTCATCTCGCCTGGAAGGGAGAACTTCCTGGATTTTCTCGAGTTGCGGCAGGTGTTCTCGAGTTACGACGGGGACCTCAGGGACCCGCCCTGGTGGCCTCAGGAGAGGCCAGTCCCCATGCGAGTTGCTAGGGGGCCTCTCGGGATTCCTCTCCCGTCGATACCGGGGCCAAAAACCTTGTGTGGAGTCAGGGCCGGAACCGAGGATTCCTCTCAGGGGCTGACATGGATCTTTGGGTACTTCTGGAGTCTCCCCAGGGGAGTCAGGCCTCGTCTCGAGTGGGGGCATGCACGTGCACTTTCCTTCCAGGCTGTAGCAGCAATGTCACGCTTCCCGTCGCGTGGATCAAATGATCTGTGGTTTTCCCTCGAGGCTTTCCCACAGGGCTGTCCCACGTGCCACCGTGGTGTGAGTCGATCCTCGGCGTGAAAGATGAGCCAGTGCAGGGCAAAGAGGTTCCTCTGGAATGGACTGAGACATCTGGGGGACTCTTGGAATGGTGGTACGACCATGGAGTTCCTCTCGCCTTTCCTGTTGAGAGTGCCTCCACTTGAGATGCGACGGGAACGCCGGGAATTGTTTCCCGTTGAAAGCAGGGAAAGGATCCCTCATCTCGAGCTACGAGGGGGAAACGGGGCTCCTCTGGATGTGGGCGGGACCATCGTGCTTCCTCTCGAGTGGAGACGGGTATGGCGGTGAACTTCTTGAGTTGCAGCAAGGGTGTGAAAGACCCTTTCGAAGTTCCAGAGGTTAGGTGTCATTAGTCTCCAGACGCCTCATCGGAAATAGGCCTCATCTCGCCTGGAAGGGAGAACTTCCTGGATTTTCTCGAGTTGCGGCAGGTGTTCTCGAGTTACGACGGGGACCTCAGGGACCCGCCCTGGTGGCCTCAGGAGAGGTCAGTCCCCATGCGAGTTGCTAGGGGGCCTCTCGGGATTCCTCTCCCGTCGATACCGGGGCCAAAAAGCTTGTGTGGAGTCAGGGCCGGAACCGAGGATTCCTCTCAGGGGCTGACATGGATCTTTGGGTACTTCTGGAGTCTCCCCAGGGGAGTCAGGCCTCGTCTCGAGTGGGGGCATGCACGTGTGCTTTCCTTCCAGGCTGTAGCAGCAATGTCACGCTTCCCGTCGCGTGGATCAAAGGATCTGTGGTTTTCCCTCGAGGCTTTCCCTCGAGACTTTCCCACAGGGCTGTCCCACGTGCCACCGTGTTGTGATTCGATCCTCGGCGTGAAAGATGAGCCAGTGCAGGGCAAAGAGGTTCCTCTGGAATGGACTGAGACATCTGGGGGACTCTTGGAATGGTGGTACGACCATGGAGTTCCTCTCGCCTTTCCTGTTGAGAGTGCCTCCTCTTGAGATGCGACGGGAACGCCGGGAATTCTTTCCCGTTGAAACCAGGGAAAGGATCCCTCATCTCGAGCTACGAGGGGGAAACGGGGCTCCTCTGGATGTGGGCGGGACCATCGTGCTTCCTCTCGAGTGGAGACGGGTATGGCGGTGAACTTCTTGAGTTGCAGCAAGGGTGTGAAAGACCCTTTCGAAGTTCGAGAGGTTAGGTGTCATTAGTCTCCAGACGCCTCATCGGAAATAGGCCTCATCTCGCCTGGAAGGGAGAACTTCCTGGATTTTCTCGAGTTGCGGCAGGTGTTCTCGAGTTACGACGGGGACCTCAGGGACCCGCCCTGGTGGCCTCAGGAGAGGCCAGTCCCCATGCGAGTTGCTAGGGGGCCTCTCGGGATTCCTCTCCCGTCGATACCGGGGCCAAAAACCTTGTGTGGAGTCAGGGCCGGAACCGAGGATTCCTCTCAGGGGCTGACATGGATCTTTGGGTACTTCTGGAGTCTCCCCAGGGGAGTCAGGCCTCGTCTCGAGTGCGGGCATGCACGTGCACTTTCCTTCCAGGCTGTAGCAGCAATGTCACGCTTCCCGTCGCGTGGATCAAAGGATCTGTGGTTTTCCCTCGAGGCTTTCCCTCGAGGCTTTCCCACAGGGCTGTCCCACGTGCCACCGTGTTGTGAGTCGATCCTCGGCGTGAAAGATGAGCCAGTGCAGGGCAAAGAGGTTCCTCTGGAATGGACTGAGACATCTGGGGGACTCTTGGAATGGTGGTACGACCATGGAGTTCCTCTCGCCTTTCCTGTTGAGAGTGCCTCCTCTTGAGATGCGACGGGAACGCCCGGAATACTTTCCCGTTGAAAGCAGGGAAAGGATCCCTCATCTCGAGCTACGAGGGGGAAACGGGGCTCCTCTGGATGTGGGCGGGACCATCGTGCTTCCTCTCGAGTGGAGACGGGTATGGCGGTGAACTTCTTGAGTTGCAGCAAGGGTGTGAAAGACCCTTTCGAAGTTCCAGAGGTTTGGTGTCATTAGTCTCCAGAGGCCTCATCGGAAATAGGCCTCATCTCGCCTGGAAGGGAGAACTTCCTGGATTTTCTCGAGTTGCGGCAGGTGTTCTCGAGTTACGACGGGGACCTCAGGGACCCGCCCTGGTGGCCTCAGGAGAGGCCAGTCCCCATGCGAGTTGCTAGGGGGCCTCTCGGGATTCCTCTCCCATCGATACCGGGGCCAAAAAGCTTGTGTGGAGTCAGGGCCGGAACCGAGGATTCCTCTCAGGGGCTGACATGGATCTTTGGGTACTTCTGGAGTCTCCCCAGGGGAGTCAGGCCTCGTCTCGAGTGGGGGCATGCACGTGCGCTTTCCTTCCAGGCAGTAGCAGCAATGTCACGCTTCCCGTCGCGTGGATCAAAGGATCTGTGGTTTTCCCTCGAGGCTTTCCCTCGAGGCTTTCCCACAGGGCTGTCCCACGTGCCACCGTGTTGTGAGTCGTTCCTCGGCGTGAAAGATGAGCCAGTGCAGGGCAAAGAGTTTCCTCTGGAATGGACTGAGACATCTGGGGGACTCTTGGAATGGTGGTACGACCATGGAGTTCCTCTCGCCTTTCCAGTTGAGAGTGCCTCCTCTTGAGATGCGACGGGAACGCCGGGAATTCTTTCCCGTTGAAACCAGGGAAAGGATCCCTCATCTCGAGCTACGAGGGGGAAACGGGGCTCCTCTGGATGTGGGCGGGACCATCGTGCTTCCTCTCGAGTGGAGACGGGTATGGCGGTGAACTTCTTGAGTTGCAGCAAGGGTGTGAAAGACCCTTTCGAAGTTCCAGAGGTTAGGTGTCATTAGTCTCCAGAGGCCTCATCGGAAATAGGCCTCATCTCGCCTGGAAGGGAGAACTTCCTGGATTTTCTCGAGTTGAGGCAGGTGTTCTCGAATTACGACGGGGACCTCAGGGATCCGCCCTGGTGGCCTCCGGAGAGGCCAGTCCCCATGCGAGTTGCTAGGGGGCCTCTCGGGATTCCTCTCCCGTCGATACCGGGGCCAAAAACCTTGTGTGGAGTCAGGGCCGGAACCGAGGATTCCTCTCAGGGGCTGACATGGATCTTTGGGTACTTCTGGAGTCTCCCCAGGGGAGTCAGGCCTCGTCTCGAGTGGGGGTATGCACGTGCACTTTCCTTCCAGGCTGTAGCAGCAATGTCACGCTTCCCGTCGCGTGGATCAAAGGATCTGTGGTTTTCCCTCGAGGCTTTCCCACAGGGCTGTCCCACGTGCCACCGTGGTGTGAGTCGAACCTCGGCGTGTAAGATGAGCCAGTGCAGGGCAAAGAGGTTCCTCTGGAATGGACTGAGACATCTGGGGGACTCTTGGAATGGTGGTACGACCATGGAGTTCCTCTCGCCTTTCCTGTTGAGAGTGCCTCCTCTTGAGATGCGACGGGAAGGCCGGGAATTCTTTCCCGTTGAAAGCAGGGAAAGGATCCCTCATCTCGAGCTACGAGGGGGAAACGGGGCTCCTCTGGATGTGGGCGGGACCATCGTGCTTCCTCTCGAGTGGAGACGGGTATGGCGGTGAACTTCTTGAGTTGCAGCAAGGGTGTGAAAGACCCTTTCGAAGTTCCAGAGGTTAGGTGTCATTAGTCTCCAGACGCCTCATCGGAAATAGGCCTCATGTCGCCTGGAAGGGAGAACTTCCTGGATTTTCTCGAGTTGCGGCAGGTGTTCTCGAGTTACGACGGGGACCTCAGGGACCCGCCCTGGTGGCCTCAGGAGAGGCCAGTCCCCATGCGAGTTGCTAGGGGGCCTCTCGGGATTCCTCTCCCGTCGATACCGGGGCCAAAAAGCTTGTGTGGAGTCAGGCCCGGAACCGAGGATTCCTCTCAGGGGCTGACATGGATCTTTGGGTACTTCTGGAGACTCCCCAGGGGAGTCAGGCCTCGTCTCAAGTGGGGGCATGCACGTGCGCTTTCCTTCCAGGCTGTAGCAGCAATGTCACGCTTCCCGTCGCGTGGATCAAAGGATCTGTGGTTTTCCCTCGAGGCTTTCCCTCGAGGCTTTCCCACAGGGCTGTCCCACGTGCCACCGTGTTGTGAGTCGATCCTCGGCGTGAAAGATGAGCCAGTGCAGGGCAAAGAGGTTCCTCTGGAATGGACTGAGACATCTGGGGGACTCTTGGAATGGTGGTACGACCATGGAGTTCCTCTCGCCTTTCCTGTTCAGAGTGCCTCCTCTTGAGATGCGACGGGAACGCCGGGAATTCTTTCCCGTTGAAAGCAGGGAAAGGATCCCTCATCTCGAGCTACGAGGGGGAAACGGGGCTCCTCTGGATGTGGGCGGGACCATCGTGCTTCCGCTCGAGTGGAGACGGGTATGGCGGTGAACTTCTTGAGTTGCAGCAAGGGTGTGAAAGACCCTTTCGAAGTTCCAGAGGTTAGGTGTCATTAGTCTCCAGACGCCTCATCGGAAATAGGCCTCATCTCGCCTGGAAGGGAGAACTTCCTGGATTTTCTCGAGTTGCGGCAGGTGTTCTCGAGTTACGACGGGGACCTCAGGGACCCGCCCTGGTGGCCTCAGGAGAGGCCAGTCCCCATGCGAGTTGCTAGGGGGCCTCTCGGGATTCCTCTCCCGTCGATACCGGGGCCAAAAACCTTGTGTGGAGTCAGGGCCGGAACCGAGGATTCCTCTCAGGGGCTGACATGGATCTTTGGGTACTTCTGGAGTCTCCCCAGGGGAGTCAGGCCTCGTCTCGAGTGGGGGCATGCACGTGCACTTTCCTTCCAGGCTGTAGCAGCAATGTCACGCTTCCCGTCGCGTGGATCAAAGGATCTGTGGTTTTCCCTCGAGGCTTTCCCACAGGGCTGTCCCACGTGCCACCGTGGTGTGAGTCGATCCTCGGCGTGAAAGATGAGCCAGTGCAGGGCAAAGAGCTTCCTCTGGAATGGACTGAGACATCTGGGGGACTCTTGGAATGGTGGTACGACCATGGAGTTCCTCTCGCCTTTCCTGTTGAGAGTGCCTCCTCTTGAGATGCGACGGGAACGCCCGGAATACTTTCCCGTTGAAAGCAGGGAAAGGATCCCTCATCTCGAGCTACGAGGGGGAAACGGGGCTCCTCTGGATGTGGGCGGGACCATCGTGCTTCCTCTCGAGTGGAGACGGGTATGGCGGTGAACTTCTTGAGTTGCAGCAAAGGTGTGAAAGACCCTTTCGAAGTTCCAGAGGTTTGGTGTCATTAGTCTCCAGACGCCTCATCGGAAATAGGCCTCATCTCGCCTGGAAGGGAGAACTTCCTGGATTTTCTCGAGTTGCGGCAGGTGTTCTCGAGTTACGACGGGGACCTCAGGGACCCGCCCTGGTGGCCTCAGGAGAGGCCAGTCCCCATGCGAGTTGCTAGGGGGCCTCTCGGGATTCCTCTCCCATCGATACCGGGGCCAAAAAGCTTGTGTGGAGTCAGGGCCGGAACCGAGGATTCCTCTCAGGGGCTGACATGGATCTTTGGGTACTTCTGGAGTCTCCCCCGGGGAGTCATGCCTCGTCTCGAGTGGGGGCATGCACGTGCGCTTTCCTTCCAGGCTGTAGCAGCAATGTCACGCTTCCCGTCGCGTGGATCAAAGGATCTGTGGTTTTCCCTCGAGGCTTTCCCTCGAGGCTTTCCCACAGGGCTGTCCCACGTGCCACCGTGTTGTGAGTCGTTCCTCGGCGTGAAAGATGAGCCAGTGCAGTGCAAAGAGGTTCCTCTGGAATGGACTGAGACATCTGGGGGACTCTTGGAATGGTGGTACGACCATGGAGTTCCTCTCGCCTTTCCTGTTGAGAGTGCCTCCTCTTGAGATGCGACGGGAACGCCGGGAATTCTTTCCCGTTGAAACCAGGGAAAGGATCCCTCATCTCGAGCTACGAGGGGGAAACGGGGCTCCTCTGGATGTGGGCGGGACCATCGTGCTTCCTCTCGAGTGGAGACGGGTATGGCGGTGAACTTCTTGATTTGCAGCAAGGGTGTGAAAGACCCTTTCGAAGTTCCAGAGGTTTGGTGTCATTAGTCTCCAGAGGCCTCATCGGAAATAGGCCTCATCTCGCCTGGAAGGGAGAACTTCCTGGATTTTCTCGAGTTGCGGCAGGTGTTCTCGAATTACGACGGGGACCTCAGGGACCCGCCCTGGTGGCCTCCGGAGAGGCCAGTCCCCATGCGAGTTGCTAGGGGGCCTCTCGGGATTCCTCTCCCGTCGATACCGGGGCCAAAAACCTTGTGTGGAGTCAGGGCCGGAACCGAGGATTCCTCTCAGGGGCTGACATGGATCTTTGGGTACTTCTGGAGTCACCCCAGTGGAGTCAGGCCTCGTCTCGAGTAGGGGCATGCACGTGCGCTTTCCTTTCAGGCTGTAGCAGCAATGTCACGCTTCCCGTCACGTGGATCAAAGGATCTGTGGTTTTCCCTCGAGGCTTTCCCTCGAGGCTTTCCCACAGGGCTGTCCCACGTGCCACCGTGGTGTGAGTCGATCCTCGGAGTGAAAGATGAGCCAGTGCAGGGCAAAGAGGTTCCTCTGGAATGGACTGAGACATCTGGGGGACTCTTGGAATGGTGGTACGACCATGGAGTTCCTCTCGCCTTTCGTGTTGAGAGTGCCTCCTCTTGAGATGCGACGGGAACGCCGGGAATTCTTTCCCGTTGAAACCAGGGAAAGGATCCCTCATCTCGAGCTACGAGGGGGAAACGGGGCTCCTCTGGATGTGGGCGGGACCATCGTGCTTCCTCTCTAGTGGAGACGGGTATGGCGGTGAACTTCTTGAGTTGCAGCAAGGGTGTGAAAGACCCTTTCGAAGTTCCAGAGGTTAGGTGTCATTAGTCTCCAGAGGCCTCATCGGAAATAGGCCTCATCTCGCCTGGAAGGGAGAACTTCCTGGATTTTCTCGAGTTGCGGCAGGTGTTCTCGAGTTACGACGGGGACCTCAGGGACCCGCCCTGGTGGCCTCAGGAGAGGCCAGTCCCTATGCGAGTTGCTAGGGGGCCTCTCGGGATTCCTCTCCCGTTGATACCGGGGCCAAAAACCTTGTGTGGAGTCAAGGCCGGAACCGAGGATTCCTCTCAGGGGCTGACATGGATCTTTGGGTACTTGTGGAGTCTCCCCAGGGGAGTCAGGCCTCGTCTCGAGTGGGGGCATGCACGTGCGCTTTCCTTCCAGGCTGTAGCAGCAATGTCACGCTTCCCGTCGCGTGGATCAAAGGATCTGTGGTTTTCCCTTGAGGCTTTCCCTCGAGCCTTTCCCACAGGGCTGTCCCACGTGCCACCGTGGTGTGAGTCGATCCTCGGCGTGAAAGATGAGCCAGTGCAGGGCAAAGAGGTTCCTCTGGAATGGACTGAGACATCTGGGGGACTCTTGGAATGGTGGTACGACCATGGAGTTCCTCTCGCCTTTCCTGTTGAGAGTGCCTCCTCCTGAGATGCGACGGGAACGCCGGGAATTCTTTCCCGTTGAAAGCAGGGAAAGGATCCCTCATCTCGAGCTAAGAGGGGGAAACGGGGCTCCTCTGGATGTGGGCGGGACCATCGTGCTTCCTCTCTAGTGGAGACGGGTATGGTGGTGAACTTCTTGAGTTTCAGCAAGGCTGTGAAAGACTCTTTCGAAGTTCCAGAGGTTAGGTGTCATTAGTCTCCAGACGCCTCATCGGAAATAGGCCTCATCTCGCCTGGAAGGGAGAACTTCCTGGATTTTCTCGAGTTGCGGCAGGTGTTCTCGAGTTACGACGGGGACCTCAGGGACCCGCCCTGGTGGCCTCAGGAGAGGCCAGTCCCTATGCGAGTTGCTAGGGGGCCTCTCGGGATTCCTCTCCCGTCGATACCGGGGCCAAAAAGCTTGTGTGGAGTCAGGGCCGGAACCGAGGATTCCTCTCAGGGGCTGACATGGATCTTTGGGTACTTCTGGAGTCTCCCCAGGGGAGTCAGGCCTCGTCTCGAGTGGGGGCATGCACGTGCACTTTCCTTCCAGGCTGTAGCAGCAATGTCACGCTTCCCGTCGCGTGGATCAAATGATGTGTGGTTTTCCCTCGAGGCTTTCCCACAGGGCTGTCCCACGTGCCACCGTGGTGTGAGTCGATCCTCGGCGTGAAAGATGAGCCAGTGCAGGGCAAAGAGGTTCCTCTGGAATGGACTGAGACATCTGGGGGACTCTTGGAATGGTGGTACGACCATGGAGTTCCTCTCGCCTTTCCTGTTGAGAGTGCCTCCTCTTGAGTTGCGACGGGAACGCCGGGAATTCTTTCCCGTTGAAAGCAGGGAAAGGATCCCTCATCTCGAGCTACGAGGGGGAAACGGGGCTCCTCTGGATGTGGGCGGGACCATCGTGCTTCCTCTCTAGTGGAGACGGGTATGGCGGTGAACTACTTGAGTTGCAGCAAGGGTGTGAAAGACCCTTTCGAAGTTCCAGAGGTTAGGTGTCATTAGTCTCCAGAGGCCTCATCGGAAATAGGCCTCATCTCGCCTGGAAGGGAGAACTTCCTGGATTTTCTCGAGTTGCGGCAGGTGTTCTCGAGTTACGACGGGGATCTCAGGGACCCGCCCTGGTGGCCTCAGGAGAGGCCAGTCCCCATGCGAGTTGTTAGGGGGCCTCTCGGGATTCCTCTCCCGTCGATACTGGGGCCAAAAACCTTGTATGGAGTCAGGGCCGGAACTGAGGATTCCTCTCAGGGGCTGACATGGATCTTTGGGTACTTCTGGAGTCTCCCCAGGGGAGTCAGGCCTCGTCTCGAGTGGGGGCATGCACATGCGCTTTCCTTCCAGGCTGTAGCAGCAATGTCACGCTTCCCGTCGCGTGGATCAAAGGATCTGTGGTTTTCACTCGAGGCTTTCCCTCGAGGCTTTCCCACAGGGCTGTCCCACGTGCCACCGTGTTGTGAGTCGATCCTCGGCGTGAAAGATGAGCCAGTGCAGGGCAAAGAGGTTCCTCTGGAATGGACTGAGACATCTGGGGGACTCTTGGAATGGTGGTACGACCATGGAGTTCCTCTCGCCTTTCCTGTTGAGAGTGCCTCCTCTTGAGATACGACGGGAACGCCCGGAATACTTTCCCGTTGAAAGCAGGGAAAGGATCCCTCATCTCGAGCTACGAGGGGGAAATGGGGCTCCTCTGGATGTGGGCGGGACCATCGTGCTTCCTCTCGAGTGGAGACGGGTATGGCGGTGAACTTCTTGAGTTGCAGCAAGGGTGTGAAAGACCCTTTCGAAGTTCCAGAGGTTTGGTGTCATTAGTCTCCAGAGGCCTCATCGGAAATAGGCCTCATCTCGACTGGAAGGGAGAACTTCCTGGATATTCTCGAGTTGTGGCAGGTGTTCTCGAGTTACGACGGGGACCTCAGGGACCCGCCCTGGTGGCCTCAGGAGAGGCCAGTCCCCATGCGAGTTGCTAGGGGGCCTCTCGGGATTCCGCTCCCATCGATACCGGGGCCAAAAAGCTTGTGTGGAGTCAGGGCCGGAACCGAGGATTCCTCTCAGGGGCTGACATGGATCTTTGGGTACTTCTGGAGTCTCCCCAGGGGAGTCAGGCCTCGTCTCGAGTGGGGGCATGCACGTGCGCTTTCCTTCCAGGCTGTAGCAGCAATGTCACGCTTCCCGTCGCGTGGATCAAAGGATCTGTGGTTTTCCCTCGAGGCTTTCCCTCGAGGCTTTCCCACAGGGCTGTCCCACGTGCCACCGTGTTGTGAGTCGTTCCTCGGCGTGAAAGATGAGCCAGTGCAGGGCAAAGAGGTTCCTCTGGAATGGACTGAGACATCTGGGGGACTCTTGGAATGGTGGTACGACCATGGAGTTCCTCTCGCCTTTCCTGTTGAGAGTGCCTCCTCTTGAGATGCGACGGGAACGCCGGGAATTCTTTCCCGTTGAAACCAGGGAAAGGATCCCTCATCTCGAGCTACGAGGGGGAAACGGGGCTCCTCTGGATGTGGGCGGGACCATCGTGCTTCCTCTCGAGTGGAGACGGGTATGGCGGTGAACTTCTTGAGTTGCAGCAAGGGTGTGAAAGACCCTTTCGAAGTTCCAGAGGTTAGGTGTCATTAGTCTCCAGAGGCCTCATCGGAAATAGGCCTCATCTCGCCTGGAAGGGAGAACTTCCTGGATTTTCTCGAGTTGCGGCAGGTGTTCTCGAGTTACGACGGGGACCTCAGGGACCCGCCCTGGTGGCCTCAGGAGAGGCCAGTCCCTAGGCGAGTTGCTAGGGGGCCTCTCGGGATTCCTCTCCCGTTGATACTGGGGCCAAAAACCTTGTGTGGAGTCAAGGCCGGAACCGAGGATTCCTCTCAGGGGCTGACATGGATCTTTGGGTACTTGTGGAGTCTCCCCAGGGGAGTCAGGCCTCGTCTCGAGTGGGGGCATGCACGTGCGCTTTCCTTCCAGGCTGTAGCAGCAATGTCACGCTTCCCGTCGCGTGGATCAAAGGATCTGTGGTTTTCCCTCGAGGCTTTCCCTCGAGCCTTTCCCACAGGGCTGTCCCACGTGCCACCGTGGTGTGAGTCGATCCTCGGCGTGAAAGATGAGCCAGTGCAGGGCAAAGAGATTCCTCTCGAATGGACTGAGACATCTGGGGGACTCTTGGAATGGTGGTACGACCATGGAGTTCCTCTCGCCTTTCCTGTTGAGAGTGCCTCCTCTTGAGATGCGACGGGAACGCCGGGAATTCTTTCCCGTTGAAAGCAGGGAAAGGATCCCTCATCTCGAGCTAAGAGGGGGAAACGGGGCTCCTCTGGATGTGGGCGGGACCATCGTGCTTCCTCTCTAGTGGAGACGGGTATGGTGGTGAACTTCTTAAGTTGCAGCAAGGCTGTGAAAGACCCTTTCGAAGTTCCAGAGGTTAGGTGTCATTAGTCTCCAGACGCCTCATCGGAAATAGGCCTCATCTCGCCTGGAAGGGAGAACTTCCTGGATTTTCTCGAGTTGCGGCAGGTGTTCTCGAGTTACGACGGGGACCTCAGGGACCCGCCCTGGTGGCCTCAGGAGAGGCCAGTCCCTATGCGAGTTGCTAGGGGGCCTCTCGGGATTCCTCTCCCGTCGATACCGGGGCCAAAAACCTTGTGTGGAGTCAGGGCCGGAACCGAGGATTCCTCTCAGGGGCTGACATGGATCTTTGGGTACTTGTGGAGTCTCCCCAGGGGAGTCAGGCCTCGTCTCGAGTGGGGGCATGCACGTGCACTTTCCTTCCAGGCTGTAGCAGCAATGTCACGCTTCCCGTCGCGTGGATAAAATGATGTGTGGTTTTCCCTCGAGGCTTTCCCACAGGGCTGTCCCACGTGCCACCGTGTTGTGAGTCGATCCTCGGCGTGAAAGATGAGCCAGTGCAGGGCAAAGAGGTTCCTCTGGAATGGACTGAGACATCTGGGGGACTCTTGGAATGGTGGTACGACCATGGAGTTCCTCCCGCCTTTCCTGTTGAGAGTGCCTCCTCTTGAGATGCGACGGGAACGCCGGGAATTCTTTCCCGTTGAAACCAGGGAAAGGATCCCTCATCTCGAGCTACGAGGGGGAAACGGGGCTCCTCTGGATGTGGGCGGGACCATCGTGCTTCCTCTCGAGTGGAGACGGGTATGGCGGTGAACTTCTTGAGTTGCAGCAAGGGTGTGAAAGACCCTTTCGAAGTTCCAGAGGTTTGGTGTCATTAGTCTCCAGAGGCCTCATCGGAAATAGGCCTCATCTCGCCTGGAAGGGAGAACTTCCTGGATTTTCTCGAGTTGCGGCAGGTGTTCTCGAGTTACGACGGGGACCTCAGGGACCCGCCCTGGTGGCCTCAGGAGAGGCCAGTCCCCATGCGAGTTGCTAGGGGGTCTCTCGGGATTCCTATCCCGTCGATACCGGGGCCAAAAAGCTTGTGTGGAGTCAGGGCCGGAACCGAGGATTCTTCTCAGGGGCTGAAATGGATCTTTGGGTACTTCTGGAGTCTCCCCAGGGGAGTCAGGCCTCGTCTCGAGTGGGGGCATGCATGTGCGCTTTCCTTCCAGGCTGTTCCAGCAATGTCATGCTTCCCGTCGCGTGGATCAAAGGATCTGTGGTTTTCCCTCGAGGCTTTCCCTCGAGGCTTTCCCACAGGGCTGTCCCACGTGCCACTGTGGTGTGAGTCGATCCTCGGCGTGAAAGATGAGCCAGTGCAGGGCAAAGAGGTTCCTCTGGAATGGACTGAGACATCTGGGGGACTCTTGGAATGGTGGTACGACCATGGAGATCCTCTCGCCTTTCCTGTTGAGAGTGCCTCCTCTTGAGATGCGACGGGAACGCCGGGAATTCTTTCCCGTTGAAAGCAGGGAAAGGATCCCTCATCTCGAGCACCGAGGGGAAAACGGGGCTCCTCTGGATGTGGGCGGGACCATCGTGCTTCCTCTCGAGTGGAGACGGGTATGGCGGAGAACTTCTTGAGTTGCAGCAAGGGTGTGAAAGACCCTTTCAAAGTTCCAAAGGTTAGGTGTCATTAGTCTCCAGACGCCTCATCGGAAATAGGCCTCATCTCGCCTGGAAGGGAGAACTTCCTGGATTTTTTCGAGTTGCGGCAGGTGTTCTTAAGTTACGACGGGGAACTCAGGGACCCGCCCTGGTGGCCTCAGGAGAGGCCAGTCCCCATGCGAGTTGCTAGGGGGCCTCTCGGGATTCCTCTCCCGTCGATACCGGGGCCAAAAACCTTGAGTGGAGTCAGGGCCGGAACCGAGGATTCCTCTCAGGGGCTGACATGGATCTTTGGGTACTTCTGGAGTCTCCCCAGGGGATTCAGGCCTCGTCTCGAGTGGGGGCATGCACGTGCACTTTCCTTCCAGGCTGTAGCAGCAATGTCACGCTTCCCGTCGCGTGGATCAAAGGATCTGTGGTTTTCCCTCGAGGCTTTCCCACAGGGCTGTCCCACGTGCCACCGTGGTGTGAGTCGATCCTCGGCGTGAAAGATGAGCCAGTGCAGGGCAAAGAGGTTCCTCTGGAATGGACTGAGACATCTGGGGGACTCTTGGAATGGTGGTACGACCATGGAGTTCCTCTCGCCTTTCCTGTTGAGAGTGCCTCCTCTTGAGATGCGACGGGAACGCCGGGAATTCTTTCCCGTTGAAAGCAGGGAAAGGATCCCTCATCTCAAGCTACGAGGGGGAAACGGGGCTCCTCTGGATGTGGGCGGGACCATCGTGCTTCCTCTCGAGTGGAGACGGGTATGGCGGTGAACTTCTTGAGTTGCAGCAAGGGTGTGAAAGACCCTTTCGAAGTTCCAGAGGTTTGGTGTCATTAGTCTCCAGAGGCCTCATCGGAAATAGGCCTCATCTCGCCTGGAAGGGAGAACTTCCTGGATTTTCTCGAGTTGCGGCAGGTGTTCTCGAGTTACGACGGGGACCTCAGGGACCCGCCCTGGTGGCCTCAGGAGAGGCCAGTCCCCATGCGAGTTGCTAGGGGGTCTCTCGGGATTCCTATCCCGTCGATACCGGGGCCAAAAACCTTGTGTGGAGTCAGGGCCGGAACCGAGGATTCTTCTCAGGGGCTGAAATGGATCTTTGGGTACTTCTGGAGTCTCCCCAGGGGAGTCAGGCCTCGTCTCGAGTGGGGGCATGCATGTGCGCTTTCCTTCCAGGCTGTTCCAGCAATGTCATGCTTCCCGTCGCGTGGATCAAAGGATCTGTGGTTTTCCCTCGAGGCTTTCCCTCGAGGCTTTCCCACAGGGCTGTCCCACTTGCCACCGTGTTGTGAGTCGATCCTCGGCGTGAAAGATGAGCCAGTGCAGGGCAAAGAGGTTCCTCTGAAATGGACTGAGACATCTGGGGGACTCTTGGAATGGTGGTACGACCATGGAGTTCCTCTCGCCTTTCCTGTTGAGAGTGCCTCCTCTTGAGATGCGACGGGAACGCCGGGAATTCTTTCCCGTTGAAAGCAGGGAAAGGATCCCTCATCTCGAGCTACGAGGGGGAAACGGGGCTCCTCTGGATGTGGGCGGGACCATCGTGCTTCCTCTCGAGTGGAGACGGGTATGGCGGTGAACTTCTTGAGTTGCACCAAGGGTGTGAAAGACCCTTTCGAAGTTCAAGAGGTTTGGTGTCATTAGTCTCCAGAGGCCTCATCGGAAATAGGCCTCATCTCGCCTGGAAGGGAGAACTTCCTGGATTTTCTCGAGTTGCGGCAGGTGTTCTCGAGTTACGACGGGGACCTCAGGGACCCGCCCTGCTAGCCTCCGGAGAGGCCAGTCCCCATGCGAGTTGCTAGGGGGCCTCTCGGGATTCCTCTCCCGTCGATACCGGGGCCAAAAACCTTGTGTGGAGTCAGGGCCGGAACCGAGGATTCCTCTCAGGGGCTGACATGGATCTTTGGGTACTTCTGGAGTCTCCCCAGTGGAGTCAGACCTCGTCTCGAGTGGGGGCATGCACGTGCGCTTTCCTTCCAGGCTGTAGCAGCAATATCACGCTTCCCGTCGCGTGGATCAAAGGATCTGTGGTTTTCCCTCGAGGCTTTCCCTCGAGGCTTTCCCACAGGGCTGTCCCACGTGCCACCGTGGTGTGAGTCGATCCTCGGCGTGAAAGATGAGCCAGTGCAGGGCAAAGAGGTTCCTCTGGAATGGACTGAGACATCTGGGGGACTCTTGGAATGGTGGTACGACCATGGAGATCCTCTCGCCTTTCCTGTTGAGAGTGCCTCCTCTTGAGATGCGACGGGAACGCCGGGAATTCTTTCCCGTTGAAAGCAGGGAAAGGATCCCTCATCTCGAGCACCGAGGGGAAAACGGGGCTCCTCTGGATGTGGGCGGGACCATCGTGCTTCCTCTCGAGTGGAGACGGGTATGGCGGAGAACTTCTTGAGTTGCAGCAAGGGTGTGAAAGACCCTTTCAAAGTTCCAGAGGTTAGGTGTCATTAGTCTCCAGACGCCTCATCGGAAATAGGCCTCATCTCGCCTGGAAGGGAGAACTTCCTGGATTTTTTCGAGTTGCGGCAGGTGTTCTTAAGTTACGACGGGGAACTCAGGGACCCGCCCTGGTGGCCTCAGGAGAGGCCAGTCCCCATGCGAGTTGCTAGGGGGCCTCTCGGGATTCCTCTCCCGTCGATACCGGGGCCAAAAACCTTGAGTGGAGTCAGGGCCGGAACCGAGGATTCCTCTCAGGGGCTGACATGGATCTTTGGGTACTTCTGGAGTCTCCCCAGGGGAGTCAGGCCTCGTCTCGAGTGGGGGCATGCACGTGTGCTTTCCTTCCAGGCTGTAGCGGCAATGTCACGCTTCCCGTCACGTGGATCAAAGGATCTGTGGTTTTCCCTAGAGGCTTTCCCTCGAGGCTTTCCCACAGGGCTGTCCCACGTGCCACCGTGGTGTGAGTCGATCCTCGGCGTGAAAGATGAGCCAGTGCAGGGAAAAGAGTTTCCTCTGGAATGCACTGAGACATCTGGGGGACTCTTGGAATGGTGGTACGACCATGGAGTTCCTCTCGCCTTTCCTGTTGAGAGTGCATCCTCTTGAGATGCGACGGGAATGCCGGGAATTCTTTCCCGTTGAAAGCAGGGAAAGGATCCCTCATCTCGAGCTACGAGGGGGAAACGGGGCTCCTCTGGATGTGGGCGGGACCATCGTGCTTCCTCTCGAGTGGAGACGGGTATGGCGGTGAACTTCTTGAGTTGCAGCAAGGGTGTGAAAGACCCTTTCGAAGTTCCAGAGGTTAGGTGTCATTAGTCTCCAGACGCCTCATCGGAAATAGGCCTCATCTCGCCTGGAAGGGAGAACTTCCTGGATTTTCTCGAGTTGCGGCAGGTGTTGTCGAGTTACGACGGGGACCTCAGGGACCCGCCCTGGTGGCCTCAGGAGAGGCCAGTCCCCATGCGAGTTGCTAGGGGGCCTCTCGGGATTCCTCTCCCGTCGATACCGGGGCCAAAAACCTTGTGTGGATTCAGGGCCGGAACCGAGGATTCCTCTCAGGGGCTGACATGGATCTTTGGGTACTTCTGGAGTCTCCCCAGGGGAGTCAGGCCTCGTCTCGAATGGGGGCATGCACGTGCACTTTCCTTCCAGGCTGTAGCAGCAATGTCACGCTTCCCGTCGCGTGGATCAAAGGATCTGTGGTTTTCCCTCGAGGCTTTCCCACAGGGCTGTCCCACGTGCCACCGTGGTGTGAGTCGATCCTCGGCGTGAAAGATGAGCCAGTGCAGGGCAAAGAGGTTCCTCTGGAATGGACTGAGACATCTGGGGGACTCTTGGAATGGTGGTACGACCATGGAGTTCCTCTCGCCTTTCCTGTTGAGAGTGCCTCCTCTTGAGATGCGACGGGAACGCCGGGAATTCTTTCCCGTTGAAAGCAGGGAAAGGATCCCTCATCTCGAGTTACGAGGGGGAAACGGGGCTCCTCTGGATGTGGGCGGGACCATCGTGCTTCCTCTCTACTGGAGACGGGTATGGCGGTGAACTTCTTGAGTTGCAGCAAGGGTGTGAAAGACCCTTTCGAAGTTCCAGAGGTTAGGTGTCATTAGTCTCCAGACGCCTCATCGGAAATAGGCCTCATCTCGCCTGGAAGGGAGAACTTCCTGGATTTTCTCGAGTTGCGGCAGGTGTTCTCGAGTTACGATGGGGACCTCAGGGACCCGCCCTGGTGGCCTCAGGAGAGGCCAGTCCCTAGGCGAGTTGCTAGGGGGCCTCTCGGGATTCCTCTCCCGTTGATACCGGGGCCAAAAAGCTTGTGTGGAGTCAGGGCCGGAACCGAGGATTCCTCTCAGGGGCTGACATGGATCTTTGGGTACTTCTGGAGTCTCCCCAGGGGAGTCAGGCCTCGTCTCGAGTGGGGGCATGCACGTGCGCTTTCCTTCCAGGCTGTAGCAGCAATGTCACGCTTCCCGTCGCGTGGATCAAAGGATCTGTGGTTTTCCCTCGAGGCTTTCCCTCGAGGCTTTCCCACAGGGCTGTCCCACGTGCCACCGTGGTGTGAGTCAATCCTGGGCGTGAAAGATGAGCCAGTGCAGGGCAAAGAGGTTCCTCTGGAATGGACTGAGACATCTGGGGGACTCTTGGAATGGTGGTACGACCATGGAGTTCCTCTCGCCTTTCCTGTTGAGAGTGCCTCCTCTTGAGATGCGACGGGAACGCCGGGAATTCTTTCCCGTTGAAAGCAGGGAAAGGATCCCTCATCTCGAGCTACGAGGGGGAAACGGGGCTCCTCTGGATGTGGGCGGGACCATCGTGCTTCCTCTCTAGTGGAGACGGGTTTGGTGGTGAACTTCTTGAGTTGCAGCAAGGCTGTGAAAGACCCTTTCGAAGTTCCAGAGGTAAGGTGTCATTAGTCTCCAGACGCCTCATCGGAAATAGGCCTCATTTCGCCTGGAAGGGAGAACTTCCTGGATTTTCTCCAGTTGCGGCAGGTGTTCTCGAGTTACGACGGGGACCTCAGGGACCCGCCCTGGTGGCCTCAGGAGAGGCCAGTCCCTATGCGAGTTGCTAGGGGGCCTCTCGGGATTCCTCTCCCGTCGATACCGGGGCCAAAAACCTTGTGTGGAGTCAGGGCCGGAACCGAGGATTCCTCTCAGGGGCTGACATGGATCTTTGGGTACTTCTGGAGTCTCCCCAGGGGAGTCAGGCCTCGTCTCGAGTGGGGGCATGCACGTGCACTTTCCTTCCAGGCTGTAGCAGCAATGTCACGCTTCCCGTCGCGTGGATCAAATGATGTGTGGTTTTCCCTAGAGGCTTTCCCACAGGGCTGTCCCACGTGCCACCGTGGTGTGAGTCGATCCTCGGCGTGAAAGATGAGCCAGTGCAGGGCAAAGAGGTTCCTCTGGAATGGACTGAGACATCTGGGGGACTCTTGGAATGGTGGTACGACCATGGAGTTCCTCTCGCCTTTCCTGTTGAGAGTGCCTCCTCTTGAGATGCGACGGGAACGCCGGGAATTTTTTGCCGTTGAAAGCAGGGAAAGGATCCCTCATCTCGAGCTACGAGGGGGAAACGGGGCTCCTCTGGATGTGGGCGGGACCATCGTGCTTTCTCTCGAGTGGAGACGGGTATGGCGGTGAACTTCTTGAGTTGCAGCAAGGGTGTGAAAGACCCTTTCGAAGTTCCAGAGGTTAGGTGTCATTAGTCTCCAGACGCCTCATCGGAAATAGGCCTCATCTCGCCTGGAAGGGAGAACTTCCTTGATTTTCTCGAGTTGCGGCAGGTGTTCTCGAGTTACGACGGGGACCTCAGGGACCCGCCCTGTTGGCCTCAGGAGAGGCCAGTCCCTATGCGTGTTGCTAGGGGGCCCCTCGGGATTCCTCTCCCGTCGATACCGGGGCCAAAAACCTTGTGTGGAGTCAGGGCCGGAACCGAGGATTCCTCTCAGGGACTGATATGGATCTTTGGGTACTTCTGGAGTCTCGCCAGGGGAGACAGGCCTCGTCTCGTGTGGGGGCATGCACGTGCACTTTCCTTCCAGGCTGTAGCAGCAATGTCACGCTTCCCGTCGCGTGGATCAAAGGATCTGCGGTTTTCGCTCAAGGCTTTCCCTCGAGGCTTTCCCACAGGGCTGTCCCACGTGACACCGTGGTGTGAGTCGATTCTCGGCGTGAAAAATGAGCCAGTGCAGGGCAAAGAGGTTCCTCTGGAATGGACTGAGACATCTGGGGGACTCTTGGAATGGTGGTACGACCATGGAGTTCCTCTTGCCTTTCCTGTTGAGAGTGCCTCCTCTTGAGATGCGACGGGAACGCCGGGAATTTTTTGCCGTTGAAAGCAGGGAAAGGATCCCTCATCTCGAGCTACGAGGGGGAAACGGGGCTCCTCTGGATGTGGGCGGGACCATCGTGCATCCTCTCGAGTGGAGACGGGTAAGGCGGTGAACTTCTTGAGTTGCAGCAAGGGTGTGAAAGACCCTTTCGAAGTTCCAGAGGTTAGGTGTCATTAGTCTCCAGAGGCCTCATCGGAAATAGGCCTCATCTCGCCTGGAAGGGAGAACTTCCTGGATTTTCTCGAGTTGCGGCAGGTGTTCTCGAGTTACGACGGGGACCTCAGGGACCCGCCCTGGTGGCCTCAGGAGAGGCCAGTCCCCATGCGAGTTGCTAGGGGGCCTCTCGGGATTCCTCTCCCGTCGATACCGGGGCCAAAAACCTTGTGTGGAGTCAGGGCCGGAACCGAGGATTCCTCTCAGGGGCTGACATGGATCTTTGGGTACTTCTGGAGTTTCCCCAGGGGAGTCAGGCCTCGTCTCGAGTGGGGGCATGCACGTGCACTTTCCTTCCAGGCTGTAGCAGCAACGTCACGCTTCCCGTCGCGTGGATCAAAGGATCTGTGGTTTTCCCTCGTGGCTTTCCCACAGGGCTGTCCCACGTGCCACCGTGGTGTGAGTCGATCCTCGGCGTGAAAGATGAGCCAGTGCAGGGCAAAGAGGTTCCTCTGGAATGGACTGAGGCATCTGGGGGACTCTTGGAATGGTGGTACGACCATGGAGTTCCTCTCGCCTTTCCTGTTGAGAGTGCCTCCTCTTGAGATGCGACGGGAACGCCGGGAATTCTTTCCCGTTGAAACCAGGGAAAGGATCCCTCATCTCGAGCACGGAGGGGAAAACGGGGCTCCTCTGGATGTGGGCGGGACCATCGTGCTTCCTCTCGAGTGGAGACGGGTATGGCGGTGAACTTCTTGAGTTGCAGCAAGGGTGTGAAAGACCCTTTCGAAGTTCCAGAGGTTTGGTGTCATTAGTCTCCAGAGGCCTCATCGGAAATAGGCCTCATCTCGCCTGGAAGGGAGAACTTCCTGGATTTTCTCGAGTTGCGGCAGGTGTTCTCGAGTTACGACGGGGACCTCAGGGACCCGCCCTGGTGGCCTCCGGAGAGGCCAGTCCCCATGCGAGCTGCTAGGGGGCCTCTCGGGATTCCTCTCCCGTCGATACCGGGGCCAAAAACCTTGTGTGGAGTCAGGGCCGGAACCGAGGATTCCTCTCAGGGGCTGACATGGATCTTTGGGTACTTCTGGAGTCTCCCCAGTGGAGTCAGGCCTCGTCTCGAGTGGGGGCATGCACGTGCGCTTTCCTTCCAGGCTGTAGCAGCAATGTCACGCTTCCCGTCGCGTGGATCAAAGGATCTGTGGTTTTCCCTCGAGGCTTTCCCTCGAGGCTTTCCCACAGGGCTGTCCCACGTGCCACCGTGTTGTGAGTCGATCCTCGGCGTGAAAGATGAGCCAGTGCAGGGCAAAGAGCTTCCTCTGGAATGGACTGAGACATCTGGGGGACTCTTGGAATGGTGGTACGACCATGGAGTTCCTCTCGCCTTTCCTGTTGAGAGTGCCTCCTCTTGAGATGCGACGGGAACGCCGGGAATTCTTTCCCGTTGAAAGCAGGAAAAGGATCCCTCATCTCGAGCTACGAGGGGGAAACGGGGCTCCTCTGGATGTGGGCGGGACCATCGTGCTTCCTTTCGAGTGGAGACGGGTATGGCGGTGAACTTCTTGAGTTGCAGCAAGGGTGTGAAAGACCCTTTCGAAGTTCCAGAGGTTAGGTGTCATTAGTCTCCAGACGCCTCATCGGAAATAGGCCTCATCTCGCCTGGAAGGGAGAACTTCCTGGATTTTCTCGAGTTGCGGCAGGTGTTCTCGAGTTACGACGGGGACCTCAGGGACCCGCCATGGTGGCCGCAGGAGAGGCCAGTCCCCATGCGAGTTGCTAGGGGGCCTCTCGGGATTCCTCTCCCGTCGATACCGGGGCCAAAAAGCTTGTGTGGAGTCAGGGCCGGAACCGAGGATTCCTCTCAGGGGCTGACATGGATCTTTGGGTACTTCTGGAGTCTCCCCAGGGGAGTCAGGCCTCGTCTCGAATGGGGGCATGCACGTGCACTTTCCTTCCAGGCTGTAGCAGCAATGTCACGCTTCCCGTCGCGTGGATCAAATGATGTGTGGTTTTCCCTCGAGGCTTTCCCACAGGGCTGTCCCACGTGCCACCGTGTTGTGAGTCGATCCTCAGCGTGAAAGATGAGCCAGTGCAGGGCAAAGAGGTTCCTCTGGAATGGACTGAGACATCTGGGGGACTCTTGGAATGGTGGTACGACCATGGAGTTCCTCCCGCCTTTCCTGTTGAGAGTGCCTCCTCTTGAGATGCGACGGGAACGCCGGGAATTCTTTCCCGTTGAAACCAGGGAAAGGATCCCTCATCTCGAGCTACGAGGGGGAAACGGGGCTCCTCTGGATGTGGGCGGGACCATCGTGCTTCCTCTCGAGTGGAGACGGGTATGGCGGTGAACTTCTTGAGTTGCACCAAGGGTGTGAAAGACCCTTTCGAAGTTCCAGAGGTTTGGTGTCATTAGTCTCCAGAGGCCTCATCGGAAATAGGCCTCATCTCGCCTGGAAGGGAGAACTTCCTGGATTTTCTCGAGTTGCGGCAGGTGTTCTCGAGTTACGACGGGGACCTCAGGGACCCGCCCTGGTGGCCTCAGGAGAGGCCAGTCCCCATGCGAGTTGCTAGGGGGTCTCTCGGGATTCCTATCCCGTCGATACCGGGGCCAAAAAGCTTGTGTGGAGTCAGGGCCGGAACCGAGGATTCTTCTCAGGGGCTGAAATGGATCTTTGGGTACTTCTGGAGTCTCCCCAGGGGAGTCAGGCCTCGTCTCGAGTGGGGGCATGCATGTGCGCTTTCCTTCCAGGCTGTTCCAGCAATGTCATGCTTCCCGTCGCGTGGATCAAAGGATCTGTGGTTTTCCCTCGAGGCTTTCCCTCGAGGCTTTCCCACAGGGCTGTCCCACTTGCCACCGTGTTGTGAGTCGATCCTCGGCGTGAAAGATGAGCCAGTGCAGGGCAAAGAGGTTCCTCTGAAATGGACTGAGACATCTGGGGGACTCTTGGAATGGTGGTACGACCATGGAGTTCCTCTCGCCTTTCCTGTTGAGAGTGCCTCCTCTTGAGATGCGACGGGAACGCCGGGAATTCTTTCCCGTTGAAAGCAGGGAAAGGATCCCTCATCTCGAGCTACGAGGGGGAAACGGGGCTCCTCTGGATGTGGGCGGGACCATCGTGCTTCCTCTCGAGTGGAGACGGGTATGGCGGTGAACTTCTTGAGTTGCACCAAGGGTGTGAAAGCCCCTTTCGAAGTTCAAGAGGTTTGGTGTCATTAGTCTCCAGAGGCCTCATCGGAAATAGGCCTCATCTCGCCTGGAAGGGAGAACTTCCTGGATTTTCTCGAGTTGCGGCAGGTGTTCTCGAGTTACGACGGGGACCTCAGGGACCCGCCCTGCTAGCCTCCGGAGAGGCCAGTCCCCATGCGAGTTGCTAGGGGGCCTCTCGGGATTCCTCTCCCGTCGATACCGGGGCCAAAAACCTTGAGTGGAGTCAGGGCCGGAACCGAGGATTCCTCTCAGGGGCTGACATGGATCTTTGGGTACTTCTGGAGTCTCCCCAGGGGAGTCAGGCCTCGTCTCGATGGGGGGCATGCACGTGCGCTTTCCTTCCAGGCTGTAGCAGCAATGTCACGCTTCCCGTCACGTGGATCAAAGGATCTGTGGTTTTCCCTCGAGGCTTTCCCTCGAGGCTTTCCCACAGGGCTGTCCCACGTGCCACCGTGGTGTGAGTCGATCCTCGGCGTGAAAGATGAGCCAGTGCAGGGAAAAGAGTTTCCTCTGGAATGGACTGAGACATCTGGGGGACTCTTGGAATGGTGGTACGACCATGGAGTTCCTCTCGCCTTTCCTGTTGAGAGTGCCTCCTCTTGAGATGCGACGGGAATGCCGGGAATTCTTTCCCGTTGAAAGCAGGGAAAGGATCCCTCATCTCGAGCTACGAGGGGGAAACGGGGCTCCTCTGGATGTGGGCGGGACCATCGTGCTTCCTCTCGAGTGGAGACGGGTATGGCGGTGAACTTCTTGAGTTGCAGCAAGGGTGTGAAAGACCCTTTCGAAGTTCCAGAGGTTAGGTGTCATTAGTCTCCAGACGCCTCATCGGAAATAGGCCTCATCTCGCCTGGAAGGGAGAACTTCCTGGATTTTCTCGAGTTGCGGCAGGTGTTCTCGAGTTACGACGGGGACCACAGGGACCCGCCCTGGTGGCCTCAGGAGAGGCCAGTCCCCATGCGAGTTGCTAGGGGGCCTCTCGGGATTCCTCTCCCGTCGATACCGGGGCCAAAAACCTTGTGTGGATTCAGGGCCGGAACCGAGGATTCCTCTCAGGGGCTGACATGGATCTTTGGGTACTTCTGGAGTCTCCCCAGGGGAGTCAGGCCTCGTCTCGAGTGGGGGCATGCACGTGCACTTTCCTTCCAGGCTGTAGCAGCAATGTCACGCTTCCCGTCGCGTGGATCAAAGGATCTGTGGTTTTCCCTCGAGGCTTTCCCACAGGGCTGTCCCACGTGCCACCGTGGTGTGAGTCGATCCTCGGCGTGAAAGATGAGCCAGTGCAGGGCAAAGAGGTTCCTCTGGAATGGACTGAGACATCTGGGGGACTCTTGGAATGGTGGTACGACCATGGAGTTCCTCTCGCCTTTCCTGTTGAGAGTGCCTCCTCTTGAGATGCGACGGGAACGCCGGGAATTCTTTCCCGTTGAAAGCAGGGAAAGGATCCCTCATCTCGAGTTACGAGCGGGAAACGGGGCTCCTCTGGATGTGGGCGGGACCATCGTGCTTCCTCTCTAGTGGAGACGGGTATGGCGGTGAACTTCTTGAGTTGCAGCAAGGGTGTGAAAGACCCTTTCGAAGTTCCAGAGGTTAGGTGTCATTAGTCTCCAGAGGCCTCATCGGAAATAGGCCTCATCTCGCCTGGAAGGGAGAACTTCCTGGATTTTCTCGAGTTGCGGCAGGTGTTCTCGAGTTACGACGGGGACCTCAGGGACCCGCCCTGGTGGCCTCAGGAGAGGCCAGTCCCTAGGCGAGTTGCTAGGGGGCCTCTCGGGATTCCTCTCCCGTTGATACCGGGGCCAAAAAGCTTGTGTGGAGTCAGGGCCGGAACCGAGGATTCCTCTCAGGGGCTGACATGGATCTTTGGGTACTTCTGGAGTCTCCCCAGGGGAGTCAGGCCTCGTCTCGAGTGGGGGCATGCACGTGCGCTTTCCTTCCAGGCTGTAGCAGCAATGTCACGCTTCCCGTCGCGTGGATCAAAGGATCTGTGGTTTTCCCTCGAGGCTTTCCCTCGAGGCTTTCCCACAGGGCTGTCCCACGTGCCACCGTGGTGTGAGTCAATCCTGGGCGTGAAAGATGAGCCAGTGCAGGGCAAAGAGGTTCCTCTGGAATGGACTGAGACATCTGGGGGACTCTTGGAATGGTGGTACGACCATGGAGTTCCTCTCGCCTTTCCTGTTGAGAGTGCCTCCTCTTGAGATGCGACGGGAACGCCGGGAATTCTTTCCCGTTGAAAGCAGGGAAAGGATCCCTCATCTCGAGCTACGAGGGGGAAACGGGGCTCCTCTGGATGTGGGCGGGACCATCGTGCTTCCTCTCTAGTGGAGACGGGTTTGGTGGTGAACTTCTTGAGTTGCAGCAAGGCTGTGAAAGACCCTTTCGAAGTTCCAGAGGTAAGGTGTCATTAGTCTCCAGACGCCTCATCGGAAATAGGCCTCATCTCGCCTGGAAGGGAGAACTTCCTGGATTTTCTCGAGTTGCGGCAGGTGTTCTCGAGTTACGACGGGGACCTCAGGGACCCGCCCTGGTGGCCTCAGGAGAGGCCAGTCCCTATGCGAGTTGCTAGGGGGCCTCTCGGGATTCCTCTCCCGTCGATACAGGGGCCAAAAACCTTGTGTGGAGTCAGGGCCGGAACCGAGGATTCCTCTCAGGGGCTGACATGGATCTTTGGGTACTTCTGGAGTCTCCCCAGGGGAGTCAGGCCTCGTCTCGAGTGGGGGCATGCACGTGCACTTTCCTTCCAGGCTGTAGCAGCAATGTCACGCTTCCCGTCGCGTGGATCAAATGATGTGTGGTTTTCCCTAGAGGCTTTCCCACAGGGCTGTCCCACGTGCCACCGTGGTGTGAGTCGATCCTCGGCGTGAAAGATGAGCCAGTGCAGGGCAAAGAGGTTCCTCTGGAATGGACTGAGACATCTGGGGGACTCTTGGAATGGTGGTACGACCATGGAGTTCCTCTCGCCTTTCCTGTTGAGAGTGCCTCCTCTTGAGATGCGACGGGAACGCCGGGAATTTTTTGCCGTTGAAAGCAGGGAAAGGATCCCTCATCTCGAGCTACGAGGGGGAAACGGGGCTCCTCTGGATGTGGGCGGGACCATCGTGCTTTCTCTCGAGTGGAGACGGGTATGGCGGTGAACTTCTTGAGTTGCAGCAAGGGTGTGAAAGACCCTTTCGAAGTTCCAGAGGTTAGGTGTCATTAGTCTCCAGACGCCTCATCGGAAATAGGCCTCATCTCGCCTGGAAGGGAGAACTTCCTTGATTTTCTCGAGTTGCGGCAGGTGTTCTCGAGTTACGACGGGGACCTCAGGGACCCGCCGTGTTGGCCTCAGGAGAGGCCAGTCCCTATGCGTGTTGCTAGGGGGCCCCTCGGGATTCCTCTCCCGTCGATACCGGGGCCAAAAACCTTGTGTGGAGTCAGGGCCGGAACCGAGGATTCCTCTCAGGGACTGATATGGATCTTTGGGTACTTCTGGAGTCTCGCCAGGGGAGACAGGCCTCGTCTCGTGTGGGGGCATGCACGTGCACTTTCCTTCCAGGCTGTAGCAGCAATGTCACGCTTCCCGTCGCGTGGATCAAAGGATCTGCGGTTTTCGCTCAAGGCTTTCCCTCGAGGCTTTCCCACAGGGCTGTCCCACGTGACACCGTGGTGTGAGTCGATTCTCGGCGTGAAAAATGAGCCAGTGCAGGGCAAAGAGGTTCCTCTGGAATGGACTGAGACATCTGGGGGACTCTTGGAATGGTGGTACGACCATGGAGTTCCTCTCGCCTTTCCTGTTGAGAGTGCCTCCTCTTGAGATGCGACGGGAACGCCGGGAATTTTTTGCCGTTGAAAGCAGGGAAAGGATCCCTCATCTCGAGCTACGAGGGGGAAACGGGGCTCCTCTGGATGTGGGCGGGACCATCGTGCATCCTCTCGAGTGGAGACGGGTAAGGCGGTGAACTTCTTGAGTTGCAGCAAGGGTGTGAAAGACCCTTTCGAAGTTCCAGAGGTTAGGTGTCATTAGTCTCCAGAGGCCTCATCGGAAATAGGCCTCATCTCGCCTGGAAGGGAGAACTTCCTGGATTTTCTCGAGTTGCGGCAGGTGTTCTCGAGTTACGACGGGGACCTCAGGGACCCGCCCTGGTGGCCTCAGGAGAGGCCAGTCCCCATGCGAGTTGCTAGGGGGCCTCTCGGGATTCCTCTCCCGTCGATACTGGGGCCAAAAACCTTGTGTGGAGTCAGGGCCGGAACCGAGGATTCCTCTCAGGGGCTGACATGGATCTTTGGGTACTTCTGGAGTCTCCCCAGGGGAGTCAGGCCTCGTCTCGAGTGGGGGCATGCACGTGCACTTTCCTTCCAGGCTGTAGCAGCAACGTCACGCTTCCCGTCGCGTGGATCAAAGGATCTGTGGTTTTCCCTCGTGGCTTTCCCACAGGGCTGTCCCACGTGCCACCGTGGTGTGAGTCGATCCTCGGCGTGAAAGATGAGCCAGTGCAGGGCAAAGAGGTTCCTCTGGAATGGACTGAGGCATCTGGGGGCTCTTGGAATGGTGGTACGACCATGGAGTTCCTCTCGCCTTTCCTGTTGAGAGTGCCTCCTCTTGAGATGCGACGGGAACGCCGGGAATTCTTTCCCGTTGAAACCAGGGAAAGGATCCCTCATCTCGAGCACCGAGGGGAAAACGGGGCTCCTCTGGATGTGGGCGGGACCATCGTGCTTCCTCTCGAGTGGAGACGGGTATGGCGGTGAACTTCTTGAGTTGCAGCAAGGGTGTGAAAGACCCTTTCGAAGTTCCAGAGGTTTGGTGTCATTAGTCTCCAGAGGCCTCATCGGAAATAGGCCTCATCTCGCCTGGAAGGGAGAACTTCCTGGATTTTCTCGAGTTGCGGCAGGTGTTCTCGTGTTACGACGGGGACCTCAGGGACCCGCCCTGGTGGCCTCCGGAGAGGCCAGTCCCCATGCGAGTTGCTAGGGGGCCTCTCGGGATTCCTCTCCCGTCGATACCGGGGCCAAAAACCTTGTGTGGAGTCAGGGCCGGAACCGAGGATTCCTCTCAGGGGCTGACATGGATCTTTGGGTACTTCTGGAGTCTCCCCAGTGGAGTCAGGCCTCGTCTCGAGTGGGGGCATGCACGTGCGCTTTCCTTCCAGGCTGTAGCAGCAATGTCACGCTTCCCGTCGCGTGGATCAAAGGATCTGTGGTTTTCCCTCGAGGCTTTCCCTCGAGGCTTTCCCACAGGGCTGTCCCACGTGCCACCGTGTTGTGAGTCGATCCTCGGCGTGAAAGATGAGCCAGTGCAGGGCAAAGAGCTTCCTCTGGAATGGACTGAGACATCTGGGGGACTCTTGGAATGGTGGTACGACCATGGAGTTCCTCTCGCCTTTCCTGTTGAGAGTGCCTCCTCTTGAGATGCGACGGGAACGCCGGGAATTCTTTCCCGTTGAAAGCAGGAAAAGGATCCCTCATCTCGAGCTACGAGGGGGAATCGGGGCTCCTCTGGATGTGGGCGGGACCATCGTGCTTCCTCTCGAGTGGAGACGGGTATGGCGGTGAACTTCTTGAGTTGCAGCAAGGGTGTGAAAGACCCTTTCGAAGTTCCAGAGGTTAGGTGTCATTAGTCTCCAGACGCCTCATCGGAAATAGGCCTCATCTCGCCTGGAAGGGAGAACTTCCTGGATTTTCTCGAGTTGCGGCAGGTGTTCTCGAGTTACGACGGGGACCTCAGGGACCCGCCATGGTGGCCTCAGGAGAGGCCAGTCCTCATGCGAGTTGCTAGGGGGCCTCTCGGGATTCCTCTCCCGTCGATACCGGGGCCAAAAACCTTGTGTGGAGTCAGGGCCGGAACCGAGGATTCCTCTCAGGGGCTGACATGGATCTTTGGGTACTTCTGGAGTCTTCCCAGGGGAGTCAGGCCTCGTCTCGAGTGGGGGCATGCACGTGCACTTTCCTTCCAGGCTGTAGCAGCAATGTCACGCTTCCCGTCGCGTGGATCAAAGGATCTGTGGTTTTCCCTCGAGGCTTTCCCACAGGGCTGTCCCACGTGCCACCGTGGTGTGAGTCGATCCTCGGCGTGAAAGATGAGCCAGTGCAGGGCAAAGAGGTTCCTCTGGAATGGACTGAGACATCTAGGGGACTCTTGGAATGGTGGTACGACCATGGAGTTCCTCTCGCCTTTCCTGTTGAGAGTGCCTCCTCTTGAGATGCGACGGGAACGCCGGGAATTTTTTGCCGTTGAAAGCAGGGAAAGGATCCCTCATCTCGAGCTACGAGGGGGAAACGGGGCTCCTCTGGATGTGGGCGGGACCATCGTGCTTTCTCTCGAGTGGAGACGGGTATGGCGGTGAACTTCTTGAGTTGCAGCAAGGGTGTGAAAGACCCTTTCGAAGTTCCAGAGGTTAGGTGTCATTAGTCTCCAGACGCCTCATCGGAAATAGGCCTCATCTCGCCTGGAAGGGAGAACTTCCTTGATTTTCTCGAGTTGCGGCAGGTGTTCTCGAGTTACGACGGGGACCTCAGGGACCCGCCGTGTTGGCCTCAGGAGAGGCCAGTCCCTATGCGTGTTGCTAGGGGGCCCCTCGGGATTCCTCTCCCGTCGATACCGGGGCCAAAAACCTTGTGTGGAGTCAGGGCCGGAACCGAGGATTCCTCTCAGGGACTGATATGGATCTTTGGGTACTTCTGGAGTCTCGCCAGGGGAGACAGGCCTCGTCTCGTGTGGGGGCATGCACGTGCACTTTCCTTCCAGGCTGTAGCAGCAATGTCACGCTTCCCGTCGCGTGGATCAAAGGATCTGCGGTTTTCGCTCAAGGCTTTCCCTCGAGGCTTTCCCACAGGGCTGTCCCACGTGACACCGTGGTGTGAGTCGATTCTCGGCGTGAAAAATGAGCCAGTGCAGGGCAAAGAGGTTCCTCTGGAATGGACTGAGACATCTGGGGGACTCTTGGAATGGTGGTACGACCATGGAGTTCCTCTCGCCTTTCCTGTTGAGAGTGCCTCCTCTTGAGATGCGACGGGAACGCCGGGAATTTTTTGCCGTTGAAAGCAGGGAAAGGATCCCTCATCTCGAGCTACGAGGGGGAAACGGGGCTCCTCTGGATGTGGGCGGGACCATCGTGCATCCTCTCGAGTGGAGACGGGTAAGGCGGTGAACTTCTTGAGTTGCAGCAAGGGTGTGAAAGACCCTTTCGAAGTTCCAGAGGTTAGGTGTCATTAGTCTCCAGAGGCCTCATCGGAAATAGGCCTCATCTCGCCTGGAAGGGAGAACTTCCTGGATTTTCTCGAGTTGCGGCAGGTGTTCTCGAGTTATGACGGGGACCTCAGGGACCCGCCCTGGTGGCCTCAGGAGAGGCCAGTCCCCATGCGAGTTGCTAGGGGGCCTCTCGGGATTCCTCTCCCGTCGATACCGGGGCCAAAAACCTTGTGTGGAGTCAGGGCCGGAACCGAGGATTCCTCTCAGGGGCTGACATGGATCTTTGGGTACTTCTGGAGTCTCCCCAGGGGAGTCAGGCCTCGTCTCGAGTGGGGGCATGCACGTGCACTTTCCTTCCAGGCTGTAGCAGCAACGTCACGCTTCCCGTCGCGTGGATCAAAGGATCTGTGGTTTTCCCTCGTGGCTTTCCCACAGGGCTCTCCCACGTGCCACCGTGGTGTGAGTCGATCCTCGGCGTGAAAGATGAGCCAGTGCAGGGCAAAGAGGTTCCTCTGGAATGGACTGAGGCATCTGGGGGACTCTTGGAATGGTGGTACGACCATGGAGTTCCTCTCGCCTTTCCTGTTGAGAGTGCCTCCTCTTGAGATGCGACGGGAACGCCGGGAATTCTTTCCCGTTGAAACCAGGGAAAGGATCCCTCATCTCGAGCACCGAGGGGAAAACGGGGCTCCTCTGGATGTGGGCGGGACCATCGTGCTTCCTCTCGAGTGGAGACGGGTATGGCGGTGAACTTCTTGATTTGCAGCAAGGGTGTGAAAGACCCTTTCGAAGTTCCAGAGGTTTGGTGTCATTAGTCTCCAGAGGCCTCATCGGAAATAGGCCTCATCTCGCCTGGAAGGGAGAACTTCCTGGATTTTCTCGAGTTGCGGCAGGTGTTGTCGAGTTACGACGGGGACCTCAGGGACCCGCCCTGGTGGCCTCCGGAGAGGCCAGTCCCCATGCGAGTTGCTAGGGGGCCTCTCGGGATTCCTCTCCCGTCGATACCGGGGCCAAAAACCTTGTGTGGAGTCAGGGCCGGAACCGAGGATTCCTCTCAGGGGCTGACATGGATCTTTGGGTACTTCTGGAGTCTCCCCAGGGGAGTCAGGCCTCGTCTCGAGTGGGGGCATGCACGTGCGCTTTCCTTCCAGGCTGTAGCAGCAATGTCACGCTTCCCGTCGCGTGGATCAAAGGATCTGTGGTTTTCCCTCGAGGCTTTCCCTCGAGGCTTTCCCACAGGGCTGTCCCACGTGCCACCGTGTTGTGAGTCGATCCTCGGCGTGTAAGATGAGCCAGTGCAGGGCAAAGAGCTTCCTCTGGAATGGACTGAGACATCTGGGGGACTCTTGGAATGGTGGTACGACCATGGAGTTCCTCTCGCCTTTCCTGTTGAGAGTGCCTCCTCTTGAGATGCGACGGGAACGCCGGGAATTCTTTCCCGTTGAAAGCAGGAAAAGGATCCCTCATCTCGAGCTACGAGGGGGAAACGGGGCTCCTCTGGATGTGGGCGGGACCATCGTGCTTCCTCTCGAGTGGAGACGGGTATGGCGGTGAACTTCTTGAGTTGCAGCAAGGGTGTGAAAGACCCTTTCGAAGTTCCAGAGGTTAGGTGTCATTAGTCTCCAGACGCCTCATCGGAAATAGGCCTCATCTCGCCTGGAAGGGAGAACTTCCTGGATTTTCTCGAGTTGCGGCAGGTGTTCTCGAGTTACGACGGGGACCTCAGGGACCCGCCCTGGTGGCCTCAGGAGAGGCCAGTCCCCATCCGAGTTGCTAGGGGGCCTCTCGGGATTCCTCTCCCGTCGATACCGGGGCAAAAAACCTTGTGTGGAGTCAGGGCCGGAACCGAGGATTCCTCTCAGGGGCTGACATGGATCTTTGGGTACTTCTGGAGTCTCCCCAGGGGAGTCAGGCCTCGTCTCGAGTGGGGGCATGCACGTGCACTTTCCTTCCAGGCTGTAGCAGCAATGTCACGCTTCCCGTCGCGTGGATCAAAGGATCTGTGGTTTTCCCTCGAGGCTTTCCCACAGGGCTGTCCCACGTGCCACCGTGGTGTGAGTCGATCCTCGGCGTGAAAGATGAGCCAGTGCAGGGCAAAGAGGTTCCTCTGGAATGGACTGAGACATCTGGGGGACTCTTGGAATGGTGGTACGACCATGGAGTTCCTCTCGCCTTTCCTGTTGAGAGTGCCTCCTCTTGAGATGCGACGGGAACGCCGGGAATTTTTTGCCGTTGAAAGCAGGGAAAGGATCCCTCATCTCGAGCTACGAGGGGGAAACGGGGCTCCTCTGGATGTGGGCGGGACCATCGTGCTTCATCTCGAGTGGAGACGGGTATGGCGGTGAACTTCTTGAGTTGCAGCAAGGGTGTGAAAGACCCTTTCGAAGTTCCAGAGGTTAGGTGTCATTAGTCTCCAGACGCCTCATCGGAAATAGGCCTCATCTCGCCTGGAAGGGAGAACTTCCTGGATTTTCTCGAGTTGCGGCAGGTGTTCTCGAGTTACGACGGGGACCTCAGGGACCCGCCGTGTTGGCCTCAGGAGAGGCCAGTCCCTATGCGTGTTGCTAGGGGGCCCCTCGGGATTCCTCTCCCGTCGATACCGGGGCCAAAAACCTTGTGTGGAGTCAGGGCCGGAACCGAGGATTCCTCTCAGGGACTAATATGGATCTTTGGGTACTTCTGGAGTCTCGCCAGGGGAGACAGGCCTCGTCTCGTGTGGGGGCATGCACGTGCACTTTCCTTCCAGGCTGTAGCAGCAATGTCACGCTTCCCGTCGCGTGGATCAAAGGATCTGCGGTTTTCGCTCAAGGCTTTCCCTCGAGGCTTTCCCACAGGGCTGTCCCACGTGACACCGTGGTGTGAGTCGATTCTCGGCGTGAAAAATGAGCCAGTGCAGGGCAAAGAGGTTCCTCTGGAATGGACTGAGACATCTGGGGGACTCTTGGAATGGTGGTACGACCATGGAGTTCCTCTCGCCTTTCCTGTTGAGAGTGCCTCCTCTTGAGATGCGACGGGAACGCCGGGAATTTTTTGCCGTTGAAAGCAGGGAAAGGATCCCTCATCTCGAGCTACGAGGGGGAAACGGGGCTCCTCTGGATGTGGGCGGGACCATCGTGCATCCTCTCGAGTGGAGACGGGTAAGGCGGTGAACTTCTTGAGTTGCAGCAAGGGTGTGAAAGACCCTTTCGAAGTTCCAGAGGTTAGGTGTCATTAGTCTCCAGAGGCCTCATCGGAAATAGGCCTCATCTCGCCTGGAAGGGAGAACTTCCTGGATTTTCTCGAGTTGCGGCAGGTGTTCTCGAGTTACGACGGGGACCTCAGGGACCCGCCCTGGTGGCCTCAGGAGAGGCCAGTCCCCATGCGAGTTGCTAGGGGGCCTCTCGGGATTCCTCTCCCGTCGATACTGGGGCCAAAAACCTTGTGTGGAGTCAGGGCCGGAACCGAGGATTCCTCTCAGGGGCTGACATGGATCTTTGGGTACTTCTGGAGTCTCCCCAGGGGAGTCAGGCCTCGTCTCGAGTGGGGGCATGCACGTGCACTTTCCTTCCAGGCTGTAGCAGCAACGTCACGCTTCCCGTCGCGTGGATCAAAGGATCTGTGGTTTTCCCTCGTGGCTTTCCCACAGGGCTGTCCCACGTGCCACCGTGGTGAGTCGATCCTCGGCGTGAAAGATGAGCCAGTGCAGGGCAAAGAGGTTCCTCTGGAATGGACTGAGGCATCTGGGGGCTCTTGGAATGGTGGTACGACCATGGAGTTCCTCTCGCCTTTCCTGTTGAGAGTGCCTCCTCTTGAGATGCGACGGGAACGCCGGGAATTCTTTCCCGTTGAAACCAGGGAAAGGATCCCTCATCTCGAGCACCGAGGGGAAAACGGGGCTCCTCTGGATGTGGGCGGGACCATCGTGCTTCCTCTCG
Source organism: Capricornis sumatraensis (assembly GCF_032405125.1). NCBI lineage: Eukaryota > Metazoa > Chordata > Mammalia > Artiodactyla > Bovidae > Capricornis > Capricornis sumatraensis. Next base: position 3,407,011 of record NC_091080.1, on the reverse strand, counting down.
AGTGGAGACGGGTATGGCGGTGAACTTCTTGAGTTGCAGCAAGGGTGTGAAAGACCCTTTCGAAGTTCCAGAGGTTTGGTGTAATTAGTCTCCAGAGGCCTCATCGGAAATAGGCCTCATCTCGCCTGGAAGGGAGAACTTCCTGGATTTTCTCGAGTTGCGGCAGGTGTTCTCGTGTTACGACGGGGACCTCAGGGACCCGCCCTGGTGGCCTCCGGAGAGGCCAGTCCCCATGCGAGTTGCTAGGGGGCCTCTCGGGATTCCTCTCCCGTCGATACCGGGGCCAAAAACCTTGTGTGGAGTCAGGGCCGGAACCGAGGATTCCTCTCAGGGGCTGACATGGATCTTTGGGTACTTCTGGAGTCTCCCCAGTGGAGTCAGGCCTCGTCTCGAGTGGGGGCATGCACGTGCGCTTTCCTTCCAGGCTGTAGCAGCAATGTCACGCTTCCCGTCGCGTGGATCAAAGGATCTGTGGTTTTCCCTCGAGGCTTTCCCTCGAGGCTTTCCCACAGGGCTCTCCCACGTGCCACCGTGTTGTGAGTCGATCCTCGGCGTGAAAGATGAGCCAGTGCAGGGCAAAGAGCTTCCTCTGGAATGGACTGAGACATCTGGGGGACTCTTGGAATGGTGGTACGACCATGGAGTTCCTCTCGCCTTTCCTGTTGAGAGTGCCTCCTCTTGAGATGCGACGGGAACGCCGGGAATTCTTTCCCGTTGAAAGCAGGAAAAGGATCCCTCATCTCGAGCTACGAGGGGGAATCGGGGCTCCTCTGGATGTGGGCGGGACCATCGTGCTTCCTCTCGAGTGGAGACGGGTATGGCGGTGAACTTCTTGAGTTGCAGCAAGGGTGTGAAAGACCCTTTCGAAGTTCCAGAGGTTAGGTGTCATTAGTCTCCAGACGCCTCATCGGAAATAGGCCTCATCTCGCCTGGAAGGGAGAACTTCCTGGATTTTCTCGAGTTGCGGCAGGTGTTCTCGAGTTACGACGGGGACCTCAGGGACCCGCCATGGTGGCCTCAGGAGAGGCCAGTCCCCATGCGAGTTGCTAGGGGGCCTCTCGGGATTCCTCTCCCGTCGATACCGGGGCCAAAAACCTTGTGTGGAGTCAGGGCCGGAACCGAGGATTCCTCTCAGGGGCTGACATGGATCTTTGGGTACTTCTGGAGTCTTCCCAGGGGAGTCAGGCCTCGTCTCGAGTGGGGGCATGCACGTGCACTTTCCTTCCAGGCTGTAGCAGCAATGTCACGCTTCCCGTCGCGTGGATCAAAGGATCTGTGGTTTTCCCTCGAGGCTTTCCCACAGGGCTGTCCCACGTGCCACCGTGGTGTGAGTCGATCCTCGGCGTGAAAGATGAGCCAGTGCAGGGCAAAGAGGTTCCTCTGGAATGGACTGAGACATCTGGGGGACTCTTGGAATGGTGGTACGACCATGGAGTTCCTCTCGCCTTTCCTGTTGAGAGTGCCTCCTCTTGAGATGCGACGGGAACGCCGGGAATTTTTTGCCGTTGAAAGCAGGGAAAGGATCCCTCATCTCGAGCTACGAGGGGGAAACGGGGCTCCTCTGGATGTGGGCGGGACCATCGTGCTTTCTCTCGAGTGGAGACGGGTATGGCGGTGAACTTCTTGAGTTGCAGCAAGGGTGTGAAAGACCCTTTCGAAGTTCCAGAGGTTAGGTGTCATTAGTCTCCAGACGCCTCATCGGAAATAGGCCTCATCTCGCCTGGAAGGGAGAACTTCCTTGATTTTCTCGAGTTGCGGCAGGTGTTCTCGAGTTACGACGGGGACCTCAGGGACCCGCCGTGTTGGCCTCAGGAGAGGCCAGTCCCTATGCGTGTTGCTAGGGGGCCCCTCGGGATTCCTCTCCCGTCGATACCGGGGCCAAAAACCTTGTGTGGAGTCAGGGCCGGAACCGAGGATTCCTCTCAGGGACTGATATGGATCTTTGGGTACTTCTGGAGTCTCGCCAGGGGAGACAGGCCTCGTCTCGTGTGGGGGCATGCACGTGCACTTTCCTTCCAGGCTGTAGCAGCAATGTCACGCTTCCCGTCGCGTGGATCAAAGGATCTGCGGTTTTCGCTCAAGGCTTTCCCTCGAGGTTTTCCCACAGGGCTGTCCCACGTGACACCGTGGTGTGAGTCGATTCTCGGCGTGAAAAATGAGCCAGTGCAGGGCAAAGAGGTTCCTCTGGAATGGACTGAGACATCTGGGGGACTCTTGGAATGGTGGTACGACCATGGAGTTCCTCTCGCCTTTCCTGTTGAGAGTGCCTCCTCTTGAGATGCGACGGGAACGCCGGGAATTTTTTGCCGTTGAAAGCAGGGAAAGGATCCCTCATCTCGAGCTACGAGGGGGAAACGGGGCTCCTCTGGATGTGGGCGGGACCATCGTGCATCCTCTCGAGTGGAGACGGGTAAGGCGGTGAACTTCTTGAGTTGCAGCAAGGGTGTGAAAGACCCTTTCGAAGTTCCAGAGGTTAGGTGTCATTAGTCTCCAGAGGCCTCATCGGAAATAGGCCTCATCTCGCCTGGAAGGGAGAACTTCCTGGATTTTCTCGAGTTGCGGCAGGTGTTCTCGAGTTATTACAGGGACCTCAGGGACCCGCCCTGGTGGCCTCAGGAGAGGCCAGTCCCCATGCGAGTTGCTAGGGGGCCTCTCGGGATTCCTCTCCCGTCGATACCGGGGCCAAAAACCTTGTGTGGAGTCAGGGCCGGAACCGAGGATTCCTCTCAGGGGCTGACATGGATCTTTGGGTACTTCTGGAGTCTCCCCAGGGGAGTCAGGCCTCGTCTCGAGTGGGGGCATGCACGTGCACTTTCCTTCCAGGCTGTAGCAGCAACGTCACGCTTCCCGTCGCGTGGATCAAAGGATCTGTGGTTTTCCCTCGTGGCTTTCCCACAGGGCTCTCCCACGTGCCACCGTGGTGTGAGTCGATCCTCGGCGTGAAAGATGAGCCAGTGCAGGGCAAAGAGGTTCCTCTGGAATGGACTGAGGCATCTGGGGGACTCTTGGAATGGTGGTACGACCATGGAGTTCCTCTCGCCTTTCCTGTTGAGAGTGCCTCCTCTTGAGATGTGACGGGAACGCCGGGAATTCTTTCCCGTTGAAACCAGGGAAAGGATCCCTCATCTCGAGCACCGAGGGGAAAACGGGGCTCCTCTGGATGTGGGCGGGACCATCGTGCTTCCTCTCGAGTGGAGACGGGTATGGCGGTGAACTTCTTGAGTTGCAGCAAGGGTGTGAAAGACCCTTTCGAAGTTCCAGAGGTTTGGTGTCATTAGTCTCCAGAGGCCTCATCGGAAATAGGCCTCATCTCGCCTGGAAGGGAGAACTTCCTGGATTTTCTCGAGTTGCGGCAGGTGTTCTCGAGTTACGACGGGGACCTCAGGGACCCGCCCTGGTGGCCTCCGGAGAGGCCAGTCCCCATGCGAGTTGCTAGGGGGCCTCTCGGGATTCCTCTCCCGTCGATACCGGGGCCAAAAACCTTGTGTGGAGTCAGGGCCGGAACCGAGGATTCCTCTCAGGGGCTGACATGGATCTTTGGGTACTTCTGGAGTCTCCCCAGTGGAGTCAGGCCTCGTCTCGAGTGGGGGCATGCACGTGCGCTTTCCTTCCAGGCTGTAGCAGCAATGTCACGCTTCCCGTCGCGTGGATCAAAGGATCTGTGGTTTTCCCTCGAGGCTTTCCCTCGAGGCTTTCCCACAGGGCTGTCCCACGTGCCACCGTGTTGTGAGTCGATCCTCGGCGTGAAAGATGAGCCAGTGCAGGGCAAAGAGCTTCCTCTGGAATGGACTGAGACATCTGGGGGACTCTTGGAATGGTGGTACGACCATGGAGTTCCTCTCGCCTTTCCTGTTGAGAGTGCCTCCTCTTGAGATGCGACGGGAACGCCGGGAATTCTTTCCCGTTGATAGCAGGAAAAGGATCCCTCATCTCGAGCTACGAGGGGGAAACGGGGCTCCTCTGGATGTGGGCGGGACCATCGTGCTTCCTCTCGAGTGGAGACGGGTATGGCGGTGAACTTCTTGAGTTGCAGCAAGGGTGTGAAAGACCCTTTCGAAGTTCCAGAGGTTAGGTGTCATTAGTCTCCAGACGCCTCATCGGAAATAGGCCTCATCTCGCCTGGAAGGGAGAACTTCCTGGATTTTCTCGAGTTGCGGCAGGTGTTCTCGAGTTACGACGGGGACCTCAGGGACCCGCCCTGGTGGCCTCAGGAGAGGCCAGTCCCCATGCGAGTTGCTAGGGGGCCTCTCGGGATTCCTCTCCCGTCGATACCGGGGCCAAAAACCTTGTGTGGAGTCAGGGCCGGAACCGAGGATTCCTCTCAGGGGCTGACATGGATCTTTGGGTACTTCTGGAGTCTCCCCAGGGGAGTCAGGCCTCGTCTCGAGTGGGGGCATGCACGTGCACTTTCCTTCCAGGCTGTAGCAGCAATGTCACGCTTCCCGTCGCGTGGATCAAAGGATCTGTGGTTTTCCCTCGAGGCTTTCCCACAGGGCTGTCCCACGTGCCACCGTGGTGTGAGTCGATCCTCGGCGTGAATGATGAGCCAGTGCAGGGCAAAGAGGTTCCTCTGGAATGGACTGAGACATCTGGGGGACTCTTGGAATGGTGGTACGACCATGGAGTTCCTCTCGCCTTTCCTGTTGAGAGTGCCTCCTCTTGAGATGCGACGGGAACGCCGGGAATTCTTTCCCGTTGAAAGCAGGGAAAGGATCCCTCATCTCGAGCTACGAGGGGGAAACGGGGCTCCTCTGGATGTGGGCGGGACCATCGTGCTTCATCTCGAGTGGAGACGGGTATGGCGGTGAACTTCTTGAGTTGCAGCAAGGGTGTGAAAGACCCTTTCGAAGTTCCAGAGGTTAGGTGTCATTAGTCTCCAGACGCCTCATCGGAAATAGGCCTCATCTCGCCTGGAAGGGAGAACTTCCTGGATTTTCTCGAGTTGCGGCAGGTGTTCTCGAGTTACGACGGGGACCTCAGGGACCCGCCCTGGTGGCCTCAGGAGAGGTCAGTCCCCATGCGAGTTGCTAGGGGGCCTCTCGGGATTCCTCTCCCGTCGATACCGGGGCCAAAAAGCTTGTGTGGAGTCAGGGCCGGAACCGAGGATTCCTCTCAGGGGCTGACATGGATCTTTGGGTACTTCTGGAGTCTCCCCAGGGGAGTCAGGCCTCGTCTCAAGTGGGGGCATGCACGTGCGCTTTCCTTTCAGGCTGTAGCAGCAATGTCACGCTTCCCGTCACGTGGATCAAAGGATCTGTGGTTTTCCCTCGAGGCTTTCCCTCGAGTCTTTCCCACAGGGCTGTCCCACGTGCCACCGTGGTGTGAGTCGATCCTCGGCGTGAAAGATGAGCCAGTGCAGGGCAAAGAGGTTCCTCTGGAATGGACTGAGACATCTGGGGGACTCTTGGAATGGTAGTACGACCATGGAGTTCCTCTCGCCTTTCCTGTTGAGAGTGCCTCCTCTTGAGATGCGACGGGAACGCCGGGAATTCTTTCCCGTTGAAAGCAGGGAAAGGATCCCTCATCTCGAGCTACGAGGGGGAAACGGGGCTCCTCTGGATGTGGGCGGGACCATCGTGCTTCCTCTCTAGTGGAGACGGGTATGGCGGTGAACTTCTTGAGTTGCAGCAAGGGTGTGAAAGACCCTTTCGAAGTTCCAGAGGTTAGGTGTCATTAGTCTCCAGAGGCCTCATCGGAAATAGGCCTCATCTCGCCTGGAAGGGAGAACTTCCGGGATTTTCTCGAGTTGCGGCAGGTGTTCTCGAGTTACGACGGGGACCTCAGGGACCCGCCCTGGTGGCCTCAGGAGAGGCCAGTCCCTAGGCGAGTTGCTAGGGGGCCTCTCGGGATTCCTCTCCCGTTGATACCGGGGCCAAAAACCTTTTGTGGAGTCAAGGCCGGAACCGAGGATTCCTCTCAGGGGCTGACATGGATCTTTGGGTACTTGTGGAGTCTCCCCAGGGGAGTCAGGCCTCGTCTCGAGTGGGGGCATGCACGTGCGCTTTCCTTCCAGGCTGTAGCAGCAATGTCACGCTTCCCGTCGCGTGGATCAAAGGATCTGTGGTTTTCCCTCGAGGCTTTCCCTCGAGCCTTTCCCTCAGGGCTGTCCCACGTGCCACCGTGGTGTGAGTCGATCCTCGGCGTGAAAGATGAGCCAGTGCAGGGCAAAGAAGTTCCTCTGGAATGGACTGAGACATCTGGGGGACTCTTGGAATGGTGGTACGACCATGGAGTTACTCTCGCCTTTCCTGTTGAGAGTGCCTCCTCTTGAGATGCGACGGGAACGCCGGGAATTCTTTCCCGTTGAAAGCAGGGAAAGGATCCCTCATCTCGAGCTAAGAGGGGGAAACGGGGCTCCTCTGGATGTGGGCGGGACCATCGTGCTTCCTCTCTAGTGGAGACGGGTATGGTGGTGAACTTCTTGAGTTGCAGCAAGGGTGTGAAAGACCATTTCGAAGTTCCAGAGGTTAGGTGTCATTAGTCTCCAGACGCCTCATCGGAAATAGGCCTCATCTCGCCTGGAAGGGAGAACTTCCTGGATTTTCTCGAGTTGCGGCAGGTGTTCTCGAGTTACGACGGGGACCTCAGGGACCCGCCCTGGTGGCCTCAGGAGAGGCCAGTCCCTATGCGAGTTGCTAGGGGGCCTCTCGGGATTCCTCTCCCGTCGATACCGGGGCCAAAATCCTTGTGTGGAGTCAGGGCCGGAACCGAGGATTCCTCTCAGGGGCTGACATGGATCTTTGGGTACTTCTGGAGTCTCCCCAGGGGAGTCAGGCCTCGTCTCGAGTGGGGGCATGCACGTTCACTTTCCTTCCAGGCTGTAGCAGCAATGTCACGCTTCCCGTCGCGTGGATCAAAGGATGTGTGGTTTTCCCTCGAGGCTTTCCCACAGGGCTGTCCCACGTGCCACCGTGGTGTGAGTCGATCCTCGGCGTGAAAGATGAGCCAGTGCAGGGCAAAGAGGTTCCTCTGGAATGGACTGAGACATCTGGGGGACTCTTGGAATGGTGGTACGACCATGGAGTTCCTCTCGCCTTTCCTGTTGAGAGTGCCTCCTCTTGAGATGCGACGGGAACGCCGGGAATTTTTTGCCGTTGAAAGCAGGGAAAGGATCTCTCATCTCGAGCTACGAGGGGGAAACGGGGCTCCTCTGGATGTGGGCGGGACCATCGTGCTTCCTCTCGAGTGGAGACAGATATGGCGGTGAACTTCTTGAGTTGCAGCAAGGGTGTGAAAGACCCTTTCGAAGTTCCAGAGGTTAGGTGTCATTAGTCTCCAGAGGCCTCATCGGAAATAGGCCTCATCTCGCCTGGAAGGGAGAACTTCCTGGATTTTCTCGAGTTGCGGCAGGTGTTCTCGAGTTACGACGGGGACCTCAGGGACCCGCCCTGGTGGCCTCAGGAGAGGCCAGTCCCCATGCGAGTTGCTAGGGGGCCTCTCGGGATTCCTCTCCCGTCGATACCGGGGCCAAAAAGCTTGTGTGGAGTCAAGGCCGGAACCGAGGATTCCTCTCAGGGGCTGACATGGATCTTTGGGTACTTCTGGAGTCTCCCCAGGGGAGTCAGGCCTCGTCTCGAGTGGGGGCATGCACGTGCGCTTTCCTTCCAGGCTGTAGCAGCAATGTCACACTTCCCGTCGCGTGGATCAAAGGATCTGTGGTTTTCCCTCGAGGCTTTCCCTCGAGGCTTTCCCACAGGGCTGTCCCACGTGCCACCGTGTTGTGAGTCGATCCTCGGCGTGAAAGATGAGCCAGTGCAGGGCAAAGAGGTTCCTCTGGAATGGACTGAGACATCTGGGGGACTCTTGGAATGGTGGTACGACCATGGAGTTCCTCTCGCCTTTCCTGTTGAGAGTGCCTCCTCTTGAGATGCGACTGGAACGCCGGGAATTCTTTCCCGTTGAAACCAGGGAAAGGATCCCTCATCTCGAGCTACGAGGGGGAAACGGGGCTCCTCTGGATGTGGGCGGGACCATCGTGCTTCCTCTCGAGTGGAGACGGGTATGGCGGTGAACTTCTTGAGTTGCAGCAAGGTGTGAAAGACCCTTTCGAAGTTCCAGAGGTTAGGTGTCATTAGTCTCCAGAGGCCTCATCGGAAATAGGCCTCATCTCGCCTGGAAGGGAGAACTTCCTGGATTTTCTCGAGTTGCGGCAGGTGTTCTCGAATTACGACGGGGACCTCAGGGACCCGCCCTGGTGGCCTCCGGACAGGCCAGTCCCCATGCTAGTTGCTAGGGGCCCTCTCGGGATTCCTCTCCCGTCGATACCGGGGCCAAAAACCTTGTGTGGAGTCAGGGCCGGAACCGAGGATTCCTCTCAGGGGCTGACATGGATCTTTGGGTACTTGTGGAGTCTCCCCAGTGGAGTCAGGCCTCGTCTCGAGTGGGGGCATGCACGTGCGCTTTCCTTCCAGGCTGTAGCAGCAATGTCACGCTTCCCGTCGCGTGGATCAAAGGATCTGTGGTTTTTCCTCGAGGCTTTCCCTCGAGGCTTTCCCACAGGGCTGTCCCACGTGCCACCGTGTTGTGAGTCGATCCTCGGCGTGAAAGATGAGCCAGTGCAGGGCAAAGAGGTTCCTCTGGAATGGACTGAGACATCTGGGGGACTCTTGGAATGGTGGTACGACCATGGAGTTCCTCTCGCCTTTCCTGTTGAGAGTGCCTCCTCTTGAGATGCGACGGGAACGCCGGGAATTCTTTCCCGTTTAAAGCAGGGAAAGGATCCCTCATCTCGAGCTACGAGGGGGAAACGGGGCTCCTCTGGATGTGGGCGGGACCATCGTGCTTCCTCTCGAGTGGAGACGGGTATGGCGGTGAACTTCTTGAGTTGCAGCAAGGGTGTGAAAGACCCTTTCGAAGTTCCAGAGGTTTGGTGTCATTAGTCTCCAGAGGCCTCATCGGAAATAGGCCTCATCTCGCCTGGAAGGGAGAACTTCCTGGATTTTCTCGAGTTGCGGCAGGTGTTCTCGAGATACGACGGGGACCTCAGGGACCCGCCCTGGTGGCCTCAGGAGAGGCCAGTCCCCATGCGAGTTGCTAGGGGGTCTCTCGGGATTCCTCTCCCGTCGATACCGGGGCCAAAAAGCTTGTGTGGAGTCAGGGCCGGAACCGAGGATTCTTCTCAGGGGCTGACATGGATCTTTGGGTACTTCTGGAGTCTCCCCAGGGGAGTCAGGCCTCGTCTCGAGTGGGGGCATGCATGTGCGCTTTCCTTCCAGGCTGTTCCAGCAATGTCATGCTTCCCGTCGCGTGGATCAAAGGATCTGTGGTTTTCCCTCGAGGCTTTCCCTCGAGGCTTTCCCACAGGGCTGTCCCACGTGCCACCGTGTTGTGACTCGATCCTCGGCGTGAAAGATGAGCCAGTGCAGGGCAAAGAGGTTCCTCTGAAATGGACTGAGACATCTGGGGGACTCTTGGAATGGTGGTACGACCATGGAGTTCCTCTCGCCTTTCCTGTTGAGAGTGCCTCCTCTTGAGATGCGACGGGAACGCCGGGAATTCTTTCCCGTTGAAAGCAGGGAAAGGATCCCTCATCTCCAGCTACGAGGGGTAAACGGGGCTCCTCTGGATGTGGGCGGGACCATCGTGCTTCCTCTCGAGTGGAGACGGGTATGGCGGTGAACTTCTTGAGTTGCACCAAGGGTGTGAAAGACCCTTTCGAAGTTCAAGAGGTTTGGTGTCATTAGTCTCCAGAGGCCTCATCGGAAATAGGCCTCATCTCGCCTGGAAGGGAGAACTTCCTGGATTTTCTCGAGTTGCGGCAGGTGTTCTCGAGTTACGACGGGGACCTCAGGGACCCGACCTGGTGGCCTCCGGAGAGGCCAGTCCCCATGCGAGTTCCTAGGGGGCCTCTCGGGATTCCTCTCCCGTCGATACCGGGGCCAAAAACCTTGTGTGGAGTCAGGGCCGGAACCGAGGATTCCTCTCAGGGGCTGACATGGATCTTTGGGTACTTCTGGAGTCTCCCCAGTGGAGTCAGACCTCGTCTCGAGTGGGGGCATGCACGTGCGCTTTCCTTCCAGGCTGTAGCAGCAATGTCACGCTTCCCGTCGCGTGGATCAAAGGATCTGTGGTTTTCCCTCGAGGCTTTCCCTCGAGGCTTTCCCACAGGGCTGTCCCACGTGCCACCGTGGTGTGAGTCGATCCTCGGCGTGAAAGATGAGCCAGTGCAGGGCAAAGAGGTTCCTCTGGAATGGACTGAGACATCTGGGGGACTCTTGGAATGGTGGTACGACCATGGAGATCCTCTCGCCTTTCCTGTTGAGAGTGCCTCCTCTTGAGATGCGACGGGAACGCCGGGAATTCTTTCCCGTTGAAAGCAGGGAAAGGATCCCTCATCTCGAGCACCGAGGGGAAAACGGGGCTCCTCTGGATGTGGGCGGGACCATCGTGCTTCCTCTCGAGTGGAGACGGGTATGGCGGAGAACTTCTTGAGTTGCAGCAAGGGTGTGAAAGACCCTTTCGAAGTTCCAGAGGTTAGGTGTCATTAGTCTCCAGAGGCCTCATCGGAAATAGGCCTCATCTCGCCTGGAAGGGAGAACTTCCGGGATTTTCTCGAGTTGCGGCAGGTGTTCTCGAGTTACGACGGGGACCTCAGGGACCCGCCCTGGTGGCCTCAGGAGAGGCCAGTCCCTAGGCGAGTTGCTAGGGGGCCTCTCGGGATTCCTCTCCCGTTGATACCGGGGCCAAAAACCTTGTGTGGAGTCAAGGCCGGAACCGAGGATTCCTCTCAGGGGCTGACATGGATCTTTGGGTACTTGTGGAGTCTCCCCTGGCGAGTCAGGCCTCGTCTCGAGTGGGGGCATGCACGTGCGCTTTCCTTCCAGGCTGTAGCAGCAATGTCACGCTTCCCGTCGCGTGGATCAAAGGATCTGTGATTTTCCCTCGAGGCTTTCCCTCGAGCCTTTCCCTCAGGGCTGTCCCACGTGCCACCGTGGTGTGAGTCGATCCTCGGCGTGAAAGATGAGCCAGTGCAGGGCAAAGAGGTTCCTCTGGAATGGACTGAGACATCTGGGGGACTCTTGGAATGGTGGTACGACCATGGAGTTCCTCTCGCCTTTCCTGTTGAGAGTGCCTCCTCTTGAGATGCGACGGGAACGCCGGGAATTCTTTCCCGTTGAAAGCAGGGAAAGGATCCCTCATCTCGAGCTAAGAGGGGGAAACGGGGCTCCTCTGGATGTGGGCGGGACCATCGTGCTTCCTCTCTAGTGGAGACGGGTATGGTGGTGAACTTCTTGAGTTGCAGCAAGGGTGTGAAAGACCCTTTCGAAGTTCCAGAGGTTAGGTGTCATTAGTATCCAGACGCCTCATCGGAAATAGGCCTCATCTCGCCTGGAAGGGAGAACTTCCTGGATTTTCTCGAGTTGCGGCAGGTGTTCTCGAGTTACGACGGGGACCTCAGGGACCCGCCCTGGTGGCCTCAGGAGAGGCCAGTCCCTATGCGAGTTGCTAGGGGGCCTCTCGGGATTCCTCTCCCGTCGATACCGGGGCCAAAATCCTTGTGTGGAGTCAGGGCCGGAACCGAGGATTCCTCTCAGGGGCTGACATGGATCTTTGGGTACTTCTGGAGTCTCCCCAGGGGAGTCAGGCCTCGTCTCGAGTGGGGGCATGCACGTTCACTTTCCTTCCAGGCTGTAGCAGCAATGTCACGCTTCCCGTCGCGTGGATCAAAGGATGTGTGGTTTTCCCTCGAGGCTTTCCCACAGGGCTGTCCCACGTGCCACCGTGGTGTGAGTCGATCCTCGGCGTGAAAGATGAGCCAGTGCAGGGCAAGGAGGTTCCTCTGGAATGGACTGAGACATCTGGGGGACTCTTGGAATGGTGGTACGACCATGGAGTTCCTCTCGCCTTTCCTGTTGAGAGTGCCTCCTCTTGAGATGCGACGGGAACGCCGGGAATTTTTTGCCATTGAAAGCAGGGAAAGGATCTCTCATCTCGAGCTACGAGGGGGAAACGGGGCTCCTCTGGATGTGGGCGGGACCATAGTGCTTCCTCTCGAGTGGAGACAGATATGGCGGTGAACTTCTTGAGTTGCAGCAAGGGTGTGAAAGACCCTTTCGAAGTTCCAGAGGTTAGGTGTCATTAGTCTCCAGAGGCCTCATCGGAAATAGGCCTCATCTCGCCTGGAAGGGAGAACTTCCTGGATTTTCTCGAGTTGCGGCAGGTGTTCTCGAGTTACGACGGGGACCTCAGGGACCCGCCCTGGTGGCCTCAGGAGAGGCCAGTCCCCATGCGAGTTGCTAGGGGGCCTCTCGGGATTCCTCTCCCGTCGATACCGGGGCCAAAAAGCTTGTGTGGAGTCAAGGCCGGAACCGAGGATTCCTCTCAGGGGCTGACATGGATCTTTGGGTACTTCTGGAGTCTCCCCAGGGGAGTCAGGCCTCGTCTCGAGTGGGGGCATGCACGTGCGCTTTCCTTCCAGGCTGTAGCAGCAATGTCACGCTTCCCGTCGCGTGGATCAAAGGATCTGTGGTTTTCCCTCGAGGCTTTCCCTCGAGGCTTTCCCACAGGGCTGTCCCACGTGCCACCGTGTTGTGAGTCGATCCTCGGCGTGAAAGATGAGCCAGTGCAGGGCAAAGAGGTTCCTCTGGAATGGACTGAGACATCTGGGGGACTCTTGAAATGGTGGTACGACCATGGAGTTCCTCTCGCCTTTCCTGTTGAGAGTGCCTCCTCTTGAGATGCGACTGGAACGCCGGGAATTCTTTCCCGTTGAAACCAGGGAAAGGATCCCTCATCTCGAGCTACGAGGGGGAAACGGGGCTCCTCTGGATGTGGGCGGGACCATCGTGCTTCCTCTCGAGTGGAGACGGGTATGGCGGTGAACTTCTTGAGTTGCAGCAAGGTGTGAAAGACCCTTTCGAAGTTCCAGAGGTTAGGTGTCATTAGTCTCCAGAGGCCTCATCGGAAATAGGCCTCATCTCGCCTGGAAGGGAGAACTTCCTGGATTTTCTCGAGTTGCGGCAGGTGTTCTCGAATTACGACGGGGACCTCAGGGACCCGCCCTGGTGGCCTCCGGAGAGGCCAGTCCCCATGCTAGTTGCTAGGGGCCCTCTCGGGATTCCTCTCCCGTCGATACCGGGGCCAAAAACCTTGTGTGGAGTCAGGGCCGGAACCGAGGATTCCTCTCAGGGGCTGACATGGATCTTTGGGTACTTGTGGAGTCTCCCCAGTGGAGTCAGGCCTCGTCTAGAGTGGGGGCATGCACGTGCGCTTTCCTTCCAGGCTGTAGCAGCAATGTCACGCTTCCCGTCGCGTGGATCAAAGGATCTGTGGTTTTTCCTCGAGGCTTTCCTTCGAGGCTTTCCCACAGGGCTGTCCCACGTGCCACCGTGTTGTGAGTCGATCCTCGGCGTGAAAGATGAGCCAGTGCAGGGCAAAGAGGTTCCTCTGGAATGGACTGAGACATCTGGGGGACTCTTGGAATGGTGGTACGACCATGGAGTTCCTCTCGCCTTTCCTGTTGAGAGTGCCTCTTCTTGAGATGCGACGGGAACGCCGGGAATTCTTTCCCGTTGAAACCAGGGAAAGGATCCCTCATCTCGAGCTACGAGGGGGAAACGGGGCTCCTCTGGATGTGGGCGGGACCATCGTGCTTCCTCTCGAGTGGAGACGGGTATGGCGGTGAACTTCTTGAGTTGCAGCAAGGGTGTGAAAGACCCTTTCGAAGTTCCAGAGGTTTGGTGTCATTAGTCTCCAGAGGCCTCATCGGAAATAGGCCTCATCTCGCCTGGAAGGGAGAACTTCCTGGATTTTCTCGAGTTGCGGCAGGTGTTCTCGAGTTACGACGGGGACCTCAGGGACCCGCCCTGGTGGCCTCAGGAGAGGCCAGTCCCCATGCGAGTTGCTAGGGGGTCTCTCGGGATTCCTCTCCCGTCGATACCGGGGCCAAAAAGCTTGTGTGGAGTCAGGGCCGGAACCGAGGATTCTTCTCAGGGGCTGACATGGATCTTTGGGTACTTCTGGAGTCTCCCCAGGGGAGTCAGGCCTCGTCTCGAGTGGGGGCATGCATGTGCGCTTTCCTTCCAGGCTGTTCCAGCAATGTCATGCTTCCCGTCGCGTGGATCAAAGGATCTGTGGTTTTCCCTCGAGGCTTTCCCTCGAGGCTTTCCCACAGGGCTGTCCCACGTGCCACCGTGTTGTGACTCGATCCTCGGCGTGAAAGATGAGCCAGTGCAGGGCAAAGAGGTTCCTCTGAAATGGACTGAGACATCTGGCGGACTCTTGAAATGGTGGTACGACCATGGAGTTCCTCTCGCCTTTCCTGTTGAGAGTGCCTCCTCTTGAGATGCGACGGGAACGCCGGGAATTCTTTCCCGTTGAAAGCAGGGAAAGGATCCCTCATCTCGAGCTACGAGGGGGAAACGGGGCTCCTCTGGATGTGGGCGGGACCATCGTGCTTCCTCTCGAGTGGAGACGGGTATGGCGGTGAACTTCTTGAGTTGCACCAAGGGTGTGAAAGACCCTTTCGAAGTTCAAGAGGTTTGGTGTCATTAGTCTCCAGAGGCCTCATCGGAAATAGGCCTCATCTCGCCTGGAAGGGAGAACTTCCTGGATTTTCTCGAGTTGCGGCAGGTGTTCTCGAGTTACGACGGGGACCTCAGGGACCCGACCTGGTGGCCTCCGGAGAGGCCAGTCCCCATGCGAGTTGCTAGGGGGCCTCTCGGGATTCCTCTCCCGTCGATACCGGGGCCAAAAACCTTGTGTGGAGTCAGGGCCGGAACCGAGGATTCCTCTCAGGGGCTGACATGGATCTTTGGGTACTTCTGGAGTCTCCCCAGTGGAGTCAGACCTCGTCTAGAGTGGGGGCATGCACGTGCGCTTTCCTTCCAGGCTGTAGCAGCAATGTCACGCTTCCCGTCGCGTGGATCAAAGGATCTGTGGTTTTCCCTCGAGGCTTTCCCTCGAGGCTTTCCCACAGGGCTGTCCCACGTGCCACCGTGGTGTGAGTCGATCCTCGGCGTGAAAGATGAGCCAGTGCAGGGCAAAGAGGTTCCTCTGGAATGGACTGAGACATCTGGGGGACTCTTGGAATGGTGGTACGACCATGGAGATCCTCTCGCCTTTCCTGTTGAGAGTGCCTCCTCTTGAGATGCGACGGGAACGCCGGGAATTCTTTCCCGTTGAAAGCAGGGAAAGGATCCCTCATCTCGAGCACCGAGGGGAAAACGGGGCTCCTCTGGATGTGGGCGGGACCATCGTGCTTCCTCTCGAGTGGAGACGGGTATGGCGGAGAACTTCTTGAGTTGCAGCAAGGGTGTGAAAGACCCTTTCAAAGTTCCAGAGGTTAGGTGTCATTAGTCTACAGACGCCTCATCGGAAATAGGCCTCATCTCGCCTGGAAGGGAGAACTTCCTGGATTTTCTCGAGTTGCGGCAGGTGTTCTTAAGTTACGACGGGGAACTCAGGGACCCGCCCTGGTGGCCTCAGGAGAGGCCAGTCCCCATGCGAGTTGCTAGGGGGCCTCTCGGGATTCCTCTCCCGTAGATACCGGGGCCAAAAACCTTGAGTGGAGTCAGGGCCGGAACCGAGGATTCCTCTCAGGGGCTGACATGGATCTTTGGGTACTTCTGGAGTCTCCCCAGGGGAGTCAGGCCTCGTCTCGAGTGGGGGCATGCACGTGCGCTTTCCTTCCAGGCTGTAGCAGCAATGTCACGCTTCCCGTCACGTGGATCAAAGGATCTGTGATTTTCACTCGAGGCTTTCCCTCGAGGCTTTCCCACAGGGCTGTCCCACGTGCCACCGTGGTGTGAGTCGATCCTCGGCGTGAAAGATGAGCCAGTGCAGGGCAAAGAGTTTCCTCTGGAATGGACTGAGACATCTGGGGGACTCTTGGAATGGTGGTACGACCATGGAGTTCCTCTCGCCTTTCCTGTTGAGAGTGCCTCCTCTTGAGATGCGACGGGAACGCCGGGAATTCTTTCCCGTTGAAAGCAGGGAAAGGATCCCTCATCTCGAGCTCCGAGGGGGAAACGGGGCTCCTCTGGATGTGGGCGGGACCATCGTGCTTCCTCTCGAGTGGAGACGGGTATGGCGGTGAACTTCTTGAGTTGCAGCAAGGGTGTGAAAGACCCTTTCGAAGTTCCAGAGGTTAGGTGTCATTAGTCTCCAGACGCCTCATCGGAAATAGGCCTCATCTCGCCTGGAAGGGAGAACTTCCTGGATTTTCTCGAGTTGCGGCAGGTGTTCTCGAGTTACGACGGGGACCTCAGGGACCCGCCCTGGTGGCCTCAGGAGAGGCCAGTCCCCATGCGAGTTGCTAGGGGGCCTCTCGGGATTCCTCTCCCGTCGATACCGGGGCCAAAACCTTGTGTGGAGTCAGGGCCGGAACCGAGGATTCCTCTCAGGGGCTGACATGGATCTTTGGGTACTTCTGGAGTCTCCCCAGGGGAGTCAGGCCTCGTCTCGAGTGGGGGCATGCACGTGCACTTTCCTTCCAGGCTGTAGCAGCAATGTCACGCTTCCCGTCGCGTGGATCAAAGGATCTGTGGTTTTCCCTCGAGGCTTTCCCACAGGGCTGTCCCACGTGCCGCCGTGGTGTGAGTCGATCCTCGGCGTGAAAGATGAGCCAGTGCAGGGCAAAGAGGTTCCTCTGGAATGGACTGAGACATCTGGGGGACTCTTGGAATGGTGGTACGACCATGGAGTTCCTCTCGCCTTTCCTGTTGAGAGTGCCTCCTCTTGAGATGCGACGGGAACGCCGGGAATTCTTTCCCGTTGAAAGCAGGGAAATGATCCCTCATCTCGAGCTACGAGGGGGAAACGGGGCTCCTCTGGATGTGGGCGGGACCATCGTGCTTCCTCTCTAGTGGAGACGGGTATGGCGGTGAACTTCTTGAGTTGCAGCAAGGGTGTGAAAGACCCTTTCGAAGTTCCAGAGGTTAGGTGTCATTAGTCTCCAGAGGCCTCATCGGAAATAGGCCTCATCTCGCCTGGAAGGGAGAACTTCCTGGATTTTCTCGAGTTGCGGCAGGTGTTCTCGAGTTACGACGGGGACCTCAGGGACCCGCCCTGGTGGCCTCAGGAGAGGCCAGTCCCTAGGCGAGTTGCTAGGGGGCCTCTCGGGATTCCTCTCCCATTGATACCGGGGCCAAAAACCTTGTGTGGAGTCAGGGCCGGAACCGAGGATTCCTCTCAGGGGCTGACATGGATCTTTGGGTACTTCTGGAGTCTCCCCAGGGGAGTCAGGCCTCGTCTCGAGTGGGGGCATGCACGTGCGCTTTCCTTCCAGGCTGTAGCAGCAATGTCACGCTTCCCGTCGCGTGGATCAAAGGATCTGTGGTTTTCCCTCG
The DNA here is from genome assembly GCF_032405125.1 of Capricornis sumatraensis. Classification (NCBI taxonomy): domain Eukaryota; kingdom Metazoa; phylum Chordata; class Mammalia; order Artiodactyla; family Bovidae; genus Capricornis; species Capricornis sumatraensis. The sequence continues at coordinate 3,389,723 of NC_091080.1, read as the reverse complement.
AGGCTTTCCCTCGAGGCTTTCCCACAGGGCTGTCCCACGTGCCACCGTGCTGTGAGTCAATCCTGGGCGTGAAAGATGAGCCAGTGCAGGGCAAAGAGGTTCCTCTGGAATGGACTGAGACATCTGGGGGACTCTTGGAATGGTGGTACGACCATGGAGTTCCTCTCGCCTTTCCTGTTGAGAGTGCCTCCTCTTGAGATGCGACGAGAACGCCGGGAATTCTTTCCCGTTTAAAGCAGGGAAAGGATCCCTCATCTCGAGCTACGAGGGGGAAACGGGGCTCCTCTGGATGTGGGCGGGACCATCGTGCTTCCTCTCTAGTGGAGACGGGTATGGTGGTGAACTTCTTGAGTTGCAGCAAGGCTGTGAAAGACCCTTTCGAAGTTCCAGAGGTAAGGTGTCATTAGTCTCCAGACGCCTCATCGGAAATAGGCCTCATTTCGCCTGGAAGGGAGAACTTCCTGGATTTTCTCCAGTTGCGGCAGGTGTTCTCGAGTTACGACGGGGACCTCAGGGACCCGCCCTGGTGGCCTCAGGAGAGGCCAGTCCCTATGCGAGTTGCTAGGGGGCCTCTCGGGATTCCTCTCCCGTCGATACCGGGGCCAAAAACCTTGTGTGGAGTCAGGGCCGGAACCGAGGATTCCTCTCAGGGGCTGACATGGTTCTTTGGGTACTTCTGGAGTCTCCCCAGGGGAGTCAGGCCTCGTCTCGAGTGGGGGCATGCACGTGCACTTTCCTTCCAGGCTGTAGCAGCAATGTCACGCTTCCCGTCGCGTGGATCAAATGATGTGTGGTTTTCCCTAGAGGCGTTCCCACAGGGCTGTCCCACGTGCCACCGTGGTGTGAGTCGATCCTCGGCGTGAAAGATGAGCCAGTGCAGGGCAAAGAGGTTCCTCTGGAATGGACTGAGACATCTGGGGGACTCTTGGAATGGTGGTACGACCATGGAGTTCCTCTCGCCTTTCCTGTTGAGAGTGCCTCCTCTTGAGATGCGACGGGAACGCCGGGAATTCTTTCCCGTTGAAAGCAGGGAAAGGATCCCTCATCTCGAGCTACGAGGGGGAAACGGGGCTCCTCTGGATGTGGGCGGGACCATCGTGCTTCCTCTCTAGTGGAGACGGGTATGGCGGTGAACTTCTTGAGTTGCAGCAAGGGTGTGAAAGACCCTTTCGAAGTTCCAGAAGTTAGGTGTCATTAGTCTCCAGAGGCCTCATCGGAAATAGGCCTCATCTCGCCTGGAAGGGAGAACTTCCTGGATTTTCTCGAGTTGCGGCAGGTGTTCTCGAGTTACGACGGGGACCTCAGGGACCCGCCCTGGTGGCCTCAGGAGAGGCCAGTCCCTAGGCGAGTTGCTAGGGGGCCTCTCGGGATTCCTCTCCCGTTGATACCGGGGCCAAAAACCTTGTGTGGAGTCAGGGCCGGAACCGAGGATTCCTCTCAGGGGCTGACATGGATCTTTGGGTACTTCTGGAGTCTCCCCAGGGGAGTCAGGCCTCGTCTCGAGTGGGGGCATGCACGTGCACTTTCCTTCCAGGCTGTAGCAGCAATGTCACGCTTCCCGTCGCGTGGATCAAAGGATCTGTGGTTTTCCCTCGAGGCTTTCCCACAGGGCTGTCCCACGTGCCACCGTGGTGTGAGTCGATCCTCGGCGTGAAAGATGAGCCAGTGCAGGGCAAAGAGGTTCCTCTGGAATGGACTGAGACATCTGGGGGACTCTTGGAATGGTGGTACGACCATGGAGTTCCTCTCGCCTTTCCTGTTGAGAGTGCCTCCTCTTGAGATGCGACGGGAACGCCGGGAATTTTTTGCCGTTGAAAGCAGGGAAAGGATCCCTCATCTCGAGCTGCGAGGGGGAAACGGGGCTCCTCTGGATGTGGGCGGGACCATCGTGCTTTCTCTCGAGTGGAGACGGGTATGGCGGTGAACTTCTTGAGTTGCAGCAAGGGTGTGAAAGACCCTTTCGAAGTTCCAGAGGTTAGGTGTCATTAGTCTCCAGACGCCTCATCGGAAATAGGCCTCATCTCGCCTGGAAGGGAGAACTTCCTGGATTTTCTCGAGTTGCGGCAGGTGTTCTCGAGTTACGACGGGGACCTCAGGGACCCGCCCTGTTGGCCTCAGGAGAGGCCAGTCCCTATGCGTGTTGCTAGGGGGCCCCTCGGGATTCCTCTCCCGTTGATACCGGGGCCAAAAACCTTGTGTGGAGTCAGGGCCGGAACCGAGGATTCCTCTCAGGGACTGATATGGATCTTTGGGTACTTCTGGAGTCTCGCCAGGGGAGACAGGCCTCGTCTCGTGTGGGGGCATGCACGTGCACTTTCCTTCCAGGCTGTAGCAGCAATGTCACGCTTCCCGTCGCGTGGATCAAAGGATCTGCGGTTTTCGCTCGAGGCTTTCCCTCGAGGCTTTCCCACAGGGCTGTCCCACGTGACACCGTGGTGTGAGTCGATTCTCGGCGTGAAAAATGAGCCAGTGCAGGGCAAAGAGGTTCCTCTGGAATGGACTGAGACATCTGGGGGACTCTTGGAATGGTGGTACGACCATGGATTTCCTCTCGCCTTTCCTGTTGAGAGTGCCTCCCCTTGAGATGCGACGGGAACGCCGGGAATTCTTTCCCGTTGAAAGCAGGGAAAGGATCCCTCATCTCGAGCTACGAGGGGGAAACGGGGCTCCTCTGGATGTGGGCGGGACCATCGTGCTTCCTCTTGAGTGGACACGGGTATGGCGGTGAACTTCTTGAGTTGCAGCAAGGGTGTGAAAGACCCTTTCGAAGTTCCAGAGGTTAGGTGTCATTAGTATCCAGACGCCTCATCGGAAATAGGCCTCATCTCGCCTGGAAGGGAGAACTTCCTGGATTTTCTCGATTTGCGGCTGGTGTTCTCGAGTTACGACGGGGACCTCTGGGACCCGCCCTGGTGGCCTCAGGAGAGGCCAGTCCCCATGCGAGTTGTTAGGGGGCCTCTCGGGATTCCTCTCCCGTCGATACCGGGGCCAAAAACCTTGTGTGGAGTCAGGGCCGGAACCGAGGATTCCTCTCAGGAGCTGACATGGATCTTTGGGTACTTCTGGAGTCTCCCCAGGGGAGTCAGGCCTCGTCTCGAGTGGGGGCATGCGCGTGCGCTTTCCTTCCAGGCTTTAGCAGCAATGTCACGCTTCCCGTCACGTGGATCAAAGGATCTGTGGTTTTCCCTCGAGGCTTTCCCTCGAGGCTTTCCCACAGGGCTGTCCCACGTGCCACCGTGGTGTGAGTCAATCCTGGGCGTGAAAGATGAGCCAGTGCAGGGCAAAGAGGTTCCTCTGGAATGGACTGAGACATCTGCGGGACTCTTGGAATGGTGGTACGACCATGGAGTTCCTCTCGCCTTTCCAGTTGAGAGTGCCTCCTCTTGAGATGCGACGGGAACGCCGGGAATTTTTTGCCGTTGAAAGCAGGGAAAGGATCCCTCATCTCGAGCTACGAGGGGGAAACGGGGCTCCTCTGGATGTGGGCGGGACCATCGTGCTTTCTCTCGAGTGGAGACGGGTATGGCGGTGAACTTCTTGAGTTGCAGCAAGGGTGTGAAAGACCCTTTCGAAGTTCCAGAGGTTAGGTGTCATTAGTCTCCAGACGCCTCATCGGAAATAGGCCTCATCTCGCCGGGAAGGGAGAACTTCCTTGATTTTCTCGAGTTGCGGCAGGTGTTCTCGAGTTACGACGGGGACCTCAGGGACCCGCCCTGTTGGCCTCAGGAGAGGCCAGTCCCTATGCGTGTTGCTAGGGGGCCCCTCGGGATTCCTCTCCCGTTGATACCGGGGCCAAAAACCTTGTGTGGAGTCAGGGCCGGAACCGAGGATTCCTCTCAGGGACTGATATGGATCTTTGGGTACTTCTGGAGTCTCGCCAGGGGAGACAGGCCTCGTCTCGTGTGGGGGCATGCACGTGCACTTTCCTTCCAGGCTGTAGCAGCAATGTCACGCTTCCCGTCGCGTGGATCAAAGGATCTGCGGTTTTCGCTCGAGGCTTTCCCTCGAGGCTTTCCCACAGGGCTGTCCCACGTGACACCGTGGTGTGAGTCGATTCTCGGCGTGAAAGATGAGCCAGTGCAGGGCAAAGAGGTTCCTCTGGAATGGACTGAGACATCTGGGGGACTCTTGGAATGGTGGTACGACCATGGAGTTCCTCTCGCCTTTCCTGTTGAGAGTGCCTCCTCTTGAGATGCGACGGGAACGCCGGGAATTCTTTCCCGTTGAAAGCAGGGAAAGGATCCCTCATCTCGAGCTACGAGGGGGAAACGGGGCTCCTCTGGATGTGGGCGGGACCATCGTGCTTCCTCTTGAGTGGACACGGGTATGGCGGTGAACTTCTTGAGTTGCAGCAAGGGTGTGAAAGACCCTTTCGAAGTTCCAGAGGTTAGGTGTCATTAGTCTCCAGACGCCTCATCGGAAATAGGCCTCATCTCGCCTGGAAGGGAGAACTTCCTGGATTTTCTCGATTTGCGGCTGGTGTTCTCGAGTTACGACGGGGACCTCAGGGACCCGCCCTGGTGGCCTCAGGAGAGGCCAGTCCCCATGCGAGTTGTTAGGGGGCCTCTCGGGATTCCTCTCCCGTCGATACCGGGGCCAAAAACCTTGTGTGGAGTCAGGGCCGGAACCGAGGATTCCTCTCAGGAGCTGACATGGATCTTTGGGTACTTCTGGAGTCTCCCCAGGGGAGTCAGGCCTCGTCTCGAGGGGGGGCATGCGCGTGCGCTTTCCTTCCAGGCTTTAGCAGCAATGTCACGCTTCCCGTGCGTGGATCAAAGGATCTGTGGTTTTCCCTCGAGGCTTTCCCTCGAGGCTTTCCCACAGGGCTGTCCCACTTGCCACCGTGGTGTGAGTCAATCCTGGGCGTGAAAGATGAGCCAGTGCAGGGCAAAGAGGTTCCTCTGGAATGGACTGAGACATCTGGGGGACTCTTGGAATGGTGGTACGACTATGGAGTTCCTCTCGCCTTTCCTGTTGAGAGTGCCTCCTCTTGAGATGCGACGGGAACGCCGGGAATTCTTTCCCGTTGAAAGCAGTGAAAGGATCCCTCATCTCGAGCTACGAGGGGGAAACGGGGCTCCTCTGGATGTGGGCGGGACCATCGTGCTTCCTCTCTAGTGGAGACGGGTATGGCGGTGAACTTCTTGAGTTGCAGCAAGGGTGTGAAAGACCCTTTCGAAGTTCCAGAGGTTAGGTGTCATTAGTCTCCAGAGGCCTCATCGGAAATAGGCCTCATCTCGCCTGGAAGGGAGAACTTCCTGGATTTTCTCGAGTTGCGGCAGGTGTTCTCGAGTTACGACGGGGACCTCAGGGACCCGCCCTGGTGGCCTCAGGAGAGGCCAGTCCCTATGCGAGTTGCTAGGGGGCCTCTCGGGATTCCTCTCCCGTCGATACCGGGGCCAAAAACCTTGTGTGGAGTCAGGGCCGGAACCGAGGATTCCTCTCAGGGGCTGACATGGATCTTTGGGTACTTCTGGAGTCTCCCCAGGGGAGTCAGGCCTCGTCTCGAGTGGGGGCATGCACGTGCACTTTCCTTCCAGGCTGTAGCAGCAATGTCACGCTTCCCATCGCGTGGATCAAATGATGTGTGGTTTTCCCTCGAGGCTTTCCCACAGGGCTGTCCCACGTGCCACCGTGGTGTGAGTCGATCCTCGGCGTGAAAGATGAGCCAGTGCAGGGCAAAGAGGTTCCTCTGGAATGGACTGAGACATCTGGGGGACTCTTGGAATGGTGGTACGACCATGGAGTTCCTCTCGCCTTTCCTGTTGAGAGTGCCTCTTCTTGAGATGCGACGGGAACGCCGGGAATTCTTTCCCGTTGAAACCAGGGAAAGGATCCCTCATCTCGAGCTACGAGGGGGAAACGGGGCTCCTCTGGAGGTGGGCGGGACCATCGTGCTTCCTCTCGAGTGGAGACGGGTATGGCGGTGAACTTCTTGAGTTGCAGCAAGGGTGTGAAAGACCCTTTCGAAGTTCCAGAGGTTTGGTGTCATTAGTCTCCAGAGGCCTCATCGGAAATAGGCCTCATCTCGCCTGGAAGGGAGAACTTCCTGGATTTTCTCGAGTTGCGGCAGGTGTTCTCGAGTTACGACGGGGACCTCAGGGACCCGCCCTGGTGGCCTCAGGAGAGGCCAGTCCCCATGCGAGTTGCTAGGGGGTCTCTCGGGATTCCTCTCCCGTCGATACCGGGGCCAAAAAGCTTGTGTGGAGTCAGGGCCGGAATCGAGGATTCTTCTCAGGGGCTGACATGGATCTTTGGGTACTTCTGGAGTCTCCCCAGGGGAGTCAGGCCTCGTCTCGAGTGGGGGCATGCATGTGCGCTTTCCTTCCAGGCTGTTCCAGCAATGTCATGCTTCCCGTCGCGTGGATCAAAGGATCTGTGGTTTTCCCTCGAGGCTTTCCCTCGAGGCTTTCCCACAGGGCTGTCCCACGTGCCACCGTGTTGTGAGTCGATCCTCGGCGTGAAAGATGAGCCAGTGCAGGGCAAAGAGGTTCCTCTGAAATGGACTGAGACATCTGGGGGACTCTTGGAATGGTGGTACGACCATGGAGTTCCTCTCGCCTTTCCTGTTGAGAGTGCCTCCTCTTGAGATGCGACGGGAACGCCGGGAATTCTTTCCCGTTGAAAGCAGGGAAAGGATCCCTCATCTCGAGCTACGAGGGGGAAACGGGGCTCCTCTGGATGTGGGCGGGACCATCGTGCTTCCTCTCGAGTGGAGACGGGTATGGCGGTGAACTTCTTGAGTTGCACCAAGGGTGTGAAAGACCCTTTCGAAGTTCAAGAGGTTTGGTGTCATTAGTCTCCAGAGGCCTCATCGGAAATAGGCCTCATCTCGCCTGGAAGGGAGAACTTCCTGGATTTTCTCGAGTTGCGGCAGGTGTTCTCGAGTTACGACGGGGACCTCAGGGACCCGCCCTGGTGGCCTCCGGAGAGGCCAGTCCCCATGCGAGTTGCTAGGGGGCCTCTCGGGATTCCTCTCCCGTCGATACCGGGGCCAAAAACCTTGTGTGGAGTCAGGGCCGGAACCGAGGATTCCTCTCAGGGGCTGACATGGATCTTTGGGTACTTCTGGAGTCTCCCCAGTGGAGTCAGACCTCGTCTCGAGTGGGGGCATGCACGTGCGCTTTCCTTCCAGGCTGTAGCAGCAATCACGCTTCCCGTCGCGTGGATCAAAGGATCTGTGATTTTCCCTCGAGGCTTTCCCTCGAGGCTTTCCCACAGGGCTGTCCCACGTGCCACCGTGGCGTGAGTCGATCCTCGGCGTGAAAGATGAGCCAGTGCAGGGCAAAGAGGTTCCTCTGGAATGGACTGAGACATCTGGGGGACTCTTGGAATGGTGGTACGATCATGGAGATCCTCTCGCCTTTCCTGTTGAGAGTGCCTCCTCTTGAGATGCGACGGGAACGCCGGGAATTCTTTCCCGTTGAAAGCAGGGAAAGGATCCCTCATCTCGAGCACCGAGGGGAAAACGGGGCTCCTCTGGATGTGGGCGGGACCATCGTGCTTCCTCTCGAGTGGAGACGGGTATGGCGGAGAACTTCTTGAGTTGCAGCAAGGGTGTGAAAGACCCTTTCAAAGTTCCAGAGGTTAGGTGTCATTAGTCTCCAGACGCTTCATCGGAAATAGGCCTCATCTCGCCTGGAAGGGAGAACTTCCTAGATTTTCTCGAGTTGCGGCAGGTGTTCTTAAGTTACGACGGGGAACTCAGGGACCCGCCCTGGTGGCCTCAGGAGAGGCCAGTCCCCATGCGAGTTGCTAGGGGGCCTCTCGGGATTCCTCTCCCGTCGATACCGGGGCCAAAAACCTTGAGTGGAGTCAGGGCCGGAACCGAGGATTCCTCTCAGGGGCTGACATGGATCTTTGGGTACTTCTGGAGTCTCCCCATGGGAGTCAGGCCTCGTCTCGAGTGGGGGCATGCACGTGCGCTTTCCTTCCAGGCTGTAGCAGCAATGTCACGCTTCCCGTCACGTGGATCAAAGGATCTGTGATTTTCACTCGTGGCTTTCCCTCGAGGCTTTCCCACAGGGCTGTCCCACGTGCCACCGTGGTGTGAGTCGATCCTCGGCGTGAAAGATGAGCCAGTGCAGGGCAAAGAGTTTCCTCTGGAATGGACTGAGACATCTGGGGGACTCTTGGAATGGTGGTACGACCATGGAGTTCCTCTCGCCTTTCCTGTTGAGAGTGCCTCCTCTTGAGATGCGACGGGAACGCCGGGAATTCTTTCCCGTTGAAAGCAGGGAAAGGATCCCTCATCTCGAGCTACGAGGGGGATACGGGGCTCCTCTGGATGTGGGCGGGACCATCGTGCTTCCTCTCGAGTGGAGACGGGTATGGCGGTGAACTTCTTGATTTGCAGCAAGGGTGTGAAAGACCCTTTCGAAGTTCCAGAGGTTAGGTGTCATTAGTCTCCAGACGCCTCATCGGAAATAGGCCTCATCTCGCCTGGAAGGGAGAACTTCCTGGATTTTCTCGAGTTGCGGCAGGTGTTCTCGAGTTACGACGGGGATCTCAGGGACCCGCCCTGGTGGCCTCAGGAGAGGCCAGTCCCCATGCGAGTTGCTAGGGGGCCTCTCGGGATTCCTCTCCCGTCGATACCGGGGCCAAAAACCTTGTGTGGAGTCAGGGCCGGAACCGAGGATTCCTCTCAGGGGCTGACATGGATCTTTGGGTACTTCTGGAGTCTCCCCAGGGGAGTCAGGCCTCGTCTCGAGTGGGGGCATGCACGTGCACTTTACTTCCAGGCTGTAGCAGCAATGTCACGCTTCCCGTCGCGTGGATCAAAGGATCTGTGGTTTTCCCTCGAGGCTTTCCCACAGGGCTGTCCCACGTGCCACCGTGGTGTGAGTCGATCCTCGGCGTGAAAGATGAGCCAGTGCAGGGCAAAGAGTTTCCTCTGGAATGGACTGAGACATCTGGGGGACTCTTGGAATGGTGGTACGACCATGGAGTTCCTCTCGCCTTTCCTGTTGAGAGTGCCTCCTCTTGAGATGCGACGGGAACGCCGGGAATTCTTTCCCGTTGAAAGCAGGGAAAGGATCCCTCATCTCGAGCTACGAGGGGGAAACGGGGCTCCTCTGGATGTGGGCGGGACCATCGTGCTTCCTCTCTAGTGGAGACGGGTATGGCGGTGAACTTCTTGAGTTGCAGCAAGGGTGTGAAAGACCCTTTCGAAGTTCCAGAGGTTAGGTGTCATTAGTCTCCAGAGGCCTCATCGGAAATAGGCCTCATCTCGCCTGGAAGGGAGAACTTCCTGGATTTTCTCGAGTTGCGGCAGGTGTTCTCGAGTTACGACGGGGACCTCAGGGACCCGCCCTGGTGGCCTCAGGAGAGGCCAGTCCCTAGGCGAGTTGCTAGGGGGCCTCTCGGGATTCCTCTCCCGTTGATACCGGGGCCAAAAACCTTGTGTGGAGTCAGGGCCGGAACCGAGGATTCCTCTCAGGGGCTGACATGGATCTTTGGGTACTTCTGGAGTCTCCCCAGGGGAGTCAGGCCTCGTCTCGAGTGGGGGCATGCACGTGCGCTTTCCTTCCAGGCTGTAGCAGCAATGTTACGCTTCCCGTCGCGTGGATCAAAGGATCTGTGGTTTTCCCTCGAGGCTTTCCCTCGAGGCTTTCCCACAGGGCTGTCCCACGTGCCACCGTGGTGTGAGTCAATCCTGGGCGTGAAAGATGAGCCAGTGCAGGGCAAAGAGGTTCCTCTGGAATGGACTGAGACATCTGGGGGACTCTTGGAATGGTGGTACGACCATGGAGTTCCTCTCGCCTTTCCTGTTGAGAGTGCCTCCTCTTGAGATGCGACGGGAACGCCGGGAATTCTTTCCCGTTTAAAGCAGGGAAAGGATCCCTCATCTCGAGCTACGAGGGGGAAACGGGGCTCCTCTGGATGTGGGCGGGACCATCGTGCTTCCTCTCTAGTGGAGACGGGTATGGTGGTGAACTTCTTGAGTTGCAGCAAGGCTGCGAAAGACCCTTTCGAAGTTCCAGAGGTTAGGTGTCATTAGTCTCCAGACGCCTCTTCGGAAATAGGCCTCATTTCGCCTGGAAGGGAGAACTTCCTGGATTTTCTCCAGTTGCGGCAGGTGTTCTCGAGTTACGACGGGGACCTCAGGGACCCGCCCTGGTGGCCTCAGGAGAGGCCAGTCCCTATGCGAGTTGCTAGGGGGCCTCTCGGGATTCCTCTCCCGTCGATACCGGGGCCAAAAACCTTGTGTGGAGTCAGGGCCGGAACCGAGGATTCCTCTCAGGGGCTGACATGGATCTTTGGGTACTTCTGGAGTCTCCCCAGGGGAGTCAGGCCTCGTCTCGAGTGGGGGCATGCATGTGCATTTTCCTTCCAGGCTGTAGCAGCAATGTCACGCTTCCCGTCGCGTGGATCAAATGATGTGTGGTTTTCCCTGGAGGCTTTCCCACAGGGCTGTCCCACGTGCCACCGTGGTGTGAGTCGATCCTCGGCGTGAAAGATGAGCCAGTGCAGGGCAAAGAGGTTCCTGTGGAATGGACTGAGACATCTGGGGGACTCTTGGAATGGTGGTACGACCATGGAGTTCCTCTCGCCTTTCCTGTTGAGAGTTCCCCCTCTTGAGATGCGACGGGAACGCCGGGAATTTTTTGCCGTTGAAAGCAGGGAAAGGATCCCTCATCTCGAGCTACGAGGGGGAAACGGGGCTCCTCTGGATGTGGGCGGGACCATCTTGCTTTCTCTCGAGTGGAGACGGGTATGGCGGTGAACTTCTTGAGTTGCAGCAAGGGTGTGAAAGACCCTTTCGAAGTTCCAGAGGTTAGGTGTCATTAGTCTCCAGACGCCTCATCGGAAATAGGCCTCATCTCGCCTGGAAGGGAGAACTTCCTTGATTTTCTCGAGTTGCGGCAGGTGTTCTCGAGTTACGACGGGGACCTCAGGGACCCGTCCTGTTGGCCTCAGGAGAGGCCAGTCCCTATGCGTGTTGCTAGGGGGCCCCTCGGGATTCCTCTCCCGTCGATACCGGGGCCAAAAACCTTGTGTGGAGTCAGGGCCGGAACCGAGGATTCCTCTCAGGGACTGATATGGATCTTTGGGTACTTCTGGAGTCTCGCCAGGGGAGACAGGCCTTGTCTCGTGTGGGGGCATGCACGTGCACTTTCCTTCCAGGCTGTAGCAGCAATGTCACGCTTCCCGTCGCGTGGATCAAAGGATCTGCGGTTTTCGCTCGAGGCTTTCCCTCGAGGCTTTCCCACAGGGCTGTCCCACTTGACACCGTGGTGTGAGTCGATTCTCGGCGTGAAAAATGAGCCAGTGCAGTGCAAAGAGGTTCCTCTGGAATGGACTGAGACATCTGGGGGACTCTTGGAATGGTGGTACGACCATGGAGTTCCTCTCGCCTTTCCTGTTGAGAGTGCCTCCTCTTGAGATGCGACGGGAACGCCGGGAATTTTTTGCCGTTGAAAGCAGGGAAAGGATCCCTCATCTCGAGCTACGAGGGGGAAACGGGGCTCCTCTGGATGTGGGCGGGACCATCGTGCTTCCTCTCGAGTGGAGACGGGTATGGCGGTGAACTTCTTGATTTGCAGCAAGGGTGTGAAAGACCCTTTCGAAGTTCCAGAGGTTAGGTGTCATTAGTCTCCAGACGCCTCATCGGAAATAGGCCTCATCTCGCCTGGAAGGGAGAACTTCCTGGATTTTCTCGAGTTGCGGCAGGTGTTCTCGAGTTACGACGGGGATCTCAGTGACCCGCCCTGGTGGCCTCAGGAGAGGCCAGTCCCCATGCGAGTTGCTAGGGGGCCTCTCGGGATTCCTCTCCCGTCGATACCGGGGCCAAAAACCTTGTGTGGAGTCAGGGCCGGAACCGAGGATTCCTCTCAGGGGCTGACATGGATCTTTGGGTACTTCTGGAGTCTCCCCAGGGGAGTCAGGCCTCGTCTCGAGTGGGGGCATGCACGTGCACTTTCCTTCCAGGCTGTAGCAGCAATGTCACGCTTCCCGTCGCGTGGATCAAAGGATCTGTGGTTTTCCCTCGAGGCTTTCCCACAGGGCTGTCCCACGTGCCACCGTGGTGTGAGTCGATCCTCGGCGTGAAAGATGAGCCAGTGCAGGGCAAAGAGTTTCCTCTGGAATGGACTGAGACATCTGGGGGACTCTTGGAATGGTGGTACGACCATGGAGTTCCTCTCGCCTTTCCTGTTGAGAGTGCCTCCTCTTGAGATGCGACGGGAACGCCGGGAATTCTTTCCCGTTGAAAGCAGGGAAAGGATCCCTCATCTCGAGCTACGAGGGGGAAACGGGGCTCCTCTGGATGTGGGCGGGACCATCGTGCTTCCTCTCTAGTGGAGACGGGTATGGCGGTGAACTTCTTGAGTTGCAGCAAGGGTGTGAAAGACCCTTTCGAAGTTCCAGAGGTTAGGTGTCATTAGTCTCCAGAGGCCTCATCGGAAATAGGCCTCATCTCGCCTGGAAGGGAGAACTTCCTGGATTTTCTCGAGTTGCGGCAGGTGTTCTCGAGTTACGATGGGGACCTCAGGGACCCGCCCTGGTGGCCTCAGGAGAGGCCAGTCCCTAGGCGAGTTGCTAGGGGGCCTCTCGGGATTCCTCTCCCGTTGATACCGGGGCCAAAAACCTTGTGTGGTGTCAGGGCCGGAACCGAGGATTCCTCTCAGGGGCTGACATGGATCTTTGGGTACTTCTGGAGTCTCCCCAGGGGAGTCAGGCCTCGTCTCGAGTGGGGGCATGCACGTGCGCTTTCCTTCCAGGCTGTAGCAGCAATGTTACGCTTCCCGTCGCGTGGATCAAAGGATCTGTGGTTTTCCCTCGAGGCTTTCCCACAGGGCTGTCCCACGTGCCACCGTGGTGTGAGTCAATCCTGGGCGTGAAAGATGAGCCAGTGCAGGGCAAAGAGGTTCCTCTGGAATGGACTGAGACATCTGGGGGACTCTTGGAATGGTGGTACGACCATGGAGTTCCTCTCGCCTTTCCTGTTGAGAGTGCCTCCTCTTGAGATGCGACGGGAACGCCGGGAATTCTTTCCCGTTTAAAGCAGGGAAAGGATCCCTCATCTCGAGCTACGAGGGGGAAACGGGGCTCCTCTGGATGTGGGCGGGACCATCGTGCTTCCTCTCTAGTGGAGACGGGTATGGTGGTGAACTTCTTGAGTTGCAGCAAGGCTGCGAAAGACCCTTTCGAAGTTCCAGAGGTAAGGTGTCATTAGTCTCCAGACGCCTCTTCGGAAATAGGCCTCATTTCGCCTGGAAGGGAGAACTTCCTGGATTTTCTCCAGTTGGGGCAGGTGTTCTCGAGTTACTACGGGGACCTCAGGGACCCGCCCTGGTGGCCTCAGGATAGGCCAGTCCCTATGCGAGTTGCTAGGGGGCCTATCGGGATTCCTCTCCCGTCGATACCGGGGCCAAAAACCTTGTGTGGAGTCAGGGCCGGAACCGAGGATTCCTCTCAGGGGCTGACATGGATCTTTGGGTACTTCTGGAGTCTCCCCAGGGGAGTCAGGCCTCGTCTCGAGTGGGGGCATGCACGTGCATTTTCCTTCCAGGCTGTAGCAGCAATGTCACGCTTCCCGTCGCGTGGATCAAAGGATCTGCGGTTTTCGCTCGAGGCTTTCCCTCGAGGCTTTCCCACAGGGCTGTCCCACGTGACACCGTGGTGTGAGTCGATTCTCGGCGTGAAAAATGAGCCAGTGCAGTGCAAAGAGGTTCCTCTGGAATGGACTGAGACATCTGGGGGACTCTTGGAATGGTGGTACGACCATGGAGTTCCTCTCGCCTTTCCTGTTGAGAGTGCCTCCTCTTGAGATGCGACGGGAACGCCGGGAATTCTTTCCCGTTGAAAGCAGGGAAAGGATCCCTCATCTCGAGCTACGAGGGGGAAACGGGGCTCCTCTGGATGTGGGCGGGACCATCGTGCTTCCTCTTGAGTGGACACGGGTATGGCGGTGAACTTCTTGAGTTGCAGCAAGGGTGTGAAAGACCCTTTCGAAGTTCCAGAGGTTAGGTGTCATTAGTCTCCAGACGCCTCATCGGAAATAGGCCTCATCTCGCCTGGAAGGGAGAACTTCCTGGATTTTCTCGATTTGCGGCTGGTGTTCTCGAGTTACGACGGGGACCTCAGGGACCCGCCCTGGTGGCCTCAGGAGAGGCCAGTCCCCATGCGAGTTGTTAGGGGGCCTCTCGGGATTCCTCTCCCGTCGATACCGGGGCCAAAAACCTTGTGTGGAGTCAGGGCCGGAAACGAGGATTCCTCTCAGGGGCTGACATGGATCTTTGGGTACTTCTGGAGTCTCCCCAGGGGAGTCAGGCCTCGTCTCGAGTGGGGGCATGCACGTGCGCTTTCCTTCCAGGCTTTAGCAGCAATGTCACGCTTCCCGTCGCTTGGATCAAAGGATCTGTGGTTTTCCCTCGAGGCTTTCCCTCGAGGCTTTCCCACAGGGCTGTCCCACGTGCCACCGTGGTGTGAGTCGATCCTCGGCGTGAAAGATGAGCCAGTGCAGGGCAAAGAGGTTCCTCTGGAATGGACTGAGACATCTGGGGGACTCTTGCAATGGTGGTACGACCATGGAGTTCCTCTCGCCTTTCCTGTTGAGAGTGCCTCCTCTTGAGATGCGACGGGAACGCCGGGAATTCTTTCCCGTTGAAAGCAGGGAAAGGATCCCTCATCTCGAGCTACGAGGGGGAAACGGGGCTCCTCTGGATGTGGGCGGGACCATCGTGCTTCCTCTCTAGTGGAGACGGGTATGGCGGTGAACTTCTTGAGTTGGAGCAAGGGTGTGAAAGACCCTTTCGAAGTTCCAGAGGTTAGGTGTCATTAGTCTCCAGAGGCCTCATCGGAAATAGGCCTCATCTCGCCTGGAAGGGAGAACTTCCTGGATTTTCTCGAGTTGCGGCAGGTGTTCTCGAGTTACGACGGGGTCCTAGGGACCCGCCCTGGTGGCCTCAGGTGAGGCCAGTCCCTAGGCGAGTTGCTAGGGGGCCTCTCGGGATTCCTCTCCCGTTGATACCGGGGCCAAAAACCTTGTGTGGAGTCAGGGCCGGAACCGAGGATTCCTCTCAGGGGCTGACATGGATCTTTGGGTACTTCTGGAGTCTCCCCAGGGGAGTCAGGCCTCGTCTCGAGTGGGGGCATGCACGTGCGCTTTCCTTCCAGGCTGTAGCAGCAATGTCACGCTTCCCGTCGCGTGGATCAAAGGATCTGTGGTTTTCCCTCGAGGCTTTCCCTCGAGGCTTTCCCACAGGGCTGTCCCACGTGCCACCGTGGTGTGAGTCAATCCTGGGCGTGAAAGATGAGCCAGTGCAGGGCAAAGAGGTTCCTCTGGAATGGACTGAGACATCTGGGGGACTCTTGGAATGGTGGTACGACCATGGAGTTCCTCTCGCCTTTCCTGTTGAGAGTGCCTCCTCTTGAGATGCGACGGGAACGCCGGGAATTCTTTCCCGTTTAAAGCAGGGAAAGGATCCCTCATCTCGAGCTACGAGGGGGAAACGGGGCTCCTCTGGATGTGGGCGGGACCATCGTGCTTCCTCTCTAGTGGAGACGGGTATGGTGGTGAACTTCTTGAGTTGCAGCAAGGCTGTGAAAGACCCTTTCGAAGTTCCAGAGGTAAGGTGTCATTAGTCTCCAGACGCCTCATCGGAAATAGGCCTCATTTCGCCTGGAAGGGAGAACTTCCTGGATTTTCTCGAGTTGCGGCAGGTGTTCTCGAGTTACGACGGGGACCTCAGGGACCCGCCCTGGTGACCTCAGGAGAGGCCAGTCCCTATGCGAGTTGCTAGGGGGCCTCTCGGGATTCCTCTCCCGTCGATACCGGGGCCAAAAACCTTGTGTGGAGTCAGGGCCGGAACCGAGGATTCCTCTCAGGGGCTGACATGGATCTTTGGGTACTTCTGGAGTCTCCCCAGGGGAGTCAGGCCTCGTCTCGAGTGGGGGCATGCACGTGCACTTTCCTTCCAGGCTGTAGCAGCAATGTCACGCTTCCCGTCGCGTGGATCAAATGATGTGTGGTTTTCCCTCGAGGCTTTCCCACAGGGCTGTCCCACGTGCCACCGTGGTGTGAGTCGATCCTCGGCGTGAAAGATGAGCCAGTGCAGGGCAAAGAGGTTCCTCTGGAATGGACTGAGACATCTGGGGGACTCTTGGAATGGTGGTACGACCATGGAGTTCCTCTCGCCTTTCCTGTTGAGAGTGCCTCCTCTTGAGATGCGACGGGAACGCCGGGAATTTTTTGCCGTTTAAAGCAGGGAAAGGATCCCTCATCTCGAGCTACGAGGGGGAAACGGGGCTCCTCTGGATGAGGGCGGGACCATCCTGCTTTCTCTCGAGTGGAGACGGGTATGGCGGTGAACTTCTTGAGTTGCAGCAAGGGTGTGAAAGACCCTTTCGAAGTTCCAGAGGTTAGGTGTCATTAGTCTCCAGACGCCTCATCGGAAATAGGCCTCATCTCGCCTGGAAGGGAGAACTTCCTTCATTTTCTCGAGTTGCGGCAGGTGTTCTCGAGTTACGACGGGGACCTGAGGGACCCGCCCTGTTGGCCTCAGAAGAGGCCAGTCCCTATGCGTGTTGCTAGGGGGCCCCTCGGGATTCCTCTCCCGTCGATACCGGGGCCAAAAACCTTGTGTGGAGTCAGGGCCGGAACCGAGGATTCCTCTCAGGGACTGATATGGATCTTTGGGTACTTCTGGAGTCTCGCCAGGGGAGACAGGCCTCGTCTCGTGTGGGGGCATGCACGTGCACTTTCCTTCCAGGCTGTAGCAGCAATGTCACGCTTCCCGTCGCGTGGATCAAAGGATCTGCGGTTTTCGCTCGAGGCTTTCCCTCGAGGCTTTCCCACAGGGCTGTCCCACGTGACACCGTGGTGTGAATCGATTCTCGGCGTGAAAAATGAGCCAGTGCAGGGCAAAGAGGTTCCTCTGGAATGGACTGAGACATCTGGGGGACTCTTGGAATGGTGGTACGACCATGGAGTTCCTCTCGCCTTTCCTGTTGAGAGTGCCTCCTCTTGAGATGCGACGGGAACGCCGGGAATTCTTTCCCGTTGAAAGCAGGGAAAGGATCCCTCATCTCGAGCTACGAGGGGGAAACGGGGCTCCTCTGGATGTGGGCGGGACCATCCTGCTTCCTCTTGAGTGGACACGGGTATGGCGGTGAACTTCTTGAGTTGCAGCAAGGGTGTGAAAGACCCTTTCGAAGTTCCAGAGGTTAGGTGTCATTAGTCTCCAGACGCCTCATCGGAAATAGGCCTCATCTCGCCTGGAAGGGAGAACTTCCTGGATTTTCTCGATTTGCGGCAGGTGTTCTCGAGTTACGACGGGGACCTCAGGGACCCGCCCTGGTGGCCTCAGGAGAGGCCAGTCCCCATGCGAGTTGTTAGGGGGCCTCTCGGGATTCCTCTCCCGTCGATACCGGGGCCAAAAACCTTGTGTGGAGTCAGGGCCGGAACCGAGGATTCCTCTCAGGGGCTGACATGGATCTTTGGGTATTTTTGGAGTCTCCCCAGGGGAGTCAGGCCTCGTCTCGAGTGGGGGCATGCGCGTGCGCTTTCCTTCCAGGCTTTAGCAGCAATGTCACGCTTCCCGTCGCTTGGATCAAAGGATCTGTGGTTTTCCCTCGAGGCTTTCCCTCGAGGCTTTCCCACAGGGCTGTCCCACGTGCCACCGTGGTGTGAGTCGATCCTCGGCGTGAAAGATGAGCCAGTGCAGGGCAAAGAGGTTCCTCTGGAATGGACTGAGACATCTGGGGGACTCTTGGAATGGTGGTACGACCATGGAGTTCCTCTCGCCTTTCCTGTTGAGAGTGCCTCCTCTTGAGATGCGACGGGAACGCCGGGAATTTTTTGCCGTTGAAAGCAGGGAAAGGATCCCTCATCTCGAGCTACGAGGGGGAAACGGGGCTCCTCTGGATGTGGGCGGGACCATCGTGCTTCCTCTCGAGTGGAGACGGGTATGGCGGTGAACTTCTTGAGTTGCAGCAAGGGTGTGAAAGACCCTTTCGAAGTTCCAGAGGTTAGATGTCATTAGTCTCCAGAGGCCTCATCGGAAATAAGCCTCATCTCGCCTGGAAGGGAGAACTTCCTGGACTTTCTCGAGTTGCGGCAGGTGTTCTCGAGTTACGACGGGGACCTCAGGGACCCGCCCTGGTGGCCTCAGGAGAGGCCAGTCCCCATGCGAGTTGCTAGGGGGCCTCTCGGGATTCCTCTCCCGTCGATACCGGGGCCAAAAAGCTTGTGTGGAGTCAGGGCCGGAACCGAGGATTCCTCTCAGGGGCTGACATGGATCTTTGGGTACTTCTGGAGTCTCTCCAGGGGAGTCAGGCCTCGTCTCGAGTGGGGGCATGCACGTGCGCTTTCCTTCCAGGCTGTAGCAGCAATGTCACGCTTCCCGTCGCGTGGATCAAATGATGTGTGGTTTTCTCTCGAGGCGTTCCCACAGGGCTGTCCCACGTGCCACCGTGGTGTCAGTCGATCCTCGGCGTGAAAGATGAGCCAGTGCAGGGCAAAGAGCTTCCTCTGGAATGGACTGAGACATCTGGGGGACTCTTGGAATGGTGGTACGACCATGGAGTTCCTCTCGCCTTTCCTGTTGAGAGTGCCTCCTCTTGAGATGCGACGGGAACGCAGGGAATTCTTTCCCGTTGAAAGCAGGGAAAGGATCCCTCATCTCGAGCTACGAGGGGGAAACGGGGCTCCTCTGGATGTGGGCGGGACCATCGTGCTTCCTCTCGAGTGGAGACGGGTATGGTGGTGAACTTCTTGAGTTGCAGCAAGGGTGTGAAAGACCCTTTCGAAGTTCCAGAGGTTAGGTGTCATTAGTCTCCAGACGCCTCATCGGAAATAAGCCTCATCTCGCCTGGAAGGGAGAACTTCCTGGATTTTCTCGAGTTGTGGCAGGTGTTCTCGAGTAACGACGGGGACCTCAGGGACCGGCCCTGGTGGCCTCAGGAGAGGCCAGTCCCCATGCGAGTTGCTAGGGGGCCTCTCGGGATTCCTCTCCCGTCGATACCGGGGCCAAAAAGCTTGTGTGGAGTCAGGGCCGGAACCGAGGATTCCTCTCAGGGGCTGACATGGATCTTTGGGTACTTCTGGAGTCTCCCCAGGGGAGTCAGGCCTCGTCTCGAGTGGGGGCATGCACGTGCGCTTTCCTTCCAGGCTGTAGCAGCAATGTCACGCTTCCCGTCGCTTGGATCAAAGGATCTGTGGTTTTCCCTCGAGGCTTTCCCTCGAGGCTTTCCCACAGGGCTGTCCCACGTGCCACCGTGGTGTGAGTCGATCCTCGGCGTGAAAGATGAGCCAGTGCAGGGCAAAGAGGTTCCTCTGGAATGGACTGAGACATCTGGGGGACTCTTGGAATGGTGGTACTACCATGGAGTTCCTCTCGCCTTTCCTGTTGAGAGTGCCTCCTCTTGAGATGCGACGGGAACGCCGGGAATTCTTTCCCGTTGAAACCAGGGAAAGGATCCCTCATCTCGAGCTACGAGGGGGAAACGGGGCTCCTCTGGATGTGGGCGGGACCATCGTGCTTCCTCTCGAGTGGAGACGGGTATGGCGGTGAACTTCTTGAGTTGCAGCAAGGGTGTGAAAGACCCTTTCGAAGTTCCAGAGGTTTGGTGTCAATAGTCTCCTGAGGCCTCATCGGAAATAGGCCTCATCTCGCCTGGAAGGGAGAACTTCCTGGATTTTCTCGAGTTGCGGCAGGTGTTCTCGAGTTACGACGGGGACCTCAGGGACCCGCCCTGGTGGCCTCAGGAGAGGCCAGTCCCCATGCGAGTTGCTAGGGGGTCTCTCGGGATTCCTCTCCCGTCGATACCGGGGCCAAAAAGCTTGTGTGGGGTCAGGGCAGGAACCGAGGATTCTTCTCAGGGGCTGACATGGATCTTTGGGTACTTCTGGAGTCTCCCCAGGGGAGTCAGGCCTCGTCTCGAGTGGGGAATGCATGTGCGCTTTCCTTCCAGGCTGTAGCAGCAATGTCACGCTTCCCGTCGCGTGGATCAAAGGATCTGTGGTTTTCCCTCGAGGCTTTCCCTCGAGGCTTTCCCACAGGGCTGTCCCACGTGCCACCGTGTTGTGAGTCGATCCTCGGAGTGAAAGATGAGCCAGTGCAGGGCAAAGAGGTTCCTCTGAAATGGACTGAGACATCTGGGGGACTCTTGGAATGGTGGTATGACCATGGAGTTCCTCTCGCCTTTCCTGTTGAGAGTGCCTCCTCTTGAGATGCGACGGGAACGCCGGGAATTCTTTCCCGTTGAAAGCAGGGAAAGGATCCCTCAT
The DNA here is from genome assembly GCF_032405125.1 of Capricornis sumatraensis. NCBI lineage: Eukaryota > Metazoa > Chordata > Mammalia > Artiodactyla > Bovidae > Capricornis > Capricornis sumatraensis. The sequence continues at coordinate 3,369,490 of NC_091080.1, read as the reverse complement.
CTCGAGCTACGAGGGGGAAACGGGGCTCCTCTCGATGTGGGCGGGACCATCGTGCTTCCTCTCGAGTGGAGACGGGTATGGCGGTGAACTTCTTGAGTTGCACCAAGGGTGTGAAAGACCCTTTCGAAGTTCCAGAGGTTTGGTGTCATTAGTCTCCAGAGGCCTCATCGGAAATAGGCCTCATCTCGCCTGGAAGGGAGAACTTCCTGGATTTTCTCGAGTTGCGGCAGGTGTTCTCGAGTTACGACGGGGACCTCAGGGACCCGCCCTGGTGGCCTCAGGAGAGGCCAGTCCCCATGCGAGTTGCTAGGGGGCCTCTCGGGATTCCTCTCCCGTCGATACCGGGGCCAAAAACCTTGTGTGGAGTCAGGGCCGGAACCGAGGATTCCTCTCAGGGGCTGACATGGATCTTTGGGTACTTCTGGAGTCTCCCCAGTGGAGTCAGACCTCGTCTCGAGTGGGGGCATGCACGTGCGATTTCCTTCCAGGCTGTAGTAGCAATGTCATGCTTCCCGTCGCGTGGATCAAAGGATCTGTGGTTTTCCCTCGAGGCTTTCCCTCGAGGCTTTCCCACAGGGCTGTCCCACGTGCCACCGTGGTGTGAGTCGATCCTCGGCGTGAAAGATGAGCCAGTGCAGGGCAAAGAGGTTCCTCTGGAATGGACTGAGACATCTGGGGGACTCTTGGAATGGTGGTACGACCATGGAGATCCTCTCGCCTTTCCTGTTGAGAGTGCCTCCTCTTGAGATACGACGGGAACGCCGGGAATTCTTTCCCGTTGAAAGCAGGGAAAGGTTCCCTCATCTCGAGCACCGAGGGGAAAACGGGGCTCCTCTGGATGTGGGCGGGACCATCGTGCTTCCTCTCGAGTGGAGACGGGTATGGCGGAGAACTTCTTGAGTTGCAGCAAGGGTGTGAAAGACCCTTTCAAAGTTCCAGAGGTTAGGTGTCATTAGTCTCCAGACGCCTCATCGGAAATAGGCCTCATCTCGCCTGGAAGGGAGAACTTCCTGGATTTTCTCGAGTTGCGGCAGGTGTTCTTAAGTTACGACGGGGAACTCAGGGACCCGCCCTGGTGGCCTCAGGAGAGGCCAGTCCCCATGCGAGTTGCTAGGGGGCCTCTCGGGATTCCTCTCCCGTCGATACCGGGGCCAAAAACCTTGTGTGGAGTCAGGGCCGGAACCGAGGATTCCTCTCAGGGGCTGACATGGATCTTTGGGTACTTCTGGAATCTCCCCAGTGGAGTCAAGCCTCGTCTCGAGTGGGGGCATGCACGTGCGCTTTCCTTTCAGGCTGTAGCAGCAATGTCACGCTTCCCGTCACGTGGATCAAAGGATCTGTGGTTTTCCCTCGAGGCTTTCCCTCGAGGCTTTCCCACAGGGCTGTCCCACGTGACACCGTGGTGTGAGTTGATCCTCGGCGTGAAAGATGAGCCAATGCAGGGCAAAGAGGTTCCTCTGGAATGGACTGAGACATCTGGGGGACTCTTGGAATGGTGGTACGACCATGGAGTTCCTCTCGCCTTTCCTGTTGAGAGTGCCTCCTCTTGAGATGCGACGGGAACGCCGGGAATTCTTTCCGGTTGAAAGCAGGGAAAGGATCCCTCATCTCGAGCTCCGAGGGGGAAACGGGGCTCCTCTGGATGTGGGCGGGACCATCGTGCTTCCTCTCTAGTGGAGACGGGTATGGCGGTGAACTTCTTGAGTTGCAGCAAGGGTGTGAAAGACCATTTCGAAGTTCCAGAGGTTAGGTGTCATTAGTCTCCAGAAGCCTCATCGGAAATAGGCCTCATCTCGCCTGGAAGGGAGAACTTCCTGGATTTTCTCGAGTTGCGGCAGGTGTTCTCGAGTTACGACGGGGACCTCAGGGACCCGCCCTGGTGGCCTCAGGGGAGGCCAGTCCCTAGGCGTGTTGCTAGGGGGCCTCTCGGGATTCCTCTCCCGTTGATACCGGGGCGAAAAACCTTGTGTGGAGTCAGGGCCGGAACCGAGGATTCCTCTCAGGGGCTGACATGGATCTTTGGGTACTTCTGGAGTCTCCCCAGGGGAGTCAGGCCTCGTCTCGAGTGGGGGCATGCACGTGCGCTTTCCTTCCAGGCTGTAGCAGCAATGTCACGCTTCCCGTCGCGTGGATCAAAGGATCTGTGGTTTTCCCTCGAGGCTTTCCCTCGAGGCTTTCCCACAGGGCTGTCCCACGTGCCACCGTGGTGTGAGTCGATCCTCGGCGTGAAAGATGAGCCAGTGCAGGGCAAAGAGTTTCCTCTGGAATGGACTGAGACATCTGGGGGACTCTTGGAATGGTGGTACGACCATGGAGTTCCTCTCGCCTTTCCTGTTGAGAGTGCCTCCTCTTGAGATGCGACGGGAACGCCGGGAATTCTTTCCCGTTGAAAGCAGGGAAAGGATCCCTCATCTCGAGCTACGAGGGGGAAACGGGGCTCCTCTGGATGTGGGCGGGACCATCGTGCTTCCTCTCTAGTGGAGACGGGTATGGTGGTGAACTTCTTGAGTTGCAGCAAGGCTGTGAAAGACCCTTTCGAAGTTCCAGAGGTAAGGTGTCATTAGTCTCCAGACGCCTCATCGGAAATAGGCCTCATCTCGCCTGGAAGGGAGAACTTCCTGGATTTTCTCGAGTTGCGGCAGGTGTTCTCGAGTTACGACGGGGACCTCAGGGACCCGCCCTGGTGGCCTCAGGAGAGGCCAGTCCCTATGCGAGTTGCTAGGGGGCCTCTCGGGATTCCTCTCCCGTCGATACCGGGTCCAAAAACCTTGTGTGGAGTCAGGGCCGGAACCGAGGATTCCTCTCAGGGGCTGACATGGATCTTTGGGTACTTCTGGAGTCTCCCCAGGGGAGTCAGGCCTCGTCTCGAGTGGGGGCATGCACGTGCACTTTCCTTCCAGGCTGTAGCAGCAATGTCACGCTTCCCGTCGCGTGGATCAAATGATGTGTGGTTTTCCCTAGAAGCTTTCCCACAGGGCTGTCCCACGTGCCACCGTGGTGTGAGTCGATCCTCGGCGTGAAAGATGAGCCAGTGCAGCGCAAAGAGGTTCCTCTGGAATGGACTGAGACATCTGGGGGACTCTTGGAATGGTGGTACGACCATGGAGTTCCTCTCGCCTTTCCTGTTGAGAGTGCCTCCTCTTGAGATGCGACGGGAACGCCGGGAATTTTTTCCCGTTGAAAGCAGGGAAAGGATCCCTCATCTCGAGCTACGAGGGGGAAACGGGGCTCCTCTGGATGTGGGCGGGACCATCGTGCTTTCTCTCGAGTGGAGACGGATATGGCGGTGAACTTCTTGAGTTGCAACAAGGGTGTGAAAGACCCTTTCGAAGTTCCAGAGGTTAGGTGTCATTAGTCTCCAGACGCCTCATCGGAAATAGGCCTCATCTAGCCTGGAAGGGAGAACTTCCTTGATTTTCTCGAGTTGCAGCAGGTGTTCTCGAGTTACGACGGGGACCTCAGGGACCCGCCTTGTTGGCCTCAGGAGAGGCCAGTCCCTATGCGTGTTGATAGGGGGCCCCTCGGGATTCCTCTCCCGTCGATACCGGGGCCAAAAACCTTGTGTGGAGTCAGGGCCGGAACCGAGGATTCCTCTCAGGGACTGATATGGATCTTTGGGTACTTCTGGAGTCTCGCCAGGGGAGACAGGCCTCGTCTCGTGTGGGGGCATGCACGTGCGCTTTCCTTTCAGGCTGTAGCAGCAATGTCACGCTTCCCGTCACGTGGATCAAAGGATCTGTGGTTTTCCCTCGAGGCTTTCCCTCGAGGCTTTCCCACAGGGCTGTCCCACGTGCCACCGTGGTGTGAGTCGATCCTCGGCGTGAAAGATGGGCCAGTGCAGGGCAAAGAGGTTCCTCTGGAATGGACTGAGACATCTGGGGGACTCTTGGAATGGTGGTACGACCATGGAGTTCCTCTCGCCTTTCCTGTTGAGAGTGCCTCCTCTTGAGATGCGACGAGAACGCAGGGAATTCTTTCCCGTTGAAAGCATGGAAAGGATCCCTCATCTCGAGCTACGAGGGGGAAACGGGGCTCTTCTGGATGTGGGCGGGACCATCGTGCTTCCTCTCGAGTGGAGACGGGTATGGCGGTGAACTTCTTGAGTCGCAGCAAGGGTGTGAAAGACCCTTTCGAAGTTCCAGAGGTTAGGTGTCATTAGTCTCCAGACGCCTCATCGGAAATAAGCCTCATCTCGCCTGGAAGGGAGAACTTCCTGGATTTTCTCGAGTTGCGGCAGGTGTTCTCGAGTTACGACGGGGACCTCAGGGACCCGCCCTGGTGGCCTCAGGAGAGGCCAGTCCCCATGCGAGTTGCTAGGGGGCCTCTCGGGATTCCTCTCCCGTCGATACCGGGGCCAAAAAGCTTGTGTGGAGTCAGGGCCGGAACCGAGGATTCCTCTCAGGGGCTGACATGGATCTTTGGGTACTTCTGGAGTCTCCCCAGTGGAGTCAGGCCTCGTCTCGAGTGGGGGCATGCACGTGCGCTTTCCTTCCAGGCTGTAGCAGCAATGTCACGCTTCCCGTCGCGTGGATCAAAGGATCTGTGGTTTTCCCTCGAGGCTTTCCCTCGAGGCTTTCCCACAGGGCTGTCCCACGTGCCACCGTGGTGTGAGTCGATCCTCGGCGTGAAAGATGAGCCAGTGCAGGGCAAAGAGGTTCCTCTGGAATGGACTGAGACATCTGGGGGACTCTTGGAATGGTGGTACGACCATGGAGTTCCTCTCGCCTTTCCTGTTGAGAGTGCCTCCTCTTGAGATGCGACGGGAACGCAGGGAATTCTTTCCCGTTGAAAGCAGGGAAAGGATCCCTCATCTCGAGCTACGAGGGGGAAACGGGGCTCCTTTGGATGTGGTCGGGACCATCGTGCTTCCTCTCGAGTGGAGACGGGTATGGTGGTGAACTTCTTGAGTTGCAGCAAGGGTGTGAAAGACCCTTTCGAAGTTCCAGAGGTTAGGTGTCATTAGTCTCCAGACGCCTCATCGGAAATAGGCCTCATCTCGCCTGGAAGGGAGAACTTCCTGGATTTTCTCGAGTTGCGGCAGGTGTTCTCGAGTTACGACGGGGACCTCAGGGACCGGCCCTGGTGGCCTCAGGAGAGGCCAGTCCCCATGCGAGTTGCTAGGGGGCCTCTCGGGATTCCTCTCCAGTCGATACCGGGGCCAAAAACCTTGTGTGGAGTCAGGGCCGGAACCGAGGATTCCTCTCAGGGGCTGATATGGATCTTTGGATACTTCTGGAGTCTCGCCAGGGGAGACAGGCCACGTTTCGTGAGGGGGCATGCACGTGCACTTTCCTTCCAGGCTGTAGCAGCAATGTCACGCTTCCCGTCGCGTGGATCAAAGGATCTGTCTTTTTCCCTCGAGGCTTTAGCTCGAGGCTTTCCCACAGGGCTGTCCCACGTGCCACCGTGGTGTGAGTCGATCCTCGGCGTGAAAGATGAGCCAGTGCAGGGCAAAGAGGTTCCTCTGGAATGGACTGAGACATCTGGGGGACTCTTGGAATGGTGGTACGACCATGGAGTTCCTCTCGCCTTTCCTGTTGAGAGTGCCTCCTCTTGAGATGCGACTGGAACGCCGGGAATTCTTTCCCGTTGAAAGCAGGGAAAGGATCCCTCATCTCGAGCTCCGAGGGGGAAACGGGGCTCCTCTGGATGTGGGCGGGACCATCGTGCTTCCTCTCGAGTGGAGACGGGTATGGCGGTGAACTTCTTGAGTTGCAGCAAGGGTGTGAAAGACCCTTTCGAAGTTCCAGAGGTTTGGTGTCTTTAGTCTCCAGACGCCTCATCGGAAATAGGCCTCATCTCGCCTGGAAGGGAGAACTTCCTGGATTTTCTCGAGTTGCGGCAGGTGTTCTCGAGTTACGACGGGGACATCAGGGACCCGCCCTGGTGGCCTCAGGAGAGGCCAGTCCCCATGCGAGTTGCTAGGGGGTCTCTCGGGATTCCTCTCCCGTCGATACCGGGGCCAAAAAGCTTGTGTGGAGTCAGGGCCGGAACCGAGGATTCCTCTCAGGGGCTGACATGGATCTTTGGGTACTTCTGGAGTCTCCCCAGGGGAGTCAGGCCTCGTCTCGAGTGGGGGCATGCTCGTGCGCTTTCCTTCCAGGCTGTAGCAGCAATGTCACGCTTCCCGTCGCGTGGATCAAAGGATCTGTGGTTTTCCCTCGAGGCTTTCCCTCGAGGCTTTCCCACAGGGCTGTCCCACGTGCCACCGTGGTGTGAGTCGATCCTCGGCGTGAAAGATGAGCCAGTGCAGGGCAAAGAGGTTCCTCTGGAATGGACTGAGACATCTGGGGGACTCTTGGAATGGTGGTACGACCATGGAGTTCCTCTCGCCTTTCCTGTTGAGAGTGCCTCCTCTTGAGATGCGACGGGAACGCCGGGAATTCTTTCCCGTTGAAAGCAGGGAAAGGATCCCTCATCTCGAGCTACGAGGGGGAAACGGGGCTCCTCTGGATGTGGGCGGGACCATCGTGCTTCCTCTCGAGTGGAGACGGGTATGGCGGTGAACTTCTTGAGTTGCAGCAAGGGTGTGAAAGACCCTTTCGAAGTTCCAGAGGTTTGGTGTCATTAGTCTCCAGAGGCCTCATCGGAAATAGGCCTCATCTCGCCTGGAAGGGAGAACTTCCTGGATTTTCTCGAGTTGCGGCAGGTGTTCTCGAGTTACGACGGGGACCTCAGGGACCCGCCCTGGTGGCCTCAGGAGAGGCCAGTCCCCATGCGAGTTGCTAGGGGGCCTCTCGGGATTCCTCTCCCGTCGATACCGGGGCCAAAAACCTTGTGTGGAGTCAGGTCCGGAACCGAGGATTCCTCTCAGGGGCTGACATGGATCTTTGGGTACTCCTGGAGTCTCCCCAGGGGAGTCAGGCCTCGTCTCGAGTAGGGGCATGCACGTGCGCTTTCCTTCCAGGCTGTAGCAGCAATGTCACGCTTCCCGTCGCGTGGATCAAAGGATCTGTGGTTTTCCCTCGAGGCTTTCCCTCGAGGCTTTCCCACAGGGCTGTCCCACGTGCCACCGTGGTGAGAGTCGATCCTCGGCGTGAAAGATGAGCCAGTGCAGGGCAAAGAGGTTCCTCTGGAATGGACTGAGACATCTGGGGGACTCTTGGAATGGTGGTACGACCATGGAGTTCCTCTCGCCTTTCCTGTTGAGAGTGCCTCCTCTTGAGATGCGACGGGAACGCAGGGAATTCTTTCCCGTTGAAGGCAGGGAAAGGATCCCTCATCTCGAGCTACGAGGGGGAAACGGGGCTCCTTTGGATGTTGTTGGGACCATCGTGCTTCCTCTCGAGTGGAGACGGGTATGGTGGTGAACTTCTTGAGTTGCAGCAAGGGTGTGAAAGACCCTTTCGAAGTTCCAGAGGTTAGGTGTCATTAGTCTCCAGACGCCTCATCGGAAATAGGCCTCATCTCGCCTGGAAGGGAGAACTTCCTGGATTTTCTCGAGTTGCGGCAGGTGTTCTCGAGTTACGACGGGGACCTCAGGGACCGGCCCTGGTGGCCTCAGGAGAGGCCAGTCCCCATGCGAGTTGCTAGGGGGCCTCTCGGGATTCCTCTCCCGTCGATACCGGGGCCAAAAACCTTGTGTGGAGTCAGGGCCGGAACCGAGGATTCCTCTCAGGGGCTGATATGGATCTTTGGATACTTCTGGAGTCTCGCCAGGGGAGACAGGCCTCGTTTCGTGAGGGGGCATGCACGTGCACTTTCCTTCCAGGCTGTAGCAGCAATGTCACGCTTCCCGTCGCGTGGATCAAATGATGTGTGGTTTTCCCTAGAGGCTTTCCCACAGGGCTGTCCCACGTGCCACCGTGGTGTGAGTCGATCCTCGGCGTGAAAGATGAGCCAGTGCAGGGCAAAGAGGTTCCTCTGGAATGGACTGAGACATCTGGGGGACTCTTGGAATGGTGGTACGACCATGGAGTTCCTCTCGCCTTTCCTGTTGAGAGTGCCTCCTCTTGAGATGCGACGGGAACGCCGGGAATTTTTTCCCGTTGAAAGCAGGGAAAGGATCCCTCATCTCGAGCTACGAGGGGGAAACGGGGCTCCTCTGGATGTGGGCGGGACCATCGTGCTTTCTCTCGAGTGGAGACGGGTATGGCGGTGAACTTCTTGAGTTGCAACAAGGGTGTGAAAGACCCTTTCGAAGTTCCAGAGGTTAGGTGTCATTAGTCTCCAGACGCCTCATCGGAAATAGGCCTCATCTCGCCTGGAAGGGAGAACTTCCTGGATTTTCTCGAGTTGCGGCAGCTGTTCTCGAATTACGACGGGGACCTCAGGGACCCGCCCTGGTGGCCTCCGGAGAGGCCAGTCCCCATGCGAGTTGCTAGGGGGCCTCTCGGGATTCCTCTCCCGTCGATACCGGGGCCAAAAACCTTGTGTGGAGTCAGGGCCGGAACCGAGGATTCCTCTCAGGGGCTGACATGGATCTTTGGGTACTTCTGGAGTCTCCCCAGTGGAGTCAGGCCTCGTCTCGAGTGGGGGCATGCACGTGCACTTTCCTTTCAGGCTGTAGCAGCAATGTCACGCTTCCCGTCACGTGGATCAAAGGATCTGTGGTTTTCCCTCGAGGCTTTCCCTCGAGGCTTTCCCACAGGGCTGTCCCACGTGCCACCGTGGTGTGAGTCGATCCTCGGCGTGAAAGATGAGCCAATGCAGGGCAAAGAGGTTCCTCTGGAATGGACTGAGACATCTGGGGGACTCTTGGAATGGTGGTACGACCATGGAGTTCCTCTCGCCTTTCCTGTTGAGAGTGCCTCCTCTTGAGATGCGACGGGAACGCCGGGAATTCTTTCCCGTTGAAAGCAGGGAAAGGATCCCTCATCTCGAGCTACGAGGGGGAAACGGGGCTCCTCTGGATGTGGGCGGGACCATCGTGCTTCCTCTCTAGTGGAGACGGGTATGGCGGTGAACTTCTTGAGTTGCAGCAAGGGTGTGAAAGACCATTTCGAAGTTCCAGAGGTTAGGTGTCATTAGTCTCCAGACGCCTCATCGGAAATAGGCCTCATCTCGCCTGGAAGGGAGAACTTCCTGGATTTTCTCGAGTTGCGGCAGGTGTTCTCGAGTTACGACGGGGACCTCAGGGACCCGCCCTGGTGGCCTCAGGAGAGGCCAGTCCCTAGGCGTGTTGCTAGGGGGCCTCTCGTGATTCCTCTCCCGTTGATACCGGGGCGAAAAACCTTGTGTGGAGTCAGGGCCGGAACCGAGGATTCCTCTCAGGGGCTGACATGGATCTTTGGGTACTTCTGGAGTCTCCCCAGGGGAGTCAGGCCTCGTCTCGAGTGGGGGCATGCACGTGCGCTTTCCTTCCAGGCTGTAGCAGCAATGTCACGCTTCCCGTCGCGTGGATCAAAGGATCTGTGGTTTTCCCTCGAGGCTTTCCCTCGAGGCTTTCCCACAGGGCTGTCCCACGTGCCACCGTGGTGTGAGTCGATCCTCGGCGTGAAAGATGAGCCAGTGCAGGGCAAAGAGTTTCCTCTGGAATGGACTGAGACATCTGGGGGACTCTTGGAATGGTGGTACGACCATGGAGTTCCTCTCGCCTTTCCTGTTGAGAGTGCCTCCTCTTGAGATGCGACGGGAACGCCGGGAATTCTTTCCCGTTGAAAGCAGGGAAAGGATCCCTCATCTCGAGCTACGAGGGGGAATCGGGGCTCCTCTGGATGTGGGCGGGACCATCGTGCTTCCTCTCGAGTGAAGACGGGTATGGCGGTGAACTTCTTGAGTTGCAGCAAGGGTGTGAAAGACCCTTTCGAAGTTCCAGAGGTTAGGTGTCATTAGTCTCCAGACGCCTCATCGGAAATAGGCCTCATCTCGCCTGGAAGGGAGAACTTCCTGGATTTTCTCGAGATACGGCAGGTGTTGTCGAGTTACGACGGGGACCTCAGGGACCCGCCCTGGTGGCCTCAGGAGAGGCCAGTCCCCATGCGAGTTGCTAAGGGGCCTCTCGGGATTCCTCTCCCGTCGATACCGGGGCCAAAAACCTTGTGTGCAGTCAGGGCCGGAACCGAGGATTCCTCTCAGGGGCTGATATGGATCTTTGGATACTTCTGGAGTCTCGCCAGGGGAGACAGGCCTCGTTTTGTGAGGGGGCATGCACGTGCACTTTCCTTCCAGGCTTTAGCAGCAATGTCACGCTTCCCGTCGCGTGGATCAAAGGATCTGTGGTTTTCCCTCGAGGCTTTCCCTCGAGGCTTTCCCACAGGGCTGTCCCACGTGCCACCGTGGTGTGAGTCGATCCTCGGCATGAAAGATGAGCCAGTGCAGGGCAAAGAGGTTCCTCTGGAATGGACTGAGACATCTGGGGGACTCTTGGAATGGTGGTACGACCATGGAGTTCCTCTCGCCTTTCCTGTTGAGAGTGCCTCCTCTTGAGATGCGACGGGAACGCCGGGAATTCTTTCCCGTTGAAAGCAGGGAAAGGATCCCTCATCTCGAGCTACGAGGGGGAAACGGGGCTCCTCTGGATGTGGGCGGGACCATCGTGCTTCCTCTCGAGTGGAGACGGGTATGGCGGTGAACTTCTTGAGTTGCAGCAAGGGTGTGAAAGACCATTTCGAAGTTCCAGAGGTTAGGTGTCATTAGTCTCCAGACGCCTCATCGGAAATAGGCCTCATCTCGCCTGGAAGGGAGAACTTCCTGGATTTTCTCGAGTTGCGGCAGGTGTTCTCGAGTTACGACGGGGACCTCAGGGACCCGCCCTGGTGGCCTCAGGAGAGGCCAGTCCCTAGGCGTGTTGCTAGGGGGCCTCTCGGGATTCCTCTCCCGTTGATACCGGGGCGAAAAACCTTGTGTGGAGTCAGAGCCGGAACCGAGGATTCCTCTCAGGGGCTGACATGGATCTTTGGGTACTTCTGGAGTCTCCCCAGGGGAGTCAGGCCTCGTCTCGAGTGGGTGCATGCACGTGCGCTTTCCTTCCAGGCTGTAGCAGCAATGTCACGCTTCCCGTCGCGTGGATCAAAGGATCTGTGGTTTTCCCTCGAGGCTTTCCCTCGAGGCTTTCCCACAGGGCTGTCCCACGTGCCACCATGGTGTGAGTCGATCCTCGGCGTGAAAGATGAGCCAGTGCAGGGAAAAGAGTTTCCTCTGGAATGGACTGAGACATCTGGGGGACTCTTGGAATGGTGGTACGACCATGGAGTTCCTCTCGCCTTTCCTGTTGAGAGTGCCTCCTCTTGAGATGCGACGGGAACGCCGGGAATTCTTTCCCGTTGAAAGCAGGGAAAGGATCCCTCATCTCGAGCTACGAGGGGGAAACGGGGCTCCTCTGGATGTGGGCGGGACCATCGTGCTTCCTCTCTAGTGGAGACGGGTATGGTGGTGAACTTCTTGAGTTGCAGCAAGGCTGTGAAAGACCCTTTCGAAGTTCCAGAGGTAAGGTGTCATTAGTCTCCAGACGCCTCATCGGAAATAGGCCTCATCTCGCCTGGAAGGGAGAACTTCCTGGATTTTCTCGAGTTGCGGCAGGTGTTCTCGAGTTACGACGGGACCTCAGGGACCCGCCCTGGTGGCCTCAGGAGAGGCCAGTCCCTATGCGAGTTGCTAGGGGGCCTCTCGGGATTCCTCTCCCGTCGATACCGGGGCCAAAAACCTTGTGTGGAGTCAGGGCCGGAACCGAGGATTCCTCTCAGGGGCTGACATGGATCTTTGGGTACTTCTGGAGTCTCCCCAGGGGAGTCAGGCCTCGTCTCGAGTGGGGGCATGCACGTGCACTTTCCTTCCAGGCTGTAGCAGCAATGTCACGCTTCCCGTCGCGTGGATCAAATGATGTGTGGTTTTCCCTATAGGCTTTCCCACAGGGCTGTCCCACGTGCCACCGTGGTGTGAGTCGATCCTCGGCGTGAAAGATGAGCCAGTGCAGGGCAAAGAGGTTCCTCTGGAATGGACTGAGACATCTGGGGGACTCTTGGAATGGTGGTACGACCATGGAGTTCCTCTCGCCTTTCCTGTTGAGAGTGCCTCCTCTTGAGATGCGACGGGAACGCCGGGAATTTTTTCCCGTTGAAAGCAGGGAAAGGATCCCTCATCTCGAGCTACGAGGGGGAAACAGGGCTCCTCTGAATGTGGGCGGGACCATCGTGCTTTCTCTCGAGTGGAGACGGGTATGGCGGTGAACTTCTTGAGTTGCAACAAGGGTGTGAAAGACCCTTTCGAAGTTCCAGAGGTTAGGTGTCATTAGTCTCCAGACGCCTCATCGGAAATAGGCCTCATCTCGCCTGGAAGGGAGAACTTCCTTGATTTTCTCGAGTTGCAGCAGGTGTTCTCGAGTTACGACGGGGACCTCAGGGACCCGCCTTGTTGGCCTCAGGAGAGGCCAGTCCCTATGCGTGTTGCTAGGGGGCCCCTCGGGAATCCTCTCCCGTCGATACCGGGGCGAAAAACCTTGTGTGGAGTCAGGGCCGGAACCGAGGATTCCTCTCAGGGACTGATATGGATCTTTGGGTACTTCTGGAGTCTCGCCAGGGGAGACAGGCCTCGTCTCGTGTGGGGGCATGCACGTGCACTTTCCTTCCAGGCTGTAGCAGCAATGTCACGCTTCCCGTAGCGTGGATCAAAGGATCTGCGGTTTTCCCTCGAGGCTTTCCCTCGAGGCTTTCCCACAGGGCGATCCCACGTGACACCGTGGTGTGAGTCGATTCTCGGCGTGAAAAATGAGCCAGTGCAGGGCAAAGAGGTTCCTCTGGAATGGACTGAGACATCTGGGGGACTCTTGGAATGGTGGTACGACCATGGAGTTCCTCTCGCCTTTCCTGTTGAGAGTGCCTCCTCTTGAGATGCGACGGGAACGCCGGGAATTCTTTCCCGTTGAAAACAGGGAAAGGATCCCTCATCTCGAGCTCCGAGGGGGAAACGGGGCTCCTCTGGATGTGGGCGGACCATCGTGCTTCCTCTCGAGTGGAGACGGGTATGGCGGTGAACTTCTTGAGTCGCAGCAAGGGTGTGAAAGACCCTTTCGAAGTTCCAGAGGTTAGGTGTCATTAGTCTCCAGACGCCTCATCGGAAATAGGCCTCATCTCGCCTGGAAGGGAGAACTTCCTGGATTTTCTCGAGTTGCGGCAGGTGTTCTCGAGTTACGACGGGGACCTCAGGGACCGGCCCTGGTGGCCTCAGGAGAGGCCAGTCCCCATGCGAGTTGCTAGGGGGCCTCTCGGGATTCCTCTCCCGTCGATACCGGGGCCAAAAACCTTGTGTGGAGTCAGGGCCGGAACCGAGGATTCCTCTCAGGGGCTGACATGGATCTTTGGATACTTCTGGAGTCTCGCCAGGGGAGACAGGCCTCGTTTCGTGAGGGGGCATGCACGTGCACTTTCCTTCCAGGCTGTAGCAGCAATGTCACGCTTCCCGTCGCGTGGATCAAAGGATCTGTGGTTTTCCCTCGAGGCTTTCCCTCGAGGCTTTCCCACAGGGCTGTCCCACGTGCCACCGTGGTGTGAGTCGATCCTCGGCGTGAAAGATGAGCCAGTGCAGGGCAAAGAGGTTCCTCTGGAATGGACTGAGACATCTGGCGGACTCTTGGAATGGTGGTACGACCATGGAGTTCCTCTCGCCTTTCCTGTTGAGAGTGCCTCCTCTTGAGATGTGACTGGAACGCCGGGAATTCTTTCCCGTTGAAAGCAGGGAAAGGATCCCTCATCTCGAGCTCCGAGGGGGAAACGGGGCTCCTCTGGATGTGGGCGGGACCATCGTGCTTCCTCTCGAGTGGAGACGGGTATGGCGGTGAACTTCTTGAGTTGCAGCAAGGGTGTGAAAGACCCTTTCGAAGGTCCAGAGGTTTGGTGTTATTAGTCTCCAGAGGCCTCATCGGAAATAGGCCTCATCTCGCCTGGAAGGGAGAACTTCCTGGATTTTCTCGAGTTGCGGCAGGTGTTCTCGAGTTACGACGGGGACCTCAGGGACCCGCCCTGGTGGCCTCAGGAGAGGCCAGTCCCCATGCGAGTTGCTAGGGGGTCTCTCGGGATTCCTCTCCCGTCGATACCGGGGCCAAAAAGCTTGTGTGGAGTCAGGGCCGGAACCGAGGATTCCTCTCAGTGGCTGACATGGATCTTTGGGTACTTCTGGAGTCTCCCCAGGGGAGTCAGGCCTCGTCTCGAGTGGGGGCATGCTCGTGCGCTTTCCTTCCAGGCTGTAGCAGCAATGTCACGCTTCCCGTCGCGTGGATCAAAGGATCTGTGGTTTTCCCTCGAGGCTTTCCCTCGAGGCTTTCCCACAGGGCTGTCCCACGTGCCACCGTGGTGTGAGTCGATCCTCGGCGTGAAAGATGAGCCAGTGCAGGGCAAAGAGGTTCCTCTGGAATGGACTGAGACATCTGGGGGACTCTTGGAATGGTGGTACGACCATGGAGTTCCTCTCGCCTTTCCTGTTGAGAGTGCCTCCTCTTGAGATGCGACGGGAACGCCGGGAATTCTTTCCCGTTGAAAGCAGGGAAAGGATCCCTCATCTCGAGCTACGAGGGGGAAACGGGGCTCCTCTGGATGTGGGCGGGACCATCGTGCTTCCTCTCGAGTGGAGACGGTTATGGCGGTGAACTTCTTGAGTTGCAGCAAGGGTGTGAAAGACCCTTTCGAAGTTCCAGAGGTTTGGTGTCATTAGTCTCCAGAGGCCTCAGCAGAAATAGGCCTCATCTCGCCTGGAAGGGAGAACTTCCTGGATTTTCTCGAGTTGCGGCAGGTGTTCTCGAGTTACGACGGGGACCTCAGGGACCCGCCCTGGTGGCCTCAGGAGAGGCCAGTCCCCATGCGAGTTGCTAGGGGGCCTCTCGGGATTCCTCTCCCGTCGATACCGGGGCCAAAAACCTTGTGTGGAGTCAGGGCCGGAACCGAGGATTCCTCTCAGGGGCTGACATGGATCTTTGGGTACTTCTGGAGTCTCCCCAGGGGAGTCAGGCCTCGTCTCGAGTGGGGGCATGCACGTGCGCTTTCCTTCCAGGCTGTAGCAGCAATGTCACGCTTCCCGTCGCGTGGATCAAAGGATCTGTGGTATTCCCTCGAGGCTTTCCCTCGAGGCTTTCCCACAGGGCTGTCCCACGTGCCACCGTGGTGTGAGTCGATCCTCGGCGTGAAAGATGAGCCAGTGCAAGGCAAAGAGGTTCCTCTGGAATGGACTGAGACATCTGGGGGACTCTTGGAATGGTGGTACGACCATGGAGTTCCTCTCGCCTTTCCTGTTGAGAGTGCCTCCTCTTGAGATGCGACGGGAACGCAGGGAATTCTTTCCCGTTGAAAGCAGGGAAAGGATCCCTCATCTCGAGCTACGAGGGGGAAACGGGGCTCCTTTGGATGTGGTCGGGACCATCGTGCTTCCTCTCGAGTGGAGACGGGTATGGTGGTGAACTTCTTGAGTTGCAGCAAGGGTGTGAAAGACCCTTTCGAAGTTCCAGAGGTTAGGTGTCATTAGTCTCCAGACGCCTCATCGGAAATAGGCCTCATCTCGCCTGGAAGGGAGAACTTCCTGGATTTTCTCGAGTTGCGGCAGGTGTTCTCGAGTTACGACGGGGACCTCAGGGACCGGCCCTGGTGGCCTCAGGAGAGGCCAGTCCCCATGCGAGTTGCTAGGGGGCCTCTCGGGATTCCTCTCCCGTCGATACCGGGGCCAAAAACCTTGTGTGGAGTCAGGGCCGGAACCGAGGATTCCTCTCAGGGGCTGACATGGATCTTTGGATACTTCTGGAGTCTCGCCAGGGGAGACAGGCCTCGTTTCGTGAGGGGGCATGCACGTGCACTTTCCTTCCAGGCTGTAGCAGCAATGTCACGCTTCCCGTCGCGTGGATCAAAGGATCTGTGGTTTTCCCTCGAGGCTTTCCCTCGAGGCTTTCCCACAGGGCTGTCCCACGTGCCACCGTGGTGTGAGTCGATCCTCGGCGTGAAAGATGAGCCAGTGCAGGGCAAAGAGGTTCCTCTGGAATGGACTGAGACATCTGGCGGACTCTTGGAATGGTGGTACGACCATGGAGTTCCTCTCGCCTTTCCTGTTGAGAGTGCCTCCTCTTGAGATGCGACTGGAACGCCGGGAATTCTTTCCCGTTGAAAGCAGGGAAAGGATCCCTCATCTCGAGCTCCGAGGGGGAAACGGGGCTCCTCTGGATGTGGGCGGGACCATCGTGCTTCCTCTCGAGTGGAGACGGGTATGGCGGTGAACTTCTTGAGTTGCAGCAAGGGTGTGAAAGACCCTTTCGAAGGTCCAGAGGTTTGGTGTTATTAGTCTCCAGAGGCCTCATCGGAAATAGGCCTCATCTCGCCTGGAAGGGAGAACTTCCTGGATTTTCTCGAGTTGCGGCAGGTGTTCTCGAGTTACGACGGGGACCTCAGGGACCCGCCCTGGTGGCCTCAGGAGAGGCCAGTCCCCATGCGAGTTGCTAGGGGGTCTCTCGGGATTCCTCTCCCGTCGATACCGGGGCCAAAAAGCTTGTGTGGAGTCAGGGCCGGAACCGAGGATTCCTCTCAGGGGCTGACATGGATCTTTGGGTACTTCTGGAGTCTCCCCAGGGGAGTCAGGCCTCGTCTCGAGTGGGGGCATGCTCGTGCGCTTTCCTTCCAGGCTGTAGCAGCAATGTCACGCTTCCCGTCGCGTGGATCAAAGGATCTGTGGTTTTCCCTCGAGGCTTTCCCTCGAGGCTTTCCCACAGGGCTGTCCCACGTGCCACCGTGGTGTGAGTCGATCCTCGGCGTGAAAGATGAGCCAGTGCAGGGCAAAGAGTTTCCTCTGGAATGGACTGAGACATCTGGGGGACTCTTGGAATGGTGGTACGACCATGGAGTTCCTCTCGCCTTTCCTGTTGAGAGTGCCTCCTCTTGAGATGCGACGGGAACGCCGGGAATTCTTTCCCGTTGAAAGCAGGGAAAGGATCCCTCATCTCGAGCTACGAGGGGGAAACGGGGCTCCTCTGGATGTGGGCGGGACCATCGTGCTTCCTCTCGAGTGGAGACGGTTATGGCGGTGAACTTCTTGAGTTGCAGCAAGGGTGTGAAAGACCCTTTCGAAGTTCCAGAGGTTTGGTGTCATTAGTCTCCAGAGGCCTCAGCAGAAATAGGCCTCATCTCGCCTGGAAGGGAGAACTTCCTGGATTTTCTCGAGTTGCGGCAGGTGTTCTCGAGTTACGACGGGGACCTCAGGGACCCGCCCTGGTGGCCTCAGGAGAGGCCAGTCCCCATGCGAGTTGCTAGGGGGCCTCTCGGGATTCCTCTCCCGTCGATACCGGGGCCAAAAACCTTGTGTGGAGTCAGGGCCGGAACCGAGGATTCCTCTCAGGGGCTGACATGGATCTTTGGGTACTTCTGGAGTCTCCCCAGGGGAGTCAGGCCTCGTCTCGAGTGGGGGCATGCACGTGCGCTTTCCTTCCAGGCTGTAGCAGCAATGTCACGCTTCCCGTCGCGTGGATCAAAGGATCTGTGGTATTCCCTCGAGGCTTTCCCTCGAGGCTTTCCCACAGGGCTGTCCCACGTGCCACCGTGGTGTGAGTCGATCCTCGGCGTGAAAGATGAGCCAGTGCAAGGCAAAGAGGTTCCTCTGGAATGGACTGAGACATCTGGGGGACTCTTGGAATGGTGGTACGACCATGGAGTTCCTCTCGCCTTTCCTGTTGAGAGTGCCTCCTCTTGAGATGCGACGGGAACGCAGGGAATTCTTTCCCGTTGAAAGCAGGGAAAGGATCCCTCATCTCGAGCTACGAGGGGGAAACGGGGCTCCTTTGGATGTGGTCGGGACCATCGTGCTTCCTCTCGAGTGGAGACGGGTATGGTGGTGAACTTCTTGAGTTGCAGCAAGGGTGTGAAAGACCCTTTCGAAGTTCCAGAGGTTAGGTGTCATTAGTCTCCAGACGCCTCATCGGAAATAGGCCTCATCTCGCCTGGAAGGGAGAACTTCCTGGATTTTCTCGAGTTGCGGCAGGTGTTCTCGAGTTACGACGGGGACCTCAGGGACCGGCCCTGGTGGCCTCAGGAGAGGCCAGTCCCCATGCGAGTTGCTAGGGGGCCTCTCGGGATTCCTCTCCCGTCGATACCGGGGCCAAAAACCTTGTGTGGAGTCAGGGCCGGAACCGAGGATTCCTCTCAGGGGCTGACATGGATCTTTGGATACTTCTGGAGTCTCGCCAGGGGAGACAGGCCTCGTTTCGTGAGGGGGCATGCACGTGCACTTTCCTTCCAGGCTGTAGCAGCAATGTCACGCTTCCCGTCGCGTGGATCAAAGGATCTGTGGTTTTCCCTCGAGGCTTTCCCTCGAGGCTTTCCCACAGGGCTGTCCCACGTGCCACCGTGGTGTGAGTCGATCCTCGGCGTGAAAGATGAGCCAGTGCAGGGCAAAGAGGTTCCTCTGGAATGGACTGAGACATCTGGCGGACTCTTGGAATGGTGGTACGACCATGGAGTTCCTCTCGCCTTTCCTGTTGAGAGTGCCTCCTCTTGAGATGCGACTGGAACGCCGGGAATTCTTTCCCGTTGAAAGCAGGGAAAGGATCCCTCATCTCGAGCTCCGAGGGGGAAACGGGGCTCCTCTGGATGTGGGCGGGACCATCGTGCTTCCTCTCGAGTGGAGACGGGTATGGCGGTGAACTTCTTGAGTTGCAGCAAGGGTGTGAAAGACCCTTTCGAAGGTCCAGAGGTTTGGTGTTATTAGTCTCCAGAGGCCTCATCGGAAATAGGCCTCATCTCGCCTGGAAGGGAGAACTTCCTGGATTTTCTCGAGTTGCGGCAGGTGTTCTCGAGTTACGACGGGGACCTCAGGGACCCGCCCTGGTGGCCTCAGGAGAGGCCAGTCCCCATGCGAGTTGCTAGGGGGTCTCTCGGGATTCCTCTCCCGTCGATACCGGGGCCAAAAAGCTTGTGTGGAGTCAGGGCCGGAACCGAGGATTCCTCTCAGGGGCTGACATGGATCTTTGGGTACTTCTGGAGTCTCCCCAGGGGAGTCAGGCCTCGTCTCGAGTGGGGGCATGCTCGTGCGCTTTCCTTCCAGGCTGTAGCAGCAATGTCACGCTTCCCGTCGCGTGGATCAAAGGATCTGTGGTTTTCCCTCGAGGCTTTCCCTCGAGGCTTTCCCACAGGGCTGTCCCACGTGCCACCGTGGTGTGAGTCGATCCTCGGCGTGAAAGATGAGCCAGTGCAGGGCAAAGAGGTTCCTCTGGAATGGACTGAGACATCTGGGGGACTCTTGGAATGGTGGTACGACCATGGAGTTCCTCTCGCCTTTCCTGTTGAGAGTGCCTCCTCTTGAGATGCGACGGGAACGCCGGGAATTCTTTCCCGTTGAAAGCAGGGAAAGGATCCCTCATCTCGAGCTACGAGGGGGAAACGGGGCTCCTCTGGATGTGGGCGGGACCATCGTGCTTCCTCTCGAGTGGAGACGGTTATGGCGGTGAACTTCTTGAGTTGCAGCAAGGGTGTGAAAGACCCTTTCGAAGTTCCAGAGGTTTGGTGTCATTAGTCTCCAGAGGCCTCAGCAGAAATAGGCCTCATCTCGCCTGGAAGGGAGAACTTCCTGGATTTTCTCGAGTTGCGGCAGGTGTTCTCGAGTTACGACGGGGACCTCAGGGACCCGCCCTGGTGGCCTCAGGAGAGGCCAGTCCCCATGCGAGTTGCTAGGGGGCCTCTCGGGATTCCTCTCCCGTCGATACCGGGGCCAAAAACCTTGTGTGGAGTCAGGGCCGGAACCGAGGATTCCTCTCAGGGGCTGACATGGATCTTTGGGTACTTCTGGAGTCTCCCCAGGGGAGTCAGGCCTCGTCTCGAGTGGGGGCATGCACGTGCGCTTTCCTTCCAGGCTGTAGCAGGAATGTCACGCTTCCCGTCACGTGGATCAAAGGATCTGTGGTTTTCCCTCGAGGCTTTCCCTCGAGGCTTTCCCACAGGGCTGTCCCACGTGCCACCGTGGTGTGAGTCGATCCTCGGCGTGAAAGATGAGCCAATGCAGGGCAAAGAGGTTCGTCTGGAATGGACTGAGACATCTGGGGGACTCTTGGAATGGTGGTACGACCATGGAGTTCCTCTCGCCTTTCCTGTTGAGAGTGCCTCCTCTTGAGATGCGACGGGAACGCCGGGAATTCTTTCCCGTTGAAAGCAGGGAAAGGATCCCTCATTTCGAGCTACGAGGGGGAAACGGGGCTCCTCTGGATGTGGGCGGGACCATCGTGCTTCCTCTCTAGTGGAGACGGGTATGACGGTGAACTTCTTGAGTTGCAGCAAGGGTGTGAAAGACCATTTCGAAGTTCCAGAGGTTAGGTGTCATTAGTCTCCAGACGCCTCATCGGAAATAGGCCTCATCTCGCCTGGAAGGGAGAACTTCCTGGATTTTCTCGAGTTGCGGCAGGTGTTCTCGAGTTACGATGGGGACCTCAGGGACCCGCCCTGGTGGCCTCAGGAGAGGCCAGTCCCTAGGCGTGTTGCTAGGGGGCCTCTCGGGATTCCTCTCCCGTTGATACCGGGGCGAAAAACCTTGTGTGGAGTCAGAGCCGGAACCGAGGATTCCTCTCAGGGGCTGACATGGATCTTTGGGTACTTCTGGAGTCTCCCCAGGGGAGTCAGGCCTCGTCTCGAGTGGGTGCATGCACGTGCGCTTTCCTTCCAGGCTGTAGCAGCAATGTCACGCTTCCCGTCGCGTGCATCAAAGGATCTGTGGTTTTCCCTCGAGGCTTTCCCTCGAGGCTTTCCCACAGGGCTGTCCCACGTGCCACCGTGGTGTGAGTCGATCCTCGGCGTGAAAGATGAGCCAGTGCAGGGCAAAGAGTTTCCTCTGGAATGGACTGAGACATCTGGGGGACTCTTGGAATGGTGGTACGACCATGGAGTTCCTCTCGCCTTTCCTGTTGAGAGTGCCTCCTCTTGAGATGCGACGGGAACGCCGGGAATTCTTTCCCGTTGAAAGCAGGGAAAGGATCCCTCATCTCGAGCTACGAGGGGGAAACGGGGCTCCTCTGGATGTGGGCGGGACCATCGTGCTTCCTCTCTAGTGGAGACGGGTATGGTGGTGAACTTCTTGAGTTGCAGCAAGGCTGTGAAAGACCCTTTCGAAGTTCCAGAGGTAAGGTGTCATTAGTCTCCAGACGCCTCATCGGAAATAGGCCTCATCTCGCCTGGAAGGGAGAACTTCCTGGATTTTCTCGAGTTGCGGCAGGTGTTCTCGAGTTACGACGGGGACCTCAGGGACCCGCCCTGGTGGCCTCAGGAGAGGCCAGTCCCCATGCGAGTTGCTAGGGGGCCTCTCGGGATTCCTCTCCCGTCGATACCGGGGCGAAAAACCTTGTGTGGAGTCAGGGCCGGAACCGAGGATTCCTCTCAGGGACTGATATGGATCTTTGGGTACTTCTGGAGTCTCGCCAGGGGAGACAGGCCTCGTCTCGTGTGGGGGCATGCACGTGCACTTTCCTTCCAGGCTGTAGCAGCAATGTCACGCTTCCCGTAGCGTGGATCAAAGGATCTGCGGTTTTCCCTCGAGGCTTTCCCTCGAGGCTTTCCCACAGGGCTGTCCCACGTGACACCGTGGTGTGAGTCGATTCTCGGCGTGAAAAATGAGCCAGTGCAGGGCAAAGAGGTTCCTCTGGAATGGACTGAGACATCTGGGGGACTCTTGGAATGGTGGTACGACCATGGAGTTCCTCTCGCCTTTCCTGTTGAGAGTGCCTCCTCTTGAGATGCGACGGGAACGCCGGGAATTCTTTCCCGTTGAAAACAGGGAAAGGATCCCTCATCTCGAGCTACGAGGGGGAAACGGGGCTCCTCTGGATGTGGGCGGACCATCGTGCTTCCTCTCGAGTGGAGACGGGTATGGCGGTGAACTTCTTGAGTCGCAGCAAGGGTGTGAAAGACCCTTTCGAAGTTCCAGAGGTTAGGTGTCATTAGTCTCCAGACGCCTCATCGGAAATAAGCCTCATCTCGCCTGGAAGGGAGAACTTCCTGGATTTTCTCGAGTTGCGGCAGGTGTTCTCGAGTTACGACGGGGACCTCAGGGACCCGCCCTGGTGGCCTCAGGAGAGGCCAGTCCCCATGCGAGTTGCTAGGGGGCCTCTCGGGATTCCTCTCCCGTCGATACCGGGGCCAAAAACCTTGTGTGGAGTCAGGGCCGGAACCGAGGATTCCTCTCAGGGGCTGACATGGATCTTTGGGTACTTCTGGAGTCTCCCCAGTGGAGTCAGGCCTCGTCTCGAGTGGGGGCATGCACGTGCGCTTTCCTTCCAGGCTGTAGCAGCAATGTCACGCTTCCCGTCGCGTGGATCAAAGGATCTGTGGTATTCCCTCGAGGCTTTCCCTCGAGGCTTTCCCACAGGGCTGTCCCACGTGCCACCGTGGTGTGAGTCGATCCTCGGCGTGAAAGATGAGCCAGTGCAAGGCAAAGAGGTTCCTCTGGAATGGACTGAGACATCTGGGGGACTCTTGGAATGGTGGTACGACCATGGAGTTCCTCTCGCCTTTCCTGTTGAGAGTGCCTCCTCTTGAGATGCGACGGGAACGCAGGGAATTCTTTCCCGTTGAAAGCAGGGAAAGGATCCCTCATCTCGAGCTACGAGGGGGAAACGGGGCTCCTTTGGATGTGGTCGGGACCATCGTGCTTCCTCTCGAGTGGAGACGGGTATGGTGGTGAACTTCTTGAGTTGCAGCAAGGGTGTGAAAGACCCTTTCGAAGTTCCAGAGGTTAGGTGTCATTAGTCTCCAGACGCCTCATCGGAAATAGGCCTCATCTCGCCTGGAAGGGAGAACTTCCTGGATTTTCTCGAGTTGCGGCAGGTGTTCTCGAGTTACGACGGGGACCTCAGGGACCGGCCCTGGTGGCCTCAGGAGAGGCCAGTCCCCATGCGAGTTGCTAGGGGGCCTCTCGGGATTCCTCTCCCGTCGATACCGGGGCCAAAAACCTTGTGTGGAGTCAGGGCCGGAACCGAGGATTCCTCTCAGGGGCTGACATGGATCTTTGGATACTTCTGGAGTCTCGCCAGGGGAGACAGGCCTCGTTTCGTGAGGGGGCATGCACGTGCACTTTCCTTCCAGGCTGTAGCAGCAATGTCACGCTTCCCGTCGCGTGGATCAAAGGATCTGTGGTTTTCCCTCGAGGCTTTCCCTCGAGGCTTTCCCACAGGGCTGTCCCACGTGCCACCGTGGTGTGAGTCGATCCTCGGCGTGAAAGATGAGCCAGTGCAGGGCAAAGAGGTTCCTCTGGAATGGACTGAGACATCTGGCGGACTCTTGGAATGGTGGTACGACCATGGAGTTCCTCTCGCCTTTCCTGTTGAGAGTGCCTCCTCTTGAGATGCGACTGGAACGCCGGGAATTCTTTCCCGTTGAACGCAGGGAAAGGATCCCTCATCTCGAGCTCCGAGGGGGAAACGGGGCTCCTCTGGATGTGGGCGGGACCATCGTGCTTCCTCTCGAGTGGAGACGGGTATGGCGGTGAACTTCTTGAGTTGCAGCAAGGGTGTGAAAGACCCTTTCGAAGGTCCAGAGGTTTGGTGTTATTAGTCTCCAGAGGCCTCATCGGAAATAGGCCTCATCTCGCCTGGAAGGGAGAACTTCCTGGATTTTCTCGAGTTGCGGCAGGTGTTCTCGAGTTACGACGGGGACCTCAGGGACCCGCCCTGGTGGCCTCAGGAGAGGCCAGTCCCCATGCGAGTTGCTAGGGGGTCTCTCGGGATTCCTCTCCCGTCGATACCGGGGCCAAAAACCTTGTGTGGAGTCAGGGCCGGAACCGAGGATTCCTCTCAGGAGCTGACATGGATCTTTGGGTACTTCTGGAGTCTCCCCAGGGGAGTCAGGCCTCGTCTCGAGTGGGGGCATGCACGTGCGCTTTCCTTCCAGGCTGTAGCAGGAATGTCACGCTTCCCGTCACGTGGATCAAAGGATCTGTGGTTTTCCCTCGAGGCTTTCCCTCGAGGCTTTCCCACAGGGCTGTCCCACGTGCCACCGTGGTGTGAGTCGATCCTCGGCGTGAAAGATGAGCCAATGCAGGGCAAAGAGGTTCGTCTGGAATGGACTGAGACATCTGGGGGACTCTTGGAATGGTGGTACGACCATGGAGTTCCTCTCGCCTTTCCTGTTGAGAGTGCCTCCTCTTGAGATGCGACGGGAACGCCGGGAATTCTTTCCCGTTGAAAGCAGGGAAAGGATCCCTCATTTCGAGCTACGAGGGGGAAACGGGGCTCCTCTGGATGTGGGCGGGACCATCGTGCTTCCTCTCTAGTGGAGACGGGTATGACGGTGAACTTCTTGAGTTGCAGCAAGGGTGTGAAAGACCATTTCGAAGTTCCAGAGGTTAGGTGTCATTAGTCTCCAGACGCCTCATCGGAAATAGGCCTCATCTCGCCTGGAAGGGAGAACTTCCTGGATTTTCTCGAGTTGCGGCAGGTGTTCTCGAGTTACGATGGGGACCTCAGGGACCCGCCCTGGTGGCCTCAGGAGAGGCCAGTCCCTAGGCGTGTTGCTAGGGGGCCTCTCGGGATTCCTCTCCCGTTGATACCGGGGCGAAAAACCTTGTGTGGAGTCAGAGCCGGAACCGAGGATTCCTCTCAGGGGCTGACATGGATCTTTGGGTACTTCTGGAGTCTCCCCAGGGGAGTCAGGCCTCGTCTCGAGTGGGTGCATGCACGTGCGCTTTCCTTCCAGGCTGTAGCAGCAATGTCACGCTTCCCGTCGCGTGCATCAAAGGATCTGTGGTTTTCCCTCGAGGCTTTCCCTCGAGGCTTTCCCACAGGGCTGTCCCACGTGCCACCGTGGTGTGAGTCGATCCTCGGCGTGAAAGATGAGCCAGTGCAGGGCAAAGAGTTTCCTCTGGAATGGACTGAGACATCTGGGGGACTCTTGGAATGGTGGTACGACCATGGAGTTCCTCTCGCCTTTCCTGTTGAGAGTGCCTCCTCTTGAGATGCGACGGGAACGCCGGGAATTCTTTCCCGTTGAAAGCAGGGAAAGGATCCCTCATCTCGAGCTACGAGGGGGAAACGGGGCTCCTCTGGATGTGGGCGGGACCATCGTGCTTCCTCTCTAGTGGAGACGGGTATGGTGGTGAACTTCTTGAGTTGCAGCAAGGCTGTGAAAGACCCTTTCGAAGTTCCAGAGGTAAGGTGTCATTAGTCTCCAGACGCCTCATCGGAAATAGGCCTCATCTCGCCTGGAAGGGAGAACTTCCTGGATTTTCTCGAGTTGCGGCAGGTGTTCTCGAGTTACGACGGGGACCTCAGGGACCCGCCCTGGTGGCCTCAGGAGAGGCCAGTCCCCATGCGAGTTGCTAGGGGGCCTCTCGGGATTCCTCTCCCGTCGATACCGGGGCGAAAAACCTTGTGTGGAGTCAGGGCCGGAACCGAGGATTCCTCTCAGGGACTGATATGGATCTTTGGGTACTTCTGGAGTCTCGCCAGGGGAGACAGGCCTCGTCTCGTGTGGGGGCATGCACGTGCACTTTCCTTCCAGGCTGTAGCAGCAATGTCACGCTTCCCGTAGCGTGGATCAAAGGATCTGCGGTTTTCCCTCGAGGCTTTCCCTCGAGGCTTTCCCACAGGGCTGTCCCACGTGACACCGTGGTGTGAGTCGATTCTCGGCGTGAAAAATGAGCCAGTGCAGGGCAAAGAGGTTCCTCTGGAATGGACTGAGACATCTGGGGGACTCTTGGAATGGTGGTACGACCATGGAGTTCCTCTCGCCTTTCCTGTTGAGAGTGCCTCCTCTTGAGATGCGACGGGAACGCCGGGAATTCTTTCCCGTTGAAAACAGGGAAAGGATCCCTCATCTCGAGCTACGAGGGGGAAACGGGGCTCCTCTGGATGTGGGCGGACCATCGTGCTTCCTCTCGAGTGGAGACGGGTATGGCGGTGAACTTCTTGAGTCGCAGCAAGGGTGTGAAAGACCCTTTCGAAGTTCCAGAGGTTAGGTGTCATTAGTCTCCAGACGCCTCATCGGAAATAAGCCTCATCTCGCCTGGAAGGGAGAACTTCCTGGATTTTCTCGAGTTGCGGCAGGTGTTCTCGAGTTACGACGGGGACCTCAGGGACCCGCCCTGGTGGCCTCAGGAGAGGCCAGTCCCCATGCGAGTTGCTAGGGGGCCTCTCGGGATTCCTCTCCCGTCGATACCGGGGCCAAAAACCTTGTGTGGAGTCAGGGCCGGAACCGAGGATTCCTCTCAGGGGCTGACATGGATCTTTGGGTACTTCTGGAGTCTCCCCAGTGGAGTCAGGCCTCGTCTCGAGTGGGGGCATGCACGTGCGCTTTACTTCCAGGCTGTAGCAGCAATGTCACGCTTCCCGTCGCGTGGATCAAAGGATCTGTGGTATTCCCTCGAGGCTTTCCCTCGAGGCTTTCCCACAGGGCTGTCCCACGTGCCACCGTGGTGTGAGTCGATCCTCGGCGTGAAAGATGAGCCAGTGCAAGGCAAAGAGGTTCCTCTGGAATGGACTGAGACATCTGGGGGACTCTTGGAATGGTGGTACGACCATGGAGTTCCTCTCGCCTTTCCTGTTGAGAGTGCCTCCTCTTGAGATGCGACGGGAACGCAGGGAATTCTTTCCCGTTGAAAGCAGGGAAAGGATCCCTCATCTCGAGCTACGAGGGGGAAACGGGGCTCCTTTGGATGTGGTCGGGACCATCGTGCTTCCTCTCGAGTGGAGACGGGTATGGTGGTGAACTTCTTGAGTTGCAGCAAGGGTGTGAAAGACCCTTTCGAAGTTCCAGAGGTTAGGTGTCATTAGTCTCCAGACGCCTCATCGGAAATAGGCCTCATCTCGCCTGGAAGGGAGAACTTCCTGGATTTTCTCGAGTTGCGGCAGGTGTTCTCGAGTTACGACGGGGACCTCAGGGACCGGCCCTGGTGGCCTCAGGAGAGGCCAGTCCCCATGCGAGTTGCTAGGGGGCCTCTCGGGATTCCTCTCCCGTCGATACCGGGGCCAAAAACCTTGTGTGGAGTCAGGGCCGGAACCGAGGATTCCTCTCAGGGGCTGACATGGATCTTTGGATACTTCTGGAGTCTCGCCAGGGGAGACAGGCCTCGTTTCGTGAGGGGGCATGCACGTGCACTTTCCTTCCAGGCTGTAGCAGCAATGTCACGCTTCCCGTCGCGTGGATCAAAGGATCTGTGGTTTTCCCTCGAGGCTTTCCCTCGAGGCTTTCCCACAGGGCTGTCCCACGTGCCACCGTGGTGTGAGTCGATCCTCGGCGTGAAAGATGAGCCAGTGCAGGGCAAAGAGGTTCCTCTGGAATGGACTGAGACATCTGGCGGACTCTTGGAATGGTGGTACGACCATGGAGTTCCTCTCGCCTTTCCTGTTGAGAGTGCCTCCTCTTGAGATGCGACTGGAACGCCGGGAATTCTTTCCCGTTGAAAGCAGGGAAAGGATCCCTCATCTCGAGCTCCGAGGGGGAAACGGGGCTCCTCTGGATGTGGGCGGGACCATCGTGCTTCCTCTCGAGTGGAGACGGGTATGGCGGTGAACTTCTTGAGTTGCAGCAAGGGTGTGAAAGACCCTTTCGAAGGTCCAGAGGTTTGGTGTTATTAGTCTCCAGAGGCCTCATCGGAAATAGGCCTCATCTCGCCTGGAAGGGAGAACTTCCTGGATTTTCTCGAGTTGCGGCAGGTGTTCTCGAGTTACGACGGGGACCTCAGGGACCCGCCCTGGTGGCATCAGGAGAGGCCAGTCCCCATGCGAGTTGCTAGGGGGTCTCTCGGGATTCCTCTCCCGTCGATACCGGGGCCAAAAAGCTTGTGTGGAGTCAGGGCCGGAACCGAGGATTCCTCTCAGGGGCTGACATGGATCTTTGGGTACTTCTGGAGTCTCCCCAGGGGAGTCAGGCCTCGTCTCGAGTGGGGGCATGCTCGTGCGCTTTCCTTCCAGGCTGTAGCAGCAATGTCACGCTTCCCGTCGCGTGGATCAAAGGATCTGTGGTTTTCCCTCGAGGCTTTCCCTCGAGGCTTTCCCACAGGGCTGTCCCACGTGCCACCGTGTTGTGAGTCGATCCTCGGCGTGAAAGATGAGCCAGTGCAGGGCAAAGAGGTTCCTCTGGAATGGACTGAGACATCTGGGGGACTCTTGGAATGGTGGTACGACCATGGAGTTCCTCTCGCCTTTCCTGTTGAGAGTGCCTCCTCTTGAGATGCGACGGGAACGCCGGGAATTCTTTCCCGTTGAAAGCAGGGAAAGGATCCCTCATCTCGAGCTACGAGGGGGAAACGGGGCTCCTCTGGATGTGGGCGGGACCATCGTGCTTCCTCTCGAGTGGAGACGGTTATGGCGGTGAACTTCTTGAGTTGCAGCAAGGGTGTGAAAGACCCTTTCGAAGTTCCAGAGGTTTGGTGTCATTAGTCTCCAGAGGCCTCAGCAGAAATAGGCCTCATCTCGCCTGGAAGGGAGAACTTCCTGGATTTTCTCGAGTTGCGGCAGGTGTTCTCGAGTTACGAAGGGGACCTCAGGGACCCGCCCTGGTGGCCTCAGGAGAGGCCAGTCCCCATGCGAGTTGCTAGGGGGCCTCTCGGGATTCCTCTCCCGTCGATACCGGGGCCAAAAACCTTGTGTGGAGTCAGGGCCGGAACCGAGGATTCCTCTCAGGGGCTGACATGGATCTTTGGGTACTTCTGGAGTCTCCCCAGGGGAGTCAGGCCTCGTCTCGAGTGGGTGCATGCACGTGCGCTTTCCTTCCAGGCTGTAGCAGCAATGTCACGCTTCCCGTCGCGTGCATCAAAGGATCTGTGGTTTTCCCTCGAGGCTTTCCCTCGAGGCTTTCCCACAGGGCTGTCCCACGTGCCACCGTGGTGTGAGTCGATCCTCGGCGTGAAAGATGAGCCAGTGCAGGGCAAAGAGTTTCCTCTGGAATGGACTGAGACATCTGGGGGACTCTTGGAATGGTGGTACGACCATGGAGTTCCTCTCGCCTTTCCTGTTGAGAGTGCCTCCTCTTGAGATGCGACGGGAACGCCGGGAATTCTTTCCCGTTGAAAGCAGGGAAAGGATCCCTCATCTCGAGCTACGAGGGGGAAACGGGGCTCCTCTGGATGTGGGCGGGACCATCGTGCTTCCTCTCTAGTGGAGACGGGTATGGTGGTGAACTTCTTGAGTTGCAGCAAGGCTGTGAAAGACCCTTTCGAAGTTCCAGAGGTAAGGTGTCATTAGTCTCCAGACGCCTCATCGGAAATAGGCCTCATCTCGCCTGGAAGGGAGAACTTCCTGGATTTTCTCGAGTTGCGGCAGGTGTTCTCGAGTTACGACGGGGACCTCAGGGACCCGCCCTGGTGGCCTCAGGAGAGGCCAGTCCCCATGCGAGTTGCTAGGGGGCCTCTCGGGATTCCTCTCCCGTCGATACCGGGGCGAAAAACCTTGTGTGGAGTCAGGGCCGGAACCGAGGATTCCTCTCAGGGACTGATATGGATCTTTGGGTACTTCTGGAGTCTCGCCAGGGGAGACAGGCCTCGTCTCGTGTGGGGGCATGCACGTGCACTTTCCTTCCAGGCTGTAGCAGCAATGTCACGCTTCCCGTAGCGTGGATCAAAGGATCTGCAGTTTTCCCTCGAGGCTTTCCCTCGAGGCTTTCCCACAGGGCTGTCCCACGTGACACCGTGGTGTGAGTCGATTCTCGGCGTGAAAAATGAGCCAGTGCAGGGCAAAGAGGTTCCTCTGGAATGGACTGAGACATCTGGGGGACTCTTGGAATGGTGGTACGACCATGGAGTTCCTCTCGCCTTTCCTGTTGAGAGTGCCTCCTCTTGAGATGCGACGGGAACGCCGGGAATTCTTTCCCGTTGAAAACAGGGAAAGGATCCCTCATCTCGAGCTACGAGGGGGAAACGGGGCTCCTCTGGATGTGGGCGGACCATCGTGCTTCCTCTCGAGTGGAGACGGGTATGGCGGTGAACTTCTTGAGTCGCAGCAAGGGTGTGAAAGACCCTTTCGAAGTTCCAGAGGTTAGGTGTCATTAGTCTCCAGACGCCTCATCGGAAATAAGCCTCATCTCGCCTGGAAGGGAGAACTTCCTGGATTTTCTCGAGTTGCGGCAGGTGTTCTCGAGTTACGACGGGGACCTCAGGGACCCGCCCTGGTGGCCTCAGGAGAGGCCAGTCCCCATGCGAGTTGCTAGGGGGCCTCTCGGGATTCCTCTCCCGTCGATACCGGGGCCAAAAACCTTGTGTGGAGTCAGGGCCGGAACCGAGGATTCCTCTCAGGGGCTGACATGGATCTTTGGGTACTTCTGGAGTCTCCCCAGTGGAGTCAGGCCTCGTCTCGAGTGGGGGCATGCACGTGCGCTTTCCTTCCAGGCTGTAGCAGCAATGTCACGCTTCCCGTCGCGTGGATCAAAGGATCTGTGGTATTCCCTCGAGGCTTTCCCTCGAGGCTTTCCCACAGGGCTGTCCCACGTGCCACCGTGGTGTGAGTC
This sequence comes from Capricornis sumatraensis, assembly GCF_032405125.1. NCBI lineage: Eukaryota > Metazoa > Chordata > Mammalia > Artiodactyla > Bovidae > Capricornis > Capricornis sumatraensis. The sequence goes on along the minus strand of NC_091080.1, from coordinate 3,339,179 downwards.
GATCCTCGGCGTGAAAGATGAGCCAGTGCAAGGCAAAGAGGTTCCTCTGGAATGGACTGAGACATCTGGGGGACTCTTGGAATGGTGGTACGACCATGGAGTTCCTCTCGCCTTTCCTGTTGAGAGTGCCTCCTCTTGAGATGCGACGGGAACGCAGGGAATTCTTTCCCGTTGAAAGCAGGGAAAGGATCCCTCATCTCGAGCTACGAGGGGGAAACGGGGCTCCTTTGGATGTGGTCGGGACCATCGTGCTTCCTCTCGAGTGGAGACGGGTATGGTGGTGAACTTCTTGAGTTGCAGCAAGGGTGTGAAAGACCCTTTCGAAGTTCCAGAGGTTAGGTGTCATTAGTCTCCAGACGCCTCATCGGAAATAGGCCTCATCTCGCCTGGAAGGGAGAACTTCCTGGATTTTCTCGAGTTGCGGCAGGTGTTCTCGAGTTACGACGGGGACCTCAGGGACCGGCCCTGGTGGCCTCAGGAGAGGCCAGTCCCCATGCGAGTTGCTAGGGGGCCTCTCGGGATTCCTCTCCCGTCGATACCGGGGCCAAAAACCTTGTGTGGAGTCAGGGCCGGAACCGAGGATTCCTCTCAGGGGCTGACATGGATCTTTGGATACTTCTGGAGTCTCGCCAGGGGAGACAGGCCTCGTTTCGTGAGGGGGCATGCACGTGCACTTTCCTTCCAGGCTGTAGCAGCAATGTCACGCTTCCCGTCGCGTGGATCAAAGGATCTGTGGTTTTCCCTCGAGGCTTTCCCTCGAGGCTTTCCCACAGGGCTGTCCCACGTGCCACCGTGGTGTGAGTCGATCCTCGGCGTGAAAGATGAGCCAGTGCAGGGCAAAGAGGTTCCTCTGGAATGGACTGAGACATCTGGCGGACTCTTGGAATGGTGGTACGACCATGGAGTTCCTCTCGCCTTTCCTGTTGAGAGTGCCTCCTCTTGAGATGCGACTGGAACGCCGGGAATTCTTTCCCGTTGAAAGCAGGGAAAGGATCCCTCATCTCGAGCTCCGAGGGGGAAACGGGGCTCCTCTGGATGTGGGCGGGACCATCGTGCTTCCTCTCGAGTGGAGACGGGTATGGCGGTGAACTTCTTGAGTTGCAGCAAGGGTGTGAAAGACCCTTTCGAAGGTCCAGAGGTTTGGTGTTATTAGTCTCCAGAGGCCTCATCGGAAATAGGCCTCATCTCGCCTGGAAGGGAGAACTTCCTGGATTTTCTCGAGTTGCGGCAGGTGTTCTCGAGTTACGACGGGGACCTCAGGGACCCGCCCTGGTGGCCTCAGGAGAGGCCAGTCCCCATGCGAGTTGCTAGGGGGTCTCTCGGGATTCCTCTCCCGTCGATACCGGGGCCAAAAAGCTTGTGTGGAGTCAGGGCCGGAACCGAGGATTCCTCTCAGGGGCTGACATGGATCTTTGGGTACTTCTGGAGTCTCCCCAGGGGAGTCAGGCCTCGTCTCGAGTGGGGGCATGCTCGTGCGCTTTCCTTCCAGGCTGTAGCAGCAATGTCACGCTTCCCGTCGCGTGGATCAAAGGATCTGTGGTTTTCCCTCGAGGCTTTCCCTCGAGGCTTTCCCACAGGGCTGTCCCACGTGCCACCGTGTTGTGAGTCGATCCTCGGCGTGAAAGATGAGCCAGTGCAGGGCAAAGAGGTTCCTCTGTAATGGACTGAGACATCTGGGGGACTCTTGGAATGGTGGTACGACCATGGAGTTCCTCTCGCCTTTCCTGTTGAGAGTGCCTCCTCTTGAGATGCGACGGGAACGCCGGGAATTCTTTCCCGTTGAAAGCAGGGAAAGGATCCCTCATCTCGAGCTACGAGGGGGAAACGGGGCTCCTCTGGATGTGGGCGGGACCATCGTGCTTCCTCTCGAGTGGAGACGGTTATGGCGGTGAACTTCTTGAGTTGCAGCAAGGGTGTGAAAGACCCTTTCGAAGTTCCAGAGGTTTGGTGTCATTAGTCTCCAGAGGCCTCAGCAGAAATAGGCCTCATCTCGCCTGGAAGGGAGAACTTCCTGGATTTTCTCGAGTTGCGGCAGGTGTTCTCGAGTTACGAAGGGGACCTCAGGGACCCGCCCTGGTGGCCTCAGGAGAGGCCAGTCCCCATGCGAGTTGCTAGGGGGCCTCTCGGGATTCCTCTCCCGTCGATACCGGGGCCAAAAACCTTGTGTGGAGTCAGGGCCGGAACCGAGGATTCCTCTCAGGGGCTGACATGGATCTTTGGGTACTTCTGGAGTCTCCCCAGGGGAGTCAGGCCTCGTCTCGAGTAGGGGCATGCACGTGCGCTTTCCTTCCAGGCTGTAGCAGCAATGTCACGCTTCCCGTCGCGTGGATCAAAGGATCTGTGGTTTTCCCTCGAGGCTTTCCCTCGAGGCTTTCCCACAGGGCTGTCCCACGTGCCACCGTGGTGAGAGTCGATCCTCGGCGTGAAAGATGAGCCAGTGCAGGGCAAAGAGGTTCCTCTGGAATGGACTGAGACATCTGGGGGACTCTTGGAATGGTGGTACGACCATGGAGTTCCTCTCGCCTTTCCTGTTGAGAGTGCCTCCTCTTGAGATGCGACGGGAACGCAGGGAATTCTTTCCCGTTGAAAGCAGGGAAAGGATCCCTCATCTCGAGCTACGAGGAGGAAACGGGGCTCCTTTGGATGTTGTCGGGACCATCGTGCTTCCTCTCGAGTGGAGACGGGTATGGTGGTGAACTTCTTGAGTTGCAGCAAGGGTGTGAAAGACCCTTTCGAAGTTCCAGAGGATAGGTGTCATTAGTCTCCAGACGCCTCATCGGAAATAGGCCTCATCTCGCCTGGAAGGGAGAACTTCCTGGATTTTCTCGAGATGCGGCAGGTGTTCTCGAGTTACGACGGGGACCTCAGGGACCGGCCCTGGTGGCCTCAGGAGAGGCCAGTCCCCATGCGAGTTGCTAGGGGGCCTCTCGGGATTCCTCTCCCGTCGATACCGGGGCCAAAAACCTTGTGTGGAGTCAGGGCCGGAACCGAGGATTCCTCTCAGGGGCTGATATGGATCTTTGGATACTTCTGGAGTCTCGCCAGGGGAGACAGGCCTCGTTTCGTGAGGGGGCATGCACGTGCACTTTCCTTCCAGGCTGTAGCAGCAATGTCACGCTTCCCGTCGCGTGGATCAAAGGATCTGTGGTTTTCCCTCGAGGCTTTCCCTCGAGGCTTTCCCACAGGGCTGTCCCACGTGCCACCGTGGTGTGAGTCGATCCTCGGCGTGAAAGATGAGCCAGTGCAGGGCAAAGAGGTTCCTCTGGAATGGACTGAGACATCTGGGGGACTCTTGGAATGGTGGTACGACCATGGAGTTCCTCTCGCCTTTCCTGTTGAGAGTGCCTCCTCTTGAGATGCGACGGGAACGCCGGGAATTCTTTCCCGTTGAAAGCAGGGAAAGGATCCCTCATCTCGAGCTACGAGGGGGAAACGGGGCTCTTCTGGATGTGGGCGGGACCATCGTGCTTCCTCTCGAGTGGAGACGGGTATGGCGGTGAACTTCTCGAGTCGCAGCAAGGGTGTGAAAGACCCTTTCGAAGTTCCAGAGGTTAGGTGTCATTAGTCTCCAGACGCCTCATCGGAAATAAGCCTCATCTCGCCTGGAAGGGAGAACTTCCTGGATTTTCTCGAGTTGCGGCAGGTGTTCTCGAGTTACGACGGGGACCTCAGGGACCCGCCCTGGTGGCCTCAGGAGAGGCCAGTCCCCATGCGAGTTGCTAGGGGGCCTCTCGGGATTCCTCTCCCGTCGATACCGGGGCCAAAAACCTTGTGTGGATTCAGGGCCGGAACCGAGGATTCCTCTCAGGGGCTGACATGGATCTTTGGGTACTTCTGGAGTCTCAGCAGTGGAGTCAGGCCTCGTCTCGAGTGGGGGCATGCACGTGCGCTTTCCTTCCAGGCTGTAGCAGCAATGTCAGGCTTCCCGTCGCGTGGATCAAAGGATCTGTGGTTTTCCCTCGAGGCTTTGCCTCGAGGCTTTCCCACAGGGCTGTCCCACGTGCCACCGTGGTGTGAGTCGATCCTCGGCGTGAAAGATGAGCCAGTGCAGGGCAAAGAGGTTCCTCTGGAATGGACTGAGACATCTGGGGGACTCTTGGAATGGTGGTACGACCATGGAGTTCCTCTCGCCTTTCCTGTTGAGAGTGCCTCCTCTTGAGATGCGACGGGAACGCCGGGAATTCTTTCCCGTTGAAAGCAGGGAAAGGATCCCTCATCTCGAGCTACGAGGGGGAAACGGGGCTCCTCTGGATGTGGGCGGGACCATCGTGCTTCCTCTCGAGTGGAGACGGTTATGGCGGTGAACTTCTTGAGTTGCAGCAAGGGTGTGAATGACCCTTTCGAAGTTCCAGAGGTTCCGTGTCATTAGTCTCCAGACGCCTCATCGGAAATACGCCTCATCTCGCCTGGAAGGGAGAACTTCCTGAAGTTTCTCGAGTTGCGGCAGGTGTTCTCGAGTTACGACGGGGACCTCAGGGACCCGCCCTGGTGGCCTCAGGAAAGGCCAGTCCCAATGCGAGTTGCTCGGGGGCCTCTCAGGATTCCTCTCCTGTCGATACCGGGGCCAAAAAACTTGTGTGGAGTCAGGGCCGGAACCAAGGATTCCTCTCAGGGGCTGACATGGATCTTTGGGTACTTCTGGAGTCTCCCCAGGGGAGTCAGGCCTTGTCTCTAGTGGGGGCATGCACGTGCGCTTTCCTTCCAGGCTGTAGCAGCAATGTCTCGGTTCCCGTCGTGTGGATCAAAGGATCTGTGGTTTTCCCTCGAGGCTTTCCCACAGGGCTGTCTCACGTGCCACCGTGGTGTGAGTCGATTCTCGGCGTGAAAGATGAGACAGTGCAGGGCAAAGAGGTTCCTCTGGATTGGACTGAGACATCTGGGGGACTCTTGGAATGGTGGTACGACCATGGAGTTCCTCTCGCCTTTCCTGTTGAGAGTGCCTCCTCTTGAGATGCGACGGGAACGCCGGGAATTCTTTCCCGTTGAAAGCAGGGAAAGGATCCCTCATCTCGAGCTACGAGGGGGAAACGGGGCTCCTCTGGATGTGGGCGGGACCATCGTGCTTCCTCTCGAGTGGAGACGGGTATGGCGGTGAAATTCTTGAGTTGCAGCAAGGGTGTGAAAGACCCTTTCGAAGTTCCAGAGGTTAGGTGTCATTAGTCTCCAGACGCCTCATCGGAAATAGGCCTCATTTCGCCTGGAAAGGAGAACTTCCTGGATTTTCTCGAGTTGCGGCAGGTGTTCTCGATTTACGACGGGGACCTCAGGGACCCGCCCTGGTGGCCTCAGGTACGGACAGTCCCCATGCTAGTTGCTAGGGGGCCTCTCGGGATTCCTCTCCCGTCGATACCGGGGCCAAAAACCTTGTGTGGAGTCAGGGCCGGAACCGAGGATTCCTCTCAGGGGCTGACATGGATCTTTGGGTACTTCTGGAGTCTCGCCAGGGGAGTCAGGACTCGTCTCGAGTGGGGGCATGGACGTGCGCTTTCCTTCCAGGCTGTAGCAGCAATGTCATGCTTCCCGTCGCGTGGATCAAAGGATCTGTGGTTTTCCCTCGAGGCTTTCCCTCGAGGCTTTCCCACAGGGCTGTCTCACGTGCCACCGTTGTGTGAGTCGATCCTCGGCGTGAAAAATGAGCCAGTGCAGAGCAAAAAGGTTCCTCTGGAATGGACTGAGACATCTGGGGGACTCTTGGAATGGTGGTACGACCATGGAGTTCCTCTCGCCTTTCCTGTTGAGAGTGCCTCCTCTTGACATGCGACGGGAACGCCGGGAAATCTTTCCCGTTGAAAGCAGGGAAAGGATCCCTCATCTCGAGCTACGAGGGGGAAACGGGGCTCCTCTGGATGTGGGCGGGACCATCGTGCTTCCTTTCGAGTGGAGACGGGTATGGCGGTGAAATTCTTGAGTTGCAGCAAGGGTGTGAAAGACCCTTTCGAAGTTCCAGAGGTTAGGTGTCATTAGTCTCCAGACGCCTCATCGGAAATAGGCCTCATTTCGCCTGGAAAGGAGAACTTCCTGGATTTTCTCGAGTTGCGGCAGGTGTTCTCGATTTACGACGGGGACCTCAGGGACCCGCCCTGGTGGCCTCAGGAACGGCCAGTCCCCATGCTAGTTGCTAGGGGGCCTCTCGGGATTCCTCTCCCGTCGATACCGGGGCCAAAAACCTTGTGTGGAGTCAGGGCCGGAACCGAGGATTCCTCTCAGGGGATGACATGGATCTTTGGGTACTTCTGGAGTCTCCCCAGGGGAGTCAGGACTCGTCTCGAGTGGGGGCATGCACGTGCGCTTTCCTTCCAGGCTGTAGCAGCAATGTCATGCTTCCCGTCGCGTGGATCAAAGGATCTGTGGTTTTCCCTCGAGGCTTTCCCTCGAGGCTTTCCCACAGGGCTGTCCCACGTGCCACCGTGGTGTGAGTCGATCCTCGGCGTGAAAGATGAGGCAGTGCAGGGCAAAGAGGTTCCTCTGGAATGGACTGAGACATCTGGGGGACTCTTGGAATGGTGGTACGACCATGGAGTTCCTCTCGCCTTTCCTGTTGAGAGTGCCTCCTCTTGAGATGCGACGGGAACGCCGGGAATTCTTTCCCGTTGAAAGCAGGGAAAGGATCCCTCATCTCGAGCTACGAGGGGGAAACGGGGCTCCTCTGGATGTGGGCGGGACCATCGTGCTTCCTCTCGAGTGGAGACGGGTATGGCGGTGAACTTCTTGAGTTGCAGCAAGGATGTGAAAGACCCTTTCGAAGTTCCAGAGGTTAGGTGTCATTAGTCTCCAGACGCCTCATCGGAAATAGGCCTCATCTCGCCTGGAAGGGAGAACTTCCTGGATTTTCTCGAGTTGCGGCAGGTGTTCTCGAGTTACGACGGGGACCTCAGGGACCCGCCCTGGTGGCCTCAGGAGAGGCCAGTCCCCATGCGAGTTGCTAGGGGGCCTCTCGGGATTCCTCTCCCGTCGATACCGGGGCCAAAAACCTTGTGTGGAGTCAGGGCCGGAACCGAGGATTCCTCTCAGGGGCTGACATGGATCTTTGGGTACTTGTGGAGTCTCCCCAGGGGAGTCAGGCCTCGTCTCGAGTGGGGGCATGCACGTGCGCTTTCCTTCCATGCTGTAGCAGCAATGTCACGCTTCCCGTCGCGTGGATCAAAGGATCTGTGGTTTTCCCTCGAGGCTTTCCCACAGGGCTGTCCCACGTGCCACCGTGGTGTGAGTCGATCCTCGGCGTGAAAGATGAGCCAGTGCAGGGCAAAGAGGTTCCTCTGGAATGGACTGAGACATCTGGGGGACTCTTGGAATGGTGGTACGACCATGGAGTTCCTCTCGCCTTTCCTGTTGAGAGTGCCTCCTCTTGAGATGCGACGGGAACGCCGGGAATTCTTTCCCGTTGATAGCAGGGAAAGGATCCCTCATCTCGAGCTACGAGTGGGAAACGGGGCTACTCTGGATGTGGGCGGGACCATCGTGTTTCCTCTCGAGTGGAGACGGGTATGGCGGTGAACTTCTTGAGTTGCAGCAAGGGTGAGAAAGACCCTTTCAAAGTTCCAGAGGTTCGGTGTCATTAGTCTCCAGACGCCTCATCGGAAATAGGCCTCATCTCGCCTGGAAGGGAGAACTTCCTGGATTTTCTCGAGGTGCGGCAGGTGTTCTCGAGATACGACGGGGACTTCAGGGACCCGCCCTGGTGTCCTCAGGAAAGGCCAGTCCCCATGCGAGTTGCTCGGGGGTCTCTCGGGATTCCTCTCCCGTCGATACCGGGGCCAAAATCCTTCTGTGGAGTCAGGGCCGGAACCGAGGATTCCTCTCAGGGGCTGACATGGGTCTTTGGGTACTTCTGGAGTCTCCCCAGGGGGGTCAGGCCTCCTCTCGAGTGGGGGCATGCACGTGCGCCTTCCTTCCAGGCTGTAGCAGCAATGTCACACTTCCCGTCGCATGGATCAAAGGATCTGTGGTTTTCCTTCGAGGCTTTCCCTCGAGGCTTTCCCACAGGGCTGTCTCACGTGCCACCGTTGTGTGAGTCGAACCTCGGCGTGAAAGATGAGCCAGTGCAGGGCAAAAAGGTTCCTCTGGAATGGACTGAGACATCTGGGGGACTCTTGGAATGGTGGTACGACCATGGAGTTCCTCTCGCCTTTCCTGTTGAGAGTGCCTCCTCTTGAGATGCGACGGGAACGCCGGGAATTCTTTCCCGTTGAAAGCAGGGAAAGGATCCCTCATCTCGAGCTACGAGGGGGAAACGGGGCTCCTCTTGATGTGGGCGGGACCATCGTGCTTCCTTTCGAGTGGAGACGGGTATGGCGGTGAAATTCTTGAGTTGCAGCAAGGGTGTGAAAAACCCTTTCGAAGTTCCAGAGGTTAGGTGTCATTAGTCTCCAGACGCCTCATCGGAAATAGGCCTCATTTCGCCTGGAAGGGAGAACTTCCTGGATTTTCTCGAGTTGCGGCAGGTGTTCTCGATTTACGACGGGGACCTCACGGACCCGCCCTGGTGGCCTCAGGAACGGCCAGTCCCCTGCTAGTTGCTAGGGGGCCTCTCGGGATTCCTCTCCCGTCGATACCGGGGCCAAAAACCTTGTGTGGAGTCAGGGCCGGAACCGAGGATTCCTCTCAGGGGATGACATGGATCTTTGGGTACTTCTGGAGTCTCCCCAGGGGAGTCAGGACTCGTCTCGAGTGGGGGCATGCACGTGCGCTTTCCTTCCATGCTGTAGCAGCAATGTCACGCTTCCCGTCGCGTGGATCAAAGGATCTGTGGTTTTCCCTCGAGGCTTTCCCTCGAGGCTTTCCCACAGGGCTGTCCCACGTGCCACCGTGGTGTGAGTCGATCCTCGGCGTGAAAGATGAGCCAGTGCAGGGCAAAGAGGTTCCTCTGGAATGGACTGAGACATCTGGGGGACTCTTGGAATGGTGGTACGACCATGGAGTTCCTCTCGCCTTTCCTGTTGAGAGTGCCTCCTCTTGAGATGCGACGGGAACGCCGGGAATTCTTTCCCGTTGAAAGCAGGGAAAGGATCCCTCATCTCGAGCTACGAGGGGGAAACGGGGCTCCTCTGGATGTGGGCGGGACCATCGTGCTTCCTCTCGAGTGGAGACGGGTATGGCGGTGAACTTCTTGAGTTGCAGCAAGGATGTGAAAGACCCTTTCGAAGTTCCAGAGGTTAGGTGTCATTAGTCTCCAGACGCCTCATCGGAAATAGGCCTCATCTCGCCTGGAAGGGAGAACTTCCTGGATTTTCTCGAGTTGCGGCAGGTGTTCTCGAGTTACGACGGGGACCTCAGGGACCCGCCCTGGTGGCCTCAGGAGAGGCCAGTCCCCATGCGAGTTGATAGGGGGCCTCTCGGGATTCCTCTCCCGTCGATACCGAGGCCAAAAACCTTGTGTGGAGTCAGGGCCGGAACCGAGGATTCCTCTCAGGGGCTGACATGGATCTTTGGGTACTTGTGGAGTCTCCCCAGGGGAGTCAGGCCTCGTCTCGAGTGGGGGCATGCACGTGCGCTTTCCTTCCAGGCTGTAGCAGCAATGTCACGCTTCCCGTCGCGTGGATCAAAGGATCTGTGGTTTTCCCTCGAGGCTTTCCCTCGAGGCTTTCCCACAGGGCTGTCCCACATGCCACCGTGGTGTGAGTCGATCCTCGGCGTGAAAGATCAGCCAGTGCAGGGCAAAGAGGTTCCTCTGGAATGGACTGAGACATCTGGGGGACTCTTGGAATGGTGGTACGACCATGGAGTTCCTCTCGCCTTTCCTGTTGAGAGTGCCTCCTCTTGAGATGCGACGGGAACGCCGGGAATTCTTTCCCGTTGAAACCAGGGAAAGGATCCCTCATCTCGAGCTACGAGGGGGAAACGGGGCTCCTCTGGATGTGGGCGGGACGATCGTGCTTCCTCTCGAGTGGACACGGGTATGGCGCTGAACTTCTTGAGTTGCAGCAAGGGTGTGAAAGACCCTTTCGAAGTTCCAGAGGTTAGGTGTCATTCGTCTCCAAAGGCCTCATCGGAAATAGGCCTCATCTCGCCTGGAAGGGAGAACTTCCTGGATATTCTCGAGTTGCGGCAGGTGTTCTCGAGTTACGCCGGGGACCTCAGGGACCCGCCCTGGTGGCCTCAGGAGAGGCCAGTCCCCATGCGAGTTGCTAGGGGGCCTCTCGGGATTCCTCTCCCATCGATACTGGCGCAAAAACCTTGTGTGGAGTCAGGGCCGGAACCGAGGATTCCTCTCAGTGGCTGACATGGATCTTTGGGTACTTGTGGAGTCTCCCCAGGGGAGTCAGGCCTCGTCTCGAGTGGGGGCATGCACGTGCGCTTTCCTTCCAGGCTGTAGCAGCAATGTCACACTTCCCGTCGCGTGGATCAAAGGATCTGTGGTTTTCCCTCGAGGCTTTCCGTCGAGGCTTTCCCACAGGGCTGTCCCACGTGCCACCGTGGTGTGAGTCGATCCTCGGCGTGAAAGATGAGCCAGTGCAGGGCAAAGAGGCTCCTCTGGAATGGACTGAGACATCTGGGGGACTCTTGGAATGGTGGTACGACCATGGAGTTCCTCTCGCCTTTCCTGTTGAGAGTGCCTCCTCTTGAGATGCGACGGGAACGCCGGGAATTCTTTCCCGTTGAAAGCAGGGAAAGGATCCCTCATCTCGAGCTACGAGGGGGAAACGGGGCTCCTCTGGATGTGGGCGGGACCATCGTGCTTCCTCTCGAGTGGAGACGGGTATGGAGGTGAACTTCATGAGTTGCATCAAGGGTGTGAAAGACCCTTTCGAAGTTCCAGAGGTTTGTTGTCATTTGTCTCCAGACGCCTCATCGGAAATAGGCCTCATCTCGCCTGGAAGGGAGAACTTCCTGGATTTTCTCGAGTTGCGGCAGGTGTTCTCGAGTTACGACGGGGACCTCAGGGACCCGCCCTGGTGGCCTCAGGAGAGGCCAGTCCCCATGCGAGTTACTAGGGGGCCTCTCGGGATTCCTCTCCGGTCGATACCGGGGCAAAAAACCTTGTGTGGAGTCAGGGCCGGAACCGAGGATTCCTCTCAGGGGCTGACATGGATCTTTGGGTACTTCTGGAGTCTCCCCAGGGGAGTCAGGCCTCGTCTCGAGTGGGGGCATGCACGTGCGCTTTCCTTCCTGGCTGTAGCAGCAATGTCACGCTTCCCGTCCCGTGGATCAAAGGATCTGTGGTTTTCCCTCGAGGCTTTCGCTCGAGGCTTTCCCACAGGGCTGTCCCACGTGCCACGGTGGTGTGAGTCGATCCTCGGCGTGAAAGATGAGCCAGTGCAGGGCAAAGAGGTTCCTCTGGAATGGACTGAGACATCTGGGGGACTCTTGGAATGGTGCTACGACCATGGAGTTCCTCTCGCCTTTCCTGTTGAGAGTGCCTCCTCTTGAGATGCGACGGGAACGCCGGGAATTCTTTCCCGTTGAAAGCAGGGAAAGGATCCCTCATCTCGAGCTACGAGGGGGAAACTGGGCTCCTCTGGATGTGGGCGGGACCATGGTGCTTCCTCTCGAGTGGAGACGGGTATGGCGGTGAACTTCTTGAGTTGCAGCAAGGATGTGAAAAACCCTTTCGAAGTTCCAGAGGTTAGGTGTCATTAGTCTCCAGAGGCCTCATCGGAAATAGGCCTCATCTCGCCTGGAAGGGAGAACTTCCTGGATTTTCTCGAGTTGCGGCAGGTGTTCTCGAGTTACGACGGGGACCTCAGGGACCCGCCCTGGTGGCCTCAGGAGAGGCCAGTCCCCATGCGAGTTGCTAGCGGGCCTCTCGGGATTCCTCTCCCGTAGATACCGGGGCCAAAAACCTTGTGTGGAGTCAGGGCCGGAACCGAGGATTCCTCTCAGGGGCTGACATGGATCTTTGGGTACTTGTGGAGTCTCCCCAGGGGAGTCAGGCCTCGTCTCGAGTGGGGGCATGCACGTGCGCTTTCCTTCCAGGCTGTAGCAGCAATGTCACGCTTCCCGTCGCGTGGATCAAAGGATCTGTGGTTTTCCCTCGAGGCTTTCCCTCGAGGCTTTCCCACAGGGCTGTCCCACGTGCCACCGTTGTGTGTGTCGATCCTCGGCGTGAAAGATGAGCCAGTGCAGGGCAAAGAGGTTCCTCTGGAATGGATTGAGACATCTGGGGGACTCTTGGAATGGTGGTACGACCATGGAGTTCCTCTCGCCTTTCCTGTTGAGAGTGCCTCCTCTTGAGATGCGACGGGAACGCCGGGAATTCTTTCCCGTTGAAAGCAGGGAAAGGATCCCTCATCTCGAGCTCCGAGGGGGAAACGGGTCTCCTCTTAATGTGGGCGGGACCATCGTGCTTCCTCTCGAGTGGAGACGGTATGGCGGTGAACTTCTTGAGTTGCAGCAAGGGTGTGAAAGACCCTTTCGAAGTTCCAGAGGTTAGGTGTCATTAGTCTCCAGAGGCCTCATCGGAAATAGGCCTCATCTCGCCTGGAAGGGAGAACTTCCTGGATTTTCTCGAGTTGCGGCAGGTGTTCTCGAGTTACGACGGGGACCTCAGGGACCCGCCCTGGTGGCCTCAGGAGAGGCCAGTCCCCATGCGAGTTGTTAGGGGGCCTCTCGGGATTCCTCTCCCGTCGATACCGGGGCCAAAAACCTTGTGTGGAGTCAGGGCCGGAACCAAGGATTCCTCTCAGGGGCTGACATGGATCTTTGGGTACTTCTGGAGTCTCCCCAGGGGAGTCAGGCCTCGTCTCGAGTGGGGGCATGCACGTGCGCTTTCCTTCCAGGCTGTAGCACCAATGTCACGCTTCCCGTAGCGTGGATGAAAGGATCTGTGGTATTCCCTCGAGGCTTTCCCTCGAGGCTTTCCCACAGGGCTGTCCCACGTGCCACCGTGGTGTGAGTCGATCCTCGGCGTTAAAGATCAGCCAGTGCAGGGCAAAGAGGTTCCTCTGGAATGGACTGAGATATCTGGGGGACTCTTGGAATGGTGGTACGACCATGGAGTTCCTCTCGCCTTTCCTGTTGAGAGTGCCTCCTCTTGAGATGCGACGGGAACGCCGGGAATTCTTTCCCGTTGAAAGCAGGGAAAGGATCCCTCATCTCGAGCTCCGAGGGGGAAACGGGGCTCCTCTGGATGTGGGCGGGACCATCGTGCTTCCTCTCGAGTGGAGACGGTATGGCGGTGAACTTCTTGAGTTGCAGCAAGGGTGTGAAAGACCCTTTGGAAGTTCCAGAGGTTAGGTGTCATTAGTCTCCAGACGCCTCATCGGAAATAGGCCTCATCTCGCCTGGAAGGGAGAACTTCCTGGATTTTCTCGAGTTGCGGCAGGTGTTCTCGAGTTACGACGGGGACCTCAGGGACCCGCCCTGGAGGCCTCAGGAGAGGCCAGTCCCCATGCGAGTTGCTAGGGGGCCTCTCGGGATTCCTCTCCCGTAGATACCGGGGCCAAAAACCTTGTGTGGAGTCAGGGCCGGAACCGAGGATTCCTCTCAGGGGGTGACATGGATCTTTGGGTACTTGTGGAGTCTCCCCAGGGGAGTCAGGCCTCGTCTCGAGTGGGGGCATGCACGTGCGCTTTCCTTCCAGGCTGTAGCAGCAATGTCACGTTTCCCGTGGCGTGGATCAAAGGATCTGTGGTTTTCCCTCGAGGCTTTCCCTCGAGGCTTTCCCACAGGGCTGTCCCACGTGCCACCGTTGTGTGTGTCGATCCTCGGCGTGAAAGATGAGCCAGTGCAGGGCAAAGAGGTTCCTCTGGAATGGACTGAGACATCTGGGGGACTCTTGGAATGGTGGTACGACCATGGAGTTCCTCTCGCCTTTCCTGTTGAGAGTGCCTCCTCTTGAGATGCGACGGGAACGCCGGGAATTCTTTCCCGTTGAAAGCAGGGAAAGGATCCCTCATCTCGAGCTCCGAGGGGGAAACGGGGCTCCTCTGGATGTGGGCGGGACCATCGTGCTTCCTCTCGAGTGGAGACGGTATGGCGGTGAACTTCTTGAGTTGCAGCAAGGGTGTGAAAGACCCTTTCGAAGTTCCAGAGGTTAGGTGTTATTAGTCTCCAGACGCCTCATCGGAAATAGGCCTCATCTCGCCTGGAAGGGAGAACTTCCTGGATTTTCTCGAGTTGCGGCAGGTGTTCTCGAGTTACGACGGGGACCTCAGGGACCCGCCCTGGTGGCCTCAGGAGAGGCCAGTCCCAATGCGAGTTGCTAGGGGGCCTCTCGGGATTCCTCTCCCGTCGATACCGGGGCAAAAAACCTTGTGTGGAGTCAGGGCCGGAACCAAGGATTCCTCTCAGGGGCTGACATGGATCTTTGGGTACTTCTGGAGTCTCCCCAGGGGAGTCAGGCCTCGTCTCGAGTGGGGGCATGCACCTGCGCTTTCCTTCCAGGCTGTAGCACCAATGTCACGCTTCCCGTAGCGTGAATCAAAGGATCTGTGGTTTTCCCTCGAGGCTTTCCCTCGAGGCTTTCCCACAGGGCTGTCCCATGTGCCACCGTGGTGTGAGTCGATCCTCGGCGTGAAAGATCAGCCAGTGCAGGGCAAAGAGGTTCCTCTGGAATGGACTGAGACATCTGGGGGACTCTTGGAATGGTGGTACGACCATGGAGTTCCTCTCGCCTTTCCTGTTGAGAGTGCCTCCTCTTGAGATGCGACGGGAACGCCGGGAATTCTTTCCCGTTGAAAGCAGGGAAAGGATCCCTCATCTCGAGCTACGAGGGGGAAACTGGGCTCCTCTGGATGTGGGCGGGACCATCGTGCTTCCTCTCGAGTGGAGACGGGTATGGCGGTGAACTTCTTGAGTTGCAGCAAGGATGTGAAAGACCCTTTCGAAGTTCCAGAGGTTAGGTGTCATTAGTCTCCAGAGGCCTCATCGGAAATAGGCCTCATCTCGCCTGGAAGGGAGAACTTCCTGGATTTTCTCGAGTTGCGGCAGGTGTTCTCGAGTTACGACGGGGACCTCAGGGACCCGCCCTGGTGGCCTCAGGAGAGGCCAGTCCCCATGCGAGTTGCTAGGGGGCCTCTCGGGATTCCTCTCCCGTAGATACCGGGGCCAAAAACCTTGTGTGGAGTCAGGGCCGGAACCGAGGATTCCTCTCAGGGGCTGACATGGATCTTTGGGTACTTGTGGAGTCTCCCCAGGGGAGTCAGGCCTCGTCTCGAGTGGGGGCATGCACGTGCGCTTTCCTTCCAGGCTGTAGCAGCAATGTCACGCTTCCCGTGGCGTGGATCAAAGGATCTGTGGTTTTCCCTCGAGGCTTTCCCTCGAGGCTTTCCCACAGGGCTGTCCCACGTGCCACCGTTGTGTGTGTCGATCCTCGGCGTGAAAGATGAGCCAGTGCAGGGCAAAGAGGTTCCTCTGGAATGGACTGAGACATCTGGGGGACTCTTGGAATGGTGGTACGACCATGGAGTTCCTCTCGCCTTTCCTGTTGAGAGTGCCTCCTCTTGAGATGCGACGGGAACGCCGGGAATTCTTTCCCGTTGAAAGCAGGGAAAGGATCCCTCATCTCGAGCTCCGAGGGGGAAACGGGGCTCCTCTGGATGTGGGCGGGACCATCGTGCTTCCTCTCGAGTGGAGACGGTATGGCGGTGAACTTCTTGAGTTGCAGCAAGGGTGTGAAAGACCCTTTCGAAGTTCCAGAGGTTAGGTGTCATTAGTCTCCAGACGCCTCATCGGAAATAGGCCTCATCTCGCCTGGAAGGGAGAACTTCCTGGATTTTCTCGAGTTGCGGCAGGTGTTCTCGAGTTACGACGGGGACCTCAGGGACCCGCCCTGGTGGCCTCAGGAGAGGCCAGTCCCCATGCGAGTTGCTAGGGGGCCTCTCGGGATTCCTCTCCCGTCGATACCGGGGCCATAAACCTTGTGTGGAGTCAGGGCCGGAACCAAGGATTCCTCTCAGGGGCTGACATGGATCTTTGGGTACTTCTGGAGTCTCCCCAGGGGAGTCAGGCCTCGTCTCGAGTGGGGGCATGCACGTGCGCTTTCCTTCCAGGCTGTAGCACCAATGTCACGCTTCCCGTAGCGTGGATCAAAGGATCTGTGGTTTTCTCTCGAGGCTTTCCCTCGAGGCTTTCCCACAGGGCTGTCCCACGTGCCACCGTGGTGTGAGTCGATCCTCGGCGTGAAAGATCAGCCAGTGCAGGGCAAAGAGGTTCCTCTGGAATGGACTGAGACATCTGGGGGACTCTTGGAATGGTGGTACGACCATGGAGTTCCTCTCGCCTTTCCTGTTGAGAGTGCCTCCTCTTGAGATGCGACGGGAACGCCGGGAATTCTTTCCCGTTGAAAGCAGGGAAAGGATCCCTCATCTCGAGCTACGAGGGGGAAACTGGGCTCCTCTGGATGTGGGCGGGACGATCGTGCTTCCTCTCGAGTGGACACGGGTATGGCGCTGAACTTCTTGAGTTGCAGCAAGGGTGTGAAAGACCCTTTCGAAGTTCCAGAGGTTAGGTGTCATTCGTCTCCAGAGGCCTCATCGGAAATAGGCCTCATCTCGCCTGGAAGGGAGAACTTCCTGGATTTTCTCGAGTTGCGGCAGGTGTTCTCGAGTTACGACGGGGACCTCAGGGACCCGCCCTGGTGGCCTCAGGAGAGGCCAGTCCCCATGCGAGTTGCTAGGGGCCCTCTCGGGATTCCTCTCCCGTCGATACCGGGGCCAAAAACCTTGTGTGGAGTCCGGGCCGGAACCGAGGATTCCTCTCAGGGGCTGACATGGATCTTTGGGTACTTCTGGAGTCTCCCCAGGGGAGTCAGGCCTCGTCTCGAGTGGGGGCATGCACGTGCGCTTTCCTTCCAGGCTGTAGCAGCAATGTCACGCTTCCCGACGCGTGGATCAAAGGATCTGTGGCTTTCCCTCGAGGCTTTCCCTCGAGGCTTTCCCACAGGGCTGTCCCACGTGCCACCGTGGTGTGAGTCGATCCTCGGCGTGAAAGATCAGCCAGTGCAGGGCAAAGAGGTTCCTCTGGAATGGACTGAGACATCTGGGGGACTCTTGGAATGGTGGTACGACCATGGAGTTCCTCTCGCCTTTCCTGTTGAGAGTGCCTCCTCTTGAGATGCGACGGGAACGCCGGGAATTCTTTCCCGTTGAAAGCAGGGAAAGGATCCCTCATCTCGAGCTACGAGGGGGAAACGGGGTTCCTCTGGATGTGGGCGGGACCATCGTGCTTCCTCTCCAGTGGACACGGGTATGGCGGTGAACTTCTTGAGTTGCAGCAAGGATGTGAAAGACCCTTTCAAAGTTCCAGAGGTTAGGTGTCATTCGTCTCCAGACGCCTCATCGGAAATAGGCCTCATCTCGCCTGGAAGGTAGAACTTCCTGGATTTTCTCGAGTTGCAGCAGGTGTTGTCGAGTTACGACGGGGACCTCAGGGACCCGCACTGGTGGCCTCAGGAGAGGCCAGTCCCCATGCGAGTTGCTAGGGGGCTCTCGGGATTCCTCTCCCGTCGATACCGGGGCCAAAAACCTTGTGTGGAGTCAGGGCCGGAACCGAGGATTCCTCTCAGGGGCTTACATGGATCTTTGGGTACTTGTGGAGACTCCCCAGCGGAGTCAGGCCTCGTCTCGTGTGGGGGCATGCACGTGCGCTTTCCTTCCAGGCTGTAGCAGCAATGTCACGCTTCCCGTCGCGTGGATCAAAGGATCTGTGGTTTTCCCTCGAGGCTTTCCCACAGGGCTGTCCCACGTGCCACCGTGGTGTGAGTCGATCCTCGGCGTGAAAGATGAGCCAGTGCAGGGCAATGAGCTTCCTCTGGAAAGGACTGAGACATCTGGGGGACTCTTGGAATGGTGGTACGACCATGGAGTTCCTCTCGCCTTTCCTGTTGAGAGTGCCTCCTCTTGAGATGCGACGGGAACGCCGGGAATTCTTTCCCGTTGAAAGCAGGGAAAGGATCCCTCATCTCGAGCTACGAGGGGGAAACGGGGCTCCTCTGGATGTGGGCGGGACCATCATGCTTCCTCTCGAGTGGACACGGGTATGGCGGTGAACTTCTTGAGTTGCAGCAAGGGTATGAAAGACCCTTTCGAAGTTCCAGAGGTTAGGTGTCATTAGTCTCCCGACGCCTCATCGGAAATAGGCCTCATCTCGCCTGGAAGGGAGAACTTCCTGGATTTTCTCGAGTTGCGGCAGGTGTTCTCGAGTTACGACGGGGACCTCAGGGACCCGCCCTGGTGGCCTCATGAGAGGCCAGTCCCCATGCGAGTTGCTAGCGGGCCTCTCGGTATTCCTCTCCCATCGATACCGGGGCCAAAAACCTTGTGTGGGGTCAGGGCCGGAACCGAGGATTCCTCTCAGGGGCTGACATGGATCTTTGGGTACTTCTGGAGTCTCCCCAGGGGAGTCAGGCCTCGTCTCGAGTGGGGGCATGCACGTGCGCTTTCCTTCCAGGCTGTAGCAGCAATGTCACGCTTCCCGTCGCGTGGATCAAAGGATCTGTGGTTTTCCCTCGAGGCTTTCCCTCGAGGCTTTCCCACAGGGCTGTCCCACGTGCCACCGTGGTGTGAGTCGATCCTCGGCGTGAAAGTTGAGCCAGTGCAGGGCAAAGAGGTTCCTCTGGAATGGACTGAGAAATCTCGGGGACTCTTGGAATGGTGGTACGACCATGGAGTTCCTCTCATCTTTCCTGTTGAGAGTGCCTCCTCTTGAGATGCGACGGGAACGCCGGGAATTCTTTCCCGTTGATAGCAGGGAAAGGATCCCTCATCTCGAGCTACGAGGGGGAAACGGGGCTCCTCTGGATGTGGGCGGGACCATCGTGTTTCCTCTCGAGTGGAGACGGGTATGGCGGTGAACTTCTTGAGTTGCAGCAAGGGTGTGAAAGACCCTTTTGAAGTTCCAGAGGTTCGGTGTCATTAGTCTCCAGACGTCTCATCGGAATAGGCCTCATCTCGCCTGAAAGGGAGAACTTCCTGGATTTTCTCGAGTTGCGGCAGGTGTTCTCGAGTTACGACGGGGACCTCAGGGACCCGCCCTGGTGGCCTCAGGAAAGGCCAGTCCCCATGCGAGTTGCTCGGGGGCCTCTCGGGATTCCTCTCCCGTCGATACCGGGGTCAAAAACTTTTTGTGGAGTCAGGGCCGGAACCGAGGATTCCTCTCAGGGGATGACATGGATCTTTGGGTACTTCTGGAGTCTCCCCAGGGGAGTCAGGCCTCGTCTCGAGTGGGGGCATGCACGTGCGCTTTCTTTCCAGGCTGTAGCAGCAATGTAACGCTTCCCGTCGCGTGGATAAAAGGATCTGTGGTTTACCCTCGAGGCTTTCCCACAGGGCTGTCCCACGTGCCACCGTGGTGTGAGTCGATCCTCGGCGTGAAAGATGAGCCAGTGCAGGGCAAAGAGGTTCCTCTGGAATGGACTGAGAAATCTCGGGGACTCTTGGAATCGTGGTACGACCATGGAGTTCCTCTCGTCTTTCCTGTTGAGAGTGCCTCCTCTTGAGATGCGACGGGAACGCCGAAAATACTTTCCCGTTGATAGCAGGGAAAGGATCCCTCATCTCGAGCTACGAGGGGGAAACTGGGCTCCTCTGGATGTGGGCGGGACCATCGTGCTTCCTCTCGAGTGGAGACGGGTATGGCGGTGAAATTCTTGAGTTGCAGCAAGGGTGTGAAAGACCCTTTCGAAGTTCCAGAGGTTAGGTGTCATTAGTCTCCAGACGCCTCATCGGAAATAGGCCTCACTTCGCCTGGAAAGGAGAACTTCCTGGATTTTCTCGAGTTGCGGCAGGTGTTCTCGATTTACGACGGGGACCTCAGGGACCCGCCCTGGTGGCCTCAGGTACGGCCAGTCCCATGCTAGTTGCTAGGGGGCCTCTCGGGATTCCTCTCCCGTCCATACCGGGGCCAAAAACCTTGTGTGGAGTCAGGGCCGGAACCGAGGATTCCTCTCAGGGGCTGACATGGATCTTTGGGTACTTCTGGAGTCTCCCCAGGGGAGTCAGGACTCGTCTCGAGTGGGGGCATGCACGTGCGCTTTCCTTCCAGGCTGTAGCAGCAATGTCATGCTTCCCGTCGCGTGGATCAAAGGATCTGTGGTTTTCCCTCGAGCCTTTCCCTCGAGGCTTTCCCACAGGGCTGTCCCACGTGCCACCGTGGTGTGAGTCGATCCTCGGCGTGAAAGATGAGCCAGTGCAGGGCAAAGAGTTTCCTCTGGAATGGACTGAGAAATCTCGGGGACTCTTGGAATGGTGGTACGACCATGGAGTTCCTCTCATCTTTCCTGTTGAGAGTGCCTCCACTTGAGATGCGACGGGAACGCCGGGAATTCTATCCCGTTGATAGCAGGGAAAGGATCCCTCATCTCGAGCTACGAGGGGGAAACGGGGCTCCTCTGGATGTGGGCGGGACCATCGTGTTTAATCTCGAGTGGAGACGGGTATGGCGGTGAACTTCTTGAGTTGCAGCAAGGGTGTGAAAGACCCTTTCGAAGTTCCAGAGGTTCGGTGTCATTAGTCTCCAGACGCCTCATCGGAAATAGGCCTCATCTCGCCTGGAAGGGAGAACTTCCTGGATTTTCTAGAGTTGCGGCAGGTGTTCTCGAGTTACGACGGGACCTCAGGGACCCGCCCTAGTGGCCTCAGGAGAGGCCAGTCCCCATGCGAGTTGCTAGGGGGCCTCTCGGGATTCCTCTCCCGTCGATACCGGGGCCAAAAACCTTGTGTGGAGTCAGGGCCGGAAACGAGGATTCCTCTCAGGGGCTGACATGGATCTTTGGGTACTTGTGGAGTCTCCCCAGGGGAGTCAGGCCTCGTCTCGAGTGGGGGCATGCACGTGCGCTTTCCTTCCAGGCTGTAGCAGCAATGTCACGCTTCCTGTCGCGTGGATCAAAGGATCTGTGATTTTTCCTCGAGGCTTTCGCTCGAGGCTTACCCACAGGGCTGTCCCACGTGCCACCGTGGTGTGAGTCGATCCTCGGTGTGAAAGATGAGCCAGTGCAGGGCCAAGAGGCTCCTCTGGAATGGACTGAGACATCTGGGGGACTCTTGGAATGGTGGTACGACCATGGAGTTCCTCTCGCCTTTCCTGTTGAGAGTGCCTCCTCTTGAAATGCGACGGGAACGCCGGGAATTCTTTCCCGTTGAAAGCAGGGAATGGATCCCTCATCTCGAGCTACGAGGGGGAAACGGGGCTCCTATGGATGTGGGCGGGACCATCGTGCTTCCTCTCGAGTGGAGACGGGTATGGCGGTGAACTTCTTGAGTTGCAGCAAGGGTGTGAAAGACCCTTTCGAAGTTCCAGAGGTTAGGTGTCATTTGTCTCCAGAGGCCTCATCGGAAATAGGCCTCATCTCGCCTGGAAGGGAGAAGTTCCTGGATTTTCTCGAGTTGCGGCAGGTGTTCTCGAGTTACGACGGGGACCTCAGGGACCCGCCGTGGTGGCCTCAGGAGAGGCCAGTCCCCATGCGAGTTGCTAGGGGGCCTCTCGGGATTCCTCTCCCGTCGATACCGGGGCCAAAAACCTTGTGTGGAGTCAGGGCCGGAACCGAGGATTCCTCTCAGGGGCTGACATGGATCTTTGGGTACTTGTGGAGTCTCCCCAGGGGAGTAAGGCCTCGTCTCGAGTGGGGGCATGCACGTGCGCTTTCCTTCCAGGCTGTACCAGCAATGTCACGCTTCCCGTCGCGTGGATCAAAGGATCTGTGGTTTTCCCTCGAGGCTTTCCCTCGAGGCTTTCCCACAGGGCTGTCCCACGTGCCACCGTGGTGTGATTCGATCCTCGGCGTGAAAGATGAGCCAGTGCAGGGCAAAGAGGCTCCTCTGGAATGGACTGAGACATCGGGGGACTCTTGGCATGGTGGTACGACCATGGAGTTCCTCTCGCCTTTCCTGTTGAGAGTGCCTCCTCTTGAGATGCGACGGGAACGCCGGGAATTCTTTCCCGTTGAAAGCAGGGAAAGGATCCCTCATCTCGAGCTCCGAGGGGGAAACGGGGCTCCTCTGGATGTGGGCGGGACCATCGTGCTTCCTCTCGAGTGGAGACGGGTATGGAGGTGAACTTCTTGAGTTGCATCAAGGGTGTGAAAGACCCTTTCGAAGTTCCAGAGGTTTGTTGTCATTTGTCTCCAGACGCCTCATCGGAAATAGGCCTCAATCGCCTGGAAGGGAGAACTTCCTGGATTTTCTCGAGTTGCGGCAGGTGTTCTCGAGTTACGACGGGGACCTCAGGGACCCGCCCTGGTGGCCTCAGGAGAGGCCAGTCCCCATGTGAGATGCTAGGGGGCCTCTCGAGATTCCTCTCCCTTCGATACCGGGGCAAAAACCTTGTGTGGAGTCAGGGCCGGAACCGAGGATTCCTCTCAGGGGCTGACATGGATCTTTGGGTACTTGTGGAGTCTCCCCAGGGGAGTCAGGCCTCGTCTCGAGTGGGGGCATGCACGTGCGCTTTCCTTCCAGGCTGTAGCAGCAATGTCACGCTTCCTGTCGCGTGGATCAAAGGATCTGTGGTTTTCCCTCGAGGCTTTCCTTCGAGGCTTTCCCACAGGGCTGTCCCACGTGCCACCGTGGTGTGAGTCGATCCTCGGCGTGAAAGATGAGCCAGTGCAGGGCAAAGAGGCTCCTCTGGAATGGACTGAGACATCTGGGGGACTCTTGGAATGGTGGTACGACCTTGGATTTCCTCTCGCCTTTCCTGTTGAGAGTGCCTCCTCTTGAGATGCGACGGGAACGCCGGGAATTCTTTCCCGTTGAAAGCAGGGAAAGGATCCCTCATCTCGAGCTACGAGGGGGAAACGGGGCTCCTCTGGATGTGGGCGGGACCATCGTGCTTCCTCTCGAGTGGAGACGGGTACGGCGGTGAACTTATTGAGTTGCAGCAAGGGTGTGAAAGACCCTTTCGAAGTTCCAGAGGTTAGGTGTCATTTGTCTCCAGAGGCCTCATCGGAAATAGGCCTCATCTCGCCTGGAAGGGAGAACTTCCTGGATTTTCTCGAGTTGCGGCAGGTGTTCTCGAGTTACGACGGGGACCTCAGGGACCCGCCCTGTTGGCCTCAGGAGAGGCCAGTCCCCATGCGAGTTGCTAGGGGGCCTCTCGGGATTCCTCTCCCGTCGATACCGGGGCCAAAAACCTTGTGTGGAGTCAGGGCCGGAACCGAGGATTCCTCTCAGGGGCTGACATGGATCTTTGGGTACTTCTGGAGTCTCCCCAGGGGAGTCAGGCCTCGTCTCGAGTGGGGGCATGCACGTGCGCTTTCCTTCCAGGCTGTAGCAGCAATGTCACGCTTCCCGTCGCGTGGATCAAAGGATCTGTGGTTTTCCCTCGAGTCTTTCCCACAGGGCTGTCCCACATGCAACCGTGGTGTGAGTCGATCCTCGGCGTGAAAGATGAGCCAGTGCAGGGCAAAGAGGCTCCTCTGGAATGGACTGAGACATCTGGGGGACTCTTGGAATGGTGGTACGACCAGGGAGTTCCTCTCGCCTTTCCTGTTGAGAGTGCCTCCTCTTCAGATGCGACGGGAACGCCGGGAATTCTTTCCCGTTGAAAGCAGGGAATGGATCCCTCATCTCGAGCTCCAAGGGGGAAACGGGTCTCCTCTGGATGTGGGCGGGACCATCGTGCTTCCTCTCGAGTGGAGACGGGTATGGCGGTGAACTTCTTGAGTTGCAGCAAGGCTGTGAAAGACCCTTTCGAAGTTCCAGAGTTTAGGTGTCATTAGTCTCCAGACGCCTCATCGGAAATAGGCCTCATCTCGCCTGGAAGGGAGAACTTCCTGGATTTTCTCGAGTTGCGGCAGGTGTTCTCGAGTTACGACGGGGACCTCAGGGACCCGCCCTGGTGACCTCAGGAGAGGCCAGTCCCCATGCGAGTTGCTAGGGGGCCTCTCGGGATTCCTCTCCCGTCGATACCAGGGCCAAAAACCTTGTGTGGAGTCAGGGCCGGAACCGAGGATTCCTCTCAGGGGCTGACATGGATCTTTGGGTACTTCCGGAGTCTCCCCAGGGGAGTCAGGCCTCGTCTCGAGTGGGGGCATGCACGTGCGCTTTCCTTCCAGGCTGTAGCAGCAATCTCACACTTCCCGTGGCGTGGATCAAAGGATCTGTGGTTTTCCCTCGAGGCTTTCCCTCGAGGCTTTCCCACAGGGCTGTCCCACGTGCCACCGTGGTGTGAGTGGATCCTCGGCGTGAAACATGAGCCAGTGCAGGGCAAAGAGCTTCCTCTGGAATGGACTGAGACATCTGGGGGACTCTTGGAATGGTGGTACGACCATGGAGTTCCTCTCGCCTATCCTGTTGAGAGTGCCTCCTCTTGAGATGCGTCGGGAACGCCGGGAATTCTTTCCCGTTGAAAGCAGGGAAAGGATCCCTCATCTCGAGCTCCGAGGGGGAAACGGGGCTCCTCTGGATGTGGGCGGGACCATCGGGCTTCCTCTTGAGTGGACACGGGTATGGCGGTGAACTTCTTGAGTTGCAGCAAGGGTGTGAAAGACCCTTTCGAAGTTCCAGACGTTAGGTGTCATTAGTCTCCAGACGCCTCATCGGATATAGGCCTCATCTCGCCTGGAAGGGAGAAATTCCTGGATTTCTCGAGTTGCGGCAGGTGTTCTCGAGTTACGACGGGGACCTCAGGGACCCGCCCTGGTGGCCTCAGGAGACGCCATTCCCCAAGCGAGTTGCTAGGGGGCCTCTCGGGATTCCTCTCCCGTCGACACCGGGGCCAAAAACCTTGTGTGGAGTCAGGGCCGGAACCGAGGATTCCTCTCAGGGGCTGATATGGATCTTTGGGTACATCTGGAGTCTCGCCAGGGGAGACAGGCCTCGTCTCGAGTCGGGTCATGCACGTGCACTTTCCTTCCAGGCTGTAGCAGCAATGTCACGCTTCCCGTCGCATGGATCAAAGGATCTGTGGTTTTCCCTCGAGGCTTTCCCTCGAGGCTTTCCCACAGGGCTATCCCACGTGCCACCGTGGTGTGAGTGGATCCTCGGCGTGAAAGATGAGCCAGTGCAGGGCAAAGAGGTTCCTCTGGAATGGACTGAGACATCTGGGGGACTCTTGGAATGGTGGTACGACCATGGAGTTCCTCTCGCCTTTCCTGTTGAGAGTGCCTCCTCTTGAGATGCGACGGGAACGCCGGGAATTCTTTCCCGTTGAAAGCAGGGAAAGGATCCCTCATCTCGAGCTACGAGGGGGAAACGGGGCTCCTCTGGATGTGGGCGGGACCATCGTGCTTCCTCTCGAGTGGACACGGGTATGGCGGTGAACTTCTTGAGTTGCAGCAAGGGTGTGAAAGACCCTTTCGAAGTTCCAGAGGTTAGGTGTCATTAGTCTCCAGACGCCTCATCGGAAATAGGCCTCATCTCGCCTGGAAGGGAGAATTTCCTGGATTTTCTCGAGTTGCGGCAGGTGTTCTCGAGTTACGACGGGGACCTCAGGGACCCGCCCTGGTGGCCTCAGGAGACGCCAGTCCCCATGCGAGTTGCTAGGGGGCCTCTCGGGATTCCTCTCCCGTCGATACCGTGGCCAAAAACCTTGTGTGGAGTCAGGGCCGGAACCGAGGATTCCTCTCAGGGTCTGATATGGATCTTTGGGTACATCTGGAGTCTCGCCAGGGGAGACAGGCCTCGTCTCGAGTCGGGGCATGCACGTGCACTTTCCTTCCAGGCTGTAGCAGCAATGTCACGCTTCCCGTCGCGTGGATCAAAGGATCTGTGGTTTTCCCTCGAGGCTTTCCCTCGAGGCTTTCCCACAGGGCTGTCCCACGTGCCACCGTGGTGTGAGTCGATCCTCGGCGTGAAAGATGAGCCAGTGCAGGGCAAAGAGGTTCCTCTGGAATGGACTGAGACATCTGGGGGACTCTTGGAATGGTGGTACGACCATGGAGTTCCTCTCGCCTTTCCTGTTGAGAGTGCCTCCTCTTGAGATTCGACGGGAACGCCGGGAATTCTTTCCCGTTGAAAGCAGGGAAAGGATCCCTCATCTCGAGCTACGAGGGGGAAACGGGGCTCCTCTGGATGTGGGCGGGACCATCGTGCTTCCTCTCGAGTGGAGACGGGTATGGCGGTGAACTTCTTGAGTTGCAGCAAGGGTGTGAAAGACCCTTTCGAAGTTCCAGAGTTTAGGTGTCATTAGTCTCCAGACGCCTCATCGGAAATAGGCCTCATCTCGCCTGGAAGGGAGAACTTCCTGGATTTTCTCGAGTTGCGGCAGGTGTTCTCGAGTTACGACTGGGACCTCAGGGACCCGCCCTGGTGGCCTTAGGAGAGGGCAGTCCCCATGCGAGTTGCTAGGAGGCCTCTCGGGATTCCTCTCCCGTCGATACCGGGGCCAAAAACATTTGGTGGAGTCAGGGCCGGAACCGAGGATTCCTTTCAGGGGCTGACATGGATCTTTGAGTACTTCTGGAGTCTCCCCAGGGGAGTCAGGCCTCGTCTCGAGTGGGGGCATGCACATGCGCTTTCCTTCCAGGCTGTAGCAGCAATATCACGCTTCCCGTCGCGTGGATCAAAGGATCTGTGGTTTTCCCTCGAGGCTTTCCCTTGAGGCTTTCCCACAGGGCTGTCCCACGTGCCACCATGGTGTGAGTCGATCCTCGGCGTGAAAGATGAGCCAGTGCAGGGCAAAGAGGTTCCTCTGGAATGGACTGAGACATCTGGGGGACTCTTGGAATGGTGGTACGACCATGGAGTTCCTCTCGCCTTTCCTGTTGAGAGTGCCTCCTCTTGAGATGCGACGGGAACGCCGGGAATTCTTTCCCGTTGAAAGCAGGGAAAGGATCCCTCATCTCGAGCTACGAGGGGGAAACGGGGCTCCTCTGGATGTGGGCGGGACCATCGTGCTTCCTCTCGAGTGGACACGGGTATGGCGGTGAACTTCTTGAGTTGCAGCAAGGGTGTGAAAGACCCTTTCGAAGTTCCAGAGGTTAGGTGTCATTAGTCTCCAGACGCCTCATCGGAAATAGGCCTCATCTCGCCTGGAAGGGAGAACTTCCTGGATTTCTCGAGTTGCGGCAGGTGTTCTCGAGTTACGACGGGGACCTCAGGGACCCGCCCTGGTGGCCTCAGGAGACGCCATTCCCCAAGCGAGTTGCTAGGGGGCCTCTCGGGATTCCTCTCCCGTCGATACCGGGGCCAAAAACCTTGTGTGGAGTCAGGGCCGGAACCGAGGATTCCTCTCAGGGGCTGATATGGATCTTTGGGTACATCTGGAGTCTCGCCAGGGGAGACAGGCCTCGTCTCGAGTCGGGTCATGCACGTGCACTTTCCTTCCAGGCTGTAGCAGCAATGTCACGCTTCCCGTCGCATGGATCAAAGGATCTGTGGTTTTCCCTTGAGGCTTTCCCTCGAGGCTTTCCCACAGGGCTATCCCACGTGCCACCGTGGTGTGAGTGGATCCTCGGCGTGAAAGATGAGCCAGTGCAGGGCAAAGAGGTTCCTCTGGAATGGACTGAGACATCTGGGGGACTCTTGGAATGGTGGTACGACCATGGAGTTCCTCTCGCCTTTCCTGTTGAGAGTGCCTCCTCTTGAGATGCGACGGGAACGCCGGGAATTCTTTCCCGTTGAAAGCAGGGAAAGGATCCCTCATCTCGAGCTACGAGGGGGAAACGGGGCTCCTCTGGATGTGGGCGGGACCATCGTGCTTCCTCTCGAGTGGACACGGGTATGGCGGTGAACTTCTTGAGTTGCAGCAAGGGTGTGAAAGACCCTTTCGAAGTTCCAGAGGTTAGGTGTCATTAGTCTCCAGACGCCTCATCGGAAATAGGCCTCATTTCGCCTGGAAGGGAGAATTTCCTGGATTTTCTCGAGTTGCGGCAGGTGTTCTCGAGTTACGACGGGGACCTCCGGGACCCGCCCTGGTGGCCTCAGGAGACGCCAGTCCCCATGCGAGTTGCTAGGGGGCCTCTCGGGATTCCTCTCCCGTCGATACCGTGGCCAAAAACCTTGTGTGGAGTCAGGGCCGGAACCGAGGATTCCTCTCAGGGTCTGATATGGATCTTTGGGTACATCTGGAGTCTCGCCAGGGGAGACAGGCCTCGTCTCGAGTCGGGGCATGCACGTGCACTTTCCTTCCAGGCTGTAGCAGCAATGTCACGTTTCCCGTCGCGTGGATCAAAGGATCTGTGGTTTTCCCTCGAGGCTTTCCCTCGAGGCTTTCCCACAGGGCTGTCCCACGTGCCACCGTGGTGTGAGTCGATCCTCGGCGTGAAAGATGAGCCAGTGCAGGGCAAAGAGGTTCCTCTGGAATGGACTGAGACATCTGGGGGACTCTTGGAATGGTGGTACGACCATGGAGTTCCTCTCGCCTTTCCTGTTGAGAGTGCCTCCTCTTGAGATGCGACGGGAACGCCGGGAATTCTTTCCCGTTGAAAGCAGGGAAAGGATCCCTCATCTCGAGCTACGAGGGGGAAACGGGGCTCCTCTGGATGTGGGCGGGACCATCGTGCTTCCTCTCGAGTGGAGACGGGTATGGCGGTGAACTTCTTGAGTTGCAGCAAGGGTGTGAAAGACCCTTTCGAAGTTCCAGAGTTTAGGTGTCATTAGTCTCCAGACGCCTCATCGGAAATAGGCCTCATCTCGCCTGGAAGGGAGAACTTCCTGGATTTTCTCGAGTTGCGGCAGGTGTTCTCGAGTTACGAAGGGGACCTCAGGGACCCGCCCTGGTGGCCTTAGGAGAGGGCAGTCCCCATGCGAGTTGCTAGGAGGCCTCTCGGGATTCCTCTCCCGTCGATACCGGGGCCAAAAACATTTGGTGGAGTCAGGGCCGGAACCGAGGATTCCTCTCAGGGGCTGACATGGATCTTTGAGTACTTCTGGAGTCTCCCCAGGGGAGTCAGGCCTCGTCTCGAGTGGGGGCATGCACATGCGCTTTCCTTCCAGGCTGTAGCAGCAATGTCACGCTTCCCGTCGCGTGGATCAAAGGATCTGTGGTTTTCCCTCGAGGCTTTCCCTTGAGGCTTTCCCACAGGGCTGTCCCACGTGCCACCATGGTGTGAGTCGATCCTCGGCGTGAAAGATGAGCCAGTGCAGGGCAAAGAGGTTCCTCTGGAATGGACTGAGACATCTGGGGGACTCTTGGAATGGTGGTACGACCATGGAGTTCCTCTCGCCTTTCCTGTTGAGAGTGCCTCCTCTTGAGATGCGACGGGAACGCCGGGAATTCTTTCCCGTTGAAAGCATAGAAAGGTTCCCTCATCTCGAGCTACGAGGGGGAAACGGTGCTCCTCTGGATGTGGGCGGGACCATCGTGCTTCCTCTCGAGTGGACACGGGTATGGCAGTGAACTTCTTGAGTTGCAGCAAGGGTGTGAAAGACCCTTTCGAAGTTCCAGAGGTTAGGTGTCATTAGTCTCCAGACGCCTCATCGGAAATAGGCCTCATCTCGCCCGGAAGGGAGAACTTCCTGGATTTCTCGAGTTGCGGCAGGTGTTCTCGAGTTACGACGGGGACCTCAGGGACCCGCCCTGGTGGCCTCAGGAGAGGCCAGACCCCATGCGAGTTGCCAGGGGGCCTCTCGGGATTACTCTTCCGTCGATACCGGGGCCAAAACCGTTTGGTGGAGTCAGGGCCGGAACGGAGGATTCCTCTCAGGGGCTGACATGGATCTTTGGGTACTTCTGGAGTCTCCCCAGGGGAGTCAGGCCTCGTCTCGAGTGGGGGCATGCACGTGCGCTTTCCTTCCAGGCTGTAGCAGCAATGTCACGCTTCCCGTCGCGTGGATCAAACGACCTGTGGTTTTCCCTCGAGGCTTTCCCTCGAGGCTTTCCCACAGGGCTGTCCCACGTGCCACCGTGGTGTGAGTCGATCCGCGGCGTGAAAGATGAGCCAGTGCAGGGCAAAGAGGTTCCTCTGGAATGGACTGAGACATCTGGGGGACTCTTGGAATGGTGGTACGACCATGGAGTTCCTCTCGCCTTTCCTGTTGAGAGTGCCTCCTCTTGAGATGCGACGGGAACGCCGGGAATTCTTTCCCGTTGAAAGCAGGGAAAGGATCCCTCATCTCGAGCTACGAGGGGGAAACGGGGCTCCTCTGGATGTGGGCGGGACCATCGTGCTTCCTCTCGAGTGGAGACGGGTATGGCGGTGAACTTCTTGAGTTGCAGCAAGGGTGTGAAAGACCCTTTCGAAGTTCCAGAGTTTAGGTGTCATTAGTCTCCAGACGCCTCATCGGAAATAGGCCTCATCTCGCCTGGAAGGGAGAACTTCCTGGATTTTCTCGAGTTGCGGCAGGTGTTCTCGAGTTACGACGGGGACCTC
The DNA here is from genome assembly GCF_032405125.1 of Capricornis sumatraensis. Lineage (NCBI taxonomy): Eukaryota > Metazoa > Chordata > Mammalia > Artiodactyla > Bovidae > Capricornis > Capricornis sumatraensis. The sequence goes on along the minus strand of NC_091080.1, from coordinate 3,309,058 downwards.
AGGGACCCGCCCTGGTGGCCTTAGGAGAGGGCAGTCCCCATGCGAGTTGCTAGGAGGCCTCTCGGGATTCCTCTCCCGTCGATACCGGGGCCAAAAACATTTGGTGGAGTCAGGGCCGGAACCGAGGATTCCTCTCAGGGGCTGACATGGATCTTTGAGTACTTCTGGAGTCTCCCCAGGGGAGTCAGGCCTCGTCTGGAGTGGGGGCATGCACATGCGCTTTCCTTCCAGGCTGTAGCAGCAATGTCACGCTTCCCGTCGCGTGGATCAAAGGATCTGTGGTTTTCCCTCGAGGCTTTCCCTTGAGGCTTTCCCACAGGGCTGTCCCACGTGCCACCATGGTGTGAGTCGATCCTCGGCGTGAAAGATGAGCCAGTGCAGGGCAAAGAGGTTCCTCTGGAATGGACTGAGACATCTGGGGGACTCTTGGAATGGTGGTACGACCATGGAGTTCCTCTCGCCTTTCCTGTTGAGAGTGCCTCCTCTTGAGATGCGACGGGAACGCCGGGAATTCTTTCCCGTTGAAAGCATAGAAAGGTTCCCTCATCTCGAGCTACGAGGGGGAAACGGTGCTCCTCTGGATGTGGGCGGGACCATCGTGCTTCCTCTCGAGTGGACACGGGTATGGCGGTGAACTTCTTGAGTTGCAGCAAGGGTGTGAAAGACCCTTTCGAAGTTCCAGAGGTTAGGTGTCATTAGTCTCCAGACGCCTCATCGGAAATAGGCCTCATCTCGCCTGGAAGGGAGAACTTCCTGGATTTCTCGAGTTGCGGCAGGTGTTCTCGAGTTACGACGGGGACCTCAGGGACCCGCCCTGGTGGCCTCAGGAGAGGCCAGTCCCCATGCGAGTTGCTAGGGGGCCTCTCGGGATTACTCTTCCGTCGATACCGGGGCCAAAACCCTTTGGTGGAGTCAGGGCCGGAACCGAGGATTCCTCTCAGCGGCTGACATGGAACTTTGGGTACTTCTGGAGTCTCCCCAGGGGAGTCAGGCCTCGTCTCGAGTGGGGGCATGCACGTGCGCTTTCCTTCCAGGCTGTAGCAGCAATGTCACGCTTCCCGTCGCGTGGATCAAACGACCTGTGGTTTTCCCTCGAGGCTTTCCCTCGAGGCTTTCCCACAGGGCTGTCCCACGTGCCACCGTGGTGTGAGTCGATCCTCGGCGTGAAAGATGAGCCAGTGCAGGGCAAAGAGGTTCCTCTGGAATGCACTGAGACATCTGGGGGACTCTTGGAATGGTGGTACGACCATGGAGTTCCTCTCGCCTTTCCTGTTGAGAGTGCCTCCTCTTGAGATGCGACGGGAACGCCGGGAATTCTTTCCCGTTGAAAGCAGGGAAAGGATCCCTCATCTCGAGCTACGAGGGGGAAACGGGGCTCCTCTGGATGTGGGCGGGACCATCGTGCTTCCTCTCGAGTGGAGACGGGTATGGCGGTGAACTTCGTGAGTTGCAGCAAGGGTGTGAAAGACCCTTTCGAAGTTCCAGAGGTTAGGTGTCATTAGTCTCCAGACGCCTCATCGGAAATAGGCCTCATCTCGCCTGGAAGGGAGAACTTCCTGGATTTTCTCGAGTTGCGGCAGTTGTTCTCGAGTTACGACGGGGACCTCAGGGACCCGCCCTGGTGGCCTCAGGAGAGGCCAGTCCCCATGCGAGTTGCTAGGGGGCCTCTCGGGATTCCTCTCCCGTCGATACCGGGCCCAAAAACATTTTTTGGAGTCAGGGCCGCAACCGAGGATTCCTCTCAGGGGCTGACATGGACCTTTGGGTACTTCTGGAGTGTCCCCAAGGGAGTCAGGCCTCGTCTCGAGTCGGGGCATGCACGTGCGCTTTCCTTCCAGGCTGTAGCAGCAATGTCACGCTTCCCGTGGCGTGGATAAAAGGATCTGTGGTTTTCCCTCGAGGCTTTCCCTCGAGGGTTTCCCACAGGGCTGTCCCACGTGCCACCGTGGTGTGAGTCGATCCTCGGCGTGAAAGATGAGCCAGTGCAGGGCAAAGAGGTTCCTCTGGAATGGACTGAGACATCTGGGGGACTCTTGGAATGGTGGTACGACCATGGAGTTCCTCTCGCCTTTCCTGTTGAGAGTGCCTCCTCTTGAGACGCGACGGGAACGCCGGGAATTCTTTCCCGTTGAAAGCAGGGAAAGGATCCCTCATCTCGAGCTTCGAGGGGGAAACGGGGCTCCTCTGGATGTTGGCGGGTCCATCGTGCTTCCTCTCGAGTGGAGATGGGTATGCTGGTGAACTTCTTGAGTTGCAGCAAGGGTGTGAAAGACCCTTTCGAAGTTCCAGAGGTTAGGTGTCATTAGTCTCCAGACGCCTCATCGGAAATAGGCCTCATCTCGCCTGGAAGGGAGAACTTCCTGGATTTTCTCGAGTTGCGGCAGGTGTTCTCGAGTTACGACGGGGACCTCAGGGACCCGCCCTGGTGGCCTCAGGAGAGGCCAGTCCCCATGCGAGTTGCTAGGGGGCCTCTCGGGATTCCTCTCCCGTCGATACCGGGGCCAAAAACCTTGTGTGGAGTCAGGGCCGGAACCGAGGATTCCTCTCAGGGGCTGACATGGATCTTTGGGTACTTCTGGAGTCTCCCCAGGGGAGTCAGGCCTCGTCTCGAGTGGGGGCATGCACGTGCGCTTTCCTTCCAGGCTGTAGCAGCAATGTCACGCTTCCCGTGGCCTGGATCAAAGGATCTGTGGTTTTCCCTCGAGGCTTTCCCTCGAGGCTTTCCCACAGGGCTGTCCCACGTGCCACCGTGGTGTGAGTCGATCCTCGGCGTGAAAGATGAGCCAGTGCTGGGCAAAGAGGTTGCTCTGGAATGGACTGAGACATCTGGGGGACTCTTGGAATGGTGGTACGACCATGGAGTTCCTCTCGCCTTTCCTGTTGAGAGTGCCTCCTTTTGAGATGCGACGGGAACGCCGGGAATTCTTTCCCGTTGAAAGCAGGGAAAGGATCCCTCATCTCGAGCTACGAGGGTGAAACGGGGCTCCTCTGGATGTGGGCGGGACCATCGTGCTTCCTCTCGAGTGGAGACGGGTATGGCGGTGAACTTCTTGAGTTGCAGCAAGGGTGTGAAAGACCCTTTCGAAGTTCCAGAGGTTAGGTGTCATTAGTCTCCAGACGCCTCATCGGAAATAGGCCTCATCTCGCCTGGAAGGGAGAACTTCCTGTATTTTCTCGAGTTGCGGCAGGTGTTCTCGAGTTACGACGGGGACCTCAGGGACCCGCCCTGGTGGCCTCAGGAGAGGCCAGTCCCCATGCGAGTTGCTAGGGGGCCTCTCGGGATTCCTCTCCCGTCGATACCGGGGCCAAAAACCTTGTGTGGAGTCAGGGCCGGAACCGAGGATTCCTCTCAGGGGCTGATATGGATCTTTGGGTACTTGTGGAGTCTCCCCAGGGGAGTCAGGCCTCGTCTCGAGTGGGGGCATGCACGTGCGCTTTCCTTCCAGGCTGTAGCAGCAATGTCACGCTTCCCGTCGCGTGGATCAAAGGATCTGTGGTTTTCCCTCGAGGCTTTCCCTCGAGGCTTTCCCACAGGGCTGTCCCACGTGCCACCGTGGTGTGAGTCGATCCTCGGCGTGAAAGATGAGCCAGTGCAGGGCAAAGAGGTTCCTCTGGAATGGACTGAGACATCTGGGGGACTCTTGGAATGGTGGTATGACCATGGAGTTCCTCTCGCCTTTCCTGTTGAGAGTGCCTCCTCTTGAGATGCGACGGGAACGCCGGGAATTCTTTCCCGTTGAAAGCAGGGAAAGGATCCCTCATCTCGAGCTACGAGGGGGAAACGGGGCTCCTCTGGATGTGGGCGGGACCATCGTGCTTCCTCTCGAGTGGAGACGGGTATGGCAGAGAACTTCTTGAGTTGCAGCAAGGGAGAGAAAGACCCTTTCGAAGTTCCAGAGGTTAGGTGTCATTAGTCTCCAGACGCCTCATCGGAAATAGGCCTCATCTCGCCTGGAAGGGAGAACTTCCTGGATTTTCTCGAGTTGCGGAAGGTGTTCTCCAGTTACGACGGGGACCTCAGGTACCAGCCCTGGTGGCCTCAGGAAAGGCCAATCCCCATGCGAGTTGCTAGAGGGACTCTGGGATTCCTCTCCCGTCGATACCGGGTCCAAAAACCTTGTGTGGAGTCAGGGCCGGAACCGAGGTTTCCTCTCTGGGGCTTACATGGATCTTTGGGTACTTCTGGAGTCTCCCCAGGGGAGTCAGGCCTCGTCTCGAGTGGGGACAGGTACGTGTGCTTTCCTTCCAGGCTGTAGCAGCAATGTCACTCTTCCCGTGGCCTGGATCAAAGGATCTGTGGTTTTCCCACGAGGCTTTCCCTCGAGGCTTTCCCACAGGTCTGTCCAACGTTCCACCGTGGTGTGAGTCGATCCTCAGCGTGAAAGATGAGCCAGTGCAGGGCAAAGAGGTTCCTCGGGAATGGACTGAGACATCTGGGGGACTCTTGGAATGGTGGTACCACCATGGAGTTCCTCTCGCCTTTCCTGTTGAGAGTGCCTCCTCTTGAGATGCGACGGGAACGCCGGGAATTCTTTCCCGTTGAAAGCAGGGAAGGGATCCCTCATCTCGAGCTACGAGGGGGAAACGGGGCTCCTCTGGATGTGGGCGGGACCATCGTGCTTCCTCTCGAGTGGAGACGGGTATGGCGGTGAACTTCTTGAGTTGCAGCAAGGGTGTGAAAGACCCTTTCGAAGTTCCAGAGGTTAGGTGTCATTAGTCTCCAAACGCCTCATCGGAAATAGGATTCTTCTCGCCTGGAATGGAGAACTTCCTGGATTTTCTCGAGTTGGGACAGGTGTTCTCGAGTTACGACGGGGACCTCAGGGACCCGCCCTGGTGGCCTCAGGTGAGGCCAGTCCCCATGCGAATTTCTAGGGGGCCTCTCGGGATTCCTCTCCCGTCGATACCGGGGTCAAAAACCTTGTGTGGAGTCAGGGCCGGAACCGAGGATTCCTCTCAGGGGCTGACATGGATCTTTGGGTACTTCTGGAGTCTCCCCAGGGTAGTCAGGCCTCATCTCGAGTGGGGGCATGCACGTGCGCTTTCCTTTCAGGCTATAGCAGCAATGTCATGCTTCCCGTCGCCTGGATCAAAGGATCTGTGGTTTTCCCTCGAGGCTTTCCCTTGAGGCTTTCCCACAGGGCTGTCCCACGTGCCACCGTGGTGTGAGTCGATCCTCGGCGTGAAAGATGAGCCAGTGCAGGGCAAAGAGGTTGCTCTGGAATGGACTGAGACATCTGGGGGACTCTTGGAATGGTGGAACGACCATGGAGTTCCTCTCGCCTTTCCTGTTGAGAGTGCCTCCTCTTGAGATGCGACGGGAACGCCGGGAATTCTTTCCCGTTGAAAGCAGGGAAAGGATCCCTCATCTCGAGCTACGAGGGTGAAACGGGGCTCCTCTGGATGTGGGCGGGACCATCGTGCTTCCTCTCGAGTGGAGACGGGTATGGCGGTGAACTTCTTGAGTTGCAGCAAGGGTGTGAAAGACCCTTTCGAAGTTCCAGAGGTTAGGTGTCATTAGTCTCCAGACGCCTCATCGGAAATAGGCCGCATCTCGCCTGGAAGGGAGAACTTCCTGGATTTTCTCGAGTTGCGGCAGGTGTTCTCGAGTTACGACGGGGACCTCAGGGACCCGCCCTGGTGGCCTCAGGAGAGGCCAGTCCCCATGCGAGTTGCTAGGGGGCCTCTCGGTATCCTCTCCTGTCGATACCGGGGCCAAAAACCTTGTGTGGAGTCAGGGCCGGAATCGAGGATTCCTCTCAGTGGCTGACATGGATCTTTGGGTACTTGTGGAGTCTCCCCAGGGGAGTCAGGCCTCGTCTCGTGTGGGGGCATGCACGTGCGCTTTCCTTCCAGGCTGTAGCAGGAATGTCACGCTTCCCGTCGCGTGGATCAAAGGATCTGTGGTTTTCCCTCGAGGCTTTCCCTCGAGGCTTTCCCACAGGGCTGTCCCATGTGCCACCGTGGTGTGAGTCGATCCTCGGCGTGAAAGATGAGCCAGTGCAGGGCAAAGAGGTTCCTCTGGAATGGACTGAGACATCTGGGGGACTCTTGGAATGTTGGTAAGACCATGGAGTTCCTCTCGCCTTTCCTGTTGAGAGTGCCTCCTCTTGAGATGCGACGGGAACGCCGGGAATTCTTTCCCGTTGAAAGCAGGGAAAGGATTCCTCATCTCGAGCTACGAGGGGGAAACGGGGCTCCTCTGGATGTGGGCGGGACCATCGTGCTTCCTCTCGAGTGGAGATGGGTATGGCAGAGAACTTCTTGAGTTGCAGCAAGGGAGTGAAAGACCCTTTCGAAGTTCCAGAGGTTAGGTGTCATTAGTCTCCAGATGCCTCATCGGAAATAGGCCTCATCTCGCCTGGAAGGGAGAACTTCCTGGATTTTCTCGAGTTGCGGCAGGTGTTCTCGAGTTACGACGGGGACCTCAAGGACCAGCCCTGGTGGCCTCAGGAGAGGCCAATCCCCATGCGAGTTGCTAGGGGGACTCTGGGATTCCTCTCCCGTCGATACCGGGTCCAAAAACCTTGTGTGGAGTCAGGGCCGGAACCGAGGATTCCTCTCAGGGGCTGACATGGATCTTTGGGTACTTCTGGAGTCTCCCCAGGGGAGTCAGGCCTCGTCTCGAGTGGGGACAGGTACGTGCGCTTTCCTTCCAGGCTGTAGCAGCAATGTCACGCTTCCCGTGGCGTGGATCAAAGGATCTGTGGTTTTCCCACGAGGCTTTCCCTCGAGGCTTTCCCACAGGTCTGTCCCACGTGCCACCGTGGTGTGAGTTGATACTCGGCGTGAAAGATGAGCCAGTGCAGGGCAAAGAGATTCCTCTGGAATGGACTGAGACATCTGGGGGACTCTTGGAATGGTGGTACGACCATGGAGTTCCTCTCGCCTTTCCTGTTGAGAGTGCCTCCTCTTGAGATGCGACGGGAACGCCGGGAATTCTTTCCCGTTGAAAGCAGGGAAAGGATCCCTAATCTCGAGCTACGAGGGTGAAACGGGGCTCCTCTGGATGTGGGCGGGACCATCGTGCTTCCTCTCGAGTGGAGACGGGTATGGCGGTGAACTTCTTGAGTTGCAGCAAGGGTGTGAAAGACCCTTTCGAAGTTCCAGAGGTTAGGTGTCATTAGTCTCCAGACGCCTCATCGGAAATAGGCCGCATCTCGCCTGGAAGGGAGAACTTCCTGGATTTTCTCGAGTTGCGGCAGGTGTTCTTGAGTTACGACGGGGACCTCAGGGACCCGCCCTGGTGGCCTCAGGAGAGGCCAGTCCCCATGCGAGTTGCTAGGGGGCCTCTCGGGATTCCTCTCCCGTCGATACCGGGGCCAAAAACCTTGTGTGGAGTCAGGGCCGGAATCGAGGATTCCTATCAGGGGCTGACATGGATCTTTGGGTACTTGTGGAGTCTCCCCAGGGGAGTCAGGCCTCGTCTCGAGTGGGGGCATGCACGTGCGCTTTCCTTCCAGGCTGTAGCAGCAATGTCACGCTTCCCGTCGCGTGGATCAAAGGATCTGTGGTTTTCCCTCGAGGCTTTCCCTCGAGGCTTTCCCACAGGGCTGTCCCATGTGCCACCGTGGTGTGTGTCGATCCTCGGCGTGAAAGATGAGCCAGTGCAGGGCAAAGAAGTTCCTCTGGAATGGACTGAGACATCTGGGGGACTCTTGGAATGGTGGTACGACCATGGAGTTCCTCTCGCCTTTCCTGTTGAGAGTGCCTCCTCTTGAGATGCGACGGGAACGCCGGGAATTCTTTCCCGTTGAAAGCAGGGAAAGGATCCCTCATCTCGAGCTACGAGGTGGAAACGGGGCTCCTCTGGATGTGGGCGGGACCATCGTGCTTCCTCTCGAGTGGAGACGGGTATGGCAGAGAACTTCTTGAGTTGCAGCAAGGGAGTGAAAGACCCTTTCGAAGTTCCAGAGGTTAGGTGTCATTAGTCTCCAGACGCCTCATCGGAAATAGGCCTCATCTCGCCTGGAAGGGAGAACTTCCTGGATTTTCTCGAGTTGCGGCAGGTGTTCTCGAGTTACGACGGGGACCTCAAGGACCAGCCCTGGTGGCCTCAGGAGAGGCCAATCCCCATGCGAGTTGCTAGGGGGACTCTGGGATTCCTCTCCCGTCGATACCGGGTCCAAAAACCTTGTGTGGAGTCAGGGCCGGAACCGAGGATTCCTCTCAGGGGCTGACATGGATCTTTGGGTACTTCTGGAGTCTCCCCAGGGGAGTCAGGCCTCGTCTCGAGTGGGGACAGGTACGTGCGCTTTCCTTCCAGGCTGTAGCAGCAATGTCACGCTTCCCGTGGCGTGGATCAAAGGATCTGTGGTTTTCCCACGAGGCTTTCCCTCGAGGCTTTCCCACAGGTCTGTCCCACGTGCCACCGTGGTGTGAGTTGATGCTCGGCGTGAAAGATGAGCCAATGCAGGGCAAAGAGGTTCCTCTGGAATGGACTGAGACATCTGGGGGACTCTTGGAATGGTGGTACCACCATGGAGTTCCTCTCGCCTTTCCTGTTGAGAGTGCCTCCTCTTTAGATGCGACGGGAACGCCGGGAATTCTTTCCCGTTGAAAGCAGGGAAAGGATCCCTCATCTCGAGCTACGAGGGGGAAACGGGGCTCCTCTGGATGTGGGCGGGACCATCGTGCTTCCTCGCGAGTGGAGACGGGTATGGCGGTGAACTTCTTGAGTTGCAGCAAGGGTGTGAAAGACCCTTTCGAAGTTCCAGCGGTTAGGTGTCGTTAGTCTCCAGACGCCTCATCGGAAATAGGCCTCATCTCGCCTGGAAGGGAGAACTTCCTGGATTTTCTCGAGTTGTGGCAGGTGTTCTCGAGTTACGACGGGGACCTCAGGGACCCGCCCTGGTGGCCTCAGGAACGGCCAGTCCCCATGGGAGTTGCTAGGGGGCCTCTCGGGATTCCTCTCCCGTCGATACCGGGGCCAGAAACCTTGTGTGGAGTCAGGGCCGGAATCGAGGATTCCTCTCAGGGGCTGACATGGATCTTTGGGTACTTCTGGAGTCTCCCCAGGGCCGTCAGGCCTCGTCTCGAGTTGGGGCATGCACGTGCGCTTTCCTTCCAGGCTGTAGCAGCAATGTCACGCTTCCCGTGGCCTGGATCAAAGGATCTGTGGTTTTCCCTCGAGGCTTTCCCTCGAGGCTTTCACACAGGGCTGTCCCACGTTGCACCGTGGTGTGAGTCGATCGTCGGCGTGAAAGATGAGCCAGTGCAGGGCAAAGAGGTTCCTCTGAAATGGACTGAGACATCTGGGGGACTCGTGGAATGGTGGTACGACCATGGAGTTCCTCTCGCCTTTCCTGTTGAGAGTGCCTCCTCTTGAGATGCGACGGGAATGCCGGGAATTCTTTCCCGTTGAACGCAGGGAAAGGATCCCTCATCTCGAGCTACGAGGGGGAAACGGGGCTCCTCTGGATGTGGGCGGGACCATCGTGCTTCCTCGCGAGTGGAGACGGGTATGGCGATGAACTTCTTGAGTCGCAGCAAGGGTGTGAAAGACCCTTTCGAAGTTCCAGAGTTTAGGTGTCATTAGTCTCCAAACGCCTCATCGGAAATAGGATTCATCTCGCCTGGAAGGGAGAACTTCCTGGATTTTCTCGAGTTGCGACAGGTGTTCTCGAGTTACGACGGAGACCTCAGGGACCCGCCCTGGTGGCCTCAGGAGAGGCCAGTCCCCATGCGAGTTGCTAGGGGGCCTCTCGGGATTCCTCTCCCGTCGATACCGGGGCCAAAAACCTTGTGTGGAGTCAGGGCCGGAACCGAGGATTCCTCTCAGGGGCTGACATGGATCTTTGGGTACTTCTGGAGTCTCCCCAGGGGAGTCAGGCCTCGTCTCGTGTGGGGGCATGCACGTGCGCTTTCCTTCCAGGCTGTAGCAGCAATGTCACGCTTCCCGTCGCGTGGATCAAAGGATCTGTGGTTTTCCCTCGAGGCTTTGCCTCGAGGCTTTCCCACAGGGCTGTCCCACGTGCCACCGTGGTGTGAGTCGATCCTCGGCGTGAAAGATGAGCCAGTGCAGGGCAAAGAGGTTCCTCTGGAATGGACTGAGACATCTGGGGGACTCTTGGAATGGTGGTACGACCATGGAGTTCCTCTCGCCTTTCCTGTTGAGAGTGCCTCCTCTTGAGATGCGACGGGAATGCCGGGAATACTTTCCCGTTGAAAGCAGGGAAAGGATCCCTCATCTCGAGCTACGAGGGGGAAACGGGGCTCCTCTGGATGTGGGCGGGACCATCGTGCTTCCTCTCGAGTGGAGACGGGTATGGCGGTGAACTTCTTGAGTTGCAGCAAGGGTGTGAAAGACCCTTTCGACGTTCCAGAGGTTAGGTGTCATTAGTCTCCAGACGCCTCATCGGAAATAGGCCTCATCTCGCCTGGAAGGGAGAACTTCCTGGATTTTCTCGAGTTGCGGCAGGTGTTCTCGAGTTACGACGGAGACCTCAGGGACCCGCCCTGGTGGCCTCAGGAGAGGCCAGTCCCCATGCGAGTTGTTAGGGGGCCTCTCGGGATTCCTCTCCCGTCGATACCGGGGCCAAAAACCTTGTGTGGAGTCAGGGCCGGAACCGAGGATTCCTCTCAGGGGCTGACATGGATCTTTGGGCACTTCTGGAGTCTCCCCAGGGGAGTCAGACCCCGTCTCGAGTGGGGGCATGCACGTGCGCTTTCCTTCCAGGCTGTAGCAGCAATGTCACGCTTTCCGTCGCGTGGATCAAAGGATCTGTGGTTTTCCCTAGAGGCTTTCCCTCGAGGCTTTCACACAGGGCTGTCCCACGTGCCACCGTGGTGTGAGTCGATCCTCAGCGTGAAAGATGAGCCAGTGCTGGGCAAAGAGGTTGCTCTGGAATGGACTGAGACATCTGGGGGACTCTTGGAATGGTGGTACGACCATGGAGTTCCTCTCGCCTTTCCTGTTGAGAGTGCCTCCTTTTGAGATGCGACGGGAACGCCGGGAATTCTTTCCCGTTGAAAGCAGGGAAAGGATCCCTCATCTCGAGCTACGAGGGTGAAACGGGGCTCCTCTGGATGTGGGCGGGACCATCGTGCTTCCTCTCGAGTGGAGACGGGTATGGCGGTGAACTTCTTGAGTTGCAGCAAGGGTGTGAAAGACCCTTTCGAAGTTCCAGAGGTTAGGTGTCATTAGTCTCCAGACGCCTCATCGGAAATAGGCCTCATCTCGCCTGGAAGGGAGAACTTCCTGTATTTTCTCGAGTTGCGGCAGGTGTTCTCGAGTTACGACGGGGACCTCAGGGACCCGCCCTGGTGGCCTCAGGAGAGGCCAGTCCCCATGCGAGTTGCTAGGGGGCCTCTCGGGATTCCTCTCCCGTCGATACCGGGGCCAAAATCCTTGTGTGGAGTCAGGGCCGGAACCGAGGATTCCTCTCAGGGGCTGATATGGATCTTTGGGTACTTGTGGAGTCTCCCCAAGGGAGTCAGGCCTCGTCTCGAGTGGGGGCATGCACGTGCGCTTTCCTTCCAGGCTGTAGCAGCAATGTCACGCTTCCCGTCGCGTGGATCAAAGGATCTGTGGTTTTCCCTCGAGGCTTTCCCTCGAGGCTTTCCCACAGGGCTGTCCCACGTGCCACCGTGGTGTGATTCGATCCTCGGCGTGAAAGATGAGCCAGTGCAGGGCAAAGAGATTCCTCTGGAATGGACTGAGACATCTGGGGGACTCTTGGAATGGTGGTATGACCATGGAGTTCCTCTCGCCTTTCCTGTTGAGAGTGCCTCCTCTTGAGATGCGACGGGAACGCCGGGAATTCTTTCCCGTTGAAAGCAGGGAAAGGATCCCTCATCTCGAGCTACGAGGGGGAAACGGGGCTCCTCTGGATGTGGGCGGGACCATCGTGCTTCCTCTCGAGTGGAGACGGGTATGGCAGAGAACTTCTTGAGTTGCAGCAAGGGAGTGAAAGACCCTTTCGAAGTTCCAGAGGTTAGGTGTCATTAGTCTCCAGACGCCTCATCGGAAATAGGCCTCATCTCGCCTGGAAGGGAGAACTTCCTGGATTTTCTCGAGTTGCGGAAGGTGTTCTCCAGTTACTACGGGAACCTCAGGTACCAGCCCTGGTGGCCTCAGGAAAGGCCAATCCCCATGCGAGTTGCTAGAGGGACTCTGGGATTCCTCTCCCGTCGATACCGGGTCCAAAAACCTTGTGTGGAGTCAGGGCCGGAACCGAGGTTTCCTCTCTGGGGCTTACATGGATCTTTGGGTACTTCTGGAGTCTCCCCAGGGGAGTCAGGCCTCGTCTCGAGTGGGGACAGGTACGTGTGCTTTCCTTCCAGGCTGTAGCAGCAATGTCACTCTTCCCGTGGCCTGGATCAAAGGATCTGTGGTTTTCCCACGAGGCTTTCCCTCGAGGCTTTCCCACAGGTCTGTCCAACGTTCCACCGTGGTGTGAGTCGATCCTCAGCGTGAAAGATGAGCCAGTGCAGGGCAAAGAGGTTCCTCTGGAATGGACTGAGACATCTGGGGGACTCTTGGAATGGTGGTACCACCATGGAGTTCCTCTCGCCTTTCCTGTTGAGAGTGCCTCCTCTTGAGATGCGACGGGAACGCCGGGAATTCTTTCCCGTTGAAAGCAGGGAAGGGATCCCTCATCTCGAGCTACGAGGGGGAAACGGGGCTCCTCTGGATGTGGGCGGGACCATCGTGCTTCCTCTCGAGTGGAGACGGGTATGGCGGTGAACTTCTTGAGTTGCAGCAAGGGTGTGAAAGACCCTTTCGAAGTTCCAGAGGTTAGGTGTCATTAGTCTCCAAACGCCTCATCGGAAATAGGATTCTTCTCGCCTGGAATGGAGAACTTCCTGGATTTTCTCGAGTTGGGACAGGTGTTCTCGAGTTACGACGGGGACCTCAGGGACCCGCCCTGGTGGCCTCAGGTGAGGCCAGTCCCCATGCGAATTTCTAGGGGGCCTCTCGGGATTCCTCTCCCGTCGATACCGGGGCCAAAAACATTGTGTGGAGTCAGGGCCGGAACCGAGGATTCCTCTCAGGGGCTGACATGGACCTTTGGGTACTTCTGGAGTCTCCCCAGGGTAGTCAGGCCTCATCTCGAGTGGGGGCATGCACGTGCGCTTTCCTTTCAGGCTATAGCAGCAATGTCATGCTTCCCGTCGCCTGGATCAAAGGATCTGTGGTTTTCCCTCGAGGCTTTCCCTTGAGGCTTTCCCACAGGGCTGTCCCACGTGCCACCGTGGTGTGAGTCGATCCTCGGCGTGAAAGATGAGCCAGTGAAGGGCAAAGAGGTTGCTCTGGAATGGACTGAGACATCTGGGGGACTCTTGGAATGGTGGTACGACCATGGAGTTCCTCTCGCCTTTCCTGTTGAGAGTGCCTCCTCTTGAGATGCGACGGGAACGCCGGGAATTCTTTCCCGTTGAAAGCAGGGAAAGGATCCCTCATCTCGAGCTACGAGGGTGAAACGGGGCTCCTCTGGATGTGGGCGGGACCATCGTGCTTCCTCTCGAGTGGAGACGGGTATGGCGGTGAACTTCTTGAGTTGCAGCAAGGGTGTGAAAGACCCTTTCGAAGTTCCAGAGGTTAGGTGTCATTAGTCTCCAGACGCCTCATCGGAAATAGGCCGCATCTCGCCTGGAAGGGAGAACTTCCTGGATTTTCTCGAGTTGCGGCAGGTGTTCTCGAGTTACGACGGGGACCTCAAGGACCAGCCCTGGTGGCCTCAGGAGAGGCCAATCCCCATGCGAGTTGCTAGGGGGACTCTGGGATTCCTCTCCCGTCGATACCGGGTCCAAAAACCTTGTGTGGAGTCAGGGCCGGAACCGAGGATTTCTCTCAGGGGCTGACATGGATCTTTGGGTACTTCTGGAGTCTCCCCAGGGGAGTCAGGCCTCGTCTCGAGTGGGGACAGGTACGTGCGCTTTCCTTCCAGGCTGTAGCAGCAATGTCACGCTTCCCGTGGCGTGGATCAAAGGATCTGTGGTTTTCCCACGAGGCTTTCCCTCGAGGCTTTCCCACAGGTCTGTCCCACGTGCCACCGTGTTGTGAGTTGATACTCGGCGTGAAAGATGAGCCAGTGCAGGGCAAAGAGATTCCTCTGGAATGGACTGAGACATCTGGGGGACTCTTGGAATGGTGGTACCACCATGGAGTTCCTCTCGCCTTTCCTGTTGAGAGTGCCTCCTCTTTAGATGCGACGGGAACGCCGGGAATTCTTTCCCGTTGAAAGCAGGGAAAGGATCCCTCATCTCGAGCTACGAGGGGGAAACGGGGCTCCTCTGGATGTGGGCGGGACCATCGTGCTTCCTCGCGAGTGGAGACGGGTATGGCAGAGAACTTCTTGAGTTGCAGCAAGGGAGTGAAAGACCCTTTCGAAGTTCCAGAGGTTAGGTGTCATTAGTCTCCAGACGCCTCATCGGAAATAGGCCTCATCTCGCCTGGAAGGGAGAACTTCCTGGATTTTCTCGAGTTGCGGAAGCTGTTCTCCAGTTACGACGGGGACCTCAGGTACCAGCCCTGGTGGCCTCAGGAAAGGCCAATCCCCATGCGAGTTGCTAGAGGGACTCTGGGATTCCTCTCCCGTCGATACCGGGTCCAAAAACCTTGTGTGGAGTCAGGGCCGGAACCGAGGTTTCCTCTCTGGGGCTTACATGGATCTTTGGGTACTTCTGGAGTCTCCCCAGGGGAGTCAGGCCTCGTCTCGAGTGGGGACAGGTACGTGCGCTTTCCTTCCAGGCTGTAGCAGCAATGTCACTCTTCCCGTGGCCTGGATCAAAGGATCTGTGGTTTTCCCACGAGGCTTTCCCTCGAGGCTTTCCCACAGGTCTGTCCAACGTTCCACCGTGGTGTGAGTCGATCCTCAGCGTGAAAGATGAGCCAGTGCAGGGCAAAGAGGTTCCTCTGGAATGGACTGAGACATCTGGGGGACTCTTGGAATGGTGGTACCACCATGGAGTTCCTCTCGCCTTTCCTGTTGAGAGTGCCTCCTCTTGAGATGCGACGGGAACGCCGGGAATTCTTTCCCGTTGATAGCAGGGAAAGGATCCCTCATCTCGAGCTACGAGGGGGAAACGGGGCTCCTCTGGATGTGGGCGGGACCATCGTGCTTCCTCTCGAGTGGAGACGGGTATGGCGGTGAACTTCTTCAGTTGCAGCAAGGGTGTGAAAGACCCTTTCGAAGTTCCAGAGGTTAGGTGTCATTAGTCTCCAAACGCCTCATCGGAAATAGGATTCTTCTCGCCTGGAATGGAGAACTTCCTGGATTTTCTCGAGTTGGGACAGGTGTTCTCGAGTTACGACGGGGACCTCAGGGACCCGCCCTGGTGGCCTCAGGAGAGGCCAGTCCCCATGCGAATTTCTAGGGGGCCTCTCGGGATTCCTCTCCCGTCGATACCGGGGCCAAAAACCTTGTGTGGAGTCAGGGCCGGAACCGAGGATTCCTCTCAGGGGCTGACATGGATCTTTGGGTACTTCTGGAGTCTCCCCAGGGTAGTCAGGCCTCATCTCGAGTGGGGGCATGCACGTGCGCTTTCCTTTCAGGCTATAGCAGCAATGTCATGCTTCCCGTCGCCTGGATCAAAGGATCTGTGGTTTTCCCTCGAGGCTTTCCCTTGAGACTTTCCCACCGGGCTGTCCCACGTGCCACCGTGGTGTGAGTCGATCCTCGGCGTGAAAGATGAGCCAGTGCAGGGCAAAGAAGTTGCTCTGGAATGGCCTGAGACATCTGGGGGACACGTGGAATGGTGGTACGACCATGGAGTTCCTCTCGCCTTTCCTGTTGAGAGTGCCTCCTCTTGAGATGCGACGGGAATGCCGGGAATTCTTTCCGGTTGAAAGCAGGGAAAGGATCCCTCATCTCGAGCTACGAGGGGGAAACGGGGCTCCTCTGGATGTGGGCGGGACCATCGTGCTTCCTCTCGAGTGGACACGGGTATGGCGGTGAACTTCTTGAGTTGCAGCAAGGGTGTGAAAGACCCTTTCGAAGTTCCAGAGGTTAGGTGTCGTTAGTCTCCAGACGCCTCATCGGAAATAGGCCTCATCTCGCCTGGAAGGGAGAACTTCCTGGATTTTCTCGAGTTGTGGCAGGTGTTCTCGAGTTACGACGGGGACCTCAGGGACCCGCCCTGGTGGCCTCAGGAACGGCCAGTCCCCATGGGAGTTGCTAGGGGGCCTCTCGGGATTCCTCTCCCGTCGATACCGGGGCCAGAAACCTTGTGTGGAGTCAGGGCCGGAACCGAGGATTCCTCTCAGGGGCTGACATGGATCTTTGGGTACTTCTGGAGTCTCCCCAGGGGAGTCAGGCCTCGTCTCGAGTGGGGACAGGTACGTGCGCTTTCCTTCCAGGCTGTAGCAGCAATGTCACGCTTCCCGTGGCGTGGATCAAAGGATCTGTGGTTTTCCCACGAGGCTTTCCCTCGAGGCTTTCCCACAGGTCTGTCCCACGTGCCACCGTGGTGTGAGTTGATACTCGGCGTGAAAGATGAGCCAGTGCAGGGCAAAGAGGTTCCTCTGGAATGGACTGAGACATCTGGGGGACTCTTGGAATGGTGGTACCACCATGGAGTTCCTCTCGCCTTTCCTGTTGAGAGTGCCTCCTCTTTAGATGCGACGGGAACGCCGGGAATTCTTTCCCGTTGAAAGCAGGGAAAGGATCCCTCATCTCGAGCTACGAGGGGGAAACGGGGCTCCTCTGGATGTGGGCGGGACCATCGTGCTTCCTCGCGAGTGCAGACGGGTATGGCGGTGAACTTCTTGAGTTGCAGCAAGGGTGTGAAAGACCCTTTCGAAGTTCCAGAGTTTAGGTGTCATTAGTCTCCAAACGCCTCATCGGAAATAGGATTCTTCTCGCCTGGAAGGGAGAACTTCCTGGATTTTCTCGAGTTGCGACAGGTGTTCTCGAGTTACGACGGAGACCTCAGGGACCCGCCCTGGTGGCCTCAGGAGAGGCCAGTCCCCATGCGAGTTGCTAGGGGGCCTCTCGGGATTCCTCTCCCGTCGATACCGGGGCCAAAAACCTTGTGTGGAGTCAGGGCCGGAACCGAGGATTCCTCTCAGGGGCTGACATGGATCTTTGGGTACTTCTGGAGTCTCCCCAGGGGAGTCAGGCCCCGTCTCGAGTGGGGGCATGCACGTGCGCTTTCCTTCCAGGCTGTAGCAGCAATGTCACGCTTCCCGTCGCGTGGATCAAAGGATCTGTGGTTTTCCCTCGAGGCTTTCCCTCGAGGCTTTCACACAGGGCTGTCCCACGTGCCACCGTGGTGTGAGTCGATCGTCGGCGTGAAAGATGAGCCAGTGCAGGGCAAAGAGTTTCCTCTGAAATGGACTGAGACATCTGGGGGACTCGTGGAATGGTGGTACGACCATGGAGTTCCTCTCGCCTTTCCTGTTGAGAGTGCCTCCTCTTGAGATGCGACGGGAATGCCGGGAATTCTTTCCCGTTGAACGCAGGGAAAGGATCCCTCATCTCGAGCTACGAGGGGGAAACGGGGCTCCTCTGGATGTGGGCGGGACCATCGTGCTTCCTCGCGAGTGGAGACGGGTATGGCGATGAACTTCTTGAGTCGCAGCAAGGGTGTGAAAGACCCTTTCGAAGTTCCAGAGTTTAGGTGTCATTAGTCTCCAAACGCCTCATCGGAAATAGGATTCATCTCGCCTGGAAGGGAGAACTTCCTGGATTTTCTCGAGTTGCGACAGGTGTTCTCGAGTTACGACGGAGACCTCAGGGACCCGCCCTGGTGGCCTCAGGAGAGGCCAGTCCCCATGCGAGTTGTTAGGGGGCCTCTCGGGATTCCTCTCCCGTCGATACCGGGGCCAAAAACCTTGTGTGGAGTCAGGGCCGGAACCGAGGATTCCTCTCAGGGGCTGACATGGATCTTTGGGCACTTCTGGAGTCTCCCCAGGGGAGTCAGGCCCCGTCTCGAGTGGGGGCATGCACGTGCGCTTTCCTTAAAGGCTGTAGCAGCAATGTCACGCTTCCCGTCACGTGGATCAAAGGATCTGTGGTTTTCCCTCGAGGCTTTCCCTCGAGGCTTTCACACAGGGCTGTCCCACGTGCCACCGTGGTGTGAGTCGATCGTCGGCGTGAAAGATGAGCCAGTGCAGGGCAAAGAGGTTCCTCTGGAATGGACTGAGACATCTGGGGGACTCGTGGAATGGTGGTACGACCATGGAGTTCCTCTCGCCTTTCCTGTTGAGAGTGCCTCCTCTTGAGATGCGACGGGAATGCCGGGAATTCTTTCCCGTTGAAAGCAGGGAAAGGATCCCTCATCTCGAGCTACGAGGGGGAAACGGGGCTCCTCTGGATGTGGGCGGGACCATCGTGCTTCCTCTCGAGTGGACACGGGTATGGCGGTGAACTTCTTGAGTTGCAGCAAGGGTGTGAAAGACCCTTTCGAAGTTCCAGAGGTTAGGTGTCGTTAGTCTCCAGACGCCTCATCGGAAATAGGCCTCATCTCGCCTGGAAGGGAGAACTTCCTGGATTTTCTCGAGTTGTGGCAGGTGTTCTCGAGTTACGACGGGGACCTCAGGGACCCGCCCTGGTGGCCTCAGGAACGGCCAGTCCCCATGGGAGTTGCTAGGGGGCCTCTCGGGATTCCTCTCCCGTCGATACCGGGGCCAGAAACCTTGTGTGGAGTCAGGGCCGGAATCGAGGATTCCTCTCAGGGGCTGACATGGATCTTTGGGTACTTCTGGAGTCTCCCCAGGGCCGTCAGGCCTCGTCTCGAGTGGGGGCATGCACGTGCGCTTTCCTTCCAGGCTGTAGCAGCAATGTCATGCTTCCCGTGGCCTGGATCAAAGGATCTGTGGTTTTCCCTCGAGGCTTTCCCTCGAGGCTTTCACACAGGGCTGTCCCACGTGCCACCGTGGTGTGAGTCGATCGTCGGCGTGAAAGATGAGCCAGTGCAGGGCAAAGAGGTTCCTCTGGAATGGACTGAGACATCTGGGGGACTCGTGGAATGGTGGTACGACCATGGAGTTCCTCTCGCCTTTCCTGTTGAGAGTGCCTCCTCTTGAGATGCGATGGGAACGCCGGGAATTCTTTCCCGTTAAACGCAGGGAAAGGATCCCTCATCTCGAGCTACGAGGGGGAAACGGGGCTCCTCTGGATGTGGGCGGGACCATAGTGCTTCCTTACGAGTGGAGACGGGTATGGCGGTGAACTTCTTGAGTCGCAGCAAGGGTGTGAAAGACCCTTTCGATGTTCCAGAGTTTAGGTGTCATTAGTCTCCAAACGCCTCATCGGAAATAGGATTCTTCTCGCCTGGAATGGAGAACTTTCTGGATTTTCTCGAGTTGCGACAGGTGTTCTCGAGTTACGACGGAGACCTCAGGGACCCGCCCTGGTGGCCTCAGGAGAGGCCAGTCCCCATGCGAGTTGCTAGGGGGCCTCTCGGGATTCCTCTCCCGTCGATACCGGGGCCAAAAACCTTGTGTGGAGTCAGGGCCGGAACCGAGGATTCCTCTCAGGGGCTGACATGGATCTTTGGGTACTTCTGGAGTCTCCCCAGGGGAGTCAGGCCCCGTCTCGAGTGGGGGCATGCACGTGCGCTTTCCTTCCAGGCTGTAGCAGCAATGTCACGCTTTCCGTCGCGTGGATCAAAGGATCTGTGGTTTTCCCTCAAGGCTTTGCCTCGAGGCTTTCCCACAGGGCTGTCCCACGTGCCACCGTGGTGTGAGTCGATCCTCGGCGTGAAAGATGAGCCAGTGCAGGGCAAAGAGTTTCCTCTGGAATGGACTGAGACATCTGGGGGACTCTTGGAATGGTGGTACGACCATGGAGTTCCTCTCGCCTTTCCTGTTGAGAGTGCCTCCTCTTGAGATGCGACGGGAATGCCGGGAATTCTTTCCCGTTGAAAGCAGGGAAAGGATCCCTCATCTCGAGCTACGAGGGGGAAACGGGGCTCCTCTGGATGTGGGCGGGACCATCGTGCTTCCTCTCGAGTGGAGACGGGTATGGCGGTGAACTTCTTGAGTTGCACCAAGGGTGTGAAAGACCCTTTCGAAGTTCCAGAGGTTAGGTGTCATTAGTCTCCAGACGCCTCATCGGAAATAGGCCTCATCTCGCCTGGAAGGGAGAACTTCCTGGATTTTCTCGAGTTGCGGCAGGTGTTCTCGAGTTACGACGGGGACCTCAGGGACCCGCCCTGGTGGCCTCAGGAGAGGCCAGTCCCCATGCGAGTTGCTAGGGGGCCTCTCGGGATTCCTCTCCCGTCGATACCGGGGCCAAAAACCTTGTGTGGAGTCAGGGCAGGAACCGAGGATTCCTCTCAGGGGCTGACATGGATCTTTGGGTACTTCTGGAGTCTCCCCAGGGGAGTCAGGCCTCGTCTCGAGTGGGGGCATGCACGTGTGCTTTCCTTCCAGGCTGTAGCAGCAATGTCACGCTTCCCGTCGCGTGGATCAAAGGATCTGTGGTTTTCCCTCGAGGCTTTCCCTCGAGGCTTTACCACAGGGCTGTCCCACGTGCCACCGTGGTGTGAGTCGATCCTCGGCGTGAAGGATGAGCCAGTGCAGTGCAAAGAGGTTCCTCTGGAATGGACTGAGACATCTGGGGGACTCTTGGAATGGTGGTACGACCATGGAGTTCCTCTCGCCTTTCCTGTTGAGTGTGCCTCCTCTTGAGATGCGACGGGAACGCCGGGAATTCTTTCCCGTTGAAAGCAGGGAAAGGATCCCTCATCTCGAGCTACCAGGGGGAAACGGGGCTCCTCGGGATGTGGGCGGGATCATCGTGCTTCCTCTCGAGTGGAGACGGGTATGGCGGTGAACTTCTTGAGTTGCAGCAAGGGTGTGAAAGACCCTTTCAAAGTTCCAGAGGTTACGTGTCAGTCTCCAGACGCCTCATCGGAAATAGACCTCATCTCGCCTGGAAGGGAGAACTTCCTGGATTTTCTCGAGTTGCGGCAGGTGTTCTCGAGTTACGACGGGGACCTCAGGGACCCGCCCTGGTGGCCTCAGGAGAGGCCAGTCCCCATGCGAGTTGCTAGGGGGCCTCTCAGGATTCCTCTCCCGTCGATACCGGGGCCAAAAACCTTGTGTGGAGTCAGAGCCGGAACCTAGGATTCCTCTCAGGGGCTGACATGGATCTTTGGGTACTTCTGGAGTCTCCCCAGGGGAGTCAGGCCTCGTCTCGAGTGGGGGCATGCACGTGTGCTTTCCTTCCAGGCTGTAGCAGCAATGTCACGCTTCCCGTCGCGTGGATCAAAGGATCTGTGGTTTTCCCTCGAGGCTTTCCCTCCAGGCTTTCCCACAGGGCTCTCCCACGTGCCACCGCGGTGTGAGTCGATCCACGGCGTGAAAGATGAGCCAGTGCAGGGCAAAGAGGTTCCTCTGGAATGGACTGAGACATCTGGGGGACTCTTGGAATGGTGGTACAACCATGGAGTTCCTCTCGCCTTTCCTGTTGAGAGTGCTTCCTCTTGAGATGCGACGGGAACGCCGGGAATTCTTTCCCGTTGAAAGCAGGGAAAGGATCCCTCATCTCGAGCTACGAGGGGGAAACGGGGCTCCTCTGGATGTGGGCGGGAACATCGTGCTTCCTCTCGAGTGGACACGGGTATGTCGGTGAACTTCTTGAGTTGCAGCAAGGGTGTGAAAGACCCTTTCGAAGTTCCAGAGGTTGGGTGTCATTAGTCTCCAGACGCCTCATCGGAAATAGGCCTCATCTCGCCTGGAAGGGAGAACTTCCTGGATTTTCTCGAGTTGCGGCAGGTGTTCTCGAGTTACGACGGGGACCTCAGGGACCCGCCCTGGTGGCCTCAGGAGAGGCCAGTCCCCATGCGAGTTGCTAGGGGGCCTCTCGGGATTCCTCTCCCGTCGATACCGGGGCCAAAAACCTTGTGTGGAGTCAGGGCCGGAACCGAAGATTCCTCTCAGGGGCTGACATGGATCTTTGGGTACTTCTGGAGTCTCCCCAGGGGAGTCAGGCCTCGTCTCGAGTGGGGGATGCACGTGTGCTTTCCTTCCAGGCTGTAGCAGCAATGTCACGCTTCCCGTCGCGTGCATCAAAGGATCTGTGGTTTTCCCACGAGGCTTTCCCTCGAGGCTTTCCCACAGGGCTGTCCCACGTGCCACCGTTGTGTGAGTCGATCCTCGGCGTGAAAGATGAGCCAGTGCAGGGAAAAGAGGTTCCTCTGGAATGGACTGAGACATCTGGGGGACTCTTGGAATGGTGGTACGACCATGGAGTTCCTCTCGCCTTTCCTGTTGAGAGTGCCTCCTCTTGAGATGCGACGGGAACGCCGGGAATTCTTTCCCGTTGAAAGCAGGGAAAGGATCCCTCATCTCGAGCTACGAGGGGGAAACGGGGCTCCTCGGGATGTGGGCGGGACCATCGTGCTTCCTCTCGAGTGGACACGGGTATGTCGGTGAACTTCTTGAGTTGCAGCAAGGGTGTGAAAGACCCTTTCGAAGTTCCAGAGGTTAGGTGTCATTAGTCTCCAGACGCCTCATCGGAAATAGGCCTCATCTAGCCTGGAAGGGAGAACTTCCTGTATTTTCTCGAGGTGCGGCAGGTGTTCTCGAGTTACGACGGGTACCACAGGGACCCGCCCTGATGGCCTCAGGAGAGGCCAGTCCCCATGCGAGTTGCTAGGGGGCCTTTCGGGATTTCTCTCCCGTCGATACCGGGGCCAAAAACCTTGTGTGGAGTCAGGGCCAGAACCGAGGATTCCTCTCAGGGGCTGACATGGATCTTTGGGTACTTCTAGCGTCTCCCCAGGGGAGTCAGGCCTGGTCTCGAGTGGGGGCATGGACGTGCGCTTTCCTTCCAGGCTGTAGCAGCAATGTCACGCTTCCCGTCGCGTGGATCAAATGATCTGTGGTTTTCTCTCGATGCTTTCCCTCGAGGCTTTCCCACAGGGCTGTCCCACGTGCCACCGTGGTGTGAGTCGATCCTCGGAGTGAAAGATGAGCCAGTGCAGGGCAAAGAGGTTCCTCTGGAATGGACTGAGACATCTGAGGGACTCTTGGAATGGTGGTACGACCATGGAGTTCCTCTCGCCTTTCCTGTTGAGAGTGCCTCCTCTTGAGATGCGACGGGAACGCTGGGAATTCTTTCCCGTTGAAAGCAGGGAAAGGATCCCTCATCTCGAGCTACGAGGGGGAAACGGGGCTCCTCTGGATGTGGGCGGGACCATCGTGCTTCCTCTCGAGTGGAGACGGGTATGGCGGTGAACTTCTTGAGTTGCAGCAAGGGTGTGAAAGACCCTTTCGAAGTTCCAGAGGTTACGTGTCAGTCTCCAGACGCCTCATCGGAAATAGACCTCATCTCGCCTGGAAGGGAGAACTTCCTGGATTTTCTCGAGGTGCGGCAGGTGTTCTCGAGTTAAGACGGGTACCACAGGGACCCGCCCTGATGGCCTCAGGAGAGGCCAGTCCCCATGCGAGTTGCTAGGGGGCCTCTCGGGATTCCTCTCCCGTCGATACTGGGGCCAAAAACCTTGTGTGGGGTCAGGGCCGGAACCGAGGATTCCTCTCAGGGGCTGACATGCATCTTTGGGTACTTCTGGAGTCTCCCCAGGGGAGTCAGGCCTCGTCTCGAGTGGGGGCATGGACGTGCGCTTTCCTTCCAGGCTGTAGCAGCAATGTCACGCTTCCCGTCGCGTGGATCAAAGGATCTGTGGTTTTCCCTCGAGGCTTTTCCTCGAGGCTTTCCCACAGGGCTGTCCCACGTGCCACCGTGGTGTGAGTCGATCCTCGGCGTGAAAGATGAGCCAGTGCAGGGCAAAGAGGTTCCTCTGGAATGGACTGAGACATCTGGGGGACTCTTGGAATGGTGGTACGACCATGGAGTTCCTCTCGCCTTTCCTGTTGAGAGTGCCTCCTCTTGAGATGCGACGGGAATGCCGGGAATTCTTTCCCGTTGAAAGCAGGGAAAGGATCCCTCATCTCGAGCTACGAGGGGGAAACGGGGCTCCTCTGGATGTGGGCGGGACCATCGTGCTTTCTCTCGTGTGGAGACGGGTATGGCGGTAAACTTCTTGAGTTGCAGTAAAGGTGTGAAAGACCCTTTCGAAGTTCCAGAGGTTGGGTGTCATTAGTCTCCAGACGCCTCATCGGAAATAGGCCTCATCTCGCCTGGAAGGGAGAACTTCCTGGATTTTCTCGAGTTGCGGCAGGTGTTCTCGAGTTACGACGGGGACCTCAGGGACCCGCCCTGGTGGCCTCAGTAGAGGCCAGTCCCCATGCGAGTTGCTAGGAGGCCTCTAGGGATTCCTCTCCCGTCGATACCGGGGCCAAAAGGCTTGTGTGGAGTCAGGGCCGGAACCGAGCATTCCTCTCAGGGGTTACATGGATCTTTGGGTACTTCTGGAGTCTCCCCAGGGGAGTCAGGCCTCGTCTCGAGTGGGGGCATGCACGTGCGCTTTCCTTCCAGGCTGTAGCAGCAATGTCACGCTTCCCATCGCGAGGATTAAAGGATCTGTGGTTTTCCCTCGAGGCTTTCCCTCGAGGCTTTCCCACAGGGCTGTCCCACGTGCCACCGTGGTGTGAGTCGATCCTCGGCGTGAAAGATGAGCCAGTGCAGGGCAAAGAGGTTCCTCTGGAATGGACTGAGACATCTGGGGGACTCTTGGAATGGTGGTACGACCATGGAGTTCCTCTCGCCTTTCCTGTTGAGAGTGCCTCCTTTTGAGCTGCGACGGGAATGCCGGGAATTCTTTCCCGTTGAAAGCAGGGAAAGGATCCCTCATCTCGAGCTCCGAGGGGAAAACGTGGCTCCTCTGTATGTGGGCGGGACCATCGTGCTTTCTCTCGTGTGGAGACGGGTATGGCGGTAAACTTCTTGATTTGCAGCAAGGGTGTGAAAGACCCTTTCGAAGTTCCAGAGGTTAGGTGTCATTCGTCTCCAGACGCCTCATCGGAAATAGGCCTCATCTCGCCTGGAAGGGAGAACTTCCTGGATTTTCTCGAGTTGCGGCAGGTGTTCTCGAGTTACGACGGGGACCTCAGGGACCCGCCCTGGTGGCCTCAGGAGAGGCCAGTCCCCATGCGAGTTGCTAGGGGGCCTCTCGGGATTCCTCTCCCGTCGATACTGGGGCCAAAAACCTTGTGTGGAGTCAGGGCCGGAACCGAGGATTCCTCTCAGGGGCTGACATGGATCTTTGGGTACTTCTGGAGTCTCCCCAGGGGAGTCAGGCCTCGTCTCGAGTGGGGGCATGCACGTGTGCTTTCCTTCCAGGCTGTAGCAGCAATGTCACGCTTCCCTTCGCGTGGATCAAAGGATCTGTGGTTTTCCCTCGAGGCTTTCCCTCGAGGCTTTCCCACAGGGCTGTCCCACGTGCCACCGTGGTGTGAGTCGATCCTCGGCGTGAAAGATGAGCCAGTGCAGGGCAAAGAGGTTCCTCTGGAATGGACTGAGACATCTGGGGGACTCTTGGAATGGTGGTTAGACCATCGAGTTCCTCTCGCCTTTCCTGTTGAGAGTGCCTCCTCTTGAGATGCGACGGGAATGCCGGGAATTCTTTCCCGTTGAAAGCAGGGAAAGGATCCCTCATCTCGAGCTCCGAGGGGGAAACGGGGCTCCTCTGGATGTGGGCGGGACCATCGTGCTTTCTCTCGTGTGGAGACGGGTATGGCGGTAAACTTCTTGAGTTGCAGAAAGGGTGTGAAAGACCCTTTCGAAGTTCCAGAGGTTAGGTGTCATTAGTCTCCAGACGCCTCATCGGAAATAGGCCTCAACTCGCCTGGAAGGGAGAACTTCCCGGATTTTCTCGAGGTGCGCCCGGTGTTCTCGAGTTACGACGGGGACCTCAGGGACCCGCCCTGGTGGCCTCAGGAGAGGCCAGTCCCCATGCGAGTTGCTAGGGGGCCTCTCGGGATTCCTCTCCCGTCGATACCGGGGCCAAAAACCTTGTGTGGAGTCAGGGCTGTAACCGAGGATTCCTCTCAGGAGCTGACATGGATCTTTGGGTACTTCTGGAGTCCCACCAGGGGAGTCAGGCCTCTTCTCGATTGGGGGCATGCACGTGTGCTTTCCTTCCAGGCTGTAGCAGCAATGTCACACTTCCCGTCGCGTGGATCAAAGGATCTGTGGTTTTCCCTCGAGGCTTTCCCACAGGGCTGTCCCACGTGCCACCGTGGTGTGAGTCGATCCTCGGCGTGAAAGATGAGCCAGTGCAGGGCAAAGAGGTTCCTCTGGAATGGACTGAGACATCTGGGGGACTCTTGGAATGGTGGTACGACCATGGAGTTCCTCTCGCCTTTCCTGTTGAGAGTGCCTCCTCTTTGGATGCGACGGGAACGCCGGGAATTCTTTCCCGTTGAAAGCAGGGAAAGGATCCCTCATCTCGAGCTACGAGGGGGAAACGGGGCTCCTCTGGATGTGGGCGGGACCATCGTGCTTCCTCTCGAGTGGACACGGGTATGGCGGTGAACTTCTTGAGTTGCAGCAAGGGTGTGAAAGACCCTTTCGAAATTCCAGAGGTTAGGTGTCATTAGTCTCCAGACGCCTCATCGGAAATAGGCCTCATCTCGCCTGGAAGGGAGAACTTCCTGGATATTCTCGATTTGCGGCAGGTGTTCTCGAGTTACGACGGGGACCTCAGGGACCCGCCCTGGTGGCCTCAGGAGAGGCCAGTCCCCATGCGAGTTGCTAGGGGGCCTCTCGGGATTCCTCTCCCGTCGATACCGGGGACAAAAACCTTGTGTGGAGTCAGGGCCGGAACCGAGGATTCCTCTCAGGGGTGACATGGATCTTTGGGTACTTCTGGAGTCTCCCCAGGGGAGTCAGGCCTCGTCTCGACTGGGGGCATGCACGTGCACTTTCCTTCCAGGCTGTAGCAGCAATGTCACGCTTCCCGTCGCGTGCATCAAAGGATCTGTGGTTTTCCCTCGAGGCGTTCCCTCGAGGCTTTCCCACAGGGCTGTCCCACGTGCCACCGTGGTGTGAGTCGATCCTCGGCGTGAAAGATGAGCCAGTGCAGGGCAAAGAGGTTCCTCTGGAATGGACTGAGACATCTGGGGGACTCTTGGAAAGGTGATACGACCATGGAGTTCCTCTCGCCTTTCCTGTTGAGAGTGCCTCCTCGTGAGATGCGACGGGAACGCCGGGAATTCTTTCCCGTTGAAAGCAGGGAAAGGATCCCTCATCTGCAGCTCCGAGGGGGAAACGGGGCTCCTCTGGATGTGGGCGGGACCATCGTGCTTCCTCTCGAGTGGAGACGGGTATGGCGGTGAACTTCTTGAGTTGCAGCAAGGGTGTGAAAGACCCTTTCGACGTTCCAGAGGTTAGGTGTCATTAGTCTCCAAACGCCTCATCGGAAATAGGCCTCATCTCGCCTGGAAGGGAGAACTTCCTGGATTTTCTCGAGTTGCGGCAGGTGTTCTCGAGTTATGACGGGGACCTCAGGGACCCGCCCTGGTGGCCTCAGGAGAGGCCAGTCCCCATGCGAGTTGCTAGGGGGCCTCTCGGGATTCCTCTCCCGTCGATACCGGGGCCAAAAACCTTGTGTGGAGTCAGGGCCGGAACCGAGGATTCCTCTCATGGGTGACATGGGTCTTTGGGTACTTCTGGAGTCTCCCCAGGGGAGTCAGGCCTCGTCTCGAGTGGGGGCATGCACGTGCGCTTTCCTTCCAGGCTGTAGCAGCAATGTCACGCTTACCGTCGCGTGCATCAAAGGATCTGTGGTTTTCCCTCGAGGCTTTCCCTCGAGGCTTTCCAGCAGGGCTGTCCCACGTGCCACCGTGGTGTGAGTCGATCCTCGGCGTGAAAGATGAGACAGTGCAGGGCAAAGAGGTTCCTCTGGAATGGACTGAGACATCTGGGCGACTCTGGGAATGGTGGTACGACCATGGAGTTCCTCTCGCCTTTCCTGTTGAGAGTGCCTCCTCTTGAGATGCGACGGGAACGCCGGGAATTCTTTCCCCTTGAAAGCAGGGAAAGGATCGCTCATCTCGAGCTACGAGGGGGAAACGGGGCTCCTCTGGATGTGGGTGGGACCATCGTGCTTCCTCTCGAGTGGACACCGCTATGGCGCTGAACTTCTTGAGTTGCAGCAAGGGTGTGAAAGACCCTTTCGAAGTTCCAGAGGTTAGGTGTCATTAGTCTCCAGACGCCTCATCGGAAATAGGCCTCATCTCGCCTGGAAGGGAGAACTTCCTGGATTTTCTCGATTTGCGGCAGGTGTTCTCGAGTTACGACGGGGACCTCAGGGACCCGCCCTGGTGGCCTCAGGAGAGGCCAGTCCCCATGCGAGTTGCTAGGGGGCCTCTCGGGATTCCTCTCCCGTCGATACCGGGGCCAAAAACCTTGTGTGGAGTCAAGGCCGGAACCGAGGATTCCTCTCAGGGGCTGACATGGATCTTTGGGTACTTCTGGAGTCTCCCCAGGGGAGTCAGGCCTCGTCTCCAGTGGGGGCATGCACGTGCGCTTTCCTTCCAGGCTGTAGCAGCAATGTCACACTTCCCGTCGCGTGGATCAAAGGATCTGTGGTTTTCCCTCGAGGCTTTCCCTCGAGGCTTTCCCACAGGGCTGTCCCACGTGCCACCGTGGTGTGAGTCGATCCTCGGCGTGAAAGATGAGCCAGTGCAGGGCAAAGAGGTTCCTCTGGAATGGACTGAGACATCTGGGGGACTCTTGGAATGGTGGTACGACCATGGAGTTCCTCTCGCCTTTCCTGTTGAGAGTGCCTCCTCTTGAGATGCGACGGGAACGCCGGGAATTCTTTCCCGTTGAAAGCAGGGAAAGGATCCCACATCTCGAGCTCCGAGGGGGAAACGGGGCTCCTCTGGATGGGGGCGGGACCATCGTGCTTCCTCTCGAGTGGAGACGGGTATGGCGGTGAACATCTTGAGTTGCAGCAAGGGTGTGAAAGACCCTTTCGAAGTTCCAGAGGTTAGGTGTCATTAGTCTCCAGACGCCTCATCGGAAATACGCCTCATCTCGCCTGGAAGGGAGAACTTCCTGGATTTTCTGGAGTTGCGGCAGGTGTTCTCCAGTTATGACGGGGACCTCAGGGACCCGCCCTGGTGGCCTCAGGAGAGGCCAGTCCCCATGCGAGTTGCTAGGGGGCCTCTCGGGATTCCTCTCCCGTCGATACCGGGGCCAAAAACCTTGTGTGGTGTCATGGCCGGAACCGAGGATTCCTCTCAGGGGTGATATGGATCTTTGGGTACTTCTGGAGTCTCCCCAGGGGAGTCAGGCCTCGTCTCGAGTGGGGGCATGCACGTGCGCTTTCCTTCCAGGCTGTAGCAGCAATGTCACGCTTCCCGTCGCGTGCATCAAAGGATCTGTGGTTTTCCCTCGAGGCTTTCCCTCGAGGCTTTCCCGCAGGGCTGTCCCACGTTCCACCGTGGTGTGAGTCGATCCTCGGCGTGAAAGATGAGCCAGTGCAGGGCAAAGAGGTTCCTCTGGAATGGACTGAGACATCTGGGGGACTCTTGGAATGGTGGTACGACCATGGAGTTCCTCTCGCCTTTCCTGTTGAGAGTGCCTCATCTTGAGATGCGACGGGAACGCCGGGAATTCTTTCCCGTTGAAAGCAGGGAAAGGATCCCTCATCTCGAGCTACGAGGGGGAAACGGGGCTCCTCTGTATGTGGGTGGGACCATCGTGCTTCCTCTCGAGTGGAGACGGGTATGGCGGTGAACTTCTTGAGTTGCAGCAAGGGTGTGAAAGACCCTTTCGAAGTTCCAGAGGTTACGTGTCAGTCTCCAGATGCCTCATCGGAAATAGACCTCATCTCGCCTGGAAGGGAGAACTTCCTGGATTTTCTCGAGGTGCGGCAGGTGTTCTCGAGTTATGACGGGTACCACAGGGACCCGCCCTGGTGGCCTCAGGAGAGGCCAGTCCACATACGAGTTGCTAGGGGGCCTCTCGGGATTCCTCTCCCGTCGATACCGGGGCCAAAAACCTAGTGTGGAGTCAGGGCCGGAACCGAGGATTCCTCTCAGGGGTGACATGGATCTTTGGGTACTTCTGGAGTCTCCCCAGGGGAGTCAGGCCTCGTCTCGAGTGGGGGCATGCACGTGCGCTTTCCTTCCAGGCTGTAGCAGCAATGTCACGCTTCCCGTCGCGTGGATCAAAGGATCTGTGGTTTTCCCTCGCGGCTTTCCCTCGAGGCTTTCCCACAGGGCTGTCCCACGTGCCACCGTGGTGTGAGTCGATCCTCGGCGCGAAAGATGAGCCAGTGCAGGGCAAAGAGGTTCCTCTGGAATGGACTGAGACATCTGGGGGACTCTTGGAATGGTGGTACGACCATGGAGTTCCTCTCGCCTTTCCTGTTGAGAGTGCCTCCTCTTGAGATGCGACGGGAACGCCGGGAATTCTTTCCTGTTGAAAGCAGGGAAAGGATCCCTCATCTCGAGCTCCGAGGGGGAAACGGGGCTCCTCTGGATGTGGGCGGGACCATCGTGCTTCCTCTCGAGTGGAGACGGGTATGGCGCTGAACTTCTTGAGTTGCAGCAAGGGTGTGAAAGACCCTTTCGAAGTTCCAGAGGTTACGTGTCAGTCTCCAGACGCCTCATCGGAAATAGACCTCATCTCGCCTGGAAGGGAGAACTTCCTGGATTTTCTCGAGGTGCGGCAGGTGTTCTCGAGTTACGACGGGTACCACAGGGACCCGCCCTGATGGCCTCAGGAGAGGCCAGTCCCCATGCGAGTTGCTAGGGGGCCTCTCGGGATTCCTCTCCCGTCGATACTAGGGCCAAAAACCTTGTGTGGAGTCAGGGCCGGAACCGAGGATTCCTCACAGGGGTGACATGGATATTTGGGTACTTCTGGAGTCTCCGCAGGGGAGTCAGGCCTCGTCTCGAGTGGGGGCATGCACGTGCGCTTTCCTTCCAGGCTGTAGCAGCAATGTCACGCTTCCCGTCGCGTGGATCAAAGTATCTGCGGTTTTCCCTCGAGGCTTTCCCTCGAGGCTTTCCCGCAGGGCTGTCCCACGTGCCACCGTGGTGTGAGTCGATCCTCGGCGTGAAAGATGAGCCAGTGCAGGGCAAAGAGGTTCCTCTGGAATGGACTGAGACATCTGGGGGACTCTTGGAATGGTGGTACGACCATGGAGTTCCTCTCGCCTTTCCTGTTGAGAGTGCCTCCTCTTGAGATGCGACGGGAACGCCGGGAATTCTTTCCCGTTGAAAGCAGGGAAAGGATCCCTCATCTCGAGCTCCGAGGGGGAAACGGGGCTCCTCTGGATGTGGGCGGGACCATCGTGCTTCCTCTCGAGTGGAGACGGGTATGGCGGTGAACTTTTTGAGTTGCAGCAAGGGTGTGAAAGACCCTTTCGAAGTTCCAGAGGTTAGGTGTCATTAGTCTCCAGACGCCTCATCGGAAATAGGCCTCATCTCCCCTGGAAGGGAGAACTTCCTGGATTTTCTCGAGTTGCGGCAGGTGTTCTCAAGTTACGATGGGGACCTCAGGGACCCGCCCTGGTGGCCTCAAGAACGGCCAGTCCCCATGCGAGTTGCTAGGGGGCCTCTCGGGATTCCTCTCCCGTCGATACCGGGGCCAAAAACCTTGTGTGGAGTCAGGGCCGGAACCGAGGATTCCTCTCAGGGGCTGACATGGATCTTTGGGTACTTCTGGAGTCTCCCCAGGGGAGTCAGGCCTCGTCTCGAGTGGGGGCATGCACGTGTGCTTTCCTTCCAGGCTGTAGCAGCAATGTCACGCTTCCCGTCGCGTGGATCAAAGGATCTGTGGTTTTCCCTCGAGGCTTTCCCTCGAGGCTTTCCCACAGGGCTGTCCCACGTGCCACCGTAGAGTGAGTCGATCCTCGGCATGAAAGATGAGCCAGTGCAGGGCAAAGAGGTTCCTCTGGAATGGACTCAGACATCTGGGGGACTCTTGGAATGGTGGTACGACCATGGAGTTCCTCTCGCCTTTCCTGTTGAGAGTGCCTCCTCTTGAGATGCGACAGGAACGCCAGGAATTCTTTCCCGTTTAAAGCAGGGAAAGGATCCCTCATCTCGAGCTACGAGGGGGAAAGGGGGCTCCTCTGGATGTGGGCGGGACCATCGTGCTTCCTCTCGAGTGGACTCGGGTATGGCGGTGAACTTCTTGAGTTGCAGCAAGGGTGTGAAAGACCCTTTCGAAGTTCCAGAGGTTAGGTGTCATTAGTCTCCAGACGCCTCATCGGAAATAGGCCTCATCTCGCCTGGAAGGAAGAACTTCCTGTATTTTCTCGAGTTGCGGCAGGTGTTCTCGAGTTACGACGGGGACCTCAGGGACCCGCCCTGGTGGCCTCAGGAGAGGCCAGTCCCCATGCGATGTGCTAGGGGGCCTCTCGGGATTCCTCTCCCGTCGATACCGGGGCCAAAAACCTTGTGTGGAGTCAGGGCCGGAACCGAGGATTCCTCTCAGGGGCTGACATGGAACTTTGGGTACTTCTGGAGTCTCCCCAGGGGAGTCAGGCCTCGTCTCGAGTGGGGGCATGCACGTGCGCTTTCCTTCCAGGCTGTAGCAGCAATGTCACGCTTCCTGTCGCGTGGATCAAAGGATCTGTGGTTTTCCCTCGAGGCTTTCCCTCGAGACTTTCCCACAGGGCTGTCCCACGTGCCACCGTGGTGTGAGTCGATCCTCGGCGTGAAAGATGAGCCAGTGTAGGGCAAAGAGGTTCCTCTGGAATGGACTGAGACATCTGGGGGACTCCTGGAATGGTGGTACGACCATGGAGTTCCTCTCGCCTTTCCTGTTGAGAGTGCCTCCTCTTGAGATGCGACGGGAATGCCGGGAATTCTTTCCCGTCTAAAGCAGGGAAAGGTTCCCTCATCTCGAGCTCCGAGGGGGAAACGGGGCTCCTCTGGATGTGGGCGGGACCATCGTGCTTCCTCTCGAGTGGAGACGGGTATGGCGGTGAACTTCTTGAGTTGCAGCAAGGGTGTGAAAGACCCTTTCGAAGTTCCAGAGGTTAGATGTCATTAGTCTCCAGACGCCTCATCGGAAATAGGCCTCATCTCGCCTGAAAGGGAGAACTTCCTGGATTTTCTCGAGTTGCGGCAGGTGTTCTCGAGTTACGACGGGGACCTCAGGGACCCGCCCTGGTGGCCTCAGGAGAGGCCAGTCCCCATGCGAGGTGTTAGGGGGCCTCTCG
The DNA here is from genome assembly GCF_032405125.1 of Capricornis sumatraensis. Classification (NCBI taxonomy): domain Eukaryota; kingdom Metazoa; phylum Chordata; class Mammalia; order Artiodactyla; family Bovidae; genus Capricornis; species Capricornis sumatraensis. The sequence continues at coordinate 3,276,070 of NC_091080.1, read as the reverse complement.
GGATTCCTCTCCCGTCGATCCCGGGGCCAAAAACCTTGTGTGGAGTAAGGGCCGGAACCGAGGATTCCTCTCAGGGGCTGACATGGATCTTTGGGTACTTCTGGAGTCTCCCCAGGGGAGTTAGGCCTCTTCTCGAGTGGGGGCATGCACGTGCGCTTTCCGTCCCGGCTGTAGCAGCAATGTCACGCTTCCCGTCGCATGGATCAAAGGATCTGTGGTTTTCCCTCGAGGCTTTCCCTCGAGGCTTTCCCACAGGGCTGTCCCACGTGCCACCGTGGTGTGAGTCGATCCTCGGCGTGAAAGATGAGCCAGTGCAGGGCAAAGAGGTTCCTCTGGAATGGACTGAGACATCTGGGGGACTCGTGGAATGGTGGTACGACCATGGAGTTCCTCTCGCCTTTCCTGTTGAGAGTGCCACCTCTTGAGATGCGACGGGAACGCCGGGAATTCTTTCCCGTTGAAAGCAGGGAAAGGATCCCTCATTTCGAGCTACGAGGGGGAAACGGGGCTCCTCTGGATGTGGGCGGAACCATCGTGCTTCCTCTCGAGTGGAGACGGGTATGGCGGTGAACTTCTTGAGTTGCAGCAAGGGTGTGAAAGACCCTTTCGAAGTCCCAGAGGTTAGGTGTCATTAGTCTCCAGACGCCTCATCGGAAATAGGCCTCATCTCGCCTGGAAGGGAGAACTTCCTGGATTTTCTCGAGTTGCGGCAGGTGTTCTCGAGTTACGACGGGGACCTCAGGGACCCGCCCTGGTGGCCTCAGGAGAGGCCAGTCCCCATGCGAGTTGCTAGGTGGCCTCTCGGGATTCCTCTCCCGTCGATACCGGGGTCAAAAACCTTGTGTGGAGTCAGGGCCGGAACCGAGGATTCCTCTCAGGGGCTGACATGGATCTTTGGGTACTTCTGGAGTCTCCCCAGGGGAGTCAGGCCTCGTCTCGAGTCGGGGCATGCACGTGCGCTTTCCTTCCAGGCTGTAGCAGCAATGTCACGCTTCCCGTCGCGTGGATCAAAGGATCTGTGGTTTTCCCTCGAGGCTTTCCCTCGAGGCTTTCCCACAGGGCTGTCCCACGTGCCTCCGTGGTGTGAGTCGTTCCTCGGCGTGAAAGATGAGCCAGTGCAGGGCAAAGAGGTTCCTCTGGAATGGACTGAGACATCTGGGGGACTCCTGGAATGGTGGTACGACCATGGAGTTCCTCTCGCCTTTCCTGTTGAGAGTGCCTCCTCTTGAGATGCGACGGGAACGCCGGGAATTCTTTCCCGTCTAAAGCAGGGAAAGGTTCCCTCATCTCGAGCTCCGAGGGGGAAACGGGGCTCCTCTGGATGTGGGCGGGACCATCGTGCTTCCTCTCGAGTGGAGACGGGTATGGCGCTGAACTTCTTGAGTTGCAGCAAGGGTGTGAAAGACCCTTTCGAAGTTCCAGAGGTTACGTGTCAGTCTCCAGACGCCTCATCGGAAATAGACCTCATCTCGCCTGGAAGGGAGAACTTCCTGGATTTTTTCGAGGTGCGGCAGGTGTTCTCGAGTTACGACGGGTACCACAGGGACCCGCCCTGATGGCCTCAGGAGAGGCCAGTCCCCATGCGAGTTGCTAGGGGGCCTCTCGGGATTCCTCTCCCGTCGATACCGGGGCCAAAAACCTTGTGTGGAGTCAGGGCCGGAACCGAGGATTCCTCTCAGGGGCTGACATGGAACTTTGGGTACTTCTGGAGTCTCCCCAGGGGAGTCAGGCCTCGTCTCGAGTGGGGGCATGCACGTGCCCTTTCCTTCCAGGCTGTAGCAGCAATGTCACGCTTCCTGTCGCGTGGATCAAAGGATCTGTGGTTTTCCCTCGAGGCTTTCCCTCGAGACTTTCCCACAGGGCTGTGCCACGTGCCACCGTGGTGTGAGTCGATCCTCGGCGTGAAAGATGAGCCAGTGTAGGGCAAAGAGGTTCCTCTGGAATGGACTGAGACATCTGGGGGACTCCTGGAATGGTGGTACGACCATGGAGTTCCTCTCGCCTTTCCTGTTGAGAGTGCCTCCTCTTGAGATGCGACGGGAATGCCGGGAATTCTTTCCCGTCTAAAGCAGGGAAAGGTTCCCTCATCTCGAGCTACGAGGGGGAAACGGGGCTCCTCTGGATGTGGGCGGGACCATCGTGCTTCCTCTCGAGTGGACACGGGTATGGCGGTGAACTTCTTGAGTTGCAGCAAGGGTGTGAAAGACCCTTTCGAAGTTCCAGAGGTTAGGTGTCATTAGTCTCCAGACGCCTCATCGGAAATAGGCCTCATCTCGCCTGAAAGGGAGAACTTCCTGGATTTTCTCGAGTTGCGGCAGGTGTTCTCGAGTTACGACGGGGACCTCAGGGACCCGCCCTGGTGGCCTCAGGAGAGGCCAGTCCCCATGCGAGGTGCTAGGGGGCCTCTCGGGATTCCTCTCCCGTCGATACCGGGGCCAAAAACCTTGTGTGGAGTAAGGGCCGGAACCGAGGATTCCTCTCAGGGGCTGACATGGATCTTTGGGTACTTCTGGAGTCTCCCCAGGGGAGTCAGGCCTCGTCTCGAGTCGGGGCATGCACGTGCGCTTTCCTTCCAGGCTGTAGCAGCAATGTCACGCTTCCCGTCGCGTGGATCAAAGGATCTGTGGTTTTCCCTCGAGGCTTTCCCTCGAGGCTTTCCCACAGGGCTGTCCCACGTGCCTCCGTGGTGTGAGTCGATCCTCGGCGTGAAAGATGAGCCAGTGCAGGGCAAAGAGGTTCCTCTGGAATGGACTGAGACATCTGGGGGACTCTTTGTATGGTGGTACGATCATGGAGTTCCTCTCGCCTTTCCTGTTGAGAGTGCCTCCTCTTGAGATGCGACGGGAACGCCGGGAATTCCTTCCCGTTGAAAGCAGGAAAGGATCCCTCATCTCGAGCTCCGAGAGGGAAACGGGGCTCCTCTGGATGTGGGCGGGACCATCGTGCTTCCTCTCGAGTGGAGACGGGTATGGCGGTGAACTTCTTGAGTTTCAGCAAGGGTGTGAAACACCCTTTCGAAATTCCAGAGGTTAGGTGTCATTAGTCTCCAGACGCCTCATCGGAAATAGGCCTCATCTCGCCTGGAAGGGAGAACTTCCTGGATTTTCTCGAGTTGCGGCAGGTGTTCTCGAGTTAAGACGGGGACCTCAGGGACCCGCCCTGGTGGCCTCAGGAGAGGCCAGTCCCCATGCGAGGTGCTAGGGGGCCTCTCGGGATTCCTCTCCCGTCGATACCGGGGCCAAAAACCTTGTGTGGAGTCAGGGCCGGAACCGAGGATTCCTCTCAGGGGCTGACATGGATCTTTGGGTACTTCTGGAGTCTCCCCAGGGGAGTCAGGCCTCGTCTCGAGTCGGGGCATGCACGTGCGCTTTACTTCCAGGCTGTAGCAGCAATGTCACGCTTCCCGTCGCGTGGATCAAAGGATCTGTGGTTTTCCCTCGAGGCTTTCCCACAGGGCTGTCCCACGTTCCACCGTGGTGTGAGTCGATCCTCGGCGTGAAAGATGAGCCAGTGCAGGGCAAAGAGGTTCCTCTGGAATGGACTGAGACATCTGGGGGACTCTTGGAATGGTGGTACGACCATGGAGTTCCTCTCGCCTTTCCTGTTGAGAGTGCCTCCTCTTGAGATGCGACGGGAACGCCGGGAATTCTTTCCCGTTGAAAGCAGGGAAAGGATCCCTCATCTCGAGCTCCGAGGGGGAAACGGGGCTCCTCTGGATGTGGGCGGGACCATCGTGCTTCCTCTCTAGTGGAGACGGGTATTGCCGGGGTCCAGCCCCGGTGGATCCAGGGAATTCGAAGGGTGGACGGCGTTGGCGTGGAAAGACTTGTTTATTTATTAATATAAGATTAGATTAAGAAACTGTAGTGCAGTAGGAAGATTAAGTGGAGAAAGAGGGCTGAATAGCTTGGTTTACGCGGAAGACCAATAAAATTCCAGACAAGGAATTTGCACCATCTACGTTGGGCCACCGGTGCCCGCTTGAATATCTAAGGGTGCCTCGCCTTAAGCTCCCTTTCTCGCGGATCTTAATAACCAGGGCAAATATGTAGACCTTGCGAGCCTCCGCGCCCCAGATGGAAATTCAGCCTGAAATTAAAGTAAAGAGCAGAGGGAAGAAAAGGGAGAGAAAAAGAGAGAGAGAGAGAGACACGGGGGGAGCCATATTCCCAAGACACCAGGCCGAGACTAGTCCGAGAAACTGGTCTGAGAATCTGGTCCCGTCCTTTATTGTTCAGAAGGCCTTTTATACTTTTGATAAAACATGGAGATCAATGGGTAACACAAAGTTATGCAGCGTTAGCAGTCCAGACTCTTATCAAAACCAGGCTTTTCTCTCTGCATACCTAATTGTATACACAAGTCTTAGGTAATTTACATCATCTTCCAACCAAAAGGGCCAATTAACATTTTACAGCCTTTTTTCTGATAAGGGTTTGTCAACCACAAGACTTATTTGTGTTGATCTTCCCAAGGTCTGGTGCCACTCTCGGAAAGCACTAAAGAAAGTTACATTCTTAGACAGCAAGGATACAGCAACTTATAACAAGTAGAGGGAGTGCAGTGATTTATAGCAAAAGAGAAGCAATTAACTCAAAAGTCTAGTGTTGCTAACATCAAAACTACTATGTATCTTTTTCTACATCCTGCTTACATTAACATCCTTCCAGGTGCCTAAAAGATAAAGAATAAGGAGGTCTGGCAGCAATCCTTGAGTCAACAGTGAAAACCCTCTACCAATATAATTTTTAACTCTTTAGAAAAGGCTCTGTATCTTTAAGATGCTTTTAAGCTTTGTGCCTCCCGCGGTTGGGGGGCTGTAAGCAATTCACAAGCTGTAAGCTTTGTGCCTCTCGCGGTTGGGGGGCTGTAAGCAATTCACAAGCTGTAAGAGGTCTGGGGAACCTGTTAGGCAGACTAGAGAGCTATCAGAGGGGTTTAACTGAAACATCCCTTTCAAATGCAGAAGACTAAAACCCTGAATTGACTTTTTTCCAGAGAATATCAGAAAAGTGGAAAAGCAGAGCACAAAAGCCGGCAGATTTTTGCTGGGGTACATGCTTAGGAATATCCAGAGGGGTCCCTGAAGTCTGAGCACGCCTTGCGTATGTCAGCTTCCTTCCTCATGACCTTGTCACGGGCGGGATTCCTCACACTGGCTTCCGGCAACTCCCCCTTCTTTATTAGTTTTTTAAAAAAATTAGGTGCAGTTCAGTCGCGAGATTCCGAATGCTCTGCCGAAGAGTCCTGACAACACAAGGAAGCACGATTACAAGGAGCAGGATTATGGCACCCACAGCAGCATAGCTAGAGACAGTAGTCAGAAGAGTTTTTCCAGAAATGAAGTCAGAGAAGGTGTGGAAAAAGTCATTGGCTTCTCCTGCGGCGGTAAAATCTAATCGGGAGTGTTCCAAGGTCTGAATCTGATTATGAAGTTTCCCTAAATCTAAACTAATATCTGAGCTGTTCCAGACACCTAAAATATGATTTTTGACCCTCTCCCATTTAAAATCTGTCTCATTTACTTTCAGGGATGTAACACATATCCACCGGTAATCGGCATGACATGAAAGAGCCAATTTCATTTTCAGACTCTGTAATTCATTCCCAATATGCATTACTGCTTCTTCTAAGGCATCAATCCTTATTTCTAGCTTCCTATCTATAATTTCCTGGGTTGCCAGCGTTAGAGAAACATTTTTGGATACGGTGTCAACATATTGGGCAGTATACACTTGTTGAGACAATGATAATGCCGCCACAGTAACAGAAGTAATTGCGGTTATCAAAGCTGATATTCCCAAAACAAGTAAGCCCACAAACCGTCGTGTTCGCATTAAATCTTGTAGCTGTTGCAGTACAGCTAGGCCATGGTTATCATACCAATACGTGGCTACAGTTACAGGTACCATGAGATAGGGCGGACGTTTTAAAACCATGAAAGAGCAAACTTTATATTGAGGAGTTAAACAGGATGAAAGCATACATTGTTCACAAGACACTACATGGGGTCCACCTGTATAATTCAATTGTATGTTAAGTCTTTCAGAATCATTAGTGAAAAGAAAAACATAAGGAGAGGGTAGACAAGCTAAAATAGAGTAAATAGAGGTATTTTTTGGTCGGATTAAAATAATAGGGGCGGTAGCCGCAAGGGCTCTCCAAATTTCTGGCTGCCAAAAGGTTTTACCTCTAGTTATATAAGACAGCATAGGGGGAACAAATTGGTTATGATGCCGTCTGGTGGCAACTAACGGCCAAGAAATTGAATATTCTTTCCAATTATCCAATCTATTGATAAAGTCATCGTCAGACTCAGGGTCTTGACCTGGATTTGGGTTGCTCCAGTCCTGAATCGCACAATTTCTTCCTCCCGGCATATTGTAATCTACTCTCGAATTATAAATACAAGATTTCCAAATCGGATATCCTGAATGATCATCTATAGTTTTCCAAATAACATCTGAGGGAGCAACATCATCACAATTTGGATATTCTGATGGAGTTTTGAGAGACAAAGACTTATAGGGGCCAAGGACCCCAGGCATACGGGCTCGTAATATCCAAGCAGACCGATCCCCTATAGATGCAAATTTAGAGGTTGGGGAATCTGTCATAACTGCTTTTGTGGAGGCTCCAATGCATCCTGTCTTGGTAAAGAAGTCTCCTGTAAGGCCAGGAGGAAAATTAAAGCAGACAGGAAAATCATCTGCTAGTCCTTTAAAGGTATAATTGAAATTAATAGGGTATTGGTCTTTTGTATAGGAAGTATAAGATCCTCCCAAAAGGCGAGGCTGGTCTGTACTAACTCGTATGGGGTCACTGTTCCAAGTAACAACTTGGAAAGTTGGAGGATCCGGGAGAAACGCCCAATATTTGGTTGGAATGGGAGCAGCGCTTACCTGGCAAGAGAGCAAGGCAAGCATGGCAATAAACACCTTTTCAGGAGAGACTGACGATCCCTGTAGGGTAGCTATCCCCTGTGCCTGGCGACAGAGAGCTTTAATCTGTCCCCAGGTGGGCAAGGAGGCTTGTTGGGTTGACTGAGCTGGGCGTCCTAATGGATTCCTGCGAGGCAAAAAATCAGGGGGTGCAATATCCTGTATCTGAAGTCGTGACATCTGTCCAGTGGGTGGCTCCGATCCGCGCCTATCCGGGATCTCCAATGTCAGCTGTCCTGGGGTCAGCGGCGTTTCCCGTGCTGGCGGAGGGAGCGGGGGAAGAGGGAGTTTCTTCCTTTTTAGAGATCGCGGTGGCGGGGGATTCTGGTATCCGGGGAGCTGAGACATGGCGAATTAGTCTGTCTGGAACCCAAATCGGAGCGTCCGCGTCCTGTGGAAAAACACAAGCATACCCTCGCCCATTGGTTAATAAGGGGTCAGGACCTTTCCATTGTCTGGAAAGAAGGTCCCTCCATTTTACTAATGGTTTTGCATTCAATTGCTCTGGGCACCAATGGCGAAGCATTGCAGTGTTTCCGGATGAATCAGCATTTAAGTTATTTATTACGAAAAGAGCATGTTGCAAAATCTGATGGGGGGAACTATATTTAAATTCCCCTTCTTTTAGTTTTTGAATATGGATTTTCAGTGTTTGATGTGCTCTTTCCACAATGGCTTGTCCTTGTGGGTTATAAGGGATGCCGGTGTTATGTTTAATTTGAAATCTTGTACAGAATTGCTGAAAAGATTTAGAAGTGTAAGCAGGAGCATTATCAGTTTTTAAAGCTTTTGGCAAGCCCAGATAGGAAAAGCATGTAAAAAGATGTTGTATTACATCTTTAACTGCTTCCCCTGTACGAGCAGTGGCAATAATAACATGAGAGAAGGTATCTACAGTTACATGAACAAAAGACAGTTTTCCAAATGAAGAGACATGGGTTACATCCATTTGCCAGAGTGCATTAGGTTTGAGACCGCGAGGGTTAACTCCCAGAGGCAAAGCATTCACGGTAGTAGGACAATGTGAACAAGAACGAACAATCTCTCGGGCAGATTCTCGAGGAATTTGAAACTGGTATCGTAAGGCAGTGGCATTTTGGTGATGAAGTGAGTGAGAAGCTCGAGCTTCTTCAAAAACAGAAGCCACTGAAATCCTGGTTAACGAATCTGCCAATTCATTGAGAGCATTTAAAGGGCCAGGCAGGCCGGAATGAGCCCGAATGTGGCCGATAAAGAACGCCCGATTTCTTTTCCATATTTGCTGCTGCAGTTTAGTTAACAAATGGAAGATAGCAGTTTTGTTTTCAGGCAAAACTGCAGTCTCAATGTGTGGAAACAGCCTGACCACATACTGAGAGTCAGAATAAAGGTTAAATTCTTTCTCCGCAAACATAACAAAGGCCTCAATAACAGCTGTGATTTCAGCCCTTTGAGCTGAAGTTTCTTGTGTTTCCAAAAGTTTTTGATGATCTCTTGTGACTATAGAGGCTCTACCGTTAGCCGATCCATCAGTAAAGACTACCTGAGCATCTGAAATAGGGAACTGTTTACACCGGACAGGAAAAATAACTGGATGGTTAGACATAAAATTTAGTAAAACATGCGAGGGTAAATGATGCAAAATTTGACCACAGTAATTCCCTATGGCAATCTGCCAGTCTTCATCAAACATTAAAAGAGCATCAAGCTGCTCCTTATTATATGGAATTACAATCTCTGATGGCTCTTTACCAAACAATTCAATGCTCCGCTTCCTTCCTTTTAGCATTAATGTGGCAATTAAACCAGGATAAGAAGCCACGACTTTTTTAGCTTGGGTAGGAAGATGGATCCATTCTAAAGGGCCGCGTTGCCACAGAACTCCCGTAGGCGCCGTTGGAGTAGCTAGGCAAAGGAACTGCCACGTCATCGTCAAATCAATTCTTTTTACATAGCTATTTGATAAGGCTGCTTCTACTTTGCCTAGGGCTTCTTGAGCCTCAGCTGTTAATTGTCTTTTTGAGGTTGGATCAGGATCCCCGCGTAAAGTGTTAAAAAGAGGTTTTAATTCGGCAGTGGTTAATTTTAAATATGGTCTAATCCAATTAATATCACCTAAGAGTTTTTGATAATCATTTAAAGTAATAAGATGGTCTTTTCTCAATTGCAGCGGGGTATGAGTCACCGTTTCCGAATTTATGACTCTTCCTAAGTAAGTTATGGGCGGATTGATTTGAATTTTTTCTGGGGCAATTTTTAGGCCTCTGTCTGTCAATGCCTGGGTCAGGTCCTGGAGCACAGTCTGCAGGTGAACTCTATCAGGATGAGCTATTAAAATATCATCCATATAGTGAATCATATACACGTGTTCATATTTAGCCCTAGTATCTTCTAGAGCGGCATTAACAAATTTTTGGCATAAAGTAGGGCTATTTTTCATTCCCTGAGGCAGAACCTTCCACTGAAACCGTAAATAAGGCTGTTTAAGATTTTCTGATGGCAGACTAAAGGCAAATCGCTTTTTATCCTCAGGATTTAAGGGAATAGTGAAAAAACAATCTTGTAAATCAATAACAATTATATTATATCCCTCTGGAACGGCTACTGGGGAAGGGAGCCCAGGCTGTAAGGCCCCCATGTCCTCCATGGTGGCATTAATAGCTCTCAAATCCTGTAAAAGTCGCCATTTACCAGATTTTTTCTTAATGACAAAAATAGGAGTGTTCCAGGGGCTATTGGAGGGCTCAATATGTCCCAATTCTAATTGTTCAAAGATTAATGCTTTAGCTGCCAATAATTTTTCCTTATGCAGAGGCCACTGTTCTACCCACACCGGATCTTGAGATTTCCATGTGATGGGGTCGGCAGCAAAAACAATGGCCTCAATTATAAATTTGGATATCCCAATCCAGCACGTAGCTTGCGAGGAGTTGGGCAAATTGGCTCAATTATTCCTGTCTGTTGTTTACCCAATCCTTTTGATGGATCATAGCCCATCTGCAACATCTGAGAGGTCACTTTATCATCAGGGCTAAAAAGTAACACTCCCATTTGAGATAGCACGTCCCTCCCCCACAGGGTAAGGGGGAGCGAAGGAACGACATAAGGTTGGAAAGTTCCACGGGTATCCTCAAATTGCCAATCTAAAATTTTTGCACTTTTGGCTATTGTGGGGGCTCTTCCTATCCCCACCAAGTTATTTTCAGTAGTATGTGTGGGCCAGGAGCTGGGCCAGTCTTTTCCTGAAATGCAAGAAACATCTGCTCCTGTGTCTAATAACCCCACAATAGACTTGCCATTAATCAGGATAGTCTTCATAGGACGTTTCTGAGTAATTTCTGTTATCCAAAAAACCATATCACTAGACCCAAATCCTTTATCCTGCCTTTCATTTTGAGTAGCTGTGCGCCCAATTGCAGTGTGGTAAGGCAAAAGCAAAAGTTGGGCTATTCTTTGTCCCTGATGTATTTGGAAAGTTTTAGTTGGGGGTGAAATCATTATCTGGATTTCTCCTGTATAATCTGAGTCAATTACTCCAGGGATGATTGTGAGACCTTGCATAGCTAAGGAACTTCTGCCTAGTATAATTCCTACTAAACCTGTTGGTAATGGGCCTTTAACTCCTGTAGGTATTTTTACAGTGGGGCTATCTGGTGTTAATATTGCTGAGGTGGTGGAACTGAGGTCCAGTCCTGCGCTGCCTGGGGTTGCTCTGATGAGTTCTGCGATGGGACGAAGGGAATGAATGGGTTCAGTGAGGCTGCCCCAATTGTTGTCGGGGCCTGAGGCTGGCCCCTCAATCCGTTTCCCGACTGCTGGTCGGGGCCCAAAAAGGCTCCATTTCTATGGAATTGTGACCTACATTCTTTTGCCCAGTGATATCCTTTTTGACAACGAGGGCAGAGAGATCTAGGGAGATTAGTAGGCACAGCCGGGGAGGGAGAATTCGGCAGAGAAGAACCGGCTGCTTTTTGGGGACAAGCTCGCATAAGGTGCCCTTCCCGTCCGCAAGAGAAGCAGGCCTTGGATAAACCAATATTCTGGCCTGGACTACTGGAATGACTCTTTGACGGGTTATTTCTATTTGTAAAAAAGGACTGTACTGCCTGCTGGTAAGAATTTCCCTTTATGGCTGCAGCTATGGCAACGCCCTGCATCATCGCTGGTCCTACATCTGCACATTGCCTGATATAATCTATTATTTCCCCAGTTTTTTTAATAGGACGTAAAATGGCCTGGCAGGTAGAATTAGCATTTTCAAATGCCAGTTGTTTTATCAATATACTAGCTGCCTCAGTGTTGGAAATTACTCTGTTGACTGCCTCTGCAAGTCTTGATATAAAGTCTTCATATGGCTCTTCTGGTTTTTGTTTAACATTTGAGAAGGAAGAGGTAGATTCTTTCCCTTCAGGCAACAAACGCCAAGCCCCAAGGGCGCAGGCGGTTACTTGATCTAAAGTGGTTTTATCTAATCCCATTTGATCTCTAAGTGTTCCAAAATCATTAGTCCCTGCCAACATATTTTTTATAATATATCTTGGGCCATATTTTTGGTTAGCATCAGCCTGTTTTTGGGCTAGATCTTCATATTCAGTTCTCCAAAGTACATATTGACCTCCAGACAGACAAGCTTTAGCGACTGTCTTCCAGTCATGGGGTGTCATCCATCTGCCCGCTAAAGCTTCCACCAATGATACAGTGTACAGGGCTTTAGGCCCATACAAAGCACAAGCCTGTTTGAGTTCTTTAATCATTTTCATTGGAATGGGTTCCCAGTGGGGGGCTGTTCTCCCACCACTTCCACCAAATATTATGGGGAAACAAGCCTCAAGGTGGGGATCAAGTTCATCATCTGGGATAGAGAAAACTCTTCTTCGGGGAGCTTCTAGTGGAGGCCCCTCACCCTTATAGGGAGGGGGGGGCAAGGGGTGTCCTATGTCACTTTCTTCGTACTTTGGGAATTTTTTATCCGTTCTGTGTTTAGGTCTTACAGATGTTTTATCTGGGGAATCTGGCCTTAAACTCTCAGGTGCATATAATCTGATGGGGGACATTTGTCTTGAGCCTCTGGAAGCAGAAGGCTTAATTAAGGAAATTTCTCTTGAATTTGTGGAAGCAGGTGGTCTGGTTGGGGAAGTTTTTATTAAGCTCTTTGGAGCAGATAATCTAATTGGAGAAGTTTCTCTTAAACTCCTTGGAGCATCTTTATTTAATAAAGACCAGTCCTCATCAGAATGATCTTGACTTACTTCCTCTTCCAAATCTTCCTCATCTGAAAGCTGCTCTTTTTTGTCATCTCTATCTATTACCTTTTCTTGGGCAGTCATTGCAGCTATCATTTGACTCAACTGCCGATAGTTAGGTGTAGCCTCCTTTTCATCACTCTCCTCTTCGATAGATACCTTTTTCTCTGCACTTTCCTCTTTAAGATGTACCTTTTCAGATTCAGGGGCAGGGTCTAGAGCGTCCCTAATTATATTCCATAAGGAAAAGGCGTCAGTAGGCACCTTTTGTGAGCCATGTTCAGCATGGTAAGTTTTTAGTTGTTTTCCTACTCTCTCCCAGGTGTCTAAGTTAACAGTGCCTTCTTCTGGAAACCAGGGACACTGTTCTTGTACAAAGGAAAAAAATGAATGAATATTGGATTTTTTAACTTTAATTCCTCGTTTAGTTAGTAACTGCAAGATTACTCCTGTAAAAAGCTGTCTTTCTTTTGATTCACTGTTACCCATGTCAGAAAATTAAGTCTTATAGAAAAGTCTACCTCAACAAAAAGGTTTTACCTTTGGCGAGGGGGGTTTTGTTTTCAACCCTAAGATAGCAGGTTTCTTTTCAACCTCTAGAGCACCAGGTTTCTCTTAAACCCTTGAACACTTCCCACTCCTCCTCACCCTGTCTATCCTACAGGGGGGTCCGCGGCACCCTGAGTGGGGTCCTAGCCGTCCCGAACACTCAACACTGGGGGAGTACCCGAAAGTACTCCGGGGGGAGTGATTAAGTCACTCCGGGGGGGAGCAACAGAGAGTGCTCCGGGGGGAGCAACAGAGAGTGCTCCGGGGGGAGCTACAGAGAGTGCTCCGGGGGGAGCTTTTGCTCCGAGGAACCTACCTTCGAATAGCCTGTTCCGGGCGCCACTTGCCGGGGTCCAGCCCCGGTGGATCCAGGGAATTCGAAGGGTGGACGGCGTTGGCGTGGAAAGACTTGTTTATTTATTAATATAAGATTAGATTAAGAAACTGTAGTGCAGTAGGAAGATTAAGTGGAGAAAGAGGGCTGAATAGCTTGGTTTACGCGGAAGACCAATAAAATTCCAGACAAGGAATTTGCACCATCTACGTTGGGCCACCGGTGCCCGCTTGAATATCTAAGGGTGCCTCGCCTTAAGCTCCCTTTCTCGCGGATCTTAATAACCAGGGCAAATAAGTAGACCTGGCGAGCCTCCGCGCCCCAGATGGAAATTCAGCCTGAAATTAAAGTAAAGAGCAGAGGGAAGAAAAGGGAGAGAAAAAGAGAGAGAGAGAGAGACAGGGGGGGAGCCAGATTCCCAAGAAACCAGGCCGAGACTAGTCCGAGAAACTGGTCTGAGAATCTGGTCCCGTCCTTTATTGTTCAGAAGGCCTTTTATACTTTTGATAAAACATGGAGATCAATGGGTAACACAAAGTTATGCAGCGTTAGCAGTCCAGACTCTTATCAAAACCAGGCTTTTCTCTCTGCATACCTAATTGTATACACAAGTCTTAGGTAATTTACATCATCTTCCAACCAAAAGGGCCAATTAACATTTTACAGCCTTTTTTCTGATAAGGGTTTGTCAACCACAAGACTTATTTGTGTTGATCTTCCCAAGGTCTGGTGCCACTCTCGGAAAGCACTAAAGAAAGTTACATTCTTAGACAGCAAGGATACAGCAACTTATAACAAGTAGAGGGAGTGCAGTGATTTATAGCAAAAGAGAAGCAATTAACTCAAAAGTCTAGTGTTGCTAACATCAAAACTACTATGTATCTTTTTCTACATCCTGCTTACATTAACATCCTTCCAGGTGCCTAAAAGATAAAGAATAAGGAGGTCTGGCAGCAATCCTTGAGTCAACAGTGAAAACCCTCTACCAATATAATTTTTAACTCTTTAGAAAAGGCTCTGTATCTTTAAGATGCTTTTAAGCTTTGTGCCTCCCGCGGTTGGGGGGCTGTAAGCAATTCACAAGCTGTAAGCTTTGTGCCTCTCGCGGTTGGGGGGCTGTAAGCAATTCACAAGCTGTAAGAGGTCTGGGGAACCTGTTAGGCAGACTAGAGAGCTATCAGAGGGGTTTAACTGAAATATCCCTTTCAAATGCAGAAGACTAAAACCCTGAATTGACTTTTTTCCAGAGAATATCAGAAAAGTGGAAAAGCAGAGCACAAAAGCCAGCAGATTTTTGCTGGGGTACATGCTTAGGAATATCCAGAGGGGTCCCTGAAGTCTGAGCACGCCTTGCGTATGTCAGCTTCCTTCCTCATGACCTTGTCACGGGCGGGATTCCTAACACTGGCTTCTGGCAGGGTATGGTGGTGAACTTCTTGAGTTGCAGCAAGGCTGTGAAAGACCCTTTCGAAGTTCCAGAGGTAAGGTGTCATTAGTCTCCAGACGCCTCATCGGAAATAGGCCTCATCTCGCCTGGAAGGGAGAACTTCCTGGATTTTCTCGAGTTGCGGCAGGTGTTCTCGAGTTACGACGGGGACCTCAGGGACCCGCCCTGGTGGCCTCAGGAGAGGCCAGTCCCTATGCGAGTTGCTAGGGGGCCTCTCGGGATTCCTCTCCCGTCGATACTGGGGCCAAAAACCTTGTGTGGAGTCAGGGCCGGAACCGAGGATTCCTCTCAGGGGCTGACATGGATCTTTGGGTACTTCTGGAGTCTCCCCAGGGGAGTCAGGCCTCGTCTCGAGTGGGGGCATGCACGTGCACTTTCCTTCCAGGCTGTAGCAGCAATGTCACGCTACCTGTCGCGTGGATCAAATGATCTGTGGTTTTCCCTCGAGGCTTTCCCACAGGGCTGTCCCACGTGCCACCGTGGTGTGAGTCGATCCTCGGCGTGAAAGATGAGCCAGTGCAGGGCAAAGAGGTTCCTCTGGAATGGACTGAGACATCTGGGGGACTCTTGGAATGGTGGTACGACCATGGAGTTCTTCTCGCCTTTCCTGTTGAGAGTGCCTCCTCTTGAGATGCGACGGGAACGCCGGGAATATTTTCCCGTTGAAAGCAGGGAAAGGATCCCTCATCTCGAGCTACGAGGGGGAAACGGGGCTCCTCTGGATGTGGGCGGGACCATCGTGCTTTCTCTCGAGTGGAGACGGGTATGGCGGTGAACTTCTTGAGTTGCAGCAAGGGTGTGAAAGACCCTTTCGAAGTTCCAGAGGTTAGGTGTCATTAGTCTCCAGACGCCTCATCGGAAATAGGCCTCATCTCGCCTGGAAGGGAGAACTTCCTTGATTTTCTCGAGTTGCGGCAGGTGTTCTCGAGTTACGACGGGGACCTCAGGGACCCGCCCTGTTGGCCTCAGGAGAGGCCAGTCCCTATGCGTGTTGCTAGGGGGCCCCTCGGGATTCCTCTCCCGTCGATACCGGGGCCAAAAACCTTGTGTGGAGACAGGGCTGGAACCGAGGATTCCTCTCAGGGACTGATATGGATCTTTGGGTACTTCTGGAGTCTCGCCAGGGGAGACAGGCCTCGTCTCGTGTGGGGGCATGCACGTGCACTTTCCTTCCAGGCTGTAGCAGCAATGTCACGCTTCACGTCGCGTGGATCAAAGGATCTGCGGTTTTCCCTCGAGGCTTTCCCTCGAGGCTTTCCCACAGGGCTGTCCCAGGTGACACCGTGGTGTGAGTCGATCCTCGGCGTGAAAAATGAGCCAGTGCAGGGCAAAGAGGTTCCTCTGGAATGGACTGAGACATCTGGGGGACTCTTGGAATGGTGGTACGACCATGGAGTTCCTCTCGCCTTTCCTATTGAGAGTGCCTCCTCTTGAGATGCGACGGGAATGCCGGGAATTCTTTCCCGTTGAAAGGAGGGAAAGGATCCCTCATCTCGAGCTACGAGGGGGAAACGGGGCTCCTCTGGATGTGGGCGGGACCATCGTGCTTTCTCTCGAGTGGAGACGGGTATGGCGGTGAACTTCTTGAGTTGCAGCAAGGGTGTGAAAGACCCTTTCGAAGTTCCAGAGGTTAGGTGTCATTAGTCTCCAGACGCCTCATCGGAAATAGGCCTCATCTCGCCTGGAAGGGAGAACTTCCTGGATTTTCTCGAGTTGCGGCAGGTGTTCTCGAGTTACGACGGGGACCTCAGGGACCCGCCCTGGTGGCCTCAGGAGAGGCCAGTCCCCATGCGAGTTGCTAGGGGGCCTCTCGGGATTCCTCTCCCGTCGATACCGGGGCCAAAAAGCTTGTGTGGAGTCAGGGCCGGAACCGAGGATTCCTCTCAGGGGCTGACATGGATCTTTGGGTACTTCTGGAGTCTCCCCAGGGGAGTCAGGCCTCGTCTCGAGTGGGGGCATGCACGTGCGCTTTCCTTCCAGGCTGTAGCAGCAATGTCACGCTTCCCGTCGCCTGGATCAAAGGATCTGTGGTTTTCCCTCGAGGCTTTCCCTCGAGGCTTTCCCACAGGGCTGTCCCACGTGCCACCGTGTTGTGAGTCGATCCTCGGCTTGAAAGATGAGCCAGTGCAGGGCAAAGAGGTTCCTCTGGAATGGACTGAGACATCTGGGGGACTCTTGGAATGGTGGTACGACCATGGAGTTCCTCTCGCCTTTCCTGTTGAGAGTGCCTCCTCTTGAGATGCGACGGGAACGCCGGGAATACTTTCCCGTTGAAAGCAGGGAAAGGATCCCTCATCTCGAGCTACGAGGGGGAAACGGGGCTCCTCTGGATGTGGGCGGGACCATCGTGCTTCCTCTCGAGTGGAGACGGGTATGGCGGTGAACTTCTTGAGTTGCAGCAAGGGTGTGAAAGACCCTTTCGAAGTTCCAGAGGTTAGGTGTCATTAGTCTCCAGAGGCCTCATCGGAAATAGGCCTCATCTCGCCTGGAAGGGAGAACTTCCTGGATTTTCTCGAGTTGCGGCAGGTGTTCTCGAGTTACGACGGGGACCTCAGGGACCCGCCCTGGTGGCCTCAGGAGAGGCCAGTCCCCATGCGAGTTGCTAGGGGGCCTCTCGGGATTCCTCTCCCGTCGATACCGGGGCCAAAAACCTTGTGTGCAGTCAGGGCCGGAACCGAGGATTCCTCTCAGGGGCTGACATGGATCTTTGGGTACTTCTGGAGTCTCCCCAGGGGAGTCAGGCCTCGTCTCGAGTGGGGGCATGCACGTGCGCTTTCCTTCCAGCCTGTAGCAGCAGTGTCACGCTTCCCGTCGCGTGGATCAAAGGATCTGTGGTTTTCCCTCGAGGCTTTCCCTCGAGGCTTTCCCACAGGGCTGTCCCACGTGCCACCGTTTTGTGAGTCGATCCTCGGCGTGAAAGATGAGCCAGTGCAGGGCAAAGAGGTTCCTCTGGAATGGACTGAGACATCTGGGGGACTCTTGGAATGGTGGTACGACCATGGAGTTCCTCTCGCCTTTCCTGTTGAGAGTGCCTCCTCTTGAGATGCGACGGGAACGCCGGGAATTCTTTCCCGTTGAAACCAGGGAAAGGATCCCTCATCTCGAGCACCGAGGGGAAAACGGGGCTCCTCTGGATGTGGGCGGGACCATCGTGCTTCCTCTCGAGTGGAGACGGGTATGGCGGTGAACTTCTTGAGTTGCAGCAAGGGTGTGAAAGACCCTTTCGAAGTTCCAGAGGTTAGGTGTCATTAGTCTCCAGACGCCTCATCGGAAATAGGCCTCATCTCGCCTGGAAGGGAGAACTTCCTGGATTTTCTCGAGTTGCGGCAGGTGTTCTCGAGTTACGACGGGGACCTCAGGGACCCGCCCTGGTGGCCTCCGGAAAGGCCAGTCCCCATGCGAGTTGCTAGGGGGCCTCTCGGGATTCCTCTCCCGTCGATACCGGGGTCAAAAACCTTGTGTGCAGTCAGGGCGGAACCGAGGATTCCTCTCAGGGGCTGACATGGATCTTTGGGTACTTCTGGAGTCTCCCCAGTGGAGTCAGGCCTCGTCTCGAGTGGGGGCATGCACGTGCGCTTTCCTTCCAGGCAGTAGCAGCAATGTCACGCTTCCCGTCGCGTGGATCAAAGGATCTGTGGTTTTCCCTCGAGGCTTTCCCTCGAGGCTTTCCCACAGGGCTGTCCCACGTGCCACCGTGGTGTGAGTCGATCCTCGGCGTGAAAGATGAGCCAGTGCAGGGCAAAGAGGTTCCTCTGGAATGGACTGAGACATCTGGGGGACTCTTGGAATGGTGGTACGACCATGGAGTTCCTCTCGCCTTTCCTGTTGAGAGTGCCTCCTCTTGAGATGCGACGGGAACGCCGGGAATTCTTTCCCGTTGAAAGCAGGAAAAGGATCCCTCATCTCGAGCTACGAGGGGGAAACGGGGCTCTTCTGGATGTGGGCGGGACCATCGTGCTTCCTCTCGAGTGGAGACGGGTATGGCGGTGAACTTCTTGAGTTGCAGCAAGGGTGTGAAAGACCCTTTCGAAGTTCCAGAGGTTAGGTGTCATTAGTCTCCAGACGCCTCATCGGAAATAGGCCTCATCTCGCCTGGAAGGGAGAACTTCCTGGATTTTCTCGAGTTGCGGCAGGTGTTCTCGAGTTACGACGGGGACCTCAGGGACCCGCCCTGGTGGCCTCAGGAGAGGCCAGTCCCCATGCGAGTTGCTAGGGGGCCTCTCGGGATTCCTCTCCCGTCGATACCGGGGCCAAAAACCTTGTGTGGAGTCAGGGCCGGAACCGAGGATTCCTCTCAGGGGCTGACATGGATCTTTGGGTACTTCTGGAGTCTCCCCAGGGGAGTCAGGCCTCGTCTCGAGTGGGGGCATGCACGTGCACTTTCCTTCCAGGCTGTAGCAGCAATGTCACGCTTCCCGTCGCGTTGATCAAAGGATCTGTGGTTTTCCCTCGAGGCTTTCCCACAGGGCTGTCCCACGTGCCACCGTGGTGTGAGTCGATCCTCGGCGTGAAAGATGAGCCAGTGCAGGGCAAAGAGGTTCCTCTGGAATGGACTGAGACATCTGGGGGACTCTTGGAATGGTGGTACGACCATGGAGTTCCTCTCGCCTTTCCTGTTGAGAGTGCCTCCCCTTGAGATGCGACGGGAACGCCGGGAATTCTTTCCCGTTGAAAGCAGGGAAAGGATCCCTCATCTCGAGCTACGA
The DNA here is from genome assembly GCF_032405125.1 of Capricornis sumatraensis. Lineage (NCBI taxonomy): Eukaryota > Metazoa > Chordata > Mammalia > Artiodactyla > Bovidae > Capricornis > Capricornis sumatraensis. Next base: position 3,256,871 of record NC_091080.1, on the reverse strand, counting down.
GGGGGAAACGGGGCTCCTCTGGATGTGGGCGGGACCATCGTGCTTCCTCTCGAGTGGAGACGGGTATGGCGGTGAACTTCTTGAGTTGCAGCAAGGGTGTGAAAGACCCTTTCGAAGTTCCAGAGGTTAGGTGTCATTAGTCTCCAGACGCCTCATCGGAAATAGGCCTCATCTCGCCTGGAAGGGAGAACTTCCTGGATTTTCTCGAGTTGCGGCAGGTGTTCTCGAGTTACGACGGGGACCTCAGGGACCCGCCCTGGTGGCCTCAGGAGAGGCCAGTCCCCATGCGAGTTGCTAGGGGGCCTCTCGGGATTCCTCTCCCGTCGATACCGGGGCCAAAAACCTTGTGTGGAGTCAGGGCCGGAACCGAGGATTCCTCTCAGGGGCTGACATGGATCTTTGGGTACTTCTGGAGTCTCCCCAGGGGAGTCAGGCCTCGTCTCGAGTGGGGGCATGCACGTGCACTTTCCTTCCAGGCTGTAGCAGCAGTGTCACGCTTCCCGTCGCGTTGATCAAAGGATCTGTGGTTTTCCCTCGAGGCTTTCCCACAGGGCTTTCCCACGTGCCACCGTGGTGTGAGTCGATCCTCGGCGTGAAAGATGAGCCAGTGCAGGGCAAAGAGGTTCCTCTGGAATGGACTGAGACATCTGGGGGACTCTTGGAATGGTGGTACGACCATGGAGTTCCTCTCGCCTTTCCTGTTGAGAGTGCCTCCTCTTGAGATGCGACGGGAACGCCGGGAAATCTTTCCCGTTGAAACCAGGGAAAGGATCCCTCATCTCGAGCTACGAGGGGGAAACGGGGCTCCTCTGGATGTGGGCGGGACCATCGTGCTTCCTCTCGAGTGGAGACGGGTATGGCGGTGAACTTCTTGAGTTGCAGCAAGGGTGTGAAAGACCCTTTCGAAGTTCCAGAGGTTAGGTGTCATTAGTCTCCAGACGCCTCATCGGAAATAGGCCTCATCTCGCCTGGAAGGGAGAACTTCCTGGATTTTCTCGAGTTGCGGCAGGTGTTCTCGTGTTACGACGGGGACCTCAGGGACCCGCCCTGGTGGCCTCAGGAGAGGCCAGTCCCCAAGCGAGTTGCTAGGGGGCCTCTCGGGATTCCTCTCCCGTCGATACCGGGGCCAAAAACCTTGTGTGCAGTCAGGGCCGGAACCGAGGATTCCTCTCAGGGGCTGACATGGATCTTTGGGTACTTCTGGAGTCTCCCCAGGGGAGTCAGGCCTCGTCTCGAGTGGGGGCATGCACGTGCACTTTCCTTCCAGGCTGTAGCAGCAGTGTCACGCTTCCCGTCGCGTTGATCAAAGGATCTGTGGTTTTCCCTCGAGGCTTTCCCACAGGGCTTTCCCACGTGCCACCGTGGTGTGAGTCGATCCTCGGCGTGAAAGATGAGCCAGTGCAGGGCAAAGAGGTTCCTCTGGAATGGACTGAGACATCTGGGGGACTCTTGGAATGGTGGTACGACCATGGAGTTCCTCTCGCCTTTCCTGTTGAGAGTGCCTCCTCTTGAGATGCGACGGGAACGCCGGGAAATCTTTCCCGTTGAAACCAGGGAAAGGATCCCTCATCTCGAGCTACGAGGGGGAAACGGGGCTCCTCTGGATGTGGGCGGGACCATCGTGCTTCCTCTCGAGTGGAGACGGGTATGGCGGTGAACTTCTTGAGTTGCAGCAAGGGTGTGAAAGACCCTTTCGAAGTTCCAGAGGTTAGGTGTCATTAGTCTCCAGACGCCTCATCGGAAATAGGCCTCATCTCGCCTGGAAGGGAGAACTTCCTGGATTTTCTCGAGTTGCGGCAGGTGTTCTCGTGTTACGACGGGGACCTCAGGGACCCGCCCTGGTGGCCTCAGGAGAGGCCAGTCCCCAAGCGAGTTGCTAGGGGGCCTCTCGGGATTCCTCTCCCGTCGATACCGGGGCCAAAAACCTTGTGTGCAGTCAGGGCCGGAACCGAGGATTCCTCTCAGGGGCTGACATGGATCTTTGGGTACTTCTGGAGTCTCCCCAGGGGAGTCAGGCCTCGTCTCGAGTGGGGGCATGCACGTGCGCTTTCCTTCCAGCCTGTAGCAGCAATGTCACGCTTCCCGTCGCGTGGATCAAAGGATCTGTGGTTTTCCCTCGAGGCTTTCCCTCGAGGCTTTCCCACAGGGCTGTCCCACGTGCCACCGTTTTGTGAGTCGATCCTCGGCGTGAAAGGTGAGCCAGTGCAGGGCAAAGAGGTTCCTCTGGAATGGACTGAGACATCTGGGGGACTCTTGGAATGGTGGTACGACCATGGAGTTCCTCTCGCCTTTCCTGTTGAGAGTGCCTCCTCTTGAGATGCGACGGGAACGCCGGGAATTCTTTCCCGTTGAAACCAGGGAAAGGATCCCTCATCTCGAGCACCGAGGGGAAAACGGGGCTCCTCTGGATGTGGGCGGGACCATCGTGCTTCCTCTCGAGTGGAGACGGGTATGGCGGTGAACTTCTTGAGTTGCAGCAAGGGTGTGAAAGACCCTTTCGAAGTTCCAGAGTTTTGGTGTCATTAGTCTCCAGAGGCCTCATCGGAAATAGGCCTCATCTCGCCTGGAAGGGAGAACTTCCTGGATTTTCTCGAGTTGCGGCAGGTGTTCTCGAGTTACGACGGGGACCTCAGTGACCCGCCCTGGTGGCCTCCGGAGAGGCCAGTCCCCATGCGAGTTGCTAGGGGGCCTCTCGGGATTCCTCTCCCGTCGATACCGGGGCCAAAAACCTTGTGTGGAGTCAGGGCCGGAACCGAGGATTCCTCTCAGGGGCTGACATGGATCTTTGGGTACTTCTGGAGTCTCCCCAGTGGAGTCAGGCCTCGTCTCGAGTGGGGGCATGCACGTGCGCTTTCCTTCCAGGCAGTAGCAGCAATGTCACGCTTCCCGTCGCGTGGATCAAAGGTCTGTGGTTTTCCCTCGAGGCTTTCCCTCGAGGCTTTCCCACAGGGCTGTCCCACGTGCCACCGTGGTGTGAGTCGATCCTCGGCGTGAAAGATGAGCCAGTGCAGGGCAAAGAGGTTCCTCTGGAATGGACTGAGACATCTGGGGGACTCTTGGAATGGTGGTACGACCATGGAGTTCCTCTCGCCTTTCCTGTTGAGAGTGCCTCCTCTTGAGTTGCGACGGGAACGCCGGGAATTCTTTCCCGTTGAAAGCAGGGAAAGGATCCCTCATCTCAAGCTACGAGGGGGAAACGGGTCTCCTCTGGATGTGGGCGGGACCATCGTGCTTCCTCTCTAGTGGAGACGGGTATGGCGGTGAACTTCTTGAGTTGCAGCAAGGGTGTGAAAGACCATTTCGAAGTTCCAGAGGTTAGGTGTCATTAGTCTCCAGAGGCCTCATCGGAAATAGGCCTCATCTCGCCTGGAAGGGAGAACTTCCTGGATTATCTCGAGTTGCGGCAGGTGTTCTCGAGTTACGACGGGGACCTCAGGGACCCGCCCTGGTGGCCTCAGGAGAGGCCAGTCCCCATGCGAGTTGTTAGGGGGCCTCTCGGGATTCCTCTCCCGTCGATACCGGGGCCAAAAACCTTGTATGGAGTCAGGGCTGGAACCGAGGATTCCTCTCAGGGGCTGATATGGATCTTTGGGTACTTCTGGAGTCTCCCCAGGGGAGTCAGGCCTCGTCTCGAGTGGGGGCATGCACGTGCGCTTTCCTTCCAGGCTGTAGCAGCAATGTCACGCTTCCCGTCGCGTTGATCAAAGGATCTGTGGTTTTCCCTCGAGGCTTTCCCTCGAGGCTTTCCCACAGGGCTGTCCCACGTGCCACCGTGTTGTGAGTCGATCCTCGGCGTGAAAGATGAGCCAGTGCAGGGCAAAGAGGTTCCTCTGGAATGGACTGAGACATCTGGGGGACTCTTGGAATGGTGGTACGACCATGGAGTTCCTCTCGCCTTTCCTGTTGAGAGTGCCTCCTCTTGAGATGCGACGGGAACGCCGGGAATACTTTCCCGTTGAAAGCAGGGAAAGGATCCCTCATCTCGAGCTACGAGGGGGAAACGGGGCTCCTCTGGATGTGGGCGGGACCATCGTGCTTCCTCTCGAGTGGAGACGGGTATGGCGGTGAACTTCTTGAGTTGCAGCAAGGGTGTGAAAGACCCTTTCGAAGTTCCAGAGGTTTGGTGTCATTAGTCTCCAGAGGCCTCATCGGAAATAGGCCTCATCTCGCCTGGAAGGGAGAACTTCCTGGATTTTCTCGAGTTGCGGCAGGTGTTCTCGTGTTACGACGGGGACCTCAGGGACCCGCCCTGGTGGCCTCAGGAGAGGCCAGTCCCCAAGCGAGTTGCTAGGGGGCCTCTCGGGATTCCTCTCCCGTCGATACCGGGGCCAAAAACCTTGTGTGCAGTCAGGGCCGGAACCGAGGATTCCTCTCAGGGGCTGACATGGATCTTTGGGTACTTCTGGAGTCTCCCCAGGGGAGTCAGGCCTCGTCTCGAGTGGGGGCATGCACGTGCGCTTTCCTTCCAGCCTGTAGCAGCAATGTCACGCTTCCCGTCGCGTGGATCAAAGGATCTGTGGTTTTCCCTCGAGGCTTTCCCTCGAGGCTTTCCCACAGGGCTGTCCCACGTGCCACCGTTTTGTGAGTCGATCCTCGGCGTGAAAGGTGAGCCAGTGCAGGGCAAAGAGGTTCCTCTGGAATGGACTGAGACATCTGGGGGACTCTTGGAATGGTGGTACGACCATGGAGTTCCTCTCGCCTTTCCTGTTGAGAGTGCCTCCTCTTGAGATGCGACGGGAACGCCGGGAATTCTTTCCCGTTGAAACCAGGGAAAGGATCCCTCATCTCGAGCACCGAGGGGAAAACGGGGCTCCTCTGGATGTGGGCGGGACCATCGTGCTTCCTCTCGAGTGGAGACGGGTATGGCGGTGAACTTCTTGAGTTGCAGCAAGGGTGTGAAAGACCCTTTCGAAGTTCCAGAGTTTTGGTGTCATTAGTCTCCAGAGGCCTCATCGGAAATAGGCCTCATCTCGCCTGGAAGGGAGAACTTCCTGGATTTTCTCGAGTTGCGGCAGGTGTTCTCGAGTTACGACGGGGACCTCAGTGACCCGCCCTGGTGGCCTCCGGAGAGGCCAGTCCCCATGCGAGTTGCTAGGGGGCCTCTCGGGATTCCTCTCCCGTCGATACCGGGGCCAAAAACCTTGTGTGGAGTCAGGGCCGGAACCGAGGATTCCTCTCAGGGGCTGACATGGATCTTTGGGTACTTCTGGAGTCTCCCCAGTGGAGTCAGGCCTCGTCTCGAGTGGGGGCATGCACGTGCGCTTTCCTTCCAGGCAGTAGCAGCAATGTCACGCTTCCCGTCGCGTGGATCAAAGGTCTGTGGTTTTCCCTCGAGGCTTTCCCTCGAGGCTTTCCCACAGGGCTGTCCCACGTGCCACCGTGGTGTGAGTCGATCCTCGGCGTGAAAGATGAGCCAGTGCAGGGCAAAGAGGTTCCTCTGGAATGGACTGAGACATCTGGGGGACTCTTGGAATGGTGGTACGACCATGGAGTTCCTCTCGCCTTTCCTGTTGAGAGTGCCTCCTCTTGAGTTGCGACGGGAACGCCGGGAATTCTTTCCCGTTGAAAGCAGGGAAAGGATCCCTCATCTCAAGCTACGAGGGGGAAACGGGTCTCCTCTGGATGTGGGCGGGACCATCGTGCTTCCTCTCTAGTGGAGACGGGTATGGCGGTGAACTTCTTGAGTTGCAGCAAGGGTGTGAAAGACCATTTCGAAGTTCCAGAGGTTAGGTGTCATTAGTCTCCAGAGGCCTCATCGGAAATAGGCCTCATCTCGCCTGGAAGGGAGAACTTCCTGGATTATCTCGAGTTGCGGCAGGTGTTCTCGAGTTACGACGGGGACCTCAGGGACCCGCCCTGGTGGCCTCAGGAGAGGCCAGTCCCCATGCGAGTTGTTAGGGGGCCTCTCGGGATTCCTCTCCCGTCGATACCGGGGCCAAAAACCTTGTATGGAGTCAGGGCTGGAACCGAGGATTCCTCTCAGGGGCTGATATGGATCTTTGGGTACTTCTGGAGTCTCCCCAGGGGAGTCAGGCCTCGTCTCGAGTGGGGGCATGCACGTGCGCTTTCCTTCCAGGCTGTAGCAGCAATGTCACGCTTCCCGTCGCGTTGATCAAAGGATCTGTGGTTTTCCCTCGAGGCTTTCCCTCGAGGCTTTCCCACAGGGCTGTCCCACGTGCCACCGTGTTGTGAGTCGATCCTCGGCGTGAAAGATGAGCCAGTGCAGGGCAAAGAGGTTCCTCTGGAATGGACTGAGACATCTGGGGGACTCTTGGAATGGTGGTACGACCATGGAGTTCCTCTCGCCTTTCCTGTTGAGAGTGCCTCCTCTTGAGATGCGACGGGAACGCCGGGAATACTTTCCCGTTGAAAGCAGGGAAAGGATCCCTCATCTCGAGCTACGAGGGGGAAACGGGGCTCCTCTGGATGTGGGCGGGACCATCGTGCTTCCTCTCGAGTGGAGACGGGTATGGCGGTGAACTTCTTGAGTTGCAGCAAGGGTGTGAAAGACCCTTTCGAAGTTCCAGAGGTTTGGTGTCATTAGTCTCCAGAGGCCTCATCGGAAATAGGCCTCATCTCGCCTGGAAGGGAGAACTTCCTGGATTTTCTCGAGTTGCGGCAGGTGTTCTCGAATTACGACGGGGACCTCAGGGACCCGCCCTGGTGGCCTCAGGAGAGGCCAGTCCCCATGCGAGTTGCTAGGGGGCCTCTCGGGATTCCTCTCCCATCGATACCAGGGCCAAAAAGCTTGTGTGGAGTCAGGGCCGGAACCGAGGATTCCTCTCAGGGGCTGACATGGATCTTTGGGTACTTCTGGAGTCTCCCCAGGGGAGTCAGGCCTCGTCTCGAGTGGGGGCATGCACGTGCGCTTTCCTTCCAGGCTGTAGCAGCAATGTCACGCTTCCCGTCGCGTGGATCAAAGGATCTGTGGTTTTCCCTCGAGGCTTTCCCTCGAGGCTTTCCCACAGGGCTGTCCCACGTGCCACCGTGTTGTGAGTCGTTCCTCGGCGTGAAAGATGAGCCAGTGCAGGGCAAAGAGGTTCCTCTGGAATGGACTGAGACATCTGGGGGACTCTTGGAATGGTGGTACGACCATGGAGTTCCTCTCGCCTTTCCTGTTGAGAGTGCCTCCTCTTGAGATGCGACGGGAACGCCGGGAATTCTTTCCCGTTGAAAGCAGGGAAAGGATCCCTCATCTCGAGCTACGAGGGGGAAACGGGGCTCCTCTGGATGTGGGCGGGACCATCGTGCTTCCTCTCGAGTGGAGACGGGTATGGCGGTGAACTTCTTGAGTTGCAGCAAGGGTGTGAAAGACCCTTTCGAAGTTCCAGAGGTTTGGTGTCATTAGTCTCCAGAGGCCTCATCGGAAATAGGCCTCATCTCGCCTGGAAGGGAGAACTTCCTGGATTTTCTCGAGTTGCGGCAGGTGTTCTCGAGTTACGACGGGGACCTCAGGGACCCGCCCTGGTGGCCTCCGGAGAGGCCAGTCCCCATGCGAGTTGCTAGGGGGCCTCTCGGGATTCCTCTCCCGTCGATACCGGGGCCAAAAACCTTGTGTGGAGTCAGGGCCGGAACCGAGGATTCCTCTCAGGGGCTGACATGGATCTTTGGGTACTTCTGGAGTCTCCCCAGTGGAGTCAGACCTCGTCTCGAGTGGGGGCATGCACGTGCGCTTTCCTTCCAGGCTGTAGCAGCAATGTCACGCTTCCCGTCGCGTGGATCAAAGGATCTGTGGTTTTCCCTCGAGGCTTTCCCTCGAGGCTTTCCCACAGGGCTGTCCCACGTGCCACCGTGGTGTGAGTCGATCCTCGGCGTGAAAGATGAGCCAGTGCAGGGCAAAGAGGTTCCTCTGGAATGGACTGAGACATCTGGGGGACTCTTGGAATGGTGGTACGACCATGGAGATCCTCTCGCCTTTCCTTTTGAGAGTGCCTCCTCTTGAGATGCGACGGGAACGCCGGGAATTCTTTCCCGTTGAAAGCAGGGAAAGGATCCCTCATCTCGAGCACCGAGGGGAAAACGGGGCTCCTCTGGATGTGGGCGGGACTATCGTGCTTCCTCTCGAGTGGAGACGGGTATGGCGGAAAACTTCTTGAGTTGCAGCAAGGGTGTGAAAGACCCTTTCGAAGTTCCAGAGGTTAGGTGTCATTAGTCTCCAGACGCCTCATCGGAAATAGGCCTCATCTCGCCTGGAAGGGAGAACTTCCTGGATTTTCTCGAGTTGCGGCAGGTGTTCTTAAGTTACGACGGGGAACACAGGGACCCGCCCTGGTGGCCTCAGGAGAGGCCAGTCCCCATGCGAGTTGCTAGGGGGCCTCTCGGGATTCCTCTCCCGTCGATACCGGGGCCAAAAACCTTGAGTGGAGTCAGGGCCGGAACCGAGGATTCCTCTCAGGGGCTGACATGGATCTTTGGGTACTTCTGGAGTCTCCCCAGGGGAGTCAGGCCTCGTCTCGAGTGGGGGCATGCACGTGCGCTTTCCTTCCAGGCTGTAGCAGCAATGTCACGCTTCCCGTCACGTGGATCAAAGGATCTGTGGTTTTCCCTCGAGGCTTTCCCTCGAGGCTTTCCCACAGGGCTGTCCCACGTGCCACCGTGGTGTGAGTCGATCCTCGGCGTGAAAGATGAGCCAGTGCAGGGCAAAGAGTTTCCTCTGGAATGGACTGAGACATCTGGGGGACTCTTGGAATGGTGGTACGACCATGGAGTTCCTCTCGCCTTTCCTGTTGAGAGTGCCTCCTCTTGAGATGCGACGGGAACGCCGGGAATTCTTTCTCGTTGAAAGCAGGGAAAGGATCCCTCATCTCGAGCTACGAGGGGGAAACGGGGCTCCTCTGGATGTGGGCGGGACCATCGTGCTTCCTCTCGAGTGGAGACGGGTATGGCGGTGAACTTCTTGAGTTGCAGCAAGGGTGTGAAAGACCCTTTCGAAATTCCAGAGGTTAGGTGTCATTAGTCTCCAGACGCCTCATCGGAAATAGGCCTCATCTCGCCTGGAAGGGAGAACTTCCTGGATTTTCTCGAGTTGCGGCAGGTGTTCTCGAGTTACGACGGGGACCTCAGGGACCCGCCCTGGTGGCCTCAGGAGAGGCCAGTCCCCATGCGAGTTGCTAGGGGGCCTCTCGGGATTCCTCTCCCGTCGATACCGGGGCCAAAATCCTTGTGTGGATTCAGAGCCGGAACCGAGGATTCCTCTCAGGGGCTGACATGGATCTTTGGGTACTTCTGGAGTCTCCCCAGGGGAGTCAGGCCTCGTCTCGAGTGGGGGCATGCACGTGCACTTTCCTTCGAGGCTGTAGCAGCAATGTCACGCTTCCCGTCGCGTGGATCAAAGGATCTGTGGTTTTCCCTCGAGGCTTTCCCACAGGGCTGTCCCACGTGCCACCGTGGTGTGAGTCGATCCTCGGCGTGAAAGATGAGCCAGTGCAGGGCAAAGAGGTTCCTCTGGAATGGACTGAGACATCTGGGGGACTCTTGGAATGGTGGTACGACCATGGAGTTCCTCTCGCCTTTCCTGTTGAGAGTGCCTCCTCTTGAGATGCGACGGGAACGCCGGGAATTCTTTCCCGTTGAAAGCAGGGAAAGGATCCCTCATCTCGAGCTACGAGGGGGAAACGGGGCTCCTCTGGATGTGGGCGGGACCATCGTGCTTCCTCTCTAGTGGAGACGGGTATGGCGGTGAACTTCTTGAGTTGCAGCAAGGGTGTGAAAGACCCTTTCGAAGTTCCAGAGGTTAGGTGTCATTAGTCTCCAGAGGCCTCATCGGAAATAGGCCTCATCTCGCCTGGAAGGGAGAACTTCCTGGATTTTCTCGAGTTGCGGCAGGTGTTCTCGAGTTACGACGGGGACCTCAGGGACCCGCCCTGGTGGCCTCCGGAGAGGCCAGTCCCTAGGCGAGTTGCTAGGGGGCCTCTCGGGATTCCTCTCCCGTTGATACCGGGGCCAAAAAGCTTGTGTGGAGTCAGGGCCGGAACCGAGGATTCCTCTCAGGGGCTGACATGGATCTTTGGGTACTTCTGGAGTCTCCCCAGGGGAGTCAGGCCTCGTCTCGAGTGGGGGCATGCACGTGCGCTTTCCTTCCAGGCTGTAGCAGCAATGTCACGCTTCCCGTCGCGTGGATCAAAGGATCTGTGGTTTTCCCTCGAGGCTTTCCCTCGAGGCTTTCCCACAGGGCTGTCCCACGTGCCACCATGGTGTGAGTCAATCCTGGGCGTGAAAGATGAGCCAGTGCAGGGCAAAGAGGTTCCTCTGGAATGGACTGAGACATCTGGGGGACTCTTGGAATGGTGGTACGACCATGGAGTTCCTCTCGCCTTTCCTGTTGAGAGTGCCTCCTCTTGAGATGCGACGGGAACGCCGGGAATTCTTTCCCGTTGAAAGCAGGGAAAGGATCCCTCATCTCGAGCTACGAGGGGGAAACGGGGCTCCTCTGGATGTGGGCAGGACCATCGTGCTTCCTCTCTAGTGGAGACGGGTATGGTGGTGAACTTCTTGAGTTGCAGCAAGGCTGTGAAAGACCCTTTCGAAGTTCCAGAGGTAAGGTGTCATTAGTCTCCAGACGCCTCATCGGAAATAGGCCTCATTTCGCCTGGAAGGGAGAACTTCCTGGATTTTCTCCAGTTGCGGCAGGTGTTCTCGAGTTACGACGGGGACCTCAGGGACCCGCCCTGGTGGCCTCAGGAGAGGCCAGTCCCTATGCGAGTTGCTAGGGGGCCTCTCGGGATTCCTCTCCCGTCGATACCGGGGCCAAAAACCTTGTGTGGAGTCAGGGCCGGAACCGAGGATTCCTCTCAGGGGCTGACATGGATCTTTGGGTACTTCTGGAGTCTCCCCAGGGGAGTCAGGCCTCGTCTCGAGTGGGGGCATGCACGTGCACTTTCCTTCCAGGCTGTAGCAGCAATGTCACGCTTCCCGTCGCGTGGATCAAATGATGTGTGGTTTTCCCTCGAGGCTTTCCCACAGGGCTGTCCCACGTGCCACCGTGGTGTGAGTCGATCCTCGGCGTGAAAGATGAGCCAGGGCAGGGCAAAGAGGTTCCTCTGGAATGGACTGAGACATCTGGGGGACTCTTGGAATGGTGGTACGACCATGGAGTTCCTCTCGCCTTTCCTGTTGAGAGTGCCTCCTCTTGAGATGCGACGGGAACGCCGGGAATTTTTTGCCGTTGAAAGCAGGGAAAGGATCCCTCATCTCGAGCTACGAGGGGGAAACGGGGCTCCTCTGGATGTGGGCGGGACCATCGTGCTTTCTCTCGAGTGGAGACGGGTATGGCGGTGAACTTCTTGAGTTGCAGCAAGGGTGTGAAAGACCCTTTCGAAGTTCCAGAGGTTAGGTGTCATTAGTCTCCAGACGCCTCATCGGAAATAGGCCTCATCTCGCCTGGAAGGGAGAACTTCCTGGATTTTCTCGAGTTGCGGCAGGTGTTCTCGAGTTACGACGGGGACCTCAGGGACCCGACCTGTTGGACTCAGGAGAGGCCAGTCCCTATGCGTGTTGCTAGGGGGCCCCTCGGGATTCCTCTCCCGTCGATACCGGGGCCAAAAACCTTGTGTGGAGTCAGGGCCGGAACCGAGGATTCCTCTCAGTGACTGATATGGATCTTTGGGTACTTCTGGAGTCTCGCCAGGGGAGACAGGCCTCGTCTCGTGTGGGGGCATGCACGTGCACTTTCCTTCCAGGCTGTAGCAGCAATGTCATGCTTCCCGTCGCGTGGATCAAAGGATCTGCGGTTTTCGCTCAAGGCTTTCCCTCGAGGCTTTCCCACAGGGCTGTCCCACGTGACACCGTGGTGTGAGTCGATTCTCGGCGTGAAAAATGAGCCAGTGCAGGGCAAAGAGGTTCCTCTGGAATGGACTGAGACATCTGGGGGACTCTTGGAATGGTGGTACGACCATGGAGTTCCTCTCGCCTTTCCTGTTGAGAGTGCCTCCTCTTGAGATGCGACGGGAACGCCGGGAATTCTTTCCCGTTGAAACCAGGGAAAGGATCCCGCATCTCGAGCTACGAGGGGGAAACGGGGCTCCTCTGGATGTGGGCGGGACCATCGTGCTTCCTCTCGAGTGGAGACGGGTATGGCGGTGAACTTCTTGAGTTGCAGCAAGGGTGTGAAAGACCCTTTCGAAGTTCCAGAGGTTTGGTGTCATTAGTCTCCAGAGGCCTCATCGGAAATAGGCCTCATCTCGCCTGGAAGGGAGAACTTCCTGGATTTTCTCGAGTTGCGGCAGGTGTTCTCGAATTACGACGGGGACCTCAGGGACCCGCCCTGGTGGCCTCCGGAGAGGCCAGTACCCATGCGAGTTGCTAGGGGGCCTCTCGGGATTCCTCTCCCGTCGATACCGGGGCCAAAAACCTTGTGTGGAGTCAGGGCCGGAACCGAGGATTCCTCTCAGGGGCTGACATGGATCTTTGGGTACTTCTGGAGTCACCCCAGTGGAGTCAGGCCTCGTCTCGAGTAGGGGCATGCACGTGCGCTTTCCTTTCAGGCTTTAGCAGCAATGTCACGCTTCCCGTCACGTGGATCAAAGGATCTGTGGTTTTCCCTCGAGGCTTTCCCTCGAGGCTTTCCCACAGGGCTGTCCCACGTGCCACCGTGGTGTGAGTCGATCCTCGGCGTGAAAGATGAGCCAGTGCAGGGCAAAGAGGTTCCTCTCGAATGGACTGAGACATCTGGGGGACTCTTGGAATGGTGGTACGACCATGGAGTTCCTCTCGCCTTTCCTGTTGAGAGTGCCTCCTCTTGAGATGCGACGGGAACGCCGGGAATTCTTTCCCGTTGAAAGCAGGGAAAGGATCCCTCATCTCGAGCTACGAGGGGGAAAGGGGCTCCTCTGGATGTGGGCGGGACCATCGTGCTTCCTCTCTAGTGGAGACGGGTATGGCGGTGAACTTCTTGAGTTGCAGCAAGGGTGTGAAAGACCCTTTCGAAGTTCCAGAGGTTAGGTGTCATTAGTCTCCAGAGGCCTCACCGGAAATAGGCCTCATCTCGCCTGGAAGGGAGAACTTCCTGGATTTTCTCGAGTTGCGGCAGGTGTTCTCGAGTTACGACGGGGACCTCAGGGACCCGCCCTGGTGGCCTCAGGAGAGGCCAGTCCCTAGGCGAGTTGCTAGGGGGCCTCTCGGGATTCCTCTCCCGTTGATACCGGGGCCAAAAACCTTGTGTGGAGTCAAGGCCGGAACCGAGGATTCCTCTCAGGGGCTGACATGGATCTTTGGGTACTTGTGGAGTCTCCCCAGGGGAGTCAGGCCTCGTCTCGAGTGGGGGCATGCACGTGCGCTTTCCTTCCAGGCTGTAGCAGCAATGTCACGCTTCCCGTCGCGTGGATCAAAGGATCTGTGGTTTTCCCTCGAGGCTTTCCCTCGAGCCTTTCCCACAGGGCTGTCCCACGTGCCACCGTGGTGTGAGTCGATCCTCGGCGTGAAAGATGAGCCAGTGCAGGGCAAAGAGGTTCCTCTGGAATGGACTGAGACATCTGGGGGACTCTTGGAATGGTGGTACGACCATGGAGTTCCTCTCGCCTTTCCTATTGAGAGTGCCTCCTCTTGAGATGCGACGGGAACGCCGGGAATTTTTTGCCGTTGAAAGCAGGGAAAGGATGTCTCATCTCGAGCTACGAGGGGGAAACGGGGCTCCTCTGGATGTGGGCGGGACCATCGTGCTTCCTCTCGAGTGGAGACGGATATGGCGGTGAACTTCTTGAGTTGCAGCAAGGCTGTGAAAGACCCTTTCGAAGTTCCAGAGGTTAGGTGTCATTAGTCTCCAGAGGCCTCATCGGAAATAGGCCTCATCTCGCCTGGAAGGGAGAACTTCCTGGATTTTCTCGAGTTGCGGCAGGTGTTCTCGAGTTACGACGGGGACCTCAGGGACCCGCCCTGGTGGCCTCAGGAGAGGCCAGTCCCCATGCGAGTTGCTAGGGGGCCTCTCGGGATTCCTCTCCCATCGATACCGGGGCCAAAAACCTTGTGTGGAGTCAGGGCCGGAACCGAGGATTCCTCTCAGGGGCTGACATGGATCTTTGGGTACTTCTGGAGTCTCCCCAGGGGAGTCAGGCCTCGTCTCGAGTGGGGGCATGCACGTGCACTTTCCTTCCAGGCTGTAGCAGCAATGTCACGCTTCCCCTCGCGTGGATCAAAGGATCTGTGGTTTTCCCTCGAGGCTTTCCCACAGGGCTGTCCCACGTGCCACCGTGGTGTGAGTCGATCCTCGGCGTGAAAGATGAGCCAGTGCAGGGCAAAGAGGTTCCTCTGGAATGGACTGAGACATCTGGGGGACTCTTGGAATGGTGGTACGACCATGGAGTTCCTCTCGCCTTTCCTGTTGAGAGTGCCTCCTCTTAAGATGCGACGGGAACGCCGGGAATTCTTTCCCGTTGAAACCAGGGAAAGGATCCCTCATCTCGAGCACCGAGGGGAAAACGGGGCTCCTCTGGATGTGGGCGGGACCATCGTGCTTCCTCTCGAGTGGAGACGGGTATGGCGGTGAACTTCTTGAGTTGCAGCAAGGGTGTGAAAGACCCTTTCGAAGTTCCAGAGGTTTGGTGTCATTAGTCTCCAGAGGCCTCATCGGAAATAGGCCTCATCTCGCCTGGAAGGGAGAACTTCCTGGATTTTCTCGAGTTGCGGCAGGTGTTCTCGAGTTACGACGGGGACCTCAGGGACCCGCCCTGGTGGCCTCCGGAGAGCCCAGTCCCCATGCGAGTTGCTAGGGGGCCTCTCGGGATTCCTCTCCCGTCGATACCGGGGCCAAAAACCTTGTGTGGAGTCAGGGCCGGAACCGAGGATTCCTCTCAGGGGCTGACATGGATCTTTGGGTACTTCTGGAGTCTCCCCAGTGGAGTCAGGCCTCGTCTCGAGTGGGGGCATGCACGTGCGCTTTCCTTCCAGGCTGTAGCAGCAATGTCACGCTTCCCGTCGCGTGGATCAAAGGATCTGTGTTTTTCCCTCGAGGCTTTCCCTCGAGGCTTTCCCACAGGGCTGTCCCACGTGCCACCGTGGTGTGAGTCGATCCTCGGCGTGAAAGATGAGCCAGTGCAGGGCAAAGAGCTTCCTCTGGAATGGACTGAGACATCTGTGGGACTCTTGGAATGGTGGTACGACCATGGATTTCCTCTCGCCTTTCCTGTTGAGAGTGCCTCCTCTTGAGATGCGACGGGAACGCCGGGAATTCTTTCCCGTTGAAAGCAGGAAAAGGATCCCTCATCTCGAGCTTCGAGGGGGAAACGGGGCTCCTCTGGATGTGGGCGGGACCATCGTGCTTCCTCTCGAGTGGAGACGGGTATGGCGGTGAACTTCTTGAGTTGCAGCAAGGGTGTGAAAGACCCTTTCGAAGTTCCAGAGGTTAGGTGTCATTAGTCTCCAGACGCCTCATCGGAAATAGGCCTCATCTCGCCTGGAAGGGAGAACTTCCTGGATTTTCTCGAGTTGCGGCAGGTGTTCTCGAGTTACGACGGGGACCTCAGGGACCCGCCCTGGTGGCCTCAGGAGAGGCCAGTCCCCATGCGAGTTGCTAGGGGGCCTCTCGGGATTCCTCTCCCGTCGATACCGGGGCCAAAAACCTTGTGTGGAGTCAGGGCCGGAACCGAGGATTCCTCTCAGGGGCTGACATGGATCTTTGGGTACTTCTGGAGTCTCCCCAGGGGAGTCAGGCCTCGTCTCGAGTGGGGGCATGCACGTGCGCTTTCCTTCCAGGCTGTAGCAGCAATGTCACGCTTCCCGTCGCGTGGATCAAAGGATCTGTGGTTTTCCCTCGAGGCTTTCCCTCGAGGCTTTCCCACAGGGCTGTCCCACGTGCCACCGTGTTGTGAGTCGATCCTCGGCGTGAAAGATGAGCCAGTGCAGGGCAAAGAGGTTCCTCTGGAATGGACTGAGACATCTGGGGGACTCTTGGAATGGTGGTACGACCATGGAGTTCCTCTCGCCTTTCCTGTTGAGAGTGCCTCCTCTTGAGATGCTACGGGAACGCCGGGAATTCTTTCCCGTTGAAACCAGGGAAAGGATCCCGCATCTCGAGCTACGAGGGGGAAACGAGGCTCCTCTGGATGTGGGCGGGACCATCGTGCTTCCTCTCGAGTGGAGACGGGTATGGCGGTGAACTTCTTGAGTTGCAGCAAGGGTGTGAAAGACCCTTTCGAAGTTCCAGAGGTTTGGTGTCATTAGTCTCCAGAGGCCTCATCGGAAATAGGCCTCATCTCGCCTGGAAGGGAGAACTTCCTGGATTTTATCGAGTTGCGGCAGGTGTTCTCGAATTACGACGGGGACCTCAGGGACCCGCCCTGGTGGCCTCCGGAGAGGCCAGTCCCCATGCGAGTTGCTAGGGGGCCTCTCGGGATTCCTCTCCCGTCGATACCGGGGCCAAAAACCTTGTGTGGAGTCAGGGCCGGAACCGAGGATTCCTCTCAGGGGCTGACATGGATCTTTGGGTACTTCTGGAGTCACCCCAGTGGAGTCAGGCCTCGTCTCGAGTAGGGGCATGCACGTGCGCTTTCCTTTCAGGCTGTAGCAGCAATGTCACGCTTCCCGTCACGTGGATCAAAGGATCTGTGGTTTTCCCTCGAGGCTTTCCCTCGAGGCTTTCCCACAGGGCTGTCCCACGTGCCACCGTGGTGTGAGTCGATCCTCGGCGTGAAAGATGAGCCAGTGCAGGGCAAAGAGGTTCCTCTGGAATGGACTGAGACATCTGGGGGACTCTTGGAATGGTGGTACGACCATGGAGTTCCTCTCGCCTTTCCTGTTGAGAGTGCCTCCTCTTGAGATGCGACGGGAACGCCGGGAATTCTTTCCCGTTGAAAGCAGGGAAAGGATCCCTCATCTCGAGCTACGAGGGGGAAACGGGGCTCCTCTGGATGTGGGCGGGACCATCGTGCTTCCTCTCTAGTGGAGACGGGTATGGCGGTGAACTTCTTGAGTTGCAGCAAGGGTGTGAAAGACCCTTTCGAAGTTCCAGAGGTTAGGTGTCATTAGTCTCCAGAGGCCTCATCGGAAATAGGCCTCATCTCGCCTGGAAGGGAGAACTTCCTGGATTTTCTCGAGTTGCGGCAGGTGTTCTCGAGTTACGACGGGGACCTCAGGGACCCGCCCTGGTGGCCTCAGGAGAGGCCAGTCCCCATGCGAGTTGCTAGGGGGCCTCTCGGGATTCCTCTCCCGTCGATACCGGGGCCAAAAAGCTTGTGTGGAGTCAAGGCCGGAACCGAGGATTCCTCTCAGGGGCTGACATGGATCTTTGGGTCCTTCTGGAGTCTCCCCAGGGGAGTCAGGCCTCGTCTCGAGTGGGGGCATGCACGTGCGCTTTCCTTCCAGGCTGTAGCAGCAATGTCACGCTTCCCGTCGCGTGGATCAAAGGATCTGTGGTTTTCCCTCGAGGCTTTCCCTCGAGGCTTTCCCACAGGGCTGTCCCACGTGCCACCGTGTTGTGAGTCGATCCTCGGCGTGAAAGATGAGCCAGTGCAGGGCAAAGAGGTTCCTCTGGAATGGACTGAGACATCTGGGGGACTCTTGGAATGGTGGTACGACCATGGAGTTCCTCTCGCCTTTCCTGTTGAGAGTGCCTCCTCTTGAGATGCGACGGGAACGCCGGGAATTCTTTCCCGTTGAAACCAGGGAAAGGATCCCTCATCTCGAGCTACGAGGGGGAAACGGGGCTCCTCTGGATGGGGGCGGGACCATCGTGCTTCCTCTCGAGTGGAGACGGGTATGGCGGTGAACTTCTTGAGTTGCAGCAAGGTGTGAAAGACCCTTTCGAAGTTCCAGTGGTTAGGTGTCATTAGTCTCCAGAGGCCTCATCGGAAATAGGCCTCATCTCGCCTGGAAGGGAGAACTTCCTGGATTTTCTCGAGTTGCGGCAGGTGTTCTCGAATTACGACGGGGACCTCAGGGACCCGCCCTGGTGGCCTCCGGAGAGGCCAGTCCCCATGCGAGTTGCTAGGGGGCCTCTCGGGATTCCTCTCCCGTCGATACCGGGGCCAAAAACCTTGTGTGGAGTCAGGGCCGGAACCGAGGATTCCTCTCAGGGGCTGACATGGATCTTTGGGTACTTCTGGAGTCTCCCCAGGGGAGTCAGGCCTCGTCTCGAGTGGGGGCATGCACGTGCGCTTTCCTTCTAGGCTGTAGCAGCAATGTCACGCTTCCCGTCGCTTGGATCAAAGGATCTGTGGTTTTCCCTCGAGGCTTTCCCTCGAGGCTTTCCCACAGGGCTGTCCCACGTGCCACCGTGGTGGGAGTCGATCCTCGGCGTGAAAGATGAGCCAGTGCAGGGCAAAGAGGTTCCTCTGGAATGGACTGAGACATCTGGGGGACTCTTGGAATGGTGGTACGACCATGGAGTTCCTCTCGCCTTTCCTGTTGAGAGTGCCTCCTCTTGAGATGCGACGGGAACGCCGGGAATTCTTTCCCGTTGAAAGCAGGGAAAGGATCCCTCATCTCGAGCTAAGAGTGGGAAACGGGGCTGCTCTGGATGTGGGCGGGACCATCGTGCTTCCTCTCTAGTGGAGACGGGTATGGTGGTGAACTTCTTGAGTTGCAGCAAGGGTGTGAAAGACCCTTTCGAAGTTCCAGAGGTTAGGTGTCATTAGTCTCCAGACGCCTCATCGGAAATAGGCCTCATCTCGCCTGGAAGGGAGAACTTCCTGGATTTTCTCGAGTTGCGGCAGGTGTTCTCGAGTTACGACGGGGACCTCAGGGACCCGCCCTGGTGGCCTCAGGAGAGGCCAGTCCCTATGCGAGTTGCTAGGGCGCCTCTCGGGATTCCTCTCCCGTCGATACCGGGGCCAAAATCCTTGTGTAGAGTCAGGGCCGGAACCGAGGATTCCTCTCAGGGGCTGACATGGATCTTTGGGTACTTCTGGAGTCTCCCCAAGGGAGTCAGGCCTCGTCTCGAGTGAGGGCATGCACGTTCACTTTCCTTCCAGGCTGTAGCAGCAATGTCACGCTTCCCGTCGCGTGGATCAAATGATGTGTGGTTTTCCCTCGAGGCTTTCCCACAGGGCTGTCCCACGTGCCACCGTGGTGTGAGTCGATCCTCTGCGTGAAAGATGAGCCAGTGCAGGGCAAAGAGGTTCCTCTGGAATGGACTGAGACATCTGGGGGACTCTTGGAATGGTGGTACGACCATGGAGTTCCTCTCGCCTTTCCTATTGAGAGTGCCTCCTCTTGAAATGCGACGGGAACGCCGGGAATTTTTTGCCGTTGAAAGCAGGGAAAGGATCTCTCATCTCGAGCTACGAGGGGGAAACGGGGCTCCTCTGGATGTGGGCGGGACCATCGTGCTTCATCTCGAGTGGAGACGGATATGGCGGTGAACTTCTTGAGTTGCAGCAAGGGTGTGAAAGACCCTTTCGAAGTTCCAGAGGTTAGGTGTCATTAGTCTCCAGAGGCCTCATCGGAAATAGGCCTCATCTCGCCTGGAAGGGAGAACTTCCTGGATTTTCTGGAGTTGCGGCAGGTGTTCTCGAGTTACGACGGGGACCTCAGGGACCCGCCCTGGTGGCCTCAGGAGAGGCCAGTCCCCATGCGAGTTGCTAGGGGGCCTCTCGGGATTCCTCTCCCGTCGATACCGGGGCCAAAAAGCTTGTGTGGAGTCAAGGCCGGAACCGAGGATTCCTCTCAGGGGCTGACATGGATCTTTGGGTACTTCTGGAGTCTCCCCAGGGGAGTCAGGCCTCGTCTCGAGTGGGGGCATGCACGTGCGCTTTCCTTCCAGGCTGTAGCAGCAATGTCACGCTTCCCGTCGCGTGGATCAAAGGATCTGTGGTTTTCCCTCGAGGCTTTCCCTCGAGGCTTTCCCACAGGGCTGTCCCACGTGCCACCGTGTTGTGAGTCGATCCTCGGCGTGAAAGATGAGCCAGTGCAGGGCAAAGAGGTTCCTCTGGAATGGACTGAGACATCTGGGGGACTCTTGGAATGGTGGTACGACCATGGAGTTCCTCTCGCCTTTCCTGTTGAGAGTGCCTCCTCTTGAGATGCGACGGGAACGCCGGGAATTCTTTCCCGTTGAAACCAGGGAAAGGATCCCTCATCTCGAGCTACGAGGGGGAAACGGGGCTCCTCTGGATGTGGGCGGGACCATCGTGCTTCCTCTCGAGTGGAGACGGGTATGGCGGTGAACTTCTTGAGTTGCAGCAAGGTGTGAAAGACCCTTTCGAAGTTCCAGAGGTTAGGTGTCATTAGTCTCCAGAGGCCTCATCGGAAATAGGCCTCATCTCGCCTGGAAGGGAGAACTTCCTGGATATTCTCGAGTTGCGGCAGGTGTTCTCGAATTACGACGGGGACCTCAGCGACCCGCCCTGGTGGCCTCCGGAGAGGCCAGTCCCCATGCGAGTTGCTAGGGGGCCTCTCGGGATTCCTCTCCCGTCGATACCGGGGCCAAAAACCTTGTGTGGAGTCAGGGCCGGAACCGAGGATTCCTCTCAGGGGCTGACATGGATCTTTGGGTACTTCTGGAGTCTCCCCAGGGGAGTCAGGCCTCGTCTCGAGTGGGGGCATGCACGTGCGCTTTCCTTCCAGGCTGTAGCAGCAATGTCACGCTTCCCGTCGCTTGGATCAAAGGATCTGTGGTTTTCCCTCGAGGCTTTCCCTCGAGGCTTTCCCACAGGGCTGTCCCACGTGCCACCGTGGTGTGAGTCGATCCTCGGCGTGAAAGATGAGCCAGTGCAGGGCAAAGAGCTTCCTCTGGAATGGACTGAGACATCTGGGGGACTCTTGGAATGGTGGTACGACCATGGAGTTCCTCTCGCCTTTCCTGTTGAGAGTGCCTCCTCTTGAGATGCGACGGGAACGCAGGGAATTCTTTCCCGTTGAAAGCAGGGAAAGGATCCCTCATCTCGAGCTACGAGGGGGAAACGGGGCTCCTTTGGATGTGGTCGGGACCATCGTGCTTCCTCTCGAGTGGAGACGGGTATGGTGGTGAACTTCTTGAGTTGCAGCAAGGGTGTGAAAGACCCTTTCGAAGTTCCAGAGTTTAGGTGTCATTAGTCTCCAGACGCCTCATCGAAAATAGGCCTCATCTCGCCTGGAAGGGAGAACTTCCTGGATTTTCTCGAGTTGCGGCAGGTGTTCTCGAGTTACGACGGGGACCTCAGGGAACGGCCCTGGTGGCCTCAGGAGAGGCCAGTCCCCATGCGAGTTGCTAGGGGGCCTCTCGGGATTCCTCTCCCGTCGATACCGGGGCCAAAAAGCTTGTGTGGAGTCAGGGCCGGAACCGAGGATTCCTCTCAGGGGCTGACATGGATCTTTGGGTACTTCTGGAGTCTCCCCAGGGGAGTCAGGCCTCGTCTCGAGTGGGGGCATGCACGTGCGCTTTCCTTCCAGGCTGTAGCAGCAATGTCACGCTTCCTGTCACGTGGATCAAAGGATCTGTGATTTTCACTCGAGGCTTTCCCTCGAGGCTTTCCCACAGGGCTGTCCCACGTGCCACCGTGGTGTGAGTCGATCCTCGGCGTGAAAGATGAGCCAGTGCAGGGCAAAGAGTTTCCTCTGGAATGGACTGAGACATCTGGGGGACTCTTGGAATGGTGGTACGACCATGGAGTTCCTCTCGCCTTTCCTGTTGAGAGTGCCTCCTCTTGAGATGCGACGGGAACGCCGGGAATTCTTTCCCGTTGAAAGCAGGGAAAGGATCCCTCATCTCGAGCTACGAGGGGGAAACGGGGCTCCTCTGGATGTGGGCGGGACCATCGTGCTTCCTCTCGAGTGGAGACGGGTATGGCGGTGAACTTCCTGAGTTGCAGCAAGGGTGTGAAAGACCCTTTCGAAGTTCCAGAGGTTAGGTGTCACTAGTCTCCAGACGCCTCATCGGAAATAGGCCTCATTTCGCCTGGAAGGGAGAACTTCCTGGATTTTCTCCAGTTGCGGCAGGTGTTCTCGAGTTACGACGGGGACCTCAGGAACCCGCCCTGGTGGCCTCAGGAGAGGCCAGTCCCTATGCGAGTTGCTAGGGGGCCTCTCGGGATTCCTCTCCCGTCGATACCGGGGCCAAAAACCTTGTGTGGAGTCAGGGCCGGAACCGAGGATTCCTCTCAGGGGCTGACATGGATCTTTGGGTACTTCTGGAGTCTCCCCAGGGGAGTCAGGCCTCGTCTCGAGTGGGGGCATGCACGTGCACTTTCCTTCCAGGCTGTAGCAGCAATGTCACGCTTCCCGTCGCGTGGATCAAATGATGTGTGGTTTTCCCTAGAGGCTTTCCCACAGGGCTGTCCCACGTGCCACCGTGGTGTGAGTCGATCCTCGGCGTGAAAGATGAGCCAGTGCAGGGCAAAGAGGTTCCTCTGGAATGGACTGAGACATCTGGGGGACTCTTGGAATGGTGGTACGACCATGGAGTTCCTCTCGCCTTTCCTGTTGAGAGTGCCTCCTCTTGAGATGCGACGGGAACGCCGGGAATTTTTTGCCGTTGAAAGCAGGGAATGGATCCCTCATCTCGAGCTACGAGGGGGAAACGGGGCTCCTCTGGATGTGGGCGGGACCATCGTGCTTTCTCTCGAGTGGAGACGGGAATGGCGGTGAACTTCTTAAGTTGCAGCAAGGGTGTGAAAGACCCTTTCGAAGTTCCAGAGGTTAGGTGTCATTAGTCTCCAGACGCCTCATCGGAAATAGGCCTCATCTCGCCTGGAAGGGAGAAATTCCTTGATTTTCTCGAGTTGCGGCAGGTGTTCTCGAGTTACGACGGGGACCTCAGGGACCCGCCCTGTTGGCCTCAGGAAGGCCAGTCCCTATGCGTGTTGCTAGGGGGCCCCTCGGGATTCCTCTCCCGTCGATACCGGGGCCAAAAACCTTGTGTGGAGTCAGGGCCGGAACCGAGGATTCCTCTCAGGGACTGATATGGATCTTTGGGTACTTCTGGAGTCTCGCCAGGGGAGACAGGCCTCGTCTCGTGTGGGGGCATGCACGTGCACTTTCCTTCCAGGCTGTAGCAGCAATGTCACGCTTCCCGTCGCGTGGATCAAAGGATCTGCGGTTTTCGATCGAGGCTTTCCCTCGAGGCTTTCCCACAGGGCTGTCCCACGTGACACCGTGGTGTGAGTCGATTCTCGGCGTGAAAAATGAGCCAGTGAAGGGCAAAGAGGTTCCTCTGGAATGGACTGAGACATCTGGGGGACTCTTGGAATGGTGGTACGACCATGGAGTTCCTCTCGCCTTTCCTGTTGAGAGTGCCTCCTCTTGAGATGCGACGGGAACGCCGGGAATTCTTTCCCGTTGAAAGCAGGGAAAGGATCCCTCATCTCGAGCTACGAGGGGGAAACGGGGCTCCTCTGGATGTGGGCGGGACCATCGTGCTTCCTCTTGAGAGGACACGGGTATGCCGGTGAACTTCTTGAGTTGCAGCAAGGGTGTGAAAGACCCTTTCGAAGTTCCAGAGGTTAGGTGTCATTAGTCTCCAGACGCCTCATCGGAAATAGGCCTCATCTCGCCTGGAAGGGAGAACTTCCTGGATTTTCTCGATTTGCGGCTGGTGTTCTCGAGTTACGACGGGGACCTCAGGGACCCGCCCTGGTGGCCTCAGGAGAGGCCAGTCCCCATGCGAGTTGTTAGGGGGCCTCTCGGGATTCCTCTCCCGTCGATACCGGGGCCAAAAACCTTGTGTGGAGTCAGGGCCGGAACCGAGGATTCCTCTCAGGGGCTGACATGGATCTTTGGGTACTTCTGGAGTCTCCCCAGGGGAGTCAGGCCTCGTCTCGAGTGGGGGCATGCGCGTGCGCTTTCCTTCCAGGCTTTAGAAGCAATGTCACGCATCCCGTCGCTTGGATCAAAGGATCTGTGGTTTTCCCTCGAGGCTTTCCCTCGAGGCTTTCCCACAGGGCTGTCCCACGTGCCACCGTGGTGTGAGTCGATCCTCGGCATGAAAGATGAACCAGTGCAGGGCAAAGAGGTTCCTCTGGAATGGACTGAGACATCTGGGGGACTCTTGGAATGGTGGTACGACCATGGAGTTCCTCTCGCCTTTCCTGTTGAGAGTGCCTCCTCTTGAGATGCGACGGGAACGCCGGGAATTTTTTGCCGTTGAAAGCAGGGAAAGGATCCCTCATCTCGAGCTACGAGGGGGAAACGGGGCTCCTCTGGATGTGGGCGGGACCATCGTGCTTCCTCTCGAGTGGAGACGGGTATGGCGGTGAACTTCTTGAGTTGCAGCAAGGGTGTGAAAGACCCTTTCGAAGTTCCAGAGGTTAGGTGTCATTAGTCTCCAGACGCCTCATCGGAAATAGGCCTCATCTCGCCTGGAAGGGAGAACTTCCTGGATTTTCTCGAGTTGCGGCAGGTGTTCTCGAGTTACGACGGGGACCTCAGGGACCCGCCCTGGTGGCCTCAGGAGAGGCCAGTCCCAATGCGAGTTGCTAGGGGGCCTCTCGGGATTCCTCTCCCGTCGATTCCGGGGCCAAAAACCTTGTGTGGAGTCAGGGCCGGAACCGAGGATTCCTCTCAGGGGCTGACATGGATCTTTGGGTACTTCTGGAGTCTCCCCAGGGGAGTCAGGCCTCGTCTCGAGTGGGGGCATGCACGTGCACTTTCCTTCCAGGCTGTAGCAGCAATGTCACGCTTCCCGTCGCGTGGATCAAAGGATCTGTGGTTTTCCCTCGAGGCTTTCCCACAGGGCTGTCCCACGTGCCACCGTGGTGTGAGTCGATCCTCGGCGTGAAAGATGAGCCAGTGCAGGGCAAAGAGGTTCCTCTGGAATGGACTGAGACATCTGGGGGACTCTTGGAATGGTGGTACGACCATGGAGTTCCTCTCGCCTTTCCTGTTGAGAGTGCCTCCTCTTGAGATGCGACGGGAACGCCGGGAATTCTTTCCCGTTGAAAGCAGGGAAAGGATCCCTCATCTCGAGCTACGAGGGGGAAACGGGGCTCCTCTGGATGTGGGCGGGACCATCGTGCTTCCTCTCTAGTGGAGACGGGTATGGCGGTGAACTTCTTGAGTTGCAGCAAGGGTGTGAAAGACCCTTTCGAAGTTCCAGAGGTTAGGTGTCATTAGTCTCCAGAGGCCTCATCGGAAATAGGCCTCATCTCGCCTGGAAGGGAGAACTTCCTGGATTTTCTCGAGTTGCGGCAGGTGTTCTCGAGTTACGACGGGGACCTCAGGGACCCGCCCTGGTGGCCTCAGGAGAGGCCAGTCCCTAGGCGAGTTGCTAGGGGGCCTCTCGGGATTCCTCTCCCGTTGATACCGGGGCCAAAAACCTTGTGTGGAGTCAGGGCCGGAACCGAGGATTCCTCTCAGGGGCTGACATGGATCTTTGGGTACTTCTGGAGTCTCCCCAGGGGAGTCAGGCCTCGTCTCGAGTGGGGGCATGCACGTGCGCTTTCCTTCCAGGCTGTAGCAGCAATGTCACGCTTCCCGTCGCGTGGATCAAAGGATCTGTGGTTTTCCCTCGAGGCTTTCCCTCGAGGCTTTCCCACAGGGCTGTCCCACGTGCCACCGTGGTGTGAGTCAATCCTGGGCGTGAAAGATGAGCCAGTGCAGGGCAAAGAGGTTCCTCTGGAATGGACTGAGACATCTGGGGGACTCTTGGAATGGTGGTACGACCATGGAGTTCCTCTCGCCTTTCCTGTTGAGAGTGCCTCCTCTTGAGATGCGACGGGAACGCCGGGAATTCTTTCCCGTTTAAAGCAGGGAAAGGATCCCTCATCTCGAGCTACGAGGGGGAAACGGGGCTCCTCTGGATGTGGGCGGGACCATCGTGCTTCCTCTCTAGTGGAGACGGGTATGGTGGTGAACTTCTTGAGTTGCAGCAAGGCTGTGAAAGACCCTTTCGAAGTTCCAGAGGTAAGGTGTCATTAGTCTCCAGACGCCTCATCGGAAATAGGCCTCATTTCGCCTGGAAGGGAGAACTTCCTGGATTTTCTCGAGTTGCGGCAGGTGTTCTCGAGTTACGACGGGGACCTCAGGGACCCGCCCTGGTGGCCTCAGGAGAGGCCAGTCCCTATGCGAGTTGCTAGGGGTCCTCTCGGGATTCCTCTCCCGTCGATACCGGGGCCAAAAACCTTGTGTGGAGTCAGGGCCGGAACCGAGGATTCCTCTCAGGGGCTGACATGGATCTTTGGGTCCTTCTGGAGTCTCCCCAGGGGAGTCAGGCCTCGTCTCGTGTGGGGGCATGCACGTGCACTTTCCTTCCAGGCTGTAGCAGCAATGTCACGCTTCCCGTCGCGTGGATCAAATGATGTGTGGTTTTCCCTCGAGGCTTTCCCACAGGGCTGTCCCACGTGCCACCGTGGTGTGAGTCGATCCTCGGCGTGAAAGATGAGCCAGTGCAGGGTAAAGAGGTTCCTCTGGAATGGACTGAGACATCTGGGGGACTCTTGGAATGGTGGTACGACCATGGAGTTCCTCTCGCCTTTCCTGTTGAGAGTGCCTCCTCTTGAGATGCGACGGGAACGCCGGGAATTTTTTGCTGTTGAAAGCAGGGAAAGGATCCCTCATCTCGAGCTACGAGGGGGAAACGGGGCTCCTCTGGATGTGGGCGGGACCATCGTGCTTTCTCTCGAGTGGAGACGGGTATGGGGGTGAACTTCTTGAGTTGCAGCAAGGGTGTGAAAGACCCTTTCGAAGTTCCAGAGGTTAGGTGTCATTAGTCTCCAGACGCCTCATCGGAAATAGGCCTCATCTCGCCTGGAAGGGAGAACTTCCTGGATTTTCTGGAGTTGCGGCAGGTGTTCTCGAGTTACGACGGGGACCTCAGGGACCCGCCCTGGTGGCCTCAGGAGAGGTCAGTCCCCATGCGAGTTGCTAGGGGGCCTCTCGGGATTCCTCTCCCGTCGATACCGGGGCCAAAAAGCTTGTGTGGAGTCAAGGCCGGAACCGAGGATTCCTCTCAGGGGCTGACATGGATCTTTGGGTACTTCTGGAGTCTCCCCAGGGGAGTCAGGCCTCGTCTCGAGTGGGGGCATGCACGTGCGCTTTCCTTCCAGGCTGTAGCAGCAATGTCACGCTTCCCGTCGCGTGGATCAAAGGATCTGTGGTTTTCCCTCGAGGCTTTCCCTCGAGGCTTTCCCACAGGGCTGTCCCACGTGCCACCGTGTTGTGAGTCGATCCTCGGCGTGAAAGATGAGCCAGTGCAGGGCAAAGAGGTTCCTCTGGAATGGACTGAGACATCTGGGGGACTCTTGGAATGGTGGTACGACCATGGAGTTCCTCTCGCCTTTCCTGTTGAGAGTGCCTCCTCTTGAGATGCGACGGGAACGCCGGGAATTCTTTCCCGTTGAAACCAGGGAAAGGATCCCTCATCTCGAGCTACGAGGGGGAAACGGGGCTCCTCTGGATGGGGGCGGGACCATCGTGCTTCCTCTCGAGTGGAGACGGGTATGGCGGTGAACTTCTTGAGTTGCAGCAAGGTGTGAAAGACCCTTTCGAAGTTCCAGTGGTTAGGTGTCATTAGTCTCCAGAGGCCTCATCGGAAATAGGCCTCATCTCGCCTGGAAGGGAGAACTTCCTGGATTTTCTCGAGTTGCGGCAGGTGTTCTCGAATTACGACGGGGACCTCAGGGACCCGCCCTGGTGGCCTCCGGAGAGGCCAGTCCCCATGCGAGTTGCTAGGGGGCCTCTCGGGATTCCTCTCCCGTCGATACCGGGGCCAAAAACCTTGTGTGGAGTCAGGGCCGGAACCGAGGATTCCTCTCAGGGGCTGACATGGATCTTTGGGTACTTCTGGAGTCTCCCCAGGGGAGTCAGGCCTCGTCTCGAGTGGGGGCATGCACGTGCGCTTTCCTTCTAGGCTGTAGCAGCAATGTCACGCTTCCCGTCGCTTGGATCAAAGGATCTGTGGTTTTCCCTCGAGGCTTTCCCTCGAGGCTTTCCCACAGGGCTGTCCCACGTGCCACCGTGGTGGGAGTCGATCCTCGGCGTGAAAGATGAGCCAGTGCAGGGCAAAGAGGTTCCTCTGGAATGGACTGAGACATCTGGGGGACTCTTGGAATGGTGGTACGACCATGGAGTTCCTCTCGCCTTTCCTGTTGAGAGTGCCTCCTCTTGAGATGCGACGGGAACGCCGGGAATTCTTTCCCGTTGAAAGCAGGGAAAGGATCCCTCATCTCGAGCTAAGAGTGGGAAACGGGGCTGCTCTGGATGTGGGCGGGACCATCGTGCTTCCTCTCTAGTGGAGACGGGTATGGTGGTGAACTTCTTGAGTTGCAGCAAGGGTGTGAAAGACCCTTTCGAAGTTCCAGAGGTTAGGTGTCATTAGTCTCCAGACGCCTCATCGGAAATAGGCCTCATCTCGCCTGGAAGGGAGAACTTCCTGGATTTTCTCGAGTTGCGGCAGGTGTTCTCGAGTTACGACGGGGACCTCAGGGACCCGCCCTGGTGGCCTCAGGAGAGGCCAGTCCCTATGCGAGTTGCTAGGGCGCCTCTCGGGATTCCTCTCCCGTCGATACCGGGGCCAAAATCCTTGTGTGGAGTCAGGGCCGGAACCGAGGATTCCTCTCAGGGGCTGACATGGATCTTTGGGTACTTCTGGAGTCTCCCCAAGGGAGTCAGGCCTCGTCTCGAGTGAGGGCATGCACGTTCACTTTCCTTCCAGGCTGTAGCAGCAATGTCACGCTTCCCGTCGCGTGGATCAAATGATGTGTGGTTTTCCCTCGAGGCTTTCCCACAGGGCTGTCCCACGTGCCACCGTGGTGTGAGTCGATCCTCTGCGTGAAAGATGAGCCAGTGCAGGGCAAAGAGGTTCCTCTGGAATGGACTGAGACATCTGGGGGACTCTTGGAATGGTGGTACGACCATGGAGTTCCTCTCGCCTTTCCTATTGAGAGTGCCTCCTCTTGAGATGCGACGGGAACGCCGGGAATTTTTTGCCGTTGAAAGCAGGGAAAGGATCTCTCATCTCGAGCTACGAGGGGGAAACGGGGCTCCTCTGGATGTGGGCGGGACCATCGTGCTTCATCTCGAGTGGAGACGGATATGGCGGTGAACTTCTTGAGTTGCAGCAAGGGTGTGAAAGACCCTTTCGAAGTTCCAGAGGTTAGGTGTCATTAGTCTCCAGAGGCCTCATCGGAAATAGGCCTCATCTCGCCTGGAAGGGAGAACTTCCTGGATTTTCTGGAGTTGCGGCAGGTGTTCTCGAGTTACGACGGGGACCTCAGGGACCCGCCCTGGTGGCCTCAGGAGAGGCCAGTCCCCATGCGAGTTGCTAGGGGGCCTCTCGGGATTCCTCTCCCGTCGATACCGGGGCCAAAAAGCTTGTGTGGAGTCAAGGCCGGATCCGAGGATTCCTCTCAGGGGCTGACATGGATCTTTGGGTACTTCTGGAGTCTCCCCAGGGGAGTCAGGCCTCGTCTCGAGTGGGGGCATGCACGTGCGCTTTCCTTCCAGGCTGTAGCAGCAATGTCACGCTTCCCGTCGCGTGGATCAAAGGATCTGTGGTTTTCCCTCGAGGCTTTCCCTCGAGGCTTTCCCACAGGGCTGTCCCACGTGCCACCGTGTTGTGAGTCGATCCTCGGCGTGAAAGATGAGCCAGTGCAGGGCAAAGAGGTTCCTCTGGAATGGACTGAGACATCTGGGGGACTCTTGGAATGGTGGTACGACCATGGAGTTCCTCTCGCCTTTCCTGTTGAGAGTGCCTCCTCTTGAGATGCGACGGGAACGCCGGGAATTCTTTCCCGTTGAAACCAGGGAAAGGATCCCTCATCTCGAGCTACGAGGGGGAAACGGGGCTCCTCTGGATGTGGGCGGGACCATCGTGCTTCCTCTCGAGTGGAGACGGGTATGGCGGTGAACTTCTTGAGTTGCAGCAAGGTGTGAAAGACCCTTTCGAAGTTCCAGAGGTTAGGTGTCATTAGTCTCCAGAGGCCTCATCGGAAATAGGCCTCATCTCGCCTGGAAGGGAGAACTTCCTGGATTTTCTCGAGTTGCGGCAGGTGTTCTCGAATTACGACGGGGACCTCAGCGACCCGCCCTGGTGGCCTCCGGAGTGGCCAGTCCCCATGCGAGTTGCTAGGGGGCCTCTCGGTATTCCTCTCCCGTCGATACCGGGGCCAAAAACCTTGTGTGGAGTCAGGGCCGGAACCGAGGATTCCTCTCAGGGGCTGACATGGATCTTTGGGTACTTCTGGAGTCTCCCCAAGGGAGTCAGGCCTCGTCTCGAGTGAGGGCATGCACGTTCACTTTCCTTCCAGGCTGTAGCAGCAATGTCACGCTTCCCGTCGCGTGGATCAAATGATGTGTGGTTTTCCCTCGAGGCTTTCCCACAGGGCTGTCCCACGTGCCACCGTGGTGTGAGTCGATCCTCTGCGTGAAAGATGAGCCAGTGCAGGGCAAAGAGGTTCCTCTGGAATGGACTGAGACATCTGGGGGACTCTTGGAATGGTGGTACGACCATGGAGTTCCTCTCGCCTTTCCTATTGAGAGTGCCTCCTCTTGAGATGCGACGGGAACGCCGGGAATTTTTTGCCGTTGAAAGCAGGGAAAGGATCTCTCATCTCGAGCTACGAGGGGGAAACGGGGCTCCTCTGGATGTGGGCGGGACCATCGTGCTTCATCTCGAGTGGAGACGGATATGGCGGTGAACTTCTTGAGTTGCAGCAAGGGTGTGAAAGACCCTTTCGAAGTTCCAGAGGTTAGGTGTCATTAGTCTCCAGAGGCCTCATCGGAAATAGGCCTCATCTCGCCTGGAAGGGAGAACTTCCTGGATTTTCTGGAGTTGCGGCAGGTGTTCTCGAGTTACGACGGGGACCTCAGGGACCCGCCCTGGTGGCCTCAGGAGAGGCCAGTCCCCATGCGAGTTGCTAGGGGGCCTCTCGGGATTCCTCTCCCGTCGATACCGGGGCCAAAAAGCTTGTGTGGAGTCAAGGCCGGAACCGAGGATTCCTCTCAGGGGCTGACATGGATCTTTGGGTACTTCTGGAGTCTCCCCAGGGGAGTCAGGCCTCGTCTCGAGTGGGGGCATGCACGTGCGCTTTCCTTCCAGGCTGTAGCAGCAATGTCACGCTTCCCGTCGCGTGGATCAAAGGATCTGTGGTTTTCCCTCGAGGCTTTCCCTCGAGGCTTTCCCACAGGGCTGTCCCACGTGCCACCGTGTTGTGAGTCGATCCTCGGCGTGAAAGATGAGCCAGTGCAGGGCAAAGAGGTTCCTCTGGAATGGACTGAGACATCTGGGGGACTCTTGGAATGGTGGTACGACCATGGAGTTCCTCTCGCCTTTCCTGTTGAGAGTGCCTCCTCTTGAGATGCGACGGGAACGCCGGGAATTCTTTCCCGTTGAAACCAGGGAAAGGATCCCTCATCTCGAGCTACGAGGGGGAAACGGGGCTCCTCTGGATGTGGGCGGGACCATCGTGCTTCCTCTCGAGTGGAGACGGGTATGGCGGTGAACTTCTTGAGTTGCAGCAAGGTGTGAAAGACCCTTTCGAAGTTCCAGAGGTTAGGTGTCATTAGTCTCCAGAGGCCTCATCGGAAATAGGCCTCATCTCGCCTGGAAGGGAGAACTTCCTGGATTTTCTCGAGTTGCGGCAGGTGTTCTCGAATTACGACGGGGACCTCAGCGACCCGCCCTGGTGGCCTCCGGAGAGGCCAGTCCCCATGCGAGTTGCTAGGGGGCCTCTCGGGATTCCTCTCCCGTCGATACCGGGGCCAAAAACCTTGTGTGGAGTCAGGGCCGGAACCGAGGATTCCTCTCAGGGGCTGACATGGATCTTTGGGTACTTCTGGAGTCTCCCAGGGGAGTCAGGCCTCGTCTCGAGTGGGGGCATGCACGTGCGCTTTCCTTCCAGGCTGTAGCAGCAATGTCACGCTTCCCGTCGCTTGGATCAAAGGATCTGTGGTTTTCCCTCGAGGCTTTCCCTCGAGGCTTTCCCACAGGGCTGTCCCACGTGCCACCGTGGTGTGAGTCGATCCTCGGCGTGAAAGATGAGCCAGTGCAGGGCAAAGAGCTTCCTCTGGAATGGACTGAGACATCTGGGGGACTCTTGGAATGGTGGTACGACCATGGAGTTCCTCTCGCCTTTCCTGTTGAGAGTGCCTCCTCTTGAGATGCGACGGGAACGCAGGGAATTCTTTCCCGTTGAAAGCAGGGAAAGGATCCCTCATCTCGAGCTACGAGGGGGAAACGGGGCTCCTTTGGATGTGGTCGGGACCATCGTGCTTCCTCTCGAGTGGAGACGGGTATGGTGGTGAACTTCTTGAGTTGCAGCAAGGGTGTGAAAGACCCTTTCGAAGTTCCAGAGTTTAGGTGTCATTAGTCTCCAGACGCCTCATCGAAAATAGGCCTCATCTCGCCTGGAAGGGAGAACTTCCTGGATTTTCTCGAGTTGCGGCAGGTGTTCTCGAGTTACGACGGGGACCTCAGGGAACGGCCCTGGTGGCCTCAGGAGAGGCCAGTCCCCATGCGAGTTGCTAGGGGGCCTCTCGGGATTCCTCTCCCGTCGATACCGGGGCCAAAAAGCTTGTGTGGAGTCAGGGCCGGAACCGAGGATTCCTCTCAGGGGCTGACATGGATCTTTGGGTACTTCTGGAGTCTCCCCAGGGGAGTCAGGCCTCGTCTCGAGTGGGGGCATGCACGTGCGCTTTCCTTCCAGGCTGTAGCAGCAATGTCACGCTTCCTGTCACGTGGATCAAAGGATCTGTGATTTTCACTCGAGGCTTTCCCTCGAGGCTTTCCCACAGGGCTGTCCCACGTGCCACCGTGGTGTGAGTCGATCCTCGGCGTGAAAGATGAGCCAGTGCAGGGCAAAGAGTTTCCTCTGGAATGGACTGAGACATCTGGGGGACTCTTGGAATGGTGGTACGACCATGGAGTTCCTCTCGCCTTTCCTGTTGAGAGTGCCTCCTCTTGAGATGCGACGGGAACGCCGGGAATTCTTTCCCGTTGAAAGCAGGGAAAGGATCCCTCATCTCGAGCTACGAGGGGGAAACGGGGCTCCTCTGGATGTGGGCGGGACCATCGTGCTTCCTCTCGAGTGGAGACGGGTATGGCGGTGAACTTCCTGAGTTGCAGCAAGGGTGTGAAAGACCCTTTCGAAGTTCCAGAGGTTAGGTGTCACTAGTCTCCAGACGCCTCATCGGAAATAGGCCTCATTTCGCCTGGAAGGGAGAACTTCCTGGATTTTCTCCAGTTGCGGCAGGTGTTCTCGAGTTACGACGGGGACCTCAGGAACCCGCCCTGGTGGCCTCAGGAGAGGCCAGTCCCTATGCGAGTTGCTAGGGGGCCTCTCGGGATTCCTCTCCCGTCGATACCGGGGCCAAAAACCTTGTGTGGAGTCAGGGCCGGAACCGAGGATTCCTCTCAGGGGCTGACATGGATCTTTGGGTACTTCTGGAGTCTCCCCAGGGGAGTCAGGCCTCGTCTCGAGTGGGGGCATGCACGTGCACTTTCCTTCCAGGCTGTAGCAGCAATGTCACGCTTCCCGTCGCGTGGATCAAATGATGTGTGGTTTTCCCTAGAGGCTTTCCCACAGGGCTGTCCCACGTGCCACCGTGGTGTGAGTCGATCCTCGGCGTGAAAGATGAGCCAGTGCAGGGCAAAGAGGTTCCTCTGGAATGGACTGAGACATCTGGGGGACTCTTAGAATGGTGGTACGACCATGGAGTTCCTCTCGCCTTTCCTGTTGAGAGTGCCTCCTCTTGAGATGCGACGGGAACGCCGGGAATTTTTTGCCGTTGAAAGCAGGGAATGGATCCCTCATCTCGAGCTACGAGGGGGAAACGGGGCTCCTCTGGATGTGGGCGGGACCATCGTGCTTTCTCTCGAGTGGAGACGGGAATGGCGGTGAACTTCTTAAGTTGCAGCAAGGGTGTGAAAGACCCTTTCGAAGTTCCAGAGGTTAGGTGTCATTAGTCTCCAGACGCCTCATCGGAAATAGGCCTCATCTCGCCTGGAAGGGAGAACTTCCTTGATTTTCTCGAGTTGCGGCAGGTGTTCTCGAGTTACGACGGGGACCTCAGGGACCCGCCCTGTTGGCCTCAGGAAGGCCAGTCCCTATGCGTGTTGCTAGGGGGCCCCTCGGGATTCCTCTCCCGTCGATACCGGGGCCAAAAACCTTGTGTGGAGTCAGGGCCGGAACCGAGGATTCCTCTCAGGGACTGATATGGATCTTTGGGTACTTCTGGAGTCTCGCCAGGGGAGACAGGCCTCGTCTCGTGTGGGGGCATGCACGTGCACTTTCCTTCCAGGCTGTAGCAGCAATGTCACGCTTCCCGTCGCGTGGATCAAAGGATCTGCGGTTTTCGATCGAGGCTTTCCCTCGAGGCTTTCCCACAGGGCTGTCCCACGTGACACCGTGGTGTGAGTCGATTCTCGGCGTGAAAAATGAGCCAGTGCAGGGCAAAGAGGTTCCTCTGGAATGGACTGAGACATCTGGGGGACTCTTGGAATGGTGGTACGACCATGGAGTTCCTCTCGCCTTTCCTGTTGAGAGTGCCTCCTCTTGAGATGCGACGGGAACGCCGGGAATTCTTTCCCGTTGAAAGCAGGGAAAGGATCCCTCATCTCGAGCTACGAGGGGGAAACGGGGCTCCTCTGGATGTGGGCGGGACCATCGTGCTTCCTCTTGAGAGGACACGGGTATGCCGGTGAACTTCTTGAGTTGCAGCAAGGGTGTGAAAGACCCTTTCGAAGTTCCAGAGGTTAGGTGTCATTAGTCTCCAGACGCCTCATCGGAAATAGGCCTCATCTCGCCTGGAAGGGAGAACTTCCTGGATTTTCTCGATTTGCGGCTGGTGTTCTCGAGTTACGACGGGGACCTCAGGGACCCGCCCTGGTGGCCTCAGGAGAGGCCAGTCCCCATGCGAGTTGTTAGGGGGCCTCTCGGGATTCCTCTCCCGTCGATACCGGGGCCAAAAACCTTGTGTGGAGTCAGGGCCGGAACCGAGGATTCCTCTCAGGGGCTGACATGGATCTTTGGGTACTTCTGGAGTCTCCCCAGGGGAGTCAGGCCTCGTCTCGAGTGGGGGCATGCGCGTGCGCTTTCCTTCCAGGCTTTAGAAGCAATGTCACGCATCCCGTCGCTTGGATCAAAGGATCTGTGGTTTTCCCTCGAGGCTTTCCCTCGAGGCTTTCCCACAGGGCTGTCCCACGTGCCACCGTGGTGTGAGTCGATCCTCGGCATGAAAGATGAACCAGT
Source organism: Capricornis sumatraensis (assembly GCF_032405125.1). Classification (NCBI taxonomy): domain Eukaryota; kingdom Metazoa; phylum Chordata; class Mammalia; order Artiodactyla; family Bovidae; genus Capricornis; species Capricornis sumatraensis. Next base: position 3,221,844 of record NC_091080.1, on the reverse strand, counting down.
GCAGGGCAAAGAGGTTCCTCTGGAATGGACTGAGACATCTGGGGGACTCTTGGAATGGTGGTACGACCATGGAGTTCCTCTCGCCTTTCCTGTTGAGAGTGCCTCCTCTTGAGATGCGACGGGAACGCCGGGAATTTTTTGCCGTTGAAAGCAGGGAAAGGATCCCTCATCTCGAGCTACGAGGGGGAAACGGGGCTCCTCTGGATGTGGGCGGGACCATCGTGCTTCCTCTCGAGTGGAGACGGGTATGGCGGTGAACTTCTTGAGTTGCAGCAAGGGTGTGAAAGACCCTTTCGAAGTTCCAGAGGTTAGGTGTCATTAGTCTCCAGACGCCTCATCGGAAATAGGCCTCATCTCGCCTGGAAGGGAGAACTTCCTGGATTTTCTCGAGTTGCGGCAGGTGTTCTCGAGTTACGACGGGGACCTCAGGGACCCGCCCTGGTGGCCTCAGGAGAGGCCAGTCCCAATGCGAGTTGCTAGGGGGCCTCTCGGGATTCCTCTCCCGTCGATTCCGGGGCCAAAAACCTTGTGTGGAGTCAGGGCCGGAACCGAGGATTCCTCTCAGGGGCTGACATGGATCTTTGGGTACTTCTGGAGTCTCCCCAGGGGAGTCAGGCCTCGTCTCGAGTGGGGGCATGCACGTGCACTTTCCTTCCAGGCTGTAGCAGCAATGTCACGCTTCCCGTCGCGTGGATCAAAGGATCTGTGGTTTTCCCTCGAGGCTTTCCCACAGGGCTGTCCCACGTGCCACCGTGGTGTGAGTCGATCCTCGGCGTGAAAGATGAGCCAGTGCAGGGCAAAGAGGTTCCTCTGGAATGGACTGAGACATCTGGGGGACTCTTGGAATGGTGGTACGACCATGGAGTTCCTCTCGCCTTTCCTGTTGAGAGTGCCTCCTCTTGAGATGCGACGGGAACGCCGGGAATTCTTTCCCGTTGAAAGCAGGGAAAGGATCCCTCATCTCGAGCTACGAGGGGGAAACGGGGCTCCTCTGGATGTGGGCGGGACCATCGTGCTTCCTCTCTAGTGGAGACGGGTATGGCGGTGAACTTCTTGAGTTGCAGCAAGGGTGTGAAAGACCCTTTCGAAGTTCCAGAGGTTAGGTGTCATTAGTCTCCAGAGGCCTCATCGGAAATAGGCCTCATCTCGCCTGGAAGGGAGAACTTCCTGGATTTTCTCGAGTTGCGGCAGGTGTTCTCGAGTTACGACGGGGACCTCAGGGACCCGCCCTGGTGGCCTCAGGAGAGGCCAGTCCCTAGGCGAGTTGCTAGGGGGCCTCTCGGGATTCCTCTCCCGTTGATACCGGGGCCAAAAACCTTGTGTGGAGTCAGGGCCGGAACCGAGGATTCCTCTCAGGGGCTGACATGGATCTTTGGGTACTTCTGGAGTCTCCCCAGGGGAGTCAGGCCTCGTCTCGAGTGGGGGCATGCACGTGCGCTTTCCTTCCAGGCTGTAGCAGCAATGTCACGCTTCCCGTCGCGTGGATCAAAGGATCTGTGGTTTTCCCTCGAGGCTTTCCCTCGAGGCTTTCCCACAGGGCTGTCCCACGTGCCACCGTGGTGTGAGTCAATCCTGGGCGTGAAAGATGAGCCAGTGCAGGGCAAAGAGGTTCCTCTGGAATGGACTGAGACATCTGGGGGACTCTTGGAATGGTGGTACGACCATGGAGTTCCTCTCGCCTTTCCTGTTGAGAGTGCCTCCTCTTGAGATGCGACGGGAACGCCGGGAATTCTTTCCCGTTTAAAGCAGGGAAAGGATCCCTCATCTCGAGCTACGAGGGGGAAACGGGGCTCCTCTGGATGTGGGCGGGACCATCGTGCTTCCTCTCTAGTGGAGACGGGTATGGTGGTGAACTTCTTGAGTTGCAGCAAGGCTGTGAAAGACCCTTTCGAAGTTCCAGAGGTAAGGTGTCATTAGTCTCCAGACGCCTCATCGGAAATAGGCCTCATTTCGCCTGGAAGGGAGAACTTCCTGGATTTTCTCGAGTTGCGGCAGGTGTTCTCGAGTTACGACGGGGACCTCAGGGACCCGCCCTGGTGGCCTCAGGAGAGGCCAGTCCCTATGCGAGTTGCTAGGGGTCCTCTCGGGATTCCTCTCCCGTCGATACCGGGGCCAAAAACCTTGTGTGGAGTCAGGGCCGGAACCGAGGATTCCTCTCAGGGGCTGACATGGATCTTTGGGTCCTTCTGGAGTCTCCCCAGGGGAGTCAGGCCTCGTCTCGTGTGGGGGCATGCACGTGCACTTTCCTACCAGGCTGTAGCAGCAATGTCACGCTTCCCGTCGCGTGGATCAAATGATGTGTGGTTTTCCCTCGAGGCTTTCCCACAGGGCTGTCCCACGTGCCACCGTGGTGTGAGTCGATCCTCGGCGTGAAAGATGAGCCAGTGCAGGGTAAAGAGGTTCCTCTGGAATGGACTGAGACATCTGGGGGACTCTTGGAATGGTGGTACGACCATGGAGTTCCTCTCGCCTTTCCTGTTGAGAGTGCCTCCTCTTGAGATGCGACGGGAACGCCGGGAATTTTTTGCTGTTGAAAGCAGGGAAAGGATCCCTCATCTCGAGCTACGAGGGGGAAACGGGGCTCCTCTGGATGTGGGCGGGACCATCGTGCTTTCTCTCGAGTGGAGACGGGTATGGGGGTGAACTTCTTGAGTTGCAGCAAGGGTGTGAAAGACCCTTTCGAAGTTCCAGAGGTTAGGTGTCATTAGTCTCCAGACGCCTCATCGGAAATAGGCCTCATCTCGCCTGGAAGGGAGAACTTCCTTGATTTTCTCGAGTTGCGGCAGGTGTTCTCGAGTTACGACGGGGACCTCAGGGACCCGCCCTGTTGGCCTCAGGAGAGGCCAGTCCCTATGCGTGTTGCTAGGGGGCCCCTCGGGATTCCTCTCCCGTCGATACCGGGGCCAAAAACCTTGTGTGGAGTCAGGGCCGGAACCGAGGATTCCTCTCAGGGACTGATATGGATCTTTGGGTACTTCTGGAGTCTCGCCAGGGGAGACAGGCCTCGTCTCGTGTGGGGGCATGCACGTGCACTTTCCTTCCAGGCTGTAGCAGCAATGTCACGCTTCCCGTCGCGTGGATCAAAGGATCTGCGGTTTTCGCTTGAGGCTTTCCCTCGAGGCTTTCCCACAGGGCTGTCCCACGTGACACCGTAGTGTGAGTCGATTCTCGGCGTGAAAAATGAGCCAGTGCAGGGCAAAGAGGTTCCTCTGGAATGGACTGAGACATCTGGGGGACTCTTGGAATGGTGGTACGACCATGGAGTTCCTCTCGCCTTTCCTGTTGAGAGTGCCTCCTCTTGAGATGCGACGGGAACGCCGGGAATTCTTTCCCGTTGAAAGCAGGGAAAGGATCCCTCATCTCGAGCTACGAGGGGGAAACGGGGCTCCTCTGGATGTGGGCGGGACCATCCTGCTTCCTCTTGAGTGGACTCGGGTATGGCGGTGAACTTCTTGAGTTGCAGCAAGGGTGTGAAAGACCCTTTCGAAGTTCCAGAGGTTAGGTGTCATTAGTCTCCAGACGCCTCATCGGAAATAGGCCTCATCTCGCCTGGAAGGGAGAACTTCCTGGATTTTCTCGAGTTGCGGCAGGTGTTCTCGAGTTACGACGGGGACCTCAGGGACCCGCCCTGTTGGCCTCAGGAGAGGCCAGTCCCCATGCGAGTTGTTAGGGGGCCTCTCGGGATTCCTCTCCCGTCGATACCGGGGCCAAAAACCTTGTGTGGAGTCAGGGCCGGAACCGAGGATTCCTCTCAGGGGCTGACATGGATCTTTGGGTACTTCTGGAGTCTCCCCAGGGGAGTCAGGCCTCGTCTCGAGTGGGGGCATGCGCGTGCGCTTTCCTTCCAGGCTTTAGCAGCAATGTCACGCTTCCCGTCGCTTGGATCAAAGGATCTGTGGTTTTCCCTCGAGGCTTTCCCTCGAGGCTTTCCCACAGGGCTGTCCCACGTGCCACCGTGGTGTGATTCGATCCTCGGCGTGAAAGATGAGCCAGTGCAGGGCAAAGAGCTTCCTCTGGAATGGACTGAGACATCTGGGGGACTCTTGGAATGGTGGTACGACCATGGTGTTCCTCTCGCCTTTCCTGTTGAGAGTGCCTCCTCTTGAGATGCGACGGGAACGCAGGGAATTCTTTCCCGTTGAAAGCAGGGAAAGGATCCCTCATCTCGAGCTACGAGGGGGAAACGGGGCTCCTTTGGATGTGGTCGGGACCATCGTGCTTCCTCTCGAGTGGAGACGGGTATGGTGGTGAACTTCTTGAGTTGCAGCAAGGTTGTGAAAGACCCTTTCGAAGTTCCAGAGGTTAGGTGTCATTAGTCTCCAGACGCCTCATCGGAAATAGGCCTCATCTCGCCTGGAAGGGAGAACTTCCTGGATTTTCTCGAGTTGCGGCAGGTGTTCTCGAGTTACGACGGGGACCTCAGGGACCGGCCCTGGTGGCCTCAGGAGAGGCCAGTCCCCATGCGAGTTGCTAGGGGGCCTCTCGGGATTCCTCTCCCGTCGATACCGGGGCCAAAAACCTTGTGTGGAGTCAGGGCCGGAACCGAGGATTCCTCTCAGGGGCTGACATGGATCTTTGGGTACTTCTGGAGTCTCCCCAGGGGAGTCAGGCCTCGTCTCGAGTGGGGGCATGCACGTGCGCTTTCCTTCCAGGCTGTAGCAGCAATGTCACGCTTCCCGTCGCGTGGATCAAAGGATCTGTGTTTTTCCCTCGAGGCTTTCCCTCGAGGCTTTCCCACAGGGCTGTCCCACGTGCCACCGTGTTGTGAGTCGATCCTCGGCGTGAAAGATGAGCCAGTGCAGGGCAAAGAGGTTCCTCTGGAATGGACTGAGACATCTGGGGGACTCTTGGAATGGTGGTACGACCATGGAGTTCCTCTCGCCTTTCCTGTTGAGAGTGCCTCCTCTTGAGATGCGACGGGAACGCCGGGAATTCTTTCCCGTTGAAAGCAGGGAAAGGATCCCTCATCTCGAGCTACGAGGGGGAAACGGGGCTCCTCTGGATGTGGGCGGGACCATCGTGCTTCCTCTCGAGTGGAGACGGGTATGGCGGTGAACTTCTTGAGTTGCAGCAAGGGTGTGAAAGACCCTTTCGAAGTTCCAGAGGTTTGGTGTCATTAGTCTCCAGAGGCCTCATCGGAAATAGGCCTCATCTCGCCTGGAAGGGAGAACTTCCTGGATTTTCTCGAGTTGCGGCAGGTGTTCTCGAGTTACGACGGGGACCTCAGAGACCCGCCCTGGTGGCCTCAGGAGAGGCCAGTCCCCATGCGAGTTGCTAGGGGGTCTCTCGGGATTCCTCTCCCGTCGATACCGGGGCCAAAAACTTGTGTGGAGTCAGGGCCGGAACCGAGGATTCTTCTCAGGGGCTGACATGGATCTTTGGGTACTTCTGGAGTCTCCCCAGGGGAGTCAGGCCTCGTCACGAGTGGGGGCATGCATGTGCGCTTTCCTTCCAGGCTGTAGCAGCAATGTCATGCTTCCCGTCGCGTGGATCAAAGGATCTGTGGTTTTCCCTCGAGGCTTTCCCTCGAGGCTTTCCCACAGGGCTGTCCCACGTGCCACCGTGTTGTGAGTCGATCCTCGGCGTGAAAGATGAGCCAGTGCAGGGCAAAGAGGTTCCTCTGAAATGGACTGAGACATCTGGGGGACTCTTGGAATGGTGGTACGACCATGGAGTTCCTCTCGCCTTTCCTGTTGAGAGTGCCTCCTCTTGAGATGCGATGGGAACGCAGGGAATTCTTTCCCGTTGAAAGCAGGGAAAGGATCCCTCATCTCGAGCTACGAGGGGGAAACGGGGCTCCGCTGGATGTGGGCGGGACCATCGTGCTTCCTCTCGAGTGAAGACGGGTATGGCGGTGAACTTCTTGAGTTGCACCAAGGGTGTGAAAGACCCTTTCGAAGTTCCAGAGGTTTGGTGTCATTAGTCTCCAGAGGCCTCATCGGAAATAGGCCTCATCTCGCCTGGAAGGGAGAACTTCCTGGATTTTCTCGAGTTGCGGCAGGTGTTCTCGAGTTACGACGGGGACCACAGGGACCCGCCCTGGTGGCCTCAGGAGAGGCCAGTCCCCATGCGAGTTGCTAGGGGGCCTCTCGGGATTCCTCTCCCGTCGATACCGGGGCCAAAAACCTTGAGTGGAGTCAGGGCCGGAACCGAGGATTCCTCTCAGGGGCTGACATGGATCTTTGGGTACTTCTGGAGTCTCCCCAGGGGAGTCAGGCCTCGTCTCGAGTGGGGGCATGCACGTGCGCTTTCCTTCCAGACTGTAGCAGCAATGTCACGCTTCCCGTCACGTGCATCAAAGGATCTGTGGTTTTCCCTCGAGGCTTTCCCTCGAGGCTTTCCCACAGGGCTGTCCCACGTGCCACCGTGGTGTGAGTCGATCCTCGGCGTGAAATATGAGCCAGTGCAGGGCAAAGAGTTTCCTCTGGAATGGACTGAGACATCTGGGGGACTCTTGGAATGGTGGTACGACCATGGAGTTCCTCTCGCCTTTCCTGTCGAGAGTGCCTCCTCTTGAGATGCGACGGGAACGCCGGGAATTCTTTCCCGTTGAAAGCAGGGAAAGGATCCCTCATCTCGAGCTACGAGGGGGAAACGGGGCTCCTCTGGATGTGGGCGGGACCATCGTGCTTCCTCTCGAGTGGAGACGGGTATGGCGGTGAACTTCTTGAGTTGCAGCAAGGGTGTGAAAGACCCTTTCGAAGTTCCAGAGGTTAGGTGTCATTAGTCTCCAGACGCCTCATCGGAAATAGGCCTCATCTCGCCTGGAAGGGAGAACTTCCTGGATTTTCTCGAGTTGCGGCAGGTGTTCTCGAGTTACGACGGGGACCTCAGGGACCCGCCCTGGTGGCCTCAGGAGAGGCCAGTCCCCATGCGAGTTGCTAGGGGGCCTCTCGGGATTCCTCTCCCTTCGATACCGGGGCCAAAAACCTTGTGTGGAGTCAGGGCCGGAACCGAGGATTCCTCTCAGGGGCTGACATGGATCTTTGGGTACTTCTGGAGTCTCCCCAGGGGAGTCAGGCCTCGTCTCGAGTGGAGGCATGCACGTGCACTTTCCTTCCAGGCTGTAGCAGCAATGTCACGCTTCCCGTCGCGTGGATCAAAGGATCTGTGGTTTTCCCTCGAGGCTTTCCCACAGGGCTGTCCCACGTGCCAGCGTGGTGTGAGTCGATCCTCGGCGTGAAAGATGAGCCAGTGCAGGGCAAAGAGGTTCCTCTGGAATGGACTGAGACATCTGGGGGACTCTTGGAATGGTGGTACGACCATGGAGTTCCTCTCGCCTTTCCTGTTGAGAGTGCCTCCTCTTGAGATGCGACGGGAACGCCGGGAATTCTTTCCCGTTGAAAGCAGGGAAAGGATCCCTCATATCGAGCTACGAGGGGGAAACGGGGCTCCTCTGGATGTGGGCGGGACCATCGTGCTTCCTCTCGAGTGGAGACGGGTATGGCGGTGAACTTCTTGAGTTGCAGCAAGGGTGTGAAAGACCCTTTCGAAGTTCCAGAGGTTTGGTGTCATTAGTCTCCAGAGGCCTCATCGGAAATAGGCCTCATCTCGCCTGGAAGGGAGAACTTCCTGGATTTTCTCGAGTTGCGGCAGGTGTTCTCGAGTTACGATGGGGACCTCAGGGACCCGCCCTGGTGGCCTCAGGAGAGGCCAGTCCCCATGCGAGTTGCTAGGGGGCCTCTCGGGATTCCTCTCCCGTCGATACCGGGGCCAAAAACCTTGTGTGGAGTCAGGGCCGGAACCGAGGATTCCTCTCAGGGGCTGACATGGATCTTTGGGTACTTCTGGAGTCTCCCCAGTGGAGTCAGACCTCGTCTCGAGTGGGGGCATGCACGTGCGCTTTCCTTCCATGCTGTAGCAGCAATGTCACGCTTCCCGTCGCGTGGATCAAAGGATCTGTGTTTTTCCCTCGAGGCTTTCCCTCGAGGCTTTCCCACAGGGCTGTCCCACGTGCCACCGTGGTGTGAGTCGATCCTCGGCGTGAAAGATGAGCCAGTGCAGGGCAAAGAGCTTCCTCTGGAATGGACTGAGACATCTGGGGGACTCTTGGAATGGTGGTACGACCATGGAGATCCTCTCGCCTTTCCTGTTGAGAGTGCCTCCTCTTGAGATGCGATGGGAACGCCGGGAATTCTTTCCCGTTGAAAGCAGGGAAAGGATCCGTCATCTCGAGCACCGAGGGGAAAACGGGACTCCTCTGGATGTGGGCGGGACCATCGTGCTTCCTCTCGAGTGGAGACGGGTATGGCGGAGAACTTCTTGAGTTGCAGCAAGGGTGTGAAAGACCCTTTCAAAGTTCCAGAGGTTAGGTGTCATTAGTCTCCAGACGCCTCATCGGAAATAGGCCTCATCTCGCCTGGAAGGGAGAACTTCCTGGATTTTCTCGAGTTGCGGCAGGTGTTCTTAAGTTACGACGGGGAACACAGGGACCCGCCCTGGTGGCCTCAGGAGAGGCCAGTCCCCATGCGAGTTGCTAGGGGGCCTCTCGGGATTCCTCTCCCGTCGATACCGGGGCCAAAAACCTTTTGTGGAGTCAGGGCCGGAACCGAGGATTCCTCTCAGGGGCTGACATGGATCTTTGGGTACTTCTGGAGTCTCCCCAGTGGAGTCAGACCTCGTCTCGAGTGGGGGCATGCACGTGCGCTTTCCTTCCATGCTGTAGCAGCAATGTCACGCTTCCCGTCGCGTGGATCAAAGGATCTGTGGTTTTCCCTCGAGGCTTTCCCTCGAGGCTTTCCCACAGGGCTGTCCCACGTGCCACCGTGGTGTGAGTCGATCCTCGGCGTGAAAGATGAGCCAGTGCAGGGCAAAGAGCTTCCTCTGGAATGGACTGAGACATCTGGGGGACTCTTGGAATGGTGGTACGACCATGGAGATCCTCTCGCCTTTCCTGTTGAGAGTGCCTCCTCTTGAGATGCGACGGGAACGCCGGGAATTCTTTCCCGTTGAAAGCAGGGAAAGGATCCGTCATCTCGAGCACCGAGGGGAAAACGGGACTCCTCTGGATGTGGGCGGGACCATCGTGCTTCCTCTCTAGTGGAGACGGGTATGGCGGAGAACTTCTTGAGTTGCAGCAAGGGTGTGAAAGACCCTTTCAAAGTTCCAGAGGTTAGGTGTCATTAGTCTCCAGACGCCTCATCGGAAATAGGCCTCATCTCGCCTGGAAGGGAGAACTTCCTGGATTTTCTCGAGTTGCGGCAGGTGTTCTTAAGTCACGACGGGGAACACAGGGACCCGCCCTGGTGGCCTCAGGAGAGGCCAGTCCCCATGCGAGTTGCTAGGGGGCCTCTCGGGATTCCTCTCCCGTCGATACCGGGGCCAAAAACCTTGAGTGGAGTCAGGGCCGGAACCGAGGATTCCTCTCAGGGGCTGACATGGATCTTTGGGTACTTCTGGAGTCTCCCCAGGGGAGTCAGGCCTCGTCTCGAGTGGGGGCATGCACGTGCGCTTTCCTTCCAGGCTGTAACAGCAATGTCACGCTTCCCGTCACGTGGATCAAAGGATCTGTGGTTTTCCCTCGAGGCTTTCCCTCGAGGCTTTCCCACAGGGCTGTCCCACGTGCCACCGTGGTGTGAGTCGATCCTCGGCGTGAAAGATGAGCCAGTGCAGGGCAAAGAGTTTCCTCTGGAATGGACTGAGACATCTGGGGGACTCTTGGAATGGTGGTACGACCATGGAGTTCCTCTCGCCTTTCCTGTTGAGAGTGCCTCCTCTTGAGATGCGACGGGAACGCCGGGAATTCTTTCCCGTTGAAAGCAGGGAAAGGATCCCTCATCTCGAGCTACGAGGGGGAAACGGGGCTCCTCTGGATGTGGGCGGGACCATCGTGCTTCCTCTCGAGTGGAGACGGGTATGGCGGTGAACTTCTTGAGTTGCAGCAAGGGTGTGAAAGACCCTTTCGAAATTCCAGAGGTTAGGTGTCATTAGTCTCCAGACGCCTCATCGGAAATAGGCCTCATCTCGCCTGGAAGGGAGAACTTCCTGGATTTTCTCGAGTTGCGGCAGGTGTTCTCGAGTTACGACGGGGACCTCAGGGACCCGCCCTGGTGGCCTCAGGAGAGGCCAGTCCCCATGCGAGTTGCTAGGGGGCCTCTCGGGATTCCTCTCCCGTCGATACCGGGGCCAAAAACCTTGTGTGGAGTCAGGGCCGGAACCGAGGATTCCTCTCAGGGGCTGACATGGATCTTTGGGTACTTCTGGAGTCTCCCCAGGGGAGTCAGGCCTCGTCTCCAGTGGGGGCATGCACGTGCACTTTCCTTCCAGGCTGTAGCAGCAATGTCACGCTTCCCGTCGCGTGGATCAAAGGATCTGTGGTTTTCCCTCGAGGCTTTCCCACAGGGCTGTCCCACGTGCCACCGTGGTGTGAGTCGATCCTCGGCGTGAAAGATGAGCCAGTGCAGGGCAAAGAGGTTCCTCTGGAATGGACTGAGACAACTGGGGGACTCTTGGAATGGTGGTACGACCATGGAGTTCCTCTCGCCCTTCCTGTTGAGAGTGCCTCCTCTTGAGATGCGACGGGAACGCCGGGAATTCTTTCCCGTTGAAAGCAGGGAAAGGATCCCTCATCTCGAGCTACGAGGAGGAAACGGGGCTCCTCTGGATGTGGGCGGGACCATCGTGCTTCCTCTCGAGTGGAGACGGGTATGGCGGTGAACTTCTTGAGTTGCAGCAAGGGTGTGAAAGACCCTTTCGAAGTTCCAGAGGTTAGGTGTCATTAGTCTCCAGAGGCCTCATCGGAAATAGGCCTCATCTCGCCTGGAAGGAAGAACTTCCTGGATTTTCTCGAGTTGCGGCAGGTGTTCTCGAGTTACGACGGGGACCTCAGGGACCCGCCCTGGTGGCCTCAGGAGAGGCCAGTCCCTAGGCGAGTTGCTAGGGGGCCTCTCGGATTCCTCTCCCGTTGATACCGGGGCCAAAAACCTTGTGTGGAGTCAGGGCCGGAACCGAGGATTCCTCTCAGGGGCTGACATGGATCTTTGGGTACTTCTGGAGTCTCCCCAGGGGAGTCAGGCCTCGTCTCGAGTGGGGGCATGCACGTGCGCTTTCCTTCCAGGCTGTAGCAGCAATGTCACGCTTCCCGTCACGTGGATCAAAGGATCTGTGGTTTTCCCTCGAGGCTTTCCCTCGAGGCTTTCCCACAGGGCTGTCCCACGTGCCACCGTGGTGTGAGTCAATCCTGGGCGTGAAAGATGAGCCAGTGCAGGGCAAAGAGGTTCCTCTGGAATGGACTGAGACATCTGGGGGACTCTTGGAATGGTGGTACGACCATGGAGTTCCTCTCGCCTTTCCTGTTGAGAGTGCCTCCTCTTGAGATGCGACGGGAACGCCGGGAATTCTTTCCCGTTTAAAGCAGGGAAAGGATCCCTCATCTCGAGCTACGAGGGGGAAACGGGGCTCCTCTGGATGTGGGCGGGACCATCGTGCTTCCTCTCTAGTGGAGACGGGTATGGTGGTGAACTTCTTGAGTTGCAGCAAGGCTGTGAAAGACCCTTTCGAAGTTCCAGAGGTAAGGTGTCATTAGTCTCCAGACGCCTCATCGGAAATAGGCCTCATTTCGCCTGGAAGGGAGAACTTCCTGGATTTTCTCGAGTTGCGGCAGGTGTTCTCGAGTTACGACGGGGACCTCAGGGACCCGCCCTGGTGGCCTCAGGAGAGGCCAGTCCCCATGCGAGTTGCTAGGGGGCCTCTCGGGATTCCTCTCCCGTCGATACCGGGGCCAAAAACCTTGTGTGGAGTCAGGGCCGGAACCGAGGATTCCTCTCAGGGGCTGACATGGATCTTTGGGTACTTCTGGAGTCTCCCCAGGGGAGTCAGGCCTCGTCTCGAGTGGAGGCATGCACGTGCACTTTCGTTCCAGGCTGTAGCAGCAATGTCACGCTTCCCGTCGCGTGGATCAAAGGATCTGTGGTTTTCCCTCGAGGCTTTCCCTCGAGGCTTTCCCACAGGGCTGTCCCACGTGCCACCGTGGTGTGAGTCGATCCTCGGCGTGAAAGATGAGCCAGTGCAGGGCAAAGAGTTTCCTCTGGAATGGACTGAGACATCTGGGGGACTCTTGGAATGGTGGTACGACCATGGAGATCCTCTCGCCTTTCCTGTTGAGAGTGCCTCCTCTTGAGATGCGACGGGAACGCCGGGAATTCTTTCCCGTTGAAAGCAGGGAAAGGATCCCTCATCTCGAGCACCGAGGGGAATACGGGACTCCTCTGGATGTGGGCGGGACCATCGTGCTTCCTCTCGAGTGGAGACGGGTATGGCGGAGAACTTCTTGAGTTGCAGCAAGGGTGTGAAAGACCCTTTCAAAGTTCCAGAGGTTAGGTGTCATTAGTCTCCAGACGCCTCATCGGAAATAGGCCTCATCTCGCCTGGAAGGGAGAACTTCCTGGATTTTCTCGAGTTGCGGCAGGTGTTCTTAAGTTACGACGGGGAACACAGGGACCCGCCCTGGCGGCCTCAGGAGAGGCCAGTCCCCATGCGAGTTGCTAGGGGGCCTCTCGGGATTCCTCTCCCGTCGATACCGGGGCCAAAAACCTTGAGTGGAGTCAGGGCCGGAACCGAGGATTCCTCTCAGGGGCTGACATGGATCTTTGGGTACTTCTGGAGTGTCCCCAGGGGAATCAGGCCTCGTCTCGAGTGGGGGCATGCACGTGCGCTTTCCTTCCAGGCTGTAGCAGCAATGTCACGCTTCCCGTCGCGTGGATCAAAGGATCTGTGGTTTTCCCTCGAGGCTTTCCCACAGGGCTGTCCCACGTGCCACCGTGGTGTGAGTCGATCCTCGGCGTGAAAGATGAGCCAGTGCAGGGCAAAGAGGTTCCTCTGGAATGGACTGAGACATCTGGGGGACTCTTGGAATGGTGGTACGACCATGGAGTTCCTCTCGCCTTTCCTGTTGAGAGTGCCTCCTCTTGAGATGCGACGGGAACGCCGGGAATTCTTTCCCGTTGAAAGCAGGGAAAGGATCCCTCATCTCGAGCTACGAGGGGGAAACGGGGCTCCTCTGGATGTGGGCGGGACCATCGTGCTTCCTCTCGAGTGGAGACGGGTATGGCGGTGAACTTCTTGAGTTGCAGCAAGGGTGTGAAAGAACCTTTCGAAGTTCCAAAGGTTAGGTGTCATTAGTCTCCAGAGGCCTCATCGGAAATAGGCCTCATCTCGCCTGGAAGGGAGAACTTCCTGGATTTTCTCGAGTTGCGGCAGGTGTTCTCGAGTTACGACGGGGACCTCAGGGACCCGCCCTGGTGGCCTCAGGAAAGGCCAGTCCCTAGGCGAGTTGCTAGGGGGCCTCTCGGGATTCCTCTCCCGTTGATACCGGGGCCAAAAACCTTGTGTGGAGTCAGGGTCGGAACCGAGGATTCCTCTCAGGGGCTGACATGGATCTTTGGGTACTTCTGGAGTCTCCCCAGGGGAGTCAGGCCTCGTCTCGAGTGGGGGCATGCACGTGCGCTTTTCTTCCAGGCTGTAGCAGCAATGTCACGCTTCCCGTCGCGTGGATCAAAGGATCTGTGGTTTTCCCTCGAGGCTTTCCCTCGAGGCTTTCCCACAGGGCTGTCCCACGTGCCACCGTGGTGTGAGTCGATCCTCGGCGTGAAAGATGAGCCAGTGCAGGGCAAAGAGGTTCCTCTGGAATGGACTGAGACATCTGGGGGACTCTTGGAATGGTGGTACGACCATGGAGTTCCTCTCGCCTTTCCTGTTGAGAGTGCCTCCTCTTGAGATGCGACGAGAACGCCGGGAATTCTTTCCCGTTGAAAGCAGGGAAAGGATCCCTCATCTCGAGCTACGAGGGGGAAACAGGGTTCCTCTGGATGTGGGCAGGACCATCGTGCTTCCTCTCTAGTGGAGACGGGTATGGTGGTGAACTTCTTGAGTTGCAGCAAGGCTGTGAAAGACCCTTTCGAAGTTCCAAAGGTTAGGTGTCATTAGTCTCCAGACGCCTCATCGGAAATAGGCCTCATCTCGCCTGGAAGGGAGAACTTCCTGGATTTTCTCGAGTTGCGGCAGGTGTTCTCGAGTTACGACGGGGACCTCAGGGACCCGCCCTGGTGGCCTCAGGAGAAGCCAGTCCCTATGCGAGTTGCTAGGGGGCCTCTCGGGATTCCTCTCCCGTCGATACCGGGGCCAAAAACCTTGTGTGGAGTCAGGGCCGGAACCGAGGATTCCTCTCAGGGGCTGACATGGATCTTTGGGTACTTCTGGAGTCTCCACAGGGGAGTCAGACCTCGTCTCGAGTGGGGGCATGCACGTGCACTTTCCTTCCAGGCTGTAGCAGCAATGTCACGCTTCCCGTCGCGTGGATCAAAGGATCTGTGGTTTTCCCTCGAGGCTTTCCCACAGGGCTGTCCCACGTGCCACCGTGGTGTGAGTCGATCCTCGGCGTGAAAGATGAGCCAGTGCAGGGCAAAGAGGTTCCTCTGGAATGGACTGAGACATCTGGGGGACTCTTGGAATGGTGGTATGACCATGGAGTTCCTCTCGCCTTCACTGTTGAGAGTGCCTCCTCTTGAGATGCGACGGGAACGCCGGGAATTCTTTCCCGTTGAAAGCAGGGAAAGGATCCCTCATCTCGAGCTACGAAGGGGAAACGGGGCACCTCTGGATGTGGGCGGGACCATCGTGCTTCCTCTCGAGTGGAGACGGGTATGGCGGTGAACTTCTTGAGTTGCAGCAAGGGTGTGAAAGACCCTTTCGAAGTTCCAGAGGTTAGGTGTCATTAGTCTCCAGAGGCCTCATCGGAAATAGGCCTCATCTCGCCTGGAAGGGAGAACTTCCTGGATTTTCTCGAGTTACGGCAGGTGTTCTCGAGTTACGACGGGGACCTCAGGGACCCGCCCTGGTGGCCTCAGGAGAGGCCAGTCCCTAGGCGAGTTGCTAGGGGGCCTCTCGTATTCCTCTCCCGTTGATATCGGGGCCAAAAACCTTGTGTGGAGTCAGGGCCGGAACCGAGGATTCCTCTCAGGGGCTGACATGGATCTTTGGGTACTTCTGGAGTCTCCCCAGGGGAGTCAGGCCTCGTCTCGAGTGGGGGCATGCAAGTGCGCTTTCCTTCCAGGCTGTAGCAGCAATGTCACGCTTCCCGTCGCGTGAATCAAAGGATCTGTGGTTTTCCCTCGAGGCTTTCCCTCGAGGCTTTCCCACAGGGCTGTCCCACGTGCCACCGTGGTGTGAGTCAATCCTGGGCGTGAAAGATGAGCCAGTGCAGGGCAAAGAGGTTCCTCTGGAATGGACTGAGACATCTGGGGGACTCTTGGAATGGTGGTACGACCATGGAGTTCCTCTCGCCTTTCCTGTTGAGAGTGCCTCCTCTTGAGATGCGACGGGAACGCCGGGAATTCTTTCCCGTTTAAAGCAGGGAAAGGATCCCTCATCTCGAGCTACGAGGGGGAAACGGGGCTCCTCTGGATGTGGGCGGGACCATCGTGCTTCCTCTCGAGTGGAGACGGGTATGGTGGTGAACTTCTTGAGTTGCAGCAAGGCTGTGAAAGACCCTTTCGAAGTTCCAGAGGTAAGGTGTCATTAGTCTCCAGACGCCTCATCGGAAATAGGCCTCATTTCGCCTGGAAGGGAGAACTTCCTGGATTTTCTCGAGTTGCGGCAGGTGTTCTCGAGTTACGACGGGGACCTCAGGGACCCGCCGTGGTGGCCTCAGGAGAGGCCAGTCCCTATGCGGGTTGCTAGGGGGCCTCTCGGGATTCCTCTCCCGTCGATACCGGGGCCAAAAACCTTGTGTGGAGTCTTGGCCGGAACCGAGGATTCCTCTCAGGGGCTGACATGGATCTTTGGGTACTTCTGGAGTCTCCCCAGGGGAGTCAGGCCTCGTCTCGAGTGGAGGCATGCACGTGCACTTTCCTTCCAGGCTGTAGCAGCAATGTCACGCTTCCCGTCGCGTGGATCAAATGATGTGTGGTTTTCCCTCGAGGCTTTCCCACAGGGCTGTCCCACGTGCCACCGTGGTGTGAGTCGATCCTCGGCGTGAAAGATGAGCCAGTGCAGGGCAAAGAGGTTCCTCTGGAATGGACTGAGACATCTGGGGGACTCTTGGAATGGTGGTACGACCATGGAGTTCCTCTCGCCTTTCCTGTTGAGAGTGCCTCCTCTTGAGATGCGACGGGAACGCCGGGAATTTTTTGCCGTTGAAAGCAGGGAAAGGATCCCTCATCTCGAGCTACGAGGGGGAAACGGGGCTCCTCTGGATGTGGGCGGGACCATCGTGCTTTCTCTCGAGTGGAGACGGGTATGGCGGTGAACTTCTTGAGTTGCAGCAAGGGTGTGAAAGACCCTTTCGAAGTTCCAGAGGTAGGTGTCATTAGTCTCCAGACGCCTCATCGGAAATAGGCCTCATCTCGCCTGGAAGGGAGAACTTCCTTGATTTTCTCGAGTTGCGGCAGGTGTTCTCGAGTTACGACAGGGACCTCAGGGACCCGCCCTGTTGGCCTCAGGAGAGGCCAGTCCCTATGCGTGTTGCTAGGGGGCCCCTCGGGATTCCTCTCCCGTCGATACCGGGGCCAAAAACCTTGTGTGGAGTCAGGGCCGGAACCGAGGATTCCTCTCAGGGACTGATATGGATCTTTGGGTACTTCTGGAGACTCGCCAGGGGAGACAGGCCTCGTCTCGTGTGGGGGCATGCACGTGCACTTTCCTTCCAGGCTGTAGCAGCAATGTCACGCTTCCCGTCGCGTGGATCAAAGGATCTGCGGTTTTCGCTCGAGGCTTTCCCTCGAGGCTTTCCCACAGGGCTGTCCCACGTGACACCGTGGTGTGAGTCGATTCTCGGCGTGAAAAATGAGCCAGTGCAGGGCAAAGAGGTTCCTCTGGAATGGACTGAGACATCTGGGGGACTCTTGGAATGGTGGTACGACCATGGAGTTCCTCTCGCCTTTCCTGTTGAGAGTGCCTCCTCTTGAGATGCGATGGTAACGCCGGGAATTCTTTCCCGTTGAAAGCAGGGAAAGGATCCCTCATCTCGAGCTACGAGGGGGAAACGGGGCTCCTCTGGATGTGGGCGGGACCATCGTGCTTCCTCTCTAGTGGAGACGGGTATGGCGGTGAAATTCTTGAGTTGCAGCAAGGGTGTGAAAGACCCTTTCGAAGTTCCAGAGGTTAGGTGTCATTAGTCTCCAGAGGCCTCATCGGAAATAGGCCTCATCTCGCCTGGAAGGGAGAACTTCCTGGATTTTCTCGAGTTGCGGCAGGTGTTCTCGAGTTACGACGGGGACCTCAGGGACCCGCCCTGGTGGCCTCAGGAAAGGCCAGTCCCTAGGCGAGTTGCTAGGGGGCCTCTCGGGATTCCTCTCCCGTTGATACCGGGGCCAAAAACCTTGTGTGGAGTCAGGGCCGGAACCGAGGATTCCTCTCAGGGGCTGACATGGATCTTTGGGTACTTCTGGAGTCTCCCCAGGGGAGTCAGGCCTCGTCTCGAGTGGGGGCATGCACGTGCGCTTTCCTTCCAGGCTGTAGCAGCA
Organism: Capricornis sumatraensis; assembly: GCF_032405125.1. Lineage (NCBI taxonomy): Eukaryota > Metazoa > Chordata > Mammalia > Artiodactyla > Bovidae > Capricornis > Capricornis sumatraensis. The sequence goes on along the minus strand of NC_091080.1, from coordinate 3,204,385 downwards.
ATGTCACGCTTCCCGTCGCGTGGATCAAAGGATCTGTGGTTTTCCCTCGAGGCTTTCCCTCGAGGCTTTCCCACAGGGCTGTCCCACGTGCCACCGTGGTGTGAGTCGATCCTCGGCGTGAAAGATGAGCCAGTGCAGGGCAAAGAGGTTCCTCTGGAATGGACTGAGACATCTGGGGGACTCTTGGAATGGTGGTACGACCATGGAGTTCCTCTCGCCTTTCCTGTTGAGAGTGCCTCCTCTTGAGATGCGACGGGAACGCCGGGAATTCTTTCCCGTTGAAAGCAGGGAAAGGATCCCTCATCTCGAGCTACGAGGGGGAAACGGGGCTCCTTTGGATGTGGTCGGGACCATCGTGCTTCCTCTCGAGTGGAGACGGGTATGGTGGTGAACTTCTTGAGTTGCAGCAAGGGTGTGAAAGACCCTTTCGAAGTTCCAGAGGTTAGGTGTCATTAGTCTCCAGACGCCTCATCGGAAATAAGCCTCATGTCGCCTGGAAGGGAGAACTTCCTGGATTTTCTCGAGTTGTGGCAGGTGTTCTCGAGTAACGACGGGGACCACAGGGACCGGCCCTGGTGGCCTCAGGAGAGGCCAGTCCCCATGCGAGTTGCTAGGGGGCCTCTCGGGATTCCTCTCCCGTCGATACCGGGGCCAAAAAGCTTGTGTGGAGTCAGGGCCGGAACCGAGGATTCCTCTCAGGGGCTGACATGGATCTTTGGGTACTTCTGGAGTCTCCCCAGGGGAGTCAGGCCTCGTCTCGAGTGGGGGCATGCACGTGCGCTTTCCTTCCAGGCTGTAGCAGCAATGTCACGCTTCCCGTCGCGTGGATCAAAGGATCTGTGGTTTTCCCTCGAGGCTTTCCCTCGAGGCTTTCCCACAGGGCTGTCCCACGTGCCACCGTGGTGTGAGTCGATCCTCGGCGTGAAAGATGAGCCAGTGCAGGGCAAAGAGGTTCCTCTGGAATGGACTGAGACATCTGGGGGACTCTTGGAATGGTGGTACGACCATGGAGTTCCTCTCGCCTTTCCTGTTGAGAGTGCCTCCTCTTGAGATGCGACGGGAACGCCGTGAATTCTTTCCCGTTGAAAGCAGGGAAAGGATCCCTCATCTCGAGCTACGAGGGGGAAACGGGGCTCCTCTGGATGTGGGCGGGACCATCGTGCTTCCTCTCTAGTGGAGACGGGTATGGTGGTGAACTTCTTGAGTTGCAGCAAGGCTGTGAAAGACCCTTTCGAAGTTCCAGAGGTAAGGTGTCATTAGTCTCCAGATGCCTCATCGGAAATAGGCCTCATTTCGCCTGGAAGGGAGAACTTCCTGGATTTTCTCGAGTTGCGGCAGGTGTTCTCGAGTTACGACGGGGACCTCAGGGACCCGCCCTGGTGTCCTCAGGAGAGGCCAGTCCCTATGCGAGTTGCTAGGGGGCCTCTCGGGATTCCTCTCCCGTCGATACCGGGGCCAGAAACCTTGTGTGGAGTCAGGGCCGGAACCGAGGATTCCTCTCAGGGGCTGACATGGATCTTTGGGTACTTCTGGAGTCTCCCCAGGGGAGTCAGGCCTCGTCTCGAGTGGGGGCATGCACGTGCACTTTCCTTCCAGGCTGTAGCAGCAATGTCACGCTTCCCGTCGCGTGGATCAAATGATGTGTGGTTTTCCCTCGAGGCTTTCCCACAGGGCTGTCCCACGTGCCACCGTGGTGTGAGTCGATCCTCGGCGTGAAAGATGAGCCAGTGCAGGGCAAAGAGGTTCCTCTGGAATGGACTGAGACATCTGGGGGACTCTTGGAATGGTCGTACGACCATGGAGTTCCTCTCGCCTTTCCTGTTGAGAGTGCCTCCTCTTGAGATGCGACGGGAACGCCGGGAATTCTTTCCCGTTGAAAGCAGGGAAAGGATCCCTCATCTCGAGCTACGAGGGCGAAACGGGGCTCCTATGGATGTGGGCGGGACCATCGTGCTTCCTCTCGAGTGGAGACGGGTATGGCGGTGAACTTCTTGAGTTGCAGCAAGGGTGTGAAAGACCCTTTCGAAGTTCCAGAGGTTAGGTGTCATTAGACTCCAGACGCCTCATCGGAAATAGGCCTCATCTCGCCTGGAAGGGAGAACTTCCTGGATTTTCTCGAGTTGCGGCAGGTGTTCTCGAGTTTCGACGGGGACCTCAGGAACCCGCCCTGGTGGCCTCAGGAGAGGCCAGTCCCCATGCGAGTTGCTAGGGGGCCTCTCGGGATTCCTCTCCCGTCGATACCGGGGCCAAAAAGCTTGTGTGGAGTCAGGGCCGGAACCGAGGATTCCTCTCAGGGGCTGACATGGATCTTTGGGTACTTCTGGAGTCTCCCCAGTGGAGTCAGGCCTCGTCTCGAGTGGGGGCATGCACGTGCGCTTTCCTTTCAGGCTGTAGCAGCAATGTCACGCTTCCCGTCACGTGGATCAAAGGATATGTGGTTTTCCCTCGAGGCTTTCCCTCGAGGCTTTCCCACAGGGCTGTCCCACGTGCCACCGTGGTGTGAGTTGATCCTCGGCGTGAAAGATGAGCCAGTGCAGGGCAAAGAGGTTCCTCTGGAATGGACTGAGACATCTGGGGGACTCTTGGAATGGTGGTACGACCATGGAGTTCCTCTCGCCTTTCCTGTTGAGAGTGCCTCCTCTTGAGATGCGACGGGAACGCCGGGAATTCTTTCCCGTTGAAAGCAGGGAAAGGATCCCTCATCTCGAGCTACGAGGGGGAAACGGGGCTCCTCTGGATGTGGGCGGGACCATCGTGCTTCCTCTCTAGTGGAGACGGGTATGGCGGTGAACTTCTTGAGTTGCAGCAAGGGTGTGAAAGACCCTTTCGAAGTTCCAGAGGTTAGGTGTCCTTAGTCTCCAGAGGCCTCATCGGAAATAGGCCTCATCTCGCCTGGAAGGGAGAACTTCCTGGATTTTCTCGAGTTGCGGCAGGTGTTCTCGAGTTACGACGGGGACCTCAGGGACCCGCCCTGGTGGCCTCAGGAGAGGCCAGTCCCCATGCGAGTTGCTAGGGGGCCTCTCGGGATTCCTCTCCCGTCGATACCGGGGCCAAAAACCTTGTGTGGAGTCAGGGCCGGAACCGAGGATTCCTCTCAGGGGCTGACATGGATCTTTGGGTACTTCTGGAGTCTCCCCAGTGGAGTCAGACCTCGTCTCGAGTGGGGGCATGCACGTGCGCTTTCCTTCCAGGCTGTAGTAGCAATGTCACGCTTCCCGTAACGTGGATCAAAGGATCTGTGGTTTTCCCTCGAGGCTTTCCCTCGAGGCTTTCCCACAGGGCTGTCCCACGTGCCACCGTGGTGTGAGTCGATCCTCGGCGTGAAAGATGAGCCAGTGCAGGGCAAAGAGGTTCCTCTGGAATGGACTGAGACATCTGGGGGACTCTTGGAATGGTGGTACGACCATGGAGATCCTCTCGCCTTTCCTGTTGAGAGTGCCTCCTCTTGAGATGCGACGGGAACGCCGGGAATTCTTTCCCGTTGAAAGCAGGGAAAGGTTCCTTCATCTCGAGCACCGAGGGGAAAACGGGGCTCCTCTGGATATGGGCGGGACCATCGTGCTTCCTCTCGAGTGGAGACGGGTATGGCGGAGAACTTCTTGAGTTGCAGCAAGGCTGTGAAAGACCCTTTCGAAGTTCCAGAGGTTAGGTGTCATTAGTCTCCAGACGCCTCATCGGAATAGGCCTCATCTCGCCTGGAAGGGAGAACTTCCTGGATTTTCTCGAGTTGCGGCAGGTGTTCTCGAGTTACGACGGGGACCTCAGGGACCCGCCCTGGTGGCCTCAGGAGAAGCCAGTCCCTATGCGAGTTGCTAGGGGGCCTCTCGGGATTCCTCTCCCGTCGATACCGGGGCCAAAAACCTTGTGTGGAGTCAGGGCCGGAACCGAGGATTCCTCTCAGGGGCTGACATGGATCTTTGGGTACTTCTGGAGTCTCCCCAGGGGAGTCAGGCCTCGTCTCGAGTGGGGGCATGCACGTGCACTTTCCTTCCAGGCTGTAGCAGCAATGTCACGCTTCCCGTCGCGTGGATCAAATGATGTGTGGTTTTCCCTCGAGGCTTTCCCACAGGGCTGTCCCACGTGCCACCGTGGTGTGAGTCGATCCTCGGCGTGAAAGATGAGCCAGTGCAGGGCAAAGAGCTTCCTCTGGAATGGACTGAGACATCTGGGGGACTCTTGGAATGGTGGTACGACCATGGAGTTCCTCTCGCCTTTCCTGTTGAGAGTGCCTCCTCTTGAGATGCGACGGGAACGCAGGGAATTCTTTCCCGTTGAAAGCAGGGAAAGGATCCCTCATCTCGAGCTACGAGGGGGAAACGGGGCTCCTCTGGATGTGGTCGGGACCATCGTGCTTCCTCTCGAGTGGAGACGGGTATGGTGGTGATCTTCTTGAGTTACAGCAAGGGTGTGAAAGACCCTTTCGAAGTTCCAGAGGTTAGGTGTCATTAGTCTCCAGACGCCTCATCGGAAATAAGCCTCATCTCGCCTGGAAGGGAGAACTTCCTGGATTTTCTCGAGTTGCGGCAGGTGTTCTCGAGTAACGACGGGGACCACAGGGACCGGCCCTGGTGGCCTCAGGAGAGGCCAGTCCCCATGCGAGTTGCTAGGGGGCCTCTCGGGATTCCTCTCCCGTCGATACCGGGGCCAAAAACCTTGTGTGGAGTCAGGGCCGGAACCGAGGATTCCTCTCAGGGGCTGACATGGATCTTTGGGTACTTCTGGAGTCTCCCCAGGGGAGTCAGGCCTCGTCTCGAGTGGGGGCATGCACGTGCGCTTTCCTTCCAGGCTGTAGCAGTAATGTCACGCTTCCCGTCGCGTGGATCAAAGGATCTGTGGTTTTCCCTCGAGGCTTTCCCTCGAGGCTTTCCCACAGGGCTGTCCCACGTGCCACCGTGGTGTGAGTCGATCCTCGGCGTGAAAGATGAGCCAGTGCAGGGCAAAGAGGTTCCTCTGGAATGGACTGAGACATCTGGGGGACTCTTGGAATGGTGGTACGACCATGGAGATCCTCTCGCCTTTCCTGTTGAGAGTGCCTCCTCTTGAGATGCGACGGGAACGCCGGGAATTCTTTCCCGTTGAAAGCAGGGAAAGGTTCCCTCATCTCGAGCACCGAGGGGAAAACGGGGCTCCTCTGGATATGGGCGGGACCATCGTGCTTCCTCTCGAGTGGAGACGGGTATGGCGGAGAACTTCTTGAGTTGCAGCAAGGGTGTGAAAGACCCTTTCAAAGTTCCAGAGGTTATGTGTCATTAGTCTCCAGACGCCTCATCGGAAATAGGCCTCATCTCGCCTGGAAGGGAGAACTTCCTGGATTTTCTCGAGTTGCGGCAGGTGTTCTTAAGTTACGACGGGGAACTCAGGGACCCGCCCTGGTGGCCTCAGGAGAGGCCAGTCCCCATGCGAGTTGCTAGGGGGCCTCTCGGGATTCCTCTCCCGTCGATACCGGGGCCAAAAAGCTTGTGTGGAGTCAGGGCCGGAACCGAGGATTCCTCTCAGGGGCTGACATGGATCTTTGGGTACTTCTGGAGTCTCCCCAGGGGAGTCAGGCCTCGTCTCGAGTGGGGGCATGCGCGTGCGCTTTCCTTCCAGGCTTTAGCAGCAATGTCACGCTTCCCGTCGCTTGGATCAAAGGATCTGTGGTTTTCCCTCGAGGCTTTCCCTCGAGGCTTTCCCACAGGGCTGTCCCACGTGCCACCGTGGTGTGAGTCGATCCTCGGCGTGAAAGATGAGCCAGTGCAGGGCAAAGAGGTTCCTCTGGAATGGACTGAGACATCTGGGGGACTCTTGGAATGGTGGTACGACCATGGAGTTCCTCTCGCCTTTCCTGTTGAGAGTGCCTCCTCTTGAGATGCGACGGGAACGCCGGGAATTCTTTCCCGTTGAAAGCAGGGAAAGGATCCCTCATCTCGAGCTACGAGGGGGAAACGGGGCTCCTCTGGATGTGGGCGGGACCATCGTGCTTCCTCTCTAGTGGAGACGGGTATGGTGGTGAACTTCTTGAGTTGCAGCAAGGCTGTGAAAGACCCTTTCGAAGTTCCAGAGGTTAGGTGTCATTAGTCTCCAGACGCCTCATCGGAAATAGGCCTCATCTCGCCTGGAAGGGAGAACTTCCTGGATTTTCTCGAGTTGCGGCAGGTGTTCTCGAGTTACCACGGGGACCTCAGGGACCCGCCCTGGTGGCCTCAGGAGAAGCCAGTCCCTATGCGAGTTGCTAGGGGGCCTCTCGGGATTCCTCTCCCGTCGATACCGGGGCCAAAAACCTTGTGTGGAGTCAGGGCCGGAACCGAGGATTCCTCTCAGGGGCTGACATGGATCTTTGGGTACTTCTGGAGTCTCCCCAGGGGAGTCAGGCCTCGTCTCGAGTGGGGGCATGCACGTGCACTTTCCTTCCAGGCTGTAGCAGCAATGTCACGCTTCCCGTCGCGTGGATCAAATGATGTGTGGTTTTCCCTCGAGGCTTTCCCACAGGGCTGTCCCACGTGCCACCGTGGTGTGAGTCGATACTCGGCGTGAAAGATGAGCCAGTGTAGGGCAAAGAGCTTCCTCTGGAATGGACTGAGACATCTGGGGGACTCTTGGAATGGTGGTACGACCATGGAGTTCCTCTCGCATTTCCTGTTGAGAGTGCCTCCTCTTGAGATGCGACGGGAACGCAGGGAATTCTTTCCCGTTGAAAGCAGGGAAAGGATCCCTCATCTCGAGCTACGAGGGGGAAACGGGGCTCCTCTGGATGTGGTCGGGACCATCGTGCTTCCTCTCGAGTGGAGACGGGTATGGTGGTGAACTTCTTGAGTTGCAGCAAGGGTGTGAAAGACCCTTTCGAAGTTCCAGAGGTTAGGTGTCATTTGTCTCCAGACGCCTCATCGGAAATAAGCCTCATCTCGCCTGGAAGGGAGAACTTCCTGGATTTTCTCGAGTTGCGGCAGGTGTTCTCGAGTAACGACGGGGACCTCAGGGACCGGCCCTGGTGGCCTCAGGAGAGGCCAGTCCCCATGGGAGTTGCTAGGGGGCCTCTCGGGATTCCTCTCCCGTCGATACCGGGACCAAAAAGCTTGTGTGGAGTCAGGGCCGGAACCGAGGATTCCTCTCAGGGGCTGACATGGATCTTTGGGTACTTCTGGAGTCTCCCCAGGGGAGTCAGGCCTCGTCTCGAGTGGGGGCATGCACGTGCGCTTTCCTTCCAGGCTGTAGCAGTAATGTCACGCTTCCCGTCGCGTGGATCAAAGGATCTGTGGTTTTCCCTCGAGGCTTTCCCTCGAGGCTTTCCCACAGGGCTGTCCCACGTGCCACCGTGGTGTGAGTCGATCCTCGGCGTGAAAGATGAGGCAGTGCAGGGGAAAGAGGTTCCTCTGAAATGGACTGAGACATCTGGGGGACTCTTGGAATGGTGGTACGACCATGGAGTTCCTCTCGCCTTTCCTCTTGAGAGTGCCTCCTCTTGAGATGCGACGGGAACGCCGGGAATTCTTTCCCGTTGAAACCAGGGAAAGGATCCCTCATCTCGAGCTACGAGGGGGAAACGGGGCTCCTCTGGATGTGGGCGGGACCATCGTGCTTCCTTTCGAGTGGAGACGGGTATGGCGGTGAACTTCTTGAGTTGCAGCAAGGGTGTGAAAGACCCTTTCGAAGTTCCAGAGGTTTGGTGTCAATAGTCTCCAGAGGCCTCATCGGAAATAGGCCTCATCTCGCCTGGAAGGGAGAACTTCCTGGATTTTCTCGAGGTGTGGCAGGTGTTCTCGAGTTACGACGGGGACCTCAGGGACCCGCCCTGGTGGCCTCAGGAGAGGCCAGTCCCCATGCGAGTTGCTAGGGGGTCTCTCGGGATTCCTCTCCCGTCGATACCGGGGCCAAAAAGCTTGTGTGGAGTCAGGGCTGGAACCGAGGATTCTTCTCAGGGGCTGACATGGATCTTTGGGTACTTCTGGAGTCTCCCCAGGGGAGTCAGGCCTCGTCTCGAGTGGGGAATGCATGTGCGCTTTCCTTCCAGGCTGTAGCAGCAATGTCACGCTTCCCGTCGCGTGGATCAAAGGATCTGTGGTTTTCCCTCGAGGCTTTCCCTCGAGGCTTTCCCACAGGGCTGTCCCACGTGCCACCGTGTTGTGAGTCGATCCTCGGAGTGAAAGATGAGCCAGTGCAGGGCAAAGAGGTTCCTCTGAAATGGACTGAGACATCTGGGGGACTCTTGGAATGGTGGTACGACCATGGAGTTCCTCTCGCCTTTCCTGTTGAGAGTGCCTCCTCTTGAGATGCGACGGCAACGCCGGGAATTCTTTCCCGTTGAAAGCAGGGAAAGGATCCCTCATCTCGAGCTACGAGGGGGAAACGGGGCTCCTCTGGATGTGGGCGGGACCATCGTGCTTCCTCTCGAGTGGAGACGGGTATGGCGGTGAACTTCTTGAGTTGCACCAAGGGTGTGAAAGACCCTTTCGAAGTTCCAGAGGTTTGGTGTCATTAGTCTCCAGAGGCCTCATCGGAAATAGGCCTCATCTCGCCTGGAAGGGAGAACTTCCTGGATTTTCTCGAGTTGCGGCAGGTGTTCTCGAGTTACGACGGGGACCTCAGGGACCCGCCCTGATGGCCTCAGGAGAGGCCAGTCCCCATGCGAGTTGCTAGGGGGCCTCTCGGGATTCCTCTCCCGTCGATACCGGGGCCAAAAACCTTGTGTGGAGTCAGGGCCGGAACCGAGGATTCCTCTCAGGGGCTGACATGGATCTTTGGGTACTTCTGGAGTCTCCCCAGTGGAGTCAGACCTCGTCTCGAGTGGGGGCATGCACGTGCGCTTTCCTTCCAGGCTGTAGTAGCAATGTCACGCTTCCCGTCGCGTGGATCAAAGGATCTGTGGTTTTCCCTCGAGGCTTTCCCTCGAGGCTTTCCCACAGGGCTGTCCCACGTGCCACCGTGGTGTGAGTCGATCCTCGGCGTGAAAGATGAGCCAGTGCAGGGCAAAGAGGTTCCTCTGGAATGGACTGAGACATCTGGGGGACTCTTGGAATGGTGGTACGACCATGGAGTTCCTCTCGCCTTTCCTGTTGAGAGTGCCTCCTCTTGAGATGCGACGGGAACGCCGGGAATTCTTTCCCGTTGAAAGCAGGGAAAGGATCCCTCATCTCGAGCTACGAGGGGGAAACGGGGCTCCTCTGGATGTGGGCGGGACCATCGTGCTTCCTCTCGAGTGGAGACGGGTATGGCGGTGAACTTCTTGAGTTGCAGCAAGGGTGTGAAAGACCCTTTCGAAGTTCCAGAGGTTAGGTGTCATTAGTCTCCAGACGCCTCATCGGAAATAGGCCTCATCTCGCCTGGAAGGGAGAACTTCCTGGATTTTCTCGAGTTGCGGCAGGTGTTCTCGAGTTTCTACGGGGACCTCAGGGACCCGCCCTGGTGGCCTCAGGAGAGGCCAGTCCCCATGCGAGTTGCTAGGGGGCCTCTCGGGATTCCTCTCCCGTCGATACCGGGGCCAAAAAGCTTGTGTGGAGTCAGGGCCGGAACCGAGGATTCCTCTCAGGGGCTGACATGGATCTTTGGGTACTTCTGGAGTCTCCCCAGTGGAGTCAGGCCTCGTCTCGAATGGAGGCATGCACGTGCGCTTTCCTTTCAGGCTGTAGCAGCAATGTCACGCTTCCCGTCACGTGGATCAAAGGATCTGTGGTTTTCCCTCGAGGCTTTCCCTCGAGGCTTTCCCACAGGGCTGTCCCACGTGCCACCGTGGTGTGAGTCGATCCTCGGCGTGAAAGATGAGCCAGTGCAGGGCAAAGAGGTTCCTCTGGAATGGACTGAGACATCTGGGGGACTCTTGGAATGGTGGTACGACCATGGAGTTCCTCTCGCCTTTCCTGTTGAGAGTGCCTCCTCTTGAGATGCGACGGGAACGCCGGGAATTCTTTCCCGTTGAAAGCAGGGAAAGGATCCCTCATCTCGAGCTACGAGGGGGAAACGGGGCTCCTCTGGATGTGGGCGGGACCATCGTGCTTCCTCTCTAGTGGAGACGGGTATGGCGGTGAACTTCTAGAGTTGCAGCAAGGGTGTGAAAGACCCTTTCGAAGTTCCAGAGGTTAGGTGTCATTAGTCTCCAGAGGCCTCATCGGAAATAGGCCTCATCTCGCCTGGAAGGGAGAACTTCCTGGATTTTCTCGAGTTGCGGCCGGTGTTCTCGAGTTACGACGGGGACCTCAGGGACCCGCCCTGGTGGCCTCAGGAAAGGCCAGTCCCTAGGCGAGTTGCTAGGGGGCCTCTCGGGATTCCTCTCCCGTTGATACCGAGGCCAAAAACCTTGTGTGGAGTCAGGGCCGGAACCGAGGATTCCTCTCAGGGGCTGACATGGAACTTTGGGTACTTCTGGAGTCTCCCCAGGGGAGTCAGGCCTCGTCTCAAGTGGGGGCATGCACGTGCGCTTTCCTTCCAGGCTGTAGCAGCAATGTCACGCTTCCCGTTGCGTGGATCAAAGGATCTGTGGTTTTCCCTCGAGGCTTTCCCTCGAGGCTTTCCCACAGGGCTGTCCCACGTGCCACCGTGGTGTGAGTCGATCCTCGGCGTGAAAGATGAGCCAGTGCAGGGCAAAGAGGTTCCTCTGGAATGGACTGAGACATATGGGGGACTCTTGGAATGGTGGTACGACCATGGAGTTCCTCTCGCCTTTCCTGTTGAGAGTGCCTCCTCTTGAGATGCGACGGGAACGCCGGGAATTTTTTCCCGTTGAAAGTAGGGAAAGGATCCCTCATCTCGAGCTACGAGGGGGAAACGGGGCTCCTCTGGATGTGGGCGGGACCATCGTGCTTTCTCTCGAGTGGAGACGGGTATGGCGGTGAACTTCTTGAGTTGCAGCAAGGGTGTGAAAGACCCTTTCGAAGTTCCAGAGGTTAGGTGTCATTAGTCTCCAGACGCCTCATCGGAAATAGGCCTCATCTCGCCTGGAAGGGAGAACTTCCTTGATTTTCTCGAGTTGCGGCAGGTGTTCTCGAGTTACGACGGGGACCTCAGGGACCCGCCCTGTTGGCCTCAGGAGAGGCCAGTCCCCATGCGAGTTGTTAGGGGGCCTCTCGGGATTCCTCTCCCGTCGATACCGGGGCCAAAAACCTTGTGTGGAGTCAGGGCCGGAACCGAGGATTCCTCTCAGGGGCTGACATGGATCTTTGGGTACTTCTGGAGTCTCCCCAGGGGAGTCAGGCCTCGTCTCGAGTGGGGGCATGCGCGTGCGCTTTCCTTCCAGGCTTTAGCAGCAATGTCACGCTTCCCGTCGCTTGGATCAAAGGATCTGTGGTTTTCCCTCGAGGCTTTCCCTCGAGGCTTTCCCACAGGGCTGTCCCACGTGCCACCGTGGTGTGAGTCGATCCTCGGCGTGAAAGATGAACCAGTGCAGGGCAAAGAGGTTCCTCTAGAATGGACTGAGACATCTGGGGGACTCTTGGAATGGTGGTACGACCATGGAGTTCCTCTCGCCTTTCCTGTTGAGAGTGCCTCCTCTTGAGATGCGACGGGAACGCCGGGAATTCTTTCCCGTTGAAAGCAGGGAAAGGATCCCTCATCTCGAGCTACGAGGGGGAAACGGGGCTCCTCTGGATGTGGGCGGGACCATCGTGCTTCCTCTCTAGTGGAGACGGGTATGGTGGTGAACTTCTTGAGTTGCAGCAAGGCTGTGAAATACCCTTTCGAAGTTCCAGAGGTAAGGTGTCATTGGTCTCCAGACGCCTCATCGGAAATAGGCCTCATCTCGCCTGGAAGGGAGAACTTCCTGGATTTTCTCGAGTTGCGGCAGGTGTTCTCGAGTTACGACGGGGACCTCAGGGACCCGCCCTGGTGGCCTCAGGAGAGGCCAGTCCCTATGCGAGTTGCTAGGGGGCCTCTCGGGATTCCTCTCCCGTCGATACCGGGGCCAAAAACCTTGTGTGGAGTCAGGGCCGGAACCGAGGATTCCTCTCAGGGGCTGACATGGATCTTTGGGTACTTCTGGAGTCTCCCCAGGGGAGTCAGGCCTCGTCTCGAGTGGGGGCATGGACGTGCACTTTCCTTCCAGGCTGTAGCAGCAATGTCATGCTTCCCGTCGCGTGGATCAAATGATGTGTGGTTTTCCCTAGAGGCTTTCCCACAGGGCTGTCCCACGTGCCACCGTGGTGTGAGTCGATCCTCGGCGTGAAAGATGAGCCAGTGCAGGGCAAAGAGGTTCCTCTGGAATGGACTGAGACATCTGGGGGACTCTTGGAATGGTGGTACGACCATGGAGTTCCTCTCGCCTTTCCTGTTGAGAGTGCCTCCTCTTGAGATGCGACTGGAACGCCGGGAATTTTTTCCCGTTGAAAGCAGGGAAAGGATCCCTCATCTCGAGCTACGAGGGGGAAACGGGGCTCCTCTGGATGTGGGCGGGACCATCGTGCTTTCTCTCGAGTGGAGACGGGTATGGCGGTGAACTTCTTGAGTTGCAACAAGGGTGTGAAAGACCCTTTCGAAGTTCCAGAGGTTAGGTGTCATTAGTCTCCAGACGCCTCATCGGAAATAGGCCTCATCTCGCCTGGAAGGGAGAACTTCCTTGATTTTCTCGAGTTGCAGCAGGTGTTCTCGAGTTACGACGGGGACCTCAGGGACCCGCCCTGTTGGCCTCAGGAGAGGCCAGTCCCTATGCGTGTTGCTAGGGGACCCCTCGGGATTCCTCTCCCGTCGATACAGGGGCCAAAAACCTTGTGTGGAGTCAGGGCCGGAACCGAGGATTCCTATCAGGGACTGCTATGGATCTTTGGGTACTTCTGGAGTCTCGTCAGGGGAGACAGGCCTCGTCTCGTGTGGGGGCATGAACGTGCACTTTCCTTCCAGGCTGTAGCAGCAATGTCACGCTTCCCGTAGCGTGGATCAAAGGATCTGCGGTTTTCCATCGAGGCTTTCCCTCGAGGCTTTCCCACAGGGCTGTCCCACGTGACACCGTGGTGTGAGTCCATCCTCGGCGTGAAAGATGAGCCAGTGCAGGGCAAAGAGGTTCCTCTGGAATGGACTGAGACATCTGGGGGACTCTTGGAATGGTGGTACGACCATGGAGTTCCTCTCGCCTTTCCTGTTGAGAGTGCCTCCTCTTGAGATGCGATGGGAACGCCGGGAATTCTTTCCCGTTGAAAGCAGGGAAAGGATCCCTCATCTCGAGCTACGAGGGGGAAACGGGGCTCCTCTGGATGTGGGCGGGACCATCGTGCTTCCTCTCGAGTGGAGACGGGTATGGCAGTGAACTTCTTGAGTTGCAGCAAGGGTGTGAAAGACCCTTTCGAAGTTCCAGAGGTTAGGTTTCATTAGTCTCCAGACGCCTCATCGGAAATAGGCCTCATCTCGCCTGGAAGGGAGAACTTCCTGGATTTTCTCGAGTTGCGGCAGGTGTTCTCGATTTACGACGGGGACCTCAGGGACCCGCCATGGTGGCCTCAGGAGAGGCCAGTCCCCATGCGAGTTGCTAGGGGGCCTCTCGGGATTCCTCTCCCGTCGATACCGGGGCCAAAAACCTTGTGTGCAGTCAGGGCCGGAACCGAGGATTCCTCTCAGGGGCAGACATGGATCTTTGGGTACTTCTGGAGTCTCCCCAGGGGAGTCAGGCCTCGTCTCGAGTGGGGGCATGCACGTGCGCTTTCCTTCCAGGCTGTAGCAGCAATGTCACGCTTCCCGTCGCGTGGATCAAAGATCTGTGGTTTTCCCTCGAGGCTTTCCCTCGAGGCTTTCCCACAGGGCTGTCCCAAGTGCCACCGTGTTGTGAGTCGATCCTCGGCGTGAAAGATGAGCCAGTGCAGGGCAAAGAGGTTCCTCTGGAATGGACTGATACATCTGGGGGACTCTTGGAATGGTGGTACGACCATGGAGTTCCTCTCGCCTTTCCTGTTGAGAGTGCCTCCTCTTGAGATGCGACGGGAACGCCGGGAATTCTTTCCCGTTGAAAGCAGGGAAAGGATCCCTCATCTCGAGCTACGAGGGGGAAACGGGGCTCCTCTGGATGTGGGCGGGACCATCGTGCTTCCTCTCGAGTGGAGACGGGTATATCGGTGAACTTCTTGAGTTGCAGCAAGGGTGTGAAAGACCCTTTCGAAGTTCCAGAGGTTTGGTGTCATTAGTCTCCAGAGGCCTCATCGGAAATAGGCCTCATCTCGCCTGGAAGGGAGAACTTCCTGGATTTTTCGAGTTGCGGCAGGTGTTCTCGAATTACGACGGGGACCTCAGGGACCCGCCCTGGTGGCCTCCGGAGAGGCCAGTCCCCATGCGAGTTGCTAGGGGGCCTCTCGGGATTCCTCTCCCGTCGATACCGGGGCCAAAAACCTTGTGTGGAGTCAGGGCCGGAACCGAGGATTCCTCTCAGGGGCTGACATGGATCTTTGGGTACTTCTGGAGTCTCCCCAGTGGAGTCAGGCCTCGTCTCGAGTGGGGGCATGCACGTGCGCTTTCCTTTCAGGCTGTAGCAGCAATGTCACACTTCCCGTCACGTGGATCAAAGGATCTGTGGTTTTCCCTCGAGGCTTTCCCTCGAGGCTTTCCCACAGGGCTGTCCCACGTGCCACCGTGGTGTGAGTCGATCCTCGGCGTGAAAGAAGAGCCAATGCAGGGCAAAGAGGTTCCTCTGGAATGGACTGAGACATCTGGGGGACTCTTGGAATGGTGGTACGACCATGGAGTTCCTCTCGCCTTTCCTGTTGAGAGTGCCTCCTCTTGAGATGCGACGGGAACGCCGGGAATTTTTTCGCGTTGAAAGCAGGGAAAGGATCCCTCATCTCGAGCTACGAGGGGGAAACGGGGCTCCTCTGGATGTGGGCGGGACCATCGTGCTTTCTCTCGAGTGGAGACGGGTATGGCGGTGAACTTCTTGAGTTGCAACAAGGGTGTGAAAGACCCTTTCGAAGTTCCAGAGGTTAGGTGTCATTAGTCTCCAGACGCCTCATCGGAAATAGGCCTCATCTCGCCTGGAAGGGAGAACTTCCTTGATTTTCTCGAGTTGCAGCAGGTGTTCTCGAGTTACGACGGGGACCTCAGGGAACCGCCTTGTTGGCCTCAGGAGAGGCCAGTCCCTATGCGTGTTGCTAGGGGGCCCCTCGGGATTCCTCTCCCGTAGATACCGGGGCCAAAAACCTTGTGTGGAGTCAGGGCCGGAACCGAGGATTCCTCTCAGGGGCTGATATGGATCTTTGGATACTTCTGGAGTCTCGCCAGGGGAGACAGGCCTCGTTTCGTGAGGGGGCATGCACGTGCACTTTCCTTCCAGGCTTTAGCAGCAATGTCACGCTTCCCGTGGCGTGGATCAAAGGATCTGTGGTTTTCCCTCGAGGCTTTCCCTCGAGGCTTTCCCACAGGGCTGTCCCACGTGCCACCGTGGTGTGAGTCGATCCTCGGCGTGAAAGATGAGCCAGTGCAGGGCAAAGAGGTTCCTCTGGAATGGACTGAGACATCTGGGGGACTCTTGGAATGGTGGTACGACCATGGAGTTCCTCTCGCCTTTCCTGTTGAGACTGCCTCCTCTTGAGATGCGACGGGAACGCCGGGAATTCTTTCCCGTTTAAAGCAGGGAAAGGATCCCTCATCTCGAGCTACGAGGGGGAAACGGGGCTCCTCTGGATGTGGGCGGGACCATCGTGCTTCCTCTCGAGTGGAGACGGGTATGGCGGTGAACTTCTTGAGTCGCAGCAAGGGTGTGAAAGACCCTTTCGAAGTTCCAGAGGTTAGGTGTCATTAGTCTCCAGACGCCTCATCGGAAATAGGCCTCATCTCGCCTGGAAGGGAGAACTTCCTGGATTTTCTCGAGTTGCGGCAGGTGTTCTCGAGTTACGACAGGGACCTCAGGGACCCGCCCTGGTGGCCTCAGGAGAGGCCAGTCCCCATGCGAGTTGCTAGGGGGCCTCTCGGGATTCCTCTCCCGTCGATACCGGGGCCAAAAACCTTGTGTGGAGTCAGGGCCGGAACCGAGGATGCCTCTCAGGGGCTGACATGGATCTTTGGGTACTTCTGGAGTCTCCCCAGGGGAGTCAGGCCTCGTCTCGAGTGGGGGCATGCACGTGCGCTTTCCTTTCAGGCTGTAGCAGCAATGTCACGCTTCCCGTCGCGTGGATCAAAGGATCTGTGGTTTTCCCTCGAGGCTTTCCCTCGAGGCTTTCCCACAGGGCTGTCCCACGTGGCACCGTGGTGTGAGTCGATCCTCGGCGTGAAAGATGAGCCAGTGCAGGGCAAAGAGGTTCCTCTGGAATGGACTGAGACATCTGGGGGACTCTTGGAATGGTGGTACGACCATGGAGTTCCTCTCGCCTTTCCTGTTGAGAGTGCCTCCTCTTGAGATGCGACGGGAACGCCGGGAATTCTTTCCCGTTGAAAGCAGGGAAAGGATCCCTCATCTCGAGCTCCGAGGGGGAAACGGGGCTCCTCTGGATGTGGGCGGGACCATCGTGCTTCCTCTCGAGTGGAGACGGGTATGGCGGTGAACTTCTTGAGTTGCAGCAAGGGTGTGAAAGACCCTTTCGAAGTTCCAGAGGTTTGGTGTCATTAGTCTCCAGAGGCCTCATCGGAAATAGGCCTCATCTCGCCTGGAAGGGAGAACTTCCTGGAGTTTATCGAGTTGCGGCAGGTGTTCTCGAGTTACGACGGGGACCTCTGGGACCCGCCCTGGTGGCCTCAGGAGAGGCCAGTCCCCATGCGAGTTGCTAGGGGGCCTCTCGGGATTCCTCTCCCGTCGATACCGGGGCCAAAAACCTTGTGTGGAGTCAGGGCCGGAACCGAGGATTCCTCTCAGGGGCTGACATGGATCTTTGGGTACTTCTGGAGTCTCCCCAGGGGAGTCAGGCCTCGTCTCGAGTAGGGGCATGCACGTGCGCTTTCGTTCCAGGCTGTAGCAGCAATGTCACGCTTCCCGTCGCGTGGATCAAAGGATCTGTGGTTTTCCCTCGAGGCTTTCCCTCGAGGCTTTCCCACAGGGCTGTCCCACGTGCCACCGTGGTGTGAGTCGATCCTCGGCGTGAAAGATGAGCCAGTGCAGGGCAAAGAGGTTCCTCTGGAATGGACTGAGACATCTGGGGGACTCTTGGAATGGTGGTACGACCATGGAGTTCCTCTCGCCTTTCCTGTTGAGAGTGCCTCCTCTTGAGATGCGACGGGAACGCCGGGAATTCTTTCCCGTTGAAAGCAGGGAAAGGATCCCTCATCTCGAGCTACGAGGGGGAAACGGGGCTCCTTTGGATGTTGTCGGGACCATCGTGCTTCCTCTCGAGTGGAGACGGGTATGGTGGTGAACTTCTTGAGTTGCAGCAAGGGTGTGAAAGACCCTTTCGAAGTTCCAGAGGTTAGGTGTCATTAGTCTCCAGACGCCTCATCGGAAATAGGCCTCATCTCGCCTGGAAGGGAGAACTTCCTGGATTTTCTCGAGTTGCGGCAGGTGTTCTCGAGTTACGACGGGGACCTCAGGGACCGGCCCTGGTGGCCTCAGGAGAGGCCAGTCCCCATGCGAGTTGCTAGGGGCCCTCTCGGGATTCCTCTCCCGTCGATACCGGGGCCAAAAACCTTGTGTGGAGTCAGGGCCGGAACCGAGGATTCCTCTCAGGGGCTGATATGGATCTTTGGATACTTCTGGAGTCTCGCCAGGGGAGACAGGCCTCGTTTCGTGAGGGGGCATGCACGTGCACTTTCCTTCCAGGCTGTAGCAGCAATGTCACGCTTCCCGTCACGTGGATCAAAGGATCTGTGGTTTTCCCTCGAGGCTTTCCCTCGAGGATTTCCCACAGGGCTGTCCCACGTGCCACCGTGGTGTGAGTCGATCCTCGGCGTGAAAGATGAGCCAGTGCAGGGCAAAGAGGTTCCTCTGGAATGGACTGAGACATCTGGGGGACTCTTGGAATGGTGGTACGACCATGGAGTTCCTCTCGCCTTTCCTGTTGAGAGTGCCTCCTCTTGAGATGCGACGGGAACGCCGGGAATTCTTTCCCGTTGAAAGCAGGGAAAGGATCCCTCATCTCGAGCTCCGAGGGGGAAACGGGGCTCCTCTGGATGTGGGCGGGACCATCGTGCTTCCTCTCGAGTGGAGACGGGTATGGCGGTGAACTTCTTGAGTTGCAGCAAGGGTGTGAAAGACCCTTTCGAAGTTCCAGAGGTTTGGTGTCATTAGTCTCCAGAGGCCTCATCGGAAATAGGCCTCATCTCGCCTGGAAGGGAGAACTTCCTGGATTTTCTCGAGTTGCGGCAGGTGTTCTCGAGTTACGACGGGGACCTCAGGGACCCGCCCTGGTGGCCTCAGGAGAGGCCAGTCCCCATGCGAGTTGCTAGGGGGTCTCTCGGGATTCCTCTCCCGTCGATACCGGGGCCAAAAAGCTTGTGTGGAGTCAGGGCCGGAACCGAGGATTCCTCTCAGGGGCTGACATGGATCTTTGGGTACTTCTGGAGTCTCCCCAGGGGAGTCAGGCCTCGTCTCGAGTGGGGGCATGCTCGTGCGCTTTCCTTCCAGGCTGTAGCAGCAATGTCACGCTTCCCGTCGCGTGGATCAAAGGATCTGTGGTTTTCCCTCGAGGCTTTCCCTCGAGGCTTTCCCACAGGGCTGTCCCACGTGCCACCGTGGTGTGAGTCGATCCTCGGCGTGAAAGATGAGCCAGTGCAGGGCAAAGAGGTTCCTCTGGAATGGACTGAGACATCTGGGGGACTCTTGGAATGGTGGTACGACCACGGAGTTCCTCTCGCCTTTCCTGTTGAGAGTGCCTCCTCTTGAGATGTGACGGGAACGCCGGGAATTCTTTCCCGTTGAAAGCAGGGAAAGGATCCCACATCTCGAGCTCCGAGGGGGAAACGGGGCACCTCTGGATGTGGGCGGGACCATCGTGCTTCCTCTCGAGTGGAGACGGGTATGGCGGTGAACTTCTTGAGTTGCAGCAAGGGTGTGAAAGACCCTTTCGAAGTTCCAGAGGTTAGGTGTCATTAGTCTCCAGACGCCTCATCGGAAATAGGCCTCATTTCGCCTGGAAAGGAGAACTTCCTGGATTTTCTCGAGTTGCGGCAGGTGTTCTCGAGTTACGTCGGGGACCTCAGGGACCCGCCCTGGTGGCCTCAGGAACGGCCAGTCCCCATGCTAGTTGCTAGGGGGCCTCTCGGGATTCCTCTCCCGTCGATACCGGGGCCAAAAACCTTGTGTGGAGTCAGGGCCGGAACCGAGGATTCCTCTCAGGGGCTGACATGGATCTTTGGGTACTTCTGGAGTCTCCCCAGGGGAGTCAGGCCTCGTCTCGAGTGGGGGCATGCACGTGCGCTTTCCTTCCAGGCTGTAGCAGCAATGTCATGCTTCCCGTGGCGTGGATCAAAGGATCTGTGGTTTTCCCTCGAGGCTTTCCCTCGAGGCTTTCCCACAGGGCTGTCCCTCGTGCCACCGAGGTGTGAGTCGATCCTCGGCGTGAAAGATGAGCCAGTACAGGGCAAAGAGGTTCCTCTGGAATGGACTGAGACATCGGGGGGACTCTTGGAATGGTGGTACGGCCATGGAGCTCCTCTCGCCTTTCCTGTTGAGAGTGCCTCCTCTAGAGATGCGACGGAAACGCCGGGAATTCTTTCCCATTGAAAGCAGGGAAAGGATCCCTCATCTCGAGCTACGAGGTGGAAACGGGGCTCCTCTGGATGTGGGCGGGACCATCGTGCTTCCTCTCGAGTGGAAACGGGTATGGCGGTGAACTTCTTGAGTTGCAGCAAGGGTGTGAAAGACCCTTTCGAAGTTCCAGAGGTTAGGTGTCATTAGTCTCCAGACGCCTCATCGGAAATAGGCCTCATCTCGCCTGGAAGGGAGAACTTCCTGGATTTTCTCGAGTTGCGGCAGGTGTTCTCGAGTTACGACGGGGACCTCAGGGACCCGCCCTGGTGGCCTCAAGAACGGCCAGTCCCCATGCTAGTTGCTAGGGGGCCTCTCGGGATTCCTCTCCCGTCGATACCGGGGCCAAAAACCTTGTGTGGATTCAGGGCCGGAACCGAGGATTCCTCTCAGGGGCTGACATGGATCTTTGGGTACTTCAGGAGTCTCCCCAGGGGAGTCAGGCCACGTTTCGTGTGGGGGCATGCACGTGCGCTTTCCTTCCAGGCTGTAGCAGCAATGTCACGCTTCCCGTCGCGTGGATCAAGGGATCTGTGGTTTTCCCTCGAGGCTTTCACTCGAGGCTTTCCCACAGGGCTGTCTCACGTGCCACCGTGGTGTGAGTCGATCCTCGGCGTGAAAGATGAGCCAGTGCAGGGCAAAGAGGTTCCTCTGGAATGGACTGAGACATCTGGGGTCTCTTGGAATGGTGGTACGACCATGGAGTTCCTCTCGCCTTTCCTGTTGAGAGTGCCTCCTCTTGAGATGCGACAGGAACCCCGGAATTCTTTCCCATTTAAAGCAGGGAAAGGATCCCTCATCTTGAGCTCGAGGGGGAAACGGGGCTCCTCTGGTTGTGGGTGGGACGATCGTGCTTCCTCTCGAGTGGAGACGGGTATGGCGGTGAACTACTTGAGTTGCAGCAAGGGTGTGAAAGACCCTTTCGAAATTCCATAGGTTAGGTGTCATTAGTCTCCAGACGCCTCATCGGAAATAGGCCTCATTTCGCCTGGAAAGGAGAACTTCCTGGATTTTCTCGAGTTGCGGCAGGTGTTCTCAAGTTAAGACGGGGACCTCAGGGACCCGCCCTGGTGGCCTCAGGAACGGCCAGTCCCCATGCTAGTTGCTAGGGGGCCTCTCGGGATTCCTCTCCCGTCGATACCGGGGCCAAAAACCTTGTGTGGAGTCAGGGCCGGAACCGAGGATTCCTCTCAGGGGCTGACATGGATCTTTGGGTACTTCTGGAGTCTCCCCAGGGGAGTCAGGACTCGTCTCGAGTGGGGGCATGCACGTGCGCTTTCCTTCCAGGCTGTAGCAGCAATGTCACACTTCCCGTCGCGTGGATCAAAGGATCTGTGGTTTTCCCTCGAGGCCTTCCCTCGAGGCTTTCCCACAGGGCTGTCCCACGTGCCACCGTGGTGTGAGTCGATCCTCGGCGTGAAAGATGAGCCAGTGCAGGGCAAAGAGGCTCCTCTGGAATGGACTGAGACATCTGGGGGACTCTTGGAATGGTGGTACGACCATGGAGTTCCTCTCGCCTTTCCTGTTGAGAGTGCCTCCTCTTGAGATGCGACGGGAACGCCGGGAATTCTTTCCCGTTGAAAGCAGGGAATGGATCCCTCATCTCGAGCTCCGAGGGGGAAACGGGTCTCCTCTGGATGTGGGCGGGACCATCGTGCTTCCTCTCGAGTGGAGACGGGTATGGCGGTGAACTTCTTGAGTTGCAGCAAGGGTGTGAAAGACCCTTTCGAAGTTCCAGAGTTTATGTGTCATTAGTCTCCAGACGCCTCATCGGAAATAGGCCTCATCTTGCCTGGAAGGGAGAACTTCCTGGATTTTCTCGAGTTGCGGCAGGTGTTCTCGAGTTACGACGGGGACCTCAGGGACCCGCCCTGGTGGCCTCAGGAGAGGCCAGTACCCATGCGAGTTGCTAGGGGGCCTCTCGGGATTCCTCTCCCGTCGATACCGGGGCCAAAAACCTTGTGTGGAGTCAAGGCCGGAACCGAGGATTCCTCTCAGGGGCTGACATGGATCTTTGGGTACTTGTGGAGTCTCCCCAGGGGAGTCAGGCCTCGTCTCGAGTGGGGGCATGCACGTGCGCTTTCCTTCCAGGCTGTAGCAGCAATGTCACGCTTCCCGTCGCGTGGATCAAAGGATCTGTGGTTTTCCCTCGAGGCTTTCGCTCGAGGCTTTCCCACAGGGCTGTCCCACGTGCCACCGTGGTGTGAGTCGATCCTCGGCGTGAAAGATGAGCCAGTGCAGGGTAAAGAGGCTTCTCTGGAATGGACTGAGACATCTGGGGGACTCTTGGAATGGTGGTACGACCATGGAGTTCCTCTCGCCTTTCCTGTTGAGAGTGCCTCCTCTTGAGATGCGACGGGAACGCCGGGAATTCTTTCCCGTTGAAAGCAGGGAATGGATCCCTCATCTCGAGCTACGAGGGGGAAACGGGGCTCCTCTGGATGTGGGCGGGACCATCGTGCTTCCTCTCGAGTGGAGACGGGTATGGCGGTGAACTTCTTGAGTTGCAGCAAGGGTGTGAAAGACCCTTTCGAAGTTCCAGAGGTTAGGTGTCATTTGTCTCCAGAGGCCTCATCGGAAATAGGCCTCATCTCGCCTGGAAGGGAGAACTTCCTGGATTTTCTCGAGTTGCGGCAGGTGTTCTCGAGTTACGACGGGGACCTCAGGGACTCGCCCTGGTGGTCTCAGGAGAGGCCAGTCCCCTTGCGAGTTGCTAGGGGGCCTCTCGGGATTCCTCTCCCGTCGATACCGGGGCCAAAAACCTTGTGTGGAGTCAGGGCCGGAACCGAGGATTCCTCTCAGGGGCTGACATGGATCTTTGGGTACTTGTGGAGTCTCCCCAGGGGAGTCAGGCCTCGTCTCGAGTGGGGGCATGCACGTGCGCTTTCCTTCCAGGCTGTAGCAGCAATGTCACGCTTCCCGTCGCGTGGATCAAAGGATCTGTGGTTTTCCCTCGAGGCTTTCGCTCGAGGCTTTCCCACAGGGCTGTCCCACGTGCCACCGTGGTGTGAGTCGATCCTCGGCGTGAAAGATGAGCCAGTGCAGGGCAAAGAGGCTCCTCTGGAATGGACTGAGACATCTGGGGGACTCTTGGAATGGTGGAACGACCATGGAGTTCCTCTCGCCTTTCCTGTTGAGAGTGCCTCCTCTTGAGATGCGACGGGAACGCCGGGAATTCTTTCCCGTTGAAAGCAGGGAATGGATCCCTCATCTCGAGCTACGAGGGGGAAACGGGGCTCCTCTGGATGTGGGCGGGACCATCGTGCTTCCTCTCGAGTGGAGACGGGTATGGCGGTGAACTTCTTGAGTTGCAGCAAGGGTGTGAAAGACCCTTTCGAAGTTCCAGAGGTTAGGTGTCATTTGTCTCCAGAGGCCTCATCGGAAATAGGCCTCATCTCGCCTGGAAGGGAGAACTTCCTGGATTTTCTCGAGTTGCGGCAGGTGTTCTCGAGTTACGACGGGGACCTCAGGGACCCGCCCTGGTGGCCTCAGGAGAGGCCAGTCCCCATGCGAGTTGCTAGGGGGCCTCTCGGGATTCCTCTCCCGTCGATACCGGGGCCAAAAACCTTGTGTGGAGTCAGGGCCGGAACCGAGGATTCCTCTCAGGGGCTGACATGGATCTTTGGGTACTTCTGGAGTCTCCCCAGGGGAGTCAGGCCTCGTCTCGAGTGGGGGCATGCACGTGCGCTTTCCTTCCAGGCTGTAGCAGCAATGTCACGCTTCCCGTCGCGTGGATCAAAGGATCTGTGGTTTACCCTCTAGGCTTTCCCACAGGGCTGTCCCACGTGCCACCATGGTGTGAGTCGATCTTCGTTTTGAAAGATGAGCCAGTGCAGGGCAAAGAGGTTCCTCTGGAATGGACTGAGAAATCTCGGGGACTCTTGGAATGGTGGTACGACCATGGAGTTCCTCTCGTCTTTCCTGTTGAGAGTGCCTCCTCTTGAGATGCGACGGGAACCCCGATAATACTTTCCCGTTGATAGCAGGGAAAGGATCCCTCATCTCGAGCTACGAGGGGGAAACGGGGCTCCTCTGGTTTTGGTGGGACGATCGTGCTTCCTCTCGAGTGGAGACGGGTATGGCGGTGAACTACTTGAGTTGCAGCAAGGGTGTGAAAGACTCTTTCGAAGTTCCAGAGGTTAGGTGTCATTAGTCTCCAGACACCTCATCGGAAATAGGCCTCATCTCGCCTGGAAGGGAGAACTTCCTGGATTTTCTCGAGTTGCAGCAGGTGTTCTCGAGTTACGACGGGGACCTCAGGGACCCGCCCTGGTGGCATCAGGAAAGGCCAGTCCCCATTCGAGTTGCTAGGGTGCCTCTCGGTAGTTCTCTCCCGTCGATACCAGGACCAAAATCCTTGTGTGGAGTCAGGGCCGGAACCGAGGATTCCTCTCATTGGCTGACATGGATCTTTGGGTCTTTCTGGAGTCTCCCGAGGGGAATCAGGCCTCGTCTCGAGTGGAGGCATGCACGTGCGCTTTCCTTCCAGCCTGTAGCAGCAATGTCACGCTTCCCGTCGCGTGGATCAAAGGATCTGTGGTTTTCCATCGAGGCTTTCCCTTGAGGCTTTCCCACAGGGCTGTCCCACGTGACACCGTGGTGTGAGTCGATCCTCGTCGTGAAAGATGAGCCAGTACAGGGCAAAGAGGTTCCTCTGGAGTGGACTGAGACATCTGGGGGACTCTTGGAATGGTGGTACGACCATGGAGTTCCTCTCGCCTTTCCTGTTGAGAGTGCCTCCTCTTGAGATGTGACGGGAACGCCGGGAATTCTTTCCCGTTGAAAGCAGGGAAAGGATCCCACATCTCGAGCTCCGAGGGGGAAATGGGGCACCTCTGGATGTGGGCGGGACCATCGTGCTTCATCTCGAGTGGAGACGGGTATGGCGGTGAACTTCTTGAGTTGCAGCAAGGGTGTGAAAGACCCTTTCGAAGTTCCAGAGGTTAGGTGTCATTAGTCTCCAGACGCCTCATCGGAAATAGGCCTCATCTCGCCTGGAAGGGAGAACTTCCTGGATTTTCTCGATTTGCGGCATGTGTTCTCGAGTTAAGACGGGGACCTCAGGGACCCGCCCTGGTGGCCTCAGGAGAGGCCAGTCCCCATGCGATTTGCTAGGGGGCCTCTCGGGACTCCTCTCCCGTCGATACCGGGGCCAAAAACCTTGTGTGGAGTCAGGGCCGGAACCGAGCATTCCTCTCAGGGGCTGACATGGATCTTTGGGTACTTGTGGAGTCTCCCCAGGGGAGTCAGGCCTCGTCTCGAGTGGGAGCATGCACGTGTGCTTTCCTTCCAGGCTGTAGCAGCAATGTCACGCTTCCCGTGGCGTGGATCAAAGGATCTGTGGTTTTCCCTCGAGGCTTTCCCTCGAGGCTTTCCCACAGGGCTGTCCCACGTGCCACCGTGGTGTGAGTCGATCCTCGGCCTGAAAGATGAGCCAGTACAGGGCAAAGAGGTTCCTCTGGAATGGACTGAGACATCTGGGGGACTCTTGGAATGGTGGTACGACCATGGAGCTCCTCTCGCCTTTCCTGTTGAGAGTGCCTCCTCTTGAGATGCGACGGAAACGCCGGGAATTCTTTCCCGTTGAAAGCAGGGAAAGGATCCCTCATCTTGAGCTACGAGGGGGAAACGGGGCTCCTCTGGAAGTGGGCGGGACCATCGTGCTTCCTCTCGAGTGGAGACGGGTATGGCGGTGAACGTCTTGAGTTGCAGCAAGGGTGTGAAAGACCCTTTCGAAGTTCCAGAGGTTAGGTGTCATTAGTCTCCAGACGCCTCATCGGAAATAGGCCTCATCTCGCCTGGAAGGGAGAACTTCCTGGATTCTCTCGAATTGCGGCAGGTGTTCTCGAGTTAAGACGGGGACCTCAGGGACCCGCCCTGGTGGCCTCAGGAACGGCCAGTCCCCATGCGAGTTGCTAGGGGGCCTCTCGGGATTCCTCTCCCGTCGATACCGGGGCCAAAAACCTTGTGTGGAGTCAGGGCCGGAACCGAGGATTCCTCTCAGGGGCTGACATGGATCTTTGGGTACTTCTGGAGTCTCCCCAGGGGAGTCAGGACTCGTCTCGAGTGGGGGCATGCACGTGCGCTTTCCTTCCAGGCTGTAGCAGCAATGTCACACTTCCCGTCGCGTGGATCAAAGGATCTGTGGTTTTCCCTCGAGGCTTTCCCTCGAGGCTTTCCCACAGGGCTGTCCCACGTGCCACCGTGGTGTGAGTCGATCCTCGGCGTGAAAGATGAGACAGTGCAGGGCAAAGAGGCTCCTCTGGAATGGACTGAGACATCTGGGGGACTCTTGGAATGGTGGTACGACCATGGAGTTCCTCTCGCCTTTCCTGTTGAGAGTGCCTCCTCTTGAGATGCGACAGGAACGCCGGGAATTCTTTCCCGTTGTAAGCAGGGAATGGATCCCTCATCTCGAGCTACGAGGGGGAAACGGGGCTCCTCTGGATGTGGGCGGGACCATCGTGCTTCCTCTCGAGTGGAGACGGGTATGGAGGTGAACTTCTTGAGTTGCAGCAAGGGTGTGAAAGACCCTTTCGAAGTTCCAGAGGTTAGGTGTCATTTGTCTCCAGAGGCCTCATCGGAAATAGGCCTCATCTCGCCTGGAAGGGAGAACTTCCTGGATTTTCTCGAGTTGCGGCAGGTGTTCTCGAGTTACGACGGGGACCTCAGGGACCCGCCCTGGTGGCCTCAGGAGAGGCCAGTCCCCTTGCGAGTTGCTAGGGGGCCTCTCGGGATTCCTCTCCCGTCGATACCGGGGCCAAAAACCTTGTGTGGAGTCAGGGCCGGAACCGAGGATTCCTCTCAGGGGCTGACATGGATCTTTGGGTACTTGTGGAGTCTCCCCAGGGGAGTCAGGCCTCGTCTCGAGTGGGGGCATGCACGTGCGCATTCCTTCCAGGCTGTAGCAGCAATGTCACGCTTCCCGTCGCGTGGATCAAAGGATCTGTGGTTTTCCCTCGAGGCTTTCGCTCGAGGCTTTCCCACAGGGCTGTCCCACGTGCCACCGTGGTGTGAGTCGATCCTCGGCGTGAAAGATGAGCCACTGCAGGGCAAAGAGGCTCCTCTGGAATGGACTGAGACATCTGGGGGACTCTTGGAATGGTGGAACGACCATGGAGTTCCTCTCGCCTTTCCTGTTGAGAGTGCCTCCTCTTGAGATGCGACGGGAACGCCGGGAATTCTTTCCCGTTGAAAGCAGGGAATGGATCCCTCATCTCGAGCTACGAGGGGGAAACGGGGCTCCCTGGATGTGGGCGGGACCATCGTGCTTCCTCTCGAGTGGAGACGGGTATGGCGGTGAACTTCTTGAGTTGCAGCAAGGGTGTGAAAGACCCTTTCGAAGTTCCAGAGGTTAGGTGTCATTTGTCTCCAGAGGCCTCATCGGAAATAGGCCTCATCTCGCCTGGAAGGGAGAACTTCCTGGATTTTCTCGAGTTGCGGCAGGTGTTCTCGAGTTACGACGGGGACCTCAGGGACCCGCCGTGGTGGCCTCAGGAGAGGCCAGTCCCCATGCGAGTTGCTATGGGGCCTCTCGGGATTCCTCTCCCGTCGATACCGGGGCCAAAAACCTTGTGTGGAGTCAGGGCCGGAACCGAGGATTCCTCTCAGGGGCTGACATGGATCTTTGGGTACTTCTGGAGTCTCCCCAGGGGAGTCAGGCCTCGTCTCGAGTGGGGGCATGCACGTGCGCTTTCCTTCCAGGCTGTAGCAGCAATGTCACGCTTCCCGTCGCGTGGATCAAAGGATCTGTGGTTTACCCTCGAGGCTTTCCCACAGGGCTGTCCCACGTGCCACCGTGGTGTGAGTCGATCCTCGGCGTGAAAGATGAGCCAGTGCAGGGCAAAGAGGTTCCTCGGGAATGGACTGAGAAATCTCGGGGACTCTTGGAATGGTGGTACGACCATGGAGTTCCTCTCGTCTTTCCTGTTGAGAGTGCCTCCTCTTGAGATGCGACGGGAACGCCGAAAATACTTTCCCGTTGATAGCAGGGAAAGGATCCCTCATCTCGAGCTACGAGGGGCAAACGGGGCTCCTCTGGATGTGGGCGGGACCATCATGTTTCCTCTCGAGTGGAGACGGGTATGGCGGTGAACTTCTTGAGTTGCAGCAAGGGTGTGAAAGACCCTTTCGAAGTTCCAGAGGTTCCGTGTCATTAGTCTCCAGACGCCTTATCGGAAATAGGCCTCATCTCGCCTGGAAGGGAGAACTTCCTGGATTTTCTCGAGTTGCGGCAGGTGTTCTCGAGTTACGACGGGGACCTCAGGAACCCGCCCTGGTGGCCTCAGGAAAGGTCAGTCCCCTTGCGAGTTCCTAGGGGGCCTCTCGGGATTCCTCTCCCGTCGATACCGGGGCCAAAATACTTGTGTGGAGTCAGGGCCGGAACCGAGGATTCCTCTCAGGGGCTGACATGGAGCTTTGGTTACTTCTGGAGTCTCCCCAGGGGAGTCAGGCCTCGTCTCGAGTGGGGGCATGCACGTGCGCTTTCCTTCCAGGCTGTAGCAGCAATGTCACGGTTCCCGTCGCGTGGATCAAAGGATCTGTGGTTTTCCCTCGAGACTTTCCCACAGGGATGTCCCACGTGCCACCGTGGAGTGAGTCGATCCTCGGCGTGAAAGATGAGCCAGTGCAGGGCAAAGAGGTTCCTCTGGAATGGACTGAGACATCTGGGGGACTCTTGGAATGGTGGTACGACCATGGAGTTCCTCTCGCCTTTCCTGTTGAGAGTTCCTCCTCTTGAGATGCGACGGGAACGCCGGGAATTCTTTCCTGTTGAAAGCAGGGAAAGGATCCCTCATCTCGAGCTACGAGGGGGAAACGGGTCTCCTCTGAATGTGGGCGGGACCATCGTGCTTCCTCTCGAGTGGAGACGGGTATGGCGGTGAACTTCTTGAGTTGCAGCATGGGTGTGAAAGACCCTTTTGAAGTCCCAGAGATTAGCTGTCATTAGACTCCAGACGCCTCATCGGAAATAGGCCTCATCTCGCCTGGAACGGAGAACTTCCTGGATTTTCTCGAGTTGCGGCAGGTGTTCTCGAGTTACGACGGGGACGTCAGGGACAAGCCCTGGTGGCCTCAGGAAACTCCAGTCCCCATGCGAGTTGCTAGGGTGCCTCTCGGGATTCCTCTCCAGTCGATACCGGGGCCAAAAACCTTGTGTGGAGTCAGGGCCGGAACGGAGGATTCCTCTAAGGGGCTGACATGGATCTTTGGGTCTTTCTGGAGTCTCCCCAGGGGAGTCAGGCCTCGTCTCGAGTGGGGGCATGCACGTGCGCTTTCCTTCCATGCTGTAGCAGCAATGTCACGCTTCCCGTCGCGTGGATCAAAGGATCTGTGGTTTTCCCTCGAGGCTTTCCCACAGGGCTGTCCCACGTGCCACCGTGGTGTGAGTCGATCCTCGGCGTGAAAGATGAGCCAGTGCAGGGCAAAGAGCTTCCTCTGGAAAGGACTGAGACATCTGGGGGACTCTTGGAATGGTGGTACGACCATGGAGTTCCTCTCGCCTTTCCTGTTGAGAGTGCCTCCTCTTGAGATTCGACGGGAACGCCGGGAATTCTTTCCCGTTGAAAGCAGGGAAAGGATCCCTCATCTCGAGCTACGAGGGGGAAACGGGGCTCCTCTGGATGTGGGCGGGACCATCATGCTTCCTCTCGAGTGGACACGGGTATGGCGGTGAACTTCTTGAGTTGCAGCAAGGGTGTGAAAGACCCTTTCGAAGTTCCAGAGGTTAGGTGTCATTAGTCTCCCGACGCCTCATCGGAAATAGGCCTCATCTCGCCTGGAAGGGAGAACTTCCTGGATTTTCTCGAGTTGCAGCAGGTGTTCTCGAGTTACGACGGGGACCTCAGGGACCCGCCCTGGTGGCCTCAGGAGAGGCCAGACCCCATGCGAGTTGCTAGGGGGCCTCTCGGGATTCCTCTCCCATCGATACCGGGGCCAAAAACCTTGTGTGGAGTCAGGGCCGGAACCGAGGATTCCTCTCAGGGGCTGACATGGATCTTTGGGTACTTCTGGAGTCTCCCCAGGGGAGTCAGGCCTCGTCTCGAGTGGGGGCATGCACGTGCGCTTTCCTTCCAGGCTGTAGCAGCAATGTCACGCTTCCCGTCGCGTGGATCAAAGGATCTGTGGTTTTCCCTCGAGGCTTTCCCTCGAGGCTTTCCCACAGGGCTGTCCCACGTGCCACCGTGGTGTGAGTCGATCCTCGGCGTGAAAGATGAGCCAGTGCAGGGCAAAGAGGTTCCTCTGGAATGGACTGAGAAATCTCGGGGACTCTTGGAATGGTGGTACGACCATGGAGTTCCTCTCATCTTTCCTGTTGAGAGTGCCTCCTCTTGAGATGCGACGGGAACGCCGGGAATTCTTTCCCGTTGATAGCAGGGAAAGGATCCCTCATCTCGAGCTACGAGGGGGAAACGGGGCTCCTCTGGATGTGGGCGGGACCATCGTGTTTCCTCTCGAGTGGAGACGGGTATGGCGGTGAACTTCTTGAGTTGCAGCAAGGGTGTGAAAGACTCTTTTGAAGTTCCAGAGGTTCGGTGTCATTAGTCTCCAGACGTCTCATCGGAAATAGGCCTCATCTCGCCTGGAAGGGAGAACTTCCTGGATTTTCTCGAGTTGCGGCAGGTGTTCTCGAGTTACGACGGGGACCTCAGGGACCCGCCCTGGTGGCCTCAGGAAAGGCCAGTCCCCATGCGAGTTGCTCGGGGGCCTCTCGGGATTCCTCTCCCGTCGATACCGGGGTCAAAAACTTTGTGTGGAGTCAGGGCCGGAACCGAGGATTCCTCTCAGGGGATGACATGGATCTTTGGGTACTTCTGGAGTCTCCCCAGGGGAGTCAGGCCTCGTCTCGAGTGGGGGCATGCACGTGCGCTTTCCTTCCAGGCTGTAGCAGCAATGTCACGCTTCCCGTCGCGTGGATCAAAGGATCTGTGGTTTACCCTAGAGGCTTTCCCACAGGGCTGTCCCACGTGCCACCGTGGTGTGAGTCGATCCTCGGCGTGAAAGATGAGCCAGTGCAGGGCAAAGAGGTTCCTCTGGAATGGACTGAGAAATCTGGGGGACTCTTGGAATGGTGGTACGACCATGGAGTTCCTCTCGTCTTTCCTGTTGAGAGTGCCTCCTCTTGAGATGCGACGGGAACGCCGAAAATACTTTCCCGTTGATAGCAGGGAAAGGATCCCTCATCTCGAGCTACGAGGGGCAATCGGGGCTCCTCTGGATGTGGGCGGGACCATCGTGCTTCCTCTCGAGTGGAGACGGGTATGGCGGTGAACTTCTTGAGTTGCAGCAAGGGTGTGAAAGACCCTTTCGAAGTTCCAGAGTTTAGGTGTCATTAGTCTCCAGACGCCTCATCGGAAATAGGCCTCATCTCGCCTGGAAGGGAGAACTTCCTGGATTTTCTCGAGTTGCGGCAGGTGTTCTCGAGTTACGACGGGGACCTCAGGGACCCGCCCTGGTGGCCTCAGGAGAGGCCAGTCCCCATGCGAGTTGCTAGGGGGCCTCTCGGGATTCCTCTCCCGTCGATACCGGGGCCAAAAACCTTGTGTGGAGTCAGGGCCGGAACCGAGGATTCCTCTCAGGGGCTGACATGGATCTTTGGGTACTTCTGGAGTCTCCCCAGGGGAGTCAGGCCTCGTCTCGAGTGGGGGCATGCACGTGCGCTTTCCTTCCAGGCTGTAGCAGCAATGTCACGCTTCCCGTCGCGTGGATCAAAGGATCTGTGGTTTTCCCTCGAGGCTTTCGCTCGAGGCTTTCCCACAGGGCTGTCCCACGTGCCACCGTGGTGTGAGTCGATCCTCGGCGTGAAAGATGAGCCAGTGCAGGGCAAAGAGGCTCCTCTGGAATGGACTGAGACATCTGGGGGACTCTTGGAATGGTGGTACGACCATGGAGTTCCTCTCGCCTTTCCTGTTGAGAGTGCCTCCTCTTGAGATGCGACGGGAACGCCGGGAATTCTTTCCCGTTGACAGCAGGGAATGGATCCCTCATCTCGAGCTACGAGGGGGAAACGGGGCTCCTCTGGATGTGGGCGGGACCATCGTGCTTCCTCTCGAGTGGAGACGGGTATGGCGGTGAACTTCTTGAGTTGCAGCATGGGTGTGAAAGACCCCTTCGAAGTTCCAGAGGTTAGGTGTCATTTGTCTCCAGAGGCCTCATCGGAAATAGGCCTCATCTCGCCTGGAAGGGAGAACTTCCTGGATTTACTCGAGTTGCGGCAGGTGTTCTCGAGTTACGACGGGGACCTCAGGTACCCGCCCTGGTGGCCTCAGGAGAGGCCAGTCCCCATGCGAGTTGCTAGGGGGCCTCTCGGGATTCCTCTCCCGTCGATACCGGGGCCAAAAACCTTGTGTGGAGTCAGGGCCGGAACCGAGGATTCCTCTAAGGGGCTGACATGGATCTTTGGGTACTTCTGGAGTCTCCCGAGGGGAGTCAGGCCTCGTCTCGAGTGGGGGCATGCACGTGCGCTTTCCTTCCAGGCTGTAGCAGGAATGTCACGCTTCCCGTCGCGTGGATCAAAGGATCTGTGGTTTTCCCTCGAGGCTTTCCCTCGAGGCTTTCCCACAGGGCTGTCCCACGTACCACCGTGGTGTGAGTCGATCCTCGGCGTGAAAGATGAGCCAGTGCAGGGCAAAGAGGCTCCTCTGGAATGGACTGAGACATCTGGGGGACTCTTGGAATGGTGGTACGACCATGGAGTTCCTCTCGCCTTTCCTGTTGAGAGTGCCTCCTCTTGAGATGCGACGGGAACGCCGGGATTTCTTTCCCGTTGAAAGCAGCGAAAGGATCCCTCATCTCGAGCTCCGAGGGGGAAACGGGGCTCCTCTGGATGTGGGCGGGACCATCGTGCTTCCTCTCGAGTGGAGACGGGTATGGAGGTGAACTTCTTGAGTTGCATCAAGGGTGTGAAAGACCCTTTCGAAGTTCCAGAGGTTTGTTGTCATTTGTCTCCAGACGCCTCATTGGAAATAGGCCTCATCTCGCCTGGAAGGGAGAACTTCCTGGATTTTCTCGAGTTGCGACAGGTGTTCTCGAGTTACGACGGGGACCTCAGGGACCCGCCCTGGTGGCCTCAGGAGAGGCCAGTCCCCATGCGAGATGCTAGGGGGCCTCTCGGGATTCCTCTCCCGTCGATACCGGGGCAAAAACCTTGTGTGGAGTCAGGGCCGGAACCGAGGATTCCTCTCAGGGGCTGACATGGATCTTTGGGTACTTGTGGAGTCTCCCCAGGGGAGTCAGGGCTCGTCTCGAGTGGGGGCATGCACGTGGGATTTCCTTCCAGGCTGTAGCAGCAATGTCACGCTTCCCGTCGCGTGGATCAAAGGATCTGTGGTTTTCCCTCGAGGCTTTCCCACAGGGCTGTACCACGTGACACCGTGGTGTGAGTCGATCCTCGGCGTGAAAGATGAGCCAGTGCAGGGGAAAGAGGTTCCTCTGGAATGGACTGAGACATCTGGGGGACTCTTGGAATGGTGGTACGACCATGGAGTTCCTCTCGCCTTTCCTGTTGAGAGTTCCTCCTCTTGAGATGTGACGGGAACGCCGGGAATTATTTCCCGTTGATAGCAGGGAAAGGATCCCTCATCTCGAGCTACGAGGGGGAAACGGGGCTCCTCTGGATGTGGGCGGGACCATCGTGCTTCCTCTCGAGTGGAGACGGGTAAGGCGGTGAACTTCCTGAGTTGCAGCAAGGGTGTGAAAGACCCTTTCGAAGTTCCAGAGGTTCGGTGTCATTAGTCTCAAGACGCCTCATCGGAAATAGGCCTCATCTCACCTGGAAGGGAGAACTTCCTGGATTTTCTCGAGTTGCGTCAGGTGTTCTCGAGTTACGACGGGGACCTCAGGGATCCGCCCTGGTGGCCTCAGGAAAGGCCAGTCCCCATGGGAGTTCCTAGGGGGCCTTTCGGGATTCCTCTCCCGTCGATACCGGGGCCAAAATCCTTGTGTGGAGTCAGGGCCGGAACCGAGGATTCCTCTCAGGGGCTGACATGGGTCTTTGGGTACTTCTGGAGTCTCCCCAGGGTGGTCAGGCCTCGTCTCGAGTGGGGGCATGCACGTGCGCCTTCCTTCCAGGCTGTAGCAGCAATGTCACGCTTCCCGTCTCGTGGATCAAAGGATCTGTGGTTTTCCCTCGAGGCTTTCCCACAGGGCTGTCCCACGTGCCACCGTTGTGTGAGTCGATTCTCGGCGTGAAAGATGAGCCAGTGCAGGGCAAAGAGGTTCCTCTGGATTGGACTGAGACATCTGGGGGACTCTTGGAATGGTAGTACGACCATGGAGTTCCTCTCGCCTTTCCTGTTGAGAGTGCCTCCTCTTGAGATGCGACGGGAACGCCGGGAATTCTTTCCCGTTGAAAGCAGGGAAAGGATCCCTCATCTCGAGCTACGAGGGGGAAACGGGGCTCCTCTGGATGTGGGCGGGACCATCGTGCTTCCTCTCGAGTGGAGACGGGTATTGCGGTGAAATTCTTGAGTTGCAGCAAGGGTGTGAAAGACCCTTTCGAAGTTCCAGAGGTTAGGTGTCATTAGTCTCCAGACGCCTCATCAGAAATAGGCCTCATTTCGCCTGGAAAGGAGAACTTCCTGGATTTTCTCGAGTTGCGGCAGGTGTTCTCGAGTTACGACGGGGACCTCAGGGACCCGCCCTGGTGGCCTCAGGAACGGCCAGTCCCCATGCTAGTTGCTAGGGGGCCTCTCGGGATTCCTCTCCCGTCGATACCGGGGCCAAAAACCTTGTCTGGAGTCAGGGCCGGAACCGAGGATTCCTCTCAGGGGCTGACATGGATCTTTGGGTACTTCTGGAGTCTCCCCAGGTGAGTCAGGCCTCGTCTCGAGTGGGGGCATGCACGTGCGCTTTCCTTCCAGGCTGTAGCAGCAATGTCATTCTTCCCGTCGCGTGGATCAAAGGATCTGTGGTTTTCCCTCGAGGCTTTCCCTCGAGGCTTTCCCGAGGGCTGTCCAACGTGCCACCGTGGTGTGAGTCGATACTCGGCGTGAAAGATGAGCCAGTGCAGGGCAAAGAGTTTCCTCTGGAATGGACTGAGAAATAACGGGGACTCTTGGAATGGTGGTACGACCATGGAGTTCCTCTCATCTTTCCTGTTGAGAGTGCCTCCTCTTGAGATGCGACGGGAATGCCGGGAATTCTTTCCCGTTGATAGCAGGGAAAGGATCCCTCATCTCGAGCTACGAGGGGGAAACGGGGCTCCTCTGGATGTGGGCGGGACCATCGTGTTTCCTCTCGAGTGGAGACGGGTATGGCGGTGAACTTCTTGAGTTGCAGCAAGGGTGTGAAAGACCCTTTCGAAGTTCCAGAGGTTCGGTGTCATTAGTCTCCAGACGTCTCATCGGAAATAGGCCTCATCTCGCCTGGAAGGGAGAACTTCCTGGATTTTCTCGAGTTGCGGCAGGTGTTCTCGAGTTACGACGGGGACCTCAGGGACCCGCCCTGGTGTCCTCAGGAAAGGCCAGTCCCCATGCGAGTTGCTCGGGGGCCTCTTGGGATTCCTCTCCCGTCGATACCGGGGCCAAAAATTTTGTGTGGAGTCAGGGCCGGAACCGAGGATTCCTCTCAGGGGATGACATGGATCTTTGGGTACTTCTGGAGTCTCCCCAGGGGAGTCAGGCCTCGTCTCGAGGGGGGCATGCACGTGCGCTTTCCTTCCAGGCTGTAGCAGCAATGTCACACTTCCCGTCGCGTGGATCAAAGGATCTGTGGTTTTCCCTCGAGGCTTTCCCACTGGGCTGTCCCACGTGCCACCGTGGTGTGAGTCGATCCTCGGCGTGAAAGATGAGCCAGTGCAGGGCAAAGAGGTTCCTCTGGAATGGACTGAGAAATCTCGGGGACTCTTGGAATGGTGGTACGACCATGGAGTTCCTCTCGTCTTTCCTGTTGAGAGTGCCTCCTCTTGAGATGCGACGGGAACGCCGAAAATACTTTCCCGTTGATAGCAGGGAAAGGATCCCTCATCTCGAGCTCCGAGGGGCAAACGGGGCTCCTCTGGATGTGGGCGGGACCATCATGTTTCCTCTCGAGTGGAGACGGTTATGGCGGTGAACTTCTTGAGTTGCAGCAAGGGTGTGAAAGACCCTTTCGAAGTTCCAGAGGTTCCGTGTCATTAGTCTCCAGACGCCTCATCGTAAATAGGCCTCATCTCGCCTGGAAGGGAGAACTTCCTGGATTTTCTCGAGTTGCGGCAGGTGTTCTCGAGTTATGACGGGGACCTCAGGGACCCGCCCTGGTGGCCTCAGGAAAGGTCAGTCCCCTTGCGAGTTCCTAGGGGGCCTCTCGGGATTCCTCTCCCGTCGATACCGGGGCCAAAATACTTGTGTGGAGTCAGGGCCGGAACCGAGGATTCCTCTCAGGGGCTGACATGGATCTTTGGGTACTTCTGGAGTCTCCCCAGGGGAGTCAGGCCTCGTCTCGAGTGGGGGCATGCACGTGCGCTTTCCTTCCAGGCTGTAGCAGCAATGTCACGCTTCCCGTCGCGTGGATCAAAGGATCTGTGGTTTTCCCTCGAGGCTTTCCTTCGAGGCTTTCCCACAGGGCTGTCCCACGTGCCACCGTGGTGTGAGTCGATCCTCGGCGTGAAAGATGAGCCAGTGCAGGGCAAAGAGGCTCCTCTGGAATGGACTGAGACATCTGGGGGACTCTTGGAATGGTGGTACGACCTTGGAGTTCCTCTCGCCTTTCCTGTTGAGAGTGCCTCCTCTTGAGATGCGACGGGAACGCCGGGAATTCTTTCCCGTTGAAAGCAGGGAAAGGATCCCTCATCTCGAGCTACGAGGGGGAAACGGGGCTCCTCTGGATGTGGGCGGGACCATCGTGCTTCCTCTCGAGTGGAGACGGGTATTGCGGTGAAATTCTTGAGTTGCAGCAAGGGTGTGAAAGACCCTTTCGAAGTTCCAGAGGTTAGGTGTCATTAGTCTCCAGACGCCTCATCAGAAATAGGCCTCATTTCGCCTGGAAAGGAGAACTTCCTGGATTTTCTCGAGTTGCGGCAGGTGTTCTCGAGTTACGACGGGGACCTCAGGGACCCGCCCTGGTGGCCTCAGGAACGGCCAGTCCCCATGCTAGTTGCTAGGGGGCCTCTCGGGATTCCTCTCCCGTCGATACCGGGGCCAAAAACCTTGTCTGGAGTCAGGGCCGGAACCGAGGATTCCTCTCAGGGGCTGACATGGATCTTTGGGTACTTCTGGAGTCTCCCCAGGTGAGTCAGGCCTCGTCTCGAGTGGGGGCATGCACGTGCGCTTTCCTTCCAGGCTGTAGCAGCAATGTCATTCTTCCCGTCGCGTGGATCAAAGGATCTGTGGTTTTCCCTCGAGGCTTTCCCTCGAGGCTTTCCCGAGGGCTGTCCAACGTGCCACCGTGGTGTGAGTCGATACTCGGCGTGAAAGATGAGCCAGTGCAGGGCAAAGAGTTTCCTCTGGAATGGACTGAGAAATAACGGGGACTCTTGGAATGGTGGTACGACCATGGAGTTCCTCTCATCTTTCCTGTTGAGAGTGCCTCCTCTTGAGATGCGACGGGAATGCCGGGAATTCTTTCCCGTTGATAGCAGGGAAAGGATCCCTCATCTCGAGCTACGAGGGGGAAACGGGGCTCCTCTGGATGTGGGCGGGACCATCGTGTTTCCTCTCGAGTGGAGACGGGTATGGCGGTGAACTTCTTGAGTTGCAGCAAGGGTGTGAAAGACCCTTTCGAAGTTCCAGAGGTTCGGTGTCATTAGTCTCCAGACGTCTCATCGGAAATAGGCCTCATCTCGCCTGGAAGGGAGAACTTCCTGGATTTTCTCGAGTTGCGGCAGGTGTTCTCGAGTTACGACGGGGACCTCAGGGACCCGCCCTGGTGTCCTCAGGAAAGGCCAGTCCCCATGCGAGTTGCTCGGGGGCCTCTTGGGATTCCTCTCCCGTCGATACCGGGGCCAAAAATTTTGTGTGGAGTCAGGGCCGGAACCGAGGATTCCTCTCAGGGGATGACATGGATCTTTGGGTACTTCTGGAGTCTCCCCAGGGGAGTCAGGCCTCGTCTCGAGGGGGGCATGCACGTGCGCTTTCCTTCCAGGCTGTAGCAGCAATGTCACACTTCCCGTCGCGTGGATCAAAGGATCTGTGGTTTTCCCTCGAGGCTTTCCCACTGGGCTGTCCCACGTGCCACCGTGGTGTGAGTCGATCCTCGGCGTGAAAGATGAGCCAGTGCAGGGCAAAGAGGTTCCTCTGGAATGGACTGAGAAATCTCGGGGACTCTTGGAATGGTGGTACGACCATGGAGTTCCTCTCGTCTTTCCTGTTGAGAGTGCCTCCTCTTGAGATGCGACGGGAACGCCGAAAATACTTTCCCGTTGATAGCAGGGAAAGGATCCCTCATCTCGAGCTCCGAGGGGCAAACGGGGCTCCTCTGGATGTGGGCGGGACCATCATGTTTCCTCTCGAGTGGAGACGGTTATGGCGGTGAACTTCTTGAGTTGCAGCAAGGGTGTGAAAGACCCTTTCGAAGTTCCAGAGGTTCCGTGTCATTAGTCTCCAGACGCCTCATCGTAAATAGGCCTCATCTCGCCTGGAAGGGAGAACTTCCTGGATTTTCTCGAGTTGCGGCAGGTGTTCTCGAGTTATGACGGGGACCTCAGGGACCCGCCCTGGTGGCCTCAGGAAAGGTCAGTCCCCTTGCGAGTTCCTAGGGGGCCTCTCGGGATTCCTCTCCCGTCGATACCGGGGCCAAAATACTTGTGTGGAGTCAGGGCCGGAACCGAGGATTCCTCTCAGGGGCTGACATGGATCTTTGGGTACTTCTGGAGTCTCCCCAGGGGAGTCAGGCCTCGTCTCGAGTGGGGGCATGCACGTGCGCTTTCCTTCCAGGCTGTAGCAGCAATGTCACGCTTCCCGTCGCGTGGATCAAAGGATCTGTGGTTTTCCCTCGAGGCTTTCCTTCGAGGCTTTCCCACAGGGCTGTCCCACGTGCCACCGTGGTGTGAGTCGATCCTCGGCGTGAAAGATGAGCCAGTGCAGGGCAAAGAGGCTCCTCTGGAATGGACTGAGACATCTGGGGGACTCTTGGAATGGTGGTACGACCTTGGAGTTCCTCTCGCCTTTCCTGTTGAGAGTGCCTCCTCTTGAGATGCGACGGGAACGCCGGGAATTCTTTCCCGTTGAAATCAGGGAAAGGATCCCTCATCTCGAGCTACGAGGGGGAAACGGGGCTCCTCTGGATGTGGGCGGGACCATCGTGCTTCCTCTCGAGTGGAGACGGGTACGGCGGTGAACTTATTGAGTTGCAGCAAGGGTGTGAAAGACCCTTTCGAAGTTCCAGAGGTTAGGTGTCATTTGTCTCCAGAGGCCTCATCGGAAATAGGCCTCATCTCGCCTGGAAGGGAGAACTTCCTGGATTTTCTCGAGTTGCGGCAGGTGTTCTCGAGTTACGACGGGGACCTCAGGGACCCGCCCTGTTGGCCTCAGGAGAGGCCAGTCCCCATGCGAGTTGCTAGGGGGCCTCTCGGGATTCCTCTCCCGTCGATACCGGGGCCAAAAACCTTGTGTGGAGTCAGGGCCGGAACCGAGGATTCCTCTCAGGGGCTGACATGGATCTTTGGGTACTTCTGGAGTCTCCCCAGGGGAGTCAGGCCTCGTCTCGAGTGGGGGCATGCACGTGCGCTTTCCTCCCAGGCTGTAGCAGCAATGTCACGCTTCCCGTCGCGTGGATCAAAGGATCTGTGGTTTTCCCTCGAGGCTTTCCCTCGAGGCTTTCCCACAGGGCTGTCCCACATGCAACCGTGGTGTGAGTCGATCCTCGGCGTGAAAGATGAGCCAGTGCAGGGCAAAGAGGCTCCTCTGGAATGGACTGAGACATCTGGGGGACTCTTGGAATGGTGGTATGACCAGGGAGTTCCTCTCGCCTTTCCTGTTGAGAGTGCCTCCTCTTGAAATGCGACGGGAACGCCGGGAATTCTTTCCCGTTGAAAGCAGGGAATGGATCCGTCATCTCGAGCTCCAAGGGGGAAACGGGTCTCCTCTGGATGTGGGCGGGACCATCGTGCTTCCTCTCGAGTGGAGACGGGTATGGCGGTGAACTTCTTGAGTTGCAGCAAGGGTGTGAAAGACCCTTTCGAAGTTCCAGAGTTTAGGTGTCATTAGTCTCCAGACGCCTCATCGGAAATAGGCCTCATCTCGCCTGGAAGGGAGAACTTCCTGGATTTTCTCGAGTTGCGGCAGGTGTTCTCGAGTTACGACGGGGACCTCAGGGACCCGCCCTGGTGGCCTCAGGAGAGGCCAGTCCCCATGCGAGTTTCTAGGGGGCCTCTCGGGATTCCTCTCCCGTCGATACCAGGGCCAGAAACCTTGTGTGGAGTCAGGGCCGGAACCGAGGATTCCTCTCAGGGGCTGACATGGATCTTTGGGTACTTCTGGAGACTCCCCAGGGGAGTCAGGCTTCGTCTCGAGTGGGGGCATGCACGTGCGCTTTCCTTCCAGGCTGTAGCAGCAATGTCACGCTTCCCGTCGCGTGGATCAAAGGATCTGTGGATTTCCCTCGAGGCTTTCCCTCGAGGCTTTCCCACAGGGCTGTCCCACGTGCCACCGTGGTGTGAGTCGATCCTCGGCGTGAAAGATGAGCCAGTGCAGGGCAAAGAGGCTCCTCTGGAATGGACTGAGACATCTGGGGGACTCTTGGAATGGTGGTACGACCATGGAGTTCCTCTCGCCTTTCCTGTTGAGAGTGCCTCCTCTTGAGATGCGACGGGAACGCCGGGAATTCTTTCCTGTTGACAGCAGGGAATGGATCCCTCATCTCGAGCTCCGAGGGGGAAACGGGTCTCCTCTGGATGTGGGCGGGATCATCGTGCTTCCTCTCGAGTGGAGACGGGTATGGCGGTGAACTTCTTGAGTTGCAGCAAGGGTGTGAAAGACCCTTTCGAAGTTCCAGAGTTTAGGTGTCATTAGTCTCCAGACGCCTCATCGGAAATAGGCCTCATCTCGCCTGGAAGGGAGAACTTCCTGGATTTTCTCGAGTTGCGGCAGGTGTTCTCTAGTTACGACGGGACCTCAGGAACCCGTCCTGGTGGCCTCAGGAGAGGCCAGTCCCCATGCGAGTTGCTAGGGGGCCTCTCGGGATTCCTCTCCCGTCGATACCGGGGCCAAAAACCTTGTGTGGAGTCAGGGCCGGAACCGAGGATTTCTCTCAGGGGCTGACATGGATCTTTGGGTACTTCTGGAGTCTCCCCAGGGGAGTCAGGCCTCGTCTCGAGTGGGGGCATGCACGTGCGCTTTCCTTCCAGGCTGTAGCAGCAATGTCACGCTTCCCGTCGCGTGGATCAAAGGATCTGTGGTTTTCCCTCGAGGCTTTCGCTCGAGGCTTTCCCACAGGGCTGTCCCACGTGCCACCGTGGTGTGAGTCGATCCTCGGCGTGAAAGATGAGCCAGTGCAGGGCAAAGAGGCTCCTCTGGAATGGACTGAGACATCTGGGGGACTCTTGGAATGGTGGTACGACCATGGAGTTCCTCTCGCCTTTCCTGTTGAGAGTGCCTCCTCTTGAGATGCGACGGGAATGCCGGGAATTCTTTCCCGTTGACAGCAGGGAATGGATCCCTCATCTCGAGCTACGAGGGGGAAACGGGGCTCCTCTGGATGTGGGCGGGACCATCGTGCTTCCTCTCGAGTGGAGACGGGTATGGCGGTGAACTTCTTGAGTTGCAGCAAGGGTGTGAAAGACCCCTTCGAAGTTCCAGAGGTTAGGTGTCATTTGTCTCCAGAGGCCTCATCGGAAATAGGCCTCATCTCGCCTGGAAAGGAGAACTTCCTGGATTTTCTCGAGTTGCGGCAGGTGTTCTCGAGTTACGACGGGGACCTCAGGGACCCGCCCTGGTGGCCTCAGGAGAGGCCAGTCCCCATGCGAGTTGCTAGGGGGCCTCTCGGGATTCCTCTCCCGTCGATACCGGGGCCAAAAACCTTGTGTGCAGTCAGGGCCGGAACCGAGGATTCCTCTCAGGGGCTGACATGGATCTTTGGGTACTTCTGGAGTCTCCCCAGGGGAGTCAGGCCTCGTCTCGAGTGTGGGCATGCACGTGCGCTTTCCTTCCAGGCTGTAGCAGCAATGTCACGCTTCCCGTCGCGTGGATCAAAGGATCTGTGATTTTCCCTCGAGGCTTTCCCTCGAGGCTTTCCCACAGGGCTGTCCCACGTACCACCGTGGTGTGGGTCGATCCTCGGCGTGAAAGATGAGCCAGTGCAGGGCAAAGAGGCTCCTCTGGAATGGACTGAGACATCTGGGGGACTCTTGGAATGGTGGTACGACCATGGAGTTCCTCTCGCCTTTCCTGTTGAGAGTGCCTCCTCTTGAGATGCGACGGGAACGCCGGGAATTATTTCCCGTTGATAGCAGGGAAAGGATCCCTCATCTCGAGCTACGAGGGGGAAACGGGGCTCCTCTGGATGTGGGCGGGACCATCGTGCTTCCTCTCGAGTGGAGACGGGTAAGGCGGTGAACTTCCTGAGTTGCAGCAAGGGTGTGAAAGACCCTTTCGAAGTTCCAGAGGTTCGGTGTCATTAGTCTCAAGACGCCTCATC
Organism: Capricornis sumatraensis; assembly: GCF_032405125.1. NCBI lineage: Eukaryota > Metazoa > Chordata > Mammalia > Artiodactyla > Bovidae > Capricornis > Capricornis sumatraensis. The sequence goes on along the minus strand of NC_091080.1, from coordinate 3,162,288 downwards.
GGAAATAGGCCTCATCTCGCCTGGAAGGGAGAACTTCCTGGATTTTCTCGAGTTGCGTCAGGTGTTCTCGAGTTACGACGGGGACCTCAGGGATCCGCCCTGGTGGCCTCAGGAAAGGCCAGTCCCCATGGGAGTTCCTAGGGGGCCTTTCGGGATTCCTCTCCCGTCGATACCGGGGCCAAAATCCTTGTGTGGAGTCAGGGCCGGAACCGAGGATTCCTCTCAGGGGCTGACATGGGTCTTTGGGTACTTCTGGAGTCTCCCCAGGGTGGTCAGGCCTCGTCTCGAGTGGGGGCATGCACGTGCGCTTTCCTTCCAGGCTGTAGCAGCAATGTCACGCTTCCCGTCTCGTGGATCAAAGGATCTGTGGTTTTCCCTCGAGGCTTTCCCACAGGGCTGTCCCACGTGCCACCGTTGTGTGAGTCGATTCTCGGCGTGAAAGATGAGCCAGTTCAGGGCAAAGAGGTTCCTCTGGATTGGACTGAGACGTCTGGGGGACTCTTGGAATGGTAGTACGACCATGGAGTTCCTCTCGCCTTTCCTGTTGAGAGTGCCTCCTCTTGAGATGCGACGGGAACGCCGGGAATTCTTTCCCGTTGAAAGCAGGGAAAGGATCCCTCATCTCGAGCTACGAGGGGGAAACGGGGCTCCTCTGGATGTGGGCGGGACCATCGTGCTTCCTCTCGAGTGGAGACGGGTATTGCGGTGAAATTTTTGAGTTGCAGCAAGGGTGTGAAAGACCCTTTCGAAGTTCCAGAGGTTAGGTGTCATTAGTCTCCAGACGCCTCATCAGAAATAGGCCTCATTTCGCCTGGAAAGGAGAACTTCCTGGATTTTCTCGAGTTGCGGCAGCTGTTCTCGAGTTACGACGGGGACCTCAGGGACCCGCCCTGGTGGCCTCAGGAACGGCCAGTCCCCATGCTAGTTGCTAGGGGGCCTCTCGGGATTCCTCTCCCGTCGATACCGGGGCCAAAAACCTTGTGTGGAGTCAGGGCCGGAACCGAGGATTCCTCTCAGGGGGTGACATGGATCTTTGGGTACTTCTGGAGTCTCCCCAGGGGAGTCAGGCCTCGTCTCGAGTGGGGGCATGCACGTGCGCTTTCCTTCCAGGCTGTAGCAGCAATGTCATTCTTCCCGTCGCGTGGATCAAAGGATCTGTGGTTTTCCCTCGAGGCTTTCCCTCGAGGCTTTCCCACAGGGCTGTCCCACGTGCCACCGTGGTGTGAGTCGATCCTCGGCGTGAAAGATGAGCCAGTGCAGGGCAAAGAGTTTCCTCTGGAATGGACTGAGAAATCTCGGGGACTCTTGGAATGGTGGTACGACCATGGAGTTCCTCTCATCTTTCCTGTTGAGAGTGCCTCCTCTTGAGATGCGACGGGAACGCCGGGAATTCTTTCCCGTTGATAGCAGGGAAAGGATCCCTCATCTCGAGCTATGAGGGGGAAACGGGGCTCCTCTGGATGTGGTCGGGACCATCGTGTTTCCTCTCGAGTGGAGACGGGTATGGCGGTGAACTTCTTGAGTTGCAGCAAGGGTGTGAAAGACCCTTTCGAAGTTCCAGAGGTTCGGTGTCATTAGTCTCCAGACGTCTCATCGGAAATAGGCCTCATCTTGACTGGAAGGGAGAACTTCCTGGATTTTCTCGAGTTGCGGCAGGTGTTCTCGAGTTACGACGGGGACCTCAGGGACCCGCCCTGGTGTCCTCATGAAAGGCCAGTCCCCATGCGAGTTGCTCGGGGGCCTCTCGGGATTCCTCTCCCGTCGATACCGGGGCCAAAAACTTTGTGTGGAGTCAGGGCCGGAACCGAGGATTCCTCTCAGGGGATGACATGGATCTTTGGGTACTTCTGGAGTCTCCCCAGGGGAGTCAGGCCTCGTCTCGAGTGGGGGCATGCACGTGCGCTTTCCTTCCAGGCTGTAGCAGCAATGTCACGATTCCCGTCGCGTGGATCAAAGGATCTGTGGTTTTCCCTCGAGGCTTTCCCACTGGGCTGTCCCACGTGCCACCGTGGTGTGAGTCGATCCTCGGCGTGAAAGATGAGCCAGTGCAGGGCAAAGAGGTTCCTCTGGAATGGACTGAGAAATCTCGGGGACTCTTGGAATGGTGGTACGACCATGGAGTTCCTCTCGTCTTTCCTGTTGAGAGTGCCTCCTCTTGAGATGCGACGGGAACGCCGAAAATACTTTCCCGTTGATAGCAGGGAAAGGATCCCTCATCTCGAGCTACGAGGGGCAAACGGGGCTCCTCTGGATGTGGGCGGGACCATCATGTTTCCTCTCGAGTGGAGACGGATATGGCGGTGAACTTCTTGAGTTGCAGCAAGGGTGTGAAAGACCCTTTCGAAGTTCCAGAGGTTCCGTGTCATTAGTCTCCAGACGCCTTATCGGAAATAAGCCTCATCTCGCCTGGAGGGGAGAACTTCCTGGATTTTCTCGAGTTGCGGCAGGTGTTCTCGAGTTACCACGGGGACCTCAGGAACCCGCCCTGGTGGCCTCAGGAAAGGTCAGTCCCCTTGCGAGTTCCTAGGGGGCCTCTCGGGATTCCTCTCCCGTCGATACCGGGGCCAAAATACTTGTGTGGAGTCAGGGCCGGAACCGAGGATTCCTCTCAGGGGCTGACATGGATCTTTGGGTACTTCTGGAGTCTCCCCAGGGGAGTCAGGCCTCGTCTCGAGTGGGGGCATGCACGTGCGCTTTCCTTACAGGCTGTAGCAGCAATGTCACGGTTCCCGTCGCGTGGATCAAAGGATCTGTGGTTTTCCCTCAAGGCTTTCCCACAGGGCTGTCCCACGTGCCACCGTGGTGTGAGCCGATCCTCGGCGTGAAAGATGAGCCAGTGCAGGGCAAAGAGGTTCCTCTGGAATGGACTGAGACATCTGGGGGACTCTTGGAATGGTGGTACAACCATGGAGTTCCTCTCGCCTTTCCTGTTGAGAGTTCCTCCTCTTGAGATGCGACGGGAACGCCGGGAATTCTTTCCTGTTGAAAGCAGGGAAAGGATCCCTCATCTCGAGCTACGAGGGGGAAACGGGGCTCCTCTGAATGTGGGCGGGACCATCGTGCTTCCTCTCGAGTGGAGATGGGTATGGCGGTGAACTTCTTGAGTTGCAGCAAGGGTGTGAAAGACCCTTTTGAAGTCCCAGAGATTAGCTGTCATTAGACTCCAGACGCCTCATCGGAAATAGGCCTCATCTCGCCTGGAACGGAGAACTTCCTGGCTTTTCTCGAGTTGCGGCAGGTGTTCTCGAGTTACGACGGGGACGTGAGGGACAAGCCCTGGTGGCCTCAGGAAACTCCAGTCCCCATACGAGTTGCTAGGGTGCCTCTCGGGATTCCTCTCCAGTCGATACCGGGGCCTAAAACCTTGTGTGGAGTCAGGGCCGGAACGGAGGATTCCTCTAAGGGGCTGACATGGATCTTTGGGTCTTTCTGGAGTCTCCCCAGGGGAGTCAGGCCTCGTCTCGAGTGGGGGCATGCACGTGCGCTTTCCTTCCAGGCTGTAGCAGCAATGTCACGCTTCCCGTCGCGTGGATCAAAGGATCAGTGGTTTTCCCTCTAGGCTTTCCCTCGAGGCTATGCCACAGGGCTGTCCCACGTGCCACCGTGGTGTGAGTCGATCTTCGGCATGAAAGATGAGTCAGTGCAGGGCAAAGAGGTTCCTCTGGAATAGACTGAAACATCTGGGGGACTCTTGGAATGGTGGTACGACCATGGAGTTCCTCTCGTCTTTCCAGTTGAGAGTGCCTCCTCTTGAGATGCGACGGGAACGCCGAAAATACTTTCCCGTTGATAGCAGGGAAAGGATCCCTCATCTCGAGCTACGAGGGGCAAACGGGGCTCCTCTGGATGTGGGTGGGACCATCATGTTTCCTCTCGAGTGGAGACGGATATGGCGGTGAACTTCTTGAGTTGCAGCAAGGGTGTGAAAGACCCTTTCGAAGTTCCAGAGGTTCCGTGTCATTAGTCTCCAGACGCCTCATCGGAAATAGGCCTCATCTCGCCTGGAAGGGAGAACTTCCTGAAGTTTCTCGAGTTGCGGCAGGTGTTCTCGAGTTACGACGGGGACCTCAGGGACCCGCCCTGGTGGCCTCAGGAAAGGCCAATCCCCATGCGAGTTGCTCGGGGGCCTCTCAGGAATCCTCTCCTGTCGATACCGGGGCCAAAAAACTTGTGTGGAGTCAGGGCCGGAACCGAGGATTCCTCTCAGGGGCTGACATGGATCTTTGGGTACTTCTGGAGTCTCCCCAGGGGAGTCAGGCCTTGTCTCGAGTGGGGGCATGCACGTGCGCTTTCCTTCCAGGCTGTAGCAGCAATGTCTCGGTTCCCGTCGCGTGGATCAATGGATCTGTGGTTTTCCCTCGAGGCTTTCCCACAGGGCTGTCCCACGTGCCACCGTGGTGTGAGTCGATTCTCGGCGTGAAAGATGAGACAGTGCAGGGCAAAGAGGTTCCTCTGGATTGGACTGAGACATCTGGGGGACTCTTGGAATGGTGGTAGGACCATGGAGTTCCTCTCGCCTTTCCTGTTGAGAGTGCCTCCTCTTGAGATGCGACGGGAACGCCGGGAATTCTTTCCCGTTGAAAGCAGGGAAAGGATCCCTCATCTCGAGCTACGAGGGGGAAACGGGGCTCCTCTGGATGTGGGCGGGACCATCGTGCTTCCTCTCGAGTGGAGACGGGTATGGCGGTGAACTTCTTGAGTTGCAGCAAGGGTATGAAAGACCCTTTCGAAGTTCCAGAGGTTCGGTGTCATTAGTCTCCAGACGCCTCATCGGAAATAGGCCTCATCTCGCCTGGAAGGGAGAACTTCCTGGATTTTCTCGAGTTGCGGCAGGTGTTCTCGAGTTACGACGGGGACCTCAGGGACCCGCCCTGGTGTCCTCAGGAAAGGCCAGTCCCCATGCGAGTTGCTCGGGGGCCTCTCGGGATTCCTCTCCCGTCGATACCGGGGCCAAAATCCTTCTGTGGAGTCAGGGCCGGAACCGAGGATTCCTCTCAGGGGCTGACATGGATCTTTGGGTACTTCTGGAGTCTCCCCAGGGTGGTCAGGCTTCGTCTCGAGTGGGGGCATGCACGTGCGCTTTCCTTCCAGGCTGTAGCAGCAATGTCACGCTTCCCGTCGCGTGGATCAAAGGATCTGTGGTTTTCCCTCGAGGCTTTCCCTCGAGGCTTTCCCACAGGGCTGTCTCACGTGCCACCGTTGTGTGAGTCGATCCTCGGCGTGAAAGATGAGCCAGTGCAGGGCAAACAGGTTCCTCTGGAATGGACTGAGACATCTGGGGGACTCTTGGAATGGTGGTACGACCATGGAGTTCCTCTCGCCTTTCCTGTTGAGAGTGCCTCCTCTTGAGATGCGACGGGAACGCCGGGAATTCTTTCCCGTTGAAAGCAGGGAAAGGATCCCTCATCTCGAGCTACGAGGGGGAAACGGGGCTCCTCTGGATGTGGGCGGGACCATCGTGCTTCCTCTCGAGTGGAGACGGGTATTGCGGTGAAATTTTCGAGTTGCAGCAAGGGTGTGAAAGACCCTTTCGAAGTTCCAGAGGTTAGGTGTCATTAGTCTCCAGACGCCTCATCAGAAATAGGCCTCATTTCGCCTGGAAAGGAGAACTTCCTGGATTTTCTCGAGTTGCGGCAGCTGTTCTCGAGTTACGACGGGGACCTCAGGGACCCGCCCTGGTGGCCTCAGGAACGGCCAGTCCCCATGCTAGTTGCTAGGGGGCCTCTCGGGATTCCTCTCCCGTCGATACCGGGGCCAAAAACCTTGTGTGGAGTCAGGGCCGGAACCGAGGATTCCTCTCAGGGGCTGACATGGATCTTTGGGTACTTCTGGAGTCTCCCCAGGGGAGTCAGGCCTCGTCTCGAGTGGGGGCATGCACGTGCGCTTTCCTTCCAGGCTGTAGCAGCAATGTCATTCTTCCCGTCGCGTGGATCAAAGGATCTGTGGTTTTCCCTCGAGGCTTTCCCTCGAGGCTTTCCCACAGGGCTGTCCCACGTGCCACCGTGGTGTGAGTCGATCCTCGGCGTGAAAGATGAGCCAGTGCAGGGCAAAGAGTTTCCTCTGGAATGGACTGAGAAATCTCGGGGACTCTTGGAATGGTGGTACGACCATGGAGTTCCTCTCATCTTTCCTGTTGAGAGTGCCTCCTCTTGAGATGCGACGGGAACGCCGGGAATTCTTTCCCGTTGATAGCAGGGAAAGGATCCCTCATCTCGAGCTACGAGGGGGAAACGGGGCTCCTCTGGATGTGGTCGGGACCATCGTGTTTCCTCTCGAGTGGAGACGGGTATGGCGGTGAACTTCTTGAGTTGCAGCAAGGGTGTGAAAGACCCTTTCGAAGTTCCAGAGGTTCGGTGTCATTAGTCTCCAGACGTCTCATCGGAAATAGGCCTCATCTTGACTGGAAGGGAGAACTTCCTGGATTTTCTCGAGTTGCGGCAGGTGTTCTCGAGTTACGACGGGGACCTCAGGGACCCGCCCTGGTGTCCTGATGAAAGGCCAGTCCCCATGCGAGTTGCTCGGGGGCCTCTCGGGATTCCTCTCCCGTCGATACCGGGGCCAAAAACTTTGTGTGGAGTCAGGGCCGGAACCGAGGATTCCTCTCAGGGGATGACATGGATCTTTGGGTACTTCTGGAGTCTCCCCAGGGGAGTCAGGCCTCGTCTCGAGTGGGGGCATGCACGTGCGCTTTCCTTAAAGGCTGTAGCAGCAATGTCACGATTCCCGTCGCGTGGATCAAAGGATCTGTGGTTTTCCCTCGAGGCTTTCCCACTGGGCTGTCCCACGTGCCACCGTGTTGTGAGTCGATCCTCGGCGTGAAAGATGAGCCAGTGCAGGGCAAAGAGGTTCCTCTGGAATGGACTGAGAAATCTCGGGGACTCTTGGAATGGTGGTACGACCATGGAGTTCCTCTCGTCTTTCCTGTTGAGAGTGCCTCCTCTCGAGATGCGACGGGAACGCCGAAAATACTTTCCCGTTGATAGCAGGGAAAGGATCCCTCATCTCGAGCTCCGAGGGGCAAACGGGGCTCCTCTGGATGTGGGCGGGACCATCATGTTTCCTCTCGAGTGGAGACGGTTATGGCGGTGAACTTCTTGAGTTGCAGCAAGGGTGTGAAAGACCCTTTCGAAGTTCCAGAGGTTCCGTGTCATTAGTCTCCAGACGCCTCATCGGAAATAGGCCTCATCACGCCTGGAAGGGAGAACTTCCTGGATTTTCTCGAGTTGCGGCAGGTGTTCTCGAGTTACGACGGGGACCTCAGGGACCCGTCCTGGTGGCCTCAGGTACGGCCAGTCCCCATGCTAGTTGCTAGGGGGCCTCTCGGGATTCCTCTCCCGTCGATACCGGGGCCAAAAACCTTGTGTGCAGTCAGGGCCGGAATCGAGGATTCCTCTCAGGGGCTGACATGGATCTTTGGGTACTTCTGGAGTCTCCCCAGGGGAGTCAGGACTCGTCTCGAGTGGGGGCATGCACGTGCGCTTTCCTTCCAGGCTGTAGCAGCAATGTCATGCTTCCCGTCGCGTGGATCAAAGGATCTGTGGTTTTCCCTCGAGGCTTTCCCTCGAGGCTTTCCCACAGGGCTGTCCCACGTGCCACCATGGTGTGAGTCTATCCTCGGCGTGAAAGATGAGCCAGTGCAGGGCAAAGAGTTTCCTCTGGAATGGACTGAGAAATCTCGGGGACTCTTGGAATGGTGATACGACCATGGAGTTCCTCTCATCTTTCCTGTTGAGAGTGCCTCCTCTTGAGATGCGACGGGAACGCCGGGAATTCTTTCCCGTTGATAGCAGGGAAAGGATCCCTCATCTCGAGCTACGAGGGGGAAACGGGGCTCCTCTGGATGTGGGCGGGACCATCGTGTTTCCTCTCGAGTGGAGACGGGTATGGCGGTGAACTTCTTGAGTTGCAGCAAGGGTGTGAAAGACCCTTTCGAAGTTCCAGAGTTTAGGTGTCATTAGTCTCCAGACGCCTCATCGGAAATAGGCCTCATCTCGCCTGGAAGGGAGAACTTCCTGGATTTTCTCGAGTTGCGGCAGGTGTTCTCGAGTTACGACGGGGACCTCAGGGACCCGCCCTGGTGTCCTCAGGAAAGGCCAGTCCCCATGCGAGTTGCACGGGGGCCTCTCGGGATTCCTCTCCCGTCGATACCGGGGCCAAAATCCTTCTGTGGAGTCAGGGCCGGAACCGAGGATTTCTCTCAGGGGCTGACATGTGTCTTTGGGTACTTCTGGAGTCTCCCCAGGGGGTCAGGCCTCGTCTCGAGTGGGGGCATGCAGGTGCGCCTTCCTTCCAGGCTGTAGCAGCAATGTCACGCTTCCCGTCGCGTGGATCAAAGGATCTGTGGTTTTCCCTCGAGGCTTTCCCTCGAGGCTTTCCCACAGGGCTGTCTCACGTGCCACCGTTGTGTGAGTCGATCCTCGGCGTGAAAGATGAGCCAGTGCAGGGCAAACAGGTTCCTCTGGAATGGACTGAGACATCTGGGGGACTCTTGGAATGGTGGTACGACCATGGAGTTCCTCTCGCCTTTCCTGTTGAGAGTGCCTCCTCTTGAGATGCGACGGGAACGCCGGGAATTCTTTCCCGTTGAAAGCAGGGAAAGGATCCCTCATCTCGAGCTACGAGGGGGAAACGGGGCTCCTCTGGATGTGGGCAGGACCATCGTGCTTCCTTTCGAGTGGAGACGGGTATGGCGGTGAAATTCTTGAGTTGCAGCAAGGGTGTGAAAGACCCTTTCGAAGTTCCAGAGGTTAGGTGTCATTAGTCTCCAGACGCCTCATCGGAAATAGGCCTCATTTCGCCTGGAAAGGAGAACTTCCTGGATTTTTTCGAGTTGCGGCAGGTGTTCTCGATTTACAACTGGGACCTCAGGGACCCGCCCTGGTGGCCTCAGGAACGGCCAGTCCCCATGCTAGTTGCTATGGGGCCTCTCGGGATTCCTCTCCCGTCGATACCGGGGCCAAAAACCTTGTGTGGAGTCAGGGCCGGAACCGAGGATTCCTCTCAGGGATTGACATGGATCTTTGGGTAATTCTGGAGTCTCCCCAGGGGAGTCAGGACTCGTCTCGAGTGGGGGCATGCACGTGCGCCTTCCTTCCAGGCTGTAGCAGCAATGTCACGCTTCCCGTCGCGTGGATCAAAGGATCTGTGGTTTTCCCTCGAGGCTTTCCCTCGAGGCTTTCCCACAGGGCTGTCCCACGTGCCACCGTGGTGTGAGTCGATCCTCGGCGTGAAAGATGAGCCAGTGCAGGGCAAAGAGGCTCCTCTGGAATGGACTGAGACATCTGGGGGACTCTTGGAATGGTGGTACGACCATGGAGTTCCTCTCGCCTTTCCTGTTGAGAGTGCCTCCTCTTGAGATGCGACGGGAACGCCGGGAATTCTTTCCCGTTGAAAGCAGGGAAAGGATCCCTCATCTCGAGCTACGAGGGGGAAACGGGGCTCCTCTGGATGTGGGCGGGACCATCGTGCTTCCTCTCGAGTGGAGACGGGTACGGCGGTGAACTTCTTGAGTTGCAGCAAGGGTGTGAAAGACCCTTTCGAAGTTCCATAGGTTAGGTGTCATTTGTCTCCAGAGGCCTCATCGGAAATAGGCCTCATCTCGCCTGGAAGGGAGAACTTCCTGGATTTTCTCGAGTTGCGGCAGGTGTTCTCGAGTTACGACGGGGACCTCAGGGACCCGCCGTGGTGGCCTCAGGAGAGGCCAGTCCCCATGCGAGTTGCTAGGGGGCCTCTCGGGATTCCTCTCCCGTCGATACCGGGGCCAAAAACCTTGTGTGGAGTCAGGGCCGGAACCGAGGATTCCTCTCAGGGGCTGACATGGATCTTTGGGTACTTGTGGAGTCTCCCCAGGGGAATCAGGCCTCGTCTCGAGTGGGGGCATGCACGTGCGCTTTCCTTCCAGGCTGTAGCAGCAATGTCACGCTTCCCGTCGCGTGGATCAAAGGATCTGTGGTTTTCCCTCGAGGCTTTCCCTCGAGGCTTTCCCACAGGGCTGTCCCACGTGCCACTGTGGTGTGAGTCGATCCTCGGCGTGAAAGATGAGCCAGTGCAGGGCAAAGAGGCTCCTCTGGAATGGACTGAGACATCTGGTGGACTCTTGGAATGGTGGTACGACCATGGAGTTCCTCTCGCCTTTCCTGTTGAGAGTGCCTCCTCTTGAGATGCGACGAGAACGCCGGGAATTCTTTCCCCTTGAAAGCAGGGAAAGGATCCCTCATCTCGAGCTACGAGGGGGAAACGGGGCTCCTCTGGATGTGGGCGGGACGATCGTGCATCCTCTCGAGTGGACACGGGTATGGCGCTGAACTTCTTGAGTTGCAGCAAGGGTGTGAAAGACCCTTTCGAAGTTCCAGAGGTTAGGTGTCATTCGTCTCCAAACGCCTCATCGGAAATAGGCCTCATCTCGCCTGGAAGGAAGAACTTCCTGGATTTTCTCGAGTTGCGACAGGTGTTCTCGAGTTACGACGGGGACCTCAGGGACACGCCCTGGTGGCCTCAGGAGAGGCCAGTCCCCATGCGAGTTGCTAGGGGGCCTCTCGGGATTCCTCTCCCGTCGATACTGGGGCAAAAACCTTGTGTGGTGTCAGGGCCGGAACCGAGGATTTCTCTCAGGGCCTGACATGGATCTTTGGGTACTTCTGGAGTCTCCCCAGGGGATTCAGGCCTCGTCTCGAGTGGGGGCATGCACGTGCGCTTTCCTTCCAGGCTGTAGCAGCAATGTCACGCTTCCCGTCGCGTGGATCAAAGGATCTGTGGTTTTCCCTCGAGGCTTTCCCTCGAGGCTTTCCCACAGGGCTGTCCCACGTGCCACCGTGGTGTGAGTCGATCCTCGGCGTGAAAGATGAGCCAGTGCAGGGCAAAGAGGCTCCTCTGGAATGGACTGAGACATCTGGGGGACTCTTGGAATGGTGGTACGACCATGGAGTTCCTCTCGCCTTTCCTGTTGAGAGTGCCTCCTCTTGAGATGCGACGGGAACGCCGGGAATTCTTTCCCGTTGAAAGCAGGGAAAGGATCCCTCATCTCGAGCTACGAGGGGGAAACGGGGCTCCGCTGGATGTGGGCGGGACCATCGTGCTTCCTCTCGAGTAGAGACGGGTACGGCGGTGAACTTCTTGAGTTGCAGCAAGGGTGTGAAAGACCCTTTCGAAGTTCCAGAGGTTAGGTGTCATTTGTCTCCAGAGGCCTCATCGGAAATAGGCCTCATCTCGCCTGGAAGGGAGAACTTCCTGGATTTTCTCGAGTTGCGACAGGTGTTCTCGAGTTACGACGGGGACCTCAGGGACCCGCCATGGTGGGCTCAGGAGAGGCCAGTCCCCATGCGAGTTGCTAGGGGGCCTCTCGGGATTCCTCTCCCGTCGATACCGGGGCCAAAAACCTTGTGTGGAGTCAGGGCCGGAACCGAGGATTCCTCTCAGGGGCTGACATGGATCTTTGGGTACTTCTGGAGTCTCCCCAGGGGAGTCAGGCCTCGTCTCGAGTGGGGGCATGCACGTGCGCTTTCCTTCCAGGCTGTAGCAGCAATGTCACGCTTCCCGTCGCGTGGATCAAAGGATCTGTGGTTTTCCCTCGAGGCTTTCCCTCGAGGCTTTCCCACAGGGCTGTCCCACGTGCCACCGTGGTGTGAGTCGATCCTCGGCGTGAAAGATGAGCCAGTGCAAGGCAAAGAGGTTCCTCTGGAATGCACTGAGACATGTGGGGGACTCTTGGAATGGTGGTACGACCATGGAGTTCCTCTCGCCTTTCCTGTTGAGAGTGCCTCCTCTTGAGATGCGACGGGAACGCCGGGAATTCTTTCCCGATGAAAGCAGGGAAAGGATCCCTCATCTCGAGCTACGAGGGGGAAACGGGGCTCCTCTGGATGTGGGCGGGACCATCGTGCTTCCTCTCGAGTGGAGACGGGTATGGCGGTGAACTTCTTGAGTTGCAGCAAGGGTGTGAAAGACCCTTTCGAAGTTCCAGAGGTTAGGTGTCATTAGTCTCCAGACGCCTCATCGGAAATAGGCCTCATCTCGCCTGGAAGGGAGAACTTCCTGGATTTTCTCGAGTTGCGGCAGGTGTTCTCGAGTTACGACGGGGACCTCAGGGACCCGCCCTGGTGGCCTCAGGAGAGGCCAGTCCCCATGCGAGTTGCTAGGGGGCCTCTCGGGATTCCTCTCCCGTCGATACCGGGGCCAAAAACCTTGTGTGGAGTCAGGGCCGGAACCGAGGATTCCTCTCAGGGGCTGACATGGATCTTTGGGTACTTGTGGAGACTCCCCAGCGGAGTCAGGCCTCGTCTCGAGTGGGGGCATGCACGTGCGCTTTCCTTCCAGGCTGTAGCACCAATGTCACGCTTCCGGTCGCGTGGATCAAAGGATCTGTGGTTTTCCCTCGAGGCTTTCCCACAGAGCTCTCCCACGTGCCACCGTGGTGTGAGTCGATCCTCGGCGTGAAAGATGAGCCAGTGCAGGGCAAAGAGCTTCCTCTGGAAAGGACTGAGACATCTGGGGGACTCTTGGAATGGTGGTACGACCATGGAGTTCCTCTCGCCTTTCCGGTTGAGAGTGCCTCCTCTTGAGATGCGACGGGAACGCCGGGAATTCTTTCCCGTTGAAAGCAGGGAAAGGATCCCTCATCTCGAGCTACGAGGGGGAAACGGGGCTCCTCTGGATGTGGGCGGGACCATCATGCTTCCTCTCGAGTGGACACGGGTATGGCGGTGAACTTCTTGAGTTGCAGCAAGGGTGTGAAAGACCCTTTCGAAGTTCCAGAGGTTAGGTGTCATTAGTCTCCCGAAGCCTCATCGGAAATAGGCCTCATCTCGCCTGGAAGGGAGAACTTCCTGGATTTTCTCGAGTTGCGGCAGGTGTTCTCTAGTTACGACGGGACCTCAGGGACCCGCCCTGGTGGCCTCAGGAGAGGCCAGTCCCCATGCGAGTTGCTAGGGGGCCTCTCGGGATTCCTCTCCCATCGATACCGGGGCCCAAAACCTTGTGTGGAGTCAGGGCCGGAACCGAGGATTCCTCTCAGGGGCTGACATGGATCTTTGGGTACTTCTGGAGTCTCCCCAGGGGAGTCAGGCCTCGTCTCGAGTGGGGGCATGCACGTGCGCTTTCCTTCCAGGCTGTAGCAGCAATGTCACGCTTCCCGTCGCGTGGATCAAAGGATCTGTGGTTTTCCCTCGAGGCTTTCCCTCGAGGCTTTCCCACAGGGCTGTCCCACGTGCCACCGTGGTGTGAGTCGATCCTCGGCGTGAAAGATGAGCCAGTGCAGGGCAAAGAGGTTCCTCTGGAATGCACTGAGACATGTGGGGGACTCTTGGAATGGTGGTACGACCATGGAGTTCCTCTCGCCTTTCCTGTTGAGAGTGCCTCCTCTTGAGATGCGACGGGAACGCCGGGAATTCTTTCCCGTTGAAAGCAGGGAAAGGATCCCACATCTCGAGCTACGAGGGGGAAACGGGGCTCCTGTGGATGTGGGCGGGACCATCGTGCTTCCTCTCGAGTGGACACGGGTATGGCGGTGAACTTCTTGAGTTGCAGCAAGGGTGTGAAAGACCCTTTCGAAGTTCCAGAGGTTAGGTATCATTAGTCTCCAGACGCCTCATCGGAAATAGGCCTCATCTCGCCTGGAAGGGAGAACTTCCTGGATTTTCTCGAGTTGCGGCAGGTGTTCTCGAGTTACGATGGGGAACTCAGGGACCCGCCCTGGTGGCCTCAGGAGAGGCCAGTCCCCATGCGAGTTGCTAGGGGGCCTCTCGGGATTCCTCTCCCGTCGATACCGGGGCCAAAAACCTTTGGTGGAGTCAGGGCCGGAACCGAGGATTCCTCTCAGGGGCTAACATGGATCTTTGGGTACTTCTGGAGTCTCCCCAGGGGAGTCAGGCCTCGTCTCGAGAGGGGGCATGCACGTGCGCTTTCCTTCCAGGCTGTAGCAGCAATGTCACGCTTCCCGTCGCGTGGATCAAAGGATCTGTGGTTTTCCCTCGAGGCTTTCCCTCGAGGCTTTCCCACAGTGCTGTCCCACGTGCCACCGCGGTGTGAGTGGATCCTCGGCGTGAAACATGAGCCAGTGCAGGGCAAAGAGCTTCCTCTGGAATGGACTGAGACATCTGGGGGACTATTGGAATGGTGGTACGACCATGGAGTTCCTCTCGCCTTTCCTGTTGAGAGTGCCTCCTCTTGAGATGCGTCGGGAACGCCGGGAATTCTTTCCCGTTGAAAGCAGGGAAAGGATCCCTCATCTCGAGCTCCGAGGGGGAAACAGGTCTCCTCTGGATGTGGGCGGGACCATCGTGCTTCCTCTCGAGTGGAGACGGGTATGGCGGTGAACTTCTTGAGTTGCAGCAAGGGTGTGAAAAACCCTTTCGAAGTTCCAGACGTTAGGTGTCATTAGTCTGCAGACGCCTCATCGGAAATAGGCCTCATCTCGCCTGGAATGGAGAACTTCCTGGATTTTCTCGAGTTGCGGCAGGTGTTCTCGAGTAACGACGGGGACCTCAGGGACCCGCCCTGGTGGCCTCAGGAGAGGCCAGTCACCATGCGAGTTGCTAGGGGTTCTCTCGGGATTCCTCTCCCGTCGATACCGGGGCCAAAACCCTTTGGTGGAGTCAGGACCGGAACCGAGGATTCCTCTCAGGGGCTGACATGGATCTTTGGGTACTTCTGGAGTCTCCCCAGGGGAGTCAGGCCTCGTATCGAGTGGGGGCATGCACGTGCACTTTCCTTCCAGGCTGTAGTAGCAATCTCACGCTTCCCGTGGCATGGATCAAAGGATCTGTGGTTTTCCCTCGAGGCTTTCCCTCGAGGCTTTCCCACAGGGCTGTCCCATGTGCCACCATGGTGTGAGTGGATCCTCGGCGTGAAAGATGAGCCAGTGCAGGGCAAAGAGGTTCCTCTGGAATGGACTGAGACATCTGGGGGACTCTTGGAATGGTGGTACGACCATGGAGTTCCTCTCGCCTTTCCTGTTGAGAGTGCCTCCTCTTGAGATGCGACGGGAACGCCGGGAATTCTTTCCCGTTGAAAGCAGGGAAAGGATCCCTCATCTCGAGCTACGAGGGGGAAATGGTGCTCCTCTGGATGTGGGCGGGACCATCGTGCTTCCTCTTGAGTGGACACGGGTATGGCGGTGAACTTCTTGAGTGGCAGCAAGGGTGTGAAAGACCCTTTCGAAGTTCCAGAGGTTAGGTGTCATTAGTCTCCAGACGCCTCATCGGAAATAGGCCTCATCTCGCCTGGAAGGGAGAACTTCCTGGATTTTCTCGAGTGGCGGCAGGTGTTCTCGAGTTACGACGGGGACCTCAGGGACCCGCCCTGGTGGCCTCAGGAGAGGCCAGTCCCCATGCGAGTTGCTAGGGGGCCTCTCGGAATTCCTCTCCCGTCGATACCGGGGCCAAAAACCTTTGGTGGAGTCAGGGCCGGAACCGAGGATTCCTCTCAGGGGCTGACATGGATCTTTGGGTACTTCTGGAGTCTCCCCAGGGGAGTCAGGCCTCGTCTCGAGTGGGGGCATGCACGTGCGCTTTCCTTCCAGGCTGTAGCAGCAATGTCACGCTTCCCGTCGCGTGGATCAAAGGATCTGTGGTTTTCCCTCGAGGCTTTCCCTCGAGGCTTTCCCACAGGGCTGTCCCACGTGCCACCGTGGTGTGAGTCGATCCTCGGCGTGAAACATGAGCCAGTGCAGGGCAAAGAGCTTCCTCTGGAATGGACTGAGACATCTGGGGGACTATTGGAATGGTGGTACGACCATGGAGTTCCTCTCGCCTTTCCTGTTGAGAGTGCCTCGTCTTGAGATGCGTCGGGAACGCCGGGAATTCTTTCCCGTTGAAAGCAGGGAAAGGATCCCTCATCTCGAGCTCCGAGGGGGAAACGGGGCTCCTCTGCATGTGGGCGGGACCATCGTGCATCCTCTCGAGTGGAGACGGGTATGGCGGTGAACTTCTTGAGTTGCAGCAAGGGTGTGAAAGACCCTTTCGAAGTTCCAGACGTTAGGTGTCATTAGTCTCCAGACGCCTCATCGGAAATAGGCCTCATCTCGCCTGGAATGGAGAACTTCCTGGATTTTCTCGAGTTGCGGCAGGTGTTCTCGAGTTACGACGGGGACCTCAGGGACCCGCCCTGAGGGCCTCAGGAGAGGCCAGTCCCCATGCGAGTTGCTAGGGGGCCTCTCGGGATTCCTCTCCCGTCGATACCGGGGCCAAAAACCTTTGGTGGAGTCAGGGCCGGAACCGAGGATTCCTCTCAGGGGCTAACATGGATCTTTGGGTACTTCTGGAGTCTCCCCAGGGGAGTCAGGCCTCGTCTCGAGAGGGGGCATGCACGTGCGCTTTCCTTCCAGGCTGTAGCAGCAATCTCACGCTTCCCGTCGCGTGGATCAAAGGATCTGTGGTTTTCCCTCGAGGCTTTCCCTCGAGGCTTTCCCACAGTGCTGTCCCACGTGCCACCGCGGTGTGAGTGGATCCTCGGCGTGAAACATGAGCCAGTGCAGGGCAAAGAGCTTCCTCTGGAATGGACTGAGACATCTGGGGGACTATTGGAATGGTGGTACGACCATGGAGTTCCTCTCGCCTTTCCTGTTGAGAGTGCCTCCTCTTGAGATGCGTCGGGAACGCCGGGAATTCTTTCCCGTTGAAAGCAGGGAAAGGATCCCTCATCTCGAGCTCCGAGGGGGAAACAGGTCTCCTCTGGATGTGGGCGGGACCATCGTGCTTCCTCTCGAGTGGAGACGGGTATGGCGGTGAACTTCTTGAGTTGCAGCAAGGGTGTGAAAAACCCTTTCGAAGTTCCAGACGTTAGGTGTCATTAGTCTGCAGACGCCTCATCGGAAATAGGCCTCATCTCGCCTGGAATGGAGAACTTCCTGGATTTTCTCGAGTTGCGGCAGGTGTTCTCGAGTAACGACGGGGACCTCAGGGACCCGCCCTGGTGGCCTCAGGAGAGGCCAGTCCCCATGCGAGTTGCTAGGGGTTCTCTCGGGATTCCTCTCCCGTCGATACCGGGGCCAAAACCCTTTGGTGGAATCAGGACCGGAACCGAGGATTCCTCTCAGGGGCTGACATGGATCTTTGGGTACTTCTGGAGTCTCCCCAGGGGAGTCAGGCCTCGTATCGAGTGGGGGCATGCACGTGCGCTTTCCTTCCAGGCTGTAGCAGCAATCTCACGCTTCCCGTGGCGTGGATCAAAGGATCTGTGGTTTTCCCTCGAGGCTTTCCCTCGAGGCTTTCCCACAGGGCTGTCCCATGTGCCACCATGGTGTGAGTGGATCCTCGGCGTGAAAGATGAGCCAGTGCAGGGCATAGAGGTTCCTCTGGAATGGACTGAGACATCTGGGGGACTCTTGGAATGGTGGTACGACCATGGAGTTCCTCTCGCCTTTCCTGTTGAGAGTGCCTCCTCTTGAGATGCGACGGGAACGCCGGGAATTCTTTCCCGTTGAAAGCAGGGAAAGGATCCCTCATCTCGAGCTACGAGGGGGAAATGGTGCTCCTCTGGATGTGGGCGGGACCATCGTGCTTCCTCTTGAGTGGACACGGGTATGGCGGTGATCTTCTTGAGTGGCAGCAAGGGTGTGAAAGACCCTTTCGAAGTTCCAGAGGTTAGGTGTCATTAGTCTCCAGACGCCTCATCGGAAATAGGCCTCATCTCGCCTGGAAGGGAGAACTTCCTGGATTTTCTCGAGTGGCGGCAGGTGTTCTCGAGTTACGACGGGGACCTCAGGGACCAGCCCTGGTGGCCTCAGGAGAGGCCAGTCCCCATGCGAGTTGCTAGGGGGCCTCTCGGAATTCCTCTCCCGTCGATACCGGGGCCAAAAACCTTTGGTGGAGTCAGGGCCGGAACCGAGGATTCCTCTCAGGGGCTGACATGGATCTTTGGGTACTTCTGGAGTCTCCCCAGGGGAGTCAGGCCTCGTCTCGAGTGGGGGCATGCACGTGCGCTTTCCTTCCAGGCTGTAGCAGCAATGTCACGCTTCCCGTCGCGTGGATCAAAGGATCTGTGGTTTTCCCTCGAGGCTTTCCCTCGAGGCTTTCCCACAGGGCTGTCCCACGTGCCACCGTGGTGTGAGTCGATCCTCGGCGTGAAACATGAGCCAGTGCAGGGCAAAGAGCTTCCTCTGGAATGGACTGAGACATCTGGGGGACTATTGGAATGGTGGTACGACCATGGAGTTCCTCTCGCCTTTCCTGTTGAGAGTGCCTCCTCTTGAGATGCGTCGGGAACGCCGGGAATTCTTTCCCGTTGAAAGCAGGGAAAGGATCCCTCATCTCGAGCTCCGAGGGGGAAACGGGGCTCCTCTGCATGTGGGCGGGACCATCGTGCATCCTCTCGAGTGGAGACGGGTATGGCGGTGAACTTCTTGAGTTGCAGCAAGGGTGTGAAAGACCCTTTCGAAGTTCCAGACGTTAGGTGTCATTAGTCTCCAGACGCCTCATCGGAAATAGGCCTCATCTCGCCTGGAATGGAGAACTTCCTGGATTTTCTCGAGTTGCGGCAGGTGTTCTCGAGTTACGACGGGGACCTCAGGGACCCGCCCTGAGGGCCTCAGGAGAGGCCAGTCCCCATGCGAGTTGCTAGGGGGCCTCTCGGGATTCCTCTCCCGTCGATACCGGGGCCAAAACCCTTTGGTGGAGTCAGGGCCGGAACCGAGGATTCCTCTCAGGGTCTGACATGGATCTTTGGGTACTTCTGGAGTCTCCCCAGGGGAGTCAGGCCTCGTCTCGAGTGGGGGCATGCACGTGCGCTTTCCTTCCAGGCTGTAGCAGCAATCTCACACTTCCCGTGGCCTGGATCAAAGGATCTGTGGTTTTCCCTCGAGGCTTTCCCTCGAGGCTTTCCCACAGGGCTGTCCCACGTGCCACCGTATTGTGAGTGGATCCTCGGCGTGAAACATGAGCCAGTGCAGGGCAAAGAGCTTCCTCTGGAATGGACTGAGACATCTGGGGGACTCTTGGAATGGTGGTACGACCATGGAGTTCCTCTCGCCTATCCTGTTGAGAGTGCCTCCTCTTGAGATGCGTCGGGAACGCCGGGAATTCTTTCCCGTTGAAAGCAGGGAAAGGATCCCTCATCTCGAGCTCCGAGGGGGAAACGGGGCTCCTCTGGATGTGGGCGGGACCATCGTGCTTCCTCTTGAGTGGACACGGGTATGGCGGTGAACTTCTTGAGTTGCAGCAAGGGTGTGAAAGACCCTTTCGAAGTTCCAGACGTCAGGTGTCATTAGTCTCCAGACGCCTCATCGGAAATAGGCCTCATCTCGCCTGGAAGGGAGAACTTCCTGGATTTCTCGAGTTGCGGCAGGTGTTCTCCAGTTACGACGGGGACCTCAGGGACCCGCCCTGGTGGCCTCAGGAGACGCCATTCCCCAAGCGAGTTGCTAGGGGGCCTCTCGGGATTCCTCTCCCGTCGATACCGGGGCCAAAAACCTTGTGTGGAGTCAGGGCCGGAACCGAGGATTCCTCTCAGGGGCTGATATGGATCTTTGGGTACATCTGGAGTCTCGCCAGGGGAGACAGGCGTCGTCTCGAGTCGGGTCATGCACGTGCACTTTCCTTCCAGGCTGTAGCAGCAATGTCACGCTTCCCGTCGCATGGATCAAAGGATCTGTGGTTTTCCCTCGAGGCTTTCCCTCGAGGCTTTCCCACAGGGCTATCCCACGTGCCAGCGTGGTGTGAGTGGATCCTCGGCGTGAAAGATGAGCCAGTGCAGGGCAAAGAGGTTCCTCTGGAATGGACTGAGACATCTGGGGGACTCTTGGAATGGTGGTACGACCATGGAGTTCCTCTCGCCTTTCCTGTTGAGAGTGCCTCCTCTTGAGATGCGACGGGAACGCCGGGAATTCTTTCCCGTTGAAAGCAGGGAAAGGATCCCTCATCTCGAGCTACGAGGGGGAAACGGGGCTCCTCTGGATGTGGGCGGGACCATCGTGCTTCCTCTCGAGTGGACACGGGTATGGCGGTGAACTTCTTGAGTTGCAGCAAGGGTGTGAAAGACCCTTTCGAAGTTCCAGAGGTTAGGTGTCATTAGTCTCCAGACGCCTCATCGGAAATAGGCCTCATCTCGCCTGGAAAGGAGAATTTCCTGGATTTTCTCGAGTTGCGGCAGGTGTTCTCGAGTTACGACGGGGACCTCAGGGACCCGCCCTGGTGGCCTCAGGAGACGCCAGTCCCCATGCGAGTTGCTAGGGGGCCTCTCGGGATTCCTCTCCCGTCGATACCGTGGCCAAAAACCTTGTGTGGAGGCAGGGCCGGAACCGAGGATTCCTCTCAGGGTCTGATATGGATCTTTGGGTACATCTGGAGTCTCGCCAGGGGTGACAGGCCTCGTCTCGAGTCGGGGCATGGACGTGCACTTTCCTTCCAGGCTGTAGCAGCAATGTCACGCTTCCCGTCGCGTGGATCAAAGGATCTGTGGTTTTCCCTCGAGGCTTTCCCTTGAGGCTTTCCCACAGGGCTGTCCCACGTGCCACCATGGTGTGAGTCGATCCTCGGCGTGAAAGATGAGCCAGTGCAGGGCAAAGAGGTTCCTCTGGAATGGACTGAGACATCTGGGGGACTCTTGGAATGGTGGTACGACCATGGAGTTCCTCTCGCCTTTCCTGTTGAGAGTGCCTCCTCTTGAGATGCGACGGGAACGCCGGGAATTCTTTCCCGTTGAAAGCATAGAAAGGTTCCCTCATCTCCAGCTACGAGGGGGAAACGGTGCTCCTCTGGATGTGGGCGGGACCATCGTGCTTCCTCTCGAGTGGACACGGGTATGGCGGTGAACTTCTTGAGTTGCAGCAAGGGTGTGAAAGACCCTTTCGAAGTTCCAGAGGTTAGGTGTCATTAGTCTCCAGACGCCTCATCGGAAATAGGCCTCATCTCGCCTGGAAGGGAGAACTTCCTGGATTTCTCGAGTTGCGGCAGGTGTTCTCGAGTTACGACGGGGACCTCAGGGACCCGCCCTGGTGGCCTCAGGAGACGCCATTCCCCAAGCGAGTTGCTAGGGGGCCTCTCGGGATTCCTCTCCCGTCGATACCGGTGCCAAAAACCTTGTGTGGAGTCAGGGCCGGAACCGAGGATTCCTCTCAGGGGCTGATATGGATCTTTGGGTACATCTGGAGTCTCGCCAGGGGAGACAGGCCTCGTCTCGAGTCGGGTCATGCACGTGCACTTTCCTTCCAGGCTGTAGCAGCAATGTCACGCTTCCCGTCGCATGGATCAAAGGATCTGTGGTTTTCCCTCGAGGCTTTCCCTCGAGGCTTTCCCACAGTGCTGTCCCACGTGCCACCGCGGTGTGAGTGGATCCTCGGCGTGAAACATGAGCCAGTGCAGGGCAAAGAGCTTCCTCTGGAATGGACTGAGACATCTGGGGGACTATTGGAATGGTGGTACGACCATGGAGTTCCTCTCGCCTTTCCTGTTGAGAGTGCCTCCTCTTGAGATGCGTCGGGAACGCCGGGAATTCTTTCCCGTTGAAAGCAGGGAAAGGATCCCTCATCTCGAGCTCCGAGGGGGAAACAGGTCTCCTCTGGATGTGGGCGGGACCATCGTGCTTCCTCTCGAGTGGAGACGGGTATGGCGGTGAACTTCTTGAGTTGCAGCAAGGGTGTGAAAAACCCTTTCGAAGTTCCAGACGTTAGGTGTCATTAGTCTGCAGACGCCTCATCGGAAATAGGCCTCATCTCGCCTGGAATGGAGAACTTCCTGGATTTTCTCGAGTTGCGGCAGGTGTTCTCGAGTAACGACGGGGACCTCAGGGACCCGCCCTGGTGGCCTCAGGAGAGGCCAGTCCCCATGCGAGTTGCTAGGGGTTCTCTCGGGATTCCTCTCCCGTCGATACCGGGGCCAAAACCCTTTGGTGGAGTCAGGACCGGAACCGAGGATTCCTCTCAGGGGCTGACATGGATCTTTGGGTACTTCTGGAGTCTCCCCAGGGGAGTCAGGCCTCGTATCGAGTGGGGGCATGCACGTGCGCTTTCCTTCCAGGCTGTAGCAGCAATCTCACGCTTCCCGTGGCGTGGATCAAAGGATCTGTGGTTTTCCCTCGAGGCTTTCCCTCGAGGCTTTCCCACAGGGCTGTCCCATGTGCCACCATGGTGTGAGTGGATCCTCGGCGTGAAAGATGAGCCAGTGCAGGGCAAAGAGGTTCCTCTGGAATGGACTGAGACATCTGGGGGACTCTTGGAATGGTGGTACGACCATGGAGTTCCTCTCGCCTTTCCTGTTGAGAGTGCCTCCTCTTGAGATGCGACGGGAACGCCGGGAATTCTTTCCCGTTGAAAGCAGGGAAAGGATCCCTCATCTCGAGCTACGAGGGGGAAATGGTGCTCCTCTGGATGTGGGCGGGACCATCGTGCTTCCTCTTGAGTGGACACGGGTATGGCGGTGAACTTCTTGAGTGGCAGCAAGGGTGTGAAAGACCCTTTCGAAGTTCCAGAGGTTAGGTGTCATTAGTCTCCAGACGCCTCATCGGAAATAGGCCTCATCTCGCCTGGAAGGGAGAACTTCCTGGATTTTCTCGAGTGGCGGCAGGTGTTCTCGAGTTACGACGGGGACCTCAGGGACCCGCCCTGGTGGCCTCAGGAGAGGCCAGTCCCCATGCGAGTTGCTAGGGGGCCTCTCGGAATTCCTCTCCCGTCGATACCGGGGCCAAAAACCTTTGGTGGAGTCAGGGCCGGAACCGAGGATTCCTCTCAGGGGCTGACATGGATCTTTGGGTACTTCTGGAGTCTCCCCAGGGGAGTCAGGCCTCGTCTCGAGTGGGGGCATGCACGTGCGCTTTCCTTCCAGGCTGTAGCAGCAATGTCACGCTTCCCGTCGCGTGGATCAAAGGATCTGTGGTTTTCCCTCGAGGCTTTCCCTCGAGGCTTACCCACAGGGCTGTCCCACGTGCCACCGTGGTGTGAGTCGATCCTCGGCGTGAAACATGAGCCAGTGCAGGGCAAAGAGCTTCCTCTGGAATGGACTGAGACATCTGGGGGACTCTTGGAATGGTGGTACGACCATGGAGTTCCTCTCGCCTTTCCTGTTGAGAGTGCCTCCTCTTGAGATGCGTCGGGAACGCCGGGAATTCTTTCCCGTTGAAAGCAGGGAAAGGATCCCTCATCTCGAGCTCCGAGGGGGAAACGGGGCTCCTCTGCATGTGGGCGGGACCATCGTGCATCCTCTCGAGTGGAGACGGGTATGGCGGTGAACTTCTTGAGTTGCAGCAAGGGTGTGAAAGACCCTTTCGAAGTTCCAGACGTTAGGTGTCATTAGTCTCCAGACGCCTCATCGGAAATAGGCCTCATCTCGCCTGGAATGGAGAACTTCCTGGATTTTCTCGAGTTGCGGCAGGTGTTCTCGAGTTACGACGGGGACCTCAGGGACCCGCCCTGAGGGCCTCAGGAGAGGCCAGTCCCCATGCGAGTTGCTAGGGGGCCTCTCGGGATTCCTCTCCCGTCGATACCGGGGCCAAAACCCTTTGGTGGAGTCAGGGCCGGAACCGAGGATTCCTCTCAGGGGCTGACATGGATCTTTGGGTACTTCTGGAGTCTCCCCAGGGGAGTCAGGCCTCGTCTCGAGTGGGGGCATGCACGTGCGCTTTCCTTCCAGGCTGTAGCAGCAATCTCACACTTCCCGTGGCGTGGATCAAAGGATCTGTGGTTTTCCCTCGAGGCTTTCCCTCGAGGCTTTCCCACAGGGCTATCCCACGTGCCACCGTGGTGTGAGTGGATCCTCGGCGTGAAAGATGAGCCAGTGCAGGGCAAAGAGGTTCCTCTGGAATGGACTGAGACATCTGGGGGACTCTTGGAATGGTGGTACGACCATGGAGTTCCTCTCGCCTTTCCTGTTGAGAGTGCCTCCTCTTGAGATGCGACGGGAACGCCGGGAATTCTTTCCCGTTGAAAGCAGGGAAAGGATCCCTCATCTCGAGCTACGAGGGGGAAACGGGGCTCCTCTGGATGTGGGCGGGACCATCGTGCTTCCTCTCGAGTGGACACGGGTATGGCGGTGAACTTCTTGAGTTGCAGCAAGGGTGTGAAAGACCCTTTCGAAGTTCCAGAGGTTAGGTGTCATTAGTCTCCAGACGCCTCATCGGAAATAGGCCTCATCTCGCCTGGAAAGGAGAATTTCCTGGATTTTCTCGAGTTGCGGCAGGTGTTCTCGAGTTACGACGGGGACCTCAGGGACCCGCCCTGGTGGCCTCAGGAGACGCCAGTCCCCATGCGAGTTGCTAGGGGGCCTCTCGGGATTCCTCTCCCGTCGATACCGTGGCCAAAAACCTTGTGTGGAGGCAGGGCCGGAACCGAGGATTCCTCTCAGGGTCTGATATGGATCTTTGGGTACATCTGGAGTCTCGCCAGGGGTGACAGGCCTCGTCTCGAGTCGGGGCATGCACGTGCACTTTCCTTCCAGGCTGTAGCAGCAATGTCACGCTTCCCGTCGCGTGGATCAAAGGATCTGTGGTTTTCCCTCGAGGCTTTCCCTTGAGGCTTTCCCACAGGGCTGTCCCACGTGCCACCATGGTGTGAGTCGATCCTCGGCGTGAAAGATGAGCCAGTGCAGGGCAAAGAGGTTCCTCTGGAATGGACTGAGACATCTGGGGGACTCTTGGAATGGTGGTACGACCATGGAGTTCCTCTCGCCTTTCCTGTTGAGAGTGCCTCCTCTTGAGATGCGACGGGAACGCCGGGAATTCTTTCCCGTTGAAAGCATAGAAAGGTTCCCTCATCTCGAGCTACGAGGGGGAAACGGTGCTCCTCTGGATGTGGGCGGGACCATCGTGCTTCCTCTCGAGTGGACACGGGTATGGCGGTGAACTTCTTGAGTTGCAGCAAGGGTGTGAAAGACCCTTTCGAAGTTCCAGAGGTTAGGTGTCATTAGTCTCCAGATGCCTCATCGGAAATAGGCCTCATCTCGCCTGGAAGGGAGAACTTCCTGGATTTCTCGAGTTGCGGCAGGTGTTCTCGAGTTACGACGGGGACCTCAGGGACCCGCCCTGGTGGCCTCAGGAGACGCCATTCCCCAAGCGAGTTGCTAGGGGGCCTCTCGGGATTCCTCTCCCGTCGATACCGGTGCCAAAAACCTTGTGTGGAGTCAGGGCCGGAACCGAGGATTCCTCTCAGGGGCTGATATGGATCTTTGAGTACATCTGGAGTCTCGCCAGGGGAGACAGGCCTCGTCTCGAGTCGGGTCATGCACGTGCACTTTCCTTCCAGGCTGTAGCAGCAATGTCACGCTTCCCGTCGCATGGATCAAAGGATCTGTGGTTTTCCCTCGAGGCTTTCCCTCGAGGCTTTCCCACAGGGCTATCCCACGTGCCACCGTGGTGTGAGTGGATCCTCGGCGTGAAAGATGAGCCAGTGCAGGGCAAAGAGGTTCCTCTGGAATGGACTGAGACATCTGGGGGACTCTTGGAATGGTGGTACGACCATGGAGTTCCTCTCGCCTTTCCTGTTGAGAGTGCCTCCTCTTGAGATGCGACGGGAACGCCGGGAATTCTTTCCCGTTGAAAGCAGGGAAAGGATCCCTCATCTCGAGCTACGAGGGGGAAACGGGGCTCCTCTGGATGTGGGCGGGACCATCGTGCTTCCTCTCGAGTGGACACGGGTATGGCGGTGAACTTCTTGAGTTTCAGCAAGGGTGTGAAAGACCCTTTCGAAGTTCCAGAGGTTAGGTGTCATTAGTCTCCAGACGCCTCATCGGAAATAGGCCTCATCTCGCCTGGAAGGGAGAATTTCCTGGATTTTCTCGAGTTGCGGCAGGTGTTTTCGAGTTACGACGGGGACCTCAGGGACCCGCCCTGGTGGCCTCAGGAGACGTCAGTCCCCATGCGAGTTGCTAGGGGGCCTCTTGGGATTCCTCTCCCGTCGATACCGTGGCCAAAAACCTTGTGTGGAGTCAGGGCCGGAACCGAGGATTCCTCTCAGGGTCTGATATGGATCTTTGGGTACATCTGGAGTCTCGCCAGGGGAGACAGGCCTCGTCTCGAGTCGGGGCATGCACGTGCACTTTCCTTCCAGGCTGTAGCAGCAATGTCACGCTTCCCGTCGCGTGGATCAAAGGATCTGTGGTTTTCCCTCGAGGCTTTCCCTCGAGGCTTTCCCACAAGGCTGTCCCACGTGCCACCGTGGTGTGAGTCGATCCTCGGCGTGAAAGATGAGCCAGTGCAGGGCAAAGAGGTTCCTCTGGAATGGACTGAGACATCTGGGGGACTCTGGGAATGGTGGTACGACCATGGAGTTCCTCTCGCCTTTCCTGTTGAGAGTGCCTCCTCTTGAGATGCGACGGGAACGCCGGGAATTCTTTCCCGTTGAAAGCAGGGAAAGGATCCCTCATCTCGAGCTACGAGGGGGAAACGGGGATCCTCTGGATGTGGGCGGGACCATCGTGCTTCCTCTCGAGTGGAGACGGGTATGGCGGTGAACTTCTTGAGTTGCAGCAAGGGTGTGAAAGACCCTTTCGAAGTTCCAGAGGTTAGGTGTCATTAGTCTCCAGACGCCTCATCGGAAATAGGCCTCATCTCGCCTGGAAGGGAGAACTTCCTGGATTTTCTCGAGTTGCAGCAGGTGTTCTCGAGTTACGACGGGGACCTCAGGGACCCGCCCTGGTGGCCTTAGGAGAGGGCAGTCCCCATGCGAGTTGCTAGGAGGCCTCTCGGGATTCCTCTCCCGTCGATACCGGGGCCAAAAACATTTGGTGGAGTCAGGGCCGGAACCGAGGATTCCTCTCAGGGGCTGACATGGATCTTTGAGTACTTCTGGAGTCTCCCCAGGGGAGTCAGGCCTCGTCTCGAGTGGGGGCATGCACATGCGCTTTCCTTCCAGGCTGTAGCAGCAATGTCACGCTTGCCGTCGCGTGGATCAAAGGATCTGTGGTTTTCCCTCGAGGCTTTCCCTTGAGGCTTTCCCACAGGGCTGTCCCACGTACCACCATGGTGTGAGTCGATCCTCGGCGTGAAAGATGAGCCAGTGCAGGGCAAAGAGGTTCCTCTGGAATGGACTGAGACATCTGGGGGACTCTTGGAATGGTGGTACGACCATGGAGTTCCTCTCGCCTTTCCTGTTGAGAGTGCCTCCTCTTGAGATGCGACGGGAACGCCGGGAATTCTTTCCCGTTGAAAGCATAGAAAGGTTCCCTCATCTCGAGCTACGAGGGGGAAACGGTGCTCCTCTGGATGTGGGCGGGACCATCGTGCTTCCTCTCGAGTGGACACGGGTATGGCGGTGAACTTCTTGAGTTGCAGCAAGGGTGTGAAAGACCCTTTCGAAGTTCCAGAGGTTAGGTGTCATTAGTCTCCAGACGCCTCATCGGAAATAGGCCTCATCTCGCCTGGAAGGGAGAACTTCCTGGATTTCTCGAGTTGCGGCAGGTGTTCTCGAGTAACGACGGGGACCTCAGGGACCCGCCCTGGTGGCCTCAGGAGAGGCCAGTCCCCATGCGAGTTGCTAGGGGGCCTCTCGGGATTACTCTTCCGTCGATACCGGGGCCAAAACCCTTTGGTGGAGTCAGGGCCGGAACCGAGGATTCCTCTCAGGGGCTGCCATGGATCTTTGGGTACTTCTGGAGTCTCCCCAGGGGAGTCAGGCCTCGTCTCGAGTGGGGGCATGCACGTGCGCTTTCCTTCCAGGCTGTAGCAGCAATGTCACGCTTCCCGTCGCGTGGATCAAACGACCTGTGGTTTTCCCTCGAGGCTTTCCCTCGAGGCTTTCCCACAGGGCTGTCCCACGTGCCACCGTGGTGTGAGTCGATCCTCGGCGTGAAAGATGAGCCAGTGCAGGGCAAAGAGGTTCCTCTGGAATGCACTGAGACATCTGGGGGACTCTTGGAATGGTGGTACGACCATGGAGTTCCTCTCGCCTTTCCTGTTGAGAGTGCCTCCTCTTGAGATGCGACGGGAACGCCGGGAATTCTTTCCCGTTGAAAGCAGGGAAAGGATCCCTCATCTCGAGCTACGAGGGGGAAACGGGGCTCCTCTGGATGTGGGCGGGACCATCGTGCTTCCTCTCGAGTGGAGACGGGTATGGCGGTGAACTTCGTGAGTTGCAGCAAGGGTGTGAAAGACCCTTTCGAAGTTCCAGAGGTTAGGTGTCATTAGTCTCCAGACGCCTCATCGGAAATAGGCCTCATCTCGCCTGGAAGGGAGAACTTCCTGGATTTTCTCGAGTTGCGGCAGTTGTTCTCGAGTTACGACGGGGACCTCAGGGACCCGCCCTGGTGGCCTCAGGAGAGGCCAGTCCCTAGGCGAGTTGCTAGGGGGCCTCTCGGGATTCCTCTCCCGTCGATACCGGGGCCAAAAACCTTGTGTGGAGTCCGGGCCGGAACCGAGGATTCCTCTCAGGGGCTGATATGGATCTTTGGGTACATCTGGAGTCTCGCCAGGGGAGACAGGCCTCGTCTCGAGTCGGGGCATGCACGTGCACTTTCCTTCCAGGCTGTAGCAGCAATGTCACGCTTCCCGTCGCATGGATCAAAGGATCTGTGGTTTTCCCTCGAGGCTTTCCCTCGAGGCTTTCCCACAGGGCTGTCCCACGTGCCACCGTGGTGTGAGTGGATCCTCGGCGTGAAAGATGAGCCAGTGCAGGGCAAAGAGGTTCCTCTGGAATGGACTGAGACATCTGGGGGACTCTTGGAATGGTGGTACGACCATGGAGTTCCTCTCGCCTTTCCTGTTGAGAGTGCCTCCTCTTGAGATGCGACGGGAACACCGGGAATTCTTTCCCGTTGAAAGCAGGGAAAGGATCCCTCATCTCGAGCTACGAGGGGGAAACGGGGCTCCTCTGGATGTGGGCGGGACCATCGTGCTTCCTCTCGAGTGGACACGGGTATGGCGGTGAACTTCTTGAGTTGCAGCAAGGGTGTGAAAGACCCTTTCGAAGTTACAGAGGTTAGGTGTCTTTAGTCTCCAGACGCCTCATCGGAAATAGGCCTCATCTCGCCTGGAAGGGAGAACTTCCTGGATTTTCTCGAGTTGCGGCAGGTGTTCTCGAGTTACGACGGGGACCTCAGGGACCCGCCCTGAGGGCCTCAGGAGAGGCCAGTCCCCATGCGAGTTGCTAGGGGGCCTCTCGGGATTCCTCTCCCGTCGATACCGGGGCCAAAACCCTTTGGTGGAGTCAGGGCCGGAACCGAGGATTCCTCTCAGGGGCTGACATGGATCTTTGGGTACTTCTGGAGTCTCCCCAGGGGAGTCAGGCCTCGTCTCGAGTGGGGGCATGCACGTGCGCTTTCCTTCCAGGCTGTAGCAGCAATCTCACACTTCCCGTGGCGTGGATCAAAGGATCTGTGGTTTTCCCTCGAGGCTTTCCCTCGAGGCTTTCCCACAGGGCTATCCCACGTGCCACCGTGGTGTGAGTGGATCCTCGGCGTGAAAGATGAGCCAGTGCAGGGCAAAGAGGTTCCTCTGGAATGGACTGAGACATCTGGGGGACTCTTGGAATGGTGGTACGACCATGGAGTTCCTCTCGCCTTTCCTGTTGAGAGTGCCTCCTCTTGAGATGCGACGGGAACGCCGGGAATTCTTTCCCGTTGAAAGCAGGGAAAGGATCCCTCATCTCGAGCTACGAGGGGGAAACGGGGCTCCTCTGGATGTGGGCGGGACCATCGTGCTTCCTCTCGAGTGGACACGGGTATGGCGGTGAACTTCTTGAGTTGCAGCAAGGGTGTGAAAGACCCTTTCGAAGTTCCAGAGGTTAGGTGTCATTAGTCTCCAGACGCCTCATCGGAAATAGGCCTCATCTCGCCTGGAAAGGAGAATTTCCTGGATTTTCTCGAGTTGCGGCAGGTGTTCTCGAGTTACGACGGGGACCTCAGGGACCCGCCCTGGTGGCCTCAGGAGACGCCAGTCCCCATGCGAGTTGCTAGGGGGCCTCTCGGGATTCCTCTCCCGTCGATACCGTGGCCAAAAACCTTGTGTGGAGGCAGGGCCGGAACCGAGGATTCCTCTCAGGGTCTGATATGGATCTTTGGGTACATCTGGAGTCTCGCCAGGGGTGACAGGCCTCGTCTCGAGTCGGGGCATGCACGTGCACTTTCCTTCCAGGCTGTAGCAGCAATGTCACGCTTCCCGTCGCGTGGATCAAAGGATCTGTGGTTTTCCCTCGAGGCTTTCCCTTGAGGCTTTCCCACAGGGCTGTCCCACGTGCCACCATGGTGTGAGTCGATCCTCGGCGTGAAAGATGAGCCAGTGCAGGGCAAAGAGGTTCCTCTGGAATGGACTGAGACATCTGGGGGACTCTTGGAATGGTGGTACGACCATGGAGTTCCTCTCGCCTTTCCTGTTGAGAGTGCCTCCTCTTGAGATGCGACGGGAACGCCGGGAATTCTTTCCCGTTGAAAGCATAGAAAGGTTCCCTCATCTCGAGCTACGAGGGGGAAACGGTGCTCCTCTGGATGTGGGCGGGACCATCGTGCTTCCTCTCGAGTGGACACGGGTATGGCGGTGAACTTCTTGAGTTGCAGCAAGGGTGTGAAAGACCCTTTCGAAGTTCCAGAGGTTAGGTGTCATTAGTCTCCAGATGCCTCATCGGAAATAGGCCTCATCTCGCCTGGAAGGGAGAACTTCCTGGATTTCTCGAGTTGCGGCAGGTGTTCTCGAGTTACGACGGGGACCTCAGGGACCCGCCCTGGTGGCCTCAGGAGACGCCATTCCCCAAGCGAGTTGCTAGGGGGCCTCTCGGGATTCCTCTCCCGTCGATACCGGTGCCAAAAACCTTGTGTGGAGTCAGGGCCGGAACCGAGGATTCCTCTCAGGGGCTGATATGGATCTTTGAGTACATCTGGAGTCTCGCCAGGGGAGACAGGCCTCGTCTCGAGTCGGGTCATGCACGTGCACTTTCCTTCCAGGCTGTAGCAGCAATGTCACGCTTCCCGTCGCATGGATCAAAGGATCTGTGGTTTTCCCTCGAGGCTTTCCCTCGAGGCTTTCCCACAGGGCTATCCCACGTGCCACCGTGGTGTGAGTGGATCCTCGGCGTGAAAGATGAGCCAGTGCAGGGCAAAGAGGTTCCTCTGGAATGGACTGAGACATCTGGGGGACTCTTGGAATGGTGGTACGACCATGGAGTTCCTCTCGCCTTTCCTGTTGAGAGTGCCTCCTCTTGAGATGCGACGGGAACGCCGGGAATTCTTTCCCGTTGAAAGCAGGGAAAGGATCCCTCATCTCGAGCTACGAGGGGGAAACGGGGCTCCTCTGGATGTGGGCGGGACCATCGTGCTTCCTCTCGAGTGGACACGGGTATGGCGGTGAACTTCTTGAGTTTCAGCAAGGGTGTGAAAGACCCTTTCGAAGTTCCAGAGGTTAGGTGTCATTAGTCTCCAGACGCCTCATCGGAAATAGGCCTCATCTCGCCTGGAAGGGAGAATTTCCTGGATTTTCTCGAGTTGCGGCAGGTGTTTTCGAGTTACGACGGGGACCTCAGGGACCCGCCCTGGTGGCCTCAGGAGACGTCAGTCCCCATGCGAGTTGCTAGGGGGCCTCTTGGGATTCCTCTCCCGTCGATACCGTGGCCAAAAACCTTGTGTGGAGTCAGGGCCGGAACCGAGGATTCCTCTCAGGGTCTGATATGGATCTTTGGGTACATCTGGAGTCTCGCCAGGGGAGACAGGCCTCGTCTCGAGTCGGGGCATGCACGTGCACTTTCCTTCCAGGCTGTAGCAGCAATGTCACGCTTCCCGTCGCGTGGATCAAAGGATCTGTGGTTTTCCCTCGAGGCTTTCCCTCGAGGCTTTCCCACAAGGCTGTCCCACGTGCCACCGTGGTGTGAGTCGATCCTCGGCGTGAAAGATGAGCCAGTGCAGGGCAAAGAGGTTCCTCTGGAATGGACTGAGACATCTGGGGGACTCTGGGAATGGTGGTACGACCATGGAGTTCCTCTCGCCTTTCCTGTTGAGAGTGCCTCCTCTTGAGATGCGACGGGAACGCCGGGAATTCTTTCCCGTTGAAAGCAGGGAAAGGATCCCTCATCTCGAGCTACGAGGGGGAAACGGGGATCCTCTGGATGTGGGCGGGACCATCGTGCTTCCTCTCGAGTGGAGACGGGTATGGCGGTGAACTTCTTGAGTTGCAGCAAGGGTGTGAAAGACCCTTTCGAAGTTCCAGAGGTTAGGTGTCATTAGTCTCCAGACGCCTCATCGGAAATAGGCCTCATCTCGCCTGGAAGGGAGAACTTCCTGGATTTTCTCGAGTTGCAGCAGGTGTTCTCGAGTTACGACGGGGACCTCAGGGACCCGCCCTGGTGGCCTTAGGAGAGGGCAGTCCCCATGCGAGTTGCTAGGAGGCCTCTCGGGATTCCTCTCCCGTCGATACCGGGGCCAAAAACATTTGGTGGAGTCAGGGCCGGAACCGAGGATTCCTCTCAGGGGCTGACATGGATCTTTGAGTACTTCTGGAGTCTCCCCAGGGGAGTCAGGCCTCGTCTCGAGTGGGGGCATGCACATGCGCTTTCCTTCCAGGCTGTAGCAGCAATGTCACGCTTGCCGTCGCGTGGATCAAAGGATCTGTGGTTTTCCCTCGAGGCTTTCCCTTGAGGCTTTCCCACAGGGCTGTCCCACGTACCACCATGGTGTGAGTCGATCCTCGGCGTGAAAGATGAGCCAGTGCAGGGCAAAGAGGTTCCTCTGGAATGGACTGAGACATCTGGGGGACTCTTGGAATGGTGGTACGACCATGGAGTTCCTCTCGCCTTTCCTGTTGAGAGTGCCTCCTCTTGAGATGCGACGGGAACGCCGGGAATTCTTTCCCGTTGAAAGCATAGAAAGGTTCCCTCATCTCGAGCTACGAGGGGGAAACGGTGCTCCTCTGGATGTGGGCGGGACCATCGTGCTTCCTCTCGAGTGGACACGGGTATGGCGGTGAACTTCTTGAGTTGCAGCAAGGGTGTGAAAGACCCTTTCGAAGTTCCAGAGGTTAGGTGTCATTAGTCTCCAGACGCCTCATCGGAAATAGGCCTCATCTCGCCTGGAAGGGAGAACTTCCTGGATTTCTCGAGTTGCGGCAGGTGTTCTCGAGTAACGACGGGGACCTCAGGGACCCGCCCTGGTGGCCTCAGGAGAGGCCAGTCCCCATGCGAGTTGCTAGGGGGCCTCTCGGGATTACTCTTCCGTCGATACCGGGGCCAAAACCCTTTGGTGGAGTCAGGGCCGGAACCGAGGATTCCTCTCAGGGGCTGCCATGGATCTTTGGGTACTTCTGGAGTCTCCCCAGGGGAGTCAGGCCTCGTCTCGAGTGGGGGCATGCACGTGCGCTTTCCTTCCAGGCTGTAGCAGCAATGTCACGCTTCCCGTCGCGTGGATCAAACGACCTGTGGTTTTCCCTCGAGGCTTTCCCTCGAGGCTTTCCCACAGGGCTGTCCCACGTGCCACCGTGGTGTGAGTCGATCCTCGGCGTGAAAGATGAGCCAGTGCAGGGCAAAGAGGTTCCTCTGGAATGCACTGAGACATCTGGGGGACTCTTGGAATGGTGGTACGACCATGGAGTTCCTCTCGCCTTTCCTGTTGAGAGTGCCTCCTCTTGAGATGCGACGGGAACGCCGGGAATTCTTTCCCGTTGAAAGCAGGGAAAGGATCCCTCATCTCGAGCTACGAGGGGGAAACGGGGCTCCTCTGGATGTGGGCGGGACCATCGTGCTTCCTCTCGAGTGGAGACGGGTATGGCGGTGAACTTCGTGAGTTGCAGCAAGGGTGTGAAAGACCCTTTCGAAGTTCCAGAGGTTAGGTGTCATTAGTCTCCAGACGCCTCATCGGAAATAGGCCTCATCTCGCCTGGAAGGGAGAACTTCCTGGATTTTCTCGAGTTGCGGCAGTTGTTCTCGAGTTACGACGGGGACCTCAGGGACCCGCCCTGGTGGCCTCAGGAGAGGCCAGTCCCTAGGCGAGTTGCTAGGGGGCCTCTCGGGATTCCTCTCCCGTCGATACCGGGGCCAAAAACCTTGTGTGGAGTCCGGGCCGGAACCGAGGATTCCTCTCAGGGGCTGATATGGATCTTTGGGTACATCTGGAGTCTCGCCAGGGGAGACAGGCCTCGTCTCGAGTCGGGGCATGCACGTGCACTTTCCTTCCAGGCTGTAGCAGCAATGTCACGCTTCCCGTCGCATGGATCAAAGGATCTGTGGTTTTCCCTCGAGGCTTTCCCTCGAGGCTTTCCCACAGGGCTGTCCCACGTGCCACCGTGGTGTGAGTGGATCCTCGGCGTGAAAGATGAGCCAGTGCAGGGCAAAGAGGTTCCTCTGGAATGGACTGAGACATCTGGGGGACTCTTGGAATGGTGGTACGACCATGGAGTTCCTCTCGCCTTTCCTGTTGAGAGTGCCTCCTCTTGAGATGCGACGGGAACACCGGGAATTCTTTCCCGTTGAAAGCAGGGAAAGGATCCCTCATCTCGAGCTACGAGGGGGAAACGGGGCTCCTCTGGATGTGGGCGGGACCATCGTGCTTCCTCTCGAGTGGACACGGGTATGGCGGTGAACTTCTTGAGTTGCAGCAAGGGTGTGAAAGACCCTTTCGAAGTTACAGAGGTTAGGTGTCTTTAGTCTCCAGACGCCTCATCGGAAATAGGCCTCATCTCGCCTGGAAGGGAGAACTTCCTGGATTTTCTCGAGTTGCGGCAGGTGTTCTCGAGTTACGACGGGGACCTCAGGGACTCGCCCTGGTGGCCTCAGGAGCCGCCAGTCCCCAAGCGAGTTGCTAGGGGGCCTCTCAGTATTCCTCTCCCGTCGATACCGGGGCCAAAAACCTTGTGTGGAGTCAGGGCCGGAACCGGTGATTCCTCTCAGGGGCTGATATGGATCTTTGGGTACATCTGGAGTCTCGCCAGGGGAGACAGGCCTCGTCTCGAGTCGGTGCATGCACGTGCACTTTCCTTCCAGGCTGTAGCAGCAATGTCACGCTTCCCGTCGCATGGATCAAAGGATCTGTGGTTTTCCCTCGAGGCTTTCCCTCGAGGCTTTCCCACAGGGCTATCCCACGTGCCACCGTGGTGTGAGTGGATCATCGGCGTGAAAGATGAGCCAGTGCAGGCAAAGAGGTTCCTCTGGAATGGACTGAGACATCTGGGGGACTCTTGGAATGGTGGTACGACCATGGAGTTCCTCTCGCCTTTCCTGTTGAGAGTGCCTCCTCTTGAGATGCGACGGGAACGCCGGGAATTCTTTCCCGTTGAAAGCAGGGAAAGGATCCCTCATCTCGAGCTACGAGGGGGAAACGGGGCTCCTCTGGATGTGGGCGGGACCATCGTGCTTCCTCTCGAGTGGACACGGGTATGGCGGTGAACTTCTTGAGTTGCAGCAAGGGTGTGAAAGACCCTTTCGAAGTTCCAGAGGTTAGGTGTCATTAGTCTCCAGACGCCTCATCGGAAATAGGCCTCATCTCGCCTGGAAGGGAGAATTTCCTGGATTTTCTCGAGTTGCGGCAGGTGTTCTCGAGTTACGACGGGGACCTCAGGGACCCGCCCTGGTGGCCTCAGGAGACGCCAGTCCCCATGCGAGTTGCTAGGGGGCCTCTCGGGATTCCTCTCCCGTCGATACCGTGGCCAAAAACCTTGTGTGGAGTCAGGGCCGGAACCGAGGATTCCTCTCAGGGTCTGATATGGATCTTTGGGTACATCTGGAGTCTCGCCAGGGGAGACAGGCCTCGTCTCGAGTCGGGGAATGCACGTGCACTTTCCTTCCAGGCTGTAGCAGCAATGTCACGCTTCCCGTCGCGTGGATCAAAGGATCTGTGGTTTTCCCTCGAGGCTTTCCCTCGAGGCTTTCCCACAGGGCTGTCCCACGTGCCACCGTGGTGTGAGTCGATCCTCGGCGTGAAAGATGAGCCAGTGCAGGGCAAAGAGGTTCCTCTGGAATGGACTGAGACATCTGGGGGACTCTTGGAATGGTGGTACGACCATGGAGTTCCTCTCGCCTTTCCTGTTGAGAGTGCCTCCTGTTGAGATGCGACGGGAACGCCGGGAATTCTTTCCCGTTGAAAGCAGGGAAAGGATCCCTCATCTCGAGCTACGAGGGGGAAACGGGGCTCCTCTGGATGTGGGCGGGACCATCGTGCTTCCTCTCGAGTGGAGACGGGTATGGCGGTGAACTTCTTGAGTTGCAGCAAGGGTGTGAAAGACCCTTTCGAAGTTCCAGAGTTTAGGTGTCATTAGTCTCCAGACGCCTCATCGGAAATAGGCCTCATCTCGCCTGGAAGGGAGAACTTCCTGGATTTTCTCAAGTTGCGGCAGGTGTTCTCGAGTTACGACGGGGACCTCAGGGACCCGCCCTGGTGGCCTTAGGAGAGGGCAGTCCCCATGCGAGTTGCTAGGAGGCCTCTCGGGATTCCTCTCCCGTCGATACCGGGGCCAAAAACATTTGGTGGAGTCAGGGCCGGAACCGAGGATTCCTCTCAGGGGCTGACATGGATCTTTGGGTACTTCTGGAGTCTCCCCAGGGGAGTCAGGCCTCGTCTCGAGTGGGGGCATGCACGTGCACTTTCCTTCCAGGCTGTAGCAGCAATGTCACGCTTCCCGTCGCGTGGTCAAATGATGTGTGGTTTTCCCTCGAGGCTTTCCCACAGGGCTGTCCCACGTGCCACCGTGGTGTGAGTCGATCCTCGGCGTGAAAGATGAGCCAGTGCAGGGCAAAGAGGTTCCTCTGGAATGGACTGAGACATCTGGGGGACTCTTGGAATGGTGGTACGACCATGGAGTTCCTCTCGCCTTTCCTGTTGAGAGTGCCTCCTCTTGAGATGCGACGGGAACGCCGGGAATTTTTTCCCGTTGAAAGCAGGGAAAGGATCCCTCATCTCGAGCTACGAGGGGGAAACGGGGCTCCTCTGGATGTGGGCGGGAGCATCGTGCTTTCTCTCGAGTGGAGACGGGTATGGCGGTGAACTTCTTGAGTTGCAGCAAGGGTGTGAAAGACCCTTTCGAAGTTCCAGAGGTTAGGTGTCATTAGTCTCCAGACGCCTCATCGGAAATAGGCCTCATCTCGCCTGGAAGGGAGAACTTCCTGGATTTTCTCGAGTTGCGGCAGGTGTTCTCGAGTTACGACGGGGACCTCAGGGACCCGCCCTGTTGGCCTCAGGAGAGGCCAGTCCCTTTGCGTGTTGCTAGGGGGCCCGTCGGGATTCCTCTCCCGTCGATACCGGGGCCAAAAACCTTGTGTGGAGTCAGGGCCGGAACCGAGGATTCCTCTCAGGGACTGATATGGATCTTTGGGTACTTCTGGAGTCTCGCCAGGGGAGACAGGCCTCGTCTCGTGTGGGGGAATGCACGTGCACTTTCCTTCCAGGCTGTAGCAGCAATGTCACGCTTCCCGTCGCGTGGATCAAAGGATCTGCGGTTTTCCCTCGAGGCTTTCCCTCGAGTCTTTCCCACAGGGCTGTCCCACGTGACACCGTGGTGTGAGTCGATTCTCGGCGTGAAAAATGAGCCAGTGCAGGGCAAAGAGGTTCCTCTGGAATGGACTGAGACATCTGGGGGACTCTTGGAATGGTGGTACGACCATGGAGTTCCTCTCTCCTTTCCTGTTGAGAGTGCCTCCTCTTGAGATGCGACGGGAACGCCGGGAATTCTTTCCCGTTGAAAGCAGGGAAAGGATCCCTCATCTCGAGCTACGAGGGGGAAACGGGGCTCCTCTGGATGTGGGCGGGACCATCGTGCTTCCTCTCGAGTGGAGACGGGTATGGCGTTGAACTTCTTGAGTTGCAGCAAGGGTGTGAAAGACCCTTTCGAAGTTCCAGAGGTTAGGTGTCATTAGTCTCCAGACGTCTCATCGGAAATAGGCCTCATCTCGCCTGGAAGGGAGAATTTCCTGGATTTTCTCGAGTTGCGGCAGGTGTTCTCGAGTTACGACGGGGACCTCAGGGACCCGCCCTGGTGGCCTCAGGAGAGGCCAGTCCCCATGTGAGTTGCTAGGGGGCCTCTCGGGATTCCTCTCCCGTCGATACTGGGGCCAAAAACCTTGTGTGGATTCAGGGCCGGAACCGAGGATTCCTCTCAGGGGCTGACATGGATCTTTGGGTACTTCTGGAGTCTCCCCAGGGGAGTCAGGCCTCGTCTCGAGTGGGGGCATGCGCGTGCGCTTTCCTTCCAGGCTTTAGCAGCAATGTCACGGTTCCCGTCGCGTGGATCAAAGGATCTGTGGTTTTCCCTCGAGGCTTTCCCTCGAGGCTTTCCCACAGGGCTGTCCCACGTGCCACCGTGGTGTGAGTCGATCCTCGGCGTGAAAGATGAGCCAGTGCAGGGCAAAGAGGTTCCTCTGGAATGGACTGAGACATCTGGGGGACTCTTGGAATGGTGGTACGACCATGGAGTTCCTCTCGCCTTTCCTGTTGAGAGTGCCTCCTCTTGAGATGCGACGGGAACGCCGGGAATTCTTTCCCGTTGAAAGCAGGGAAAGGATCCCTCATCTCGAGCTACGAGGGGGAAACGGGGCTCCTCTGGATGTGGGCGGGACCATCGTGCTTCCTCTCGAGTGGAGACGGGTATGGCGGTGAACTTCTTGAGTTGCAGCAAGGGTGTGAAAGACCCTTTCGAAGTTCCAGAGTTTAGGTGTCATTAGTCTCCAGACGCCTCATCGGAAATAGGCCTCATCTCGCCTGGAAGGGAGAACTTCCTGGATCTTCTCGAGTTGGGGCAGGTGTTCTCGAGTTACGACGGGGACCTCAGGGACCCGCCCTGGTGACCTCAGGAGAGGCCAGTCCCCATGCGAGTTGCTAGGGGGCCTCTCGGGATTCCTCTCCCGTCGATACCGGGGCCAAAAACCTTGTGTGGAGTCAGGGCCGGAACCGAGGATTCCTCTCAGGGGCTGATATGGATCTTTGGGTACATCTGGAGTCTCGCCAGGGGAGACAGGCCTCGTCTCGAGTCGGGGCATGCACGTGCACTTTCCTTCCAGGCTGTAGCAGCAATGTCACGCTTCCCGTCGCGTGGATCAAAGGATCTGTGGTTTTCCCTCGAGGCTTTCCCTTGAGGCTTTCCCACAGGGCTGTCCCACGTGCCACCGTGGTGTGAGTCGATCCTCGGCGTGAAAGATGAGCCAGTGCAGGGCAAAAAGGTTCCTCTGGAATGGACTGAGACATCTGGGGGACTCTTGGAATAGTGGTACGACCATGGAGTTCCTCTCGCCTTTCCTGTTGAGAGTGCCTCCTCTTGAGATGCGACGGGAACGCCGGGAATTCTTTCCCGTTGAAAGCATGGAAAGGATCCCTCATCTCGAGCTACGAGGGGGAAACGGGGCTCCTCTGGATGTGGGCGGGACCATCGTGCTTCCTCTCGAGTGGAGACGGGTATGGCGGTGAACTTCTTGAGTCGCAGCAAGGGTGTGAAAGACCCTTTCGAAGTTCCAGAGGTTAGGTGTCATTAGTCTCCAGACGCCTCATCGGAAATAGGCCTCATCTCGCCTGGAAGGGAGAACTTCCTGGATTTTCTCGAGTTGCGGCAGGTGTTCTCGAGTTACGACGGGGACCTCAGGGACCCGCCCTGGTGGCCTCAGGAGACGCCAGTCCCCATGCGAGTTGCTAGGGGGCCTCTCGGGATTCCTCTACCGTCGATACCGGGGCCAAAAACCTTGTGTGGAGTCAGGGCCGGAACCGAGGATTCCTCTCAGGGGCTGATATGGATCTTTGGGTACATCTGGAGTCTCGCCAGGGGAGACAGGCCTCGTCTCGAGTCGGGGCGTGCACGTGCACTTTCCTTCCAGGCTGTAGCAGCAATGTCACGCTTCCCGTCGCGTGGATCAAAGGATCTGTGGTTTTCCCTCGAGGCTTTCCCTCGAGGCTTTCCCACAGGGCTGTCCCACGTGCCACCATGGTGTGAGTCGATCCTCGGCGTGAAAGATGAGCCAGTGCAGGGCAAAGAGGTTCCTCTGGAATGGACTGAGACATCTGGGGGACTCTTGGAATGGTGGTACGACCATGGAGTTCCTCTCGCCTTTCCTGTTGAGAGTGCCTCCTCTTGAGATGCGACGGGAACGCCGGGAATTCTTTCCCGTTGAAAGCATGGAAAGGTTCCCTCATCTCGAGCTACGAGGGGGAAACGGTGCTCCTCTGGATGTGGGCGGGACCATCGTGCTTCCTCTCGAGTGGACACGGATATGGCGGTGAACTTCTTGAGTCGCAGCAAGGGTGTGAAAGACCCTTTCGAAGTTCCAGAGGTTAGGTGTCATTAGTCTCCAGACGCCTCATCGGAAATAGGCCTCATCTCGCCTGGAAGGGAGAACTTCCTGGATTTTCTCGAGTTGCGGCAGGTGTTCTCGAGTTACGACGGGGACCTCAGGGACCCGCCCTGGTGGCCTCAGGAGAGGCCAGTCCCCATGCGAGTTGCTAGGGGGCCTCTCGGGATTCCTCTCCCGTCGATACCGGGGCCAAAAACCTTTGGTGGAGTCAGGGCCGGAACCGAGGATTCCTCTCAGGGGCTGACATGGATCTTTGAGTACTTCTGGAGTCTCCCCAGGGGAGTCAGGCCTCGTCTCGACTGGGGGCATGCACGTGCGCTTTCCTTCCAGGCTGTAGCAGCAATGTCACGCTTCCCG
This sequence comes from Capricornis sumatraensis, assembly GCF_032405125.1. Classification (NCBI taxonomy): domain Eukaryota; kingdom Metazoa; phylum Chordata; class Mammalia; order Artiodactyla; family Bovidae; genus Capricornis; species Capricornis sumatraensis. The sequence goes on along the minus strand of NC_091080.1, from coordinate 3,121,844 downwards.
TGGCGTGGATCAAAGGATCTGTGGTTTTCCCTCGAGGCTTTGCATCGAGGCTTTCCCACAGGGCTGTCCCACGTGCCACCATGGTGTGAGTCGATCCTCGGCGTGAAAGATGAGCCAGTGCAGGGCAAAGAGGTTCCTCTGGAATGGACTGAGACATCTGGGGGACTCTTGGAATGGTGGTACGACCATGGAGTTCCTCTCGTCTTTCCTGCTGAGAGTGCCTCCTCTTGAGATGCGGCGGGAACGCCGGGAATTCTTTCCCGTTGAAAGCATGGAAAGGTTCCCTCATTTCGAGCTACGAGGGGGAAACGGTGCTCCTCTGGATGTGGGCGGGACCATCGTGCTTCCTCTCGAGTGGACACGGGTATGGCGGTGAACTTCTTGAGTCGCAGCAAGGGTGTGAAAGACCCTTTCGAAGTTCCAGAGGTTAGGTGTCATTAGTCTCCAGACGCCTCATCGGAAATAGGCCTCATCTCGCCTGGAAGGGAGAACTTCCTGGATTTTCTCGAGTTGCGGAAGGTGTTCTCGAGTTACGACGGGGACCTCAGGGACCCTCCCTGGTGGCCTCAGGAGAGGCCAGTCCCCATGCGAGTTGCTAGTGGGCCTCTCGGGATTCCTCTCCCGTCGATACCGGGGCCAAAAACCTTTGGTGGAGTCAGGGCCGGAACCGAGGATTCCTCTCAGGGGCTGACATGGATCTTTGAGTACTTCTGGAGTCTCCCAGGGGAGTCAGGCCTCGTCTCGACTGGGGGCATGCACGTGCGCTTTCCTTCCAGGCTGTAGCAGCAATGTCACGCTTCCCGTGGCGTGGATCAAAGGATCTGTGGTTTTCCCTCGAGGCTTTGCATCGAGGCTTTCCCACAGGGCTGTCCCACGTGCCACCATGGTGTGAGTCGATCCTCGGCGTGATAGATGAGCCAGTGCAGGGCAAAGAGGTTCCTCTGGAATGGACTGAGACATCTGGGGGACTCTTGGAATGGTGGTACGACCATGGAGTTCCTCTCGCCTTTCCTGCTGAGAGTGCCTCCTCTTGAGATGCGACGGGAACGCCGGGAATTATTTCCCGTTGAAAGCAGGGAAAGGATCCCTCATCTCGAGCTACGAGGGGGAAACGGTGCTCCTCTGGATGTGGGCGGGACCATCGTGCTTCCTCTTGAGTGGACACGGGTATGGCAGTGAACTTCTTGAGTTGCAGCAAGGGTGTGAAAGACCCTTTCGAAGTTCCAGAGTTTAGGTGTCATTAGTCTCCAGACGCCTCATCGGAAATAGGCCTCATCTCGCCTGGAAGGGAGAACTTCCTGGATTTCTCGAGTTGCGGCAGGTGTTCTCGAGTTACGATGGGGACCTCAGGGACCCGCCCTGGTGGCCTCAGGAGAGGCCAGTCCCCATGCGAGTTGCTAGGGGGCCTCTCGGGATTACTCTTCCGTTGATACCGGGGCCAAAACCCTTTGGTGGAGTCAGGGCCGGAACCGAGGATTCCTCTCAGGGGCTGACATCGATCTTTGGGTACTTCTGGAGTCTCCCCAGGGGAGTCAGGCCTCGTCTCGAGTGGGGGCATGCACGTGCGCTTTCCTTCCAGGCTGTAGCAGCAATGTCACGCTTCCCATCGCGTGGATCAAAGGATCTGTGGTTTTCCCTCGAGGCTTTCCCTCGAGGCTTTCCCACAGGGCTGTCCCACGTGCCACCGTGGTGTGAGTCAATCCTCGGCGTGAAAGATGAGCCAGTGCAGGGCAAACAGGTTCCTCTGGAATGCACTGAGACATCTGGGGGACTCTTGGAATGGTGGTACGACCATGGAGTTCCTCTCGCCTTTCCTGTTGAGAGTGCCTCCTCTTGAGATGCGACGGGAACGCCGGGAATTCTTTCCCGTTGAAAGCAGGGAAAGGATCCCTCATCTCGAGCTACGAGGGGGAAACGGTGCTCCTCTGGATGTGGGCGGGACCATCGTGCTTCCTCTCGAGTGGACACGGGTATGGGGGTGAACTTCTTGAGTCGCAGCAAGGGTGTGAAAGACCCTTTCGAAGTTCCAGAGGTTAGGTGTCATTAGTCTCCAGACGCCTCATCGGAAATAGGCCTCATCTCGCCTGGAAGGGAGAACTTCCTGGATTTTCTCGAGTTGCGGCAGGTGTTCTCGAGTTACGACGGGGACCTCAGGGACCCGCCCTGGTGGCCCCAGGAGAGGCCAGTCCCCATGCGAGTTGCTAGGGGGCCTCTCGGGATTCCTCTCCCGTCGATACCGGGGCCAAAAACCTTTGGTGGAGTCAGGGCCGGAACCGAGGATTCCTCTCATGGGCTGACATGGATCTTTGAGTACTTCTGGAGTTTCCCCAGGGGAGTCAAGCCTCGTCTCGACTGGGGGCATGCACGTGCGCTTTCCTTCCAGGCTGTAGCAGCAATGTCACGCTTCCCGTGGCGTGGATCAAAGGATCTGTGGTTTTCCCTCGAGGCTTTCCATCGAGGCTTTCCCACAGGGCTGTCCCACGTGCCACCATGGTGTCAGTCGATCCTCGGCGTGATAGATGAGCCAGTGCAGGGCAAAGAGGTTCCTCTGGAATGGACTGAGACATCTGGGGGACTCTTGGAATGGTGGTACGACCATGGAGTTCCTCTCGCCTTTCCTGCTGAGAGTGCCTCCTCTTGAGATGCGATGGGAACGCCGGGAATTCTTTCCCGTTGAAAGCAGGGAAAGGATCCCTCATCTCGAGCTACGAGGGGGAAACGGTGCTCCTCTGGATGTGGGCGGGACCATCGTGCTTCCTATTGAGTGGACACGGGTATGGCGGTGAACTTCTTGAGTTGCAGCAAGGGTGTGAAAGACCCTTTCGAAGTTCCAGAATTTAGGTGTCATTAGTCTCCAGACGCCTCATCGGAAATAGGCCTCATCTCGCCTGGAAGGGAGAACTTCCTGGATTTCTCGAGTTGCGGCAGGTGTTCTCGAGTTACGACGGGGACCACAGGGACCCGCCCTGGTGGCCTCAGGAGAGGCCAGTCCCCATGCGAGTTGCTAGGGGGCTTCTCGGGATTACTCTTCCGTCGATACCGGGGCCAAAACCCTTTGGTGGAGTCAGGGCCGGAACCGAGGATTCCTCTCAGGGGCTGACATGGATCTTTGGGTACTTCTGGAGTCTCCCCAGGGGAGTCAGGCCTCGTCTCGAGTGGGGGCATGCACGTGTGCTTTCCTTCCAGGCTGTAGCAGCAATGTCACGCTTCCCGTCGCGTGGATCAAAGGATCTGCGGTTTTCCCTCGAGGCTTTCCCTCGAGTCTTTCCCACAGGGCTGTCCCACGTGACACCGTGGTGTGAGTCGATTCTCGGCGTGAAAAATGAGCCAGTGCAGGGCAAAGAGGTTCCTCTGGAATGGACTGAGACATCTGGGGGACTCTTGGAATGGTGGTACGACCATGGAGTTCCTCTCTCCTTTCCTGTTGAGAGTGCCTCCTCTTGAGATGCGACGGGAACGCCGGGAATTCTTTCCCGTTGAAAGCAGGGAAAGGATCCCTCATCTCGAGCTACGAGGGGGAAACGGGGCTCCTCTGGATGTGGGCGGGACCATCGTGCTTCCTCTCGAGTGGAGACGGGTATGGCGTTGAACTTCTTGAGTTGCAGCAAGGGTGTGAAAGACCCTTTCGAAGTTCCAGAGGTTAGGTGTCATTAGTCTCCAGACGTCTCATCGGAAATAGGCCTCATCTCGCCTGGAAGGGAGAATTTCCTGGATTTTCTCGAGTTGCGGCAGGTGTTCTCGAGTTACGACGGGGACCTCAGGGACCCGCCCTGGTGGCCTCAGGAGAGGCCAGTCCCCATGTGAGTTGCTAGGGGGCCTCTCGGGATTCCTCTCCCGTCGATACTGGGGCCAAAAACCTTGTGTGGATTCAGGGCCGGAACCGAGGATTCCTCTCAGGGGCTGACATGGATCTTTGGGTACTTCTGGAGTCTCCCCAGGGGAGTCAGGCCTCGTCTCGAGTGGGGGCATGCGCGTGCGCTTTCCTTCCAGGCTTTAGCAGCAATGTCACGGTTCCCGTCGCGTGGATCAAAGGATCTGTGGTTTTCCCTCGAGGCTTTCCCTCGAGGCTTTCCCACAGGGCTGTCCCACGTGCCACCGTGGTGTGAGTCGATCCTCGGCGTGAAAGATGAGCCAGTGCAGGGCAAAGAGGTTCCTCTGGAATGGACTGAGACATCTGGGGGACTCTTGGAATGGTGGTACGACCATGGAGTTCCTCTCGCCTTTCCTGTTGAGAGTGCCTCCTCTTGAGATGCGACGGGAACGCCGGGAATTCTTTCCCGTTGAAAGCAGGGAAAGGATCCCTCATCTCGAGCTACGAGGGGGAAACGGGGCTCCTCTGGATGTGGGCGGGACCATCGTGCTTCCTCTCGAGTGGAGACGGGTATGGCGGTGAACTTCTTGAGTTGCAGCAAGGGTGTGAAAGACCCTTTCGAAGTTCCAGAGTTTAGGTGTCATTAGTCTCCAGACGCCTCATCGGAAATAGGCCTCATCTCGCCTGGAAGGGAGAACTTCCTGGATCTTCTCGAGTTGGGGCAGGTGTTCTCGAGTTACGACGGGGACCTCAGGGACCCGCCCTGGTGACCTCAGGAGAGGCCAGTCCCCATGCGAGTTGCTAGGGGGCCTCTCGGGATTCCTCTCCCGTCGATACCGGGGTCAAAAACCTTGTGTGGATTCAGGGCCGGAACCGAGGATTCCTCTCAGGGGCTGATATGGATCTTTGGGTACATCTGGAGTCTCGCCAGGGGAGACAGGCCTCGTCTCGAGTCGGGGCATGCACGTGCACTTTCCTTCCAGGCTGTAGCAGCAATGTCACGCTTCCCGTCGCGTGGATCAAAGGATCTGTGGTTTTCCCTCGAGGCTTTCCCTTGAGGCTTTCCCACAGGGCTGTCCCACGTGCCACCGTGGTGTGAGTCGATCCTCGGCGTGAAAGATGAGCCAGTGCAGGGCAAAAAGGTTCCTCTGGAATGGACTGAGACATCTGGGGGACTCTTGGAATAGTGGTACGACCATGGAGTTCCTCTCGCCTTTCCTGTTGAGAGTGCCTCCTCTTGAGATGCGACGGGAACGCCGGGAATTCTTTCCCGTTGAAAGCATGGAAAGGATCCCTCATCTCGAGCTACGAGGGGGAAACGGGGCTCCTCTGGATGTGGGCGGGACCATCGTGCTTCCTCTCGAGTGGAGACGGGTATGGCGGTGAACTTCTTGAGTCGCAGCAAGGGTGTGAAAGACCCTTTCGAAGTTCCAGAGGTTAGGTGTCATTAGTCTCCAGACGCCTCATCGGAAATAGGCCTCATCTCGCCTGGAAGGGAGAACTTCCTGGATTTTCTCGAGTTGCGGCAGGTGTTCTCGAGTTACGACGGGGACCTCAGGGACCCGCCCTGGTGGCCTCAGGAGACGCCAGTCCCCATGCGAGTTGCTAGGGGGCCTCTCGGGATTCCTCTACCGTCGATACCGGGGCCAAAAACCTTGTGTGGAGTCAGGGCCGGAACCGAGGATTCCTCTCAGGGGCTGATATGGATCTTTGGGTACATCTGGAGTCTCGCCAGGGGAGACAGGCCTCGTCTCGAGTCGGGGCGTGCACGTGCACTTTCCTTCCAGGCTGTAGCAGCAATGTCACGCTTCCCGTCGCGTGGATCAAAGGATCTGTGGTTTTCCCTCGAGGCTTTCCCTCGAGGCTTTCCCACAGGGCTGTCCCACGTGCCACCATGGTGTGAGTCGATCCTCGGCGTGAAAGATGAGCCAGTGCAGGGCAAAGAGGTTCCTCTGGAATGGACTGAGACATCTGGGGGACTCTTGGAATGGTGGTACGACCATGGAGTTCCTCTCGCCTTTCCTGTTGAGAGTGCCTCCTCTTGAGATGCGACGGGAACGCCGGGAATTCTTTCCCGTTGAAAGCATGGAAAGGTTCCCTCATCTCGAGCTACGAGGGGGAAACGGTGCTCCTCTGGATGTGGGCGGGACCATCGTGCTTCCTCTCGAGTGGACACGGATATGGCGGTGAACTTCTTGAGTCGCAGCAAGGGTGTGAAAGACCCTTTCGAAGTTCCAGAGGTTAGGTGTCATTAGTCTCCAGACGCCTCATCGGAAATAGGCCTCATCTCGCCTGGAAGGGAGAACTTCCTGGATTTTCTCGAGTTGCGGCAGGTGTTCTCGAGTTACGACGGGGACCTCAGGGACCCGCCCTGGTGGCCTCAGGAGAGGCCAGTCCCCATGCGAGTTGCTAGGGGGCCTCTCGGGATTCCTCTCCCGTCGATACCGGGGCCAAAAACCTTTGGTGGAGTCAGGGCCGGAACCGAGGATTCCTCTCAGGGGCTGACATGGATCTTTGAGTACTTCTGGAGTCTCCCCAGGGGAGTCAGGCCTCGTCTCGACTGGGGGCATGCACGTGCGCTTTCCTTCCAGGCTGTAGCAGCAATGTCACACTTCCCGTGGCGTGGATCAAAGGATCTGTGGTTTTCCCTCGAGGCTTTGCATCGAGGCTTTCCCACAGGGCTGTCCCACGTGCCACCATGGTGTGAGTCGATCCTCGGCGTGAAAGATGAGCCAGTGCAGGGCAAAGAGGTTCCTCTGGAATGGACTGAGACATCTGGGGGACTCTTGGAATGGTGGTACGACCATGGAGTTCCTCTCGTCTTTCCTGCTGAGAGTGCCTCCTCTTGAGATGCGGCGGGAACGCCGGGAATTCTTTCCCGTTGAAAGCATGGAAAGGTTCCCTCATTTCGAGCTACGAGGGGGAAACGGTGCTCCTCTGGATGTGGGCGGGACCATCGTGCTTCCTCTCGAGTGGACACGGGTATGGCGGTGAACTTCTTGAGTCGCAGCAAGGGTGTGAAAGACCCTTTCGAAGTTCCAGAGGTTAGGTGTCATTAGTCTCCAGACGCCTCATCGGAAATAGGCCTCATCTCGCCTGGAAGGGAGAACTTCCTGGATTTTCTCGAGTTGCGGAAGGTGTTCTCGAGTTACGACGGGGACCTCAGGGACCCTCCCTGGTGGCCTCAGGAGAGGCCAGTCCCCATGCGAGTTGCTAGGGGGCCTCTCGGGATTCCTCTCCCGTCGATACCGGGGCCAAAAACCTTTGGTGGAGTCAGGGCCGGAACCGAGGATTCCTCTCAGGGGCTGACATGGATCTTTGAGTACTTCTGGAGTCTCCCAGGGGAGTCAGGCCTCGTCTCGACTGGGGGCATGCACGTGCGCTTTCCTTCCAGGCTGTAGCAGCAATGTCACGCTTCCCGTGGCGTGGATCAAAGGATCTGTGGTTTTCCCTCGAGGCTTTGCATCGAGGCTTTCCCACAGGGCTGTCCCACGTGCCACCATGGTGTGAGTCGATCCTCGGCGTGATAGATGAGCCAGTGCAGGGCAAAGAGGTTCCTCTGGAATGGACTGAGACATCTGGGGGACTCTTGGAATGGTGGTACGACCATGGAGTTCCTCTCGCCTTTCCTGCTGAGAGTGCCTCCTCTTGAGATGCGACGGGAACGCCGGGAATTATTTCCCGTTGAAAGCAGGGAAAGGATCCCTCATCTCGAGCTACGAGGGGGAAACGGTGCTCCTCTGGATGTGGGCGGGACCATCGTGCTTCCTCTTGAGTGGACACGGGTATGGCAGTGAACTTCTTGAGTTGCAGCAAGGGTGTGAAAGACCCTTTCGAAGTTCCAGAGTTTAGGTGTCATTAGTCTCCAGACGCCTCATCGGAAATAGGCCTCATCTCGCCTGGAAGGGAGAACTTCCTGGATTTCTCGAGTTGCGGCAGGTGTTCTCGAGTTACGATGGGGACCTCAGGGACCCGCCCTGGTGGCCTCAGGAGAGGCCAGTCCCCATGCGAGTTGCTAGGGGGCCTCTCGGGATTACTCTTCCGTTGATACCGGGGCCAAAACCCTTTGGTGGAGTCAGGGCCGGAACCGAGGATTCCTCTCAGGGGCTGACATCGATCTTTGGGTACTTCTGGAGTCTCCCCAGGGGAGTCAGGCCTCGTCTCGAGTGGGGGCATGCACGTGCGCTTTCCTTCCAGGCTGTAGCAGCAATGTCACGCTTCCCATCGCGTGGATCAAAGGATCTGTGGTTTTCCCTCGAGGCTTTCCCTCGAGGCTTTCCCACAGGGCTGTCCCACGTGCCACCGTGGTGTGAGTCAATCCTCGGCGTGAAAGATGAGCCAGTGCAGGGCAAAGAGGTTCCTCTGGAATGCACTGAGACATCTGGGGGACTCTTGGAATGGTGGTACGACCATGGAGTTCCTCTCGCCTTTCCTGTTGAGAGTGCCTCCTCTTGAGATGCGACGGGAACGCCGGGAATTCTTTCCCGTTGAAAGCAGGGAAAGGATCCCTCATCTCGAGCTACGAGGGGGAAACGGTGCTCCTCTGGATGTGGGCGGGACCATCGTGCTTCCTCTCGAGTGGACACGGGTATGGGGGTGAACTTCTTGAGTCGCAGCAAGGGTGTGAAAGACCCTTTCGAAGTTCCAGAGGTTAGGTGTCATTAGTCTCCAGACGCCTCATCGGAAATAGGCCTCATCTCGCCTGGAAGGGAGAACTTCCTGGATTTTCTCGAGTTGCGGCAGGTGTTCTCGAGTTACGACGGGGACCTCAGGGACCCGCCCTGGTGGCCTCAGGAGAGGCCAGTCCCCATGCGAGTTGCTAGGGGGCCTCTCGGGATTCCTCTCCCGTCGATACCGGGGCCAAAAACCTTTGGTGGAGTCAGGGCCGGAACCGAGGATTCCTCTCATGGGCTGACATGGATCTTTGAGTACTTCTGGAGTTTCCCCAGGGGAGTCAAGCCTCGTCTCGACTGGGGGCATGCACGTGCGCTTTCCTTCCAGGCTGTAGCAGCAATGTCACGCTTCCCGTGGCGTGGATCAAAGGATCTGTGGTTTTCCCTCGAGGCTTTCCATCGAGGCTTTCCCACAGGGCTGTCCCACGTGCCACCATGGTGTCAGTCGATCCTCGGCGTGATAGATGAGCCAGTGCAGGGCAAAGAGGTTCCTCTGGAATGGACTGAGACATCTGGGGGACTCTTGGAATGGTGGTACGACCATGGAGTTCCTCTTGCCTTTCCTGCTGAGAGTGCCTCCTCTTGAGATGCGATGGGAACGCCGGGAATTCTTTCCCGTTGAAAGCAGGGAAAGGATCCCTCATCTCGAGCTACGAGGGGGAAACGGTGCTCCTCTGGATGTGGGCGGGACCATCGTGCTTCCTCTTGAGTGGACACGGGTATGGCGGTGAACTTCTTGAGTTGCAGCAAGGGTGTGAAAGACCCTTTCGAAGTTCCAGAATTTAGGTGTCATTAGTCTCCAGACGCCTCATCGGAAATAGGCCTCATCTCGCCTGGAAGGGAGAACTTCCTGGATTTCTCGAGTTGCGGCAGGTGTTCTCGAGTTACGACGGGGACCACAGGGACCCGCCCTGGTGGCCTCAGGAGAGGCCAGTCCCCATGCGAGTTGCTAGGGGGCTTCTCGGGATTACTCTTCCGTCGATACCGGGGCCAAAACCCTTTGGTGGAGTCAGGGCCGGAACCGAGGATTCCTCTCAGGGGCTGACATGGATCTTTGGGTACTTCTGGAGTCTCCCCAGGGGAGTCAGGCCTCGTCTCGAGTGGGGGCATGCACGTGTGCTTTCCTTCCAGGCTGTAGCAGCAATGTCACGCTTCCCGTCGCGTGGATCAAAGGATCTGTGGTTTTCCATCGAGGCTTTCCCTCGAGGCTTTCCCACAGGGCTGTCCCACGTGCCACCGTGGTGTGAGTCGATCCTCGGCGTGAAAGATGAGCCAGTGCAGGGCAAAGAGGTTCCTCTGGAATGCACTGAGACATCTGGGGGACTCTTGGAATGGTGGTACGACCATGGAGTTCCTCTCGCCTTTCCTGTTGAGAGTGCCTCCTCTTGAGATGCGACGGGAACGCCGGGAATTCTTTCCCGTTGAAAGCAGGGAAAGGATCCCTCATCTCGAGCTACGAGGGGGAAACGGTGCTCCTCTGGATGTGGGCGGGACCATCGTGCTTCCTCTTGAGTGGACACGGGTATGGCGGTGAACTTCTTGAGTTGCAGCAAGGGTGTGAAAGACCCTTTCGAAGTCCCAGAGGTTAGGTGTCATTAGTCTCCAGACGCCTCATTGGAAATAGGCCTCATCTCGCCTGGAAGGGAGAACTTCCTGGATTTTCTCGAGTTGCGGCAGGTGTTCTCGAGTTACGACGGGGACCTCAGGGACCCGCCCTGGTGGCCTCAGGAGAGGCCAATCCCCATGCGAGTTGCTAGGGGGCCTCTCGGGATTCCTCTCCCGTCGATACCGGGTCCAGAAACCTTGTGTGGTGTCAGGGCCGGAACCGAGGATTCCTCTCAGGTGCTGACATTGATCTTTGGGTACTTGTGGAGACTCCCCAGGGGAGTCAGGCCTCGTCTCGTGTGGGGGCATGCACTTGCGCTTTCCTTCCAGGCTGTAGCAGCAATGTCACGCTTCCCGTGGCGTGGATCAAAGGATCTGTGGTTTTCCCTTGAGGCTTTCCCTCGAGGCTTTCCCACAGGGCTGTCCCACGTGCCACCGTGGTGTGAGTCGATCCTCGGCGTGAAAGATGAGCCAGTGCAGGGCAAAGAGGTTCCTCTGGAATGGACTGAGACATCTGGGGGACTCTTGGAATGGTGGCACGACCATGGAGTTCCTCTCGCCTTTCCTGTTGAGAGTGCCTCCTCTTGAGATGCGACGGGAACGCCGGGAATTCTTTACCGTTGAAAGCAGGGAAAGGATCCCTCATCTCGAGCTACGAGGGGGAAACGCGACTCCTCTGGATGTGGGCGGGACCATCGTGCTTCCTCCCGAGTGGAGACGGGTATGGCGGTGAACTTCTTGAGTTGCAGCAAGGGTGTGAAAGACCCTTTCGAAGTCCCAGAGGTTAGGTGTCATTAGTCTCCAGACGCCTCATTGGAAATAGGCCTCATCTCGCCTGGAAGGGAGAACTTCCTGGATTTTCTCGAGTTGCGGCAGGTGTTCTCGAGTTACGACGGGGACCTCAGGGACCCGCCCTGGTGGCCTCAGGAGAGGCCAATCCCCATGCGAGTTGCTAGGGGGCCTCTCGGGATTCCTCTCCCGTCGATACCGGGTCCAGAAACCTTGTGTGGTGTCAGGGCCGGAACCGAGGATTCCTCTCAGGTGCTGACATTGATCTTTGGGTACTTGTGGAGACTCCCCAGGGGAGTCAGGCCTCGTCTCGTGTGGGGGCATGCACTTGCGCTTTCCTTCCAGGCTGTAGCAGCAATGTCACGCTTCCCGTGGCGTGGATCAAAGGATCTGTGGTTTTCCCTTGAGGCTTTCCCTCGAGGCTTTCCCACAGGGCTGTCCCACGTGCCACCGTGGTGTGAGTCGATCCTCGGCGTGAAAGATGAGCCAGTGCAGGGCAAAGAGGTTCCTCTGGAATGGACTGAGACATCTGGGGGACTCTTGGAATGGTGGCACGACCATGGAGTTCCTCTCGCCTTTCCTGTTGAGAGTGCCTCCTCTTGAGATGCGACGGGAACGCCGGGAATTCTTTACCGTTGAAAGCAGGGAAAGGATCCCTCATCTCGAGCTACGAGGGGGAAACGCGACTCCTCTGGATGTGGGCGGGACCATCGTGCTTCCTCCCGAGTGGAGACGGGTATGGCGGTGAACTTCTTGAGTTGCAGCAAGGGTGTGAAAGACCCTTTCGAAGTTCCAGAAGTTAGGTGTCATTTATCTCCAGACGCCTCATCGGAAATAGGCCTCATCTCGCCTGGAAGGGAGAACTTCCTGGATTTTCTCGAGTTGCGGCAGGTGTTCTCGAGTTACGACGGGGACCTCAGGGACCCGCCCTGGTGGCCTCAGGAGAGGCCAGTCCCATGCGAGTTGCTAGGGGGCCTCTCGGGATTCCTCTCCCATCGATACCGGGCCCAAAAACATTTTTTGGAGTCAGGGCCGGAACCGAGGATTCCTCTGAGGGGCTGACATGGATCTTTGGGTACTTCTGGAGTGTCCCCAAGGGAGTCAGGCCTCGTCTCGAGTCGGGGCATGCACGTGCGCTTTCCTTCCATGCTGTAGCAGCAATGTCACGCTTCCCGTCGCTTGGATCAAAGGATCTGTGGTTTTCCCTCGAGGCTTTCACTCGAGGCTTTCCCACAGGGCTGTCCCACGTGCCACCGTGGTGTGAGTCGATCCTCGGCGTGAAAGATGAGCCAGTGCAGGGCAAAGAGGTTCCTCTGGAATGGACTGAGACATCTGGGGGACTCTTGGAATGATGGTACGACCATGGAGTTCCTCTCGCCTTTCCTGTTGAGAGTGCCTCCTCTTGAGATGCGACGGGAACGCCGGGAATTCTTTCCCGTTGAAAGCAGTGAAAGGATCCCTCATCTCGAGCTCCGAGGGGGAAACGGGGCTCCTCTGGATGTTGGCGGGACCATCGTGCTTCCTCTCGAGTGGAGACGGGTATGGCGGTGAACTTCTTGAGTTGCAGCAAGGGTGTGAAAGACCCTTTCGAAGTTCCAGAGGTTAGGTGTCATTAGTCTCCAGACGCCTCATCGGAAATAGGCCTCATCTCGCCTGGAAGGGAGAACTTCCTGGATTTTCTCGAGTTGCGGCAGGTGTTCTCGAGTTACGACGGGGACCTCAGGGACCCGCCCTGGTGGCCTCAGGAGAGGCCAGTCCCCATGCGAGTTGCTAGGGGGCCTCTCGGGATTCCTCTCCCGTTGATACCAGGGCCAAAAACCTTGTGTGGAGTCAGGGCCGGAAGCGAGGATTCCTCTCAGGGGCTGACATGGATCTTTGGGTACTTCTGCAGTCTCCCCAAGGGAGTCAGGCCTCGTCTCGAGTGGGGGCATGTACGTGCGCTTTCCTTCCAGGCTGTAGCAGCAATGTCACGCTTCCCGTGGCGTGGATCAAAGGATCTGTGGTTTTCCCTCGAGGCTTTCCCTCGAGGCTTTCCCACAGGGCTGACCCACGTGCCACCGTGGTGTGAGTCGATCCTCGGCGTGAAAGATGAGCCAGTGCAGGGCAAAGAGGTTCCTCTGGAATGGACTGAGACATCTGGGGGACTCTTGGAATGGTGGTACGACCATGGAGTTCCTCTCGGCTTTCCTGTTGAGAGTGCCTCCTCTTGAGATGCGACGGGAACGCCTTGAATTCTTTCCCGTTGAAAGCAGGGAAAGGATCCCTCATCTCGAGCTACGAGGGGGAAACGGGGCTCCTCTGGATGTGGGCGGGACCATCGTGCTTCCTCTCGAGTGGAGACGGGTATGGCGGTGAACTTCTTGAGTTGCAGCAAGGGTGTGAAAGACCCTTTCGAAGTTCCAGAGGTTAGGTGTCATTAGTCTCCAGACGCCTTATCGGAAATAGGCCTCATCTCGCCTGGAAGGGAGAACTTCCTGCATTTTCTTGAGTTGCGGCAGGTGTTCTCGAGTTTCGACGGGGACCTCAGGGACCCGCCCTGGTGGCCTCAGGAGAGGCCAGTCCCCATGCGAGTTGCTAGGGGGCCTCTCGGGATTCCTCTCCCGTCGATACCGGGGCCTAAAACCTTGTGTGGAGTCAGGGCCGGAACCGAGGATTCCTCTCAGGGGCTGATATGGATCTTTGGGTACTTCTGGAGTCTCGCCAGGGGAAACAGGCCTCGTCTCGAGTGGGGGCATGCACGTGCGCTTTCCTTCCAGGCTGTAGCAGCAATGTCACGCTTCCCGTAGCGTGGATCAAAGGGTCTGTTGTTTTCCCTCGAGGCTTTCCCTCGAGGCTTTCCCACACGGCTGTCCCACGTGCCACCGTGGTGTGAGTCGATCCTCGGCGTGAAAGATGAGCCAGTGCAGGGCAAAGAGTTTCCTCTGGAATGGACTGAGACATCTGGGGGACTCTTGGAATGGTGGTACGACCATGGAGTTCCTCTCGCCTTTCCTGTTGAGAGTGCCTCCTCTTGAGATGCGACGGGAACGCCGGGAATTCTTTCCCGTTGAAAGCAGGGAAAGGATACCCCATTTCGAGCTCCGAGGGGAAAACGGGGCTCCTCTGGATGTGGGCGGGACCATCGTGCTTCCTCTCGAGTGGAGACGGGTATGGCGGTGAACTTCTTGAGTTGCAGCAAGGGTGTGAAAGACCCTTTCGAAGTTCCAGAGGTTAGGTGTCATTAGTCTCCAGACGCCTCATCGGAAATAGGCCTCATCTCGCCTGGAAGGGAGAACTTCCTGGATTTTCTCGAGTTGCGGCAGGTGTTCCCGAGTTACGACGGGAACCTCAGGGACCCGCCCTGGTGGCCTCAGGAGAGGCCAGTCCCCATGCGAGTTGCTAGGGGGCCTCTCGGGATTCCTCTCCCGTCGATACCGGGGCCAAAAACCTTGTGTGGAGTCAGGGCCGGAACCGAGGATTCCTCTCAGGGGCTGACATGGATCTTTGGGTACTTCTGGAGTCTCGCCAGGGGAGACAGGCCTCGTCTCGAGTGGGGGCATGCACGTGCGCTTTCCTTCCAGGCTGTAGCAGCAATGTCACGCTTCCCGTCGCGTGGATCAAAGGGTCTGTGGTTTTCCCTCGAGGCTTTCCCTCGAGGCTTTCCCACAGGGATGTCCTACGTGCCACCGTGGTGTGAGTCGATCCTCGGCGTGAAAGATGAGCCAGTGCAGGGCAAAGAGGTTCCTCTGGAATGGACTGAGACATCTGGGGGACTCGTGGAATGGTGGTACGACCATGGAGTTCCTCTCGGCTTTCCTGTGGAGAGTGCCTCCTCTTGAGATGCGACGGGATCGCCGGGAATTCTTTCCCGTTGAAAGCAGGGAAAGGATCCCTCATCTCGAGCTACGAGGGGGAAACGGGGCTCCTCTGGATGTGGGCGGGACCATCGTGCTTTCTCTCGAGTGGAGACGGGTATGGCGGTGAACTTCTTGAGTTGCAGCAAGGGTGTGAAAGACCCTTTCGAAGTTCCAGAGGTTAGGTGTCATTAGTCTCCAGACGCCTCATCGGAAATAGGCCTCATCTCGCCTGGAAGGGAGAACTTCCTTGATTTTCTCGAGTTGCGGCAGGTGTTCTCGAGTTACGACGGGGACCTCAGGGACCCGCCCTGTTGGCCACAGGAGAGGCCAGTCCCTATGCGTGTTGCTAGGGGGCCCCTCGGGATTCCTCTCTCGTCGATACCGGGGCCAAAAACCTTGTGTGGAGACAGGGCTGGAACCGAGGATTCCTCTCAGGGACTGATATGGATCTTTGGGTACTTCTGGAGTCTCGCCAGGGGAGACAGGCCTCGTCTCGTGTGGGGGCATGCACGTGCACTTTCCTTCCAGGCTGTAGCAGCAATGTCACGCTTCACGTCGCGTGGATCAAAGGATCTGCGGTTTTCCCTCGAGGCTTTCCCTCGAGGCTTTCCCACAGGGCTGTCCCACGTGCCACCGTGGTTTGAGTCGATCCTCGGCGTGAAAGATGAGCCAGTGCAGGGCAAAGAGGTTCCTCTGGAATGGACTGAGACATCTGGGGGACTCTTGGAATGGTGGTACGACCATGGAGTTCCTCTCGCCTTTCCTGTTGAGAGTGCCTCCTCTTGAGATGCGACGGGAACGCCGGGAATTCTTTCCCGTTGAAAGCAGGGAAAGGATCCCTCATCTCGAGCTACGAGGGGGAAACGGGGCTCCTCTGGATGTGGGCGGGACCATCGTGCTTCCTCTCGAGTGGACACGGGTATGGCGGTGAACTTCTTGAGTTGCAGCAAGGTTGTGAAAGACCCTTTCGAAGTTCCAGAGGTTAGGTGTCATTAGTCTCCAGACGCCTCATCGGAAATAGGCCTCATCTCGCCTGGAAGGGAGAACTTCCTGGATTTTCTCGAGTTGCGGCAGGTGTTCTCGAGTTACGACGGGGACCTCAGGGACCCGCTCTGGTGGCCTCAGGAGAGGCCAGTCCCCATGCGAGGTGCTAGGGGGCCTCTCGGGATTCCTCTCCCGTCGATACCGGAGCCAAAAACCTTGTGTGAAGTCAGGGCCGGAACCGAGGATTCCTCTCAGGGGCTGACATGGATCTTTGGGTACTTGTGGAGTCTCCCCAGGGGAGTCAGGCCTCGTCTCGAGTGGGGGCATGCACGTGCGCTTTCCTTCCAGGCTGTAGCAGCAATGTCACGCTTCCCGTCGCGTGGATCAAAGGGTCTGTGGTTTTCCCTCGAGGCTTTCCCTCGAGGCTTTCCCACAGGGATGTCCTACGTGCCACCGTGGTGTGAGTCGATCCTCGGCGTGAAAGATGAGCCAGTGCAGGGCAAAGAGGTTCCTCTGGAATGGACTGAGACATCTGGGGGACTCGTGGAATGGTGGTACGACCATGGAGTTCCTCTCGGCTTTCCTGTGGAGAGTGCCTCCTCTTGAGATGCGACGGGATCGCCGGGAATTCTTTCCCGTTGAAAGCAGGGAAAGGATCCCTCATCTCGAGCTACGAGGGGGAAACGGGGCTCCTCTGGATGTGGGCGGGACCATCGTGCTTTCTCTCGAGTGGAGACGGGTATGGCGGTGAACTTCTTGAGTTGCAGCAAGGGTGTGAAAGACCCTTTCGAAGTTCCAGAGGTTAGGTGTCATTAGTCTCCAGACGCCTCATCGGAAATAGGCCTCATCTCGCCTGGAAGGGAGAACTTCCTTGATTTTCTCGAGTTGCGGCAGGTGTTCTCGAGTTACGACGGGGACCTCAGGGACCCGCCCTGTTGGCCTCAGGAGAGGCCAGTCCCTATGCGTGTTGCTAGGGGGCCCCTCGGGATTCCTCTCTCGTCGATACCGGGGCCAAAAACCTTGTGTGGAGACAGGGCTGGAACCGAGGATTCCTCTCAGGGACTGATATGGATCTTTGGGTACTTCTGGAGTCTCGCCAGGGGAGACAGGCCTCGTCTCGTGTGGGGGCATGCACGTGCACTTTCCTTCCAGGCTGTAGCAGCAATGTCACGCTTCACGTCGCGTGGATCAAAGGATCTGCGGTTTTCCCTCGAGGCTTTCCCTCGAGGCTTTCCCACAGGGCTGTCCCACGTGCCACCGTGGTTTGAGTCGATCCTCGGCGTGAAAGATGAGCCAGTGCAGGGCAAAGAGGTTCCTCTGGAATGGACTGAGACATCTGGGGGACTCTTGGAATGGTGGTACGACCATGGAGTTCCTCTCGCCTTTCCTGTTGAGAGTGCCTCCTCTTGAGATGCGACGGGAACGCCGGGAATTCTTTCCCGTTGAAAGCAGGGAAAGGATCCCTCATCTCGAGCTACGAGGGGGAAACGGGACTCCTCTGGATGTGGGCGGGACCATCGTGCTTCCTCCCGAGTTGAGACGGGTATGGCGGTGAACTTCTTGAGTTGCAGCAAGGGTGTGAAAGACCCTTTCGAAGTTCCAGAAGTTAGGTGTCATTTATCTCCAGACGCCTCATCGGAAATAGGCCTCATCTCGCCTGGAAGGGAGAACTTCCTGGATTTTCTCGAGTTGCGGCAGGTTATCCCGAGTTACGACGGGGACCTCAGGGACCCGCCCTGGTGGCCTCAGGAGAGGCCAGTCCCCATGCGAGTTGCTAGGGGGCCTCTCGGGATTCCTCTCCCGTCGATACCGGGGCCTAAAACCTTGTGTGGAGTCAGGGCCGGAACCGAGGATTCCTCTCAGGGGCTGATATGGATCTTTGGGTACTTCTGGAGTCTCGCCAGGGGACACAGGCCTCGTCTCGAGTGGGGGCATGTACGTGCGCTTTCCTTCCAGGCTGTAGCAGCAATGTCACGCTTCCCGTCGCGTGGATCAAAGGGTCTGTTGTTTTCCCTCGAGGCTTTCCCTCGAGGCTTTCCCACACGGCTGTCCCACGTGCCACCGTGGTGTGAGTCGATCCTCGGCGTGAAAGATGAGCCAGTGCAGGGCAAAGAGTTTCCTCTGGAATGGACTGAGACATCTGGGGGACTCTTGGAATGGTGGTACGACCATGGAGTTCCTCTCGCCTTTCCTGTTGAGAGTGCCTCCTCTTGAGATGCGACGGGAACGCCGGGAATTCTTTCCCGTTGAAAGCAGGGAAAGGATCCCCCATTTCGAGCTCCGAGGGGAAAACGGGGCTCCTCTGGATGTGGGCGGGACCATCGTGCTTCCTCTCGAGTGGAGACGGGTATGGCGGTGAACTTCTTGAGTTGCAGCAAGGGTGTGAAAGACCCTTTCGAAGTTCCAGAGGTTAGGTGTCATTAGTCTCCAGACGCCTCATCGGAAATAGGCCTCATCTCGCCTGGAAGGGAGAACTTCCTGGATTTTCTCGAGTTGCGGCAGGTGTTCCCGAGTTACGACGGGGACCTCAGGGACCCGCCCTGGTGGCCTCAGGAGAGGCCAGTCCCCATGCGAGGTGCTAGGGGGCCTCTCGGGATTCCTCTCCCGTTGATACCAGGGCCAAAAACCTTGTGTGGAGTCAGGGCCGGAAGCGAGGATTCCTCTCAGGGGCTGACATGGATCTTTGGGTACTTCTGCAGTCTCCCCAAGGGAGTCAGGCCTCGTCTCGAGTGGGGGCATGTACGTGCGCTTTCCTTCCAGGCTGTAGCAGCAATGTCACGCTTCCCGTCTCGTGGATCAAAGGATCTGTGGTTTTCCCTCGAGGCTTTCCCTCGAGGCTTTCCCACAGGGCTGACCCACGTGCCACCGTGGTGTGAGTCGATCCTCGGCGTGAAAGATGAGCCAGTGCAGGGCAAAGAGGTTCCTCTGGAATGGACTGAGACATCTGGGGGACTCTTGGAATGGTGGTACGACCATGGAGTTCCTCTCGCCTTTCCTGTTGAGAGTGCCTCCTCTTGAGATGCGACGGGAACGCCTTGAATTCTTTCCCGTTGAAAGCAGGGAAAGGATCCCTCATCTCGAGCTACGAGGGGGAAACGGGGCTCCTCTGGATGTGGGCGGGACCATCGTGCTTCCTCTCGAGTGGAGACGGGTATGGCGGTGAACTTCTTGAGTTGCAGCAAGGGTGTGAATGACCCTTTCGAAGTTCCAGAGGTTAGGTGTCATTAGTCTCCAGACGCCTTATCGGAAATAGGCCTCATCTCGCCTGGAAGGGAGAACTTCCTGCATTTTCTTGAGTTGCGGCAGGTGTTCTCGAGTTTCGACGGGGACCTCAGGGACCCGCCCTGGTGGCCTCAGGAGAGGCCAGTCCCCATGCGAGGTGCTAGGGGGCCTCTCGAGATTCCTCTCCCGTCGATACCGGCGCTAAAAACCTTGTGTGAAGTCAGGGCCGTAACCGAGGAATCCTCTCAGGGGCTGACATGGATCTTTGGGTACTTGTGGAGTCTCCCCAGGGGAGTCAGGCCGCGTCTCGAGTGGGGGCATGCACGTGCACTTTCCTTCCAGGCTGTAGCATCAATGTCACGCTTCCCGTCGCGTGGATCAAAGGATCTTTGGTTTTCCCTCGAGGCTTTCCCTCGAGGCTTTCCCACAGGGCTGTCCCACGTGCCACCGTGGTGTGAGTCGATCCTCGGCGTGAAAGATGAGCCAGTGCAGGGCCAAGAGGTTCCTCTGGAATGGACTGAGACATCTGGGGGACTCTTGGAATGGTGGTACGACCATGGAGTTCCTCTCGCCTTTCCTGTTGAGAGTGCCTCCTATTGAGATGCGACGGGAACGCCGGGAATTCTTTCCCCTTGAAAGCAGGGAAAGGATCCCTCATCTCGAGCTCCGAGGGGTAAACGGGGCTCCTCTGGATGTGGGCGGGACCATGGTGCTTCCTCTCGAGTGGAGACGGGTATGGCGGTGAACTTCTTGAGTTGCAGCAAGGGTGTGAAAGACCCTTTCGAAGTTCCAGAGGTTAGGTGTCATTAGTCTCTAGACGCTTCATCGGAAATAGGCCTCATCTCGCCTGCAAGGGAGAACTTTCTGGATTTTCTCTAGTTGCGGCAGGTGTTCTCGAGTTACGACGGGGACCTCAGGGACCCGCCCTGGTGGCCTCAGGAGAGGCCAGTCCCCATGCGAGTTGCTAGGGGGCCTCTCGGGATTCCTCTCCCGTCGATACCGGGGCCAAAAACCTTGTGTGGCGTCAGGGCCGGAACCGAGGATTCCTCTCAGGGGCTGACATGGATCTTTGTGTACTTCTGGAGTCTCCCCAGGGGAGTCAGGCCTCGTCTCGAGTGGGGGCATGCACGTGCGCTTTCCTTCCAGGCTGTAGCAGCAATGTCACGCTTCCCGTCGCGTGGATCAAAGGATCTGTGGTTTTCCCTCGAAGCTTTCCCTAGAGGCTTTCCCACAGGGCTGTCCCACGTGCCACCGTGGTGTGAGTCGATCCTCGGCGTGAAAGATGAGCCAGTGCAGGGCAAAGAGGTTCCTCTGGAATGGACTGAGACATCTGGGGGACTCTTGGAATGGTGGTACGACCATGGAGTTCCTCTCGCCTTTCCTGTTGAGAGTGCCTCCTCTTGAGATGCGACGGGAACGCCGGGAATTCTTTCCCGTTGAAAGCAGGGAAAGGATCCCTCATCTCGAGCTACGAGGGGGAAACGGGCCTCCTCTGGATGTGGGCGGGACCATCGTGCTTCCTCTCGAGTGGAGACGGGTATGGCGGTGAACTTCTTGAGTTGCAGCAAGGGTGTGAAAGACCCTTTCGAAGTTCCAGAGGTTAGGTGTCATTAGTCTCCAGACGCCTTATCGGAAATAGGCCTCATCTCGCCTGGAAGGGAGAACTTCCTGGATTTTCTCGAGTTGCGGCAGGTGTTCTCGAGTTACGACGGGGACCTCAGGGACCCGCCCTGGTGGCCTCAGGAGAGGCCAGTCCCCATGCGAGGTGCTAGGGGGCCTCTCGGGATTCCTCTCCCGTCGATACCGGAGCCAAAAACCTTGTGTGAAGTCAGGGCCGGAACCGAGGATTCCTCTCAGGGGCTGACATGGATCTTTGGGTACTTGTGGAGTCTCCCCAGGGGAGTCAGGCCTCGTCTCGAGTGGGGGCATGCACGTGCGCTTTCCTTCCAGGCTGTAGCAGCAATGTCACGCTTCCCGTCACGTGGATCAAAGGATCTGTGGTTTTCCCTCGAGGCTTTCCCTCGAGGCTTTCCCATAGGGCTGTCCCACGTGCCACCGTGGTGTGAGTCGATCCTCGGCGTGAAAGATGAGCCAGTGCAGGGCAAAGAGGTTCCTCTGGAATGGACTGAGACATCTGGTGGACTCTTGGAATGGTGGTACGACCATGGAGTTCCTCTCGCCTTTCCTGTTGAGAGTGCCTCCTATTGAGATGCGACGGGAACGCCGGGAATTCTTTCCCGTTGAAAGCAGGGAAAGGATCCCTCATCTCGAGCTCCGAGGGGGAAACGAGGCTCCTCTGGGTGTGGGCGGGACCATCGTGCTTCCTCTCGACTGGAGACGGTTATGGCGGTGAACTTCTTGAGTTGCAGCAAGGATGTGAAAGACCCTTTCGAAGTTCCAGAGGTTAGGTGTCATTAGTCTCCAGACGCCTCATCGGAAATAGGCCTCATCTCGCCTGGAAGGGAGAACTTCCTGGATTTTCTCGAGTTGCGGCAGGTGTTCTCGAGTTACGACGGGGACCTCAGGGACCCGCCCTGGTGGCCTCAGGAGAGGCCAGTCCCCATGCGAGTTGCTAGGGGGCCTCTCGGGATTCCTCTCCCGTCGATACCGGGTCCAAAAACCTTGTGTGGAGTCAGGGCCGGAACCGAGGATTCCTCTCAGGTGCTGACATGGATCTTTGGGTATTTCTGGAGTCTCCCCAGGGGAGTCAGGCCTCGTCTCGTGTGGGGGCATGCACTTGCGCTTTCCTTCCAGGCTGTAGCAGCAATGTCACGCTTCCCGTCGCGTGGATCAAAGGATCTGTGGTTTTCCCTTGAGTCTTTCCCTCGAGGCTTTCCCACAGGGTTGTCCCACGTGCCACCGTGGTGTGAGTCGATCCTCGGCGTGAAAGATGAGCCAGTGCTGGGCAAAGAGGTTCCTCTGTAATGGACTGAGACATCTGGGGGACTCTTGGAATGGTGGTACGACCATGGAGTTCCTCTCGCCTTTCCTGTTGAGAGTACCTCCTCTTGAGATGCGACGGAAACGCCGGGAATTCTTTCCCGTTGAAAGCAGGGAAAGGATCCCTCATCTCGAGCTACGAGGGGGAAACGGGACTCCTCTGGATGTGGGCGGGACCATCGTGCTTCCTCTCGAGTGGAGACGGGTATGGCGGTGAACTTCTTGAGTTGCAGCAAGGGTGTGAAAGACCCTTTCGAATTTCCAGAGGTTAGGTGTCATTAGTCTCCAGACGACTCATCGGAAATAGGCCTCATCTCGCCTGGAAGGGAGAAATTCCTGGATTTTCTCGAGTTGCGGCAGGTGTTCTCGAGTTACGACGGGGACCTCAGGGACCCGCCCTGGTGGCCTCAGGATAGGCCAGTACCCATGCGAGTTGCTAGGGGGCCTCTCGGGATTCCTCTCCCGTCGATACCGGGGCGAAAAACCTTGTGTGGAGTCAGGGCCGGAACCGAGGATTCCTCTCAGGGGCTGACATGGATCTTTGGGTACTTCTGGAGTCTCACCAGGGGACACAGGCCTCGTCTCGAGTGGGGGCATGCACGTGCGCTTTCCTTCCAGGCTGTAGCAGCAATGTCACGCTTCCCGTCGCGTGGATCAAAGGGTCTGTTGTTTTCCCTCGAGGCTTTCCCTCGAGGCTTTCCCACAGGGCTGTCCCACGTGCCACCGTGGTGTGAGTCGATCCTCGGCATGAAAGATGAGCCAGTGCAGGTCAAAGAGGTTCCTCTGGAATGGACTGAGACATCTGGGGGACTCTTGGAATGGTGGTACGACCATGGAGTTCCTCTCGCCTTTCCTGTTGAGAGTGCCTCCTCTTGAGATGCGACGGGAACGCCCGGAATTATTTCCCGTTGAAAGCAGGCAAAGGATCCCTCATCTCGAGCTACGAGGGGGAAACGGGGCTCCTCTGGATGTGGGCGGGACCATCGTGCTTCCTCTCGAGTGGAGACGGGTATGGCGGTGAACTTCTTGAGTTGCAGCAAGGGTGTGAAAGACTCTTTCGAAGTTCCAGAGGTTAGGTGTCATTAGTCTCCAGACGCCTCATCGGAAATAGGCCTCATCTCGCCTGGAAGGGAGAACTTCCTGGATTTTCTCGAGTTGCGGCAGGTGTTCTCGAGTTACGACGGGGACCTCAGGGACCCGCCCTGGTGGCCTCAGGAGAGGCCAGTCCCCATGCGAGTTGCTAGGGGGCCTCTGGGGATTCCTCTCCCGTCGATACCGGGGCCAGAAACATTGTATGGAGTCAGGGCCGGAACCGAGGATTCCTCTCAGGGGCTGACATGGATCTTTGGGTTCTTCTGGAGTCCCCCCAGGGGAGTCAGGCCTCGTCTCGAGTGGGGGCATGCACGTGCGCTTTCCTTCCAGGCTGTAGCAGCAATGTCACGCTTCCCGTCGCGTGGATCAAAGGATCTGTGGTTTTCCCTCGAGGCTTTCCCTCGAGGCTTTCCCACAGGGCTGTCCCACGTGCCACCGTGGTGTGAGTCGATCCTCGGCGTGAAAGATGAGCCAGTGCAGGGCAAAGAGGTTCCTCTGGAATGGACTGAGACATCTGGGGGACTCTTGGAATGGTGGTACGACCATGGAGTTCCTCTCGCCTTTCCTGTTGAGAGTGCCTCCTCTTGAGATGCGACGGGAACGCCGGGAATTCTTTCCCGTTGAAAGCAGGAAAAGGATCGCTCATCTCGAGCTACGAGGGGGAAACGGGGCTCCTCTGGATGTGGGCGGGACCATCGTGCTTCCTCTCTAGTGGAGACAGGTATGGTGGTGAACTTCTTGAGTTGCAGCAAGGGTGTGAAAGACCCTTTCGAAGTTCCAGAGGTTAGGTGTCATTAGTCTCCAGACGCCTCATCGGAAATAGGCCTCATCTCGCCTGGAAGGGAGAACTTCCTGGATTTTCTCGAGTTGCGGCAGGTGTTCTCGAGTTATGACGGGGACCTCAGGAACCCGCCCTGGTGGCCTCAGGAGAGGCCAGTCCCTATGCTAGTTGCTAGGGGGCCTCTCGGGATTCCTCTCCCGTCGATACCGGGGCCAAAAACCTTGTATGGAGTCAGGGCCGGAACCGAGGATTCCTCTCAGGGGCTGACATGTATCTTTGGGTACTTCTGGAGTCTCCCCAGGGGAGTCAGGCCTCGTCTCGAGTGGGGGCATGCACGTGCACTTTCCTTCCAGGCTGTAGCAGCAATGTCACGCTTCCCGTCGCGTGGATCAAAGGATCTGTGGTTTTCCCTCGAGGCTTTCCCACAGGGCTGTCCCACGTGCCACCGTGTTGTGAGTCGATCCTCGGCGTGAAAGATGAGCCAGTGCAGGACAAAGAGGTTCCTCTGGAATGGACTGAGATATCTGGGGGACTTTTGGAATGGTGGTACGACCATGGAGTTCCTCTCGCCTTTCCTGTTGAGAGTGCCTCCTCTTGAGATGCGACGGGAACGCCGGGAACTCTTTCCCTTTGAAACCAGGGAAAGGATCCCTCATCTCGAGCTACGAGGGGAAAACGGGGCTCCTCTGGATGTGGGCGGGACCATCGTGCTTCATCTCGAGTGGAGACGGGTATGGCGGTGAACTTCTTGAGTTGCAGCAAGGGTGTGAAAGACCCTTTCGAAGTTCCAGAGGTTAGGTGTCATTAGTCTCCAGAGGCCTCATCGGAAATAGGCCTCATCTCGCCTGGAAGGGAGAACTTCCTGGATTTTCTCGAGTTGCGGCAGGTGTTCTCGAGTTACGACGGGGACCTCAGGGACCCGCCCTGGTGGCCTCAGGAGAGGCCAGTCCCTATGCGAGTTGCTAGGGGGCCTCTCGGGATTCCTCTCCCGTCGATACCGGGGCCAACAACCTTGTGTGGAGTCAGGGCCGTAACCGAGGATTCCTCTCATGGGCTGACATGGATCTTTGGGTACGTCTGGAGACTCCCCAGTGGAGTCAGGCCTCGTCTCCAGTGGGGGCATGCACGTGCGCTTTCCTTCCAGGCTGTAGCAGCAATGTCACGCTTCCCGTCGCGTGGATCAAAGGATCTGTGGTTTTCCCTCGAGGCTTTCCCTCGAGGCTTTCCCACAGGGCTGTCCCACGTGCCACCGTGATGTGAGTCGATCCTCGGCGTGAAAGATGAGCCAGTGCAGGGCAAAGAGGTTCCTCTGGAATGAACTGAGACATCTGGGGGACTCTTGGAATGGTGGTACGACCATGGAGTTCCTCTCGCCTTTCCTGTTGAGAGTGCCTCCTCTTGAGATGCGACGGGAACGCCAGGAATTCTTTCCCGTTGAAAGCAGGCAAAGGATCCCTCATCTCGAGCTACGAGGGGGAAACGGGGCTCCTCTGGATGTGGGCGGGACCATCGTGCTTCCTCTCGAGTGGAGACGGGTATGGCGGTGAACTTCTTGAGTTGCAGCAAGGGTGTGAAAGACTCTTTCGAAGTTCCAGAGGTTAGGTGTCATTAGTCTCCAGACGCCTCATCGGAAATAGGCCTCATCTCGCCTGGAAGGGAGAACTTCCTGGATTTTCTCGAGTTGCGGCAGGTGTTCTCGAGTTACGACGGGGACCTCAGGGACCCGCCCTGGTGGCCTCAGGAGAGGCCAGTCCCTATGCGAGTTGCTAGGGGGCCTCTCGGGATTCCTCTCCCGTCGATACCGGGGCCAACAACCTTGTGTGGAGTCAGGGCCGTAACCGAGGATTCCTCTCATGGGCTGACATGGATCTTTGGGTACGTCTGGAGACTCCCCAGTGGAGTCAGGCCTCGTCTCCAGTGGGGGCATGCACGTGCGCTTTCCTTCCAGGCTGTAGCAGCAATGTCACGCTTCCCGTCGCGTGGATCAAATGATCTGTGGTTTTCCCTCGAGGCTTTCCCTCGAGGCTTTCCCACAGGGCTGTCCCACGTGCCACCGTGGTGTGAGACGATCCTCGGCGTGAAAGATGAGCCAGTGCAGGGCAAAGAGGTTCCTCTGGAATGAACTGAGACATCTGGGGGACTCTTGGAATGGTGGTACGACCCTGGAGTTCCTCTCGCCTTTCCTGTTGAGAGTGCCTCCTCTTGAGATGCGACGGGAACGCCGGGAATTCTTTCCCGTTGAAAGCAGGCAAAGGATCCCTCATCTCGAGCTACGAGGGGGAAACGGGGCTCCTCTGGATGTGGGCGGGACCATCGTGCTTCCTCTCGAGTGGAGACGGGTATGGCGGTGAACTTCTTGTGTTGCAGTAAGGGTGTGAAAGACTCTTTCGAAGTTCCAGAGGTTAGGTGTCATTAGTCTCCAGACGCCTCATCGGAAATAGGCCTCATCTCGCCTGGAAGGGAGAACTTCCTGGAATTTCTCGAGTTGCGGCAGGTGTTCTCGAGTTACGACGGGGACCTCAGGGACCCGCCCTGGTGGCCTCAGTAGAGGCCAGTCCCCATGCGAGTTGCTAGGGCGCCTCTCGGGATTCCTCTCCCGTCGATACCGGGGCCAAAAACCTTGTGTGGAGTCAGGGCCGGAACCGAGGATTCCTCTCAGGGGCTGACATGGATCTTTGGGTACTTCTGGAGTCTCCCCAGGGGAGTCAGGCCTCGTCTCGAGTGGGGGCATGCACGTGCGCTTTCCTTCCAGGCTGTAGCAGCAATGTCACGTTTCCCTTCGCGTGAATCAAAGGATCTGTGGTTTTCCCTCGAGGCTTTCGCTCGAGGCTTTCCCTCAGGGCTGTCCCACGTGCCACCGTGGTGTGAGTCGATCCTCGGAATGAAAGATGAGCCAGTGCAGGGCAAAGAGTTTCCTCTGGAATGGACTGAGACATCTGGGGGACTTTGGAATGGTGGTACGACCATGGAGTTCCTCTCGCCTTTCCTGTTGAGAGTGCCTCCTCTTGAGATGCGACGGGAATGACGGGAATACTTTCCCGTTGAAAGCAGGGAAAGGATCCCTCATCTCGAGCTACGAGGGGGAAACGGGGCTCCTCTGGATGTGGGCGGGACCATCGTGCTTCCTCTCGAGTGGAGACGGGTATGGCGGTGAACTTCTTGAGTTGCAGCAAGGGTGTGAAAGACCCTTTCGAAGTTCCAGAGGTTAGGTGTCATTAGTCTCCAGACGCCTCATCGGAAATAGGCCTCATCTCGCCTGGAAGGGAGAACTTCCTGGATTTTCTCGAGTTGCGGCAGGTGTTCTCGAGTTACGACGGGGACCTCAGGGACCCGCCCTGGTGGCCTCAGGAAAGGCCAGTCCCCATGCGAGTTGCTAGGGGGCCTCTCGGGATTCCTCTCCCGTCGATACCGGGGCCAAAAACCTTGTGTGGAGTCAGGGCCGGAACCGACGATTCCTCTCAGGGGCTGACATGGATCTTTGGGTACTTCTGGAGTCTCCCCAGGGGAGTCAGGCCTCGTCTCGAGTGGGGGCATGCACGTGCGCTTTCCTTCCAGGCTGTAGCAGCAATGTCACGCTTCCCGAAGCGTGGATCATAGGATCTGTGGTTTTCCCTCGAGGCTTTCCCTCGAGGCTTTCCCACAGGGCTGTCCCACGTGCCACCGTGGTGTGTGTGGATCCTCGGCGTGAAAGATGAGCCAGTGCAGGGCAAAGAGGTTCCTCTGGAATGGACTGAGACATCTGGGGGACTCTTGGAATGGTGGTACGACCATGGAGTTCCTCTCGCCTTTCCTGTTGAGAGTGCCTCCTCTTGAGATGCGACGGGAACGCCGGGAATTCTTTCCCGTTGAAAGCAGGCAAAGGATCCCTCAACTCGAGCTACGAGGGGGAAACGGGGCTCCTCTGGATGTGGGCGGGACCATCGTGCTTCCTCTCGAGTGGAGACGGGTATGGCGGTGAACTTCTTGAGTTGCAGCAAGGGTGTGAAAGACCCTTTCGAAGTTCCAGAGGTTAGGTGTCATTAGTCTCCAGACGCCTCATCGGAAATAGGCCTCATCTCGCCTGGAAGGGAGAACTTCCTGGATTTTCTCGAGATGCGGCAGGTGTTCTCGAGTTACGACGGGGACCTCAGGGACCCGCCCTGGTGGCCTCAGGAGAGGCCTGTCCACATGCGAGTTGCTAGGGGGCCTCTCGGGATTCCTCTCCCGTCGATACCGGGGCCAAAAACCTTGTGTGGAGTCAGGGCCGGAAACGAGGATTCCTCTTAGGGGCTGACATGGATCTTTGGGTACTTCTGGAGTCTCCTCAGGGGAGTCAGGCCTCGTCTCGAGTGGGGGCATGCACGTGCGTTTTCTTTCCATGCTGTAGCAGCAATGTCACGCTTCCGGTCGCGTGGATCAAAGGATCTGTGGTTTTCCCTCGAGGCTTTCCCACAGGGCTGTCCCACGTGCCACCGTGGTGTGAGTCGATCCTCGGCGTGAAAGATGAGCCAGTGCAGGGCAAAGAGGTTCCTCTGGAATGGACTGAGACATCTGGGGGACTCTTGGAATGGTGGTACGACCATGGAGTTCCTCTCGCCTTTCCTGTTGAGAGTGCCTCCTCTTGAGATGCGACGGGAACTCCGGGAATTCTTTCCCGTTGAAAGCAGGCAAAGGATCCCTCATCTCGAGCTACGAGGGGGAAACGGGGCTCCTCTGGATGTGGGCGGGACCATCGTGCTTCCTCTCGAGTGGAGACGGGTATTGCGGTGAACTTCTTGAGTTGCAGCAAGGGTGTGAAAGACCCTTTCGAAGTTCCAGAGGTAAGGTGTCATTAGTCTCCAGACGCCTCATCGGAAATAGGCCTCATCTCGCCTGGAAGGGAGAACTTCCTGGATTTTCTCGAGTTGCGGCAGGTGTTCTCGAGTTACGACGGGGACCTCAGGGACCCGCCCTGGTGGCCTCAGGAGTGGCCAGTCACCATGCGAGTTGCTAGGGGGCCTCTCGGGATTCCTCTCCCGTCGATACCGGGGCCAAAAACCTTGTGTGGAGTCAGGGCCAGAACCGAGGATTCCTCTCAGGGGCTGATATGGATCTTTGGGTACTTCTGGAGTCTCGCCAGGGGAGACAGGCCTCGTCTCGTGAGGGGGCATGCACGTGCACTTTCCTTCCAGGCTGTAGCAGCAATGTCACGCTTCCCGTCGCGTGGATCATAGGATCTGTGGTTTTCCCTCGAGGCTTTCCCTCGAGGCTTTCCCACAGGGCTGTCCCACGTGCCACCGTGGTGTGAGTCGATCCTCTGCGTGAAAGATGAGCCAGTGCAGGGCAAAGAGCTTCCTCTGGAATGTACTGAGACATCTGGGGGACTCTTGGAATGGTGGTACCACCATGGAGTTCCTCTCGCCTTTCCTGTTGAGAGTGCCTCCTCTTGAGATGCGATGGGAACGCCGGGAATTCTTTCCCGTTGAAAGCAGGCAAAGGATCCCTCATCTCGAGCTACGAGGGGGAAACGGGGCTCCTCTGGATGTGGGCGGGACCATCCTGCTTCCTCTCGAGTGGAGACGGGTATGGAAGTGAACTTCTTGAGTTGCAGCAAGGGTGTGAAAGACCCTTTCGAAATTCCAGAGGTTAGGTGTCATTAGTCTCCAGACGCCTCATCGGAAATAGGATTCTTCTCGCCTGGAAGGGAGAACTTCCTGGATTTTCTCGAGATGCGGCAGGTGTTCTCGAGTTACGACGGGGACCTCAGGGACCCGCCCTGGTGGCCTCAGGAGAGGCCAGTCCACATGCGAGTTGCTAGGGGGCCTCTCGGAATTCCTCTCCCGTCGAAACCGGGGCCAAAAACCTTGTGTGGAGTCAGGGCCGGAAACGAGGATTCCTCTCAGGGGCTGACATGGATCTTTGGGTACTTCTGGAGTCTCCGCAGGGGAGTCAGGCCTCGTCTCGAGTGGGGGCATGCACGTGCGCTATCCTTCCAAGCTGTAGCAGCAATGTCACGCTTCTCGACCCATGAATCAAAGGATCTGTGGTTTTCCCTCCAGGCTTTCCCACAGGGCTGTCCCACGTGCCACCGTGGTGTGAGTCGATCTTCGGCGTGAAAGATGAGCCAGTGCAGGGCAAAGAGGTTCCTCTGGAATGGACTGATACATCTGGGGGACTCTTGGAATGGTGGTACGATCATGGAGTTCCTCTCGCCTTTCCTGTTGAGAGTGCCTCCTCTTGAGATGCGACGGGAACGCCTGGAATTCTTTCCCGTTGAAAGCAGGGAAAGGATCCCTCATCTCGAGCTACGAGGGGGAAACGGGGCTCCTCTGGATGTGGGCGGGACCATCGTGCTTCCTCTCGAGTGGAGACGGGTATGGCGGTGAACTTCTTGAGTTGCAGCAAGGGTGTGAAAGACCCTTTCGAAGTTCCAGAGGTTAGGTGTCATTAGTCTCCAGAAGCCTCATCGGAAATAGGCCTCATCTCGCCTGGAAGGGAGAACTTCCTGGATTTTCTCGAGTTGCAGCAGGTGTTCTCGAGTTACGACGTGGACCTCAGGGACCCTCCCTGGTGGCCTCAGGAAAGGCCAGTCCCCATGCGAGTTGCTAGGGGGCCTCTCGGGATTCCTCTCCCGTCGATACCGGTGCCAAATACCTTGTGTGGAGTCAGGGCCGGAACCGAGGATTCCTCTCAGGGGCTGACATGGATCTTTGGGTACTTCTGGAGTCTCCCCAGGGGAGTCAGGCCTCGTCTCGAGTGGGGGCATGCACGTGTGCTTTCCTTCCAGGCTGTAGCAGCAATGTCACGCTTCCCGTCGCGTGGATCAAAGGATCTGTGATTTTCCCTCGAGGCTTTCCCTCGAGGCTTTCCCACAGGGCTGTCCCACGTGCCTCCGTGGTGTGAGTCGATCCTCTGCGTGAAAGATGAGCCAGTGCAGGGCAAAGAGCTTCCTCTGGAATGGAATGAGACATCTGGGGGACTCTTGGAATGGTGGTACGACCATGGAGTTCCTCTCGCCTTTCCTGTTGAGAGTGCCTCCTCTTGAGATGCGACGGGAACGCCGGGAATTCTTTCCCGTTGAAAGCAGGCAAAGGATCCCTCATCTCGAGCTACGAGGGGGAAACGGGGCTCCTCTGGATGTGGGCGGGACCATCCTGCTTCCTCTCTAGTGGAGACGGGTATGGAAGTGAACTTCTTGAGTTGCAGCAAGGGTGTGAAAGACCCTTTCGAAGTTCCAGAGGTTAGGTGTCATTAGTCTCCAGACGCCTCATCGGAAATAGGCCTCATCTCGCCTGGAAGGGAGAACTTCCTGGATTTTCTCGAGATGCGGCAGGTGTTCTCGAGTTACGACGGGGACCTCAGGGACCCGCCCTGGTGGCCTCAGGAGAGGCCAGTCCACATGCGAGTTGCTAGGGGGCCTCGCGGGATTCCTCTCCCGTCGATACCGGGGCCAAAAACCTTGTGTGGAGTCAGGGCCGGAAACGAGGATTCCTCTCAGGGGCTGACATGGATCTTTGGGTACTTCTGGAGTCTCCGCAGGGGAGTCAGGCCTCGTCTCGAGTGGGGGCATGCACGTGCGTTTTCTTTCCAGGCTGTAGCAGGAATGTCACGCTTCCCGTCGCGTGGATCAAAGGATCTGTGGTTTTCCCTCGAGGCTTTCCCACAGGGCTGTCCCACGTGCCACCGTGGTGTGAGTCGATCCTCGGCATGAAAGATGAGCCAGTGCAGGGCAAAGAGGTTCCTCTGGAATGGACTGAGACATCTGGGGGACTCTTGGAATGGTGGTACGACCATGGAGTTCCTCTCGCCTTTCCTGTTGAGAGTGCCTCCTCTTGAGATGCGACGGGAACTCCGGGAATTCTTTCCCGTTGAAAGCAGGCAAAGGATCCCTCATCTCGAGCTACGAGGGGGAAACGGGGCTCCTCTGGATGTGGGCGGGACCATCGTGCTTCCTCTCGAGTGGAGACGGGTATGGCAGTGAACTTCTTGAGTTGCAGCAAGGGTGTGAAAGACCCTTTCGAAGTTCCAGAGGTTAGGTGTCATTAGTCTCCAGACGCCTCATCGGAAATAGGCCTCATCTCGCCTGGAAGGGAGAACTTCCTGGATTTTCTCGAGTTGGGGCAGGTGTTCTCGAGTTACGACGGGGACCTCAGGGACCCGCCCTGGTGGCCTCAGGAGTGGCCACTCACCATGCGAGTTGCTAGGGGGCCTCTCGGGATTCCTCTCCCGTCGATACCGGGGCCAAAAACCTTGTGTGGAGTCAGGGCCAGAACCGAGGATTCCTCTCAGGGGCTGATATGGATCTTTGGGTACTTCTGGAGTCTCGCCAGGGGAGACAGGCCTCGTCTCGTGAGGGGGCATGCACGTGCACTTTCCTTCCAGGCTGTAGCAGCAATGTCACGCTTCCCGTGGCGTGGATCAAAGGATCTGTGGTTTTCCCTCGAGGCTTTCCCTCGAGGCTTTCCCACAGGGCTGTCCCACGTGCCACCGTGGTGTGAGTCGATCCTCGGCGTGAAAGATGAGCCAGTGCAGGGCAAAGAGTTTCCTCTGGAATGGACTGAGACATCTGGGGGACTCTTGGAATGGTGGTACGACCATGGAGTTCCTCTCGCCTTTCCTGTTGAGAGTGCCTCCTCTTGAGATGCGACGGGAACGCCGGGAATTTTTTCCCGTTGAAAGCAGGAAAAGGATCCCTCATCTCGAGCTACGAGGGGGAAACGGGGCTCCTCTGGATGTGGGCGGGACGATCGTGCTTCCTCTCGAGTGGAGACGGGTATGGCGGTGAACTTCTTGAGTTGCAGCAAGGGTGTGAAAGACCCTTTCGAAGTTCTAGAGGTTAGTTGTCATTAGTCTCCAGACGCCTCATCAGAAATAGGCCTCATCTCGCCTGGAAGGGAGAACTTCCTGGATTTTCTCGAGTTGGGGCAGGTGTTCTCGAGTTACGACGGGGACCTCAGGGACCCGCCCTGGTGGCCTCAGTAGAGGCCAGTCCCCATGCGAGTTGCTAGGGGGCCTCTCGGGATTCCTCTCCCGTCGATACCGGGGCCAAAAACCTTGTGTGGAGTCAGGGCCGGAACCGAGGATTCCTCTCAGGGGCTGACATGGATCTTTGGGTACTTCTGGAGTCTCCCCAGGGGAGTCAGGCCTCGTCTCGAGTGGGGGCATGCACGTGCGCTTTCCTTCCAGGCTGTAGCAGCAATGTCACGCTTCCCTTCGCGTGGATCAAAGGATCTGTGGTTTTCCCTCGAGGCTTTCCCTCGAGGCTTTCCCTCAGGGCTGTCCCACGTGCCACCGTGGTGTGAGTCGATCCTCGGCATGAAAGATGAGCCAGTGCAGGGCAAAGAGTTTCCTC
The DNA here is from genome assembly GCF_032405125.1 of Capricornis sumatraensis. NCBI lineage: Eukaryota > Metazoa > Chordata > Mammalia > Artiodactyla > Bovidae > Capricornis > Capricornis sumatraensis. Next base: position 3,088,801 of record NC_091080.1, on the reverse strand, counting down.
TGGAATGGACTGAGACATCTGGGGGACTCTTGGAATGGTGGTACGACCATGGAGTTCCTCTCGCCTTTCCTGTTGAGAGTGCCTCCTCTTGAGATGCGACGGGAATGACGGGAATACTTTCCCGTTGAAAGCAGTGAAAGGATCCCTCATCTCGAGCTACGAGGGGGAAACGGGGCTCCTCTGGATGTGGGCGGGACCATCGTGCTTCCTCTCGAGTGGAGACGGGTATGGCGGTGAACTTCTTGAGTTGCAGCAAGGGTGTGAAAGACCCTTTCGAAGTTCCAGAGGTTAGGTGTCATTAGTCTCTAGACGCATCATCGAAAATAGGCCTCATCTCGCCTGGAAGGGAGAACTTCCTGGATTTTCTCGAGTTGCGGCAGGTGTTCTCGAGTTACGACGGGGACCTCAGGAACCCGCCCTGGTGGCCTCAGGAAAGGCCTGTCCCCATGCGAGTTGCTAGGGGGCCTCTCGGGATTCCTCTCCCGTCGATACCGGGGCCAAAAACCTTGTGTGGAGTCAGGGCCGGAAACGAGGATTCCTCTCAGGGGCTGACATGGATCTTTCGGTACTTCTGGAGTCTCCGCAGGGGAGTCAGGCCTCGTCTCGAGTGGGGGCATGCACGTGCGTTTTCTTTCCATGCTGTAGCAGCAATGTCACGCTTCCCGTCGCGTGGATCAAAGGATCTGTGGTTTTCCCTCGAGGCTTTCCCACAGGGCTGTCCCACGTGCCACCGTGGTGTGAGTCGATCCTCGGCGTGAAAGATGAGCCAGTGCAGGGCAAAGAGGTTCCTCTGGAATGGACTGAAACATCTGGGGGACTCTTGGAATGGTGGTACGACCATGGAGATCCTCTCGCCTTTCCTGTTGAGAGTGCCTCCTATTGAGATGCGACGGGAACTCCGGGAATTCTTTCCCGTTGAAAGCAGGCAAAGGATCCCTCATCTCGAGCTACGAGGGGGAAACGGGGCTCCTCTGGATGTGGGCGGGACCATCGTGCTTCCTCTCGAGTGGAGACGGGTATGGCGGTGAACTTCTTGAGTTGCAGCAAGGGTGTGAAAGACCCTTTCGAAGTTCCAGAGGTTAGGTGTCATTAGTCTCCAGACGCCTCATCGGAAATAGGCCTTATCTCGCCTGGAAGGGAGAACTTCCTGGATTTTCTCGAGATGCGGCAGGTGTTCTCGAGTTACGATGGGGACCTCAGGGACCCGACCTGGTGGCCTCAGGAGAGGCCAGTCCACATGCGAGTTGCTAGGGGGCCTCTCGGAATTCCTCTCCCGTCGATACCGGGGCCAAAAACCTTGTGTGGAGTCAGGGCCGGAACCGAGGATTCCTCTCAGGGGCTGACATGGATCTTTGGGTACTTCTGGAGTCTCCCCAGGGGAGTCAGGCCTCGTCTCGAGTGGGGGCATGCACGTGTGTTTTCCTTCCAGGCTGTAGCAGCAATGTCACGCTTCCCGTCGCGTGGATCAAAGGATCTGTGATTTTCCCTCGAGGCTTTCCCTCGAGGCTTTCCCACAGGGCTGTCCCACGTGCCTCCGTGGTGTGAGTCGATCCTCTGCGTGAAAGATGAGCCAGTGCAGGGCAAAGAGCTTCCTCTGGAATGGACTGAGACATCTGGGGGACTCTTGGAATGGTGGTACGACCATGGAGTTCCTCTCGCCTTTCCTGTTGAGAGTGCCTCCTCTTGAGATGCGACGGGAACGCCGGGAATTCTTTCCCGTTGAAAGCAGGCAAAGGATCCCTCATCTCGAGCTACGAGGGGGAAACGGGGCTCCTCTGGATGTGGGCGGGACCATCCTGCTTCCTCTCTAGTGGAGACGGGTATGGAAGTGAACTTCTTGAGTTGCAGCAAGGGTGTGAAAGACCCTTTCGAAGTTCCAGAGGTTAGGTGTCATTAGTCTCCAGACGCCTCATCGGAAATAGGCCTCATCTCGCCTGGAAGGGAGAACTTCCTGGATTTTCTCGAGATGCGGCAGGTGTTCTCGAGTTACGACGGGGACCTCAGGGACCCGCCCTGGTGGCCTCAGGAGAGGCCAGGCCACATGCGAGTTGCTAGGGGGCCTCGCGGGATTCCTCTCCCGTCGATACCGGGGCCAAAAACCTTGTGTGCAGTCAGGGCCGGAACCGAGGATTCCTCTCAGGGGCAGACATGGATCTTTGGGTACTTCTGGAGTCTCCCCAGGGGAGTCAGGCCTCGTCTCGAGTGGGGGCATGCACGTGCGTTTTCTTTCCAGGCTGTAGCAGCAATGTCACGCTTCCCTTCGCGTGGATCAAAGGATCTGTGGTTTTCCCTCGAGGCTTTCCCACAGGGCTGTCCCACGTGCCACCGTGGTGTGAGTCGATCCTTGGCGTGAAAGATGAGCCAGTGCAGGGCAAAGAGCTTCCTCTGGAATGGACTGAGACATCTGGGGGACTCTTGGAATGGTGGTACGACCATGGAGTTCCTCTCGCCTTTCCTGTTGAGAGTGCCTCCTCTTGAGATGCGACGGGAACGCCGGGAATTCTTTCCCGTTGAAAGCAGGCAAAGGATCCCTCATCTCGAGCTACGAGGGGGAAACGGGGCTCCTCTGGATGTGGGCGGGACCATCCTGCTTCCTCTCGAGTGGAGACGGGTATGGAAGTGAACTTCTTGAGTTGCAGCAAGGGTGTGAAAGACCCTTTCGAAGTTCCAGAGGTTAGGTGTCATTAGTCTCCAGACGCCTCATCGGAAATAGGCCTCATCTCGCCTGGAAGGGAGAACTTCCTGGATTTTCTCGAGATGCGGCAGGTGTTCTCGAGTTACGACGGGGACCTCAGGGACCCGCCCTGGTGGCCTCAGGAGAGGCCAGTCCACATGCGAGTTGCTAGGGGGCCTCGCGGGATTCCTCTCCCGTCGATACCGGGGCCAAAATCCTTGTGTGGAGTCAGGGCCGGAAACGAGGATTCCTCTCAGGGGCTGACATGGATCTTTGGGTACTTCTGGAGTCTCCGCAGGGGAGTCAGGCCTCGTCTCGAGTGGGGGCATGCACGTGCGTTTTCTTTCCAGGCTGTAGCAGCAATGTCACGCTTCCCGTCGCGTGGATCAAAGGATCTGTGGTTTTCCCTCGAGGCTTTCCCACAGGGCTGTCCCACGTTCCACCGTGGTGTGAGTCGATCCTCGGCGTGAAAGATGAGCCAGTGCAGGGCAAAGAGGTTCCTCTGGAATGGACTGAGACATCTGGGGGACTCTTGGAATGGTGGTACGACCATGGAGTTCCTCTCGCCTTTCCTGTTGAGAGTGCCTCCTCTTGAGATGCGACGGGAACGCCGGGAATTCTTTCCCGTTGAAAGCAGGGAAAGGATCCCTCATCTCGAGCTCCGAGGGGGAAACGGGGCTCCTCTGGATGTGGGCGGGATCATCGTGCTTCCTCTCTAGTGGAGACGGGTATTGCCGGGGTCCAGCCCCGGTGGATCCAGGGAATTCGAAGGGTGGACGGCGTTGGCGTGGAAAGACTTGTTTATTTATTAATATAAGATTAGATTAAGAAACTGTAGTGCAGTAGGAAGATTAAGTGGAGAAAGCGGGCTGAATAGCTTGGTTTACGCGGAAGACCAATAAAATTCCAGACAAGGAATTTGCACCATCTACGTTGGGCCACCGGTGCCCGCTTGAATATCTAAGGGTGCCTCGCCTTAAGCTCCCTTTCTCGCGGATCTTAATAACCAGGGCAAATAAGTAGACCTGGCGAGCCTCCGCGCCCCAGATGGAAATTCAGCCTGAAATTAAAGTAAAGAGCAGAGGGAAGAAAAGGGAGAGAAAAAGAGAGAGAGAGAGAGACACGGGGGGAGCCATATTCCCAAGACACCAGGCCGAGACTAGTCCGAGAAACTGGTCTGAGAATCTGGTCCCGGCCTTTATTGTTCAGAAGGCCTTTTATACTTTTGATAAAACATGGAGATCAATGGGTAACACAAAGTTATGCAGCGTTAGCAGTCCAGACTCTTATCAAAACCAGGCTTTTCTCTCTGCATACCTAATTGTATACACAAGTCTTAGGTAATTTACATCATCTTCCAACCAAAAGGGCCAATTAACATTTTACAGCCTTTTTTCTGATAAGGGTTTGTCAACCACAAGACTTATTTGTGTTGATCTTCCCAAGGTCTGGTGCCACTCTCGGAAAGCACTAAAGAAAGTTACATTCTTAGACAGCAAGGATACAGCAACTTATAACAAGTAGAGGGAGTGCAGTGATTTATAGCAAAAGAGAAGCAATTAACTCAAAAGTCTAGTGTTGCTAACATCAAAACTACTATGTATCTTTTTCTACATCCTGCTTACATTAACATCCTTCCAGGTGCCTAAAAGATAAAGAATAAGGAGGTCTGGCAGCAATCCTTGAGTCAACAGTGAAAACCCTCTACCAATATAATTTTTAACTCTTTAGAAAAGGCTCTGTATCTTTAAGATGCTTTTAAGCTTTGTGCCTCCCGCGGTTGGGGGGCTGTAAGCAATTCACAAGCTGTAAGCTTTGTGCCTCTCGCGGTTGGGGGGCTGTAAGCAATTCACAAGCTGTAAGAGGTCTGGGGAACCTGTTAGGCAGACTAGAGAGCTATCAGAGGGGTTTAACTGAAACATCCCTTTCAAATGCAGAAGACTAAAACCCTGAATTGACTTTTTTCCAGAGAATATCAGAAAAGTGGAAAAGCAGAGCACAAAAGCCGGCAGATTTTTGCTGGGGTACATGCTTAGGAATATCCAGAGGGGTCCCTGAAGTCTGAGCACGCCTTGCGTATGTCAGCTTCCTTCCTCATGACCTTGTCACGGGCGGGATTCCTCACACTGGCTTCCGGCAACTCCCCCTTCTTTATTAGTTTTTTAAAAAAATTAGGTGCAGTTCAGTCGCGAGATTCCGAATGCTCTGCCGAAGAGTCCTGACAACACAAGGAAGCACGATTACAAGGAGCAGGATTATGGCACCCACAGCAGCATAGCTAGAGACAGTAGTCAGAAGAGTTTTTCCAGAAATGAAGTCAGAGAAGGTGTGGAAAAAGTCATTGGCTTCTCCTGCGGCGGTAAAATCTAATCGGGAGTGTTCCAAGGTCTGAATCTGATTATGAAGTTTCCCTAAATCTAAACTAATATCTGAGCTGTTCCAGACACCTAAAATATGATTTTTGACCCTCTCCCATTTAAAATCTGTCTCATTTACTTTCAGGGATGTAACACATATCCACCGGTAATCGGCATGACATGAAAGAGCCAATTTCATTTTCAGACTCTGTAATTCATTCCCAATATGCATTACTGCTTCTTCTAAGGCATCAATCCTTATTTCTAGCTTCCTATCTATAATTTCCTGGGTTGCCAGCGTTAGAGAAACATTTTTGGATACGGTGTCAACATATTGGGCAGTATACACTTGTTGAGACAATGATAATGCCGCCACAGTAACAGAAGTAATTGCGGTTATCAAAGCTGATATTCCCAAAACAAGTAAGCCCACAAACCGTCGTGTTCGCATTAAATCTTGTAGCTGTTGCAGTACAGCTAGGCCATGGTTATCATACCAATACGTGGCTACAGTTACAGGTACCATGAGATAGGGCGGACGTTTTAAAACCATGAAAGAGCAAACTTTATATTGAGGAGTTAAACAGGATGAAAGCATACATTGTTCACAAGACACTACATGGGGTCCACCTGTATAATTCAATTGTATGTTAAGTCTTTCAGAATCATTAGTGAAAAGAAAAACATAAGGAGAGGGTAGACAAGCTAAAATAGAGTAAATAGAGGTATTTTTTGGTCGGATTAAAATAATAGGGGCGGTAGCCGCAAGGGCTCTCCAAATTTCTGGCTGCCAAAAGGTTTTACCTCTAGTTATATAAGACAGCATAGGGGGAACAAATTGGTTATGATGCCGTCTGGTGGCAACTAACGGCCAAGAAATTGAATATTCTTTCCAATTATCCAATCTATTGATAAAGTCATCGTCAGACTCAGGGTCTTGACCTGGATTTGGGTTGCTCCAGTCCTGAATCGCACAATTTCTTCCTCCCGGCATATTGTAATCTACTCTCGAATTATAAATACAAGATTTCCAAATCGGATATCCTGAATGATCATCTATAGTTTTCCAAATAACATCTGAGGGAGCAACATCATCACAATTTGGATATTCTGATGGAGTTTTGAGAGACAAAGACTTATAGGGGCCAAGGACCCCAGGCATACGGGCTCGTAATATCCAAGCAGACCGATCCCCTATAGATGCAAATTTAGAGGTTGGGGAATCTGTCATAACTGCTTTTGTGGAGGCTCCAACGCATCCTGTCTTGGTAAAGAAGTCTCCTGTAAGGCCAGGAGGAAAATTAAAGCAGACAGGAAAATCATCTGCTAGTCCTTTAAAGGTATAATTGAAATTAATAGGGTATTGGTCTTTTGTATAGGAAGTATAAGATCCTCCCAAAAGGCGAGGCTGGTCTGTACTAACTCGTATGGGGTCACTGTTCCAAGTAACAACTTGGAAAGTTGGAGGATCCGGGAGAAACGCCCAATATTTGGTTGGAATGGGAGCAGCGCTTACCTGGCAAGAGAGCAAGGCAAGCATGGCAATAAACACCTTTTCAGGAGAGACTGACGATCCCTGTAGGGTAGCTATCCCCTGTGCCTGGCGACAGAGAGCTTTAATCTGTCCCCAGGTGGGCAAGGAGGCTTGTTGGGTTGACTGAGCTGGGCGTCCTAATGGATTCCTGCGAGGCAAAAAATCAGGGGGTGCAATATCCTGTATCTGAAGTCGTGACATCTGTCCAGTGGGTGGCTCCGATCCGCGCCTATCCGGGATCTCCAATGTCAGCTGTCCTGGGGTCAGCGGCGTTTCCCGTGCTGGCGGAGGGAGCGGGGGAAGAGGGAGTTTCTTCCTTTTTAGAGATCGCGGTGGCGGGGGATTCTGGTATCCGGGGAGCTGAGACATGGCGAATTAGTCTGTCTGGAACCCAAATCGGAGCGTCCGCGTCCTGTGGAAAAACACAAGCATACCCTCGCCCATTGGTTAATAAGGGGTCAGGACCTTTCCATTGTCCGGAAAGAAGGTCCCTCCATTTTACTAATGGTTTTGCATTCAATTGCTCTGGGCACCAATGGCGAAGCATTGCAGTGTTTCCGGATGAATCAGCATTTAAGTTATTTATTACGAAAAGAGCATGTTGCAAAATCTGATGGGGGGAACTATATTTAAATTCCCCTTCTTTTAGTTTTTGAATATGGATTTTCAGTGTTTGATGTGCTCTTTCCACAATGGCTTGTCCTTGTGGGTTATAAGGGATGCCGGTGTTATGTTTAATTTGAAATCTTGTACAGAATTGCTGAAAAGATTTAGAAGTGTAAGCAGGAGCATTATCAGTTTTTAAAGCTTTTGGCAAGCCCAGATAGGAAAAGCATGTAAAAAGATGTTGTATTACATCTTTAACTGCTTCCCCTGTACGAGCAGTGGCAATAATAACATGAGAGAAGGTATCTACAGTTACATGAACAAAAGACAGTTTTCCAAATGAAGAGACATGGGTTACATCCATTTGCCAGAGTGCATTAGGTTTGAGACCGCGAGGGTTAACTCCCAGAGGCAAAGCATTCACGGTAGTAGGACAATGTGAACAAGAACGAACAATCTCTCGGGCAGATTCTCGAGGAATTTGAAACTGGTATCGTAAGGCAGTGGCATTTTGGTGATGAAGTGAGTGAGAAGCTCGAGCTTCTTCAAAAACAGAAGCCACTGAAATCCTGGTTAACGAATCTGCCAATTCATTGAGAGCATTTAAAGGGCCAGGCAGGCCGGAATGAGCCCGAATGTGGCCGATAAAGAACGCCCGATTTCTTTTCCATATTTGCTGCTGCAGTTTAGTTAACAAATGGAAGATAGCAGTTTTGTTTTCAGGCAAAACTGCAGTCTCAATGTGTGGAAACAGCCTGACCACATACTGAGAGTCAGAATAAAGGTTAAATTCTTTCTCCGCAAACATAACAAAGGCCTCAATAACAGCTGTGATTTCAGCCCTTTGAGCTGAAGTTTCTTGTGTTTCCAAAAGTTTTTGATGATCTCTTGTGACTATAGAGGCTCTACCGTTAGCCGATCCATCAGTAAAGACTACCTGAGCATCTGAAATAGGGAACTGTTTACACCGGACAGGAAAAATAACTGGATGGTTAGACATAAAATTTAGTAAAACATGCGAGGGTAAATGATGCAAAATTTGACCACAGTAATTCCCTATGGCAATCTGCCAGTCTTCATCAAACATTAAAAGAGCATCAAGCTGCTCCTTATTATATGGAATTACAATCTCTGATGGCTCTTTACCAAACAATTCAATGCTCCGCTTCCTTCCTTTTAGCATTAATGTGGCAATTAAACCAGGATAAGAAGCCACGACTTTTTTAGCTTGGGTAGGAAGATGGATCCATTCTAAAGGGCCGCGTTGCCACAGAACTCCCGTAGGCGCCGTTGGAGTAGCTAGGCAAAGGAACTGCCACGTCATCGTCAAATCAATTCTTTTTACATAGCTATTTGATAAGGCTGCTTCTACTTTGCCTAGGGCTTCTTGAGCCTCAGCTGTTAATTGTCTTTTTGAGGTTGGATCAGGATCCCCGCGTAAAGTGTTAAAAAGAGGTTTTAATTCGGCAGTGGTTAATTTTAAATATGGTCTAATCCAATTAATATCACCTAAGAGTTTTTGATAATCATTTAAAGTAATAAGATGGTCTTTTCTCAATTGCAGCGGGGTATGAGTCACCGTTTCCGAATTTATGACTCTTCCTAAGTAAGTTATGGGCGGATTGATTTGAATTTTTTCTGGGGCAATTTTTAGGCCTCTGTCTGTCAATGCCTGGGTCAGGTCCTGGAGCACAGTCTGCAGGTGAACTCTATCAGGATGAGCTATTAAAATATCATCCATATAGTGAATCATATACACGTGTTCATATTTAGCCCTAGTATCTTCTAGAGCGGCATTAACAAATTTTTGGCATAAAGTAGGGCTATTTTTCATTCCCTGAGGCAGAACCTTCCACTGAAACCGTAAATAAGGCTGTTTAAGATTTTCTGATGGCAGACTAAAGGCAAATCGCTTTTTATCCTCAGGATTTAAGGGAATAGTGAAAAAACAATCTTGTAAATCAATAACAATTATATTATATCCCTCTGGAACGGCTACTGGGGAAGGGAGCCCAGGCTGTAAGGCCCCCATGTCCTCCATGGTGGCATTAATAGCTCTCAAATCCTGTAAAAGTCGCCATTTACCAGATTTTTTCTTAATGACAAAAATAGGAGTGTTCCAGGGGCTATTGGAGGGCTCAATATGTCCCAATTCTAATTGTTCAAAGATTAATGCTTTAGCTGCCAATAATTTTTCCTTATGCAGAGGCCACTGTTCTACCCACACCGGATCTTGAGATTTCCATGTGATGGGGTCGGCAGCAAAAACAATGGCCTCAATTATAAATTTGGATATCCCAATCCAGCACGTAGCTTGCGAGGAGTTGGGCAAATTGGCTCAATTATTCCTGTCTGTTGTTTACCCAATCCTTTTGATGGATCATAGCCCATCTGCAACATCTGAGAGGTCACTTTATCATCAGGGCTAAAAAGTAACACTCCCATTTGAGATAGCACGTCCCTCCCCCACAGGGTAAGGGGGAGCGAAGGAACGACATAAGGTTGGAAAGTTCCACGGGTATCCTCAAATTGCCAATCTAAAATTTTTGCACTTTTGGCTATTGTGGGGGCTCTTCCTATCCCCACCAAGTTATTTTCAGTAGTATGTGTGGGCCAGGAGCTGGGCCAGTCTTTTCCTGAAATGCAAGAAACATCTGCTCCTGTGTCTAATAACCCCACAATAGACTTGCCATTAATCAGGATAGTCTTCATAGGACGTTTCTGAGTAATTTCTGTTATCCAAAAAACCATATCACTAGACCCAAATCCTTTATCCTGCCTTTCATTTTGAGTAGCTGTGCGCCCAATTGCAGTGTGGTAAGGCAAAAGCAAAAGTTGGGCTATTCTTTGTCCCTGATGTATTTGGAAAGTTTTAGTTGGGGGTGAAATCATTATCTGGATTTCTCCTGTATAATCTGAGTCAATTACTCCAGGGATGATTGTGAGACCTTGCATAGCTAAGGAACTTCTGCCTAGTATAATTCCTACTAAACCTGTTGGTAATGGGCCTTTAACTCCTGTAGGTATTTTTACAGTGGGGCTATCTGGTGTTAATATTGCTGAGGTGGTGGAACTGAGGTCCAGTCCTGCGCTGCCTGGGGTTGCTCTGATGAGTTCTGCGATGGGACGAAGGGAATGAATGGGTTCAGTGAGGCTGCCCCAATTGTTGTCGGGGCCTGAGGCTGGCCCCTCAATCCGTTTCCCGACTGCTGGTCGGGGCCCAAAAAGGCTCCATTTCTATGGAATTGTGACCTACATTCTTTTGCCCAGTGATATCCTTTTTGACAACGAGGGCAGAGAGATCTAGGGAGATTAGTAGGCACAGCCGGGGAGGGAGAATTCGGCAGAGAAGAACCGGCTGCTTTTTGGGGACAAGCTCGCATAAGGTGCCCTTCCCGTCCGCAAGAGAAGCAGGCCTTGGATAAACCAATATTCTGGCCTGGACTACTGGAATGACTCTTTGACGGGTTATTTCTATTTGTAAAAAAGGACTGTACTGCCTGCTGGTAAGAATTTCCCTTTATGGCTGCAGCTATGGCAACGCCCTGCATCATCGCTGGTCCTACATCTGCACATTGCCTGATATAATCTATTATTTCCCCAGTTTTTTTAATAGGACGTAAAATGGCCTGGCAGGTAGAATTAGCATTTTCAAATGCCAGTTGTTTTATCAATATACTAGCTGCCTCAGTGTTGGAAATTACTCTGTTGACTGCCTCTGCAAGTCTTGATATAAAGTCTTCATATGGCTCTTCTGGTTTTTGTTTAACATTTGAGAAGGAAGAGGTAGATTCTTTCCCTTCAGGCAACAAACGCCAAGCCCCAAGGGCGCAGGCGGTTACTTGATCTAAAGTGGTTTTATCTAATCCCATTTGATCTCTAAGTGTTCCAAAATCATTAGTCCCTGCCAACATATTTTTTATAATATATCTTGGGCCATATTTTTGGTTAGCATCAGCCTGTTTTTGGGCTAGATCTTCATATTCAGTTCTCCAAAGTACATATTGACCTCCAGACAGACAAGCTTTAGCGACTGTCTTCCAGTCATGGGGTGTCATCCATCTGCCCGCTAAAGCTTCCACCAATGATACAGTGTACGGGGCTTTAGGCCCATACAAAGCACAAGCCTGTTTGAGTTCTTTAATCATTTTCATTGGAATGGGTTCCCAGTGGGGGGCTGTTCTCCCACCACTTCCACCAAATATTATGGGGAAACAAGCCTCAAGGTGGGGATCAAGTTCATCATCTGGGCTAGAGAAAACTCTTCTTCGGGGAGCTTCTAGTGGAGGCCCCTCACCCTTATAGGGAGGGGGGGGCAAGGGGTGTCCTATGTCACTTTCTTCGTACTTTGGGAATTTTTTATCCGTTCTGTGTTTAGGTCTTACGGATGTTTTATCTGGGGAATCTGGCCTTAAACTCTCAGGTGCATATAATCTGATGGGGGACATTTGTCTTGAGCCTCTGGAAGCAGAAGGCTTAATTAAGGAAATTTCTCTTGAATTTGTGGAAGCAGGTGGTCTGGTTGGGGAAGTTTTTATTAAGCTCTTTGGAGCAGATAATCTAATTGGAGAAGTTTCTCTTAAACTCCTTGGAGCATCTTTATTTAATAAAGACCAGTCCTCATCAGAATGATCTTGACTTACTTCCTCTTCCAAATCTTCCTCATCTGAAAGCTGCTCTTTTTTGTCATCTCTATCTATTACCTTTTCTTGGGCAGTCATTGCAGCTATCATTTGACTCAACTGCCGATAGTTAGGTGTAGCCTCCTTTTCATCACTCTCCTCTTCGATAGATACCTTTTTCTCTGCACTTTCCTCTTTAAGATGTACCTTTTCAGATTCAGGGGCAGGGTCTAGAGCGTCCCTAATTATATTCCATAAGGAAAAGGCGTCAGTAGGCACCTTTTGTGAGCCATGTTCAGCATGGTAAGTTTTTAGTTGTTTTCCTACTCTCTCCCAGGTGTCTAAGTTAACAGTGCCTTCTTCTGGAAACCAGGGACACTGTTCTTGTACAAAGGAAAAAAATGAATGAATATTGGATTTTTTAACTTTAATTCCTCGTTTAGTTAGTAACTGCAAGATTACTCCTGTAAAAAGCTGTCTTTCTTTTGATTCACTGTTACCCATGTCAGAAAATTAAGTCTTATAGAAAAGTCTACCTCAACAAAAAGGTTTTACCTTTGGCGAGGGGGGTTTTGTTTTCAACCCTAAGATAGCAGGTTTCTTTTCAACCTCTAGAGCACCAGGTTTCTCTTAAACCCTTGAACACTTCCCACTCCTCCTCACCCTGTCTATCCTACAGGGGGGTCCGCGGCACCCTGAGTGGGGTCCTAGCCGTCCCGAACACTCAACACTGGGGGAGTACCCGAAAGTACTCCGGGGGGAGTGATTAAGTCACTCCGGGGGGGAGCAACAGAGAGTGCTCCGGGGGGAGCAACAGAGAGTGCTCCGGGGGGAGCTACAGAGAGTGCTCCGGGGGGAGCTTTTGCTCCGAGGAACCTACCTTCGAATAGCCTGTTCCGGGCGCCACTTGCCGGGGTCCAGCCCCGGTGGATCCAGGGAATTCGAAGGGTGGACGGCGTTGGCGTGGAAAGACTTGTTTATTTATTAATATAAGATTAGATTAAGAAACTGTAGTGCAGTAGGAAGATTAAGTGGAGAAAGAGGGCTGAATAGCTTGGTTTACGCGGAAGACCAATAAAATTCCAGACAAGGAATTTGCACCATCTACGTTGGGCCACCGGTGCCCACTTGAATATCTAAGGGTGCCTCGCCTTAAGCTCCCTTTCTCGCGGATCTTAATAACCAGGGCAAATAAGTAGACCTGGCGAGCCTCCGCGCCCCAGATGGAAATTCAGCCTGAAATTAAAGTAAAGAGCAGAGGGAAGAAAAGGGAGAGAAAAAGAGAGAGAGAGAGAGACAGGGGGGGAGCCAGATTCCCAAGAAACCAGGCCGAGACTAGTCCGAGAAACTGGTCTGAGAATCTGGTCCCGTCCTTTATTGTTCAGAAGGCCTTTTATACTTTTGATAAAACATGGAGATCAATGGGTAACACAAAGTTATGCAGCGTTAGCAGTCCAGACTCTTATCAAAACCAGGCTTTTCTCTCTGCATACCTAATTGTATACACAAGTCTTAGGTAATTTACATCATCTTCCAACCAAAAGGGCCAATTAACATTTTACAGCCTTTTTTCTGATAAGGGTTTGTCAACCACAAGACTTATTTGTGTTGATCTTCCCAAGGTCTGGTGCCACTCTCGGAAAGCACTAAAGAAAGTTACATTCTTAGACAGCAAGGATACAGCAACTTATAACAAGTAGAGGGAGTGCAGTGATTTATAGCAAAAGAGAAGCAATTAACTCAAAAGTCTAGTGTTGCTAACATCAAAACTACTATGTATCTTTTTCTACATCCTGCTTACATTAACATCCTTCCAGGTGCCTAAAAGATAAAGAATAAGGAGGTCTGGCAGCAATCCTTGAGTCAACAGTGAAAACCCTCTACCAATATAATTTTTAACTCTTTAGAAAAGGCTCTGTATCTTTAAGATGCTTTTAAGCTTTGTGCCTCCCGCGGTTGGGGGGCTGTAAGCAATTCACAAGCTGTAAGCTTTGTGCCTCTCGCGGTTGGGGGGCTGTAAGCAATTCACAAGCTGTAAGAGGTCTGGGGAACCTGTTAGGCAGACTAGAGAGCTATCAGAGGGGTTTAACTGAAACATCCCTTTCAAATGCAGAAGACTAAAACCCTGAATTGACTTTTTTCCAGAGAATATCAGAAAAGTGGAAAAGCAGAGCACAAAAGCCAGCAGATTTTTGCTGGGGTACATGCTTAGGAATATCCAGAGGGGTCCCTGAAGTCTGAGCACGCCTTGCGTATGTCAGCTTCCTTCCTCATGACCTTGTCACGGGCGGGATTCCTCACACTGGCTTCCGGCAGGGTATGGTGGTGAACTTCTTGAGTTGCAGCAAGGCTGTGAAAGACCCTTTCGAAGTTCCAGAGGTAAGGTGTCATTAGTCTCCAGACGCCTCATCGGAAATAGGCCTCATCTCGCCTGGAAGGGAGAACTTCCTGGATTTTCTCGAGTTGCGGCAGGTGTTCTCGAGTTACGACGGGGACCTCAGGGACCCGCCCTGGTGGCCTCAGGAGAGGCCAGTCCCTATGCGAGTTGCTAGGGGGCCTCTCGGGATTCCTCTCCCGTCGATACCGGGGCCAAAAACCTTGTGTGGAGTCAGGGCCGGAACCGAGGATTCCTCTCAGGGGCTGACATGGATCTTTGGGTACTTCTGGAGTCTCCCCAGGGGAGTCAGGCCTCGTCTCGAGTGGGGGCATGCACGTGCACTTTCCTTCCAGGCTGTAGCAGCAATGTCACGCTACCTGTCGCGTGGATCAAATGATCTGTGGTTTTCCCTCGAGGCTTTCCCACAGGGCTGTCCCACGTGCCACCGTGGTGTGAGTCGATCCTCGGCGTGAAAGATGAGCCAGTGCAGGGCAAAGAGGTTCCTCTGGAATGGACTGAGACATCTGGGGGACTCTTGGAATGGTGGTACGACCATGGAGTTCCTCTCGCCTTTCCTGTTGAGAGTGCCTCCTCTTGAGATGCGACCGGAACGCCGGGAATATTTTCCCGTTGAAAGCAGGGAAAGGATCCCTCATCTCGAGCTACGAGGGGGAAACGGGGCTCCTCTGGATGTGGGCGGGACCATCGTGCTTTCTCTCGAGTGGAGACGGGTATGGCGGTGAACTTCTTGAGTTGCAGCAAGGGTGTGAAAGACCCTTTCGAAGTTCCAGAGGTTAGGTGTCATTAGTCTCCAGACGCCTCATCGGAAATAGGCCTCATCTCGCCTGGAAGGGAGAACTTCCATGATTTTCTCGAGTTGCGGCAGGTGTTCTCGAATTACGACGGGGACCTCAGGGACCCGCCCTGTTAGCCTCAGGAGAGGCCAGTCCCTATGCGTGTTGCTAGGGGGCCCCTCGGGATTCCTCTCCTGTCGATACCGGGGCCAAAAACCTTCTGTGGAGACAGGGCTGGAACCGAGGATTCCTCTCAGGGACTGATATGGATCTTTGGGTACTTCTGGAGTCTCGCCAGGGGAGACAGGCCTCGTCTCGTGTGGGGGCATGCACGTGCACTTTCCTTCCAGGCTGTAGCAGCAATGTCACGCTTCACGTCGTGTGGATCAAAGGATCTGTGGTTTTCCCTCGAGGCTTTCCCTCGAGGCTTTCCCACAGGGCTGTACCACGTGACACCGTGGTGTGAGTCGATTCTCGGCGTGAAAAATGAGCCAGTGCAGGGCAAAGAGGTTCCTCTGGAATGGACTGAGACATCTGGGGGACTCTTGGAATGGTGGTACGACCATGGAGTTCCTCTCGCCTTTCCTGTTGAGAGTGCCTCCTCTTGAGATGCGACGGGAACGCCGGGAATTCTTTCCCGTTGAAAGGAGGGAAAGAATCCCTCATCTCGAGCTACGAGGGGGAAACGGGGCTCCTCTGGATGTGGGCGGGACCATCGTGATTTCTCTCGAGTAGAGACGGGTATGGCGGTGAACTTCTTGAGTTGCAGCAAGGGTGTGAAAGACCCTTTCGAAGTTCCAGAGGTTAGGTGTCATTAGTCTCCAGACGCCTCATCGGAAATAGGCCTCATCTCGCCTGGAAGGGAGAACTTCCTGGATTTTCTCGAGTTGCGGCAGGTGTTCTCGAGTTACGACGGGGACCTCAGGGACCCGCCCTGGTGGCCTCAGGAGAGGCCAGTCCCCATGCGAGTTGCTAGGGGGCCTCTCGGGATTCCTCTCCCGTCGATACCGGGGCCAAAAAGCTTGTGTGGGGTCAGGGCCGGAACCGAGGATTCCTCTCAGGGGCTGACATGGATCTTTGGGTACTTCTGGAGTCTCCCCAGGGGAGTCAGGCCTCGTCTCGAGTGGGGGCATGCACGTGCGCTTTCCTTCCAGGCTGTAGCAGCAATGTCACGCTTCCCGTCACGTGGATCAAAGGATCTGTGGTTTTCCCTCGAGGCTTTCCCTCGAGGCTTTCCCACAGGGCTGTCCCACGTGCCACCGTGTTGTGAGTCGATCCTCGGCTTGAAAGATGAGCCAGTGCAGGGCAAAGAGGTTCCTCTGGAATGGACTGAGACATCTGGGGGACTCTTGGAATGGTGGTACGACCATGGAGTTCCTCTCGCCTTTCCTGTTGAGAGTGCCTCCTCTTGAGATGCGACGGGAACGCCGGGAATACTTTCCCGTTGAAAGCAGGGAAAGGATCCCTCATCTCGAGCTACGAGGGGGAAACGGGGCTCCTTTGGATGTGGGCGGGACCATCGTGCTTCCTCTCGAGTGGAGACGGGTATGGCGGTGAACTTCTTGAGTTGCAGCAAGGGTGTGAAAGACCCTTTCGAAGTTCCAGAGGTTAGGTGTCATTAGTCTCCAGAGGCCTCATCGGAAATAGGCCTCATCTCGCCTGGAAGGGAGAACTTCCTGGATTTTCTCGAGTTGCGGCAGGTGTTCTCGAGTTACGACGGGGACCTCAGGGACCCACCCTGGTGGCCTCAGGAGAGGCCAGTGCCCATGCGAGTTGCTAGGGGGCCTCTCGGGATTCCTCTCCCGTCGATACCGGGGCCAAAAACCTTGTGTGGAGTCAGGGCCGGAACCGAGGATTCCTCTCAGGGGCTGACATGGATCTTTGGGTACTTCTGGAGTCTCCCCAGGGGAGTCAGGCCTCGTCTCGAGTGGGGGCATGCACGTGTGATTTCCTTCCAGGCTGTAGCAGCAATGTCACGCTTCCCGTCGCGTGGATCAAAGGATCTGTGGTTTTCCCTCGAGGCTTTCCCACAGGGCTGTCCCACGTGCCACCGTGGTGTGAGTCGATCCTCGGCGTGAAAGTTGAGCCAGTGCAGGGCAAAGAGGTTCCTCTGGAATGGACTGAGACATCTGGGGGACTCTTGGAATGGTGGTACGACCATGGAGTTCCTCTCGCCTTTCCTGTTGAGAGTGCCTCCTCTTGAGATGCGACGGGAACGCCGGGAATTCTTTCCGGTTGAAAGCAGGGAAAGGATCCCTCATCTCGAGCTCCGAGGGGGAAACGGGGCTCCTCTGGATGTGGGCGGGACCATCGTGCTTCCTCTCGAGTCGAGACGGGTATGGAGGTGAACTTCTTGAGTTGCAGCAAGGGTGTGAAAGACCCTTTCGAAGTTCCAGAGGTTAGGTGTCATTAGTCTCCAGACGCCTCATCGGAAATAGGCCTCATCTCGCCTGGAAGGGAGAACTTCCTGGATTTTCTCGAGTTGCGGCAGCTGTTCTGGAGTTACGACGGGGACCTCAGGGACCCGCACTGGTGGCCTCAGGAGAGGCCAGTCCCCATGCGAGTTGCTAGGGGGCCTCTCGGGATTCCTCTCCCGTCGATACCGGGGCCAAAAACCTTGTGTGGAGTCAGGGCCGGAACCGAGGATTCCTCTCAGGGGCTGACATGGATCTTTGGGTACTTCTGGAGTCTCCACAGGGGAGTCAGGCCTCGTCTCGAGTGGGGGCATGCACGTGCGCCTTCCTTCCAGGCTGTAGCAGCAATGTCACGCTTCCCTTCGCGTGGATCAAAGGATCTGTGGTTTTCCCTCGAGGCTTTCCATCGAGGCTTTCCCACAGGGCTGTCCCACGTGCCAACGTGGTGTGAGTCGATCCTGGCGTGAAAGATGAGCCAGTGCAGGGCAAAGAGGTACCTCTGGAATGGACTGAGACATCTGGGGGACTCTTGGAATGGTGGTACGACCATGGAGTTCCTCTCGCCTTTCCTGTTGAGAATGCCTCCTTTTGAGATGCGACGGGAACGCCGGGAATTCTTTCCCGTTGAAAGCAGGGAAAGGATCCCTCATCTCGAGCTACGAGTGGGAAACGGGGCTCCTCTGGATGTGGGCGGGACCATCGTGCTTCCTCTCGAGTGGAGACAGGTATGGCGGTGAACTTCTTGAGTTGCAGCAAGGGTGTGAAAGACCCTTTCGAAGTTCCAGAGGTTAGGTGTCATTAGTCTCCAGACGCCTCATCGGAAATAGGCCTCATCTCGCCTGGAAGGGAGAACTTCCTGGATTTTCTCGAGTTGCGGCAGGTGTTCTCGAGTTACGACGGGGACCTCAGGGACCCGCCCTGGTGGCCTCAGGAGAGGCCAGTCCCCATGCGAGTTGCTAGGGGGCCTCTCGGGATTCCTCTCCCGTCGATACCGGGGCCAAAAACCTTGTGTGGAGTCAGGGCCGGAACCGAGGATTCCTCTCAGGGGCTGATATGGATCTTTGGTTACTTCTGGAGTCTCCACAGGGGAGTCAGGCCTCGTCTCGAGTGGGGGCATGCACGTGCGCTTTCCTTCCAGGCTGTAGCAGCAATGTCACGCTTCCCTTCGCGTGGATCAAAGGATCTGTGGTTTCCCTCGAGGCTTTCCCTCGAGGCTCTCCCACAGGGCTGTCCCACGTGCCACCGTGGTGTGAGTCGATCCTGGCGTGAAAGATGAGCCAGTGCAGGGTACAGAGGTTCCGCTGGAATGGACTGAGACATCTGGGGGACTCTTGGAATGGTGGTACGACCATGGAGTTCCTCTCGCCTTTCCTGTTGAGAGTGCCTCCTTTTGAGATGCGACGGGAACGCCGGGAATTCTTTCCCGTTGAAAGCAGGGAAAGGATCGCTCATCTCGAGCTACGAGGGGGAAACGGGGCTCCTCTGGATGTGGGCGGGACCATCGTGCTTCCTCTCGAGTGGAGACGGGTATGGCGGTGAACTTCTTGAGTTGCAGCAAGGGTGTGAAAGACCCTTTCGAAGTTCGAGAGGTTAGGTGTCATTAGTCTCCAGACGCCTCATCGGAAATAGGCCTCATCTCGCCTGGAAGGGAGAACTTCCTGGATTTTCTCGAGTTGCGGCAGGTGCTCTCGAGTTACGACGGGGACCTCAGGGACCCGCCCTGGTGGCCTCAGGAGAGGCCAGTCCCCATGCGAGTTGCTAGGGGGCCTCTCGGAATTACTCTCCCGTCGATACCGGGGCCAAAAACCTTGTGTAGAGTCAGGGCCGGAACCGAGGATTCCTCTCAGGGGCTGACATGGATCTTTGGGTACTTCTGGAGTCTCCCCAGGGGAGTCAGGCCTCGTCTCGAGTGGGGGCATGCACGTGCGCTTTCCTTCCAGGCTGTAGCAGCAATGTCACGCTTCCCGTTGCGTGGATCAAAGGATCTGTGATTTTCCATCGAGGCTTTCCCACAGGTCTGTCCCACGTGCCACCGTGGTGTGAGTCGATCCTCGGCGTGAAAGATGAGCCAGTGCAGGGCAAAGAGGTTCCTCTGGAATGGACTGAGACATCTGGGGGACTCTTGGAATGGTGGTACGACCATGGAGTTCCTCTCGCCTTTCCTGTTGAGAGTGCCACCTCTTGAGATGCGTCAGGAACGCCGGGAATTCTTTGCTTTGAAAGCAGTGAAAGGATCCCTCATCTCGAGCTCCGAGGGGGAAACGGGGCTCCTCTGGATGTGGGCGGGACCATCGTGCTTCCTCTCGAGTGGAGACGGGTATGGCGGTGAACTTCTTGAGTTGCAGCAAGGGTGTGAAAGACTCTTTCGAAGTTCCAGAGGTTAGGTGTCATTCGTCTCCAGACGCATCATCGGAAATAGGCCTCATCTCGCCTAGAAGGGAGAACTTCCTGGATATTCTCGAGTTGTGGCAGGTGTTCTCGAGTTATGACGGGGACCTCAGGGACCCGCCCTGGTGTCCTCAGTAAAGGCCAGTCCCCATGCGAGTTGCTAGGGGGCCTCTCGGGATTCCTCTCCCGTCGATACCGGGGCCAAAAACCTTGTCTGGAGTCAGGGCCGGAACCGAGGATTCCTCTCAGGGGCTGACATGGATCTTTGGGTATTTCTGGAGTCTCCCCAGGGGAGTCAGGCCTCGTCTCGAGTGGGGGCATGCACGTGTGCTTTCCTTCCAGGCTGTAGCAGCAATGTCACGCTTCCCGTGGCGTGGATCAAAGGATCTGTGGTTTTCCCTCGAGGCTTTCCCACAGGGCTGTCCCACGTGCCACTGTGGTGTGAGTCGACTTCTCCGTGAAAGATGAGCCAGTGCAGGGCAAAGAGGTTCCTCTGGAATGGAATGAGACATCTGGGGGACTCTTGGAATGGTGGTACGGCCATGGAGTTCCTCTCGCCTTTCCTGTTGAGAGTGCCTCCTCTTGAGATGCGACGGGAACGCAGGAATTCTTTCCCGTTGAAAGCAGGGAAAGGATCCCTCATCTCGATCTCCGAGGGGGAAACGGGGCTCCTCTGGATGGGGGCGGGACCATCGTTCTTCCTCTCGAGTGGAGACGGGTATGGCGGTGAACTTCTTGAGTTGCAGCAATGGTGTGAAAGACCCTTTCGAAGTTCCAGAGGTTAGGTGTCATTTGTCTCCAGACGACTCATCGGAAATAGGCTTCATCTCGCCTGGAAGGGAGAACTTCCTGGATTTTCTCGAGTTGCGGCAGGTGTTCTCGAGGTACGACGGGGACCTCAGGGACCCACCCTGGTCGCCTCAGGGGAGGCCAGTACCCATGCGAGTTGCTAGGGGGCCTCTCGGGATTAATCTCCCGTCGATACCGGGGCCAAAAACCTTGTGTGCAGTCAGGGCCGGAACCGAGGATTCCTCTCAGGGGCTGACATGGATGTTTGGGTACTTCTGGAGTCTCCCCAGGGGAGTCAGGCCTCGTCTCGAGTGGGGGCATGCACGTGCGATTTCCTTCCAGGCTGTAGCAGCAATGTCACGCATCCCGTCGAGTGGAGTAATGGATCTGTGGTTTTCCATCGAGGCTTTCCCACAGGGCTGTCCCACGTGCCACCGTGGTGTGAGTCGATCCTCGGCGTGAAAGATGAGCCAGTGCAGGGCAAAGAGGTTCCTCTGGAATGGACTGAGACATCTGGGGGACTCTTGGAATGGTGGTACGACCATGGAGTTCCGCTCGCCTTTCCTGTTGAGAGTGCCTCCTCTTGAGATGCGACGGGAACGCCGGGAATTCTTTCCCGTTGAAAGCAGGGAAAGGATCCCTCATCTCGAGCTCCGAGGGGGAAACGGGGCTCCTCTGGATGTGGGCGGGACCATCGTGCTTCCTCTCGAGTGGAGACGGGTATGGCGGTGAACTTCTTGAGTTGCAGCAAGGGTGTGAAAGACCCTTTCGAAGTTCCAGAGGTTAGGTGTCATTAGTCTCCAGACGCCTCATCGGAAATAGGCCTCATCTCGCCTGGAAGGGAGAACTTCCTGGATTTTCTCGAGTTGCGGCAGGTGTTCTCGAGTTACGACGGGGACCTCAGGGACCCGCCCTGGTGGCCTCAGGAGAGGCCAGTCCCCATGCGAGTTGCTGGGAGGCCTCTCGGGATTCCTCTCCCGTCGATACCGGGGCCAAAAACCTTGTGTGGAGTCAGGGCCAGAACCGAGGATTCCTCTCAGGGGCTGACATGGATGTTTGGGTACTTCTGGAGTCTCCCCAGGGGAGTCAGGCCTCGTCTCGAGTGGGGGCATGCACGTGCGCTTTCCTTCCAGGCTGTAGCAGCAATGTCACGCTTCCCGTCGCGTGGATCAAAGGATCTGTGGTTTTCCCTCGAGGCTTTCCCTCGAGGCTTTCCCACAGGGCTGTCCCACGTGCCACCGTGGTGTGAGTCGATCCTCGGCGTGAAGGATGAACCAGTGCAGGGCAAAGAGGTTCCTCTGGAATGGACTGAGACATCTGGGGGACTCTTTGTATGGTGGTACGACCATGGAGTTCCGCTCGCCCTTCCTGTTGAGAGTGCCTCCTCTTGAGATGCGTCAGGAACGCCGGGAATTCTTTGCTTTGAAAGCAGTGAAAGGATCCCTCATCTCGAGCTACGAGGGGGAAACGGGGCTCCTCTGGATGTGGGCGGGACCATCGTGCTTCCTCTCGAGTGGAGACGGGTATGGCGGTGAACTTCTTGAGTTGCAGCAAGGGTGTGAAAGACCCTTTCGAAGTTCCAGAGGTTAGGTGTCATTAGTCTCCAGACGCCTCATCGGAAATAGGCCTCATCTCGCCTGGAAGGGAGAAATTCCTGGATTTTCTCGAGTTGCGGCAGGTGTTCTCGAGTTACGACGGGAACCACATGGACCCGCCCTGATGGCCTCAGGAGAGGCCAGTCCCCATGCGAGTTGCTAGGGGGCCTCTCGGGATTCCTCTCCCGTCGATACCGGGGCCAAAAACCTTGTGTGGAGTCAGGGCCGGAACCGAGGATTCCTCTCAGGGGCTGACATGGATGTTTGGGTACTTCTGGAGTCTCCCCAGGGGAGTCAGGCCTCGGCTCGAGTGGGGGCATGCACGTTCGCTTTCCTT
Source organism: Capricornis sumatraensis (assembly GCF_032405125.1). Taxonomy (NCBI): domain Eukaryota; kingdom Metazoa; phylum Chordata; class Mammalia; order Artiodactyla; family Bovidae; genus Capricornis; species Capricornis sumatraensis. The sequence continues at coordinate 3,066,314 of NC_091080.1, read as the reverse complement.
CCAGGCTGTAGCAGCAATGTCACGCTTCCCGTGGTGTGGATCAAAGGATCTGTGGTTTTCCCTCGAGGCTTTCCCTCGAGGCTTTCCCACAGGGCTGTCCCACGTGCCACCGTGGTGTGAGTCGATCCTCGGCGTGAAAGATGAGCCAGTGCAGGGCAAAGAGGTTCCTCTGGAATGGACTGAGACATCTCGGGGACTCTTGGAATGGTGGTACGACCATGGAGTTCCTCTCGCCTTTCCTGTTGAGAGTGCCTCCTCTTGAGATGTGACGGGAACGCCGGGAATTCTTTGCGTTGAAAGCAGGGAAAGGATCCCTCATCTCGAGCTACGAGGGGGAAACGGGGCTCCTCTCGATGTGGGCGTGACCATCGTGCTTCCTCTCGAGTGGAGACGGGTATGGCGGTGAACTTCTTGAGTTGCAGCAAGGGTGTGAAAGACCCTTTCGAAGTTCCAGAGGTTAGGTGTCATTAGTCTCCAGACGCCTCATCGGAAATAGGCCTCATCTCGCCTGGAAGGGAGAACTTCCTGGATTTTCTCGAGTTGCGGCAGGTGTTCTCGAGTTACGACGGGGACCTCAGGGACCCGCCCTGGTGGCCTCAGGAGAGGCCAGTCCCCATGCGAGTTGCTAGGGGGCCTCTCGGAATTACTCTCCCATCGATACCGGGGCCAAAAACCTTGTGTAGAGTCAGGGCCGGAACCGAGGATTCCTCTCAGGGGCTGACATGGATCTTTGGGTACTTCTGGAGTCTCCCCAGGGGAGTCAGGCCTCGTCTCGAGTGGGGGCATGCACGTGCGCTTTCCTTCCAGGCTGTAGCAGCAATGTCACGCTTCCCGTCGCGTGGATCAAAGGATCTGTGATTTTCCATCGAGGCTTTCCCACAGGGCTGTCCCACGTGCCACCGTGGTGTGAGTCGATCCTCGGCGTGAAAGATGAGCCAGTGCAGGTCAAAGAGGTTCCTCTTGAATGGACTGAGACATCTGGGGGACTCTTGGAATGGTGGTACGACCATGGAGTTCCTCTCGCCTTTTCTGTTGAGAGTGCCTCCTCTTGAGATGCGACGGGAACGCTGGGAATTCTTTCCCGTTGAAAGCAGGGAAAGGATCCCTCATCTCGAGCTACGAGGGGGAAACGGGGCTCCTCTGGATGTAGGCGGGACCATCGTGCTTCCTCTAGAGTGGAGACGGGTATGGCGGTGAACTTCTTGAGTTGCAGCAAGGGTGTGAAAGACCCTTTCGAAGTTCCAGAGGTTAGGTGTCATTAGTCTCCAGACGCCTCATCGGAAATAGGCCTCATCTCGCCTGGAAGGGAGAACTTCCTGGATTTTCTCGAGTTGCGGGAGGTGTTCTAGAGTTAAGACGGGGACCTCAGGGACCCGCCCTGGTGGCCTCAATAGAGAACAGTCCCCATGCGTCTTGCTAGGTGGCCTCTCGTGATTCTTCTCCCGTCGATACCGGGGCCAAAAAACTTGTGTGGAGTCAGGGCCGGAACCGAGGATTCCTCTCAGGGGCTGACATGGATCTTTGGGTACTTCTGGAGTCTCCCCAGCTGAGTCAGGCCTCGTCTCGAGTGGGGACATGCACGTGCGCTTTCCTTCGAGGCTGTAGCAGCAATGTCACGCTTCCCGTGGCGTGGATCAAAGGATCTGTGGTTTTCCCTCGAGGCTTTCCCTCGAGGCTTTCCCACAGGGCTGTCCCACGTGCCACCGTGGTGTGAGTCGATCCTCGGCGTGAAAGATGAGCCAGTGCAGGGCAAAGAGGTTCCTCTGGAATGGACTGAGACATCTCGGTGACTCTTGGAATGGTGGTACGACCATGGAGTTCCTCTCGCCTTTCCTGTTGAGAGTGCCTCCTCTTGAGATGTGACGGGAACGCTGGGAATTCTTTGCGTTGAAAGCAGGGAAAGGATCCCTCATCTCGAGCTTCGAGGGGGAAACGGGGCTCCTCTCGATGTGGGCGGGACCATCGTGCTTCCTCTCGAGTGGAGACGGGTATGGCGGTGAACTTCTTGAGTTGCAGCAAGGGTGTGAAAGACCCTTTCGAAGTTCCAGAGGTTAGGTGTCATTCGTCTCCAGACGCCTCATCGGAAATAGGCTTCATCTCGCCTGGAAGGGAGAACTTCCTGGATTTTCTCGAGTTGCGGCAGGTGTTCTCGAGTTACGACGGGGACCTCAGGGACCCACCCTGGTGGCCTCAGGGGAGGCCAGTACCCATGCGAGTTGCTAGGGGGCCTCTCGGGATTAATCTCCCGTCGATACCGGGGCCAAAAACCTTGTGTGGTGTCAGGGCCGGAACCGAGTTTTCCTCTCAGGGGCTGACATGGATCTTTGGGTACTTTTGAGTCTCCCCAGGGGAGTCAGGCCTCGGCTCGTGTGGGGGCATGCACGTGCGATTTCCTTCAATGCTGTAGCAGCAATGTCACGCATCCCGTCGCGTGGAGTAATGGATCTGTGGTTTTCCCTCGAGGCTTTCCCACAGGGCTGTCCCACGTGCCACCGTGGTGTGAGTCGATCCTCGGCGTGAAAGATGAGCCAGTGCAGGGCAAAGAGGTTCCTCTGGAATGGACTGAGACATCTGGGGGACTCTTGGAATGGTGGTACGACCATGGAGTTCCGCTCGCCTTTCCTGTTGAGAGTGCCTCCTCTTGAGATGCGACGGGAACGCCGGGAATTCTTTCCCGTTGAAAGCAGGGAAAGGATCCCTCATCTCGAGCTACGAGGGGGAAACGGGGCTCCTCTGGATGTGGGCGGGACCATCGTGCTTCCTCTTGAGTGGAGACGGGTATGGCGGTGAACTTCTTGAGTTGCAGCAAGGGTGTGAAAGACCCTTTCGAAGTTCCAGAGGTTAGGTGTCATTAGTCTCCAGACGCCTCATCGGAAATAGGCCTCATCTCGCCTGGAAGGGAGAACTTCCTGGATTTTCTCGAGTTGCGGCAGGTGTTCTCGAGTTACGACGGGGACCTCAGGGACCCGCCCTGGTGGCCTCAGGAGAGGCCAGTCCCCATGCGAGTTGCTGGGAGGCCTCTCGGGATTCCTCTCCCGTCGATACCGGGGCCAAAAACCTTGTGTGGAGTCAGGGCCGGAACCGAGAATTCCTCTCAAGGGCTGACATGGATCTTTGGGTACTTCTGGAGTCTCCCCAGGGGAGTCAGGCCTCGTCTCGAGTGGGGGCATGCACGTGCGCTTTCCTTCCAGGCTGTAGCAGCAATGTGACGCTTCCCGTCGCGTGGATCAAAGGATCTGTGGTTTTCCCTCGAGGCTTTCCCTCGAGGCTTTCCCACAGGGCTGCCCCACGTGCCACCGTGGTGTGAGTCGATCCTCGGCGTGAAAGATGAGCCAGTGCAGGGCAAAGAGGTTCCTCTGGAATGGACTGAGACATCTGGGGGACTTTTGGAATGGTGGTACGACCATGGAGTTCCTCTCGCCTTTCCTGTTGAGAGTGCCTCCTCTTGAGATGTGACGGGAACGCTGGGAATTCTTTGCGTTGAAAGCAGGGAAAGGATCCCTCATCTCGAGCTTCGAGGGGGAAACGGGGCTCCTCTCGATGTGGGCGGGACCATCGTGCTTCCTCTCGAGTGGAGACGGGTATGGTGGTGAACTTCTTGAGTTGCAGCAAGGGTGTGAAAGACCCTTTCGAAGTTCCAGAGGTTAGGTGTCATTCGTCTCCAGACGCCTCATCGGAAATAGGCTTCATCTCGCCTGGAAGGGAGAACTTCCTGGATTTTCTCGAGTTGCGGCAGGTGTTCTCGAGTTACGACGGGGACCTCAGGGACCCACCCTGGTGGCCTCAGGGGAGGCCAGTACCCATGCGAGTTGCTAGGGGGCCTCTCGGGATTAATCTCCCGTCGATACCGGGGCCAAAAACCTTGTGTGGTGTCAGGGCCGGAACCGAGTTTTCCTCTCAGGGGCTGACATGGATCTTTGGGTACTTTTGAGTCTCCCCAGGGGAGTCAGGCCTCGGCTCGTGTGGGGGCATGCACGTGCGATTTCCTTCAATGCTGTAGCAGCAATGTCACGCATCCCGTCGCGTGGAGTAATGGATCTGTGGTTTTCCCTCGAGGCTTTCCCACAGGGCTGTCCCACGTGCCACCGTGGTGTGAGTCGATCCTCGGCGTGAAAGATGAGCCAGTGCAGGGCAAAGAGGTTCCTCTGGAATGGACTGAGACATCTGGGGGACTCTTGGAATGGTGGTACGACCATGGAGTTCCGCTCGCCTTTCCTGTTGAGAGTGCCTCCTCTTGAGATGCGACGGTAACGCCGGGAATTCTTTCCCGTTGAAAGCAGGGAAAGGATCCCTCATCTCGAGCTACGAGGGGGAAACGGGGCTCCTCTGGATGTGGGCGGGACCATCGTGCATCCTCTCGAGTGGAGACGGGTATGGCGGTGAACTTCTTGAGTTGCAGCAAGGGTGTGAAAGACCCTTTCGAAGTTCCAGAGGTTAGGTGTCATTAGTCTCCAGACGCCTCATCGGAAATAGGCCTCATCTCGCCTGGAAGGGAGAACTTCCTGGATTTTCTCGAGTTGCGGCAGGTGTTCTCGAGTTACGACGGGGACCTCAGGGACCCGCCCTGGTGGCCTCAGGGGAGGCCAGTCCCCATGCGAGTTGCTAGGGGGCCTCTCGGGATTACTCTCCCGTCGATACCGGGGCCAAAAACCTTGTGTAGAGTCAGGGCCGGAACCGAGGATTCCTGTCAGGGGCTGACATGGATCTTTGGGTACTTCTGGAGTCTCCCCAGGGGAGTCAGGCCTCGTCTCGAGTGGGGGCATGCACGTGCGCTTTCCTTCCAGGCTGTAGCAGCAATGTCACGCTTCCCGTGGCGTGGATCAAAGGATCTGTGGTTTTCCCTCGAGGCTTTCCCTCGAGGCTTTCCCACAGGGCTGTCCCACGTGCCACCGTGGTGTGAGTCGATCCTCGGCGTGAAAGATGAGCCAGTGCAGGGCAAAGAGGTTCCTCTGGAATGGACTGAGACATCTGGGGGACTCTTGGAATGGTGGTACGACCATGGAGTTCCGCTCGCCTTTCCTGTTGAGAGTGCCTCCTCTTGAGATGCGGCGGGAACGCCGGGAATTCTTTCCCGTTGAAAGCAGGGAAAGGATCCCTCATCTCGAGCTAAGAGGGGGATACGGGGTTCCTCTGGATGTGCGCGGGATCATCGTGCTTCCTCTCGAGTGGAGATGGGTATGGCGGTGAACTTCTTGAGTTGCCGCAAGGGTGTGAAAGACCCTTTCGAATTTCCAGAGGTTAGGTGTCATTAGTCTCCAGACGCCTCATCGGAAATAGGCCTCATCTCGCCTGGAAGGGGGAACTTCCTGGAATTTCTCGAGTTGCGGCAGGTGTTCTCGAGTTACGACGGGGACCTCAGGGACCCGCCCTGGTGGCCTCAGGAGAGGCCAGTCCCCATGCGAGTTGCTAGGGGGCCTCTCGGGATTCCTCTCCCGTCGATACCCGGGCCAAAAACCTTGTGTGGATTCAGGGCCGGAACCGAGGATTTCTCTCACGGGCTGATATGGATCTTTGGGTACTTCTGGAGTCTCGCCAGGGGAGACAGGCCTCATCTCGAGTGGGGGCATGCTCGTGCGTTTTCCTTCCAGGCTGTAGCAGCAATGTCACGCTTCCCATCGCGTGGATAAAGGATCTGTGGTTTTCCCTCGAGGCTTTCCCTCGAGGCTTTCCCACAGGGCTGTCCCACGTGCCACCGTGGTGTGAGTCGATCCTCGGCGTGAAAGATGAGCCAGTGCAGGGCAAAGAGGTTCCTCTGGAATGGACTGAGACATCTGGGGGACTCTTGGAATGGTGGTACGACCATGGAGTTCCTCTCGCCTTTCCTGTTGAGAGTGCCTCCTCTTGAGATGCGACGGGAACGCCGGGAATTCTTTCCCGTTGAAAGCAGGGAAAGGATCCCTCATCTCGAGCTAAGAGGGGGATACGGGGCTCCTCTGGATGTGGGCGGGACCATCGTGCTTCCTCTCGAGTGGAGACGGGTATGGCGGTCAACTTCTTGAGTTGCAGCAAGGGTGTGAAAGACCCTTTCGAAGTTCCAGAGGTTAGGTGTCATTAGTCTCCAGACGCCTCATCGGAAATAGGCCTCATCTCGCCTGCAAGGGAGAACTTCCTGGATTTTCTCGAGTTGCGGCAGGTGTTCTCGAGTTACGACGGGGACCTCAGGGACCCGCCCTGGTTGCCTCAGGAGAGGCCAGTCCCCATGCGAGTTGATAGGGGGCCTCTCGGGATTCCTCTCCCGTCGATACCGGGGACAAAAACCTTGTGTGGAGTCAGGGCCGGAACCGAGGATTCCTCTCAGGGGTGACATGTATCTTTGGGTACTTCTGGAGTCTCCAAAGGGGAGTCAGGCCTCGTCTCGAGTGGGGGCATGCACGTGCGCTTTCCTTCCAGGCTGTAGCAGCAATGTCACGCTTCCCGTCGCGTGGATCAAAGGATCTGTGGTTTTCCCTCGAGGCTTTCATTCGAGGCTTTCCCACAGGGCTGTCCCACGTGCCACCGTGGTGTGAGTCGATCCTCGGCGTGAAAGATGAGCCAGTGCAGGGCAAAGAGTTTCCTCTGGAATGGACTGAGACATCTGGGCAATTCTGGAATGGTGGTACGACCATGGAGTTCCTCTCGCCTTTCCTGTTGAGAATGCCTCCTCTTGAGATGCGACGGGAACACTGGGAATTCTTTCCCGTTGAAAGCAGGGAAAGGATCCCTCATCTCGAGCTACGAGGGGGAAACGGGGCTCCTCTGGATGTGGGCGGGACCATCGTGCTTCCTCTCGAGTGGAGACGGGTATGGCGGTGAACTTCTTGAGTTGCAGCAAGGGTGTGAAAGACCCTTTGGAAGTTCCAGAGGTTAGGTGTCATTAGTCTCCAGACGCCTCATCGGAAATAGGCCACATGTCGCCTGGAAGGGAGAACTTCCTGGATTTTCTCGAGTTGCGGCAGGTGTTCTCGAGTTACGACGGGGACCTCAGGGAACCGCCCTGGTGGCCTCAGGAGAGGCCAGTCCCCATGCAATTTGCTAGGGGGCCTCTCGGGATTCCTCTCCCGTCGATACCGGGGCCAAAAACCTTGTGTGGAGTCAGGCCCGGAACCGAGGATTCCTCTCAGGGGCTGACATGGATCTTTGGGTACTTCTGGAGTCTCCCCACGGGAGTCAGGCCTCGTCTCGAGTGGGGGCATGCACGTGCGCTTTCCTTCCAGGCTGTAGCAGCAATGTCACGATTCCCGTCGCATTTATCAAAGGATCTGTGGCTTTCCCTCGAGGCTTTCCCTCGAGGCTTTCCCACAGGGCTGTCCCACGTGCCACCGTGGTGTGAGTCGATCCTCGGCGTGAAAGATGAGCCAGTGCAGGGCAAAGAGGTTCCTCTGGAATGGACTGAGACATCTGGGGGACTCTTGGAATGGTGGTACGACCATGGAGTTCCTCTCGCCTTTCCTGTTGAGAGTGCCTCCTCTTGAGATGCGACGGGAACGCCGGGAATTCTTTCCCGTTGAAAGCAGGGAAAGGATCCCTCATCTCGAGCTACGAGGGGGAAACGGGGCTCCTCTGGATGTGGGCGGGACCATCGTGCTTCCTCTCGAGTGGAGACGGGTATGGCGGTGAACTTCTTGAGTTGCAGCAAGGGTGTGAAAGACCCTTTCGAAGTTCCAGAGGTTAGGTGTCATTAGTCTCCAGACGCCTCATCGGAAAAAGGCCTCATCTCGCCTGGAAGGGAGAACTTCCTGGATTTTCTCGAGTTGCGGCAGGTGTTCTCGAGTTACGACGGGGACCTCAGGGACCCGCCCTGGTTGCCTCAGGAGAGGCCAGTCCCCATGCGAGTTGCTAGGGGGCCTCTCGGGATTCCTCTCCCGTCGATACCGGGGCCAAAAACCTTGTGTGGAGTCAGGGCCGGAACCGAGGATTCCTCTCAGGGGTGACATGTATCTTTGGGTACTTCTGGAGTCTCCCCAGGGGAGTCAGGCCTCGTCTCGAGTGGGGGCATGCACGTGCGCTTTCCTTCCAGGCTGTAGCAGCAATGTCACGCTTCCCGTCGAGTGGATCAAAGGATCTGTGGTTTTCCCTCGAGGCTTTCCCTCGAGGCTTTCCCACAAGGCTGTCCCACGTGCCACCGTGGTGAGAGTCGATCCTCGGCGTGAAAGATGAGCCAGTGCAGGGCAAAGAGGTTCCTCTGGAATGGACTGAGACATCTGGGGGACTCTTGGAATGGTGGTACGACCATGGAGTTCCTCTCGCCTTTCCTGTTGAGAGTGCCTCCTCTTGAGATGCGACGGGAACGCTGGGAATTCTTTCCCGTTGAAAGCAGGGAAAGGATCCCTCATCTCGAGCTCCGAGGGGGAAACGGGGTTCCTCTGGATGTGGGCGGGACCATCGTGCTTCCTCTCGAGTGGAGACGGGTATGGCGGTGTACTTCCTGAGTTGCAGCAAGGGTGTGAAAGACCCTTTCGAAATTCCAGAGGTTAGGTGTCATTAGTCTCCAGACGCCTCATCGGAAATAGGCCTCATCTCACCTGGAAGGGAGAACTTCCTGGATTTTCTCGAGTTGCGGCAGGTGTTCTCGAGTTACGACGGGGACCTCAGGGACCCGCCCTGGTGGCCTCAGGAGAGGCCAGTCCCCATGCGAGTTGCTAGGGGGCCTCTCGGGATTCCTCTCCCGTCGATACCGGGGCCAATAACCTTGTGTGGAGTCAGGGCCCGAACCGAGGATTCCTCTCAGGGGCTGACATGGATCTTTGAGTACTTCTGGAGTCTCCCCAGGGGAGTCAGGCCTCGTCTCGAGTAGGGGCATGCACGTGCGCTTTCCTTCCAGACTGTAGCAGCAATGTCATACTTCCCGTCGCGTGGATCAAAGGATTTGTGGTTTTCCCTCAAGGCTTTCCCTCGAGGCTTTCCCACAGGGCTGTCCCACGTGCCACCGTGGTGTGAGTCGATCCTCGGCGTGAAAGATGAGCCAGTGCAGGGCAAAGAGGTTCCTCTGGAATGGACTGAGACATCTGGGGGACTCTTGGAATGGTGGTACGACCATGGAGTTCCTCTCGCCTTTCCTGTTGAGAGTGCCTCCTCTTGAGATGCGACGGGAACGCCGTGAATTCTTTCCCGTTGAAAGCAGGGAAAGGATCCCTCATCTCGAGCTACGAGGGGGAAACGGGGCTCCTCTGGATGTGGGCGGGACCATCGTGCTTCCTCTCGAGTGGAGACGGGTATGGCGGTGAACTTCTTGAGTTGCAGCAAGGGTGTGAAAGACCCTTTCGAAGTTCCAGAGGTTAGGTGTCATTAGTCTCCAGACGTCTCATCGGAAATAGGCCACATGTCGCCTGGAAGGGAGAACTTCCTGGATTTTCTCGAGTTGCGGCAGGTGTTCTCGAGTTACGACGGGGACCTCAGGGAACCGCCCTGGTGGCCTCAGGAGAGGCCAGTCCCCATGCAATTTGCTAGGGGGCCTCTCGGGATTCCTCTCCCGTCGATACCGGGGCCAAAAACCTTGTGTGGAGTCAGGCCCGGAACCGAGGATTCCTCTCAGGGGCTGACATGGATCTTTGGGTACTTCTGGAGTCTCCCCAGGGGAGTCAGGCCTCGTCTCGAGTGGGGGCATGCACGTGCGCTTTCCTTCCAGGCTGTAGCAGCAATGTCACGCTTCCCGTCGCGTGGATCAAAGGATCTGTGGTTTTCCCTCGAGTCTTTCCCTCGAGGCTTTCCCACAGGGCTGTCCCACGTGCCACCGTGGTGTGAGTCGATCCTCGGCGTGAAAGATGAGCCAGTGCAGGGCAAAGAGGTTCCTCTGGAATGGACTGAGACATCTGGGGGACTCTTGGAATGGTGGTACGACCATGGAGTTCCTCTCGCCTTTCCTGTTGAGAGTGCCTCCTCTTGAGATGCGACGGGAACGCCGGGAATTCTTTCCCGTTGAAAGCAGGGAAAGGATCCCTCATCTCGAGCTACGAGGGGGAAACGGGGCTCCTCTGGATGTGGGCGGGACCATCGTGCTTCCTCTCGAGTGGAGACGGGTATGGCGGTGAACTTCTTGAGTTGCAGCAAGGGTGTGAAAGACCCTTTCGAAGTTCCAGAGGTTAGGTGTCATTAGTCTCCAGACGCCTCATCGGAAATAGGCCTCATCTCGCCTGCAAGGGAGAACTTCCTGGATTTTCTCGAGTTGCGGCAGGTGTTCTCGAGTTACGACGGGGACCTCAGGGACCCGCCCTGGTTGCCTCAGGAGAGGCCAGTCCCCATGCGAGTTGCTAGGGGGCCTCTCGGGATTCCTCTCCCGTCGATACCGGGGCCAAACACCTTGTGTGGATTCAGGGCCGGAACCGAGGATTACTCTCAGGGGTGACATGTATCTTTGGGTACTTCTGGAGTCTCCCCAGGGGAGTCAGGACTCGTCTCGAGTGGGGGCATGCACGTGCGCTTTCCTTCCAGGCTGCAGCAGCAATGTCACGCTTCCCTTCGAGTGGATCAAAGGATCTGTGGTTTTCCCTCGAGGCTTTCCCTCGAGGCTTTCCCACAAGGCTTTCCCACGTGCCACCGTGGTGTGAGTCGATCCTCGGCGTGAAAGATGAGCCAGTGCAGGGCAAAAGGTTCCTCTGGAATGGACTGAGACATCTGGGGGAGTCTTGGAATGGTGGTACGACCATGGAGTTCCTCTCGCCTTTCCTGTTGAGAGTGCCTCCTCTTGAGATGCGACGGGAACGCCGGGAATTCTTTCCCGTTGAAAGCAGGGAAAGGATCCCTCATCTCGAGCTACGAGGGGGAAACGGGGCTCCTCTGGATGTGGGCGGGACCATCGTGCTTCCTCTCGAGTGGAGACGGGTATGGCGGTGAACTTCTTGAGTTGCAGCAAGGGTGTGAAAGACCCTTTCGAAGTTCCAGAGGTTAGGTGTCATTAGTCTCCAGACGCCTCATCGGAAAAAGGCCTCATCTCGCCTGGAAGGGAGAACTTCCTGGATTTTCTCGAGTTGCGGCAGGTGTTCTCGAGTTACGACGGGGACCTCAGGGACCCGCCCTGGTTGCCTCAGGAGAGGCCAGTCCCCATGCGAGTTGCTAGGGGGCCTCTCGGGATTCCTCTCCCGTCGATACCGGGGCCAAAAACCTTGTGTGGAGTCAGGGCCGGAACCGAGGATTCCTCTCAGGGGTGACATGTATCTTTGGGTACTTCTGGAGTCTCCCCAGGGGAGTCAGGCCTCGTCTCGAGTGGGGGCATGCACGTGCGCTTTCCTTCCAGGCTGTAGCAGCAATGTCACGCTTCCCGTCGAGTGGATCAAAGGATCTGTGGTTTTCCCTCGAGGCTTTCCCTCGAGGCTTTCCCACAAGGCTGTCCCACGTGCCACCGTGGTGAGAGTCGATCCTCGGCGTGAAAGATGAGCCAGTGCAGGGCAAAGAGGTTCCTCTGGAATGGACTGAGACATCTGGGGGACTCTTGGAATGGTGGTACGACCATGGAGTTCCTCTCGCCTTTCCTGTTGAGAGTGCCTCCTCTTGAGATGCGACGGGAACGCTGGGAATTCTTTCCCGTTGAAAGCAGGGAAAGTATCCCTCATCTCGAGCTCCGAGGGGGAAACGGGGTTCCTCTGGATGTGGGCGGGACCATCGTGCTTCCTCTCGAGTGGAGACGGGTATGGCGGTGTACTTCCTGAGTTGCAGCAAGGGTGTGAAAGACCCTTTCGAAATTCCAGAGGTTAGGTGTCATTAGTCTCCAGACGCCTCATCGGAAATAGGCCTCATCTCACCTGGAAGGGAGAACTTCCTGGATTTTCTCGAGTTGCGGCAGGTGTTCTCGAGTTACGACGGGGACCTCAGGGACCCGCCCTGTTGGCCTCAGGAGAGGCCAGTCCCCATGCGAGTTGCTAGGGGGCCTCTCGGGATTCCTCTCCCGTCGATACCGGGGCCAATAACCTTGTGTGGAGTCAGGGCCCGAACCGAGGATTCCTCTCAGGGGCTGACATGGATCTTTGAGTACTTCTGGAGTCTCCCCAGGGGAGTCAGGCCTCGTCTCGAGTAGGGGCATGCACGTGCGCTTTCCTTCCAGACTGTAGCAGCAATGTCATACTTCCCGTCGCGTGGATCAAAGGATTTGTGGTTTTCCCTCAAGGCTTTCCCTCGAGGCTTTCCCACAGGGCTGTCCCACGTGCCACCGTGGTGTGAGTCGATCCTCGGCGTGAAAGATGAGCCAGTGCAGGGCAAAGAGGTTCCTCTGGAATGGACTGAGACATCTGGGGGACTCTTGGAATGGTGGTACGACCATGGAGTTCCTCTCGCCTTTCCTGTTGAGAGTGCCTCCTCTTGAGATGCGACGGGAACGCCGGGAATTCTTTCCCGTTGAAAGCAGGGAAAGGATCCCTCATCTCGAGCTCCGAGGGGGAAACGGGTCTCCTCTGGATGTGGGCGGGACCATCGTGCCTCCTCTCGAGTGGAGACGGGTATGGCGGTGAACTTCTTGAGTTGCAGCAAGGGTGTGAAAGACCCTTTCGAAGTTCCAGAGGTTAGGTGTCATTAGTCTCCAGACGCCTCATCGGAAATAGGCCTCATCTCGCCTGGAAGGGAGAACTTCCTGGATTTTCTCGAGTTGCGGCAGGTGTTCTCGAGTTACGACGGGGACCTCAGGGACCCGCCCTGGTGGCCTCAGGAGAGGCCAGTCCCCATGCGAGTTGCTAGGGGGCCTCTCGGGATTCCTCTCCCGTCGATACCGGGGCCAATAACCTTGTGTGGAGTCAGGGCCGGGACCGAGGATTCCTCTCAGGGGTGACATGGATCTTTGGGTACTTCTGGAGTCTCCCCAGGGGAGTCAGGCCTCGTCTCGAGTGGGGGCATGCACGTGTGCTTTCCTTCCAGGCTGTAGCAGCAATGTCACGCTTCCCGTCGCGTGGATCAAAGGATCTGTGGTTTTCCCTCGAGGCTTTCCCTCGAGGCTTTCCCACAGGGCTGTCCCACGTGCCACCGTGGTGTGAGTCGATCCTCGGCGTGAAAGATGAGCCAGTGGAGGGCAAAGAGGTTCCTCTGGAATGGACTGAGACATCTGGGGGAGTCTTGGAATGGTGGTACGACCATGGAGTTCCTCTCGCCTTTCCTGTTGAGAGTGCCTCCTCTTGAGATGCGACGGGAACGCCGGGAATTCTTTCCCGTTGAAAGCAGGGAAAGGATCCCTCATCTCGAGCTCCGAGGGGGAAACGGGGCTCCTCTGGATGTGGGCGGGACCATCGTACTTCCTCTCGAGTGGAGACGGGTATGGCGGTGAACTTCTTGAGTTGCAGCAAGGGTGTGAAAGACCCTTTCGAAGTTCCAGAGGTTAGGTGTCATTAGTCTCCAGACGCCTCATCGGAAATAGGCCTCATCTCGCCTGGAAGGGAGAACTTCCTGGATTTTCTTGAGTTGCGGCAGGTGTTCTCGAGTTACGACGGGGACCTCAGGGACCCGCCCGGGTGGCCTCAAGAGAGGCCAGTCCCCATGCGAGTTGCTAGGGGGCCTCTCGGGATTCCTCTCCCGTCGATACCGGGGCCAATAACCTTGTGTGGAGTCAGGGCCCGAACCGAGGATTCCTCTCAGGAGCTGACATGGATCTTTGAGTACTTCTGGAGTCTCCCCAGGGGAGTCAGGCCTCCTCTCGAGTGGGGGCATGCACGTGCGCTTTCCTTCCAGACTGTAGCAGCAATGTCACACTTCCCGTCGCGTGGATCAAAGGATCTGTGGTTTTCCCTCGAGGCTTTCCCTCGAGGCTTTCCCACAGGGCTGTCCCACGTGCCACCGTGGTGTGAGTCGATCCTTGGCGTGAAAGATGAGCCAGTGCAGGGCAAAGAGGTTCCTCTGGAATTGACTGAGACATCTGGGGGACTCTTGGAATGGTGGTACGACCATGGAGTTCCTCTCGCCTTTCCTGTTGAGAGTGCCTCCTCTTGAGATGCGACGGGAACGCCGGGAATTCTTTCCCGTTGAAAGCAGGGAAAGGATCCCTCATCTCGAGCTCCGAGGGGGAAACGGGGCTCCTCTGGATGTGGGCGGGACCATCGTGCTTCCTCTCGAGTGGAGACGGGTATGGCGGTGAACTTCTTGAGTTGCAGCAAGGGTGTGAAAGACCCTTTCGAAATTCCAGAGGTTAGGTGTCATTAGTCTCCAGACGCCTCATCGGAAATAGGCCTCATCTCGCCTGGAAGGGAGAACTTCCTGGATTTTCTCGAGTTACGGCAGGTGTTCTCGAGTTACGACGGGGACCTCAGGGACCCGCCCTGGTGGCCTAAGGAGAGGCCAGTCCCCATGCGAGTTGCTAGGGGGCCTCTCAGGATTCCTCTCCCGTCGATACCGGGGCCAAGAACCTTGTGTGGAGTCAGGGCCCGAACCGAGGATTCCTCTCAGGGGCTGACATGGATCTTTGGGTACTTCTGGAGTCTCCCCAGGGGAGTCAGGCCTCGTCTCGAGTGGGGGCATGCACGTGTGCTTTCCTTCCAGGCTGTAGCAGCAATGTCACGGTTCCCGTCGCGTGGATCAAAGGATCTGTGGTTTTCCCTCGAGGTTTTCCCTCGAGGCTTTCCCACAGGGCTGTCCCACGTGCCACCGTGGTGTGAGTCGATCCTCGGCGTGAAAAATGAGCCAGTGCAGGGCAAAGAGGTTCCTCTGGAATGGACTGAGACATCTGGGGGACTCTTGGAATGGTGGTACGACCATGGAGTTCCTCTCGCCTTTCCTGTTGAGAGTGCCTCCTCTTGAGATGCGACGGGAACGCCGGGAATTCTTTCCCGTTGAAAGCAGGGAAAGGATCCCTCATCTCGAGCTCCGAGGGGGAAACGGGGCTCCTCTGGATGTGGGCGGGACCATCGTGCTTCCTCTCGAGTGGAGACAGGTATGGCGGTGAACTTCTTGAGTTGCAGCAAGGGTGTGAAAGACCCTTTCGAAGTTCCAGAGGTTAGGTGTCATTAGTCTCCAGACGCCTCATCGGAAATAGGCCTCATCTCGCCTGCAAGGGAGAACTTCCTGGATTTTCTCGAGTTGCGGCAGGTGTTCTCGAGTTACGAAGGGGACCTCAGGGACCCGCCCTGGTGGCCTCAGGAGAGGCCAGTCCCCATGCGAGTTGCTAGGGGGCCTCTCGGGATTCCTCTCCCGTCGATACCGGGGCCAAAAACCTTGTGTGGAGTCAGGGCCGGGACCGAGGATTCCTCTCAGGGGTGACATGGATCTTTGGGTACTTCTGGAGTCTCCCCAGGGGAGTCAGGCCTCCTCTCGAGTGGGGCCATGCACGTGCGCTTTCCTACCAGGCTGTAGCAGCAATGTCACGCTTCCCGTCGCGTGGATCAAAGGATCTGTGGTTTTCCCTCGAGGCTTTCCCTCGAGGCTTTCCCACAGGGCTGTCCCACGTGCCACCGTGGTGTGAGTCGATCCTCGGCGTGAAAGATGAGCCAGTGCAGGGCAAAGAGTTTCCTCTGGAATGGACTGAGACATCTGGGCGAGTCTTGGAATGGTGGTACGACCATGGAGTTCCTCTCGCCTTTCCTGTTGAGAGTGCCTCCTGTTGAGATGCGACGGGAACGCCGGGAATTCTTTCCCGTTGAAAGCAGGGAAAGGATCCCTCATCTCGAGCTCCGAGGGGGAAACGGGGCTCCTCTGGATGTGGGCGGGACCATCGTACTTCCTCTCGAGTGGAGACGGGTATGGCGGTGAACTTCTTGAGTTGCAACAAGGGTGTGAAAGACCCTTTCGAAGTTCCAGAGGTTAGGTGTCATTAGTCTCCAGACGCCTCATCGGAAATAGGCCTCATCTCGCCTGGAAGGGAGAACTTCCTGGATTTTCTTGAGTTGCGGCAGGTGTTCTCGAGTTACGACGGGGACCTCAGGGACCCGCACGGGTGGCCTCAAGAGAGGCCAGTCCCCATGCGAGTTGCTAGGGGGCCTCTCGGGATTTCTCTCCCGTCGATACCGGGGCCAAAAACCTTGTGTGGAGTCAGGGCCGGGACCGAGGATTCCTCTCATGGGTGACAAGGATCTTTGGGTACTTCTGGAGTCTCCCCAGGGGAGTCAGGCCTCGTCTCGAGTGGGGGCATGCACGTGCGCTTTCCTTCCAGGCTGTAGCAGCAATGTCACGCTTCTCGTCGCGTGGATCAAAGGATCTGTGGTTTTCCCTCGAGGCTTTCCCTCGAGGCTTTCCCACAGGGATGTCCCACGTGCCACCGTGGTGTGAGTCGATCCTCGGCGTGAAAGATGAGCCAGTGCAGGGCAAAGAGGTTCCTCTGGAATGGACTGAGTCATCTGGGGGACTCTTGGAATGGTGGTACGACCATGGAGTTCCTCTCGCCTTTCCTGTTGAGAGTGCCTCCTCTTGAGATGCGACGGGAACGCCGGGAATTCTTTCCCGTTGAAAGCAGGGAAAGGATCCCTCATCTCGAGCTACGAGGGGGAAACGGGGCTCCTCTGGATGTGGGCGGGACCATCGTGCTTCCTCTCGAGTGGAAACGGGTATGGCGGTGAACTTCTTGAGTTGCAGCAAGGGTGTGAAAGACCCTTTCGAAGTTCCAGAGGTTAGGTGTCATTAGTCTCCAGACGCCTCATCGGAAATAGGCCTCATCTCGCCTGCAAGGGAGAACTTCCTGGATTTTCTCGAGTTGCGGCAGGTGTTCTCGAGTTACGACGGGGACCTCAGGGACCCGCCCTGGTTGCCTCAGGATAGGCCAGTCCCCATGCGAGTTGCTAGGGGGCCTCTCGGGATTCCTATCCCGTCGATACCGGGGCCAAAAACCTTGTGTGGAGTCAGGGCCGGAACCGAGGATTCCTCTCAGGGGTGACATGGATCTTTGAGTACTTCTGGAGTCTCCCCAGGGGAGTCAGGCCTCGTCTCGAGTGGGGGCATGCACGTGCGCTTTCCTTCCAGACTGTAGCAGCAATGTCACACTTCCCGTCGCGTGGATCAAAGGATCTGTGGTTTTCCCTCGAGGCTTTCCCTCGAGGCTTTCCCACAGGGCTGTCCCACGTGCCACCGTGGTGTGAGTCGATCCTCGGCGTGAAAGATGAGCCAGTGCAGGGCAAAGAGGTTCCTCTGGAATGGACTGAGACATCTGGGGGACTCTTGGAATGGTGGTACGACCATGGAGTTCCTCTCGCCTTTCCTGTTGAGAGTGCCTCCTCTTGAGATGCGACGGGAACGCCGGGAATTCTTTCCCGTTGAAAGCAGGGAAAGGATCCCTCATCTCGAGCTCCGAGGGGGAAACGGGGCTCCTCTGGATGTGGGCGGGACCATCGTGCTTCCTCTCGAGTGGAGACGGGTATGGCGGTGAACTTCTTGAGTTGCAGCAAGGGTGTGAAAGACCCTTTCGAAATTCCAGAGGTTAGGTGTCATTAGTCTCCAGACGCCTCATCGGAAATAGGCCTCATCTCGCCTGGAAGGGAGAACTTCCTGGATTTTCTCGAGTTACGGCAGGTGTTCTCGAGTTACGACGGGGACCTCAGGGACCCGCCCTGGTGGCCTAAGGAGAGGCCAGTCCCCATGCGAGTTGCTAGGGGGCCTCTCGGGATTCCTCTCCCGTCGATACCGGGGCCAAGAACCTTGTGTGGAGTCAGGGCCCGAACTGAGGATTCCTCTCAGGGGCTGACATGGATCCTTGGGTACTTCTGGAGTCTCCCCAGGGGAGTCAGGCCTCGTCTCGAGTGGGGGCATGCACGTGTGCTTTCCTTCCAGGCTGTAGCAGCAATGTCACGCTTCCCGTCGCGTGGATCAAAGGATCTGTGGTTTTCCCTCGAGGCTTTCCCTCGAGGCTTTCCCACAGGGCTGTCCCACGTGCCACCGTGGTGTGAGTCGATCCTCGGCGTGAAAGATGAGCCAGTGCAGGGCAAAGAGGTTCCTCTGGAATGGACTGAGACATCTGGGGGAGTCTTGGAATGGTGGTACGACCATGGAGTTCCTCTCGCCTTTCCTGTTGTGAGTGCCTCCTCTTGAGATGCGACGGGAACGCCGGGAATTCTTTCCCGTTGAAAGCAGGGAAAGGATCCCTCATTTCGAGCTCCGAGGGGGAAACGGGGCTCCTCTGGATGTGGGCGGGACCATCGTACTTCCTCTCGAGTGGAGACGGGTATGGCGGTGAACTTCTTGAGTTGCAGCAAGGGTGTGAAAGACCCTTTCGAAGTTCCAGAAGTTAGGTGTCATTAGTCTCCAGACGCCTCATCGGAAATAGGCCTCATCTCGCCTGGAAGGGAGAACTTCCTGGATTTTCTCGAGTTGCGGCAGGTGTTCTCGAGTTACGACGGGGATCTCAGGGACCCGCCCGGGTGGCCTCAAGAGAGGCCAGTCCCCATGCGAGTTGCTAGGGGGCCTCTCGGGATTCCTCTCCCGTCGATACTGGGGCCAAAAACCTTGTGTGGAGTCAGGGCCGGGACCGAGGATTCCTCTCAGGGGTGACAAGGATCTTTGGGTACTTCTGGAGTCTCCCCAGGGGAGTCAGGCCTCCTCTCGAGTGGGGGCATGCACGTGCGCTTTCCTTCCAGGCTATAGCAGCAATGTCACGCTTCCCGTCGCGTGGATCAAAGGATCTGTGGTTTTCCCTCGAGGCTTTCCCTCGAGGCTTTCCCACAGGGCTGTCCCACGTGCCACCGTGGTGTGAGTCGATCCTCGGCGTGAAAGATGAGCCAGTGCAGGGCAAAGAGGTTCCTCTGGAATGGACTGAGTCATCTGGGGGACTCTTGGAATGGTGGTACGACCATGGAGTTCCTCTCGCCTTTCCTGTTGAGAGTGCCTCCTCTTGAGATGCGACGGGAAGGCCGGGAATTCTTTCCCGTTGAAAGCAGGGAAAGGATCCCTCATCTCGAGCTACGAGGGGGAAACGGGGCTCCTCTGGATGTGGGCGGGACCATCGTGCTTCCTCTCGAGTGGAGACGGGTATGGCGGTGAACTTCTTGAGTTGCAGCAAGTGTGTGAAAGACCCTTTCGAAGTTCCAGAGGTTAGGTGTCATTAGTCTCCAGACGCCTCATCGGAAATAGGCCTCATCTCCCCTGCAAGGGAGAACTTCCTGGATTTTCTGGAGTTGCGGCAGGTGTTCTCGAGTTACGACGGGGACCTCAGGGACCTGCCCTGGTTGCCTCAGGAGAGGCCAGTCCCCATGCGAGTTGCTAGGGGGCCTCTCGGGATTCCTCTCCCGTCGATACCGGGGCCAAAAACCTTGTGTGGAGTCAGGGCCGGAACCGAGGATTCCTCTCAGGGGTGACATGTATGTTTGGGTACTTCTGGAGTCTCCCCAGGGGAGTCAGGCCTCGTCTCGAGTGGGGGCATGCACGTGCGCTTTCCTTCCAGGCTGTAGCAGCAATGTCACGCTTCCCGTCGAGTGGATCAAAGGATCTGTGGTTTTCCCTCGAGGCTTTCCCTCGAGGCTTTCCCACAAGGCTGTCCCACGTGCCACCGTGGTGTGAGTCGATCCTCGGCGTGAAAGATGAGCCAGTGCAGGGCAAAGAGGTTCCTCTGGAATGGACTGAGACATCTGGGGGACTCTTGGAATGGTGGTACGACCATGGAGTTCCTCTCGCCTTTCCTGTTGAGAGTGCCTCCTCTTGAGATGCGACGGGAACGCTGGGAATTCTTTCCCGTTGAAAGCAGGGAAAGGATCCCTCATCTCGAGGTACGAGGGGGAAACGGGGCTCCTCTGGATGTGGGCGGGACCATCGTGCTTCCTCTCGAGTGGAGACGGGTATGGCGGTGAACTTCTTGAGTTGCAGCAAGGGTGTGAAAGACCCTTTCGAAATTCCAGAGGTTAGGTGTCATTAGTCTCCAGACGCCTCATCGGAAATAGGCCTCATCTCGCCTGCAAGGGAGAACTTCCTGGATTTTCTCGAGTTGCGGCAGGTGTTCTCGAGTTACGACGGGGACCTCAGGGACCCGCCCTGGTTGCCTCAGGAGAGGCCAGTCCCCATGCGAGTTGCTAGGGGGCCTCTCGGGATTCCTATCCCGTCGATACTGGGGCCAAAAACCTTGTGTGGAGTCAGGGCCGGAACCGAGGATTCCTCTCAGGGGTGACATGGATCTTTGAGTACTTCTGGAGTCTCCCCAGGGGAGTCAGGCCTCGTCTCGAGTGGGGGCATGCACGTGCGCTTTCCTTCCAGACTGTAGCAGCAATGTCACACTTCCCGTCGCGTGGATCAAAGGATCTGTGGTTTTCCCTCGAGGCTTTCCCTCGAGGCTTTCCCACAGGGCTGTCCCACGTGCCACCGTGGTGTGAGTCGATCCTCGGCGTGAAAGATGAGCCAGTGCAGGGCAAAGAGGTTCCTCTGGAATGGACTGAGACATCTGGGGGACTCTTGGAATGGTGGTACGACCATGGAGTTCCTCTCGCCTTTCCTGTTGAGAGTGCCTCCTCTTGAGATGCGACGGGAACGCCGGGAATTCTTTCCCGTTGAAAGCAGGGAAAGGATCCCTCATCTCGAGGTCCGAGGGCGAAACGGGGCTCCTCTGGATGTGGGCGGGACCATCGTGCTTCCTCTCGAGTGGAGACGGGTATGGCGGTGAACTTCTTGAGTTGCAGCAAGGGTGTGAAAGACCCTTTCGAAATTCCAGAGGTTAGGTGTCATTAGTCTCCAGACGCCTCATCGGAAATAGGCCTCATCTCGCCTGGAAGGGAGAACTTCCTGGATTTTCTCGAGTTACGGCAGGTGTTCTCGAGTTACGACGGGGACCTCAGGGACCCGCCCTGGTGGCCTAAGGAGAGGCCAGTCCCCATGCGAGTTGCTAGGGGGCCTCTTGGGATTCCTCTCCCGTCGATACCGGGGCCAAGAACCTTGTGTGGAGTCAGGGCCCGAACCGAGGATTCCTCTCAGGGGCTGACATGGATCTTTGGGTACTTCTGGAGTCTCCCCAGGGGAGTCAGGCCTCGTCTCGAGTGGGGGCATGCACGTGTGCTTTCCTTCCAGGCTGTAGCAGCCTTGTCACGCTTCCCGTCGCATTTATCAAAGGATCTGTGGTTTTCCCTCGAGGCTTTCCCTCGAGGCTTTCCCACAGGGCTGTCCCACGTGCCACCGTGGTGTGAGTCGATCCTCGGCGTGAAAGATGAGCCAGTGCAGGGCAAAGAGGTTCCTCTGGAATGGACTGAGACATCTGGGGGAGTCTTGGAATGGTGGTACGACCATGGAGTTCCTCTCGCCTTTCCTGTTGAGAGTGCCTCCTCTTGAGATGCGACGGGAACGCCGGGAATTCTTTCCCGTTGAAAGCAGGGAAAGGATCCCTCATCTCGAGCTCCGAGGGGGAAACGGGGCTCCTCTGGATGTGGGCGGGACCATCGTACTTCCTCTCGAGTGGAGACGGGTATGGCGGTGAACTTCTTGAGTTGCAGCAAGGGTGTGAAAGACCCTTTCGAAGTTCCAGAGGTTAGGTGTCATTAGTCTCCAGACGCCTCATCGGAAATAGGCCTCATCTCGCCTGGAAGGGAGAACTTCCTGGATTTTCTTGAGTTGCGGCAGGTGTTCTCGAGTTACGACGGGGACCTCAGGGACCCGCCCGGGTGGCCTCAAGAGAGGCCAGTCCCCATGCGAGTTGCTAGGGGGCCTCTCGGGATTCCTCTCCCGTCGATACCGGGGCCAAAAACCTTGTGTGGAGTCAGGGCCGGGACCGAGAATTCCTCTCAGGGGTGACAAGGATCTTTGGGTACTTCTGGAGTCTCCCCAGGGGAGTCAGGCCTCGTCTCGAGTGGGGGCATGCACGTGCGCTTTCCTTCCAGGCTGTAGCAGCAATGTCACGCTTACCGTCGCGTGGATCAAAGGATCTGTGGTTTTCCCTCGAGGCTTTCCCTCGAGGCTTTCCCACAGGGCTGTCCCACGTGCCACCGTGGTGTGAGTCGATCCTCGGCGTGAAAGATGAGCCAGTGCAGGGCAAAGAGGTTCCTCTGGAATGGACTGAGTCATCTGGGGGACTCTTGGAATGGTGGTACGACCATGGAGTTCCTCTCGCCTTTCCTGTTGAGAGTGCCTCCTCTTGAGATGCGACGGGAACGCCGGGAATTCTTTCCCGTTGAAAGCAGGGAAAGGATCCCTCATCTCGAGCTACGAGGGGGAAACGGGGCTCCTCTGGATGTGGGCGGGACCATCGTGCTTCCTCTCGAGTGGAGACGGGTATGGCGGTGAACTTCTTGAGTTGCAGCAAGGGTGTGAAAGACCCTTTCGAAGTTCCAGAGGTTAGGTGTCATTAGTCTCCAGACGCCTCATCGGAAATAGGCCTCATCTCGCCTGCAAGGGAGAACTTCCTGGATTTTCTCGAGTTGCGGCAGGTGTTCTCGAGTTACGACGGGGACCTCAGGGACCCGCCCTGGTTGCCTCAGGAGAGGCCAGTCCCCATGCGAGTTGCTAGGGGGCCTCTCGGGATTCCTATCCCGTCGATACTGGGGCCAAAAACCTTGTGTGGAGTCAGGGCCGGAACCGAGGATTCCTCTCAGGGGTGACATGGATCTTTGAGTACTTCTGGAGTCTCCCCAGGGGAGTCAGGCCTCGTCTCGAGTGGGGGCATGCACGTGCGCTTTCCTTCCAGACTGTAGCAGCAATGTCACACTTCCCGTCGCGTGGATCAAAGGATCTGTCGTTTTCCCTCGAGGCTTTCCCTCGAGGCTTTCCCACAGGGCTGTCCCACGTGCCACCGTGGTGTGAGTCGATCCTCGGCGTGAAAGATGAGCCAGTGCAGGGCAAAGAGGTTCCTCTGGAATGGACTGAGACATCTGGGGGACTCTTGGAATGGTGGTACGACCATGGAGTTCCTCTCGCCTTTCCTGTTGAGAGTGCCTCCTCTTGAGATGCGACGGGAACGCCGGGAATTCTTTCCCGTTGAAAGCAGGGAAAGGATCCCTCATCTCGAGCTACGAGGGGGAAACGGGGCTCCTCTGGATGTGGGCGGGACCATCGTGCTTCCTCTCGAGTGGAAACGGGTATGGCGGTGAACTTCTTGAGTTGCAGCAAGGGTGTGAAAGACCCTTTCGAAGTTCCAGAGGTTAGGTGTCATTAGTCTCCAGACGCCTCATCGGAAATAGGCCTCATCTCGCCTGCAAGGGAGAACTTCCTGGATTTTCTCGAGTTGCGGCAGGTGTTCTCGAGTTACGACGGGGACCTCAGGGACCCGCCCTGGTTGCCTCAGGATAGGCCAGTCCCCATGCGAGTTGCTAGGGGGCCTCTCGGGATTCCTATCCCGTCGATACCGGGGCCAAAAACCTTGTGTGGAGTCAGGGCCGGAACCGAGGATTCCTCTCAGGGGTGACATGGATCTTTGATTACTTCTGGAGTCTCCCCAGGGGAGTCAGGCCTCGTCTCGAGTGGGGGCATGCACGTGCGCTTTCCTTCCAGACTGTAGCAGCAATGTCACACTTCCCGTCGCGTGGATCAAAGGATCTGTGGTTTTCCCTCGAGGCTTTCCCTCGAGGCTTTCCCACAGGGCTGTCCCACGTGCCACCGTGGTGTGAGTCGATCCTCGGCGTGAAAGATGAGCCAGTGCAGGGCAAAGAGGTTCCTCTGGAATGGACTGAGACATCTGGGGGACTCTTGGAATGGTGGTACGACCATGGAGTTCCTCTCGCCTTTCCTGTTGAGAGTGCCTCCTCTTGAGATGCGACGGGAACGCCGGGAATTCTTTCCCGTTGAAAGCAGGGAAAGGATCCCTCATCTCGAGCTACGAGGGGGAAACGGGGCTCCTCTGGATGTGGGCGGGACCATCGTGCTTCCTCTCGAGTGGAGACGGGTATGGCGGTGAACTTCTTGAGTTGCAGCAAGGGTGTGAAAGACCCTTTCGAAGTTCCAGAGGTTAGGTGTCATTAGTCTCCAGACGCCTCATCGGAAATAGGCCTCATCTCGCCTGCAAGGGAGAACTTCCTGGATTTTCTCGAGTTGCGGCAGGTGTTCTCGAGTTACGACGGGGACCTCAGGGACCCGCCCTGGTGGCCTAAGGAGAGGCCAGTCCCCATGCGAGTTGCTAGGGGGCCTCTCGGGATTCCTCTCCCGTCGATACCGGGGCCAAGAACCTTGTGTGGAGTCAGGGCCCGAACCGAGGATTCCTCTCAGGGGCTGACATGGATCTTTGGGTACTTCTGGAGTCTCCCCAGGGGAGTCAGGCCTCGTCTCGAGTGGGGGCATGCACGTGTGCTTTCCTTCCAGGCTGTAGCAGCAATGTCACGCTTCCCGTCGCATTTATCAAAGGATCTGTGGTTTTCCCTCGAGGCTTTCCCTCGAGGCTTTCCCACAGGGCTGTCCCACGTGCCACCGTGGTGTGAGTCGATCCTCGGCGTGAAAGATGAGCCAGTGCAGGGCAAAGAGGTTCCTCTGGAATGGACTGAGACATCTGGGGGAGTCTTGGAATGGTGGTACGACCATGGAGTTCCTCTCGCCTTTCCTGTTGAGAGTGCCTCCTCTTGAGATGCGACGGGAACGCCGGGAATTCTTTCCCGTTGAAAGCAGGGAAAGGATCCCTCATCTCGAGCTCCGAGGGGGAAACGGGGCTCCTCTGGATGTGGGCGGGACCATCGTACTTCCTCTCGAGTGGAGACGGGTATGGCGGTGAACTTCTTGAGTTGCAGCAAGGGTGTGAAAGACCCTTTCGAAGTTCCAGAGGTTAGGTGTCATTAGTCTCCAGACGCCTCATCGGAAATAGGCCTCATCTCGCCTGGAAGGGAGAACTTCCTGGATTTTCTTGAGTTGCGGCAGGTGTTCTCGAGTTACGACGGGGACCTCAGGGACCCGCCCGGGTGGCCTCAAGAGAGGCCAGTCCCCATGCGAGTTGCTAGGGGGCCTCTCGGGATTCCTCTCCCGTCGATACCGGGGCCAAAAACCTTGTGTGGAGTCAGGGCCGGGACCGAGGATTCCTCTCAGGGGTGACAAGGATCTTTGGGTACTTCTGGAGTCTCCCCAGGGGAGTCAGGCCTCCTCTCGAGTGGGGGCATGCACGTGCGCTTTCCTTCCAGGCTGTAGCAGCAATGTCACGCTTCCCGTCGCGTGGATCAAAGGATCTGTGGTTTTCCCTCGAGGCTTTCCCTCGAGGCTTTCCCACAGGGCTGTCCCACGTGCCACCGTGGTGTGAGTCGATCCTCGGCGTGAAAGATGAGCCAGTGCAGGGCAAAGAGTTTCCTCTGGAATGGACTGAGACATCTGGGGGAGTCTTGGAATGGTGGTACGACCATGGAGTTCCTCTCGCCTTTCCTGTTGAGAGTGCCTCCTGTTGAGATGCGACGGGAATGCCGGGAATTCTTTCCCGTTGAAAGCAGGGAAAGGATCCCTCATCTCGAGCTCCGAGGGGGAAACGGGGCTCCTCTGGATGTGGGCGGGACCATTGTACTTCCTCTCGAGTGGAGACGGGTATGGCGGTGAACTTCTTGAGTTGCAACAAGGGTGTGAAAGACCCTTTCGAAGTTCCAGAGGTTAGGTGTCATTAGTCTCCAGACGCCTCATCGGAAATAGGCCTCATCTCGCCTGGAAGGGAGAACTTCCTGGATTTTCTTGAGTTGCGGCAGGTGTTCTCGAGTTACGACGGGGACCTCAGGGACCCGCACGGGTGGCCTCAAGAGAGGCCAGTCCCCATGCGAGTTGCTAGGGGGCCTCTCGGGATTCCTCTCCCGTCGATACCGTGGCCAAAAACCTTGTGTGGAGTCAGGGCCGGGACCGAGGATTCCTCTCAGGGGTGACAAGGATCTTTGGGTACTTCTGGAGTCTCCCCAGGGGAGTCAGGCCTCGTCTCGAGTGGGGGCATGCACGTGCGCTTTCCTTCCAGGCTGTAGCAGCAATGTCACGCTTCTCGTCGCGTGGATCAAAGGATCTGTGGTTTTCCCTCGAGGCTTTCCCTCGAGGCTTTCCCACAGGGATGTCCCACGTGCCACCGTGGTGTGAGTCGATCCTCGGCGTGAAAGATGAGCCAGTGCAGGGCAAAGAGGTTCCTCTGGAATGGACTGAGTCATCTGGGGGACTCTTGGAATGGTGGTACGACCATGGAGTTCCTCTCGCCTTTCCTGTTGAGAGTGCCTCCTCTTGAGATGCGACGGGAACGCCGGGAATTCTTTCCCGTTGAAAGCAGGGAAAGGATCCCTCATCTCGAGCTACGAGGGGGAAACGGGGCTCCTCTGGATGTGGGCGGGACCATCGTGCTTCCTCTCGAGTGGAAACGGGTATGGCGGTGAACTTCTTGAGTTGCAGCAAGGGTGTGAAAGACCCTTTCGAAGTTCCAGAGGTTAGGTGTCATTAGTCTCCAGACGCCTCATCGGAAATAGGCCTCATCTCGCCTGCAAGGGAGAACTTCCTGGATTTTCTCGAGTTGCGGCAGGTGTTCTCGAGTTACGACGGGGACCTCAGGGACCCGCCCTGGTTGCCTCAGGATAGGCCAGTCCCCATGCGAGTTGCTAGGGGGCTCTCGGGATTCCTATCCCGTCGATACCGGGGCCAAAAACCTTGTGTGGAGTCAGGGCCGGAACCGAGGATTCCTCTCAGGGGTGACATGGATCTTTGATTACTTCTGGAGTCTCCCCAGGGGAGTCAGGCCTCGTATCGAGTGGGGGCATGCACGTGCGCTTTCCTTCCAGACTGTAGCAGCAATGTCACACTTCCCGTCGCGTGGATCAAAGGATCTGTGGTTTTCCCTCGAGGCTTTCCCTCGAGGCTTTCCCACAGGGCTGTCCCACGTGCCACCGTGGTGTGAGTCGATCCTCGGCGTGAAAGATGAGCCAGTGCAGGGCAAAGAGGTTCCTCTGGAATGGACTGAGACATCTGGGGGACTCTTGGAATGGTGGTACGACCATGGAGTTCCTCTCGCCTTTCCTGTTGAGAGTGCCTCCTCTTGAGATGCGACGGGAACGCCGGGAATTCTTTCCCGTTGAAAGCAGGGAAAGGATCCCTCATCTCGAGCTCCGAGGGGGAAACGGGGCTCCTCTGGATGTGGGCGGGACCACCGTGCTTCCTCTCGAGTGGAGACGGGTATGGCGGTGAACTTCTTGAGTTGCAGCAAGGGTGTGAAAGACCCTTTCGAAATTCCAGAGGTTAGGTGTCATTAGTCTCCAGACGCCTCATCGGAAATAGGCCTCATCTCGCCTGGAAGGGAGAACTTCCTGGATTTTCTCGAGTTACGGCAGGTGTTCTCGAGTTACGACGGGGACCTCAGGGACCCGCCCTGGTGGCCTAAGGAGAGGCCAGTCCCCATGCGAGTTGCTAGGGGGCCTCTCGGGATTCCTCTCCCGTCGATACCGGGGCCAAGAACCTTGTGTGGAGTCAGGGCCGGAACCGAGGATTCCTCTCAGGGGTGACATGTATGTTTGGGTACTTCTGGAGTCTCCCCAGGGGAGTCAGGCCTCGTCTCGAGTGGGGGCATGCACGTGCGCTTTCCTTCCAGGCTGTAGCAGCAATGTCACGCTTCCCGTCGAGTGGATCAAAGGATCTGTGGTTTTCCCTCGAGGCTTTCCCTCGAGGCTTTCCCACAAGGCTGTCCCACGTGCCACCGTGGTGTGAGTCGATCCTCGGCGTGAAAGATGAGCCAGTGCAGGGCAAAGAGGTTCCTCTGGAATGGACTGAGACATCTGGGGGACTCTTGGAATGGTGGTACGACCATGGAGTTCCTCTCGCCTTTCCTGTTGAGAGTGCCTCCTCTTGAGATGCGACGGGAACGCTGGGAATTCTTTCCCGTTGAAAGCAGGGAAAGGATCCCTCATCTCGAGCTACGAGGGGGAAACGGGGCTCCTCTGGATGTGGGCGGGACCATCGTGCTTCCTCGCGAGTGGAGACGGGTATGGCGGTGAACTTCTTGAGTTGCAGCAAGGGTGTGAAAGACCCTTTCGAAGTTCCAGAGGTTAGGTGTCATTAGTCTCCAGACGCCTCATCGGAAATAGGCCTCATCTCGCCTGCAAGGGAGAACTTCCTGGATTTTCTCGAGTTGCGGCAGGTGTTCTCGAGTTACGACGGGAACCTCAGGGACCCGCCCTGGTTGCCTCAGGAGAGGCCAGTCCCCATGCGAGTTGCTAGGGGGCCTCTCGGGATTCCTATCCCGTCGATACTGGGGCCAAAAACCTTGTGTGGAGTCAGGGCCGGAACCGAGGATTCCTCTCAGGGGTGACATGGATCTTTGAGTACTTCTGGAGTCTCCCCAGGGGAGTCAGGCCTCGTCTCGAGTGGGGGCATGCACGTGTGCTTTCCTTCCAGGCTGTAGCAGCAATGTCACGCTTCCCGTCGCATTTATCAAAGGATCTGTGGTTTTCCCTCGAGGCTTTCCCTCGAGGCTTTCCCACAGGGCTGTCCCACGTGCCACCGTGGTGTGAGTCGATCCTCGGCGTGAAAGATGAGCCAGTGCAGGGCAAAGAGGTTCCTCTGGAATGGACTGAGACATCTGGGGGAGTCTTGGAATGGTGGTACGACCATGGAGTTCCTCTCGCCTTTCCTGTTGAGAGTGCCTCCTCTTGAGATGCGACGGGAACGCCGGGAATTCTTTCCCGTTGAAAGCAGGGAAAGGATCCCTCATCTCGAGCTCCGAGGGGGAAACGGGGCTCCTCTGGATGTGGGCGGGACCATCGTACTTCCTCTCGAGTGGAGACGGGTATGGCGGTGAACTTCTTGAGTTGCAGCAAGGGTGTGAAAGACCCTTTCGAAGTTCCAGAGGTTAGGTGTCATTAGTCTCCAGACGCCTCATCGGAAATAGGCCTCATCTCGCCTGGAAGGGAGAACTTCCTGGATTTTCTTGAGTTGCGGCAGGTGTTCTCGAGTTACGACGGGGACCTCAGGGACCCGCCCGGGTGGCCTCAAGAGAGGCCAGTCCCCATGCGAGTTGCTAGGGGGCCTCTCGGGATTCCTCTCCCGTCGATACCGGGGCCAAAAACCTTGTGTGGAGTCAGGGCCGGGACCGAGAATTCCTCTCAGGGGTGACAAGGATCTTTGGGTACTTCTGGAGTCTCCCCAGGGGAGTCAGGCCTCGTCTCGAGTGGGGGCATGCACGTGCGCTTTCCTTCCAGGCTGTAGCAGCAATGTCACGCTTCCCGTCACGTGGATCAAAGGATCTGTGGTTTTCCCTCGAGGCTTTCCCTCGAGGCTTTCCCACAGGGCTGTCCCACGTGCCACCGTGGTGTGAGTCGATCCTCGGCGTGAAAGATGAGCCAGTGCAGGGCAAAGAGGTTCCTCTGGAATGGACTGAGTCATCTGGGGGACTCTTGGAATGGTGGTACGACCATGGAGTTCCTCTCGCCTTTCCTGTTGAGAGTGCCTCCTCTTGAGATGCGACGGGAACGCCGGGAATTCTTTCCCGTTGAAAGCAGGGAAAGGATCCCTAATCTCGAGCTACGAGGGGGAAACGGGGCTCCTCTGGATGTGGGCGGGACCATCGTGCTTCCTCTCGAGTGGAGACGGGTATGGCGGTGAACTTCTTGAGTTGCAGCAAGGGTGTGAAAGACCCTTTCGAAGTTCCAGAGGTTAGGTGTCATTAGTCTCCAGACGCCTCATCGGAAATAGGCCTCATCTCGCCTGCAAGGGAGAACTTCCTGGATTTTCTCGAGTTGCGGCAGGTGTTCTCGAGTTACGACGGGGACCTCAGGGACCCGCCCTGGTTGCCTCAGGAGAGGCCAGTCCCCATGCGAGTTGCTAGGGGGCCTCTCGGGATTCCTATCCCGTCGATACTGGGGCCAAAAACCTTGTGTGCAGTCAGGGCCGGAACCGAGGATTCCTCTCAGGGGTGACATGGATCTTTGAGTACTTCTGGAGTCTCCCCAGGGGAGTCAGGCCTCGTCTCGAGTGGGGGCATGCACGTGCGCTTTCCTTCCAGACTGTAGCAGCAATGTCACACTTCCCGTCGCGTGGATCAAAGGATCTGTGGTTTTCCCTCGAGGCTTTCCCTCGAGGCTTTCCCACAGGGCTGTCCCACGTGCCACCGTGGTGTGAGTCGATCCTCGGCGTGAAAGATGAGCCAGTGCAGGGCAAAGAGGTTCCTCTGGAATGGACTGAGACATCTGGGGGACTCTTGGAATGGTGGTACGACCATGGAGTTCCTCTCGCCTTTCCTGTTGAGAGTGCCTCCTCTTGAGATGCGACGGGAACGCCGGGAATTCTTTCCCGTTGAAAGCAGGGAAAGGATCCCTCATCTCGAGGTCCGAGGGCGAAACGGGGCTCCTCTGGATGTGGGCGGGACCATCGTGCTTCCTCTCGAGTGGAGACGGGTATGGCGGTGAACTTCTTGAGTTGCAGCAAGGGTGTGAAAGACCCTTTCGAAATTCCAGAGGTTAGGTGTCATTAGTCTCCAGACGCCTCATCGGAAATAGGCCTCATCTCGCCTGGAAGGGAGAACTTCCTGGATTTTCTCGAGTTACGGCAGGTGTTCTCGAGTTACGACGGGGACCTCAGGGACCCGCCCTGGTGGCCTAAGGAGAGGCCAGTCCCCATGCGAGTTGCTAGGGGGCCTCTCGGGATTCCTCTCCCGTCGATACCGGGGCCAAGAACCTTGTGTGGAGTCAGGGCCCGAACCGAGGATTCCTCTCAGGGGCTGACATGGATCTTTGGGTACTTCTGGAGTCTCCCCAGGGGAGTCAGGCCTCGTCTCGAGTGGGGGCATGCACGTGTGCTTTCCTTCCAGGCTGTAGCAGCAATGTCACGCTTCCCGTCGCATTTATCAAAGGATCTGTGGTTTTCCCTCGAGGCTTTCCATCGAGGCTTTCCCACAGGGCTGTCCCACGTGCCACCGTGGTGTGAGTCGATCCTCGGCGTGAAAGATGAGCCAGTGCAGGGCAAAGAGGTTCCTCTGGAATGGACTGAGACATCTGGGGGAGTCTTGGAATGGTGGTACGACCATGGAGTTCCTCTCGCCTTTCCTGTTGAGAGTGCCTCCTCTTGAGATGCGACGGGAACGCCGGGAATTCTTTCCCGTTGAAAGCAGGGAAAGGATCCCTCATCTCGAGCTCCGAGGGGGAAACGGGGCTCCTCTGGATGTGGGCGGGACCATCGTACTTCCTCTCGAGTGGAGACGGGTATGGCGGTGAACTTCTTGAGTTGCAGCAAGGGTGTGAAAGACCCTTTCGAAGTTCCAGAGGTTAGGTGTCATTAGTCTCCAGACGCCTCATCGGAAATAGGCCTCATCTCGCCTGCAAGGGAGAACTTCCTGGATTTTCTTGAGTTGCGGCAGGTGTTCTCGAGTTACGACGGGGACCTCAGAGACCCGCCCTGGTTGCCTCAGGAGAGGCCAGTCCCCATGCGAGTTGCTAGGGGGCCTCTCGGGATTCCTCTCCCGTCGATACCGGGGCCAAAAACCTTGTGTGCAGTCAGGGCCGGAACCGAGGATTCCTCTCAGGGGTGACATGTATGTTTGGGTACTTCTGGAGTCTCCCCAGGGGAGTCAGGCCTCGTCTCGAGTGGGGGCATGCACGTGCGCTTTCCTTCCAGGCTGTAGCAGCAATGTCACGCTTCCCGTCGAGTGGATCAAAGGATCTGTGGTTTTCCCTCGAGGCTTTCCCTCGAGGCTTTCCCACAAGGCTGTCCCACGTGCCACCGTGGTGTGAGTCGATCCTCGGCGTGAAAGATGAGCCAGTGCAGGGCAAAGAGGTTCCTCTGGAATGGACTGAGACATCTGGGGGACTCTTGGAATGGTGGTACGACCATGGAGTTCCTCTCGCCTTTCCTGTTGAGAGTGCCTCCTCTTGAGATGCGACGGGAACGCTGGGAATTCTTTCCCGTTGAAAGCAGGGAAAGGATCCCTCATCTCGATCTACGAGGGGGAAACGGGGCTCCTCTGGATGTGGGCGGGACCATCGTGCTTCCTCTCGAGTGGAGACGGGTATGGCGGTGAACTTCTTGAGTTGCAGCAAGGGTGTGAAAGACCCTTTCGAAGTTCCAGAGGTTAGGTGTCATTAGTCTCCAGACGCCTCATCGGAAATAGGCCTCATCTCGCCTGCAAGGGAGAACTTCCTGGATTTTCTCGAGTTGCGGCAGGTGTTCTCGAGTTACGACGGGAACCTCAGGGACCCGCCCTGGTTGCCTCAGGAGAGGCCAGTCCCCATGCGAGTTGCTAGGGGGCCTCTCGGGATTCCTATCCCGTCGATACTGGGGCCAAAAACCTTGTGTGGAGTCAGGGCCGGAACCGAGGATTCCTCTCAGGGGTGACATGGATCTTTGAGTACTTCTGGAGTCTCCCCAGGGGAGTCAGGCCTCGTCTCGAGTGGGGGCATGCACGTGTGCTTTCCTTCCAGGCTGTAGCAGCAATGTCACGCTTCCCGTCGCATTTATCAAAGGATCTGTGGTTTTCCCTCGAGGCTTTCCCTCGAGGCTTTCCCACAGGGCTGTCCCACGTGCCACCGTGGTGTGAGTCGATCCTCGGCGTGAAAGATGAGCCAGTGCAGGGCAAAGAGGTTCCTCTGGAATGGACTGAGACATCTGGGGGAGTCTTGGAATGGTGGTACGACCATGGAGTTCCTCTCGCCTTTCCTGTTGAGAGTGCCTCCTCTTGAGATGCGACGGGAACGCCGGGAATTCTTTCCCGTTGAAAGCAGGGAAAGGATCCCTCATCTCGAGCTACGAGGGGGAAACGGGGCTCCTCTGGATGTGGGCGGGACCATCGTGCTTCCTCTCGAGTGGAGACGGGTATGGCGGTGAACTTCTTGAGTTGCAGCAAGGGTGTGAAAGACCCTTTCGAAGTTCCAGAGGTTAGGTGTCATTAGTCTCCAGACGCCTCATCGGAAATAGGCCTCATCTCGCCTGCAAGGGAGAACTTCCTGGATTTTCTCGAGTTGCGGCAGGTGTTCTCGAGTTACGACGGGGACCTCAGGGACCCGCCCTGGTTGCCTCAGGAGAGGCCAGTCCCCATGCGAGTTGCTAGGGGGCCTCTCGGGATTCCTATCCCGTCGATACTGGGGCCAAAAACCTTGTGTGCAGTCAGGGCCGGAACCGAGGATTCCTCTCAGGGGTGACATGGATCTTTGAGTACTTCTGGAGTCTCCCCAGGGGAGTCAGGCCTCGTCTCGAGTGGGGGCATGCACGTGCGCTTTCCTTCCAGACTGTAGCAGCAATGTCACACTTCCCGTCGCGTGGATCAAAGGATCTGTGGTTTTCCCTCGAGGCTTTCCCTCGAGGCTTTCCCACAGGGCTGTCCCACGTGCCACCGTGGTGTGAGTCGATCCTCGGCGTGAAAGATGAGCCAGTGCAGGGCAAAGAGGTTCCTCTGGAATGGACTGAGACATCTGGGGGACTCTTGGAATGGTGGTACGACCATGGAGTTCCTCTCGCCTTTCCTGTTGAGAGTGCCTCCTCTTGAGATGCGACGGGAACGCCGGGAATTCTTTCCCGTTGAAAGCAGGGAAAGGATCCCTCATCTCGAGGTCCGAGGGCGAAACGGGGCTCCTCTGGATGTGGGCGGGACCATCGTGCTTCCTCTCGAGTGGAGACGGGTATGGCGGTGAACTTCTTGAGTTGCAGCAAGGGTGTGAAAGACCCTTTCGAAATTCCAGAGGTTAGGTGTCATTAGTCTCCAGACGCCTCATCGGAAATAGGCCTCATCTCGCCTGGAAGGGAGAACTTCCTGGATTTTCTCGAGTTACGGCAGGTGTTCTCGAGTTACGACGGGGACCTCAGGGACCCGCCCTGGTGGCCTAAGGAGAGGCCAGTCCCCATGCGAGTTGCTAGGGGGCCTCTCGGGATTCCTCTCCCGTCGATACCGGGGCCAAGAACCTTGTGTGGAGTCAGGGCCCGAACCGAGGATTCCTCTCAGGGGCTGACATGGATCTTTGGGTACTTCTGGAGTCTCCCCAGGGGAGTCAGGCCTCGTCTCGAGTGGGGGCATGCACGTGTGCTTTCCTTCCAGGCTGTAGCAGCAATGTCACGCTTCCCGTCGCATTTATCAAAGGATCTGTGGTTTTCCCTCGAGGCTTTCCATCGAGGCTTTCCCACAGGGCTGTCCCACGTGCCACCGTGGTGTGAGTCGATCCTCGGCGTGAAAGATGAGCCAGTGCAGGGCAAAGAGGTTCCTCTGGAATGGACTGAGACATCTGGGGGAGTCTTGGAATGGTGGTACGACCATGGAGTTCCTCTCGCCTTTCCTGTTGAGAGTGCCTCCTCTTGAGATGCGACGGGAACGCCGGGAATTCTTTCCCGTTGAAAGCAGGGAAAGGATCCCTCATCTCGAGCTCCGAGGGGGAAACGGGGCTCCTCTGGATGTGGGCGGGACCATCGTACTTCCTCTCGAGTGGAGACGGGTATGGCGGTGAACTTCTTGAGTTGCAGCAAGGGTGTGAAAGACCCTTTCGAAGTTCCAGAGGTTAGGTGTCATTAGTCTCCAGACGCCTCATCGGAAATAGGCCTCATCTCGCCTGCAAGGGAGAACTTCCTGGATTTTCTTGAGTTGCGGCAGGTGTTCTCGAGTTACGACGGGGACCTCAGAGACCCCCCCTGGTTGCCTCAGGAGAGGCCAGTCCCCATGCGAGTTGCTAGGGGGCCTCTCGGGATTCCTCTCCCGTCGATACCGGGGCCAAAAACCTTGTGTGGAGTCAGGGCCGGAACCGAGGATTCCTCTCAGGGGTGACATGTATCTTTGGGTACTTCTGGAGTCTCCCCAGGGGAGTCAGGCCTCGTCTCGAGTGGGGGCATGCACGTGCGCTTTCCTTCCAGGCTGTAGCAGCAATGTCACGCTTCCCGTCGAGTGGATCAAACGATCTGTGGTTTTCCCTCGAGGCTTTCCCTCGAGGCTTTCCCACAAGGCTGTCCCACGTGCCACCGTGGTGTGAGTCGATCCTCGGCGTGAAAGATGAGCCAGTGCAGGGCAAAGAGGTTCCTCTGGAATGGACTGAGACATCTGGGGGACTCTTGGAATGGTGGTACGACCATGGAGTTCCTCTCGCCTTTCCTGTTGAGAGTGCCTCCTCTTGAGATGCGACGGGAACGCTGGGAATTCTTTCCCGTTGAAAGCAGGGAAAGGATCCCTCATCTCGAGCTACGAGGGTTAAACGGGGCTCCTCTGGATGTGGGCGGGACCATCGTGCTTCCTCTCGAGTGGAGACGGGTATGGCGATGTACCTCTTGAGTTGCAGCAAGGGTGTGAAAGACCCTTTCGAAATTCCAGAGGTTAGGTGTCATTAGTCTCCAGACGCCTCATCGGAAATAGGCCTCATCTCACCTGGAAGGGAGAACTTCCTGGATTTTCTCGAGTTGCGGCAGGTGTTCTCGAGTTACGACGGGGACCTCAGGGACCCGCCCTGGTGGCCTCAGGAGAGGCCAGTCCCCATGCGATTTGCTAGGGGGCCTCTCGGGATTCCTCTCCCGTCGATACCGGGGCCAATAACCTTGTGTGGAGTCAGGGCCCGAACCGAGGATTCCTCTCAGGGGCTGACATGGATCTTTGAGTACTTCTGGAGTCTCCCCAGGGGAGTCAGGCCTCCTCTCGAGTGGGGGCATGCACGTGCGCTTTCCTTCCAGACTGTAGCAGCAATGTCACACTTCCCGTCGCGTGGATCAAAGGATCTGTGGTTTTCCCTCGAGGCTTTCCCTCGAGGCTTTCCCACAGGGCTGTCCCACGTGCCACCGTGGTGTGAGTCGATCCTCGGCGTGAAAGATGAGCCAGTGCAGGGCAAAGAGGTTCCTCTGGAATGGACTGAGACATCTGGGGGACTCTTGGAATGGTGGTACGACCATGGAGTTCCTCTCGCCTTTCCTGTTGAGAGTGCCTCCTCTTGAGATGCGACGGGAACGCCGGGAATTCTTTCCCGTTGAAAGCAGGGAAAGGATCCCTCATCTCGAGCTCCGAGGGGGAAACGGGGCTCCTCTGGATGTGGGCGGGACCATCGTGCTTCGTCTCGAGTGGAGACGGGTATGGCGGTGAACTTCTTGAGTTGCAGCAAGGGTGTGAAAGACCCTTTCGAAGTTCCAGAGGTTAGGTGTCATTAGTCTCCAGACGCCTCATCGGAAATAGGCCTCATCTCGCCTGCAAGGGAGAACTTCCTGGATTTTCTCGAGTTGCGGCAGGTGTTCTCGAGTTACGACGGGGACCTCAGGGACCCGCCCTGGTGGCCTCAGGAGAGGCCAGTCCCCATGCGAGTTGCTAGGGGGCCTCTCGGGATTCCTCTCCCGTCGATACCGGGGCCAAAAACCTTGTGTGGAGTCAGGGCCGGAACCGAGGATTCCTCTCAGGGGTGACATGTATCTTTGGGTACTTCTGGAGTCTCCCCAGGGGAGTCAGGCCTCGTCTCGAGTGGGGGCATGCACGTGCGCTTTCCTTCCAGGCTGTAGCAGCAATGTCACGCTTCCCGTCGAGTGGATCAAAGGATCTGTGGTTTTCCCTCGAGGCTTTCCCTCGAGGCTTTCCCACAAGGCTGTCCCACGTGCCACCGTGGTGTGAGTCGATCCTCGGCGTGAAAGATGAGCCAGTGCAGGGCAAAGAGGTTCCTCTGGAATGGACTGAGACATCTGGGGGACTCTTGGAATGGTGGTACGACCATGGAGTTCCTCTCGCCTTTCCTGTTGAGAGTGCCTCCTCCTGAGATGCGACGGGAACGCTGGGAATTCTTTCCCGTTGAAAGCAGGGAAAGGATCCCTCATCTCGAGCTACGAGGGTTAAACGGGGCTCCTCTGGATGTGGGCGGGACCATCGTGCTTCCTCTCGAGTGGAGACGGGTATGGCGATGTACTTCTTGAGTTGCAGCAAGGGTGTGAAAGACCCTTTCGAAATTCCAGAGGTTAGGTGTCATTAGTCTCCAGACGCCTCATCGGAAATAGGCCTCATCTCACCTGGAAGGGAGAACTTCCTGGATTTTCTCGAGTTGCGGCAGGTGTTCTCGAGTTACGACGGGGACCTCAGGGACCCGCCCTGGTGGCCTCAGGAGAGGCCAGTCCCCATGCGAGTTGCTAGGGGGCCTCTCGGGATTCCTCTCCCGTCGATACCGGGGCCAATAACCTTGTGTGGAGTCAGGGCCCGAACCGAGGATTCCTCTCAGGGGCTGACATGGATCTTTGAGTACTTCTGGAGTCTCCCCAGGGGAGTCAGGCCTCCTCTCGAGTGGGGGCATGCACGTGCGCTTTCCTTCCAGACTGTAGCAGCAATGTCACACTTCCCGTCGCGTGGATCAAAGGATCTGTGGTTTTCCCTCGAGGCTTTCCCTCGAGGCTTTCCCACAGGGCTGTCCCACGTGCCACCGTGGTGTGAGTCGATCCTCGGCGTGAAAGATGAGCCAGTGCAGGGCAAAGAGGTTCCTCTGGAATGGACTGAGACATCTGGGGGACTCTTGGAATGGTGGTACGACCATGGAGTTCCTCTCGCCTTTCCTGTTGAGAGTGCCTCCTCTTGAGATGCGACGGGAACGCCGGGAATTCTTTCCCGTTGAAAGCAGGGAAAGGATCCCTCATCTCGAGCTCCGAGGGGGAAACGGGGCTCCTCTGGATGTGGGCGGGACCATCGTGCTTCCTCTCGAGTGGAGACGGGTATGGCGGTGAACTTCTTGAGTTGCAGCAAGGGTGTGAAAGACCCTTTCGAAATTCCAGAGGTTAGGTGTCATTAGTCTCCAGACGCCTCATCGGAAATAGGCCTCATCTCGCCTGGAAGGGAGAACTTCCTGGATTTTCTCGAGTTACGGCAGGTGTTCTCGAGTTACGACGGGGACCTCAGGGACCCGCCCTGGTGGCCTAAGGAGAGGCCAGTCCCCATGCGAGTTGCTAGGGGGCCTCTCGGGATTCCTCTCCCGTCGATACCGGGGCCAAGAACCTTGTGTGGAGTCAGGGCCCGAACCGAGGATTCCTCTCAGGGGCTGACATGGATCTTTGGGTACTTCTGGAGTCTCCCCAGGGGAGTCAGGCCTCGTTTCGAGTGGGGGCATGCACGAGCGCTTTTCTTCCAGGCTGTAGCAGCAATTTCACGCTTACCTTCGCGTGGATCAAAGGATCTGTGGTTTTCCCTCGAGGCTTTCCCTCGAGGCTTTCCCACAGGGCTGTCCCACTTGCCACCGTGGTGTGAGTCGATCCTCGGCGTGAAAGATGAGCCAGTGCAGGGCAAAGAGGTTCTTCTGGAATGGACTGAGACATCTGGGGGATTCTTGGAATGGTGGTACGACCATAGAGTTACTCTCGCCTTTCCTGTTGAGAGTGCCTCCTCTTGAGATGCGAGGGGAATGCCGGGAATTCTTTCCCGTTGAAAGCAGGGAAAGGATCCCACATCTCGAGCTACGAGGGGGAAACGGGGCTCCTCTGGTTATGGGCGGGACCATCGTGCTTCCTCTCGAGTGGAGACGGGTATGGCGGTGAACTTCTTGAGTTGCAGCAAGGGTGTGAAAGACCCTTTCGAAGTTCCAGAGGTTAGGTGTCATTAGTCTCCAGATGCCTCATCGGAAATAGGCTTCATCTCGCCTGGAAGGGAGAACTTCCTGGATTTTCTCGAGATGCGGCAGGTGTTCTCGCGTTACGACGGGGACCTCAGGGACCAGCCCTGGTGGCCTCAGGAACGGCCAGTCCCCATGCGAGGTGCTAGGGGGCCTCTCGGGATTCCTCTCCCGTCGATACCGGGGCCAAAAACCTTGTGTGGAGTCAGGGCCGGAACCGAGGATTCCTCTCAGGGGTGACATGGATCTTTGGGTACTTCTGGAGTCTCCCCAGGGGAGTGAGGCCTTGTCTCGTGTGGGGGCATGCACGTGCGCTTTCCTTCCAGGCTGTAGCAGCAATGTCACGCTTCTCGTCGCGTGGATCAAAGGATCTGTGGTTTTCCCTCGAGGCTTTGCCTCGAGGCTTTCCCACAGGGTTGTCCCACGTGCCGCCGTGGTGTGAGTCGATCCTCGGCGTGAAAGATGAGCCAGTGCAGGGCAAAGAGGTTCCTTTGGAATAGACTGAAACATCTGGGGGACTCTTGGAATGGTGGTACGACCATGGAGTTCTTCTCACCTTTCCTGTTGAGAGTGCCTCCTCTTGAGATGCGACGGAAATGCCGGGAATTCTTTCCCGTTAAAAGCAGGATAAGGATCCCTCATCTCGAGCTACGAGGGGAAACGGGGCTCCTCTGGATGTGGGCGGGACCATCGTGCTTCCTCTCGAGTGGAGACGGGTATGGCGGTGAACTTCTTGTGTTGCAGCAAGGGTGTGAAAGACCCTTTCGAAGTTCCAGAGGTTAGGTGTCATTAGTCTCCAGACGCCTCATTGGAAATAGGCCTCATCTCGCCTGGAAGGGAGAACATCCTGGATTTTCTCGAGTTGCGGCAGGTGTTCTCGAGTTACGACGGGGACCTCAGGGAACCGCCCTGGTGGCCTCAGGAAAAGCCAGTCCCCATGCGAGTTGCTAGGGGGCCTCTCAGGATTCCTCTCCTGTCGATACCGGGGCCAAAAACATTGTTTGGAGTCAGGGCCGGAACCGAGGGTTCGTCTCAGGGGCTGACATGGATCTTTGGGTACTTCTGGAGTCTCCCCACTGGAGCCAGGCCTCGTTTCGAGTGGGGGCATGCACGAGCGCTTTTCTTCCAGGCTGTAGCAGCAATGTCACGCTTACCTTCGCGTGGATCAAAGGATCTGTGGTTTTCCCTCGAGGCTTTGCCTCGAGGCTTTCCCACAGGGCTGTCCCACTTGCCACCGTGGTGTGAGTCGATCCTCGGCGTGAAAGATGAGCCAGTGCAGGGCAAAGAGGTTCCTCTGGAATGGACTGAGACATCTGGGGGATTCTTGGAATGGTGGTACGACCATAGAGTTCCTCTCGCCTTTCCTGTTGAGAGTGCCTCCTCTTGAGATGCGAGGGGAATGCCGGGAATTCTTTCCCGTTGAAAGCAGGGAAAGGATCCCTCATCTCGAGCTACGAGGGGGAAACGGGGCTCCTCTGGATATGGGCGGGACCATCGTGCTTCCTCTCGAGTGGAGACGGGTATGGCGGTGAACTTCTTGAGTTGCAGCAAGGGTGTGAAAGACCCTTTCGAAGTTCCAGAGGTTAGGTGTCATTACTCTCCAGACGCCTCATTGGAAATAGGCCTCATCTCGCCTGGAAGGGAGAACTTCCTGGATTTTCTCGAGTTGCGGCAGGAGTTCTCGAGTTACGACGGGGACCTCAGGGACCCGCCATGGTGGCCTCAGGAAAGGCCACTCCCCATGCGAGTTGCTAGGGGGCCTCTCAGGATTCCTCTCCCGTCGATACCGGGGCCAAAAACCTTGTGTGGAGTCAGGGCCGGAACCGAGGTTTTCTCTCAGGGGTGACATGGAACTTTGGGTATTTCTGGAGTCTCCCCAGGGGAGTCAGGCCTCGTCTCGAGTGGGGGCATGCACGGGAGCTTTCCTTCCAGGCTGTAGCAGCAATGTCACGCTTCCCGTCGCGTGGATCAAAGGATCTGTGGTTTTCCCTCGAGGCTTTCCCACAGGGCTGTCCCACGTGACACCGTGGTGTGAGTCGATCCTCGGCGTGAAAGATGAGCCAGTGCAGGGCAAAGAGGTTCCTCTGGAATGGACTGAGACATCTGGGGGACTCTTGGAATGTGGTACGACCATGGAGTTCCTCTCGCCTTTCCTGTTGAGAGTGCCTCCTCTTGAGATGCGACAGGAACGCCGGGAATACTTTCCCGTTGAAAGGAGGGAAAGGATCCCTCATCTCGAGCTCCAAGGGGGAAGCGGGGCTCCTCTGGATGTGGGCGGGACCATCGTGCTTCCTCTCGAGTGGATACGGGTATGGCGGTGAACTACTTGAGTTGCAGCAAGGGTGTGAAAGACCCTTTCGAAGTTCCGTAGTTTAGGTGTCATTAGTCTCTAGACGCCTCATCGGAAATAGGCCTCATCTCGCCTGGAAGGGAGAACTTCCTGGATTTTCTCGAGTTGCGGCAGGTGATCTCGAGTTACGATGGGGACCTCAGGGACCCGCCCTGGTGGCCTCAGGAGAGGCCAGTCCCCAAGCGAGTTGCTAGGGGGCCTCTCGGGATTTCTGTCCCGTCGATACCCGGGCCAAATCCTTGTGTGGAGTCAGGGCCGGAAACGAGGATTCCTCTCAGGGGCTGACATGGATCTTTGGGTACTTCTGGAGTCTCCCCAGGGGAGTCAGGCCTCGTCTCGAGTGGGGGCATGCACGTGCGCTTTCCCTCCAGGCTGAAGCAGCAATGTCAAGCTTCCCGTCGCGTAGATCAAAGGATCTGTGGTTTTCCCTCGAGGCTTTCCGTCGAGGCTTTCCCACAGGGCTGTCCCACGTGCCACCGTGGTGTGAGTCGATCCTCGGCGTGAAAGCTGAGCCAGTGCAGGGCAAAGAGCTTCCTCTCGAATGGACTGAGACATCTGGGGGACTCTTGGAATGGTGGTACGACCATGGAGTTCCTCTCGCCTTTCCTGTTGAGAGTGCATCCTCTTGAGATGCGACGGGAACGCCGGCAATTCTTTCCCGTTGAAAGCAGGGAAAGGATCGCTCATCTCGAGCTACGAGGGGGAAACGGGGCTCCTCTGGATGTGGGCGGGACCATCGTGCTTCCTCTCGAGTGGAGACGGGTATGGAGGTGAACTTCTTGAGTTGCAGCAAGGGTGTGAAAGACCCTCTCGAAATTCCAGAGGTTAGGTGTCATTAGTCTCCAGACGCCTCATCGGAAATAGGCCTCATCTCGCCTGGAAGGGAGAACTTCATGGATTTTCTCGAGTTGCGGCAGGTGTTCTCGAGTTACGACGGGGACTTCAGGGACCCGCCCTGGTGGCCCCAGGAGAGGCCAGTCCCCATGCGAGTTGCTACGGGGCCTCTCGGGATTCCTCTCCCGTCGATACCGGGGCCAAAAACCTTGTGTGGAGTCAGGGCCGGAACCGGGGATTCCTCTCAGGGGCTGACATGGATCTTTGGGTACTTCTGGAGTCTCCCCAGGGGAGTCAGGCCTCGTTTCGAGTGGGGGCATGCACGTGCGCTTTCCTTCCAGGCTGTAGCAGCAATGTCACACTTCCCGTCGCGTGGATCAAAGGATCTGTGGTTTTCCCTCGAGGCTTTCCCACAGGGCTGTCCCACGTGCCACCGTGGTGTGAGTCGATCCTCGGCGTGAAAGATGAGCCAGTGCAGGGCAAAGAGGTTCCTCTGGAATGGACTGAGACATCTGGGGGACTCTTGGAATGGTGGTACGACCATGGAGTTCTTCTCGCCTTTCCTGTTGAGAGTGCCTCCTCTTGAGATGCGACGGGAACGCCGGGAATTCTTTCCCGTTGAAAGCAGGGAAAGGATCCCTCATCTCGAGCTACGAGGGGGAAACGGGGCTCCTCTGGATGTGGGCGGGACCATCGTGCTTCCTCTCGAGTGGAGACGGGTATGGCGGTGAACTTCTTGAGTTGCAGCAAGGGTGTGAAAGACCCTTTCGAAGTTCCAGAGGTTAGGTGTCATTAGTCTCCAGACGCCTCATTGGAAATAGGCCTCATCTCGCCTGGAAGGGAGAACTTCCTGGATTTTCTCGAGTTGCGGCAGGTGTTCTCGAGTTACGACGGGGACCTCAGGGACCCGCCATGGTGGCCTCAGGAAAGGCCAGTCCCCATGCGAGTTGCTAGGGGGCCTCTCAGGATTCCTCTCCCGTCGATACCGGGGCCAAAAACCTTGTGTGAATTCAGGGCCGGAACCGGGGATTCCTCTCAGGGGCTGACATGGATCTTTGGGTACTTCTGGAGTCTCCCCAGGGGAGTGAGGCCTCGTCTCGAGTGGGGGCATGCACGTGCGCTTTCCTTCCAGGCTGTA
Organism: Capricornis sumatraensis; assembly: GCF_032405125.1. Lineage (NCBI taxonomy): Eukaryota > Metazoa > Chordata > Mammalia > Artiodactyla > Bovidae > Capricornis > Capricornis sumatraensis. The sequence continues at coordinate 3,023,797 of NC_091080.1, read as the reverse complement.
GCAGCAATGTCACGCTTCTCGTCGCGTGGATCAAAGGATCTGTGGTTTTCCCTCTAGGCTTTCCCTCGAGGCTTTCCCACAGGGTTGTCCCACGTGCCGCCGTGGTGTGAGTCGATCCTCGGCGTGAAAGATTAGCCAGTGCAGGGCAAAGAGGTTCCTCTGGAATGGACTGAGACATCTGGGGGACTCTTGGAATGGTGGTACGACCATGGAGTTCTTCTCGCCTTTCCTGTTGAGAGTGCCTCCTCTTGAGATGCGACGGAAATGCCGGGAATTCTTTCCCGTTAAAAGCAGGGAAAGGATCCCTCATCTCGAGCTACGAGGGGAAACGGGGCTCCTCTGGATGTGGGCGGGACCATCGTGCTTCCTCTCGAGTGGAGACGGGTATGGCGGTGAACTTCTTGTGTTGCAGCAAGGGTGTGAAGACCCTTTCGAAGTTTCAGAGGTTAGGTGTCATTAGTCTCCAGACGCCTCATTGGAAATAGGCCTCATCTCGCCTGGAAGGGAGAACATCCTGGATTTTCTCGAGTTGCGGCAGGTGTTCTCGAGTTACGACGGGGACCTCAGGGAACCGCCCTGGTGGCCTCAGGAAAAGCCAGTCCCCATGCGAGTTGCTAGGGGGCCTCTCAGGATTCCTCTCCCGTCGATACCGGGGCCAAAAACCTTGTTTGGAGTCAGGGCCGGAACCGAGGATTCCTCTCAGGGGCTGACATGGATCTTTGGGTACTTCTGGAGTCTCCCCACTGGAGTCAGGCCTCGTTTCAAGTGGGGGCATGCACGAGCGCTTTTCTTCCAGGCTGTAGCAGCAATGTCACACTTACCTTCGCGTGGATCAAAGGATCTGTGGTTTTCCCTCGAGGCTTTCCCTCGAGGCTTTCCCACAGGGCTGTCCCACTTGCCACCGTGGTGTGAGTCGATCCTCGGCGTGAAAGATGAGCCAGTGCAGGGCAAAGAGGTTCCTCTGGAATGGACTGAGACATCTGGGGGACTCTTGGAATGGTGGTACGACCATGGAGTTCCTCTCGCCTTTCCTGTTGAGAGTGCCTCCTCTTGAGATGCGACGGGAACGCCGGGAATTCTTTCCCGTTGAAAGCAGGGAAAGGATCCCTCATCTCGAGCTACGAGGGGGAAACGGGGCTCCTCTGGATGTGGGCGGGACCATCGTGCTTCCTCTCGAGTGGAGACGGGTATGGCGGTGAACTTCTTGAGTAGCAGCAAGGGTGTGAAAGACCCTTTCGAAGTTCCAGAGGTTAGGTGTCATTAGTCTCCAGACGCCTCATTGAAAATAGGCCTCATCTGGCCTGGAAGGGAGAACTTCCTGGATTTTCTCGAGTTGCGGGAGGTGTTCTCGAGTTACGACGGGGACCTCAGGGACCCGCCCTGGTGGCCTCAGGAGAGGCCAGTCCCCATGCGAGTTGCTAGCGGGCCTCTCGGGATTCCTCTCCCGTCGATACCGGGGCCAAAAACCTTGTGTGGAGTCAGGGCCGGAACCGAGGTTTCCACTCAGGGGTGACATGGATCTTTGGGTACTTCTTGAGTCTCCCTAGGGGAGTCAGGACTCGTCTCGAGTGGGGGCATGCACGTGCGCTTTCCTTCCAGGCTGTAGCAGCAATGTCACGCTTCCCGTCGCGTGGATCAAAGGATCTGTGGTTTTCCCTCGAGGCTTTCCCACAGGGCTGTCACACGTGCCACCGTGGTGTGAGTCGTCCTCGGCGTGAAAGATGAGCCAGTGCAGGGCAAAGAGGTTCCTCTGGAATGGACTGAGACATCTGGGGGTCTCTTGGAATGGTGGTACGACCATGGAGTTCCTCTCGCCTTTCCTGTTGAGAGTGCCTCCTCTTGAGATGCGACGGGAACGCCGGGAATTCTTTCCCGTTGAAAGCAGGGAAAGGATCCCTCATCTCGAGCTACGAGGGGGAAACGGGGCTCCTCTGGATGTGGGCGGGACCATCGTGCTTCCTCTCGAGTGGAGAAGGGTATGGCGGTGAACTTCTTGTGTTGCAGCAAGGGTGTGAAAGACCCTTTCGAAGTTCCAGAGGTTAGGTGTCATTAGTCTCCAGACGCCTCATAGGAAATAGGCCTCATCTCGCCTGGAAGGGAGAACATCCTGGATTTTCTCGAGTTGCGGCAGGTGTTCTCGAGTTACGACGGGGACCTCAGGGAACCGCCCTGGTGGCCTCAGGAAAAGCCAGTCCCCATGCGAGTTGCTAGGGGGCCTCTCAGGATTCCTCTCCTGTCGATACCGGGGCCAAAAACCTTGTTTGGAGTCAGGGCCGGAACCGAGGATTCCTCTCAGGGGCTGACATGGATCTTTGGGTACTTCTGGAGTCTCCCCACTGGAGTCAGGCCTCGTTTCAAGTGGGGGCATGCACGAGCGCTTTTCTTCCAGGCTGTAGCAGCAATGTCACACTTACCTTCGCGTGGATCAAAGGATCTGTGGTTTTCCCTCGAGGCTTTCCCTCGAGGCTTTCCCACAGGGCTGTCCCACTTGCCACCGTGGTGTGAGTCGATCCTCGGAGTGAAAGATGAGCCAGTGCAGGGCAAAGAGGTTCCTCTGGAATGGACTGAGACATCTGGGGGACTCTTGGAATGGTGGTACGACCATGGAGTTCCTCTCGCCTTTCCTGTTGAGAGTGCCTCCTCTTGAGATGCGACGGGAACGCCGGGAATTCTTTCCCGTTGAAAGCAGGGAAAGGATCCCTCATCTCGAGCTACGAGGGGGAAACGGGGCTCCTCTGGATGTGGGCGGGACCATCGTGCTGCCTCTCGAGTGGAGACGGGTATGGCGGTGAACTTCTTGAGTAGCAGCAAGGGTGTGAAAGACCCTTTCGAAGTTCCAGAGGTTAGGTGTCATTAGTCTCCAGACGCCTCATAGGAAATAGGCCTCATCTCGCCTGGAAGGGAGAACTTCCTGGATTTTCTCGAGTTGCGGCAGGTGTTCTCGAGTTACGATGGGGACCTCAGGGACCCGCCATGGTGGCCTCAGGAAAGGCCAGTCCCCATGCGAGTTGCTAGGGGGCCTCTCAGGATTCCTCTCCCGTCGATACCGGGGCCAAAAACCTTGTGTGGAGTAAGGGCCGGAACCGAGGTTTTCTCTCAGGGGTGACATGGAACTTTGGGTATTTCTGGAGTCTCCCCAGGGGAGTCAGGCCTCGTCTCGAGTGGGGGCATGCACGTGCGCTTTCCTTCCAGGCTGTAGCAGCAATGTCACGCTTCCTGTCGCGTGGATCAAAGGATCTGTGGTTTTCCCTCGAGGCTTTCCCACAGGGCTGTCCCACGTGCCACCGTAGTGTGAGTCGATCCTCGGCGTGAAAGATGAGCCAGTGCAGGGCAAAGAGGTTCCTCTGGAATGGACTGAGACATCTGGGGGACTCTTGGAATGGTGGTACGACCATGGAGATCCTCTCGCCTTTCCTGTTGAGAGTGCCTCCTCTTGAGATGCGACGGGAACGCCGGGAATTCTTTCCCGTTGAAAGCAGGGAAAGGATCCCTCATCTCGAGCTACGAGGGGGAAACGGGGCTCCTCTGGATGTGGGCAGGACCATCGTGCTTCCTCTCGAGTGGAGACGGGTATGGCGGTGAACTTCTTGAGTAGCAGCAAGGGTGTGAAAGACCCTTTCGAAGTTCCAGAGGTTAGGTGTCATTAGTCTCCAGACGCCTCATTGGAAATAGGCCTCATCTGACCTGGAAGGGAGAACTTCCTGGATTTTCTCGAGTTGCGGCAGGTGTTCTCGAGTTACGACGGGGACCTCAGGGACCCGCCCTGGTGGCCTCAGGAGAGGCCAGTCCCCATGCGACTTGCTAGGGGGCCTCTCGGGATTCCTCTCCCGTCGATACCGGGGCCAAGAACCTTGTGTGGAGTCAGGGCCGGAACCGAGGATTCCTCTCAGGGGCTGACATGGATCTTTGGGTACTTCTGGAGTCTCACCACTGGAGTCAGGCCACGTTTCGAGTGGGGGCATGCACGAGCGCTTTTCTTCCAGGCTGTAGCAGCAATGTCACGCTTACCTTCGCGTGGATCAAAGGATCTGTGGTTTTCCCTCGAGGCTTTCCCTCGAGGCTTTCCCACAGGGCTGTCCCACATGCCACCGTGGTGTGAGTCGATCCTCGGCGTGAAAGATGAGCCAGTGCAGGGCAAAGAGGTTCCTCTGGAATGGACTGAGACATCTGGGGGATTCTTGGAATGGTGGTACGACCATAGAGTTCCTCTCGCCTTTCCTGTTGAGAGTGCCTCCTCTTGAGATGCGAGGAAATGCCGGGAATTCTTTCCCGTTGAAAGCAGGGAAAGGATCCCTCATCTCGAGCTACGAGGGGGAAACGGGGCTCCTCTGGATATGGTCGGGACCATCGTGCTTCCTCTCGATTGGAGACGGGTATGGCGGTGAACTTCTTGAGTTGCAGCAAGGGTGTGAAAGACCCTTTCGAAGTTCCAGAGGTTAGGTGTCATTAGTCTCCAGACGCCTCATTGGAAATAGGCCTCATCTCGCCTGGAAGGGAGAACTTCCTGGATTTTCTCGAGTTGCGGCAGGTGTTCTCGAGTTACGACGGGGACCTCAGGGACCCGCCCTGGTGGCCTCAGGAAAGTCCAGTCCCCATGCGAGTTGCTAGGGGGCCTCTCAGGATTCCTCTCCCGTCGATACCGGGGCCAAAAACCTTGTGTGGAGTCAGGGCCGGAACCGAGGTTTCCTCTCAGGGGTGACATGGAACTTAGGGTATTTCTGGAGTCTCCCCAGGGGAGTCAGGCCTCGTCTCGAGTGGGGGCATGCACGTGCGCTTTCCTTCCAGGCTGTAGCAGCAATGTCACGCTTCCTGTCGCGTGGATCAAAGGATCTGTGGTTTTCCTTCGAGGCTTTCCCTCGAGGCTTTCCCACAGGGCTGTCCCACGTGCCACAGTGGTGTGAGTCGATCCTCGGCGTGAAAGATGAGCCAGTGCAGGGCAACGAGGTTCCTCTGGAATGGACTGAGACATCTGGGGGACTCTTGGAATGGTGGTACGACCATGGAGTTCCTCTCGCCTTTCCTGTTGAGAGTGCCTCCTCTTGAGATGCGACGGGAACGCCGGGAATTCTTTCCCGTTGAAAGCAGGCAAAGGATCCCTCATCTCGAGCTACGATGGGGAAACGGGGCTCCTCTGGATGTGGGCGGGACCATCGTGCTTCCTCTCGAGTGGAGACGGGTATGGCGGTGAACTTCTTGAGTAGCAGCAAGGGTGTGAAAGACCCTTTCGAAGTTCCAGAGGTTAGGTGTCATTAGTCTCCAGACGCCTCATCGGAAATAGGCCTCATCTCGGCTGGAAGGGAGAACTTCCTGGATTTTCTCGAGTTGCGGCAGGTGTTCTCGAGTTACGACGGGGACCTCAGGGACCCGCCATGGTGGCCGCAGGAAAGGCCAGTCCCCATGCGAGTTGCTAGGGGGCCTCTCAGGATTCCTCTCCCGTCGATACCGGGGCCAAAAACCTTGTGTGGAGTCAGGGCCGGAAACGAGGTTTCCTCTCAGGGGTGACATGGATCTTTGGGTACTTCTGGAGTCTCCCTAGGGGAGTCAGGACTCGTCTCGAGTGGGGGCATGCACGTGCGCTTTGCTTCCAGGCTGTAGCAGCAATGTCACGCTTCCCGTCGCGTGGATCAAAGGATCTGTGGTTTTCCCTCGAGGCTTTCCCTCGAGGCTTACCCACAGGGCTGTCCCACGTGCCACCGTGGTGTGAGTCGATCCTCGGCGTGAAAGATGAGCCAGTACAGGGCAAAGATCTTCCTCTCGAATGGACTGAGACATCTGGGAGACTCTTGGAATGGTGGTACGACCATGGAGTTCCTCTCGCCTTTCCTGTTGAGAGTGCCTCCTCTTGAGATGCGACGGGAACGCCGGGAATTCTTTCCCGTTGAAAGCAGGGAAAGGATCCCTCATCTCGAGCTACGTGGGGGAAACGGGGCTCCTCTGGATGTGGGCGGGACCATCGTGCTTCCTCTCGAGTGGAGACGGGTATGGCGGTGAACTTCTTGAGTAGCAGCAAGGGTGTGAAAGACCCTTTCGAAGTTCCAGAGGTTAGGTGTCATTAGTCTCCAGACGCCTCATCGGAAATAGGCCTCATCTCGCCTGGAAGGGAGAACTTCCTGGATTTTCTCGAGTTGCGGCAGGTGTTCTCGAGTTACGACGGGGACCTCAGGGACCCGCCCTGGTGGCCTCAGGAGAGGCCAGTCCCCATGCGAGGTGCTAGGGGGCCTCTCGGGATTCCTCTCCCGTCGATACCGGGGCCAAAAACCTTGTGTGGAGTCAGGGCCGGAACCGAGGATTCCTCTCAGGGGCTGATATGGATCTTTGGGTACTTCTGGAGTCTCCCCAGGGGAGTCAGGCCTCGTCTCGAGTGGGGGCATGCACGTGCGCTTTCCTTCCAGGCTGTAGCAGCAATGTCACTCTTCCCGTCGCGTGGATCAAAGGATCTGTGGTTTTCCCTCAAGGCTTTCCCTCGAGGCTTTCCCACAGGGCTGTCCCACGTGCCACCGTGGTGTGAGTCGATCCTCGGCGTGAAAGATGAGCCAGTGCAGGGCAAAGAGGTTCCTCTGGAATGGACTGAGACATCTGGGGGACTCTTGGAATGGTGGTACGACCATGGAGTTCCTCTCGCCTTTCCTGTTGAGAGTGCCTCCTCTTGAGATGCGACGGGAACGCCGGGAATTCTTTCCCGTTGAAAGCAGGGAAAGGATCCCTCATCTCGAGCTACGAGGGGGAAACGGGGCTCCTCTGGATGTGGGCGGGATCATCGTGCTTCCTCTCGAGTGGAGACGGGTATGGCAGAGAACTTCTTGAGTTGCAGCAAGGGAGTGAAAGACCCTTTCGAAGTTCCAGAGGTTAGGTGTCATTAGTCTCCAGACGCCTCATCGGAAATAGGCCTCATCACGCCTGGAAGGGAGAACTTCCTGGATTTTCTCGAGTTGCGGCAGGTGTTCTCGAGTTACGACGGGGACCTCAGGTACCAGCCCTGGTGGCCTCAGGAGAGGCCAATCCCCATGCGAGTTGCTAGAGGGACTCTGGGATTCCTCTCCCGTCGATACCGGGTCCAAAAACCTTGTGTGGAGTCAGGGCCGGAACCGAGGTTTCCTCTCTGGGGCTGACATGGATCTTTGGGTACTTCTGGAGTCTCCCCAGGGGAGTCAGGCCTCGTCTCGAGTGGGGACAGGTACGTGCGCTTTCCTTCCAGGCTGTAGCAGCAATGTCACACTTCCCGTGGCCTGGATCAAAGGATCTGTGGTTTTCCCACGAGGCTTTCCCTCGAGGCTTTCCCACAGGTCTGTCCAACGTTCCACCGTGGTGTGAGTCGATCCTCGGCGTGAAAGATGAGCCAGTGCAGGGCAAAGAGGTTCCTCTGGAATGGACTGAGACATCTGGGGGACTCTTGGAATGGTGGTACCACCATGGAGTTCCTCTCGCCTTTCCTGTTGAGAGTGCCTCCTCTTGAGATGCGACGGGAACGCCGGGAATACTTTCCCGTTGAAAGCAGGGAAAGGATCCCTCATCTCGAGCTACGAGGGGGAAACGGGGCTCCTCTGGATGTGGGCGGGACCATCGTGCTTCCTCTCGAGTGGAGACGGGTATGGCGGTGAACTTCTTGAGTTGCAGCAAGGGTGTGAAAGACCCTTTCGAAGTTCCAGAGTTTAGGTGTCATTAGTCTCCAAACGCCTCATCGGAAATAGGATTCTTCTCGCCTGGAAGGGAGAACTTCCTGGATTTTCTCGAGTTGCGACAGGTGTTCTCGAGTTACGACAGGGACCTCAGGGACCCGCCCTGGTGGCCTCAGGAGAGGCCAGTCCCCATGCGAGTTGCTAGGGGGCCTTTCGGGATTCCTCTCCCGTCGATACCGGGGCCAAAAACCTTGTGTGGAGTCAGGGCCGGAACCGAGGATTCCTCTCAGGGGCTGACATGGATCTTTGGGTACTTCTGGAGTCTCCCCAGGGTAGTCAGGCCTCGTCTCGAGTGGGGGCATGCACGTGCGCTTTCCTTTCAGGCTGTAGCAGCAATGTCATGATTCCCGTCGCCTGGATCAAAGGATCTGTGGTTTTCCCTCGAGGCTTTCCCTTGAGGCTTTCCCACAGGGCTGTCCCACGTGCCACCGTGGTGTGAGTCGATCCTCGGCGTGAAAGATGAGCCAGTGCAGGGCAAAGAGGTTGCTCTGGAATGGACTGAGACATTTGGGGGACTCTTCGAATGGTGGTACGACCATGGAGTTCCTCTCGCCTTTCCTGTTGAGAGTGCCTCCTCTTGAGATGCGACGGGAACGCCGGGAATTCTTTCCCGGTGAAAGCAGGGAAAGGATCCCTCATCTCGAGCTACCAGGGTGAAACGGGGCTCCTCTGGATGTGGGCGGGACCATCGTGCTTCCTCTCGAGTGGAGACGGGTATGGCGGTGAACTTCTTGAGTTGCAGCAAGGGTGTGAAAGACCCTTTCGAAGTTCCAGAGGTTAGGTGTCATTAGTCTCCAGACGCCTCATCGGAAATAGGCCTCATCTCGCCTGGAAGGGAGAACTTCCTGGATTTTCTCGAGTTGCGGCAGGTGTTCTCGAGTTACGACGGGGACCTCAGGGACCCGCCCTGGTGGCCTCAGGAGAGGCCAGTCCCCATGCGAGTTGCTAGGGGGCCTCTCGGGATTCCTCTCCCGTCGATACCGGGGCCAAAAACCTTGTGTGGAATCAGGGCCGGAACCGAGGTTTCCTCTCTGGGGCTGACATGGATCTTTGGGTACTTCTGGAGTCTCCCCAGGGGAGTCAGGCCTCTTCTCGAGTGGGGACAGGTACGTGCGCTTTCCTTCCAGGCTGTAGCAGCAATGTCACTCTTCCCGTGGCCTGGATCAAAGGATCTGTGGTTTTCCCACGAGGCTTTCCCTCGAGGCTTTCCCACAGGTCTGTCCAACGTTCCACCGTGGTGTGAGTCGATCCTCGGCGTTAAAGATGAGCCAGTGCAGGGCAAAGAGGTTCCTCTGGAATGGACTGAGATATCTGGGGGACTCGTGGAATGGTGGTACCACCATGGAGTTCCTCTCGCCATTCCTGTTGAGAGTGCCTCCTCTTGAGATGCGACGGGAACGCCGGGAATTCTTTCCCGTTGAAAGCAGGGAAAGGATCCCTCATCTCGAGCTACGAGGGGGAAACGGGGCTCCTCTGGATGTGGGCGGGAACATCGTGCTTCCTCTCGAGTGGAGACGGGTATGGCAGTGAACTTCTTGAGTTGCAGCAAGGGTGTGAAAGACCCTTTCGAAGTTCCAGAGTTTAGGTGTCATTAGTCTCCACACGCCTCATCGGAAATAGGATTCTTCTCGCCTGGAAGGGAGAACTTCCTGGATTTTCTCGAGTTGGGACAGGTGTTCTCGAGTTACGACGGGGACCTCAGGGACCCGCCCTGGTGGCCTCAGGAGAGGCCAGTCCCCATGCGAGTTGCTAGGGGGCCTCTCGGGATTCCTCTCCCGTCGATACCGGGGCCAAAAACCTTGTGTGGAGTCAGGGCCGGAACCGAGGAATCCTCTCAGGGGCTGACATGGATCTTTGGGTACTTCTGGAGTCTCCCCAGGGTAGTCAGGCCTCGTCTCGAGTGGGGGCATGCACGTGCGCTTTCCTTTCAGGCTATAGCAGCAATGTCATGCTTTCCGTCGCCTGGATCAAAGGATCTGTGGTTTTCCCTCGAGGCTTTCCCTTGAGGCTTTCCCACAGGGCTGTCCCACGTGCCACCGTGGTGTGAGTCGATCCTCGGCGTGAAAGATGAGCCAGTGCAGGGCATAGAGGTTGCTCTGGAATGGACTGAGACATCTGGGGGACTCTTGGAATGGTGGAACGACCATGGAGTTCCTCTCGCCTTTCCTGTTGAGAGTGCCTCCTCTTGAGATGCGACGGGAACGCCGGGAATTCTTTCCCGTTGAAAGCAGGGAAAGGATCCCTCATCTCGAGCTACGAGGGGGAAACGGGGCTCCTCTGGATGTGGGCGGGACCATCGTGCTTCCTCTCGAGTGGAGACGGGTATGGCGGTGAACTTCTTGAGTTGCAGCAAGGGTGTGAAAGACCCTTTCGAAGTTCCAGAGGTTAGGTGTCATTAGTCTCCAGACGCCTCATCGGAAATAGGCCTCATCTCGCCTGGAAGGGAGAACTTCCTGGATTTTCTCGAGTTGCGGCAGGTGTTCTCGAGTTACGACGGGGACCTCAGGGACCCGCCCTGGTGGCCTCAGGAGAGGCCAGTCCCCATGCGAGTTGCTAGGGGGCCTCTCGGGATTCCTCTCCCGTCAATACCGGGGCCAAAAACCTTGTGTGGAGTCAGGGCCGGAACCGAGGATTCCTCTCAGGGGCTGACATGGATCTTTGGGTACTTCTGGAGTCTCCCCAGGGGAGTCAGGCCTCGTCTCGAGTGGGGGCATGCACGTGCGCTTTCCTTCCAGGCTGTAGCAGCAATGTCACGCTTCCCGTCGCGTGGATCAAAGGATCTGTGGTTTTCCCTCGAGGCTTTCCCTCGAGGCTTTCCCACAGGGCTGTCCCATGTGCCACCGTGGTGTGAGTCGATCCTCGGCGAGAAAGATGTGCCAGTGCAGGGCAAAGAGGTTCCTCTGGAATGGACTGAGTCATCTGGGGGACTCTTGGAATGGTGGAACGACCATGGAGTTCCTCTCGCCTTTCCTGTTGAGAGTGCCTCCTCTTGAGATGCGACGGGAACGCCGGGAATTCTTTCCCGTTGAAAGCAGGGAAAGGATCCCTCATCTCGAGCTACGAGGGGGAAACGGGGCTCCTCTGGATGTGGGCAGGACCATCGTGCTTCCTCGCGAGTGGAGACGGGTATGGCGGTGAACTTCTTGAGTTGCAGCAAGGGTGTGAAAGACCCTTTCGAAGTTCCAGAGTTTAGGTGTCATTAGTCTCCAAACGCCTCATCGGAAATAGGATTCTTCTCGCCTGGAAGGGAGAACTTCCTGGATTTTCTCGAGTTGCGACAGGTGTTCTCGAGTTACGACGGAGACCTCAGGGACCCGCCCTGGTGGCCTCAGGAGAGGACAGTCCCCATGCGAGTTGCTAGGGGGCCTCTCGGGATTCCTCTCCCGTCGATAACGGGGCCAAAAACCTTGTGTGGAGTCAGGGCCGGAACCGAGGATTCCTCTCAGGGGCTGACATGGATCTTTGGGTACTTCTGGAGTCTCCCCAGGGGAGTCAGGCCCCGTCTCGAGTGGGGGCATGCACGTGCGCTTTCCTTCCAGGCTGTAGCAGCAATGTCACGCTTCCCGTCGCGTGGATCAAAGGATCTGTGGTTTTCCCTCGAGGCTTTGCCTCGAGGCTTTCCCACAGGGCTGTCCCACGTGCCACCGTGGTGTGAGTCGATCCTCGGCGTGAAAGATGAGCCAGTGCAGGGCAAAGAGGTTCCTCTGGAATGGACTGAGACATCTGGGGGACTCTTGGAATGGTGGTACGACCATGGAGTTCCTCTCGCCTTTCCTGTTGAGAGTGCCTCCTCTTGAGATGCGACGGGAATGCCGGGAATTCTTTCCCGTTGAAAGCAGGGAAAGGATCCCTCATCTCGAGCTACGAGGGGGAAACGGGGCTCCTCTGGATGTGGGCGGGACCATCGTGCTTCCTCTCGAGTGGACACGGGTATGGCGGTGAACTTCTTGAGTAGCAGCAAGGGTGTGAAAGACCCTTTCGAAGTTCCAGAGGTTAGGTGTCGTTAGTCTCCAGACGCCTCATCGGAAATAGGCCTCATCTCGCCTGGAAGGGAGAACTTCCTGGATTTTCTCGAGTTCTGGCAGGTGTTCTCGAGTTACGACGGGGACCTCAGGGACCCGCCCTGGTGGCCTCAGTAACGGCCAGTCCCCATGGGAGTTGCTAGGGGGCCTCTCGGGATTACTCTCCCGTCGATACCGGGGCCAAAAACCTTGTGTGGAGTCAGGGCCGGAATCGAGGATTCCTCTCAGGGGCTGACATGGATCTTTGGGTACTTGTGGAGTCTCCCCAGGGGAGTCAGGCCTCGTCTCGAGTGGGGGCATGCACGTGCGCTTTCCTTCCAGGCTGTAGCAGGAATGTCACGCTTCCCGTCGCGTGGATCAAAGGATCTGTGGTTTTCCCTCGAGGCTTTCCCTCGAGGCTTTCCCACAGGGCTGTCCCATGTGCCACCGTGGTGTGAGTCGATCCTCGGCGTGAAAGATGAGCCAGTGCAGGGCAAAGAGGTTCCTCTGGAATGGACTGAGACATCTGGGGGACTCTTGGAATGCTGGTACGACCATGGAGTTCCTCTCGCCTTTCCTGTTGAGAGTGCCTCCTCTTGAGATGCGACGGGAACGCCGGGAATACTCTCCCGTTGAAAGCAGGGAAAGGATCCCTCATCTCGAGCTACGAGGGGGAATCGGGGCTCCTCTGGATGTGGGCGGGACCATCGTGCTTCCTCTCGAGTGGAGACGGGTATGGCAGAGAACTTCTTGAGTTGCAGCAAGGGAGTGAAAGACCCTTTCGAAGTTCCAGAGGTTAGGTGTCATTAGTCTCCAGACGCCTCATCGGAAATAGGCCTCATCTCGCCTGGAAGGGAGAACTTCCTGGATTTTCTCGAGTTGCGGCAGGTGTTCTCGAGTTATGACGGGGACCTCAAGGACCAGCCTTGGTGGCCTCAGGAGAGGCCAATCCCCATGCGAGTTGCTAGGGGGACTCTGGGATTCCTATCCCGTCGATACCGGGTCCAAAAACCTTGTGTGGAGTCAGGGCCGGAACCGAGGATTCCTCTCAGGGGCTGACATGGATCTTTGGGTACTTCTGGAGTCTCCCCAGGGGAGTCAGGCCTCGTCTCGAGTGGGGACAGGTACGTGCGCTTTCCTTCCAGGCTGTAGCAGCAATGTCACGCTTCCCGTCGCGTGGATCAAAGGATCTGTGGTTTTCCCTCGAGGCTTTCCCTCGAGGCTTTCCCACAGGTCTGTCCCACGTGCCACCGTGGTGTGAGTTGATACTCGGCGTGAAAGATGAGCCAGTGCAGGGCAAAGAGGTTCCTCTGGAATGGACTGAGACATCTGGGGGACTCTTGGAATGGTGGTACCACCATGGAGTTCCTCTCGCCTTTCCTGTTGAGAGTGCCTCCTCTTGAGATGCGACGGGAACGCCGGGAATTCTTTCCCGTTGAAAGCAGGGAAAGGATCCCTCATCTCGAGCTACGAGGGGGAAACGGGGCTCCTCTGGATGTGGGCGGGACCATCGTGCTTCCTCGCGAGTGGAGACGGGTATGGCGGTGAACTTCTTGAGTTGCAGCAAGGGTGTGAAAGACCCTTTCGAAGTTCCAGAGTTTAGGTGTCATTAGTCTCCAAACGCCTCATCGGAAATAGGATTCTTCTCGCCTGGAAGGGAGAACTTCCTGGATTTTCTCGAGTTGCGACAGGTGTTCTCGAGTTACGACGGAGACCTCAGGGACCCGCCCTGGTGGCCTCAGGAGAGGCCAGTCCCCATGCGAGTTGCTAGGGGGCCTCTCGGGATTCCTCTCCCGTCGATACCGGGGCCATAAACCTTGTGTGGAGTCAGGGCCGGAACCGAGGATTCCTCTCAGGGGCTGACATGGATCTTTGGGTACTTCTGGAGTCTCCCCAGGGGAGTCAGGCCTCGTCTCGAGTGGGGGCATGCACGTGCGCTTTCCTTCCAGGCTGTAGCAGCAATGTCACGCTTCCCGTCGCGTGGATCAAAGGATCTGTGGTTTTCCCTCGAGGCTTTGCCTCGAGGCTTTCCCACAGGGCTGTCCCACGTGCCACCGTGGTGTGAGTCGATCCTCGGCGTGAAAGATGAGCCAGTGCAGGGCAAAGAGGTTCCTCTGGAATGGACTGAGACATCTGGGGGACTCTTGGAATGGTGGTACGACCATGGAGTTCCTCTCGCCTTTCCTGTTGAGAGTGCCTCCTCTTGAGATGCGACGGGAATGCCGGGAATTCTTTCCCGTTGAAAGCAGGGAAAGGATCCCTCATCTCGAGCTACGAGGGGGAAACGGGGCTCCTCTGGATGTGGGCGGGACCATCGTGCTTCCTCTCGAGTGGACACGGGTATGGCGGTGAACTTCTTGAGTTGCAGCAAGGGTGTGAAAGACCCTTTCGAAGTTCCAGAGGTTAGGTGTCGTTAGTCTCCAGACGCCTCATCGGAAATAGGCCTCATCTCGCCTGGAAGGGAGAACTTCCTGGATTTTCTCGAGTTGTGGCAGGTGTTCTCGAGTTACGACGGGGACCTCAGGGACCCGCCCTGGTGGCCTCAGGAACGGCCAGTCCCCATGGGAGTTGCTAGGGGTCCTCTCGGGATTCCTCTCCCGTCGATACCGGGGCCAAAAACCTTGTGTGGAGTCAGGGCCGGAATCGAGGATTCCTCTCAAGGGCTGACATGGATCTTTGGGTATTTCTGGAGTCTCCCCAGGGCCGTCAGGCCTCGTCTCGAGTGGGGGCATGCACGTGCGCTTTCCTTCCAGGCTGTAGCAGCAATGTCACGCTTCCCGTGGCCTGGATCAAAGGATCTGTGGTTTTCCCTCGAGGCTTTCCCTCGAGGCTTTCACACAGGGCTGTCCCACGTGCCACCGTGGTGTGAGTCGATCGTCGGCGTGAAAGATGAGCCAGTGCAGGGCAAAGAGGTTCCTCTGGAATGGACTGAGACATCTGGGGGACTCGTGGAATGGTCGTACGACCATGGAGTTCCTCTCGCCTTTCCTGTTGAGAGTGCCTCCTTTTGAGATGCGATGGGAACGCCGGGAATTCTTTCCCGTTGAACGCAGGGAAAGGATCCCTCATCTCGAGCTACGAGGGGGAAACGGGGCTCCTCTGGATGTGGGCGGGACCATCGTGCTTCCTCGCGAGTGGAGACGGGTATGGCGGTGAAATTCTTGAGTCGCAGCAAGGGTGTGAAAGACCCTTTCGAAGTTCCAGAGTTTAGGTGTCATTAGTCTCCAAACGCCTCATCGGAAATAGGATTCTTCTCGCCTGGAAGGGAGAACTTCCTGGATTTTCTCGAGTTGAGACAGGTGTTCTCGAGTTACGACGGAGACCTCAGGGACCCGCCCTGGTGGCCTCAGGAGAGGCCAGTCCCCATGCGAGTTGCTAGGGGGCCTCTCGGGATTCCTCTCCCGTCGATACCGGGGCCAAAAACCTTGTGTGGAGTCAGGGCCGGAACCGAGGATTCCTTTCAGGGGCTGACATGGATCTTTGGGTACTTCTGGAGTCTCCCCAGGGGAGTCAGGCCTCGTCTCGAGTGGGGGCATGCACGTGCGCTTTCCTTCCAGGCTGTAGCAGCAATGTCATGCTTCCCGTCGCGTGGATCAAAGGATCTGTGGTTTTCCCTCGAGGCTTTCCCTCGAGGCTTTCCCACAGGGCTGTCCCACGTGCCACCGTGGTGTGAGTCGATTCTCGGCGTGAAAGATGAGCCAGTGCAGGGCAAAGAGGTTCCTCTGGAATGGACTGAGACATCTGGGGGACTCTTGGAGTGGTGGTACGACCATGGAGTTCCTCTCGCCTTTCCTGTTGAGAGTGCCTCCTCTTGAGATGCGACGGGAATGCCGGGAATTCTTTCCCGTTGAAAGCAGGGAAAGGATCCCTTATCTCGAGCTACGAGGGGGAAACGGGGCTCCTCTGGATGTGGGCGGGACCATCGTCCTTTCTCTCGTGTGGAGACGGGTATGGCGGTAAACTTCTTGAGTTGCAGCAAGGGTGTGAAAGACCCTTTTGAAGTTCCAGAGGTTGGGTGTCATTAGTCTCCAGACGCCTCATCGGAAATAGGCCTCATCTCGCCTGGAAGGGAGAACTTCCTGGATTTTCTCGAGTTGCGGCAGGTGTTCTCGAGTTTCGACGGGGACCTCAGGGAGCCGCCCTGGTGGCCTCAGGAGAGGCCAGTCCCCATGCGAGTTGCTAGGGGGCCTCTCGGGATTCCTCTCCCATCGATACCGGGGCCAAAAACCTTGTGTGGAGTCAGGGCCGGAACCGAGGATTCCTCTCAGGGGCTGACATGGATCTTTGGGTACTTCTGGAGTCTCCCCAGGGGAGTCAGGCCTCGTCTCGAGTGGGGGCATGCACGTGTGCTTTCCTTCCAGGCTGTAGCAGCAATGTCACGATTCCCGTCGCGTGGATCAAAGGATCTGTGGTTTTCCCTCGAGGCTTTCCCTCGAGGCTTTCCCACAGGGCTGTCCCACGTGCCACCGTGGTGTGAGTCGATCCTCGGCGTGAAAGATGAGCCAGTGCAGGGCAAAGAGGTTCCTCTGGAATGGACTGAGACATCTGGGGGACTCTTGGAATGGTGGTACGACCATGGAGTTCCTCTCGCCTTTCCTGTTGAGAGTGCCTCCTCTTGAGATGCGACGGGAACGCCGGGAATTCTTTCCCGTTGAAAGCAGGGAAAGGATCCCTCATCTCGAGCTACGAGGGGGAAACGGGGCTCCTCGGGATGTGGGCGGGACCATCGTGCTTCCTCTCGAGTGGACACGGGTATGTCGGTTAACTTCTTGAGTTGCAGCAAGGGTGTGAAAGACCCTTTCGAAGTTCCAGAGGTTAGGTGTCATTAGTCTCCAGACGCCTCATCGGAAATAGGCCTCATCTAGCCTGAAAGGGAGAACTTCCTGGATTTTCTCGAGGTGCGGCAGGTGTTCTCTAATTACGACGGGTACCACAGGGACCCGCCCTGATGGCCTCAGGAGAGGCCAGTCCCCATGCGAGTTGCTAGGGGGCCTCTCGGGATTCCTCTCCCGTCGATACCGGGGCCAAAAAACTTGTGTGGAGTCAGGGCCAGAACCGAGGATTCCTCTCAGGGGCTGACATGGATCTTTGGGTACTTCTGGAGTCTCCCCAGGGGAGTCAGGCCTCGTCTCGAGTGGGGGCATGCACGTGCGCTTTCCTTCCAGGCTGTAGCAGCAATGTCACGCTTCCCGTCGCGTGGATCAAAGGATCTGTGGTTTTCCCTCGAGGCTTTCCCTCGAGGCTTTCCCACAGGGCTGTCCCACGTGCCACCGTGGTGTGAGTCGATCCTCGGCGTGAAAGATGAGCCAGTGCAGGGCAAAGAGGTTCCTCTGGAATGGACTGAGACATCTGGGGGACTCTTGGAATGGTGGTACGACCATGGAGTTCCTCTCGCCTTTCCTGTTGAGAGTGCCTCCTCTTGAGATGCGACGGGAACGCCGGGAATTCTTTCCCGTTGAAAGCAGGGAAAGGATCCCTCATCTCGAGCTCCGAGGGGGAAATGGGGCTCCTCGGGATGTGGGCGGGACCA
Source organism: Capricornis sumatraensis (assembly GCF_032405125.1). Lineage (NCBI taxonomy): Eukaryota > Metazoa > Chordata > Mammalia > Artiodactyla > Bovidae > Capricornis > Capricornis sumatraensis. Next base: position 3,006,590 of record NC_091080.1, on the reverse strand, counting down.
TCGTGCTTCCTCTCGAGTGGACACGGGTATGTCGGTGAACTTCTTGAGTTGCAGTAAGGGTGTGAAAGACCCTTTCGAAGTTCCAGAGGTTAGGTGTCATTAGTCTCCAGACGCCTCATCGGAAATAGGCCTCATCTAGCCTGGAAGGGAGAACTTCCTGGATTTTCTCGAGGTGCGGCAGGTGTTCTCGAGTTACGACGGGTACCACAGGGACCCGCCCTGATGGCCTCAGGAGAGGCCAGTCACCATGCGAGTTGCTAGGGGGCCTCTCGGGATTCCTCTCCCGTCGATACCGGGGCCAAATCCCTTGTGTGGAGTCAGGGCCAGAACCGAGGATTCCTCTCAGGGGCTGACATGGATCTTTGGGTACTTCTAGAGTCTCCCCAGGGGAGTCAGGCCTCGTCTCGAGTGGGGGCATGCACGTGCGCTTTCCTCCCAGGCTGTAGCAGCAATGTCACGCTTCCCGTCGCGTGGATCAAAGGATCTGTGGTTTTCTCTCGAGGCTTTCCCTCGAGGCTTTCCCACAGGGCTGTCCCACGTGCCACCGTGGTGTGAGTCGATCCTCGGAGTGAAAGATGAGCCAGTGCAGGGCAAAGAGGTTCCTCTGGAATGGACTGAGACATCTGGGGGACTCTTGGAATGGTGGTACGACCATGGAGTTCCTCTCGCCTTTCCTGTTGAGAGTGCCTCCTCTTGAGATGCGACGGGAACGCTGGGAACTCTTTCCCGTTGAAAGCAGGGAAAGGATCCCTCATCTCGAGCTACGAGGGGGAAACGGGGCTCCTCTGGATGTGGGCGGGACCCTCGTGCTTCCTCTCGAGTGGAGACGGGTATGGCGGTGAACTTCTTGAGTTGCAGCAAGGGTGTGAAAGACCCTTTCGAAGTTCCAGAGGTTACGTGTCAGTCTCCAGACGCCTCATCGGAAATAGACCTCATCTCGCCTGGAAGGGAGAACTTCCTGGATTTTCTCGAGTTGCGGCAGGTGTTCTCGAGTTACGACGGGGACCTCAGGGACCCGCCCTGGTGGCCTCAGGAGAGGCCAGTCCCCATGCGAGTTGCTAGGGGGCCTCTCGGGATTCCTCTCCCGTCGATACCGGGGCCAAAAACCTTGTGTGGAGTCAGGGCCAGAACCGAGGATTCCTCTCAGGGGCTGACATGGATCTTTGGGTACTTCTAGAGTCTCCCGAGGGTAGTCAGGCCTCGTCTCGAGTGGGGGCATGCACGTGCGCTTTCCTTCCAGGCTGTAGCAGCAATGTCACGCTTCCCGTCGCGTGGATCAAAGGATCTGTGGTTTTCCCTCGAGGCTTTCCCTCGAGGCTTTCCCACAGGGCTGTCCCACGTGCCACCGTGGTGTGAGTCGATCCTCGGCGTGAAAGATGAGCCAGTGCAGGGCAAAGAGGTTCCTCTGGAATGGACTGAGACATCTGGGGGACTCTTGGAATGGTGGTACGACCATGGAGTTCCTCTCGCCTTTCCTGTTGAGAGTGCCTCCTCTTGAGATGCGACGGGAATGCCGGAAATTCTTTCCCGTTGAAAGCAGGGAAAGGATCCCTCATCTCGAGCTACGAGGGGGAAACGGGGCTCCTCTGGATGTGGGCGGGACCATCGTGCTTCCTCTCGAGTGGAGACGGGTATGTCGGTGAACTTCTTGAGTTGCAGCAAGGGTGTGAAAGACCCTTTCGAAGTTCCAGAGGTTAGGTGTCATTAGTCTCCAGACGCCTCATCGGAAATAGGCCTCATCTCGCCTGGAAGGGAGAACTTCCTGGATTTTCTCGAGTTGCGGCAGGTGTTCTCGAGTTACGACGGGGACCTCAGGGACCCGCCCTGGTGGCCTCAGGAGAGGCCAGTCCCCATGCGAGTTGCTAGGGGGCCTCTCGGGATTCCTCTCCCGTCGATACCGGGGCCAAAAACCTTGTGTGGAGTCAGGGCCGGAACCGAGGATTCCTCTCAGGGGCTGACATGGATCTTTGGGTACTTCTGGAGTCTCCCCAGGAGAGTCAGGCCTCGTCTCGAGTGGGGGCATGCACGGGTGCTTTCCTTCCAGGCTGTAGCAGCAATGTCACGCTTCCCGTCGCGTGCATCAAAGGATCTGTGGTTTTCCCTCGAGGCTTTCCCTCGAGGCTTTCCCACAGGGCTGTCCCACGTGCCACCGTGGTGTGAGTCGATCCTCGGCGTGAAAGATGAGCCAGTGCAGGGCAAAGAGGTTCCTCTGGAATGGACTGAGACATCTGGGGGACTCTTGGAATGGTGGTACGACCATGGAGTTCCTCTCGCCTTTCCTGTTGAGAGTGCCTCCTCTTGAGATGCGACGGGAACGCCGGGAATTCTTTCCCGTTGAAAGCAGGGAAAGGATCCCTCATCTCGAGCTACGAGGGGGAAACGGGGCTCCTCGGGATGTGGGCGGGACCATCGTGCTTCCTCTCGAGTGGACACGGGTATGTCGGTGAACTTCTTGAGTTGCAGCAAGGGTGTGAAAGACCCTTTCGAAGTTCCAGAGGTTAGGTGTCATTAGTCTCCAGACGCCTCATTGGAAATAGGCCTCATCTCGCCTGGAAGGGAGAACTTCCTGGATTTTCTCGAGTTGCGGCAGGTGTTCTCGAGTTACGACGGGGACCTCAGGGATCCGCCCTGGTGGCCTCAGGAGAGGCCAGTCCCCATGCGAGTTGCTAGGGGGCCTCTCGGGATTCCTCTCCCGTCGATACTGGGGCCAAAAACCTTGTGTGGAGTCAGGGCCAGAACCGAGGATTCCTCTCAGGGGCTGACATGGATCTTTGGGTACTTCTGGAGTCTCCCCAGGGGAGTCAGGACTCGTCTCGAGGGGGGGCATGCACGTGTGCTTTCCTTCCAGGCTGTAGCAGCAATGTCACGCTTCCCGTCGCGTGCATCAAAGGATCTGTGGTTTTCCCTCGAGGCTTTCCCTCGAGGCTTTCCCACAGGGCTGTCCCACGTGCCACCGTGGTGTGAGTCGATCCTCGGCGTGAAAGATGAGCCAGTGCAGGGCAAAGAGGTTCCTCTGGAATGGACTGAGACACCTGGGGGACTCTTGGAATGGTGGAACGACCATGGAGTTCCTCTCGCCTTTCCTGTTGAGAGTGCCTCCTCTTGAGATGCGATGGGAACGCCGGGAATTCTTTTCCGTTAAAAGCAGGGAAAGGATCCCTCATCTCGAGCTACGAGGGGGAAACGGGGCTCCTCGGGATGTGGGCAGGACCATCGTGCTTCCTCTTGAGTGGACACGGGTATGTCGGTGAACTTCTTGAGATGCAGCAATGGTGTGAAAGACCCTTTCGAAGTTCCAGAGGTTAGGTGTCATTAGTCTCCAGACGCCTCATCGGAAATAGGCCTCATCTAGCCTGGAAGGGAGAACTTCCTGGATTTTCTCGAGGTGCGGCAGGTGTTCTCGAGTTACGACGGGTACCACAGGGACCCGCCCTGATGGCCTCAGGTGAGGCCAGTCCCCATGCGAGTTGCTAGGGGGCCTCTCGGGATTCCTCTCCCGTCGATACCGGGGCCAAAAACCTTGTGTGGAGTCAGGGCCAGAACCGAGGATTCCTCTCAGGGGCTGACATGGATCTTTGGGTACTTCTAGAGTCTCCCCAGGGGAGTCAGGCCTGGTCTCGAGTGGGGGCATGGACGTGCGCTTTCCTTCCAGGCTGTAGCAGCAATGTCACGCTTCCCGTCGCGTGGATCAAATGATCTGTGGTTTTCTCTCGAGGCTTTCCCACAGGGCTGTCCCACGTGCCACCGTGGTGTGAGTCGATCCTCGGAGTGAAAGATGAGCCAGTGCAGGGCAAAGAGGTTCCTCTGGAATGGACTGAGACATCTGAGGGACTCTTGGAATGGTGGTACGACCATGGAGTTCCTCTCGCCTTTCCTGTTGAGAGTGCCTCCTCTTGAGATGCGACGGGATCGCTGGGAATACTTTCCCGTTGAAAGCAGGGAAAGGATCCCTCATCTCGAGCTACGAGGGGGAAACGGGGCTCCTCTGGATGTGGGCGGGACTATCGTGCTTCCTCTCGAGTGGAGACGGGTATGGCGGTGAACTTCTTGAGTTGCAGCAAGGGTGTGAAAGACTCTTTCGAAGTTCCAGAGGTTACGTGTCAGTCTCCAGACGCCTCATCGGAAATAGACCTCATCTCGCCTGGAAGGGAGAACTTCCTGGATTTTCTCGAGTTGCGGCAGGTGTTCCCGAGTTACGACGGGGACCTCAGGGACCCGCCCTGGTGGCCTCAGGCGAGGCCAGTCCCCATGCGAGTTGCTAGGGGGCCTCTCGGGATTCCTCTCCCGTCGATACCGGGGCCAAAAACCTTGTGTGGAGTCAGGGCCGGAAGCGAGGATTCCTCTCAGGGGCTGACATGGATCTTTGGGTACTTCTGGAGTCTCCCCAGGGGAGTCAGGCCTCGTCTCGAGTGGGGGCATGCACGTGTGCTTTCCTTCCAGGCTGTAGCAGCAATGTCACGCTTCCCGTCGCGTGGATCAAAGGATCTCTGGTTTTCCCTCGAGGCTTTCCCTCGAGGCTTTCCCACAGGGCTGTCCCACGTGCCACCGTGGTGTGAGTCGATCCTCGGCGTGAAAGATGAGCCAGTGCAGGGCAAAGAGGTTCCTCTGGAATGGACTGAGACATCTGGGGGACTCTTGGAATGGTGGTACGACCATGGAGTTCCTCTCGCCTTTCCTGTTGAGAGTGCCTCCTCTTGAGTTGTGACGGGAACTCCGGGAATTCTTTCCCGTTGAAAGCAGGGAAAGGATCCCTCATCTCGAGCAACGAGGGGGAAACGGGGCTCCTCGGGATGTGGGCGGGACCATCGTGCTTCCTCTCGAGTGGACACGGGTATGTCGGTGAACTTCTTGAGTTGCAGCAAGGGTGTGAAAGACCCTTTCGAAGTTCCAGAGGTTGGGTGTCATTAGTCTCCAGACGCCTCATCGGAAATAGGCCTCATCTGGCCTGGAAGGGAGAACTTCCTGGATTTTCTCGAGTTGCGGCAGGTGTTCTCGAGTTACGACGGGGACCTCAGGGACCCGCCCTGGTGGCCTCAGGAGAGGCCAGTCCCCATGCGAGTTGCTAGGGGGCCTCTCGGGATTCCTCTCCCGTCGATACCGGGGCCAAAAACCTTGTGTGGAGTCAGGGCCAGAACCGAGGATTCCTCTCAGGGGCTGACATGGATCTTTGGGTACTTCTAGAGTCTCCCCAGGGGAGTCAGGCCTGGTCTCGTGTGGGGGCATGGACGTGCGCTTTCCTTCCAGGCTGTAGCAGCAATGTAACGCTTCCCGTCGCGTGGATCAAAGGATCTGTGGTTTTCCCTCGAGGCTTTCCCACAGGGCTGTCCCACGTGCCACCGTGGTGTGAGTCGATCCTCGGCGTGAAAAATGAGCCAGTGCAGGGCAAAGAGGTTCCTCTGGAATGGACTGAGACATCTGGGGGACTCTTGGAATGGTGGTACGACCATGGAGTTCCTCTCGCCTTTCCTGTTGAGAGTGCCTCCTCTTGAGATGCGACGGGAACGCCGGGAATTCTTTCCCGTTGAAAGCAGGGAAAGGATCCCTCATCTCGAGCTCCGAGGGGGAAATGGGGCTCCTCTGGATGTGGGCGGGACCATCGTGCTTCCTCCCGAGTGGACACAGGTATGGCGGTGAACTTCTTGAGTTGCAGCAAGGGTGTGAAAGACCCTTTCGAAGTTCCAGAGTTTAGGTGTCATTAGTCTGCAGACGCCTCATCGGAAATAGGCCTCATCTCGCCTGGAAGGGAGAACTTCCTGGATTTTCTCGAGTTGCGGCAGGTGTTCTCGAGTTACGACGGGGACCTCAGGGACCCGCCCTGGTGGCCTCAGGAGACGCCAGTCCCCATGCGAGTTGCTAGGGGGCCTCTCGGGATTCCTCTCCCGTCGATACCGGGGCCAAAAACCTTGTGTGGAGTCAAGGCCGGAACCGAGGATTCCTCTCAGGGGCTGACATGGATCTTTGGGTACTTCTGGAGTCTCCCCAGGGGAGTCAGGCCTCGTTTCCAGTGGGGGCATGCACGTGCGCTTTCCTTCCAGGCTGTAGCAGCAATGTCACACTTCCCGTCGCGTGGATCAAAGGATCTGTGGTTTTCCCTCGAGGCTTTCCCTCGAGGCTTTCCCACAGGGCTGTCCCACGTGCCACCGTGGTGTGAGTCGATCCTCCGCGTGGAAGATGAGCCAGTGCAGGGCAAAGAGGTTCCTCTGGAATGGACTGAGACATCTGGGGGACTCATGGAATGGTGGTACGACCCTGGAGTTCCTCTCGCCTTTCCTGTTGAGAGTGCCTCCTCTTGAGATGCGACGGGAACGCCGGGAATTCTTTCCCGTTGAAAGCAGGGAAAGGATCCCACATCTCGAGCTCCGAGGGGGAAACGGGGCTCCTCTGGATGTGGGCGGGACCATCGTGCTTCCTCTCGAGTGGAGACGGGTATGGCGGTGAACTTCTTGAGTTGCAGCAAGGGTGTGAAAGACCCTTTCGAAGTTCCAGAGTTTAGGTGTCATTAGTCTCCAGACGCCTCATCGGAAATACGCCTCATCTCGCCTGGAAGGGAGAACTTCCTGGATTTTCTCGAGTTGCGGCAGGTGTTCTCGAGTTATGACGGGGACCTCAGGGACACGCCCTGGTGGCCTCAGGAGAGGCCAGTCCCCATGCGAGTTGCTAGGGGGCCTCTCGGGATTCCTCTCCCGTCGATACCGGGGCCAAAAACCTTGTGTGGAGTCAGGGCCGGAACCGAGGATTCCTCTCAGGGGTGATATGGATCTTTGGGTACTTCTGGAGTCTCCCCAGGGGAGTCAGGCTTCGTCTCGAGGGGGGAATGCACGTGCGCTTTCCTTCCGGGCTGTAGCAGCAATGTCACGCTTCCCGTCGCGTGGATCATAGGATCTGTGGTTTTCCCTCGAGGCTTTCCCTCGAGGCTTTCCCGCAGGGCTGTCCCACGTTCCACCGTGGTGTGAGTCGATCCTCGGCGTGAAAGATGAGCCAGGGCAGGGCAAAGAGGTTCCTCTGGAATGGACTGAGACATCTGGGGGACTCTTGGAATGGTGGTACGACCATGGAGTTCCTCTCGCCTTTCCTGTTGAGAGTGCCTCCTCTTGAGATGCGACGGGAACGCCGGGAATTCTTTCCCGTTGAAAGCAGGGAAAGGATCCCTCATCTCGAGCTCCGAGGGGGAAACGGGGCTCCTCTGGATGTGGTTGGGACCATCGTGCTTCCTCTCGAGTGGAGACGGGTATGGCGGTGAACTTCTTGAGTTGCAGCAAGGGTGTGAAAGACCCTTTCGAAGTTCCAGAGGTTACGTGTCAGTCTCCAGATGCCTCATCGGAAATAGACCTCATCTCGCCTGGAAGGGAGAACTTCCTGGATTTTCTCGAGTTGCGGCAGGTGTTCTCGAGTTACGACGGGTACCAAAGGGACCCGCCTTGATGGCCTCAGGAGAGGCCAGTCCCCATGCGAGTTGCTAGGGGGCCTCTCGGGATTCCTCTCCCGTCGATACTAGGGCCAAAAACCTTGTGTGGAGTCAGGGCCGGAACCGAGGATTCCTCACAGGGGTGACATGGATCTTTGGGTACTTCTGGAGTCTCCCCAGGGGAGTCAGGCCTCGTCTCGAGTGGGGGCATGCACGTGCGCTTTCCTTCCAGGCTGTAGCAGCAATGTCACGCTTCCCGTCGCGTGCATCAAAGGATCTGTGGTTTTCCCTCGAGGCTTTCCCTCGAGGCTTTCCCGCAGGGCTGTCCCACGTGCCACCGTGGTGTGAGTCGATCCTCGGCGTCAAAGATGAGCCAGTGCAGGGCAAAGAGGTTCCTCTGGAATGGACTGAGACATCTGGGGGACTCTTGGAATGGTGGTACGACCATGGAGTTCCTCTCGCCTTTCCTGTTGAGAGTGCCTCCTCTTGAGATGCGACGGGAACGCCGGGAATTCTTTCCCGTTGAAAGCAGGGAAAGGATCCCTCATCTCGAGCTCCGAGGGGGAAACGGGGCTCCTCTGGATGTGGGCGGGACCATCGTGCTTCCTCTCGAGTGGAGACGGGTATGGCGGTGAACTTCTTGAGTTGCAGCAAGGGTGTGAAAGACCCTTTCGAAGTTCCAGAGGTTAGGTGTCATTAGTCTCCAGACGCCTCATCGGAAATAGGCCTCATCTCGCCTGGAAGGGAGAACTTCCTGGATTTTCTCGAGTTGCGGCAGGTGTTCTCGAGTTACGACGGGGATCTCAGGGACCCGCCCTGGTGGCCTCAAGAACAGCCAGTCCCCATGCGAGTTGCTAGGGGGCCTCTCGGGATTCCTCTCCCGGCGATACCGGGGCCAAAAACCTTGTGTGGAGTCAGGGCCGGAACCGAGGATTCCTCTCAGGGGCTGACATGGATCTTTGGGTACTTCTGGAGTCTCCCCAGGGGAGTCAGGCCTCGTCTCGAGTGGGGGCATGCACGTGTGCTTTCCTTCCAGGCTGTAGCAGCAATGTCACGCTTCCCGTCGCGTGGATCAAAGGATCTGTGGTTTTCCCTCGAGGCTTTCCCTCGAGGCTTTCCCACAGGGCTGTCCCACGTGCCACCGTGGTGTGAGTCGATCCTCGGCATGAAAGATGAGCCAGTGCAGGGCAAAGAGGTTCCTCTGGAATGGACTCAGACATCTGGGGGACTCTTGGAATGGTGGTACGACCATGGAGTTCCTCTCGCCTTTCCTGTTGAGAGTGCCTCCTCTTGAGATGCGACGGGAATGCCGGGAATTCTTTCCCGTTGAAAGCAGGGAAAGGATCCCTCATCTCTAGCTACGAGGGGGAAACGGGGCTCCTCTGGATGTGGGCGGGACCATCGTGCTTCCTCTCGAGTGGAGACGGGCAAGGAGGTGAACTTCTTGAGTAGCAGCAAGGGTGTGAAAGACCCTTTCGAAGTTCCAGAGGTTGGGTGTCATTAGTCTCCAGACGCCTCATCGGAAATAGGCCTCATCTCGCCTGGAAGGGAGAACTTCCTGGATTTTCTCGAGTTGCGGCAGGTGTTCTCGAGTTACGACGGGGACCTCAGGGACCCGCCCTGGTGGCCTCAGGAGAGGCCAGTCCCCATGCGAGGTGCTAGGGGGCCTCTCGGGATTCCTCTCCCGTCGATACCGCGGCCAAAAACCTTGTGTGCCGTCAGGGCCGGAAACGAGGATTCCTCTCAGGGGCTGACATGGATCTTTGGGTACTTCTGGAGTCTCCCCAGGGGATTCAGGCCTCGTCTCGAGTGGGGGCATGCACGTGCGCTTTCCTTCCAGGCTGTAGCAGCAATGTCACGCTTCCCGTGGCGTGGATCAAAGTAACTGTGGTTTTCCCTCGAGGCTTTCCCACAGGGCTGTCCCACGTGCCACCGTGGTGTGAGTCGATCCTCGGCGTGAAAGATGAGCCAGTGCAGTGCAAAGAGGTTCCTCTGGAATGGACTGAGACATCTGGGGGACTCTTGGAATGGTGGTACGACCATGGAGTTCCTCTCGCCTTTCCTGTTGAGAGTGCCTCCTCTTGAGATGCGACGGGAACGCCGGGAATTCTTTCCCGTTGAAAGCAGGGAAAGGATCCCTCATCTCGAGCTACGAGGGGGAAACGGGGCTCCTCTGGATGTGGGCGGGACCATCGTGCTTCCTCTCGAGTGGAGAAGGGTATGGCGGTGAACTTCTTGAGTTGCAGCAAGGGTGTGAAAGACCCTTTCGAATTTCCAGAGGTTAGGTGTCATTAGTCTCCAGACGACTCATCGGAAATAGGCCTCATCTCGCCTGGAAGGGAGAACTTCCTGGATTTTCTCGAGTTGCGGCAGGTGTTCTCGAGTTACGACGGGGACCTCAGGGACCCGCCCTGGTGGCCTCAGGAGAGGCCAGTACCCATGCGAGGTGCTAGGGGGCCTCTCGGGATTCCTCTCCCGTCGATACCGGGGCCAAAAACCTTGTGTGGAGTCAGGGCCGGAACCGAGGATTCCTCTCAGGGGCTGACATGGATCTTTGGGTACTTCTGGAGTCTCCCCAGGGGAGTCAGGCCTCGTCTCGAGTGGGGGCATGCACGTGTGCTTTCCTTCCAGGCTGTAGCAGCAATGTCACGCTTCCCGTGGCGTGGATCAAAGGATCTGTGGTTTTCCCTCGAGGCTTTCCCACAGGGCTGTCCCACGTGCCACAGTGGTGTGAGTCGATCCTCGGCGTGAAAGATGAGCCAGTGCAGGGCAAAGAGGTTCCTCTGGAATGGACTGAGACATCTGGGGGACTCTTGGAATGGTGGTACGACCATGGAGTTCCTCTCGCCTTTCCTGTTGAGAGTGCCTCCTCTTGAGATGCGACGGGAACGCCGGGAATTCTTTCCCGTTGAAAGCAGGGAAAGGATCCCTCATCTTGAGCTACGAGGGGGAAACGGGGCTCCTCTGGATGTGGGCGGGACCATCGTGCTTCCTCTCGAGTGGAGACGGGTATGGCGGTGAACTTCTTGAGTTGCAGCAAGGGTGTGAAAGACCCTTTCGAAGTTCCAGAGGTTAGGTGTCATTAGTCTCCAGACGCCTCATCGGAAATAGGCCTCATCTCGCCTGGAAGGGAGAACTTCCTGGATTTTCTCGAGTTGCGGCAGGTGTTCTCGAGTTACGACGGGGACCTCAGGGACCCGCCCTGGTGGCCTCAGGAGAGGCCAGTCCCCATGCGAGGTGCTAGGGGGCCTCTCGGGATTCCTTTCCCGTCGATACCGGGGCCAAAAACCTTTTGTGCAGTCAGGGCCGGTACCGAGGATTCCTCTCAGGGGCTTATATGGATCTTTGGGTACTTCTGGAGTCTCCCGACGGGAGTCAGGCCTCGTCTCGAGTGGGGGCATGCACGTGCGCTTTCCTTCCAGGGTGTAGCAGCAATGTCACGCTTCCCGTCGCGTGGATCAAAGGATCTGTGGTTTTCCCTCGAGGCTTTCCCTCGAGGCTTTCCCACAGGGCTGTCCCACGTGCCTCCGTGGTGTGAGTCGATCCTCGGCGTGAAAGATGAGCCAGTGCAGGGCTAAGAGGTTCCTCTGGAATGGACTGAGACATCTGGGGGACTCTAGGAATGGTGGTAGGACCATGGAGTTACTCTCGCCTTTCCTGTTGAGAGTGCCTCCTCTTGAGATGCGACGGGAACGCCGGGAATTCTTTCCCGTTGAAAGCAGGGAAAGGATCCCTCATCTCGAGCTACGAGGGGGAAACGGGGCTCCTCTGGATGTGGGCGGGACCATCGTGCTTCCTCTCGAGTGGAGACGGGTATGGCGGTGAACTTCTTGATTTGCAGCAAGGGTGTGAAAGACCCTTTCGAATTTCCAGAGGTTAGGTGTCATTAGTCTCCAGACGACTCATCGGAAATAGGCCTCATCTCGCCTGGAAGGGAGAACTTCCTGGATTTTCTCGAGTTGCGGCAGGTGTTCTCGAGTTACGACGGGGACCTCAGGGACCCGCCCTGGTGGCCTCAGGAGAGGCCAGTCCCCATGCGAGGTGCTAGGGGGCCTCTCGGGATTCCTCTCCCGTCGATACCGGGGCCAAAAACCTTGTGTGCAGTCAGGGCCGGAACCGAGGATTCCTCTCAGGGGCTGACATGGATCTTTGGGTACTTCTGGAGTCTCCCCACGGGAGTCAGGCCTCGTCTCGAGTGGGGGCATGCACGTGCGCTTTCCTTCCAGGCTGAAGCAGCAATGTCACGCTTCCCGTCGCGTGGATCAAAGGATCTGTGGTATTCCCTCGAGGCTTTCCCTCGAGGCTTTCCCACAGGGCTGTCCCACGTGCCACCGTGGTGTGAGTCGATCCTCGGCGTGAAAGATGAGCCAGTGCAGGGCAAAGAGGTTCCTCTGGAATGGACTGAGACATCTGGGGGACTCTTGGAATGGTGGTACGACCATGGAGTTCCTCTCGCCTTTCCTGTTGAGAGTGCCTCCTCTTGAGATACGACGGGAACACCGGGAATACTTTCCCGTTGAAAGCAGGGAAAGGATCCCTCATCTCGAGCTAAGAGGGGGAAACGGGGCTCCTCTGGATGTGGGCGGGACCATCGTGCTTCCTCTCGAGTGGAGACGGGTATGGCGGTGAACTTCTTGAGTTGCAGCAAGGGTGTGAAAGACCCTTTCGAAGTTCGAGAGGTTAGGTGTCATTAGTCTCCAGACGCCTCATCGGAAATAGGCCTCATCTCGCCTGGAAGGGAGAACTTCCTGGATTTTCTCGAGTTGCGGCAGGTGATCTCGAGTTACGACGGGGACCTCAGGGACCCGCCCTGGTGGCCTCAGGAGAGGCCCGTCCCCATGCGAGGTGCTGGGGGGCCTCTCGGGATTCCTCTCCCGTCGATACCAAGGCCAAAAACCTTGTGTGGAGTCAGGGTCGGAACCGAGGATTCCTCTCAGGGGCTTATATGGATCTTTGGGTACTTCTGGAGTCTCGCCAGGGGAGACAGGCCTCGTCTCGAGTGGGGGCATGCACGTGCGCTTTCCTTCCAGGCTGTAGCAGCAATGTCACGCTTCCCGTCGCGTGGATCAAAGGATCTGTGGTTTTCCCTCGAGGCTTTCCCTCGAGGCTTTCCCACAGGGCTGTCCCACGTGCCTCCGTGGTGTGAGTCGATCCTCGGCGTGAAAGATGAGCCAGTGCAGGGCAAAGAGGTTCCTTTGGAATGGACTGAGACATCTGGGGGACTCTAGGAATGGTGGTACGACCATGGAGTTCCTCTCGCCTTTCCTGTTGAGAGTGCCTCCTCTTGAGATGCGACGGGAACGCCGGGAATTCCTTCCCGTTGAAAGCAGGAAAGGATCCCTCATCTCGAGCTACGAGAGGGAAACGGGGCTCCTCTGGATGTGGGCGGGACCATCGTGCTTCCTCTCGAGTGGAGACGGGTATGGCGGTGAACTTCTTGAGTTGCAGCAAGGGTGTGAAAGACCCATTCGAAATTCCAAAGGTTAGGTGTCATTAGTCTCCAGACGCCTCATCGGAAATAGGCCTCATCTCGCCTGGAAGGGAGAACTTCCGGGATTTTCTCGAGTTGCGGCAGGTGTTCTCGAGTTAAGACGGGGACCTCAGGGACCCGCCCTGGTGGCCTCAGGAGAGGCCAGTACCCATGCGAGGTGCTAGGGGGCCTCTCGGGATTCCTCTCCCGTCGATACCGGGGCCAAAAAGCTTGTGTGGAGTCAAGGCCGGAACCGAGGATTCCTCTCAGGGGCTGACATGGATCTTTGGGTACTTCTGGAGTCTCCCCAGGGGAGTCAGGCCTCGACTCGAGTGGGGGCATGCACGTGCGCTTTCCTTCCAGGCTGTAGCAGCAATGTCTCGCTTCCCGTCGCGTGGATCAAAGGATCTGTGGTATTCCCTCGAGGCTTTCCCTCGAGGCTTTCCCACAGGGCTGTCCCACGTGCCACCGTGGTGTGAGTCGATCCTCGGCGTGAAAGATTAGCCAGTGCAGGGCAAAGAGGTTCCTCTGGAATGGACTGAGACATCTGGGGGACTCTTGGAATGGTGGTACGACCATGGAGTTCCTCTCGCCTTTCCTGTTGAGAGTGCCTCCTCTTGAGATACGACGGGAACACCGGGAATTCTTTCCCGTTGAAAGCAGGGAAAGGATCCCTCATCTCGAGCTAAGAGGGGGAAACGGGGCTCCTCTGGATGTGGGCGGGACCATCGTGCTTCCTCTCGAGTGGAGACGGGTATGGCGGTGAACTTCTTGAGTTGCAGCAAGGGTGTGAAAGACCCTTTCGAAGTTCGAGAGTTTAGGTGTCATTAGTCTCCAGACGCCTCATCGGAAATAGGCCTCATCTCGCCTGGAAGGGAGAACTTCCTGGATTTTCTCGAGTTGCGGCAGGTGTTCTCGAGTTAAGACGGGGACCTCAGGGACCCGCCCTGGTGGCCTCAGGAGAGGCCAGTCCCCATGCGAGGTGCTAGGGGGCCTCTCGGGATTCCTCTCCCGTCGATACCAAGGCCAAAAAGCTTGTGTGGAGTCAGGGCCGGAACCGAGGATTCCTCTCAGGGGCTTATATGGATCTTTGGGTACTTCTGGAGTCTCGCCAGGGGAGACAGGCCTCGTCTCGAGTGGGGGCATGCACGTGCGCTTTCCTTCCAGGCTGTAGCAGCAATGTCACACTTCCAGTCGCATGGATCAAAGGATCTGTGGTTTTCCCTCGAGGCTTTCCCTCGAGGCTTTCGCACAGGGCTGTCCCACGTGCCTCCGTGGTGTGAGTCGATCCTCGGCGTGAAAGATGAGCCAGTGCAGGGCAAAGAGGTTCCTCTGGAATGGACTGAGACATCTGGGGGACTCTAGGAATGGTGGTACGACCAAGGAGTTCCTCTCGCCTTTCCTGTTGAGAGTGCCTCCTCTTGAGATGCGACGGGAACGCCGGGAATTCTTTCCCGTCTAAAGCAGGGAAAGGATCCCTCATCTCGAGCTCCGAGAGGGAAACGGGGCTCCTCTGGATGTGGGCGGGACCATCGTGCTTCCTCTCGAGTGGAGACGGGTATGGCGGTGAACTTCTTGAGTTGCAGCAAGGGTGTGAAAGACCCTTTCGAAATTCCAAAGGTTAGGTGTCATTAGTCTCCAGACGCCTCATCGGAAATAGGCCTCATCTCTCCTGGAAGGGAGAACTTCCTGGATTTTCTCGAGTTGCGGCAGGTGTTCTCGAGTTAAGACGGGGACCTCAGGGACCCGCCCTGGTGGCCTCAGGAGAGGCCAGTCCCCATGCGAGGTGCTAGGGGGCCTCTCGGGATTCCTCTCCCATCGATACCGGGGCCAAAAACATTGTATGGAGTCAGGGCCGGAACCGAGGATTCCTCTCAGGGGCTGACATGGATCTTTGGGTTCTTCTGGAGTCCACCCAGGGGAGTCAGGCCTCGTCTCGAGTGGGGGCATGCACGTGCGCTTTCCTTCCAGGCTGTAGCAGCAATGTCACGCTTCCAGTCGCGTGGATCAAAGGATCTGTGGTTTTCCCTCGAGGCTTTCCCTCGAGGCTTTCCCACAGGGCTGTCCCACGTGCCACCGTGGTGTGAGTCGATCCTCGGCGTGAAAGATGAGCCAGTGCAGGGCAAAGAGGTTCCTCTGGAATGGACTGAGACATCTGGGGGACTCTTGGAATGGTGGTACGACCATGGAGTTCCTCTCGCCTTTCCTGTTGAGAGTGCCTCCTCTTGAGATGCGACGGGAACGCCGGGAATTCTTTCCCGTTGAAAGCAGGAAAAGGATCCCTTATCTCGAGCTACGAGGGGGAAACGGGGCTCCTCTGGATGTGGGCGGGACCATCGTGCTTCCTCTCTAGTGGAGACGGGAATGGTGGTGAACTTCTTGAGTTGCAGCAAGGGTGTGAAAGACCCATTCGAAGTTCCAGAGGTTAGGTGTCATTAGTCTCCAGACGCCACATAGGAAATAGGCCTCATCTCGCCAGGAAGGGAGAACTTCCTGGATTTTCTCGAGTTGCGGCAGGTGATCTCAAGTTACGACGGGGACCTCAGGAACCCGCCCTGGTGGCCTCAGGAGAGGCCAGTCCCTATGCGAGTTGCTAGGGGGCCTCTCGGGATTCCTCTCCCGTCGATACCGGGGCCAAAAACCTTGTATGGAGTCAGGGCCGGAACCGAGGATTCCTCTCAGGGGCTGACATGGATCTTTGGGTATTTCTGGAGTCTCCCCAGGGGAGTCAGGCCTCGTCTCGAGTGGGGGCATGCACGTGCACTTTCCTCCCAGGCTGTAGCAGCAATGTCAGGCTTCCCGTCGCGTGGATCAAAGGATCTGTGGTTTTCCCTCGAGGCTTTCCCACAGGGCTGTCCCACGTGCCACCGTGGTGTGAGTCGATCCTCGGCGTGAAAGATGAGCCAGTGCAGGACAAAGAGGTTCCTCTGGAATGGACTGAGATATCTGGGGGACTCTTGGAATGGTGGTACGACCATGGAGTTCCTCTCGCCTTTCCTGTTGAGAGTGCCTCCTCTTGAGATGCGACGGGAACGCCGGGAACTCTTTCCCTTTGAAACCAGGGAAAGGATCCCTCATCTCGAGCTACGAGGAGAAAACGGGGCTCCTCTGGATGTGGGCGGGACCATCGTGCTTCATCTCGAGTGGAGACGGGTATGGTGGTGAACTTCTTGAGTTGCAGCAAGGGTGTGAAAGACCCTTTCGAAGTTCCAGAGGTTACGTGTCAGTCTCCAGATGCCTCATCGGAAATAGACCTCTTCTCGCCTGGAAGGGAGAACTTCCTGGATTTTCTCGAGGTGCGGCAGGTGTTCTCGAGTTACGACGGGTACCAAAGGGACCCGCCCTGATGGCCTCAGGAGAGGCCAGTCCCCATGCGAGTTGCTAGGGGGCCTCTCGGGATTCCTCTCCCGTCGATACTAGGGCCAAAAACCTTGTGTGGAGTCAGGGCCGGAACCGAGGATTCCTCACAGGGGTGACATGGATCTTTGGGTACTTCTGGAGTCTCCCCAGGGGAGTCAGGACTCGTCTCGAGTCGGGGCATGCACGTGCGCTTTACTTCCAGGCTGTAGCAGCAATGTCACGCTTCCCGTCGCGTGCATCAAAGGATCTGTGGTTTTCCCTCGAGGCTTTCCCACAGGGCTGTCCCACGTGCCACCGTGGTGTGAGTCGATCCTCGGCGTGAAAGATGTGCCAGTGCAGGGCAAAGAGGTTCCTCTGGAATGGACTGAGACATCTGGGGGACTCTTGGAATGGTGGTACGACCATGGAGTTCCTCTCGCCTTTCCTGTTGAGAGTGCCTCCTCTTGAGATGCGACGGGAACGCCGGGAATTCTTTCCCGTTGAAAGCAGGGAAAGGATCCCTCATCTCGAGCTACGAGGGGGAAACGGGGCTCCTCTGGATGTGGGCGGGACCATCGTGCTTCCTCTCGAGTGGAGACGCATATGGCGGTGAACTTCTTGAGTTGCAGCAAGGGTGTGAAAGACCCTTTCGAAGTTCCAGAGTTTAGGTGTCATTAGTCTCCAGACGCCTCATCGGAAATAGGCCTCATCTCGCCTGGAAGGGAGAACTTCCTGGATTTTCTCGAGTTGCGGCAGGTGTTCTCGAGTTACGACGGGGACCTCAGGGACCCGCCCTGGTGGCCTCTGGAGAGGCCAGTCCCCATGGGAGTTGCTAGGGGGCCTCTCGGGATTCCTCTCCCGTCGATACAGGGGCCAAAAACCTTGTGTGGAGTCAGGGGCGGAACCGAGGATTCCTCTCAGGGGCTGACATGGATCTTTGGGTATTTCTGGAGTCTCCCCAAGGGAGTCAGGGCTCGTCTCGAGTTGGGGCATGCACGTGCGCTTTCCTTCCAGGCTGTAGCAGGAATGTCACGCTTCCCGTCGCATGGATCAAAGGATCTGTGGTTTTCCCTCGAGGCTTTCCCTCGAGGCTTTCCCACAGGGCTGTCCCACGTGCCACCGTGGTGTGAGTCGATCCTCGGCGTGAAAGATGAGCCAGTGCAGGGCAAAGAGGTTCCTCTGGAATGGACTGAGACATCTGGGGGACTCGTGGAATGGTGGTACGACCATGGAGTTCCTCTCGCCTTTCCTGTTGAGAGTGCCACCTCTTGAGATGCGACGGGAACGCCGGGAATTCTTTCCCGTTGAAAGCAGGGAAAGGATCCCTCATTTCGAGCCACGAGGGGGAAACGGGGCTCCTCTGGATGTGGGCGGGACCATCGTGCTTCCTCTCGAGTGGAGACGGGTATGGCGGTGAACTTCTTGAGTTGCAGCAAGGGTGTGAAAGACCCTTTCGAAGTCCCAGAGGTTAGGTGTCATTAGTCTCCAGACGCCTCATCGGAAATAGGCCTCATCTCGCCTGGAAGGGAGAACTTCCTGGATTTTCTCGAGTTGGGGCAGGTGTTCTCGAGTTACGACGGGGACCTCAGGGACCCGCCCTGGTGGCCTCAGGAGAGGCCAGTACCCATGCGAGGTGCTAGGGGGCCTCTCGGGATTCCTCTCCCGTCGATACCGGGGCCAAAAACCTTGTGTGGAGTCAGGGCCGGAACCGAGGATTCCTCTCAGGGGCTGACATGGATCTTTGGGTACTTCTGGAGTCTCCCCAGGGGAGTCAGGCCTCGTCTCGAGTGGGGGCATGCACGTGGGCTTTCCTTCCAGGCTGTAGCAGCAATGTCACGCTTCCCGTGGCGTGGATCAAAGGATCTGTGGTTTTCCCTCGAGGCTTTCCCACAGGGCTGTCCCACGTGCCACAGTGGTGTGAGTCGATCCTCGGCGTGAAAGATGAGCCAGTGCAGGGCAAAGAGGTTCCTCTGGAATGGACTGAGACATCTGGGGGACTCTTGGAATGGTGGTACGACCATGGAGTTCCTCTCGCCTTTCCTGTTGAGAGTGCCTCCTCTTGAGATGCGACGGGAACGCCGGGAATACTTTCCCGATGAAAGCAGGGAAAGGAGCCCTCATCTTGAGCTACGAGGGGGAAACGGGGCTCCTCTGGATGTGGGCGGGACCATCGTGCTTCCTCTCGAGTGGAGACGGGTATGGCGGTGAACTTCTTGAGTTGCAGCAAGGGTGTGAAAGACCCTTTCGAAGTTCGAGAGGTTAGGTGTCATTAGTCTCCAGACGCCTCATCGGAAATAGGCCTCATCTCGCCTGGAAGGGAGAACTTCCTGGATTTTCTCGAGTTGCGGCAGGTGTTCTCGAGTTACGACGGGGACCTCAGGGACCCGCCCTGGTGGCCTCAGGAGAGGCCAGTCCCCATGCCAGGTGCTAGGGGGCCTCTCGGGATTCCTCTCCCGTCGATACCGGGGCCAAAAACCTTGTGTGCAGTCAGGGCCGGAACCGAGGATTCCTCTCAGGGGCCGACATGGATCTTTGGGTACTTCTGGAGTCTCCCCACGGGAGTCAGGCCTCGTCTCGAGTGGGGGCATGCACGTGCGCTTTCCTTCCAGGCTGTAGCAGCAATGTCACGCTTCCCGTCGCGTGGATCAAAGGATCTGTGGTATTCCCTCGAGGCTTTCCCTCGAGGCTTTCCCACAGGGCTGTCCCACGTGCCACCGTGGTGTGAGTCGATCCTCGGCGTGAAAGATGAGCCAGTGCAGGGCAAAGAGGTTCCTCTGGAATGGACTGAGACATCTGGGGGACTCTTGGCATGGTGGTACGACCATGGAGTTCCTCTCGCCTTTCCTGTTGAGAGTGCCTCCTCTTGAGATACAACGGGAACACCGGGAATACTTTCCCGTTGAAAGCAGGGAAAGGATCCCTCATCTCGAGCTAAGAGGGGGAAACGGGGCTCCTCTGGATGTGGGCGGGACGATCGTGCTTCCTCTCGAGTGGAGACGGGTATGGCGGTGAACTTCTTGAGTAGCAGCAAGGGTGTGAAAGACCCTTTCGAAGTTCCAGAGGTTAGGTGTCATTAGTCTCCAGACGCCTCATTGGAAATAGGCCTCATCTGACCTGAAAGGGAGAACTTCCTGGATTTTCTCGAGTTGCGGCAGGTGTTCTCGAGTTACGACGGGGACCTCAGGGACCCGCCCTGGTGGCCTCAGGAGAGGCCAGTCCCCATGCGAGTTGCTAGGGGGCCTCTCGGGATTCCTCTCCCGTCGATACCGGGGCCAAGAACCTTGTGTGGAGTCAGGGCCCGAACCGAGGATTCCTCTCAGGGGCTGACATGGATCTTTGGGTACTTCTGGAGTCTCCCCACTGGAGTCAGGCCTCGTTTCGAGTGGGGGCATGCACGAGCGCTTTTCTTCCAGGCTGTAGCAGCAATGTCACGCTTCCCGTTGCGTGGATCAAAGGATCTGTGGTTTTCCCTCGAGGCTTTCCCTCGAGGCTTTGCCACAGGGCTGTCCCACGTGCCACCGTGGTGTGAGTCGATCCTCGGCGTGAATGATGAGCCAGTGCAGGGCAAAGAGGTTCCTCTGGAATGGACTGAGACATCTGGGGGACTCTTGGAATGGTGGTACGACCATGGAGTTCCTCTCGCCTTTCCTGTTGAGAGTGCCTCCTCTTGAGATGCGACGGGAACGCCGGGAATTCTTTCCCGTTGAAAGCAGGGAAAGGATCCCTCATCTCGAGCTACGAGGGGGAAACGGGGCTCCTCTGGATGTGGGCGGGACCATCGTGCTTCCTCTCGAGTGGAGACGCATATGGCGGTGAACTTCTTGAGTTGCAGCAAGGGTGTGAAAGACCCTTTCGAAGTTCCAGAGTTTAGGTGTCATTAGTCTCCAGACGCCTCATCGGAAATAGGCCTCATCTCGCCTGGAAGGGAGAACTTCCTGGATTTTCTCGAGTTGCGGCAGGTGTTCTTGAGTTACGACGGGGACCTCAGGGACCCGCCCTGGTGGCCTCTGGAGAGGCCAGTCCCCATGGGAGTTGCTAGGGGGCCTCTCGGGATTCCTCTCCCGTCGATACAGGGGCCAAAAACCTTGTTTGGAGTCAGGGGCGGAACCGAGGATTCCTCTCAGGGGCTGACATGGATCTTTGGGTATTTCTGGAGTCTCCCCAAGGGAGTCAGGGCTCGTCTCGAGTTGGGGCATGCACGTGCGCTTTCCTTCCAGGCTGTAGCAGGAATGTCACGCTTCCCGTCGCATGGATCAAAGGATCTGTGGTTTTCCCTCGAGGCTTTCCCTCGAGGCTTTCCCACAGAGCTGTCCCACGTGCCACCGTGGTGTGAGTCGATCCTCGGCGTGAAAGATGAGCCAGTGCAGGGCAAAGAGGTTCCTCTGGAATGGACTGAGACATCTGGGGGACTCGTGGAATGGTGGTACGACCATGGAGTTCCTCTCGCCTTTCCTGTTGAGAGTGCCACCTCTTGAGATGCGACGGGAACGCCGGGAATTCTTTCCCGTTGAAAGCAGGGAAAGGATCCCTCATTTCGAGCCACGAGGGGGAAACGGGGCTCCTCTGGATGTGGGCGGGACCATCGTGCTTCCTCTCGAGTGGAGACGGGTATGGCGGTGAACTTCTTGAGTTGCAGCAAGGGTGTGAAAGACCCTTTCGAAGTCCCAGAGGTTAGGTGTCATTAGTCTCCAGACGCCTCATCGGAAATAGGCCTCATCTCGCCTGGAAGGGAGAACTTCCTGGATTTTCTCGAGTTGCGGCAGGTGTTCTCGAGTTACGACGGGGACCTCAGGGACCCGCCCTGGTGGCCTCAGGAGAGGCCAGTACCCATGCGAGGTGCTAGGGGGCCTCTCGGGATTCCTCTCCCGTCGATACCGGGGCCAAAAACCTTGTGTGGAGTCAGGGCCGGAACCGAGGATTCCTCTCAGGGGCTGACATGGATCTTTGGGTACTTCTGGAGTCTCCCCAGGGGAGTCAGGCCTCGTCTCGAGTGGGGGCATGCACGTGGGCTTTCCTTCCAGGCTGTAGCAGCAATGTCACGCTTCCCGTGGCGTGGATCAAAGGATCTGTGGTTTTCCCTCGAGGCTTTCCCACAGGGCTGTCCCACGTGCCACAGTGGTGTGAGTCGATCCTCGGCGTGAAAGATGAGCCAGTGCAGGGCAAAGAGGTTCCTCTGGAATGGACTGAGACATCTGGGGGACTCTTGGAATGGTGGTACGACCATGGAGTTCCTCTCGCCTTTCCTGTTGAGAGTGCCTCCTCTTGAGATGCGACGGGAACGCCGGGAATTCTTTCCCGATGAAAGCAGGGAAAGGAGCCCTCATCTTGAGCTACGAGGGGGAAACGGGGCTCCTCTGGATGTGGGCGGGACCATCGTGCTTCCTCTCGAGTGGAGACGGGTATGGCGGTGAACTTCTTGAGTTGCAGCAAGGGTGTGAAAGACCCTTTCGAAGTTCGAGAGGTTAGGTGTCATTAGTCTCCAGACGCCTCATCGGAAATAGGCCTCATCTCGCCTGGAAGGGAGAACTTCCTGGATTTTCTCGAGTTGCGGCAGGTGTTCTCGAGTTACGACGGGGACCTCAGGGACCCGCCCTGGTGGCCTCAGGAGAGGCCAGTCCCCATGCCAGGTGCTAGGGGGCCTCTCGGGATTCCTCTCCCGTCGATACCGGGGCCAAAAACCTTGTGTGCAGTCAGGGCCGGAACCGAGGATTCCTCTCAGGGGCTGACATGGATCTTTGGGTACTTCTGGAGTCTCCCCACGGAGTCAGGCCTCGTCTCGAGTGGGGGCATGCACGTGCGCTTTCCTTCCAGGCTGTAGCAGCAATGTCACGCTTCCCGTCGCGTGGATCAAAGGATCTGTGGTATTCCCTCGAGGCTTTCCCTCGAGGCTTTCCCACAGGGCTGTCCCACGTGCCACCGTGGTGTGAGTCGATCCTCGGCGTGAAAGATGAGCCAGTGCAGGGCAAAGAGGTTCCTCTGGAATGGACTGAGACATCTGGGGGACTCTTGGAATGGTGGTACGACCATGGAGTTCCTCTCGCCTTTCCTGTTGAGAGTGCCTCCTCTTGAGATACAACGGGAACACCGGGAATACTTTCCCGTTGAAAGCAGGGAAAGGATCCCTCATCTCGAGCTAAGAGGGGGAAACGGGGCTCCTCTGGATGTGGGCGGGACCATCGTGCTTCCTCTCGAGTGGAGACGGGTATGGCGGTGAACTTCTTGAGTTTCAGCAAGGGTGTGAAAGACCCTTTCGAAGTTCGAGAGGTTAGGTGTCATTAGTCTCCAGACGCCTCATCGGAAATAGGCCTCATCTCGCCTGGAAGGGAGAACTTCCTGGATTTTCTCGAGTTGCGGCAGGTGTTCTCGAGTTACGACAGGGACCTCAGGGACCCGCCCTGGTGGCCTCAGGAGAGGCCCGTCCCCATGCGAGGTGCTAGGGAGCCTCTCGGGATTCCTCTCCCGTCGATACCAAGGCCAAAATCCTTGTGTGGAGTCAGGGTCGGAACCGAGGATTCCTCTCAGGGGCTTATATGGATCTTTGGGTACTTCTGGAGTCTCGCCAGGGGAGACAGGCCTCGTCTCGAGTGGGGGCATGCACGTGCGCTTTCCTTCCAGGCTGTAGCAGCAATGTCACGCTTCCCGTCGCGTGGATCAAAGGATCTGTGGTTTTCCCTCGAGGCTTTCCCTCGAGGCTTTCCCACAGGGCTGTCCCACGTGCCTCCGTGGTGTGAGTCGATCCTCGGCGTGAAAGATGAGCCAGTGCAGGGCAAAGAGGTTCCTTTGGAATGGACTGAGACATCTGGGGGACTCTAGGAATGGTGGTACGACCATGGAGTTCCTCTCGCCTTTCCTGTTGAGAGTGCCTCCTCTTGAGATGCGACGGGAACGCCGGGAATTCCTTCCCGTTGAAAGCAGGAAAGGATCCCTCATCTCGAGCTCCGAGAGGGAAACGGGGCTCCTCTGGATGTGGGCGGGACCATCGTGCTTCCTCTCGAGTGGAGACGGGTATGGCGGTGAACTTCTTGAGTTGCAGCAAGGGTGTGAAAGACCCTTTCGAAATTCCAAAGGTTAGGTGTCATTAGTCTCCAGACGCCTCATCGGAAATAGGCCTCATCTCGCCTGGAATGGAGAACTTCCTGGATTTTCTCGAGTTGCGGCAGGTGTTCTCGAGTTAAGACGGGGACCTCAGGGACCCGCCCTGGTGGCCTCAGGAGAGGCCAGTCCCCATGCGAGGTGCTAGGGGGCCTCTCGGGATTCCTCTCCCGTCGATACCGGGGCCAAAAAGCTTGTGTGGAGTCAAGGCCGGAACCGAGGATTCCTCTCAGGGGCTGACATGGATTTTTGGGTACTTCTGGAGTCTCCCCAGGGGAGTCAGGCCTCGACTCGAGTGGGGGCATGCACGTGCGCTTTCCTTCCAGGCTGTAGCAGCAATGTCACGCTTCCTGTCGCGTGGATCAAAGGATCTGTGGTTTTCCCTCGAGGCTTTCCCTCGAGGCTTTCCCACAGGGCTGTCCCACGTGCCACCGTGGTATGAGTCGATCCTCGGCGTGAAAGATGAGCCAGTGCAGGGCAAAGAGGTTCCTCTGGAATGGACTGAGACATCTTCGGGACTCCTTGAATGGTGGTACGACCATGGAGTTCCTCTCGCCTTTCCTGTTGAGAGTGCCTCCTCTTGAGATGCGACGGGAACGCCGGGAATTCTTTCCCGTCTAAAGCAGGGAAAGGTTCCCTCATCTCGAGATACGAGGGGGAAACGGGGCTCCTCTGGATGTGGGCGGGACCATCGTGCTTCCTCTCGAGTGGAGACGGGTATGGCGGTGAACTTCTTGAGTTGCAGCAAGGGTGTGAAAGACCCTTTCGAAGTTCCAGAGGTTAGGTGTCATTAGTCTCCAGACGCCTCATCGGAAATAGGCCTCATCTCGCCTGAAAGGGAGAACTTCCTGGATTTTCTCGAGTTGCGGCAGGTGTTCTCGAGTTACGACGGGGACCTCAGGGACCCGCCCTGGTGGCCTCAGGAGAGGCCAGTCCCCATGCGAGGTGCTACGGGGCCTCTCGGGATTCCTCTCCCGTCGATACCGGGGCCAAAAACCTTGTGTGGAGTCAGGGCCGGAACCGAGGATTCCTCTCAGGGGCTGACATGGATCTTTGGGTACTTCTGGAGTCTCCCCAGGGGAGTTAGGACTCTTCTCGAGTGGGAGCATGCACGTGCGCTTTCCTTCCCGGCTGTAGCAGCAATGTCACGCTTCCCGTCGCGTGGATCAAAGGATCTGTGGTTTTCCCTCGAGGCTTTCCCACAGGGCTGTCCCACGTGCCACCGTGGTGTGAGTCGATCCTCGGCGTGAAAGATGAGCCAGTGCAGGGCAAAGAGGTTCCTCTGGAATGGACTGAGACATCTGGGGGACTCTTGGAATGGTGGTACGACCATGGAGTTCCTCTCGCCTTTCCTGTTGAGAGTGCCTCCTCTTGAGATGCGACGGGAACGCCGGGAATTCTTCCCCGTTGAAAGCAGGGAAAGGATCCATCATCTCGAGCTCCGAGGGGGAAACGGGGCTCCTTTGGATGTGGGCGGGTCCATCATGCTTCCTCTCGAGTGGAGACGGGTATGGCGGTGAACTTCTTGAGTTGCAGCAAGGGTGTGAAAGACCCTTTCGAAGTTCCAGAGGTTAGGTATCATTAGTCTCCAAACGCCTCATCGGAAATAGGCCTCATCTCGCCTGGAAGGGAGAACTTCCTGGATTTTCTCGAGTTGGGGCAGGTGTTCTCGAGTTACGACGGGGACCTCAGGGACCCGCCCTGGTGGCCTCCGGAGAGGCCAGTCCCCATGCGAGTTGCTAGGGGGCCTCTCGGGATTCCTCTCCCGTCGATACCGGGGCCAAAAACTTTGTATGGAGTCAGGGCCGGAACCGAGGATTCCTCTCAGGGGCTGACATGGATCTTTGGGTACTTCTGGAGTCTCCCCAGGTTAGTCAGGCCTCGTCTCGAGTGGGGGCATGCACGTGTGCTTTCCTTCCAGGCTGTAGCAGCAATGTCACGCTTCCCGTCGCGTGGATCAAAGGATCTGTGGTTTTCCCTCGAGGCTTTCCCTCGAGGCTTTCCCACAGGGCTGTCCCACGTGCCTCCGTGGTGTGAGTCGATCCTCTGCGTGAAAGATGAGCCAGTGCAGGGCAAAGAGCTTCCTCTGGAATGGACTGAGACATCTGGGGGACTCTTGGAATGGTGGTACGACCATGGAGTTCCTCTCGCCTTTCCTGTTGAGAGTGCCTCCTCTTGAGATGCGACGGGAACGCCGGGAATTCTTTCCCGTTGAAAGCAGGCAAAGGATCCCTCATCTCGAGCTACGAGGGGGAAACGGGGCTCCTCTGGATGTGGGCGGGACCATCCTGCTTCCTCTCTAGTGGAGACGGGTATGGAAGTGAACTTCTTGAGTTGCAGCAAGGGTGAGAAAGACCCTTTCGAAGTTCCAGAGGTTAGGTGTCATTAGTCTCCAGACGCCTCATCGGAAATAGGCCTCATCTCGCCTGGAAGGGAGAACTTCCTGGATTTTATCGAGATGCGGCAGGTGTTCTCGAGTTACGACGGGGACCTCAGGGACCCGCCCTGGTGGCCTCAGGAGAGGCCAGTCCACATGCGAGTTGCTAGGGGGCCTCTCGGGATTCCTCTCCCGTCGATACCGGGGCCAAAAACCTTGTGTGGAGTCAGGGCCGGAAACGAGGATTCCTCTAGGGGCTGACATGGATCTTTGGGTACTTCTGGAGTCTCCGCAGGGGAGTCAGGCCTCGTCTCGAGTGGGGGCATGCACGTGCGTTTTCTTTCCAGGCTGTAGCAGCAATGTCACGCTTCCCTTCGCGTGGATCAAAGGATCTGTGGTTTTCCCTCGAGGCTTTCCCACAGGGCTGTCCCACGTGCCACCGTGGTGTGAGTCGATCCTCGGCGTGAAAGATGAGCCAGTGCAGGGCAAAGAGGTTCCTCTGGAATGGACTGAGACATCTGGGGGACTCTTGGAATGGTGGTACGACCATGGAGTTCCTCTCGCCTTTCCTGTTGAGAGTGCCTCCTCTTGAGATGCGACGGGAACTCCGGGAATTCTTTCCCGTAGAAAGCAGGCAAAGGATCCCTCATCTCGAGCTACGAGGGGGAAACGGGGCTCCTCTGGATGTGGGCGGGACCATCGTGCTTCCTCTCGAGTGGAGACGGGTATGGCAGTGAACTTCTTGAGTTGCAGCAAGGGTGTGAAAGACCCTTTCGAAGTTCCAGAGGTTAGGTGTCATTAGTCTCCAGACGCCTCATCGGAAATAGGCCTCATCTCGCCTGGAAGGGAGAACTTCCTGGATTTTCTCGAGTTGCGGCAGGTGTTCTCGAGTTACGACGGGGACCTCAGGGACCCGCCCTGGTGGCCTCAGGAGTGGCCACTCACCATGCGAGTTGCTAGGGGGCCTCTCGGGATTCCTCTCTCGTCGATACCGGGGCCAAAAACCTTGTGTGGAGTCAGGGCCAGAACCGAGGATTCCTCTCAGGGGCTGATATGGATCTTTGGGTACTTCTGGAGTCTTGCCAGGGGAGACAGGCCTCGTCTCGTGAGGGGGCATGCACGTGCACTTTCCTTCCAGGCTGTAGCAGCAATGTCACGCTTCCCGTCGCGTGGATCAAAGGATCTGTGGTTTTCCCTCGAGGCTTTCCCACAGGGCTGTCCCACGTGCCACCGTGGTGTGAGTCGATCCTCGGCGTGAAAGATGAGCCAGTGCAGGGCAAAGAGGTTCCTCTGGAATGGACTGAGACATCTGGGGGACTCTTGGAATGGTGGTACGACCATGGAGTTCCTCTCGCCTTTCCTGTTGAGAGTGCCTCCTCTTGAGATGCGATGGGAACGCCGGGAATTCTTTCCCGTTGAAAGCAGGCAAAGGATCCCTCATCTCGAGCTACGAGGGGGAAACGGGGCTCCTCTGGATGTGGGCGGGACCATCCTGCTTCCTCTCGAGTGGAGACGGGTATGGAGGTGAACTTCTTGAGTTGCAGCAAGGGTGTGAAAGACCCTTTCGAAGTTCCAGAGGTTAGGTGTCATTAGTCTCCAGACGCCTCATCGGAAATAGGATTCTTCTCGCCTGGAAGGGAGAACTTCCTGGATTTTCTCGAGATGCGGCAGGTGTTCTCGAGTTACGACGGGGACATCAGGGACCCGCCCTGGTGGCCTCAGGAGAGGCCAGTCCACATGCGAGTTGCTAGGGGGCCTCTCGGGATTCCTCTCCCGTCGATACCGGGGCCAAAAACATTGTGTGGAGTCAGGGCCGGAACCGAGGATTCCTCTCAGGGGCTGACATGGAACTTTGGGTACTTCTGGAGTCTCCGCAGGGGAGTCAGGCCTCGTCTCGAGTGGGGGCATGCACGTGCGCTATCCTTCCAAGCTGTAGCAGCAATGTCACGCTTCTCGACCCATGGATCAAAGGATCTGTGGTTTTCCCTCCAGGCTTTCCCACAGGGCTGTCCCACGTGCCACCGTGGTGTGAGTCGATCTTCGGCGTGAAAGATGAGCCAGTGCAGGGCAAAGAGGTTCCTCTGGAATGGACTGATACATCTGGGGGACTCTTGGAATGGTGGTACGATCATGGAGTTCCTCTCGCCTTTCCTGTTGAGAGTGCCTCCTCTTGAGATGCGACGGGAACGCCTGGAATTCTTTCCCGTTGAAAGCAGGGAAAGGATCCCTCATCTCGAGCTACGAGGGGGAAACGGGGCTCCTCTGGATGTGGGCGGGACCATCGTGCTTCCTCTCGAGTGGAGACGGGTATGGCGGTGAACTTCTTGAGTTGCAGCAAGGGTGTGAAAGACCCTTTCGAAGTTCCAGAGGTTAGGTGTCATTAGTCTCCAGACGCCTCATCGGAAGTAGGCCTCATCTCGCCTGGAAGGGAGAACTTCCTGGATTTTCTCGAGTTGCAGCAGGTGTTCTCGAGTTACGACGTGGACCTCAGGGACCCTCCCTGGTGGCCTCAGGAAAGGCCAGTCCCCATGCGAGTTGCTAGGGGGCCTCTCGGGATTCCTCTCCCGTCGATACCGGGGCCAAAAACCTTGTGTGGAGTCAGGGCCAGAACCGAGGATTCCTCTCAGGGGCTGATATGGATCTTTGGGTACTTCTGGAGTCTCGCCAGGGGAGACAGGCCTCGTCTCGTGAGGGGGCATGCACGTGCACTTTCCTTCCAGGCTGTAGCAGCAATGTCACGCTTCCCGTCGCGTGGATCAAAGGATCTGTGGTTTTCCCTCGAGGCTTTCCCTCGAGGCTTTCCACAGGGCTGTCCCACGTGCCACCGTGGTGTGAGTCGATCCTCGGCGTGAAAGATGAGCCAGTGCAGGGCAAAGAGTTTCCTCTGGAATGGACTGAGACATCTGGGGGACTCTTGGAATGGTGGTACGACCATGGAGTTCCTCTCGCCTTTCCTGTTGAGAGTGCCTCCTCTTGAGATGCGACGGGAACGCCGGGAATTTTTTCCCGTTGAAAGCAGGAAAAGGATCCCTCATCTCGAGCTACGAGGGGGAAACGGGGCTCCTCTGGATGTGGGCGGGACCATCGTGCTTCCTCTCGAGTGGAGACGGGTATGGCGGTGAACTTCTTGAGTTGCAGCAAGGGTGTGAAAGACCCTTTCGAAGTTCCAGAGGTTAGGTGTCATTAGTCTCCAGACGCCTCATCAGAAATAGGCCTCATCTCGCCTGGAAGGGAGAACTTCCTGGATTTTCTCGAGTTGCGGCAGGTGTTCTCGAGTTACGACGGGGACCTCTGGGACCCGCCCTGGTGGCCTCAGGAGAGGCCAGTCCCTATGCGAGTTGCTAGGGGGCCTCTCGGGATTCCTCTCCCGTCGATACCGGGGCCAAAAACCTTGTGTGGAGTCAGGGCCGGAACCGAGGATTCCTCTCAGGGGCTGACATGTATCTTTGGGTACTTCTGGAGTCTCCCCAGGGGAGTCAGGCCTCGTCTCGAGGGGGGCATGCACGTGCGCTTTCCTTCCAGGCTGTAGCAGCAATGTCACACTTCCCGTCGCGTGGATCATAGGATCTGTGGTTTTCCCTCGAAGCTTTCCCTCGAGGCTTTCCCACAGGGCTGTCCCACGTGCCTCCGTGGTGTGAGTCGATCCTCTGCGTGAAAGATGAGCCAGTGCAGGGCAAAGAGCTTCCTCTGGAATGGACTGAGACATCTGGGGGACTCTTGGAATGGTGGTACGACCATGGAGTTCCTCTCGCCTTTCCTGTTGAGAGTGCCTCCTCTTGAGATGCGACGGGAACGCCGGGAATTCTTTCCCGTTGAAAGCAGGCAAAGGATCCCTCATCTCGAGCTACGAGGGGGAAACGGGGCTCCTCTGGATGTGGGCGGGACCATCCTGCTTCCTCTCTAGTGGAGACGGGTATGGAAGTCAACTTCTTGAGTTGCAGCAAGGGTGTGAAAGACCCTTTCGAAGTTCCAGAGGTTAGGTGTCATTAGTCTCCAGACGCCTCATCGGAAATAGGCCTCATCTCGCCTGGAAGGGAGAACTTCCTGGATTTTCTCGAGATGCGGCAGGTGTTCTCGAGTTACGACGGGGACCTCAGGGACCCGCCCTGGTGGCCTCAGGAGAGGCCAGTCCACATGCGAGTTGCTAGGGGGCCTCTCGGGATTCCTCTCCCGTCGATACCGGGGCCAAAAACCTTGTGTGGAGTCAGGGCCGGAACCGAGGATTCCTCTCAGGGGCTGACATGGATCTTTGGGTACTTCTGGAGTCTCCGCAGGGGAGTCAGGCCTCGTCTCGAGTGGGGGCATGCACGTACGTTTTCTTTCCAGGCTGTAGCAGCAATGTCACGCTTCCCGTCGCGTGGATCAAAGGATCTGTGGTTTTCCCTCGAGGCTTTCCCACAGGGCTGTCCCACGTGCCACCGTGGTGTGAGTCGATCCTCGGCGTGAAAGATGAGCCAGTGCAGGGCAAAGAGGTTCCTCTGGAATGGACTGAGACATCTGGGGGACTCTTGGAATGGTGGTACGACCATGGAGTTCCTCTCGCCTTTCCTGTTGAGAGTGCCTCCTCTTGAGATGCGACGGGAACTCCGGGAATTCTTTCCCGTTGAAAGCAGGGAAAGGATCCCTCATCTCGAGCTACGAGGGGGAAACGGGGCTCCTCTGGATGTGGGCGGGACCATCGTGCTTCCTCTCGAGTGGAGACGGGTATGGCAGTGAACTTCTTGAGTTGCAGCAAGGGTGTGAAAGACCCTTTCGAAGTTCCAGAGGTTAGGTGTCATTAGTCTCCAGACGCCTCATCGGAAATAGGCCTCATCTCGCCTGGAAGGGAGAACTTCCTGGATTTTCTCGAGTTGCGGCAGGTGTTCTCGAGTTACGACGGGGACCTCAGGGACCCGCCCTGGTGGCCTCAGGAGTGGCCACTCACCATGCGAGTTGCTAGGGGGCCTCTCGGGATTCCTCTCCCGTCGATACCGGGGCCAAAAACCTTGTGTGGAGTCAGGGCCAGAACCGAGGATTCCTCTCAGGGGCTGATATGGATCTTTGGGTACTTCTGGAGTCTCGCCAGGGGAGACAGGCCTCGTCTCGTGAGGGGGCATGCACGTGCACTTTCCTTCCAGGCTGTAGCAGCAATGTCACGCTTCCCGTCGCGTGGATCAAAGGATCTGTGGTTTTCCCTCGAGGCTTTCCCTCGAGGCTTTCCCACAGGGCTGTCCCACGTGCCACCGTGGTGTGAGTCGATCCTCGGCGTGAAAGATGAGCCAGTGCAGGGCAAAGAGTTTCCTCTGGAATGGACTGAGACATCTGGGGGACTCTTGGAATGGTGGTACGACCATGGAGTTCCTCTCGCCTTTCCTGTTGAGAGTGCCTCCTCTTGAGATGCGACGGGAACGCCGGGAATTTTTTCCCGTTGAAAGCAGGAAAAGGATCCCTCATCTCGAGCTACGAGGGGGAAACGGGGCTCCTCTGGATGTGGGCGGGACCATCGTGCTTCCTCTCGAGTGGAGACGGGTATGGCGGTGAACTTCTTGAGTTGCAGCAAGGGTGTGAAAGACCCTTTCGAAGTTCCAGAGGTTAGGTGTCATTAGTCTCCAGACGCCTCATCAGAAATAGGCCTCATCTCGCCTGGAAGGGAGAACTTCCTGGATTTTCTCGAGTTGCGGCAGGTGTTCTCGAGTTACGCCGGGGACCTCTGGGACCCGCCCTGGTGGCCTGAGGAGAGGCCAGTCCCTATGCGAGTTGCTAGGGGGCCTCTCGGGATTCCTCTCCCGTCGATACCGGGGCCAAAAACCTTGTGTGGAGTCAGGGCCGGAACCGAGGATTCCTCTCAGGGGCTGACATGGAT
Source organism: Capricornis sumatraensis (assembly GCF_032405125.1). Classification (NCBI taxonomy): domain Eukaryota; kingdom Metazoa; phylum Chordata; class Mammalia; order Artiodactyla; family Bovidae; genus Capricornis; species Capricornis sumatraensis. Next base: position 2,975,065 of record NC_091080.1, on the reverse strand, counting down.
CTTTGGGTACTTCTGGAGTCTCCCCAGGGGAGTCAGGCCTCGTCTCGAGGGGGGCATGCACGTGCGCTTTCCTTCCAGGCTGTAGCAGCAATGTCACGCTTCCCGTCGCAAGGATCATAGGATCTGTGGTTTTCCCTCGAGGCTTTCCCTCGAGGCTTTCCCACAGGGCTGTCCCACGTGCCACCGTGGTGTGAGTCGATCCTCGGCGTGAAAGATGAGCCAGTGCAGGGCAAAGAGCTTCCTCTGGAATGGACTGAGACATCTGGGGGACTCTTGGAATGGTGGTACGACCATGGAGTTCCTCTCGCCTTTCCTGTTGAGAGTGCCTCCTCTTGAGATGCGACGGGAACGCCGGGAATTCTTTCCCGTTGAAAGCAGGCAAAGGATCCCTCATCTCGAGCTATGAGGGGGAAACGGGGCTCCTCTGGATGTGGGCGGGACCATCCTGCTTCCTCTCGAGTGGAGACGGGTATGGAAGTGAACTTCTTGAGTTGCAGCAAGGGTGTGAAAGACCCTTTCGAAGTTCTAGAGGTTAGGTGTCATTAGTCTCCAGACGCCTCATCGGAAATAGGCCTTATCTCGCCTGGAAGGGAGAACTTCCTGGATTTTCTCGAGATGGGGCAGGTGTTCTCGAGTTACGACGGGGACCTCAGGGACCCGCCCTGGTGGCCTCAGGAGAGGCCAGTCCACATGCGAGTTGCTAGGGGGACTCGCGGGATTCCTCTCCCGTCGATACCGGGGCCAAAAACCTTGTGTGGAGTCAGGGCCGGAAACGAGGATTCCTCTCAGGGGCTGACATGGATCTTTGGGTACTTCTGGAGTCTCCGCAGGGGAGTCAGGCCTCGTCTCGAGTGGGGGCATGCACGTGCGTTTTCTTTCCAGGCTGTAGCAGCAATGTCACGCTTCCCGTCGCGTGGATCAAAGGATCTGTGGTTTTCCCTCGAGGCTTTCCCACAGGGCTGTCCCACGTTCCACCGTGGTGTGAGTCGATCCTCGGCGTGAAAGATGAGCCAGTGCAGGGCAAAGAGGTTCCTCTGGAATGGACTGAGACATCTGGGGGACTCTTGGAATGGTGGTACGACCATGGAGTTCCTCTCGCCTTTCCTGTTGAGAGTGCCTCCTCTTGAGATGCGACGGGAACGCCGGGAATTCTTTCCCGTTGAAAGCAGGGAAAGGATCCCTCATCTCGAGCTCCGAGGGGGAAACGGGGCTCCTCTGGATGTGGGCGGGACCATCGTGCTTCCTCTCTAGTGGAGACGGGTATTGCCGGGGTCCAGCCCCGGTGGATCCAGGGAATTCGAAGGGTGGACGGCGTTGGCGTGGAAAGACTTGTTTATTTATTAATATAAGATTAGATTAAGAAACTGTAGTGCAGTAGGAAGATTAAGTGGAGAAAGAGGGCTGAATAGCTTGGTTTACGCGGAAGACCAATAAAATTCCAGACAAGGAATTTGCACCATCTACGTTGGGCCACCGGTGCCCGCTTGAATATCTAAGGGTGCCTCGCCTTAAGCTCCCTTTCTCGCGGATCTTAATAACCAGGGCAAATAAGTAGACCTGGCGAGCCTCCGCGCCCCAGATGGAAATTCAGCCTGAAATTAAAGTAAAGAGCAGAGGGAAGAAAAGGGAGAGAAAAAGAGAGAGAGAGAGAGACACGGGGGGAGCCATATTCCCAAGACACCAGGCCGAGACTAGTCCGAGAAACTGGTCTGAGAATCTGGTCCCGTCCTTTATTGTTCAGAAGGCCTTTTATACTTTTGATAAAACATGGAGATCAATGGGTAACACAAAGTTATGCAGCGTTAGCAGTCCAGACTCTTATCAAAACCAGGCTTTTCTCTCTGCATACCTAATTGTATACACAAGTCTTAGGTAATTTACATCATCTTCCAACCAAAAGGGCCAATTAACATTTTACAGCCTTTTTTCTGATAAGGGTTTGTCAACCACAAGACTTATTTGTGTTGATCTTCCCAAGGTCTGGTGCCACTCTCGGAAAGCACTAAAGAAAGTTACATTCTTAGACAGCAAGGATACAGCAACTTATAACAAGTAGAGGGAGTGCAGTGATTTATAGCAAAAGAGAAGCAATTAACTCAAAAGTCTAGTGTTGCTAACATCAAAACTACTATGTATCTTTTTCTACATCCTGCTTACATTAACATCCTTCCAGGTGCCTAAAAGATAAAGAATAAGGAGGTCTGGCAGCAATCCTTGAGTCAACAGTGAAAACCCTCTACCAATATAATTTTTAACTCTTTAGAAAAGGCTCTGTATCTTTAAGATGCTTTTAAGCTTTGTGCCTCCCGCGGTTGGGGGGCTGTAAGCAATTCACAAGCTGTAAGCTTTGTGCCTCTCGCGGTTGGGGGGCTGTAAGCAATTCACAAGCTGTAAGAGGTCTGGGGAACCTGTTAGGCAGACTAGAGAGCTATCAGAGGGGTTTAACTGAAACATCCCTTTCAAATGCAGAAGACTAAAACCCTGAATTGACTTTTTTCCAGAGAATATCAGAAAAGTGGAAAAGCAGAGCACAAAAGCCGGCAGATTTTTGCTGGGGTACATGCTTAGGAATATCCAGAGGGGTCCCTGAAGTCTGAGCACGCCTTGCGTATGTCAGCTTCCTTCCTCATGACCTTGTCACGGGCGGGATTCCTCACACTGGCTTCCGGCAACTCCCCCTTCTTTATTAGTTTTTTAAAAAAATTAGGTGCAGTTCAGTCGCGAGATTCCGAATGCTCTGCCGAAGAGTCCTGACAACACAAGGAAGCACGATTACAAGGAGCAGGATTATGGCACCCACAGCAGCATAGCTAGAGACAGTAGTCAGAAGAGTTTTTCCAGAAATGAAGTCAGAGAAGGTGTGGAAAAAGTCATTGGCTTCTCCTGCGGCGGTAAAATCTAATCGGGAGTGTTCCAAGGTCTGAATCTGATTATGAAGTTTCCCTAAATCTAAACTAATATCTGAGCTGTTCCAGACACCTAAAATATGATTTTTGACCCTCTCCCATTTAAAATCTGTCTAATTTACTTTCAGGGATGTAACACATATCCACCGGTAATCGGCATGACATGAAAGAGCCAATTTCATTTTCAGACTCTGTAATTCATTCCCAATATGCATTACTGCTTCTTCTAAGGCATCAATCCTTATTTCTAGCTTCCTATCTATAATTTCCTGGGTTGCCAGCGTTAGAGAAACATTTTTGGATACGGTGTCAACATATTGGGCAGTATACACTTGTTGAGACAATGATAATGCCGCCACAGTAACAGAAGTAATTGCGGTTATCAAAGCTGATATTCCCAAAACAAGTAAGCCCACAAACCGTCGTGTTCGCATTAAATCTTGTAGCTGTTGCAGTACAGCTAGGCCATGGTTATCATACCAATACGTGGCTACAGTTACAGGTACCATGAGATAGGGCGGACGTTTTAAAACCATGAAAGAGCAAACTTTATATTGAGGAGTTAAACAGGATGAAAGCATACATTGTTCACAAGACACTACATGGGGTCCACCTGTATAATTCAATTGTATGTTAAGTCTTTCAGAATCATTAGTGAAAAGAAAAACATAAGGAGAGGGTAGACAAGCTAAAATAGAGTAAATAGAGGTATTTTTTGGTCGGATTAAAATAATAGGGGCGGTAGCCGCAAGGGCTCTCCAAATTTCTGGCTGCCAAAAGGTTTTACCTCTAGTTATATAAGACAGCATAGGGGGAACAAATTGGTTATGATGCCGTCTGGTGGCAACTAACGGCCAAGAAATTGAATATTCTTTCCAATTATCCAATCTATTGATAAAGTCATCGTCAGACTCAGGGTCTTGACCTGGATTTGGGTTGCTCCAGTCCTGAATCGCACAATTTCTTCCTCCCGGCATATTGTAATCTACTCTCGAATTATAAATACAAGATTTCCAAATCGGATATCCTGAATGATCATCTATAGTTTTCCAAATAACATCTGAGGGAGCAACATCATCACAATTTGGATATTCTGATGGAGTTTTGAGAGACAAAGACTTATAGGGGCCAAGGACCCCAGGCATACGGGCTCGTAATATCCAAGCAGACCGATCCCCTATAGATGCAAATTTAGAGGTTGGGGAATCTGTCATAACTGCTTTTGTGGAGGCTCCAATGCATCCTGTCTTGGTAAAGAAGTCTCCTGTAAGGCCAGGAGGAAAATTAAAGCAGACAGGAAAATCATCTGCTAGTCCTTTAAAGGTATAATTGAAATTAATAGGGTATTGGTCTTTTGTATAGGAAGTATAAGATCCTCCCAAAAGGCGAGGCTGGTCTGTACTAACTCGTATGGGGTCACTGTTCCAAGTAACAACTTGGAAAGTTGGAGGATCCGGGAGAAACGCCCAATATTTGGTTGGAATGGGAGCAGCGCTTACCTGGCAAGAGAGCAAGGCAAGCATGGCAATAAACACCTTTTCAGGAGAGACTGACGATCCCTGTAGGGTAGCTATCCCCTGTGCCTGGCAACAGAGAGCTTTAATCTGTCCCCAGGTGGGCAAGGAGGCTTGTTGGGTTGACTGAGCTGGGCGTCCTAATGGATTCCTGCGAGGCAAAAAATCAGGGGGTGCAATATCCTGTATCTGAAGTCGTGACATCTGTCCAGTGGGTGGCTCCGATCCGCGCCTATCCGGGATCTCCAATGTCAGCTGTCCTGGGGTCAGCGGCGTTTCCCGTGCTGGCGGAGGGAGCGGGGGAAGAGGGAGTTTCTTCCTTTTTAGAGATCGCGGTGGCGGGGGATTCTGGTATCCGGGGAGCTGAGACATGGCGAATTAGTCTGTCTGGAACCCAAATCGGAGCGTCCGCGTCCTGTGGAAAAACACAAGCATACCCTCGCCCATTGGTTAATAAGGGGTCAGGACCTTTCCATTGTCCGGAAAGAAGGTCCCTCCATTTTACTAATGGTTTTGCATTCAATTGCTCTGGGCACCAATGGCGAAGCATTGCAGTGTTTCCGGATGAATCAGCATTTAAGTTATTTATTACGAAAAGAGCATGTTGCAAAATCTGATGGGGGGAACTATATTTAAATTCCCCTTCTTTTAGTTTTTGAATATGGATTTTCAGTGTTTGATGTGCTCTTTCCACAATGGCTTGTCCTTGTGGGTTATAAGGGATGCCGGTGTTATGTTTAATTTGAAATCTTGTACAGAATTGCTGAAAAGATTTAGAAGTGTAAGCAGGAGCATTATCAGTTTTTAAAGCTTTTGGCAAGCCCAGATAGGAAAAGCATGTAAAAAGATGTTGTATTACATCTTTAACTGCTTCCCCTGTACGAGCAGTGGCAATAATAACATGAGAGAAGGTATCTACAGTTACATGAACAAAAGACAGTTTTCCAAATGAAGAGACATGGGTTACATCCATTTGCCAGAGTGCATTAGGTTTGAGACCGCGAGGGTTAACTCCCAGAGGCAAAGCATTCACGGTAGTAGGACAATGTGAACAAGAACGAACAATCTCTCGGGCAGATTCTCGAGGAATTTGAAACTGGTATCGTAAGGCAGTGGCATTTTGGTGATGAAGTGAGTGAGAAGCTCGAGCTTCTTCAAAAACAGAAGCCACTGAAATCCTGGTTAACGAATCTGCCAATTCATTGAGAGCATTTAAAGGGCCAGGCAGGCCGGAATGAGCCCGAATGTGGCCGATAAAGAACGCCCGATTTCTTTTCCATATTTGCTGCTGCAGTTTAGTTAACAAATGGAAGATAGCAGTTTTGTTTTCAGGCAAAACTGCAGTCTCAATGTGTGGAAACAGCCTGACCACATACTGAGAGTCAGAATAAAGGTTAAATTCTTTCTCCGCAAACATAACAAAGGCCTCAATAACAGCTGTGATTTCAGCCCTTTGAGCTGAAGTTTCTTGTGTTTCCAAAAGTTTTTGATGATCTCTTGTGACTATAGAGGCTCTACCGTTAGCCGATCCATCAGTAAAGACTACCTGAGCATCTGAAATAGGGAACTGTTTACACCGGACAGGAAAAATAACTGGATGGTTAGACATAAAATTTAGTAAAACATGCGAGGGTAAATGATGCAAAATTTGACCACAGTAATTCCCTATGGCAATCTGCCAGTCTTCATCAAACATTAAAAGAGCATCAAGCTGCTCCTTATTATATGGAATTACAATCTCTGATGGCTCTTTACCAAACAATTCAATGCTCCGCTTCCTTCCTTTTAGCATTAATGTGGCAATTAAACCAGGATAAGAAGCCACGACTTTTTTAGCTTGGGTAGGAAGATGGATCCATTCTAAAGGGCCGCGTTGCCACAGAACTCCCGTAGGCGCCGTTGGAGTAGCTAGGCAAAGGAACTGCCACGTCATCGTCAAATCAATTCTTTTTACATAGCTATTTGATAAGGCTGCTTCTACTTTGCCTAGGGCTTCTTGAGCCTCAGCTGTTAATTGTCTTTTTGAGGTTGGATCAGGATCCCCGCGTAAAGTGTTAAAAAGAGGTTTTAATTCGGCAGTGGTTAATTTTAAATATGGTCTAATCCAATTAATATCACCTAAGAGTTTTTGATAATCATTTAAAGTAATAAGATGGTCTTTTCTCAATTGCAGCGGGGTATGAGTCACCGTTTCCGAATTTATGACTCTTCCTAAGTAAGTTATGGGCGGATTGATTTGAATTTTTTCTGGGGCAATTTTTAGGCCTCTGTCTGTCAATGCCTGGGTCAGGTCCTGGAGCACAGTCTGCAGGTGAACTCTATCAGGATGAGCTATTAAAATATCATCCATATAGTGAATCATATACACGTGTTCATATTTAGCCCTAGTATCTTCTAGAGCGGCATTAACAAATTTTTGGCATAAAGTAGGGCTATTTTTCATTCCCTGAGGCAGAACCTTCCACTGAAACCGTAAATAAGGCTGTTTAAGATTTTCTGATGGCAGACTAAAGGCAAATCGCTTTTTATCCTCAGGATTTAAGGGAATAGTGAAAAAACAATCTTGTAAATCAATAACAATTATATTATATCCCTCTGGAACGGCTACTGGGGAAGGGAGCCCAGGCTGTAAGGCCCCCATGTCCTCCATGGTGGCATTAATAGCTCTCAAATCCTGTAAAAGTCGCCATTTACCAGATTTTTTCTTAATGACAAAAATAGGAGTGTTCCAGGGGCTATTGGAGGGCTCAATATGTCCCAATTCTAATTGTTCAAAGATTAATGCTTTAGCTGCCAATAATTTTTCCTTATGCAGAGGCCACTGTTCTACCCACACCGGATCTTGAGATTTCCATGTGATGGGGTCGGCAGCAAAAACAATGGCCTCAATTATAAATTTGGATATCCCAATCCAGCACGTAGCTTGCGAGGAGTTGGGCAAATTGGCTCAATTATTCCTGTCTGTTGTTTACCCAATCCTTTTGATGGATCATAGCCCATCTGCAACATCTGAGAGGTCACTTTATCATCAGGGCTAAAAAGTAACACTCCCATTTGAGATAGCACGTCCCTCCCCCACAGGGTAAGGGGGAGCGAAGGAACGACATAAGGTTGGAAAGTTCCACGGGTATCCTCAAATTGCCAATCTAAAATTTTTGCACTTTTGGCTATTGTGGGGGCTCTTCCTATCCCCACCAAGTTATTTTCAGTAGTATGTGTGGGCCAGGAGCTGGGCCAGTCTTTTCCTGAAATGCAAGAAACATCTGCTCCTGTGTCTAATAACCCCACAATAGACTTGCCATTAATCAGGATAGTCTTCATAGGACGTTTCTGAGTAATTTCTGTTATCCAAAAAACCATATCACTAGACCCAAATCCTTTATCCTGCCTTTCATTTTGAGTAGCTGTGCGCCCAATTGCAGTGTGGTAAGGCAAAAGCAAAAGTTGGGCTATTCTTTGTCCCTGATGTATTTGGAAAGTTTTAGTTGGGGGTGAAATCATTATCTGGATTTCTCCTGTATAATCTGAGTCAATTACTCCAGGGATGATTGTGAGACCTTGCATAGCTAAGGAACTTCTGCCTAGTATAATTCCTACTAAACCTGTTGGTAATGGGCCTTTAACTCCTGTAGGTATTTTTACAGTGGGGCTATCTGGTGTTAATATTGCTGAGGTGGTGGAACTGAGGTCCAGTCCTGCGCTGCCTGGGGTTGCTCTGATGAGTTCTGCGATGGGACGAAGGGAATGAATGGGTTCAGTGAGGCTGCCCCAATTGTTGTCGGGGCCTGAGGCTGGCCCCTCAATCCGTTTCCCGACTGCTGGTCGGGGCCCAAAAAGGCTCCATTTCTATGGAATTGTGACCTACATTCTTTTGCCCAGTGATATCCTTTTTGACAACGAGGGCAGAGAGATCTAGGGAGATTAGTAGGCACAGCCGGGGAGGGAGAATTCGGCAGAGAAGAACCGGCTGCTTTTTGGGGACAAGCTCGCATAAGGTGCCCTTCCCGTCCGCAAGAGAAGCAGGCCTTGGATAAACCAATATTCTGGCCTGGACTACTGGAATGACTCTTTGACGGGTTATTTCTATTTGTAAAAAAGGACTGTACTGCCTGCTGGTAAGAATTTCCCTTTATGGCTGCAGCTATGGCAACGCCCTGCATCATCGCTGGTCCTACATCTGCACATTGCCTGATATAATCTATTATTTCCCCAGTTTTTTTAATAGGACGTAAAATGGCCTGGCAGGTAGAATTAGCATTTTCAAATGCCAGTTGTTTTATCAATATACTAGCTGCCTCAGTGTTGGAAATTACTCTGTTGACTGCCTCTGCAAGTCTTGATATAAAGTCTTCATATGGCTCTTCTGGTTTTTGTTTAACATTTGAGAAGGAAGAGGTAGATTCTTTCCCTTCAGGCAACAAACGCCAAGCCCCAAGGGCGCAGGCGGTTACTTGATCTAAAGTGGTTTTATCTAATCCCATTTGATCTCTAAGTGTTCCAAAATCATTAGTCCCTGCCAACATATTTTTTATAATATATCTTGGGCCATATTTTTGGTTAGCATCAGCCTGTTTTGGGGCTAGATCTTCATATTCAGTTCTCCAAAGTACATATTGACCTCCAGACAGACAAGCTTTAGCGACTGTCTTCCAGTCATGGGGTGTCATCCATCTGCCCGCTAAAGCTTCCACCAATGATACAGTGTACGGGGCTTTAGGCCCATACAAAGCACAAGCCTGTTTGAGTTCTTTAATCATTTTCATTGGAATGGGTTCCCAGTGGGGGGCTGTTCTCCCACCACTTCCACCAAATATTATGGGGAAACAAGCCTCAAGGTGGGGATCAAGTTCATCATCTGGGCTAGAGAAAACTCTTCTTCGGGGAGCTTCTAGTGGAGGCCCCTCACCCTTATAGGGAGGGGGGGGCAAGGGGTGTCCTATGTCACTTTCTTCGTACTTTGGGAATTTTTTATCCGTTCTGTGTTTAGGTCTTACGGATGTTTTATCTGGGGAATCTGGCCTTAAACTCTCAGGTGCATATAATCTGATGGGGGACATTTGTCTTGAGCCTCTGGAAGCAGAAGGCTTAATTAAGGAAATTTCTCTTGAATTTGTGGAAGCAGGTGGTCTGGTTGGGGAAGTTTTTATTAAGCTCTTTGGAGCAGATAATCTAATTGGAGAAGTTTCTCTTAAACTCCTTGGAGCATCTTTATTTAATAAAGACCAGTCCTCATCAGAATGATCTTGACTTACTTCCTCTTCCAAATCTTCCTCATCTGAAAGCTGCTCTTTTTTGTCATCTCTATCTATTACCTTTTCTTGGGCAGTCATTGCAGCTATCATTTGACTCAACTGCCGATAGTTAGGTGTAGCCTCCTTTTCATCACTCTCCTCTTCGATAGATACCTTTTTCTCTGCACTTTCCTCTTTAAGATGTACCTTTTCAGATTCAGGGGCAGGGTCTAGAGCGTCCCTAATTATATTCCATAAGGAAAAGGCGTCAGTAGGCACCTTTTGTGAGCCATGTTCAGCATGGTAAGTTTTTAGTTGTTTTCCTACTCTCTCCCAGGTGTCTAAGTTAACAGTGCCTTCTTCTGGAAACCAGGGACACTGTTCTTGTACAAAGGAAAAAAATGAATGAATATTGGATTTTTTAACTTTAATTCCTCGTTTAGTTAGTAACTGCAAGATTACTCCTGTAAAAAGCTGTCTTTCTTTTGATTCACTGTTACCCATGTCAGAAAATTAAGTCTTATAGAAAAGTCTACCTCAACAAAAAGGTTTTACCTTTGGCGAGGGGGGTTTTGTTTTCAACCCTAAGATAGCAGGTTTCTTTTCAACCTCTAGAGCACCAGGTTTCTCTTAAACCCTTGAACACTTCCCACTCCTCCTCACCCTGTCTATCCTACAGGGGGGTCCGCGGCACCCTGAGTGGGGTCCTAGCCGTCCCGAACACTCAACACTGGGGGAGTACCCGAAAGTACTCCGGGGGGAGTGATTAAGTCACTCCGGGGGGGAGCAACAGAGAGTGCTCCGGGGGGAGCTACAGAGAGTGCTCCGGGGGGAGCTTTTGCTCCGAGGAACCTACCTTCGAATAGCCTGTTCCGGGCGCCACTTGCCGGGGTCCAGCCCCGGTGGATCCAGGGAATTCGAAGGGTGGACGGCGTTGGCGTGGAAAGACTTGTTTATTTATTAATATAAGATTAGATTAAGAAACTGTAGTGCAGTAGGAAGATTAAGTGGAGAAAGAGGGCTGAATAGCTTGGTTTACGCGGAAGACCAATAAAATTCCAGACAAGGAATTTGCACCATCTACGTTGGGCCACCGGTGCCCGCTTGAATATCTAAGGGTGCCTCGCCTTAAGCTCCCTTTCTCGCGGATCTTAATAACCAGGGCAAATAAGTAGACCTGGCGAGCCTCCGCGCCCCAGATGGAAATTCAGCCTGAAATTAAAGTAAAGAGCAGAGGGAAGAAAAGGGAGAGAAAAAGAGAGAGAGAGAGAGACACGGGGGGAGCCATATTCCCAAGACACCAGGCCGAGACTAGTCCGAGAAACTGGTCTGAGAATCTGGTCCCGTCCTTTATTGTTCAGAAGGCCTTTTATACTTTTGATAAAACATGGAGATCAATGGGTAACACAAAGTTATGCAGCGTTAGCAGTCCAGACTCTTATCAAAACCAGGCTTTTCTCTCTGCATACCTAATTGTATACACAAGTCTTAGGTAATTTACATCATCTTCCAACCAAAAGGGCCAATTAACATTTTACAGCCTTTTTTCTGATAAGGGTTTGTCAACCACAAGACTTATTTGTGTTGATCTTCCCAAGGTCTGGTGCCACTCTCGGAAAGCACTAAAGAAAGTTACATTCTTAGACAGCAAGGATACAGCAACTTATAACAAGTAGAGGGAGTGCAGTGATTTATAGCAAAAGAGAAGCAATTAACTCAAAAGTCTAGTGTTGCTAACATCAAAACTACTATGTATCTTTTTCTACATCCTGCTTACATTAACATCCTTCCAGGTGCCTAAAAGATAAAGAATAAGGAGGTCTGGCAGCAATCCTTGAGTCAACAGTGAAAACCCTCTACCAATATAATTTTTAACTCTTTAGAAAAGGCTCTGTATCTTTAAGATGCTTTTAAGCTTTGTGCCTCCCGCGGTTGGGGGGCTGTAAGCAATTCACAAGCTGTAAGCTTTGTGCCTCTCGCGGTTGGGGGGCTGTAAGCAATTCACAAGCTGTAAGAGGTCTGGGGAACCTGTTAGGCAGACTAGAGAGCTATCAGAGGGGTTTAACTGAAACATCCCTTTCAAATGCAGAAGACTAAAACCCTGAATTGACTTTTTTCCAGAGAATATCAGAAAAGTGGAAAAGCAGAGCACAAAAGCCAGCAGATTTTTGCTGGGGTACATGCTTAGGAATATCCAGAGGGGTCCCTGAAGTCTGAGCACGCCTTGCGTATGTCAGCTTCCTTCCTCATGACCTTGTCACGGGCGGGATTCCTCACACTGGCTTCCGGCAGGGTATGGTGGTGAACTTCTTGAGTTGCAGCAAGGCTGTGAAAGACCCTTTCGAAGTTCCAGAGGTAAGGTGTCATTAGTCTCCAGACGCCTCATCGGAAATAGGCCTCATCTCGCCTGGAAGGAGAACTTCCTGGATTTTCTCGAGTTGCGGCAGGTGTTCTCGAGTTACGACGGGGACCTCAGGGACCCGCCCTGGTGGCCTCAGGAGAGGCCAGTCCCTATGCGAGTTGCTAGGGGGCCTCTCGGGATTCCTCTCCCGTGGATACCGGGGCCAAAAACCTTGTGTGGAGTCAGGGCCGGAACCGAGGATTCCTCTCAGGGGCTGACATGGATCTTTGGGTACTTCTGGAGTCTCCCCAGGGGAGTCAGGCCTCGTCTCGAGTGGGGGCATGCACGTGCACTTTCCTTCCAGGCTGTAGCAGCAATGTCACGCTACCTGTCGCGTGGATCAAATGATCTGTGGTTTTCCCTCGAGGCTTTCCCACAGGGCTGTCCCACGTGCCACCGTGGTGTGAGTCGATCCTCGGCGTGAAAGATGAGCCAGTGCAGGGCAAAGAGGTTCCTCTGGAATGGACTGAGACATTTGGGGGACTCTTGGAATGGTGGTACGACCATGGAGTTCCTCTCGCCTTTCCTGTTGAGAGTGCCTCCTCTTGAGATGCGACGGGAACGCCGGGAATATTTTCCCGTTGAAAGCAGGGAAAGGATCCCTCATCTCGAGCTACGAGGGGGAAACGGGGCTCCTCTGGATGTGGGCGGGACCATCGTGCTTTCTCTCGAGTGGAGACGGGTATGGCGGTGAACTTCTTGAGTTGCAGCAAGGGTGTGAAAGACCCTTTCGAAGTTCCAGAGGTTAGGTGTCATTAGTCTCCAGACGCCTCATCGGAAATAGGCCTCATCTCGCCTGGAAGGGAGAACTTCCTGGATTTTCTCGAGTTGCGGCAGGTGTTCTCGAATTACGACGGGGACCTCAGGGACCCGCCCTGTTGGCCTCAGGAGAGGCCAGTCCCTATGCGTGTTGCTAGGGGGCCCCTCGGGATTCCTCTCCTGTCGATACCGGGGCCAGAAACCTTCTGTGGAGACAGGGCTGGAACCGAGGATTCCTCTCAGGGACTGATATGGATCTTTGGGTACTTCTGGAGTCTCGCCAGGGGAGACAGGACTCGTCTCGTGTGGGGGCATGCACGTGCACTTTCCTTCCAGGCTGTAGCAGCAATGTCACGCTTCACGTCGCGTGGATCAAAGGATCTGTGGTTTTCCCTCGAGGCTTTCCCTCGAGGCTTTCCCACAGGGCTGTACCACGTGACACCGTGGTGTGAGTCGATTCTCGGCGTGAAAAATGAGCCAGTGCAGGGCAAAGAGGTTCCTCTGGAATGGACTGAGACATCTGGGGGACTCTTGGAATGGTGGTACGACCATGGAGTTCCTCTCGCCTTTCCTGTTGAGAGTGCCTCCTCTTGAGATGCGACGGGAACGCCGGGAATTCTTTCCCGTTGAAAGGAGGGAAAGAATCCCTCATCTCGAACTACGAGGGGGAAACGGGGCTCCTCTGGATGTGGGCGGGACCATCGTGATTTCTCTCGAGTAGAGACGGGTATGGCGGTGAACTTCTTGAGTTGCAGCAAGGGTGTGAAAGACCCTTTCGAAGTTCCAGAGGTTAGGTGTCATTAGTCTCCAGACGCCTCATCGGAAATAGGCCTCATCTCGCCTGGAAGGGAGAACTTCCTGGATTTTCTCGAGTTGCGGCAGGTGTTCTCGAGTTACGACGGGGACCTCAGGGACCCGCCCTGGTGGCCTCAGGAGAGGCCAGTCCCCATGCGAGTTGCTAGGGGGCCTCTCGGGATTCCTCTCCCGTCGATACCGGGGCCAAAAAGCTTGTGTGGAGTCAGGGCCGGAACCGAGGATTCCTCTCAGGGGATGACATGGATCTTTGGGTACTTCTGGAGTCTCCCCAGGGGAGTCAGGCCTCGTCTCGAGTGGGGGCATGCACGTGCGCTTTCCTTCCAGGCTGTAGCAGCAATGTCACGCTTCCCGTCGCGTGGATCAAAGGATCTGTGGTTTTCCCTCGAGGCTTTCCCTCGAGGCTTTCCTACAGGGCTGTCCCACGTGCCACCGTGTTGTGAGTCGATCCTCGGCTTGAAAGATGAGCCAGTGCAGGGCAAAGAGGTTCCTCTGGAATGGACTGAGACATCTGGGGGACTCTTGGAATGGTGGTACGACCATGGAGTTCCTCTCGCCTTTCCTGTTGAGAGTGCCTCCTCTTGAGATGCGACGGGAACGCCGGGAATACTTTCCCGTTGAAAGCAGGGAAAGGATCCCTCATCTCGAGCTACGAGCGGGAAACGGGGCTCCTTTGGATGTGGGCGGGACCATCGTGCTTCCTCTCGAGTGGAGACGGGTATGGCGGTGAACTTCTTGAGTTGCAGCAAGGGTGTGAAAGACCCTTTCGAAGTTCCAGAGGTTAGGTGTCATTAGTCTCCAGAGGCCTCATCGGAAATAGGCCTCATCTCGCCTGGAAGGGAAAACTTCCTGGATTTTCTCGAGTTGCGGCAGGTGTTCTCGAGTTACGACGGGGACCTCAGGGACCCGCCCTGGTGGCCTCAGGAGAGGCCAGTCCCCATGCGAGTTGCTAGGGGGCCTCTCGGGATTCCTCTCCCGTCGATACCGGGGCCAAAAACCTTGTGTGGAGTCAGGGCCGGAATCGAGGATTCCTCTCAGGGGCTGACATGGATCTTTGGGTAATTCTGGAGTCTCCGCAGGGGAATCAGGCCTCGTCTCGAGTGGGGGCATGCACGTGCGCTTTCCTTCCAGCCTGTAGCAGCAATGTCACGCTTCCCTTCGCGTGGATCAAAGGATCTGTGGTTTTCCCTGGAGGCTTTCCCTCGAGGCTTTCCCACAGGGCTGTCCCACGTGCCACCGTGGTGTGAGTCGATCCTGGCGTGAAAGATGAGCCAGTGCAGGGCAAAGAGGTTCCTCTGGAATGGACTGAGACATCTGGGGGACTCTTGGAATGGTGGTACGACCATGGAGTTCCTCTCGCCTTTCCTGTTGAGAGTGCCTCCTCTTGAGATGCGACCGGAACGCCGGGAATTATTTCCCGTTGAAAGCAGGGAAAGGATCCCTCATCTCGAGCTACGAGGGGGAAACGGGGCTCCTCTGGATGTGGGCGGATCATCGTGCTTCCTCTCGAGTCGAGACGGGTATGGCGGTGAACTTCTTGAGTTGCAGCAAGGGTGTGAAAGACCCTTTCGAAGTTCCAGAGGTTAGGTGTCATTAGTCTCCAGACGCCTCATCGGAAATAGGCCTCATCTCGCCTGGAAGGGAGAACTTCCTGGATTTTCTCGAGATGCGGCAGGTGTTCTCGAGTTACGACGGGGACCTCAGGGACCCGCCCTGGTGGCCTCAGGAGAGGCCAGTCCCCATGCGAGTTGCTAGGGGGCCTCTCGGGATTCCTCTCCCGTCGATACCGGGGCCAAAAACCTTGTGTGGAGTCAGGGCCGGAACCGAGGATTCCTCTCAGGGGCTGACATGGATCTTTGGGTACTTCTGGAGTCTCCCCAGGGGAGTCAGGCCTCGTCTCGAGTGGGGGCATGCACGTGTGATTTCCTTCCAGGCTGTAGCAGCAATGTCACGCTTCCCGTCGCGTGGATCAAAGGATCTGTGGTTTTCCCTCGAGGCTTTCCCACAGGGCTGTCCCACGTGCCACCGTGGTGTGAGTCGATCCTCGGCGTGAAAGTTGAGCCAGTGCAGGGCAAAGAGGTTCCTCTGGAATGGACTGAGACATCTGGGGGACTCTTGGAATGGTGGTACGACCATGGAGTTCCTCTCGCCTTTCCTGTTGAGAGTGCCTCCTCTTGAGATGCGACGGGAACGCCGGGAATTCTTTCCGGTTGAAAGCAGGGAAAGGATCCCTCATCTCGAGCTCCGAGGGGGAAACGGGGCTCCTCTGGATGTGGGCGGGACCATCGTGCTTCCTCTCGAGTCGAGACGGGTATGGCGGTGAACTTCTTGAGTTGCAGCAAGGGTGTGAAAGACCCTTTCGAAGTTCCAGAGGTTAGGTGTCATTAGTCTCCAGAGGCCTCATCGGAAATAGGCCTCATCTCGCCTGGAAGGGAGAACTTCCTGGATTTTCTCGAGTTGCGGCAGGTGTTCTCGAGTTACGACGGGGACCTCAGGGACCCGCCCTGGTGGCCTCAGGAGAGGCCAGTCCCCATGCGAGTTGCTAGGGGGCCTCTCGGGATTCCTCTCCCGTCGATACCGGGGCCAAAAACCTTGTGTGGAGTCAGGGCCGGAATCGAGGATTCCTCTCAGGGGCTGACATGGATCTTTGGGTAATTCTGGAGTCTCCCCAGGGGAATCAGGCCTCGTCTCGAGTGGGGGCATGCACGTGCGCTTTCCTTCCAGCCTGTAGCAGCAATGTCACGCTTCCCTTCGCGTGGATCAAAGGATCTGTGGTTTTCCCTGGAGGCTTTCCCTCGAGGCTTTCCCACAGGGCTGTCCCACGTGCCACCGTGGTGTGAGTCGATCCTGGCGTGAAAGATGAGCCAGTGCAGGGCAAAGAGGTTCCTCTGGAATGGACTGAGACATCTGGGGGACTCTTGGAATGGTGGTACGACCATGGAGTTCCTCTCGCCTTTCCTGTTGAGAGTGCCTCCTCTTGAGATGCGACCGGAACGCCGGGAATTATTTCCCGTTGAAAGCAGGGAAAGGATCCCTCATCTCGAGCTACGAGGGGGAAACGGGGCTCCTCTGGATGTGGGCGGACCATCGTGCTTCCTCTCGAGTGGAGACGGGTATGGCGGTGAACTTCTTGAGTTGCAGCAAGGGTGTGAAAGACCCTTTCGAAGTTCCAGAGGTTAGGTGTCATTAGTCTCCAGAGGCCTCATCGGAAATAGGCCTCATCTCGCCTGGAAGGGAGAACTTCCTGGATTTTCTCGAGTTGCGGCAGGTGTTCTCGAGTTACGACGGGGACCTCAGGGACCCGCCCTGGTGGCCTCAGGAGAGGCCAGTCCCCATGCGAGTTGCTAGGGGGCCTCTCGGGATTCCTCTCCCGTCGATACCGGGGCCAAAAACCTTGTGTGGAGTCAGGGCCGGAATCGAGGATTCCTCTCAGGGGCTGACATGGATCTTTGGGTAATTCTGGAGTCTCCCCAGGGGAATCAGGCCTCGTCTCGAGTGGGGGCATGCACGTGCGCTTTCCTTCCAGCCTGTAGCAGCAATGTCACGCTTCCCTTCGCGTGGATCAAAGGATCTGTGGTTTTCCCTGGAGGCTTTCCCTCGAGGCTTTCCCACAGGGCTGTCCCACGTGCCACCGTGGTGTGAGTCGATCCTGGCGTGAAAGATGAGCCAGTGCAGGGCAAAGAGGTTCCTCTGGAATGGACTGAGACATCTGGGGGACTCTTGGAATGGTGGTACGACCATGGAGTTCCTCTCGCCTTTCCTGTTGAGAGTGCCTCCTCTTGAGATGCGACGGGAACGCCGGGAATACTTTCCCGTTGAAAGCAGGGAAAGGATCCCTCATCTCGAGCTACGAGGGGGAAACGGGGCTCCTTTGGATGTGGGCGGGACCATCGTGCTTCCTCTCGAGTGGAGACGGGTATGGCGGTGAACTTCTTGAGTTGCAGCAAGGGTGTGAAAGACCCTTTCGAAGTTCCAGAGGTTAGGTGTCATTAGTCTCCAGAGGCCTCATCGGAAATAGGCCTCATCTCGCCTGGAAGGGAGAACTTCCTGGATTTTCTCGAGTTGCGGCAGGTGTTCTCGAGTTACGACGGGGACCTCAGGGACCCGCCCTGGTGGCCTCAGGAGAGGCCAGTCCCCATGCGAGTTGCTAGGGGGCCTCTCGGGATTCCTCTCCCGTCGATACCGGGGCCAAAAACCTTGTGTGGAGTCAGGGCCGGAATCGAGGATTCCTCTCAGGGGCTGACATGGATCTTTGGGTAATTCTGGAGTCTCCCCAGGGGAATCAGGCCTCGTCTCGAGTGGGGGCATGCACGTGCCCTTTCCTTCCAGCCTGTAGCAGCAATGTCACGCTTCCCTTCGCGTGGATCAAAGGATCTGTGGTTTTCTCTGGAGGCTTTCCCTCGAGGCTTTCCCACAGGGCTGTCCCACGTGCCACCGTGGTGTGAGTCGATCCTGGCGTGAAAGATGAGCCAGTGCAGGGCAAAGAGGTTCCTCTGGAATGGACTGAGACATCTGGGGGACTCTTGGAATGGTGGTACGACCATGGAGTTCCTCTCGCCTTTCCTGTTGAGAGTGCCTCCTCTTGAGATGCGACCGGAACGCCGGGAATTATTTCCCGTTGAAAGCAGGGAAAGGATCCCTCATCTCGAGCTACGAGGGGGAAACGGGGCTCCTCTGGATGTGGGCGGACCATCGTGCTTCCTCTCGAGTCGAGACGGGTATGGCGGTGAACTTCTTGAGTTGCAGCAAGGGTGTGAAAGACCCTTTCGAAGTTCCAGAGGTTAGGTGTCATTAGTCTCCAGACGCCTCATCGGAAATAGGCCTCATCTCGCCTGGAAGGGAGAACTTCCTGGATTTTCTCGAGATGCGGCAGGTGTTCTCGAGTTACGACGGGGACCTCAGGGACCCGCCCTGGTGGCCTCAGGAGAGGCCAGTCCCCATGCGAGTTGCTAGGGGGCCTCTCGGGATTCCTCTCCCGTCGATACCGGGGCCAAAAACCTTGTGTGGAGTCAGGGCCGGAACCGAGGATTCCTCTCAGGGGCTGACATGGATCTTTGGGTACTTCTGGAGTCTCCCCAGGGGAGTCAGGCCTCGTCTCGAGTGGGGGCATGCACGTGTGATTTCCTTCCAGGCTGTAGCAGCAATGTCACGCTTCCCGTCGCGTGGATCAAAGGATCTGTGGTTTTCCCTCGAGGCTTTCCCACAGGGCTGTCCCACGTGCCACCGTGGTGTGAGTCGATCCTCGGCGTGAAAGTTGAGCCAGTGCAGGGCAAAGAGGTTCCTCTGGAATGGACTGAGACATCTGGGGGACTCTTGGAATGGTGGTACGACCATGGAGTTCCTCTCGCCTTTCCTGTTGAGAGTGCCTCCTCTTGAGATGCGACGGGAACGCCGGGAATTCTTTCCGGTTGAAAGCAGGGAAAGGATCCCTCATCTCGAGCTCCGAGGGGGAAACGGGGCTCCTCTGGATGTGGGCGGGACCATCGTGCTTCCTCTCGAGTCGAGACGGGTATGGCGGTGAACTTCTTGAGTTGCAGCAAGGGTGTGAAAGACCCTTTCGAAGTTCGAGAGGTTAGGTGTCATTAGTCTCCAGACGCCTCATCGGAAATAGGCCTCATCTCGCCTGGAAGGGAGAACTTCCTGGATTTTCTCGAGTTGCGGCAGCTGTTCTGGAGTTACGACGGGGACCTCAGGGACCCGCACTGGTGGCCTCAGGAGAGGCCAGTCCCCATGCGAGTTGCTAGGGGGCCTCTCGGGATTCCTCTCCCGTCGATACCGGGGCCAAAAACCTTGTGTGGAGTCAGGGCCGGAACCGAGGATTCCTCTCAGGGGCTGACATGGATCTTTGGGTACTTCTGGAGTCTCCACAGGGGAGTCAGGCCTCGTCTCGAGTGGGGGCATGCACGTGCGCCTTCCTTCCAGGCTGTAGCAGCAATGTCACGCTTCCCTTCGCGTGGATCAAAGGATCTGTGGTTTTCCCTCGAGGCTTTCCATCGAGGCTTTCCCACAGGGCTGTCCCACGTGCCAACGTGGTGTGAGTCGATCCTGACGTGAAAGATGAGCCAGTGCAGGGCAAAGAGGTACCTCTGGAATGGACTGAGACATCTGGGGGACTCTTGGAATGGTGGTACGACCATGGAGTTCCTCTCGCCTTTCCTGTTGAGAATGCCTCCTTTTGAGATGCGACGGGAACGCCGGGAATTCTTTCCCGTTGAAAGCAGGGAAAGGATCCCTCATCTCGAGCTACGAGTGGGAAACGGGGCTCCTCTGGATGTGGGCGGGACCATCGTGCTTCCTCTCGAGTGGAGACGGGTATGGCGGTGAACTTCTTGAGTTGCAGCAAGGGTGTGAAAGACCCTTTCGAAGTTCCAGAGGTTAGGTGTCATTAGTCTCCAGACGCCTCATCGGAAATAGGCCTCATCTCGCCTGGAAGGGAGAACTTCCTGGATTTTCTCGAGTTGCGGCAGGTGTTCTCGAGTTACGACGGGGACCTCAGGGACCCGCCCTGGTGGCCTCAGGAGAGGCCAGTCCCCATGCGAGTTGCTAGGGGGCCTCTCGGGATTCCTCTCCCGTCGATACCGGGGCCAAAAACCTTGTGTGGAGTCAGGGCCGGAACCGAGGATTCCTCTCAGGGGCTGATATGGATCTTTGGGTACTTCTGGAGTCTCCACAGGGGAGTCAGGCCTCGTCTCGAGTGGGGGCATGCACGTGCGCTTTCCTTCCAGGCTGTAGCAGCAATGTCACGCTTCCCTTCGCGTGGATCAAAGGATCTGTGGTTTCCCTCGAGGCTTTCCCTCGAGGCTCTCCCACAGGGCTGTCCCACGTGCCACCGTGGTGTGAGTCGATCCTGGCGTGAAAGATGAGCCAGTGCAGGGTACAGAGGTTCCGCTGGAATGGACTGAGACATCTGGGGGACTCTTGGAATGGTGGTACGACCATGGAGTTCCTCTCGCCTTTCATGTTGAGAGTGCCTCCTTTTGAGATGCGACGGGAACGCCGGGAATTCTTTCCCGTTGAAAGCAGGGAAAGGATCGCTCATCTCGAGCTACGAGGGGGAAACGGGGCTCCTCTGGATGTGGGCGGGACCATCGTGCTTCCTCTCGAGTGGAGACGGGTATGGCGGTGAACTTCTTGAGTTGCAGCAAGGGTGTGAAAGACCCTTTCGAAGTTCCAGAGGTTAGGTGTCATTAGTCTCCAGACGCCTCATCGGAAATAGGCCTCATCTCGCCTGGAAGGGAGAACTTCCTGGATTTTCTCGAGTTGCGGCAGGTGTTCTCGAGTTACGACGGGGACCTCAGGGACCCGCCCTGGTGGCCTCAGGAGAGGCCAGTCCCCATGCGAGTTGCTAGGGGGCCTCTCGGGATTCCTCTCCCGTCGATACCGGGGCCAAAAAGCTTGTGTGGAGTCAGGGCCGGAACCGAGGATTCCTCTCAGGGGCTGACATGGATCTTTGGGTACTTCTGGAGTCTCCCCAGGGGAGTCAGGCCTCGTCTCGAGTGGGGGCATGCACGTGCGCTTTCCTTCCAGGCTGTAGCAGCAATGTCACGCTTCCCGTCGCGTGGATCAAAGGATCTGTGGTTTTCCCTCGAGGCTTTCCCTCGAGGCTTTCCCACAGGGCTGTCCCCTGTGCCACCGTGTTGTGAGTCGATCCTCGGCTTGAAAGATGAGCCAGTGCAGGGCAAAGAGGTTCCTCTGGAATGGACTGAGACATCTGGGGGACTCTTGGAATGGTGGTACGACCATGGAGTTCCTCTCGCCTTTCCTGTTGAGAGTGCCTCCTCTTGAGATGCGACGGAAACGCCGGGAATTCTTTCCGGTTGAAAGCAGGGAAAGGATCCCTCATCTCGAGCTCCGAGGGGGAAACGGGGCTCCTCTGGATGTGGGCGGGACCATCGTGCTTCCTCTCGAGTCGAGACGGGTATGGCGGTGAACTTCTTGAGTTGCAGCAAGGGTGTGAAAGACCCTTTCGAAGTTCGAGAGGTTAGGTGTCATTAGTCTCCAGACGCCTCATCTGAAATAGGCCTCATCTCGCCTGGAAGGGAGAACTTCCTGGATTTTCTCGAGTTGCGGCAGCTGTTCTGGAGTTACGACGGGGACCTCAGGGACCCGCACTGGTGGCCTCAGGAGAGGCCAGTCCCCATGCGAGTTGCTAGGGGGCCTCTCGGGATTCCTCTCCCGTCGATACCGGGGCCAAAAACCTTGTGTGGAGTCAGGGCCGGAACCGAGGATTCCTCTCAGGGGCTGACATGGATCTTTGGGTACTTCTGGAGTCTCCACAGGGGAGTCAGGCCTCGTCTCGAGTGGGGGCATGCACGTGCGCCTTCCTTCCAGGCTGTAGCAGCAATGTCACGCTTCCCTTCGCGTGGATCAAAGGATCTGTGGTTTTCCCTCGAGGCTTTCCATCGAGGCTTTCCCACAGGGCTGTCCCACGTGCCAACGTGGTGTGAGTCGATCCTGGCGTGTAAGATGAGCCAGTGCAGGGCAAAGAGGTACCTCTGGAATGGACTGAGACATCTGGGGGACTCTTGGAATGGTGGTACGACCATGGAGTTCCTCTCGCCTTTCCTGTTGAGAATGCCTCCTTTTGAGATGCGACGGGAACGCCGGGAATTCTTTCCCGTTGAAAGCAGGGAAAGGATCCCTCATCTCGAGCTACGAGTGGGAAACGGGGCTCCTCTGGATGTGGGCGGGACCATCGTGCTTCCTCTCGAGTGGAGACGGGTATGGCGGTGAACTTCTTGAGTTGCAGCAAGGGTGTGAAAGACCCTTTCGAAGTTCCAGAGGTTAGGTGTCATTAGTCTCCAGACGCCTCATCGGAAATAGGCCTCATCTCGCCTGGAAGGGAGAACTTCCTGGATTTTCTCGAGTTGCGGCAGGTGTTCTCGAGTTACGACGGGGACCTCAGGGACCCGCCCTGGTGGCCTCAGGAGAGGCCAGTCCCCATGCGAGTTGCTAGGGGGCCTCTCGGGATTCCTCTCCCGTCGATACCGGGGCCAAAAACCTTGTGTGGAGTCAGGGCCGGAACCGAGGATTCCTCTCAGGGGCTGATATGGATCTTTGGGTACTTCTGGAGTCTCCACAGGGGAGTCAGGCCTCGTCTCGAGTGGGGGCATGCACGTGCGCTTTCCTTCCAGGCTGTAGCAGCAATGTCACGCTTCCCTTCGCGTGGATCAAAGGATCTGTGGTTTCCCTCGAGGCTTTCCCTCGAGGCTCTCCCACAGGGCTGTCCCACGTGCCACCGTGGTGTGAGTCGATCCTGGCGTGAAAGATGAGCCAGTGCAGGGTACAGAGGTTCCGCTGGAATGGACTGAGACATCTGGGGGACTCTTGGAATGGTGGTACGACCATGGAGTTCCTCTCGCCTTTCATGTTGAGAGTGCCTCCTTTTGAGATGCGACGGGAACGCCGGGAATTCTTTCCCGTTGAAAGCAGGGAAAGGATCGCTCATCTCGAGCTAGGAGGGGGAAACGGGGCTCCTCTGGATGTGGGCGGGACCATCGTGCTTCCTCTCGAGTGGAGACGGGTATGGCGGTGAACTTCTTGAGTTGCAGCAAGGGTGTGAAAGACCCTTTCGAAGTTCCAGAGGTTAGGTGTCATTAGTTTCCAGACGCCTCATCGGAAATAGGCCTCATCTCGCCTGGAAGGGAGAACTTCCTGGATTTTCTCGAGTTGGGGCAGGTGTTCTCGAGTTACGACGGGGACCTCAGGGACCCGCCCTGGTGGCCTCAGGAGAGGCCAGTCCCCATGCGACTTGCTAGGGGGCCTCTCGGGATTCCTCTCCCGTCGATAACGGAGCCAAAAACCTTGTGTGGAGTCAGGGCCGGAACCGAGGATTCCTCTCAGGGGCTGACATGGATCTGTGGGTACTTCTGGAGTCTCCCCATGGGAGTCAGGCCTCGTCTCGAGTGGGGGCATGCACGTGCGCTTTCCTTCCAGGCTGTAGCAGCAATGTCACGCTTCCCGTGGCGTGGATCAAAGGATCTGTGGTTTTCCCTCGAGGCTTTCCCTCGAGGCTTTCCCACAGGGCTGTCCCACGTGCCACCGTGGTGTGAGTCGATCCTCGGCGTGAAAGATGAGCCAGTGCAGGGCAAAGAGGTTCCTCTGGAATGGACTGAGACATCTGGGGGACTCTTGGAATGGTGGTACGACCATGGAGTTCCTCTCGCCTTTCCTGTTGAGAGTGCCTCCTCTTGAGATGCGACGGGAACGCCGGGAATTTTTTCCCGTTGAAAGCAGGGAAAGGATCGCTCATCTCGAGCTAGGAGGTGGAAACGGGGCTCCTCTGGATGTGGACGGGACCATCGTGCTTCCTCTCGAGTGGAGACGGGTGTGGCGGTGAACTTCTTGAGTTGCAGCAAGGGTGTGAAAGACCCTTTCGAAGTTCCAGAGGTTAGGTGTCATTAGTCTCCAGACGCCTCATCGGAAATAGGCCTCATCTCGCCTGGAAGGGGGAACTTCCTGGAATTTCTCGAGTTGTGGCAGGTGTTCTCGAGTTACGACGGGGACCTCAGGGACCCGCCCTGGTGGCCTCAGGAGAGGCCAGTCCCCATGCGAGTTGCTAGGGGGCCTCTCGGGATTCCTCTCCCGTCAATACCGGGGCCAAAAACCTTGTGTGGAGTCAGGGCCTGAACCGAGGATTCCTCTCAGGGGCTGACATGGATCTTTGGGTACTTCTGGAGTCTCCTCAGGGGAGTCAGGCCTCGTCTCGAGTCGGGGCATGCACGTGCACTTTCCTTCCAGGCTGTAGCAGCAATGTCACGCTTCCCGTCGCGTGGATCAAAGGATCTGTGGTTTTCCCTCGAGGCTTTCCCTCGAGGCTTTCCCACAGGGCTGTCCCACGTGCCACCGTGGTGTGAGTCGATCCTCGGCGTGAAAGATGAGCCAGTGCAGGGCAAAGAGCTTCCTCTGGAATGGACTGAGACATCTGGGGGACTCTTGGAATGGTGGTACGACCATGGAGTTCCTCTCGCCTTTCCTGTTGAGAGTGCCTCCTCTTGAGATGCAACGGGAACGCCGGGAATTCTTTCCCGTTGAAAGCAGGGAAAGGATCCCTCATCTCGAGCTACGAGGGGGAAAGGGGGCTTCTCTGGATGTGGGCGGGACGATCGTGCTTCCTCTCGAGTGGAGACGGGTATGGCGGTGAACTTCTTGTGTTGCAGCAAGGGTGTGAAAGACCCTTTCGAAGTTCCAGAGGTTAGGTGTCATTAGTCTCCAGACGCCTCATCGGAAATAGGCCTCATCTCGCCTGGAAGGGGGAACTTCCTGGAATATCTCGAGTTGCGGCAGGTGTTCTCGCGTTACGACGGGGACCTCAGTGACCCGCCCTGGTGGCCTCAGGAGAGGCCAGTCCCCATGCGAGTTGCTAGGGGGCCTCTCGGGATTCCTCTCCCGTCGATACCGGGGCCAAAAACCTTGTGTGGAGTCAGGGCCGTAACCGAGGATTCCTCTCAGGGGCTGACATGGATCTTTGGGTACTTCTGGAGTCTCCCCAGGGGAGTGAGGCCTCGTCTCGAGTCGGGGCATGCACGTGCACTTTCCTTCCAGGCTGTAGCAGCAATGTCACGCTTCCCGTGGCGTGGATCAAAGGATCTGTGGTTTTCCCTTGAGGCTTTCCCTCGAGGCTTTCCCACAGGGCTGTCCCACGTGCCACCGTGGTGTGAGTCGATCCTCGGCGTGAAAGATGAGCCAGTGCAGGGCAAAGAGCTTCCTCTGGAATGGACTGAGACATCTGGGGGACTCTTGGAATGGTGGTACGACCATGGAGTTCCTCTCGCCTTTCCTGTTGAGAGTGCCTCCTCTTGAGATGCAACGGGAACGCGGGAATTCTTTCCCGTTGAAAGCAGGGAAAGGATCCATCATCTCGAGCTACGAGGGGGAAACGGGGCTCCTCTGGATGTGGGCGGGACCATCGTGCTTCCTCTCGAGTGGAGACGGGTATGGCGGTGAACTTCTTGAGTTGCAGCAAGGGTGTGAAAGACCCTTTCGAAGGTCCAGAGGTTAGGTGTCATTAGTCTCCAGACGCCTCATCGGAAATAGGCCTCATCTCGCCTGGAAGGGGAAACTTCCTGGATTTTCTCGAGTTGCGGCAGGTGTTCTCGAGTTACGACGGGGACCTCAGGGACCCGCCCTGGTGGCCTCAGGAGAGGCCAGTCCCCATGCGAGTTGCTAGGGGGCCTCTCGGGATTCCTCTCCCATCGATACCGGGGCCAAAAAACTTGTGTGGAGTCAGGGCCGGAACCGAGGATTCCTCTCAGGGGCTGACATGGATCTTTGGGTACTTCTGGAGTCTCCCCAGGGGAGTCAGGCCTCGTCTCGAGTCGGGGCATGCACGTTCACTTTCCTTCCAGGCTGTAGCAGCAATGTCACTCTTCCCGTGGCGTGGATCAAAGGATCTGTGGTTTTCCCTCGAGGCTTTCCCTCGAGGCTTTCCCACAGGGCTGTCCCACGTGCCACCGTGGTGTGAGTCGATCCTCGGCGTGAAAGATGAGCCAGTGCAGGGCAAAGAGGTTCCTCTGGAATGGACTGAGACATCTGGGGGACTCTTGGAATGGTGGTACCACCATGGAGTTCCTCTCGCCTTTCCTGTTGAGAGTGCCTCCGCTTGAGATGCGACGGGAACCCCGGGAATTCTTTCCCATTGAAAGCAGGGAAAGGATTCCTCATCTCGAGCTACGAGGGGGAAAGGGGGCTCCTCTGGATGTGGGCGGGACCATCGTGCTTCCTCTCGAGTGGAGACGGGTATGGCGGTGAACTTCTTGAGTTGCAGCAAGGGTGTGAAAGACCCTTTCGAAGTTCCAGAGGTTAGGTGTCATTAGTCTCCAGACGCCTCATCGGAAATAGGCCTCATCTCGCCTGGAAGGGAGAACTTCCTGGATTTTCTCGAGTTGCGGCAGGTGTTCTCGAGTTACGACGGGGACCTCAGGGACCCGCCCTGGTGGCCTCAGGAGAGGCCAGTCCCCATGCGACTTGCTAGGGAGAATCTCGGGATACCTCTCCCATCGATACCGGGGCCAAAAACCTTGTGTGGAGTTAGGGCCGGAACCGAGGATTCCTTTCAGGGGCTGATATGGATCTTTGGGTACTTTTGGAGTCTCGCCAGGGGAGACAGGCCTCATCTCGAGTGTGGGCATGCACGTGCGCTTTCCTTCCAGGCTGTAGCAGCAATGTCACGCTTCCCGTGGCGTGGATCAAAGGATCTGTGGTTTTCCCTCGAGGCTTTCCCACAGGGCTGTCCCACGTGCCACCGTGGTGTGAGTCGATCCTCGGCGTGAAAGATGAGCCAGTGCAGGGCAAAGAGCTTCCTCTGGAATGGACTGAGACATCTGGGGGACTCTTGGAATGGTGTTACGACCATGGAGTTCCTCTCGCCTTTCCTGTTGAGAGTGCCTCCTCTTGAGATGCGACGGGAACGCCGGGAATTCTTTCCCGTTGAAAGCAGGGAAAGGATCCCTCATCTCGAGCTACGAGGGGGAAACGGGGCTCCTCTGGATGTGGGCGGGACTATCGTGCTTCCTCTCGAGTGGAGACGGGTATGGCGGTGAACTTATTGAGTTGCAGCAAGGGTGTGAAAGACCCTTTCGAAGTTCCAGAGGTTAGGTGTCATTAGTCTCCAGACGCCTCATCGGAAATAGGCCTCATCTCGCCTGGAAGGGAGAACTTCCTGGATTTTCTCGAGTTGCGGCAGGTGTTCTCGAGTTACGACGGGGACCTCAGGGACCCGCCCTGGTGGCCTCAGGAGAGGCCAGTCCCCATGCGAGTTGCTAGGGGGCCTCTCGGGATTCCTCTCCCATCGATACCGGGGCCAAAAACCTTGTGTGGAGTCAGGGCCGGTACCGAGGATTCCTCTCAGTGGCTGACATGGATCTTTGGGTACTTCTGGAGTCTCCCCAGGGGAGTCAGGCCTCGTCTCGAGTGGGGGCATGCACGTGCGCTTTCCTTCAAGGCTGTAGCAGCAATGTCATGCTTCCCGTGGCGTGAATCAAAGGATCTGTGGTTTTCCCTCGAGACTTTCCCTCGAGGCTTTCCCACAGGGCTGTCCCACGTGCCACCGTGGTGTGAGTCGATCCTCGGCATGAAAGATGAGCCAGTGCAGGGAAAGAGGTTCCTCTTGAATGGACTGAGACATCTGGGGGACTCTTGGAATGGTGGTAAGACCATGGAGTTCCTCTCGCCTTTCCTGTTGAGAGTGCCTCCTCTTGAGATGCGAAGGGAACGCCGGGAATTCTTTCCCGTTGAAAGCAGGGAAAGAATCCCTCATCTCGAGCTACGAGGGGGAAACGGGGCTCCTCTGGATGTGGGCGGGACCATCGTGCTTCCTCTCGAGTGGAGACGGGTATGGCGGTGAACTTCTTGAGTTGCAGCAAGGGTGTGAAAGACCCTTTCGAAGTTCCAGAGGTTAGGTGTCATTAGTCTCCAGACGCCTCATCGGAAATAGGCCTCATCTCGCCTGGAAGGGAGAACTTCCTGGATTTTCTCGAGTTGCGGCAGGTGTTCTCGAGTTACGACGGGGACCTCAGGGACCCGCCCTGGTGGCCTCAGGAGAGGCCAGTCCCCATGCGAGTTGCTAGGGGCCCTCTCGGGATTCCTCTCCCGTCGATACTGGGGCCAAAAACCTTGTGTGGTGTCAGGGCCGGAACCGAGGATTTCTCTCAGGGGCTGACATGGATCTTTGGGTACTTCTGGAGTCTCCCCAGGGGAGTCAGGCCTTGTCTCGAGTCGGGGCATGCACGTGCGCTTTCCTTCCAGGCTGTAGCAGCAATGTCACGCTACCCATCGCGTTGATCAAAGGATCTGTGGTTTTCCCTCGAGGCTTTCCCAGAGGGCTGTCCCACGTGCCACCGTGGTGTGAGTCGATCCTCGGCGTGAAAGATGAGCCAGTGCAGGGCAAAGAGGTTCCTCTGGAATGGACTGAGACATCTGGGGGACTCTTGTAATGGTGGTACGACCATGGAGTTCCTCTCGCCTTTCCTGTTGAGAGTGCCTCCTCTTGAGATGCGACGGGAACGCCGGGAATTTTTTCCCGTTGAAAGCAGGGAAAGGATCGCTCATCTCGAGCTAGGAGGGGGAAACGGGGCTCCTCTGGATGTGGGCGGGACCATCGTGCTTCCTCTAGAGTGGAGACGGGTATGGCGGTGAACTTCCTGAGTTGCAGCAAGGGTGTGAAAGACCCTTTCGAAGTTCCAGAGTTTAGGTGTCATTAGTCTCCAGACGCCTCATTGGAAATAGGCCTCATCTCGCCTGGAAGGGAGAACTTCCTGGATTTTCTCGAGTTGCGGCAGGTGTTCTCGAGTTACGACGGGGACCTCAGGGACCCGCCCTGGTGGCCTCAGGAGAGGCCAGTCCCCATGCGAGTTGCTAGGGGCCCTCTCGGGATTCCTCTCCCGTCGATACTGGGGCCAAAAACCTTGTGTGGTGTCAAGGCCGGAACCGAGGATTTCTCTCAGGGGCTGACATGGATCTTTGGGTACTTCTGGAGTCTCCCCAGGGGAGTCAGGCCTTGTCTCGAGTCGGGGCATGCACGTGCGCTTTCCTTCCAGGCTGTAGCAGCAATGTCACGCTTCCCGTCGCGTGGATCAAAGGATCTGTGGTTTTCCCTCGAGGCTTTCCCTCGAGGCTTTCCCACAGGGCTGTCCCACGTGCCACCGTGGTGTGAGTCGATCCTCGGCGTGAAAGATGAGCCAGTGTAGGGCAAAGAGCTTCCTCTGGAATGGACTGAGACATCTGGGGGACTCTTGGAATGGTGGTACGACCATGGAGTTCCTCTCGCCTTTCCTGTTGAGAGTGCCTCCTCTTAAGATGCGACGGGAACGCCGGGAATTCTTTCCCGTTGAAAGCAGGGAAAGGATCCCTCATCTCGAGCTACGAGGGGGAAACGGGGCTCCTCTGGATGTGGGCGGGACTATCGTGCTTCCTCTCGAGTGGAGACGGGTATGGCGGTGAACTTCTTGAGTTGCAGCAAGGGTGTGAAAGACCCTTTCGAAGTTCCAGAGGTTAGGTGTCATTAGTCTCCAGACGCCTCATCGGAAATAGGCCTCATCTCGCCTGGAAGGGAGAACTTCCTGGATTTTCTCGAGTTGCGGCAGGTGTTCTCGAGTTACGACGGGGACCTCAGGGACCCGCCCTGGTGGCCTCAGGAGAGGCCAGTCCCCATGCGACTTGCTAGGGGGCCTCTCGGAATTCCTCTCCCTTCGATACCGGGGCAAAAACCTTGTGTGGAGTCAGGGCCGGAACCGAGGATTCCTCTCAGGGGCTGACATGGATCTTTGGGTACTTCTGGAGTCTCCCCAGGGGAGTCAGGCCTCATCTCGAGTGGGGGCATGCACGTGCGCTTTCCTTCCAGGCTGTAACAGCAATGTCACGCTTCCCGTGGCGTGGATCAAAGGATCTGTGGTTTTCCCTCGAGGCTTTCCCTCGAGGCTTTCCCACAGGGCTGTCCCACGTGCCACCGTGGTGTGAGTCGATCCTCGGCGTGAAAGATGAGCCAGTGCAGGGCAAAGAGGTTCCTCTGGAATTGACTGAGACATCTGGGGGACTCTTGGAATGGTGGTACGACCATGGAGTTCCTCTCGCCTTTCCTGTTGAGAGTGCCTCCTCTTGAGATGCGACGGGAACGCCGGGAATTCTTTCCCGTTGAAAGCAGGGAAAGGATTCCTCATCTCGAGCTACGAGGGGGATAGGGGGATCCTCTGGATGTGGGCGGGACGATCGTGCTTCCTCTCGAGTGGAGACGGGTATGGTGGTGAACTTCTTGAGTTGCAGCAAGGGTGTGAAAGACCCTTTCGAAGTTCCAGAGTTTAGGTGTCTTTAGTCTCCAGACGCCTGATCGGAAATAGGCCTCATCTCGCCTGGAAGGGAGAACTTCCTGGATTTTCTCGAGTTGCGGCAGGTGTTCTCGAGTTACGACGGGGACCTCAGGGACCCGCCCTGGGGGCCTCAGGAGAGGCCAGTCCCCATGCGAGTTGCTAGGGGCCCTCTCGGGATTCCTCTCCCATCGATATCGGGGCCAAAAACCTTGTGTGGAGTTAGGGCCGAAACCGAGGATTCCTTACAGTGGCTGATATGGATCTTTGGGTACTTCTGGAGTCTCGCCAGGGGAGACAGGCCTCATCTCGAGTGGGGGCATGCACGTGCGCTTTCCTTCCAGGCTGTAGCAGCAATGTCACGCTTCCCATCGCGTGGATCAAAGGATCTGTGGTTTTCCCTCGAGGCTTTCCCACAGGGCTGTCCCACGTGCCACCGTGGTGTGAGTCGATCCTCGGCGTGAAAGATGAGCCAGTGCAGGGCAAAGAGGTTCCTCTGGAATGGACTGAGACATCTGGGGGACTCTTGAAATGGTGGTACGACCATGCAGTTCCTCTCGCCTTTCTTGTTGAGAGTGCCTCCTCTTGAGATGCGACGGGAACGCCGGGAATTCTTTCCCGTTGAAAGCAGGGAAAGGATCCCTCATCTCGAGCTACGAGGGGGAAACGGGGCTCCTCTGGATGTGGGCGGGACCATCGTGCTTCCTCTCGAGTGGAGACGAGTATGGCGGTGAACTTCTTGAGTTGCAGCAAGGGTGTGAAAGACCCTTTCGAAGTTCCAGAGGTTAGGTGTCATTAGTCTCCAGACGCGTGATCGGAAATAGGCCTCATCTCGCCTGGAAGGGAGAAATTCCTGGATTTTCTCGAGTTGCGGCAGGTGTTCTCGAGTTACGACGGGGACCACAGGGACCCGCCCTGATGGCCTCAGGAGAGGCCAGTCCCCATGTGAGTTGCTTGGGGGCCTCTCGGGATTCCTCTCCCGTCGATACCGGGGCCAAAAACCTTGTGTGGAGTCAGGGCCGGAACCGAGGATTCCTCTCAGGGGCTGACATGGATGTTTGGGTACTTCTGGAGTCTCCCCAGGGGAGTCAGGCCTCGGCTTGAGTGGGGGCATGCACGTGCGCTTTCCTTCCAGGCTGTAGCAGCAATGTCACGCTTCCCGTCGCGTGGATCAAAGGATCTGTGGTTTTCCCTCGAGGCTTTCCCTCGAGGCTTTCCCACTGGGCTGTCCCACGTGCCACCGTGGTGTGAGTCGATCCTCGGCGTGAAAGATGAGCCAGTGCAGGGCAAAGAGGTTCCTCTGGAATGGACTGAGACATCTGGGGGACTCTTGGAATGGTGGTACGACCATGGAGTTCCTCTCGCCTTTCCTGTTGAGAGTGCCTCCTCTTGAGATGCGACAGGAACGCCGGGAATTCTTTCCCGTTGAAAGCAGGGAAAAGATCGCTCATCTCGAGCTAGGAGGGGGAAAGGGGGCTCCTCTGGATGTGGGCGGGACGATCGTGCTTCCTCTCGAGTGGAGACGGGTATGGCGGTGAACTTCTTGAGTTGCAGCAAGGGTGTGAAAGACCCTTTCGAAGTTCCAGAGGTTAGGTGTCATTAGTCTCCAGACGCCTCATCGGAAATAGGCCTCATCTCGCCTGGAAGGGAGAACTTCCTGGATTTTCTCGAGTTGCGGCAGGTGTTCTCGAGTTACGACGGGGACCTCAGGGACCCGCCCTGGTGGCCTCAGGAGAGGCCAGTCCC
Source organism: Capricornis sumatraensis (assembly GCF_032405125.1). NCBI lineage: Eukaryota > Metazoa > Chordata > Mammalia > Artiodactyla > Bovidae > Capricornis > Capricornis sumatraensis. The sequence goes on along the minus strand of NC_091080.1, from coordinate 2,942,896 downwards.
CATGCGAGTTGCTAGGGGGCCTCTCGGGATTCCTCTCTCGTCGATACCCGGGCCAAAAACCTTGTGTGGAGTCAGGGCCGGAACCGAGGATTACTCTCAGGGGCTGACATGGATCTTTGGGTACTTCTGGAGTCTCGCCAGGGGAGACAGGCCTTATCTCGAGTGGGTGCATGCACGTGCGCTTTCCTTCCAGGCTGTAGCAGCAATGTCACGCTTCCCATCGCGTGGATCAAAGGATCTGTGGTTTTCCCTCGAGGCTTTCCCTCGAGGCTTTCCCACAGGGCTGTCCCACGTGCCACCGTGGTGTGAGTCGATCCTCGGCGTGAAAGATGAGCCAGTGCAGGGCAAAGAGGTTCCTCTGGAATGGACTGAGACATCTGGGGGACTCTTGGAATGGTGGTACGACCATGGAGTTCCTCTCGCCTTTCCTGTTGAGAGTGCCTCCTCTTGAGATGCGACGGGAACGCCGGGAATTCTTTCCCGTTGAAAGCAGGGAAAGGATCGCTCATCTCGAGCTAGGAGGGGGAAACGGGGCTCCTCTGGATGTGGGCGGGACCATCGTGCTTCCTCTCGAGTGGAGACGGGTATGGCGGTGAACTTCTTGAGTTGCAGCAAGGGTGTGAAAGACCCTTTCGAAGTTCCAGAGGTTAGGTGTCATTAGTCTCCAGACGCCTGATCGGAAATAGGCCTCATCTCGCCTGGAAGGGAGAACTTACTGGATTTTCTCGAGTTGCGGCAGGTGTTCTCGAGTTACGACGGGGACCACAGGGACCCGCCCTGATGGCCTCAGGAGAGGCCAGTCCCCATGCGAGTTGCTAGGGGGCCTCTCGGGATTCCTCTCCCGTCGATACCGGGGCCAAAAAGCTTGTGTGGAGTCAGGGCCGGAACCGAGGATTCCTCTCAGGGGCTGACATGGATGTTTGGGTACTTCTGGAGTCTCCCCAGGGGAGTCAGGCCTCGGCTCGAGTGGGGGCATGCACGTGCGCTTTCCTTCCAGGCTGTAGCAGCAATGTCACGCTTCCCGTGGCGTGGATCAAAGGATCTGTGGTTTTCCCTCGAGGCTTTCCCTCGAGGCTTTCCCACTGGGCTGTCCCACGTGCCACCGTGGTGTGAGTCGATCCTCGGCGTGAAAGATGAGCCAGTGCAGGGCAAAGAGGTTCCTCTGGAATGGACTGAGACATCTGGGGGACTCTTGGAATGGTGGTAAGACCATGGAGTTCCCCTCGCCTTTCCTGTTGAGAGTGCCTCCTCTTGAGATGCGATGGGAACGCCAGGAATTCATTCCCGTTGAAAGCAGGGAAAGGATCGCTCATCTCGAGCTAGGAGGGGGAAAGGGGGCTCCTCTGGATGTGGGCGGGACGATCGTGCTTCCTCTCGAGTGGAGACGGGTATGGCGGTGAACTTCTTGAGTTGCAGCAAGGGTGTGAAAGACCCTTTCGAAGTTCCAGAGTTTAGGTGTCATTAGTCTCCAGACGCCTCATCGGAAATAGGACTCATCTCGCCTGGAAGGGAGAACTTCCTGGATTTTCTCGAGTTGCGGCAGGTGTTCTCGAGTTACGACGGGGACCTCAGGGACCCGCCCTGGTGGCCTCAGGAGAGGCCAGTCCCCAGGCGAGTTGCTAGGGGGCCTCTCGGGATTCCTCTCCCGTCGATACCGGGGCCAAAATCCTTGTGTGGAGTCAGGGCCGGAAACGAGGATTCCTCTCAGGGGCTGACATGGATCTTTGGGTACTTCTGGAGTCTCCCCAGGGGAGTCAGGCCTCGGCTCGAGTGGGGCCATGCACGTGCGCTTTCCTTCCAGGCTGTAGCAGCAATGTCACGCTTCCCATCGCGTGTATCAAAGGATCTGTGGTTTTCCCTCGAGGCTTTCCCTCGAGTCTTTCCCACAGGGCTGTCCCACGTGCCACCGTGGTGTGAGTCGATCCTCGGCGTGAAAGATGAGCCAGTGCAGGGCAAAGAGGTTCCTCTGGAATGGACTGAGACATCTGGGTGACTCTTGGAATGGTGGTACGACCATGGAGTTCCTCTCGCCTTTTCTGTTGAGAGTGCCTCCTCTTGAGAAGCGACGGGAACGCCTGGAATTCTTTCCCGTTGAAAGCAGGGAAAGGATCGCTCATCTCGAGCTACGAGGGTGAAACGGGGCTCCTCTGGATGTGGGCGGGACCATCGTGCTTCCTCTAGAGTGGAGACGGGTATGGCGGTAAACTTCTTGAGTTGCAGCAAGGGTGTGAAAGACCCTTTCGAAGTTCCAGAGTTTAGGTGTCATTAGTTTCCAGACGCCTGATCGGAAATAGGCCTCATCTCGCCTGGAAGGGAGAACTTCCTGGATTTTCTCGAGTTGCGGCAGGTGTTCTCGAGTTACGACGGGGACCTCAGGGACCCGCCCTGGTGGCCTCAGGAGAGGCCAGTCCCCATGCGAGTTGCTAGGGGGCCTCTCGGGATTACTCTCCCGTCGATACCGGGGCCAAAAACCTTGTGTGGAGTCAGGGCCGGAACCGAGGATTCCTCTCAGGGGCTGACATGGATCTTTGGGTACTTCTGGAGTCTCCCCAGGGGAGTCAGGCCTCGTCTCGTGTCGGGGCATGCACGTGCACTTTCCTTCCAGGCTGTAGCAGCAATGTCACGCTTCCCGTGGCGTGGATCAAAGGATCTGTGGTTTTCCCTCGAGGCTTTCCCTCGAGGCTTTCCCACAGGGCTGTCCCACGTGCCACCGTGGTGTGAGTAGATCCTCGGCGTGAAAGATGAGCCAGTGCAGGGCAAAGAGGTTCCTCTGGAATGGACTGAGACATCTGGGGGACTCTTGGAATGGTGGTACGACCATGGAGTTCCTCTCGCCTTTCCTGTTGAGAGTGCCTCCTCTTGAGATGCGACGGGAACGCCGGGAATTCTTTCCCGTTGAAAGCAGGGAAAGGATCGCTCATCTCGAGCTAGGAGGGGGAAACGGGGCTCCTCTGGATGTGGGCGGGACCATCGTGCTTCCTCTAGAGTGGAGACGGGTATGGCGGTGAACTTCTTGAGTTGCAGCAAGGGTGTGAAAGACCCTTTCGAAGTTCCAGAGGTTAGGTGTCATTAGTCTCCAGACGCCTGATCGGAAATAGGCCTCATCTCGCCTGGAAGGGAGAACTGCCTGGATTTTCTCGAGTTGCGGCAGGTGTTCTCGAGTTACGACGGGGACCTCAGGGACCCGCCCTGGTGGCCTCAGGAGAGGCCAGTCCCCATGCGAGTTGCTAGGGGGCCTCTAGGGATTCCTCTCCCGTCGATACCGGGGCCAAAAACCTTGTGTGGAGTCACGGCCGGAACCGAGGATTCCTCTCAGGGGCTGACATGGATCTTTGGGTACTTCTGGAGTCTCCCCAGGGGAGTCAGGCCTCGTCTCGAGTCGGGGCATGCACGTGCACTTTCCTTCCAGGCTGTAGCAGCAATGTCACGCTTCCCGTGGCGTGGATCAAAGGATCTGTGGTTTTCCCTCGAGGCTTTCCCTCGAGGCTTTCCCACAGGGCTGTCCCACGTGCCACCATGGTGTGAATCGATCCTCGGCGTGAAAGATGAGCCAGTGCAGGGCAAAGAGGTTCCTCTGGAATGGACTGAGACATCTGGGGGACTCTTGGAATGGTGGTACGACCATGGAGTTCCTCTCGCCTTTCCTGTTGAGAGTGCCTCCTCTTTAGATGCGACGGGAACGCCGGGAATTCTTTCCCGTTGAAAGCAGGGAAAGGATCGCTCATCTCGAGCTAGGAGGGGGAAACGGGGCTCCTCTGGATGTGGGCGGGACCATCGTGCTTCCTCTAGAGTGGAGACGGGTATGGCGGTGAACTTCTTGAGTTGCAGCAAGGGTGTGAAAGACCCTTTCGAAGTTCCAGAGTTTAGGTGTCATTAGTCTCCAGACGCCTGATCGGAAATAGGCCTCATCTCGCCTGGAAGGGAGAACTTCCTGGATTTTCTCGAGTTGCGGCAGGTGTTCTCGAGTTACGACGGGGACCTCAAGGACCCGCCCTGGTGGCCTCAGGAGAGGCCAGTCCCCATGCGAGTTGCTAAGGGCCCTCTCGGGATTCCTCTCCCGTCGATACTGGGGCCAAAAACCTTGTGTGGAGTTAGGGCCGGAACCGAGGATTCCTTTCAGTGGTTGACATGGATCTTTGGGTACTTCTGGAGTCTCCCCAGGGGAGTCAGGCCTCCTCTCGAGTGGGGGCATGCACGTGCGCTTTCCTTCCAGGCTGTAGCAGCAATGTCACGCTTCCCATCGCGTGGATCAAAGGATCTGTGGTTTTCCCTCGAGGCTTTCCCTCGAGGCTTTCCCACAGGGCTGTCCCACGTGCCACCGTGGTGTGAGTCGATCCTCGGCGTGAAAGATGAGCCAGTGCAGGGCAAAGAGGTTCCTCTGGAATGGACTGAGACATCTGGGGGACTCTTGGAATGGTGGTACGACCATGGAGTTCCTCTCGCCTTTTCTGTTGAGAGTGCCTCCTCTTGAGAAGCGACGGGAACGCCGGGAATTCTTTCCCGTTGAAAGCAGGGAAAGGATCGCTCATCTCGAGCTACGAGGGGGAAACGGGGCTCCTCTGGATGTGGGCGGGACCATCGTGCTTCCTCTAGAGTGGAGACGGGTATGGCGGTGAACTTCTTGAGTTGCAGCAAGGGTGTGAAAGACCCTTTCGAAGTTCCAGAGTTTAGGTGTCATTAGTCTCCAGACGCCTGATCGGAAATAGGCCTCATCTCGCCTGGAAGGGAGAACTTCCTGGATTTTCTCGAGTTGCGGCAGGTGTTCTCGAGTTACGACGGGGACCTCAGGGACCCGCCCTGGTGGCCTCAGGAGAGGCCAGTCCCCATGCGAGTTGCTAGGGGGCCTCTCGGGATTCCTCTCCCATCGATACCGGGGCCAAAAACCTTGTGTGGAGTTAGGGCCGGAACCGAGGATTCCTTTCAGTGGCTGATATGGATCTTTGGGTACTTCTGGAGTCTCGCCAGGGGAGACAGGCCTCATCTCGAGTGGGGGCATGCACGTGCGCTTTCCTTCCAGGCTGTAGCAGCAATGTCACGCTTCCCATCGCGTGGATCAAAGGATCTGTGGTTTTCCCTCGAGGCTTTCCCACAGGGCTGTCCCACGTGCCACCGTGGTGTGAGTCGATCCTCGGCGTGAAAGATGAGCCAGTGCAGGGCAAAGAGGTTCCTCTGGAATGGACTGAGACATCTGGGGGACTCTTGAAATGGTGGTACGACCATGCAGTTCCTCTCGCCTTTCCTGTTGAGAGTGCCTCCTCTTGAGATGCGACGGGAACGCCGGGAATTCTTTCCCGTTGAAAGCAGGGAAAGGATCCCTCATCTCGAGCTACGAGGGGGAAACGGGGCTCCTCTGGATGTGGGCGGGACCATCGTGCTTCCTCTCGAGTGGAGACGGGTATGGCGGTGAACTTCTTGAGTTGCAGCAAGGGTGTGAAAGACCCTTTCGAAGTTCCAGAGGTTAGGTGTCATTAGTCTCCAGACGCCTGATCGGAAATAGGCCTCATCTCGCCTGGAAGGGAGAAATTCCTGGATTTTCTCGAGTTGCGGCAGGTGTTCTCGAGTTACAACGGGGTCCACAGGGACCCGCCCTGATGGCCTCAAGAGAGGCCAGTCCCCATGCGAGTTGCTAGGGGGCCTCTCGGGATTCCTCTCCCGTCGATACCGGGGCCAAAAACCTTGTGTGGAGTCAGGGCCGGAACCGAGGATTCCTCTCAGGGGCTGACATGGATGTTTGGGTACTTCTGGAGTCTCCCCAGGGGAGTCAGGCCTCGGCTGGAGTGGGGGCATGCACGTGCGCCTTCCTTCCAGGCTGTAGCAGCAATGTCACGCTTCCCGTGGCTTGGATGAAAGGATCTGTGGTTTTCCCTCGAGGCTTTTCCTCGAGGCTTTCCCACTGGGCTGTCCCACGTGCCACCGTGGTGTGAGTCGATCCTCGGCGTGAAAGATGAGCCAGTGCAGGGCAAAGAGGTTCCTCTGGAATGGACTGAGACATCTGGGGGACTCTTGGAATGGTGGTAAGACCATGGAGTTCCTCTCGCCTTTCCTGTTGAGAGTGCCTCCTCTTGAGATGCGACGGGAACGCCGGGAATTCTTTCCCGTTGAAAGCAGGGAAAGGATCGCTCATCTCGAGCTAGGAGAGGGAAAGGGGGCTCCTCTGGATGTGGGCGGGACCATCGTGCTTCCTCTAGAGTGGAGACGGGTATGGCGGTGAACTTCTTGAGTTGCAGCAAGGGTGTGAAAGACCCTTTCGAAGTTCCAGAGGTTAGGTGTCATTAGTCTCCAGACGCCTCATCGGAAATAGGCCTCATCTCGCCTGGAAGGGAGAACTTCCTGGATTTTCTCGAGTTGCGGCAGGTGTTCTCGAGTTACGACGGGGACCTCAGGGAACCGCCCTGGTGGCCTCTGGAGAGGCCAGTCCCCAGGCGAGTTGCTAGGGGGCCTCTCGGGATTCCTCTCCCGTCGATACCCGGGCCAAAAACCTTGTGTGGAGTCAGGGCCGGAACCGAGGATTCCTCTCACGGGCTGATATGGATCTTTGGGTACTTCTGGAGTCTCGCCAGGGGAGACAGGCCTCATCTCGAGTGGGGGCATGCACGTGCGCTTTCCTTCCAGGCTGTAGCAGCAATGTCACGCTTCCCGTCGCGTGGATCAAAGGATCTGTGGTTTTCCCTCGAGGCTTTCCCTCGAGGCTTTCCCACAGGGCTGTCCCACGTGCCACCGTGGTGTGAGTCGATCCTCGGCGTGAAAGATGAGCCAGTGCAGGGCAAAGAGCTTCCTCTGGAATGGACTGAGACATCTGGGGGACTCTTGGAATGGTGGTACGACCATGGAGTTCCTCTCGCCTTTCCTGTTGAGAGTGCCTCCTCTTGAGATGCGACGGGAACGCCGGGAATTCTTTCCCGTTGAAAGCAGGGAAAGGATCGCTCATCTCGAGCTAGGAGGGGGAAACGGGGCTCCTCTGGATGTGGGCGGGACCATCGTGCTTCCTCTCGAGTGGAGACGGGTGTGGCGGTGAACTTCTTGAGTTGCAGCAAGGGTGTGAAAGACCCTTTCGAAGTTCCAGAGTTTAGGTGTCATTAGTCTCCAGACGCCTCATCGGAAATAGGCCTCATCTCGCCTGGAAGGGAGAACTTCCTGGATTTTCTCGAGTTGCGGCAGGTGTTCTCGAGTTACGACGGGGACCTCAGGGACCCGCCCTGTTGGCCTCAGGAGAGGCCAGTCCCCATGCGAGTTGCTAGGGGCCCTCTCGGGATTCCTCTCCCGTCGATACTGGGGCCAAAAACCTTGTGTGGTGTCAAGGCCGGAACCGAGGATTTCTCTCAGGGGCTGACATGGATCTTTGGGTACTTCTGGAGTCTCCCCAGGGGAGTCAGGCCTTGTCTCGAGTCGGGGCATGCACGTGCGCTTTCCTTCCAGGCTGTAGCAGCAATGTCACGCTTCCCGTCGCGTAGATCAAAGGATCTGTGGTTTTCCCTCGAGGCTTTCCCACGAGGCTTTCCCACAGGGCTGTCCCACGTGCCACCGTGGTGTGAGTCGATCCTCGGCGTGAAAGATGAGCCAGTGTAGGGCAAAGAGGTTCCTCTGGAATGGACTGAGACATCTGGGGGACTCTTGGAATGGTGGTACGACCATGGAGTTCCTCTCGCCTTTCCTGTTGAGAGTGTCTCCTCTTGAGATGCGACGGGAACGCCGGGAATTCTTTCCCGTTGAAAGCAGGGAAAGGATCCCTCATCTCGAGCTACGAGGGGAAACGGGGCTCCTCTGGATGTGGGCGGGACTATCGTGCTTCCTCTCGAGTGAAGACGGGTATGGCGGTGAACTTCTTGAGTTGCAGCAAGGGTGTGAAAGACCCTTTCGAAGTTCCAGAGGTTAGGTGTCATTAGTCTCCAGACGCCTCATCGGAAATAGGCCTCATCTCGCCTGGAAGGGAGAACTTCCTGGATTTTCTCGAGTTGCGGCAGGTGTTCTCGAGTTACGACGGGGACCTCAGGGACCCGCCCTGGTGGCCTCAGAAGAGGCCAGTCCCCATGCGAGTTGCTAGGGGGCCTCTCGGTATTCCTCTCCCATCGATACCGGGGCCAAAAACCTTGTGTGGAGTTAGGGCCGGAAACGAGGATTCCTTTCAGTGGCTGATATGGATCTTTGGGTACTTCTTGAGTCTCGCCAGGGGAGACAGGCCTTATATCGAGTGGGTGCATGCACGTGCGCTTTCCTTCCAGGCTGTAGCAGCAATGTCACGCTTCCCATCGCCTGGATCATAGGATCTGTGGTTTTCCCTCGAGGCTTTCCCTCGAGGCTTTCCACAGGGCTGTCCCACGTGCCACCGTGGTGTGAGTCGATCCTCGGCGTGAAAGATGAGCCAGTGCAGGGCAAAGAGGTTCCTCTGAAATGGACTGAGACATCTGGGGGACTCTTGGAATGGTGGTACGACCATGGAGTTCCTCTCGCCTTTCCTGTTGAGAGTGCCTCCTCTTGAGATGCGACGGGAACGCCGGGAATTCTTTCCCGTTGAAAGCAGGGAAAGGATCGCTCATCTCGAGCTAGGAGGGGGAAACGGGGCTCCTCTGGATGTGGGCGGGACCATCGTGCTTCCTCTAGAGTGGAGACGGGTATGGCGGTGAACTTCTTGAGTTGCAGCAAGGGTGTGAAAGACCCTTTCGAAGTTCCAGAGGTTAGGTGTCATTAGTCTCCAGACGCCTGATCGGAAATAGGCCTCATCTCGCCTGGAAGGGAGAACTGCCTGGATTTTCTCGAGTTGCGGCAGGTGTTCTCGAGTTACGACGGGGACCTCAGGGACCCGCCCTGGTGGCCTCAGGAGAGGCCAGTCCCCATGCGAGTTGCTAGGGGGCCTCTAGGGATTCCTCTCCCGTCGATACCGGGGCCAAAAACCTTGTGTGGAGTCACGGCCGGAACCGAGGATTCCTCTCAGGGGCTGACATGGATCTTTGGGTACTTCTGGAGTCTCCCCAGGGGAGTCAGGCCTCGTCTCGAGTCGGGGCATGCACGTGCACTTTCCTTCCAGGCTGTAGCAGCAATGTCACGCTTCCCGTGGCGTGGATCAAAGGATCTGTGGTTTTCCCTCGAGGCTTTCCCTCGAGGCTTTCCCACAGGGCTGTCCCACGTGCCACCATGGTGTGAATCGATCCTCGGCGTGAAAGATGAGCCAGTGCAGGGCAAAGAGGTTCCTCTGGAATGGACTGAGACATCTGGGGGACTCTTGGAATGGTGGTACGACCATGGAGTTCCTCTCGCCTTTCCTGTTGAGAGTGCCTCCTCTTTAGATGCGACGGGAACGCCGGGAATTCTTTCCCGTTGAAAGCAGGGAAAGGATCGCTCATCTCGAGCTAGGAGGGGGAAACGGGGCTCCTCTGGATGTGGGCGGGACCATCGTGCTTCCTCTAGAGTGGAGACGGGTATGGCGGTGAACTTCTTGAGTTGCAGCAAGGGTGTGAAAGACCCTTTCGAAGTTCCAGAGTTTAGGTGTCATTAGTCTCCAGACGCCTGATCGGAAATAGGCCTCATCTCGCCTGGAAGGGAGAACTTCCTGGATTTTCTCGAGTTGCGGCAGGTGTTCTCGAGTTACGACGGGGACCTCAAGGACCCGCCCTGGTGGCCTCAGGAGAGGCCAGTCCCCATGCGAGTTGCTAAGGGCCCTCTCGGGATTCCTCTCCCGTCGATACTGGGGCCAAAAACCTTGTGTGGAGTTAGGGCCGGAACCGAGGATTCCTTTCAGTGGTTGACATGGATCTTTGGGTACTTCTGGAGTCTCCCCAGGGGAGTCAGGCCTCCTCTCGAGTGGGGGCATGCACGTGCGCTTTCCTTCCAGGCTGTAGCAGCAATGTCACGCTTCCCATCGCGTGGATCAAAGGATCTGTGGTTTTCCCTCGAGGCTTTCCCTCGAGGCTTTCCCACAGGGCTGTCCCACGTGCCACCGTGGTGTGAGTCGATCCTCGGCGTGAAAGATGAGCCAGTGCAGGGCAAAGAGGTTCCTCTGGAATGGACTGAGACATCTGGGGGACTCTTGGAATGGTGGTACGACCATGGAGTTCCTCTCGCCTTTTCTGTTGAGAGTGCCTCCTCTTGAGAAGCGACGGGAACGCCGGGAATTCTTTCCCGTTGAAAGCAGGGAAAGGATCGCTCATCTCGAGCTACGAGGGGGAAACGGGGCTCCTCTGGATGTGGGCGGGACCATCGTGCTTCCTCTAGAGTGGAGACGGGTATGGCGGTGAACTTCTTGAGTTGCAGCAAGGGTGTGAAAGACCCTTTCGAAGTTCCAGAGTTTAGGTGTCATTAGTCTCCAGACGCCTGATCGGAAATAGGCCTCATCTCGCCTGGAAGGGAGAACTTCCTGGATTTTCTCGAGTTGCGGCAGGTGTTCTCGAGTTACGACGGGGACCTCAGGGACCCGCCCTGGTGGCCTCAGGAGAGGCCAGTCCCCATGCGAGTTGCTAGGGGGCCTCTCGGGATTCCTCTCCCATCGATACCGGGGCCAAAAACCTTGTGTGGAGTTAGGGCCGGAACCGAGGATTCCTTTCAGTGGCTGATATGGATCTTTGGGTACTTCTGGAGTCTCGCCAGGGGAGACAGGCCTCATCTCGAGTGGGGGCATGCACGTGCGCTTTCCTTCCAGGCTGTAGCAGCAATGTCACGCTTCCCATCGCGTGGATCAAAGGATCTGTGGTTTTCCCTCGAGGCTTTCCCACAGGGCTGTCCCACGTGCCACCGTGGTGTGAGTCGATCCTCGGCGTGAAAGATGAGCCAGTGCAGGGCAAAGAGGTTCCTCTGGAATGGACTGAGACATCTGGGGGACTCTTGAAATGGTGGTACGACCATGCAGTTCCTCTCGCCTTTCCTGTTGAGAGTGCCTCCTCTTGAGATGCGACGGGAACGCCGGGAATTCTTTCCCGTTGAAAGCAGGGAAAGGATCCCTCATCTCGAGCTACGAGGGGGAAACGGGGCTCCTCTGGATGTGGGCGGGACCATCGTGCTTCCTCTCGAGTGGAGACGGGTATGGCGGTGAACTTCTTGAGTTGCAGCAAGGGTGTGAAAGACCCTTTCGAAGTTCCAGAGGTTAGGTGTCATTAGTCTCCAGACGCCTGATCGGAAATAGGCCTCATCTCGCCTGGAAGGGAGAAATTCCTGGATTTTCTCGAGTTGCGGCAGGTGTTCTCGAGTTACAACGGGGTCCACAGGGACCCGCCCTGATGGCCTCAAGAGAGGCCAGTCCCCATGCGAGTTGCTAGGGGGCCTCTCGGGATTCCTCTCCCGTCGATACCGGGGCCAAAAACCTTGTGTGGAGTCAGGGCCGGAACCGAGGATTCCTCTCAGGGGCTGACATGGATGTTTGGGTACTTCTGGAGTCTCCCCAGGGGAGTCAGGCCTCGGCTGGAGTGGGGGCATGCACGTGCGCCTTCCTTCCAGGCTGTAGCAGCAATGTCACGCTTCCCGTGGCTTGGATGAAAGGATCTGTGGTTTTCCCTCGAGGCTTTTCCTCGAGGCTTTCCCACTGGGCTGTCCCACGTGCCACCGTGGTGTGAGTCGATCCTCGGCGTGAAAGATGAGCCAGTGCAGGGCAAAGAGGTTCCTCTGGAATGGACTGAGACATCTGGGGGACTCTTGGAATGGTGGTAAGACCATGGAGTTCCTCTCGCCTTTCCTGTTGAGAGTGCCTCCTCTTGAGATGCGACGGGAACGCCGGGAATTCTTTCCCGTTGAAAGCAGGGAAAGGATCGCTCATCTCGAGCTAGGAGAGGGAAAGGGGGCTCCTCTGGATGTGGGCGGGACCATCGTGCTTCCTCTAGAGTGGAGACGGGTATGGCGGTGAACTTCTTGAGTTGCAGCAAGGGTGTGAAAGACCCTTTCGAAGTTCCAGAGGTTAGGTGTCATTAGTCTCCAGACGCCTCATCGGAAATAGGCCTCATCTCGCCTGGAAGGGAGAACTTCCTGGATTTTCTCGAGTTGCGGCAGGTGTTCTCGAGTTACGACGGGGACCTCAGGGAACCGCCCTGGTGGCCTCTGGAGAGGCCAGTCCCCAGGCGAGTTGCTAGGGGGCCTCTCGGGATTCCTCTCCCGTCGATACCCGGGCCAAAAACCTTGTGTGGAGTCAGGGCCGGAACCGAGGATTCCTCTCACGGGCTGATATGGATCTTTGGGTACTTCTGGAGTCTCGCCAGGGGAGACAGGCCTCATCTCGAGTGGGGGCATGCACGTGCGCTTTCCTTCCAGGCTGTAGCAGCAATGTCACGTTTCCCGTCGCGTGGATCAAAGGATCTGTGGTTTTCCCTCGAGGCTTTCCCTCGAGGCTTTCCCACAGGGCTGTCCCACGTGCCACCGTGGTGTGAGTCGATCCTCGGCGTGAAAGATGAGCCAGTGCAGGGCAAAGAGCTTCCTCTGGAATGGACTGAGACATCTGGGGGACTCTTGGAATGGTGGTACGACCATGGAGTTCCTCTCGCCTTTCCTGTTGAGAGTGCCTCCTCTTGAGATGCGACGGGAACGCCGGGAATTCTTTCCCGTTGAAAGCAGGGAAAGGATCGCTCATCTCGAGCTAGGAGGGGGAAACGGGGCTCCTCTGGATGTGGGCGGGACCATCGTGCTTCCTCTCGAGTGGAGACGGGTGTGGCGGTGAACTTCTTGAGTTGCAGCAAGGGTGTGAAAGACCCTTTCGAAGTTCCAGAGTTTAGGTGTCATTAGTCTCCAGACGCCTCATCGGAAATAGGCCTCATCTCGCCTGGAAGGGAGAACTTCCTGGATTTTCTCGAGTTGCGGCAGGTGTTCTCGAGTTACGACGGGGACCTCAGGGACCCGCCCTGTTGGCCTCAGGAGAGGCCAGTCCCCATGCGAGTTGCTAGGGGCCCTCTCGGGATTCCTCTCCCGTCGATACTGGGGCCAAAAACCTTGTGTGGTGTCAAGGCCGGAACCGAGGATTTCTCTCAGGGGCTGACATGGATCTTTGGGTACTTCTGGAGTCTCCCCAGGGGAGTCAGGCCTTGTCTCGAGTCGGGGCATGCACGTGCGCTTTCCTTCCAGGCTGTAGCAGCAATGTCACGCTTCCCGTCGCGTAGATCAAAGGATCTGTGGTTTTCCCTCGAGGCTTTCCCACGAGGCTTTCCCACAGGGCTGTCCCACGTGCCACCGTGGTGTGAGTCGATCCTCGGCGTGAAAGATGAGCCAGTGTAGGGCAAAGAGGTTCCTCTGGAATGGACTGAGACATCTGGGGGACTCTTGGAATGGTGGTACGACCATGGAGTTCCTCTCGCCTTTCCTGTTGAGAGTGTCTCCTCTTGAGATGCGACGGGAACGCCGGGAATTCTTTCCCGTTGAAAGCAGGGAAAGGATCCCTCATCTCGAGCTACGAGGGGAAACGGGGCTCCTCTGGATGTGGGCGGGACTATCGTGCTTCCTCTCGAGTGAAGACGGGTATGGCGGTGAACTTCTTGAGTTGCAGCAAGGGTGTGAAAGACCCTTTCGAAGTTCCAGAGGTTAGGTGTCATTAGTCTCCAGACGCCTCATCGGAAATAGGCCTCATCTCGCCTGGAAGGGAGAACTTCCTGGATTTTCTCGAGTTGCGGCAGGTGTTCTCGAGTTACGACGGGGACCTCAGGGACCCGCCCTGGTGGCCTCAGAAGAGGCCAGTCCCCATGCGAGTTGCTAGGGGGCCTCTCGGTATTCCTCTCCCATCGATACCGGGGCCAAAAACCTTGTGTGGAGTTAGGGCCGGAAACGAGGATTCCTTTCAGTGGCTGATATGGATCTTTGGGTACTTCTGGAGTCTCGCCAGGGGAGACAGGCCTCATCTCGAGTGGGGGCATGCACGTGCGCTTTCCTTCCAGGCTGTAGCAGCAATGTCACGCTTCCCATCGCGTGGATCAAAGGATATGTGGTTTTCCCTCGAGGCTTTCCCACAGGGCTGTCCCACGTGCCACCGTTGTGTGAGTCGATCCTCGGCGTGAATGATGAGCCAGTGCAGGGCAAAGAGGTTCCTCTGGAATGGACTGAGACATCTGGGGGACTCTTGAAATGGTGGTACGACCATGCAGTTCCTCTCGCCTTTCTTGTTGAGAGTGCCTCCTCTTGAGATGCGACGGGAACGCCGGGAATTCTTTCCCGTTGAAAGCAGGGAAAGGATCCCTTATCTCGAGCTACGAGGGGGAAACCGGGCTCCTCTGGATGTGGGCGGGACCATCGTGCTTCCTCTCGAGTGGAGACGGGTATGGCGGTGAACTTCTTGAGTTGCAGCAAGGGTGTGAAAGACCCTTTCGAAGTTCCAGAGGTTAGGTGTCATTAGTCTCCAGACGCCTGATCGGAAATAGGCCTCATCTCGCCTGGAAGGGAGAAATTCCTGGATTTTCTCGAGTTGCGGCAGGTGTTCTCGAGTTACGACGGGGACCACAGGGACCCGCCCTGATGGCCTCAGGAGAGGCCAGTCCCCATGCGAGTTGCTAGGGGGCCTCTCGGGATTCCTCTCCCGTCGATACCGGGGCCAAAAACCTTGTGTGGAGTCAGGGCCGGAACCGAGGATTCCTCTCAGGGGCTGACATGGATGTTTGGGTACTTCTGGAGTCTCCCCAGGGGAGTCAGGCCTCGGCTCGAGTGGGGGCATGCACGTGCGCTTTCCTTCCAGGCTGTAGCAGCAATGTCACGCTTCCCGTGGCGTGGATCAAAGGATCTGTGGTTTTCCCTCGAGGCTTTCCCTCGAGGCTTTCCCACTGGGCTGTCCCACGTGCCACCGTTGTGTGAGTCGATCCTCGGCGTGAAAGATGAGCCAGTGCAGGGCAAAGAGGTTCCTCTGGAATGGACTGAGACATCTGGGGGACTCTTGGAATGGTGGTAAGACCATGGAGTTCCTCTCGCCTTTCCTGTTGAGAGTGCCTCCTCTTGAGATGCGACGGGAACGCCGGGAATACTTTCCCGTTGAAAGCAGGGAAAGGATCGCTCATCTCGAGCTAGGAGGGAGAAAGGGGGCTCCTCTGGATGTGGGCGGGACGATCGTGCTTCCTCTCGAGTGGAGACGGGTATGGCGGTGAACTTCTTGAGTTGCAGCAAGGGTGTGAAAGACCCTTTCGAAGTTCCAGAGTTTAGGTGTCATTAGTCTCCAGACGCCTCATCGGAAATAGGACTCATCTCGCCTGGAAGAGAGAACTTCCTGGATTTTCTCGAGTTGCGGCAGGTGTTCTCGAGTTACGACGGGGACATCAGGGACCCGCCCTGGTGGCCTCAGAAGAGGCCAGTCCCCAGGCGAGTTGCTAGGGGGCCTCTCGGGATTCCTCTCCCGTCGATACCGGGGACAAAATCCTTGTGTGGAGTCAGGGCCAGAAACGAGGATTCCTCTCAGGGGCTGACATGGATGTTTGGGTACTTCTGGAGTCTCCCCAGGGGAGTCAGGCCTCGGCTGGAGTGGGGGCATGCACGTGCGCCTTCCTTCCAGGCTGTAGCAGCAATGTCACGCTTCCCGTGGCTTGGATGAAAGGATCTGTGGTTTTCCCTCGAGGCTTTTCCTCGAGGCTTTCCCACTGGGCTGTCCCACGTGCCACCGTGGTGTGAGTCGATCCTCGGCGTGAAAGATGAGCCAGTGCAGGGCAAAGAGGTTCCTCTGGAATGGACTGAGACATCTGGGGGACTCTTGGAATGGTGGTAAGACCATGGAGTTCCTCTCGCCTTTCCTGTTGAGAGTGCCTCCTCTTGAGATGCGACGGGAACGCCGGGAATTCTTTCCCGTTGAAAGCAGGGAAAGGATCGCTCATCTCGAGCTAGGAGAGGGAAAGGGGGCTCCTCTGGATGTGGGCGGGACCATCGTGCTTCCTCTAGAGTGGAGACGGGTATGGCGGTGAACTTCTTGAGTTGCAGCAAGGGTGTGAAAGACCCTTTCGAAGTTCCAGAGGTTAGGTGTCATTAGTCTCCAGACGCCTCATCGGAAATAGGCCTCATCTCGCCTGGAAGGGAGAACTTCCTGGATTTTCTCGAGTTGCGGCAGGTGTTCTCGAGTTACGACGGGGACCTCAGGGAACCGCCCTGGTGGCCTCTGGAGAGGCCAGTCCCCAGGCGAGTTGCTAGGGGGCCTCTCGGGATTCCTCTCCCGTCGATACCCGGGCCAAAAACCTTGTGTGGAGTCAGGGCCGGAACCGAGGATTCCTCTCACGGGCTGATATGGATCTTTGGGTACTTCTGGAGTCTCGCCAGGGGAGACAGGCCTCATCTCGAGTGGGGGCATGCACGTGCGCTTTCCTTCCAGGCTGTAGCAGCAATGTCACGCTTCCCGTCGCGTGGATCAAAGGATCTGTGGTTTTCCCTCGAGGCTTTCCCTCGAGGCTTTCCCACAGGGCTGTCCCACGTGCCACCGTGGTGTGAGTCGATCCTCGGCGTGAAAGATGAGCCAGTGCAGGGCAAAGAGCTTCCTCTGGAATGGACTGAGACATCTGGGGGACTCTTGGAATGGTGGTACGACCATGGAGTTCCTCTCGCCTTTCCTGTTGAGAGTGCCTCCTCTTGAGATGCGACGGGAACGCCGGGAATTCTTTCCCGTTGAAAGCAGGGAAAGGATCGCTCATCTCGAGCTAGGAGGGGGAAACGGGGCTCCTCTGGATGTGGGCGGGACCATCGTGCTTCCTCTCGAGTGGAGACGGGTGTGGCGGTGAACTTCTTGAGTTGCAGCAAGGGTGTGAAAGACCCTTTCGAAGTTCCAGAGTTTAGGTGTCATTAGTCTCCAGACGCCTCATCGGAAATAGGCCTCATCTCGCCTGGAAGGGAGAACTTCCTGGATTTTCTCGAGTTGCGGCAGGTGTTCTCGAGTTACGACGGGGACCTCAGGGACCCGCCCTGTTGGCCTCAGGAGAGGCCAGTCCCCATGCGAGTTGCTAGGGGCCCTCTCGGGATTCCTCTCCCGTCGATACTGGGGCCAAAAACCTTGTGTGGTGTCAAGGCCGGAACCGAGGATTTCTCTCAGGGGCTGACATGGATCTTTGGGTACTTCTGGAGTCTCCCCAGGGGAGTCAGGCCTTGTCTCGAGTCGGGGCATGCACGTGCGCTTTCCTTCCAGGCTGTAGCAGCAATGTCACGCTTCCCGTCGCGTAGATCAAAGGATCTGTGGTTTTCCCTCGAGGCTTTCCCACGAGGCTTTCCCACAGGGCTGTCCCACGTGCCACCGTGGTGTGAGTCGATCCTCGGCGTGAAAGATGAGCCAGTGTAGGGCAAAGAGGTTCCTCTGGAATGGACTGAGACATCTGGGGGACTCTTGGAATGGTGGTACGACCATGGAGTTCCTCTCGCCTTTCCTGTTGAGAGTGTCTCCTCTTGAGATGCGACGGGAACGCCGGGAATTCTTTCCCGTTGAAAGCAGGGAAAGGATCCCTCATCTCGAGCTACGAGGGGAAACGGGGCTCCTCTGGATGTGGGCGGGACTATCGTGCTTCCTCTCGAGTGAAGACGGGTATGGCGGTGAACTTCTTGAGTTGCAGCAAGGGTGTGAAAGACCCTTTCGAAGTTCCAGAGGTTAGGTGTCATTAGTCTCCAGACGCCTCATCGGAAATAGGCCTCATCTCGCCTGGAAGGGAGAACTTCCTGGATTTTCTCGAGTTGCGGCAGGTGTTCTCGAGTTACGACGGGGACCTCAGGGACCCGCCCTGGTGGCCTCAGAAGAGGCCAGTCCCCATGCGAGTTGCTAGGGGGCCTCTCGGTATTCCTCTCCCATCGATACCGGGGCCAAAAACCTTGTGTGGAGTTAGGGCCGGAAACGAGGATTCCTTTCAGTGGCTGATATGGATCTTTGGGTACTTCTGGAGTCTCGCCAGGGGAGACAGGCCTCATCTCGAGTGGGGGCATGCACGTGCGCTTTCCTTCCAGGCTGTAGCAGCAATGTCACGCTTCCCATCGCGTGGATCAAAGGATATGTGGTTTTCCCTCGAGGCTTTCCCACAGGGCTGTCCCACGTGCCACCGTTGTGTGAGTCGATCCTCGGCGTGAATGATGAGCCAGTGCAGGGCAAAGAGGTTCCTCTGGAATGGACTGAGACATCTGGGGGACTCTTGAAATGGTGGTACGACCATGCAGTTCCTCTCGCCTTTCTTGTTGAGAGTGCCTCCTCTTGAGATGCGACGGGAACGCCGGGAATTCTTTCCCGTTGAAAGCAGGGAAAGGATCCCTTATCTCGAGCTACGAGGGGGAAACCGGGCTCCTCTGGATGTGGGCGGGACCATCGTGCTTCCTCTCGAGTGGAGACGGGTATGGCGGTGAACTTCTTGAGTTGCAGCAAGGGTGTGAAAGACCCTTTCGAAGTTCCAGAGGTTAGGTGTCATTAGTCTCCAGACGCCTGATCGGAAATAGGCCTCATCTCGCCTGGAAGGGAGAAATTCCTGGATTTTCTCGAGTTGCGGCAGGTGTTCTCGAGTTACGACGGGGACCACAGGGACCCGCCCTGATGGCCTCAGGAGAGGCCAGTCCCCATGCGAGTTGCTAGGGGGCCTCTCGGGATTCCTCTCCCGTCGATACCGGGGCCAAAAACCTTGTGTGGAGTCAGGGCCGGAACCGAGGATTCCTCTCAGGGGCTGACATGGATGTTTGGGTACTTCTGGAGTCTCCCCAGGGGAGTCAGGCCTCGGCTCGAGTGGGGGCATGCACGTGCGCTTTCCTTCCAGGCTGTAGCAGCAATGTCACGCTTCCCGTGGCGTGGATCAAAGGATCTGTGGTTTTCCCTCGAGGCTTTCCCTCGAGGCTTTCCCACTGGGCTGTCCCACGTGCCACCGTTGTGTGAGTCGATCCTCGGCGTGAAAGATGAGCCAGTGCAGGGCAAAGAGGTTCCTCTGGAATGGACTGAGACATCTGGGGGACTCTTGGAATGGTGGTAAGACCATGGAGTTCCTCTCGCCTTTCCTGTTGAGAGTGCCTCCTCTTGAGATGCGACGGGAACGCCGGGAATACTTTCCCGTTGAAAGCAGGGAAAGGATCGCTCATCTCGAGCTAGGAGGGAGAAAGGGGGCTCCTCTGGATGTGGGCGGGACGATCGTGCTTCCTCTCGAGTGGAGACGGGTATGGCGGTGAACTTCTTGAGTTGCAGCAAGGGTGTGAAAGACCCTTTCGAAGTTCCAGAGTTTAGGTGTCATTAGTCTCCAGACGCCTCATCGGAAATAGGACTCATCTCGCCTGGAAGAGAGAACTTCCTGGATTTTCTCGAGTTGCGGCAGGTGTTCTCGAGTTACGACGGGGACATCAGGGACCCGCCCTGGTGGCCTCAGAAGAGGCCAGTCCCCAGGCGAGTTGCTAGGGGGCCTCTCGGGATTCCTCTCCCGTCGATACCGGGGACAAAATCCTTGTGTGGAGTCAGGGCCAGAAACGAGGATTCCTCTCAGGGGCTGACATGGATCTTTGGGTACTTCTGGAGTCTCCCCAGGGGAGTCAGGCCTCGGCTCGAGTGGGGCCATGCACGTGCGCTTTCCTTCCAGGCTGTAGCAGCAATGTCACGCTTCCCATCGCGTGGATCAAAGGATCTGTGGTTTTCCCTCGAGGCTTTCCCTCGAGTCTTTCCCACAGGGCTGTCCCACGTGCCACCGTGGTGTGAGTCGATCCTCGGCGTGAAAGATGAGCCAGTGCAGGGCAAAGAGGTTCCTCTGGAATGGACTGAGACATCTGGGGGACTCTTGGAATGGTTGTACCTCAATGGAGTTCCTCTCGCCTTTTCTGTTGAGAGTGCCTCCTCTTGAGAAGCGACGGGAACGCCTGGAATACTTTCCCGTTGAAAGCAGGGAAAGGATCGCTCATCTCGAGCTACGAGGGGGAAACGGGGCTCCTCTGGATGTGGGCGGGACCATCGTGCTTCCTCTAGAGTGGAGACGGGTATGGCGGTGAACTTCTTGAGTTGCAGCAAGGGTGTGAAAGACCCTTTCGAAGTTCCAGAGTTTAGGTGTCATTAGTCTCCAGACGCCTGATCGGAAATAGGCCTCATCTCGCCTGGAAGGGAGAACTTCCTGGATTTTCTCGAGTTGCGGCAGGTGTTCTCGAGTTACGACGGGGACCTCAGGGACCCGCCCTGGTGGCCTCAGGAGAGGCCAGTCCCCATGCGAGTTGCTAGGGGGCCTCTCGGGATTTCTCTCCCGTCGATACCGGGGCCAAAAACCTTGCATGGAGTCAGGGCCGGAACAGAGGATTCCTCTCAGGGGCTGACATGGATCTTTGGGTACTTCTGGAGTCTCCCCAGGGGAGTCAGGCCTCGTCTCGTGTCGGGGCATGCACGTGCACTTTCCTTCCAGGCTGTAGCAGCAATGTCACGCTTCCCGTGGCGTGGATCAAAGGATCTGTGGTTTTCCCTCGAGGCTTTCCCTCGAGGCTTTCCCACAGTGCTGTCCCACGTGCCACCGTGGTGTGAGTCGATCCTCGGCGTGAAAGATGAGCCAGTGCAGGGCAAAGAGGTTCCTCTGGAATGGACTGAGACATCTGGGGGACTCTTGGAATGGTGGTACGACCATGGAGTTCCTCTCGCCTTTCCTGTTGAGAGTGCCTCCGCTTGAGATGCGACGGGAACGCCGGGAATTTTTTCCCATTGAAAGCAGGGAAAGGATTCCTCATCTCGAGCTACGAGGGGGAAAGGGGGATCCTCTGGATGTGGGCGGGACGATCGTGCTTCCTCTCGAGTGGAGACGGGTATGGCGGTGAACTTCTTGAGTTGCAGCAAGGCTGTGAAAGACCCTTTCGAAGTTCCAGAGGTTAGGTGTCATTAGGCTCCAGACGCCTCATCGGAAATAGGCCTCATCTCGCCTGGAAGGGAGAACTTCCTGGATTTTCTCGAGTTGCGGCAGGTGTTCTCGAGTTACGACGGTGACCTCAGGGACCCGCCCTGGTGGCCTCAGGAGAGGCCAGTCCCCATGCGAGTTGCTAGGGGGACTCTCGGGATTCCTCTCCCGTCGATACCCGGGCCAAAAACCTTGTGTGGAGTCAGGGCCGGAACCGAGGATTCCTCTCACGGGATGATATGGATCTTTGGGTACTTCTGGAGTCTCGCCAGGGGAGACAGGCCTTATCTCGACTGGGTGCATGCACGTGCGCTTTCCTTCCAGGCTGTAGCAGTAATGTCACGCTTCCCATCGCGTGGATCAAAGGATCTGTGGTTTTCCCTCGAGGCTTTCCCTCGAGGCTTTCCCACAGGGCTGTCCCACGTGCCACCGTGGTGTGAGTCGATCCTCGGCGTGAAAGATGAGCCAGTGCAGGGCAAAGAGGTTCCTCTGAAATGGACTGAGACATCTGGGGGACTCTTGGAATGGTGGTACGACCATGGAGTTCCTCTCGCCTTTCCTGTTGAGAGTGCCTCCTCTTGAGATGCGACGGGAACGCCGGGAATTCTTTCCCGTTGAAAGCAGGGAAAGGATCGCTCATCTCGAGCTAGGAGGGGGAAACGGGGCTCCTCTGGATGTGGGCGGGACCATCGTGCTTCCTCTAGAGTGGAGACAGGTATGGCGGTGAACTTCTTGAGTTGCAGCAAGGGTGTGAAAGACCCTTTCGAAGTTCCAGAGGTTAGGTGTCATTAGTCTCCAGACGCCTCATCGGAAATAGGCCTCATCTCGCCTGGAAGGGAGAACTTCCTGGATTTTCTCGAGTTGCGGCAGGTGTTCTCGAGTTACGACGGGGACCTCAGGGACCCGCCCTGGTGGCCTCAGGAGAGGCCAGTCCGCATGCGAGTTGCTAGGGGGCCTCTCGGGATTCCTCTCCCGTCGATACCGGGGCCAAAAACCTTGTGTGGAGTCAGGGCCGGAACCGAGGATTCCTCTCAGGGGCTGACATGGATGTTTGGGTACTTCTGGAGTCTCCCCAGGGGAGTCAGGCCTCGGCTCGAGTGGGGGCATGCACGTGCGCTTTCCTTCCAGGCTGTAGCAGCAATGTCACGCTTCCCGTGGTGTGGATTAAAGGATCTGTGGTTTTCCCTCGACGCTTTCCCTCGAGGCTTTCCCACAGGGCTGTCCCACGTGCCACCGTGGTGTGAGTCGATCCTCGGCGTGAAAGATGAGCCAGTGCAGGGCAAAGAGGTTCCTCTGAAATGGACTGAGACATCTGGGGGACTCTTGGAATGGTGGTACGACCATGGAGTTCCTCTCGCCTTTCCTGTTGAGAGTGCCTCCTCTTGAGATGCGACGGGAACGCCGGGAATTCTTTCCCGTTGAAAGCAGGGAAAGGATCGCTCATCTCGAGCTAGGAGGGGGAAACGGGGCTCCTCTGGATGTGGGCGGGACCATCGTGCTTCCTCTAGAGTGGAGACAGGTATGGCGGTGAACTTCTTGAGTTGCAGCAAGGGTGTGAAAGACCCTTTCGAAGTTCCAGAGGTTAGGTGTCATTAGTCTCCAGACGCCTCATCGGAAATAGGCCTCATCTCGCCTGGAAGGGAGAACTTCCTGGATTTTCTCGAGTTGCGGCAGGTGTTCTCGAGTTACGACGGGGACCTCAGGGACCCGCCCTGGTGGCCTCAGGAGAGGCCAGTCCGCATGCGAGTTGCTAGGGGGCCTCTCGGGATTCCTCTCCCGTCGATACCGGGGCCAAAAACCTTGTGTGGAGTCAGGGCCGGAACCGAGGATTCCTCTCAGTGGCTGACATGGATGTTTGGGTACTTCTGGAGTCTCCCCAGGGGAGTCAGGCCTCGGCTCGAGTGGGGGCATGCACGTGCGCTTTCCTTCCAGGCTGTAGCAGCAATGTCACGCTTCCCGTGGTGTGGATTAAAGGATCTGTGGTTTTCCCTCGAGGCTTTCCCTCGAGGCTTTCCCACAGGGCTGTCCCACGTGCCACCGTGGTGTGAGTCGATCCTCGGCGTGAAAGATGAGCCAGTGCAGGGCAAAGAGGTTCCTCTGGAATGGACTGAGACATCTCGGGGACTCTTGGAATGGTGGTACGACCATGGAGTTCCTCTCGCCTTTCCTGTTGAGAGTGCCTCCTCTTGAGATGTGACGGGAACGCCGGGAATTCTTTGCGTTGAAAGCAGGGAAAGGATCCCTCATCTCGAGCTACGAGGGGGAAACGGGGCTCCTCTCGATGTGGGCGTGACCATCGTGCTTCCTCTCGAGTGGAGACGGGTATGGCGGTGAACTTCTTGAGTTGCAGCAAGGGTGTGAAAGACCCTTTTGAAGTTCCAGAGGTTAGGTGTCATTTGTCTCCAGACGCCTCATCGGAAATAGGCTTCATCTCGCCTGGAAGGGAGAACTTCCTGGATTTTCTCGAGTTGCGGCAGGTGTTCTCGAGGTACGACGGGGACCTCAGGGACCCGCCCTGGTCGCCTCAGGGGAGGCCAGTACCCATGAGAATTGCTAGGGGGCCTCTCGGGATTAATCTCCCGTCGATACCGGGGCCAAAAACCTTGTGTGCAGTCAGGGCCGGAACCGAGGATTCCTCTCAGGGGCTGACATGGATCTTTGGGTACTTCTGGAGTCTCCCCAGGGGAGTCAGGCCTCGTCTCGAGTGGGGGCATGCACGTGCGATTTCCTTCCAGGCTGTAGCAGCAATGTCACGCATCCCGTCGAGTGGAGTAATGGATCTGTGGTTTTCCATCGAGGCTTTCCCACAGGGCTGTCCCACGTGCCACCGTGGTGTGAGTCGATCCTCGGCGTGAAAGATGAGCCAGTGCAGGGCAAAGAGGTTCCTTTGGAATGGACTGAGACATCTGGGGGACTCTTGGAATGGTGGTACGACCATGGAGTTCCTCTCGCCTTTCCTGTTGAGAGTGCCACCTCTTGAGATGCGTCAGGAACGCCGGGAATTCTTTGCTTTGAAAGCAGTGAAAGGATCCCTCATCTCGAGCTACGAGGGGGAAACGGGGCTCCTCTGGATGTGGGCGGGACCATCGTGCTTCCTCTCGAGTGGAGACGGGTATGGCGGTGAACTTCTTGAGTTGCAGCAAGGGTGTGAAAGACCCTTTCGAAGTTCCAGAGGTTAGGTGTCATTCGTCTCCAGACGCATCATCGGAAATAGGCCTCATCTCGCCTAGAAGGGAGAACTTCCTGGATATTCTCGAGTTGTGGCAGGTGTTCTCGAGTTATGACGGGGACCTCAGGGACCCGCCCTGGTGTCCTCAGTAAAGGCCAGTCCCCATGCGAGTTGCTAGGGGGCCTCTCGGGATTCCTCTCCCGTCGATACCGGGGCCAAAAACCTTGTCTGGAGTCAGGGCCGGAACCGAGGATTCCTCTCAGGGGCTGACATGGATCTTTGGGTATTTCTGGAGTCTCCCCAGGGGAGTCAGGCCTCGTCTCGAGTGGGGGCATGCACGTGTGCTTTCCTTCCAGGCTGTTGCAGCAATGTCACGCTTCCCGTGGCGTGGATCAAAGGATCTGTGGTTTTCCCTCGAGGCTTTCCCACAGGGCTGTCCCACGTGCCACTGTGGTGTGAGTCGACTTCTCCGTGAAAGATGAGCCAGTGCAGGGCAAAGAGGTTCCTCTGGAATGGAATGAGACATCTGGGGGACTCTTGGAATGGTGGTACGGCCATGGAGTTCCTCTCGCCTTTCCTGTTGAGAGTGCCTCCTCTTGAGATGCGACGGGAACGCAGGAATTCTTTCCCGTTGAAAGCAGGGAAAGGATCCCTCATCTCGATCTCCGAGGGGGAAACGGGGCTCCTCTGGATGGGGGCGGGACCATCGTTCTTCCTCTCGAGTGGAGACGGGTATGGCGGTGAACTTCTTGAGTTGCAGCAAGGGTGTGAAAGACCCTTTCGAAGTTCCAGAGGTTAGGTGTCATTAGTCTCCAGACGCCTCATCGGAAATAGGCCTCATCTCGCTGGAAGGGAGAACTTCCTGGATTTTCTCGAGTTGCGGCAGGTGTTCTCGAGTTACGACGGGGACCTCAGGGACCCGCCCTGGTGGCCTCAGGAGAGGCCAGTCCCCATGCGAATTGCTAGGGGGCCTCTCGAGATTCCTCTCCCGTCGATACCGGGGCCAAAAACCTTGTGTGGAGTCAGGGCCAGAACCGACGATTCCTCTCAGGGGCTGACATGGATCTTTGGGTACTTCTGGAGTCTCCCCAGGGGAGTCAGGCCTCGTCTCGAGTGGGGGCATGCACGTGCGCTTTCCTTCCAGGCTGTAGCAGCAATGTCACGCTTCCCGTCGCGTGGATCAAAGGATCTGTGGTTTTCCCTCGAGGCTTTCCCTCGAGGCTTTCCCACAGGGCTGTCCCACGTGCCACCGTGGTGTGAGTCGATCCTCGGCGTGAAGGATGAACCAGTGCAGGGCAAAGAGGTTCCTCTGGAATGGACTGAGACATCTGGGGGACTCTTTGTATGGTGGTACGACCATGGAGTTCCGCTCGCCTTTCCTGTTGAGAGTGCCTCCTCTTGAGATGCGTCAGGAACGCCGGGAATTCTTTGCTTTGAAAGCAGTGAAAGGATCCCTCATCTCGAGCTACGAGGGGGAAATGGGGCTCCTCTGGATGTGGGCGGGACCATCGTGCTTCCTCTCGAGTGGAGACGGGTATGGCGGTGAACTTCTTGAGTTGCAGCAAGGGTGTGAAAGACCCTTTCGAAGTTCCAGAGGTTAGGTGTCATTAGTCTCCAGACGCCTCATCGGAAATAGGCCTCATCTCGCCTGGAAGGGAGAAATTCCTGGATTTTCTCGAGTTGCGGCAGGTGTTCTCGAGTTACGACGGGAACCACAGGGACCCGACCTGATGGCCTCAGGAGAGGCCAGTCCCCATGCGAGTTGCTAGGGGGCCTCTCGGGATTCCTCTCCCGTCGATACCGGGGCCAAAAACCTTGTGTGGAGTCAGGGCCGGAACCGAGGATTCCTCTCAGGGGCTGACATGGATGTTTGGGTACTTCTGGAGTCTCCCCAGGGGAGTCAGGCCTCGGCTCGAGTGGGGGCATGCACGTGCGCTTTCCTTCCAGGCTGTAGCAGCAATGTCACGCTTCCCGTGGTGTGGATCAAAGGATCTGTGGTTTTCCCTCGAGGCTTTCCCTCGAGGCTTTCCCACAGGGCTGTCCCACGTGCCACCGTGGTGTGAGTCGATCCTCGGCGTGAAAGATGAGCCAGTGCAGGGCAAAGAGGTTCCTCTGGAATGGACTGAGACATCTCGGGGACTCTTGGAATGGTGGTACGACCATGGAGTTCCTCTCGCCTTTCCTGTTCAGAGTGCCTCCTCTTGAGATGTGACGGGAACGCCGGGAATTCTTTGCGTTGAAAGCAGGGAAAGGATCCCTCATCTCGAGCTACGAGGGGAAAACGGGGCTCCTCTCGATGTGGGCGTGACCATCGTGCTTCCTCTCGAGTGGAGACGGGTATGGCGGTGAACTTCTTGAGTTGCAGCAAGGGTGTGAAAGACCCTTTCGAAGTTCCAGAGGTTAGGTGTCATTTGTCTCCAGACGCCTCATCGGAAATAGGCTTCATCTCGCCTGGAAGGGAGAACTTCCTGGATTTTCTCGAGTTGCGGCAGGTGTTCTCGAGGTACGACGGGGACCTCAGGGACCCGCCCTGGTCGCCTCAGGGGAGGCCAGTACCCATGCGAGTTGCTAGGGGGCCTCTCGGGATTAATCTCCCGTCGATACCGGGGCCAAAAACCTTGTGTGGAGTCAGGGCCGGAACCGAGGATTCCTCTCAGGGGCTGACATGGATGTTTGGGTACTTCTGGAGTCTCCCCAGGGGAGTCAGGCCTCGTCTCGAGTGGGGGCATGCACGTGCGATTTCCTTCCAGGCTGTAGCAGCAATGTCACGCATCCCGTCGAGTGGAGTAATGGATCTGTGGTTTTCCATCGAGGCTTTCCCACAGGGCTGTCCCACGTGCCACCGTGGTGTGAGTCGATCCTCGGCGTGAAAGATGAGCCAGTGCAGGGCAAAGAGGTTCCTCTGGAATGGACTGAGACATCTGGGGGACTCTTGGAATGGTGGTACGACCATGGAGTTCCGCTCGCCTTTCCTGTTGAGAGTGCCTCCTCTTGAGATGCGACGGGAACGCCGGGAATTCTTTCCCGTTGAAAGCAGGGAAAGGATCCCTCATCCCGAGCTCCGAGGGGGAAACGGGGCTCCTCTGGATGTGGGCGGGACCATCGTGCTTCCTCTCGAGTGGAGACGGGTATGGCGGTGAACTTCTTGAGTTGCAGCAAGGGTGTGAAAGACCCTTTCGAAGTTCCAGAGGTTAGGTGTCATTAGTCTCCAGACGCCTCATCGGAAATAGGCCTCATCTCGCCTGGAAGGGAGAACTTCCTGGATTTTCTCGAGTTGCGGCAGGTGTTCTCGAGTTACGACGGGGACCTCAGGGACCCGCCCTGGTGGCCTCAGGAGAGGCCAGTCCCCATGCGAGTTGCTGGGAGGCCTCTCGGGATTCCTCTCCCGTCGATACCGGGGCCAAAAACCTTGTGTGGAGTCAGGGCCGGAACCGAGAATTGCTCTCAAGGGCTGACATGGATCTTTGGGTACTTCTGGGGTCTCCCCAGGGGAGTCAGGCCTCGTCTCGAGTGGGGGCATGCACGTGCGATTTCCTTCCAGGCTGTAGCAGCAATGTCACGCTTCCCGTCGCGTGGATCAAAGGATCTGTGGTTTTCCCTCGAGGCTTTCCCTCGAGGCTTTCCCACAGGGCTGCCCCACGTGCCACCGTGGTGTGAGTCGATCCTCGGCGTGAAAGATGAGCCAGTGCAGGGCAAAGAGTTTCCTCTGGAATGGACTGAGACATCTGGGGGACTCTTGGAATGGTCGTACGACCATGGAGTTTCTCTCGCCTTTCCTGTTGAGAGTGCCTCCTTTTGAGATGCGACGGGAACGCCGGGAATTCTTTCCCGTTGAAAGCAGGGAAAGGATCCATCATCTCGAGCTACGAGGGGGAAACGGGGCTCCTCTGGATGTGGGCGGGACCATCGTGCATCCTCTCGAGTGGAGACGGGTATGGCGGTGAACTTCTTGAGTTTCAGCAAGGGTGTGAAAGACCCTTTCGAAGTTCCAGAGGTTAGGTGTCATTAGTCTCCAGACGCCTCATCGGAAATAGGCCTCATCTCGCCGGGAAGGGAGAACTTCCTGGATTTTCTCGAGTTGCGGCAGGTGTTCTCGAGTTACGACGGGGACCTCAGGGACCCGCCCTGGTGGCCTCAGGAGAGGCCAGTCCCCATGCGAGTTGCTAGGGGGCCTCTCGGAATTACTCTCCCGTCGATACCGGGGCCAAAAACCTTGTGTAGAGTCAGGGCCGGAACCGAGGATTCCTCTCAGGGGCTGACATGGATCTTTGGGTACTTCTGGAGTCTCCCCAGGGGAGTCAGGCCTCGTCTCGAGTGGGGGCATGCACGTGCGCTTTCCTTCCAGGCTGTAGCAGCAATGTCACGCTTCCCGTCGCGTGGATCATAGGATCTGTGATTTTCCATCGAGGCTTTCCCACAGGGCTGTCCCACGTGCCACCGTGGTGTGAGTCGATCCTCGGCGTGAAAGATGAGCCAGTGCAGGGCAAAGAGGTTCCTTTGGAATGGACTGAGACATCTGGGGGACTCTTGGAATGGTGGTACGACCATGGAGTTCCTCTCGCCTTTCCTGTTGAGAGTGCCACCTCTTGAGATGCGTCAGGAACGCCGGGAATTCTTTGCTTTGAAAGCAGTGAAAGGATCCCTCATCTCGAGCTACGAGGGGGAAACGGGGCTCCTCTGGATGTGGGCGGGACCATCGTGCTTCCTCTCGAGTGGAGACGGGTATGGCGGTGAACTTCTTGAGTTGCAGCAAGGGTGTGAAAGACCCTTTCGAAGTTCCAGAGGTTAGGTGTCATTAGTCTCCAGACGCCTCATCGGAAATAGGCCTCATCTCGCCTGGAAGGGAGAAATTCCTGGATTTTCTCGAGTTGCGGCAGGTGTTCTCGAGTTACGACGGGGACCTCAGGGACCCGCCCTGGTGGCCTCAGGAGAGGCCAGTCCCCATGCGAGTTGCTAGGGGGCCTCTCGGGATTCCTCTCCCGTCGATACCGGGGCCAAAAACCTTGTGTAGAGTCAGGGCGGGAACCGAGGATTCCTCTCAGGGGCTGACATGGATCTTTGGGTACTTCTGGAGTCTCCCCAGGGGAGTCAGGCCTCGTCTCGAGTGGGGGCATGCACGTGCGCTTTCCTTCCAGGCTGTAGCAGCAATGTCAGGCTTCCCGTCACGTGGATCAAAGGATCTGTGATTTTCCATCGAGGCTTTCCCACAGGGCTGTCCCACGTGCCACCGTGGTGTGAGTCGATCCTCGGCGTGAAAGATGAGCCAGTGCAGGGCAAAGAGGTTCCTCTGGAATGGACTGAGACATCTGGGGGACTCTTGGAATGGTGGTACGACCATGGAGTTCCTCTCGCTTTCCTGTTTAGAGTGCCACCTCTTGAGATGCGTCAGGAACGCCGGGAATTCTTTGCTTTGAAAGCAGTGAAAGGATCCCTCATCTCGAGCTACGAGGGGGAAACGGGGCTCCTCTGGATGTGGGCGGGACCATCGTGCTTCCTCTCGAGTGGAGACGGGTATGGCGGTGAACTTCTTGAGTTGCAGCAAGGGTGTGAAAGACCCTTTCGAAGTTCCAGAGGTTAGGTGTCATTAGTCTCCAGACGCCTCATCGGAAATAAGCCTCATCTCGCCTGGAAGGGAGAACTTCCAGGATTTTCTCGAGTTGCGGCAGGTGTTCTCGAGTTACGACGGGGACCTCAGGGACCCGCCCTGGTGGCCTCAGGAGAGGCCAGTCCCCATGCGAGTTGCTGGGAGGCCTCTCGGGATTCCTCTCCCGTCGATACTGGGGACAAAAACCTTGTGTGGAATCAGGGCCGGAACCGAGAATTCCTCTCAATGGCTGACATGGATCTTTGGGTACTTCAGGAGTCTCCCCAGGGGAATCAGGCCTCGTCTCGAGTGGGGGCATGCACGTGCGCTTTCCTTCCAGGCTGTAGCAGCAATGTCACGCTTCCCGTCGCGTGGATCAAAGGATCTGTGGTTTTCCCTCGAGGCGTTCCCTCGAGGCTTTCCCACAGGGCTGTCCCACGTGCCACCGTGGTGTGAGTCGATCCTCGGCGTGAAAGATGAGCCAGTGCAGGGCAAAGAGGTTCCTCTGGAATGGACTGAGACATCTGGGGGACTCTTGGAATGGTGGTACGACCATGGAGTTCCGCTCGCCTTTCCTGTTGAGAGTGCCTCCTCTTGAGATGCGACGGGAACGCCGGGAATTCTTTCCCGTTGAAAGCAGGGAAAGGATCCCTCATCTCGAGCTCCGAGGGGGAAACGGGGCTCCTCTGGATGTGGGCGGGACCATCGTGCTTCCTCTCGAGTGGAGACGGGTATGGCGGTGAACTTCTTGAGTTGCAGCAAGGGTGTGAAAGACCCTTTCGAAGTTCCAGAGGTTAGGTGTCATTAGTCTCCAGACGCCTCATCGGAAATAGGCCTCATCTCGCCTGGAAGGGAGAACTTCCTGGATTTTCTGGAGTTGCGGCAGGTGTTCTCGAGTTACGACGGGGACCTCAGGGACCCGCCCTGGTGGCCTCAGGAGAGGCCAGTCCCCATGCGAGTTGCTAGGGGGCCTCTCGAAATTACTCTCCCGTCGATACCGGGGCCAAAAACCTTGTGTAGAGTCAGGGCCGGAACCGAGGATTCCTCTCAGGGCCTGACATGGATCTTTGGGTACTTCTGGAGTCTCCCCAGGGGAGTCAGGCCTCGTCTCAAGTGGGGGCATGCACGTGCGCTTTCCTTCCAGGCTGTAGCAGCAATGTCACGCTTCCCGTCGCGTGGATCAAAGGATCTGTGATTTTCCATCGAGGCTTTCCCACAGGGCTGTCCCACGTGCCACCGTGGTGTGAGTCGATCCTCGGCGTGAAAGATGAGCCAGTGCAGGGCAAAGAGGTTCCTTTGGAATGGACTGAGACATCTGGGGGACTCTTGGAATGGTGGTACGACCATGGAGTTCCTCTCGCCTTTCCTGTTGAGAGTGCCACCTCTTGAGATGCGTCAGGAACGCCGGGAATTCTTTGCTTTGAAAGCAGTGAAAGGATCCCTCATCTCGAGCTACGAGGGGGAAACGGGGCTCCTCTGGATGTGGGCGGGACCATCGTGCTTCCTCTCGAGTGGAGACGGGTATGGCGGTGAACTTCTTGAGTTGCAGCAAGGGTGTGAAAGACCCTTTCGAAGTTCCAGAGGTTAGGTGTCATTAGTCTCCAGACGCCTCATCGGAAATAGGCCTCATCTCGCCTGGAAGGGAGAAATTCCTGGATTTTCTCGAGTTGCGGCAGGTGTTCTCGAGTTACGACGGGGACCTCAGGGACCCGCCCTGGTGGCCTCAGGAGAGGCCAGTCCCCATGCGAGTTGCTAGGGGGCCTCTCGGGATTCCTCTCCCGTCGATACCGGGGCCAAAAACCTTGTGTGGAGTCAGGGCCGGAACCGAGGATTCCTCTCAGGGGCTGACATGGATCTTTGGGTACTTCTGGAGTCTCCCCAGGGGAGTCAGGCCTCGTCTCGAGTGGGGGCATGCACGTGCGCTTTCCTTCCAGGCTGTAGCAGCAATGTCACGCTTCCCGTCGCGTGGATCAAAGGATCTGTGATTTTCCATCGAGGCATTCCCACAGGGCTGTCCCACGTGCCACCGTGGTGTGAGTCGATCCTCGGCGTGAAAGATGAGCCAGTGCAGGGCAAAGAGGTTCCTCTGGAATGGACTGAGACATCTGGGGGACTCTTGGAATGGTGGTATGACCATGGAGTTCCTCTCGCCTTTCCTGTTTAGATTGCCACCTCTTGAGATGCGTCAGGAACGCCGGGAATTCTTTGCTTTGAAAGCAGTGAAAGGATCCCTCATCTCGAGCTACGAGGGGGAAACGGGGCTCCTCTGGATGTGGGCGGGACCATCGTGCTTCCTCTCGAGTGGAGACGGGTATGGCGGTGAACTTCTTGAGTTGCAGCAAGGGTGTGAAAGACCCTTTCGAAGTTCCAGAGGTTAGGTGTCATTAGTCTCCAGACGCCTCATCGGAAATAGGCCTCATCTCGCCTGGAAGGGAGAAATTCCTGGATTTTCTCGAGTTGCGGCAGGTGTTCTCGAGTTACGACGGGGACCTCAGGGACCCGCCCTGGTGGCCTCAGGAGAGGCCAGTCCCCATGCGAGTTGCTAGGGGGCCTCTCGGGATTCCTCTCCCGTCGATACCGGGGCCAAAAACCTTGTGTGGAGTCAGGGCCGGAACCGAGGATTCCTCTCAGGGGCTGACATGGATCTTTGGGTACTTCTGGAGTCTCCCCAGGGGAGTCAGGCCTCGTCTCGAGTGGGGGCATGCACGTGCGCTTTCCTTCCAGGCTGTAGCAGCAATGTCACGCTTCCCGTCGCGTGGATCAAAGGATCTGTGATTTTCCATCGAGGCATTCCCACAGGGCTGTCCCACGTGCCACCGTGGTGTGAGTCGATCCTCGGCGTGAAAGATGAGCCAGTGCAGGGCAAAGAGGTTCCTCTGGAATGGACTGAGACATCTGGGGGACTCTTGGAATGGTGGTATGACCATGGAGTTCCTCTCGCCTTTCCTGTTTAGATTGCCACCTCTTGAGATGCGTCAGGAACGCCGGGAATTCTTTGCTTTGAAAGCAGTGAAAGGATCCCTCATCTCGAGCTACGAGGGGGAAACGGGGCTCCTCTGGATGTGGGCGGGACCATCGTGCTTCCTCTCGAGTGGAGACGGGTATGGCGGTGAACTTCTTGAGTTGCAGCAAGGGTGTGAAAGACCCTTTCGAAGTTCCAGAGGTTAGGTGTCATTAGTCTCCAGACGCCTCATCGGAAATAAGCCTCATCTCGCCTGGAAGGGAGAACTTCCTGGATTTTCTCGAGTTGCGGCAGGTGTTCTCGAGTTACGACGGGGACCTCAGGGACCCGCCCTGGTGGCCTCAGGAGAGGCCAGTCCCCATGCGAGTTGCTGGGAGGCCTCTCGGGATTCCTCTCCCGTCGATACTGGGGCCAAAAACCTTGTGTGGAGTCAGGGCCGGAACCGAGAATTCCTCTCAATGGCTGACATGGATCTTTGGGTACTTCAGGAGTCTCCCCAGGGGAGTCAGGCCTCGTCTCGAGTGGGGGCATGCACGTGCGCTTTCCTTCCAGGCTGTAGCAGCAATGTCACGCTTCCCGTCGCGTGGATCAAAGGATCTGTGGTTTTCCCTCGAGGCGTTCCCTCGAGGCTTTCCCACAGGGCTGTCCCACGTGCCACCGTGGTGTGAGTCGATCCTCGGCGTGAAAGATGAGCCAGTGCAGGGCAAAGAGGTTCCTCTGGAATGGACTGAGACATCTGGGGGACTCTTGGAATGGTGGTACGACCATGGAGTTCCGCTCGCCTTTCCTGTTGAGAGTGCCACCTCTTGAGATGCGACGGGAACGCCGGGAATTCTTTCCCGTTGAAAGCAGGGAAAGGATCCCTCATCTCGAGCTACGAGGGGGAAACGGGGCTCCTCTGGATGTGGGCGGGACCATCGTGCTTCCTCTCGAGTGGAGACGGGTATGGCGGTGAACTTCTTGAGTTGCAGCAAGGGTGTGAAAGACCCTTTCGAAGTTCCAGAGGTTAGGTGTCATTAGTCTCCAGACGCCTCATCGGAAATAGGCCTCATCTCGCCTGGAAGGGAGAACTTCCTGGATTTTCTCGAGTTGTGGCAGGTGTTCTCGAGTTACGACGGGGACCTCAGGAACCCGCCCTGGTGGCCTCAGGAGAGGCCAGTCCCCATGCGAGTTGCTGGGAGGCCTCTCGGGATTCCTCTCCCGTCGATACCGGGGCCAAAAACCTTGTGTGGAGTCAGGGCCGGAACCGAGAATTGCTCTCAAGTGCTGACATGGATCTTTGGGTACTTCTGGAGTCTCCCCAGGGGAGTCAGGCCTCGTCTCGAGTGGGGGCATGCACGTGCGCTTTCCTTCCAGGCTGTAGCAGCAATGTCACGCTTCCCGTGGCGTGGATCAAAGGATCTGTGGTTTTCCCTCGAGGCTTTCCCTCGAGGCTTTCCCACAGGGCTGTCCCACATGCCACCGTGGTGTGAGTCGATCCTCGGCGTGAAAGATGAGCCAGTGCAGGGCAAAGAGGTTCCTCTGGAATGGACTGAGACATCTCGGGGACTCTTGGAATGGTGGTACGACCATGGAGTTCCTCTCGCCTTTCCTGTTGAGAGTGCCTCCTCTTGAGATGTGACGGGAACGCTGGGAATTCTTTGCGTTGAAAGCAGGGAAAGGATCCCTCATCTCGAGCTTCGAGGGGGAAACGGGGCTCCTCTCGATGTGGGCGGGACCATCGTGCTTCCTCTCGAGTGGAGACGGGTATGGCGGTGAACTTCTTGAGTTGCAGCAAGGGTGTGAAAGACCCTTTCGAATTTCCAGAGGTTAGGTGTCATTCGTCTCCAGACGCCTCATCGGAAATAGGCTTCATCTCGCCTGGAAGGGAGAACTTCCTGGATTTTCTCGAGTTGCGGCAGGTGTTCTCGAGTTACGACGGGGACCTCAGGGACCCGCCCTGGTGGCCTCAGGGGAGGCCAGTACCCATGCGAGTTGCTAGGGGGCCTCTCGGGATTAATCTCCCGTCGATACCGGGGCCAAAAACCTTGTGTGGAGTCAGGGCCGGAACCGAGGATTCCTCTCAGGGGCTGACATGGATCTTTGGGTACTTCTGGAGTCTCCCCAGGGGAGTCAGGCCTCGGCTCGTGTGGGGGCGTGCACGTGCGATTTCCTTCAAGGCTGTAGCAGCAATGTAACGCATCCCGTCGCGTGGAGTAATGGATCTGTGGTTTTCCCTCGAGGCTTTCCCACAGGGCTGTCCCACGTGCCACCGTGGTGTGAGTCGATCCTCGGCGTGAAAGATGAGCCAGTGCAGGGCAAAGAGGTTCCTCTGGAATGGACTGAGACATCTGGGGGACTCTTGGAATGGTGGTACGACCATGGAGTTCCGCTCGCCTTTCCTGTTGAGAGTGCCTCCTCTTGAGATGCGACGGGAACGCCGGGAATTCTTTCCCGTTGAAAGCAGGGAAAGGATCCCTCATCTCGAGCTCCGAGGGGGAAACGGGGCTCCTCTGGATGTGGGCGGGACCATCGTGCTTCCTCTCGAGTGGAGACGGGTATGGCGGTGAACTTCTTGAGTTGCAGCAAGGGTGTGAAAGACCCTTTCGAAGTTCCAGAGGTTAGGTGTCATTAGTCTCCAGACGCCTCATCGGAAATAGGCCTCATCTCGCCTGGAAGGGAGAACTTCCTGGATTTTCTGGAGTTGCGGCAGGTGTTCTCGAGTTACGACGGGGACCTCAGGGACCCGCCCTGGTGGCCTCAGGAGAGGCCAGTCCCCATGCGAGTTGCTAGGGGGCCTCTCGAAATTACTCTCCCGTCGATACCGGGGCCAAAAACCTTGTGTAGAGTCAGGGCCGGAACCGAGGATTCCTCTCAGGGCCTGACATGGATCTTTGGGTACTTCTGGAGTCTCCCCAGGGGAGTCAGGCCTCGTCTCGAGTGGGGGCATGCACGTGCGCTTTCCTTCCAGGCTGTAGCAGCAATGTCACGCTTCCCGTCGCGTGGATCAAAGGATCTGTGATTTTCCATCGAGGCTTTCCCACAGGGCTGTCCCACGTGCCACCGTGGTGTGAGTCGATCCTCGGCGTGAAAGATGAGCCAGTGCAGGGCAAAGAGGTTCCTTTGGAATGGACTGAGACATCTGGGGGACTCTTGGAATGGTGGTACGACCATGGAGTTCCTCTCGCCTTTCCTGTTGAGAGTGCCACCTCTTGAGATGCGTCAGGAACGCCGGGAATTCTTTGCTTTGAAAGCAGTGAAAGGATCCCTCATCTCGAGCTACGAGGGGGAAACGGGGCTCCTCTGGATGTGGGCGGGACCATCGTGCTTCCTCTCGAGTGGAGACGGGTATGGCGGTGAACTTCTTGAGTTGCAGCAAGGGTGTGAAAGACCCTTTCGAAGTTCCAGAGGTTAGGTGTCATTAGTCTCCAGACGCCTCATCGGAAATAGGCCTCATCTCGCCTGGAAGGGAGAAATTCCTGGATTTTCTCGAGTTGCGGCAGGTGTTCTCGAGTTACGACGGGGACCTCAGGGACCCGCCCTGGTGGCCTCAGGAGAGGCCAGTCCCCATGCGAGTTGCTAGGGGGCCTCTCGGGATTCCTCTCCCGTCGATACCGGGGCCAAAAACCTTGTGTGGAGTCAGGGCCGGAACCGAGGATTCCTCTCAGGGGCTGACATGGATCTTTGGGTACTTCTGGAGTCTCCCCAGGGGAGTCAGGCCTCGTCTCGAGTGGGGGCATGCACGTGCGCTTTCCTTCCAGGCTGTAGCAGCAATGTCACGCTTCCCGTCGCGTGGATCAAAGGATCTGTGATTTTCCATCGAGGCATTCCCACAGGGCTGTCCCACGTGCCACCGTGGTGTGAGTCGATCCTCGGCGTGAAAGATGAGCCAGTGCAGGGCAAAGAGGTTCCTCTGGAATGGACTGAGACATCTGGGGGACTCTTGGAATGGTGGTATGACCATGGAGTTCCTCTCGCCTTTCCTGTTTAGATTGCCACCTCTTGAGATGCGTCAGGAACGCCGGGAATTCTTTGCTTTGAAAGCAGTGAAAGGATCCCTCATCTCGAGCTACGAGGGGGAAACGGGGCTCCTCTGGATGTGGGCGGGACCATCGTGCTTCCTCTCGAGTGGAGACGGGTATGGCGGTGAACTTCTTGAGTTGCAGCAAGGGT
Organism: Capricornis sumatraensis; assembly: GCF_032405125.1. Classification (NCBI taxonomy): domain Eukaryota; kingdom Metazoa; phylum Chordata; class Mammalia; order Artiodactyla; family Bovidae; genus Capricornis; species Capricornis sumatraensis. The sequence continues at coordinate 2,906,312 of NC_091080.1, read as the reverse complement.
GTGAAAGACCCTTTCGAAGTTCCAGAGGTTAGGTGTCATTAGTCTCCAGACGCCTCATCGGAAATAGGCCTCATCTCGCCTGGAAGGGAGAAATTCCTGGATTTTCTCGAGTTGCGGCAGGTGTTCTCGAGTTACGACGGGGACCTCAGGGACCCGCCCTGGTGGCCTCAGGAGAGGCCAGTCCCCATGCGAGTTGCTAGGGGGCCTCTCGGGATTCCTCTCCCGTCGATACCGGGGCCAAAAACCTTGTGTGGAGTCAGGGCCGGAACCGAGGATTCCTCTCAGGGGCTGACATGGATCTTTGGGTACTTCTGGAGTCTCCCCAGGGGAGTCAGGCCTCGTCTCGAGTGGGGGCATGCACGTGCGCTTTCCTTCCAGGCTGTAGCAGCAATGTCACGCTTCCCGTCGCCTGGATCAAAGGATCTGTGATTTTCCATCGAGGCATTCCCACAGGGCTGTCCCACGTGCCACCGTGGTGTGAGTCGATCCTCGGCGTGAAAGATGAGCCAGTGCAGGGCAAAGAGGTTCCTCTGGAATGGACTGAGACATCTGGGGGACTCTTGGAATGGTGGTATGACCATGGAGTTCCTCTCGCCTTTCCTGTTTAGATTGCCACCTCTTGAGATGCGTCAGGAACGCCGGGAATTCTTTGCTTTGAAAGCAGTGAAAGGATCCCTCATCTCGAGCTACGAGGGGGAAACGGGGCTCCTCTGGATGTGGGCGGGACCATCGTGCTTCCTCTCGAGTGGAGACGGGTATGGCGGTGAACTTCTTGAGTTGCAGCAAGGGTGTGAAAGACCCTTTCGAAGTTCCAGAGGTTAGGTGTCATTAGTCTCCAGACGCCTCATCGGAAATAAGCCTCATCTCGCCTGGAAGGGAGAACTTCCTGGATTTTCTCGAGTTGCGGCAGGTGTTCTCGAGTTACGACGGGGACCTCAGGGACCCGCCCTGGTGGCCTCAGGAGAGGCCAGTCCCCATGCGAGTTGCTGGGAGGCCTCTCGGGATTCCTCTCCCGTCGATACTGGGGCCAAAAACCTTGTGTGGAGTCAGGGCCGGAACCGAGAATTCCTCTCAATGGCTGACATGGATCTTTGGGTACTTCAGGAGTCTCCCCAGGGGAGTCAGGCCTCGTCTCGAGTGGGGGCATGCACGTGCGCTTTCCTTCCAGGCTGTAGCAGCAATGTCACGCTTCCCGTCGCGTGGATCAAAGGATCTGTGGTTTTCCCTCGAGGCGTTCCCTCGAGGCTTTCCCACAGGGCTGTCCCACGTGCCACCGTGGTGTGAGTCGATCCTCGGCGTGAAAGATGAGCCAGTGCAGGGCAAAGAGGTTCCTCTGGAATGGACTGAGACATCTGGGGGACTCTTGGAATGGTGGTACGACCATGGAGTTCCGCTCGCCTTTCCTGTTGAGAGTGACACCTCTTGAGATGCGACGGGAACGCCGGGAATTCTTTCCCGTTGAAAGCAGGGAAAGGATCCCTCATCTCGAGCTACGAGGGGGAAACGGGGCTCCTCTGGATGTGGGCGGGACCATCGTGCTTCCTCTCGAGTGGAGACGGGTATGGCGGTGAACTTCTTGAGTTGCAGCAAGGGTGTGAAAGACCCTTTCGAAGTTCCAGAGGTTAGGTGTCATTAGTCTCCAGACGCCTCATCGGAAATAGGCCTCATCTCGCCTGGAAGGGAGAACTTCCTGGATTTTCTCGAGTTGTGGCAGGTGTTCTCGAGTTACGACGGGGACCTCAGGAACCCGCCCTGGTGGCCTCAGGAGAGGCCAGTCCCCATGCGAGTTGCTGGGAGGCCTCTCGGGATTCCTCTCCCTTCGATACCGGGGCCAAAAACCTTGTGTGGAGTCAGGGCCGGAACCGAGAATTGCTCTCAAGTGCTGACATGGATCTTTGGGTACTTCTGGAGTCTCCCCAGGGGAGTCAGGCCTCGTCTCGAGTGGGGGCATGCACGTGCGCTTTCCTTCCAGGCTGTAGCAGCAATGTCACGCTTCCCGTGGCGTGGATCAAAGGATCTGTGGTTTTCCCTCGAGGCTTTCCCTCGAGGCTTTCCCACAGGGCTGTCCCACATGCCACCGTGGTGTGAGTCGATCCTCGGCGTGAAAGATGAGCCAGTGCAGGGCAAAGAGGTTCCTCTGGAATGGACTGAGACATCTCGGGGACTCTTGGAATGGTGGTACGACCATGGAGTTCCTCTCGCCTTTCCTGTTGAGAGTGCCTCCTCTTGAGATGTGACGGGAACGCTGGGAATTCTTTGCGTTGAAAGCAGGGAAAGGATCCCTCATCTCGAGCTTCGAGGGGGAAACGGGGCTCCTCTCGATGTGGGCGGGACCATCGTGCTTCCTCTCGAGTGGAGACGGGTATGGCGGTGAACTTCTTGAGTTGCAGCAAGGGTGTGAAAGACCCTTTCGAATTTCCAGAGGTTAGGTGTCATTCGTCTCCAGACGCCTCATCGGAAATAGGCTTCATCTCGCCTGGAAGGGAGAACTTCCTGGATTTTCTCGAGTTGCGGCAGGTGTTCTCGAGTTACGACGGGGACCTCAGGGACCCGCCCTGGTGGCCTCAGGGGAGGCCAGTACCCATGCGAGTTGCTAGGGGGCCTCTCGGGATTAATCTCCCGTCGATACCGGGGCCAAAAACCTTGTGTGGAGTCAGGGCCGGAACCGAGGATTCCTCTCAGGGGCTGACATGGATCTTTGGGTACTTCTGGAGTCTCCCCAGGGGAGTCAGGCCTCGGCTCGTGTGGGGGCGTGCACGTGCGATTTCCTTCAAGGCTGTAGCAGCAATGTAACGCATCCCGTCGCGTGGAGTAATGGATCTGTGGTTTTCCCTCGAGGCTTTCCCACAGGGCTGTCCCACGTGCCACCGTGGTGTGAGTCGATCCTCGGCGTGAAAGATGAGCCAGTGCAGGGCAAAGAGTTTCCTCTGGAATGGACTGAGACATCTGGGGGACTCTTGGAATGGTGGTACGACCATGGAGTTCCGCTCGCCTTTCCTGTTGAGAGTGCCTCCTCTTGAGATGCGACGGGAACGCCGGGAATTCTTTCCCGTTGAAAGCAGGGAAAGGATCCCTCATCTCGAGCTACGAGGGGGAAACGGGGCTCCTCTGGATGTGGGCGGGACCATCGTGCTTCCTCTCGAGTGGAGACGGGTATGGCGGTGAACTTCTTGAGTTGCAGCAAGGGTGTGAAAGACCCTTTCGAAGTTCCAGAGGTTAGGTGTCATTAGTCTCCAGACGCCTCATCGGAAATAGGCCTCATCTCGCCTGGAAGGGAGAACTTCCTGGATTTTCTCGAGTTGCGTCAGGTGTTCTCGAGTTATGACGGGGACCTCAGGGACCCGCCCTGGTGGCCTCAGGAGAGGCCAGTCCCCATGCGAGTTGCTGGGAGGCCTCTCGGGATTCCTCTCCCGTCGATACCGGGGCCAAAAACCTTGTGTGTAGTCAGGGCCGGAACCGAGAATTCCTCTCAAGGGCTGACATGGATCTTTGGGTACTTCTGGAGTCTCCCCAGGGGAGTCAGGCCTCGTCTCGAGTGGGGGCATGCACGTGCGCTTTCCTTCCAGGCTGTAGCAGCAATGTCACGCTTCCCGTCGCGTGGATCAAAGGATCTGTGGTTTTCCCTCGAGGCTTTCCCTCGAGGCTTTCCCACAGGGCTGTCCCACGTGCCACCGTGGTGTGAGTCGATCCTAGGCGTGAAAGATGAGCCAGTGCAGGGCAAAGAGGTTCCTCTGGAATGGACTGAGACATCTGGGGGACTCTTGGCATGGTGGTACGACCATGGAGTTCCTCAAGCCTTTCCTGTTGAGAGTGCCTCCTCTTGAGATGCGACGAGAATGCCGGGAATTCTTTCCCGTTAAATGCAGGGAAAGGATCCCTCATCTCGAGCTACGAGGGGGAAACGGGGCGCTTCTGGATGTGGGCGGGACCGTCGTGCTTCCTCTCGAGTGGAGATGGGTATGGCGGTGAACTTCTTGAGTTGCAGCAAGGGTGTGAAAGACCCTTTCGAAGTTCCAGAGGTTAGGTGTCATTAGTCTCCAGACGCCTCATCGGAAATAGGCCTCATCTCGCCTGGAAGGGAGAACTTCCTGGATTTTTTTGAGTTGCGGCAGGTGTTCTCGATTACGACGGGGACCTCAGGGACCCGCCCTGATGGCCTCAGGAGAGGCCAGGTCCATGCGAGTTGCTAGGTGGCCTCTCGGGATTCCTCTCCTGTCGATACCGGGGCCAAAAACCTTGTGTGGAGTCAGGGCCGGAACCGAGGATTCCTCTCAGGGGTGACATGGATCTTTGGGTACTTCTGGAGTCTCCCCAGGGGAGTCAGGCCTCGTCTCGAGCGGGGGCATGCACGTGCGCTTTCCTTCCAGGCTGTAGCAGCAATGTCACGCTTCCCGTCGCGTGGATCAAAGGATCTGTGGTTTTCCCTCGAGGCTTTCCCTCGAGGCTTTCCCACAGGGCTGTCCCACGTGCCACCGTGGTGTGAGTCGATCCTCGGCGTGAAAGATGAGCCAGTGCAGGGCAAAGAGGTTCCTCTGGAATGGACTGAGACATCTGGGGGACTCTTGGAATGGTGGTACGACCATGGAGTTCCTCTCGCCTTTCCTGTTGAGAGTGCCTCCTCTTGAGATGCGACGTGAATGCCGGGAATTCTTTCCCGTTGAAAGCAGGGAAAGGATCCCTCATCTCGAGCTACGAGGGGGAAACGGGGCTCCTCTGGATGTGGGCGGGACCATCGTGCTTCCTCTCGAGTGGAGACGGGTATGGCGGTGAACTTCTTGAGTTGCAGCAAGGGTGTGAAAGACCCTTTCGAAGTTCCAGAGGTTAGGTGTCATTAGTCTCCAGACGCCTCATCGGAAATAGGCCTCATCTCGCCTGGAAGGGAGAACTTCCTGGATTTTCTCGAGTTGCGGCAGGTGTTCTCGAGTTACGACGGGGACCTCAGGGACCCGCCCTGGTGGCCTCAGGAGAGGCCAGTCCCCATGCGAGTTGCTAGGGGGCCTCTCGGGATTCCTCTCCCGTCGATACCGGGGCCAAAAACCTTGTGTGGAGTCAGGGCCGGAACCGAGGATTCCTCTCAGGGGCTGACATGGATCTTTGGGTACTTCTGGAGTCTCCCCAGGGGAGTCAGGCCTCGTCTCGAGTGGGGGCATGCACGTGCGCTTTCCTTCCAGGCTGTAGCAGCAATGTCACGCTTCCCGTCGCGTGGATCAAAGGTTTTGTGGTTTTCCCTCGAGGCTTTCCCTCGAGGATTTCCCACAGGGCTGTCCCACGTGCCACCGTGGTGTGAGTCGATCCTCGGCGTGAAAGATGAGCCAGTGCAGGGCAAAGAGGTTCCTCTGGAATGGACTGAGACATCTGGGGGAGTCTTGGAATGGTGGTACGACCATGGAGTTCCTCTCGGCTTTTCTGTTGAGAGTGCCTCCTCTTGAGATGCGACGGGAACGCCGGGAATTCTTTCCCGTTGAAAGCAGGGAAAGGATCCCTCATCTCGAGCTCCGAGGGGGAAACGGGGCTCCTCTGGATGTGGGCGAGACCATCGTGCTTCCTCTCGAGTGGAGACGGGTATGGCGGTGAACTTCTTGAGTTGCAGCAAGGGTGTGAAAGACCCTTTCGAAGTTCCAGAGGTTAGGTGTCATTAGTCTCCAGACGCCTCATCGGAAATAGGCCTCATCTTGCCTGGATGGGAGAACTTCCTGGATTTTCTCGAGTTGCGGGAGGTGTTCTCGAGTTAAGACGGGGACCTCAGGGACCCGTCCTGGTGGCCTCAGCAAAGGCCAGTCCCCATGCGAGTTGCTAGGGGGCCTCTCGGGATTCCTCTCCCGTCGATACCGGGGCCAAAAACCTTGTGTGGAGTCAGGGCCGGAACCGAGGATTCCTCTCAGGGGTGACATGGTTCTTTGGGTACTTCTGGAGACTCCCCAGGGGATTCAGGCCTCGTCTCGAGTGGGGGCATGCACGTGCGCTTTCCTTCCAGGCTGAAGCAGCAATGTCACGCTTCCCGTCGCGTGGATCAAAGGATCTGTGGTTTTCCCTCGAGGCTTTCCCTCGAGGCTTTCCCACAGGACTGTCCCACGTGCCACCGTGGTGTGAGTCGATCCTCGGCGTGAAAGATGAGCCAGTGCAGGGCAAAGAGGTTCCTCTTGAATGGACTGAGACATCTGGGGGACTCTTGGAATGGTGGTACGACCATGGAGTTCCTCTCGCCTTTTCTGATGAGAGTGCCTCCTCTTGAGATGCGACGGGAACGCTGGGAATTCTTTCCAGTTGAAAGCAGGGAAAGGATCCCTCATCTCGAGCTACGAGGGGGAAACGGGGCTCCTCTGGATGTAGGCGGGACCATCGTGCTTCCTCTAGAGTGGAGACGGGTATGGCGGTTAACTTCTTGAGTTGCAGCAAGGGTGTGAAAGACCCTTTCGAAGTTCCAGAGGTTAGGTGTCATTAGTCTCCAGACGCCTCATCGGAAATAGGCCTCATCTCGCCTGGAAGGGAGAACTTCCTGGATTTTCTCGAGTTGCGGGAGGTGTTCTAGAGTTAAGACGGGGACCTCAGGGACCCGCCCTGGTGGCCTCAATAGAGAACAGTCCCCATGCGTCTTGCTAGGTGGCCTCTCGTGATTCTTCTCCCGTCGATACCGGGGCCAAAAAACTTGTGTGGAGTCAGGGCCGGAACCGAGGATTCCTCTCAGGGGCTGACATGGATCTTTGGGTACTTCTGGAGTCTCCCCAGCTGAGTCAGGCCTCGTCTCGAGTGGGGACATGCACGTGCGCTTTCCTTCGAGGCTGTAGCAGCAATGTCACGCTTCCCGTGGCGTGGATCAAAGGATCTGTGGTTTTCCCTCGAGGCTTTCCCTCGAGGCTTTCCCACAGGGCTGTCCCACGTGCCACCGTGGTGTGAGTCGATCCTCGGCGTGAAAGATGAGCCAGTGCAGGGCAAAGAGGTTAGTCTGGAATTGACTGAGACATCTGGGGGACTCTTGGAATGGTGGTACGACCATGGAGTTCCTCTCGCCTTTCCTGTTGAGAGTGCCTCCTCTTGAGATGTGACGGGAACGCCGGGAATTCTTTCCCGTTGAATGCAGGGAAAGGATCCCTCATCTCGAGCTACGAGGGGGAAACGGGGCTCCTCTGGATGTGGGCGGGACCGTCGTGCTTCCTCTCGAGTGGAGACGGGTATGGCGGTGAACTTCTTGAGTTGCAGCAAGGGTGTGAAAGACCCTTTCGAAGTTCCAGAGGTTAGGTGTCATTAGTCTCCAGACGCCTCATCGGAAATAGGCCTCATCTGGCCTGTAAGGGAGAACTTCCTGGATTTTCTTGAGTTGCGGCAGGTGTTCTCGAGTTACGACGGGGACCTCAGGGACCCGCCCTGATGGCCTCAGGAGAGGCCAGGTCCATGCGAGTTGCTAGGTGGCCTCTCGGGATTCCTCTCCTGTCGATTCCGGGGCCAAAAATCTTGTGTGGAGTCAGGGCCGGAACCGAGGATTCCTCTCAGGGGTGACATGGATCTTTGGGTACTTCTGGAGTCTCCCCAGGGGAGTCAGGCCTCGTCTCGAGCGGGGGCATGCACGTGCGCTTTCCTTCCAGGCTGTAGCAGCAATGTGACGCTTCCCGTCGCGTGGATCAAAGGATCTGTGGTTTTCCCTCGAGGCATTCCCTCGAGGGTTTCCCACAGGGCTGTCCCACGTACCACCGTGGTGTGAGTCGATCCTCGGCGTGAAAGATGAGCCAGTGCAGGGCAAAGAGGTTCCTCTGGAATGGACTGAGATATCTGGGGGACTCTTGGAATGATGATACGACCATGGAGTTCCGCTCGCCTTTCCTGTTGAGAGTGCCTCCTCTTGAGATGCGACGGGATCGCCGGATATTCTTTCCCGTTGAAAGCAGGGAAAGGATCCCTCATCTCGAGCTCCGAGGGGGAAACGGGGCTCCTCTGGATGTGGTCGAGACCATCGTGCTTCCTCTCGAGTGGAGACGGTTATGGCGCTGAACTTCTTGAGTTGCAGCAAGGGTGTGAAAGACCCTTTCGAAGTTCCAGAGGTTAGGTGTCATTAGTCTCCAGACGCCTCATCGGAAATAGGCCTCATCTTGCCTGGAAGGGAGAACTTCCTGGATTTTCTCGAGTTGCGGGAGGTGTTCTCGAGTTAAGACGGGGACCTCAGGGACCCGTCCTGGTGGCCTCAGCAAAGGCCAGTTCCCATGCGAGTTGCTAGGGGGCCTCTCGGGATTCCTCTCCCGTCGATACCGGGGCCAAAAACCTTGTGTGGAGTCAGGGCCGGAACCGAGGATTCCTCTCAGGGGTGACATGGTTCTTTGGGTACTTCTGGAGACTCCCCAGGGGAGTCAGGCCTCGTCTCGAGTGGGGGCATGCAAGTGCGCTTTCCTTCCAGGCTGTAGCAGGAATGTCACGCTTCCCGTCGCGTGGATCAAATGATCTGTGGTTTTCCCTCGAGGCTTTCCCTCGAGGCTTTCCCACAGGACTGTCCCACGTGCCACCGTGGTGTGAGTCGATCCTCGGCGTGAAAGATGAGCCAGTGCAGGTCAAAGAGGTTCCTCTTGAATGGACTGAGACATCTGGGGGACTCTTGGAATGGTGGTACGACCATGGAGTTCCTCTCGCCTTTTCTGTTGAGAGTGCCTCCTCTTGAGATGCGACGGGAACGCTGGGAATTCTTTCCCGTTGAAAGCAGGGAAAGGATCCCTCATCTCGAGCTACGAGGGGGAAACGGGGCTCCTCGGGATGTAGGCGGGACCATCGTGCTTCCTCTAGAGTGGAGACGGGTATGGCGGTGAACTTCTTGAGTTGCAGCAAGGGTGTGAAAGACCCTTTCGAAGTTCCAGAGGTTAGGTGTCATTAGTCTCCAGACGCCTCATCGGAAATAGGCCTCATCTCGCCTGGAAGGGAGAACTTCATGGATTTTCTCGAGTTGCGGGAGGTGTTCTAGAGTTAAGACGGGGACCTCAGGGACCCGCCCTGGTGGCCTCAATAGAGAACAGTCCCCATGCGTCTTGCTAGGTGGCCTCTCGTGATTCTTCTCCCGTCGATACCGGGGCCAAAAAACTTGTGTGGAGTCAGGGCCGGAACCGAGGATTCCTCTCAGGGGCTGACATGGATCTTTGGGTACTTCTGGAGTCTCCCCAGGGGAGTCAGGCCTCGTCTCGAGTGGGGGCATGCACGTGCGCTTTCCTTCCAGGCTGTAGCAGCAATGTCATTCTTCCCGTCGCATTTATGAAAGGATCTGTGGCTTTCCCTCGAGGCTTTCCCTCGAGGCTTTCCCACAGGGCTGTCCCACGTGGAACCGTGGTGTGAGTCGATCCTCGGCGTGAAAGATGAGCCAGTGCAGGGCAAAGAGGTTCCTCTGGAATGGACTGAGACATCTGGGGGACTCTTGGCATGGTGGTACGACCATGGAGTTCCTCAAGCCTTTCCTGTTGAGAGTGCCTCCTCTTGAGATGCGACGAGAACGCCGGGAATTCTTTCCCGTTAAATGCAGGGAAAGGATCCCTCATCTCGAGCTACGAGGGGGAAACGGGGCTCCTCTGGATGTGGGCGGGACCGTCGTGCTTCCTCTCGAGTGGAGATGGGTATGGCGGTGAACTTCTTGAGTTGCAGCAAGGGTGTGAAAGACCCTTTCGAAGTTCCAGAGGTTAGGTGTCATTAGTCTCCAGACGCCTCATCGGAAATAGGCCTCATCTCGCCTGGAAGGGAGAACTTCCTGGATTTTTTTGAGTTGCGGCAGGTGTTCTCGATTACGACGGGGACCTCAGGGACCCGCCCTGATGGCCTCAGGAGAGGCCAGGTCCATGCGAGTTGCTAGGTGGCCTCTCGGGATTCCTCTCCTGTCGATACCGGGGCCAAAAACCTTGTGTGGAGTCAGGGCCGGAACCGAGGATTCCTCTCAGGGGTGACATGGATCTTTGGGTACTTCTGGAGTCTCCCCAGGGGAGTCAGGCCTCGTCTCGAGCGGGGGCATGCACGTGCGCTTTCCTTCCAGGCTGTAGCAGGAATGTGACGCTTCCCGTCGCGTGGATCAAAGGATCTGTGGTTTTCCCTCGAGGCTTTCCCTCGAGGCTTTCCCACAGGGCTGTCCCACGTGCCACCGTGGTGTGAGTCGATCCTCGGCGTGAAAGATGAGCCAGTGCAGGGCAAAGAGGTTCGTCTGGAATGGACTGAGACATCTGGGGGACTCTTGGAATGGTGGTACGACCATGGAGTTCCTCTCGCCTTTCCTGTTGAGAGTGCCTCCTCTTGAGATGTGACGGGAACGCCGGGAATTCTTTCCCGTTGAATGCAGGGAAAGGATCCCTCATCTCGAGCTACGAGGGGGAAACGGGGCTCCTCTGGATGTGGGCGGGACCGTCGTGCTTCCTCCTGAGTGTAGACGGGTATGGCGGTGAACTTCTTGAGTTGCAGCAAGGGTGTGAAAGACCCTTTCGAAGTTCCAGAGGTTAGGTGTCATTAGTCTCCAGACGCCTCATCGGAAATAGGCCTCATCTGGCCTGTAAGGGAGAACTTCCTGGATTTTCTTGAGTTGCGGCAGGTGTTCTCGAGTTACGACGGGGACCTCAGGGACCAGCCCTGATGGCCTCAGGAGAGGCCAGGTCCATGCGAGTTGCTAGGTGGCCTCTCGGGATTCCTCTCCTGTCGATTCCGGGGCCAAAAATCTTGTGTGGAGTCAGGGCCGGAACCGAGGATTCCTCTCAGGGGTGACATGGATCTTTGGGTACTTCTGGAGTCACCCCAGGGGAGTCAGGCCTCGTCTCGAGCGGGGGCATGCACGTGCGCTTTCCTTCCATGCTGTAGCAGCAATCTGACGCTTCCCGTCGCGTGGATCAAAGGATCTGTGGTTTTCCCTCGAGGCATTCCCTCGAGGCTTTCCCACAGGGCTGTCCCACGTACCACCGTGGTGTGAGTCGATCCTCGGCGTGAAAGATGAGCCAGTGCAGGGCAAAGAGGTTCCTCTGGAATGGACTGAGATATCTGGGGGACTCTTGGAATGGTGGTACGACCGTGGAGTTCCTCTCGCCTTTCCTGTTGAGAGTGCCTCCTCTTGAGATGCGACGGGAACGCCGGGAATTCTTTCCCGTTGAAAGCAGGGAAAGGATCCCTTATCTCGAGCTCCGAGAGGGAAACGGGGCTCCTCTGGATGTGGGCGAGACCATCGTGCTTCCTCTCGAGTGGAGACGGTTATGGCGGTGAACTTCTTGAGTTGCAGCAAGGGTGTGAAAGACCCTTTCGAAGTTCCAGAGGTTAGGTGTCATTAGTCTCCAGACGCCTCATCGGAAATAGGCCTCATCTTGCCTGGAAGGGAGAACTTCCTGGATTTTCTCGAGTTGCGGGAGGTGTTCTCGAGTTAAGACGGGGACCTCAGGGACCCGTCCTGGTGGCCTCAGCAAAGGCCAGTCCCCATTAGAGTTGCTAGGGGGCCTCTCGGGATTCCTCTCCCGTCGATACCGGGGCCAAAAACCTTGTGTGGAGTCAGGGCCGGAACCGAGGATTCCTCTCAGGGGTGACATGGTTCTTTGGGTACTTCTGGAGACTCCCCAGGGGAGTCAGGCCTCGTCTCGAGTGGGGGCATGCACGTGCGCTTTCCTTCCAGGCTGTAGCAGCAATGTCACGCTTCCCGTCGCGTGGATCAAAGGATCTGTGGTTTTCCCTCGAGGCTTTCCCTCGAGGCTTTCCCACAGGACTGTCCCACGTGCCACCGTGGTGTGAGTCGATCCTCGGCGTGAAAGATGAGCCAGTGCAGGTCAAAGAGGTTCCTCTTGAATGGACTGAGACATCTGGGGGACTCTTGGAATGGTGGTAGGACCATGGAGTTCCTCTCGCCTTTTCTGTTGAGAGTGCCTCCTCTTGAGATGCGATGGGAACGCTGGGAATTCTTTCCCGTTGAAAGCAGGGAAAGGATCCCTCATCTCGAGCTACGAGGGGGAAACTGGGCTCCTCTGGATGTAGGCGGGACCATCGTGCTTCCTCTAGAGTGGAGACGGGTATGGCGGTGAACTTCTTGAGTTGCAGCAAGGGTGTGAAAGACCCTTTCGAAGTTCCAGAGGTTAGGTGTCATTAGTCTCCAGACGCCTCATCGGAAATAGGCCTCATCTCGCTTGGAAGGGAGAACTTCCTGGATTTTCTCGAGTTGCGGGAGGTGTTCTAGAGTTAAGACGGGGACCTCAGGGACCCGCCCTGGTGGCCTCAATAGAGAACAGTCCCCATGCGTCTTGCTAGGTGGCCTCTCGTGATTCTTCTCCCGTCGATACCGGGGCCAAAAAACTTGTGTGGAGTCAGGGCCGGAACCGAGGATTCCTCTCAGGGGCTGACATGGATCTTTGGGTACTTCTGGAGTCTCCCCAGCTGAGTCAGGCCTCGTCTCGAGTGGGGACATGCACGTGCGCTTTCCTTCGAGGCTGTAGCAGCAATGTCACGCTTCCCGTGGCGTGGATCAAAGGATCTGTGGTTTTCCCTCGAGGCTTTCCCTCGAGGCTTTCCCACAGGGCTGTCCCACGTGCCACCGTGGTGTGAGTCGATCCTCGGCGTGAAAGATGAGCCAGTGCAGGGCAAAGAGGTTCGTCTGGAATGGACTGAGACATCTGGGGGACTCTTGGAATGGTGGTACGACCATGGAGTTCCTCTCGCCATTCCTGTTGAGAGTGCCTCCTCTTGAGATGTGACGGGAACGCCGGGAATTCTTTCCCGTTCAATGCAGGGAAAGGATCCCTCATCTCGAGCTACGAGGCGGAAACGGGGCTCCTCTGGATGTGGGCGGGACCATCGTGCTTCCTCTCGAGTGGAGACGGGTATGGCGGTGAACTTCTTGAGTAGCAGCAAGGGTGTGAAAGACCCTTTCGAAGTTCCAGAGGTTAGGTGTCATTAGTCTCCAGACGCCTCATCGGAAATAGGCCTCATCTCGCCTGGAAGGGAGAACTTCCTGGATTTTCTCGAGTTGCGGGAGGTGTTCTAGAGTTAAGACGGGGACCTCAGGGACCCGCCCTGGTGGCCTCAATAGAGAACAGTCCCCATGCGTCTTGCTAGGTGGCCTCTCGTGATTCTTCTCCCGTCGTTACCGGGGCCAAAAAACTTGTGTGGAGTCAGGGCCGGAACTGAGGATTCCTCTCAGGGGCTGACATGGATCTTTGGGTACTTCTGGAGTCTCCCCAGGGGAGTCAGGCCTCGTCTCGAGTGGGGGCATGCACGTGCGCTTTCCTTCCAGGCTGTAGCAGCAATGTCATTCTTCCCGTCGCATTTATGAAAGGATCTGTGGCTTTCCCTCGAGGCTTTCCCTCGAGGCTTTCCCACAGGGCTGTCCCACGTGGCACCGTGGTGTGAGTCGATCCTCGGCGTGAAAGATGAGCCAGTGCAGGTCAAAGAGGTTCCTCTGGAATGGACTGAGACATCTAGGGGACTCTAGGAATGGTGGTAAGACCATGGAGTTCCTCTCGCCTTTCCTGTTGAGATTGCCTCCTCTTGAGATGCGACGGGAATGCTGGGAATTTTTTCCCGTTGAAAGCAGGGAAACGATCCCTCATCTCGAGCTCCGAGGGGGAAACGGGGCTCCTCTGGATGTGGGCGGGACCATCGTGCTTCCTCTCGAGTGGAGACTGGTATGGCGGTGAACTTCTTGAGTTGCAGCAAGGGTGTGAAAGACCCTTTCGAAGTTCCAGAGGTTAGGTGTCATTAGTCTCCAGATGCCTCATCGGAAATAGGCCTCATCTCGCCTGGAAGGGAGAACTTCCTGGATTTTCTCGAGTTGCGGCAGGTGTTCTCGAGTTACGACGGGGACCTCAGGGACCCGCCCTGGTGGCCTAAGGAACGGAGAGTCCCCATGCGAGTTGCTAGGGGGCCTCTCGGGATTCCTCTCACATCGATACTGGGGCCAAAAACCTTGTGTGGAGTCAGGGCCGGAACCGAGGATTCCTCTCAGGGGTGACATGGTTCTTTGGGTACTTCTGGAGACTCCCCAGGGGAGTCAGGCCTCGTCTCGAGTGGGGGCATGCACGTGCGCTTTCCTTCCAGGCTGTAGCAGCAATGTCACGCTTCCCGTCGCGTGGATCAAAGGATCTGTGGTTTTCCCTCGAGGCTTTCCCACAGGGCTGTCCCACGTGCCACCGTGGTGTGAGTCGATCCTCGGCGTGAAAGATGAGCCCGTGCAGGGCAAAGAGGTTCCTCTGGAATGGACTGAGACATCTGGGGGACTCTTGGAATGGTGGTACGACCATGGAGTTCCGGTCGCCTTTCCTGTTGAGAGTGCCTCCTCTTGAGATGCGACGGGAACGCCGGGAATTCTTTCCCGTTGAAAGCAGGGAAAGGATCCCTCATCTCGAGCTCCGAGGGGGAAACGGGGCTCCTCTGGATGTGGGCGGGACCATCGTGCTTCCTCTCGAGTGGAGACGGGTATGGCGGTGAACTTCTTGAGTTGCAGCAAGGGTGTGAAAGACCCTTTCGAAGTTCCAGAGGTTAGGTGTCATTAGTCTCCAGACGCCTCATCGGAAATAGGCCTCATCTCGCCTGGAAGGGAGAACTTCCTGGATTTTCTCGAGTTGCGGCAGGTGTTCTCGAGTTACGACGGGGACCTCAGGGACCCGCCCTGGTGGCCTCAGGAGAGGCCAGTCCCCATGCGAGTTGCTGGGAGGCCTCTCGGGATTCCTCTCCGTCGATACCGGGGCCAAAAACCTTGTGTGGAGTCAGGGCCGGAACCGAGAATTGCTCTCAAGGGCTGACATGGATCTTTGGGTACTTCTGGAGTCTCCCCAGGGGAGTCAGGCCTCGTCTCGAGTGGGGGCATGCACGTGCGATTTCCTTCCAGGCTGTAGCAGCAATGTCACGCTTCCCGTCGCGTGGATCAAAGGATCTGTGGTTTTCCCTCGAGGCTTTCCCTCGAGGCTTTCCCACAGGGCTGCCCCACGTGCCACCGTGGTGTGAGTCGATCCTCGGCGTGAAAGATGAGCCAGTGCAGGGCAAAGAGTTTCCTCTGGAATGGACTGAGACATCTGGGGGACTCTTGGAATGGTGGTATGACCATGGAGTTTCTCTCGCCTTTCCTGTTGAGAGTGCCTCCTCTTGAGATGCGACGGGAACGCCGGGAATTCTTTCCAGTTGAAAGCAGGGAAAGGATCCCTCATCTCGAGCTACGAGGGGGAAACGGGGCTCCTCTGGATGTGGGCGGGACCATCGTGCATCCTCTCGAGTGGAGACGGGTATGGCGGTGAACTTCTTGAGTTGCAGCAAGGGTGTGAAAGACCCTTTCGAAGTTCCAGAGGTTAGGTGTCATTAGTCTCCAGACGCCTCATCGGAAATAGGCCTCATCTCGCCTGGAAGGGAGAACTTCCTGGATTTTCTGGAGTTGCGGCAGGTTTTCTCGAGTTACGACGGGGACCTCAGGGACCCGCCCTGGTGGCCTCAGGAGAGGCCAGTCCCCATGCAAGTTGCTAGGGGGCCTCTCCGAATTACTCTCCCGTCGATACCGGGTCCAAAAACCTTGTGTAGAGTCAGGGCCGGACCGAGGATTCCTCTCAGGGGCTGACATGGATCTTTGGGTACTTCTGGAGTCTCCCCAGGGGAGTCAGGCCTCGTCTCGAGTGGGGGCATGCACGTGCGCTTTCCTTCCAGGCTGTAGCAGCAATGTCACGCTTCCCGTCGCGTGGATCAAAGGATCTGTGTTTTTCCATCGAGGCTTTCCCACAGGGCTGTCCCACGTGCCACCGTGGTGTGAGTCGATCCTCGGCGTGAAAGGTGAGCCAGTGCAGGGCAAAGAGGTTCCTTTGGAATGGACTGAGACATCTGGGGGACTCTTGGAATGGTGGTACGACCATGGAGTTCCTCTCGCCTTTCCTGTTGAGAGTGCCACCTCTTGAGATGCGTCAGGAACGCCGGGAATTCTTTGCTTTGAAAGCAGTGAAAGGATCCCTCATCTCGAGCTACGAGGGGGAAACGGGGCTCCTCTGGATGTGGGCGGGACCATCGTGCTTCCTCTCGAGTGGAGACGGGTATGGCGATGAACTTCTTGAGTTGCAGCAAGGGTGTGAAAGACCCTTTCGAAGTTCCAGAGGTTAGGTGTCATTAGTCTCCAGACGCCTCATCGGAAATAGGCCTCATCTCGCCTGGAAGGGAGAAATTCCTGGATTTTCTCGAGTTGCGGCAGGTGTTCTCGAGTTACGACGGGGACCTCAGGGACCCGCCCTGGTGGCCTCAGGAGAGGCCAGTCCCCATGCGAGTTGCTAGGGGGCCTCTCGGGATTCCTCTCCCGTCGATACCGGGGCCAAAAACCTTGTATAGAGTCAGGGCCGGAACCGAGGATTCCTCTCAGGGGCTGACATGGATCTTTGGGTACTTCTGGAGTCTCCCCAGGGGAGTCAGGCCTCGTCTCGAGTGGGGGCATGCACGTGCGATTTCCTTCCAGGCTGTAGCAGCAATGTCACGCTTCCCGTCGCGTGGATCAAAGGATCTGTGATTTTCCATCGAGGCTTTCCCACAGGGCTGTCCCACGTGCCACCGTGGTGTGAGTCGATCCTCGGCGTGAAAGATGAGCCAGTGCAGGGCAAAGAGGTTCCCTTGGAATGGACTGAGACATCTGGGGGACTCTTGGAATGGTGGTACGACCATGGAGTTCCTCTCGCCTTTCCTGTTTAGAGTGCCACCTCTTGAGATGCGTCAGGAACGCCGGGAATTCTTTGCTTTGAAAGCAGTGAAAGGATCCCTCATCTCGAGCTACGAGGGGGAAACGGGGCTCCTCTGGATGTGGGCGGGACCATCGTGCTTCCTCTCGAGTGGAGACGGGTATGGCGGTGAACTTCTTGAGTTGCAGCAAGGGTGTGAAAGACCCTTTCGAAGTTCCAGAGGTTAGGTGTCATTAGTCTCCAGACGCCTCATCGGAAATAGGCCTCATCTCGCCTGGAAGGGAGAACTTCCTGGATTTTCTCGAGTTGTGGCAGGTGTTCTCGAGTTACGACGGGGACCTCAGGAACCCGCCCTGGTGGCCTCAGGAGAGGCCAGTCCCCATGCGAGTTGCTGGGAGGCCTCTCAGGATTCCTCTCCCGTCGATACCGGGGCCAAAAACCTTGTGTGGAGTCAGGGCCGGAACCGAGAATTCCTCTCAAGGGCTGACATGGATCTTTGGGTACTTCTGGAGTCTCCCCAGGGGAGTCAGGCCTCGTCTCGAGTGGGGGCATGCACGTGCGCTTTCCTTCCAGGCTGTAGCAGCAATGTCACGCTTCCCGTGGCGTGGATCAAAGGATCTGTGGTTTTCCCTCGAGGCTTTCCCTCGAGGCTTTCCCACAGGGCTGTCCCACGTGCCACCGTGGTGTGAGTCGATCCTCGGCGTGAAAGATGAGCCAGTGCAGGGCAAAGAGGTTCCTCTGGAATGGACTGAGACATCTCGGGGACTCTTGGAATGGTGGTACGACCATGGAGTTCCTCTCGCCTTTCCTTTTGAGAGTGCCTCCTCTTGAGATGTGACGGGAACGCTGGGAATTCTTTGCGTTGAAAGCAGGGAAAGAATCCCTCATCTCGAGCTTCGAGGGGGAAACGGGGCTCCTCTCGATGTGGGCGGGACCATCGTGCTTCCTCTCGAGTGGAGACGGGTATGGCGGTGAACTTCTTGAGTTGCAGCAAGGGTGTGAAAGACCCTTTCGAAGTTCCAGAGGTTAGGTGTCATTCGTCTCCAGACGCCTCATCGGAAATAGGCTTCATCTCGCCTGGAAGGGAGAACTTCCTGGATTTTCTCGAGTTGCGGCAGGTGTTCTCGAGTTACGACGGGGACCTCAGGGACCCACCCTGGTGGCCTCAGGGGAGGCCAGTACCCATGCGAGTTGCTAGGGGGCCTCTCGGGATTAATCTCCCGTCGATACCGGGGCCAAAAACCTTGTGTGGTGTCAGGGCCGGAACCGAGTTTTCCTCTCAGGGGCTGACATGGATCTTTGGGTACTTCTGGAGTCTCCCCAGGGGAGTCAGGCCTCGGCTCGTGTGGGGGCATGCACGTGCGATTTCCTTCAATGCTGTAGCAGCAATGTCACGCATCCCGTCGCGTGGAGTAATGGATCTGTGGTTTTCCCTCGAGGCTTTCCCACAGGGCTGTCCCACGTGCCACCGTGGTGTGAGTCGATCCTCGGCGTGAAAGATGAGCCAGTGCAGGGCAAAGAGGTTCCTGTGGAATGGACTGAGACATCTGGGGGACTCTTGGAATGGTGGTACGACCATGGAGTTCCGCTCGCCTTTCCTGTTGAGAGTGCCTCCTCTTGAGATGCGACGGGAACGCCGGGAATTCTTTCCCGTTGAAAGCAGGGAAAGGATCCCTCATCTCGAGCTACGAGGGGGAAACGGGGCTCCTCTGGATGTGGGCGGGACCATGGTGCTTCCTCTTGAGTGGAGACGGGTATGGCGGTGAACTTCTTGAGTTGCAGCAAGGGTGTGAAAGACCCTTTCGAAGTTCCAGAGGTTAGGTGTCATTAGTCTCCAGACGCCTCATCGGAAATAGGCCTCATCTCGCCTGGAAGGGAGAACTTCCTGGATTTTCTCGAGTTGCGGCAGGTGTTCTCGAGTTACGACGGGGACCTCAGGGACCCGCCCTGGTGGCCTCAGGAGAGGCCAGTCCCCATGCGAGTTGCTGGGAGGCCTCTCGGGATTCCTCTCCCGTCGATACCGGGGCCAAAAACCTTGTGTAGAGTCAGGGCCGGAACCGAGAATTCCTCTCAAGGGCTGACATGGATCTTTGGGTACTTCTGGAGTCTCCCCAGGGGAGTCAGGCCTCGTCTCGAGTGGGGGCATGCACGTGCGCTTTCCTTCCAGGCTGTAGCAGCAATGTGACGCTTCCCGTCGCGTGGATCAAAGGATCTGTGGTTTTCCCTCGAGGCTTTCCCTCGAGGCTTTCCCACAGGGCTGCCCCACGTGCCACCGTGGTGTGAGTCGATCCTCGTCGTGAAAGATGAGCCAGTGCAGGGCAAAGAGGTTCCTCTGGAATGGACTGAGACATCTGGGGGACTTTTGGAATGGTGGTACGACCATGGAGTTTCTCTCGCCTTTCCTGTTGAGAGTGCCTCCTCTTGAGATGCGACGGTAACGCCGGGAATTCTTTCCCGTTGAAAGCAGGGAAAGGATCCCTCATCTCGAGCTACGAGGGGGAAACGGGGCTCCTCTGGATGTGGGCGGGACCATCGTGCATCCTCTCGAGTGGAGACGGGTATGGCGGTGAACTTCTTGAGTTGCAGCAAGGGTGTGAAAGACCCTTTCGAAGTTCCAGAGGTTAGGTGTCATTAGTCTCCAGACGCCTCATCGGAAATAGGCCTCATCTCGCCTGGAAGGGAGAACTTCCTGGATTTTCTCGAGTTGCGGCAGGTGTTCTCGAGTTACGACGGGGACCTCAGGGACCCGCCCTGGTGGCCTCAGGGGAGGCCAGTCCCCATGCGAGTTGCTAGGGGGCCTCTGGGGATTACTCTCCCGTCGATACCGGGGCCAAAAACTGTGTGTAGAGTCAGGGCCGGAACCGAGGATTCCTGTCAGGGGCTGACATGGATCTTTGGGTACTTCTGGAGTCTCCCCAGGGGAGTCAGGCCTCGTCTCGAGTGGGGGCATGCACGTGCGCTTTCCTTCCAGGCTGTAGCAGCAATGTCACGCTTCCCGTGGCGTGGATCAAAGGATCTGTGGTTTTCCCTCGAGGCTTTCCCTCGAGGCTTTCCCACAGGGCTGTCCCACGTGCCACCGTGGTGTGAGTCGATCCTCGGCGTGAAAGATGAGCCAGTGCAGGGCAAAGAGGTTCCTCTGGAATGGACTGAGACATCTGGGGGACTCTTGGAATGGTGGTACGACCATGGAGTTCCGCTCGCCTTTCCTGTTGAGAATGCCTCCTCTTGAGATGCGGCGGGAACGCCGGGAATTCTTTCCCGTTGAAAGCAGGGAAAGGATCCCTCATCTCGAGCTAAGAGTGGGATACGGGGTTCCTCTGGATGTGCGCGGGATCATCGTGCTTCCTCTCGAGTGGAGATGGGTATGGCGGTGAACTTCTTGAGTTGCCGCAAGGGTGTGAAAGACCCTTTCGAATTTCCAGAGGTTAGGTGTCATTAGTCTCCAGACGCCTCATCGGAAATAGGCCTCATCTCGCCTGGAAGGGGGAACTTCCTGGAATTTCTCGAGTTGCGGCAGGTGTTCTCGAGTTACGACGGGGACCTCAGGGACCCGCCCTGGTGGCCTCTGGAAAAGCCAGTCCCCATGCGAGTTACTCGGGGGCCTCTAGGGATTCCTCTCCCGTCGATACTGGGTCCAAAAACCTTGTGTGGAGTCAGGGCTGGAACCGAGGATTCCTCTCAGGGGCTGACATGAATCTTTGAGTACTTCTGGAGTCTCCCCAGGGGAGTCAGGCCTCGTCTCGAGGGGGGGCATGGACGTGCGCTTTCCTTCCAGACTGTAGCAGCAATGTCACGCTTCCCGTCGCGTGGATCAAAGGATCTGTGGTTTTCCCTCGAGGCTTTCCCACAGGGCTGTCCCACGTGCCACCGTGGTGTGAGTCAATCCTCGGTGTGAAAGATGAGCCAGTGCAGGGCAATGAGGTTCCTCTGGAATGGACTGAGACATCTGGGGGACTCTTGGAATGGTGGTACGACCATGGAGTTCCTCTCGCCTTTCCTGTTGAGAGTGCCTCCTCTTGAGATGCGACGGGAACGCCGGGAATTCTTTCCCGTTGAAAGCAGGGAAAGGATCCCTCATCTCGAGATACGAGGGGGAAACGGGGCTCCTCTGGATGTGGGCGGGACCATCGTGCTTCCTCCCGAGTGGAGACGGGTATGGCGGTGAACTTCTTGAGTTGCAGCAAGGGTGTGAATGACCCTTTCGAAGTTCCAGAGGTTAGGTGTCATTAGTCTCCAGACGCCTCATCGGAAATAGGCCTCATCTGGCCTGGAAGGGAGAACTTCCTGGATTTGCTCGAGTTGCGGCAGGTGTTCTCGAGTTACGACGGGGACCTCAGGGACCCGCCCTGGTGGCCTCAGGAGAGGCCAGTCCCCATGCTAGTTGCTAGGGGGCCCCTCGGGATTCCTCTCCCTTCGATACCGGGGCCAAAAACCTTGTGTGGAGTCAGGGCCGGAACAGAGGATTCCTCTCAGGGGCTGACATGGATCTTTGGGTACTTCTGGAGTCTCCCCAGGGGAGTCAGGCCTCCTCTCGAGTGGGGGCATGCACGTGCGCTTTCCTTCCAGGCTGTAGCAGCAATGTCACGCTTCCCGTCGCGTGGATCAAAGGATCTGTGGTTTTCCCTCGAGGCTTTCCCTCGAGGCTTTCCCACAGGGCTGTCCCACGTGCCACCGTGGTGTGAGTCGATCCTCGGCGTGAAAGATGAGCCAGTGCAGGGCAAAGAGGTTCCTCTGGAATGGACTGAGACATCTGGGGGAGTCTTGGAATGGTGATACGACCATGGAGTTCCTCTCGCCTTTCCTGTTGAGAGTGCCTACTCTTGAGATGCGACGGGAACGCCGGGAATTCTTTCCCGTTGAAAGCAGGGAAAGGATCCCTCATCTCGAGCTACGAGGGGGAAACGGGGCTCCTCTGGATGTGGGCGGGACCATCGTACTTCCTCTCGAGTGGAGACGGGTATGGCGGTGAACTTCTTGAGTTGCAGCAAGGGTGTGAAAGACCCTTTCGAAGTTCCAGAGGTTAGGTGTCATTAGTCTCCAGATGCCTCATCGGAAATAGGCCTCATCTCGCCTGCAAGGGAGAACTTCCTGGATTTTCTCGAGTTGCGGCAGGTGTTCTCGAGTTACGACGGGGACCTCAGGGACCTGCCCGGGTGGCCTCAAGAGAGGCCAGTCCCCATGCGAGTTGCTAGGGGGCCTCTCAGGATTCCTCTCCCGTCGATACCGGGGCCAAAAAACTTGTGTGGTGTCAGGGCCGGTACCGAGGATTCCTCTCAAGGGTGACAAGGATCTTTGGGTACTTCTGGAGTCTCCCCAGGGGAGTCAGGCCTCCTCTCGAGTGGGGGCATGCACGTGCGCTTTCCTTCCAGGCTGTAGCAGCAATGTCACGCTTCCCGTCGCGTGGATCAAAGGATCTGTGGTTTTCCCTCGAGGCTTTCCCTCGAGGCTTTCCCACAGGGCTGTCCCACGTGCCACCGTGGTGTGAGTCGATCCTCGGCGTGAAAGATGAGCCAGTGCAGGGCAAAGAGGTTCCTCTGGAATGGACTGAGTCATCTGGGGGACTCTTGGAATGGTGGTACGACCATGGAGTTCCTCTCGCCTTTCCTGTTGAGAGTGCCTCCTCTTGAGATGCGACGGGAACGCCGGGAATTCTTTCCCGTTGAAAGCAGGGAAAGGATCCCTCATCTCGAGCTACGAGGGGGAAACGGGGCTCCTCTGGATGTGGGCGGGACCATCGTGCTTCCTCTCGAGTGGAGACGGGTATGGCGGTGAACTTCTTGAGTTGCAGCAAGGGTGTGAAAGACCCTTTCGAAGTTCCAGAGTTTAGGTGTCATTAGTCTCCAGACGCCTCATCGGAAATAGGCCTCATCTCGCCTGCAAGGGAGAACTTCCTGGATTTTCTCGAGTTGCGACAGGTGTTCTCGAGTTACGACGGGGACCTCAGGGACCCGCCCTGGTTGCCTCAGGAGAGGCCAGTCCCCATGCGAGTTGCTAGGGGGCCTCTCGGGATTCCTCTCCCGTCGATACCGGGGCCAAAAACCTTGTGTGGAGTCAGGGCCGGAACCGAGGATTCCTCTCAGGGGTGACATGTATCTTTGGGTACTTCTGGAGTCTCCCCAGGGGAGTCAGGCCTCGTCTTGAGTGGGGGCATGCACGTGCACTTTCCTTCCAGGCTGTAGCAGCAATGTCACGCTTCCCGTCGAGTGGATCAAAGGATCTGTGGTTTTCCCTCGAGGCTTTCCCTCGAGGCTTTCCCACAAGGCTGTCCCACGTGCCACCGTGGTGTGAGTCGATCCTCGGCGTGAAAGATGAGCCAGTGCAGGGCAAAGAGGTTCCTCTGGAATGGACTGAGACATCTGGGGGACTCTTGGAATGGTGGTACGACCATGGAGTTCCTCTCGCCTTTCCTGTTGAGAGTGCCTCCTCTTGAGATGCGACGGGAACGCTGGGAATTCTTTCCCGTTGAAAGCAGGGAAAGGATCCCTCATCTCGAGCTACGAGGGGGAAACGGGGCTCCTCTGGATGTGGGCGGGACCATCGTGCTTCCTCTCGAGTGGAGACGGGTATGGCGGTGTACTTCTTGAGTTGCAGCAAGGGTGTGAAAGACCCTTTCGAAATTCCAGAGGTTAGGTGTCATTAGTCTCCAGACGCCTCATCGGAAATAGGCCTCATCTCACCTGGAAGGGAGAACTTCCTGGATTTTCTCGAGTTGCGGCAGGTGTTCTCGAGTTACGACGGGGACCTCAGGGACCCGCCCTGGTGGCCTCAGGAGAGGCCAGTCCCCATGCGAGTTGCTAGGGGGCCTCTCGGGATTCCTCTCCCGTCGATACCGGGGCCAATAACCTTGTGTGGAGTCAGGGCCCGAACCGAGGATTCCTCTCAGGGGCTGACATGGATCTTTGAGTACTTCTGGAGTCACCCCAGGGGAGTCAGGCCTCGTCTCGAGTGGGGGCATGCACGTGCGCTTTCCTTCCAGACTGTAGCAGCAATGTCACACTTCCCGTCGCGTGGATCAAAGGATCTGTGGTTTTCCCTCGAGGCTTTCCCTCGAGGCTTTCCCACAGGGCTGTCCCACGTGCCACCGTGGTGTGAGTCGATCCTCGGCGTGAAAGATGAGCCAGTGCAGGGCAAAGAGGTTCCTCTGGAATGGACTGAGACATCTGGGGGACTCTTGGAATGGTGGTACGACCATGGAGTTCCTCTCGCCTTTCCTGTTGAGAGTGCCTCCTCTTGAGATGCGACGGGAACGCCGGGAATTCTTTCCCGTTGAAAGCAGGGAAAGGATCCCTCATCTCGAGCTACGAGGGGGAAACGGGGCTCCTCTGGATGTGGGCGGGACCATCGTGCTTCCTCTCGAGTGGAGACGGGTATGGCGGTGAACTTCTTGAGTTGCAGCAAGGGTGTGAAAGACCCTTTCGAAATTCCAGAGGTTAGGTGTCATTAGTCTCCAGACGCCTCATCGGAAATAGGCCTCATCTCGCCTGCAAGGGAGAACTTCCTGGATTTTCTCGAGTTACGGCAGGTGTTCTCGAGTTACGACGGGGACCTCAGGGACCCGCCCTGTTGGCCTCAGGAGAGGCCAGTCCCCATGCGAGTTGCTAGGGGGCCTCTCGGGATTCCTCTCCCGTCGATACCGGGGCTAAGAACCTTGTGTGGAGTCAGGGCCCGAACCGAGGATTCCTCTCAGGGGCTGACATGGATCTTTGGGTACTTCTGGAGTCTCCCCAGGGGAGTCAGGCCTCGTCTCGAGTGGGGGCATGCACGTGTGCTTTCCTTCCAGGCTGTAGCAGCAATGTCACGCTTCCCGTCGCGTGGATCAAAGGATCTGTGGTTTTCCCTCGAGGCTTTCCCTCGATGCTTTCCCACAGGGCTGTCCCACGTGCCACCGTGGTGTGAGTCGATCCTCGGCGTGAAAAATGAGCCAGTGCAGGGCAGAGAGGTTCCTCTGGAATGGACTGAGACATCTGGGGGACTCTTGGAATGGTGGTACGACCATGGAGTTCCTCTCGCCTTTCCTGTTGAGAGTGCCTCCTCTTGAGATGCGACGGGAACGCCGGGAATTCTTTCCCGTTGAAAGCAGGGAAAGGATCCCTCATCTCGAGCTCCGAGGGGGAAACGGGGCTCCTCTGGATGTGGGCGGGACCATCGTGCTTCCTCTCGAGTGGAGACGGGTATGGCGGTGAACTTCTTGAGTTGCACCAAGGGTGTGAAAGACCCTTTCGAAGTTCCAGAGGTTAGGTGTTATTAGTCTCCAGACGCCTCATCGGAAATAGGCCTCATCTCGCCTGGAAGGGAGAACTTCCTGGATTTTCTCGAGTTGCGGCAGGTGTTCTCGAGTTACGACGGGGACCTCAGGGACCCGCCCTGGTGGCCTCAGGAGAGGCCAGTCCCCATGCGAGTTGCTAGGGGGCCTCTCGGGATTCCTCTCCCGTCGATACCGGGGCCAAAAACCTTGTGTGTAGTCAGGGCCGGGACCGAGGATTCCTCTCAGGGGTGACATGGATCTTTGGGTACTTCTGGAGTCTTCCCAGGGGAGTCAGGCCTCCTCTCGAGTGGGGGCATGCACGTGCGCTTTCCTTCCAGGCTGTAGCAGCAATGTCACGCTTCCCGTCGCGTGGATCAAAGGATCTGTGGTTTTCCCTCGAGGCTTTCCCTCGAGGCTTTCCCACAGGGCTGTCCCACGTGCCACCGTGGTGTGAGTCGATCCTCGGCGTGAAAGATGAGCCAGTGCAGGGCAAAGAGGTTCCTCTGGAATGGACTGAGACATCTGGGGGAGTCTTGGAATGGTGATACGACCATGGAGTTCCTCTCGCCTTTCCTGTTGAGAGTGCCTCCTCTTGAGATGCGACGGGAACGCCGGGAATTCTTTCCCGTTGAAAGCAGGGAAAGGATCCCTCATCTCGAGCTCCGAGGGGGAAACGGGGCTCCTCTGGATGTGGGCGGGACCATCGTACTTCCTCTCGAGTGGAGACGGGTATGGCGGTGAACTTCTTGAGTTGCAGCAAGGGTGTGAAAGACCCTTTCGAAGTTCCAGAGGTTAGGTGTCATTAGTCTCCAGACGCCTCATCGGAAATAGGCCTCATCTCGCCTGCAAGGGAGAACTTCCTGGATTTTCTCGAGTTGCGGCAGGTGTTCTCGAGTTACGACGGGGACCTCAGGGACCCGCCCGGGTGGCCTCAAGAGAGGCCAGTCCCCATGCGAGTTGCTAGGGGGCCTCTCTGGATTCCTCTCCCGTCGATACCGGGGCCAAAAACCTTGTGTGGTGTCAGGGCCGGGACCGAGGATTCCTCTCAAGGGTGACAAGGATCTTTGGGTACTTCTGGAGTCTCCCCAGGGGAGTCAGGCCTCCTCTCGAGTGGGGGCATGCACGTGCGCTTTCCTTCCAGGCTGTAGCAGCAATGTCACGCTTCCCGTCGCGTGGATCAAAAGATCTGTGGTTTTCCCTCGAGGCTTTCCCTCGAGGCTTTCCCACAGGGTTGTCCCACGTGCCACCGTGGTGTGAGTCGATCCTCGGCGTGAAAGATGAGCCAGTGCAGGGCAAAGAGGTTCCTCTGGAATGGACTGAGTCATCTGGGGGACTCTTGGAATGGTGGTACGACCATGGAGTTCCTCTCGCCTTTCCTGTTGAGAGTGCCTCCTCTTGAGATGCGACGGGAACGCCGGGAATTCTTTCCCGTTGAAAGCAGGGAAAGGATCCCTCATCTCGAGCTACGAGGGGGAAACGGGGCTCCTCTGGATGTGGGCGGGACCATCGTGCTTCCTCTCGAGTGGAGACGGGTATGGCGGTGAACTTCTTGAGTTGCAGCAAGGGTGTGAAAGACCCTTTCGAAGTTCCAGAGGTTAGGTGTCATTAGTCTCCAGACGCCTCATCGGAAAAAGGCCTCATCTCGCCTGGAAGGGAGAACTTCCTGGATTTTCTCGAGTTGCGGCAGGTGTTCTCGAGTTACGACGGGGACCTCAGGGACCCGCCCTGGTTGCCTCAGGAGAGGCCACTCCCCATGCGAGTTGCTAGGGGGCCTCTCGGGATTCCTCTCCCGTCGATACCGGGGCCAAAAACCTTGTGTGGAGTCAGGGCCGGAACCGAGGATTCCTCTCAGGGGTGACATGTATCTTTGGGTACTTCTGGAGTCTCCCCAGGGGAGTCAGGCCTCGTCTCGAGTGGGGGCATGCACGTGCGCTTTCCTTCCAGGCTGTAGCAGCAATGTCACGCTTCCCGTCGAGTGGATCAAAGGATCTGTGGTTTTCCCTCGAGGCTTTCCCTCGAGGCTTTCCCACAAGGCTGTCCCACGTGCCACCGTGGTGAGAGTCGATCCTCGGCGTGAAAGATGAGCCAGTGCAGGGCAACGAGGTTCCTCTGGAATGGACTGAGACATCTGGGGGACTCTTGGAATGGTGGTACGACCATGGAGTTCCTCTCGCCTTTCCTGTTGAGAGTGCCTCCTCTTGAGATGCGATGGGAACGCCGGGAATTCTTTCCCGTTGAAAGCAGGGAAAGGATCCCTCATCTCGAGCTCCGAGGGGGAAACGGGGCTCCTCTGGATGTGGGTGGGACCATCGTGCTTCCTCTCGAGTGGAGACGGGTATGGCGGTGAACTTCTTGAGTTGCAGTAAGGGTGTGAAAGACCCTTTCGAAATTCCAGAGGTTAGGTGTCATTAGTCTCCAGACGCCTCATCGGAAATAGGCCTCATCTCGCCTGGAAGGGAGAACTTCCTGGATTTTCTCGAGTTACGGCAGGTGTTCTCGAGTTACGACGGGGACCTCAGGGACCCGCCCTGGTGGCCTAAGGAGAGGCCAGTCCCCATGCGAGTTGCTAGGGGGCCACTCGGGATTCCTCTCCCGTCGATACCGGGGCCAAGAACCTTGTGTGGAGTCAGGGCCCGAACCGAGGATTCCTCTCAGGGGCTGACATGGATCTTTGGGTACTTCTGGAGTCTCCCCAGGGGAGTCAGGCCTCGTCTCGAGTGGGGGCATGCACGTGTGCTTTCCTTCCAGGCTGTAGCAGCAATGTCACGCTTCCCGTCGCGTGGATCAAAGGATCTGTGGTTTTCCCTCGAGGCTTTCCCTCGAGGCTTTCCCACAGGGCTGACCCACGTGCCACCGTGGTGTGAGTCGATCCTCGGCGTGAAAAATGAGCCAGTGCAGGGCAAAGAGGTTCCTCTGGAATGGACTGAGACATCTGGGGGACTCTTGGAATGGTGGTACGACCATGGAGTTCCTCTCGCCTTTCCTGTTGAGAGTGCCTCCTCTTGAGATGCGACGGGAACGCCGGGAATTCTTTCCCGTTGAAAGCAGGGAAAGGATCCCTCATCTCGAGCTCCGAGGGGGAAACGGGTCTCCTCTGGATGTGGGCGGGACCATCGTGCCTCCTCTCGAGTGGAGACGGGTATGGCGGTGAACTTCTTGAGTTGCAGCAAGGGTGTGAAAGACCCTTTCGAAGTTCCAGAGGTTAGGTGTCATTAGTCTCCAGACGCCTCATCGGAAATAGGCCTCATCTCGCCTGGAAGGGAGAACTTCCTGGATTTTCTCGAGTTGCGGCAGGTGTTCTCGAGTTACGACGGGGACCTCAGGGACCCGCCCTGGTGGCCTCAGGAGAGGCCAGTCCCCATGCGAGTTGCTAGGGGGCCTCTCGGGATTCCTCTCCCGTCGATACCGGGGCCAAAAACCTTGTGTGGAGTCAGGGCCGGGACCGAGGATTCCTCTCAGGGGTGACATGGATCTTTGGGTACTTCTGGAGTCTCCCCAGGGGAGTCAGGCCTCGTCTCGAGTGGGGGCATGCACGTGTGCTTTCCTTCCAGGCTGTAGCAGCAATGTCACGCTTCCCGTCGCGTGGATCAAAGGATCTGTGGTTTTCCCTCGAGGCTTTCCCTCGAGGCTTTCCCACAGGGCTGTCCCACGTGCCACCGTGGTGTGAGTCGATCCTCGGCGTGAAAGATGAGCCAGTGCAGGGCAACGAGGTTCCTCTGGAATGGACTGAGACATCTGGGGGACTCTTGGAATGGTGGTACGACCATGGAGTTCCTCTCGCCTTGCCTGTTGAGAGTGCCTCCTCTTGAGATGCGATGGGAACGCCGGGAATTCTTTCCCGTTGAAAGCAGGGAAAGGATCCCTCATCTCGAGCTCCGAGGGGGAAACGGGGCTCCTCTGGATGTGGGTGGGACCATCGTGCTTCCTCTCGAGTGGAGACGGGTATGGCGGTGAACTTCTTGAGTTGCAGTAAGGGTGTGAAAGACCCTTTCGAAATTCCAGAGGTTAGGTGTCATTAGTCTCCAGACGCCTCATCGGAAATAGGCCTCATCTCGCCTGGAAGGGAGAACTTCCTGGATTTTCTCGAGTTACGGCAGGTGTTCTCGAGTTACGACGGGGACCTCAGGGACCCGCCCTGGTGGCCTAAGGAGAGGCCAGTCCCCATGCGAGTTGCTAGGGGGCCACTCGGGATTCCTCTCCCGTCGATACCGGGGCCAAGAACCTTGTGTGGAGTCAGGGCCCGAACCGAGGATTCCTCTCAGGGGCTGACATGGATCTTTGGGTACTTCTGGAGTCTCCCCAGGGGAGTCAGGCCTCGTCTCGAGTGGGGGCATGCACGTGTGCTTTCCTTCCAGGCTGTAGCAGCAATGTCACGCTTCCCGTCGCGTGGATCAAAGGATCTGTGGTTTTCCCTCGAGGCTTTCCCTCGAGGCTTTCCCACAGGGCTGTCCCACGTGCCACCGTGGTGTGAGTCGATCCTCGGCGTGAAAAATGAGCCAGTGCAGGGCAAAGAGGTTCCTCTGGAATGGACTGAGACATCTGGGGGACTCTTGGAATGGTGGTACGACCATGGAGTTCCTCTCGCCTTTCCTGTTGAGAGTGCCTCCTCTTGAGATGCGACGGGAACGCCGGGAATTCTTTCCCGTTGAAAGCAGGGAAAGGATCCCTCATCTCGAGCTACGAGGGGGAAACGGGTCTCCTCTGGATGTGGGCGGGACCATCGTGCCTCCTCTCGAGTGGAGACGGGTATGGCGGTGAACTTCTTGAGTTGCAGCAAGGGTGTGAAAGACCCTTTCGAAGTTCCAGAGGTTAGGTGTCATTAGTCTCCAGACGCCTCATCGGAAATAGGCCTCATCTCGCCTGGAAGGGAGAACTTCCTGGATTTTCTCGAGTTGCGGCAGGTGTTCTCGAGTTACGACGGGGACCTCAGGGACCCGCCCTGGTGGCCTCAGGAGAGGCCAGTCCCCATGCGAGTTGCTAGGGGGCCTCTCGGGATTCCTCTCCCGTCGATACCGGGGCCAAAAACCTTGTGTGGAGTCAGGGCCGGGACCGAGGATTCCTCTCAGGGGTGACATGGATCTTTGGGTACTTCTGGAGTCTCCCCAGGGGAGTCAGGCCTCGTCTCGAGTGGGGGCATGCACGTGTGCTTTCCTTCCAGGCTGTAGCAGCAATGTCACGCTTCCCGTCGCGTGGATCAAAGGATCTGTGGTTTTCCCTCGAGGCTTTCCCTCGAGGCTTTCCCACAGGGCTGTCCCACGTGCCACCGTGGTGTGAGTCGATCCTCGGCGTGAAAGATGAGCCAGTGCAGGGCAAAGAGGTTCCTCTGGAATGGACTGAGACATCTGGGGGAGTCTTGGAATGGTGGTACGACCATGGAGTTCCTCTCGCCTTTCCTGTTGAGAGTGCCTCCTCTTGAGATGCGACGGGAACGCCGGGAATTCTTTCCCGTTGAAAGCAGGGAAAGGATCCCTCATCTCGAGCTCCGAGGGGGAAACGGGGCTCCTCTGGATGTGGGCGGGACCATCGTACTTCCTCTCGAGTGGAGACGGGTATGGCGGTGAACTTCTTGAGTTGCAGCAAGGGTGTGAAAGACCCTTTCGAAGTTCCAGAGGTTAGGTGTCATTAGTCTCCAGACGCCTCATCGGAAATAGGCCTCATCTCACCTGGAAGGGAGAACTTCCTGGATTTTCTCGAGTTGCGGCAGGTGTTCTCGAGTTACGACGGGGACCTCAGGGACGCGCCCTGGTGGCCTCAGGAGAGGCCAGTCCCCATGCGAGTTGCTAGGGGGCCTCTCGGGATTCCTCTCCCGTCGATACCGGGGCCAATAACCTTGTGTGGAGTCAGGGCCCGAACCGAGGATTCCTCTCAGGGGCTGACATGGAACTTTGAGTACTTCTGGAGTCTCCCCAGGGGAGTCAGGCCTCCTCTCGAGTGGGGGCATGCACGTGCGCTTTCCTTCCAGACTGTAGCAGCAATGTCACACTTCCCGTCGCGTGGATCAAAGGATCTGTGGTTTTCCCTCGAGGCATTCCCTCGAGGCTTTCCCACAGGGCTGTCCCACGTGCCACCGTGGTGTGAGTCGATCCTTGGCGTGAAAGATGAGCCAGTGCAGGGCAAAGAGGTTCCTCTGGAATTGACTGAGACATCTGGGGGACTCTTGGAATGGTGGTACGACCATGGAGTTCCTCTCGCCTTTCCTGTTGAGAGTGCCTCCTCTTGAGATGCGACGGGAACGCCGGGAATTCTTTCCCGTTGAAAGCAGGGAAAGGATCCCTCATCTCGAGCTCCGAGGGGGAAACGGGGCTCCTCTGGATGTGGGCGGGACCATCGTGCTTCCTCTCGAGTGGAGACGGGTATGGCGGTGAACTTCTTGAGTTGCAGCAAGGGTGTGAAAGACCCTTTCGAAATTCCAGAGGTTAGGTGTCATTAGTCTTCAGACGCCTCATCGGAAATAGGCCTCATCTCGCCTGGAAGGGAGAACTTCCTGGATTTTCTCGAGTTACGGCAGGTGTTCTCGAGTTACGACGGGGACCTCAGGGACCCGCCCTGGTGGCCTAAGGAGAGGCCAGTCCCCATGCGAGTTGCTAGGGGGCCTCTCGGGATTCCTCTCCCGTCGATACCGGGGCCAAGAACCTTGTGTGAAGTCAGGGCCCGAACCGAGGATTCCTCTCAGGGGCTGACATGGATATTTGGGTACTTCTGGAGTCTCCCCAGGGGAGTCAGGCCTCGTCTCGAGTGGGGGCATGCACGTGTGCTTTCCTTCCAGGCTGTAGCAGCAATGTCACGCTTCCCGTCGCGTGGATCAAAGGATCTGTGGTTTTCCCTCGAGGCTTTCCCTCGAGGCTTTCCCACAGGGCTGTCCCACGTGCCACCGTGGTGTGAGTCGATCCTCGGCGTGAAAAATGAGCCAGTGCAGGGCAAAGAGGTTCCTCTGGAATGGACTGAGACATCTGGGGGACTCTTGGAATGGTGGTACGACCATGGAGTTCCTCTCGCCTTTCCTGTTGAGAGTGCCTCCTCTTGAGATGCGACGGGAACGCCGGGAATTCTTTCCCGTTGAAAGCAGGGAAAGGATCCCTCATCTCGAGCTCCGAGGGGGAAACGGGGCTCCTCTGGATGTGGGCGGGACCATCGTCTTCCTCTCGAGTGGAGACAGGTATGGCGGTGAACTTCTTGAGTTGCAGCAAGGGTGTGAAAGACCCTTTCGAAGTTCCAGAGGTTAGGTGTCATTAGTCTCCAGACGCCTCATCGGAAACAGGCCTCATCTCGCCTGGAAGGGAGAACTTCCTGGATTTTCTCGAGTTGCGGCAGGTGTTCTCGAGTTACGACGGGGACCTCAGGGACCCGCCCTGGTGGCCTCAGGAGAGGCCAGTCCCCATGCGAGTTGCTAGGGGGCCTCTCGGGATTCCTCTCCCGTCGATACCGGGGCCAAAAACCTTGTGTGGAGTCAGGGCCGGGACCGAGGATTCCTCTCAGGGGTGACATGGATCTTTGGGTACTTCTGGAGTCTCCCCAGGAGAGTCAGGCCTCCTCTCGAGTGGGGCCAAGCACGTGCGCTTTCCTACCAGGCTGTAGCAGCAATGTCACGCTTCCCGTCGCGTGGATCAAAGGATCTGTGGTTTTCCATCGAGGCTTTCCCTCGAGGCTTTCCCACAGGGCTGTCCCACGTGCCACCGTGGTGTGAGTCGATCCTCGGCGTGAAAGATGAGCCAGTGCAGGGCAAAGAGTTTCCTCTGGAATGGACTGAGACATCTGGGGGAGTCTTGGAATGGTGGTACGACCATGGAGTTCCTCTCGCCTTTCCTGTTGAGAGTGCCTCCTGTTGAGATGCGACGGGAACGCCGGGAATTCTTTCCCGTTGAAAGCAGGGAAAGGATCCCTCATCTCGAGCTCCGAGGGGGAAACGGGGCTCCTCTGGATGTGGGCGGGACCATCGTACTTCCTCTCGAGTGGAGACGGGTATGGCGGTGAACTTCTTGAGTTGCAACAAGGGTGTGAAAGACCCTTTCGAAGTTCCAGAGGTTAGGTGTCATTAGTCTCCAGACGCCTCATCGGAAATAGGCCTCATCTCGCCTGGAAGGGAGAACTTCCTGGATTTTCTTGAGTTGCGGCAGGTGTTCTCGAGTTACGACGGGGACCTCAGGGACCCGCACGGGTGGCCTCAAGAGAGGCCAGTCCCCATGCGAGTTGCTAGGGGGCCTCTCGGGATTCCTCTCCCGTCGATACCGGGGCCAAAAACCTTGTGTGGAGTCAGGGCCGGGACCGAGGATTCCTCTCAGGGGTGACAAGGATCTTTGGGTACTTCTGGAGTCTCCCCAGGGGAGTCAGGCCTCGTCTCGAGTGGGGGCATGCACGTGCGCTTTCCTTCCAGGCTGTAGCAGCAATGTCACGCTTCTCGTCGCGTGGATCAAAGGATCTGTGGTTTTCCCTCGAGGCTTTCCCTCGAGGCTTTCCCACAGGGATGTCCCACGTGCCACCGTGGTGTGAGTCGATCCTCGGCGTGAAAGATGAGCCAGTGCAGGGCAAAGAGGTTCCTCTGGAATGGACTGAGTCATCTGGGGGACTCTTGGAATGGTGGTACGACCATGGAGTTCCTCTCGCCTTTCCTGTTGAGAGTGCCTCCTCTTGAGATGCGACGGGAACGCCGGGAATTCTTTCCCGTTGAAAGCAGGGAAAGGATCCCTCATCTCGAGCTACGAGGGGGAAACGGGGCTCCTCTGGATGTGGGCGGGACCATCGTGCTTCCTCTCGAGTGGAAACGGGTATGGCGGTGAACTTCTTGAGTTGCAGCAAGGGTGTGAAAGACCCTTTCGAAGTTCCAGAGGTTAGGTGTCATTAGTCTTGAGACGCCTCATCGGAAATAGGCCTCATCTCGCCTGAAAGGGAGAACTTCCTGGATTTTCTCGAGGTGCGGCAGGTGTTCTCGAGTTACGACGGGGACCTCAGGGACCCGCCCTGGTTGCCTCAGGAGAGGCCAGTCCCCATGCGAGTTGCTAGGGGGCCTCTCGGGATTCCTATCCCGTCGATACTGGGGCCAAAAACCTTGTGTGGAGTCAGGGCCGGAACCGAGGATTCCTCTCAGGGGTGACATGGATCTTTGAGTACTTCTGGAGTCTCCCCAGGGGAGTCAGGCCTCGTCTCGAGTGGGGGCATGCACGTGCGCTTTCCTTCCAGACTGTAGCAGCAATGTCACACTTCCCGTCGCGTGGATCAAAGGATCTGTGGTTTTCCCTCGAGGCTTTCCCTCGAGGCTTTCCCACAGGGCTGTCCCACGTGCCACCGTGGTGTGAGTCGATCCTCGGCGTGAAAGATGAGCCAGTGCAGGGCAAAGAGGTTCCTCTGGAATGGACTGAGACATCTGGGGGACTCTTGGAATGGTGGTACGACCATGGAGTTCCTCTCGCCTTTCCTGTTGAGAGTGCCTCCTCTTGAGATGCGACGGGAACGCCGGGAATTCTTTCCCGTTGAAAGCAGGGAAAGGATCCCTCATCTCGAGGTCCGAGGGCGAAACGGGGCTCCTCTGGATGTGGGCGGGACCATCGTGCTTCCTCTCGAGTGGAGACGGGTATGGCGGTGAACTTCTTGAGTTGCAGCAAGGGTGTGAAAGACCCTTTCGAAATTCCAGAGGTTAGGTGTCATTAGTCTCCAGACGCCTCATCGGAAATAGGCCTCATCTCGCCTGGAAGGGAGAACTTCCTGGATTTTCTCGAGTTACGGCAGGTGTTCTCGAGTTACGACGGGGACCTCAGGGACCCGCCCTGGTGGCCTAAGGAGAGGCCAGTCCCCATGCGAGTTGCTAGGGGGCCTCTTGGGATTCCTCTCCGTCGATACCGGGGCCAAGAACCTTGTGTGGAGTCAGGGCCCGAACCGAGGATTCCTCTCAGGGGCTGACATGGATCTTTGGGTACTTCTGGAGTCTCCCCAGGGGAGTCAGGCCTCGTCTCGAGTGGGGGCATGCACGTGTGCTTTCCTTCCAGGCTGTAGCAGCAATGTCACGCTTCCCGTCGCATTTATCAAAGGATCTGTGGTTTTCCCTCGAGGCTTTCCCTCGAGGCTTTCCTACAGGGCTGTCCCACGTGCCACCGTGGTGTGAGTCGATCCTCGGCGTGAAAGATGAGCCAGTGCAGGGCAAAGAGGTTCCTCTGGAATGGACTGAGACATCTGGGGGAGTCTTGGAATGGTGGTACGACCATGGAGTTCCTCTCGCCTTTCCTGTTGAGAGTGCCTCCTCTTGAGATGCGACGGGAACGCCGGGAATTCTTTCCCGTTGAAAGCAGGGAAAGGATCCCTCATCTCGAGCTCCGAGGGGGAAACGGGGCTCCTCTGGATGTGGGCGGGACCATCGTACTTCCTCTCGAGTGGAGACGGGTATGGCGGTGAACTTCTTGAGTTGCAGCAAGGGTGTGAAAGACCCTTTCGAAGTTCCAGAGGTTAGGTGTCATTAGTCTCCAGACGCCTCATCGGAAATAGGCCTCATCTCGCCTGGAAGGGAGAACTTCCTGGATTTTCTTGAGTTGCGGCAGGTGTTCTCGAGTTACGACGGGGACCTCAGGGACCCGCCCGGGTGGCCTCAAGAGAGGCCAGTCCCCATGCGAGTTGCTAGGGGGCTTCTCGGGATTCCTCTCCCGTCGATACCGGGGCCAAAAACCTTGTGTGGAGTCAGGGCCGGGACCGAGAATTCCTCTCAGGGGTCACAAGGATCTTTGGGTACTTCTGGAGTCTCCCCAGGGGAGTCAGGCCTCGTCTCGAGTGGGGGCATGCACGTGCGCTTTCCTTCCAGGCTGTAGCAGCAATGTCACGCTTCCCGTCGCGTGGATCAAAGGATCTGTGGTTTTCCCTCGAGGCTTTCCCTCGAGGCTTTCCCACAGGGCTGTCCCACGTGCCACCGTGGTGTGAGTCGATCCTCGGCGTGAAAGATGAGCCAGTGCAGGGCAAAGAGGTTCCTCTGGAATGGACTGAGACATCTGGGGGACTCTTGGAATGGTGGTACGACCATGGAGTTCCTCTCGCCTTTCCTGTTGAGAGTGCCTCCTCTTGAGATGCGACGGGAACGCCGGGAATTCTTTCCCGTTGAAAGCAGGGAAAGGATCCCTCATCTCGAGCTACGAGGGGGAAACGGGGCTCCTCTGGATGTGGGCGGGACCATCGTGCTTCCTCTCGAGTGGAGACGGGTATGGCGGTGAACTTCTTGAGTTGCAGCAAGGGTGTGAAAGACCCTTTCGAAGTTCCAGAGGTTAGGTGTCATTAGTCTCCAGACGCCTCATCGGAAATAGGCCTCATCTCGCCTGCAAGGGAGAACTTCCTGGATTTTGTCGAGTTGCGGCAGGTGTTCTCGAGTTACGACGGGGACCTCAGGGACCCGCCCTGGTTGCCTCAGGAGAGGCCAGTCCCCATGCGAGTTGCTAGGGGGCCTCTCGGGATTCCTATCCCGTCGATACTGGGGCCAAAAACCTTGTGTGGAGTCAGGGCCGGAACCGAGGATTCCTCTCAGGGGTGACATGGATCTTTGAGTACTTCTGGAGTCTCCCCAGGGGAGTCAGGCCTCGTCTCGAGTGGGGGCATGCACGTGCGCTTTCCTTCCAGACTGTAGCAGCAATGTCACACTTCCCGTCGCGTGGATCAAAGGATCTGTGGTTTTCCCTCGAGGCTTTCCCTCGAGGCTTTCCCACAGGGCTGTCCCACGTGCCACCGTGGTGTGATTCGATCCTCGGCGTGAAAGATGAGCCAATGCAGGGCAAAGAGGTTCCTCTGGAATGGACTGAGACATCTGGGGGACTCTTGGAATGGTGGTACGACCATGGAGTTCCTCTCGCCTTTCCTGTTGAGAGTGCCTCCTCTTGAGATGCGACGGGAACGCCGGGAATTCTTTCCCGTTGAAAGCAGGGAAAGGATCCCTCATCTCGAGCTACGAGGGGGAAACGGGGCTCCTCTGGATGTGGGCGGGACCATCGTGCTTCCTCTCGAGTGGAGACGGGTATGGCGGTGAACTTCTTGAGTTGCAGCAAGGGTGTGAAAGACCCTTTCGAAGTTCCAGAGGTTAGGTGTCATTAGTCTCCAGACGCCTCATCGGAAATAGGCCTCATCTCGCCTGCAAGGGAGAACTTCCTGGATTTTCTCGAGTTGCGGCAGGTGTTCTCGAGTTACGACGGGGACCTCAGGGACCCGCCCTGGTTGCCTCAGGAGAGGCCAGTCCCCATGCGAGTTGCTAGGGGGCCTCTCGGGATTCCTATCCCGTCGATACTGGGGCCAAAAACCTTGTGTGGAGTCAGGGCCGGAACCGAGGATTCCTCTCAGGGGTGACATGGATCTTTGAGTACTTCTGGAGTCTCCCCAGGGGAGTCAGGCCTCGTCTCGAGTGGGGGCATGCACGTGCGCTTTCCTTCCAGACTGTAGCAGCAATGTCACACTTCCCGTCGCGTGGATCAAAGGATCTGTGGTTTTCCCTCGAGGCTTTCCCTCGAGGCTTTCCCACAGGGCTGTCCCACGTGCCACCGTGGTGTGAGTCGATCCTCGGCGTGAAAGATGAGCCAGTGCAGGGCAAAGAGGTTCCTCTGGAATGGACTGAGACATCTGGGGGACTCTTGGAATGGTGGTACGACCATGGAGTTCCTCTCGCCTTTCCTGTTGAGAGTGCCTCCTCTTGAGATGCGACGGGAACGCCGGGAATTCTTTCCCGTTGAAAGCAGGGAAAGGATCCCTCATCTCGAGGTCCGAGGGCGAAACGGGGCTCCTCTGGATGTGGGCGGGACCATCGTGCTTCCTCTCGAGTGGAGACGGGTATGGCGGTGAACTTCTTGAGTTGCAGCAAGGGTGTGAAAGACCCTTTCGAAATTCCAGAGGTTAGGTGTCATTAGTCTCCAGACGCCTCATCGGAAATAGGCCTCATCTCGCCTGGAAGGGAGAACTTCCTGGATTTTCTCGAGTTACGGCAGGTGTTCTCGAGTTACGACGGGGACCTCAGGGACCCGCCCTGGTGGCCTAAGGAGAGGCCAGTCCCCATGCGAGTTGCTAGGGGGCCTCTTGGGATTCCTCTCCCGTCGATACCGGGGCCAAGAACCTTGTGTGGAGTCAGGGCCCGAACCGAGGATTCCTCTCAGGGGCTGACATGGATCTTTGGGTACTTCTGGAGTCTCCCCAGGGGAGTCAGGCCTCGTCTCGAGTGGGGGCATGCACGTGTGCTTTCCTTCCAGGCTGTAGCAGCAATGTCACGCTTCCCGTCGCATTTATCAAAGGATCTGTGGTTTTCCCTCGAGGCTTTCCCTCGAGGCTTTCCCACAGGGCTGTCCCACGTGCCACCGTGGTGTGAGTCGATCCTCGGCGTGAAAGATGAGCCAGTGCAGGGCAAAGAGGTTCCTCTGGAATGGACTGAGACATCTGGGGGAGTCTTGGAATGGTGGTACGACCATGGAGTTCCTCTCGCCTTTCCTGTTGAGAGTGCCTCCTCTTGAGATGCGACGGGAACGCCGGGAATTCTTTCCCGTTGAAAGCAGGGAAAGGATCCCTCATCTCGAGCTCCGAGGGGGAAACGGGGCTCCTCTGGATGTGGGCGGGACCATCGTACTTCCTCTCGAGTGGAGACGGGTATGGCGGTGAACTTCTTGAGTTGCAGCAAGGGTGTGAAAGACCCTTTCGAAGTTCCAGAGGTTAGGTGTCATTAGTCTCCAGACGCCTCATCGGAAATAGGCCTCATCTCGCCTGGAAGGGAGAACTTCCTGGATTTTCTTGAGTTGCGGCAGGTGTTCTCGAGTTACGACGGGGACCTCAGGGACCCGCCCGGGTGGCCTCAAGAGAGGCCAGTCCCCATGCGAGTTGCTAGGGGGCCTCTCGGGATTCCTCTCCCGTCGATACCGGGGCCAAAAACCTTGTGTGGAGTCAGGGCCGGGACCGAGGATTCCTCTCAGGGGTGACAAGGATCTTTGGGTACTTCTGGAGTCTCCCCAGGGGAGTCAGGCCTCCTCTCGAGTGGGGGCATGCACGTGCGCTTTCCTTCCAGGCTGTAGCAGCAATGTCACGCTTCCCGTCGCGTGGATCAAAGGATCTGTGGTTTTCCCTCGAGGCTTTCCCTCGAGGCTTTCCCACAGGGCTGTCCCACGTGCCACCGTGGTGTGAGTCGATCCTCGGCGTGAAAGATGAGCCAGTGCAGGGCAAAGAGGTTCCTCTGGAATGGACTGAGTCATCTGGGGGACTCTTGGAATGGTGGTACGACCATGGAGTTCCTCTCGCCTTTCCTGTTGAGAGTGCCTCCTCTTGAGATGCGACGGGAACGCCGGGAATTCTTTCCCGTTGAAAGCAGGGAAAGGATCCCTCATCTCGAGCTACGAGGGGGAAACGGGGCTCCTCTCGATGTGGGCGGGACCATCGTGCTTCCTCTCGAGTGGAGACGGGTATGGCGGTGAACTTCTTGAGTTGCAGCAAGGGTGTGAAAGACCCTTTCGAAGTTCCAGAGGTTAGGTGTCATTAGTCTCCAGACGCCTCATCGGAAATAGGCCTCATCTCGCCTGCAAGGGAGAACTTCCTGGATTTTGTCGAGTTGCGGCAGGTGTTCTCGAGTTACGACGGGGACCTCAGGGACCCGCCCTGGTTGCCTCAGGAGAGGCCAGTCCCCATGCGAGTTGCTAGGGGGCCTCTCGGGATTCCTATCCCGTCGATACTGGGGCCAAAAACCTTGTGTGGAGTCAGGGCCGGAACCGAGGATTCCTCTCAGGGGTGACATGGATCTTTGAGTACTTCTGGAGTCTCCCCAGGGGAGTCAGGCCTCGTCTCGAGTGGGGGCATGCACGTGCGCTTTCCTTCCAGACTGTAGCAGCAATGTCACACTTCCCGTCGCGTGGATCAAAGGATCTGTGGTTTTCCCTCGAAGCTTTCCCTCGAGGCTTTCCCACAGGGCTGTCCCACGTGCCACCGTGGTGTGAGTCGATCCTCGGCGTGAAAGATGAGCCAGTGCAGGGCAAAGAGGTTCCTCTGGAATGGACTGAGACATCTGGGGGACTCTTGGAATGGTGGTACGACCATGGAGTTCCTCTCGCCTTTCCTGTTGAGAGTGCCTCCTCTTGAGATGCGACGGGAACGCCGGGAATTCTTTCCCGTTGAAAGCAGGGAAAGGATCCCTCATCTCGAGGTCCGAGGGCGAAACGGGGCTCCTCTGGATGTGGGCGGGACCATCGTGCTTCCTCTCGAGTGGAGACGGGTATGGCGGTGAACTTCTTGAGTTGCAGCAAGGGTGTGAAAGACCCTTTCGAAATTCCAGAGGTTAGGTGTCATTAGTCTCCAGACGCCTCATCGGAAATAGGCCTCATCTCGCCTGGAAGGGAGAACTTCCTGGATTTTCTCGAGTTACGGCAGGTGTTCTCGAGTTACGACGGGGACCTCAGGGACCCGCCCTGGTGGCCTAAGGAGAGGCCAGTCCCCATGCGAGTTGCTAGGGGGCCTCTCGGGATTCCTCTCCCGTCGATACCGGGGCCAAGAACCTTGTGTGGAGTCAGGGCCCGAACCGAGGATTCCTCTCAGGGGCTGACATGGATCTTTGGGTACTTCTGGAGTCTCCCCAGGGGAGTCAGGCCTCGTCTCGAGTGGGGGCATGCACGTGTGCTTTCCTTCCAGGCTGTAGCAGCAATGTCACGCTTCCCGTCGCATTTATCAAAGGATCTGTGGTTTTCCCTCGAGGCTTTCCCTCGAGGCTTTCCCACAGGGCTGTCCCACGTGCCACCGTGGTGTGAGTCGATCCTCGGCGTGAAAGATGAGCCAGTGCAGGGCAAAGAGGTTCCTCTGGAATGGACTGAGACATCTGGGGGAGTCTTGGAATGGTGGTACGACCATGGAGTTCCTCTCGCCTTTCCTGTTGAGAGTGCCTCCTCTTGAGATGCGACGGGAACGCCGGGAATTCTTTCCCGTTGAAAGCAGGGAAAGGATCCCTCATCTCGAGCTCCGAGGGGGAAACGGGGCTCCTCTGGATGTGGGCGGGACCATCGTACTTCCTCTCGAGTGGAGACGGGTATGGCGGTGAACTTCTTGAGTTGCAGCAAGGGTGTGAAAGACCCTTTCGAAGTTCCAGAGGTTAGGTGTCATTAGTCTCCAGACGCCTCATCGGAAATAGGCCTCATCTCGCCTGGAAGGGAGAACTTCCTGGATTTTCTTGAGTTGCGGCAGGTGTTCTCGAGTTACGACGGGGACCTCAGGGACCCGCCCGGGTGGCCTCAAGAGAGGCCAGTCCCCATGCGAGTTGCTAGGGGGCCTCTCGGGATTCCTCTCCCGTCGATACCGGGGCCAAAAACCTTGTGTGGAGTCAGGGCCGGGACCGAGGATTCCTCTCAGGGGTGACAAGGATCTTTGGGTACTTCTGGAGTCTCCCCAGGGGAGTCAGGCCTCCTCTCGAGTGGGGGCATGCACGTGCGCTTTCCTTCC
Source organism: Capricornis sumatraensis (assembly GCF_032405125.1). Taxonomy (NCBI): domain Eukaryota; kingdom Metazoa; phylum Chordata; class Mammalia; order Artiodactyla; family Bovidae; genus Capricornis; species Capricornis sumatraensis. The sequence goes on along the minus strand of NC_091080.1, from coordinate 2,865,062 downwards.
AGGCTGTAGCAGCAATGTCACGCTTCCCGTCGCGTGGATCAAAGGATCTGTGGTTTTCCCTCGAGGCTTTCCCTCGAGGCTTTCCCACAGGGCTGTCCCACGTGCCACCGTGGTGTGAGTCGATCCTCGGCGTGAAAGATGAGCCAGTGCAGGGCAAAGAGGTTCCTCTGGAATGGACTGAGTCATCTGGGGGACTCTTGGAATGGTGGTACGACCATGGAGTTCCTCTCGCCTTTCCTGTTGAGAGTGCCTCCTCTTGAGATGCGACGGGAACGCCGGGAATTCTTTCCCGTTGAAAGCAGGGAAAGGATCCCTCATCTCGAGCTTCGAGGGGGAAACGGGGCTCCTCTGGATGTGGGCGGGACCATCGTGCTTCGTCTCGAGTGGAGACGGGTATGGCGGTGAACTTCTTGAGTTGCAGCAAGGGTGTGAAAGACCCTTTCGAAGTTCCAGAGGTTAGGTGTCATTAGTCTCCAGACGCCTCATCGGAAATAGGCCTCATCTCGCCTGCAAGGGAGAACTTCCTGGATTTTCTCGAGTTGCGGCAGGTGTTCTCGAGTTACGACGGGGACCTCAGGGACCCGCCCTGGTGGCCTCAGGAGAGGCCAGTCCCCATGCGAGTTGCTAGGGGGCCTCTCGGGATTCCTCTCCCGTCGATACCGGGGCCAAAAACCTTGTGTGGAGTCAGGGCCGGAACCGAGGATTCCTCTCAGGGGTGACATGTATCTTTGGGTACTTCTGGAGTCTCCCCAGGGGAGTCAGGCCTCGTCTCGAGTGGGGGCATGCACGTGCGCTTTCCTTCCAGGCTGTAGCAGCAATGTCACGCTTCCCGTCGAGTGGATCAAAGGATCTGTGGTTTTCCCTCGAGGCTTTCCCTCGAGGCTTTCCCACAAGGCTGTCCCACGTGCCACCGTGGTGTGAGTCGATCCTCGGCGTGAAAGATGAGCCAGTGCAGGGCAAAGAGGTTCCTCTGGAATGGACTGAGACATCTGGGGGACTCTTGGAATGGTGGTACGACCATGGAGTTCCTCTCGCCTTTCCTGTTGAGAGTGCCTCCTCTTGAGATGCGACGGGAACGCTGGGAATTCTTTCCCGTTGAAAGCAGGGAAAGGATCCCTCATCTCGAGCTACGAGGGTTAAACGTGGCTCCTCTGGATGTGGGCGGGACCATCGTGCTTCCTCTCGAGTGGAGACGGGTATGGCGATCTACTTCTTGAGTTGCAGCAAGGGTGTGAAAGACCCTTTCGAAATTCCAGAGGTTAGGTGTCATTAGTCTCCAGACGCCTCATCGGAAATAGGCCTCATCTCACCTGGAAGGGAGAACTTCCTGGATTTTCTCGAGTTGCGGCAGGTGTTCTCGAGTTACGACGGGGACCTCAGGGACCCGCCCTGGTGGCCTCAGGAGAGGCCAGTCCCCATGCGAGTTGCTAGGGGGCCTCTCGGGATTCCTCTCCCGTCGATACCGGGGCCAATAACCTTGTGTGGAGTCAGGGCCCGAACCGAGGATTCCTCTCAGGGGCTGACATGGATCTTTGAGTACTTCTGGAGTCTCCCCAGGGGAGTCAGGCCTCCTCTCGAGTGGGGGCATGCACGTGCGCTTTCCTTCCAGACTGTAGCAGCAATGTCACACTTCCCGTCGCGTGGATCAAAGGATCTGTGGTTTTCCCTCGAGGCTTTCCCTCGAGGCTTTCCCACAGGGCTGTCCCACGTGCCACCGTGGTGTGAGTCGATCCTCGGCGTGAAAGATGAGCCAGTGCAGGGCAAAGAGGTTCCTCTGGAATGGACTGAGACATCTGGGGGACTCTTGGAATGGTGGTACGACCATGGAGTTCCTCTCGCCTTTCCTGTTGAGAGTGCCTCCTCTTGAGATGCGACGGGAACGCCGGGAATTCTTTCCCGTTGAAAGCAGGGAAAGGATCCCTCATCTCGAGCTCCGAGGGGGAAACGGGGCTCCTCTGGATGTGGGCGGGACCATCGTGCTTCGTCTCGAGTGGAGACGGGTATGGCGGTGAACTTCTTGAGTTGCAGCAAGGGTGTGAAAGACCCTTTCGAAGTTCCAGAGGTTAGGTGTCATTAGTCTCCAGACGCCTCATCGGAAATAGGCCTCATCTCGCCTGCAAGGGAGAACTTCCTGGATTTTCTCGAGTTGCGGCAGGTGTTCTCGAGTTACGACGGGGACCTCAGGGACCCGCCATGGTTGCCTCAGGAGAGGCCAGTCCCCATGCGAGTTGCTAGGGGGCCTCTCGGGATTCCTCTCCCGTCGATACCGGGGCCAAAAACCTTGTGTGGAGTCAGGGCCGGAACCGAGGATTCCTCTCAGGGGTGACATGTATCTTTGGGTATTTCTGGAGTCTCCCCAGGGGAGTCAGGCCTCGTCTCGAGTGGGGGCATGCACGTGCGCTTTCCTTCCAGGCTGTAGCAGCAATGTCACGCTTCCCGTCGAGTGGATCAAAGGATCTGTGGTTTTCCCTCGAGGCTTTCCCTCGAGGCTTTCCCACAAGGCTGTCCCACGTGCCACCGTGGTGTGAGTCGATCCTCGGCGTGAAAGATGAGCCAGTGCAGGGCAAGGAGGTTCCTCTGGAATGGACTGAGACATCTGGGGGACTCTTGGAATGGTGGTACGACCATGGAGTTCCTCTCGCCTTTCCTGTTGAGAGTGCCTCCTCTTGAGATGCGACGGGAACGCTGGGAATTCTTTCCCGTTGAAAGCAGGGAAAGGATCCCTCATCTCGAGCTACGAGGGTTAAACGGGGCTCCTCTGGATGTGGGCGGGACCATCGTGCTTCCTCTCGAGTGGAGACGGGTATGGCGATGTACTTCTTGAGTTGCAGCAAGGGTGTGAAAGACCCTTTCGAAATTCCAGAGGTTAGGTGTCATTAGTCTCCAGACGCCTCGTCGGAAATAGGCCTCATCTCACCTGGAAGGGAGAACTTCCTGGATTTTCTCGAGTTGCGGCAGGTGTTCTCGAGTTACGACGGGGACCTCAGGGACCCGCCCTGGTGGCCTCAGGAGAGGCCAGTCCCCATGCGAGTTGCTAGGGGTCCTCTCGGGATTCCTCTCCCGTCGATACCGGGGCCAATAACCTTGTGTGGAGTCAGGGCCCGAACCGAGGATTCCTCTCAGGGGCTGACATGGATCTTTGAGTACTTCTGGAGTCTCCCCAGGGGAGTCAGGCCTCCTCTCGAGTGGGGGCATGCACGTGCTCTTTCCTTCCAGACTGTAGCAGCAATGTCACACTTCCCGTCGCGTGGATCAAAGGATCTGTGGTTTTCCCTCGAGGCTTTCCCTCGAGGCTTTCCCACAGGGCTGTCCCACGTGCCACCGTGGTGTGAGTCGATCCTCGGCGTGAAAGATGAGCCAGTGCAGGGCAAAGAGGTTCCTCTGGAATGGACTGAGACATCTGGGGGACTCTTGGAATGGTGGTACGACCATGGAGTTCCTCTCGCCTTTCCTGTTGAGAGTGCCTCCTCTTGAGATGCGACGGGAACGCCGGGAATTCTTTCCCGTTGAAAGCAGGGAAAGGATCCCTCATCTCGAGCTCCGAGGGGGAAACGGGGCTCCTCTGGATGTGGGCGGGACCATCGTGCTTCCTCTCGAGTGGAGACGGGTATGGCGGTGAACTTCTTGAGTTGCAGCAAGGGTGTGAAAGACCCTTTCGAAATTCCAGAGGTTAGGTGTCATTAGTCTCCAGACGCCTCATCGGAAATAGGCCTCATCTCGCCTGGAAGGGAGAACTTCCTGGATTTTCTCGAGTTACGGCAGGTGTTCTCGAGTTACGACGGGGACCTCAGGGACCCGCCCTGGTGGCCTAAGGAGAGGCCAGTCCCCATGCGAGTTGCTAGGGGGCCTCTCGGGATTCCTCTCCCGTTGATACCGGGGCCAAGAACCTTGTGTGGAGTCAGGGCCCGAACCGAGGATTCCTCTCAGGGGCTGACATGGATCTTTGGGTACTTCTGGAGTCTCCCCAGGGGAGTCAGGCCTCGTTTTGAGTGGGGGCATGCACGAGCGCTTTTCTTCCAGGCTGTAGCAGCAATGTCACGCTTACCTTCGCGTGGATCAAAGGATCTGTGGTTTTCCCTCGAGGCTTTCCCTCGAGGCTTTCCCACAGGGCTGTCCCACTTGCCACCGTGGTGTGAGTCGATCCTCGGCGTGAAAGATGAGCCAGTGCAGGGCAAAGAGGTTCCTCTGGAATGGACTGAGACATCTGGGGGATTCTTGGAATGGTGGTACGACCATAGAGTTACTCTCGCCTTTCCTGTTGAGAGTGCCTCCTCTTGAGATGCGAGGGGAATGCCGGGAATTCTTTCCCGTTGAAAGCAGGGAAAGGATCCCACATCTCGAGCTACGAGGGGGAAACGGGGCTCCTCTGGTTATGGGCGGGACCATCGTGCTTCCTCTCGAGTGGAGACGGGTATGGCGGTGAACTTCTTGAGTTGCAGCAAGGGTGTGAAAGACCCTTTCGAAGTTCCAGAGGTTAGGTGTCATTAGTCTCCAGACGCCTCATTGGAAATAGGCCTCATCTCGCCTGGAAGGGAGAACTTGCTGGATTTTCTCGAGTTGCGGCAGGTGTTCTCGAGTTACGACGGGGACCTCAGGGACCCGCCCTGGTGGCCTCAGGAAAGGCCAGTCCCCATGCGAGTTGCTAGGGGGCCTCTCAGGATTCCTCTCCCGTCGATACCGGGGCCAAAAACCTTGTGTGAAGTCAGGGCCGGGACCGGGGATTCCTCTCAGGGGCTGACATGGATCTTTGGGTACTTCTGGAGTCTCCCCAGGGGAGTCAGGCCTCGTTTCGAGTTGGGGCATGCACGTGCGCTTTCCTTCCAGGCTGTAGCAGCAATGTCACACTTCCCGTCGCGTGGATCAAAGGATCTGTGGTTTTCCCTCGAGGCTTTCCCTCGAGGCTTTCCCACAGGGCTGTCCCACGTGCCACCGTGGTGTGAGTCGATCCTCGGCGTGAAAGATGAGCCAGTGCAGGGCAAAGAGGTTCCTCTGGAATGGACTGAGACATCTGGGGGACTCTTGGAATGGTGGTACGACCATGGAGTTCCTATCGCCTTTTCTGTTGAGAGTGCCTCCTCTTGAGATGCGACGGGAACTCCGGGAATTCTTTCCCGTTGAAAGCAGGGAAAGGATCCCTCATCTCGAGCTACGAGGGGGAAACGGGGCTCCTCTGGATGTGGGCGGGACCATCGTGCTTCCTCTCGAGTGGAGACGGGTATGGCGGTGAACTTCTTGAGTTGCAGCAAGGGTGTGAAAGACCCTTTCGAAGTTCCAGAGGTTAGGTGTCATTAGTCTCCAGATGCCTCATCGGAAATAGGCTTCATCTCGCCTGGAAGGGAGAACTTCCTGGATTTTCTCGAGATGCGGCAGGTGTTCTCGCGTTACGACGGGGACCTCAGGGACCAGCCCTGGTGGCCTCAGGAACGGCCAGTCCCCATGCGAGTTGCTAGGGGGCCTCTCGGGATTCCTCTCCCGTCGATACCGGGGCCAAAAACCTTGTGTGGAGTCAGGGCCGGAACCGAGGATTCCTCTCAGGGGTGACATGGATCTTTGGGTACTTCTGGAGTCTCCCCAGGGGAGTGAGGCCTTGTCTCGTGTGGGGGCATGCACGTGCGCTTTCCTTCCAGGCTGTAGCAGCAATGTCACGCTTCTCGTCGCGTGGATCAAAGGATCTGTGGTTTTCCCTCGAGGCTTTGCCTCGAGGCTTTCCCACAGGGTTGTCCCACGTGCCGCCGTGGTGTGAGTCGATCCTCGGCGTGAAAGATGAGCCAGTGCAGGGCAAAGAGGTTCCTTTGGAATGGACTGAGACATCTGGGGGACTCTTGGAATGGTGGTACGACCATGGAGTTCTTCTCACCTTTCCTGTTGAGAGTGCCTCCTCTTGAGATGCGACGGAAATGTCGGGAATTCTTTCCCGTTAAAAGCAGGATAAGGATGCCTCATCTCGAGCTACGAGGGGAAACGGGGCTCCTCTGGATGTGGGCGGGACCATCGTGCTTCCTCTCGAGTGGAGACGGGTATGGCGGTGAACTTCTTGTGTTGCAGCAAGGGTGTGAAAGACCCTTTCGAAGTTCCAGAGGTTAGGTGTCATTAGTCTCCAGACGCCTCATTGGAAATAGGCCTCATCTCGCCTGGAACGGAGAACATCCTGGATTTTCTCGAGTTGCGGCAGGTGTTCTCGAGTTACGACGGGGACCTCAGGGAACCGCCCTGGTGGCCTCAGGAAAAGCCAGTCCCCATGCGAGTTGCTAGGGGGCCTCTCAGGATTCCTCTCCTGTCGATACCGGGGCCAAACACCTTGTTTGGAGTCAGGGCCGGAACCGAGGGTTCGTCTCAGGGGCTGACATGGATCTTTGCGTACTTCTGGAGTCTCCCCACTGGAGCCAGGCCTCGTTTCGAGTGGGGGCATGCACGAGCGCTTTTCTTCCAGGCTGTAGCAGCAATGTCACGCTTACCTTCGCGTGGATCAAAGGATCTGTGGTTTTCCCTCGAGGCTTTCCCTCGAGGCTTTCCCACAGGGCTGTCCCACTTGCCACCGTGGTGTGAGTCGATCCTCGGCGTGAAAGATGAGCCAGTGCAGGGCAAAGAGGTTCCTCTGGAATGGACTGAGACATCTGGGGGATTCTTGGAATGGTGGTACGACCATAGAGTTCCTCTCGCCTTTCCTGTTGAGAGTGCCTCCTCTTGAGATGCGAGGGGAATGCCGGGAATTCTTTCCCGTTGAAAGCAGGGAAAGGATCCCTCATCTCGAGCTACGAGGGGGAAACGGGGCTCCTCGGGATATGGGCGGGACCATCGTGCTTCCTCTCGAGTGGAGACGGGTATGGCGGTGAACTTCTTGAGTTGCAGCAAGGGTGTGAAAGACCCTTTCGAAGTTCCAGAGGTTAGGTGTCATTACTCTCCAGACGCCTCTTTGGAAATAGGCCTCATCTCGCCTGGAAGGGAGAACTTCCTGGATTTTCTCGAGTTGCGGCAGGAGTTCTCGAGTTACGATGGGGACCTCAGGGACCCGCCATGGTGGCCTCAGGAAAGGCCAGTCCCCATGCGAGTTGCTAGGGGGCCTCTCAGGATTCCTCTCCCGTCGATACCGGGGCCAAAAACCTTGTGTGGAGTCAGGGCCGGAACCCAGGTTTTCTCTCAGGGGTGACATGGAACTTTGGGTATTTCTGGAGTCTCCCCAGGGGAGTCAGGCCTCGTCTCGAGTGGGGGCATGCACGGGAGCTTTCCTTCCAGGCTGTAGCAGCAATGTCACGCTTCCCGTCGCGTGGATCAAAGGATCTGTGGTTTTCCCTCGAGGCTTTCCCACAGGGCTGTCCCACGTGCCACCGTGGTGTGAGTCGATCCTCGGCGTGAAAGCTGAGCCAGTGCAGGGCAAAGAGCTTCCTCTCGAATGGACTGAGACATCTGGGGGACTCTTGGAATGGTGGTACGACCATGGAGTTCCTCTCGCCTTTCCTGTTGAGAGTGCCTCCTCTTGAGATGCGACGGGAACGCCGGCAATTCTTTCCCGTTGAAAGCAGGGAAAGGATCGCTCATCTCGAGCTACTAGGGGGAAACGGGGCTCCTCTGGATGTGGGCGGGACCATCGTGCTTCCTCTCGAGTGGAGACGGGTATGGCGGTGAACTTCTTGAGTTGCAGCAAGGGTGTGAAAGACCCTCTCGAAATTCCAGAGGTTAGGTGTCATTAGTCTCCAGACGCCTCATCGGAAATAGGCCTCATCTCGCCTGGAAGGGAGAACTTCATGGATTTTCTCGAGTTGCGGCAGGTGTTCTCGAGTTACGACGGGGACTTCAGGGACCCGCCCTGGTGGCCCCAGGAGAGGCCAGTCCCCATGCGAGTTGCTACGGGGCCTCTCGGGATTCCTCTCCCGTCGATACCGGGGCCAAAAACCTTGTGTGGAGTCAGGGCCGGAACCGGGGATTCCTCTCAGGGGCTGACATGGATCTTTGGGTACTTCTGGAGTCTCCCCAGGGGAGTCAGGCCTCGTTTCGAGTGGGGGCATGCACGTGCGCTTTCCTTCCAGGCTGTAGCAGCAATGTCACACTTCCCGTCGCGTGGATCAAAGGATCTGTGGTTTTCCCTCGAGGCTTTCCCACAGGGCTGTCCCACGTGCCACCGTGGTGTGAGTCGATCCTCGGCGTGAAAGATGAGCCAGTGCAGGGCAAAGAGGTTCCTCTGGAATGGACTGAGACATCTGGGGGACTCTTGGAATGGTGGTACGACCATGGAGTTCCTATCGCCTTTTCTGTTGAGAGTGCCTCCTCTTGAGATGCGACGGGAACGCCGGGAATTCTTTCCCGTTGAAAGCAGGGAAAGGATCCCTCATCTCGAGCTACGAGGGGGTAACGGGGCTCCTCTGGATGTGGGCGGGACCATCGTGCTTCCTCTCGATTGGAGACGGGTATGGCGGTGAACTTCTTGAGTTGCAGCAAGGGTGTGAAAGACCCTTTCGAAGTTCCAGAGGTTAGGTGTCATTAGTCTCCAGACGCCTCATCGGAAATAGGCCTCATCTCGCCTGGAAGGGAGAACTTCCTGGATTTTCTCGAGTTGCGGCAGGTGTTCTCGAGTTACGACGGGGACCTCAGGGACCCGCCCTGGTGGCCTCAGGAGAGGCCAGTCCCCATGCGAGTTGCTAGGGGGCCTCTCGGGATTCCTCTCCCGTCGATACCGGGGCCAAAAACCTTGTGTGGAGTCAGGGCCGGAACCGAGGATTCCTCTCAGGGGCTGACATGGATCTTTGGGTACTTCTGGAGTCTCCCCAGGGGAGTCAGGCCTCGTCTCGATTGGGGCCATGCACGTGTGCTTTCCTTCCAGGCTGTAGCAGCAATGTCACGCTTCCCGTCGCGTGGATCAAAGGATCTGTGGTTTTCCCTCGAGGCTTTCCCTTGAAGCTTTCCCACAGGGCTGTCCCACGTGCCACCGTGGTGTGAGTCGATCCTCGGCGTGAAAGATGAGCCAGTGCAGGGCAAAGAGGTTCCTCTGGAATGGACTGAGACATCTGGGGGACTCTTGGAATGGTGGTACGACCATGGAGTTCCTCTCGCCTTTCCTGTTGAGAGTGCCTCCTCTTGAGATGCGACGGGAACGCCGGGAATTCTTTCCCGTTGAAAGCAGGGAAAGGATCCCTCATCTCGAGCTACGAGGGGGAAACGGGGCTCCTCTGGATGTGGGCGGGACAATCGTGCTTCCTCTCGAGTGGAGACGGGTATGGCGGTGAACTTCTTGAGTAGCAGCAAGGGTGTGAAAGACCCTTTCGAAGTTCCAGAGGTTAGGTGTCATTAGTCTCCAGACGCCTCATCGGAAATAGGCCTCATCTCGCCTGGAAGGGAGAACTTCCTGGATTTTCTCGAGTTGCGGCAGGTGTTCTCGAGTTACGACGGGGACCTCAGGGACCCGCCATGGTGGCCTCAGGAAAGGCCAGTCCCCATGCGAGTTGCTAGGGGGCCTCTCAGGATTCCTCTCCCGTCGATACCGGGGCCAAAAACCTTGTGTGGAGTCAGGGTCGGAACCGAGGTTTCCTCTCAGGGGTGACATGGAACTTTGGGTATTTCTGGAGTCTCCCCAGGGGAGTCAGGCCTCGTATCGAGTGGGGGCATGCACGTGCGCTTTCCTTCCAGGCTGTAGCAGCAATGTCACGCTTCCCATCGCGTGGATCAAAGGATCTGTGGTTTTCCCTCGAGGCTTTCCCACAGGGCTGTCCCACGTGCCACCGTGGTGTGAGTCGATCCTCGGCGTGAAAGATGAGCCAGTGCAGGGCAAAGAGGTTCCTCTGGAATGGACTGAGACATCTGGGGGACTCTTGGAATGGTGGTACGACCATGGAGTTCCTCTCGCCTTTCCTGTTGAGAGTGCCTCCTCTTGAGATGCGACGGGAACGCCGGGAATTCTTTCCCGTTGAAAGCAGGGAAAGGATCCCTCATCTCGAGCTACGAGGGGGAAACGGGGCTCCTCTGGATGTGGGCGGGACCATCGTGCTTCCTCTCGAGTGGAGACGGGTATGGCGGTGAACTTCTTGAGTAGCAGCAAGGGTGTGAAAGACCCTTTCGAAGTTCCAGAGGTTAGGTGTCATTAGTCTCCAGACGCCTCATCGGAAATAGGCCTTATCTCGCCTGGAAGGGAGAACTTCCTGGATTTTCTCGAGTTGCGGCAGGTGTTCTTGAGTTACGACGGGGACCTCAGGGACCCGCCCTGGTGGCCTCAGGAGAGGCCAGTCCCCATGCGAGTTGCTAGGGGGCCTCTCGGGATTCCTCTCCCGTCGATTCCGGGGCCAAAAACCTTGTGTGGAGTCAGGGCCGGAACCGAGGATTCCTCTCAGGAGCTGACATGGATCTTTGGGTACTTCTGGAGTCTCCCCAGGGGAGTCAGGCCTCGTTTCGATTGGGGCCATGCACGTGCGCTTTCTTTCCAGGCTGTAGCAGCAATGTCACGCTTCCCGTCGCGTGGATCAAAGGATCTGTGGTTTTCCCTCGAGGCTTTCCCTCGAGGCTTTCCCACAGGGCTGTCCCACGTGCCACCGTGGTGTGAGTCGATCCTCGGCGTGAAAGATGAGCCAGTGCAGGGCAAAGAGGTTCCTCTGGAATGGACTGAGACATCTGGGGGACTCTTGGAATGGTGGTACGACCATGGAGTTCCTCTCGCCTTTCCTGTTGAGAGTGCCTCCTCTTGAGATGCGACGGGAACCCCGGGAATTCTTTCCCGTTGAAAGCAGGGAAAGGATCCCTCATCTCGAGCTACGAGGGGGAAACGGGGCTCCTCTGGATGTGGGCGGGACCATCGTGCTTCCTCTCGAGTGGAGACGGGTATGGAGGTGAACTTCTTGAGTAGCAGCAAGGGTGTGAAAGACCCTCTCGAAATTCCAGAGGTTAGGTGTCATTAGTCTCCAGACGCCTCATCGGAAATAGGCCTCATATCGCCTGGAAGGGAGAACTTCATGGATTTTCTCGAGTTGCGGCAGGTGTTCTCGAGTTACGACGGGGACCTCAGGGACCCGCCCTGGTGGCCCCAGGAGAGGCCAGTCCCCATGCGAGTTGCTACGGGGCCTCTCGGGATTCCTCTCCCGTCGATACCGGGGCCAAAAACCTTGTGTGGAGTCAGGGCCGGAACCGAGGATTCCTCTCAGGGGCTGACATGGATCTTTGGGTACTTCTGGAGTCTCCCCAGGGGAGTCAGGCCTCGTATCGAGTGGGGGCATGCACGTGTGCTTTCCTTCCAGGCTGTAGCAGCAATGTCACGCTTCCCGTCGCGTGGATCAAAGGATCTGTGGTTTTCCCTCGAGGCTTTCCCTTCAGGCTTTCCCACAGGGCTGTCCCACGTGCCACCGTGGTGTGAGTCGATCCTCGGCGTGAAAGATGAGCCAGTGCAGGGCAAAGAGGTTCCTCTGGAATGGACTGAGACATCTGGGGTACTCTTGGAATGGTGGTACGACCATGGAGTTCCTCTCGCCTTTCCTGTTGAGAGTGCCTCCTCTTGAGATGCGACGGGAACGCCGGGAATTCTTTCCCGTTGAAAGCAGGGAAAGGATCCCTCATCTCGAGCTACGAATGTGAAACGGGGCTCCTCTGGATGTGGGCGGGACCATCGTGCTTCCTCTCGAGTGGAGACGGGTATGGCGGTGAACTTCTTGAGTAGCAGCAAGGGTGTGAAAGACCCTTTCGAAGTTCCAGAGGTTAGGTGTCATTAGTCTCCAGACGCCTCATCGGAAATAGGCCTCATCTCGCCCGGAAGGGAGAACTTCCTGGATTTTCTCGAGTTGCGGCAGGTGTTCTCGAGTTACGACGGGGACCTCAGGGACCCGCCATGGTGGCCTCAGGAAAGACCAGTCCCCATGCGAGTTGCTAGGGGGCCTCTCAGGATTCCTCTCCCGTCGATACCGGGGCCAAAAACCTTGTGTGGAGTCAGGGTCGGAACCGAGGTTTCCTCTCAGAGGTGACATGGAACTTTGGGTATTTCTGGAGTCTCCCCAGGGGAGTCAGGCCTCGTCTCGAGTGGGGGCATGCATGTGCGCTTTCCTTCCAGGCTGTAGCAGCAATGTCACGCTTCCCGTCGCGTGGATCAAAGGATCTGTGGTTTTCCCTCGAGGCTTTCCCTCGAGGCTTTGCCACAGGGATGTCCCACGTGCCACCGTGGTGTGAGTCGATCCTCGGCGTGAAAGATGAGCCAGTGCAGGGCAAAGAGGTTCCTCTGGAATGGACTGAGACATCTGGGGGACTCTTGGAATGGTGGTACGACCATGGAGTTCTTCTCGCCTTTCCTGTTGAGAGTGCCTCCTCTTGAGATGCGACGGAAATGCCGGGAATTCTTTCCCGTTAAAAGCAGGGAAAGGATCCCTCATCTCGAGCTACGAGGGGAAACGGGGCTCCTCTGGATGTGGGCAGGACCATCGTGCTTCCTCTCGAGTGGAGACGGGTATGGCGGTGAACTTCTTGTGTTGCAGCAAGGGTGTGAAGACCCTTTCGAAGTTCCAGAGGTTAGGTGTCATTAGTCTCCAGACGCCTCATTGGAAATAGGCCTCATCTCGCCTGGAAGGGAGAACATCCTGGATTTTCTCGAGTTGCGGCAGGTGTTCTCGAGTTACGACGGGGACCTCAGGGAACCGCCCTGGTGGCCTCAGGAAAAGCCAGTCCCCATGCGAGTTGCTAGGGGGCCTCTCAGGATTCCTCTCCTGTCGATACCGGGGCCAAAAACCTTGTTTGGAGTCAGGGCCGGAACCGAGGATTCCTCTCAGGGGCTGACATGGATCTTTGGGTACTTCTGGAGTCTCCCCACTGGAGTCAGGCCTCGTTTCAAGTGGGGGCATGCACGAGCGCTTTTCTTCCAGGCTGTAGCAGCAATGTCACACTTACCTTCGCGTGGATCAAAGGATCTGTGGTTTTCCCTCGAGGCTTTCCCTCGAGGCTTTCCCACAGGGCTGTCCCACGTGCCACCGTGGTGTGAGTCGATCCTCGGCGTGAAAGATGAGCCAGTGCAGGGCAAAGAGGTTCCTCTGGAATGGACTGAGACATCTGGGGGACTCTTGGAATGGTGGTACGACCATGGAGTTCCTCTCGCCTTTCCTGTTGAGAGTGCCTCCTCTTGAGATGCGACGGGAACGCCGGGAATTCTTTCCCGTTGAAAGCAGGGAAAGGATCCCTCATCTCGAGCTACGAGGGGGAAACGGGGCTCCTCTGGATGTGGGCGGGACCATCGTGCTTCCTCTCGAGTGGAGACGGGTATGGCGGTGAACTTCTTGAGTAGCAGCAAGGGTGTGAAAGACGTTTTCGAAGTTCCAGAGGTTAGGTGTCATTAGTCTCCAGACGCCTCATAGGAAATAGGCCTCATCTCGCCTGGAAGGGAGAACTTCCTGGATTTTCTCGAGGTGCGGCAGGTGATCTCGAGTTACGACGGGGACCTCAGGGACCCGCCATGGTGGCCTCAGGAAAGGCCAGTCCCCATGCGAGTTGCTAGGGGGCCTCTTAGGATTCCTCTCCCGTCGATACCGGGGCCAAAAACCTTGTGTGGAGTAAGGGCCGGAACCGAGGTTTTCTCTCAGGGGTGACATGGAACTTTGGGTATTTCTGGAGTCTCCCCAGGGGAGTCAGGCCTCGTCTCGAGTGGGGGCATGCACGTGCGCTTTCCTTCCAGGCTGTAGCAGCAATGTCACGCTTCCCGTCGCGTGGATCAAAGGATCTGTGGTTTTCCCTCGAGGCTTTCCCACAGGGCTGTCCCACATGCCACCGTGGTGTGAGTCGATCCTCGGCGTGAAAGATGAGCCAGTGCAGGGCAAAGAGGTTCCTCTGGAATGGACTGAGACATCTGGGGGACTCTTGGAATGGTGGTACGACCATGGAGATCCTCTCGCCTTTCCTGTTGAGAGTGCCTCCTCTTGAGATGCGACGGGAACGCCGGGAATTCTTTCCCGTTGAAAGCAGGGAAAGGATCCCTCATCTCGAGCTACGAGGCGGAAACGGGGCTCCTCTGGATGTGGGCGGGACGATCGTGCTTCCTCTCGAGTGGAGACGGGTATGGCGGTGAACTTCTTGAGTAGCAGCAAGGGTGTGAAAGACCCTTTCGAAGTTCCAGAGGTTAGGTGTCATTAGTCTCCAGACGCCTCATTGGAAATAGGCCTCATCTGACCTGAAAGGGAGAACTTCCTGGATTTTCTCGAGTTGCGGCAGGTGTTCTCGAGTTACGACGGGGACCTCAGGGACCCGCCCTGGTGGCCTCAGGAGAGGCCAGTCCCCATGCGAGTTGCTACGGGGCCTCTCGGGATTCCTCTCCCGTCGATACCGGGGCCAAGAACCTTGTGTGGAGTCAGGGCCCGAACCGAGGATTCCTCTCAGGGGCTGACATGGATCTTTGGGTACTTCTGGAGTCTCCCCACTGGAGTCAGGCCTCGTTTCGAGTGGGGGCATGCACGAGCGCTTTTCTTCCAGGCTGTAGCAGCAATGTCACGCTTCCCGTTGCGTGGATCAAAGGATCTGTGGTTTTCCCTCGAGGCTTTCCCTCGAGGCTTTGCCACAGGGCTGTCCCACGTGCCACCGTGGTGTGAGTCGATCCTCGGCGTGAATGATGAGCCAGTGCAGGGCAAAGAGGTTCCTCTGGAATGGACTGAGACATCTGGGGGACTCTTGGAATGGTGGTACGACCATGGAGTTCCTCTCGCCTTTCCTGTTGAGAGTGCCTCCTCTTGAGATGCGACGGGAACGCCGGGAATTCTTTCCCGTTGAAAGCAGGGAAAGGATCCCTCATCTCGAGCTACGAGGGGGAAACGGGGCTCCTCTGGATGTGGGCGGGACCATCGTGCTTCCTCTCGAGTGGAGACGGGTATGGCGGTGAACTTCTTGAGTAGCAGCAAGGGTGTGAAAGACCCTTTCGAAGTTCCAGAGGTTAGGTGTCATTAGTCTCCAGACGCCTCATCGGAAATAGGCCTCATCTCGGCTGGAAGGGAGAACTTTCTGGATTTTCTCGAGTTGCGGCAGGTGTTCTCGAGTTACGACGGGGACCTCAGGGACCCGCCATGGTGGCCTCAGGAAAGGCCAGTCCCCATGCGAGTTGCTAGGGGGCCTCTCAGAATTCCTCTCCCGTCGATACCGGGGCCAACAATCTTGTGTGGAGTCAGGGCCGGAAACGAGGTTTCCTCTCAGGGGTGACATGGATCTTTGGGTACTTCTGGAGTCTCCCTAGGGGAGTCAGGCCTCGTCTCGAGTGGGGGCATGCACGTGCGCTTTCCTTCCAGGCTGTAACAGCAATGTCACGCTTCCCGTCGCGTGGATCAAAGGATCTGTGGTTTTCCCTCGAGGCTTTCCCTCGAGGCTTTCCGACAGGGCTTTCCCACGTTCCACCGTGGTGTGAGTCGATCCTCGGCGTGAAAGATGAGCCAGTGCAGGGCAAAGAGGTTCCTCTGGAATGGACTGAGACATCTGGGGGATTCTTGGAATGGTGGTACGACCATGGAGATCCTCTCGCCTTTCCTGTTGAGAGTGCCTCCTCTTGAGATGCGACGGGAACGCCGGGAATTCTTTCCCGTTGAAAGCAGGGAAAGGATCCCTCATCTCGAGCTACGAGGGGGAAACGGGGCTCCTCTGGATGTGGGCGGGACCATCGTGCTTCCTCTCGAGTGGAGACGGGTATGGCGGTGAACTTCTTGAGTAGCAGCAAGGGTGTGAAAGACCCTTTCGAAGTTCCAGAGGTTAGGTGTCATTAGTCTCCAGACGCCTCATTGGAAATAGGCCTCATCTGGCCTGGAAGGGAGAACTTCCTGGATTTTCTCGAGTTGCGGGAGGTGTTCTCGAGTTACGACGGGGACCTCAGGGACCCGCCCTGGTGGCCTCAGGAGAGGCCAGTCCCCATGCGAGTTGCTAGCGGGCCTCTCGGGATTCCTCTCCCGTCGATACCGGGGCCAAAAACCTTGTGTGGAGTCAGGGCCGGAACCGAGGTTTCCTCTCAGGGGTGACATGGATCTTTGGGTACTTCTGGAGTCTCCCTAGGGGAGTCAGGACTCGTCTCGAGTGGGGGCATGCACGTGCGCTTTCCTTCCAGGCTGTAGCAGCAATGTCACGCTTCCCGTCGCGTGGATCAAAGGATCTGTGGTTTTCCCTCGAGGCTTTCCCACAGGGCTGTCACACGTGCCACCGTGGTGTGAGTCGTCCTCGGCGTGAAAGATGAGCCAGTGCAGGGCAAAGAGGTTCCTCTGGAATGGACTGAGACATCTGGGGGACTCTTGGAATGGTGGTACGACCATGGAGTTCCTCTCGCCTTTCCTGTTGAGAGTGCCTCCTCTTGAGATGCGACGGGAACGCCGCGAATTCTTTCCCGTTGAAAGCAGGGAAAGGATCCCTCATCTCGAGCTACGAGGGGGAAACGGGGCTCCTCTGGATGTGGGCGGGACCATCGTGCTTCCTCTCGAGTGGAGACGGGTATGGCGGTGAACTTCTTGTGTTGCAGCAAGGGTGTGAAAGACCCTTTCGAAGTTCCAGAGGTTAGGTGTCATTAGTCTCCAGACGCCTCATAGGAAATAGGCCTCATCTCGCCTGGAAGGGAGAACATCCTGGATTTTCTCGAGTTGCGGCAGGTGTTCTCGAGTTACGACGGGGACCTCAGGGAACCGCCCTGGTGGCCTCAGGAAAAGCCAGTCCCCATGCGAGTTGCTAGGGGGCCTCTCAGGATTCCTCTCCTGTCGATACCGGGGCCAAAAACCTTGTTTGGAGTCAGGGCCGGAACCGAGGATTCCTCTCAGGGGCTGACATGGATCTTTGGGTACTTCTGGAGTCTCCCCACTGGAGTCAGGCCTCGTTTCAAGTGGGGGCATGCACGAGCGCTTTTCTTCCAGGCTGTAGCAGCAATGTCACACTTACCTTCGCGTGGATCAAAGGATCCGTGGTTTTCCCTCGAGGCTTTCCCTCGAGGCTTTCCCACAGGGCTGTCCCACTTGCCACCGTGGTGTGAGTCGATCCTCGGAGTTAAAGATGAGCCAGTGCAGGGCAAAGAGGTTCCTCTGGAATGGACTGAGACATCTGGGGGACTCTAGGCATGGTGGTACGACCATGGAGTTCCTCTCGCCTTTCCTGTTGAGAGTGCCTCCTCTTGAGATGCGACGGGAACGCCGGGAATTCTTTCCCGTTGAAAGCAGGGAAAGGATCCCTCATCTCGAGCTACGAGGGGGAAACGGGGCTCCTCTGGATGTGGGCGGGACCATCGTGCTTCCTCTCGAGTGGAGACGGGTATGGCGGTGAACTTCTTGAGTAGCAGCAAGGGTGTGAAAGACCCTTTCGAAGTTCCAGAGGTTAGGTGTCATTAGTCTCCAGACGCCTCATAGGAAATAGGCCTCATCTCGCCTGGAAGGGAGAACTTCCTGGATTTTCTCGAGTTGCGGCAGGTGTTCTCGAGTTACGATGGGGACCTCAGGGACCCGCCATGGTGGCCTCAGGAAAGGCCAGCCCCATGCGAGTTGCTAGGGGGCCTCTCAGGATTCCTCTCCCGTCGATACCGGGGCCAAAAACCTTGTGTGGAGTAAGGGCCGGAACCGAGGTTTTCTCTCAGGGGTGACATGGAACTTTGGGTATTTCTGGAGTCTCCCCAGGGGAGTCAGGCCTCGTCTCGAGTGGGGGCATGCACGTGCGCTTTCCTTCCAGGCTGTAGCAGCAATGTCACGCTTCCCGTCGCGTGGATCAAAGGATCTGTGGTTTTCCCTCGAGGCTTTCCCACAGGGCTGTCCCACGTGCCACCGTGGTGTGAGTCGATCCTCGGCGTGAAAGATGAGCCAGTGCAGGGCAAAGAGGTTCCTCTGGAATGGACTGAGACATCTGGGGGACTCTTGGAATGGTGGTACGACCATGGAGATCCTCTCGCCTTTCCTGTTGAGAGTGCCTCCTCTTGAGATGCGACGGGAACGCCGGGAATTCTTTCCCGTTGAAAGCAGGGAAAGGATCCCTCATCTCGAGCTACGAGGGGGAAACGGGGCTCCTCTGGATGTGGGCAGGACCATCGTGCTTCCTCTCGAGTGGAGACGGGTATGGCGGTGAACTTCTTGAGTAGCAGCAAGGGTGTGAAAGACTCTTTCGAAGTTCCAGAGGTTAGGTGTCATTAGTCTCCAGACGCCTCATTGGAAATAGGCCTCATCTGACCTGGAAGGGAGAACTTCCTGGATTTTCTCGAGTTGCGGCAGGTGTTCTCGAGTTACGACGGGGACCTCAGGGACCCGCCCTGGTGGCCTCAGGAGAGGCCAGTCCCCATGCGACTTGCTAGGGGGCCTCTCGGGATTCCTCTCCCGTCGATACCGGGGCCAAGAACCTTGTGTGGAGTCAGGGCCCGAACCGAGGATTCCTCTCAGGGGCTGACATGGATCTTTGGGTACTTCTGGAGTCTCACCACTGGAGTCAGGCCTCGTTTCGAGTGGGGGCATGCACGAGCGCTTTTCTTCCAGGCTGTAGCAGCAATGTCACGCTTCCCGTTGTGTGGATCAAAGGATCTGTGGTTTTCCCTCGAGGCTTTCCCTCGAGGCTTTGCCACAGGGCTGTCCCACGTGCCACCGTGGTGTGAGTCGATCCTCGGCGTGAATGATGAGCCAGTGCAGGGCAAAGAGGTTCCTCTGGAATGGACTGAGACATCTGGGGGACTCTTGGAATGGTGGTACGACCATGGAGTTCCTCTCGCCTTTCCTGTTGAGAGTGCCTCCTCTTGAGATGCGACGGGAACGCCGGGAATTCTTTCCCGTTGAAAGCAGGGAAAGGATCCCTCATCTCGAGCTACGAGGGGGAAACGGGGCTCCTCTGGATGTGGGCGGGACCATCGTGCTTCCTCTCGAGTGGAGACGGGTATGGCGGCGAACTTCTTGAGTAGCAGCAAGGGTGTGAAAGACCCTTTCGAAGTTCCAGAGGTTAGGTGTCATTAGTCTCCAGACGCCTCATCGGAAATAGGCCTCATCTCGGCTGGAAGGGAGAACTTCCTGGATTTTCTCGAGTTGCGGCAGGTGTTCTCGAGTTACGACGGGGACCTCAGGGACCCGCCATGGTGGCCTCAGGAAAGGCCAGTCCCCATGCGATTTGCTAGGGGGCCTCTCAGGATTCCTCTCCCGTCGATACCGGGGCCAACAACCTTGTCTGGAGTCAGGGCCGGAAACGAGGTTTCCTCTCAGGGGTGACATGGATCTTTGGGTACTTCTGGAGTCTCCCTAGGGGAGTCAGGCCTCGTCTCGAGTGGGGGCATGCACGTGCGCGTTCCTTCCAGGCTGTAGCAGCAATGTCACGCTTCCCGTCGCGTGGATCAAAGGATCTGTGGTTTTCCCTCGAGGCTTTCCCTCGAGGCTTTCCCACAGGGTTTTCCCACGTTCCACCGTGGTGTGAGTCGATCCTCGGCGTGAAAGATGAGCCAGTGCAGGGCAAAGAGGTTCCTCTGCAATGGACTGAGACATCTGGGGGACTCTTGGAATGGTGGTACGACCATGGAGATCCTCTCGCCTTTCCTGTTGAGAGTGCCTCCTCTTGAGATGCGACGGGAACACCGGGAATCCTTTCCCGTTGAAAGCAGGGAAAGGATCCCTCATCTCGAGCTACGAGGGGGAAACGGGGCTCCTCTGGATGTGGGCGGGACCATCGTGCTTCCTCTCGAGTGGAGACGGGTATGGCGGTGAACTTCTTGAGTAGCAGCAAGGGTGTGAAAGACCCTTTCGAAGTTCCAGAGGTTAGGTGTCATTAGTCTCCAGACGCCTCATCGGAAATAGGCCTCATCTGGCCTGGAAGGGAGAACTTCCTGGATTTTCTCGAGTTGCGGGAGGTGTTCTCGAGTTACGACGGGGACCTCAGGGACCCGCCCTGGTGGCCTCAGGAGAGGCCAGTCCCCATGCGAGTTGCTAGGGGGCCTCTCGGGATTCCTCTCCCGTTGATACCGGGGCCAAAAACCTTGTTTGGAGTCAGGGCCGGAACCGAGGATTCCTCTCAGGGGCTGACATGGATCTTTGGGTACTTCTGGAGTCTCCCCACTGGAGTCAGGCCTCGTTTCAAGTGGGGGCATGCACGAGCGCTTTTCTTCCAGGCTGTAGCAGCAATGTCACACTTACCTTCGCGTGGATCAAAGGATCTGTGGTTTTCCCTCGAGGCTTTCCCTCGAGGCTTTCCCACAGGGCTGTCCCACTTGCCACCGTGGTGTGAGTCGATCCTCGGAGTTAAAGATGAGCCAGTGCAGGGCAAAGAGGTTCCTCTGGAATGGACTGAGACATCTGGGGGACTCTAGGCATGGTGGTACGACCATGGAGTTCCTCTCGCCTTTCCTGTTGAGAGTGCCTCCTCTTGAGATGCGACGGGAACGCCGGGAATTCTTTCCCGTTGAAAGCAGGGAAAGGATCCCTCATCTCGAGCTACGAGGGGGAAACGGGGCTCCTCTGGATGTGGGCGGGACCATCGTGCTTCCTCTCGAGTGGAGACGGGTATGGCGGTGAACTTCTTGAGTAGCAGCAAGGGTGTGAAAGACCCTTTCGAAGTTCCAGAGGTTAGGTGTCATTAGTCTCCAGACGCCTCATAGGAAATAGGCCTCATCTCGCCTGGAAGGGAGAACTTCCTGGATTTTCTCGAGTTGCGGCAGGTGTTCTCGAGTTACGATGGGGACCTCAGGGACCCGCCATGGTGGCCTCAGGAAAGGCCAGCCCCATGCGAGTTGCTAGGGGGCCTCTCAGGATTCCTCTCCCGTCGATACCGGGGCCAAAAACCTTGTGTGGAGTAAGGGCCGGAACCGAGGTTTTCTCTCAGGGGTGACATGGAACTTTGGGTATTTCTGGAGTCTCCCCAGGGGAGTCAGGCCTCGTCTCGAGTGGGGGCATGCACGTGCGCTTTCCTTCCAGGCTGTAGCAGCAATGTCACGCTTCCCGTCGCGTGGATCAAAGGATCTGTGGTTTTCCCTCGAGGCTTTCCCACAGGGCTGTCCCACGTGCCACCGTGGTGTGAGTCGATCCTCGGCGTGAAAGATGAGCCAGTGCAGGGCAAAGAGGTTCCTCTGGAATGGACTGAGACATCTGGGGGACTCTTGGAATGGTGGTACGACCATGGAGATCCTCTCGCCTTTCCTGTTGAGAGTGCCTCCTCTTGAGATGCGACGGGAACGCCGGGAATTCTTTCCCGTTGAAAGCAGGGAAAGGATCCCTCATCTCGAGCTACGAGGGGGAAACGGGGCTCCTCTGGATGTGGGCAGGACCATCGTGCTTCCTCTCGAGTGGAGACGGGTATGGCGGTGAACTTCTTGAGTAGCAGCAAGGGTGTGAAAGACTCTTTCGAAGTTCCAGAGGTTAGGTGTCATTAGTCTCCAGACGCCTCATTGGAAATAGGCCTCATCTGACCTGGAAGGGAGAACTTCCTGGATTTTCTCGAGTTGCGGCAGGTGTTCTCGAGTTACGACGGGGACCTCAGGGACCCGCCCTGGTGGCCTCAGGAGAGGCCAGTCCCCATGCGACTTGCTAGGGGGCCTCTCGGGATTCCTCTCCCGTCGATACCGGGGCCAAGAACCTTGTGTGGAGTCAGGGCCCGAACCGAGGATTCCTCTCAGGGGCTGACATGGATCTTTGGGTACTTCTGGAGTCTCACCACTGGAGTCAGGCCTCGTTTCGAGTGGGGGCATGCACGAGCGCTTTTCTTCCAGGCTGTAGCAGCAATGTCACGCTTCCCGTTGTGTGGATCAAAGGATCTGTGGTTTTCCCTCGAGGCTTTCCCTCGAGGCTTTGCCACAGGGCTGTCCCACGTGCCACCGTGGTGTGAGTCGATCCTCGGCGTGAATGATGAGCCAGTGCAGGGCAAAGAGGTTCCTCTGGAATGGACTGAGACATCTGGGGGACTCTTGGAATGGTGGTACGACCATGGAGTTCCTCTCGCCTTTCCTGTTGAGAGTGCCTCCTCTTGAGATGCGACGGGAACGCCGGGAATTCTTTCCCGTTGAAAGCAGGGAAAGGATCCCTCATCTCGAGCTACGAGGGGGAAACGGGGCTCCTCTGGATGTGGGCGGGACCATCGTGCTTCCTCTCGAGTGGAGACGGGTATGGCGGTGAACTTCTTGAGTAGCAGCAAGGGTGTGAAAGACCCTTTCGAAGTTCCAGAGGTTAGGTGTCATTAGTCTCCAGACGCCTCATCGGAAATAGGCCTCATCTCGGCTGGAAGGGAGAACTTCCTGGATTTTCTCGAGTTGCGGCAGGTGTTCTCGAGTTACGACGGGGACCTCAGGGACCCGCCATGGTGGCCTCAGGAAAGGCCAGTCCCCATGCGATTTGCTAGGGGGCCTCTCAGGATTCCTCTCCCGTCGATACCGGGGCCAACAACCTTGTCTGGAGTCAGGGCCGGAAACGAGGTTTCCTCTCAGGGGTGACATGGATCTTTGGGTACTTCTGGAGTCTCCCTAGGGGAGTCAGGCCTCGTCTCGAGTGGGGGCATGCACGTGCGCGTTCCTTCCAGGCTGTAGCAGCAATGTCACGCTTCCCGTCGCGTGGATCAAAGGATCTGTGGTTTTCCCTCGAGGCTTTCCCTCGAGGCTTTCCCACAGGGTTTTCCCACGTTCCACCGTGGTGTGAGTCGATCCTCGGCGTGAAAGATGAGCCAGTGCAGGGCAAAGAGGTTCCTCTGCAATGGACTGAGACATCTGGGGGACTCTTGGAATGGTGGTACGACCATGGAGATCCTCTCGCCTTTCCTGTTGAGAGTGCCTCCTCTTGAGATGCGACGGGAACACCGGGAATCCTTTCCCGTTGAAAGCAGGGAAAGGATCCCTCATCTCGAGCTACGAGGGGGAAACGGGGCTCCTCTGGATGTGGGCGGGACCATCGTGCTTCCTCTCGAGTGGAGACGGGTATGGCGGTGAACTTCTTGAGTAGCAGCAAGGGTGTGAAAGACCCTTTCGAAGTTCCAGAGGTTAGGTGTCATTAGTCTCCAGACGCCTCATCGGAAATAGGCCTCATCTGGCCTGGAAGGGAGAACTTCCTGGATTTTCTCGAGTTGCGGGAGGTGTTCTCGAGTTACGACGGGGACCTCAGGGACCCGCCCTGGTGGCCTCAGGAGAGGCCAGTCCCCATGCGAGTTGCTAGGGGGCCTCTCGGGATTCCTCTCCCGTTGATACCGGGGCCAAAAACCTTGTGTGGAGTCAGGGCCGGAAACGAGGTTTCCTCTCAGGGGTGACATGGATCTTTGGGTATTTCTGGAGTCTCCCTAGGGGAGTCAGGACTCGTCTCGAGTGGGGGCATGCACGTGCGCTTTCCTTCCAGGCTGTAGCAGCAATGTCACGCTTCCCGTCGCGTGGATCAAAGGATCTGTGGTTTTCCCTCGAGGCTTTCCCACAGGGCTGTCACACGTGCCACCGTGGTGTGAGTCGTCCTCGGCGTGAAAGATGAGCCAGTGCAGGGCAAAGAGGTTCCTCTGGAATGGACTGAGACATCTGGGGGACTCTTGGAATGGTGGTACGACCATGGAGTTCCTCTCGCCTTTCCTGTTGAGAGTGCCTCCTCTTGAGATGCGTCGGGAACGCCGGGAATTCTTTCCCGTTGAAAGCAGGGAAAGGATCCCTCATCTCGAGCTACGAGGGGGAAACGGGGCTCCTCTGGATGTGGGCGGGACCATCGTGCTTCCTCTCGAGTGGAGACGGGTATGGCGGTGAACTTCTTGAGTTGCAGCAAGGGTGTGAAAGACCCTTTCGAAGTTCCAGAGGTTAGGTGTCATTAGTCTCCAGACGCCTCATCGGAAATAGGCCTCATCTCGCCTGGAAGGGAGAACTTCCTGGATTTTCTCGAGTTGCGGCAGGTGTTCTCGAGTTACGACGGGGACCTCAGGGACCCGCCATGGTGGCCTCAGGAAAGGCCAGTCCCCATGCGAGTTGCTAGGGGGCCTCTCAGGATTCCTCTCCCGTCGATACCGGGGCCAAAAACCTTGTGTGGAGTCAGGGTCGGAACCGAGGTTTCCTCTCAGAGGTGACATGGAACTTTGGGTATTTCTGGAGTCTCCCCAGGGGAGTCAGGCCTCGTCTCGAGTGGGGGCATGCATGTGCGCTTTCCTTCCAGGCTGTAGCAGCAATGTCACGCTTCCCGTCGCGTGGATAAAAGGATCTGTGGTTTTCCCTCGAGGCTTTCCCTCGAGGCTTTGCCACAGGGATGTCCCACGTGCCACCGTGGTGTGAGTCGATCCTCGGCGTGAAAGATGAGCCAGTGCAGGGCAAAGAGGTTCCTCTGGAATGGACTGTGACATCTGGGGGACTCTTGGAAAGGTGGTACGACCATGGAGTTCCTCTCGCCTTTCCTGTTGAGAGTGCCTCCTCTTGAGATGCGACGGGAACGCCGGGAATTCTTTCCCGTTGAAAGCAGGGAAAGGATCCCTCATCTCGAGCTACGAGGGGGAAACGGGGCTCCTCTGGATGTGGGCGGGACCATCGTGCTTCCTCTCGAGTGGAGACGGGTATGGCGGTGAACTTCTTGAGTAGCAGCAAGGGTGTGAAAGACCCTTTCGAAGTTCCAGAGGTTAGGTGTCATTAGTCTCCAGACGCCTCATCGGAAATAGGCCTCATCTCGGCTGGAAGGGAGAACTTCCTGGATTTTCTCGAGTTGCGGCAGGTGTTCTCGAGTTACGACGGGGACCTCAGGGACCCGCCATGGTGGCCTCAGGAAAGGCCATTCCCCATGCGAGTTGCTAGGGGGCCTCTCAGGATTCCTCTCCCGTCGATACCGGGGCCAAAAACCTTGTGTGGAGTAAGGGCCGGAACCGAGGTTTTCTCTCAGGGGTGACATGGAACTTTGGGTATTTCTGGAGTCTCCCCAGGGGAGTCAGGCCTCGTCTCGAGTGGGGGCATGCACGTGCGCTTTCCTTCCAGGCTGTAGCAGCAATGTCCCGCTTCCCGTCGCGTGGATCAAAGGATCTGTGGTTTTCCCTCGAGGCTTTCCCACAGGGCTGTCCCACGTGCCACCGTGGTGTGAGTCGATCCTCGGCGTGAAAGATGAGCCAGTGCAGGGCAAAGAGGTTCCTCTGGAATGGACTGAGACATCTGGGGGACTCTTGGAATGGTGGTACGACCATGGAGATCCTCTCGCCTTTCCTGTTGAGAGTGCCTCCTCTTGAGATGCGACGGGAACGCCGGGAATTCTTTCCCGTTGAAAGCAGGGAAAGGATCCCTCATCTCGAGCTACGAGGGGGAAACGGGGCTCCTCTGGATGTGGGCGGGACCATCGTGCTTCCTCTCGAGTGGAGACGGGTATGGCGGTGAACTTCTTGAGTAGCAGCAAGGGTGTGAAAGACCCTTTCGAAGTTCCAGAGGTTAGGTGTCATTAGTCTCCAGACGCCTCATTGGAAATAGGCCTCATCTGACCTGGAAGGGAGAACTTCCTGGATTTTTTCGAGTTGCGGCAGGTGTTCTCGAGTTACGACGGGGACCTTAGGGACCCGCCCTGGTGGCCTCAGGAGAGGCCAGTCCCCATGCGACTTGCTAGGGGGCCTCTCGGGATTCCTCTCCCGTCGATACCGGGGCCAAAAACCTTGTGTGGAGTCAGGGCCGGAAACGAGGTTTCCTCTCAGGGGCTGACATGGATCTTTGGGTACTTCTGGAGTCTCCCCACTGGAGTCAGGCCTCGTTTCGAGTGGGGGCATGCACGAGCGCTTTTCTTCCAGGCTGTAGCAGCAATGTCACGCTTACCTTCGCGTGGATCAAAGGATCTGTGGTTTTCCCTCGAGGCTTTCCCTCGAGGCTTTCCCACAGGGTTGTCCCACGTGCCGCCGTGGTGTGAGTCGATCCTCGGCGTGAAAGATTATCCAGTGCAGGGCAAAGAGGTTCCTCTGGAATGGACTGAGACATCTGGGGGACTCTTGGAATGGTGGTACGACCATGGAGTTCTTCTCGCCTTTCCTGTTGAGAGTGCCTCCTCTTGAGATGCGACGGAAATGCCGGGAATTCTTTCCCGTTAAAAGCAGGGAAAGGATCCCTCATCTCGAGCTACGAGGGGAAACGGGGCTCCTCTGGATGTGGGCGGGACCATCGTGCTTCCTCTCGAGTGGAGACGGGTATGGCGGTGAACTTCTTGTGTTGCAGCAAGGGTGTGAAAGACCCTTTCGAAGTTCCAGAGGTTAGGTGTCATTAGTCTCCAGACGCCTCATTGGAAATAGGCCTCATCTCGCCTGGAAGGGAGAACATCCTGGATTTTCTCGAGTTGCGGCAGGTGTTCTCGAGTTACGACGGGGACCTCAGGGAACCGCCCTGGTGGCCTCAGGAAAAGCCAGTCCCCATGCGAGTTGCTAGGGGGCCTCTCAGGATTCCTCTCCTGTCGATACCGGGGCCAAAAACCTTGTTTGGAGTCAGGGCCGGAACCGAGGATTCCTCTCAGGGGCTGACATGGATCTTTGGGTACTTCTGGAGTCTCACCACTGGAGTCAGGCCACGTTTCGAGTGGGGGCATGCACGAGCGCTTTTCTTCCAGGCTGTAGCAGCAATGTCACGCTTACCTTCGCGTGGATCAAAGGATCTGTGGTTTTCCCTCGAGGCTTTCCCTCGAGGCTTTCCCACAGGGCTGTCCCACTTGCCACCGTGGTGTGAGTCGATCCTCGGCGTGAAAGATGAGCCAGTGCAGGGCAAAGAGGTTCCTCTGGAATGGACTGAGACATCTGGGGGATTCTTGGAATGGTGGTACGACCATAGAGTTCCTCTCGCCTTTCCTGTTGAGAGTGCCTCCTCTTGAGATGCGAGGAAATGCCGGGAATTCTTTCCCGTTGAAAGCAGGGAAAGGATCCCTCATCTCGAGCTACGAGGGGGAAACGGGGCTCCTCTGGATATGGTCGGGACCATCGTGCTTCCTCTCGATTGGAGACGGGTATGGCGGTGAACTTCTTGAGTTGCAGCAAGGGTGTGAAAGACCCTTTCGTAGTTCCAGAGGTTAGGTGTCATTAGTCTCCAGACGCCTCATTGGAAATAGGCCTCATCTCGACTGGAAGGGAGAACTTCCTGGATTTTCTCGAGTTGCGGCAGGTGTTCTCGAGTTACGACGGGGACCTCAGGGACCCGCCCTGGTGGCCTCAGGAAAGTCCAGTCCCCATGCGAGTTGCTAGGGGGCCTCTCAGGATTCCTCTCCCGTCGATACCGGGGCCAAAAACCTTGTGTGGAGTCAGGGCCGGAACCGAGGTTTCCTCTCAGGGGTGACATGGAACTTTGGGTATTTCTGGAGTCTCCCCAGGGGAGTCAGGCCTCGTCTCGAGTGGGGGCATGCACGTGCGCTTTCCTTCCAGGCTGTAGCAGCAATGTCACGCTTCCTGTCGCGTGGATCAAAGGATCTGTGGTTTTCCCTCGAGGCTTTCCCTCGAGGCTTTCCCACAGGGCTGTCCCACGTGCCACAGTGGTGTGAGTCGATCCTCGGCGTGAAAGATGAGCCAGTGCAGGGCAACGAGGTTCCTCTGGAATGGACTGAGACATCTGGGGGACTCTTGGAATGGTGGTACGACCATGGAGTTCCTCTCGCCTTTCCTGTTGAGAGTGCCTCCTCTTGAGATGCGACGGGAACGCCGGGAATTCTTTCCCGTTGAAAGCAGGCAAAGGATCCCTCATCTCGAGCTACGAGGGGGAAACGGGGCTCCTCTGGATGTGGGCGGGACCATCGTGCTTCCTCTCGAGTGGAGACGGGTATGGCGGTGAACTTCTTGAGTAGCAGCAAGGGTGTGAAAGACCCTTTCGAAGTTCCAGAGGTTAGGTGTCATTAGTCTCCAGACGCCTCATTGGAAATAGGCCTCATCTGGCCTGGAAGGGAGAACTTCCTGGATTTTCTCGAGTTGCGGGAGGTGTTCTCGAGTTACGACGGGGACCTCAGGGACCCGCCCTGGTGGCCTCAGGAGAGGCCAGTCCCCATGCGAGTTGCTAGGGGGCCTCTCGGGATTCCTCTCCCGTCGATACCGGGGCCAAAAACCTTGTGTGGAGTCAGGGCCGGAACCGAGGTTTCCTCTCAGGGGTGACATGGATCTTTGGGTATTTCTGGAGTCTCCCTAGGGGAGTCAGGACTCGTCTCGAGTGGGGGCATGCACGTGCGCTTTCCTTCCAGGCTGTAGCAGCAATGTCACGCTTCCCGTCGCGTGGATCAAAGGATCTGTGGTTTTCCCTCGAGGCTTTCCCACAGGGCTGTCACACGTGCCACCGTGGTGTGAGTCGTCCTCGGCGTGAAAGATGAGCCAGTGCAGGGCAAAGAGGTTCCTCTGGAATGGACTGAGACATCTGGGGGACTCTTGGAATGGTGGTACGACCATGGAGTTCCTCTCGCCTTTCCTGTTGAGAGTGCCTCCTCTTGAGATGCGTCGGGAACGCCGGGAATTCTTTCCCGTTGAAAGCAGGGAAAGGATCCCTCATCTCGAGCTACGAGGGGGAAACGGGGCTCCTCTGGATGTGGGCGGGACCATCGTGCTTCCTCTCGAGTGGAGACTGGTATGGCGGTGAACTTCTTGAGTTGCAGCAAGGGTGTGACAGACCCTTTCGAAGTTCCAGAGGTTAGGTGTCATTAGTCTCCAGACGCCTCATCGGAAATAGGCCTCATCTCGCCTGGAAGGGAGAACTTCCTGGATTTTCTCGAGTTGCGGCAGGTGTTCTCGAGTTACGACGGGGACCTCAGGGACCCGCCATGGTGGCCTCAGGAAAGGCCAGTCCCCATGCGAGTTGCTAGGGGGCCTCTCAGGATTCCTCTCCCGTCGATACCGGGGCCAAAAACCTTGTGTGGAGTCAGGGTCGGAACCGAGGTTTCCTCTCAGAGGTGACATGGAACTTTGGGTATTTCTGGAGTCTCCCCAGGGGAGTCAGGCCTCGTCTCGAGTGGGGACATGCATGTGCGCTTTCCTTCCAGGCTGTAGCAGCAATGTCACGCTTCCCGTCGCGTGGATCAAAGGATCTGTGGTTTTCCCTCGAGGCTTTCCCTCGAGGCTTTGCCACAGGGATGTCCCACGTGCCACCGTGGTGTGAGTCGATCCTCGGCGTGAAAGATGAGCCAGTGCAGGGCAAAGAGGTTCCTCTGGAATGGACTGAGACATCTGGGGGACTCTTGGAAAGGTGGTACGACCATGGAGTTCCTCTCGCCTTTCCTGTTGAGAGTGCCTCCTCTTGAGATGCGACGGGAACGCCGGGAATTCTTTCCCGTTGAAAGCAGGGAAAGGATCCCTCATCTCGAGCTACGAGGGGGAAACGGGGCTCCTCTGGATGTGGGCGGGACCATCGTGCTTCCTCTCGAGTGGAGACGGGTATGGCGGTGAACTTCTTGAGTAGCAGCAAGGGTGTGAAAGACCCTTTCGAAGTTCCAGAGGTTAGGTGTCATTAGTCTCCAGACGCCTCATCGGAAATAGGCCTCATCTCGGCTGGAAGGGAGAACTTCCTGGATTTTCTCGAGTTGCGGCAGGTGTTCTCGAGTTACGACGGGGACCTCAGGGACCCGCCATGGTGGCCTCAGGAAAGGCCATTCCCCATGCGAGTTGCTAGGGGGCCTCTCAGGATTCCTCTCCCGTCGATACCGGGGCCAAAAACCTTGTGTGGAGTAAGGGCCGGAACCGAGGTTTTCTCTCAGGGGTGACATGGAACTTTGGGTATTTCTGGAGTCTCCCCAGGGGAGTCAGGCCTCGTCTCGAGTGGGGGCATGCACGTGCGCTTTCCTTCCAGGCTGTAGCAGCAATATCACGCTTCCCGTCGCGTGGATCAAAGGATCTGTGGTTTTCCCTCGAGGCTTTCCCACAGGGCTGTCCCACGTGCCACCGTGGTGTGAGTCGATCCTCGGCGTGAAAGATGAGCCAGTGCAGGGCAAAGAGGTTCCTCTGGAATGGACTGAGACATCTGGGGGACTCTTGGAATGGTGGTACGACCATGGAGATCCTCTCGCCTTTCCTGTTGAGAGTGCCTCCTCTTGAGATGCGACGGGAACGCCGGGAATTCTTTCCCGTTGAAAGCAGGGAAAGGATCCCTCATCTCGAGCTACGAGGGGGAAACGGGGCTCCTCTGGATGTGGGCGGGACCATCGTGCTTCCTCTCGAGTGGAGACGGGTATGGCGGTGAAATTCTTGAGTAGCAGCAAGGGTGTGAAAGACCCTTTCGAAGTTCCAGAGGTTAGGTGTCATTAGTCTCCAGACGCCTCATTGGAAATAGGCCTCATCTGACCTGGAAGGGAGAACTTCCTGGATTTTCTCGAGTTGCGGCAGGTGTTCTCGAGTTACGACGGGGACCTCAGGGACCCGCCCTGGTGGCCTCAGGAGAGGCCAGTCCCCATGCGACTTGCTAGGGGGCCTCTCGGGATTCCTCTCCCGTCGATACCGGGGCCAAAAACCTTGTGTGGAGTCAGGGCCGGAAACGAGGTTTCCTCTCAGGGGCTGACATGGATCTTTGGGTACTTCTGGAGTCTCCCCACTGGAGTCAGGCCTCGTTTCGAGTGGGGGCATGCACGAGCGCTTTTCTTCCAGGCTGTAGCAGCAATGTCACGCTTACCTTCGCGTGGATCAAAGGATCTGTGGTTTTCCCTCGAGGCTTTCCCTCGAGGCTTTCCCAGAGGGTTGTCCCACGTGCCGCCGTGGTGTGAGTCGATCCTCGGCGTGAAAGATTATCCAGTGCAGGGCAAAGAGGTTCCTCTGGAATGGACTGAGACATCTGGGGGACTCTTGGAATGGTGGTACGACCATGGAGTTCTTCTCGCCTTTCCTGTTGAGAGTGCCTCCTCTTGAGATGCGACGGAAATGCCGGGAATTCTTTCCCGTTAAAAGCAGGGAAAGGATCCCTCATCTCGAGCTACGAGGGGAAACGGGGCTCCTCTGGATGTGGGCGGGACCATCGTGCTTCCTCTCGAGTGGAGACGGGTATGGCGGTGAACTTCTTGTGTTGCAGCAAGGGTGTGAAAGACCCTTTCGAAGTTCCAGAGTTTAGGTGTCATTAGTCTCCAGACGCCTCATTGGAAATAGGCCTCATCTCGCCTGGAAGGGAGAACATCCTGGATTTTCTCGAGTTGCGGCAGGTGTTCTCGAGTTACGACGGGGACCTCAGGGAACCGCCCTGGTGGCCTCAGGAAAAGCCAGTCCCCATGCGAGTTGCTAGGGGGCCTCTCAGGATTCCTCTCCTGTCGATACCGGGGCCAAAAACCTTGTTTGGAGTCAGGGCCGGAACCGAGGATTCCTCTCAGGGGCTGACATGGATCTTTGGGTACTTCTGGAGTCTCACCACTGGAGTCAGGCCACGTTTCGAGTGGGGGCATGCACGAGCGCTTTTCTTCCAGGCTGTAGCAGCAATGTCACGCTTACCTTCGCGTGGATCAAAGGATCTGTGGTTTTCCCTCGAGGCTTTCCCTCGAGGCTTTCCCACAGGGCTGTCCCACTTGCCACCGTGGTGTGAGTCGATCCTCGGCGTGAAAGATGAGCCAGTGCAGGGCAAAGAGGTTCCTCTGGAATGGACTGAGACATCTGGGGGATTCTTGGAATGGTGGTACGACCATAGAGTTCCTCTCGCCTTTCCTGTTGAGAGTGCCTCCTCTTGAGATGCGAGGAAATGCCGGGAATTCTTTCCCGTTGAAAGCAGGGAAAGGATCCCTCATCTCGAGCTACGAGGGGGAAACGGGGCTCCTCTGGATATGGTCGGGACCATCGTGCTTCCTCTCGATTGGAGACGGGTATGGCGGTGAACTTCTTGAGTTGCAGCAAGGGTGTGAAAGACCCTTTCGAAGTTCCAGAGGTTAGGTGTCATTAGTCTCCAGACGCCTCATTGGAAATAGGCCTCATCTCGCCTGGAAGGGAGAACTTCCTGGATTTTCTCGAGTTGCGGCAGGTGTTCTCGAGTTACGACGGGGACCTCAGGGACCCGCCCTGGTGGCCTCAGGAAAGTCCAGTCCCCATGCGAGTTGCTAGGGGGCCTCTCAGGATTCCTCTCCCGTCGATACCGGGGCCAAAAACCTTGTGTGGAGTCAGGGCCGGAACCGAGGTTTCCTCTCAGGGGTGACATGGAACTTTGGGTATTTCTGGAGTCTCCCCAGGGGAGTCAGGCCTCGTCTCGAGTGGGGGCATGCACGTGCGCTTTCCTTCCAGGCTGTAGCAGCAATGTCACGCTTCCTGTCGCGTGGATCAAAGGATCTGTGGTTTTCCCTCGAGGCTTTCCCTCGAGGCTTTCCCACAGGGCTGTCCCACGTGCCACAGTGGTGTGAGTCGATCCTCGGCGTGAAAGATGAGCCAGTGCAGGGCAACGAGGTTCCTCTGGAATGGACTGAGACATCTGGGGGACTCTTGGAATGGTGGTACGACCATGGAGTTCCTCTCGCCTTTCCTGTTGAGAGTGCCTCCTCTTGAGATGCGACGGGAACGCCGGGAATTCTTTCCCGTTGAAAGCAGGCAAAGGATCCCTCATCTCGAGCTACGAGGGGGAAACGGGGCTCCTCTGGATGTGGGCGGGACCATCGTGCTTCCTCTCGAGTGGAGACGGGTATGGCGGTGAACTTCTTGAGTAGCAGCAAGGGTGTGAAAGACCCTTTCAAAGTTCCAGAGGTTAGGTGTCATTAGTCTCCAGACGCCTCATCGGAAATAGGCCTCATCTCGGCTGGAAGGGAGAACTTCCTGGATTTTCTCGAGTTGCGGCAGGTGTTCTCGAGTTACGACGGGGACCTCAGGGACCCGCCATGGTGGCCGCAGGAAAGGCCAGTCCCCATGCGAGTTGCTAGGGGGCCTCTCAGGATTCCTCTCCCGTAGATACCGGGGCCAAAAACCTTGTGTGGAGTCAGGGCCGGAAACGAGGTTTCCTCTCAGGGGTGACATGGATCTTTGGGTACTTCTGGAGTCTCCCTAGGGGAGTCAGGACTCGTCTCGAGTGGGGGCATGCACGTGCGCTTTGCTTCCAGGCTGTAGCAGCAATGTCACGCTTCCAGTCGCGTGGATCAAAGGATCTGTGGTTTTCCCTCGAGGCTTTCCCTCGAGGCTTTCCCACAGGGCTGTCCCACGTGCCACCGTGGTGTGAGTCGATCCTCGGCGTGAAAGATGAGCCAGTACAGGGCAAAGATCTTCCTCTCGAATGGACTGAGACATCTGGGGGACTCTTGGAATGGTGGTACGACCATGGAGTTCCTCTCGCCTTTCCTGTTGAGAGTGCCTCCTCTTGAGATGCGACGGGAACGCCGGGAATTCTTTCCCGTTGAAAGCAGGGAAAGGATCCCTCATCTCGAGCTACGTGGGGGAAACGGGGCTCCTCTGGATGTGGGCGGGACCATCGTGCTTCCTCTCGAGTGGAGACGGGTATGGCGGTGAACTTCTTGAGTAGCAGCAAGGGTGTGAAAGACCCTTTCGAAGTTCCAGAGGTTAGGTGTCATTAGTCTCCAGACGCCTCATCGGAAATAGGCCTCATCTCGGCTGGAAGGGAGAACTTCCTGGATTTTCTCGAGTTGCGGCAGGTGTTCTCGAGTTACGACGGGGACCTCAGGGACCCGCCATGGTGGCCTCAGGAAAGGTCATTCCCCATGCGAGTTGCTAGGGGGCCTCTCAGGATTCCTCTCCCGTCGATACCGGGGCCAAAAACCTTGTGTGGAGTAAGGGCCGGAACCGAGGTTTTCTCTCAGGGGTGACATGGAACTTTGGGTATTTCTGGAGTCTCCCCAGGGGAGTCAGGCCTCGTCTCGAGTGGGGGCATGCACGTGCGCTTTCCTTCCAGGCTGTAGCAGCAATATCACGCTTCCCGTCGCGTGGATCAAAGGATCTGTGGTTTTCCCTCGAGGCTTTCCCACAGGGCTGTCCCACGTGCCACCGTGGTGTGAGTCGATCCTCGGCGTGAAAGATGAGCCAGTGCAGGGCAAAGAGGTTCCTCTGGAATGGACTGAGACATCTGGGGGACTCTTGGAATGGTGGTACGACCATGGAGATCCTCTCGCCTTTCCTGTTGAGAGTGCCTCCTCTTGAGATGCGACGGGAACGCCGGGAATTCTTTCCCGTTGAAAGCAGGGAAAGGATCCCTCATCTCGAGCTACGAGGGGGAAACGGGGCTCCTCTGGATGTGGGCGGGACCATCGTGCTTCCTCTCGAGTGGAGACGGGTATGGCGGTGAACTTCTTGAGTAGCAGCAAGGGTGTGAAAGACCCTTTCGAAGTTCCAGAGGTTAGGTGTCATTAGTCTCCAGACGCCTCATTGGAAATAGGCCTCATCTGACCTGGAAGGGAGAACTTCCTGGATTTTTTCGAGTTGCGGCAGGTGTTCTCGAGTTACGACGGGGACCTCAGGGAACCGCCCTGGTGGCCTCAGGAGAGGCCAGTCCCCATGCGACTTGCTAGGGGGCCTCTCGGGATTCCTCTCCCGTCGATACCGGGGCCAAAAACCTTGTGTGGAGTCAGGGCCGGAAACGAGGTTTCCTCTCAGGGGCTGACATGGATCTTTGGGTACTTCTGGAGTCTCCCCACTGGAGTCAGGCCTCGTTTCGAGTGGGGGCATGCACGAGCGCTTTTCTTCCAGGCTGTAGCAGCAATGTCACGCTTACCTTCGCGTGGATCAAAGGATCTGTGGTTTTCCCTCGAGGCTTTCCCTCGAGGCTTTCCCAGAGGGTTGTCCCACGTGCCGCCGTGGTGTGAGTCGATCCTCGGCGTGAAAGATTATCCAGTGCAGGGCAAAGAGGTTCCTCTGGAATGGACTGAGACATCTGGGGGACTCTTAGAATGGTGGTACGACCATGGAGTTCTTCTCGCCTTTCCTGTTGAGAGTGCCTCCTCTTGAGATGCGACGGAAATGCCGGGAATTCTTTCCCGTTAAAAGCAGGGAAAGGATCCCTCATCTCGAGCTACGAGGGGAAACGGGGCTCCTCTGGATGTGGGCGGGACCATCGTGCTTCCTCTCGAGTGGAGACGGGTATGGCGGTGAACTTCTTGTGTTGCAGCAAGGGTGTGAAAGACCCTTTCGAAGTTCCAGAGTTTAGGTGTCATTAGTCTCCAGACGCCTCATTGGAAATAGGCCTCATCTCGCCTGGAAGGGAGAACATCCTGGATTTTCTCGAGTTGCGGCAGGTGTTCTCGAGTTACGACGGGGACCTCAGGGAACCGCCCTGGTGGCCTCAGGAAAAGCCAGTCCCCATGCGAGTTGCTAGGGGGCCTCTCAGGATTCCTCTCCTGTCGATACCGGGGCCAAAAACCTTGTTTGGAGTCAGGGCCGGAACCGAGGATTCCTCTCAGGGGCTGACATGGATCTTTGGGTACTTCTGGAGTCTCACCACTGGAGTCAGGCCACGTTGCGAGTGGGGGCATGCACGAGCGCTTTTCTTCCAGGCTGTAGCAGCAATGTCACGCTTACCTTCGCGTGGATCAAAGGATCTGTGGTTTTCCCTCGAGGCTTTCCCTCGAGGCTTTCCCACAGGGCTGTCCCACTTGCCACCGTGGTGTGAGTCGATCCTCGGCGTGAAAGATGAGCCAGTGCAGGGCAAAGAGGTTCCTCTGGAATGGACTGAGACATCTGGGGGATTCTTGGAATGGTGGTACGACCATAGAGTTCCTCTCGCCTTTCCTGTTGAGAGTGCCTCCTCTTGAGATGCGAGGAAATGCCGGGAATTCTTTCCCGTTGAAAGCAGGGAAAGGATCCCTCATCTCGAGCTACGAGGGGGAAACGGGGCTCCTCTGGATATGGTCGGGACCATCGTGCTTCCTCTCGATTGGAGACGGGTATGGCGGTGAACTTCTTGAGTTGCAGCAAGGGTGTGAAAGACCCTTTCGAAGTTCCAGAGGTTAGGTGTCATTAGTCTCCAGACGCCTCATTGGAA
This sequence comes from Capricornis sumatraensis, assembly GCF_032405125.1. Lineage (NCBI taxonomy): Eukaryota > Metazoa > Chordata > Mammalia > Artiodactyla > Bovidae > Capricornis > Capricornis sumatraensis. The sequence goes on along the minus strand of NC_091080.1, from coordinate 2,829,388 downwards.
ATAGGCCTCATCTCGCCTGGAAGGGAGAACTTCCTGGATTTTCTCGAGTTGCGGCAGGTGTTCTCGAGTTACGACGGGGACCTCAGGGACCCGCCCTGGTGGCCTCAGGAAAGTCCAGTCCCCATGCGAGTTGCTAGGGGGCCTCTCAGGATTCCTCTCCCGTCGATACCGGGGCCAAAAACCTTGTGTGGAGTCAGGGCCGGAACCGAGGTTTCCTCTCAGGGGTGACATGGAACTTTGGGTATTTCTGGAGTCTCCCCAGGGGAGTCAGGCCTCGTCTCGAGTGGGGGCATGCACGTGCGCTTTCCTTCCAGGCTGTAGCAGCAATGTCACGCTTCCTGTCGCGTGGATCAAAGGATCTGTGGTTTTCCCTCGAGGCTTTCCCTCGAGGCTTTCCCACAGGGCTGTCCCACGTGCCACAGTGGTGTGAGTCGATCCTCGGCGTGAAAGATGAGCCAGTGCAGGGCAACGAGGTTCCTCTGGAATGGACTGAGACATCTGGGGGACTCTTGGAATGGTGGTACGACCATGGAGTTCCTCTCGCCTTTCCTGTTGAGAGTGCCTCCTCTTGAGATGCGACGGGAACGCCGGGAATTCTTTCCCGTTGAAAGCAGGCAAAGGATCCCTCATCTCGAGCTACGAGGGGGAAACGGGGCTCCTCTGGATGTGGGCGGGACCATCGTGCTTCCTCTCGAGTGGAGACGGGTATGGCGGTGAACTTCTTGAGTAGCAGCAAGGGTGTGAAAGACCCTTTCAAAGTTCCAGAGGTTAGGTGTCATTAGTCTCCAGACGCCTCATCGGAAATAGGCCTCATCTCGGCTGGAAGGGAGAACTTCCTGGATTTTCTCGAGTTGCGGCAGGTGTTCTCGAGTTACGACGGGGACCTCAGGGACCCGCCATGGTGGCCGCAGGAAAGGCCAGTCCCCATGCGAGTTGCTAGGGGGCCTCTCAGGATTCCTCTCCCGTCGATACCGGGGCCAAAAACCTTGTGTGGAGTCAGGGCCGGAAACGAGGTTTCCTCTCAGGGGTGACATGGATCTTTGGGTACTTCTGGAGTCTCCCTAGGGGAGTCAGGACTCGTCTCGAGTGGGGGCATGCACGTGCGCTTTGCTTCCAGGCTGTAGCAGCAATGTCACGCTTCCAGTCGCGTGGATCAAAGGATCTGTGGTTTTCCCTCGAGGCTTTCCCTCGAGGCTTTCCCACAGGGCTGTCCCACGTGCCACCGTGGTGTGAGTCGATCCTCGGCGTGAAAGATGAGCCAGTACAGGGCAAAGATCTTCCTCTCGAATGGACTGAGACATCTGGGGGACTCTTGGAATGGTGGTACGACCATGGAGTTCCTCTCGCCTTTCCTGTTGAGAGTGCCTCCTCTTGAGATGCGACGGGAACGCCGGGAATTCTTTCCCGTTGAAAGCAGGGAAAGGATCCCTCATCTCGAGCTACGTGGGGGAAACGGGGCTCCTCTGGATGTGGGCGGGACCATCGTGCTTCCTCTCGAGTGGAGACGGGTATGGCGGTGAACTTCTTGAGTAGCAGCAAGGGTGTGAAAGACCCTTTCGAAGTTCCAGAGGTTAGGTGTCATTAGTCTCCAGACGCCTCATCGGAAATAGGCCTCATCTCGCCTGGAAGGGAGAACTTCCTGGATTTTCTCGAGTTGCGGCAGGTGTTCTCGAGTTACGACGGGGACCTCAGGGACCCGCCCTGGTGGCCTCAGGAGAGGCCAGTCCCCATGCGAGGTGCTAGGGGGCCTCTCGGGATTCCTCTCCCGTCGATACCGGAGCCAAAAACCTTGTGTGGAGTCAGGGCCGGAACCGAGGATTCCTCTCAGGGGCTGATATGGATCTTTGGGTACTTCTGGAGTCTCCCCAGGGGAGTCAGGCCTCGTCTCGAGTGGGGGCATGCACGTGCGCTTTCCTTCCAGGCTGTAGCAGCAATGTCACTCTTCCCGTCGCGTGGATCAAAGGATCTGTGGTTTTCCCTCAAGGCTTTCCCTCGAGGCTTTCCCACAGGGCTGTCCCACGTGCCACCGTGGTGTGAGTCGATCCTCGGCGTGAAAGATGAGCCAGTGCAGGGCAAAGAGGTTCCTCTGGAATGGACTGAGACATCTGGGGGACTCTTGGAATGGTGGTACGACCATGGAGTTCCTCTCGCCTTTCCTGTTGAGAGTGCCTCCTCTTCAGATGCGACGGGAACGCCGGGAATTCTTTCCCGTTGAAAGCAGGGAAAGGATCCCTCATCTCGAGCTACGAGGGGGAAACGGGGCTCCTCTGGATGTGGGCGGGATCATCGTGCTTCCTCTCGAGTGGAGACGGGTATGGCAGAGAACTTCTTGAGTTGCAGCAAGGGAGTGAAAGACCCTTTCGAAGTTCCAGAGGTTAGGTGTCATTAGTCTCCAGACGCCTCATCGGAAATAGGCCTCATCACGCCTGGAAGGGAGAACTTCCTGGATTTTCTCGAGTTGCGGCAGGTGTTCTCGAGTTACGACGGGGACCTCAGGTACCAGCCCTGGTGGCCTCAGGAGAGGCCAATCCCCATGCGAGTTGCTAGAGGGACTCTGGGATTCCTCTCCCGTCGATACCGGGTCCAAAAACCTTGTGTGGAGTCAGGGCCGGAACCGAGGTTTCCTCTCTGGGGCTGACATGGATCTTTGGGTACTTCTGGAGTCTCCCCAGGGGAGTCAGGCCTCGTCTCGAGTGGGGACAGGTACGTGCGCTTTCCTTCCAGGCTGTAGCAGCAATGTCACTCTTCCCGTGGCCTGGATCAAAGGATCTGTGGTTTTCCCACGAGGCTTTCCCTCGAGGCTTTCCCACAGGTCTGTCCATCGTTCCACCGTGGTGTGAGTCGATCCTCGGCGTGAAAGATGAGCCAGTGCAGGGCAAAGAGGTTCCTCTGGAATGGACTGAGACATCTGGGGCACTCTTGGAATGGTGGTACCACCATGGAGTTCCTCTCGCCTTTCCTGTTGAGAGTGCCTCCTCTTGAGATGCGACGGGAACGCCGGGAATTCTTTCCCGTTGAAAGCAGGGAAAGGATCCCTCATCTCGAGCTACGAGGGGGAAACGGGGCTCCTCTGGATGTGGGCGGGACCATCGTGCTTCCTCTCGAGTGGAGACGGGTATGGCGGTGAACTTCTTGAGTTGCAGCAAGGGTGTGAAAGACCCTTTCGAAGTTCCAGAGTTTAGGTGTCATTAGTCTCCAAACGCCTCATCGGAAATAGGATTCTTCTCGCCTGGAAGGGAGAACTTCCTGGATTTTCTCGAGTTGGGACAGGTGTTCTCGAGTTACGACGGGGACCTCAGGGACCCGCCCTGGTGGCCTCAGGAGAGGCCAGTCCCCATGCGAGTTGCTAGGGGGCCTTTCGGGATTCCTCTCCCGTCGATACCGGGGCCAAAAACCTTGTGTGGAGTCAGGGCCGGAACCGAGGATTCCTCTCAGGGGCTGACATGGATCTTTGGGTACTTCTGGAGTCTCCCCAGGGTAGTCAGGCCTCGTCTCGAGTGGGGGCATGCACGTGCGCTTTCCTTTCAGGCTGTAGCAGCAATGTCATGATTCCCGTCGCCTGGATCAAAGGATCTGTGGTTTTCCCTCGAGGCTTTCCCTTGAGGCTTTCCCACAGGGCTGTCCCACGTGCCACCGTGGTGTGAGTCGATCCTCGGCGTGAAAGATGAGCCAGTGCAGGGCAAAGAGGTTGCTCTGGAATGGACTGAGACATTTGGGGGACTCTTCGAATGGTGGTACGACCATGGAGTTCCTCTCGCCTTTCCTGTTGAGAGTGCCTCCTCTTGAGATGCGACGGGAACGCCGGGATTTCTTTCCCGGTGAAAGCAGGGAAAGGATCCCTCATCTCGAGCTACCAGGGTGAAACGGGGCTCCTCTGGATGTGGGCGGGACCATCGTGCTTCCTCTCGAGTGGAGACGGGTATGGCGGTGAACTTCTTGAGTTGCAGCAAGGGTGTGAAAGACCCTTTCGAAGTTCCAGAGGTTAGGTGTCATTAGTCTCCAGACGCCTCATCGGAAATAGGCCTCATCTCGCCTGGAAGGGAGAACTTCCTGGATTTTCTCGAGTTGCGGCAGGTGTTCTCGAGTTACGACGGGGACCTCAGGGACCCGCCCTGGTGGCCTCAGGAGAGGCCAGTCCCCATGCGAGTTGCTAGGGGGCCTCTCGGGATTCCTCTCCCGTCGATACCGGGGCCAAAAACCTTGTGTGGAGTCAGGGCCGGAACCGAGGTTTCCTCTCTGGGGCTGACATGGATCTTTGGGTACTTCTGGAGTCTCCCCAGGGGAGTCAGGCCTCTTCTCGAGTGGGGACAGGTACGTGCGCTTTCCTTCCAGGCTGTAGCAGCAATGTCACTCTTCCCGTGGCCTGGATCAAAGGATCTGTGGTTTTCCCACGAGGCTTTCCCTCGAGGCTTTCCCACAGGTCTGTCCAACGTTCCACCGTGGTGTGAGTCGATCCTCGGCGTTAAAGATGAGCCAGTGCAGGGCAAAGAGGTTCCTCTGGAATGGACTGAGACATCTGGGGGACTCGTGGAATGGTGGTACCACCATGGAGTTCCTCTCGCCTTTCCTGTTGAGAGTGCCTCCTCTTGAGATGCGACGGGAACGCCGGGAATTCTTTCCCGTTGAAAGCAGGGAAAGGATCCCTCATCTCGAGCTACGAGGGGGAAACGGGGCTCCTCTGGATGTGGGCGGGACCATCGTGCTTCCTCTCGAGTGGAGACGGGTATGGCGGTGAACTTCTTGAGTTGCAGCAAGGGTGTGAAAGACCCTTTCGAAGTTCCAGAGTTTAGGTGTCATTAGTCTCCAGACGCCTCATCGGAAATAGGCCTAATCTCGCCTGGAAGGGAGAACTTCCTGGATTTTCTCGAGTTGCGGCAGGTGTTCTCGAGTTACGACGGGGACCTCAGGGACCCGCCCTGGTGGCCTCAGGAGAGGCCAGTCCCCATGCGAGTTGCTAGGGGGCCTCTCGGGATTCCTCTCCCGTCGATACCGGGGCCAAAAACCTTGTGTGGAGTCAGGGCCGGAACCGAGGATTCCTCTCAGGGGCTGACATGGATCTTTGGGTACTTCTGGAGTCTCCCCAGGGGAGTCAGGCCTCGTCTCGAGTGGGTGCATGCACGTGCGCTTTCCTTCCAGGCTGTAGCAGCAATGTCACGCTTCCTGTCGCGTGGATCAAAGGATCTGTGGTTTTCCCTCGAGGCTTTCCCTCGAGGCTTTCCCACAGGGCTGTCCCATGTGCCACCGTGGTGTGAGTAGATCCTCGGCGAGAAAGATGAGCCAGTGCAGGGCGAAGAGGTTCCTCTGGAATGGACTGAGTCATCTGGGGGACTCTTGGAATGGTGGTACGACCATGGAGTTCCTCTCGCCTTTCCTGTTGAGAGTGCCTCCTCTTGAGATGCGACGGGAACGCCGGGAATTCTTTCCCGCTGAAAGCAGGGAAAGGATCCCTCATCTCGAGCTACGAGGGGGAAACGGGGCTCCTCTGGATGTGGGCGGGACCATCGTGCTTCCTCTCGAGTGGAGACGGGTATGGCGGTGAACTTCTTGAGTTGCAGCAAGGGTGTGAAAGACCCTTTCGAAGTTCCAGAGGTTAGGTGTCATTAGTCTCCAGACGCCTCATCGGAAATAGGCCTCATCTCGCCTGGAAGGGAGAACTTCCTGGATTTTCTCGAGTTGCGGCAGGTGTTCTCGAGTTACGACGGGGACCTCAGGGACCCGCCCTGGTGGCCTCAGGAGAGGCCAGTCCCCATGCGAGTTGCTAGGGGGCCTCTCGGGATTCCTCTCCCGTCGATACCGGGGCCAAAAACCTTGTGTGGAGTCAGGGCCGGAACCGAGGATTCCTCTCAGGGGCTGACATGGATCTTTGGGTACTTCTGGAGTCTCCCCAGGGGAGTCAGGCCTCGTCTCGAGTGGGGGCATGCACGTGCGCTTTCCTTCCAGGCTGTAGCAGCAATGTCACGCTTCCCGTCGCGTGCATCAAAGGATCTGTGGTTTTCCCTCGAGGCTTTCCCTCGAGGCTTTCCCACAGGGCTGTCCCATGTGCCACCGTGGTGTGAGTCGATCCTCGGCGAGAAAGATGAGCCAGTGCAGGGCAAAGAGGTTCCTCTGGAATGGACTGAGTCATCTTGGGGACTCTTGGAATGGTGGTACGACCATGGAGTTCCTCTCGCCTTTCCTGTTGAGAGTGCCTCCTCTTGAGATGCGACGGGAACGCCGGGAATTCTTTCCCGTTGAAAGCAGGGAAAGGATCCCTCATCTCGAGCTACGAGGGGGAAACGGGGCTCCTCTGGATGTGGGCGGGACCATCGTGCTTCCTCTCGAGTGGAGACGGGTATGGCGGTGAACTTCTTGAGTTGCAGCAAGGGTGTGAAAGACCCTTTCGAAGTTCCAGAGGTTAGGTGTCATTAGTCTCCAGACGCCTCATCGGAAATAGGCCTCATCTCGCCTGGAAGGGAGAACTTCCTGGATTTTCTCGAGTTGCGGCAGGTGTTCTCGAGTTACGACGGGGACCTCAGGGACCCGCCCTGGTGGCCTCAGGAGAGGCCAGTCCCCATGCGAGTTGCTAGGGGGCCTCTCGGGATTCCTCTCCCGTCGATACCGGGGCCAAAAACCTTGTGTGGAGTCAGGGCCGGAACCGAGGATTCCTCTCAGGGGCTGACATGGATCTTTGGGTACTTCTGGAGTCTCCCCAGGAGAGTCAGGCCTCGTCTCGAGTGGGGGCATGCACGGGTGCTTTCCTTCCAGGCTGTAGCAGCAATGTCACGCTTCCCGTCGCGTGCATCAAAGGATCTGTGGTTTTCCCTCGAGGCTTTCCCTCGAGGCTTTCCCACAGGGCTGTCCCACGTGCCACCGTGGTGTGAGTCGATCCTCGGCGTGAAAGATGAGCCAGTGCAGGGCAAAGAGGTTCCTCTGGAATGGACTGAGACATCTGGGGGACTCTTGGAATGGTGGTACGACCATGGAGTTCCTCTCGCCTTTCCTGTTGAGAGTGCCTCCTCTTGAGATGCGACGGGAACGCCGGGAATTCTTTCCCGTTGAAAGCAGGGAAAGGATCCCTCATCTCGAGCTACGAGGGGGAAACGGGGCTCCTCGGGATGTGGGCGGGACCATCGTGCTTCCTCTCGAGTGGACACGGGTATGTCGGTGAACTTCTTGAGTTGCAGCAAGGGTGTGAAAGACCCTTTCGAAGTTCCAGAGGTTAGCTGTCATTAGTCTCCAGACGCCTCATTGGAAATAGGCCTCATCTCGCCTGAAAGGGAGAACTTCCTGGATTTTCTCGAGTTGCGGCAGGTGTTCTCGAGTTACGACGGGGACCTCAGGGACCCGCCCTGGTGGCCTCAGGAGAGGCCAGTCCCCATGCGAGTTGCTAGGGGGCCTCTCGGGATTCCTCTCCCGTCGATACTGGGGCCAAAAACCTTGTGTGGAGTCAGGGCCAGAACCGAGGATTCCTCTCAGGGGCTGACATGGATCTTTGGGTACTTCTAGAGTCTCCCGAGGGTAGTCAGGCCTCGTCTCGAGTGGGGGCATGCACGTGCGCTTTCCTTCCAGGCTGTAGCAGCAATGTCACGCTTCACGTCGCGTGGATCAAAGGATCTGTTGTTTTCCCTCGAGGCTTTCCCTCGAGGCTTTCCCACAGGGCTGTCCCACGTGCCACCGTGGTGTGAGTCGATCCTCGGCGTGAAAGATGAGCCAGCGCAGGGCAAAGAGGTTCCTCTGGAATGGACTGAGACATCTGGGGGACTCTTGGAATGGTGGTACGACCATGGAGTTCATCTCGCCTTTCCTGTTGAGAGTGCCTCCTCTTGAGATGCGACGGGAATGCCGGGAATTCTTTCCCGTTGAAAGCAGGGAAAGGATCCCTCATCTCGAGCTACGAGGGGGAAACGGGGCTCCTCTGGATGTGGGCGGGACCATCGTGCTTTCTCTCGTGTGGAGACGGGTATGGCGGTAAACTTCTTGAGTTGCAGCAAGGGTGTGAAAGACCCTTTCGAAGTTCCAGATGTTAGGTGTCATTAGTCTCCAGACGCCTCATCGGAAATAGGCCTCATCTAGCCTGGAAGGGAGAACTTCCTGGATTTTCTCGAGGTGCGGCAGGTGTTCTCGAGTTACGACAGGTACCACAGGGACCCGCCCTGATGGCCTCAGGAGAGGCCAGTCCCCATGCGAGTTGCTAGGGGGCCTCTCGGGATTCCTCTCCCGTCGACACCGGGGCCAAACACCTTGTGTGGAGTCAGGGCCAGAACCGAGGATTCCTCTCAGGGGCTGACATGGATCTTTGGGTACTTCTAGAGTCTCCCCAGGGGAGTCAGGCCTCGTCTCGAGTGGGGGCATGCACGTGCGCTTTCCTTCCAGGCTGTAGCAGCAATATCACGCTTCCCGTCGCGTGGATCAAATGATCTGTGGTTTTCTCTCGAGGCATTCCCTCGAGGCTTTCCCACAGGGCTGTCCCACGTGCCACCGTGGTGTGAGTCGATCCTCGGCGTGAAAGATGAGCCAGTGCAGGGCAAAGAGGTTTCTCTGGAATGGACTGAGACATCTGAGGGACTCTTGGAATGGTGGTACGACCATGGAGTTCCTCTCGCCTTTCCTGTTGAGAGTGCCTCCTCTTGAGATGCGACGGGAATGCCGGGAATTCTTTCCCGTTGAAAGCAGGGAAAGGATCCCTCATCTCGAGCTACCAGGGGGAAACGGGGCTCCTCTGGATGTGGGCGGGACCATCGTGCTTCCTCTCGAGTGGAGACGGGTATGGCGGTGAACTTCTTGAGTTGCAGCAAGGGTGTGAAAGACCCGTTCGAAGTTCCAGAGGTTAGGTGTCATTAGTCTCCAGACGCCTCATCGGAAATAGGCCTCATCTCGCCTGGAAGGGAGAACTTCCTGGATTTTCTCGAGTTGCGGCAGGTGTTCTCGAGTTACGACGGGGACCTCAGGGACCCGCCCTGGTGGCCTCAGGAGAGGCCAGTCCCCATGCGAGGTGCTAGGGGGCCTCTCGGGATTCCTCTCCCGTCGATACCGGGGCAAAAACCTTGTGTGGAGTCAGGGCCGGAACCGAGGATTCCTCTCAGGGGCTGACATGGATCTTTGGGTACTTCTGGAGTCTCCCCAGGCGAGTCAGGCCTCGTCTCGAGTGGGGGCATGCACGTGTGCTTTCCTTCCAGGCTGTAGCAGCAATGTCACGCTTCCCGTCGCGTGCATCAAATGATCTGTGGTTTTCCCTCGAGGCTTTCCCTCGAGGCTTTCACACAGGGCTGTCCCATGTGCCACCGTGGTGTGAGTCGATCCTCGGCGTGAAAGATGAGCCAGTGCAGGGCAAAGAGGTTCCTCTGGAATGGACTGAGACATCTGGGGGACTCTTGGAATGGTGGTACGACCATGGAGTTCCTCTCGCCTTTCCTGTTGAGAGTGCCTCCTCTTGAGATGCGACGGGAACGCCGGGAATTCTTTCCCGTAGAATGCAGGGAAAGGATCCCTCATCTCGAGCTACGAGGGGGAAACGGGGCTCCTCGGGATGTGGGCGGGACCATCGTGCTTCCTCTCGAGTGGACACGGGTATGTCGGTGAACTTCTTGAGTTGCAGCAAGGGTGTGAAAGACCCTTTCGAAGTTCCAGAGGTTAGGTGTCATTAGTCTCCAGACGCCTCATCGGAAATAGGCCTCATCTCGCCTGGAAGGGAGAACTTCCTGGATTTTCTCGAGGTGCGGCAGATGTTCTCGAGTTACGACGGGTACCACAGGGACCCGCCCTGATGGCCTCAGGAGAGGCCAGTCCCCATGCGAGTTGCTAGGGGGCCACTCGGGATTCCTCTCCCGTCGATACCGGGGCCAAAAACCTTGTGTGGAGTCAGGGCCGGAACCGAGGATTCCTCTCAGGGGCTGACATGTATCTTTGGGTACTTCTGGAGTCTCCCCAGGGGAGTCAGGCCTCGTCTCGAGTGGGGGCATGCACGTGCGCTTTCCTTCCAGGCTGTAGCAGCAATGTCAAGCTTCCTGTCGTGTGGATCAAAGGATCTGTGGTTTTCCCTCGAGGCTTTCCCTCGAGGCTTTCCCACAGGGCTGTCCCACGTACCACCGTGGTGTGGGTCGATCCTCGGCGTGAAAGATGAGCCAGTGCAGGGCAAAGAGGTTCCTCTGGAATGGACTGAGACATCTGGGGGACTCTTGGAATGGTGGTACGACCATGGAGTTCCTCTCGCCTTTCCTGTTGAGAGTGCCTCCTCTTGAGATGCGACGGGAATGCCGGGAATTCTTTCCCGTTGAAAGCAGGGAAAGGATCCCTCATCTCAAGCTACGAGGGGGAAACGGGGCTCCTCGGGATGTGGGCGGGACCATCGTGCTTCCTCTCGAGTGGACACGGGTATGTCGGTGAACTTCTTGAGTTGCAGCAAGGGTGTGAAAGACCCTTTCGAAGTTCCAGAGGATGGGTGTCATTAGTCTCCAGACGCCTCATCGGAAATAGGCCTCATCTCGCCTGGAAGGGAGAACTTCCTGGATTTTCTCGAGTAGCGGCAGGTGTTCTCGCGTTACGACGGGGACCTCAGGGACCCGCCCTGGTGGCCTCAGGAGAGGCCAGTCCCCATGCGAGTTGCTAGGGGCCTCTCGGGATTCCTCTCCCGTCGATACCGGGGCCAAAAACCTTGTGTGGAGTCAGGGCTGGAACCGAGGATTCCTCTCAGGGGCTGACATGGATCTTTGGGTACTTCTGGAGTCTCCCCAGGGGAGTCAGGCCTCGTCTCGAGGGGGGGCATGCACGTGTGCTTTCCTTCCAGGCTGTAGCAGCAATGTCACGCTTCCCGTCGCGTGCATCAAAGGATCTGTGGTTTTCCCTCGAGGCTTTCCCTCGAGGCTTTCCCACAGGGCTGTCCCACGTGCCACCGTGGTGTGAGTCGATCCTCGGCGTGAAAGATGATCCAGTGCAGGGCAAAGAGGTTCCTCTGGAATGGACTGAGACACCTGGGGGACTCTTGGAATGGTGGTACGACCATGGAGTTCCTCTCGCCTTTCCTGTTGAGAGTGCCTCCTCTTGAGATGCGATGGGAACGCCGGGAATTCTTTTCCGTTAAAAGCAGGGAAAGGATCCCTCATCTCGAGCTACGAGGGGGAAACGGGGCTCCTCGGGATGTGGGCAGGACCATCGTGCTTCCTCTCGAGTGGACACGGGTATGTCGGTGAACTTCTTGAGATGCAGCAAGGGTGTGAAAGACCCTTTCGAAGTTCCAGAGGTTAGGTGTCATTAGTCTCCAGACGCCTCATCGGAAATAGGCCTCATCTAGCCTGGAAGGGAGAACTTCCTGGATTTTCTCGAGGTGCGGCAGGTGTTCTCGAGTTACGACGGGTACCACAGGGACCCGCCCTGATGGCCTCAGGAGAGGCCAGTCCCCATGCGAGTTGCTAGGGGGCCTCTCGGGATTCCTCTCCCGTCGATACCGGGGCCAAAAACCTTGTGTGGAGTCAGGGCCAGAACCGAGGATTCCTCTCAGGGGCTGACATGGATCTTTGGGTACTTCTAGAGTCTCCCCAGGGGAGTCAGGCCTGGTCTCGAGTGGGGGCATGGACGTGCGCTTTCCTTCCAGGCTGTAGCAGCAATGTCACGCTTCCCGTCACGTGGATCAAATGATCTGTGGTTTTCTCTCGAGGCTTTCCCACAGGGCTGTCCCACGTGCCACCGTGGTGTGAGTCGATCCTCGGAGTGAAAGATGAGCCAGTGCAGGGCAAAGAGGTTCCTCTGGAATGGACTGAGACATCTGAGGGACTCTTGGAATGGTGGTACGACCATGGAGTTCCTCTCGCCTTTCCTGTTGAGAGTGCCTCCTCTTGAGATGCGACGGGATCGCTGGGAATACTTTCCCGTTGAAAGCAGGGAAAGGATCCCTCATCTCGAGCTACGAGAGGGAAACGGGGCTCCTCTGGATGTGGGCGGGACTATCGTGCTTCCTCTCGAGTGGAGACGGGTATGGCGGTGAACTTCTTGAGTTGCAGCAAGGGTGTGAAAGACTCTTTCGAAGTTCCAGAGGTTACGTGTCAGTCTCCAGACGCCTCATCGGAAATAGACCTCATCTCGCCTGGAAGGGAGAACTTCCTGGATTTTCTCGAGTTGCGGCAGGTGTTCCCGAGTTACGACGGGGACCTCAGGGACCCGCCCTGGTGGCCTCAGGCGAGGCCAGTCCCCATGCGAGTTGCTAGGGGGCCTCTCGGGATTCCTCTCCCGTCGATACCGGGGCCAAAAACCTTGTGTGGAGTCAGGGCCGGAAGCGAGGATTCCTCTCAGGGGCTGACATGGATCTTTGGGTACTTCTGGAGTCTCCCCAGGGGAGTCAGGCCTCGTCTCGAGTGGGGGCATGCACGTGTGCTTTCCTTCCAGGCTGTAGCAGCAATGTCACGCTTCCCGTCGCGTGGATCAAAGGATCTCTGGTTTTCCCTCGAGGCTTTCCCTCGAGGCTTTCCCACAGGGCTGTCCCACGTGCCACCGTGGTGTGAGTCGATCCTCGGCGTGAAAGATGAGCCAGTGCAGGGCAAAGAGGTTCCTCTGGAATGGACTGAGACATCTGGGGGACTCTTGGAATGGTGGTACGACCATGGAGTTCCTCTCGCCTTTCCTGTTGAGAGTGCCTCCTCTTGAGTTGTGACGGGAACTCCGGGAATTCTTTCCCGTTGAAAGCAGGGAAAGGATCCCTCATCTCGAGCTACGAGGGGGAAACGGGGCTCCTCGGGATGTGGGCGGGACCATCGTGCTTCCTCTCGAGTGGACACGGGTATGTCGGTGAACTTCTTGAGTTGCAGCAAGGGTGTGAAAGACCCTTTCGAAGTTCCAGAGGTTGGGTGTCATTAGTCTCCAGACGCCTCATCGGAAATAGGCCTCATCTCGCCTGGAAGGGAGAACTTCCTGGATTTTCTCGAGTTGCGGCAGATGTTCTCGAGTTACGTCGGGGACCTCAGGGACCCGCCCTTGTGGCCTCAGGAGAGGCCAGTCCCCATGCCAGTTGCTAGGGGGCCTCTCGGGATTCCTCTCCCGTCGATACCGGGGCCAAAAAACTTGTGTGGAGTCAGGGCCGGAAGCGAGGATTCCTCTCAGGGGCTGACATGGATCTTTGGGTACTTCTGGAGTCTCCCCAGGGGAGTCAGGCCTCGTCTCGAGTGGGGGCATGCACGTGTGCTTTCCTTCCAGGCTGTAGCAGCAATGTCACGCTTCCCGTCGCGTGGATCAAAGGATCTGTGGTTTTCCCTCGAGGCTTTCCCTCGAGGCTTTCCCACAGGGCTGTCCCACGTGCCACCGTGGTGTGAGTCGATCCTCGGCGTGAAAGATGAGCCAGTGCAGGGCAAAGAGATTCCTCTGGAATGGACTGAGACATCTGAGGGACTCTTGGAATGGTGGTACGACCATGGAGTTCCTCTCGCCTTTCCTGTTGAGAGTGCCTCCTCTAGAGATGCGACGGGAACGCTCGGAATTCATTCCCGTTGAAAGCAGGGAAAGGATCCCTCATCTCGAGCTACGAGGGGGAAACGGGGCTCCTCTGGATGTGGGCGGGACCATCGTGCTTCCTCTCGAGTGGAGACGGGTATGTCGGTGAACTTCTTGAGTTGCAGCAAGGGTGTGAAAGACCCTTTCGAAGTTCCAGAGGTTAGGTGTCATTAGTCTCCAGACGCCTCATCGGAAATAGGCCTCATCTCGCCTGGAAGGGAGAACTTCCTGGATTTTCTCGAGTTGCGACAGGTGTTCTCGAGTTACGACGGGGACCTCAGGGACCCGCCCTGGTGGCCTCAGGAGAGGCCAGTCCCCATGCGAGATGCTAGGGGGCCTCTCGGGATTCCTCTCCCGTCGATACCGGGGCCAAAAACCTTGTGTGGAGTCAGGGCCGGAACCGAGGATTCCTCTCAGGGGCTGACATGGATCTTTGGGTACTTCTGGAGTCTCCCCAGGAGAGTCAGGCCTCGTCTCGAGTGGGGGCATGCACGGGTGCTTTCCTTCCAGGCTGTAGCAGCAATGTCACGCTTCCCGTCGCGTGCATCAAAGGATCTGTGGTTTTCCCTCGAGGCTTTCCCTCGAGGCTTTCCCACAGGGCTGTCCCACGTGCCACCGTGGTGTGAGTCGATCCTCGGCGTGAAAGATGAGCCAGCGCAGGGCAAAGAGGTTCCTCTGGAATGGACTGAGACATCTGGGGGACTCTTGGAATGGTGGTACGACCATGGAGTTCATCTCGCCTTTCCTGTTGAGAGTGCCTCCTCTTGAGATGCGACGGGAATGCCGGGAATTCTTTCCCGTTGAAAGCAGGGAAAGGATCCCTCATCTCGAGCTACGAGGGGGAAACGGGGCTCCTCTGGATGTGGGCGGGACCATCGTGCTTTCTCTCGTGTGGAGACGGGTATGGCGGTAAACTTCTTGAGTTGCAGCAAGGGTGTGAAAGACCCTTTCGAAGTTCCAGATGTTAGGTGTCATTAGTCTCCAGACGCCTCATCGGAAATAGGCCTCATCTAGCCTGGAAGGGAGAACTTCCTGGATTTTCTCGAGGTGCGGCAGGTGTTCTCGAGTTACGACAGGTACCACAGGGACCCGCCCTGATGGCCTCAGGAGAGGCCAGTCCCCATGCGAGTTGCTAGGGGGCCTCTCGGGATTCCTCTCCCGTCGACACCGGGGCCAAACACCTTGTGTGGAGTCAGGGCCAGAACCGAGGATTCCTCTCAGGGGCTGACATGGATCTTTGGGTACTTCTAGAGTCTCCCCAGGGGAGTCAGGCCTCGTCTCGAGTGGGGGCATGCACGTGCGCTTTCCTTCCAGGCTGTAGCAGCAATATCACGCTTCCCGTCGCGTGGATCAAATGATCTGTGGTTTTCTCTCGAGGCTTTCCCTCGAGGCTTTCCCACAGGGCTGTCCCACGTGCCACCGTGGTGTGAGTCGATCCTCGGCGTGAAAGATGAGCCAGTGCAGGGCAAAGAGGTTTCTCTGGAATGGACTGAGACATCTGAGGGACTCTTGGAATGGTGGTACGACCATGGAGTTCCTCTCGCCTTTCCTGTTGAGAGTGCCTCCTCTTGAGATGCGACGGGAATGCCGGGAATTCTTTCCCGTTGAAAGCAGGGAAAGGATCCCTCATCTCGAGCTACCAGGGGGAAACAGGGCTCCTCTGGATGTGGGCGGGACCATCGTGCTTCCTCTCGAGTGGAGACGGGTATGGCGGTGAACTTCTTGAGTTGCAGCAAGGGTGTGAAAGACCCGTTCGAAGTTCCAGAGGTTAGGTGTCATTAGTCTCCAGACGCCTCATCGGAAATAGGCCTCATCTCGCCTGGAAGGGAGAACTTCCTGGATTTTCTCGAGTTGCGGCAGGTGTTCTCGAGTTACGACGGGGACCTCAGGGACCCGCCCTGGTGGCCTCAGGAGAGGCCAGTCCCCATGCGAGGTGCTAGGGGGCCTCTCGGGATTCCTCTCCCGTCGATACCGGGGCAAAAACCTTGTGTGGAGTCAGGGCCGGAAGCGAGGATTCCTCTCAGGGGCTGACATGGATCTTTGGGTACTTCTGGAGTCTCCCCAGGGGAGTCAGGCCTCGTCTCTAGTGGGGGCATGCACGTGTGCTTTCCTTCCAGGCTGTAGCAGCAATGTCACGCTTCCCGTCGCGTGGATCAAAGGATCTCTGGCTTTCCCTCGAGGCTTTCCCTCGAGGCTTTCCCACAGGGCTGTCCCACGTGCCACCGTGGTGTGAGTCGATCCTCGGCGTGAAAGATGAGCCAGTGCAGGGCAAAGAGGTTCCTCTGGAATGGACTGAGACATCTGGGGGACTCTTGGAATGGTGGTACGACCATGGAGTTCCTCTCGCCTTTCCTGTTGAGAGTGCCTCCTCTTGAGTTGTGACGGGAACTCCGGGAATTCTTTCCCGTTGAAAGCAGGGAAAGGATCCCTCATCTCGAGCTACGAGGGGGAAACGGGGCTCCTCGGGATGTGGGCGGGACCATCGTGCTTCCTCTCGAGTGGACACGGGTATGTCGGTGAACTTCTTGAGTTGCAGCAAGGGTGTGAAAGACCCTTTCGAAGTTCCAGAGGTTGGGTGTCATTAGTCTCCAGACGCCTCATCGGAAATAGGCCTCATCTCGCCTGGAAGGGAGAACTTCCTGGATTTTCTCGAGTTGCGGCAGGTGTTCTCGAGTTACGTCGGGGACCTCAGGGACCCGCCCTTGTGGCCTCAGGAGAGGCCAGTCCCCATGCCAGTTGCTAGGGGGCCTCTCGGGATTCCTCTCCCGTCGATACCGGGGCCAAAAAACTTGTGTGGAGTCAGGGCCGGAAGCGAGGATTCCTCTCAGGGGCTGACATGGATCTTTGGGTACTTCTGGAGTCTCCCCAGGGGAGTCAGGCCTCGTCTCGAGTGGGGGCATGCACGTGTGCTTTCCTTCCAGGCTGTAGCAGCAATGTCACGCTTCCCGTCGCGTGGATCAAAGGATCTGTGGTTTTCCCTCGAGGCTTTCCCTCGAGGCTTTCCCACAGGGCTGTCCCACGTGCCACCGTGGTGTGAGTCGATCCTCGGCGTGAAAGATGAGCCAGTGCAGGGCAAAGAGATTCCTCTGGAATGGACTGAGACATCTGAGGGACTCTTGGAATGGTGGTACGACCATGGAGTTCCTCTCGCCTTTCCTGTTGAGAGTGCCTCCTCTAGAGATGCGACGGGAACGCTGGGAATTCATTCCCGTTGAAAGCAGGGAAAGGATCCCTCATCTCGAGCTACGAGGGGGAAACGGGGCTCCTCTGGATGTGGGCGGGACCATCGTGCTTCCTCTCGAGTGGAGACGGGTATGTCGGTGAACTACTTGAGTTGCAGCAAGGGTGTGAAAGACCCTTTCGAAGTTCCAGAGGTTAGGTGTCATTAGTCTCCAGACGCCTCATCGGAAATAGGCCTCATCTCGCCTGGAAGGGAGAACTTCCTGGATTTTCTCGAGTTGCGACAGGTGTTCTCGAGTTACGACGGGGACCTCAGGGACCCGCCCTGGTGGCCTCAGGAGAGGCCAGTCCCCATGCGAGATGCTAGGGGGCCTCTCGGGATTCCTCTCCCGTCGATACCGGGGCCAAAAACCTTGTGTGGAGTCAGGGCCGGAACCGAGGATTCCTCTCAGGGGCTGACATGGATCTTTGGGTACTTCTGGAGTCTCCCCAGGAGAGTCAGGCCTCGTCTCGAGTGGGGGCATGCACGGGTGCTTTCCTTCCAGGCTGTAGCAGCAATGTCACGCTTCCCGTCGCGTGCATCAAAGGATCTGTGGTTTTCCCTCGAGGCTTTCCCTCGAGGCTTTCCCACAGGGCTGTCCCACGTGCCACCGTGGTGTGAGTCGATCCTCGGCGTGAAAGATGAGCCAGTGCAGGGCAAAGAGGTTCCTCTGGAATGGACTGAGACATCTGGGGGACTCTTGGAATGGTGGTACGACCATGGATTTCCTCTCGCCTTTCCTGTTGAGAGTGCCTCCTCTTGAGATGCGACGGGAACGCCGGGAATTCTTTCCCGTTGAAAGCAGGGAAAGGATCCCTCATCTCGAGCTACGAGGGGGAAACGGGGCTCCTCGGGATGTGGGCGGGACCATCGTGCTTCCTCTCGAGTGGACACGGGTATGTCGGTGAACTTCTTGAGTTGCAGCAAGGGTGTGAAAGACCCTTTCGAAGTTCCAGAGGTTAGGTGTCATTAGTCTCCAGACGCCTCATTGGAAATAGGCCTCATCTCGCCTGGAAGGGAGAACTTCCTGGATTTTCTCGAGTTGCGGCAGGTGTTCTCGAGTTACGACGGGGACCTCAGGGACCCGCCCTGGTGGCCTCAGGAGAGGCCAGTCCCCATGCGAGTTGCTAGGGGGCCTCTCGGGATTCCTCTCCCGTCGATACTGGGGCCAAAAACTTTGTGTGGAGTCAGGGCCAGAACCGAGGATTCCTCTCAGGGGCTGACATGGATCTTTGGGTACTTCTAGAGTCTCCCGAGGGTAGTCAGGCCTCGTCTCGAGTGGGGGCATGCACGTGCGCTTTCCTTCCAGGCTGTAGCAGCAATGTCACGCTTCACGTCGCGGGGATCAAAGGATCTGTTGTTTTCCCTCGAGGCTTTCCCTCGAGGCTTTCCCACAGGGCTGTCCCACGTGCCACCGTGGTGTGAGTCGATCCTCGGCGTGAAAGATGAGCCAGCGCAGGGCAAAGAGGTTCCTCTGGAATGGACTGAGACATCTGGGGGACTCTTGGAATGGTGGTACGACCATGGAGTTCATCTCGCCTTTCCTGTTGAGAGTGCCTCCTCTTGAGATGCGACGGGAATGCCGGGAATTCTTTCCCGTTGAAAGCAGGGAAAGGATCCCTCATCTCGAGCTACGAGGGGGAAACGGGGCTCCTCTGGATGTGGGCGGGACCATCGTGCTTTCTCTCGTGTGGAGACGGGTATGGCGGTAAACTTCTTGAGTTGCAGCAAGGGTGTGAAAGACCCTTTCGAAGTTCCAGATGTTAGGTGTCATTAGTCTCCAGACGCCTCATCGGAAATAGGCCTCATCTAGCCTGGAAGGGAGAACTTCCTGGATTTTCTCGAGGTGCGGCAGGTGTTCTCGAGTTACGACAGGTACCACAGGGACCCGCCCTGATGGCCTCAGGAGAGGCCAGTCCCCATGCGAGTTGCTAGGGGGCCTCTCGGATTCCTCTCCCGTCGACACCGGGGCCAAACACCTTGTGTGGAGTCAGGGCCAGAACCGAGGATTCCTCTCAGGGGCTGACATGGATCTTTGGGTACTTCTAGAGTCTCCCCAGGGGAGTCAGGCCTCGTCTCGAGTGGGGGCATGCACGTGCGCTTTCCTTCCAGGCTGTAGCAGCAATATCACGCTTCCCGTCGCGTGGATCAAATGATCTGTGGTTTTCTCTCGAGGCTTTCCCTCGAGGCTTTCCCACAGGGCTGTCCCACGTGCCACCGTGGTGTGAGTCGATCCTCGGCGTGAAAGATGAGCCAGTGCAGGGCAAAGAGGTTTCTCTGGAATGGACTGAGACATCTGAGGGACTCTTGGAATGGTGGTACGACCATGGAGTTCCTCTCGCCTTTCCTGTTGAGAGTGCCTCCTCTTGAGATGCGACGGGAATGCCGGGAATTCTTTCCCGTTGAAAGCAGGGAAAGGATCCCTCATCTCGAGCTACCAGGGGGAAACGGGGCTCCTCTGGATGTGGGCGGGACCATCGTGCTTCCTCTCGAGTGGAGACGGGTATGGCGGTGAACTTCTTGAGTTGCAGCAAGGGTGTGAAAGACCCGTTCGAAGTTCCAGAGGTTAGGTGTCATTAGTCTCCAGACGCCTCATCGGAAATAGGCCTCATCTCGCCTGGAAGGGAGAACTTCCTGGATTTTCTCGAGTTGCGGCAGGTGTTCTCGAGTTACGACGGGGACCTCAGGGACCCGCCCTGGTGGCCTCAGGAGAGGCCAGTCCCCATGCGAGGTGCTAGGGGGCCTCTCGGGATTCCTCTCCCGTCGATACCGGGGCCAAAAACCTTGTGTGGAGTCAGGGCCAGAACCGAGGATTCCTCTCAGGGGCTGACATGGATCTTTGGGTACTTCTGGAGTCTCCCCAGGGGAGTCAGGCCTGGTCTCGAGTGGGGGCATGGACGTGCGCTTTCCTTCCAGGCTGTAGCAGCAATGTCACGCTTCCCGTCACGTGGATCAAATGATCTGTGGTTTTCTCTCGAGGCTTTCCCACAGGGCTGTCCCACGTGCCACCGTGGTGTGAGTCGATCCTCGGAGTGAAAGATGAGCCAGTGCAGGGCAAAGAGATTCCTCTGGAATGGACTGAGACATCTGAGGGACTCTTGGAATGGTGGTACGACCATGGAGTTCCTCTCGCCTTTCCTGTTGAGAGTGCCTCCTCTTGAGATGCGACGGGATCGCTGGGAATACTTTCCCGTTGAAAGCAGGGAAAGGATCCCTCATCTCGAGCTACGAGGGGGAAACGGGGCTCCTCTGGATGTGGGCGGGACTATCGTGCTTCCTCTCGAGTGGAGACGGGTATGGCGGTGAACTTCTTGAGTTGCAGCAAGGGTGTGAAAGACTCTTTCGAAGTTCCAGAGGTTACGTGTCAGTCTCCAGACGCCTCATCGGAAATAGACCTCATCTCGCCTGGAAGGGAGAACTTCCTGGATTTTCTCGAGTTGCGGCAGGTGTTCCCGAGTTACGACGGGGACCTCAGGGACCCGCCCTGGTGGCCTCAGGCGAGGCCAGTCCCCATGCGAGTTGCTAGGGGGCCTCTCGGGATTCCTCTCCCGTCGATACCGGGGCCAAAAACCTTGTGTGGAGTCAGGGCCGGAAGCGAGGATTCCTCTCAGGGGCTGACATGGATCTTTGGGTACTTCTGGAGTCTCCCCAGGGGAGTCAGGCCTCGTCTCGAGTGGGGGCATGCACGTGTGCTTTCCTTCCAGGCTGTAGCAGCAATGTCACGCTTCCCGTCGCGTGGATCAAAGGATCTCTGGTTTTCCCTCGAGGCTTTCCCTCGAGGCTTTCCCACAGGGCTGTCCCACGTGCCACCGTGGTGTGAGTCGATCCTCGGCGTGAAAGATGAGCCAGTGCAGGGCAAAGAGGTTCCTCTGGAATGGACTGAGACATCTGGGGGACTCTTGGAATGGTGGTACGACCATGGAGTTCCTCTCGCCTTTCCTGTTGAGAGTGCCTCCTCTTGAGTTGTGACGGGAACTCCGGGAATTCTTTCCCGTTGAAAGCAGGGAAAGGATCCCTCATCTCGAGCTACGAGGGGGAAACGGGGCTCCTCGGGATGTGGGCGGGACCATCGTGCTTCCTCTCGAGTGGACACGGGTATGTCGGTGAACTTCTTGAGTTGCAGCAAGGGTGTGAAATACCCTTTCGAAGTTCCAGAGGTTGGGTGTCATTAGTCTCCAGACGCCTCATCGGAAATAGGCCTCATCTCGCCTGGAAGGGAGAACTTCCTGGATTTTCTCGAGTTGCGGCAGGTGTTCTCGAGTTACGTCGGGGACCTCAGGGACCCGCCCTTGTGGCCTCAGGAGAGGACAGTCCCCATGCCAGTTGCTAGGGGGCCTCTCGGGATTCCTCTCCCGTCGATACCGGGGCCAAAAACCTTGTGTGGAGTCAGGGCCGGAAGCGAGGATTCCTCTCAGGGGCTGACATGGATCTTTGGGTACTTCTGGAGTCTCCCCAGGGGAGTCAGGCCTCGTCTCGAGTGGGGGCATGCACGTGTGCTTTCCTTCCAGGCTGTAGCAGCAATGTCACGCTTCCCGTCGCGTGGATCAAAGGATCTGTGGTTTTCCCTCGAGGCTTTCCCTCGAGGCTTTCCCACAGGGCTGTCCCACGTGCCACCGTGGTGTGAGTCGATCCTCGGCGTGAAAGATGAGCCAGTGCAGGGCAAAGAGATTCCTCTGGAATGGACTGAGACATCTGGGGGACTCTTGGAATGGTGGTACGACCATGGAGTTCCTCTCGCCTTTCCTGTTGAGAGTGCCTCCTCTTGAGATGCGACGGGAATGCCGGGAATTCTTTCCCGTTGAAAGCAGGGAAAGGATCCCTCATCTCAAGCTACGAGGGGGAAACGGGGCTCCTCTGGATGTGGGCGGGACCATCGTGCTTCCTCTCGTGTGGAGACGGGTATGGCGGTAAACTTCTTGAGTTGCTGCAAGGGTGTCAAAGACCCTTTCGAAGTTCCAGAGGTTAGGTGTCATTAGTCTCCAGACGCCTCATCGGAAATAGGCCTCATCTCGCCTGGAAGGGAGAACTTCCTGGATTTTCTCGAGTTGCGGCAGGTGTTCTCGAGTTACGACGGGGACCTCAGGGACCCGCCCTCCTGGCCTCAGGAGAGGCCAGTCCCCATGCGAGTTGCTAGGGGGCCTCTCGGGATTCCTCTCCCGTCGATACCGGGGCCAAAATCCTTGTGTGGAGTCAGGGCCGGAACCGAGGATTCCTCTCAGGGGCTGACATGGATCTTTGGGTACTTCTAGAGTCTCCCCAGGAGCGTCAGGCCTCGTCTCGAGAGGGGGCATGCACGTGCGCTTTCCTTTCCGGCTGTAGCAGCAATGTCACGCTTCCCGTCGCGTGGATCAAATGATCTGTGGTTTTCCCTCGAGGCTTTCCCTCGAGGCTTTCCCACAGGGCTGTCCCACGTGCCACCGTGGTGTGAGTCGATCCTCGGCGTGAAAGATGAGCCAGTGCAGGGCAAAGGGGTTCCTCTGGAATGGACTGAGACATCTGGGGGACTCTTGGAATGGTGGTACGACCATGGAGTTCCTCTCGCCTTTCCTGTTGAGAGTGCCTCCTCTTGAGATGCGACGGGAACGCCGGGAATTCTTTCCCGTTGAAAGCAGGGAAAGGATCCCTCATCTCGAGCTCCGAGGGGGAAACGGGGCTCCTCTGGATGTGGGCGGGACCATCGTGCTTCCTCCCGAGTGGACACGGGTATGGCGGTGAACTTCTTGAGTTGCAGCAAGGGTGTGAAAGACCCTTTCGAAGTTCCAGAGGTTAGGTGTCATTAGTCTCCAGACGCCTCATCGGAAATAGGCCTCATCTAGCCTGGAAGGGAGAACTTCCTGGATTTTCTCGAGGTGCGGCAGGTGTTCTCGAGTTACGACGGGTACCACAGGGACCCGCCCTGATGGCCTCAGGAGAGGCCAGTCCCCATGCGAGTTGCTAGGGGGCCTCTCGGGATTCCTCTCCCGTCGATACTGGGGCCAAAAACCTTGTGTGGAGTCAGGGCCAGAACCGAGGATTCCTCTCAGGGGCTGACATGGATCTTTGGGTACTTCTAGAGTCTCCCCAGGGGAGTCAGGCCTGGTCTCGTGTGGGGGCATGGACGTGCGCTTTCCTTCCAGGCTGTAGCAGCAATGTCACGCTTCCCGTCGCGTGGATCAAATGATCTGTGGTTTTCTCTCGAGGCTTTCCCACAGGGCTGTCCCACGTGCCACCGTGGTGTGAGTCGATCCTCGGAGTGAAAGATGAGCCAGTGCAGGGCAAAGAGGTTCCTCTGGAATGGACTGAGACATCTGAGGGACTCTTGGAATGGTGGTACGACCATGGAGTTCCTCTCGCCTTTCCTGTTGAGAGTGCCTCCTCTTGAGATGCGACGGGATCGCGGGGAATACTTTCCCGTTGAAAGCAGGGAAAGGATCCCTCATCTCGAGCTACGAGGGGGAAACGGGGCTCCTCTGGATGTGGGCGGGACTATCGTGCTTCCTCTCGAGTGGAGACGGGTATGGCGGTGAACTTCTTGAGTTGCAGCAAGGGTGTGAAAGACCCTTTCGAAGTTCCAGAGTTTACGTGTCAGTCTCCAGACGCCTCATCGGAAATAGACCTCATCTCGCCTGGAAGGGAGAACTTCCTGGATTTTCTCGAGTTGCGGGAGGTGTTCCCGAGTTACGACGGGGACCTCAGGGACCCGCCCTGGTGGCCTCAGGCGAGGCCAGTCCCCATGCGAGTTGCTAGGGGGCCTCTCGGGATTCCTCTCCCGTCGATACCGGGGCCAAAAACCTTGTGTGGAGTCAGGGCCGGAACCGAGGATTCCTCTCAGGGGCTGACATGGATCTTTGGGTACTTCTGGAGTCTCCCCAGGGGAGTCAGGCCTCGTCTCGAGTGGGGGCATGCACGTGTGCTTTCCTTCCAGGCTGTAGCAGCAATGTCACGCTTCCCGTCGCGTGGATCAAAGGATCTGTGGTTTTCCCTCGAGGCTTTCCCTCGAGGCTTTCCCACAGGGCTGTCCCACGTGCCACCGTGGTGTGAGTCGATCCTCGGCGTGAAAGATGAGCCTGTGCAGGGCAAAGAGGTTCCTCTGGAATGGACTGAGACATCTGGGGGACTCTTGGAATGGTGGTACGACCATGGAGTTCCTCTCGCCTTTCCTGTTGAGAGTGCCTCCTCTTGAGTTGTGACGGGAACTCCGGGAATTCTTTCCCGTTGAAAGCAGGGAAAGGATCCCTCATCTCGAGCTACGAGGGGGAAACGGGGCTCCTCTGGATGTGGGCGGGACCATCGTGCTTCCTCTCAAGTGGACACGGGTATGTCGGTCAACTTCTTGAGTTGCAGCAAGGGTGTGAAAGACCCTTTCGAAGTTCCAGAGGTTGGGTGTCATTAGTCTCCAGACGCCTCATCGGAAATAGGCCTCATCTCGCCTGGAAGGGAGAACTTCCTGGATTTTCTCGAGTTGTGGCAGGTGTTCTCGAGTTACGACGGGGACCTCAGGGACCCGCCCTGGTGGCCTCAGGAGAGGCCAGTCCCCATGCCAGTTGCTAGGGGGCCTCTCGGGATTCCTCTCCCGTCGATACCGGGGCCAAAAACCTTGTGTGGAGTCAGGGCCGGAAGCGAGGATTCCTCTCAGGGGCTGACATGGATCTTTGGGTACTTCTGGAGTCTCCCCAGGGGAGTCAGGCCTCGTCTCGAGTGGGGGCATGCACGTGTGCTTTCCTTCCAGGCTGTAGCAGCAATGTCACGCTTCCCGTCGCGTGGATCAAAGGATCTGTGGTTTTCCCTCGAGGCTTTCCCTCGAGGCTTTCCCACAGGGCTGTCCCACGTGCCACCGTGGTGTGAGTCGATCCTCGGCGTGAAAGATGAGCCAGTGCAGGGCAAAGAGATTCCTCTGGAATGGACTGAGACATCTGGGGGACTCTTGGAATGGTGGTACGACCATGGAGTTCCTCTCGCCTTTCCTGTTGAGAGTGCCTCCTCTTGAGATGCGACGGGAATGCCGGGAATTCTTTCCCGTTGAAAGCAGGGAAAGGATCCCTCATCTCAAGCTACGAGGGGGAAACGGGGCTCCTCTGGATGTGGGCGGGACCATCGTGCTTCCTCTCGTGTGGAGACGGGTATGGCGGTAAACTTCTTGAGTTGCTGCAAGGGTGTGAAAGACCCTTTCGAAGTTCCAGAGGTTAGGTGTCATTAGTCTCCAGACGCCTCATCGGAAATAGGCCTCATCTCGCCTGGAAGGGAGAACTTCCTGGATTTTCTCGAGTTGCGGCAGGTGTTCTCGAGTTACGACGGGGACCTAAGGGACCCGCCCTGGTGGCCTCAGGAGAGGCCAGTCCCCATGCGAGTTGCTAGGGGGCCTCTCGGGATTCCTCTCCCGTCGATACCGGGTCCAAAATCCTTGTGTGGAGTCAGGGCCGGAACCGAGGATTCCTCTCAGGGGCTGACATGGATCTTTGGGTACTTCTAGAGTCTCCCCAGGAGAGTCAGGCCTCGTCTCGAGAGGGGGCATGCACGTGCGCTTTCCTTTCAGGCTGTAGCAGCAATGTCACGCTTCCCGTCGCGTGGATCAAATGATCTGTGGTTTTCCCTCGAGGCTTTCCCTCGAGGCTTTCCCACAGGGCTGTCCCACGTGCCACCGTGTTGTGAGTCGATCCTCGGCGTGAAAGATGAGCCAGTGCAGGGCAAAGGGGTTCCTCTGGAATGGACTGAGACATCTGGGGGACTCTTGGAATGGTGGTACGACCATGGAGTTCCTCTCGCCTTTCCTGTTGAGAGTGCCTCCTCTTGAGATGCGACGGGAACGCCGGGAATTCTTTCCCGTTGAAAGCAGGGAAAGGATCCCTCATCTCGAGCTCCGAGGGGGAAACGGGGCTCCTCTGGATGTGGGCGGGACCATCGTGCTTCCTCCCGAGTGGACACGGGTATGGCGGTGAACTTCTTGAGTTGCAGCAAGGGTGTGAAAGACCCTTTCGAAGTTCCAGAGGTTAGGTGTCATTAGTCTCCAGACGCCTCATCGGAAATAGGCCTCATCTCGCCTGGAAGGGAGAACTTCCTGGATTTTCTCGAGTTGTGGCAGGTGTTCTCGAGTTACGACGGGGACCTCAGGGACCCGCCCTGGTGGCCTCAGGAGAGGCCAGTACCCATGCGAGTTGCTAGGGGGCCTCTCGGGATTCCTCTCCCGTCGATACCGGGGCCAAAAGCCTTGTGTGGAGTCAGGGCCGGAACCGAGCATTCCTCTCAGGGGTTACATGGATCTTTGGGTACTTCTGGAGTCTCCCCAGGGGAGTCAGGCCTCGTCTCGAGTGGGGGCATGCACGTGCGCTTTCCTTCCAGGCTGTAGCAGCAATGTCACGCTTCGCATCGCGAGGGTTAAAGGATCTGTGGTTTTCCCTCGAGGCTTTCCCTCGAGGCTTTCCCACAGGGCTGTCCCACGTGCCACCGTGGTGTGAGTCGATCCTCGGCGTGAAAGATGAGCCAGTGCAGGGCAAAGAGGTTCCTCTGGAATGGACTGAGACATCTGGGGGACTCTTGGAATGGTGGTACGACCATGGAGTTCCTCTCGCCTTTCCTGTTGAGAGTGCCTCCTCTTGAGATGCGACGGGAATGCCGGGAATTCTTTCCCGTTGAAAGCAGGGAAAGGATCCCTCATCTCAAGCTACGAGGGGGAAACGTGGCTCCTCTGTATGTGGGCGGGACAATCGTGCTTTCTCTCGTGTGGAGACGGGTATGGCGGTAAACTTCTTGAGTTGCAGCAAGGGTGTGAAAGACCCTTTCGAAGTTCCAGAGGTTAGGTGTCATTAGTCTCCAGACGCCTCATCAGAAATAGGCCTCATCTCGCCTGGAAGGGAGAACTTCCTGGATTTTCTCGAGTTGCGGCAGGTGTTCTCGAGTTACGACGGGGACCTCAGGGACCCGCCCTGGTGGCCTCAGGAGAGGCCAGTCCCCATGCCAGTTGCTAGGGGGCCTCTCGGGATTCCTCTCCCGTCGATACCGGGGCCAAAAACCTTGTGTGGAGTCACGGCCGGAACCGAGGATTCCTCTCAGGGGCTGACATGGATCTTTGGGTACTTCTGGAGTCTCCCCAGGGGAGTCAGGCCTCGTCTCGAGTGGGGGCATGCACGTGTGCTTTCCTTCCAGGCTGTAGCAGCAATGTCACGCTTCCCGTCGCGTGGATCAAAGGATCTGTGGTTTTCCCTCGAGGCTTTCCCTCGAGGCTTTCCCACAGGGCTGTCCCACGTGCCACCGTGGTGTGAGTCGATCCTCGGCGTCAAAGATGAGCCAGTGCAGGGCAAAGAGGTTCCTCTGGAATGGACTGAGACATCTGGGGGACTCTTGGAATGGTGGTACGACCATGGAGTTCCTCTCGCCTTTCCTGTTGAGAGTGCCTCCTCTTGAGATGCGACGGGAACGCCGGGAATTCTTTCCCGTTGAAAGCAGGGAAAGGATCCCTCATCTCGAGCTACGAGGGGGAAACGGGGCTCCTCGGGATGTGGGCGGGACCATCGTGCTTCCTCTCGAGTGGACACGGGTATGTCGGTGAACTTCTTGAGTTGCAGCAAGGGTGTGAAAGACCCTTCCGAAGTTCCAGAGGTTAGGTGTCATTAGTCTCCAGACGCCTCATCGGAAATAGGCCTCATCTCGCCTGGAAGGGAGAACTTCCTGGATTTTCTCGAGGTGCGGCAGGTGTTTTCGAGTTACGACGGGTACCACAGGGACCCGCCCTGATGGCCTCAGGAGAGGCCAGTCCCCATGCGAGTTGCTAGGGGGCCTCTCGGGATTCCTCTCCCGTCGATACCGGCGCCAAAAACCGTGTGTGGAGTCAGGGCCAGAACCGAGGATTCCTCTCAGGGGCTGACATGGATCTTTGGGTACTTCTGGAGTCTCCCCAGGGGAGTCAGGCCTCGTCTCGAGTGGGGGCATGCACGTGCGCTTTCCTTCCAGGCTGTAGCAGCAATGTCACGCTTCCCGTCGCGTGGATCAAAGGATCTGTGGTTTTCCCTCGAGGCTTTCCCTCGAGGCTTTCCCACAGGGCTGTCCCACGTGCCACCGTGGTGTGAGTCGATCCTCGGCGTGAAAGATGAGCCAGTGCAGGGCAAAGAGGTTCCTCTGGAATGGACTGAGACATCTGGGGGACTCTTGGAATGGTGGTACGACCATGGAGTTCCTCTCGCCTTTCCTGTTGAGAGTGCCTCCTCTTGAGTTGTGACGAGAACGCCGGGAATTCTTTCCCGTTGAAAGCAGGGAAAGGATCCCTCATCTCGAGCTACGAGGGGGAAACGGGGCTCCTCGGGATGTGGGCGGGACCATCGTGCTTCCTCTCGAGTGGACACGGGTATGTCGGTGAACTTCTTGAGTTGCAGCAAGGGTGTGAAAGACCCTTTCGAAGTTCCAGAGGTTAGGTGTCATTAGTCTCCAGACGCCTCATCGGAAATAGGCCTCATCTAGCCTGGAAGGGAGAACTTCCTGGATTTTCTCGAGGTGCGGCAGGTGTTCTCGAGTTACGACGGGTACCACAGGGACCCGCCCTGATGGCCTCAGGAGAGGACAGTCCCCATGCGAGTTGCTAGGGGGCCTCTCGGGATTCCTCTCCAGTCGATACCGGGGCCAAAAACCTTGTGTGGAGTCAGGGCCAGAACCGAGGATTCCTCTCAGGGGCTGACATGGATCTTTGGGTACTTCTAGAGTCTCCCCAGGGGAGTCAGGCCTCTTCTCGAGTGGGGGCATGCACGTGCGCTTTCCTTCCAGGCTGTAGCAGCAATGTCACGCTTCCTGTCCCGTGGATCAAATGATCTGTGGTTTTCCCTCGAGGCTTTCCCTCGAGGCTTTCCCACAGGGCTGTCCCATGTGCCACCGTGGTGTGAGTCGATCCTCGGAGTGAAAGATTAGCCAGTGCAGGGCAAAGAGGTTCCTCTGGAATGGACTGAGACATCTGGGGGACTCTTGGAATGGTGGTACGACCATGGAGTTCCTCTCGCCTTTCCTGTTGAGAGTGCCTCCTCTTGAGATGCGACGGTAACGCTGGGAATTCTTTCCCGTTGAAAGCAGGGAAAGGATCCCTCATCTCGAGCTACGAGGGGGAAACGGGGCTCCTTTGGATGTCGGCGGGACCATCGTGCTTCCTCTCGAGTGGAGACGGGTATGGCGGTGAACTTCTTGAGTTGCAGCAAGGGTGTGAAAGACCCTTTCGAAGTTCCTGAGGTTACGTGTCAGTCTCCAGACGCCTCATCGGAAATAGACCTCATCTGGCCTGGAAGGGAGAACTTCCTGGATTTTCTCGAGGTGGGGCAGGTGTTCTCGAGTTACCACTGGTACCACAGGGACCCGCCCTG
The DNA here is from genome assembly GCF_032405125.1 of Capricornis sumatraensis. Lineage (NCBI taxonomy): Eukaryota > Metazoa > Chordata > Mammalia > Artiodactyla > Bovidae > Capricornis > Capricornis sumatraensis. Next base: position 2,800,405 of record NC_091080.1, on the reverse strand, counting down.
ATGGCCTCAGGAGAGGCCAGTCCCCATGCGTGTTGCTAGGGGGCCTCTCGGGATTCCTCTCCCGTCGATACTGGGGCCAAATACCTTGTGTGGAGTCAGGGCCGGAACCGAGGATTCCTCTCAGGGGCTGACATGGATCTTTGGGTACTTCTGGAGTCTCCCCAGGGGAGTCAGGCCTCGTCTCGAGTGGGGGCATGCACGTGCGCTTTCCTTCCAGGCTGTAGCAGCAATGTCACGCTTCCCGTCGCGTGGATCAAAGGATCAGTGGTTTTCCCTCGAGGCTTTCCCTCGAGGCTTTCCCACAGGGCTGTCCCACGTGCCACCGTGGTGTGAGTGGATCCTCGGCGGGAAAGATGAGCCAGTGCAGGGCAAAGGGGTTCCTCTGGAATGGACTGAGACATCTGGGGGACTCTTGGAATGGTGGTACGACCATGGAGTTCCTCTCGCCTTTTCTGTTAAGAGTGCCTCCTCTTGAGATCCGACGGGAACGCCGGGAATTCTTTCCCGTTGAAAGCAGGGAAAGGATCCCTCATCTCGAGCTACGAGGGGGAAACGGGGCTCCTCTGGATGTGGGCGGGACCATCGTGCTTCCTCTCGAGTGGAGACGGGTATGGCGGTGAACTTCTTGAGTTGCAGCAAGGGTGTGAAAGACCCTTTCGAAGTTCCAGAGGTTAGGTGTCATTAGTCTCCAGACGCCTCATCGGAAATAGGCCTCATCTCGCCTGGAAGGGAGAACTTCCTGGATTTTCTCGAGTTGCGGCAGGTGTTCTCGAGTTACGACGGGGACCTCAGGGACCCGCCCTGGTGGCCTCAGGAGAGGCCAGTCCCCATGCGAGTTGCTAGGGGGCCTCTCGGGATTCCTCTCCCGTCGATACCGGGGCCAAAAACCTTGTGTGGAGTCAGGGCCAGAACCGAGGATTCCTCTCAGGGGCTGACATGGATCTTTGGGTACTTCTGGAGTCTCCCCAGGGGAGTCAGGCCTCGTCTCGAGTGGGGGCATGCACGTGCGCTTTCCTTTCAGGCTGTAGCAGCAATGTCACGCTTCCCGTCGCGTGGATCAAATGATCTGTGGTTTTCCCTCGAGGCTTTCCCTCGAGGCTTTCCCACAGGGCTGTCCCACGTGCCACCGTGGTGTGAGTCGATCCTCGGCGTGAAAGATGAGCCAGTGCAGGGCAAAGGGGTTCCTCTGGAATGGACTGAGACATCTGGGGGACTCTTGGAATGGTGGTACGACCATGGAGTTCCTCTCGCCTTTCCTGTTGAGAGTGCCTCCTCTTGAGATGCGACGGGAACGCCGGGAATTCTTTCCCGTTGAAAGCAGGGAAAGTATCCCTCATCTCGAGCTCCGAGGGGGAAACGGGGCTCCTCTGGATGTGGGCGGGACCATCGTGCTTCCTCCCGAGTGGACACGGGTATGGCGGTGAACTTCTTTAGTTGCAGCAAGGGTGTGAAAGACCCTTTCGAAGTTCCAGAGGTTAGGTGTCATTAGTCTCCAGACGCCTCATCGGAAATAGGCCTCATCTCGCCTGGAAGGGAGAACTTCCTGGATTTTATCGAGTTGCGGCAGGTGTTCTCGAGTTACGACGGGGACCTCAGGGACCCGCCCTGGTGGCCTCAGTAGAGGCCAGTCCCCATGCGAGTTGCTAGGGGGCCTCTCGGGATTCCTCTCCCGTCGATACCGGGGCCAAAAGCCTTGTGTGGAGTCAGGGCCGGAATCGAGCATACCTCTCAGGGGTTACATGGATCTTTGGGTACTTCTGGAGTCTCCCCAGGGGAGTCAGGCCTCGTCTCGAGTGGGGGCATGCACGTGCGCTTTCCTTCCAGGCTGTAGCAGCAATGTCACGCTTCCCATCGCGTGGATCAAAGGATCTGTGGTTTTCCCTCGAGGCTTTCCCACAGGGCTGTCCCACGTGCCACCGTGGTGTGAGTCGATCCTCGGCGTGAAAGATGAGCCAGTGCAGGGCAAAGAGGTTCCTCTGGAATGGACTGAGACATCTGGGGGACTCTTGGAATGGTGGTACGACCATGGAGATCCTCTCGCCTTTCCTGTTGAGAGTGCCTCCTCTTGAGATGCGACGGGAACGCCGGGAATTCTTTCCCGTTGAAAGCAGGGAAAGGATCCCTCATCTCGAGCTACGAGGGGGAAACGGGGCTCCTCTGGATGTGGGCGGGACCATCGTGCTTCCTCTCGAGTGGAGACGGGTATGGCGGTGAACTTCTTGAGTAGCAGCAAGGGTGTGAAAGACCCTTTCGAAGTTCCAGAGGTTAGGTGTCATTAGTCTCCAGACGCCTCATTGGAAATAGGCCTCATCTGACCTGGAAGGGAGAACTTCCTGGATTTTTTCGAGTTGCGGCAGGTGTTCTCGAGTTACGACGGGGACCTCAGGGAACCGCCCTGGTGGCCTCAGGAGAGGCCAGTCCCCATGCGACTTGCTAGGGGGCCTCTCGGGATTCCTCTCCCGTCGATACCGGGGCCAAAAACCTTGTGTGGAGTCAGGGCCGGAAACGAGGTTTCCTCTCAGGGGCTGACATGGATCTTTGGGTACTTCTGGAGTCTCCCCACTGGAGTCAGGCCTCGTTTCGAGTGGGGGCATGCACGAGCGCTTTTCTTCCAGGCTGTAGCAGCAATGTCACGCTTACCTTCGCGTGGATCAAAGGATCTGTGGTTTTCCCTCGAGGCTTTCCCTCGAGGCTTTCCCAGAGGGTTGTCCCACGTGCCGCCGTGGTGTGAGTCGATCCTCGGCGTGAAAGATTATCCAGTGCAGGGCAAAGAGGTTCCTCTGGAATGGACTGAGACATCTGGGGGACTCTTGGAATGGTGGTACGACCATGGAGTTCTTCTCGCCTTTCCTGTTGAGAGTGCCTCCTCTTGAGATGCGACGGAAATGCCGGGAATTCTTTCCCGTTAAAAGCAGGGAAAGGATCCCTCATCTCGAGCTACGAGGGGAAACGGGGCTCCTCTGGATGTGGGCGGGACCATCGTGCTTCCTCTCGAGTGGAGACGGGTATGGCGGTGAACTTCTTGTGTTGCAGCAAGGGTGTGAAAGACCCTTTCGAAGTTCCAGAGTTTAGGTGTCATTAGTCTCCAGACGCCTCATTGGAAATAGGCCTCATCTCGCCTGGAAGGGAGAACATCCTGGATTTTCTCGAGTTGCGGCAGGTGTTCTCGAGTTACGACGGGGACCTCAGGGAACCGCCCTGGTGGCCTCAGGAAAAGCCAGTCCCCAAGCGAGTTGCTAGGGGGCCTCTCAGGATTCCTCTCCTGTCGATACCGGGGCCAAAAACCTTGTTTGGAGTCAGGGCCGGAACCGAGGATTCCTCTCAGGGGCTGACATGGATCTTTGGGTACTTCTGGAGTCTCACCACTGGAGTCAGGCCACGTTGCGAGTGGGGGCATGCACGAGCGCTTTTCTTCCAGGCTGTAGCAGCAATGTCACGCTTACCTTCGCGTGGATCAAAGGATCTGTGGTTTTCCCTCGAGGCTTTCCCTCGAGGCTTTCCCACAGGGCTGTCCCACTTGCCACCGTGGTGTGAGTCGATCCTCGGCGTGAAAGATGAGCCAGTGCAGGGCAAAGAGGTTCCTCTGGAATGGACTGAGACATCTGGGGGATTCTTGGAATGGTGGTACGACCATAGAGTTCCTCTCGCCTTTCCTGTTGAGAGTGCCTCCTCTTGAGATGCGAGGAAATGCCGGGAATTCTTTCCCGTTGAAAGCAGGGAAAGGATCCCTCATCTCGAGCTACGAGGGGGAAACGGGGCTCCTCTGGATATGGTCGGGACCATCGTGCTTCCTCTCGATTGGAGACGGGTATGGCGGTGAACTTCTTGAGTTGCAGCAAGGGTGTGAAAGACCCTTTCGAAGTTCCAGAGGTTAGGTGTCATTAGTCTCCAGACGCCTCATTGGAAATAGGCCTCATCTCGCCTGGAAGGGAGAACTTCCTGGATTTTCTCGAGTTGCGGCAGGTGTTCTCGAGTTACGACGGGGACCTCAGGGACCCGCCCTGGTGGCCTCAGGAAAGTCCAGTCCCCATGCGAGTTGCTAGGGGGCCTCTCAGGATTCCTCTCCCGTCGATACCGGGGCCAAAAACCTTGTGTGGAGTCAGGGCCGGAACCGAGGTTTCCTCTCAGGGGTGACATGGAACTTTGGGTATTTCTGGAGTCTCCCCAGGGGAGTCAGGCCTCGTCTCGAGTGGGGGCATGCACGTGCGCTTTCCTTCCAGGCTGTAGCAGCAATGTCACGCTTCCTGTCGCGTGGATCAAAGGATCTGTGGTTTTCCCTCGAGGCTTTCCCTCGAGGCTTTCCCACAGGGCTGTCCCACGTGCCACAGTGGTGTGAGTCGATCCTCGGCGTGAAAGATGAGCCAGTGCAGGGCAACGAGGTTCCTCTGGAATGGACTGAGACATCTGGGGGACTCTTGGAATGGTGGTACGACCATGGAGTTCCTCTCGCCTTTCCTGTTGAGAGTGCCTCCTCTTGAGATGCGACGGGAACGCCGGGAATTCTTTCCCGTTGAAAGCAGGCAAAGGATCCCTCATCTCGAGCTACGAGGGGGAAACGGGGCTCCTCTGGATGTGGGCGGGACCATCGTGCTTCCTCTCGAGTGGAGACGGGTATGGCGGTGAACTTCTTGAGTAGCAGCAAGGGTGTGAAAGACCCTTTCAAAGTTCCAGAGGTTAGGTGTCATTAGTCTCCAGACGCCTCATCGGAAATAGGCCTCATCTCGGCTGGAAGGGAGAACTTCCTGGATTTTCTCGAGTTGCGGCAGGTGTTCTCGAGTTACGACGGGGACCTCAGGGACCCGCCATGGTGGCCGCAGGAAAGGCCAGTCCCCATGCGAGTTGCTAGGGGGCCTCTCAGGATTCCTCTCCCGTCGATACCGGGGCCAAAAACCTTGTGTGGAGTCAGGGCCGGAAACGAGGTTTCCTCTCAGGGGTGACATGGATCTTTGGGTACTTCTGGAGTCTCCCTAGGGGAGTCAGGACTCGTCTCGAGTGGGGGCATGCACGTGCGCTTTGCTTCCAGGCTGTAGCAGCAATGTCACGCTTCCAGTCGCGTGGATCAAAGGATCTGTGGTTTTCCCTCGAGGCTTTCCCTCGAGGCTTTCCCACAGGGCTGTCCCACGTGCCACCGTGGTGTGAGTCGATCCTCGGCGTGAAAGATGAGCCAGTACAGGGCAAAGATCTTCCTCTCGAATGGACTGAGACATCTGGGGGACTCTTGGAATGGTGGTACGACCATGGAGTTCCTCTCGCCTTTCCTGTTGAGAGTGCCTCCTCTTGAGATGCGACGGGAACGCCGGGAATTCTTTCCCGTTGAAAGCAGGGAAAGGATCCCTCATCTCGAGCTACGTGGGGGAAACGGGGCTCCTCTGGATGTGGGCGGGACCATCGTGCTTCCTCTCGAGTGGAGACGGGTATGGCGGTGAACTTCTTGAGTAGCAGCAAGGGTGTGAAAGACCCTTTCGAAGTTCCAGAGGTTAGGTGTCATTAGTCTCCAGACGCCTCATCGGAAATAGGCCTCATCTCGCCTGGAAGGGAGAACTTCCTGGATTTTCTCGAGTTGCGGCAGGTGTTCTCGAGTTACGACGGGGACCTCAGGGACCCGCCCTGGTGGCCTCAGGAGAGGCCAGTCCCCATGCGAGGTGCTAGGGGGCCTCTCGGGATTCCTCTCCCGTCGATACCGGAGCCAAAAACCTTGTGTGGAGTCAGGGCCGGAACCGAGGATTCCTCTCAGGGGCTGATATGGATCTTTGGGTACTTCTGGAGTCTCCCCAGGGGAGTCAGGCCTCGTCTCGAGTGGGGGCATGCACGTGCGCTTTCCTTCCAGGCTGTAGCAGCAATGTCACTCTTCCCGTCGCGTGGATCAAAGGATCTGTGGTTTTCCCTCAAGGCTTTCCCTCGAGGCTTTCCCACAGGGCTGTCCCACGTGCCACCGTGGTGTGAGTCGATCCTCGGCGTGAAAGATGAGCCAGTGCAGGGCAAAGAGGTTCCTCTGGAATGGACTGAGACATCTGGGGGACTCTTGGAATGGTGGTACGACCATGGAGTTCCTCTCGCCTTTCCTGTTGAGAGTGCCTCCTCTTCAGATGCGACGGGAACGCCGGGAATTCTTTCCCGTTGAAAGCAGGGAAAGGATCCCTCATCTCGAGCTACGAGGGGGAAACGGGGCTCCTCTGGATGTGGGCGGGATCATCGTGCTTCCTCTCGAGTGGAGACGGGTATGGCAGAGAACTTCTTGAGTTGCAGCAAGGGAGTGAAAGACCCTTTCGAAGTTCCAGAGGTTAGGTGTCATTAGTCTCCAGACGCCTCATCGGAAATAGGCCTCATCACGCCTGGAAGGGAGAACTTCCTGGATTTTCTCGAGTTGCGGCAGGTGTTCTCGAGTTACGACGGGGACCTCAGGTACCAGCCCTGGTGGCCTCAGGAGAGGCCAATCCCCATGCGAGTTGCTAGAGGGACTCTGGGATTCCTCTCCCGTCGATACCGGGTCCAAAAACCTTGTGTGGAGTCAGGGCCGGAACCGAGGTTTCCTCTCTGGGGCTGACATGGATCTTTGGGTACTTCTGGAGTCTCCCCAGGGGAGTCAGGCCTCGTCTCGAGTGGGGACAGGTACGTGCGCTTTCCTTCCAGGCTGTAGCAGCAATGTCACTCTTCCCGTGGCCTGGATCAAAGGATCTGTGGTTTTCCCACGAGGCTTTCCCTCGAGGCTTTCCCACAGGTCTGTCCATCGTTCCACCGTGGTGTGAGTCGATCCTCGGCGTGAAAGATGAGCCAGTGCAGGGCAAAGAGGTTCCTCTGGAATGGACTGAGACATCTGGGGCACTCTTGGAATGGTGGTACCACCATGGAGTTCCTCTCGCCTTTCCTGTTGAGAGTGCCTCCTCTTGAGATGCGACGGGAACGCCGGGAATTCTTTCCCGTTGAAAGCAGGGAAAGGATCCCTCATCTCGAGCTACGAGGGGGAAACGGGGCTCCTCTGGATGTGGGCGGGACCATCGTGCTTCCTCTCGAGTGGAGACGGGTATGGCGGTGAACTTCTTGAGTTGCAGCAAGGGTGTGAAAGACCCTTTCGAAGTTCCAGAGTTTAGGTGTCATTAGTCTCCAAACGCCTCATCGGAAATAGGATTCTTCTCGCCTGGAAGGGAGAACTTCCTGGATTTTCTCGAGTTGGGACAGGTGTTCTCGAGTTACGACGGGGACCTCAGGGACCCGCCCTGGTGGCCTCAGGAGAGGCCAGTCCCCATGCGAGTTGCTAGGGGGCCTTTCGGGATTCCTCTCCCGTCGATACCGGGGCCAAAAACCTTGTGTGGAGTCAGGGCCGGAACCGAGGATTCCTCTCAGGGGCTGACATGGATCTTTGGGTACTTCTGGAGTCTCCCCAGGGTAGTCAGGCCTCGTCTCGAGTGGGGGCATGCACGTGCGCTTTCCTTTCAGGCTGTAGCAGCAATGTCATGATTCCCGTCGCCTGGATCAAAGGATCTGTGGTTTTCCCTCGAGGCTTTCCCTTGAGGCTTTCCCACAGGGCTGTCCCACGTGCCACCGTGGTGTGAGTCGATCCTCGGCGTGAAAGATGAGCCAGTGCAGGGCAAAGAGGTTGCTCTGGAATGGACTGAGACATTTGGGGGACTCTTCGAATGGTGGTACGACCATGGAGTTCCTCTCGCCTTTCCTGTTGAGAGTGCCTCCTCTTGAGATGCGACGGGAACGCCGGGATTTCTTTCCCGGTGAAAGCAGGGAAAGGATCCCTCATCTCGAGCTACCAGGGTGAAACGGGGCTCCTCTGGATGTGGGCGGGACCATCGTGCTTCCTCTCGAGTGGAGACGGGTATGGCGGTGAACTTCTTGAGTTGCAGCAAGGGTGTGAAAGACCCTTTCGAAGTTCCAGAGGTTAGGTGTCATTAGTCTCCAGACGCCTCATCGGAAATAGGCCTCATCTCGCCTGGAAGGGAGAACTTCCTGGATTTTCTCGAGTTGCGGCAGGTGTTCTCGAGTTACGACGGGGACCTCAGGGACCCGCCCTGGTGGCCTCAGGAGAGGCCAGTCCCCATGCGAGTTGCTAGGGGGCCTCTCGGGATTCCTCTCCCGTCGATACCGGGGCCAAAAACCTTGTGTGGAGTCAGGGCCGGAACCGAGGTTTCCTCTCTGGGGCTGACATGGATCTTTGGGTACTTCTGGAGTCTCCCCAGGGGAGTCAGGCCTCTTCTCGAGTGGGGACAGGTACGTGCGCTTTCCTTCCAGGCTGTAGCAGCAATGTCACTCTTCCCGTGGCCTGGATCAAAGGATCTGTGGTTTTCCCACGAGGCTTTCCCTCGAGGCTTTCCCACAGGTCTGTCCAACGTTCCACCGTGGTGTGAGTCGATCCTCGGCGTTAAAGATGAGCCAGTGCAGGGCAAAGAGGTTCCTCTGGAATGGACTGAGACATCTGGGGGACTCGTGGAATGGTGGTACCACCATGGAGTTCCTCTCGCCTTTCCTGTTGAGAGTGCCTCCTCTTGAGATGCGACGGGAACGCCGGGAATTCTTTCCCGTTGAAAGCAGGGAAAGGATCCCTCATCTCGAGCTACGAGGGGGAAACGGGGCTCCTCTGGATGTGGGCGGGACCATCGTGCTTCCTCTCGAGTGGAGACGGGTATGGCGGTGAACTTCTTGAGTTGCAGCAAGGGTGTGAAAGACCCTTTCGAAGTTCCAGAGTTTAGGTGTCATTAGTCTCCAGACGCCTCATCGGAAATAGGCCTAATCTCGCCTGGAAGGGAGAACTTCCTGGATTTTCTCGAGTTGCGGCAGGTGTTCTCGAGTTACGACGGGGACCTCAGGGACCCGCCCTGGTGGCCTCAGGAGAGGCCAGTCCCCATGCGAGTTGCTAGGGGGCCTCTCGGGATTCCTCTCCCGTCGATACCGGGGCCAAAAACCTTGTGTGGAGTCAGGGCCGGAACCGAGGATTCCTCTCAGGGGCTGACATGGATCTTTGGGTACTTCTGGAGTCTCCCCAGGGGAGTCAGGCCTCGTCTCGAGTGGGTGCATGCACGTGCGCTTTCCTTCCAGGCTGTAGCAGCAATGTCACGCTTCCTGTCGCGTGGATCAAAGGATCTGTGGTTTTCCCTCGAGGCTTTCCCTCGAGGCTTTCCCACAGGGCTGTCCCATGTGCCACCGTGGTGTGAGTAGATCCTCGGCGAGAAAGATGAGCCAGTGCAGGGCGAAGAGGTTCCTCTGGAATGGACTGAGTCATCTGGGGGACTCTTGGAATGGTGGTACGACCATGGAGTTCCTCTCGCCTTTCCTGTTGAGAGTGCCTCCTCTTGAGATGCGACGGGAACGCCGGGAATTCTTTCCCGCTGAAAGCAGGGAAAGGATCCCTCATCTCGAGCTACGAGGGGGAAACGGGGCTCCTCTGGATGTGGGCGGGACCATCGTGCTTCCTCTCGAGTGGAGACGGGTATGGCGGTGAACTTCTTGAGTTGCAGCAAGGGTGTGAAAGACCCTTTCGAAGTTCCAGAGGTTAGGTGTCATTAGTCTCCAGACGCCTCATCGGAAATAGGCCTCATCTCGCCTGGAAGGGAGAACTTCCTGGATTTTCTCGAGTTGCGGCAGGTGTTCTCGAGTTACGACGGGGACCTCAGGGACCCGCCCTGGTGGCCTCAGGAGAGGCCAGTCCCCATGCGAGTTGCTAGGGGGCCTCTCGGGATTCCTCTCCCGTCGATACCGGGGCCAAAAACCTTGTGTGGAGTCAGGGCCGGAACCGAGGATTCCTCTCAGGGGCTGACATGGATCTTTGGGTACTTCTGGAGTCTCCCCAGGGGAGTCAGGCCTCGTCTCGAGTGGGGGCATGCACGTGCGCTTTCCTTCCAGGCTGTAGCAGCAATGTCACGCTTCCCGTCGCGTGCATCAAAGGATCTGTGGTTTTCCCTCGAGGCTTTCCCTCGAGGCTTTCCCACAGGGCTGTCCCATGTGCCACCGTGGTGTGAGTCGATCCTCGGCGAGAAAGATGAGCCAGTGCAGGGCAAAGAGGTTCCTCTGGAATGGACTGAGTCATCTTGGGGACTCTTGGAATGGTGGTACGACCATGGAGTTCCTCTCGCCTTTCCTGTTGAGAGTGCCTCCTCTTGAGATGCGACGGGAACGCCGGGAATTCTTTCCCGTTGAAAGCAGGGAAAGGATCCCTCATCTCGAGCTACGAGGGGGAAACGGGGCTCCTCTGGATGTGGGCGGGACCATCGTGCTTCCTCTCGAGTGGAGACGGGTATGGCGGTGAACTTCTTGAGTTGCAGCAAGGGTGTGAAAGACCCTTTCGAAGTTCCAGAGGTTAGGTGTCATTAGTCTCCAGACGCCTCATCGGAAATAGGCCTCATCTCGCCTGGAAGGGAGAACTTCCTGGATTTTCTCGAGTTGCGGCAGGTGTTCTCGAGTTACGACGGGGACCTCAGGGACCCGCCCTGGTGGCCTCAGGAGAGGCCAGTCCCCATGCGAGTTGCTAGGGGGCCTCTCGGGATTCCTCTCCCGTCGATACCGGGGCCAAAAACCTTGTGTGGAGTCAGGGCCGGAACCGAGGATTCCTCTCAGGGGCTGACATGGATCTTTGGGTACTTCTGGAGTCTCCCCAGGAGAGTCAGGCCTCGTCTCGAGTGGGGGCATGCACGGGTGCTTTCCTTCCAGGCTGTAGCAGCAATGTCACGCTTCCCGTCGCGTGCATCAAAGGATCTGTGGTTTTCCCTCGAGGCTTTCCCTCGAGGCTTTCCCACAGGGCTGTCCCACGTGCCACCGTGGTGTGAGTCGATCCTCGGCGTGAAAGATGAGCCAGTGCAGGGCAAAGAGGTTCCTCTGGAATGGACTGAGACATCTGGGGGACTCTTGGAATGGTGGTACGACCATGGAGTTCCTCTCGCCTTTCCTGTTGAGAGTGCCTCCTCTTGAGATGCGACGGGAACGCCGGGAATTCTTTCCCGTTGAAAGCAGGGAAAGGATCCCTCATCTCGAGCTACGAGGGGGAAACGGGGCTCCTCGGGATGTGGGCGGGACCATCGTGCTTCCTCTCGAGTGGACACGGGTATGTCGGTGAACTTCTTGAGTTGCAGCAAGGGTGTGAAAGACCCTTTCGAAGTTCCAGAGGTTAGCTGTCATTAGTCTCCAGACGCCTCATTGGAAATAGGCCTCATCTCGCCTGGAAGGGAGAACTTCCTGGATTTTCTCGAGTTGCGGCAGGTGTTCTCGAGTTACGACGGGGACCTCAGGGACCCGCCCTGGTGGCCTCAGGAGAGGCCAGTCCCCATGCGAGTTGCTAGGGGGCCTCTCGGGATTCCTCTCCCGTCGATACTGGGGCCAAAAACCTTGTGTGGAGTCAGGGCCAGAACCGAGGATTCCTCTCAGGGGCTGACATGGATCTTTGGGTACTTCTAGAGTCTCCCGAGGGTAGTCAGGCCTCGTCTCGAGTGGGGGCATGCACGTGCGCTTTCCTTCCAGGCTGTAGCAGCAATGTCACGCTTCACGTCGCGTGGATCAAAGGATCTGTTGTTTTCCCTCGAGGCTTTCCCTCGAGGCTTTCCCACAGGGCTGTCCCACGTGCCACCGTGGTGTGAGTCGATCCTCGGCGTGAAAGATGAGCCAGCGCAGGGCAAAGAGGTTCCTCTGGAATGGACTGAGACATCTGGGGGACTCTTGGAATGGTGGTACGACCATGGAGTTCATCTCGCCTTTCCTGTTGAGAGTGCCTCCTCTTGAGATGCGACGGGAATGCCGGGAATTCTTTCCCGTTGAAAGCAGGGAAAGGATCCCTCATCTCGAGCTACGAGGGGGAAACGGGGCTCCTCTGGATGTGGGCGGGACCATCGTGCTTTCTCTCGTGTGGAGACGGGTATGGCGGTAAACTTCTTGAGTTGCAGCAAGGGTGTGAAAGACCCTTTCGAAGTTCCAGATGTTAGGTGTCATTAGTCTCCAGACGCCTCATCGGAAATAGGCCTCATCTAGCCTGGAAGGGAGAACTTCCTGGATTTTCTCGAGGTGCGGCAGGTGTTCTCGAGTTACGACAGGTACCACAGGGACCCGCCCTGATGGCCTCAGGAGAGGCCAGTCCCCATGCGAGTTGCTAGGGGGCCTCTCGGGATTCCTCTCCCGTCGACACCGGGGCCAAACACCTTGTGTGGAGTCAGGGCCAGAACCGAGGATTCCTCTCAGGGGCTGACATGGATCTTTGGGTACTTCTAGAGTCTCCCCAGGGGAGTCAGGCCTCGTCTCGAGTGGGGGCATGCACGTGCGCTTTCCTTCCAGGCTGTAGCAGCAATATCACGCTTCCCGTCGCGTGGATCAAATGATCTGTGGTTTTCTCTCGAGGCATTCCCTCGAGGCTTTCCCACAGGGCTGTCCCACGTGCCACCGTGGTGTGAGTCGATCCTCGGCGTGAAAGATGAGCCAGTGCAGGGCAAAGAGGTTTCTCTGGAATGGACTGAGACATCTGAGGGACTCTTGGAATGGTGGTACGACCATGGAGTTCCTCTCGCCTTTCCTGTTGAGAGTGCCTCCTCTTGAGATGCGACGGGAATGCCGGGAATTCTTTCCCGTTGAAAGCAGGGAAAGGATCCCTCATCTCGAGCTACCAGGGGGAAACGGGGCTCCTCTGGATGTGGGCGGGACCATCGTGCTTCCTCTCGAGTGGAGACGGGTATGGCGGTGAACTTCTTGAGTTGCAGCAAGGGTGTGAAAGACCCGTTCGAAGTTCCAGAGGTTAGGTGTCATTAGTCTCCAGACGCCTCATCGGAAATAGGCCTCATCTCGCCTGGAAGGGAGAACTTCCTGGATTTTCTCGAGTTGCGGCAGGTGTTCTCGAGTTACGACGGGGACCTCAGGGACCCGCCCTGGTGGCCTCAGGAGAGGCCAGTCCCCATGCGAGGTGCTAGGGGGCCTCTCGGGATTCCTCTCCCGTCGATACCGGGGCAAAAACCTTGTGTGGAGTCAGGGCCGGAACCGAGGATTCCTCTCAGGGGCTGACATGGATCTTTGGGTACTTCTGGAGTCTCCCCAGGCGAGTCAGGCCTCGTCTCGAGTGGGGGCATGCACGTGTGCTTTCCTTCCAGGCTGTAGCAGCAATGTCACGCTTCCCGTCGCGTGCATCAAATGATCTGTGGTTTTCCCTCGAGGCTTTCCCTCGAGGCTTTCACACAGGGCTGTCCCATGTGCCACCGTGGTGTGAGTCGATCCTCGGCGTGAAAGATGAGCCAGTGCAGGGCAAAGAGGTTCCTCTGGAATGGACTGAGACATCTGGGGGACTCTTGGAATGGTGGTACGACCATGGAGTTCCTCTCGCCTTTCCTGTTGAGAGTGCCTCCTCTTGAGATGCGACGGGAACGCCGGGAATTCTTTCCCGTAGAATGCAGGGAAAGGATCCCTCATCTCGAGCTACGAGGGGGAAACGGGGCTCCTCGGGATGTGGGCGGGACCATCGTGCTTCCTCTCGAGTGGACACGGGTATGTCGGTGAACTTCTTGAGTTGCAGCAAGGGTGTGAAAGACCCTTTCGAAGTTCCAGAGGTTAGGTGTCATTAGTCTCCAGACGCCTCATCGGAAATAGGCCTCATCTCGCCTGGAAGGGAGAACTTCCTGGATTTTCTCGAGGTGCGGCAGATGTTCTCGAGTTACGACGGGTACCACAGGGACCCGCCCTGATGGCCTCAGGAGAGGCCAGTCCCCATGCGAGTTGCTAGGGGGCCACTCGGGATTCCTCTCCCGTCGATACCGGGGCCAAAAACCTTGTGTGGAGTCAGGGCCGGAACCGAGGATTCCTCTCAGGGGCTGACATGTATCTTTGGGTACTTCTGGAGTCTCCCCAGGGGAGTCAGGCCTCGTCTCGAGTGGGGGCATGCACGTGCGCTTTCCTTCCAGGCTGTAGCAGCAATGTCAAGCTTCCTGTCGTGTGGATCAAAGGATCTGTGGTTTTCCCTCGAGGCTTTCCCTCGAGGCTTTCCCACAGGGCTGTCCCACGTACCACCGTGGTGTGGGTCGATCCTCGGCGTGAAAGATGAGCCAGTGCAGGGCAAAGAGGTTCCTCTGGAATGGACTGAGACATCTGGGGGACTCTTGGAATGGTGGTACGACCATGGAGTTCCTCTCGCCTTTCCTGTTGAGAGTGCCTCCTCTTGAGATGCGACGGGAATGCCGGGAATTCTTTCCCGTTGAAAGCAGGGAAAGGATCCCTCATCTCAAGCTACGAGGGGGAAACGGGGCTCCTCGGGATGTGGGCGGGACCATCGTGCTTCCTCTCGAGTGGACACGGGTATGTCGGTGAACTTCTTGAGTTGCAGCAAGGGTGTGAAAGACCCTTTCGAAGTTCCAGAGGATGGGTGTCATTAGTCTCCAGACGCCTCATCGGAAATAGGCCTCATCTCGCCTGGAAGGGAGAACTTCCTGGATTTTCTCGAGTAGCGGCAGGTGTTCTCGCGTTACGACGGGGACCTCAGGGACCCGCCCTGGTGGCCTCAGGAGAGGCCAGTCCCCATGCGAGTTGCTAGGGGCCTCTCGGGATTCCTCTCCCGTCGATACCGGGGCCAAAAACCTTGTGTGGAGTCAGGGCTGGAACCGAGGATTCCTCTCAGGGGCTGACATGGATCTTTGGGTACTTCTGGAGTCTCCCCAGGGGAGTCAGGCCTCGTCTCGAGGGGGGGCATGCACGTGTGCTTTCCTTCCAGGCTGTAGCAGCAATGTCACGCTTCCCGTCGCGTGCATCAAAGGATCTGTGGTTTTCCCTCGAGGCTTTCCCTCGAGGCTTTCCCACAGGGCTGTCCCACGTGCCACCGTGGTGTGAGTCGATCCTCGGCGTGAAAGATGATCCAGTGCAGGGCAAAGAGGTTCCTCTGGAATGGACTGAGACACCTGGGGGACTCTTGGAATGGTGGTACGACCATGGAGTTCCTCTCGCCTTTCCTGTTGAGAGTGCCTCCTCTTGAGATGCGATGGGAACGCCGGGAATTCTTTTCCGTTAAAAGCAGGGAAAGGATCCCTCATCTCGAGCTACGAGGGGGAAACGGGGCTCCTCGGGATGTGGGCAGGACCATCGTGCTTCCTCTCGAGTGGACACGGGTATGTCGGTGAACTTCTTGAGATGCAGCAAGGGTGTGAAAGACCCTTTCGAAGTTCCAGAGGTTAGGTGTCATTAGTCTCCAGACGCCTCATCGGAAATAGGCCTCATCTAGCCTGGAAGGGAGAACTTCCTGGATTTTCTCGAGGTGCGGCAGGTGTTCTCGAGTTACGACGGGTACCACAGGGACCCGCCCTGATGGCCTCAGGAGAGGCCAGTCCCCATGCGAGTTGCTAGGGGGCCTCTCGGGATTCCTCTCCCGTCGATACCGGGGCCAAAAACCTTGTGTGGAGTCAGGGCCAGAACCGAGGATTCCTCTCAGGGGCTGACATGGATCTTTGGGTACTTCTAGAGTCTCCCCAGGGGAGTCAGGCCTGGTCTCGAGTGGGGGCATGGACGTGCGCTTTCCTTCCAGGCTGTAGCAGCAATGTCACGCTTCCCGTCACGTGGATCAAATGATCTGTGGTTTTCTCTCGAGGCTTTCCCACAGGGCTGTCCCACGTGCCACCGTGGTGTGAGTCGATCCTCGGAGTGAAAGATGAGCCAGTGCAGGGCAAAGAGGTTCCTCTGGAATGGACTGAGACATCTGAGGGACTCTTGGAATGGTGGTACGACCATGGAGTTCCTCTCGCCTTTCCTGTTGAGAGTGCCTCCTCTTGAGATGCGACGGGATCGCTGGGAATACTTTCCCGTTGAAAGCAGGGAAAGGATCCCTCATCTCGAGCTACGAGAGGGAAACGGGGCTCCTCTGGATGTGGGCGGGACTATCGTGCTTCCTCTCGAGTGGAGACGGGTATGGCGGTGAACTTCTTGAGTTGCAGCAAGGGTGTGAAAGACTCTTTCGAAGTTCCAGAGGTTACGTGTCAGTCTCCAGACGCCTCATCGGAAATAGACCTCATCTCGCCTGGAAGGGAGAACTTCCTGGATTTTCTCGAGTTGCGGCAGGTGTTCCCGAGTTACGACGGGGACCTCAGGGACCCGCCCTGGTGGCCTCAGGCGAGGCCAGTCCCCATGCGAGTTGCTAGGGGGCCTCTCGGGATTCCTCTCCCGTCGATACCGGGGCCAAAAACCTTGTGTGGAGTCAGGGCCGGAAGCGAGGATTCCTCTCAGGGGCTGACATGGATCTTTGGGTACTTCTGGAGTCTCCCCAGGGGAGTCAGGCCTCGTCTCGAGTGGGGGCATGCACGTGTGCTTTCCTTCCAGGCTGTAGCAGCAATGTCACGCTTCCCGTCGCGTGGATCAAAGGATCTCTGGTTTTCCCTCGAGGCTTTCCCTCGAGGCTTTCCCACAGGGCTGTCCCACGTGCCACCGTGGTGTGAGTCGATCCTCGGCGTGAAAGATGAGCCAGTGCAGGGCAAAGAGGTTCCTCTGGAATGGACTGAGACATCTGGGGGACTCTTGGAATGGTGGTACGACCATGGAGTTCCTCTCGCCTTTCCTGTTGAGAGTGCCTCCTCTTGAGTTGTGACGGGAACTCCGGGAATTCTTTCCCGTTGAAAGCAGGGAAAGGATCCCTCATCTCGAGCTACGAGGGGGAAACGGGGCTCCTCGGGATGTGGGCGGGACCATCGTGCTTCCTCTCGAGTGGACACGGGTATGTCGGTGAACTTCTTGAGTTGCAGCAAGGGTGTGAAAGACCCTTTCGAAGTTCCAGAGGTTGGGTGTCATTAGTCTCCAGACGCCTCATCGGAAATAGGCCTCATCTCGCCTGGAAGGGAGAACTTCCTGGATTTTCTCGAGTTGCGGCAGATGTTCTCGAGTTACGTCGGGGACCTCAGGGACCCGCCCTTGTGGCCTCAGGAGAGGCCAGTCCCCATGCCAGTTGCTAGGGGGCCTCTCGGGATTCCTCTCCCGTCGATACCGGGGCCAAAAAACTTGTGTGGAGTCAGGGCCGGAAGCGAGGATTCCTCTCAGGGGCTGACATGGATCTTTGGGTACTTCTGGAGTCTCCCCAGGGGAGTCAGGCCTCGTCTCGAGTGGGGGCATGCACGTGTGCTTTCCTTCCAGGCTGTAGCAGCAATGTCACGCTTCCCGTCGCGTGGATCAAAGGATCTGTGGTTTTCCCTCGAGGCTTTCCCTCGAGGCTTTCCCACAGGGCTGTCCCACGTGCCACCGTGGTGTGAGTCGATCCTCGGCGTGAAAGATGAGCCAGTGCAGGGCAAAGAGATTCCTCTGGAATGGACTGAGACATCTGAGGGACTCTTGGAATGGTGGTACGACCATGGAGTTCCTCTCGCCTTTCCTGTTGAGAGTGCCTCCTCTAGAGATGCGACGGGAACGCTCGGAATTCATTCCCGTTGAAAGCAGGGAAAGGATCCCTCATCTCGAGCTACGAGGGGGAAACGGGGCTCCTCTGGATGTGGGCGGGACCATCGTGCTTCCTCTCGAGTGGAGACGGGTATGTCGGTGAACTTCTTGAGTTGCAGCAAGGGTGTGAAAGACCCTTTCGAAGTTCCAGAGGTTAGGTGTCATTAGTCTCCAGACGCCTCATCGGAAATAGGCCTCATCTCGCCTGGAAGGGAGAACTTCCTGGATTTTCTCGAGTTGCGACAGGTGTTCTCGAGTTACGACGGGGACCTCAGGGACCCGCCCTGGTGGCCTCAGGAGAGGCCAGTCCCCATGCGAGATGCTAGGGGGCCTCTCGGGATTCCTCTCCCGTCGATACCGGGGCCAAAAACCTTGTGTGGAGTCAGGGCCGGAACCGAGGATTCCTCTCAGGGGCTGACATGGATCTTTGGGTACTTCTGGAGTCTCCCCAGGAGAGTCAGGCCTCGTCTCGAGTGGGGGCATGCACGGGTGCTTTCCTTCCAGGCTGTAGCAGCAATGTCACGCTTCCCGTCGCGTGCATCAAAGGATCTGTGGTTTTCCCTCGAGGCTTTCCCTCGAGGCTTTCCCACAGGGCTGTCCCACGTGCCACCGTGGTGTGAGTCGATCCTCGGCGTGAAAGATGAGCCAGCGCAGGGCAAAGAGGTTCCTCTGGAATGGACTGAGACATCTGGGGGACTCTTGGAATGGTGGTACGACCATGGAGTTCATCTCGCCTTTCCTGTTGAGAGTGCCTCCTCTTGAGATGCGACGGGAATGCCGGGAATTCTTTCCCGTTGAAAGCAGGGAAAGGATCCCTCATCTCGAGCTACGAGGGGGAAACGGGGCTCCTCTGGATGTGGGCGGGACCATCGTGCTTTCTCTCGTGTGGAGACGGGTATGGCGGTAAACTTCTTGAGTTGCAGCAAGGGTGTGAAAGACCCTTTCGAAGTTCCAGATGTTAGGTGTCATTAGTCTCCAGACGCCTCATCGGAAATAGGCCTCATCTAGCCTGGAAGGGAGAACTTCCTGGATTTTCTCGAGGTGCGGCAGGTGTTCTCGAGTTACGACAGGTACCACAGGGACCCGCCCTGATGGCCTCAGGAGAGGCCAGTCCCCATGCGAGTTGCTAGGGGGCCTCTCGGGATTCCTCTCCCGTCGACACCGGGGCCAAACACCTTGTGTGGAGTCAGGGCCAGAACCGAGGATTCCTCTCAGGGGCTGACATGGATCTTTGGGTACTTCTAGAGTCTCCCCAGGGGAGTCAGGCCTCGTCTCGAGTGGGGGCATGCACGTGCGCTTTCCTTCCAGGCTGTAGCAGCAATATCACGCTTCCCGTCGCGTGGATCAAATGATCTGTGGTTTTCTCTCGAGGCTTTCCCTCGAGGCTTTCCCACAGGGCTGTCCCACGTGCCACCGTGGTGTGAGTCGATCCTCGGCGTGAAAGATGAGCCAGTGCAGGGCAAAGAGGTTTCTCTGGAATGGACTGAGACATCTGAGGGACTCTTGGAATGGTGGTACGACCATGGAGTTCCTCTCGCCTTTCCTGTTGAGAGTGCCTCCTCTTGAGATGCGACGGGAATGCCGGGAATTCTTTCCCGTTGAAAGCAGGGAAAGGATCCCTCATCTCGAGCTACCAGGGGGAAACAGGGCTCCTCTGGATGTGGGCGGGACCATCGTGCTTCCTCTCGAGTGGAGACGGGTATGGCGGTGAACTTCTTGAGTTGCAGCAAGGGTGTGAAAGACCCGTTCGAAGTTCCAGAGGTTAGGTGTCATTAGTCTCCAGACGCCTCATCGGAAATAGGCCTCATCTCGCCTGGAAGGGAGAACTTCCTGGATTTTCTCGAGTTGCGGCAGGTGTTCTCGAGTTACGACGGGGACCTCAGGGACCCGCCCTGGTGGCCTCAGGAGAGGCCAGTCCCCATGCGAGGTGCTAGGGGGCCTCTCGGGATTCCTCTCCCGTCGATACCGGGGCAAAAACCTTGTGTGGAGTCAGGGCCGGAAGCGAGGATTCCTCTCAGGGGCTGACATGGATCTTTGGGTACTTCTGGAGTCTCCCCAGGGGAGTCAGGCCTCGTCTCTAGTGGGGGCATGCACGTGTGCTTTCCTTCCAGGCTGTAGCAGCAATGTCACGCTTCCCGTCGCGTGGATCAAAGGATCTCTGGCTTTCCCTCGAGGCTTTCCCTCGAGGCTTTCCCACAGGGCTGTCCCACGTGCCACCGTGGTGTGAGTCGATCCTCGGCGTGAAAGATGAGCCAGTGCAGGGCAAAGAGGTTCCTCTGGAATGGACTGAGACATCTGGGGGACTCTTGGAATGGTGGTACGACCATGGAGTTCCTCTCGCCTTTCCTGTTGAGAGTGCCTCCTCTTGAGTTGTGACGGGAACTCCGGGAATTCTTTCCCGTTGAAAGCAGGGAAAGGATCCCTCATCTCGAGCTACGAGGGGGAAACGGGGCTCCTCGGGATGTGGGCGGGACCATCGTGCTTCCTCTCGAGTGGACACGGGTATGTCGGTGAACTTCTTGAGTTGCAGCAAGGGTGTGAAAGACCCTTTCGAAGTTCCAGAGGTTGGGTGTCATTAGTCTCCAGACGCCTCATCGGAAATAGGCCTCATCTCGCCTGGAAGGGAGAACTTCCTGGATTTTCTCGAGTTGCGGCAGGTGTTCTCGAGTTACGTCGGGGACCTCAGGGACCCGCCCTTGTGGCCTCAGGAGAGGCCAGTCCCCATGCCAGTTGCTAGGGGGCCTCTCGGGATTCCTCTCCCGTCGATACCGGGGCCAAAAAACTTGTGTGGAGTCAGGGCCGGAAGCGAGGATTCCTCTCAGGGGCTGACATGGATCTTTGGGTACTTCTGGAGTCTCCCCAGGGGAGTCAGGCCTCGTCTCGAGTGGGGGCATGCACGTGTGCTTTCCTTCCAGGCTGTAGCAGCAATGTCACGCTTCCCGTCGCGTGGATCAAAGGATCTGTGGTTTTCCCTCGAGGCTTTCCCTCGAGGCTTTCCCACAGGGCTGTCCCACGTGCCACCGTGGTGTGAGTCGATCCTCGGCGTGAAAGATGAGCCAGTGCAGGGCAAAGAGATTCCTCTGGAATGGACTGAGACATCTGAGGGACTCTTGGAATGGTGGTACGACCATGGAGTTCCTCTCGCCTTTCCTGTTGAGAGTGCCTCCTCTAGAGATGCGACGGGAACGCTGGGAATTCATTCCCGTTGAAAGCAGGGAAAGGATCCCTCATCTCGAGCTACGAGGGGGAAACGGGGCTCCTCTGGATGTGGGCGGGACCATCGTGCTTCCTCTCGAGTGGAGACGGGTATGTCGGTGAACTACTTGAGTTGCAGCAAGGGTGTGAAAGACCCTTTCGAAGTTCCAGAGGTTAGGTGTCATTAGTCTCCAGACGCCTCATCGGAAATAGGCCTCATCTCGCCTGGAAGGGAGAACTTCCTGGATTTTCTCGAGTTGCGACAGGTGTTCTCGAGTTACGACGGGGACCTCAGGGACCCGCCCTGGTGGCCTCAGGAGAGGCCAGTCCCCATGCGAGATGCTAGGGGGCCTCTCGGGATTCCTCTCCCGTCGATACCGGGGCCAAAAACCTTGTGTGGAGTCAGGGCCGGAACCGAGGATTCCTCTCAGGGGCTGACATGGATCTTTGGGTACTTCTGGAGTCTCCCCAGGAGAGTCAGGCCTCGTCTCGAGTGGGGGCATGCACGGGTGCTTTCCTTCCAGGCTGTAGCAGCAATGTCACGCTTCCCGTCGCGTGCATCAAAGGATCTGTGGTTTTCCCTCGAGGCTTTCCCTCGAGGCTTTCCCACAGGGCTGTCCCACGTGCCACCGTGGTGTGAGTCGATCCTCGGCGTGAAAGATGAGCCAGTGCAGGGCAAAGAGGTTCCTCTGGAATGGACTGAGACATCTGGGGGACTCTTGGAATGGTGGTACGACCATGGATTTCCTCTCGCCTTTCCTGTTGAGAGTGCCTCCTCTTGAGATGCGACGGGAACGCCGGGAATTCTTTCCCGTTGAAAGCAGGGAAAGGATCCCTCATCTCGAGCTACGAGGGGGAAACGGGGCTCCTCGGGATGTGGGCGGGACCATCGTGCTTCCTCTCGAGTGGACACGGGTATGTCGGTGAACTTCTTGAGTTGCAGCAAGGGTGTGAAAGACCCTTTCGAAGTTCCAGAGGTTAGGTGTCATTAGTCTCCAGACGCCTCATTGGAAATAGGCCTCATCTCGCCTGGAAGGGAGAACTTCCTGGATTTTCTCGAGTTGCGGCAGGTGTTCTCGAGTTACGACGGGGACCTCAGGGACCCGCCCTGGTGGCCTCAGGAGAGGCCAGTCCCCATGCGAGTTGCTAGGGGGCCTCTCGGGATTCCTCTCCCGTCGATACTGGGGCCAAAAACTTTGTGTGGAGTCAGGGCCAGAACCGAGGATTCCTCTCAGGGGCTGACATGGATCTTTGGGTACTTCTAGAGTCTCCCGAGGGTAGTCAGGCCTCGTCTCGAGTGGGGGCATGCACGTGCGCTTTCCTTCCAGGCTGTAGCAGCAATGTCACGCTTCACGTCGCGGGGATCAAAGGATCTGTTGTTTTCCCTCGAGGCTTTCCCTCGAGGCTTTCCCACAGGGCTGTCCCACGTGCCACCGTGGTGTGAGTCGATCCTCGGCGTGAAAGATGAGCCAGTGCAGGGCAAAGAGGTTCCTCTGGAATGGACTGAGACATCTGGGGGACTCTTGGAATGGTGGTACGACCATGGAGTTCATCTCGCCTTTCCTGTTGAGAGTGCCTCCTCTTGAGATGCGACGGGAATGCCGGGAATTCTTTCCCGTTGAAAGCAGGGAAAGGATCCCTCATCTCGAGCTACGAGGGGGAAACGGGGCTCCTCTGGATGTGGGCGGGACCATCGTGCTTTCTCTCGTGTGGAGACGGGTATGGCGGTAAACTTCTTGAGTTGCAGCAAGGGTGTGAAAGACCCTTTCGAAGTTCCAGATGTTAGGTGTCATTAGTCTCCAGACGCCTCATCGGAAATAGGCCTCATCTAGCCTGGAAGGGAGAACTTCCTGGATTTTCTCGAGGTGCGGCAGGTGTTCTCGAGTTACGACAGGTACCACAGGGACCCGCCCTGATGGCCTCAGGAGAGGCCAGTCCCCATGCGAGTTGCTAGGGGGCCTCTCGGATTCCTCTCCCGTCGACACCGGGGCCAAACACCTTGTGTGGAGTCAGGGCCAGAACCGAGGATTCCTCTCAGGGGCTGACATGGATCTTTGGGTACTTCTAGAGTCTCCCCAGGGGAGTCAGGCCTCGTCTCGAGTGGGGGCATGCACGTGCGCTTTCCTTCCAGGCTGTAGCAGCAATATCACGCTTCCCGTCGCGTGGATCAAATGATCTGTGGTTTTCTCTCGAGGCTTTCCCTCGAGGCTTTCCCACAGGGCTGTCCCACGTGCCACCGTGGTGTGAGTCGATCCTCGGCGTGAAAGATGAGCCAGTGCAGGGCAAAGAGGTTTCTCTGGAATGGACTGAGACATCTGAGGGACTCTTGGAATGGTGGTACGACCATGGAGTTCCTCTCGCCTTTCCTGTTGAGAGTGCCTCCTCTTGAGATGCGACGGGAATGCCGGGAATTCTTTCCCGTTGAAAGCAGGGAAAGGATCCCTCATCTCGAGCTACCAGGGGGAAACGGGGCTCCTCTGGATGTGGGCGGGACCATCGTGCTTCCTCTCGAGTGGAGACGGGTATGGCGGTGAACTTCTTGAGTTGCAGCAAGGGTGTGAAAGACCCGTTCGAAGTTCCAGAGGTTAGGTGTCATTAGTCTCCAGACGCCTCATCGGAAATAGGCCTCATCTCGCCTGGAAGGGAGAACTTCCTGGATTTTCTCGAGTTGCGGCAGGTGTTCTCGAGTTACGACGGGGACCTCAGGGACCCGCCCTGGTGGCCTCAGGAGAGGCCAGTCCCCATGCGAGGTGCTAGGGGGCCTCTCGGGATTCCTCTCCCGTCGATACCGGGGCCAAAAACCTTGTGTGGAGTCAGGGCCAGAACCGAGGATTCCTCTCAGGGGCTGACATGGATCTTTGGGTACTTCTGGAGTCTCCCCAGGGGAGTCAGGCCTGGTCTCGAGTGGGGGCATGGACGTGCGCTTTCCTTCCAGGCTGTAGCAGCAATGTCACGCTTCCCGTCACGTGGATCAAATGATCTGTGGTTTTCTCTCGAGGCTTTCCCACAGGGCTGTCCCACGTGCCACCGTGGTGTGAGTCGATCCTCGGAGTGAAAGATGAGCCAGTGCAGGGCAAAGAGATTCCTCTGGAATGGACTGAGACATCTGAGGGACTCTTGGAATGGTGGTACGACCATGGAGTTCCTCTCGCCTTTCCTGTTGAGAGTGCCTCCTCTTGAGATGCGACGGGATCGCTGGGAATACTTTCCCGTTGAAAGCAGGGAAAGGATCCCTCATCTCGAGCTACGAGGGGGAAACGGGGCTCCTCTGGATGTGGGCGGGACTATCGTGCTTCCTCTCGAGTGGAGACGGGTATGGCGGTGAACTTCTTGAGTTGCAGCAAGGGTGTGAAAGACTCTTTCGAAGTTCCAGAGGTTACGTGTCAGTCTCCAGACGCCTCATCGGAAATAGACCTCATCTCGCCTGGAAGGGAGAACTTCCTGGATTTTCTCGAGTTGCGGCAGGTGTTCCCGAGTTACGACGGGGACCTCAGGGACCCGCCCTGGTGGCCTCAGGCGAGGCCAGTCCCCATGCGAGTTGCTAGGGGGCCTCTCGGGATTCCTCTCCCGTCGATACCGGGGCCAAAAACCTTGTGTGGAGTCAGGGCCGGAAGCGAGGATTCCTCTCAGGGGCTGACATGGATCTTTGGGTACTTCTGGAGTCTCCCCAGGGGAGTCAGGCCTCGTCTCGAGTGGGGGCATGCACGTGTGCTTTCCTTCCAGGCTGTAGCAGCAATGTCACGCTTCCCGTCGCGTGGATCAAAGGATCTCTGGTTTTCCCTCGAGGCTTTCCCTCGAGGCTTTCCCACAGGGCTGTCCCACGTGCCACCGTGGTGTGAGTCGATCCTCGGCGTGAAAGATGAGCCAGTGCAGGGCAAAGAGGTTCCTCTGGAATGGACTGAGACATCTGGGGGACTCTTGGAATGGTGGTACGACCATGGAGTTCCTCTCGCCTTTCCTGTTGAGAGTGCCTCCTCTTGAGTTGTGACGGGAACTCCGGGAATTCTTTCCCGTTGAAAGCAGGGAAAGGATCCCTCATCTCGAGCTACGAGGGGGAAACGGGGCTCCTCGGGATGTGGGCGGGACCATCGTGCTTCCTCTCGAGTGGACACGGGTATGTCGGTGAACTTCTTGAGTTGCAGCAAGGGTGTGAAATACCCTTTCGAAGTTCCAGAGGTTGGGTGTCATTAGTCTCCAGACGCCTCATCGGAAATAGGCCTCATCTCGCCTGGAAGGGAGAACTTCCTGGATTTTCTCGAGTTGCGGCAGGTGTTCTCGAGTTACGTCGGGGACCTCAGGGACCCGCCCTTGTGGCCTCAGGAGAGGACAGTCCCCATGCCAGTTGCTAGGGGGCCTCTCGGGATTCCTCTCCCGTCGATACCGGGGCCAAAAACCTTGTGTGGAGTCAGGGCCGGAAGCGAGGATTCCTCTCAGGGGCTGACATGGATCTTTGGGTACTTCTGGAGTCTCCCCAGGGGAGTCAGGCCTCGTCTCGAGTGGGGGCATGCACGTGTGCTTTCCTTCCAGGCTGTAGCAGCAATGTCACGCTTCCCGTCGCGTGGATCAAAGGATCTGTGGTTTTCCCTCGAGGCTTTCCCTCGAGGCTTTCCCACAGGGCTGTCCCACGTGCCACCGTGGTGTGAGTCGATCCTCGGCGTGAAAGATGAGCCAGTGCAGGGCAAAGAGATTCCTCTGGAATGGACTGAGACATCTGGGGGACTCTTGGAATGGTGGTACGACCATGGAGTTCCTCTCGCCTTTCCTGTTGAGAGTGCCTCCTCTTGAGATGCGACGGGAATGCCGGGAATTCTTTCCCGTTGAAAGCAGGGAAAGGATCCCTCATCTCAAGCTACGAGGGGGAAACGGGGCTCCTCTGGATGTGGGCGGGACCATCGTGCTTCCTCTCGTGTGGAGACGGGTATGGCGGTAAACTTCTTGAGTTGCTGCAAGGGTGTCAAAGACCCTTTCGAAGTTCCAGAGGTTAGGTGTCATTAGTCTCCAGACGCCTCATCGGAAATAGGCCTCATCTCGCCTGGAAGGGAGAACTTCCTGGATTTTCTCGAGTTGCGGCAGGTGTTCTCGAGTTACGACGGGGACCTCAGGGACCCGCCCTCCTGGCCTCAGGAGAGGCCAGTCCCCATGCGAGTTGCTAGGGGGCCTCTCGGGATTCCTCTCCCGTCGATACCGGGGCCAAAATCCTTGTGTGGAGTCAGGGCCGGAACCGAGGATTCCTCTCAGGGGCTGACATGGATCTTTGGGTACTTCTAGAGTCTCCCCAGGAGCGTCAGGCCTCGTCTCGAGAGGGGGCATGCACGTGCGCTTTCCTTTCCGGCTGTAGCAGCAATGTCACGCTTCCCGTCGCGTGGATCAAATGATCTGTGGTTTTCCCTCGAGGCTTTCCCTCGAGGCTTTCCCACAGGGCTGTCCCACGTGCCACCGTGGTGTGAGTCGATCCTCGGCGTGAAAGATGAGCCAGTGCAGGGCAAAGGGGTTCCTCTGGAATGGACTGAGACATCTGGGGGACTCTTGGAATGGTGGTACGACCATGGAGTTCCTCTCGCCTTTCCTGTTGAGAGTGCCTCCTCTTGAGATGCGACGGGAACGCCGGGAATTCTTTCCCGTTGAAAGCAGGGAAAGGATCCCTCATCTCGAGCTCCGAGGGGGAAACGGGGCTCCTCTGGATGTGGGCGGGACCATCGTGCTTCCTCCCGAGTGGACACGGGTATGGCGGTGAACTTCTTGAGTTGCAGCAAGGGTGTGAAAGACCCTTTCGAAGTTCCAGAGGTTAGGTGTCATTAGTCTCCAGACGCCTCATCGGAAATAGGCCTCATCTAGCCTGGAAGGGAGAACTTCCTGGATTTTCTCGAGGTGCGGCAGGTGTTCTCGAGTTACGACGGGTACCACAGGGACCCGCCCTGATGGCCTCAGGAGAGGCCAGTCCCCATGCGAGTTGCTAGGGGGCCTCTCGGGATTCCTCTCCCGTCGATACTGGGGCCAAAAACCTTGTGTGGAGTCAGGGCCAGAACCGAGGATTCCTCTCAGGGGCTGACATGGATCTTTGGGTACTTCTAGAGTCTCCCCAGGGGAGTCAGGCCTGGTCTCGTGTGGGGGCATGGACGTGCGCTTTCCTTCCAGGCTGTAGCAGCAATGTCACGCTTCCCGTCGCGTGGATCAAATGATCTGTGGTTTTCTCTCGAGGCTTTCCCACAGGGCTGTCCCACGTGCCACCGTGGTGTGAGTCGATCCTCGGAGTGAAAGATGAGCCAGTGCAGGGCAAAGAGGTTCCTCTGGAATGGACTGAGACATCTGAGGGACTCTTGGAATGGTGGTACGACCATGGAGTTCCTCTCGCCTTTCCTGTTGAGAGTGCCTCCTCTTGAGATGCGACGGGATCGCGGGGAATACTTTCCCGTTGAAAGCAGGGAAAGGATCCCTCATCTCGAGCTACGAGGGGGAAACGGGGCTCCTCTGGATGTGGGCGGGACTATCGTGCTTCCTCTCGAGTGGAGACGGGTATGGCGGTGAACTTCTTGAGTTGCAGCAAGGGTGTGAAAGACCCTTTCGAAGTTCCAGAGTTTACGTGTCAGTCTCCAGACGCCTCATCGGAAATAGACCTCATCTCGCCTGGAAGGGAGAACTTCCTGGATTTTCTCGAGTTGCGGGAGGTGTTCCCGAGTTACGACGGGGACCTCAGGGACCCGCCCTGGTGGCCTCAGGCGAGGCCAGTCCCCATGCGAGTTGCTAGGGGGCCTCTCGGGATTCCTCTCCCGTCGATACCGGGGCCAAAAACCTTGTGTGGAGTCAGGGCCGGAACCGAGGATTCCTCTCAGGGGCTGACATGGATCTTTGGGTACTTCTGGAGTCTCCCCAGGGGAGTCAGGCCTCGTCTCGAGTGGGGGCATGCACGTGTGCTTTCCTTCCAGGCTGTAGCAGCAATGTCACGCTTCCCGTCGCGTGGATCAAAGGATCTGTGGTTTTCCCTCGAGGCTTTCCCTCGAGGCTTTCCCACAGGGCTGTCCCACGTGCCACCGTGGTGTGAGTCGATCCTCGGCGTGAAAGATGAGCCTGTGCAGGGCAAAGAGGTTCCTCTGGAATGGACTGAGACATCTGGGGGACTCTTGGAATGGTGGTACGACCATGGAGTTCCTCTCGCCTTTCCTGTTGAGAGTGCCTCCTCTTGAGTTGTGACGGGAACTCCGGGAATTCTTTCCCGTTGAAAGCAGGGAAAGGATCCCTCATCTCGAGCTACGAGGGGGAAACGGGGCTCCTCTGGATGTGGGCGGGACCATCGTGCTTCCTCTCAAGTGGACACGGGTATGTCGGTCAACTTCTTGAGTTGCAGCAAGGGTGTGAAAGACCCTTTCGAAGTTCCAGAGGTTGGGTGTCATTAGTCTCCAGACGCCTCATCGGAAATAGGCCTCATCTCGCCTGGAAGGGAGAACTTCCTGGATTTTCTCGAGTTGTGGCAGGTGTTCTCGAGTTACGACGGGGACCTCAGGGACCCGCCCTGGTGGCCTCAGGAGAGGCCAGTCCCCATGCCAGTTGCTAGGGGGCCTCTCGGGATTCCTCTCCCGTCGATACCGGGGCCAAAAACCTTGTGTGGAGTCAGGGCCGGAAGCGAGGATTCCTCTCAGGGGCTGACATGGATCTTTGGGTACTTCTGGAGTCTCCCCAGGGGAGTCAGGCCTCGTCTCGAGTGGGGGCATGCACGTGTGCTTTCCTTCCAGGCTGTAGCAGCAATGTCACGCTTCCCGTCGCGTGGATCAAAGGATCTGTGGTTTTCCCTCGAGGCTTTCCCTCGAGGCTTTCCCACAGGGCTGTCCCACGTGCCACCGTGGTGTGAGTCGATCCTCGGCGTGAAAGATGAGCCAGTGCAGGGCAAAGAGATTCCTCTGGAATGGACTGAGACATCTGGGGGACTCTTGGAATGGTGGTACGACCATGGAGTTCCTCTCGCCTTTCCTGTTGAGAGTGCCTCCTCTTGAGATGCGACGGGAATGCCGGGAATTCTTTCCCGTTGAAAGCAGGGAAAGGATCCCTCATCTCAAGCTACGAGGGGGAAACGGGGCTCCTCTGGATGTGGGCGGGACCATCGTGCTTCCTCTCGTGTGGAGACGGGTATGGCGGTAAACTTCTTGAGTTGCTGCAAGGGTGTGAAAGACCCTTTCGAAGTTCCAGAGGTTAGGTGTCATTAGTCTCCAGACGCCTCATCGGAAATAGGCCTCATCTCGCCTGGAAGGGAGAACTTCCTGGATTTTCTCGAGTTGCGGCAGGTGTTCTCGAGTTACGACGGGGACCTAAGGGACCCGCCCTGGTGGCCTCAGGAGAGGCCAGTCCCCATGCGAGTTGCTAGGGGGCCTCTCGGGATTCCTCTCCCGTCGATACCGGGTCCAAAATCCTTGTGTGGAGTCAGGGCCGGAACCGAGGATTCCTCTCAGGGGCTGACATGGATCTTTGGGTACTTCTAGAGTCTCCCCAGGAGAGTCAGGCCTCGTCTCGAGAGGGGGCATGCACGTGCGCTTTCCTTTCAGGCTGTAGCAGCAATGTCACGCTTCCCGTCGCGTGGATCAAATGATCTGTGGTTTTCCCTCGAGGCTTTCCCTCGAGGCTTTCCCACAGGGCTGTCCCACGTGCCACCGTGGTGTGAGTCGATCCTCCGCGTGAAAGATGAGCCAGTGCAGGGCAAAGGGGTTCCTCTGGAATGGACTGAGACATCTGGGGGACTCTTGGAATGGTGGTACGACCATGGAGTTCCTCTCGCCTTTCCTGTTGAGAGTGCCTCCTCTTGAGATGCGACGGGAACGCCGGGAATTCTTTCCCGTTGAAAGCAGGGAAAGGATCCCTCATCTCGAGCTCCGAGGGGGAAACGGGGCTCCTCTGGATGTGGGCGGGACCATCGTGCTTCCTCCCGAGTGGACACGGGTATGGCGGTGAACTTCTTGAGTTGCAGCAAGGGTGTGAAAGACCCTTTCGAAGTTCCAGAGGTTAGGTGTCATTAGTCTCCAGACGCCTCATCGGAAATAGGCCTCATCTCGCCTGGAAGGGAGAACTTCCTGGATTTTCTCGAGTTGTGGCAGGTGTTCTCGAGTTACGACGGGGACCTCAGGGACCCGCCCTGGTGGCCTCAGGAGAGGCCAGTCCCCATGCGAGTTGCTAGGGGGCCTCTCGGGATTCCTCTCCCGTCGATACCGGGGCCAAAAGCCTTGTGTGGAGTCAGGGCCGGAACCGAGCATTCCTCTCAGGGGTTACATGGATCTTTGGGTACTTCTGGAGTCTCCCCAGGGGAGTCAGGCCTCGTCTCGAGTGGGGGCATGCACGTGCGCTTTCCTTCCAGGCTGTAGCAGCAATGTCACGCTTCGCATCGCGAGGGTTAAAGGATCTGTGGTTTTCCCTCGAGGCTTTCCCTCGAGGCTTTCCCACAGGGCTGTCCCACGTGCCACCGTGGTGTGAGTCGATCCTCGGCGTGAAAGATGAGCCAGTGCAGGGCAAAGAGGTTCCTCTGGAATGGACTGAGACATCTGGGGGACTCTTGGAATGGTGGTACGACCATGGAGTTCCTCTCGCCTTTCCTGTTGAGAGTGCCTCCTCTTGAGATGCGACGGGAATGCCGGGAATTCTTTCCCGTTGAAAGCAGGGAAAGGATCCCTCATCTCAAGCTACGAGGGGGAAACGTGGCTCCTCTGTATGTGGGCGGGACAATCGTGCTTTCTCTCGTGTGGAGACGGGTATGGCGGTAAACTTCTTGAGTTGCAGCAAGGGTGTGAAAGACCCTTTCGAAGTTCCAGAGGTTAGGTGTCATTAGTCTCCAGACGCCTCATCAGAAATAGGCCTCATCTCGCCTGGAAGGGAGAACTTCCTGGATTTTCTCGAGTTGCGGCAGGTGTTCTCGAGTTACGACGGGGACCTCAGGGACCCGCCCTGGTGGCCTCAGGAGAGGCCAGTCCCCATGCCAGTTGCTAGGGGGCCTCTCGGGATTCCTCTCTCGTCGATACCGGGGCCAAAAACCTTGTGTGGAGTCACGGCCGGAACCGAGGATTCCTCTCAGGGGCTGACATGGATCTTTGGGTACTTCTGGAGTCTCCCCAGGGGAGTCAGGCCTCGTCTCGAGTGGGGGCATGCACGTGTGCTTTCCTTCCAGGCTGTAGCAGCAATGTCACGCTTCCCGTCGCGTGGATCAAAGGATCTGTGGTTTTCCCTCGAGGCTTTCCCTCGAGGCTTTCCCACAGGGCTGTCCCACGTGCCACCGTGGTGTGAGTCGATCCTCGGCGTCAAAGATGAGCCAGTGCAGGGCAAAGAGGTTCCTCTGGAATGGACTGAGACATCTGGGGGACTCTTGGAATGGTGGTACGACCATGGAGTTCCTCTCGCCTTTCCTGTTGAGAGTGCCTCCTCTTGAGATGCGACGGGAACGCCGGGAATTCTTTCCCGTTGAAAGCAGGGAAAGGATCCCTCATCTCGAGCTACGAGGGGGAAACGGGGCTCCTCGGGATGTGGGCGGGACCATCGTGCTTCCTCTCGAGTGGACACGGGTATGTCGGTGAACTTCTTGAGTTGCAGCAAGGGTGTGAAAGACCCTTCCGAAGTTCCAGAGGTTAGGTGTCATTAGTCTCCAGACGCCTCATCGGAAATAGGCCTCATCTCGCCTGGAAGGGAGAACTTCCTGGATTTTCTCGAGGTGCGGCAGGTGTTTTCGAGTTACGACGGGTACCACAGGGACCCGCCCTGATGGCCTCAGGAGAGGCCAGTCCCCATGCGAGTTGCTAGGGGGCCTCTCGGGATTCCTCTCCCGTCGATACCGGCGCCAAAAACCGTGTGTGGAGTCAGGGCCAGAACCGAGGATTCCTCTCAGGGGCTGACATGGATCTTTGGGTACTTCTGGAGTCTCCCCAGGGGAGTCAGGCCTCGTCTCGAGTGGGGGCATGCACGTGCGCTTTCCTTCCAGGCTGTAGCAGCAATGTCACGCTTCCCGTCGCGTGGATCAAAGGATCTGTGGTTTTCCCTCGAGGCTTTCCCTCGAGGCTTTCCCACAGGGCTGTCCCACGTGCCACCGTGGTGTGAGTCGATCCTCGGCGTGAAAGATGAGCCAGTGCAGGGCAAAGAGGTTCCTCTGGAATGGACTGAGACATCTGGGGGACTCTTGGAATGGTGGTACGACCATGGAGTTCCTCTCGCCTTTCCTGTTGAGAGTGCCTCCTCTTGAGTTGTGACGAGAACGCCGGGAATTCTTTCCCGTTGAAAGCAGGGAAAGGATCCCTCATCTCGAGCTACGAGGGGGAAACGGGGCTCCTCGGGATGTGGGCGGGACCATCGTGCTTCCTCTCGAGTGGACACGGGTATGTCGGTGAACTTCTTGAGTTGCAGCAAGGGTGTGAAAGACCCTTTCGAAGTTCCAGAGGTTAGGTGTCATTAGTCTCCAGACGCCTCATCGGAAATAGGCCTCATCTAGCCTGGAAGGGAGAACTTCCTGGATTTTCTCGAGGTGCGGCAGGTGTTCTCGAGTTACGACGGGTACCACAGGGACCCGCCCTGATGGCCTCAGGAGAGGACAGTCCCCATGCGAGTTGCTAGGGGGCCTCTCGGGATTCCTCTCCAGTCGATACCGGGGCCAAAAACCTTGTGTGGAGTCAGGGCCAGAACCGAGGATTCCTCTCAGGGGCTGACATGGATCTTTGGGTACTTCTAGAGTCTCCCCAGGGGAGTCAGGCCTCTTCTCGAGTGGGGGCATGCACGTGCGCTTTCCTTCCAGGCTGTAGCAGCAATGTCACGCTTCCTGTCCCGTGGATCAAATGATCTGTGGTTTTCCCTCGAGGCTTTCCCTCGAGGCTTTCCCACAGGGCTGTCCCATGTGCCACCGTGGTGTGAGTCGATCCTCGGAGTGAAAGATTAGCCAGTGCAGGGCAAAGAGGTTCCTCTGGAATGGACTGAGACATCTGGGGGACTCTTGGAATGGTGGTACGACCATGGAGTTCCTCTCGCCTTTCCTGTTGAGAGTGCCTCCTCTTGAGATGCGACGGTAACGCTGGGAATTCTTTCCCGTTGAAAGCAGGGAAAGGATCCCTCATCTCGAGCTACGAGGGGGAAACGGGGCTCCTTTGGATGTCGGCGGGACCATCGTGCTTCCTCTCGAGTGGAGACGGGTATGGCGGTGAACTTCTTGAGTTGCAGCAAGGGTGTGAAAGACCCTTTCGAAGTTCCTGAGGTTACGTGTCAGTCTCCAGACGCCTCATCGGAAATAGACCTCATCTGGCCTGGAAGGGAGAACTTCCTGGATTTTCTCGAGGTGGGGCAGGTGTTCTCGAGTTACCACTGGTACCACAGGGACCCGCCCTGATGGCCTCAGGAGAGGCCAGTCCCCATGCGTGTTGCTAGGGGGCCTCTCGGGATTCCTCTCCCGTCGATACTGGGGCCAAATACCTTGTGTGGAGTCAGGGCCGGAACCGAGGATTCCTCTCAGGGGCTGACATGGATCTTTGGGTACTTCTGGAGTCTCCCCAGGGGAGTCAGGCCTCGTCTCGAGTGGGGGCATGCACGTGCGCTTTCCTTCCAGGCTGTAGCAGCAATGTCACGCTTCCCGTCGCGTGGATCAAAGGATCAGTGGTTTTCCCTCGAGGCTTTCCCTCGAGGCTTTCCCACAGGGCTGTCCCACGTGCCACCGTGGTGTGAGTGGATCCTCGGCGGGAAAGATGAGCCAGTGCAGGGCAAAGGGGTTCCTCTGGAATGGACTGAGACATCTGGGGGACTCTTGGAATGGTGGTACGACCATGGAGTTCCTCTCGCCTTTTCTGTTAAGAGTGCCTCCTCTTGAGATCCGACGGGAACGCCGGGAATTCTTTCCCGTTGAAAGCAGGGAAAGGATCCCTCATCTCGAGCTACGAGGGGGAAACGGGGCTCCTCTGGATGTGGGCGGGACCATCGTGCTTCCTCTCGAGTGGAGACGGGTATGGCGGTGAACTTCTTGAGTTGCAGCAAGGGTGTGAAAGACCCTTTCGAAGTTCCAGAGGTTAGGTGTCATTAGTCTCCAGACGCCTCATCGGAAATAGGCCTCATCTCGCCTGGAAGGGAGAACTTCCTGGATTTTCTCGAGTTGCGGCAGGTGTTCTCGAGTTACGACGGGGACCTCAGGGACCCGCCCTGGTGGCCTCAGGAGAGGCCAGTCCCCATGCGAGTTGCTAGGGGGCCTCTCGGGATTCCTCTCCCGTCGATACCGGGGCCAAAAACCTTGTGTGGAGTCAGGGCCAGAACCGAGGATTCCTCTCAGGGGCTGACATGGATCTTTGGGTACTTCTGGAGTCTCCCCAGGGGAGTCAGGCCTCGTCTCGAGTGGGGGCATGCACGTGCGCTTTCCTTTCAGGCTGTAGCAGCAATGTCACGCTTCCCGTCGCGTGGATCAAATGATCTGTGGTTTTCCCTCGAGGCTTTCCCTCGAGGCTTTCCCACAGGGCTGTCCCACGTGCCACCGTGGTGTGAGTCGATCCTCGGCGTGAAAGATGAGCCAGTGCAGGGCAAAGGGGTTCCTCTGGAATGGACTGAGACATCTGGGGGACTCTTGGAATGGTGGTACGACCATGGAGTTCCTCTCGCCTTTCCTGTTGAGAGTGCCTCCTCTTGAGATGCGACGGGAACGCCGGGAATTCTTTCCCGTTGAAAGCAGGGAAAGTATCCCTCATCTCGAGCTCCGAGGGGGAAACGGGGCTCCTCTGGATGTGGGCGGGACCATCGTGCTTCCTCCCGAGTGGACACGGGTATGGCGGTGAACTTCTTTAGTTGCAGCAAGGGTGTGAAAGACCCTTTCGAAGTTCCAGAGGTTAGGTGTCATTAGTCTCCAGACGCCTCATCGGAAATAGGCCTCATCTCGCCTGGAAGGGAGAACTTCCTGGATTTTATCGAGTTGCGGCAGGTGTTCTCGAGTTACGACGGGGACCTCAGGGACCCGCCCTGGTGGCCTCAGTAGAGGCCAGTCCCCATGCGAGTTGCTAGGGGGCCTCTCGGGATTCCTCTCCCGTCGATACCGGGGCCAAAAGCCTTGTGTGGAGTCAGGGCCGGAATCGAGCATACCTCTCAGGGGTTACATGGATCTTTGGGTACTTCTGGAGTCTCCCCAGGGGAGTCAGGCCTCGTCTCGAGTGGGGGCATGCACGTGCGCTTTCCTTCCAGGCTGTAGCAGCAATGTCACGCTTCCCATCGCGAGGATTAAAGGATCTGTGGTTTTCCCTCGAGGCTTTCCCTCGAGGCTTTCCCACAGGGCTGTCCCACGTGCCACCGTAGTGTGAGTCGATCCTCGGCGTGAAAGATGAGCCAGTGCAGGGCAAAGAGGTTCCTCTGGAATGGACTGAGACATCTGGGGGACTCTTGGAATGGTGGTACGACCATGGAGTTCCTCTCGCCTTTCCGGTTGAGAGTGCCTCCTCTTGAGCTGCGACGGGAATGCCGGGAATTCTTTCCCGTTGGAAGCAGGGAAAGGATCCCTCATCTCGAGCTCCGAGGGGGAAACGGGGCTCCTCTGTATGTGGGCGGGACCATCGTGCTTTCTCTCGTGTGGAGACGGGTATGGCGGTAAACTTCTTGAGTTGCAGCAAGGGTGTGAAAGACCCTTTCGAAGTTCCAGAGGTTAGGTGTCATTAGTCTCCCGACGCCTCATCGGAAATAGGCCTCATCTCGCCTGGAAGGGAGAACTTCCTGGATTTTCTCGAGTTCCGGCAGGTGTTCTCGAGTTACGACGGGGACCTCAGGGACCCGCCCTTGTGGCCTCAGGAGAGGCCAGTCCCCATGCAAGTTGCTAGGGGGCCTCTCGGGATTCCTCTCCCGTCGATACCGGGGCCAAAAACCTTGTGTGGAGTCAGGGCCGGAACCGAGGATTCCTCTCAGGGGCTGACATGGATCTTTGGGTACTTCTGGAGTCTCCCCAGGGGAGTCAGGCCTCGTCTCGAGTGGGGGCATGCACGTGTGCTTTCCTTCCAGGCTGTAGCAGCAATGTCACGCTTCCCGTCGCGTGGATCAAAGGATCTGTGGTTTTCCCTCGAGGCTTTCCCTCGAGGCTTTCCCACAGGGCTGTCCCACGTGCCACCGTGGTGTGAGTCGATCCTCGGCGTGAAAGATGAGCCAGTGCAGGGCAAAGAGGTTCCTCTGGAATGGACTGAGACATCTGGGGGACTCTTGGAATGGTGGTACGACCATGGAGTTCCTCTCGCCTTTCCTGTGGAGAGTGCCTCCTCTTGAGATGCGCCGGGAACGCCGGGAATTCTTTCCCGTTGAAAGCAGGGAAAGGATCCCTCTTCTCGAGCTACGAGGGGGAAACAGGGCTCCTCTGGATGTGGGCGGGACCATCGTGCTTCCTCTCGAGTGGAGACGGGTATGGCGGTGAACTTCTTGAGTTGCAGCAAGGGTGTGAAAGACCCTTTCGAAGTTCCAGAGGTTAGGTGTCATTAGTCTCCAGAAGCCTCATCGGAAATAGGCCTCATCTAGCCTGGAAGGGAGAACTTCCTGGATTTTCTCGAGGTGCGGCAGGTGTTCTCGAGTTACGACGGGTACCACAGGGACCCGCCCTGATGGCCTCAGGAACGGCCAGTCTCCATGCGAGTTCCTAGGGGGCCTCTCGGGATTCCTCTCCCGTCGATACCGGGGCCAAAAACCTTGTGTGGAGTCAGGGCCGGAACCGAGGATTCCTCTCAGGGGCTGACATGGATCTTTGGGTACTTCTAGAGTCTCCCCAGGGGAGTCAGGCCTCGTCTCGAGTGGGGGCATGCACGTGCGCTTTCCTTCCAGGCTGTAGCAGCAATGTCACGCTTCCCGTCTTGTGGATCAAAGGATCTGTGGTTTTCCCTCGAGGCTTTCCCTCGAGGCTTTCCCACAGGGCTGTCCCACGTGCCACCGTGGTGTGAGTCGATCCTCGGCGTGAAAGATGAGCCAGTGCAGGGCAAAGAGGTTCCTCTGGAATGGACTGAGACATCTGGGGGACTCTTGGAATGGTGGTACGACCATGGAGTTCCTCTCGCCTTTCCTGTTGAGAGTGCCTCCTCTTGAGATGCGACGGGAATGCCGGGAATTCTTTCCCGTTGAAAGCAGGGAAAGGATCCCTCATCTCGAGCTCCGAGGGGGAAACGGGGCTCCTCTGGATGTGGGCGGGACCATCGTGCTTTCTCTCGTGTGGAGACGGGTATGGCGGTAAACTTCTTGAGTTGCAGCAAGGGTGTGAAAGACCCTTTCGAAGTTCCAGAGGTTAGGTTTCATTAGTCTCCAGACGCCTCATCGGAAATAGGCCTCATCTCGCCTGGAAGGGAGAACTTCCCGGATTTTCTCGAGGTGCGGCCGGTGTTCTCGAGTTACGACGGGGACCTCAGAGACCCGCCCTGGTGGCCTCAGGAAAGGCCAGTCCCCATGCAAGTTGCTAGGGGGCCTTTCGGGATTCCTCTCCCGTCGATACCGGGGCCAAAAACCTTGTGTGGAGTCAGGGCTGGAACCGAGGATTCCTCTCAGGAGCTGAAATGGATCTTTGGGTACTTCTGGAGTCCCACCAGGGGAGTCAGGCCTCTTCTCGATTGGGGGCATGCACGTGTGCTTTCCTTCCAGGCTGTAGCAGCAATGTAACGCTTCCCGTCGCGTGGATCAAAGGATCTGTGGTTTTCCCTCGAGGCTTTCCCACAGGGCTGTCCCACGTGCCACCGTGGTGTGAGTCGATCCTCGGCGTGAAAAATGAGCCAGTGCAGGGCAAAGAGGTTCCTCTGGAATGGACTGAGACATCTGGGGGACTCTTGGAATGGTGGTACGACCATGGAGTTCCTCTCGCCTTTCCTGTTGAGAGTGCCTCCTCTTGAGATGCGACGGGAACGCCGGGAATTCTTTCCCGTTGAAAGCAGGGAAAGGATCCCTCATCTCGAGCTCCGAGGGGGAAATTGGGCTCCTCTGGATGTGGGCGGGACCATCGTGCTTCCTCCCGAGTGGACACGGGTATGGCGGTGAACTTCTTGAGTTGCAGCAAGGGTGTGAAAGACCCTTTCGAAGTTCCAGAGTTTAGTGTCATTAGTCTGCAGACGCCTCATCGGAAATAGGCCTCATCTCGCCTGGAAGGGAGAACTTCCTGGATTTTCTCGAGTTGCGGCAGGTGTTCTCGAGTTACGACGGGGACCTCAGGGACCCGCCCTGGTGGCCTCAGGAGAGGCCAGTCCCCATGCGAGTTGCTAGGGGGCCTCTCGGGATTCCTCTCCCGTCGATACCGGGGCCAAAAGCCTTGTGTGGAGTCAGGGCCGGAACCGAGCATTCCTCTCAGGGGTGACATGGATCTTTGGGTACTTCTGGAGTCTCCCCAGGGGAGTCAGGCCTCGTCTCGAGTGGGGGCATGCACGTGCGCTTTCCTTCCAGGCTGTAGCAGCAATGTCACGCTTCCCGTCGCGTGCATCAAAGGATCTGTGGTTTTCCCTCGAGGCTTTCCCTCGAGGCTTTCCCACAGGGCTGTCCCACGTGCCACCGTGGTGTGAGTCGATCCTCGGCGTGAAAGATGAGCCAGTGCAGGGAAAAGAGGTTCCTCTGGAATGGACTGAGACATCTGGGGGACTCTTGGAATGGTGGTACGACCATGGAGTTCCTCTCGCCTTTCCTGTTGAGAGTGCCTCCTCTTTGGATGCGACTGGAACGCCGGGAATTCTTTCCCGTTGAAAGCAGGGAAAGGATCCCTCATCTCGAGCTACGAGGGGGAAACGGGGCTCCTCTGGATGTGGGCGGGACCATCATGCTTCCTCTCGAGTGGACACGGGTATGGCGGTGAACTTCTTGAGTTGCAGCAAGGGTGTGAAAGACCCTTTCGAAATTCCAGAGGTTAGGTGTCATTAGTCTCCAGACGCCTCATCAGAAATAGGCCTCATCTCGCCTGGAAGGGAGAACTTCCTGGATATTCTCGATTCGCGGCAGGTGTTCTCGAGTTATGACGGGGACCTCAGGGACCGCCCTGGGGGCCTCAGGAGAGGCCAGTCCCCATGCGAGTTGCTAGGGGGCCTCTCGGGATTCCTCTCCCGTCGATACCGGGGCCAAAAACCTTGTGTGGAGTCAGGGCCGGAACCGAGGATTCCTCTCAGGGGCTGACATGGATCTTTGGGTACTTCTGGAGTCTCCCCAGGGGAGTCAGGCCTCGTCTCGAGTGGGGGCATGCACGTGCGCTTTCCTTCCAGGCTGTAGCAGCAATGTCACGCTTCCCGTCTTGTGGATCAAAGGATCTGTGGTTTTCCCTCGAGGCTTTCCCTCGAGGCTTTCCCACAGGGCTGTCCCACGTGCCACCGTGGTGTGAGTCGATCCTCGGCGTGAAAGATGAGCCAGTGCAGGGCAAAGAGGTTCCTCTGGAATGGACTGAGACATCTGGGGGACTCTTGGAATGGTGGTACGACCATGGAGTTCCTCTCGCCTTTCCTGTTGAGAGTGCCTCCTCTTGAGATGCGACGGGAATGCCGGGAATTCTTTCCCGTTGAAAGCAGGGAAAGGATCCCTCATCTCGAGCTCCGAGGGGGAAACGGGGCTCCTCTGGATGTGGGCGGGACCATCGTGCTTTCTCTCGTTTGGAGACGGGTATGGCGGTAAACTTCTTGAGTTGCAGCAAGGGTGTGAAAGACCCTTTCGAAGTTCCAGAGGTTAGGTGTCATTAGTCTCCAGACGCCTCATCGGAAATAGGCCTCATCTCGCCTGGAAGGGAGAACTTCCCGGATTTTCTCGAGGTGCGGCCGGTGTTCTCGAGTTACGACGGGGACCTCAGGGACCCGCCCTGGTGGCCTCAGGAAAGGCCAGTCCCCATGCAAGTTGCTAGGGGGCCTTTCGGGATTCCTCTCCCGTCGATACCGGGGCCAAAAACCTTGTGTGGAGTTAGGGCTGGAACCGAGGATTCCTCTCAGGAGCTGAAATGGATCTTTGGGTACTTCTGGAGTCCCACCAGGGGAGTCAGGCCTCTTCTCGATTGGGGGCATGCACGTGTGCTTTCCTTCCAGGCTGTAGCAGCAATGTAACGCTTCCCGTCGCGTGGATCAAAGGATCTGTGGTTTTCCCTCGAGGCTTTCCCACAGGGCTGTCCCACGTGCCACCGTGGTGTGAGTCGATCCTCGGCGTGAAAAATGAGCCAGTGCAGGGCAAAGAGGTTCCTCTGGAATGGACTGAGACATCTGGGGGACTCTTGGAATGGTGGTACGACCATGGAGTTCCTCTCGCCTTTCCTGTTGAGAGTGCCTCCTCTTGAGATGCGACGGGAACGCCGGGAATTCTTTCCCGTTGAAAGCAGGGAAAGGATCCCTCATCTCGAGCTCCGAGGGGGAAATTGGGCTCCTCTGGATGTGGGCGGGACCATCGTGCTTCCTCCCGAGTGGACACGGGTATGGCGGTGAACTTCTTGAGTTGCAGCAAGGGTGTGAAAGACCCTTTCGAAGTTCCAGAGTTTAGGTGTCATTAGTCTGCAGACGCCTCATCGGAAATAGGCCTCATCTCGCCTGGAAGGGAGAACTTCCTGGATTTTCTCGAGTTGCGGCAGGTGTTCTCGAGTTACGACGGGGACCTCAGGGACCCGCCCTGGTGGCCTCAGGAGAGGCCAGTCCCCATGCGAGTTGCTAGGGGGCCTCTCGGGATTCCTCTCCCGTCGATACTGGGGCCAAAAGCCTTGTGTGGAGTCAGGGCCGGAACCGAGCATTCCTCTCAGGGGTGACATGGATCTTTGGGTACTTCTGGAGTCTCCCCAGGGGAGTCAGGCCTCGTCTCGAGTGGGGGCATGCACGTGCGCTTTCCTTCCAGGCTGTAGCAGCAATGTCACGCTTCCCGTCGCGTGCATCAAAGGATCTGTGGTTTTCCCTCGAGGCTTTCCCTCGAGGCTTTCCCACAGGGCTGTCCCACGTGCCACCGTGGTGTGAGTCGATCCTCGGCGTGAAAGATGAGCCAGTGCAGGGCAAAGAGGTTCCTCTGGAATGGACTGAGACATCTGGGGGACTCTTGGAATGGTGGTACGACCATGGAGTTCCTCTCGCCTTTCCTGTTGAGAGTGCCTCCTCTTTGGATGCGACTGGAACGCCGGGAATTCTTTCCCGTTGAAAGCAGGGAAAGGATCCCTCATCTCGAGCTACGAGGGGGAAACGGGGCTCCTCTGGATGTGGGCGGGACCATCATGCTTCCTCTCGAGTGGACACGGGTATGGCGGTGAACTTCTTGAGTTGCAGCAAGGGTGTGAAAGACCCTTTCGAAATTCCAGAGGTTAGGTGTCATTAGTCTCCAGACGCCTCATCAGAAATAGGCCTCATCTCGCCTGGAAGGGAGAACTTCCTGGATATTCTCGATTCGCGGCAGGTGTTCTCGAGTTATGACGGGGACCTCAGGGACCCGCCCTGGGGGCCTCAGGAGAGGCCAGTCCCCATGCGAGTTGCTAGGGGGCCTCTCGGGATTCCTCTCCCGTCGATACCGGGGCCAAAAACCTTGTGTGGAGTCAGGGCCGGAACCGAGGATTCCTCTCAGGGGCTGACATGGATCTTTGGGTACTTCTGGAGTCTCCCCAGGGGAGTCAGGCCTCGTCTCGAGTGGGGGCATGCACGTGTGCTTTCCTTCCAGGCTGTAGCAGCAATGTCACGCTTCCCGTCGCGTGGATCAAAGGATCTGTGGTTTTCCCTCGAGGCTTTCCCTCGAGGCTTTCCCACAGGGCTGTCCCACGTGCCACCGTGGTGTGAGTCGATCCTCGGCGTGAAAGATGAGCCAGTGCAGGGCAAAGAGGTTCCTCTGGAATGGACTGAGACATCTGGGGGACTCTTGGAATGGTGGTACGACCATGGAGTTCCTCTCGCCTTTCCTGTGGAGAGTGCCTCCTCTTGAGATGCGCCGGGAACGCCGGGAATTCTTTCCCGTTGAAAGCAGGGAAAGGATCCCTCATCTCGAGCTACGAGGGGGAAACAGGGCTCCTCTGGATGTGGGCGGGACCATCGTGCTTCCTCTCGAGTGGAGACGGGTATGGCGGTGAACTTCTTGAGTTGCAGCAAGGGTGTGAAAGACCCTTTCGAAGTTCCAGAGGTTAGGTGTCATTAGTCTCCAGAAGCCT
Organism: Capricornis sumatraensis; assembly: GCF_032405125.1. NCBI lineage: Eukaryota > Metazoa > Chordata > Mammalia > Artiodactyla > Bovidae > Capricornis > Capricornis sumatraensis. Next base: position 2,758,809 of record NC_091080.1, on the reverse strand, counting down.
CATCGGAAATAGGCCTCATCTAGCCTGGAAGGGAGAACTTCCTGGATTTTCTCGAGGTGCGGCAGGTGTTCTCGAGTTACGACGGGTACCACAGGGACCCGCCCTGATGGCCTCAGGAACGGCCAGTCTCCATGCGTGTTGCTAGGGGGCCTCTCGGGATTCCTCTCCCGTCGATACCGGGGCCAAAAACCTTGTGTGGAGTCAGGGCCGGAACCGAGGATTCCTCACAGGGGCTGACATGGATCTTTGGGTACTTCTAGAGTCTCCCCAGGGGAGTCAGGCCTCGTCTCGAGTGGGGGCATGCACGTGCGCTTTCCTTCCAGGCTGTAGCAGCAATGTCACGCTTCCCGTCTTGTGGATCAAAGGATCTGTGGTTTTCCCTCGAGGCTTTCCCTCGAGGCTTTCCCACAGGGCTGTCCCACGTGCCACCGTGGTGTGAGTCGATCCTCGGCGTGAAAGATGGGCCAGTGCAGGGCAAAGAGGTTCCTCTGGAATGGACTGAGACATCTGGGGGACTCTTGGAATGGTGGTACGACCATGGAGTTCCTCTCGCCTTTCCTGTTGAGAGTGCCTCCTCTTGAGATGCGACGGGAATGCCGGGAATTCTTTCCCGTTGAAAGCAGGGAAAGGATCCCTCATCTCGAGCTCCGAGGGGGAAACGGGGCTCCTCTGGATGTGGGCGGGACCATCGTGCTTTCTCTCGTGTGGAGACGGGTATGGCGGTAAACTTCTTGAGTTGCAGCAAGGGTGTGAAAGACCCTTTCGAAGTTCCAGAGGTTAGGTGTCATTAGTCTCCAGACGCCTCATCGGAAATAGGCCTCATCTCGCCTGGAAGGGAGAACTTCCCGGATTTTCTCGAGGTGTGGCCGGTGTTCTCGAGTTACGACGGGGACCTCAGGGACCCGCCCTGGTGGCCTCAGGAGAGGCCAGTCCCCATGCGAGTTGCTAGGGGGCCTCTCGGGATTCCTCTCCCGTCGATACTGGGGCCAAAAGCCTTGTGTGGAGTCAGGGCCGGAACCGAGCATTCCTCTCAGGGGTGACATGGATCTTTGGGTACTTCTGGAGTCTCCCCAGGGGAGTCAGGCCTCGTCTCGAGTGGGGGCATGCACGTGCGCTTTCCTTCCAGGCTGTAGCAGCAATGTCACGCTTCCCGTCGCGTGCATCAAAGGATCTGTGGTTTTCCCTCGAGGCTTTCCCTCGAGGCTTTCCCACAGGGCTGTCCCACGTGCCACCGTGGTGTGAGTCGATCCTCGGCGTGAAAGATGAGCCAGTGCAGGGCAAAGAGGTTCCTCTGGAATGGACTGAGACATCTGGGGGACTCTTGGAATGGTGGTACGACCATGGAGTTCCTCTCGCCTTTCCTGTTGAGAGTGCCTCCTCTTTGGATGCGACTGGAACGCCGGGAATTCTTTCCCGTTGAAAGCAGGGAAAGGATCCCTCATCTCGAGCTACGAGGGGGAAACGGGGCTCCTCTGGATGTGGGCGGGACCATCATGCTTCCTCTCGAGTGGACACGGGTATGGCGGTGAACTTCTTGAGTTGCAGCAAGGGTGTGAAAGACCCTTTCGAAATTCCAGAGGTTAGGTGTCATTAGTCTCCAGACGCCTCATCAGAAATAGGCCTCATCTCGCCTGGAAGGGAGAACTTCCTGGATATTCTCGATTCGCGGCAGGTGTTCTCGAGTTATGACGGGGACCTCAGGGACCCGCCCTGGGGGCCTCAGGAGAGGCCAGTCCCCATGCGAGTTGCTAGGGGGCCTCTCGGGATTCCTCTCCCGTCGATACCGGGGCCAAAAACCTTGTGTGGAGTCAGGGCCGGAACCGAGGATTCCTCTCAGGGGCTGACATGGATCTTTGGGTACTTCTGGAGTCTCCCCAGGGGAGTCAGGCCTCGTCTCGAGTGGGGGCATGCACGTGTGCTTTCCTTCCAGGCTGTAGCAGCAATGTCACGCTTCCCGTCGCGTGGATCAAAGGATCTGTGGTTTTCCCTCGAGGCTTTCCCTCGAGGCTTTCCCACAGGGCTGTCCCACGTGCCACCGTGGTGTGAGTCGATCCTCGGCGTGAAAGATGAGCCAGTGCAGGGCAAAGAGGTTCCTCTGGAATGGACTGAGACATCTGGGGGACTCTTGGAATGGTGGTACGACCATGGAGTTCCTCTCGCCTTTCCTGTGGAGAGTGCCTCCTCTTGAGATGCGCCGGGAACGCCGGGAATTCTTTCCCGTTGAAAGCAGGGAAAGGATCCCTCATCTCGAGCTACGAGGGGGAAACAGGGCTCCTCTGGATGTGGGCGGGACCATCGTGCTTCCTCTCGAGTGGAGACGGGTATGGCGGTGAACTTCTTGAGTTGCAGCAAGGGTGTGAAAGACCCTTTCGAAGTTCCAGAGGTTAGGTGTCATTAGTCTCCAGAAGCCTCATCGGAAATAGGCCTCATCTAGCCTGGAAGGGAGAACTTCCTGGATTTTCTCGAGGTGCGGCAGGTGTTCTCGAGTTACGACGGGTACCACAGGGACCCGCCCTGATGGCCTCAGGAACGGCCAGTCTCCATGCGTGTTGCTAGGGGGCCTCTCGGGATTCCTCTCCCGTCGATACCGGGGCCAAAAACCTTGTGTGGAGTCAGGGCCGGAACCGAGGATTCCTCACAGGGGCTGACATGGATCTTTGGGTACTTCTAGAGTCTCCCCAGGGGAGTCAGGCCTCGTCTCGAGTGGGGGCATGCACGTGCGCTTTCCTTCCAGGCTGTAGCAGCAATGTCACGCTTCCCGTCTTGTGGATCAAAGGATCTGTGGTTTTCCCTCGAGGCTTTCCCTCGAGGCTTTCCCACAGGGCTGTCCCACGTGCCACCGTGGTGTGAGTCGATCCTCGGCGTGAAAGATGGGCCAGTGCAGGGCAAAGAGGTTCCTCTGGAATGGACTGAGACATCTGGGGGACTCTTGGAATGGTGGTACGACCATGGAGTTCCTCTCGCCTTTCCTGTTGAGAGTGCCTCCTCTTGAGATGCGACGGGAATGCCGGGAATTCTTTCCCGTTGAAAGCAGGGAAAGGATCCCTCATCTCGAGCTCCGAGGGGGAAACGGGGCTCCTCTGGATGTGGGCGGGACCATCGTGCTTTCTCTCGTGTGGAGACGGGTATGGCGGTAAACTTCTTGAGTTGCAGCAAGGGTGTGAAAGACCCTTTCGAAGTTCCAGAGGTTAGGTGTCATTAGTCTCCAGACGCCTCATCGGAAATAGGCCTCATCTCGCCTGGAAGGGAGAACTTCCCGGATTTTCTCGAGGTGTGGCCGGTGTTCTCGAGTTACGACGGGGACCTCAGGGACCCGCCCTGGTGGCCTCAGGAAAGGCCAGTCCCCATGCAAGTTGCTAGGGGGCCTTTCGGGATTCCTCTCCCGTCGATACCGGGGCCAAAAACCTTGTGTGGAGTCAGGGCTGGAACCGAGGATTCCTCTCAGGAGCTGAAATGGATCTTTGGGTACTTCTGGAGTCCCACCAGGGGAGTCAGGCCTCTTCTCGATTGGGGGCATGCACGTGTGCTTTCCTTCCAGGCTGTAGCAGCAATGTAACGCTTCCCGTCGCGTGGATCAAAGGATCTGTGGTTTTCCCTCGAGGCTTTCCCACAGGGCTGTCCCACGTGCCACCGTGGTGTGAGTCGATCCTCGGCGTGAAAAATGAGCCAGTGCAGGGCAAAGAGGTTCCTCTGGAATGGACTGAGACATCTGGGGGACTCTTGGAATGGTGGTACGACCATGGAGTTCCTCTCGCCTTTCCTGTTGAGAGTGCCTCCTCTTGAGATGCGACGGGAACGCCGGGAATTCTTTCCCGTTGAAAGCAGGGAAAGGATCCCTCATCTCGAGCTCCGAGGGGGAAATGGGGCTCCTCTGGATGTGGGCGGGACCATCGTGCTTCCTCCCGAGTGGACACGGGTATGGCGGTGAACTTCTTGAGTTGCAGCAAGGGTGTGAAAGACCCTTTCGAAGTTCCAGAGTTTAGGTGTCATTAGTCTGCAGATGCCTCATCGGAAATAGGCCTCATCTCGCCTGGAAGGGAGAACTTCCTGGATTTTCTCGAGTTGCGGCAGGTGTTCTCGAGTTACGACGGGGACCTCAGGGACCCGCCCTGGTGGCCTCAGGAGAGGCCAGTCCCCATGCGAGTTGCTAGGGGGCCTCTCGGGATTCCTCTCCCTTCGATACCGGGGCCAAAAGCCTTGTGTGGAGTCAGGGCCGGAACCGAGCATTCCTCTCAGGGGTGACATGGATCTTTGGGTACTTCTGGAGTCTCCCCAGGGGAGTCAGGCCTCGTCTCGAGTGGGGGCATGCACGTGCGCTTTCCTTCCAGGCTGTAGCAGCAATGTCACGCTTCCCGTCGCGTGCATCAAAGGATCTGTGGTTTTCCCTCGAGGCTTTCCCTCGAGGCTTTCCCACAGAGCTGTCCCACGTGCCACCGTGGTGTGAGTCGATCCTCGGCGTGAAAGATGAGCCAGTGCAGGGCAAAGAGGTTCCTCTGGAATGGACTGAGACATCTGGGGGACTCTTGGAATGGTGGTACGACCATGGAGTTCCTCTCGCCTTTCCTGTTGAGAGTGCCTCCTCTTTGGATGCGACGGGAACGCCGGGAATTCTTTCCCGTTGAAAGCAGGGAAAGGATCCCTCATCTCGAGCTACGAGGGGGAAACGGGGCTCCTCTGGATGTGGGCGGGACCATCATGCTTCCTCTCGAGTGGACACGGGTATGGCGGTGAACTTCTTGAGTTGCAGCAAGGGTGTGAAAGACCCTTTCGAAATTCCAGAGGTTAGGTGTCATTAGTCTCCAGACGCCTCATCGGAAATAGGCCTCATCTCGCCTGGAAGGGAGAACTTCCTGGATATTCTCGATTCACGGCAGGTGTTCTCGAGTTATGACGGGGACCTCAGGGACCCGCCCTGGTGGCCTCAGGAGAGGCCAGTCCCCATGCGAGTTGCTAGGGGGCCTCTCGGGATTCCTCTCCCGTCGATACCGGGGCCAAAAACCTTGTGTGGAGTCAGGGCCGGAACCGAGGATTCCTCTCAGGGGTGACATGGATCTTTGGGTACTTCTGGAGTCTCCCCAGGGGAGTCAGGCCTCGTCTCGAGTGGGGGCATGCACGTGCGCTTTCCTTCCAGGCTGTAGCAGCAATGTCACGCTTCCCCTCGCGTGCATCAAAGGATCTGTGGTTTTCCCTCGAGGCTTTCCCTCGAGGCTTTCCAGCAGGGCTGTCCCACGTGCCACCGTGGTGTGAGTCGATCCTCGGCGTGAAAGATGAGCCAGTGCAGGGCAAAGAGGTTCCTCTGGAATGGACTGAGACATCTGGGCGACTCTTGGAATGGTGGTACGACCATGGAGTTCCTCTCGCCTTTCCTGTTGAGAGTGCCTCCTCTTGAGATGCGACGGGAACGCCGGGAATTCTTTCCCGTTGAAAGCAGGGAAAGGATCCCTCATCTCGAGCTACGAGGGGGAAACGGGGCTCCTCTGGATGTGGGCGGGACCATCGTGCTTCCTCTCGAGTGGACACGGGTATGGCGCTGAACTTCTTGAGTTGCAGCAAGGGTGTGAAAGACCCTTTCGAAGTTCCAGAGGTTAGGTGTCATTAGTCTCCAGACGCCTCATCGGAAATAGGCCTCATCTCGCCTGGAAGGGAGAACTTCCTGGATTTTCTCGATTTGCGGCAGGTGTTCTCGAGTTACGACGGGGACCTCAGGGACCCGCCCTGGTGGCCTCAGGAGACGCCAGTCCCCATGCGAGTTGCTAGGGGGCCTCTCGGGATTCCTCTCCCGTCGATACCGGGGCCAAAAACCTTGTGTGGAGTCAAGGCCGGAACCGAGGATTCCTCTCAGGGGCTGACATGGATCTTTGGGTACTTCTGGAGTCTCCCCAGGGGAGTCAGGCCTCGTTTCCAGTGGGGGCATGCACGTGCGCTTTCCTTCCAGGCTGTAGCAGCAATGTCACACTTCCCGTCGCGTGGATCAAAGGATCTGTGGTTTTCCCTCGAGGCTTTCCCTCGAGGCTTTCCCACAGGGCTGTCCCACGTGCCACCGTGGTGTGAGTCGATCCTCGGCGTGGAAGATGAGCCAGTGCAGGGCAAAGAGGTTCCTCTGGAATGGACTGAGACATCTGGGGGAATCATGGAATGGTGGTACGACCCTGGAGTTCCTCTCGCCTTTCCTGTTGAGAGTGCCTCCTCTTGAGATGCGACGGGAACGCCGGGAATTCTTTCCCGTTGAAAGCAGGGAAAGGATCCCACATCTCGAGCTCCGAGGGGGAAACGGGGCTCCTCTGGATGTGGGCGGGACCATCGTGCTTCCTCTCGAGTGGAGACGGGTATGGCGGTGAACTTCTTGAGTTGCAGCAAGGGTGTGAAAGACCCTTTCGAAGTTCCAGAGTTTAGGTGTCATTAGTCTCCAGACGCCTCATCGGAAATACGCCTCATCTCGCCTGGAAGGGAGAACTTCCTGGATTTTCTCGAGTTCCGGCAGGTGTTCTCGAGTTATGACGGGGACCTCAGGGACACGCCCTGGTGGCCTCAGGAGAGGCCAGTCCCCATGCGAGTTGCTAGGGGGCCTCTCGGGATTCCTCTCCCGTCGATACCGGGGCCAAAAACCTTGTGTGGAGTCAGGGCCGGAACCGAGGATTCCTCTCAGGGGTGATATGGATCTTTGGGTACTTCTGGAGTCTCCCCAGGGGAGTCAGGCCTCGTCTCGAGTGGGGGCATGCACGTGCGCTTTCCTTCCGGGCTGTAGCAGCAATGTCACGCTTCCCGTCGCGTGGATCAAAGGATCTGTGGTTTTCCCTCGAGGCTTTCCCTCGATGCTTTCCCGCAGGGCTGTCCCACGTTCCACCGTGGTGTGAGTCGATCCTCGGCGTGAAAGATGAGCCAGGGCAGGGCAAAGAGGTTCCTCTGGAATGGACTGACACATCTGGGGGACTCTTGGAATGGTGGTACGACCATGGAGTTCCTCTCGCCTTTCCTGTTGAGAGTGCCTCCTCTTGAGATGCGACGGGAACGCCGGGAATTCTTTCCCGTTGAAAGCAGGGAAAGGATCCCTCATCTCGAGCAACGAGGGGGAAACGGGGCTCCTCTGGATGTGGGTGGGACCATCGTGCTTCCTCTCGAGTGGAGACGGGTATGGCGGTGAACTTCTTGAGTTGCAGCAAGGGTGTGAAAGACCCTTTCGAAGTTCCAGAGGTTACGTGTCAGTCTCCAGATGCCTCATCGGAAATAGACCTCATCTCGCCTGGAAGGGAGAACTTCCTGGATTTTCTCGAGTTGCGGCAGGTGTTCTCGAGTTACGACGGGTACCAAAGGGACCCGCCCTGATGGCCTCAGGAGAGGCCAGTCCCCATGCGAGTTGCTAGGGGGCCTCTCGGGATTCCTCTCCCGTCGATACTAGGGCCAAAAACCTTGTGTGGAGTCAGGGCCGGAACCGAGGATTCCTCACAGGGGTGACATGGATCTTTGGGTACTTCTGGAGTCTCCCCAGGGGAGTCAGGCCTCGTCTCGAGTGGGGGCATGCACGTGCGCTTTCCTTCCAGGCTGTAGCAGCAATGTCACGCTTTCCGTCGCGTGCATCAAAGGATCTGTGGTTTTCCCTCGAGGCTTTCCCTCGAGGCTTTCCCGCAGGGCTGTCCCACGTGCCACCGTGGTGTGAGTCGATCCTCGGCGTCAAAGATGAGCCAGTGCAGGGCAAAGAGGTTCCTCTGGAATGGACTGAGACATCTGGGGGACTCTTGGAATGGTGGTACGACCATGGAGTTCCTCTCGCCTTTCCTGTTGAGAGTGCCTCCTCTTGAGATGCGACGGGAACGCCGGGAATTCTTTCCCGTTGAAAGCAGGGAAAGGATCCCTCATCTCGAGCTCCGAGGGGGAAACGGCGCTCCTCTGGATGTGGGCGGGACCATCGTGCTTCCTCTCGAGTGGAGACGGGTATGGCGGTGAACTTCTTGAGTTGCAGCAAGGGTGTGAAAGACCCTTTCGAAGTTCCAGAGTTTAGGTGTCATTAGTCTCCAGACGCCTCATCGGAAATAGGCCTCATCTCGCCTGGAAGGGAGAACTTCCTGGATTTTCTCGAGTTGCGGCAGGTGTTCTCGAGTTACGACGGGGATCTCAGGGACCCGCCCTGGTGGCCTCAAGAACAGCCAGTCCCCATGCGAGTTGCTAGGGGGCCTCTCGGGATTCCTCTCCCGGCGATACCGGGGCCAAAAACCTTGTGTGGAGTCAGGGCCGGAACCGAGGATTCCTCTCAGGGGCTGACATGGATCTTTGGGTACTTCTGGAGTCTCCCCAGGGGAGTCAGGCCTCGTCTCGAGTGGGGGCATGCACGTGTGCTTTCCTTCCAGGCTGTAGCAGCAATGTCACGCTTCCCGTCGCGTGGATCAAAGGATCTGTGGTTTTCCCACGAGGCTTTCCCTCGAGGCTTTCCCACAGGGCTGTCCCACGTGCCACCGTGGTGTGAGTCGATCCTCGGCATGAAAGATGAGCCAGTGCAGGGCAAAGAGGTTCCTCTGGAATGGACTCAGACATCTGGGGGACTCTTGGAATGGTGGTACGACCATGGAGTTCCTCTCGCCTTTCCTGTTGAGAGTGCCTCCTCTTGAGATGCGACGGGAATGCCGGGAATTCTTTCCCGTTGAAAGCAGGGAAAGGATCCCTCATCTCTAGCTACGAGGGGGAAACGGGGCTCCTCTGGATGTGGGCGGGACCATCGTGCTTCCTCTCGAGTGGAGACGGGCAAGGAGGTGAACTTCTTGAGTAGCAGCAAGGGTGTGAAAGACCCTTTCGAAGTTCCAGAGGTTGGGTGTCATTAGTCTCCAGACGCCTCATCGGAAATAGGCCTCATCTCGCCTGGAAGGGAGAACTTCCTGGATTTTCTCGAGTTGCGGCAGGTGTTCTCGAGTTACGACGGGGACCTCAGGGACCCGCCCTGGTGGCCTCAGGAGAGGCCAGTCCCCATGCGAGGTGCTAGGGGGCCTCTCGGGATTCCTCTCCCGTCGATACCGCGGCCAAAAACCTTGTGTGCAGTCAGGGCCGGAAACGAGGATTCCTCTCAGGGGCTGACATGGAACTTTGGGTACTTCTGGAGTCTCCCCAGGGGATTCAGGCCTCGTCTCGAGTGGGGGCATGCACGTGCGCTTTCCTTCCAGGCTGTAGCAGCAATGTCACGCTTCCCGTCGCGTGGATCAAAGGATCTGTGGTTTTCCCTCGAGGCTTTCCCTCGAGGCTTTCCCACATGGCTGTGCCACGTGCCACCGTGGTGTGAGTCGATCCTCGGCGTGAAAGATGAGCCAGTGCAGGGCAAAGAGGTTCCTCTGGAATGGACTGAGACATCTGGGGGACTCTTGGAATGGTGGTACGACCATGGAGTTCCTCTCGCCTTTCCTGTTGAGAGTGCCTCCTCTTGAGATGCGACGGGAATGACGGGAATACTTTCCCGTTGAAAGCAGGGAAAGGATCCCTCATCTCGAGCTACGAGGGGGAAACGGGGCTCCTCTGGATGTGGGCGGGACCATCGTGCTTCCTCTCGAGTGGAGACGGGTATGGCGGTGAACTTCTTGAGTTGCAGCAAGTGTGTGAAAGACCCTTTCGAAGTTCCAGAGGTTAGGTGTCATTAGTCTCCAGACGCCTCATCGGAAATAGGCCTCATCTCGCCTGCAACGGAGAACTTCCTTGATTTTCTCGAGTTGCGGTAGGTGTTCTCGAGTTACGACGGGGACCTCAGGGACCCGCCCTGGTTGCCTCAAGAGGCCAGTCCCCATGCGAGGTGCTAGGGGGCCTCTCGGGATTCCTCTCCCGTCGATACCACGGCCAAAAACCTTGTGTGCAGTCAGGGCCGGAAACGAGGATTCCTCTCAGGGGCTGACATGGATCTTTGGGTACTTCTGGAGTCTCCCCAGGGGATTCAGGCCTCGTCTCGAGTGGGGGCATGCACGTGCGCTTTCCTTCCAGGCTGTAGCAGCAATGTCACGCTTCCCGTCGCGTGGATCAAAGGATCTGTGGTTTTCCCTCGAGGCTTTCCCTCGAGGCTTTCCCACATGGCTGTGCCACGTGCCACCGTGGTGTGAGTCGATCCTCGGCGTGAAAGATGAGCCAGTGCAGGGCAAAGAGGTTCCTCTGGAATGGACTGAGACATCTGGGGGACTCTTGGAATGGTGGTACGACCATGGAGTTCCTCTCGCCTTTCCTGTTGAGAGTGCCTCCTCTTGAGATGCGACGGGAATGACGGGAATACTTTCCCGTTGAAAGCAGGGAAAGGATCCCTCATCTCGAGCTACGAGGGGGAAACGGGGCTCCTCTGGATGTGGGCGGGACCATCCTGCTTCCTCTCTAGTGGAGACGGGTATGGAAGTGAACTTCTTGAGTTGCAGCAAGGGTGTGAAAGACCCTTTCGAAGTTCCAGAGGTTAGGTGTCATTAGTCTCCAGACGCCTCATCGGAAATAGGCCTCATCTCTCCTGGAAGGGAGAACTTCCTGGATTTTCTCGAGATGCGGCAGGTGTTCTCGAGTTACGACGGGGACCTCAGGGACCCGCCCTGGTGGCCTCAGGAGAGGCCAGTCCACATGCGAGTTGCTAGGGGGCCTCTCGGGATTCCTCTCCCGTCGATACCGGGGCCAAAAACCTTGTGTGGAGTCAGGGCCGGAACCGAGGATTCCTCTCAGGGGCTGACATGGATCTTTGGGTACTTCTGGAGTCTCCGCAGGGGAGTCAGGCCTCGTCTCGAGTGGGGGCATGCACGTGCGTTTTCTTTCCAGGCTGTAGCAGCAATGTCACGCTTCCCGTCGCGTGGATCAAAGGATCTGTGGTTTTCCCTCGAGGCTTTCCCACAGGGCTGTCCCACGTTCCACCGTGGTGTGAGTCGATCCTCGGCGTGAAAGATGAGCCAGTGCAGGGCAAAGAGGTTCCTCTGGAATGGACTGAGACATCTGGGGGACTCTTGGAATGGTGGTACGACCATGGAGTTCCTCTCGCCTTTCCTGTTGAGAGTGCCTCCTCTTTGGATGCGACGGGAACGCCGGGAATTCTTTCCCGTTGAAAGCAGGGAAAGGATCCCTCATCTCGAGCTACGAGGGGGAAACGGGGCTCCTCTGGATGTGGGCGGGACCATCATGCTTCCTCTCGAGTGGACACGGGTATGGCGGTGAACTTCTTGAGTTGCAGCAAGGGTGTGAAAGACCCTTTCGAAATTCCAGAGGTTAGGTGTCATTAGTCTCCAGACGCCTCATCGGAAATAGGCCTCATCTCGCCTGGAAGGGAGAACTTCCTGGATATTCTCGATTCACGGCAGGTGTTCTCGAGTTATGACGGGGACCTCAGGGACCCGCCCTGGTGGCCTCAGGAGAGGCCAGTCCCCATGCGAGTTGCTAGGGGGCCTCTCGGGATTCCTCTCCCGTCGATACCGGGGCCAAAAACCTTGTGTGGAGTCAGGGCCGGAACCGAGGATTCCTCTCAGGGGTGACATGGATCTTTGGGTACTTCTGGAGTCTCCCCAGGGGAGTCAGGCCTCGTCTCGAGTGGGGGCATGCACGTGCGCTTTCCTTCCAGGCTGTAGCAGCAATGTCACGCTTCCCCTCGCGTGCATCAAAGGATCTGTGGTTTTCCCTCGAGGCTTTCCCTCGAGGCTTTCCAGCAGGGCTGTCCCACGTGCCACCGTGCTGTGAGTCGATCCTCGGCGTGAAAGATGAGCCAGTGCAGGGCAAAGAGGTTCCTCTGGAATGGACTGAGACATCTGGGCGACTCTTGGAATGGTGGTACGACCATGGAGTTCCTCTCGCCTTTCCTGTTGAGAGTGCCTCCTCTTGAGATGCGACGGGAACGCCGGGAATTCTTTCCCGTTGAAAGCAGGGAAAGGATCCCTCATCTCGAGCTACGAGGGGGAAACGGGGCTCCTCTGGATGTGGGCGGGACCATCGTGCTTCCTCTCGAGTGGACACGGGTATGGCGCTGAACTTCTTGAGTTGCAGCAAGGGTGTGAAAGACCCTTTCGAAGTTCCAGAGGTTAGGTGTCATTAGTCTCCAGACGCCTCATCGGAAATAGGCCTCATCTCGCCTGGAAGGGAGAACTTCCTGGATTTTCTCGATTTGCGGCAGGTGTTCTCGAGTTACGACGGGGACCTCAGGGACCCGCCCTGGTGGCCTCAGGAGACGCCAGTCCCCATGCGAGTTGCTAGGGGGCCTCTCGGGATTCCTCTCCCGTCGATACCGGGGCCAAAAACCTTGTGTGGAGTCAAGGCCGGAACCGAGGATTCCTCTCAGGGGCTGACATGGATCTTTGGGTACTTCTGGAGTCTCCCCAGGGGAGTCAGGCCTCGTTTCCAGTGGGGGCATGCACGTGCGCTTTCCTTCCAGGCTGTAGCAGCAATGTCACACTTCCCGTCGCGTGGATCAAAGGATCTGTGGTTTTCCCTCGAGGCTTTCCCTCGAGGCTTTCCCACAGGGCTGTCCCACGTGCCACCGTGGTGTGAGTCGATCCTCGGCGTGGAAGATGAGCCAGTGCAGGGCAAAGAGGTTCCTCTGGAATGGACTGAGACATCTGGGGGAATCATGGAATGGTGGTACGACCCTGGAGTTCCTCTCGCCTTTCCTGTTGAGAGTGCCTCCTCTTGAGATGCGACGGGAACGCCGGGAATTCTTTCCCGTTGAAAGCAGGGAAAGGATCCCACATCTCGAGCTCCGAGGGGGAAACGGGGCTCCTCTGGATGTGGGCGGGACCATCGTGCTTCCTCTCGAGTGGAGACGGGTATGGCGGTGAACTTCTTGAGTTGCAGCAAGGGTGTGAAAGACCCTTTCGAAGTTCCAGAGTTTAGGTGTCATTAGTCTCCAGACGCCTCATCGGAAATACGCCTCATCTCGCCTGGAAGGGAGAACTTCCTGGATTTTCTCGAGTTCCGGCAGGTGTTCTCGAGTTATGACGGGGACCTCAGGGACACGCCCTGGTGGCCTCAGGAGAGGCCAGTCCCCATGCGAGTTGCTAGGGGGCCTCTCGGGATTCCTCTCCCGTCGATACCGGGGCCAAAAACCTTGTGTGGAGTCAGGGCCGGAACCGAGGATTCCTCTCAGGGGTGATATGGATCTTTGGGTACTTCTGGAGTCTCCCCAGGGGAGTCAGGCCTCGTCTCGAGTGGGGGCATGCACGTGCGCTTTCCTTCCGGGCTGTAGCAGCAATGTCACGCTTCCCGTCGCGTGGATCAAAGGATCTGTGGTTTTCCCTCGAGGCTTTCCCTCGAGGCTTTCCCGCAGGGCTGTCCCACGTTCCACCGTGGTGTGAGTCGATCCTCGGCGTGAAAGATGAGCCAGGGCAGGGCAAAGAGGTTCCTCTGGAATGGACTGACACATCTGGGGGACTCTTGGAATGGTGGTACGACCATGGAGTTCCTCTCGCCTTTCCTGTTGAGAGTGCCTCCTCTTGAGATGCGACGGGAACGCCGGGAATTCTTTCCCGTTGAAAGCAGGGAAAGGATCCCTCATCTCGAGCAACGAGGGGGAAACGGGGCTCCTCTGGATGTGGGTGGGACCATCGTGCTTCCTCTCGAGTGGAGACGGGTATGGCGGTGAACTTCTTGAGTTGCAGCAAGGGTGTGAAAGACCCTTTCGAAGTTCCAGAGGTTACGTGTCAGTCTCCAGATGCCTCATCGGAAATAGACCTCATCTCGCCTGGAAGGGAGAACTTCCTGGATTTTCTCGAGTTGCGGCAGGTGTTCTCGAGTTACGACGGGTACCAAAGGGACCCGCCCTGATGGCCTCAGGAGAGGCCAGTCCCCATGCGAGTTGCTAGGGGGCCTCTCGGGATTCCTCTCCCGTCGATACTAGGGCCAAAAACCTTGTGTGGAGTCAGGGCCGGAACCGAGGATTCCTCACAGGGGTGACATGGATCTTTGGGTACTTCTGGAGTCTCCCCAGGGGAGTCAGGCCTCGTCTCGAGTGGGGGCATGCACGTGCGCTTTCCTTCCAGGCTGTAGCAGCAATGTCACGCTTTCCGTCGCGTGCATCAAAGGATCTGTGGTTTTCCCTCGAGGCTTTCCCTCGAGGCTTTCCCGCAGGGCTGTCCCACGTGCCACCGTGGTGTGAGTCGATCCTCGGCGTCAAAGATGAGCCAGTGCAGGGCAAAGAGGTTCCTCTGGAATGGACTGAGACATCTGGGGGACTCTTGGAATGGTGGTACGACCATGGAGTTCCTCTCGCCTTTCCTGTTGAGAGTGCCTCCTCTTGAGATGCGACGGGAACGCCGGGAATTCTTTCCCGTTGAAAGCAGGGAAAGGATCCCTCATCTCGAGCTCCGAGGGGGAAACGGCGCTCCTCTGGATGTGGGCGGGACCATCGTGCTTCCTCTCGAGTGGAGACGGGTATGGCGGTGAACTTCTTGAGTTGCAGCAAGGGTGTGAAAGACCCTTTCGAAGTTCCAGAGTTTAGGTGTCATTAGTCTCCAGACGCCTCATCGGAAATAGGCCTCATCTCGCCTGGAAGGGAGAACTTCCTGGATTTTCTCGAGTTGCGGCAGGTGTTCTCGAGTTACGACGGGGATCTCAGGGACCCGCCCTGGTGGCCTCAAGAACAGCCAGTCCCCATGCGAGTTGCTAGGGGGCCTCTCGGGATTCCTCTCCCGGCGATACCGGGGCCAAAAACCTTGTGTGGAGTCAGGGCCGGAACCGAGGATTCCTCTCAGGGGCTGACATGGATCTTTGGGTACTTCTGGAGTCTCCCCAGGGGAGTCAGGCCTCGTCTCGAGTGGGGGCATGCACGTGTGCTTTCCTTCCAGGCTGTAGCAGCAATGTCACGCTTCCCGTCGCGTGGATCAAAGGATCTGTGGTTTTCCCACGAGGCTTTCCCTCGAGGCTTTCCCACAGGGCTGTCCCACGTGCCACCGTGGTGTGAGTCGATCCTCGGCATGAAAGATGAGCCAGTGCAGGGCAAAGAGGTTCCTCTGGAATGGACTCAGACATCTGGGGGACTCTTGGAATGGTGGTACGACCATGGAGTTCCTCTCGCCTTTCCTGTTGAGAGTGCCTCCTCTTGAGATGCGACGGGAATGCCGGGAATTCTTTCCCGTTGAAAGCAGGGAAAGGATCCCTCATCTCTAGCTACGAGGGGGAAACGGGGCTCCTCTGGATGTGGGCGGGACCATCGTGCTTCCTCTCGA
The DNA here is from genome assembly GCF_032405125.1 of Capricornis sumatraensis. Taxonomy (NCBI): domain Eukaryota; kingdom Metazoa; phylum Chordata; class Mammalia; order Artiodactyla; family Bovidae; genus Capricornis; species Capricornis sumatraensis. The sequence continues at coordinate 2,743,675 of NC_091080.1, read as the reverse complement.
GTGGAGACGGGCAAGGAGGTGAACTTCTTGAGTAGCAGCAAGGGTGTGAAAGACCCTTTCGAAGTTCCAGAGGTTGGGTGTCATTAGTCTCCAGACGCCTCATCGGAAATAGGCCTCATCTCGCCTGGAAGGGAGAACTTCCTGGATTTTCTCGAGTTGCGGCAGGTGTTCTCGAGTTACGACGGGGACCTCAGGGACCCGCCCTGGTGGCCTCAGGAGAGGCCAGTCCCCATGCGAGGTGCTAGGGGGCCTCTCGGGATTCCTCTCCCGTCGATACCGCGGCCAAAAACCTTGTGTGCAGTCAGGGCCGGAAACGAGGATTCCTCTCAGGGGCTGACATGGAACTTTGGGTACTTCTGGAGTCTCCCCAGGGGATTCAGGCCTCGTCTCGAGTGGGGGCATGCACGTGCGCTTTCCTTCCAGGCTGTAGCAGCAATGTCACGCTTCCCGTCGCGTGGATCAAAGGATCTGTGGTTTTCCCTCGAGGCTTTCCCTCGAGGCTTTCCCACATGGCTGTGCCACGTGCCACCGTGGTGTGAGTCGATCCTCGGCGTGAAAGATGAGCCAGTGCAGGGCAAAGAGGTTCCTCTGGAATGGACTGAGACATCTGGGGGACTCTTGGAATGGTGGTACGACCATGGAGTTCCTCTCGCCTTTCCTGTTGAGAGTGCCTCCTCTTGAGATGCGACGGGAATGACGGGAATACTTTCCCGTTGAAAGCAGGGAAAGGATCCCTCATCTCGAGCTACGAGGGGGAAACGGGGCTCCTCTGGATGTGGGCGGGACCATCGTGCTTCCTCTCGAGTGGAGACGGGTATGGCGGTGAACTTCTTGAGTTGCAGCAAGTGTGTGAAAGACCCTTTCGAAGTTCCAGAGGTTAGGTGTCATTAGTCTCCAGACGCCTCATCGGAAATAGGCCTCATCTCGCCTGCAACGGAGAACTTCCTTGATTTTCTCGAGTTGCGGTAGGTGTTCTCGAGTTACGACGGGGACCTCAGGGACCCGCCCTGGTTGCCTCAAGAGGCCAGTCCCCATGCGAGGTGCTAGGGGGCCTCTCGGGATTCCTCTCCCGTCGATACCGCGGCCAAAAACCTTGTGTGCAGTCAGGGCCGGAAACGAGGATTCCTCTCAGGGGCTGACATGGATCTTTGGGTACTTCTGGAGTCTCCCCAGGGGATTCAGGCCTCGTCTCGAGTGGGGGCATGCACGTGCGCTTTCCTTCCAGGCTGTAGCAGCAATGTCACGCTTCCCGTCGCGTGGATCAAAGGATCTGTGGTTTTCCCTCGAGGCTTTCCCTCGAGGCTTTCCCACATGGCTGTGCCACGTGCCACCGTGGTGTGAGTCGATCCTCGGCGTGAAAGATGAGCCAGTGCAGGGCAAAGAGGTTCCTCTGGAATGGACTGAGACATCTGGGGGACTCTTGGAATGGTGGTACGACCATGGAGTTCCTCTCGCCTTTCCTGTTGAGAGTGCCTCCTCTTGAGATGCGACGGGAATGACGGGAATACTTTCCCGTTGAAAGCAGGGAAAGGATCCCTCATCTCGAGCTACGAGGGGGAAACGGGGCTCCTCTGGATGTGGGCGGGACCATCCTGCTTCCTCTCTAGTGGAGACGGGTATGGAAGTGAACTTCTTGAGTTGCAGCAAGGGTGTGAAAGACCCTTTCGAAGTTCCAGAGGTTAGGTGTCATTAGTCTCCAGACGCCTCATCGGAAATAGGCCTCATCTCTCCTGGAAGGGAGAACTTCCTGGATTTTCTCGAGATGCGGCAGGTGTTCTCGAGTTACGACGGGGACCTCAGGGACCCGCCCTGGTGGCCTCAGGAGAGGCCAGTCCACATGCGAGTTGCTAGGGGGCCTCTCGGGATTCCTCTCCCGTCGATACCGGGGCCAAAAACCTTGTGTGGAGTCAGGGCCGGAACCGAGGATTCCTCTCAGGGGCTGACATGGATCTTTGGGTACTTCTGGAGTCTCCGCAGGGGAGTCAGGCCTCGTCTCGAGTGGGGGCATGCACGTGCGTTTTCTTTCCAGGCTGTAGCAGCAATGTCACGCTTCCCGTCGCGTGGATCAAAGGATCTGTGGTTTTCCCTCGAGGCTTTCCCACAGGGCTGTCCCACGTTCCACCGTGGTGTGAGTCGATCCTCGGCGTGAAAGATGAGCCAGTGCAGGGCAAAGAGGTTCCTCTGGAATGGACTGAGACATCTGGGGGACTCTTGGAATGGTGGTACGACCATGGAGTTCCTCTCGCCTTTCCTGTTGAGAGTGCCTCCTCTTGAGATGCGACGGGAACGCCGGGAATTCTTTCCCGTTGAAAGCAGGGAAAGGATCCCTCATCTCGAGCTCCGAGGGGGAAACGGGGCTCCTCTGGATGTGGGCGGGACCATCGTGCTTCCTCTCTAGTGGAGACGGGTATTGCCGGGGTCCAGCCCCGGTGGATCCAGGGAATTCGAAGGGTGGACGGCGTTGGCGTGGAAAGACTTGTTTATTTATTAATATAAGATTAGATTAAGAAACTGTAGTGCAGTAGGAAGATTAAGTGGAGAAAGAGGGCTGAATAGCTTGGTTTACGCGGAAGACCAATAAAATTCCAGACAAGGAATTTGCACCATCTACGTTGGGCCACCGGTGCCCGCTTGAATATCTAAGGGTGCCTCGCCTTAAGCTCCCTTTCTCGCGGATCTTAATAACCAGGGCAAATAAGTAGACCTGGCGAGCCTCCGCGCCCCAGATGGAAATTCAGCCTGAAATTAAAGTAAAGAGCAGAGGGAAGAAAAGGGAGAGAAAAAGAGAGAGAGAGAGAGACACGGGGGGAGCCATATTCCCAAGACACCAGGCCGAGACTAGTCCGAGAAACTGGTCTGAGAATCTGGTCCCGTCCTTTATTGTTCAGAAGGCCTTTTATACTTTTGATAAAACATGGAGATCAATGGGTAACACAAAGTTATGCAGCGTTAGCAGTCCAGACTCTTATCAAAACCAGGCTTTTCTCTCTGCATACCTAATTGTATACACAAGTCTTAGGTAATTTACATCATCTTCCAACCAAAAGGGCCAATTAACATTTTACAGCCTTTTTTCTGATAAGGGTTTGTCAACCACAAGACTTATTTGTGTTGATCTTCCCAAGGTCTGGTGCCACTCTCGGAAAGCACTAAAGAAAGTTACATTCTTAGACAGCAAGGATACAGCAACTTATAACAAGTAGAGGGAGTGCAGTGATTTATAGCAAAAGAGAAGCAATTAACTCAAAAGTCTAGTGTTGCTAACATCAAAACTACTATGTATCTTTTTCTACATCCTGCTTACATTAACATCCTTCCAGGTGCCTAAAAGATAAAGAATAAGGAGGTCTGGCAGCAATCCTTGAGTCAACAGTGAAAACCCTCTACCAATATAATTTTTAACTCTTTAGAAAAGGCTCTGTATCTTTAAGATGCTTTTAAGCTTTGTGCCTCCCGCGGTTGGGGGGCTGTAAGCAATTCACAAGCTGTAAGCTTTGTGCCTCTCGTGGTTGGGGGGCTGTAAGCAATTCACAAGCTGTAAGAGGTCTGGGGAACCTGTTAGGCAGACTAGAGAGCTATCAGAGGGGTTTAACTGAAACATCCCTTTCAAATGCAGAAGACTAAAACCCTGAATTGACTTTTTTCCAGAGAATATCAGAAAAGTGGAAAAGCAGAGCACAAAAGCCGGCAGATTTTTGCTGGGGTACATGCTTAGGAATATCCAGAGGGGTCCCTGAAGTCTGAGCACGCCTTGCGTATGTCAGCTTCCTTCCTCATGACCTTGTCACGGGCGGGATTCCTCACACTGGCTTCCGGCAGGGTATGGTGGTGAACTTCTTGAGTTGCAGCAAGGCTGTGAAAGACCCTTTCGAAGTTCCAGAGGTAAGGTGTCATTAGTCTCCAGACGCCTCATCGGAAATAGGCCTCATCTCGCCTGGAAGGGAGAACTTCCTGGATTTTCTCGAGTTGCGGCAGGTGTTCTCGAGTTACGACGGGGACCTCAGGGACCCGCCCTGGTGGCCTCAGGAGAGGCCAATCCCTATGCGAGTTGCTAGGGGGCCTCTCGGGATTCCTCTCCCGTCGATACCGGGGCCAAAAACCTTGTGTGGAGTCAGGGCCGGAACCGAGGATTCCTCTCAGGGGCTGACATGGATCTTTGGGTACTTCTGGAGTCTCCAAAGGGGAGTCAGGCCTCGTCTCGAGTGGGGGCATGCACGTGCACTTTCCTTCCAGGCTGTAGCAGCAATGTCACGCTACCTGTCGCGTGGATCAAATGATCTGTGGTTTTCCCTCGAGGCTTTCCCACAGGGCTGTCCCACGTGCCACCGTGGTGTGAGTCGATCCTCGGCGTGAAAGATGAGCCAGTGCAGGGCAAAGAGGTTCCTCTGGAATGGACTGAGACATCTGGGGGACTCTTGGAATGGTGGTACGACCATGGAGTTCCTCTCGCCTTTCCTGTTGAGAGTGCCTCCTCTTGAGATGCGACGGGAACGCCGGGAATATTTTCCCGTTGAAAGCAGGGAAAGGATCCCTCATCTCGAGCTACGAGGGGGAAACGGGGCTCCTCTGGATGTGGGCGGGACCATCGTGCTTTCTCTCGAGTGGAGACGGGTATGGCGGTGAACTTCTTGAGTTGCAGCAAGGGTGTGAAAGACCCTTTCGAAGTTCCAGAGGTTAGGTGTCATTAGTCTCCAGACGCCTCATCGGAAATAGGCCTCATCTCGCCTGGAAGGGAGAACTTCCATGATTTTCTCGAGTTGCGGCAGGTGTTCTCGAGTTACGACGGGGACCTCAGGGACCCGCCCTGTTGGCCTCAGGAGAGGCCAGTCCCTATGCGTGTTGCTAGGGGGCCCCTCGGGATTCCTCTCCCGTCGATACCGGGGCCAAAAACCTTGTGTGGAGACAGGGCTGGAACCGAGGATTCCTCTCAGGGACTGATATGGATCTTTGGGTACTTCTGGAGTCTCGCCAGGGGAGACAGGCCTCGTCTCGTGTGGGGGCATGCACGTGCACTTTCCTTCCAGGCTGTAGCAGCAATGTCACGCTTCACGTCGCGTGGATCAAAGGATCTGTGGTTTTCCCTCGAGGCTTTCCCTCGAGGCTTTCCCACAGGGCTGTACCACGTGACACCGTGGTGTGAGTCGATTCTCGGCGTGAAAAATGAGCCAGTGCAGGGCAAAGAGGTTCCTCTGGAATGGACTGAGACATCTGGGGGACTCTTGGAATGGTGGTACGACCATGGAGTTCCTCTCGCCTTTCCTGTTGAGAGTGCCTCCTCTTGAGATGCGTCAGGAACGCCGGGAATTCTTTCCCGTTGAAAGGAGGGAAAGGATCCCTCATCTCGAGCTACGAGGGGGAAACGGGGCTCCTCTGGATGTGGGCGGGACCATCGTGCATCCTCTCGAGTGGAGACGGGTATGGCGGTGAACTTCTTGAGTTGCAGCAAGGGTGTGAAAGACCCTTTCGAAGTTCCAGAGGTTAGGTGTCATTAGTCTCCAGACGCCTCATCGGAAATAGGCCTCATCTCGCCTGGAAGGGAGAACTTCCTGGATTTTCTCGAGTTGCGGCAGGTGTTCTCGAGTTACGACGGGGACCTCAGGGACCCGACCTGGTGGCCTCAGGAGAGGCCAGTCCCCATGCGAGTTGCTAGGGGGCCTCTCGGGATTCCTCTCCCGTCGATACCGGGGCCAAAAAGCTTGTGTGGAGTCAGGGCCGGAACCGAGGATTCCTCTCAGGGGCTGACATGGATCTTTGGGTACTTCTGGAGTCTCCCCAGGGGAGTCAGGCCTCGTCTCGAGTGGGGGCATGCACGTGCGCTTTCCTTCCAGGCTGTAGCAGCAATGTCACGCTTCCCGTCGCGTCGATCAAAGGATCTGTGGTTTTCCCTCGAGGCTTTCCCTCGAGGCTTTCCCACAGGGCTGTCCCACGTGCCACCGTGTTGTGAGTCGATCCTCGGCTTGAAAGATGAGCCAGTGCAGGGCAAAGAGGTTCCTCTGGAATGGACTGAGACATCTGGGGGACTCTTGGAATGGTGGTACGACCATGGAGTTCCTCTCGCCTTTCCTGTTGAGAGTGCCTCCTCTTGAGATGCGACGGGAACGCCGGGAATACTTTCCCGTTGAAAGCAGGGAAAGGATCCCTCATCTCGAGCTACGAGGGGGAAACGGGGCTCCTCTGGATGTGGGCGGGACCATCGTGCTTCCTCTCGAGTGGAGACGGGTATGGCGGTGAACTTCTTGAGTTGCAGGAAGGGTGTGAAAAACCCTTTCGAAGTTCCAGAGGTTAGGTGTCATTAGTCTCCAGAGGCCTCATCGGAAATAGGCCTCATCTCGCCTGGAAGGGAGAACTTCCTGGATTTTCTCGAGTTGCGGCAGTTGTTCTCGAGTTACGAGGGGGACCTCAGGGACCCGCCCTGGTGGCCTCAGGAGAGGCCAGTCCCCATGCGAGTTGCTAGGGGGCCTTTCGGGATTCCTCTCCCGTCGATACCGGGGCCAAAAACCTTGTGTGGAGTCAGGGCCGGAATCGAGGATTCCTCTCAGGGGCTGACATGGATCTTTGGGTACTTCTGGAGTCTCCCCAGGGGAATCAGGCCTCGTCTCGAGTGGGGGCATGCACGTGCGCTTTCCTTCCAGCCTGTAGCAGCAATGTCACGCTTCCCTTCGCGTGGATCAAAGGATCTGTGGTTTTCCCTCGAGGCTTTCCCTCGAGGCTTTCCCACAGGGCTGTCCCACGTGCCACCGTGGTGTGAGTCGATCCTGGCGTGAAAGATGAGCCAGTGCAGGGCAAAGAGGTTCCTCTGGAATGGACTGAGACATCTGGGGGACTCTTGGAATGGTGGTACGACCATGGAGTTCCTCTCGCCTTTCCTGTTGAGAGTGCCTCCTCTTGAGATGCGACCGGAACGCCGGGAATTATTTCCCGTTGAAAGCAGGGAAAGGATCCCTCATCTCGAGCTACGAGGGGGAAACGGGGCTCCTCTGGATGTGGGCGGACCATCGTGCTTCCTCTCGAGTCCAGACGGGTATGGCGGTGAACTTCTTGAGTTGCAGCAAGGGTGTGAAAGACCCTTTCGAAGTTCCAGAGGTTAGGTGTCATTAGTCTCCAGACGCCTCATCGGAAATAGGCCTCATCTCGCCTGGAAGGGGGAACTTCCTGGAATTTCTCGAGTTGTGGCAGGTGTTCTCGAGTTACGACGGGGACCTCAGGGACCCGCCCTGGTGGCCTCAGGAGAGGCCAGTCCCCATGCGAGTTGCTAGGGGGCCTCTCGGGATTCCTCTCCCGTCGATACCGGGGCAAAAACCTTGTGTGGAGTCAGGGCCGGAACCGAGGATTCCTCTCAGGGGCTGACATGGATCTTTGGGTACTTCTGGAGTCTCCCCAGGGGAGTCAGGCCTCGTCTCGAGTCGGGGCATGCACGTGCACTTTCCTTCCAGGCTGTAGCAGCAATGTCACGCTTCCCGTGGCGTGGATCAAATGATCTGTGGTTTTCCCTCGAGGCTTTCCCTCGAGGCTTTCCCACAGGGCTGTCCCACGTGCCACCGTGGTGTGAGTCGATCCTCGGCGTGAAAGATGAGCCAGTGCAGGGCAAAGAGGTTCCTCTGGAATGGAAAGACACATCTGGGGGACTCTTGGAATGGTGGTACGGCCATGGAGTTCCTCTCGCCTTTCCTGTTGAGAGTGCCTCCTCTTGAGATGCGACGGGAACGCAGGAATTCTTTCCCGTTGAAAGCAGGGAAAGGATCCCTCATCTCGATCTCCGAGGGGGAAACGGGGCTCCTCTGGATGGGGGCGGGACCATCGTTCTTCCTCTCGAGTGGAGATGGGTATGGCGGTGAACTTCTTGAGTTGCAGCAAGGGTGTGAAAGACCCTTTCGAACTTCCAGAGGTTAGGTGTCATTAGTCTCCAGACGCCTCATCGGAAATAGGCCTCATCTCGCTGGAAGGGAGAACTTCCTGGATTTTCTCGAGTTGCGGCAGGTGTTCTTGAGTTACGACGGGGACCTCAGGGACCCGCCCTGGTGGCCTCAGGAGAGGCCAGTCCCCATGCGAGTTGCTAGGGGGCCTCTCGAGATTCCTCTCCCGTCGATACCCGGGCCAAAAACCTTGTGTGGAGTCTGGGCCGGAACCGAGGATTCCTCTCACGGGCTGATATGGATCTTTGGGTACTTCTGGAGTCTCGCCAGGGGAGAAAGGCCTCATCTCGAGTGGGGGCATGCACGTGCACTTTCCTTCCAGGCTGTAGCAGCAATGTCACGCTTCCCATCGCGTGGATCAAAGGATCTGTGGTTTTCCCTCGAGGCTTTCCCTCGAGGCTTTCCCACAGGGCTGTCCCACGTGCCACCGTGGTGTAAGTCGATCCTCGGCGTGAAAGATGAGCCAGTGCAGGGCAAAGAGGTTCCTCTGGAATGGACTGAGACATCTGGGGGACTCTTGGAATGGTGGTACGACCATGGAGTTCCTCTCGCCTTTCCTGTTGAGAGTGCCTCCTCTTGAGATGCGACGGGAATGCCGGGAATTCTTTCCCGTTGAAAGCAGGGAAAGGATCGCTCATCTCGAGCTAGGAGGGGGAAACGGGGCTCCTCTGGATGTGGGCGGGACCATCGTGCTTCCTCTCGAGTGGAGACGGGTATGGCGGTGAACTTCTTGAGTTGCAGCAAGGGTGTGAAAGACCCTTTCGAAGTTCCAGAGGTTAGGTGTCATTAGTCTCCAGACGCCTCATCGGAAATAGGCCTCATCTCGCCTGGAAGGGAGAAATTCCTGGATTTTCTCGAGTTGCGGCAGGTGTTCTCGAGTTACGACGGGAACCACAGGGACCCGCCCTGATGGCCTCAGGAGAGGCCAGTCCCCATGCGAGTTGCTAGGGGGCCTCTCGGGATTCCTCTACCGTCGATACCGGCGCCAAAAACCTTGTGTGGAGTCAGGGCCGGAACCGAGGATTCCTCTCAGGGGCTGACATGGATGTTTGGGTACTTCTGGAGTCTCCCCAGGGGAGTCAGGCCTCGGCTCGAGTGGGGGCATGCACGTGCGCTTTCCTTCCAGGCTGTAGCAGCAATGTCACGCTTCCCGTGGCGTGGATCAAAGGATCTGTGGTTTTCCCTCGAGGCTTTCCCTCGAGGCTTTCCCACAGGGCTGTCCCACGTGCCACCGTGGTGTGAGTCGATCCTCGGCGTGAAAGATGAGCCAGTGTACGGCAAAGAGGTTCCTCTGGAATGGACTGAGACATCTGGGGGACTCTTGGAATGGTGGTACGACCATGGAGTTCCTCTCGCCTTTCCTGTTGAGAGTGCCTCCTCTTGAGATGTGACGGGAAGGCCGGGAATTCTTTGCGTTGAAAGCAGGGAAAGAATCCCTCATCTCGAGCTTCGAGGGGGAAACGGGTCTCCTCTCGATGTGGGCGGGACCATCGTGCTTCCTCTCGAGTGGAGACGGGTATGGCGGTGAACTTCTTGAGTTGCAGCAAGGGTGTGAAAGACCCTTTCGAAGTTCCAGAGGTTAGGTGTCATTCGTCTCCAGATGCATCATCAGAAATAGGCCTCATCTCGCCTAGAAGGGAGAACTTCCTGGATATTCTCGAGTTGTGGCAGGTGTTCTCGAGTTATGACGGGGACCTCAGGGACCCGCCCTGGTGTCCTCAGAAAAGGCCAGTCCCCATGCGAGTTGCTAGGGGGCCTCTCGGGATTCCTCTCCCGTCGATACCGGGGCCAAAAACCTTGTCTGGAGTCAGGGCCGGAACCGAGGATTCCTCTCAGGGGCTGACATGGATCTTTGGGTATTTCTGGAGTCTCCCCAGGGGAGTCAGGCCTCGTCTCGAGTGGGGGCATGCACGTGTGCTTTCCTTCCAGGCTGTAGCAGCAATGTCACGCTTCCCGTGGCGTGGATCAAAGGATCTGTGGTTTTCCCTCGAGGCTTTCCCACAGGGCTGTCCCACGTGCCACTGTGGTGTGAGTCGACTTCTCCGTGAAAGATGAGCCAGTGCAGGGCAAAGAGGTTCCTCTGGAATGGAATGAGACATCTGGGGGACTCTTGGAATGGTGGTACGGCCATGGAGTTCCTCTCGCCTTTCCTGTTGAGAGTGCCTACTCTTGAGATGCGACGGGAACGAAGGAATTCTTTCCCGTTGAAAGCAGGGAAAGGATCCTTCATCTCGATCTCCGAGGGGGAAACGGGGCTCCTCTGGATGGGGGCGGGACCATCGTTCTTCCTCTCGAGTGGAGACGGGTATGGCGGTGAACTTCTTGAGTTGCAGCAAGGGTGTGAAAGACCCTTTCGAATTTCCAGAGGTTAGGTGTCATTAGTCTCCAGACGCCTCATCGGAAATAGGCCTCATCTCGCTGGAAGGGAGAACTTCCTGGATTTTCTCGAGTTGCGGCAGGTGTTCTCGAGTTACGACGGGGACCTCAGGGACCCGCCCTGGTGGCCTCAGGAGAGGCCAGTCCCCATGCGAGTTGCTAGGGGGCCTCTCGAGATTCCTCTCCCGTCGATACCGGGGCCAAAAACCTTGTGTGGAGTCAGGGCCAGAACCGAGGATTCCTCTCAGGGGCTGACATGGATCTTTGGGTACTTCTGGAGTCTCCCCAGGGGAGTCAGGCCTCGTCTCGAGTGGGGGCATGCACGTGCGCTTCCTTCCAGGCTGTAGCAGCAATGTCACGCTTCCCGTCGCGTGGATCAAAGGATCTGTGGTTTTCCCTCGAGGCTTTCCCTCGAGGCTTTCCCACAGGGCTGTCCCACGTGCCACCGTGGTGTGAGTCGATCCTCGGCGTGAAAGATGAGCCAGTGCAGGGCAAAGAGGTTCCTCTGGAATGGACTGAGACATCTGGGGGACTCTTTGTATGGTGGTACGACCATGGAGTTCCGCTCGCCTTTCCTGTTGAGAGTGCCTCCTCTTGAGATGCGTCAGGAACGCCGGGAATTCTTTGCTTTGAAAGCAGTGAAAGGATCCCTCATCTCGAGCTACGAGGGGGAAACGGGGCTCCTCTGGATGTGGGCGGGACCATCGTGCTTCCTCTCGAGTGGAGACGGGTATGGCGGTGAACTTCTTGAGTTGCAGCAAGGGTGTGAAAGACCCTTTCGAAGTTCCAAAGGTTAGGTGTCATTAGTCTCCAGACGCCTCATCGGAAATAGGCCTCATCTCGCCTGGAAGGGAGAACTTCCTGGATTTTCTCGAGTTGCGGCAGGTGTTCTCGAGTTACGACGGGAACCACAGGGACCCGCCCTGATGGCCTCAGGAGAGGCCAGTCCCCATGCGAGTTGCTAGGGGGCCTCTCGGGATTCCTCTCCCGTCGATACCGGGGCCAAAAACCTTGTGTGGAGTCAGGGCCGGAACCGAGGATTCCTCTCAGGGGCTGACATGGATGTTTGGGTACTTCTGGAGTCTCCCCAGGGGAGTCAGGCCTCGGCTCGCGTGGGGGCATGCACGTGCGCTTTCCTTCCAGGCTGTAACAGCAATGTCACGCTTCCCGTGGTGTGGATCAAAGGATCTGTGGTTTTCCCTCGAATCTTTCCCTCGAGGCTTTCCCACAGGGCTGTCCCACGTGCCACCGTGGTGTGAGTCGATCCTCGGCGTGAAAGATGAGCCAGTGCAGGGCAAAGAGGTTCCTCTGGAATGGACTGAGACATCTCGGGGACTCTTGGAATGGTGGTACGACCATGGAGTTCCTCTCGCCTTTCCTGTTGAGAGTGCCTCCTCTTGAGATGTGACGGGAACGCCGGGAATTCTTTGCGTTGAAAGCAGGGAAAGGATCCCTCATCTCGAGCTACGAGGGGGAAACGGGGCTCCTCTCCATGTGGGCGTGACCATCGTGCTTCCTCTCGAGTGGAGACGGGTATGGCGGTGAACTTCTTGAGTTGCAGCAAGGGTGTGAAAGACCCTTTCGAAGTTCCAGAGGTTAGGTGTCATTTGTCTCCAGACGCCTCATCGGAAATAGGCTTCATCTCGCCTGGAAGGGAGAACTTCCTGGATTTTCTCGAGTTGCGGCAGGTGTTCTCGAGGTACGACGGGGACCTCAGGGACCCGCCCTGGTCGCCTCAGGGGAGGCCAGTACCCATGCGAGTTGCTAGGGGGCCTCTCGGGATTAATCTCCCGTCGATACCGGGGCCAAAAACCTTGTGTGTAGTCAGGGCCGGAACCGAGGATTCCTCTCAGGGGCTGACATGGATGTTTGGGTACTTCTGGAGTTTCCCCAGGGGAGTCAGGCCTCGTCTCGAGTGGGGGCATGCACGTGCGATTTCCTTCCAGGCTGTAGCAGCAATGTCACGCATCCCGTCGAGTGGAGTAATGGATCTGTGGTTTTCCATCGAGGCTTTCCCACAGGGCTGTCCCACGTGCCACCGTGGTGTGAGTCGATCCTCGGCGTGAAAGATGAGCCAGTGCAGGGCAAAGAGGTTCCTCTGGAATGGAAGGAGACATCTCGGGGACTCTTGGAATGGTGGTACGACCATGGAGTTCCTCTCGCCTTTCCAGTTGAGAGTGCCTCCTCTTGAGATGTGACGGGAACGCTGGGAATTCTTTGCGTTGAAAGCAGGGAAAGGATCCCTCATCTCGAGCTTCGAGGGGGAAACGGGGCTCCTCTCGATGTGGGCGGGACCATCGTGCTTCCTCTCGAGTGGAGACGGGTATGGCGGTGAACTTCTTGAGTTGCAGCAAGGGTGTGAAAGACCCTTTCGAAGTTCCAGAGGTTAGGTGTCATTAGTCTCCAGACGCCTCATCGGAAATAGGCCTCATCTCGCCTGGAAAGGAGAACTTCCTGGATTTTCTGGAGTTGCGGCAGGTGTTCTCGAGTTACGACGGGGACCTCAGGGACCCGCCCTGGTGGCCTCAGGAGAGGCCAGTCCCCATGCGTGTTGCTAGGGGGCCTCTCGGAATTACTCTCCCGTCGATACCGGGGCCAAAAACCTTGTGTAGAGTCAGGGCCGGAACCGAGGATTCCTCTCAGGGGCTGACATGGATCTTTGGGTACTTCTGGAGTCTCCCCAGGGGAGTCAGGCCTCGTCTCGAGTGGGGGCATGCACGTGCGCTTTCCTTCCAGGCTGTAGCAGCAATGTCACGCTTCCCGTCGCGTGGATCAAAGGATCTGTGATTTTCCATCGAGGCTTTCCCACAGGGCTGTCCCACGTGCCACCGTGGTGTGAGTCGATCCTCGGCGTGAAAGATGAGCCAGTGCAGGGCAAAGAGGTTCCTCTGGAATGGACTGAGACATCTGGGGGACTCTTGGAATGGTGGTACGACCATGGAGTTCCGCTCGCCTTTCCTGTTGAGAGTGCCTCCTCTTGAGATGCGACGGGAACGCCGGGAATTCTTTCCCGTTGAAAGCAGGGAAAGGATCCCTCATCTCGAGCTCCGAGGGGGAAACGGGGCTCCTCTGGATGTGGGCGGGACCATCGTGCTTCCTCTCGAGTGGAGACGGGTATGGCGGTGAACTTCTTGAGTTGCAGCAAGGGTGTGAAAGACCCTTTCGAAGTTCCAGAGGTTAGGTGTCATTAGTCTCCAGACGCCTCATCGGAAATAGGCCTCATCTCGCCTGGAAGGGAGAACTTCCTGGATTTTCTCGAGTTGCGGCAGGTGTTCTCGAGTTACGACGGGGACCTCAGGGACCCGCCCTGGTGGCCTCAGGAGAGGCCATTCCCCATGCGAGTTGCTGGGAGGCCTCTCGGGATTCCTCTCCCGTCGATACCGGGGCCAAAAACCTTGTGTGGAGTCAGGGCCGGAACCGAGAATTCCTCTCAAGGGCTGACATGGATCTTTGGGTACTTCTGGAGTCTCCCCAGGGGAGTCAGGCCTCGTCTCGAGTGGGGGCATGCAAGTGCGATTTCCTTCCAGGCTTTAGCAGCAATGTCACGCTTCCCGTCGCGTGGATCAAAGGATCTGTGGTTTTCCCTCGAGGCTTTCCCTCGAGGCTTTCCCACAGGGCTGCCCCACGTGCCACCGTGGTGTGAGTCGATCCTCGGCGTGAAAGATGAGCCAGTGCAGGGCAAAGAGATTCCTCTGTAATGGACTGAGACATCTGGGGGACTCTTGGAATGGTGGTACGACCATGGAGTTTCTCTCGCCTTTCCTGTTGAGAGTGCCTCCTCTTGAGATGCGACGGGAAGGCCGGGAATTCTTTCCCGTTGAAAGCAGGGAAAGGATCCCTCATCTCGAGCTACGAGGGGGAAACGGGGCTCCTCTGGATGTGGGCGGGACCATCGTGCATCCTCTCGAGTGGAGACGGGTATGGCGGTGAACTTCTTGAGTTGCAGCAAGGGTGTGAAAGACCCTTTCGAAGTTCCAGAGGTTAGGTGTCATTAGTCTCCAGACGCCTCATCGGAAATAGGCCTCATCTCGCCTGGAAGGGAGAACTTCATGGATTTTCTCGAGTTGCGGCAGGTGTTCTCGAGTTACGACGGGGACCTCAGGGACCCGCCCTGGTGGCCTCAGGAGAGGCCAGTCCCCATGCGAGTTGCTAGGGGGCCTCTCGGAATTACTCTCCCGTCGATACCGGGGCCAAAAACCTTGTGTAGAGTCAGGGCCGGAACCGAGGATTCCTCTCAGGGGCTGACATGGATCTTTGGGTACTTCTGGAGTCTCCCCAGGGGAGTCAGGCCTCGTCTCGAGTGGGGGCATGCACGTGCGCTTTCCTTCCAGGCTGTAGCAGCAATGTCACGCTTCCCGTCGCGTGGATCAAAGGATCTGTGATTTTCCATCGAGGCTTTCCCACAGGGCTTTCCCACGTGCCACCGTGGTGTGAATCGATCCTCGGCGTGAAAGATGAGCCAGTGCAGGGCAAAGAGGTTCCTTTGGAATGGACTGAGACATCTGGGGGACTCTTGGAATGGTGGTACGACCATGGAGTTCCTCTCGCCTTTCCTGTTGAGAGTGCCACCTCTTGAGATGCGTCAGGAACGCCGGGAATTCTTTGCTTTGAAAGCAGTGAAAGGATCCCTCATCTCGAGCTACGAGGGGGAAACGGGGCTCCTCTGGATGTGGGCGGGACCATCGTGCTTCCTCTCGAGTGGAGACGGGTATGGCGGTGAACTTCTTGAGTTGCAGCAAGGGTGTGAAAGACCCTTTCGAAGTTCCAGAGGTTAGGTGTCATTAGTCTCCAGACGCCTCATCGGAAATAGGCCTCATCTCGCCTGGAAGGGAGAAATTCCTGGATTTTCTCGAGTTGCGGCAGGTGTTCTCGAGTTACGACGGGGACCTCAGGGACCCGCCCTGGTGGCCTCAGGAGAGGCCAGTCCCCATGCGAGTTGCTAGGGGGCCTCTCGGGATTCCTCTCCCGTCGATACCGGGGCCAAAAACCTTGTGTAGAGTCAGGGCCGGAACCGAGGATTCCTCTCAGGGGCTGACATGGATCTTTGGGTACTTCTGGAGTCTCCCCAGGGGAGTCAGGCCTCGTCTCGAGTGGGGGCATGCACGTGCGCTTTCCTTCCAGGCTGTAGAAGCAATGTCACGCTTCCCGTCGCGTGGATCAAAGGATCTGTGATTTTCCATCGAGGCTTTCCCACAGGGCTGTCCCACGTGCCACCGTGGTGTGAGTCGATCCTCGGCGTGAAAGATGAGCCAGTGCAGGGCAAAGAGGTTCCTCTGGAATGGACTGAGACATCTGGGGGACTCTTGGAATGGTGGTACGACCATGGAGTTCCTCTCGCCTTTCCTGTTTAGAGTGCCACCTCTTGAGATGCGTCAGGAACGCCGGGAATTCTTTGCTTTGAAAGCAGTGAAAGGATCCCTCATCTCGAGCTACGAGGGGGAAACGGGGCTCCTCTGGATGTGGGCGGGACCATCGTGCTTCCTCTCGAGTGGAGACGGGTATGGCGGTGAACTTCTTGAGTTGCAGCAAGGGTGTGAAAGACCCTTTCGAAGTTCCAGAGGTTAGGTGTCATTAGTCTCCAGACGCCTCATCGGAAATAGGCCTCATCTCGCCTGGAAGGGAGAACTTCCTGGATTTTCTCGAGTTGCGGCAGGTGTTCTCGAGTTACGACGGGGACCTCAGGGACCCGCCCTGGTGGCCTCAGGAGAGGCCAGTCCCCATGCGAGTTGCTGGGAGGCCTCTCGGGATTCCTCTCCCATCGATACCGGGGCCAAAAATCTTGTGTGGAGTCAGGGCCGGAACCGAGAATTCCTCTCAGGGGTGACATGGATCTTTGGGTACTTCTGGAGTCTCCCCAGGGGAGTCAGGCCTCATCTCGAGCGGGGGCATGCACGTGCGCTTTCCTTCCAGGCTGTAGCAGGAATGTGACGCTTCCCGTCGCGTGGATCAAAGGATCTGTGGTTTTCCCTCGAGGCTTTCCCTCGAGGCTTTCCCACAGGGCTGTCCCACGTGCCACCGTGGTGTGAGTCGATCCTCGGCGTGAAAGATGAGCCAGTGCAGGGCAAAGAGGTTCCTCTGGAATGGACTGAGACATCTGGGGGACTCTTGGAATGGTGGTACGACCATGGAGTTCCTCTCGCCTTTCCTGTTGAGAGTGCCTCCTCTTGAGATGCGACGTGAATGCCGGGAATTCTTTCCCGTTGAAAGCAGGGAAAGGATCCCTCATCTCGAGCTACGAGGGGGAAACGGGGCTCCTCTGGATGTGGGCGGGACCATCGTGCTTCCTCTCGAGTGGAGACGGGTATGGCGGTGAACTTCTTGAGTTGCAGCAAGGGTGTGAAAGACCCTTTCGAAGTTCCAGAGGTTAGGTGTCATTAGTCTCCAGACGCCTCATCGGAAATAGGCCTCATCTCGCCTGGAAGGGAGAACTTCCTGGATTTTCTCGAGTTGCGGCAGGTGTTCTCGAGTTACGACGGGGACCTCAGGGACCCGCCCTGGTGGCCTCAGGAGAGGCCATTCCCCATGCGAGTTGCTAGGAGGCCTCTCGGGATTCCTCTTCTGTCGATACCGGGGCCAAAAACCTTGTTTGGAGTCAGGGCCGGATCCGAGGATTCCTCTTAGGGGCTGACATGGATCTTTGGGTACTTCTGGAGTCTCCCCAGGGGAGTCAGGCCTCGTCTCGAGTGGGGGCATGCACGTGCGCTTTCCTTACAGGCTGTAGCAGCAATGTCACGCTTCCCGTGGCGTGGATCAAAGGATCTGTGGTTTTCCCTCGAGGCTTTACCACAGGGCTGTCCCACGTGCCACCGTGGTGTGAGTCGATCCTCGGCGTGAAAGATGAGCCAGTGCAGGGCAAAGAGGTTCCTCTGGAATGGACTGAGACATCTGGGGGACTCTTGGAATGGTGGTACGACCATGGAGTTCCTCTCGCCTTTTCTGTTGAGAGTGCCTTGTCTTGAGATGCGACGGGAACGCTGGGAAATCTTTCCCGTTGAAAGCAGGGAAAGGATCCCTCATCTCGAGCTACGAGGGGGAAACGGGGCTCCTCTGGATGTGGGCGGGACCATCGTGCTTCCTCTAGAGTGGAGACGGGTATGGCGATGAACTTCTTGAGTTGCAGCAAGGGTGTGAAAGACCCTTTCGAAGTTCCAGAGGTTAGGTGTCATTAGACTCCAGACGCCTCATCGGAAATAGGCCTCATCTCGCCTGGAAGGGAGAACTTCCTGGATTTTCTCGAGTTGCGGCAGGTGTTCTCGAGTTACGACGGGGACCTCAGGGACCCGCCCTGGTGGCCTCAGGAGAGGCCAGTCCCCATGCGAGTTGCTAGGGGGCCTCTCGGGATTCCTCTCCCGTCGATACCGGGGCCAAAAACCTTTTGTGGAGTCAGGGCCGGAACCGAGGATTCCTCTCAGGGGCTGACATGGATCTTTGGGTACTTCTGGAGTCTCCCCAGGGGAGTCAGGCCTCGTCTCGAGTGGGGGCATGCACGTGCGCTTTCCTTCCAGGCTGTAGCAGCAATGTCACGCTTCCCGTCGCGTGGATCAAAGGTTTTGTGGTTTTCCCTCGAGGCTTTCCCTCGAGGCTTTCCCACAGGGCTGTCCCACGTGCCACCGTGGTGTGAGTCGATCCTCGGCGTGAAAGATGAGCCAGTGCAGGGCAAAGAGGTTCCTCTGGAATGGACTGAGACATCTGGGGGACTCTTGGAATGGTGGTACGACCATGGAGTTCCTCTCGGCTTTTCTGTTGAGAGTGCCTCCTCTTGAGATGCGACCGGAATGCCGGGAATTCTTTCCCGTTGAAAGCAGGGAAAGGATCCCTCATCTCGAGCTCCGAGGGGGAAACGGGGCTCCTCTGGATGTGGGCGAGACCATCGTGCTTCCTCTCGAGTGGAGACGGGTATGGCGGTGAACTTCTTGAGTTGCAGCAAGGGTGTGAAAGACCCTTTCGAAGTTCCAGAGGTTAGGTGTCATTAGTCTCCAGACGCCTCATCGGAAATAGGCCTCATCTTGCCTGGAAGGGAGAACTTCCTGGATTTTCTCGAGTTGCGGGAGGTGTTCTCGAGTTAAGACGGGGACCTCAGGGACCCGTCCTGGTGGCCTCAGCAAAGGCCAGTCCCCATGCGAGTTGCTAGGGGGCCTCTCGGGATTCCTCTCCCGTCGATACCGGGGCCAAAAACCTTGTGTGGAGTCAGAGCCGGAACCGAGAATTCCTCTCAGGGGTGACATGGATCTTTGGGTACTTCTGGAGTCTCCCCAGGGGAGTCAGGCCTCGTCTCGAGTGGGGGCATGCAAGTGCGATTTCCTTCCAGGCTTTAGCAGCAATGTCACGCTTCCCGTCGCGTGGATCAAAGGATCTGTGGTTTTCCCTCGAGGCTTTCCCTCGAGGCTTTCCCACAGGGCTGCCCCACGTGCCACCGTGGTGTGAGTCGATCCTCGGCGTGAAAGATGAGCCAGTGCAGGGCAAAGAGATTCCTCTGGAATGGACTGAGACATCTGGGGGACTCTTGGAATGGTGGTACGACCATGGAGTTTCTCTCGCCTTTCCTGTTGAGAGTGCCTCCTCTTGAGATGCGACGGGAAGGCCGGGAATTCTTTCCCGTTGAAAGCAGGGAAAGGATCCCTCATCTCGAGCTACGAGGGGGAAACGGGGCTCCTCTGGATGTGGGCGGGACCATCGTGCATCCTCTCGAGTGGAGACGGGTATGGCGGTGAACTTCTTGAGTTGCAGCAAGGGTGTGAAAGACCCTTTCGAAGTTCCAGAGGTTAGGTGTCATTAGTCTCCAGACGCCTCATCGGAAATAGGCCTCATCTCGCCTGGAAGGGAGAACTTCCTGGATTTTCTGGAGTTGCGGCAGGTGTTCTCGAGTTACGACGGGGACCTCAGGGACCCGCCCTGGTGGCCTCAGGAGAGGCCAGTCCCCATGCGAGTTGCTAGGGGGCCTCTCGGAATTACTCTCCCGTCGATACCGGGGCCAAAAACCTTGTGTAGAGTCAGGGCCGGAACCGAGGATTCCTCTCAGGGGCTGACATGGATCTTTGGGTACTTCTGGAGTCTCCCCAGGGGAGTCAGGCCTCGTCTCGAGTGGGGGCATGCACGTGCGCTTTCCTTCCAGGCTGTAGCAGCAATGTCACGCTTCCCGTCGCGTGGATCAAAGGATCTGTGATTTTCCATCGAGGCTTTCCCACAGGGCTTTCCCACGTGCCACCGTGGTGTGAATCGATCCTCGGCGTGAAAGATGAGCCAGTGCAGGGCAAAGAGGTTCCTTTGGAATGGACTGAGACATCTGGGGGACTCTTGGAATGGTGGTACGACCATGGAGTTCCTCTCGCCTTTCCTGTTGAGAGTGCCACCTCTTGAGATGCGTCAGGAACGCCGGGAATTCTTTGCTTTGAAAGCAGTGAAAGGATCCCTCATCTCGAGCTACGAGGGGGAAACG
Source organism: Capricornis sumatraensis (assembly GCF_032405125.1). Taxonomy (NCBI): domain Eukaryota; kingdom Metazoa; phylum Chordata; class Mammalia; order Artiodactyla; family Bovidae; genus Capricornis; species Capricornis sumatraensis. Next base: position 2,723,950 of record NC_091080.1, on the reverse strand, counting down.
GGGCTCCTCTGGATGTGGGCGGGACCATCGTGCTTCCTCTCGAGTGGAGACGGGTATGGCGGTGAACTTCTTGAGTTGCAGCAAGGGTGTGAAAGACCCTTTCGAAGTTCCAGAGGTTAGGTGTCATTAGTCTCCAGACGCCTCATCGGAAATAGGCCTCATCTCGCCTGGAAGGGAGAAATTCCTGGATTTTCTCGAGTTGCGGCAGGTGTTCTCGAGTTACGACGGGGACCTCAGGGACCCGCCCTGGTGGCCTCAGGAGAGGCCAGTCCCCATGCGAGTTGCTAGGGGGCCTCTCGGGATTCCTCTCCCGTCGATACCGGGGCCAAAAACCTTGTGTAGAGTCAGGGCCGGAACCGAGGATTCCTCTCAGGGGCTGACATGGATCTTTGGGTACTTCTGGAGTCTCCCCAGGGGAGTCAGGCCTCGTCTCGAGTGGGGGCATGCACGTGCGCTTTCCTTCCAGGCTGTAGAAGCAATGTCACGCTTCCCGTCGCGTGGATCAAAGGATCTGTGATTTTCCATCGAGGCTTTCCCACAGGGCTGTCCCACGTGCCACCGTGGTGTGAGTCGATCCTCGGCGTGAAAGATGAGCCAGTGCAGGGCAAAGAGGTTCCTCTGGAATGGACTGAGACATCTGGGGGACTCTTGGAATGGTGGTACGACCATGGAGTTCCTCTCGCCTTTCCTGTTTAGAGTGCCACCTCTTGAGATGCGTCAGGAACACCGGGAATTCTTTGCTTTGAAAGCAGTGAAAGGATCCCTCATCTCGAGCTACGAGGGGGAAACGGGGCTCCTCTGGATGTGGGCGGGACCATCGTGCTTCCTCTCGAGTGGAGACGGGTATGGCGGTGAACTTCTTGAGTTGCAGCAAGGGTGTGAAAGACCCTTTCGAAGTTCCAGAGGTTAGGTGTCATTAGTCTCCAGACGCCTCATCGGAAATAGGCCTCATCTCGCCTGGAAGGGAGAACTTCCTGGATTTTCTCGAGTTGCGGCAGGTGTTCTCGAGTTACGACGGGGACCTCAGGGACCCGCCCTGGTGGCCTCAGGAGAGGCCAGTCCCCATGCGAGTTGCTGGGAGGCCTCTCGGGATTCCTCTCCCATCGATACCGGGGCCAAAAACCTTGTGTGGAGTCAGGGCCGGAACCGAGAATTCCTCTCAAGGGCTGACATGGATCTTTGGGTACTTCTGGAGTCTCCCCAGGGGAGTCAGGCCTCGTCTCGAGTGGGGGCATGCACGTGCGCTTTCCTTCCAGGCTGTAGCAGCAATGTGACGCTTCCCGTCGCGTGGATCAAAGGATCTGTGGTTTTCCCTCGAGGCTTTCCCTCGAGGCTTCCCCACAGGGCTGCCCCACGTGCCACCGTGGTGTGAGTCGATCCTCGGCGTGAAAGATGAGCCAGTGCAGGGCAAAGAGGTTCCTCTGGAATGGACTGAGACATCTGGGGGACTTTTGGAATGGTGGTACGACCATGGAGTTTCTCTCGCCTTTCCTGTTGAGAGTGCCTCCTCTTGAGATGCGACGGTAACGCCGGGAATTCTTTCCCGTTAAATGCAGGGAAAGGATCCCTCATCTCGAGCAACGAGGGGGAAACGGGGCTCCTCTGGATGTGGGCGGGACCGTCGTGCTTCCTCTCGAGTGGAGATGGGTATGGCGGTGAACTTCTTGAGTTGCAGCAAGGCTGTGAAAGACCCTTTCGAAGTTCCAGAGGTTAGGTGTCATTAGTCTCCAGACGCCTCATCGGAAATAGGCCTCATCTCGCCTGGAAGGGAGAACTTCCTGGATTTTTTTGAGTTGCGGCAGGTGTTCTCGATTACGACGGGGACCTCAGGGACCCGCCCTGATGGCCTCAGGAGAGGCCAGGTCCATGCGAGTTGCTAGGTGGCCTCTCGGGATTCCTCTCCTGTCGATACCGGGGCCAAAAACCTTGTGTGGAGTCAGGGCCGGAACCGAGGATTCCTCTCAGGGGTGACATGGATCTTTGGGTACTTCTGGAGTCTCCCCAGGGGAGTCAGGCCTCGTCTCGAGCGGGGGCATGCACGTGCGCTTTCCTTCCAGGCTGTAGCAGGAATGTGACGCTTCCCGTCGCGTGGATCAAAGGATCTGTGGTTTTCCCTCGAGGCTTTCCCTCGAGGCTTTCCCACAGGGCTGTCCCACGTGCCACCGTGGTGTGAGTCGATCCTCGGCGTGAAAGATGAGCCAGTGCAGGGCAAAGAGGTTCCTCTGGAATGGACTGAGACATCTGGGGGACTCTTGGAATGGTGGTACGACCATGGAGTTCCTCTCGCCTTTCCTGTTGAGAGTGCCTCCTCTTGAGATGCGACGTGAATGCCGGGAATTCTTTCCCGTTGAAAGCAGGGAAAGGATCCCTCATCTCGAGCTACGAGGGGGAAACGGGGCTCCTCTGGATGTGGGCGGGACCATCGTGCTTCCTCTCGAGTGGAGACGGGTATGGCGGTGAACTTCTTGAGTTGCAGCAAGGGTGTGAAAGACCCTTTCGAAGTTCCAGAGTTTAGGTGTCATTAGTCTCCAGACGCCTCATCGGAAATAGGCCTCATCTCGCCTGGAAGGGAGAACTTCCTGGATTTTCTCGAGTTGCGGCAGGTGTTCTCGAGTTACGACGGGGACCTCAGGGACCCGCCCTGGTGGCCTCAGGAGAGGCCATTCCCCATGCGAGTTGCTAGGAGGCCTCTCGGGATTCCTCTTCTGTCGATACCGGGGCCAAAAACCTTGTTTGGAGTCAGGGCCGGATCCGAGGATTCCTCTTAGGGGCTGACATGGATCTTTGGGTACTTCTGGAGTCTCCCCAGGGGAGTCAGGCCTCGTCTCGAGTGGGGGCATGCACGTGCGCTTTCCTTACAGGCTGTAGCAGCAATGTCACGCTTCCCGTGGCGTGGATCAAAGGATCTGTGGTTTTCCCTCGAGGCTTTCCCACAGGGCTGTCCCACGTGCCACCGTGGTGTGAGTCGATCCTCGGCGTGAAAGATGAGCCAGTGCAGGGCAAAGAGGTTCCTCTGGAATGGACTGAGACATCTGGGGGACTCTTGGAATGGTGGTACGACCATGGAGTTCCTCTCGCCTTTTCTGTTGAGAGTGCCTTGTCTTGAGATGCGACGGGAACGCTGGGAATTCTTTCCCGTTGAAAGCAGGGAAAGGATCCCTCATCTCGAGCTACGAGGGGGAAACGGGGCTCCTCTGGATGTGGGCGGGACCATCGTGCTTCCTCTAGAGTGGAGACGGGTATGGCGATGAACTTCTTGAGTTGCAGCAAGGGTGTGAAAGACCCTTTCGAAGTTCCAGAGGTTAGGTGTCATTAGACTCCAGACGCCTCATCGGAAATAGGCCTCATCTCGCCTGGAAGGGAGAACTTCCTGGATTTTCTCGAGTTGCGGCAGGTGTTCTCGAGTTACGACGGGGACCTCAGGGACCCGCCCTGGTGGCCTCAGGAGAGGCCAGTCCCCATGCGAGTTGCTAGGGGGCCTCTCGGGATTCCTCTCCCGTCGATACCGGGGCCAAAAACCTTTTGTGGAGTCAGGGCCGGAACCGAGGATTCCTCTCAGGGGCTGACATGGATCTTTGGGTACTTCTGGAGTCTCCCCAGGGGAGTCAGGCCTCGTCTCGAGTGGGGGCATGCACGTGCGCTTTCCTTCCAGGCTGTAGCAGCAATGTCACGCTTCCCGTCGCGTGGATCAAAGGTTTTGTGGTTTTCCCTCGAGGCTTTCCCTCGAGGCTTTCCCACAGGGCTGTCCCACGTGCCACCGTGGTGTGAGTCGATCCTCGGCGTGAAAGATGAGCCAGTGCAGGGCAAAGAGGTTCCTCTGGAATGGACTGAGACATCTGGGGGACTCTTGGAATGGTGGTACGACCATGGAGTTCCTCTCGGCTTTTCTGTTGAGAGTGCCTCCTCTTGAGATGCGACGGGAACGCCGGGAATTCTTTCCCGTTGAAAGCAGGGAAAGGATCCCTCATCTCGAGCTCCGAGGGGGAAACGGGGCTCCTCTGGATGTGGGCGAGACCATCGTGCTTCCTCTCGAGTGGAGACGGGTATGGCGGTGAACTTCTTGAGTTGCAGCAAGGGTGTGAAAGACCCTTTCGAAGTTCCAGAGGTTAGGTGTCATTAGTCTCCAGACGCCTCATCGGAAATAGGCCTCATCTTGCCTGGAAGGGAGAACTTCCTGGATTTTCTCGAGTTGCGGGAGGTGTTCTCGAGTTAAGACGGGGACCTCAGGGACCCGTCCTGGTGGCCTCAGCAAAGGCCAGTCCCCATGCGAGTTGCTAGGGGGCCTCTCGGGATTCCTCTCCCGTCGATACCGGGGCCAAAAACCTTGTGTGGAGTCAGAGCCGGAACCGAGAATTCCTCTCAGGGGTGACATGGTTCTTTGGGTACTTCTGGAGACTCCCCAGGGGAGTCAGGCCTCGTCTCGAGTGGGGGCATGCACGTGCGCTTTCCTTCCAGGCTGTAGCAGCAATGTCATTCTTCCCGTCGCATTTATCAAAGGATCTGTGGCTTTCCCTCGAGGCTTTCCCTCGAGGCTTTCCCACAGGGCTGTCCCACGTGCCACCGTGGTGTGAGTCGATCCTCGGCGTGAAAGATGAGCCAGTGCAGGTCAAAGAGGTTCCTCTGGAATGGACTGAAACATCTAGGGGCCTCTAGGAATGGTGGTACGACCATTGAGTTCCTCTCGCCTTTCCTGTTGAGAGTGCCTCCTCTTGAGATGCGACAGGAATGCTGGGAATTTTTTCCTGTTGAAAGCAGGGAAACGATCCCTCATCTCGAGCTCCGAGGGGGAAACGGGGCTCCTCTGGATGTGGGCGGGACCATCGTGCTTCCTCTCGAGTGGAGACGGGTATGGCGGTGAACTTCTTGAGTTGCAGCAAGGGTGTGAAAGACCCTTTCGAAGTTCCAGAGGTTAGGTGTCATTAGTCTCCAGACGCCTCATCGGAAATAGGCCTCATCTCGCCTGGAAGGGAGAACTTCCTGGATTTTCTCGAGTTGCGGCAGGTGTTCTCGTGTTAGGACGGGGACCTCAGGGACCCGCCCTGGTGGCCTCAGGAACGGCCAGTCCCCATGCGAGTTGCTAGGGGGCCTCTCGGGATTCCTCTCCCATCAATACTGGGGCCAAAAACATTGTGTGGAGTCAGGGCCGGAACCGAGGATTCCTCTCAGGGGCTGACATGGATCTTTGGGTACTTCTGGAGTCTCCCCAGGGGAGTCAGGCCTCGTCTCGAGTGGGGGCATGCACGTGCGCTTTCCTTCCAGGCTGTAGCAGCAATGTCACGCTTTCCGTGGCGTGGATCAAAGGATCTGTGGTTTTCCCTCGAGGCTTTCCCTCGAGACTTTCCCACAGGGCTGTCCCACGTGCCACCGTGGTGTGAGTCGATCCTCGGCGTGAAAGATGAGCCAGTGCAGGGCAAAGAGGTTCCTCTGGAATGGACTGAGACATCTGGGGGACTCTTGGAATGGTGGTACGACCATGGTGTTCCTCTCGCCTTTCCTGTTGAGAGTGCCTCCTCTTGACATGCGACGGGAACGCCAGGAATTCTTTTCCGTTGAAAGCAGGGAAAGGATCCCTCATCTCGAGCTCCGAGGGGGAAACGGGGCTCCTCTGGATGTGGGCGGGAACATCGTGCTTCCTCCCGAGTGCAGACGGGTATGGCGGTGAACTTCTTGAGTTGCAGCAAGGGTGTGAAAGACCCTTTCGAAGTTCCAGAGGTTAGGTGTCATTAGTCTCCAGACGCCTCATCGGAAATAGGCCTCATCTCGCCTGGAAGGGAGAACTTCCTGGATTTTCTCGAGTTGCGGCAGGTGTTCTCGAGTTACGACGGGGACCTCAGGGACCCGCCCTGGTGGCCTCAGGGGAGGCCAGTCCCCATGCTAGTTGCTAGAGGGCCCCTCGGGATTCCTCTCCCGTCGATACCGGGGCCAAAAACCTTGTGTGGAGTCAGGGCCGGAACCGAGGATTTCTCTCAGGGTCTGACATGGATCTTTGGGTTCTTCTGGAGTCTCCCCAGGGGAGTCAGGCCTCGTCTCGAGTGGGGGCATGCACGTGCGCTTTCCTTCCAGGCTCTAGCAGCAATGTCACGCTTCCCGTCGCGTGGATCAAAGGATCTGTGGTTTTCCCTCGAGGCTTTCCCTCGAGGCTTTCCCACAGGGCTGTCCCACGTGCCACCATGGTGTGAGTCGATCCTCGGCGTGAAAGATGAGCCAGTGCAGGTCAAAGAGGTTCCTCTGGAATTGACTGAGACATCTGGGGGACTCTTGGAATGGTGGTAGGACCATGGAGTTCCTCTCGCCTTTCCTGTTGAGAGTGCCTCCTCTTGAGATGCGACGGGAACGCCGGGAATTCTTTCCCGTTGAAAGCAGGGAAAGGATCCCTCATCTCGAGCTACGAGGGGGAAACGGGGCTCCTCTGGATGTGGGCGGGACCATCGTGCTTCCTCTCGAGTGGAGGCGGGTATGGCGGTGAACTTCTTGAGTTGCAGCAAGGGTGTGAAAGACCCTTTCGAAGTTCCAGAGGTTAGGTGTCATTAGTCTCCAGACGCCTCATCGGAAATAGGCCTCATCTTGCCTGGAAGGGAGAATTTCCTGGATTTTCTCGAGTTGCGGCAGGTGTTCTCGAGTTACGACGGGGACCTCAGGGACCCGCCCTGGTGGCCTCAGGAGAGGCCAGTCCCCATGCGAGTTGCTAGGCGGCCTCTCGGGATTCCTCTCCCGTCGATACCGGGGCCAAAAACCTTGTGTGGAGTCAGGGCCGGGACCGAGGATTCCTCTCAGGGTCTGACATGGATCTTTGGGTACTTCTGGAGTCTCCCCACGGGAGTCAGGCCTCGTCTCGAGTGGGGGCATGCACGTGCGCTTTCCTTCCAGGCTGTAGCAGCAATGTCACGATTCCCGTCGCATTTATCAAAGGATCTGTGGCTTTCCCTCGAGGCTTTCCCACAGGGCTGTCCCACGTGCCACCGTGGTGTGAGTCGATCCTCGGCGTGAAAGATGAGCCAGTGCAGGGCAAAGAGTTTCCTCTGGAATGGACTGAGACATCTGGGGGAGTCTTGGAATGCTGGTACGACCATGGAGTTCCTCTCGCCTTTCCTGTTGAGAGTGCCTCCTCTTGAGATGCGACGGGAACGCCGGGAATTCTTTCCCGTTGTAAGCAGGGAAAGGATCCCTCATCTCGAGCTCCGAGGGGAAAACGGGGCTCCTCTGGATGTGGGTGGGACCATCGTGCTTCCTCTCGAGTGGAGACGGGTATGGCGGTGAACTTCTTGAGTTGCAGCAAGGGTGTGAAAGACCCTTTCGAAGTTCCAGAGGTTAGGTGTCATTAGACTCCAGACGCCTCATCAGAAATAGGCCTCATCTCGCCTGGAAGGGAGAACTTCCTGGATTTTCTCGAGTTGCGGCAGGTGTTCTCGAGTTACGACGGGGACCTCAGGGACCCGCCCTGGTGGCCTCAGGAGAGGCCACTCCCCGTGCGACTTGCTAGGCGGCCTCTCGGGATTCCTCTCCCGTCGATACCGCGGCCAAAAACCTTGTGTGGAGTCAGGGCCGGAACCGAGGATTCCTCTCAGGGGCTGACATGGATCTTTGGGTACTTCTGGAGTCTCCCCAGGGGAGTCAGGCCTCGTCTCGAGTGGTGGCATGAACTTGCGCTTTCCTTCCAGGCTGTAGCAGCAATGTCACGCTTCCCGTCGCGTGGATCAAAGGATCTGTGGTTTTCCCTCGAGGCTTTCCCTCGAGGCTTTCCCACAGGGCTGGCCCACGTGCCACCGTGGTGTGAGTCGATCCTCGGCGTGAAAGATGAGCCAGTGCAGTGCAAAGAGGTTCCTCTGGAATGGACTGAGACATCTGGGGGACTCTTGGAATGGTGGTACGACCATGGAGTTCCTCTCGCCTTTCCTGTTGAGAGTGCCTCCTCTTGAGATGCGACGGGAACGCCGGGAATTCTTTCCCGTTGAAAGCAGGGAAGGGATCCCTCATCTCGAGCTACGAGGGGGAAACGGGGCTCCTCTGGATGTGGGCGGGACCATCGTGCTTCCTCTCGAGTGGAGACGGGTATGGCGGTGAACTTCTTGAGTTGCAGCAAGGGTGTGAAAGACCCTTTCGTAGTTCCAGAGGTTAGGTGTCATTAGTCTCCAGACGCCTCATCGGAAATAGGCCTCATCTCGCCTGCAAGGGAGAACTTCCTGGAATTTCTCGAGTTGCGGCAGGTGTTCTCAAGTTACGACGGGGACCTCAGGGACCCGCCCTGGTTGCCTCAGGAGAGGCCAGTCCCCATGCGAGTTGATAGGGGGCCTCTCGGGATTCCTCTCCCGTCGATACCGGGGACAAAAACCTTGTGTGGAGTCAGGGCCGGAACCGAGGATTCCTCTCAGGGGTGACATGTATCTTTGGGTACTTCTGGAGTCTCCAAAGGGGAGTCAGGCCTCGTCTCGAGTGGGGGCATGCACGTGCGCTTTCCTTCCAGGCTGTAGCAGCAATGTCACGATTCCGGTCGCATTTATCAAAGGGTCTGTGTCTTATCCTCGAGTCTTTCCCTCGAGGCTTTCCCACAGGGCTGTCCCACGTGCCACCGTGGTGTGAATCGATCCTCGGCGTGAAAGATGAGCCAGTGCAGGTCAAAGAGGTTCCTCTGGAATGGACTGAGACATCTAGGGGACTCTAGGAATGGTGGTACGACCATGGAGTTCCTCTCGCCTTTCCTGTTGAGAGTGCCTCCTCTTGAGATGCGACAGGAACGCCGGGAATTCTTTCCCGTTGAAAGCAGGGAAAGGATCCCTCATCTCGAGCTACGAGGGGGAAACGGGGCTCCTCTGGATGTGGGCGGGACCATCGTGCTTCCTCTCGAGTGGAGACGGGTATGGCGGTGAACTTCTTGAGTTGCAGCAAGGGTGTGAAAGACCCTTTCGAAGTTCCAGAGGTTAGGTGTCATTAGTCTCCAGACGCCTCATCGGAAATAGGCCTCATCTCGCCTGCAAGGGAGAACTTCCTGGATTTTCTCGAGTTGCGGCAGGTGTTCTCGAGTTACGACGGGGACCTCAGGGACCCGCCCTGGTTGCCTCAGGAGAGGCCAGTCCCCATGCGAGTTGATAGGGGGCCTCTCGGGATTCCTCTCCCGTCGATACCGGGGACAAAAACCTTGTGTGGAGTCAGGGCCGGAACCGAGGATTCCTCTCAGGGGTGACATGTATCTTTGGGTACTTCTGGAGTCTCCAAAGGGGAGTCAGGCCTCGTCTCGAGTGGGGGCATGCACGTGCGCTTTCCTTCCAGGCTGTAGCAGCAATGTCACGCTTCCAGTCGCGTGGATCAAAGGATCTGTGGTTTTCCCTCGAGGCTTTCATTCGAGGCTTTCCCACAGGGCTGTCCCACGTGCCACCGTGGTGTGAGTCGATCCTCGGCGTGAAAGATGAGCCAGTGCAGGGCAAAGAGGTTCCTCTGGAATGGACTGAGACATCTGGGCAATCCTGGAATGGTGGTACGACCATGGAGTTCCTCTCGCCTTTCCTGTTGAGAATGCCTCCTCTTGAGATGCGACGGGAACACTGGGAATTCTTTCCCGTTGAAAGCAGGGAAAGGATCCCTCATCTCGAGCTACGAGGGGGAAACGGGGCTCCTCTGGATGTGGGCGGGACCATCGTGCTTCCTCTCGAGTGGAGACGGGTATGGCGGTGAACTTCTTGAGTTGCAGCAAGGGTGTGAAAGACCCTTTCGAAGTTCCAGAGGTTAGGTGTCATTAGTCTCCAGACGCCTCATCGGAAACAGGCCACATGTCGCCTGGAAGGGAGAACTTCCTGGATTTTCTCGAGTTGCGGCAGGTGTTCTCGAGTTACGACAGGGACCTCAGCGAACCGCCCTGGTGGCCTCAGGAGAGGCCAGTCCCCATGCAATTTGCTAGGGGGCCTCTCGGGATTCCTCTCCCGTCGATACCGGGGCCAAAAACCTTGTGTGGAGTCAGGCCCGGAACCGAGGATTCCTCTCAGGGGCTGACATGGATCTTTGGGTACTTCTGGAGTCTCCCCAGGGGAGTCAGGCCTCGTCTCGAGTGGGGGCATGCACGTGCGCTTTCCTTCCAGGCTGTAGCAGCAATGTCACGCTTCCCGTCGCGTGGATCAAAGGATCTGTGGTTTTCCCTCGAGGCTTTCCCTCGAGGCTTTCCCACAGGGCTGTCCCACGTGCCACCGTGGTGTGAGTCGATCCTCGGCGTGAAAGATGAGCCAGTGCAGGGCAAACAGGTTCCTCTGGAATGGACTGAGACATCTGGGGGACTCTTGGAATGGTGGTACGACCATGGAGTTCCTCTCGCCTTTCCTGTTGAGAGTGCCTCCTCTTGAGATGCGACGGGAACGCCGGGAATTCTTTCCCGTTGAAAGCAGGGAAAGGATCCCTCATCTCGAGCTACGAGGGGGAAACGGGGCTCCTCTGGATGTGGGCGGGACCATCGTGCTTCCTCTCGAGTGGAGACGGGTATGGCGGTGAACTTCTTGAGTTGCAGCAAGGGTGTGAAAGACCCTTTCGAAGTTCCAGAGGTTAGGTGTCATTAGACTCCAGACGCCTCATCGGAAATAGGCCTCATCTCGCCTGGAAGGGAGAACTTCCTGGATTTTCTCGAGTTGCGGCAGGTGTTCTCGAGTTACGACGGGGATGTCAGGGACCCGCCCTGGTGGCCTCAGGAGAGGCCACTCCCCGTGCGAGTTGCTAGGCGGCCTCTCGGGATTACTCTCCCGTCGATACCGCGGCCAAAAACCTTGTGTGGAGTCAGGGCCGGAACCGAGGATTCCTCTCAGGGGCTGACATGGATCTTTGGGTACTTCTGGAGTCTCCCCAGGGGAGTCAGGCCTCGTCTCGAGTGGTGGCATGAACTTGCGCTTTCCTTCCAGGCTGTAGCAGCAATGTCACGCTTCCCGTCGGGTGGATCAAAGGATCTGTGGTTTTCCCTCGAGGCTTTCCCTCGAGGCTTTCCCACAGGGCTGGCCCACGTGCCACCGTGGTGTGAGTCGATCCTCGGCGTGAAAGATGAGCCAGTGCAGTGCAAAGAGGTTCCTCTGGAATGGACTGAGACATCTGGGGGACTCTTGGAATGGTGGTACGACCATGGAGTTCCTCTCGCCTTTCCTGTTGAGAGTGCCTCCTCTTGAGATGCGACGGGAACGCCGGGAATTCTTTCCCGTTGTAAGCAGGGAAGGGATCCCTCATCTCGAGCTACGAGGGGGAAACGGGGCTCCTCTGGATGTGGGCGGGACCATCGTGCTTCCTCTCGAGTGGAGACGGGTATGGCGGTGAACTTCTTGAGTTGCAGCAAGGGTGTGAAAGACCCTTTCGTAGTTCCAGAGGTTAGGTGTCATTAGTCTCCAGACGCCTCATCGGAAATAGGCCTCATCTCGCCTGCAAGGGAGAACTTCCTGGAATTTCTCGAGTTGCGGCAGGTGTTCTCAAGTTACGACGGGGACCTCAGGGACCCGCCCTGGTTGCCTCAGGAGAGGCCAGTCCCCATGCGAGTTGATAGGGGGCCTCTCGGGAATCCTCTCCCGTCGATACCGGGGACAAAAACCTTGTGTGGAGTCAGGGCCGGAACCGAGGATTCCTCTCAGGGGTGACATGTATCTTTGGGTACTTCTGGAGTCTCCAAAGGGGAGTCAGGCCTCGTCTCGAGTGGGGGCATGCACGTGCGCTTTCCTTCCAGGCTGTAGCAGCAATGTCACGATTCCCGTCGCATTTATCAAAGGGTCTGTGGCTTTCCCTCGAGTCTTTCCCTCGAGGCTTTCCCACAGGGCTGTCCCACGTGCCACCGTGGTGTGAATCGATCCTCGGCGTGAAAGATGAGCCAGTGCAGGTCAAAGAGGTTCCTCTGGAATGGACTGAGACATCTAGGGGACTCTAGGAATGGTGGTACGACCATGGAGTTCCTCTCGCCTTTCCTGTTGAGAGTGCCTCCTCTTGAGATGCGACAGGAACGCCGGGAATTCTTTCCCGTTGAAAGCAGGGAAAGGATCCCTCATCTCGAGCTACGAGGGGGAAACGGGGCTCCTCTGGATGTGGGCGGGACCATCGTGCTTCCTCTCGAGTGGAGACGGGTATGGCGGTGAACTTCTTGAGTTGCAGCAAGGGTGTGAAAGACCCTTTCGAAGTTCCAGAGGTTAGGTGTCATTAGTCTCCAGACGCCTCATCGGAAATAGGCCTCATCTCGCCTGGAAGGGAGAACTTCCTGGATTTTCTCGAGTTGCGGCAGGTGTTCTCGAGTTACGACGGGGACCTCAGGGACCCGCCCTGGTGGCCTCAGGAGAGGCCAGTCCCCATGCGAGTTGATAGGGGGCCTCTCGGGATTCCTCTCCCGTCGATACCGGGGACAAAAACCTTGTGTGGAGTCAGGGCCGGAACCGAGGATTCCTCTCAGGGGTGACATGTATCTTTGGGTACTTCTGGAGTCTCCAAAGGGGAGTCAGGCCTCGTCTCGAGTGGGGGCATGCACGTGCGCTTTCCTTCCAGGCTGTAGCAGCAATGTCACGCTTCCCATCGCGTGGATCAAAGGATCTGTGGTTTTCCCTCGAGGCTTTCATTCGAGGCTTTCCCACAGGGCAGTCCCACGTGCCACCGTGGTGTGAGTCGATCCTCGGCGTGAAAGATGAGCCAGTGCAGGGCAAAGAGGTTCCTCTGGAATGGACTGAGACATCTGGGCAATCCTGGAATGGTGGTACGACCATGAAGTTCCTCTCGCCTTTCCTGTTGAGAAAGCCTCCTCTTGAGATGCGACGGGAACACTGGGAATTCTTTCCCGTTGAAAGCAGGGAAAGGATCCCTCATCTCGAGCTACGAGGGGGAAACGGGCTCCTCTGGATGTGGGCGGGACCATCGTGCTTCCTCTCGAGTGGAGACGGGTATGGCGGTGAACTTCTTGAGTTGCAGCAAGGGTGTGAAAGACCCTTTCGAAGTTCCAGAGGTTAGGTGTCATTAGTCTCCAGACGCCTCATCGGAAATAGGCCACATGTCGCCTGGAAGGGAGAACTTCCTGGATTTTCTCGAGTTGCGGCAGGTGTTCTCGAGTTACGACGGGGACCTCAGGGAACCGCCCTGGTGGCCTCAGGAGAGGCCAGTCCCCATGCAATTTGCTAGGGGGCCTCTCGGGATTCCTCTCCCGTCGATACCGGGGCCAAAAACCTTGTGTGGAGTCAGGCCCGGAACCGAGGATTCCTCTCAGGGGCTGACATGGATCTTTGGGTACTTCTAGAGTCTCCCCAGGGGAGTCAGGCCTCGTCTCGAGTGGGGGCATGCACGTGCGCTTTCCTTCCAGGCTGTAGCAGCAATGTCACGCTTCCCGTCGCGTGGATCAAAGGATCTGTGGTTTTCCCTCGAGGCTTTCCCTCGAGGCTTTCCCACAGGGCTGTCCCACGTGCCACCGTGGTGTGAGTCGATCCTCGGCGTGAAAGATGAGCCAGTGCAGGGCAAAGAGGTTCCTCTGGAATGGACTGAGACATCTGGGGGACTCTTGGAATGGTGGTACGACCATGGAGTTCCTCTCGCCTTTCCTGTTGAGAGTGCCTCCTCTTGAGATGCGACGGGAACGCCGGGAATTCTTTCCCGTTGAAAGCAGGGAAAGGATCCCTCATCTCGAGCTACGAGGGGGAAACGGGGCTCCTCTGGATGTGGGCGGGACCATCGTGCTTCCTCTCGAGTGGAGACGGGTATGGCGGTGAACTTCTTGAGTTGCAGCAAGGGTGTGAATGACCCTTTCGAAGTTCCAGAGGTTAGGTGTCATTAGTCTCCAGACGCCTCATCGGAAATAGGCCTCATCTCGCCTGCAAGGGAGAACTTCCTGGATTTTCTCGAGTTGCGGCAGGTGTTCTCGAGTTACGACGGGGACCTCAGGGACCCGCCCTGGTTGCCTCAGGAGAGGCCAGTCCCCATGCGAGTTGCTAGGGGGCCTCTCGTGATTCCTCTCCCGTCGATACCGGGGCCAAAAACCTTGTGTGGAGTCAGGGCCGGAACCGAGGATTACTCTCAGTGGTGACATGTATCTTTGGGTACTTCTGGAGTCTCCCCAGGGGAGTCAGGACTCCTCTCGAGTGGGGGCATGCACGTGCGCTTTCCTTCCAGGCTGCAGCAGCAATGTCACGCTTCCCGTCGCGTGGATCAAAGGATCTGTGGTTTTCCCTCGAGGCTTTCCCTCGAGGCTTTCCCACAAGGCTTTCCCACGTGCCACCGTGGTGTGAGTCGATCCTCGGCGTGAAAGATGAGCCAGTGCAGGGCAAAAGGTTCCTCTGGAATGGACTGAGACATCTGGGGGACTCTTGGAATGGTGGTACGACCATGGAGTTCCTCTCGCCTTTCCTGTTGAGAGTGCCTCCTCTTGAGATGCGACAGGAACGCTGGGAATTCTTTCCCGTTGAAAGCAGGGAAAGGATCCCTCATCTCGAGCTACGAGGGGGAAACGGGGCTCCTCTGGATGTGGGCGGGACCATCGTGCTTCCTCTCGAGTGGAGACGGGTATGGCGGTGAACTTCTTGAGTTGCAGCAAGGGTGTGAAAGACCCTTTCGAAGTTCCAGAGTTTAGGTGTCATTAGTCTCCAGACGCCTCATCGGAAATAGGCCTCATCTCGCCTGGAAGGGAGAACTTCCTGGATTTTCTCGAGTTGCGGCAGGTGTTCTCGAGTTACGACGGGGACCTCAGGGACCCGCCCTGGTGGCCTCAGGAGAGGCCAGTCCCCATGCGAGTTGCTAGGGGGCCTCTCGGGATTCCTCTCCCGTCGATACCGGGGCCAAAAACCTTGTGTGGAGTCAGGCCCGGAACCGAGGATTCCTCTCAGGGGCTGACATGGATCTTTGGGTACTTCTGGAGTCTCCCCACGGGAGTCAGGCCTCGTCTCGAGTGGGGGCATGCACGTGCGCTTTCCTTCCAGGCTGTAGCAGCAATGTCACGATTCCCGTCGCATTTATCAAAGGATCTGTGGCTTTCCCTCGAGGCTTTCCCTCGAGGCTTTCCCACAGGGCTCTCCCACGTGCCACCGTGTTGTGAGTCGATCCTCGGCGTGAAAGATGAGCCAGTGCAGGGCAAAGAGTTTCCTCTGGAATGGACTGAGACATCTGGGGGAGTCTTGGAATGGTGGTACGACCATGGAGTTCCTCTCGCCTTTCCTGTTGAGAGTGCCTCCTCTTGAGATGCGACGGGAACGCCGGGAATTCTATCCCGTTGAAAGCAGGGAAAGGATCCCTCATCTCGAGCTACGAGGGGGAAACGGGGCTCCTCTGGATGTGGGCGGGACCATCGTGCTTCCTCTCGAGTGGAGACGGGTATGGCGGTGAACTTCTTGAGTTGCAGCAAGGGTGTGAAAGACCCTTTCGAAGTTCCAGAGGTTAGGTGTCATTAGACTCCAGACGCCTCATCGGAAATAGGCCTCATCTCGCCTGGAAGGGAGAACTTCCTGGATTTTCTCGAGTTGCGGCAGGTGTTCTCGAGTTACGATGGGGACGTCAGGGACCCGCCCTGGTGGCCTCAGGAGAGGCCAGTCCCCATGCGAGTTGCTAGGGGGCCTCTCGGGATTCCTCTCCCGTCGATACCGGGGCCAAAAACCTTGTGTGGAGTCAGGGCCGGAACCGAGGATTACTCTCAGGGGTGACATGTATCTTTGGGTACTTCTGGAGTCTCCCCAGGGGAGTCAGGACTCGTCTCGAGTGGGGGCATGCACGTGCGCTTTCCTTCCAGGACGCAGCAGCAATGTCACGCTTCCCGTCGCGTGGATCAAAGGATCTGTGGTTTTCCCTCGAGGCTTTCCCTCGAGGCTTTCCCACAAGGCTTTCCCACGTGCCACCGTGGTGTGAGTCGATCCTCGGCGTGAAAGATGAGCCAGTGCAGGGCAAAAGGTTCCTCTGGAATGGACTGAGACATCTGGCGGACTCTTGGAATGGTGGTACGACCATGGAGTTCCTCTCGCCTTTCCTGTTGAGAGTGCCTCCTCTTGCGATGCGACGGGAACGCTGGGAATTCTTTCCCGTTGAAAGCAGGGAAAGGATCCCTCATCTCGAGCTACGAGGGGGAAACGGGGCTCCTCTGGATGTGGGCGGGACCATCGTGCTTCCTCTCGAGTGGAGACGGGTATGGCGGTGAACTTCTTGAGTTGCAGCAAGGGTGTGAAAGACCCTTTCGAAGTTCCAGAGTTTAGGTGTCATTAGTCTCCAGACGCCTCATCGGAAATAGGCCTCATCTCGCCTGGAAGGGAGAACTTCCTGGATTTTCTCGAGTTGCGGCAGGTGTTCTCGAGTTACGACGGGGACCTCAGGGACCCGCCCTGGTGGCCTCAGGAGAGGCCAGTCCCCATGCGAGTTGATAGGGGGCCTCTCGGGATTCCTCTCCCGTCGATACCGGGGACAAAAACCTTGTGTGGAGTCAGGGCCGGAACCGAGGATTCCTCTCAGGGGTGACATGTATCTTTGGGTACTTCTGGAGTCTCCAAAGGGGAGTCAGGCCTCGTCTCGAGTGGGGGCATGCACGTGCGCTTTCCTTCCAGGCTGTAGCAGCAATGTCACGATTCCCGTCGCATTTATCAAAGGGTCTGTGGCTTTCCCTCGAGTCTTTCCCTCGAGGCTTTCCCACAGGGCTGTCCCACGTGCCACCGTGGTGTGAATCGATCCTCGGCGTGAAAGATGAGCCAGTGCAGGTCAAAGAGTTTCCTCTGGAATGGACTGAGACATCTAGGGGACTCTAGGAATGGTCTACGACCATGGAGTTCCTCTCGCCTTTCCTGTTGAGAGTGCCTCTTCTTGAAATGCGACAGGAACGCCGGGAATTCTTTCCCGTTGAAAGCAGGGAAAGGATCCCTCATCTCAAGCTACGAGGGGGAAACGGGGCTCCTCTGGATGTGGGCGGGACCATCGTGCTTCCTCTCGAGTGGAGACGGGTATGGCGGTGAACTTCTTGAGTTGCAGCAAGGGTGTGAAAGACCCTTTCGAAGTTCCAGAGGTTAGGTGTCATTAGTCTCCAGACGCCTCATCGGAAATAGGCCTCATCTCGCCTGCAAGGGAGAACTTCCTGGATTTTCTCGAGTTGCGGCAGGTGTTCTCGAGTTACGACGGGGACCTCAGGGACCCGCCCTGGTTGCCTCAGGAGAGGCCAGTCCCCATGCGAGTTGATAGGGGGCCTCTCGGGATTCCTCTCCCGTCGATACCGGGGACAAAAACCTTGTGTGGAGTCAGGGCCGGAACCGAGGATTCCTCTCATGGGTGACATGTATCTTTGGTTACTTCTGGAGTCTCCAAAGGGGAGTCAGGCTTCGTCTCGAGTGGGGGCATGCACGTGCGCTTTCCTTCCAGGCTGTAGCAGCAATGTCACGCTTCCCGTCGCGTGGATCAAAGGATCTGTGGTTTTCCCTCGAGGCTTTCATTCGAGGCTTTCCCACAGGGCTGTCCCACGTGCCACCGTGGTGTGAGTCGATCCTCGGCGTGAAAGATGAGCCAGTGCAGGGCAAAGAGTTTCCTCTGGTATGGACTGAGACATCTGGGCAATCCTGGAATGGTGGTACAACCATGGAGTTCCTCTCGCCTTTCCTGTTGAGAATGCCTCCTCTTGAGATGCGACGGGAACACTGGGAATTCTTTCCCGTTGAAAGCAGGGAAAGGATCCCTCATCTCGAGCTACGAGGGGGAAACGGGGCTCCTCTGGATGTGGGCGGGACCATCGTGCTTCCTCTCGAGTGGAGACGGGTATGGCGGTGAACTTCTTGAGTTGCAGCAAGGGTGTGAAAGACCCTTTCGAAGTTCCAGAGGTTAGGTGTCATTAGTCTCCAGACGCCTCATCGGAAATAGGCCACATGTCGCCTGGAAGGGAGAACTTCCTGGATTTTCTCGAGTTGCGGCAGGTGTTCTCGAGTTACGACGGGGACCTAAGGGAACCGCCCTGGTGGCCTCAGGAGAGGCCAGTCCCCATGCAATTTGCTAGGGGGCCTCTCGGGATTCCTCTCCCGTCGATACCGGGGCCAAAAACCTTGTGTGGAGTCAGGCCCGGAACCGAGGATTCCTCTCAGGGGCTGACATGGATCTTTGGGTACTTCTGGAGTCTCCCCAGGGGAGTCAGGCCTCGTCTCGAGTGGGGGCATGCACGTGCGCTTTCCTTCCAGGCTGTAGCAGCAATGTCACGCTTCCCGTCGCGTGGATCAAAGGATCTGTGGTTTTCCCTCGAGGCTTTCCCTCGAGGCTTTCCCACCGGGCTGTCCCACGTGCCACCGTGGTGTGAGTCGATCCTCGGCGTGAAAGATGAGCCAGTGCAGGGCAAAGAGGTTCCTCTGGAATGGACTGAGACATCTGGGGGACTCTTGGAATGGTGGTACGACCATGGAGTTCCTCTCGCCTTTCCTGTTGAGAGTGCCTCCTCTTGAGATGCGACGGGAACGCCGGGAATTCTTTCCCGTTGAAAGCAGGGAAAGGATCCCTCATCTCGAGCTACGAGGGGGAAACGGGGCTCCTCTGGATGTGGGCGGGACCATCGTGCATCCTCTCGAGTGGAGACGGGTATGGCGGTGAACTTCTTGAGTTGCAGCAAGGGTGTGAAAGACCCTTTCGAAGTTCCAGAGTTTAGGTGTCATTAGTCTCCAGACGCCTTATCGGAAATAGGCCTCATCTCGCCTGGAAGGGAGAACTTCCTGGATTTTCTCGAGTTGCGGCAGGTGTTCTCGAGTTACGACGGGGACCGCAGGGACCCGCCCTGGTGGCCTCAGGAGAGGCCAGTCCCCATGCGAGTTGCTAGGGGGCCTCTCGGGATTCCTCTCCCGTCGATACCGGGGCCAAAAACCTTGTGTGGAGTCAGGGCCGGGACCGAGGATTCCTCTCAGGGGCTGACATGGATCTTTGGGTACTTCTGGAGTCTCCCCACGGGAGTCAGGCCTCGTCTCGAGTGGGGGCATGCACGTGCGCTTTCCTTCCAGGCTGTAGCAGCAATGTCACGATTCCCGTCGCATTTATCAAAGGATCTGAGGCTTTCCCTCGAGGCTTTCCCTCGAGGCTTTCCCACAGGGCTGTCCCACGTGCCACCGTGTTGTGAGTCGATCCTCGGCGTGAAAGATGAGCCAGTGCAGGGCAAAGAGTTTCCTCTGGAATGGACTGAGACATCTGGGGGACTCTTGGAATGGTGGTACGACCATGGAGTTCCTCTCGCCTTTCCTGTTGAGAGTGCCTCCTCTTGAGATGCGACGGGAACGCCGTGAATTCTTTCCCGTTGAAAGCAGGGAAAGGATCCCTCATCTCGAGCTACGAGGGGGAAACGGGGCTCCTCTGGATGTGGGCGGGACCATCGTGCTTCGTCTCGAGTGGAGACGGGTATGGCGGTGAACTTCTTGAGTTGCAGCAAGGGTGTGAAAGACCCTTTCGAAGTTCCAGAGGTTAGGTGTCATTAGTCTCCAGACGCCTCATCGGAAATAGGCCTCATCTCGCCTGCAAGGGAGAACTTCCTGGATTTTCTCGAGTTCCGGCAGGTGTTCTCGAGTTACGACGGGGACCTCAGGGACCCGCCCTGGTTGCCTCAGGAGAGGCCAGTCCCCATGCGAGTTGCTAGGGGGCCTCTCGGGATTCCTCTCCCGTCGATACCGGGGCCAAAAACCTTGTGTGGAGTCAGGGCCGGAACCGAGGATTACTCTCAGGGGTGACATGTATCTTTGGGTACTTCTGGAGTCTCCCCAGGGGAGTCAGGACTCGTCTCGAGTGGGGGCATGCACGTGCGCTTTCCTTCCAGGACGCAGCAGCAATGTCACGCTTCCCGTCGCGTGGATCAAAGGATCTGTGGTTTTCCCTCGAGGCTTTCCCTCGAGGCTTTCCCACAAGGCTTTCCCACGTGCCACCGTGGTGTGAGTCGATCCTCGGCGTGAAAGATGAGCCAGTGCAGGGCAAAAGGTTCCTCTGGAATGGACTGAGACATCTGGCGGACTCTTGGAATGGTGGTACGACCATGGAGTTCCTCTCGCCTTTCCTGTTGAGAGTGCCTCCTCTTGAGATGCGACGGGAACGCTGGGAATTCTTTCCCGTTGAAAGCAGGGAAAGGATCCCTCATCTCGAGCTACGAGGGGGAAACGGGGCTCCTCTGGATGTGGGCGGGACCATCGTGCTTCCTCTCGAGTGGAGACGGGTATGGCGGTGAACTTCTTGAGTTGCAGCAAGGGTGTGAAAGACCCTTTCGAAGTTCCAGAGTTTAGGTGTCATTAGTCTCCAGACGCCTCATCGGAAATAGGCCTCATCTCGCCTGGAAGGGAGAACTTCCTGGATTTTCTCGAGTTGCGGCAGGTGTTCTCGAGTTACGACGGGGACCTCAGGGACCCGCCCTGGTGGCCTCAGGAGAGGCCAGTCCCCATGCGAGTTGATAGGGGGCCTCTCGGGATTCCTCTCCCGTCGATACCGGCGACAAAAACCTTGTGTGGAGTCAGGGCCGGAACCGAGGATTCCTCTCAGGGGTGACATGTATCTTTGGGTACTTCTGGAGTCTCCAAAGGGGAGTCAGGCCTCGTCTCGAGTGGGGGCATGCACGTGCGCTTTCCTTCCAGGCTGTAGCAGCAATGTCACGATTCCCGTCGCATTTATCAAAGGGTCTGTGGCTTTCCCTCGAGTCTTTCCCTCGAGGCTTTCCCACAGGGCTGTCCCACGTGCCACCGTGGTGTGAATCGATCCTCGGCGTGAAAGATGAGCCAGTGCAGGTCAAAGAGGTTCCTCTGGAATGGACTGAGACATCCAGGGGACTCTCGGAATGGTGCTACGACCATGGAGTTCCTCTCGCCTTTCCTGTTGAGAGTGCCTCTTCTTGAAATGCGACAGGAACGCCGGGAATTCTTTCCCGTTGAAAGCAGGGAAAGGATCCCTCATCTCAAGCTACGAGGGGGAAACGGGGCTCCTCTGGATGTGGGCGAGACCATCGTGCTTCCTCTCGAGTGGAGACGGGTATGGCGGTGAACTTCTTGAGTTGCAGCAAGGGTGTGAAAGACCCTTTCGAAGTTCCAGAGGTTAGGTGTCATTAGTCTCCAGACGCCTCATCGGAAATAGGCCTCATATCGCCTGCAAGGGAGAACTTCCTGGATTTTCTCGAGTTGCGGCAGGTGTTCTCGAGTTACGACGGGGACCTCAGGGACCCGCCCTGGTTGCCTCAGGAGAGGCCAGTCCCCATGCGAGTTGCTAGGGGGCCTCTCGGGATTCCTCTCCCGTCGATACCGGGGCCAAAAACCTTGTGTGGAGTCAGGGCCGGAACCGAGGATTACTCTCAGGGGTGACATGTATCTTTTGGTACTTCTGGAGTCTCCCCAGGGGAGTCAGGACTCGTCTCGAGTGGGGGCATGCACGTGCGCTTTCCTTCCAGGACGCAGCAGCAATGTCACGCTTCCCGTCGCGTGGATCAAAGGATCTGTGGTTTTCCCTCGAGGCTTTCCCTCGAGGCTTTCCCACAAGGCTTTCCCACGTGCCACCGTGGTGTGAGTCGATCCTCGGCGTGAAAGATGAGCCAGTGCAGGGCAAAAGGTTCCTCTGGAATGGACTGAGACATCTGGCGGACTCTTGGAATGGTGGTACGACCATGGAGTTCCTCTCGCCTTTCCTGTTGAGAGTGCCTCCTCTTGAGATGCGACGGGAACGCTGGGAATTCTTTCCCGTTGAAAGCAGGGAAAGGATCCCTCATCTCGAGCTACGAGGGGGAAACGGGGCTCCTCTGGATGTGGGCGGGACCATCGTGCTTCCTCTCGAGTGGAGACGGGTATGGCGGTGAACTTCTTGAGTTGCAGCAAGGGTGTGAAAGACCCTTTCGAAGTTCCAGAGTTTAGGTGTCATTAGTCTCCAGACGCCTCATCGGAAATAGGCCTCATCTCGCCTGGAAGGGAGAACTTCCTGGATTTTCTCGAGTTGCGGCAGGTGTTCTCGAGTTACGACGGGGACCTCAGGGACCCGCCCTGGTGGCCTCAGGAGAGGCCAGTCCCCATGCGAGTTGCTAGGGGGCCTCTCGGGATTCCTCTCCCGTCGATACCGGGGCCAAAAACCTTGTGTGGAGTCAGGGCCGGGACCGAGGATTCCTCTCAGGGGCTGACATGGATCTTTGGGTACTTCTGGAGTCTCCCCACGGGAGTCAGGCCTCGTCTCGAGTGGGGGCATGCACGTGCGCTTTCCTTCCAGGCTGTAGCAGCAATGTCACGATTCCCGTCGCATTTATCAAAGGATCTGTGGCTTTCCCTCGAGGCTTTCCCTCGAGGCTTTCCCACAGGGCTGTCCCACGTGCCACCGTGTTGTGAGTCGATCCTCGGCGTGAAAGATGAGCCAGTGCAGGGCAAAGAGTTTCCTCTGGAATGGACTGAGACATCTGGGGGAGTCTTGGAATGGTGGTACGACCATGGAGTTCCTCTCGCCTTTCCTGTTGAGAGTGCCTCCTCTTGAGATGCGACGGGAACGCCGTGAATTCTTTCCCGTTGAAAGCAGGGAAAGGATCCCTCATCTCGAGCTACGAGGGGGAAACGGGGCTCCTCTGGATGTGGGCGGGACCATCGTGCTTCCTCTCGAGTGGAGACGGGTATGGCGGTGAACTTCTTGAGTTGCAGCAAGGGTGTGAAAGACCCTTTCGAAGTTCCAGAGGTTAGGTGTCATTAGTCTCCAGACGCCTCATCGGAAATAGGCCTCATCTCGCCTGCAAGGGAGAACTTCCTGGATTTTCTCGAGTTGCGGCAGGTGTTCTCGAGTTACGACGGGGACCTCAGGGACCCGCCCTGGTTGCCTCAGGAGAGGCCAGTCCCCATGCGAGTTGCTAGGGGGCCTCTCGGGATTCCTCTCCCGTCGATACCGGGGCCAAAAACCTTGTGTGGAGTCAGGGCCGGAACCGAGGATTACTCTCAGGGGTGACATGTATCTTTGGGTACTTCTGGAGTCTCCCCAGGGGAGTCAGGACTCGTCTCGAGTGGGGGCATGCACGTGCGCTTTCCTTCCAGGACGCAGCAGCAATGTCACGCTTCCCGTCGCGTGGATCAAAGGATCTGTGGTTTTCCCTCGAGGCTTTCCCTCGAGGCTTTCCCACAAGGCTTTCCCACGTGCCACCGTGGTGTGAGTCGATCCTCGGCGTGAAAGATGAGCCAGTGCAGGGCAAAAGGTTCCTCTGGAATGGACTGAGACATCCAGGGGACTCTCGGAATGGTGGTACGACCATGGAGTTCCTCTCGCCTTTCCTGTTGAGAGTGCCTCTTCTTGAAATGCGACAGGAACGCCGGGAATTCTTTCCCGTTGAAAGCAGGGAAAGGATCCCTCATCTCAAGCTACGAGGGGGAAACGGGGCTCCTCTGGATGTGGGCGGGACCATCGTGCTTCCTCTCGAGTGGAGACGGGTATGGCGGTGAACTTCTTGAGTTGCAGCAAGGGTGTGAAAGACCCTTTTGAAGTTCCAGAGGTTAGGTGTCATTAGTCTCCAGACGCCTCATCGGAAATAGGCCTCATCTCGCCTGCAAGGGAGAACTTCCTGGATTTTCTCGAGTTGCGGCAGGTGTTCTCGAGTTACGACGGGGACCTCAGGGACCCGCCCTGGTTGCCTCAGGAGAGGCCAGTCCCCATGCGAGTTGCTAGGGGGCCTCTCGGGATTCCTCTCCCGTCGATACCGGGGCCAAAAACCTTGTGTGGAGTCAGGGCCGGAACCGAGGATTACTCTCAGGGGTGACATGTATCTTTGGGTACTTCTGGAGTCTCCCCAGGGGAGTCAGGACTCGTCTCGAGTGGGGGCATGCACGTGCGCTTTCCTTCCAGGACGCAGCAGCAATGTCACGCTTCCCGTCGCGTGGATCAAAGGATCTGTGGTTTTCCCTCGAGGCTTTCCCTCGAGGCTTTCCCACAAGGCTTTCCCACGTGCCACCGTGGTGTGAGTCGATCCTCGGCGTGAAAGATGAGCCAGTGCAGGGCAAAAGGTTCCTCTGGAATGGACTGAGACATCTGGCGGACTCTTGGAATGGTGGTACGACCATGGAGTTCCTCTCGCCTTTCCTGTTGAGAGTGCCTCCTCTTGAGATGCGACGGGAACGCTGGGAATTCTTTCCCGTTGAAAGCAGGGAAAGGATCCCTCATCTCGAGCTACGAGGGGGAAACGGGGCTCCTCTGGATGTGGGCGGGACCATCGTGCTTCCTCTCGAGTGGAGACGGGTATGGCGGTGAACTTCTTGAGTTGCAGCAAGGGTGTGAAAGACCCTTTCGAAGTTCCAGAGTTTAGGTGTCATTAGTCTCCAGACGCCTCATCGGAAATAGGCCTCATCTCGCCTGGAAGGGAGAACTTCCTGGATTTTCTCGAGTTGCGGCAGGTGTTCTCGAGTTACGACGGGGACCTCAGGGACCCGCCCTGGTGGCCTCAGGAGAGGCCAGTCCCCATGCGAGTTGCTAGGGGGCCTCTCGGGATTCCTCTCCCGTCGATACCGGGGCCAAAAACCTTGTGTGGAGTCAGGGCCGGGACCGAGGATTCCTCTCAGGGGCTGACATGGATCTTTGGGTACTTCTGGAGTCTCCCCACGGGAGTCAGGCCTCGTCTCGAGTGGGGGCATGCACGTGCGCTTTCCTTCCAGGCTGTAGCAGCAATGTCACGATTCCCGTCGCATTTATCAAAGGATCTGTGGCTTTCCCTCGAGGCTTTCCCTCGAGGCTTTCCCACAGGGCTGTCCCACGTGCCACCGTGTTGTGAGTCGATCCTCGGCGTGAAAGATGAGCCAGTGCAGGGCAAAGAGTTTCCTCTGGAATGGACTGAGACATCTGGGGGAGTCTTGGAATGGTGGTACGACCATGGAGTTCCTCTCGCCTTTCCTGTTGAGAGTGCCTCCTCTTGAGATGCGACGGGAACGCCGTGAATTCTTTCCCGTTGAAAGCAGGGAAAGGATCCCTCATCTCGAGCTACGAGGGGGAAACGGGGCTCCTCTGGATGTGGGCGGGACCATCGTGCTTCCTCTCGAGTGGAGACGGGTATGGCGGTGAACTTCTTGAGTTGCAGCAAGGGTGTGAAAGACCCTTTCGAAGTTCCAGAGGTTAGGTGTCATTAGTCTCCAGACGCCTCATCGGAAATAGGCCTCATCTCGCCTGCAAGGGAGAACTTCCTGGATTTTCTCGAGTTGCGGCAGGTGTTCTCGAGTTACGACGGGGACCTCAGGGACCCGCCCTGGTTGCCTCAGGAGAGGCCAGTCCCCATGCGAGTTGCTAGGGGGCCTCTCGGGATTCCTCTCCCGTCGATACCGGGGCCAAAAACCTTGTGTGGAGTCAGGGCCGGAACCGAGGATTACTCTCAGGGGTGACATGTATCTTTGGGTACTTCTGGAGTCTCCCCAGGGGAGTCAGGACTCGTCTCGAGTGGGGGCATGCACGTGCGCTTTCCTTCCAGGACGCAGCAGCAATGTCACGCTTCCCGTCGCGTGGATCAAAGGATCTGTGGTTTTCCCTCGAGGCTTTCCCTCGAGGCTTTCCCACAAGGCTTTCCCACGTGCCACCGTGGTGTGAGTCGATCCTCGGCGTGAAAGATGAGCCAGTGCAGGGCAAAAGGTTCCTCTGGAATGGACTGAGACATCTGGCGGACTCTTGGAATGGTGGTACGACCATGGAGTTCCTCTCGCCTTTCCTGTTGAGAGTGCCTCCTCTTGAGATGCGACGGGAACGCTGGGAATTCTTTCCCGTTGAAAGCAGGGAAAGGATCCCTCATCTCGAGCTACGAGGGGGAAACGGGGCTCCTCTGGATGTGGGCGGGACCATCGTGCTTCCTCTCGAGTGGAGACGGGTATGGCGGTGAACTTCTTGAGTTGCAGCAAGGGTGTGAAAGACCCTTTCGAAGTTCCAGAGTTTAGGTGTCATTAGTCTCCAGACGCCTCATCGGAAATAGGCCTCATCTCGCCTGGAAGGGAGAACTTCCTGGATTTTCTCGAGTTGCGGCAGGTGTTCTCGAGTTACGACGGGGACCTCAGGGACCCGCCCTGGTGGCCTCAGGAGAGGCCAGTCCCCATGCGAGTTGCTAGGGGGCCTCTCGGGATTCCTCTCCCGTCGATACCGGGGCCAAAAACCTTGTGTGGAGTCAGGGCCGGGACCGAGGATTCCTCTCAGGGGCTGACATGGATCTTTGGGTACTTCTGGAGTCTCCCCACGGGAGTCAGGCCTCGTCTCGAGTGGGGGCATGCACGTGCGCTTTCCTTCCAGGCTGTAGCAGCAATGTCACGATTCCCGTCGCATTTATCAAAGGATCTGTGGCTTTCCCTCGAGGCTTTCCCTCGAGGCTTTCCCACAGGGCTGTCCCACGTGCCACCGTGTTGTGAGTCGATCCTCGGCGTGAAAGATGAGCCAGTGCAGGGCAAAGAGTTTCCTCTGGAATGGACTGAGACATCTGGGGGAGTCTTGGAATGGTGGTACGACCATGGAGTTCCTCTCGCCTTTCCTGTTGAGAGTGCCTCCTCTTGAGATGCGACGGGAACGCCGTGAATTCTTTCCCGTTGAAAGCAGGGAAAGGATCCCTCATCTCGAGCTACGAGGGGGAAACGGGGCTCCTCTGGATGTGGGCGGGACCATCGTGCTTCCTCTCGAGTGGAGACGGGTATGGCGGTGAACTTCTTGAGTTGCAGCAAGGGTGTGAAAGACCCTTTCGAAGTTCCAGAGGTTAGGTGTCCTTAGTCTCCAGACGTCTCATCGGAAATAGGCCACATGTCGCCTGGAAGGGAGAACTTCCTGGATTTTCTCGAGTTGCGGCAGGTGTTCTCGAGTTACGACGGGGACCTCAGGGAACCGCCCTGGTGGCCTCAGGAGAGGCCAGTCCCCATGCAATTTGCTAGGGGGCCTCTCGGGATTCCTCTCCCGTCGATACCGGGGCCAAAAACCTTGTGTGGAGTCAGGCCCGGAACCGAGGATTCCTCTCAGGGGCTGACATGGATCTTTGGGTACTTCTGGAGTCTCCCCAGGGGAGTCAGGCCTCGTCTCGAGTGGGGGCATTCACGTGCGCTTTCCTTCCAGGCTGTAGCAGCAATGTGACGCTTCCCGTCGCGTGGATCAAAGGATCTGTGGTTTTCCCTCGAGTCTTTCCCTCGAGGCTTTCCCACAGGGCTGTCCCACGTGCCACCGTGGTGTGAGTCGATCCTCGGCGTTAAAGATGAGCCAGTGCAGGGCAAAGAGGTTCCTCTGGAATGGACTGAGACATCTGGGGGACTCTTGGAATGGTGGTACGACCATGGAGTTCCTCTCGCCTTTCCTGTTGAGAGTGCCTCCTCTTGAGATGCGACGGGAACGCCGGGAATTCTTTCCCGTTGAAAGCAGGGAAAGGATCCCTCATCTCGAGCTACGAGGGGGAAACGGGGCTCCTCTGGATGAGGGCGGGACCATCGTGCTTCCTCTCGAGTGGAGACGGGTATGGCGGTGAACTTCTTGAGTTGCAGCAAGGGTGTGAAAGACCCTTTCGAAGTTCCAGAGGTTAGGTGTCCTTAGTCTCCAGACGTCTCATCGGAAATAGGCCACATGTCGCCTGGAAGGGAGAACTTCCTGGATTTTCTCGAGTTGCGGCAGGTGTTCTCGAGTTACGACGGGGACCTCAGGGAACCGCCCTGGTGGCCTCAGGAGAGGCCAGTCCCCATGCAATTTGCTAGGGGGCCTCTCGGGATTCCTCTCCCGTCGATACCGGGGCCAAAAACCTTGTGTGGAGTCAGGCCCGGAACCGAGGATTCCTCTCAGGGGCTGACATGGATCTTTGGGTACTTCTGGAGTCTCCCCAGGGGAGTCAGGCCTCGTCTCGAGTGGGGGCATGCACGTGCGCTTTCCTTCCAGGCTGTAGCAGCAATGTGACGCTTCCCGTCGCGTGGATCAAAGGATCTGTGGTTTTCCCTCGAGTCTTTCCCTCGAGGCTTTCCCACAAGGCTTTCCCACGTGCCACCGTGGTGTGAGTCGATCCTCGGCGTGAAAGATGAGCCAGTGCAGGGCAAAAGGTTCCTCTGGAATGGACTGAGACATCTGGGGGACTCTTGGAATGGTGGTACGACCATGGAGTTCCTCTCGCCTTTCCTGTTGAGAGTGCCTCCTCTTGAGATGCGACGGGAACGCCGGGAATTCTTTCCCGTTGAAAGCAGGGAAAGGATCCCTCATCTCGAGCTACGAGGGGGAAACGGGGCTCCTCTGGATGTGGGCGGGACCATCGTGCATCCTCTCGAGTGGAGACGGGTATGGCGGTGAACTTCTTGAGTTGCAGCAAGGGTGTGAAAGACCCTTTCGAAGTTCCAGAGTTTAGGTGTCATTAGTCTCCAGACGCCTCATCGGAAATAGGCCTCATCTCGCCTGGAAGGGAGAACTTCCTGGATTTTCTCGAGTTGCGGCAGGTGTTCTCGAGTTACGACGGGGACCTCAGGGACCCGCCCTGGTGGCCTCAGGAGAGGCCAGTCCCCATGCGAGTTGCTAGGGGGCCTCTCGGGATTCCTCTCCCGTCGATACCGGGGCCAAAAACCTTGTGTGGAGTCAGGGCCGGGACCGAGGATTCCTCTCAGGGGCTGACATGGATCTTTGGGTACTTCTGGAGTCTCCCCACGGGAGTCAGGCCTCGTCTCGAGTGGGGGCATGCACGTGCGCTTTCCTTCCAGGCTGTAGCAGCAATGTCACGATTCCCGTCGCATTTATCAAAGGATCTGTGGCTTTCCCTCGAGGCTTTCCCTCGAGGCTTTCCCACAGGGCTGTCCCACGTGCCACCGTGTTGTGAGTCGATCCTCGGCGTGAAAGATGAGCCAGTGCAGGGCAAAGAGTTTCCTCTGGAATGGACTGAGACATCTGGGGGAGTCTTGGAATGGTGGTACGACCATGGAGTTCCTCTCGCCTTTCCTGTTGAGAGTGCCTCCTCTTGAGATGCGACGGGAACGCCGTGAATTCTTTCCCGTTGAAAGCAGGGAAAGGATCCCTCATCTCGAGCTACGAGGGGGAAACGGGGCTCCTCTGGATGTGGGCGGGACCATCGTGCTTCCTCTCGAGTGGAGACGGGTATGGCGGTGAACTTCTTGAGTTGCAGCAAGGGTGTGAAAGACCCTTTCGAAGTTCCAGAGGTTAGGTGTCATTAGTCTCCAGACGCCTCATCGGAAATAGGCCTCATCTCGCCTGCAAGGGAGAACTTCCTGGATTTTCTCGAGTTGCGGCAGGTGTTCTCGAGTTACGACGGGGACCTCAGGGACCCGCCCTGGTTGCCTCAGGAGAGGCCAGTCCCCATGCGAGTTGCTAGGGGGCCTCCCGGGATTCCTCTCCCGTCGATACCGGGGCCAAAAACCTTGTGTGGAGTCAGGGCCGGAACCGAGGATTACTCTCAGGGGTGACATGTATCTTTGGGTACTTCTGGAGTCTCCCCAGGGGAGTCAGGACTCGTCTCGAGTGGGGGCATGCACGTGCGCTTTCCTTCCAGGACGCAGCAGCAATGTCCCGCTTCCCGTCGCGTGGATCAAAGGATCTGTGGTTTTCCCTCGAGGCTTTCCCTCGAGGCTTTCCCACAAGGCTTTCCCACGTGCCACCGTGGTGTGAGTCGATCCTCGGCGTGAAAGATGAGCCAGTGCAGGGCAAAAGGTTCCTCTGGAATGGACTGAGACATCTGGCGGACTCTTGGAATGGTGGTACGACCATGGAGTTCCTCTCGCCTTTCCTGTTGAGAGTGCCTCCTCTTGAGATGCGACGGGAACGCCGGGAATTCTTTCCCGTTGAAAGCAGGGAAAGGATCCCTCATCTCGAGCTACGAGGGGGAAACGGGGCTCCTCTGGATGTGGGCGGGACCATCGTGCTTCCTCTCGAGTGGAGACGGGTATGGCGGTGAACTTCTTGAGTTGCAGCAAGGGTGTGAAAGACCCTTTCGAAGTTCCAGAGGTTAGGTGTCCTTAGTCTCCAGACGTCTCATCGGAAATAGGCCACATGTTGCCTGGAAGGGAGAACTTCCTGGATTTTCTCGAGTTGCGGCAGGTGTTCTCGAGTTACGACGGGGACCTCAGGGAACCGCCCTGGTGGCCTCAGGAGAGGCCAGTCCCCATGCAATTTGCTAGGGGGCCTCTCGGGATTCCTCTCCCGTTGATACCGGGGCCAAAAACCTTGTGTGGAGTCAGGCCCGGAACCGAGGATTCCTCTCAGGGGCTGACATGGATCTTTGGGTACTTTTGGAGTCTCCCCAGGGGAGTCAGGCCTCGTCTCGAGTGGGGGCATGCACGTGCGCTTTCCTTCCAGGCTGTAGCAGCAATGTCACGCTTCCCGTCGCGTGGATCAAAGGATCTGTGGTTTTCCCTCGAGGCTTTCCCTCGAGGCTTTCCCACAGGGCTGTCCCACGTGCCACCGTGGTGTGAGTCGATCCTCGGCGTGAAAGATGAGCCAGTGCAGGGCAAAGAGGTTCCTCTGGAATGGACTGAGACATCTGGGGGACTCTTGGAATGGTGGTACGACCATGGAGTTCCTCTCGCCTTTCCTGTTGAGAGTGCCTCCTCTTGAGATGCGACGGGAACGCCGGGAATTCTTTCCCGTTGAAAGCAGGGAAAGGATCCCTCATCTCGAGCTACGAGGGGGAAACGGGGCTCCTCTGGATGTGGGCGGGACCATCGTGCTTCCTCTCGAGTGGAGACGGGTATGGCGGTGAACTTCTTGAGTTGCAGCAAGGGTGTGAAAGACCCTTTCGAAGTTCCAGAGGTTAGGTGTCATTAGTCTCCAGACGCCTCATCGGAAATAGGCCTCATCTCGCCTGCAAGGGAGAACTTCCTGGATTTTCTCGAGTTGCGGCAGGTGTTCTCGAGTTACGACGGGGACCTCAGGGACCCGCCCTGGTTGCCTCAGGAGAGGCCAGTCCCCATGCGAGTTGCTAGGGGGCCTCTCGGGATTCCTCTCCCGTCGATACCGGGGCCAAAAACCTTGTGTGGAGTCAGGGCCGGAACCGAGGATTACTCTCAGGGGTGACATGTATCTTTGGGTACTTCTGGAGTCACCCCAGGGGAGTCAGGACTCGTCTCGAGTGGGGGCATGCACGTGCACTTTCCTTCCAGGCTGCAGCAGCAATGTCACGCTTCCCGTCGCGTGGATCAAA
This sequence comes from Capricornis sumatraensis, assembly GCF_032405125.1. NCBI lineage: Eukaryota > Metazoa > Chordata > Mammalia > Artiodactyla > Bovidae > Capricornis > Capricornis sumatraensis. Next base: position 2,692,965 of record NC_091080.1, on the reverse strand, counting down.
GGATCTGTGGTTTTCCCTCGAAGCTTTCCCTCGAGGCTTTCCCAAAAGGCTTTCCCACGTGCCACCGTGGTGTGAGTCGATCCTCGGCGTGAAAGATAAACCAGTGCAGGGCAAAAGGTTCCTCTGGAATGGACTGAGACATCTGGGGGACTCTTGGAATGGTGGTACGACCATGGAGTTCCTCTCGCCTTTCCTGTTGAGAGTGCCTCCTCTTGAGATGCGACGGGAACGCTGGGAATTCTTTCCCGTTGAAAGCAGGGAAAGGATCCCTCATCTCGAGCTACGAGGGGGAAACGGGGCTCCTCTGGATGTGTGCGGGACCATCGTGCTTCCTCTCGAGTGGAGACGGGTATGGCGGTGAACTTCTTGAGTTGCAGCAAGGGTGGGAAAGACCCTTTCGAAGTTCCAGAGTTTAGGTGTCATTAGTCTCCAGACGCCTCATCGGAAATAGGCCTCATCTCGCCTGGAAGGGAGAACTTCCTGGATTTTCTCGAGTTGCGGCAGGTGTTCTCGAGTTACGACGGGGACCTCAGGGACCCGCCCTGGTGGCCTCAGGAGAGGCCAGTCCCCATGCGAGTTGCTAGGGGGCCTCTCGGGATTCCTCTCCCGTCGATACCGGGGCCAAAAACCTTGTGTGGAGTCAGGGCCGGGACCGAGGATTCCTCTCAGGGGCTGACATGGATCTTTGGGTACTTCTGGAGTCTCCCCACGGGAGTCAGGCCTCGTCTCGAGTGGGGGCATGCAGGTGCGCTTTCCTTCAAGGCTGTAGCAGCAATGTCACGATTCCCGTCGCATTTATCAAAGGATCTGTGGCTTTCCCTCGAGGCTTTCCCTCGAGGCTTTCCCACAGGGCTGTCCCACGTGCCACCGTGTTGTGAGTCGATCCTCGGCGTGAAAGATGAGCCAGTGCAGGGCAAAGAGTTTCCTCTGGAATGGACTGAGACATCTGGGGAAGTCTTGGAATGGTGGTACGACCATGGAGTTCCTCTCACCTTTCCTGTTGAGAGTGCCTCCTCTTGAGATGCGACGGGAACGCCGTGAATTCTTTCCCGTTGAAAGCAGGGAAAGGATCCCTCATCTCGAGCTACGAGGGGGAAACGGGGCTCCTCTGGATGTGGGCGGGACCATCGTCCTTCCTCTCGAGTGGAGACGGGTATGGCGGTGAACTTCTTGAGTTGCAGCAAGGGTGTGAAAGACCCTTTCGAAGTTCCAGAGGTTAGGTGTCATTAGTCTCCAGACTCCTCATCGGAAATAGGCCACATGTCGCCTGGAAGGGAGAACTTCCTGGATTTTCTCGAGTTGCGGCAGGTGTTCTCGAGTTACGACGGGGACCTCAGGGAACCGCCCTGGTGGCCTCAGGAGAGGCCAGTCCCCATGCAATTTGCTAGGGGGCCTCTCGGGATTCCTCTCCCGTCGATACCGGGGCCAAAAACCTTGTGTGGAGTCAGGCCCGGAACCGAGGATTCCTCTCAGGGGCTGACATGAATCTTTGGGTACTTCTGGAGTCTCCCCAGGGGAGTCAGGCCTCGTCTCGAGTGGGGGCATGCACGTGCGCTTTCCTTCCAGGCTGTAGCAGCAATGTCACGCTTCCCGTCGCGTGGATCAAAGGATCTGTGGTTTTCCCTCGAGTCTTTCCCTCGAGGCTTTCCCACAGGTCTGTCCCACGTGCCACCGTGGTGTGAGTCGATCCTCGGCGTGAAAGATGAGCCAGTGCAGGGCAAAGAGGTTCCTCTGGAATGGACTGAGACATCTGGGGGACTCTTGGAATGGTGGTACGACCATGGAGTTCCTCTCGCCTTTCCTGTTGAGAGTGCCTCCTCTTGAGATGCGACGGGAACGCCGGGAATTCTTTCCTGTTGAAAGCAGGGAAAGGATCCCTCATCTCGAGCTACGAGGGGGAAACGGGGCTCCTCTGGATGTGGGCGGGACCATCGTGCTTCCTCTCGAGTGGAGACGGGTATGGCGGTGAACTTCTTGAGTTGCAGCAAGGGTGTGAAAGACCCTTTCGAAGTTCCAGAGGTTAGGTGTCATTAGTCTCCAGACGCCTCATCGGAAATAGGCCTCATCTCGCCTGCAAGGGAGAACTTCCTGGAATTTCTCGAGTTGCGGCAGGTGTTCTCGAGTTACGACGGGGACGTCAGGGACCCGCCCTTCTGGCCTCAGGAGAGGCCACTCCCCGTGCGAGTTGCTAGGGGGCCTCTCGGGATTCCTCTCCCGTCGATACCGGGGCCAAAAACCTTGTGTGGAGTCAGGGCCGGAACCGAGGATTCCTCTCAGGGGTGACATGTATCTTTGGGTACTTCTGGAGTCTCCCCAGGGGAGTCAGGCCTCGTCTCGAGTGGGGGCATGCACGTGCGCTTTCCTTCCAGGCTGTAGCAGCAATGTCACGCTTCCCGTCGAGTGGATCAAAGGATCTGTGGTTTTCCCTCGAGGCTTTCCCTCGAGGCTTTCCCACAAGGCTGTCCCACGTGCCACCGTGGTGTGAGTCGATCCTCGGCGTGAAAGATGAGCCAGTGCAGGGCAAAGAGGTTCCTCTGGAATGGACTGAGACATCTGGGGGACTCTTGGAATGGTGGTACGACCATGGAGTTCCTCTCGCCTTTCCTGTTGAGAGTGCCTCCTCTTGAGATGCGACGGGAATGCTGGGAATTCTTTCCCGTTGAAAGCAGGGAAAGGATCCCTCATCTCGAGCTCCGAGGGGGAAACGGGGCTCCTCTGGATGTGGGCGGGACCATCGTGCTTCCTCTCGAGTGGAGACGGGTATGGCGGTGTACTTCTTGAGTTGCAGCAAGGGTGTGAAAGACCCTTTCGAAATTCCAGAGGTTAGGTGTCATTAGTCTCCAGACGCCTCATCGGAAATAGGCCTCATCTCACCTGGAAGGGAGAACTTCCTGGATTTTCTCGAGTTGCGGCAGGTGTTCTCGAGTTACGACGGGGACCTCAGGGACCCGCCCTGGTGGCCTCAGGAGAGGCCAGTCCCCATGCGAGTTGCTAGGGGGCCTCTCGGGATTCCTCTCCCGTCGATACCGGGGCCAATAACCTTGTGTGGAGTCAGGGCCCGAACCGAGGATTCCTCTAAGGGGCTGACATGGATCTTTGAGTATTTCTGGAGTCTCCCCAGGGGAATCAGGCCTCGTCTCGAGTGGGGGCATCCACGTGCGCTTTCCTTCCAGACTGTAGCAGCAATGTCACACTTCCCGTCGCGTGGATCAAAGGATCTGTGGTTTTCCCTCGAGGCTTTCCCTCGAGGCTTTCCCACAGGGCTGTCCCACGTGCCACCGTGGTGTGAGTCGATCCTCGGCGTGAAAGATGAGCCAGTGCAGGGCAAAGAGGTTCCTCTGGAATGGACTGAGACATCTGGGGGACTCTTGGAATGGTGGTACGACCATGGAGTTCCTCTCGCCTTTTCTGTTGAGAGTGCCTCCTCTTGAGATGCGACGGGAACGCCGGGAATTCTTTCCCGTTGAAAGCAGGGAAAGGATCCCTCATCTCGAGCTCAGAGGGGGAAACGGGGCTCCTCTGGATGTGGGCGGGACCATCGTGCTTCCTATCGAGTGGAGACGGGTATGGCGGTGAACTTCTTGAGTTGCAGCAAGGGTGTGAAAGACCCTTTCGAAATTCCAGAGGTTAGGTGTCATTAGTCTCCAGACGCCTCATCGGAAATAGGCCTCATCTCGCCTGGAAGGGAGAACTTCCTGGATTTTCTCGAGTTAAGGCAGGTGTTCTCGAGTTACGACGGGGACCTCAGGGACCCGCCCTGGTGGCCTCAGGAGAGGCCAGTCCCCATGCGAGTTGCTAGGGGGCCTCTCGGGATTCCTCTCCCGTCGATACCGGCGCAAAGAACCTTGTGTGGAGTCAGGGCCCGAACCGAGGATTCCTCTCAGGGGCTGACATGGATCTTTGGGTACTTCTGGAGTCTCCCCAGGGGAGTCAGGCCTCGTCTCGAGTGGGGGCATGCACGTGTGCTTTCCTTCCAGGCTGTAGCAGCAATGTCACGCTTCCCGTCGCGTGGATCAAAGGATCTGTGGTTTTCCCTCGAGGCTTTCCCTCGAGGCTTTCCCACAGGGCTGTCCCACGTGCCACCGTGGTGTGAGTCGATCCTCGGCGTGAAAAATGAGCCAGTGCAGGGCAAAGAGGTTCCTCTGGATTGGACTGAGACATCTGGGGGACTCTTGGAATGGTGGTACGACCATGGAGTTCCTCTCGCCTTTCCTGTTGAGAGCGCCTCCTCTTGAGATGCGACGGGAACGCCGGGAATTCTTTCCCGTTGAAAGCAGGGAAAGGATCCCTCATCTCGAGCTACGAGGGGGAAACGGGGCTCCTCTGGATGTGGGCGGGACCATCGTGCTTCCTCTCGAGTGGAGACGGGTATGGCGGTGAACTTCTTGAGTTGCAGCAAGGGTGTGAAAGACCCTTTCGAAGTTCCAGAGGTTAGGTGTCATTAGTCTCCAGACGCCTCATCGGAAATAGGCCTCATCTCGCCTGCAAGGGAGAACTTCCTGGATTTTCTCGAGTTGCGGCAGGTGTTCTCGAGTTACGACGGGGACCTCAGGGACCCGCCCTGGTGGCCTCAGGAGAGGCCAGTCCCCATGCGAGTTGCTAGGGGGCCTCTCGGGATTACTCTCCCGTCGATACCGGGGCCAAAAACCTTGTGTGGAGTCAGGGCCGGGACCGAGGATTCCTCTCAGGGGTGACATGGATCTTTGGGTACTTCTGGAGTCTCCCCAGGGGAGTCAGGCCTCCTCTCGAGTGGGGCCATGCACGTGCGCTTTCCTACCAGGCTGTAGCAGCAATGTGACGCTTCCCGTCGCGTGGATCAAAGGATCTGTGGTTTTCCCTCGAGGCTTTCCCTCGAGGCTTTCCCACAGGGCTGTCCCACGTGCCACCGTGGTGTGAGTCGATCCTCGGCGTGAAAGATGAGCCAGTGCAGGGCAAAGAGTTTCCTCTGGAATGGACTGAGACATCTGGGGGAGTCTTGGAATGGTGGTACGACCATGGAGTTCCTCTCGCCTTTCCTGTTGAGAGTGCCTCCTGTTGAGATGCGACGGGAACGCCGGGAATTCTTTCCCGTTGAAAGCAGGGAAAGGATCCCTCATCTCGAGCTCCGAGGGGGAAACGGGGCTCCTCTGGATGTGGGCGGGACCATCGTGCTTCCTCTCGAGTGGAGACGGGTATGGCGGTGAACTTCTTGAGTTGCAGCAAGGGTGTGAAAGACCCTTTCGAAGTTCCAGAGGTTAGGTGTCATTAGTCTCCAGACGCCTCATCGGAAATAGGCCTCATCTCGCCTGCAAGGGAGAACTTCCTGGATTTTCTCGAGTTGCGGCAGGTGTTCTCGAGTTACGACGGGGACCTCAGGGACCCGCCCTGGTTGCCTCAGGAGAGGCCAGTCCCCATGCGAGTTGCTAGGGGGCCTCTCGGGATTCCTATCCCGTCGATACCGGGGCCAAAAACCTTGTGTGGAGTCAGGGCCGGAACCGAGGATTCCTCTCAGGGGTGACATGGATCTTTGAGTACTTCTGGAGTCTCCCCAGGGGAGTCAGGCCTCGTCTCGAGTGGGGGCATGCACGTGCGCTTTCCTTCCAGACTGTAGCAGCAATGTCACACTTCCCGTCGCGTGGATCAAAGGATCTGTGGTTTTCCCTCGAGGCTTTCCCTCGAGGCTTTCCCACAGGGCTGTCCCACGTGCCACCGTGGTGTGAGTCGATCCTCGGCGTGAAAGATGAGCCAGTGCAGGGCAAAGAGGTTCCTCTGGAATGGACTGAGACATCTGGGGGAGTCTTGGAATGGTGGTACGACCATGGAGTTCCTCTCGCCTTTCCTGTTGAGAGTGCCTCCTCTTGAGATGCGACGGGAACGCCGGGAATTCTTTCCCGTTGAAAGCAGGGAAAGGATCCCTCATCTCGAGCTCCGAGGGGGAAACGGGGCTCCTCTGGATGTGGGCGGGACCATCGTGCTTCCTCTCGAGTGGAGACGGGTATGGCGGTGAACTTCTTGAGTTGCAGCAAGGGTGTGAAAGACCCTTTCGAAATTCCAGAGGTTAGGTGTCATTAGTCTCCAGACGCCTCATCGGAAATAGGCCTCATCTCGCCTGGAAGGGGGAACTTCCTGGATTTTCTCGAGTTACGGCAGGTGTTCTCGAGTTACGACGGGGACCTCAGGGACCCGCCCTGGTGGCCTAAGGAGAGGCCAGTCCCCATGCGAGTTGCTAGGGGGCCTCTCGGGATTCCTCTCCCGTCGATACTGGGGCCAAGAACCTTGTGTGGAGTCAGGGCCCGAACCGAGGATTCCTCTCAGGGGCTGACATGGATCTTTGGGTACTTCTGGAGTCTCCCCAGGGGAGTCAGGCCTCGTCTCGAGTGGGGGCATGCACGTGTGCTTTCCTTCCAGGCTGTAGCAGCAATGTCACGCTTCCCGTCGCGTGGATCAAAGGATCTGTGGTTTTCCCTCGAGGCTTTCCCTCGAGGCTTTCCCACAGGGCTGTCCCACGTGCCACCGTGGTGTGAGTCGATCCTCGGCGTGAAAGATGAGCCAGTGCAGGGCAAAGAGGTTCCTCTGGAATGGACTGAGTCATCTGGGGGACTCTTGGAATGGTGGTACGACCATGGAGTTCCTCTCGCCTTTCCTGTTGAGAGTGCCTCCTCTTGAGATGCGACGGGAACGCCGGGAATTCTTTCCCGTTGAAAGCAGGGAAAGGATCCCTCATCTCGAGCTACGAGGGGGAAACGGGGCTCCTCTGGATGTGGGCGGGACCATCGTGCTTCCTCTCGAGTGGAGACGGGTATGGCGGTGAACTTCTTGAGTTGCAGCAAGGGTGTGAAAGACCCTTTCGAAGTTCCAGAGGTTAGGTGTCATTAGTCTCCAGACGCCTCATCGGAAATAGGCCTCATCTCGCCTGGAAGGGAGAACTTCCTGGATTTTCTCGAGTTGCGGCATGTGTTCTCGAGTTACGACGGGGACCTCAGGGACCCGCCCTGGTGGCCTCAGGAGAGGCCAGTCCCCATGCGAGTTGCTAGGGGGCCTCTCGGGATTCCTCTCCCGTCGATACCGGGGCCAAAAACCTTGTGTGGAGTCAGGGCCGGGACCGAGGATTCCTCTCAGGGGTGACATGGATCTTTGGGTACTTCTGGAGTCTCCCCAGGGGAGTCAGGCCTCCTCTCGAGGGGGGCCATGCACGTGCGCTTTCCTACCAGGCTGTAGCAGCAATGTGACGCTTCCCGTCGCGTGGATCAAAGGATCTGTGGTTTTCTCTCGAGGCTTTCCCTCGAGGCTTTCCCACAGGGCTGTCCCACGTGCCACCGTGGTGTGAGTCGATCCTCGGCGTGAAAGATGAGCCAGTGCAGGGCAAAGAGTTTCCTCTGGAATGGACTGAGACATCTGGGGGAGTCTTGGAATGGTGGTACGACCATGGAGTTCCTCTCGCCTTTCCTGTTGAGAGTGTCTCCTGTTGAGATGCGACGGGAACGCCGGGAATTCTTTCCCGTTGAAAGCAGGGAAAGGATCCCTCATCTCGAGCTCCGAGGGGGAAACGGGGCTCCTCTGGATGTGGGCGGGACCATCGTACTTCCTCTCGAGTGGAGACGGGTATGGCGGTGAACTTCTTGAGTTGCAACAAGGGTGTGAAAGACCCTTTCGAAGTTCCAGAGGTCAGGTGTCATTAGTCTCCAGACGCCTCATCGGAAATAGGCCTCATCTCGCCTGGAAGGGAGAACTTCCTGGATTTTCTTGAGTTGCGGCAGGTGTTCTCGAGTTACGACGGGGACCTCAGGGACCCGCCCGGGTGGCCTCAAGAGAGGCCAGTCCCCATGCGAGTTGCTAGGGGGCCTCTCGGTATTCCTCTCCCGTCGATACCGGGGCCAAAAACCTTGTGTGGAGTCAGGGCCGGGACCGAGGATTCCTCTCAGGGGTGACAAGGATCTTTGGGTACTTCTAGAGTCTCCCCAGGGGAGTCAGGCCTCGTCTCGAGTGGGGGCATGCACGTGCACTTTCCTTCCAGGCTGTAGCAGCAATGTCACGCTTCCCGTCGCGTGGATCAAAGGATCTGTGGTTTTCCCTCGAGGCTTTCCCTCGAGGCTTTCCCACAGGGCTGTCCCACGTGCCACCGTGGTGTGAGTCGATCCTCGGCGTGAAAGATGAGCCAGTGCAGGGCAAAGAGGTTCCTCTGGAATGGACTGAGTCATCTGGGGGACTCTTGGAATGGTGGTACGACCATGGAGTTCCTCTCGCCTTTCCTGTTGAGAGTGCCTCCTCTTGAGATGCGACGGGAACGCCGGGAATTCTTTCCCGTTGAAAGCAGGGAAAGGATCCCTCATCTCGAGCTCCGAGGGGGAAACGGGGCTCCTCTGGATGTGGGCGGGACCATCGTGCTTCCTCTCGAGTGGAGACGGGTATGGCGGTGAACTTCTTGAGTTGCAGCAAGGGTGTGAAAGACCCTTTCGAAATTCCAGAGGTTAGGTGTCATTAGTCTCCAGACGCCTCATCGGAAATAGGCCTCATCTCGCCTGGAAGGGAGAACTTCCTGGATTTTCTCGAGTTACGGCAGGTGTTCTCGAGTTACGACGGGGACCTCAGGGACCCGCCCTGGTGGCCTAAGGAGAGGCCAGTCCCCATGCGAGTTGCTAGGGGGCCTCTCGGGATTCCTCTCCCGTCGATACTGGGGCCAAGAACCTTGTGTGGAGTCAGGGCCCGAACCGAGGATTCCTCTCAGGGGCTGACATGGATCTTTGGGTACTTCTGGAGTCTCCCCAGGGGAGTCAGGCCTCGTCTCGAGTGGGGGCATGCACGTGTGCTTTCCTTCCAGGCTGTAGCAGCAATGTCACGCTTCCCGTCGCGTGGATCAAAGGATCTGTGGTTTTCCCTCGAGGCTTTCCCTCGAGGCTTTCCCACAGGGCTGTCCCACGTGCCACCGTGGTGTGAGTCGATCCTCGGCGTGAAAGATGAGCCAGTGCAGGGCAAAGAGGTTCCTCTGGAATGGACTGAGTCATCTGGGGGACTCTTGGAATGGTGGTACGACCATGGAGTTCCTCTCGCCTTTCCTGTTGAGAGTGCCTCCTCTTGAGATGCGACGGGAATGCCGGGAATTCTTTCCCGTTGAAAGCAGGGAAAGGATCCCTCATCTCGAGCTACGAGGGGGAAACGGGGCTCCTCTGGATGTGGGCGGGACCATCGTGCTTCCTCTCGAGTGGAGACGGGTATGGCGGTGAACTTCTTGAGTTGCAGCAAGGGTGTGAAAGACCCTTTCGAAGTTCCAGAGGTTAGGTGTCATTAGTCTCCAGACGCCTCATCGGAAATAGGCCTCATCTCGCCTGGAAGGGAGAACTTCCTGGATTTTCTCGAGTTGCGGCAGGTGTTCTCGAGTTACGACGGGGACCTCAGGGACCCGCCCTGGTGGCCTCAGGAGAGGCCAGTCCCCATGCGAGTTGCTAGGGGGCCTCTCGGGATTCCTCTCCCGTCGATACCGGGGCCAAAAACCTTGTGTGGAGTCAGGGCCGGGACCGAGGATTCCTCTCAGGGGTGACATGGATCTTTGGGTACTTCTGGAGTCTCCCCAGGGGAGCCAGGCCTCCTCTCGAGGGGGGCCATGCACGTGCGCTTTCCTACCAGGCTGTAGCAGCAATGTCACGCTTCCCGTCGCGTGGATCAAAGGATCTGTGGTTTTCTCTCGAGGCTTTCCCTCGAGGCTTTCCCACAGGGCTGTCCCACGTGCCACCGTGGTGTGAGTCGATCCTCGGCGTGAAAGATGAGCCAGTGCAGGGCAAAGAGTTTCCTCTGGAATGGACTGAGACATCTGGGGGAGTCTTGGAATGGTGGTACGACCATGGAGTTCCTCTCGCCTTTCCTGTTGAGAGTGCCTCCTGTTGAGATGCGACGGGAACGCCGGGAATTCTTTCCCGTTGAAAGCAGGGAAAGGATCCCTCATCTCGAGCTCCGAGGGGGAAACGGGGCTCCTCTGGATGTGGGCGGGACCATCGTACTTCCTCTCGAGTGGAGACGGGTATGGCGGTGAACTTCTTGAGTTGCAACAAGGGTGTGAAAGACCCTTTCGAAGTTCCAGAGGTTAGGTGTCATTAGTCTCCAGACGCCTCATCGGAAATAGGCCTCATCTCGCCTGGAAGGGAGAACTTCCTGGATTTTCTTGAGTTGCGGCAGGTGTTCTCGAGTTACGACGGGGACCTCAGGGACCCGCCCGGGTGGCCTCAAGAGAGGCCAGTCCCCATGCGAGTTGCTAGGGGGCCTCTCGGGATTCCTCTCCCGTCGATACCGGCGCAAAGAACCTTGTGTGGAGTCAGGGCCCGAACCGAGGATTCCTCTCAGGGGCTGACATGGATCTTTGGGTACTTCTGGAGTCTCCCCAGGGGAGTCAGGCCTCGTCTCGAGTGGGGGCATGCACGTGTGCTTTCCTTCCAGGCTGTAGCAGCAATGTCACGCTTCCCGTCGCGTGGATCAAAGGATCTGTGGTTTTCCCTCGAGGCTTTCCCTCGAGGCTTTCCCACAGGGCTGTCCCACGTGCCACCGTGGTGTGAGTCGATCCTCGGCGTGAAAAATGAGCCAGTGCAGGGCAAAGAGGTTCCTCTGGATTGGACTGAGACATCTGGGGGACTCTTGGAATGGTGGTACGACCATGGAGTTCCTCTCGCCTTTCCTGTTGAGAGCGCCTCCTCTTGAGATGCGACGGGAACGCCGGGAATTCTTTCCCGTTGAAAGCAGGGAAAGGATCCCTCATCTCGAGCTACGAGGGGGAAACGGGGCTCCTCTGGATGTGGGCGGGACCATCGTGCTTCCTCTCGAGTGGAGACGGGTATGGCGGTGAACTTCTTGAGTTGCAGCAAGGGTGTGAAAGACCCTTTCGAAGTTCCAGAGGTTAGGTGTCATTAGTCTCCAGACGCCTCATCGGAAATAGGCCTCATCTCGCCTGCAAGGAAGAACTTCCTGGATTTTCTCGAGTTGCGGCAGGTGTTCTCGAGTTACGACGGGGACCTCAGGGACCCGCCCTGGTGGCCTCAGGAGAGGCCAGTCCCCATGCGAGTTGCTAGGGGGCCTCTCGGGATTACTCTCCCGTCGATACCGGGGCCAAAAACCTTGTGTGGAGTCAGGGCCGGGACCGAGGATTCCTCTCAGGGGTGACATGGATCTTTGGGTACTTCTGGAGTCTCCCCAGGGGAGTCAGGCCTCCTCTCGAGTGGGGCCATGCACGTGCGCTTTCCTACCAGGCTGTAGCAGCAATGTGACGCTTCCCGTCGCGTGGATCAAAGGATCTGTGGTTTTCCCTCGAGGCTTTCCCTCGAGGCTTTCCCACAGGGCTGTCCCACGTGCCACCGTGGTGTGAGTCGATCCTCGGCGTGAAAGATGAGCCAGTGCAGGGCAAAGAGTTTCCTCTGGAATGGACTGAGACATCTGGGGGAGTCTTGGAATGGTGGTACGACCATGGAGTTCCTCTCGCCTTTCCTGTTGAGAGTGCCTCCTGTTGAGATGCGACGGGAACGCCGGGAATTCTTTCCCGTTGAAAGCAGGGAAAGGATCCCTCATCTCGAGCTCCGAGGGGGAAACGGGGCTCCTCTGGATGTGGGCGGGACCATCGTGCTTCCTCTCGAGTGGAGACGGGTATGGCGGTGAACTTCTTGAGTTGCAGCAAGGGTGTGAAAGACCCTTTCGAAGTTCCAGAGGTTAGGTGTCATTAGTCTCCAGACGCCTCATCGGAAATAGGCCTCATCTCGCCTGCAAGGGAGAACTTCCTGGATTTTCTCGAGTTGCGGCAGGTGTTCTCGAGTTACGACGGGGACCTCAGGGACCCGCCCTGGTTGCCTCAGGAGAGGCCAGTCCCCATGCGAGTTGCTAGGGGGCCTCTCGGGATTCCTATCCCGTCGATACCGGGGCCAAAAACCTTGTGTGGAGTCAGGGCCGGAACCGAGGATTCCTCTCAGGGGTGACATGGATCTTTGAGTACTTCTGGAGTCTCCCCAGGGGAGTCAGGCCTCGTCTCGAGTGGGGGCATGCACGTGCGCTTTCCTTCCAGACTGTAGCAGCAATGTCACACTTCCCGTCGCGTGGATCAAAGGATCTGTGGTTTTCCCTCGAGGCTTTCCCTCGAGGCTTTCCCACAGGGCTGTCCCACGTGCCACCGTGGTGTGAGTCGATCCTCGGCGTGAAAGATGAGCCAGTGCAGGGCAAAGAGGTTCCTCTGGAATGGACTGAGACATCTGGGGGAGTCTTGGAATGGTGGTACGACCATGGAGTTCCTCTCGCCTTTCCTGTTGAGAGTGCCTCCTCTTGAGATGCGACGGGAACGCCGGGAATTCTTTCCCGTTGAAAGCAGGGAAAGGATCCCTCATCTCGAGCTCCGAGGGGGAAACGGGGCTCCTCTGGATGTGGGCGGGACCATCGTGCTTCCTCTCGAGTGGAGACGGGTATGGCGGTGAACTTCTTGAGTTGCAGCAAGGGTGTGAAAGACCCTTTCGAAATTCCAGAGGTTAGGTGTCATTAGTCTCCAGACGCCTCATCGGAAATAGGCCTCATCTCGCCTGGAAGGGAGAACTTCCTGGATTTTCTCGAGTTACGGCAGGTGTTCTCGAGTTACGACGGGGACCTCAGGGACCCGCCCTGGTGGCCTAAGGAGAGGCCAGTCCCCATGCGAGTTGCTAGGGGGCCTCTCGGGATTCCTCTCCCGTCGATACTGGGGCCAAGAACCTTGTGTGGAGTCAGGGCCCGAACCGAGGATTCCTCTCAGGGGCTGACATGGATCTTTGGGTACTTCTGGAGTCTCCCCAGGGGAGTCAGGCCTCGTCTCGAGTGGGGGCATGCACGTGTGCTTTCCTTCCAGGCTGTAGCAGCAATGTCACGCTTCCCGTCGCGTGGATCAAAGGATCTGTGGTTTTCCCTCGAGGCTTTCCCTCGAGGCTTTCCCACAGGGCTGTCCCACGTGCCACCGTGGTGTGAGTCGATCCTCGGCGTGAAAGATGAGCCAGTGCAGGGCAAAGAGGTTCCTCTGGAATGGACTGAGTCATCTGGGGGACTCTTGGAATGGTGGTACGACCATGGAGTTCCTCTCGCCTTTCCTGTTGAGAGTGCCTCCTCTTGAGATGCGACGGGAACGCCGGGAATTCTTTCCCGTTGAAAGCAGGGAAAGGATCCCTCATCTCGAGCTACGAGGGGGAAACGGGGCTCCTCTGGATGTGGGCGGGACCATCGTGCTTCCTCTCGAGTGGAGACGGGTATGGCGGTGAACTTCTTGAGTTGCAGCAAGGGTGTGAAAGACCCTTTCGAAGTTCCAGAGGTTAGGTGTCATTAGTCTCCAGACGCCTCATCGGAAATAGGCCTCATCTCGCCTGGAAGGGAGAACTTCCTGGATTTTCTCGAGTTGCGGCAGGTGTTCTCGAGTTACGACGGGGACCTCAGGGACCCGCCCTGGTGGCCTCAGGAGAGGCCAGTCCCCATGCGAGTTGCTAGGGGGCCTCTCGGGATTCCTCTCCCGTCGATACCGGGGCCAAAAACCTTGTGTGGAGTCAGGGCCGGGACCGAGGATTCCTCTCAGGGGTGACATGGATCTTTGGGTACTTCTGGAGTCTCCCCAGGGGAGTCAGGCCTCCTCTCGAGGGGGGCCATGCACGTGCGCTTTCCTACCAGGCTGTAGCAGCAATGTGACGCTTCCCGTCGCGTGGATCAAAGGATCTGTGGTTTTCTCTCGAGGCTTTCCCTCGAGGCTTTCCCACAGGGCTGTCCCACGTGCCACCGTGGTGTGAGTCGATCCTCGGCGTGAAAGATGAGCCAGTGCAGGGCAAAGAGTTTCCTCTGGAATGGACTGAGACATCTGGGGGAGTCTTGGAATGGTGGTACGACCATGGAGTTCCTCTCGCCTTTCCTGTTGAGAGTGTCTCCTGTTGAGATGCGACGGGAACGCCGGGAATTCTTTCCCGTTGAAAGCAGGGAAAGGATCCCTCATCTCGAGCTCCGAGGGGGAAACGGGGCTCCTCTGGATGTGGGCGGGACCATCGTACTTCCTCTCGAGTGGAGACGGGTATGGCGGTGAACTTCTTGAGTTGCAACAAGGGTGTGAAAGACCCTTTCGAAGTTCCAGAGGTCAGGTGTCATTAGTCTCCAGACGCCTCATCGGAAATAGGCCTCATCTCGCCTGGAAGGGAGAACTTCCTGGATTTTCTTGAGTTGCGGCAGGTGTTCTCGAGTTACGACGGGGACCTCAGGGACCCGCCCGGGTGGCCTCAAGAGAGGCCAGTCCCCATGCGAGTTGCTAGGGGGCCTCTCGGTATTCCTCTCCCGTCGATACCGGGGCCAAAAACCTTGTGTGGAGTCAGGGCCGGGACCGAGGATTCCTCTCAGGGGTGACAAGGATCTTTGGGTACTTCTAGAGTCTCCCCAGGGGAGTCAGGCCTCGTCTCGAGTGGGGGCATGCACGTGCACTTTCCTTCCAGGCTGTAGCAGCAATGTCACGCTTCCCGTCGCGTGGATCAAAGGATCTGTGGTTTTCCCTCGAGGCTTTCCCTCGAGGCTTTCCCACAGGGCTGTCCCACGTGCCACCGTGGTGTGAGTCGATCCTCGGCGTGAAAGATGAGCCAGTGCAAGGCAAAGAGGTTCCTCTGGAATGGACTGAGTCATCTGGGGGACTCTTGGAATGGTGGTACGACCATGGAGTTCCTCTCGCCTTTCCTGTTGAGAGTGCCTCCTCTTGAGATGCGACGGGAATGCCGGGAATTCTTTCCCGTTGAAAGCAGGGAAAGGATCCCTCATCTCGAGCTACGAGGGGGAAACGGGGCTCCTCTGGATGTGGGCGGGACCATCGTGCTTCCTCTCGAGTGGAGACGGGTATGGCGGTGAACTTCTTGAGTTGCAGCAAGGGTGTGAAAGACCCTTTCGAAGTTCCAGAGGTTAGGTGTCATTAGTCTCCAGACGCCTCATCGGAAATAGGCCTCATCTCGCCTGGAAGGGAGAACTTCCTGGATTTTCTCGAGTTGCGGCAGGTGTTCTCGAGTTACGACGGGGACCTCAGGGACCCGCCCTGGTGGCCTCAGGAGAGGCCAGTCCCCATGCGAGTTGCTAGGGGGCCTCTCGGGATTCCTCTCCCGTCGATACCGGGGCCAAAAACCTTGTGTGGAGTCAGGGCCGGGACCGAGGATTCCTCTCAGGGGTGACATGGATCTTTGGGTACTTCTGGAGTCTCCCCAGGGGAGTCAGGCCTCCTCTCGAGGGGGGCCATGCACGTGCGCTTTCCTACCAGGCTGTAGCAGCAATGTGACGCTTCCCGTCGCGTGGATCAAAGGATCTGTGGTTTTCTCTCGAGGCTTTCCCTCGAGGCTTTCCCACAGGGCTGTCCCACGTGCCACCGTGGTGTGAGTCGATCCTCGGCGTGAAAGATGAGCCAGTGCAGGGCAAAGAGTTTCCTCTGGAATGGACTGAGACATCTGGGGGAGTCTTGGAATGGTGGTACGACCATGGAGTTCCTCTCGCCTTTCCTGTTGAGAGTGCCTCCTGTTGAGATGCGACGGGAACGCCGGGAATTCTTTCCCGTTGAAAGCAGGGAAAGGATCCCTCATCTCGAGCTCCGAGGGGGAAACGGGGCTCCTCTGGATGTGGGCGGGACCATCGTACTTCCTCTCGAGTGGAGACGGGTATGGCGGTGAACTTCTTGAGTTGCAACAAGGGTGTGAAAGACCCTTTCGAAGTTCCAGAGGTTAGGTGTCATTAGTCTCCAGACGCCTCATCGGAAATAGGCCTCATCTCGCCTGGAAGGGAGAACTTCCTGGATTTTCTTGAGTTGCGGCAGGTGTTCTCGAGTTACGACGGGGACCTCAGGGACCCGCCCGGGTGGCCTCAAGAGAGGCCAGTCCCCATGCGAGTTGCTAGGGTGCCTCTCGGTATTCCTCTCCCGTCGATACCGGGGCCAAAAACCTTGTGTGGAGTCAGGGCCGGGACCGAGGATTCCTCTCAGGGGTGACAAGGATCTTTGGGTACTTCTAGAGTCTCCCCAGGGGAGTCAGGCCTCGTCTCGAGTGGGGGCATGCACGTGCACTTTCCTTCCAGGCTGTAGCAGCAATGTCACGCTTCCCGTCGCGTGGATCAAAGGATCTGTGGTTTTCCCTCGAGGCTTTCCCTCGAGGCTTTCCCACAGGGCTGTCCCACGTGCCACCGTGGTGTGAGTCGATCCTCGGCGTGAAAGATGAGCCAGTGCAGGGCAAAGAGGTTCCTCTGGAATGGACTGAGTCATCTGGGGGACTCTTGGAATGGTGGTACGACCATGGAGTTCCTCTCGCCTTTCCTGTTGAGAGTGCCTCCTCTTGAGATGCGACGGGAACGCCGGGAATTCTTTCCCGTTGAAAGCAGGGAAAGGATCCCTCATCTCGAGCTACGAGGGGGAAACGGGGCTCCTCTGGATGTGGGCGGGACCATCGTGCTTCCACTCGAGTGGAGACGGGTATGGCGGTGAACTTCTTGAGTTGCAGCAAGGGTGTGAAAGACCCTTTCGAAGTTTCAGAGGTTAGGTGTCATTAGTCTCCAGACGCCTCATCGGAAATAGGCCTCATCTCGCCTGCAAGGGAGAACTTCCTGGATTTTCTCGAGTTGCGGCAGGTGTTCTCGAGTTACAACGGGGACCTAAGGGACCCGCCCTGGTTGCCTCAGGAGAGGCCAGTCCCCATGCGAGTTGCTAGGGGGCCTCTCGGGATTCCTATCCCGTCGATACCGTGGCCAAAAACCTTGTGTGGAGTCAGGGCCGGAACCGAGGATTCCTCTCAGGGGTGACATGGATCTTTGAGTACTTCTGGAGTCTCCCCAGGGGAGTCAGGCCTCGTCTCGAGTGGGGGCATGCACGTGCGCTTTCCTTCCAGACTGTAGCAGCAATGTCACACTTCCCGTCGCGTGGATCAAAGGATCTGTGGTTTTCCCTCGAGGCTTTCCCTCGAGGCTTTCCCACATAGCTGTCCCACGTGCCACCGTGGTGTGAGTCGATCCTCGGCGTGAAAGATGAGCCAGTGCAGGGCAAAGAGGTTCCTCTGGAATGGACTGAGACATCTGGGGGAGTCTTGGAATGGTGGTACGACCATGGAGTTCCTCTCGCCTTTCCTGTTGAGAGTGCCTCCTCTTGAGATGCGACGGGAACTCCGGGAATTCTTTCCCGTTGAAAGCAGGGAAAGGATCCCTCATCTCGAGCTCCGAGGGGGAAACGGGGCTCCTCTGGATGTGGGCGGGACCATCGTGCTTCCTCTCGAGTGGAGACGGGTATGGCGGTGAACTTCTTGAGTTGCAGCAAGGGTGTGAAAGACCCTTTCGAAATTCCAGAGGTTAGGTGTCATTAGTCTCCAGACGCCTCATCGGAAATAGGCCTCATCTCGCCTGGAAGGGAGAACTTCCTGAATTTTCTCGAGTTACGGCAGGTGTTCTCGAGTTACGACGGGGACCTCAGGGACCCGCCCTGGTGGCCTAAGGAGAGGCCAGTCCCCATGCGAGTTGCTAGGGGGCCTCTCGGGATTCCTCTCCCGTCGATACCGGGGCCAAGAACCTTGTGTGGAGTCAGGGCCCGAACCGAGGATTCCTCTCAGGGTCTGACATGGATCTTTGGGTACTTCTGGAGTCTCCCCAGGGGAGTCAGGCCTCGTCTCGAGTGGGGGCATGCACGTGCGCTTTCCTTCCAGGCTGTAGCAGCAATGTCACGCTTCCCGTCGAGTGGATCAAAGGATCTGTGGTTTTCCCTCGAGGCTTTCCCTCGAGGCTTTGCCACAGGGCTGTCCCACGTGCCACCGTGGTGTGAGTCGTTCCTCGGCGTGAAAGATGAGCCAGCGCAGGGCAAAGAGGTTCCTCTGGAATGGACTGAGTCATCTGGGGGACTCTTGGAATGGTGGTACGACCATGGAGTTCCTCTCGCCTTTCCTGTTGAGAGTGCCTCCTCTTGAGATGCGACGGGAACGCCGGGAATTCTTTCCCGTTGAAAGCAGGGAAAGGATCCCTCATCTCGAGCTACGAGGGGGAAACGGGGCTCCTCTGGATGTGGGCGGGACCATCGTGCTTCCTCTCGAGTGGAGACGGGTATGGCGGTGAACTTCTTGAGTTGCAGCAAGGGTGTGAAAGACCCTTTCGAAGTTCCAGAGGTTAGGTGTCATTAGTCTCCAGACGCCTCATCGGAAATAGGCCTCATCTCGCCTGCAAGGGAGATCTTCCTGGATTTTCTCGAGTTGCGGCAGGTGTTCTCGAGTTACGACGGGGACCTCAGGGACCCGCCCTGGTTGCCTCAGGAGAGGCCAGTCCCCATGCGAGTTGCTAGGGGGCCTCTCGGGATTCCTCTCCCGTCGATACCGGGGCCAAAAACCTTGTGTGGAGTCAGGGCCGGAACCGAGGATTCCTCTCAGGGGTGACATGTATCTTTGGGTACTTCTGGAGTCTCCCCAGGGGAGTCAGGCCTCGTCTCGAGTGGGGGCATGCACGTGCGCTTTCCTTCCAGGCTGTAGCAGCAATGTCACGCTTCCCGTCGGGTGGATCAAAGGATCTGTGGTTTTCCCTCGAGGCTTTCCCTCGAGGCTTTCCCACAAGGCTGTCCCACGTGCCACCGTGGTGTGAGTCGATCCTCGGCGTGAAAGATGAGCCAGTGCAGGGCAAAGAGGTTCCTCTGGAATGGACTGAGACATCTGGGGGACTCTTGGAATGGTGGTACGACCATGGAGTTCCTCTCGCCTTTCCTGTTGAGAGTGCCTCCTCTTGAGATGCGACGGGAACGCTGGGAATTCTTTCCCGTTGAAAGCAGGGAAAGGATCCCTCATCTCGAGCTACGAGGGGGAAACGGGGCTCCTCTGGATGTGGGCGGGACCATCGTGCTTCCTCTCGAGTGGAGACGGGTATGGCGATGTACTTCTTGAGTTGCAGCAAGGGTGTGAAAGACCCTTTCGAAATTCCAGAGGTTAGGTGTCATTAGTCTCCAGACGCCTCATCGGAAATAGGCCTCATCTCACCTGGAAGGGAGAACTTCCTGGATTTTCTCGAGTTGCGGCAGGTGTTCTCGAGTTACGACGGGGACCTCAGGGACCCGCCCTGGTGGCCTCAGGAGAGGCCAGTCCCCATGCGAGTTGCTAGGGGGCCTCTCGGGATTCCTCTCCCGTCGATACCGGGGCCAATAACCTTGTGTGGAGTCAGGGCCCGAACCGAGGATTCCTCTCAGGGGCTGACATGGATCTTTGAGTACTTCTGGAGTCTCCCCAGGGGAGTCAGGCCTCCTCTCGAGTGGGGGCATGCACGTGCGCTTTCCTTCCAGACTGTAGCAGCAATGTCACACTTCCCGTCGCGTGGATCAAAGGATCTGTGGTTTTCCCTCGAGGCTTTCCCTCGAGGCTTTCCCACAGGGCTGTCCCACGTGCCACCGTGGTGTGAGTCGATCCTCGGCGTGAAAGATGAGCCAGTGCAGGGCAAAGAGGTTCCTCTGGAATGGACTGAGACATCTGGGGGACTCTTGGAATGGTGGTACGACCATGGAGTTCCTCTCGCCTTTCCTGTTGAGAGTGCCTCCTCTTGAGATGCGACGGGAACGCCGGGAATTCTTTCCCGTTGAAAGCAGGGAAAGGATCCCTCATCTCGAGCTACGAGGGGGAAACGGGGCTCCTCTGGATGTGGGCGGGACCATCGTGCTTCCTCTCGAGTGGACACGGGTATGTCGGTGAACTTCTTGAGTTGCAGCAAGGGTGTGAAAGACCCTTTCGAAGTTCCAGAGGTTAGGTGTCATTAGTCTCCAGACGCCTCATTGGAAATAGGCCTCATCTCGCCTGGAAGGGAGAACTTCCTGGATTTTCTCGAGTTGCGGCAGGTGTTCTCGAGTTACGACGGGGACCTCAGGGACCCGCCCTGGTGGCCTCAGGAGAGGCCAGTCCCCATGCGAGTTGCTAGGGGGCCTCTCGGGATTCCTCTCCCGTCGATACTGGGGCCAAAAACCTTGTGTGGAATCAGGGCCAGAACCGAGGATTCCTCTCAGGGGCTGACATGGATCTTTGGGTACTTCTAGAGTCTCCCGAGGGTAGTCAGGCCTCGTCTCGAGTGGGGGCATGCACGTGCGCTTTCCTTCCAGGCTGTAGCAGCAATGTCACGCTTCCCGTCGCGTGGATCAAATGATCTGTGGTTTTCTCTCGAGGCTTTCCCACAGGGCTGTCCCACGTGCCACCGTGGTGTGAGTCGATCCTCGGAGTGAAAGATGAGCCAGTGCAGGGCAAAGAGGTTCCTCTGGAATGGACTGAGACATCTGAGGGACTCTTGGAATGGTGGTACGACCATGGAGTTCCTCTCGCCTTTCCTGTTGAGAGTGCCTCCTCTTGAGATGCGACGGGATCGCTGGGAATACTTTCCCGTTGAAAGCAGGAAAAGGATCCCTCATCTCGAGCTACGAGGGGGAAACTTCCTCCTCTGGATGTGGGCGGGACTATCGTGCTTCCTCTCGAGTGGAGACGGGTATGGCGGTGAACTTCTTGAGTTGCAGCAAGGGTGTGAAAGACCCTTTCGAAGGTCCAGAGGTTTGGTGTCATTAGTCTCCAGACGCCTCATCGGAAATAGACCTCATCTCGCCTGGAAGGGAGAACTTCCTGGATTTTCTCGAGTTGCGGCAGGTGTTCCCGAGTTACGACGGGGACCTCAGGGACCCGCCCTGGTGGCCTCAGGCGAGGCCAGTCCCCATGCGAGTTGCTAGGGGGCCTCTCGGGATTCCTCTCCCGTCGATACCGGGGCCAAAAACCTTGTGTGGAGTCAGGGCCGGAACCGAGGATTCCTCTCAGGGGCAGACATGGATCTTTGGGTACTTCTGGAGTCTCCCCAGGGGAGTCAGGCCTCGTCTCGAGTGGGGGCATGCACGTGTGCTTTCCTTCCAGGCTGTAGCAGCAATGTCACGCTTCCCGTCGCGTGGATCAAAGGATCTGTGGTTTTCCCTCGAGGCTTTCCCTCGAGGCTTTCCCACAGGGCTCTCCCACGTGCCACCGTGGTGTGAGTCGATCCTCGGCGTGAAAGATGAGCCAGTGCAGGGCAAAGAGGTTCCTCTGGAATGGACTGAGACATCTGGGGGACTCTTGGAATGGTGGTACGACCATGGAGTTCCTCTCGCCTTTCCTGTTGAGAGTGCCTCCTCTTGAGTTGTGACGGGAACTCCGGGAATTCTTTCCCGTTGAAAGCAGGGAAAGGATCCCTCATCTCGAGCTACGAGGGGGAAACGGGGCTCCTCGGGATGTGGGCGGGACCATCGTGCTTCCTCTCGAGTGGACACGGGTATGTCGGTGAACTTCTTGAGTTGCAGCAAGGGTGTGAAAGACCCTTTCGAAGTTCCAGAGGTTGGGTGTCATTAGTCTCCAGACGCCTCATCGGAAATAGGCCTCATGTCGCCTGGAAGGGAGAACTTCCTGGATTTTCTCGAGTTGCGGCAGGTGTTCTCGAGTTACGACGGGGACCTCAGGGACCCGCCCTGGTGGCCTCAGGAGAGGCCAGTCCCCATGCCAGTTGCTAGGGGGCCTCTCGGGATTCCTCTCCCGTCGATACCGGGGCCAAAAACCTTGTGTGGAGTCAGGGCCGGAAGCGAGGATTCCTCTCAGGGGCTGACATGGATCTTTGGGTACTTCTGGAGTCTCCCCAGGGGAGTCAGGCCTCGTCTCGAGTGGGGGCATGCACGTGTGCTTTCCTTCCAGGCTGTAGCAGCAATGTCACGCTTCCCGTCGCGTGGATCAAAGGATCTGTGGTTTTCCCTCGAGGCTTTCCCTCGAGGCTTTCCCACAGGGCTGTCCCACGTGCCACCGTGGTGTGAGTCGATCCTCGGCGTGAAAGATGAGCCAGTGCAGGGCAAAGAGATTCCTCTGGAATGGACTGAGACATCTGGGGGACTCTTGGAATGGTGGTACGACCATGGAGTTCCTCTCGCCTTTCCTGTTGAGAGTGCCTCTTCTTGAGATGCGACGGGAATGCCGGGAATTCTTTCCCGTTGAAAGCAGGGAAAGGATCCCTCATCTCAAGCTACGAGGGGGAAACGGGGCTCCTCTGGATGTGGGCGGGACCATCGTGCTTCCTCTCGTGTGGAGACGGGTATGGCGGTAAACTTCTTGAGTTGCTGCAAGGGTGTGAAAGACCCTTTCGAAGTTCCAGAGGTTAGGTGTCATTAGTCTCCAGACGCCTCATCGGAAATAGGCCTCATCTCGCCTGGAAGGGAGAACTTCCTGGATTTTCTCGAGTTGCGGCAGGTGTTCTCGAGTTACGACGGGGACCTCAGGGACCCGCCCTGGTGGCCTCAGGAGAGGCCAGTCCCCATGCGAGTTGCTAGGGGGCCTCTCGGGATTCCTCTCCCGTCGATACCGGGGCCAAAAACCTTGTGTGGAGTCAGGGCCGGAACCGAGGATTCCTCTCAGGGGCTGACATGGATCTTTGGGTACTTCTGGAGTCTCCCCAGGGGAGTCAGGCCTCGTCTCGAGTGGGGGCATGCACGTGCGCTTTCCTTCCAGGCTGTAGCAGCAATGTCATCCTTCCCGTCGCGTGGATCAAAGGATCTGTGGTTTTCCCTCGAGGCTTTCCCTCGAGGCTTTCCCACAGGGCTGTCCCACGTGCCACCGTGGTGTGAGTCGATTCTCGGCGTGAAAGATGAGCCAGTGCAGGGCAAAGAGGTTCCTCTGGAATGGACTGAGACATCTGGGGGACTCTTGGAGTGGTGGTACGACCATGGAGTTCCTCTCGCCTTTCCTGTTGAGAGTGCCTCCTCTTGAGATGCGACGGGAATGCCGGGAATTCTTTCCCGTTGAAAGCAGGGAAAGGATCCCTCATCTCGAGCTCCGAGGGGGAAACGGGGCTCCTCTGGATGTGGGCGGGACCATCGTCCTTTCTCTCGTGTGGAGACGGGTATGGCGGTAAACTTCTTGAGTTGCAGCAAGGGTGTGAAAGACCCTTTTGAAGTTCCAGAGGTTGGGTGTCATTAGTCTCCAGACGCCTCATCGGAAATAGGCCTCATCTCGCCTGGAAGGGAGAACTTCCTGGATTTTCTCGAGTTGCGGCAGGTGTTCTCGAGTTACGACGGGGACCTCAGGGAGCCGGCCTGGTGGCCTCAGGAGAGGCCAGTCCCCATGCGAGTGGCTAGGGGGCCTCTCGGGATTCCTCTCCCATCGATACCGGGGCCAAAAACCTTGTGTGGAGTCAGTGCCGGAACCGAGGATTCCTCTCAGGGGCTGACATGGATCTTTGTGTACTTCTGGAGTCTCCCCAGGGGAGTCAGGCCTCGTCTCGAGTGGGAGCATGCACGTGCGCTTTCCTTCCAGGCTGTAGCAGCAATGTCACGCTTCCCGTCGCGTGGATCAAAGGATCTGTGGTTTTCCCTCGAGGCTTTCCCTCGAGGCTTTCCCACAGGGCTGTCCCACGTGCCACCGTGGTGTGAGTCGATCCTCGGCGTGAAAGATGAGCCAGTGCAGGGCAAAGAGGTTCCTCTGGAATGGACTGAGACATCTGGGGGACTCTTGGAATGGTGGTACGACCATGGAGTTCCTCTCGCCTTTCCTGTTGAGAGTGCCTCCTCTTGAGATGCGACGGGAACGCCGGGAATTCTTTCCCGTTGAAAGCAGGGAAAGGATCCCTCATCTCGAGCTCCGAGGGGGAAATGGAGCTCCTCGGGATGTGGGCGGGACCATCGTGCTTCCTCTCGAGTGGACACGGGTATGTCGGTGAACTTCTTGAGTTGCAGTAAGGGTGTGAAAGACCCTTTCGAAGTTCCAGAGGTTAGGTGTCATTAGTCTCCAGACGCCTCATCGGAAATAGGCCTCATCTAGCCTGGAAGGGAGAACTTCCTGGATTTTCTCGAGGTGAGGCAGCTGTTCTCGAGTTACGACGGGTACCACAGGGACCCGCCCTGATGGCCTCAGGAGAGGCCAGTCCACATGCGAGTTGCTAGGGGGCCTCTCGGGATTCCTCTCCCGTCGATACCGGGGCCAAAAACCTTGTGTGGAGTCAGGGCCAGAACCGAGGATTCCTCTCAGGGGCTGACATGGATCTTTGGGTACTTCTAGAGTCTCCCCAGGGGAGTCAGGCCTCGTTTCGAGTGGGGGCATGCACGTGCGCTTTCCTTCCAGGCTGTAGCAGCAATGTCACACTTCCCGTCGCGTGGATCAAATGATCTGTGGTTTTCTCTCGAGGCTTTCCCTCGAGGCTTTCCCACAGGGCTGTCCCACGTGCCACCGTGGTGTGAATCGATCCTCGGCGTGAAAGATGAGCCAGTGAAGGGCAAAGAGGTTCCTCTGGAATGGACTGAGACATCTGAGGGACTCTTGGAATGGTGGTACGACCATGGAGTTCCTCTCGCCTTTCCTGTTGAGAGTGCCTCCTCTTGAGATGCGACGGGAACGCTGGGAATTCATTCCCGTTGAAAGCAGGGAAAGGATCCCTCATCTCGAGCTACGAGGGGGAAACGGGGCTCCTCTGGATGTGGGCGGGACCATCGTGCTTCCTCTCGAGTGGAGACGGGTATGTCGGAGAACTTCTTGAGTTGCAGCAAGGGTGTGAAATACCCTTTCGAAGTTCCAGAGGTTAGGTGTCATTAGTCTCCAGACGCCTCATCGGAAATAGGCCTCATCTCGCCTGGAACGAGAACTTCCTGGATTTTCTCGAGTTGCGGCAGGTGTTCTCGAGTTACGACGGGGACCTCAGGGAGCCGCCCTGGTGGCCTCAGGAGAGGCCAGTCCCCATGCGAGTTGCTAGGGGGCCTCTCGGGATTCCTCTCCCGTTGATACCGGGGCCAAAAACCTTGTGTGGAGTTAGGGCCGGAACCGAGGATTCCTCTCAGGGGCTGACATGGATCTTTGGGTACTTCTGGAGTCTCCCCAGGGGAGTCAGGCCTCGTCTCGAGTGGGGGCATGCACGTGTGCTTTCCTTCCAGGCTGTAGCAGCAATGTCACGCTTCCCGTCGCGTGCATCAAAGGATCTGTGGTTTTCCCTCGAGGCTTTCCCTCGAGGCTTTCCCACAGGGCTGTCCCACGTGCCACCGTGGTGTGAGTCGATCCTCGGCGTGAAAGATGTGCCAGTGCAGGGCAAAGAGGTTCCTCTGGAATGGACTGAGACATCTGGGGGACTCTTGGAATGGTGGTACGACCATGGAGTTCCTCTCGCCTTTCCTGTTGAGAGTGCCTCCTCTTGAGATGCGACGGGAACGCCGGGAATTCTTTCCCGTTGAAAGCAGGGAAAGGATCCCTCATCTCGAGCTACGAGGGGGAAACGGGGCTCCTCTGGATGTGGGCGGGACCATCGTGCTTCCTCTCGAGTGGACACGGGTATGTCGGTGAACTTCTTGAGTTGCAGCAAGGGTGTGAAAGACCCTTTCGAAGTTCCAGAGGTTAGGTGTCATTAGTCTCCAGACGCCTCATTGGAAATAGGCCTCATCTCGCCTGGAAGGGAGAACTTCCTGGATTTTCTCGAGTTGCGGCAGGTGTTCTCGAGTTACGACGGGGACCTCAGGGACCCGCCCTGGTGGCCTCAGGAGAGGCCAGTCCCCATGCGAGTTGCTAGGGGGCCTCTCGGGATTCCTCTCCCGTCGATACTGGGGCCAAAAACCTTGTGTGGAATCAGGGCCAGAACCGAGGATTCCTTTCAGGGGCTGACATGGATCTTTGGGTACTTCTAGAGTCTCCCGAGGGTAGTCAGGCCTCGTCTCGAGTGGGGGCATGCACGTGCGCTTTCCTTCCAGGCTGTAGCAGCAATGTCACGCTTCACGTCGCGTGGATCAAAGGATCTGTGGTTTTCCCTCGAGGCTTTCCCTCGAGGCTTTCCCACAGGGCTGTCCCACGTGCCACCGTGGTGTGAGTCGATCCTCGGCGTGAAAGATGAGCCAGCGCAGGGCAAAGAGGTTCCTCTGGAATGGACTGAGACATCTGGGGGACTCTTGGAATGGTGGTACGACCATGGAGTTCATCTCGCCTTTCCTGTTGAGAGTGCCTCCTCTTGAGATGCGACGGGAATGCCGGGAATTCTTTCCCGTTGAAAGCAGGGAAAGGATCCCTCATCTCGAGCTACGAGGGGGAAACGGGGCTCCTCTGGATGTGGGCGGGACCATCGTGCTTTCTCTCGTGTGGAGACGGGTATGGCGGTAAACTTCTTGAGTTGCAGCAAGGGTGTGAAAGACCCTTTCGAAGTTCCAGAGGTTAGGTGTCATTAGTCTCCAGACGCCTCATCGGAAATAGGCCTCATCTAGCCTGGAAGGGAGAACTTCCTGGATTTTCTCGAGGTGCGGCAGGTGTTCTCGTGTTACGACGGGTACCACAGGGACCCGCCCTGATGGCCTCAGGAGAGGCCAGTCCCCATGCGAGTTGCTAGGGGGCCTCTCGGGATTCCTCTCCCGTCGACACCGGGGCCAAAAACCTTGTGTGGAGTCAGGGCCAGAACCGAGGATTCCTCTCAGGGGCTGACATGGATCTTTGGGTACTTCTAGAGTCTCCCCAGGGGAGTCAGGCCTCGTCTCGAGTGGGGGCATGCACGTGCGCTTTCCTTCCAGGCTGTAGCAGCAATGTCACGCTTCCCGTCGCGTGGATCAAATGATCTGTGGTTTTCTCTCGAGGCTTTCCCTCGAGGCTTTCCCACAGGGCTGTCCCACGTGCCACCGTGGTGTGAGTCGATCCTCGGCGTGAATGATGAGCCAGTGCAGGGCAAAGAGGTTCCTCTGGAATGGACTGAGACATCTGAGGGACTCTTGGAATGGTGGTACGACCATGGAGTTCCTCTCGCCTTTCCTGTTGAGAGTGCCTCCTCTTGAGATGCGACGGGAATGCCGGGAATTCTTTCCCGTTGAAAGCAGGGAAAGGATCCCTCATCTCGAGCTACCAGGGGGAAACGGGGCTCCTCTGGATGTGGGCGGGACCATCGTGCTTCCTCTCGAGTGGAGACGGGTATGGCGTTGAACTTCTTGAGTTGCAGCAAGGGTGTGAAAGACCCGTTCGAAGTTCCAGAGGTTAGGTGTCATTAGTCTCCAGACGCCTCATCGGAAATAGGCCTCATCTCGCCTGGAAGGGAGAACTTCCTGGATTTTCTCGAGTTGCGGCAGGTGTTCTCGAGTTACGACGGGGACCTCAGGGACCCGCCCTGGTGGCCTCAGGAGAGGCCAGTCCCCATGCGAGTTGCTAGGGGGCCTCTCGGGATTCCTCTCCCGTCGATACCGGGGCAAAAACCTTGTGTGGAGTCAGGGCCGGAACCGAGGATTCCTCTCAGGGGCTGACATGGATCTTTGGGTACTTCTGGAGTCTCCCCAGAGGAGTCAGGCCTCGTCTCGAGTGGGGGCATTCACGTGCGCTTTCCTTCCAGGCTGTAGCAGCAATGTCAAGCTTCCTGTCGCGTGGATCAAAGGATCTGTGGTTTTCCCTCGAGGCTTTCCCTCGAGGCTTTCCCACAGGGCTGTCCCACGTGCCACCGTGGTGTGAGTCAATCCTCGGCGTGAAAGATGAGCCAGTGCAGGGCAAAGAGGTTCCTCTGGAATGGACTGAGACATCTGGGGGACTCTTGGAATGGTGGTACGACCATGGAGTTCCTCTCGCCTTTCCTGTTGAGAGTGCCTCCTCTTGAGATGCGACGGGAATGCCGGGAATTCTTTCCCGTTGAAAGCAGGGAAAGGATCCCTCATCTCAAGCTACGAGGGGGAAACGGGGCTCCTCTGGATGTGGGCGGGACCATCGTGCTTCCTCTCGTGTGGAAACGGGTTTGGCGGTAAACTTCTTGAGTTGCAGCAAGGGTGTGAAAGACCCTTTCGAAGTTCCAGAGGTTAGGTGTCATTAGTCTCCAGACGCCTCATCGGAAATAGGCCTCATCTCGCCTGGAAGGGAGAACTTCCTGGATTTTCTCGAGTTGCGGCAGGTGTTCCCGAGTTACGACGGGGACCTCAGGGACCCGCCCTGGTGGCCTCAGGAGAGGCCAGTCCCCATGCGAGTTGCTAGTGGGCCTCTCGGGATTCCTCTCCCGTCGATACCGGGGCCAAAAACCTTGTGTGGAGTCAGGGCCGGAACCGAGGATTCCTCTCAGGGGCTGACATGGATCTTTGGGTACTTCTGGAGTCTCCCCAGGGGAGTCAGGCCTCGTCTCGAGTGGGGGCATGCACGTGTGCTTTCCTTCCAGGCTGTAGCAGCAATGTCACGCTTCCCGTCGCGTGGATCAAAGGATCTGTGGTTTTCCCTCGAGGCTTTCCCTCGAGGCTTTCCCACAGGGCTCTCCCACGTGCCACCGTGGTGTGAGTCGATCCTCGGCGTGAAAGATGAGCCAGTGCAGGGCAAAGAGGTTCCTCTGGAATGGACTGAGACATCTGGGGGACTCTTGGAATGGTGGTACGACCATGGAGTTCCTCTCGCCTTTCCTGTTGAGAGTGCCTCCTCTTGAGTTGTGACGGGAACTCCGGGAATTCTTTCCCGTTGAAAGCAGGGAAAGGATCCCTCATCTCGAGCTACGAGGGGGAAACGGGGCTCCTCGGGATGTGGGCGGGACCATCGTGCTTCCTCTCGAGTGGACACGGGTATGTCGGTGAACTTCTTGAGTTGCAGCAAGGGTGTGAAAGACCCTTTCGAAGTTTCAGAGGTTGGGTGTCATTAGTTTCCAGACGCCTCATCGGAAATAGGCCTCATCTCGCCTGGAAGGGAGAACTTCCTGGATTTTCTCGAGTTGCGGCAGGTGTTCTCGAGTTACGACGGGGACCTCAGGGACCCGCCCTGGTGGCCTCAGGAGAGGCCAGTCCCCATGCGAGTTGCTAGGGGGCCTCTCGGGATTCCTCTCCCGTCGATACCGGGGCCAAAAACCTTGTGTGGAGTCAGGGCTGGAACCGAGGATTCCTCTCAGGGGCTGACATGGATCTTTGGGTACTTCTGGAGTCTCCCCAGGGGAGTCAGGCCTCGTCTCGAGGGGGGGCATGCACGTGTGCTTTCCTTCCAGGCTGTAGCAGCAATGTCACGCTTCCCGTCGCGTGCATCAAAGGATCTGTGGTTTTCCCTCGAGGCTTTCCTTCGAGGCTTTCCCACAGGGCTGTCCCACGTGCCACCGTGGTGTGAGTCGATCCTCGGCGTGAAAGATGAGCCAGTGCAGGGCAAAGAGGTTCCTCTGGAATGGACTGAGACACCTGGGGGACCCTTGGAATGGTGGTACGACCATGGAGTTCCTCTCGCCTTTCCTGTTGAGAGTGCCTCCTCTTGAGATGCGATGGGAACGCCGGGAATTCTTTCCCGTTAAAAGCAGGGAAAGGATCCCTCATCTCGAGCTACGAGGGGGAAACGGGGCTCCTCGGGATGTGGGCGGGACCATCGTGCTTCCTCTCGAGTGGACACGGGTATGTCGGTGAACTTCTTGAGTTGCAGCAAGGGTGTGAAAGACCCTTTCGAAGTTCCAGAGGTTAGGTGTCATTAGTCTCCAGACGCCTCATCGGAAATAGGCCTCATCTAGCCTGGAAGGGAGAACTTCCTGGATTTTCTCGAGGTGCGGCAGGTGTTCTCGAGTTACGACGGGTACCACAGGGACCCGCCCTGATGGCCTCAGGAGAGGCCAGTCCACATGCGAGTTGCTAGGGGGCCTCTCGGGATTCCTCTCCCGTCGATACCGGGGCCAAAAACCTTGTGTGGAGTCAGGGCCAGAACCGAGGATTCCTCTCAGGGTCTGACATGGATCTTTGGGTACTTCTAGAGTCTCCCCAGGGGAGTCAGGCCTGGTCTTGAGTGGGGGCATGGACGTGCGCTTTCCTTCCAGGCTGTAGCAGCAATGTCACGCTTCCCGTCGCGTGGATCAAATGATCTGTGGTTTTCTCTCGAGGCTTTCCCACAGGGCTGTCCCACGTGCCACCGTGGTGTGAGTCGATCCTCGGAGTGAAAGATGAGCCAGTGCAGGGCAAAGAGGTTCCTCTGGAATGGACTGAGACATCTGAGGGACTCTTGGAATGGTGGTACGACCATGGAGTTCCTCTCGCCTTTCCTGTTGAGAGTGCCTCCTCTTGAGATGCGACGGGATCGCTGGGAATACTTTCCCGTTGAAAGCAGGAAAAGGATCCCTCATCTCGAGCTACAAGGGGGAAACCTTGCTCCTCTGGATGTGGGCGGGACTATCGTGCTTCCTCTCGAGTGGAGACGGGTATGGCGGTGAACTTCTTGAGTTGCAGCAAGGGTGTGAAAGACCCTTTCGAAGGTCCAGAGGTTTGGTGTCATTAGTCTCCAGACGCCTCATCGGAAATAGACCTCATCTCGCCTGGAAGGGAGAACTTCCTGGATTTTCTCGAGTTGCGGCAGGTGTTCCCGAGTTACGACGGGGACCTCAGGGACCCGCCCTGGTGGCCTCAGGCGAGGCCAGTCCCCATGCGAATTGCTAGGGGGCCTCTCGGGATTCCTCTCCCGTCGATACCGGGGCCAAAAACCTTGTGTGGAGTCAGGGCCGGAACCGAGGATTCCTCTCAGGGGCTGACATGGATCTTTGGGTACTTCTGGAGTCTCCCCAGGGGAGTCAGGCCTCGTCTCGAGTGGGGGCATGCACGTGTGCTTTCCTTCCAGGCTGTAGCAGCAATGTCACGCTTCCCGTCGCGTGGATCAAAGGATCTGTGGTTTTCCCTCGACGCTTTCCCTCGAGGCTTTCCCACAGGGCTCTCCCACGTGCCACCGTGGTGTGAGTCGATCCTCGGCGTGAAAGATGAGCCAGTGCAGGGCAAAGAGGTTCCTCTGGAATGGACTGAGACATCTGGGGGACTCTTGGAATGGTGGTACGACCATGGAGTTCCTCTCGCCTTTCCTGTTGAGAGTGCCTCCTCTTGAGTTGTGACGGGAACTCCGGGAATTCTTTCCCGTTGAAAGCAGGGAAAGGATCCCTCATCTCGAGCTACGAGGGGGAAACGGGGCTCCTCGGGATGTGGGCGGGACCATCGTGCTTCCTCTCGAGTGGACACGGGTATGTCGGTGAACTTCTTGAATTGCAGCAAGGGTGTGAAAGACCCTTTCGAAGTTCCAGAGGTTGGGTGTCATTAGTCTCCAGACGCCTCATCGGAAATAGGCCTCATCTCGCCTGGAAGGGAGAACTTCCTGGATTTTCTCGAGTTGCGGCAGGTGTTCTCGAGTTACGACGGGGACCTCAGGGACCCGCCCTGGTGGCCTCAGGAGAGGCCAGTCCCCATGCCAGTTGCTAGGGGGCCTCTCGGGATTCCTCTCCCGTCGATACCGGGGCCAAAAACCTTGTATGGAGTCAGGGCCGGAAGCGAGGATACCTCTCAGGGGCTGACATGGATCTTTGGGTACTTCTGGAGTCTCCCCAGGGGAGTCAGGCCTCGTCTCGAGTGGGGGCATGCACGTGTGCTTTCCTTCCAGGCTGTAGCAGCAATGTCACTCTTCCCGTCGCGTGGATCAAAGGATCTGTGGTTTTCCCTCGAGGATTTCCCTCGAGGCTTTCCCACAGGGCTGTCCCACGTGCCACCGTGGTGTGAGTCGATCCTCGGCGTGAACGATGAGCCAGTGCAGGGCAAAGAGATTCCTCTGGAATGGACTGAGACATCTGGGGGACTCTTGGAATGGTGGTACGACCATGGAGTTCCTCTCGCCTTTCCTGTTGAGAGTGCCTCCTCTTGAGATGCGACGGGAATGCCGGGAATTCTTTCCCGTTGAAAGCAGGGAAAGGATCCCTCATCTCAAGCTACGAGGGGGAAACGGGGCTCCTCTGGATGTGGGCGGGACCATCGTGCTTCCTCTCGTGTGGAGACGGGTATGGCGGTAAACTTCTTGAGTTGCTGCAAGGGTGTGAAAGAACCTTTCGAAGTTCCAGAGGTTAGGTGTCATTAGTCTCCAGACGCCTCATCGGAAATAGGCCTCATCTCGCCTGGAAGGGAGAACTTCCTGGATTTTCTCGAGTTGCGGCAGGTGTTCTCGAGTTACGACGGGGACCTCAGGGACCCGCCCTGGTGGCCTCAGGAGAGGCCAGTCCCCATGCGAGTTGCTAGGGGGCCTCTCGGGATTCCTCTCCCGTCGATACCGGGGCCAAAATCCTTGTGTGGAGTCACGGCCGGAATCGAGGATTCCTCTCAGGGGCTGACATGGATCTTTGGGTACTTCTAGAGTCTCCCCAGGAGAGTCAGGCCTCGTCTCGAGAGGGGGCATGCACGTGCGCTTTCCTTTCAGGCTGTAGCAGCAATGTCACGCTTCCCGTCGCGTGGATCAAATGATCTGTGGTTTTCCCTCGAGGCTTTCCCTCGAGGCTTTCCCACAGGGCTGTCCCACGTGCCACCGTGGTGTGAGTCGATCCTCGGCGTGAAAGATGAGCCAGTGCAGGGCAAAGGGGTTCCTCTGGAATGGACTGAGACATCTGGGGGACTCTTGGAATGGTGGTACGACCATGGAGTTCCTCTCGCCTTTCCTGTTGAGAGTGCCTCCTCTTGAGATGCGACGGGAACGCCGGGAATTCTTTCCCGTTGAAAGCAGGGAAAGGATCCCTCATCTCGAGCTACGAGGGGGAAACGGGGCTCCTCTGGATGTGGGCGGGACCATCGTGCTTCCTCCCGAGTGGACACGGGTATGGCGGTGAACTTCTTGAGTTGCAGCAAGGGTGTGAAAGACCCTTTCGAAGTTCCAGAGGTTAGGTGTCATTAGTCTCCAGACGCCTCATCGGAAATAGGCCTCATCTCGCCTGGAAGGGAGAACTTCCTGGATTTTCTCGAGTTGCGGCAGGTGTTCTCGAGTTACGACGGGGACCTCAGGGACCCGCCCTTGTGGCCTCAGGAGAGGCCAGTCCCCATGCGAGTTGCTAGGGGGCCTCTCGGGATTCCTCTCCCGTCGATACCGGGGCCAAAAGCCTTGTGTGGAGTCAGGGCCGGAACCGAGCATTCCTCTCAGGGGTTACATGGATCTTTGGGTACTTCTGGAGTCTCCCCAGGGGACTCAGGCCTCGTCTCGAGTGGGGGCATGCACGTGTGCTTTCCTTCCAGGCTGTAGCAGCAATGTCACGCTTCCCGTCGCGTGGATCAAAGGATCTGTGGTTTTCCCTCGAGGCTTTCCCTCGAGGCTTTCCCACAGGGCTGTCCCACGTGCCACCGTGGTGTGAGTCGATCATCGGCGTCAAAGATGAGCCAGTGCAGGGCAAAGAGGTTCCTCTGGAATGGACTGAGACATCTGGGGGACTCTTGGAATGGTGGTACGACCATGGAGTTCCTCTCGCCTTTCCTGTTGTGAGTGCCTCCTCTTGAGATGCGACGGGAACGCCGGGAATTCTTTCCCGTTGAAAGCAGGGAAAGGATCCCTCATCTCGAGCTACGAGGGGGAAACGGGGCTCCTCGGGATGTGGGCGGGACCATCGTGCTTCCTCTCGAGTGGACACGGGTATGTCGGTGAACTTCTTGAGTTGCAGCAAGGGTGTGAAAGACCCTTTCGAAGTTCCAGAGGTTAGGTGTCATTAGTCTCCAGACGCCTCATCGGAAATAGGCCTCATCTCGCCTGGAAGGGAGAACTTCCTGGATTTTCTCGAGGTGCGGCAGGTGTTTTCGAGTTACGACGGGTACCACAGGGACCCGCCCTGATGGCCTCAGGAGAGGCCAGTCCCCATGCGAGTTGCTAGGGGGCCTCTCGGGATTCCTCTCCCTTCGATACCGGCGCCAAAAACCTTGTGTGGAGTCAGGGCCAGAACCGAGGATTCCTCTCAGGGGCTGACATGGATCTTTGGGTACTTCTGGAGTCTCCCCAGGGGAGTCAGGC
Source organism: Capricornis sumatraensis (assembly GCF_032405125.1). Classification (NCBI taxonomy): domain Eukaryota; kingdom Metazoa; phylum Chordata; class Mammalia; order Artiodactyla; family Bovidae; genus Capricornis; species Capricornis sumatraensis. The sequence continues at coordinate 2,659,324 of NC_091080.1, read as the reverse complement.
CTCGTCTCGAGTGGGGGCATGCACGTGCGCTTTCCTTCCAGGCTGTAGCAGCAATGTCACGCTTCCCGTCGCGTGGATCAAAGGATCTGTGGTTTTCCCTCGAGGCTTTCCCTCGAGGCTTTCCCACAGGGCTGTCCCACGTGCCACCATGGTGTGAGTCGATCCTCGGCGTGAAAGATGAGCCAGTGCAGGGCAAAGAGGTTCCTCTGGAATGGACTGAGACATCTGGGGGACTCTTGGAATGGTGGTACGACCATGGAGTTCCTCTCGCCTTTCCTGTTGAGAGTGACTCCTCTTGAGTTGTGACGGGAACGCCGGGAATTCTTTCCCGTTGAAAGCAGGGAAAGGATCCCTCATCTCGAGCTACGAGGGGGAAACGGGGCTCCTCGGGATGTGGGCGGGACCATCGTGCTTCCTCTCGAGTGGACACGGGTATGGCGGTGAACTTCTTGAGTTGCAGCAAGGGTGTGAAAGACCCTTTCGAAGTTCCAGAGGTTACGTGTCAGTCTCCAGACGCCTCATCGGAAATAGACCTCATCTCGCCTGGAAGGGAGAACTTCCTGGATTTTCTCGAGGTGCGGCAGGTGTTCTCGAGTTACGACTGGTACCACAGGGACCCGCCCTGATGGCCTCAGGAGAGGCCAGTCCCCATGCGTGTTGCTAGGGGGCCTCTCGGGATTCCTCTCCCGTCGATACTGGGGCCAAATACCTTGTGTGGAGTCAGGGCCGGAACCGAGGATTCCTCTCAGGGGCTGACATGGATCTTTGGGTACTTCTGGAGTCTCCCCAGGGGAGTCAGGCCTCGTCTCGAGTGGGGGCATGCACGTGCGCTTTCCTTCCAGGCTGTAGCAGCAATGTCACGCTTCCCGTCGCGTGGATCAAAGGATCTGTGGTTTTCCCTCTAGGCTTTCCCTCGAGGCTTTCCCACAGGGCTGTCCCACGTGCCACCGTGGTGTGAGTCGATTCTCGGCGTGAAAGATGAGCCAGTGCAGGGCAAAGAGGTTCCTCTGGAATGGACTGAGACATCTGGGGGACTCTTGGAATGGTGGTACGACCATGGAGTTCCTCTCGCCTTTCCTGTTGAGAGTGCCTCCTGTTGAGATGCGACGGGAATGCCGGGAATTCTTTCCCGTTGAAAGCAGGGAAAGGATCCCTCATCTCGAGCTACGAGGGGGAAACGGGGCTCCTCTGGATGTGGGCGGGACCATCGTGCTTTCTCTCGAGTGGAGACGGGTATGGCGGTAAACTTCTTGAGTTGCAGCAAGGGTGTGAAAGACCCTTTCGAAGTTCCAGAGTTTGGGTGTCATTAGTCTCCAGACGCCTCATCGGAAATAGGCCTCATCTCGCCTGGAAGGGAGAACTTCCTGGATTTTCTCGAGTTGCGGCAGGTGTTCTCGAGTTACGACGGGGACCTCAGGGACCCGCCCTGGTGGCCTCAGGAGAGGCCAGTCCCCATGCGAGTTGCTAGGGGGCCTCTCGGGATTCCTCTCCCGTCGATACCGGGGCCAAAAACTTTGTGTGGAGTCAGGGCCGGAACCGAGGATTTCTCTCAGGGGCTGACATGGATCTTTGGGTACTTCTGGAGTCTCCCCAGGGGAGTCAGGCCTCGTCTCGAGTGGGGGCATGCACGTGTGCTTTCCTTCCAGGCTGTAGCAGCAATGTCACGCTTCCCGTCGCGTGGATCAAAGGATCTGTGGTTTTCCCTCGAGGCTTTCCCTCGAGGCTTTCCCACAGGGCTGTCCCACGTGCCACCGTGGTGTGAGTCGATCCTCGGCGTGAAAAATGAGCCAGTGCAGGGCAAAGAGGTTCCTCTGGAATGGACTGAGACATCTGGGGGACTCTTGGAATGGTGGTACGACCATGGAGTTCCTCTCGCCTTTCCTGTTGAGAGTGCCTCCTCTTGAGATGCGACGGGAACGCCGTGAATTCTTTCCCGTTGAAAGCAGGGAAAGGATCCCTCATCTCGAGCTACGAGGGGGAAACGGGGCTCCTCGGGATGTGGGCGGGACCATCGTGCTTCCTCTCGAGTGGACACGGATATGTCGGTGAACTTCTTGAGTTGCAGCAAGGGTGTGAAAGACCCTTCCGAAGTTCCAGAGGTTAGGTGTCATTAGTCTCCAGACGCCTCATCGGAAATAGGCCTCATCTCGCCTGGAAGGGAGAACTTCCTGGATTTTCTCGAGGTGCGGCAGGTGTTTTCGAGTTACGACGGGTACCACAGGGACCCGCCCTGATGGCCTCAGGAGAGGCCAGTCCCCATGCGAGTTGCTAGGGGGCCTCTCGGGATTCCTCTCCCATCGATACCGGCGCCAAAAACCTTGTGTGGAGTCAGGGCCAGAACCGAGGATTCCTCTCAGGGGCTGACATGGATCTTTGGGTACTTCTGGAGTCTCCCCAGGGGAGTCAGGCCTCGTCTCGAGTGGGGGCATGCACGTGCGCTTTCCTTCCAGGCTGTAGCAGCAATGTCACGCTTCCCGTCGCGTGGATCAAAGGATCTGTGGTTTTCCCTCGAGGCTTTCCCTCGAGGCTTTCCCACAGGGCTGTCCCACGTGCCAACGTGGTGTGAGTCGATCCTCGGCGTGAAAGATGAGCCAGTGCAGGGCAAAGAGGTTCCTCTGGAATGGACTGAGACATCTGGGGGACTCTTTGAATGGTGGTACGACCATGGAGTTCCTCTCGCCTTTCCTGTTGAGAGTGCCTCCTCTTGAGTTGTGACGAGAACGCCGGGAATTCTTTCCCGTTGAAAGCAGGGAAAGGATCCCTCATCTCGAGCTACGAGGGGGAAACGGGGCTCCTCTGGATGTGGGCGGGACCATCGTGCTTCCTCTCGAGTGGAGACGGGTATGGCGGTGAACTTCTTGAGTTGCAGCAAGGGTGTGAAAGACCCTTTCGAAGTTCCTGAGGTTACGTGTCAGTCTCCAGACGCCTCATCGGAAATAGACCTCATCTCGCCTGGAAGGGAGAACTTCCTGGATTTTCTCGAGGTGCGGCAGGTGTTCTCGAGTTACGACTGGTACCACAGGGACCCGCCCTGATGGCCTCAGGAGAGGCCAGTCCCCATGCGTGTTGCTAGGGGGCCTCTCGGGATTCCTCTCCCGTCGATACTGGGGCCAAATACCTTCTGTGGAGTCAGGGCCGGAACCGAGGCTTCCTCTCAGGGGCTGACATGGATCTTTGGGTACTTCTGGAGTCTCCCCAGGGGAGTCAGGCCTCGTCTCGAGTGGGGGCATGCACGTGCGCTTTCCTTCCAGGCTATAGCAGCAATGTCACGCTTCACGTGGCGTGGATCAAAGGATCTGTGGTTTTCCCTCGAGGCTTTCCCACAGGGCTGTCCCACGTGCCACCGTGGTTTGAGTCGATCCTCGGCGTGAAAGATGAGCCAGTGCAGGGCAAAGAGGTTCCTCTGGAATGGACTGAGACATCTGGGGGACTCTTGGAATGGTGGTACGACCATGGAGTTCCTCTCGCCTTTCCTGTTGAGAGTGCCTCCTCTTGAGATGCGACGGGAACGCCGGGAATTCTTTCCCGTTGAAAGCAGGGAAAGGATCCCTCATCTCGAGCTACGAGGGGGAAACGGGGCTCCTCTGGATGTGGGCGGGACCATCGTGCTTCCTCTCGAGTGGACACGGGTATGGCGGTGAACTTCTTGAGTTGCAGCAAGGTTGTGAAAGACCCTTTCGAAGTTCCAGAGGTTAGGTGTCATTAGTCTCCAGACGCCTCATCGGAAATAGGCCTCATCTCGCCTGGAAGGGAGAACTTCCTGGATTTTCTCGAGTTGGGGCAGGTGTTCTCGAGTTACGACGGGGACCTCAGGGACCCGCTCTGGTGGCCTCAGGGGAGGCCAGTCCCCATGCGAGGTGCTAGGGGGCCTATCGGGATTCCTCTCCCGTCGATACCGGGGCCAAAAACCTTGTGTGCAGTCAGGGCCGGAACCGAGAATTCCTCTCAGGGGATGACATGGATCTTTGGGTACTTCTGGAGTCTCCCCAGGGGAGTCAGGCCTCGTCTCGAGTGGGGGCATGCACGTGCACTTTCCTTCCAGGCTGTAGCAGCAATGTCACGCTTCCCGTCACGTGGATCAAAGGATCTGTGGTTTTCCCTCGAGGCTTTCCCACAGGGCTGTCCCACGTGCCACCGTGGTGAGAGTCGATCCTCGGCGTGAAAGATGAACCAGTGCAGGGCAAAGAGGTTCCTCTGGAATGGACTGAGACATCTGGGGGACTCTTGGAATGGTGGTACGACCATGGAGTTCCTCTCGCCTTTCCTGTTGAGAGTGCCTCCTCTTGAGATGCGACGGGAACGCCGGGAATTCTTTCCCGTTGAAAGCAGGGAAAGGATCCCTCATCTCGAGCTACGAGGGGGAAACGGGGCTCCTCTGGATGTGGGCGGGACCATCGTGCTTCCTCTCGAGTGGAGACGCATATGGCGGTGAACTTCTTGAGTTGCAGCAAGGGTGTGAAAGACCCTTTCGAAGTTCCAGAGTTTAGGTGTCATTAGTCTCCAGACACCTCATCGGAAATAGGCCTCATCTCGCCTGGAAGGGAGAACTTCCTGGATTTTCTCGAGTTGCGGCAGGTGTTCTCGAGTTACGACGGGGACCTCAGGGACCCGCCCTGGTGGCCTCAGGAGAGGCCAGTCCCCATGCGAGGTGCTAGGGGGCCTCTCGGGATTCCTCTCCCGTCGATACCGGGGCCAAAAACCTTTTGTGCAGTCAGGGCCGGAACCGAGGATTCCTCTCAGGGGCTGACATGGATCTTTGGGTACTTCTGGAGTCTCCCCACGGGATTCAGGCCTCGTCTCGAGTGGGGGCATGCACGTGCGCTTTCCTTCCAGGGTGTAGCAGCAATGTCACGCTTCCCGTCGCGTGGATCAAAGGATCTGTGGTTTTCCCTCGAGGCTTTCCCTCGAGGCTTTCCCACAGGGCTGTCCCACGTGCCTCCGTGGTGTGAGTCGATCCTCGGCGTGAAAGATGAGCCAGTGCAGGGCAAAGAGGTTCCTCTGGAATGGACTGAGACATCTGGGGGACTCTTGGAATGGTGGTAGGACCATGGAGTTCCTCTCGCCTTTCCTGTTGAGAGTGCCTCCTCTTGAGATGCGACGGGAACGCCGGGAATTCTTTCCCGTTGAAAGCAGGGAAAGGATCCCTCATCTCGAGCTACGAGGGGGAAACGGGGCTCCTCTGGATGTGGGCGGGACCATCGTGCTTCCTCTCGAGTGGAGACGGGTATGGCGGTGAACTTCTTGAGTTGCAGCAAGGGTGTGAAAGACCCTTTCGAATTTCCAGAGGTTAGGTGTCATTAGTCTCCAGACGACTCATCGGAAATAGGCCTCATCTCGCCTGGAAGGGAGAACTTCCTGGATTTTCTCGAGTTGTGGCAGGTGTTCTCGAGTTACGACGGGGACCTCAGGGACCCGCCCTGGTGGCCTCAGTATAGGCCAGTACCCATGCGAGGTGCTAGGGGGCCTCTCGGGATTCCTCTCCCGTCGATACTGGGGCCAAAAACCTTGTGTGGAGTCAGGGCCGGAACCGAGGATTCCTCTCAGGGGCTGACATGGATCTTTGGGTACTTCTGGAGTCTCCCCAGGGGAGTCAGGCCTCGTCTCGAGTGGGGGCATGCACGTGCGCTTTCCTTACAGGCTGTAGCAGCAATGTCACGCTTCCCGTGGCGTGGATCAAAGGATCTGTGGTTTTCCCTCGAGGCTTTCCCACAGGGCTGTCCCACGTGCCACCGTGGTGTGAGTCGATCCTCGGCGTGAAAGATGAGCCAGTGCAGGGCAAAGAGGTTCCTCTGGAATGGACTGAGACATCTGGGGGACTCTTGGAATGGTGGTACGACCATGGAGTTCCTCTCGCCTTTCCTGTTGAGAGTGCCTCCTCTTGAGATGCGACGGGAACGCCGGGAATTCTTTCCCGTTGAAAGCAGGGAAAGGATCCCTCATCTTGAGCTACGAGGGGGAAACGGGGCTCCTCTGGATGTGGGCGGGACCATCGTGCTTCCTCTCGAGTGGAGACGGGTATGGCGGTGAACTTCTTGAGTTGCAGCAAGGGTGTGAAAGACCCTTTCGAAGTTCGAGAGGTTAGGTGTCATTAGTCTCCAGACGCCTCATCGGAAATAGGCCTCATCTCGCCTGGAAGGGAGAAATTCCTGGATTTTCTCGAGTTGCGGCAGGTGTTCTCGAGTTACGACGGGGACCTCAGGGACCCGCCCTGGTGGCCTCAGGAGAGGCCAGTCCCCATGCGAGGTGCTAGGGGGCCTCTCGGGATTCCTCTCCCGTCGATACCGGGGCCAAAAACCTGTGTGCAGTCAGGGCCGGAACCGAGGATTCCTCTCAGGGGCTGACATGGATCTTTGGGTACTTCTGGAGTCTCCCCACGGGAGTCAGGCCTCGTCTCGAGTGGGGGCATGCACGTGCGCTTTCCTTCCAGGCTGTAGCAGCAATGTCACGCTTCCCGTCGCGTGGATCAAAGGATCTGTGGTATTCCCTCGAGGCTTTCCCTCGAGGCGTTCCCACAGGGCTGTCCCACGTGCCACCGTGGTGTGAGTCGATCCTCGGCGTGAAAGATGAGCCAGTGCAGGGCAAAGAGGTTCCTCTGGAATGGACTGAGACATCTGGGGGACTCTTGGAATGGTGGTACGCCCATGGAGTTCCTCTCGCCTTTCCTGTTGAGAGTGCCTCCTCTTGAGATACGACGGGAACACCGGGAATACTTTCCCGTTGAAAGCAGGGAAAGGATCCCTCATCTCGAGCTAAGAGGGGGAAACGGGGCTCCTCTGGATGTGGGCGGGACCATCGTGCTTCCTCTCGAGTGGAGACGGGTATGGCGGTGAACTTCTTGAGTTGCAGCAAGGGTGTGAAAGACCCTTTCGAAGTTCGAGAGGTTAGGTGTCATTAGTCTCCAGACGCCTCATCGGAAATAGGCCTCATCTCGCCTGGAAGGGAGAACTTCCTGGATTTTCTCGAGTTGCGGCAGGTGTTCTCGAGTTACGACGGGGACCTCAGGGACCCGCCCTGGTGGCCTCAGGAGAGGCCCGTCCCCATGCGAGGTGCTAGGGGGCCTCTCGGGATTCCTCTCCCGTCGATACCAAGGCCAAAAACCTTGTGTGGAGTCAGGGTCAGAACCGAGGATTCCTCTCAGGGGCTTATATGTATCTTTGGGTACTTCTGGAGTCTCGCCAGGGGAGACAGGCCTCGTCTCGAGTGGGGGCATGCACGTGCGCTTTCCTTCCAGGCTGTAGCAGCAATGTCACGCTTCCCATCGCGTGGATCAAAGGATCTGTGGTTTTCCCTCGAAGCTTTCCCTCGAGGCTTTCCCACAGGTCTGTCCCACGTGCCTCCGTGGTGTGAATCGATCCTCGGCGTGAAAGATGAGCCAGTGCAGGGCAAAGAGGTTCCTCTGGAATGGACTGAGACATCTGGGGGACTCTTGGAATGGTGGTACGACCATGGAGTTCCTCTCGCCTTTCCTGTTGAGAGTGCCTCCTCTTGAGATGGGACGGGAACGCCGGGAATTCTTTCCCGTTGAAAGCAGGGAAAGGATCCCTCATCTCGAGCTACGAGGGGGAAACGGGGCTCCTCGGGATGTGGGCGGGACCATCGTGCTTCCTCTCGAGTGGACACGGATATGTCGGTGAACTTCTTGAGTTGCAGCAAGGGTGTGAAAGACCCTTCCGAAGTTCCAGAGGTTAGGTGTCATTAGTCTCCAGACGCCTCATCGGAAATAGGCCTCATCTCGCCTGGAAGGGAGAACTTCCTGGATTTTCTCGAGGTGCGGCAGGTGTTTTCGAGTTACGACGGGTACCACAGGGACCCGCCCTGATGGCCTCAGGAGAGGCCAGTCCCCATGCGAGGTGCTAGGGGGCCTCTCGGGATTCCTCTCCCGTCGATACCGGGGCCAAAAACCTTTTGTGCAGTCAGGGCCGGAACCGAGGATTCCTCTCAGGGGCTGACATGGATCTTTGGGTACTTCTGGAGTCTCCCCACGGGATTCAGGCCTCGTCTCGAGTGGGGGCATGCACGTGCGCTTTCCTTCCAGGGTGTAGCAGCAATGTCACGCTTCCCGTCGCGTGGATCAAAGGATCTGTGGTTTTCCCTCGAGGCTTTCCCTCGAGGCTTTCCCACAGGGCTGTCCCACGTGCCTCCGTGGTGTGAGTCGATCCTCGGCGTGAAAGATGAGCCAGTGCAGGGCAAAGAGGTTCCTCTGGAATGGACTGAGACATCTGGGGGACTCTTGGAATGGTGGTAGGACCATGGAGTTCCTCTCGCCTTTCCTGTTGAGAGTGCCTCCTCTTGAGATGCGACGGGAACGCCGGGAATTCTTTCCCGTTGAAAGCAGGGAAAGGATCCCTCATCTCGAGCTACGAGGGGGAAACGGGGCTCCTCTGGATGTGGGCGGGACCATCGTGCTTCCTCTCGAGTGGAGACGGGTATGGCGGTGAACTTCTTGAGTTGCAGCAAGGGTGTGAAAGACCCTTTCGAATTTCCAGAGGTTAGGTGTCATTAGTCTCCAGACGACTCATCGGAAATAGGCCTCATCTCGCCTGGAAGGGAGAACTTCCTGGATTTTCTCGAGTTGCGTCAGGTGTTCTCGAGTTACGACGGGGACCTCAGGGACCCGCCCTGGTGGCCTCAGGATAGGCCAGTACCCATGCGAGGTGCTAGGGGGCCTCTCGGGATTCCTCTCCCGTCGATACTGGGGCCAAAAACCTTGTGTGGAGTCAGGGCCGGAACCGAGGATTCCTCTCAGGGGCTGACATGGATCTTTGGGTACTTCTGGAGTCTCCCCAGGGGAGTCAGGCCTCGTCTCGAGTGGGGGCATGCACGTGCGCTTTCCTTCCAGGCTGTAGCAGCAATGTCACGCTTCCCGTGGCGTGGATCAAAGGATCTGTGGTTTTCCCTCGAGGCTTTCCCACAGGGCTGTCCCACGTGCCACCGTGGTGTGAGTCGATCCTCGGCGTGAAAGATGAGCCAGTGCAGGGCAAAGAGGTTCCTCTGGAATGGACTGAGACATCTGGGGGACTCTTGGAATGGTGGTACGACCATGGAGTTCCTCTCGCCTTTCCTGTTGAGAGTGCCTCCTCTTGAGATGCGACGGGAACGCCGGGAATTCTTTCCCGTTGAAAGCAGGGAAAGGATCCCTCATCTTGAGCTACGAGGGGGAAACGGGGCTCCTCTGGATGTGGGCGGGACCATCGTGCTTCCTCTCGAGTGGAGACGGGTATGGCGGTGAACTTCTTGAGTTGCAGCAAGGGTGTGAAAGACCCTTTCGAAGTTCGAGAGGTTAGGTGTCATTAGTCTCCAGACGCCTCATCGGAAATAGGCCTCATCTCGCCTGGAAGGGAGAAATTCCTGGATTTTCTCGAGTTGCGGCAGGTGTTCTCGAGTTACGACGGGGACCTCAGGGACCCGCCCTGGTGGCCTCAGGAGAGGCCAGTCCCCATGCGAGGTGCTAGGGGGCCTCTCGGGATTCCTCTCCCGTCGATACCGGGGCCAAAAACCTGTGTGCAGTCAGGGCCGGAACCGAGGATTCCTCTCAGGGGCTGACATGGATCTTTGGGTACTTCTGGAGTCTCCCCACGGGAGTCAGGCCTCGTCTCGAGTGGGGGCATGCACGTGCGCTTTCCTTCCAGGCTGTAGCAGCAATGTCACGCTTCCCGTCGCGTGGATCAAAGGATCTGTGGTATTCCCTCGAGGCTTTCCCTCGAGGCGTTCCCACAGGGCTGTCCCACGTGCCACCGTGGTGTGAGTCGATCCTCGGCGTGAAAGATGAGCCAGTGCAGGGCAAAGAGGTTCCTCTGGAATGGACTGAGACATCTGGGGGACTCTTGGAATGGTGGTACGACCATGGAGTTCCTCTCGCCTTTCCTGTTGAGAGTGCCTCCTCTTGAGATACGACGGGAACACCGGGAATACTTTCCCGTTGAAAGCAGGGAAAGGATCCCTCATCTCGAGCTAAGAGGGGGAAACGGGGCTCCTCTGGATGTGGGCGGGACCATCGTGCTTCCTCTCGAGTGGAGACGGGTATGGCGGTGAACTTCTTGAGTTGCAGCAAGGGTGTTAAAGACCCTTTCGAAGTTCGAGAGGTTAGGTGTCATTAGTCTCCAGACGCCTCATCGGAAATAGGCCTCATCTCGCCTGGAAGGGAGAACTTCCTGGATTTTCTCGAGTTGCGGCAGGTGTTCTCGAGTTACGACGGGGACCTCAGGGACCCGCCCTGGTGGCCTCAGGGGAGGCCCGTCCCCATGCGAGGTGCTAGGGGGCCTCTCGGGATTCCTCTCCCGTCGATACCAAGGCCAAAAACCTTGTGTGGAGTCAGGGTCAGAACCGAGGATTCCTCTCAGGGGCTTATATGTATCTTTGGGTACTTCTGGAGTCTCGCCAGGGGAGACAGGCCTCGTCTCGAGTGGGGGCATGCACGTGCGCTTTCCTTCCAGGCTGTAGCAGCAATGTCACGCTTCCCATCGCGTGGATCAAAGGATCTGTGGTTTTCCCTCGAAGCTTTCCCTCGAGGCTTTCCCACAGGTCTGTCCCACGTGCCTCCGTGGTGTGAATCGATCCTCGGCGTGAAAGATGAGCCAGTGCAGGGCAAAGAGGTTCCTCTGGAATGGACTGAGACATCTGGGGGACTCTTGGAATGGTGGTACGACCATGGAGTTCCTCTCGCCTTTCCTGTTGAGAGTGCCTCCTCTTGAGATGCGACGGGAACGCCGGGAATTCTTTCCCGTTGAAAGCAGGGAAAGGATCCCTCATCTCGAGCTACGAGGGGGAAACGGGGCTCCTCGGGATGTGGGCGGGACCATCGTGCTTCCTCTCGAGTGGACACGGGTATGGCGGTGAACTTCTTGAGTTGCAGCAAGGGTGTGAAAGACCCTTTCGAAGTTCCAGAGGTTAGGTGTCATTAGTCTCCAGACGCCTCATCGGAAATAGGCCTCATCTCGCCTGGAAGGGAGAACTTCCTGGATTTTCTCGAGTTGCGGCAGGTGTTCTCGAGTTACGACGGGGACCTCAGGGACCCGCCCTGGTGGCCTCAGGAGAGGCCAGTCCCCATGCGAGGTGCTAGGGGGCCACTCGGGATTCCTCTCCCGTCGATACCGGGGCCAAAAACCTTGTGTGGAGTCAGGGCCGGAACCGAGGATTCCTCTCAGGGGCTGACATGGATCTTTGGGTACTTCTGGAGTTTCCCCAGGGGAGTCAGGCCTCGTCTCGAGTGGGGGCATGCACGTGCGCTTTCCTTACAGGCTGTAGCAGCAATGTCACTCTTCCTGTCGCGTGGATCAAAGGATCTGTGGTTTTCCCTCGAGGCTTTCCCTCGAGGCTTTCCCACAGGGCTGTCCCACGTGCCACCGTGGTATGAGTCGATCCTCGGCGTGAAAGATGAGCCAGTGCAGGGCAAAGAGGTTCCTCTGGAATGGACTGAGACATCTTCGGGACTCCTTGAATGGTGGTACGACCATGGAGTTCCTCTCGCCTTTCCTGTTGAGAGTGCCTCCTCTTGAGATGCGACGGGAACGCCGGGAATTCTTTCCCGTCTAAAGCAGGGAAAGGTTCCCTCATCTCGAGATACGAGGGGGAAACGGGGCTCCTCTGGATGTGGGCGGGACCATCGTGCTTCCTCTCGAGTGGAGACGGGTATGGCGGTGAACTTCTTGAGTTGCAGCAAGGGTGTGAAAGACCCTTTCGAAGTTCCAGAAGTTAGGTGTCATTAGTCTCCAGACGCCTCATCGGAAATAGGCCTCATCTCGCCTGAAAGGGAGAACTTCCTGGATTTTCTCGAGTTGCGGCAGGTGTTCTCGAGTTACGACGGGGACCTCAGGGACCCGCCCTGGTGGCCTCAGGAGAGGCCAGTCCCCATGCGAGGTGCTAGGGGGCCTCTCGGGATTCCTCTCCCGTCGATACCGGGGCCAAAAACCTTGTGTGGAGTCAGGGCCGGAACCGAGGATTCCTCTCAGGGGCTGACATGGATCTTTGGGTACTTCTGGAGTCTCCCCAGGGGAGTTAGGCCTCTTCTCGAGTGGGGGCATGCACGTGCGCTTTCTTTCCCGGCTGTAGCAGCAATGTCACGCTTCCCGTGGCGTGTATCAAAGGATCTGTGGTTTTCCCTCGAGGCTTTCCCACAGGGCTGTCCCACGTGCCACCGTGGTGTGAGTCGATCCTCGGCGTGAAAGATGAGCCAGTGCAGGGCAAAGAGGTTCCTCTGGAATGGACTGAGACATCTGGGGGACTCTTGGAATGGTGGTACGACCATGGAGTTCCTCTCGCCTTTCCTGTTGAGAGTGCCTCCTCTTGAGATGCGACGGGAACGCCGGGAATTCTTTCCCGTTGAAAGCAGGAAAAGGATCCCTTATCTCGAGCTACGAGGGGGAAACGGGGCTCCTCTGGATGTGGGCGGGACCATCGTGCTTCCTCTCTAGTGGAGACGGGTATGGTGGTGAACTTCTTGAGTTGCAGCAAGGGTGTGAAAGACCCTTTCGAAGTTCCAGAGGTTAGGTGTCATTAGTCTCCAGACGCCACATAGGAAATAGGCCTCATCTCGCCAGGAAGGGAGAACTTCCTGGATTTTCTCGAGTTGCGGCAGGTGTTCTCGAGTTACGACGGGGACCTCAGGAACCCGCCCTGGTGGCCTCAGGAGAGGCCAGTCCCTATGCGAGTTGCTAGGGGGCCTCTCGGGATTCCTCTCCCGTCGATACCGGGGCCAAAAACCTTGTATGGAGTCAGGGCCGGAACCGAGGATTCCTCTCAGGGGCTGACATGGATATTTGGGTACTTCTGGAGTCTCCCCAGGGGAGTCAGGCCTCGTCTCGAGTGGGGGCATGCACGTGCACTTTCCTTCCAGGCTGTAGCAGCAATGTCAGGCTTCCCGTCGCGTGGATCAAAGGATCTGTGGTTTTCCCTCGAGGCTTTCCCACAGGGCTGTCCCACGTGCCACCGTGGTGTGAATCGATCCTCGGCGTGAAAGATGAGCCAGTGCAGGACAAAGAGGTTCCTCTGGAATGGACTGAGATATCTGGGGGACTCTTGGAATGGTGGTACGCCCATGGAGTTCCTCTCGCCTTTCCTGTTGAGAGTGCCTCCTCTTGAGATGCGACGGGAACGCCGGGAACTCTTTCCCTTTGAAACCAGGGAAAGGATCCCTCATCCCGAGCAACGAGGGGAAAACGGGGCTCCTCTGGATGTGGGCGGGACCATCGTGCTTCATCTCGAGTGGAGACGGGTATGGCGGTGAACTTCTTGAGTTGCAGCAAGGGTGTGAAAGACCCTTTCGAAGTTCCAGAGGTTAGGTGTCATTAGTCTCCAGACGCCTCATCAGAAATAGGCCTCATCTCGCCTGGAAGGGAGAACTTCCTGGATTTTCTCGAGTTGCGGCAGGTGTTCTCGAGTTACGACGGGGACCTCAGGGACCCGCCCTGGTGGCCTCAGGAGAGGCCAGTCCCTATGCGAGTTGCTAGGGGGCCTCTCGGGATTCCTCTCCCGTCGATACCGAGGCCAACAACCTTGTGTGGAGTCAGGGCCGTAACCGAGGATTCCTCTCATGGGCTGACATGGATCTTTGGGTACGTCTGGAGACTCCCCAGTGGAGTCAGGCCTCGTCTCGAGTGGGGGCATGCACGTGCGCTTTCCTTCCAGGCTGTAGCAGCAATGTCACGCTTCCCGTCGCGTGGATCAAAGGATCTGTGGTTTTGCCTCGAGGCTTTCCCTCGAGGCTTTCCCACAGGGCTGTCCCACGTGCCACCGTGGTGTGAGTCGATCCTCGGCGTGAAAGATGAGCCAGTGCAGGGCAAAGAGGTTCCTCTGGAATGGACTGAGACATCTGGGGGACTCTTGGAATGGTGCTACGACCATGGAGTTCCTCTCGCCTTTCCTGTTGAGAGTTCCTCCTCTTGAGATGCGACGGGAACGCCGGGAATTCTTTCCCGTTGAAAGCAGGCAAAGGATCCCTCATCTCGAGCTACGAGGGGGAAACGGGGCTCCTCTGGATGTGGGCGGGACCATCGTGCTTCCTCTCGAGTGGAGACGGGTATGGCGGTGAACTTCTTGAGTTGCAGCAAGGGTGTGAAAGACTCTTTCGAAGTTCCAGAGGTTAGGTGTCATTAGTCTCCAGACGCCTCATCGGAAATAGGCCTCATCTCGCCTGGAAGGGAGAACTTCCTGGATTTTCTCGAGTTGCGGCAGGTGTTCTCGAGTTACGACGGGGACCTCAGGGACCCGCCCTGGTGGCCTCAGGAGAGGCCAGTCCCCATGCGAGTTGCTAGGGGGCCTCTCGGGATTCCTCTCCCGTCGATACCGGGGCCAAAAACCTTGTGTGGAGTCAGGGCCGGAACCGAGGATTCCTCTCAGGGGCTGACATGGATCTTTGGGTACTTCTGGAGTCTCGCCAGGGGAGACAGGCCTCGTCTCGAGTGGGGGCATGCACGTGCGCTTTCCTTCCAGGCTGTAGCAGCAATGTCACGCTTCCCGTCGCGTGGATCAAAGGATCTGTGGTTTTCCCTCGAGGCTTTCCCTCGAGGCTTTCCCACAGGGCTGTCCCACGTGCCTCCGTGGTGTGAGTCGATCCTCGGCGTGAAAGATGAGCCAGTGCAGGGCAAAGAGGTTCCTCTGGAATGGACTGAGACATCTGGGGGACTCTAGGAATGGTGGTACGACCATGGAGTTCCTCTCGCCTTTCCTGTTGAGAGTGCCTCCTCTTGAGATGCGACGGGAACGCCGGGAATTCTTTCCCGTTGAAAGCAGGGAAAGGATCCCTCATCTCGAGCTACGAGGGGGAAACGGGGCTCCTCTGGATGTGGGCGGGACCATCGTGCTTCCTCTCGAGTGGAGACGGGTATGGCGGTGAACTTCTTGAGTTGCAGCAAGGGTGTGAAAGACCCTTTCGAAGTTCCAGAGGTTAGGTGTCATTAGTCTCCAGACGACTCATCGGAAATAGGCCTCATCTCGCCTGGAAGGGAGAACTTCCTGGATTTTCTCGAGTTGCGGCAGGTGTTCTCGAGTTACGACGGGGACCTCAGGGACCCGCCCTGGTGGCCTCAGGAGAGGCCAGTCCCCATGCGAGGTGCTAGGGGGCCTCTCGGGATTCCTCTCCCGTCGATACCGAGGCCAAAAACCTTGTGTGGAGTCAGGGTCGGAACCGAGGATTCCTCTCAGGGGCTTATATGGATCTTTGGGTACTTCTGGAGTCTCGCCAGGGGAGACAGGCCTCGTCTCGAGTGGGGGCATGCACGTGCGCTTTCCTTCCAGGCTGTAGCAGCAATGTCATGCTTCCCGTCGCGTGCATCAAAGGATCTGTGGTTTTCCCTCGAGGCTTTCCCTCGAGGCTTTCCCACAGGGCTGTCCCACGTGCCTTCGTGGTGTGAGTCGATCCTCGGCGTGAAAGATGAGCCAGTGCAGGGCAAAGAGGTTCCTCTGGAATGGACTGAGACATCTGGGGGACTCTTGGAATGGTGGTACGACCATGGAGTTCCTCTCGCCTTTCCTGTTGAGAGTGCCTCCTCTTGAGATGCGACGGGAACGCCGGGAATTCCTTCCCGTTGAAAGCAGGAAAGGATCCCTCATCTCGAGCTCCGAGAGGGAAACGGGGCTCCTCTGGATGTGGGCGGGACCATCGTTCTTCCTCTCGAGTGGAGACGGGTATGGCGGTGAACTTCTTGAGTTGCAGCAAGGGTGTGAAAGACGCTTTCGAAATTCCAAAGGTTAGGTGTCATTAGTCTCCAGACGCCTCATCGGAAATAGGCCTCATCTCGCCTGGAAGGGAGAACTTCCTGGATTTTCTCGAGTTGCGGCAGGTGTTCTCGAGTTAAGACGGGGACCTCAGGGACCCGCCCTGGTGGCCTCAGGAGAGGCCAGTCCCCATGCGACGTGCTAGGGGGCCTCTCGGGATTCCTCTCCCTTCGATACCGGGGCCAAAAAGCTTGTGTGGAGTCAGGGCCGGAACCGAGGATTCCTCTCAGGGGCTGACATGGATCTTTGGGTACTTCTGGAGTCTACCCAGCGGAGTTAGGCCTCGACTCGAGTGGGGGCATGCACGTGCGCTTTCCTTCCAGGCTGTAGCAGCAATGTCACGCTTCCCGTGGCGTGTATGAAAGGATCTGTGGTTTTCCCTCGAGACTTTCCCACAGGGCTGTCCCACGTGCCACCGTGGTGTGAGTCGATCCTCGGCGTGAAAGATGAGCCAGTGCAGGGCAAAGAGGTTCCTCTGGAATGGACTGAGACATCTGGGGGAGTCTTGGAATGGTGGTACGACCATGGAGTTCCTCTCGCCTTACCTGTTGAGAGTGCCTCCTCTTGAGATGCGACGGGAACGCCGGGAATTCTTTCCCGTTGAAAGCAGGGAAAGGATCCCTCATCTCGAGCTACGAGGGGGAAACGGGGCTCCTCTGGATGTGGGCGGGACCATCGTGCTTCCTCTCGAGTGGACACGGGTATGGCGGTGAACTTCTTGAGTTGCAGCAAGGGTGTGAAAGACCCTTTCGAAGTTCCAGAGGTTAGGTGTCATTAGTCTCCAGACGCCTCATCGGAAATAGGCCTCATCTCGCCTGGAAGGGAGAACTTCCTGGATTTTCTCGAGTTGCGGCAGGTGTTCTCGAGTTACGACGGGGACCTCAGGGACCCGCCCTGGTGGCCTCAGGAGAGGCCAGTCCCCATGCGATGTGCTAGGGGGCCTCTCGGGATTCCTCTCCCGTCGATACCGGGGCCAAAAACCTTGTGTGGAGTCAGGGCCGGAACCGAGGATTCCTCTCAGGGGCTGACATGGATCTTTGGGTACTTCTGGAGTCTCCCCAGGGGAGTCAGGCCTCGTCTCGAGTGGGGGCATGCACGTGCGCTTTCCTTCCAGGCTGTAGCAGCAATGTCACGCTTCCTGTCGCGTGGATCAAAGAATCTGTGGTTTTCCCTCGAGGCTTTCCCTCGAGGCTTTCCCACAGGGCTGTCCCACGTGCCACCGTGGTGTGAGTCGATCCTCGGCGTGAAAGATGAGCCAGTGCAGGGCAAAGAGGTTCCTCTGGAATGGACTGAGACATCTGGGGGACTCCTGGAATGGTGGTACGACCATGGAGTTCCTCTCGCCTTTCCTGTTGAGAGTGCCTCCTCTTGAGATGCGACGGGAACGCCGGGAATTCTTTCCCGTCTAAAGCAGGGAAAGGTTCCCTCAACTCGAGATACGAGGGGGAAACGGGGCTCCTCTGGATGTGGGCGGGACCATCGTGCTTCCTCTCGAGTGGAGACGGGAATGGCGGTGAACTTCTTGAGTTGCAGCAAGGGTGTGAAAGACCCTTTCGAAGTTCCAGAGGTTAGGTGTCATTAGTCTCCAGACGCCTCATCGGAAATAGGCCTCATCTCGCCTGAAAGGGAGAACCTCCTGGATTTTCTCGAGTTGCGGCAGGTGTTCTCGAGTTACGACGGGGACCTCAGGGACCCGCCCTGGTGGCCTCAGGAGAGGCCAGTCCCCATGCGAGGTGCTAGGGGGCTCTCGGGATTCCTCTCCCGTCGATACCGGGGCCAAAAACCTTGTGTGGAGTCAGGGCCGGAACCGAGGATTCCTCTCAGGGGCTGACATGGATCTTTGGGTACTTCTGAAGTCCCCCCAGGGGAGTCAGGCCTCGTCTCGAGTGGGGGCATGCACGTGCGCTTTCCTTCCAGGCTGTAGCAGCAATGTCACGCTTCCCGTCGCGTGGATCAAAGGATCTGTGGTTTTGCCTCGAGGCTTTCCCTCGAGGCTTTCCCACAGGGCTGTCCCACGTGCCACCGTGGTGTGAGTCGATCCTCGGCGTGAAAGATGAGCCAGTGCAGGGCAAAGAGGTTCCTCTGGAATGGACTGAGACATCTGGGGGACTCTTGGAATGGTGGTACGACCATGGAGTTCCTCTCGCCTTTCCTGTTGAGAGTGCCTCCTCTTGAGATGCGACGGGAACGCCGGCAATTCTTTCCCGTTGAAAGCAGGAAAAGGATCCCTCATCTCGAGCTACGAGGGGGAAACGGGGCTCCTCTGGATGTGGGCGGGACCATCGTGCTTCCTCTCTAGTGGAGACAGGTATGGTGGTGAACTTCTTGAGTTGCAGCAAGGGTGTGAAAGACCCTTTCGAAGTTCCAGAGGTTAGGTGTCATTAGTCTCCAGACGCCTCATAGGAAATAGGCCTCATCTCGCCTGGAAGGGAGAATTTCCTGGATTTTCTCGAGTTGAGGCAGGTGTTCTCGAGTTATGACGGGGACCTCAGGAACCCGCCCTGGTGGCCTCAGGAGAGGCCAGTCCCTATGCGAGTTGCTAGGGGGCCTCTCGGGATTCCTCTCCCGTCGATACCGGGGCCAAAAACCTTGTATGGAGTCAGGGCCGGAACCGAGGATTCCTCTCAGGGGCTGACATGGATCTTTGGGTACTTCTGGAGTCTCCCCAGGGGAGTCAGGCCTCGTCTCGAGTGGGGGCATGCACGTGCACTTTCCTTCCAGGCTGTAGCAGCAATGTCACGCTTCCCGTCGCGTGGATCAAAGGATCTGTGGTTTTCCCTCTAGGCTTTCCCACAGGGCTGTCCCACGTGCCACCGTGGTGTGAGTCGATCCTCGGCGTGAAAGATGAGCCAGTGCAGGACAAAGAGGTTCCTCTGGAATGGACTGAGATATCTGGGGGACTTTTGGAATGGTGGTACGACCATGGAGTTCCTCTCGCCTTTCCTGTTGAGAGTGCCTCCTCTTGAGATGCGACGGGAACGCCGGGAACTCTTTCCCTTTGAAACCAGAGAAAGGATCCCTCATTTCGAGCTACGAGGGGAAAACGGGGCTCCTCTGGATGTGGGCGGGACCATCGTGCTTCATCTCGAGTGGAGACGGGTATGGCGGTGAACTTCTTGAGTTGCAGCAAGGGTGTGAAAGACCCTTTCGAAGTTCCAGAGGTTAGGTGTCATTAGTCTCCAGAGGCCTCATCGGAAATAGGCCTCATCTCGCCTGGAAGGGAGAACTTCCTGGATTTTCTCGAGTTGCGGCTGGTGTTCTCGAGTTACGACGGGGACCTCAGGGACCCGCCCTGGTGGCCTCAGGAGAGGCCAGTCCCCATGCGAGTTGCTAGGGGGCCTCTCGGGATTCCTCTCCCGTCGATACCGGGGCCAAAAACCTTGTGTGGAGTCAGGGCCGGAACCGAGGATTCCTCTCAGGGGCTGACATGGATCTTTGGGTACTTCTGGAGTCTCCACAGGGGAGTCAGGCCTCGTCTCGAGTGGGGGCATGCACGTGCGCTTTCCTTCCAGGCTGTAGCAGCAATGTCACGCTTCCCGAAGCGTGGATCATAGGATCTGTGGTTTTCCCTCGAGGCTTTCCATCGAGACTTTCCCACAGGGCTGTCCCACGTGCCACCGTGGTGTGAGTGGATCCTCGGCGTGAAAGATGAGCCAGTGCAGGGCAAAGAGGTTCCTCTGGAATGGACTGAGACATCTGGGGGACTCTTGGAATGGTGGTACGACCATGGAGTTCCTCTCGCCTTTCCTGTTGAGAGTGCCTCCTCTTGAGATGCGACGGGAACGCCGGGAATTCTTTCCCGTTGAAAGCAGGCAAAGGATCCCTCATCTCGAGCTACGAGGGGGAAACGGGGCTCCTCTGGATGTGGGCGGGACCATCGTGCTTCCTCTCGAGTGGAGACGGGTATGGCGGTGAACTTCTTGAGTTGCAGCAAGGGTGTGAAAGACCCTTTCGAAGTTCCAGAGGTTAGGTGTCATTAGTCTCCAGACGCCTCATCGGAAATAGGCCTCATCTCGCCTGGAAGGGAGAACTTCCTGGATTTTCTCGAGATGCGGCAGGTGTTCTCGAGTTACGACGGGGACCTCAGGGACCCGCCCTGGTGGCCTCAGGAGAGGCCAGTCCACATGCGAGTTGCTAGGGGGCCTCTCGGGATTCCTCTCCCGTCGATACCGGGGCCAAAAACCTTGTGTGGAGTCAGGGCCGGAAACGAGGATTCCTCTCAGGTGCTGACATGGATCTTTGGGTACTTCTGGAGTCTCCGCAGGGGAGTCAGGCCTCGTCTCGAGTGGGGGCATGCACGTGCGTTTTCTTTCCATGCTGTAGCAGCAATGTCACGCTTCCCGTCGCGTGGATCAAAGGATCTGTGGTTTTCCCTCGAGGCTTTCCCACAGGGCTGTCCCACGTGCCACCGTGGTGTGAGTCGATCCTCGGCGTGAAAGATGAGCCAGTTCAGGGCAAAGAGGTTCCTCTGGAATGGACTGAGACATCTGGGGGACTTTTGGAATGGTGGTACGACCATGGAGTTCCTCTCGCCTTTCCTGTTGAGAGTGCCTCCTCTTGAGATGCGACGGGAACTCCGGGAATTCTTTCACGTTGAAAGCAGGCAAAGGATCCCTCATCTCGAGCTACGAGGGGGAAACGGGGCTCCTCTGGATGTGGGCGGGACCATCGTGCTTCCTCTCGAGTGGAGACGGGTATGGCGGTGAACTTCTTGAGTTGCAGCAAGGGTGTGAAAGACCCTTTCGAAGTTCCAGAGGTTAGGTGTCATTAGTCTCCAGACGCCTCATCGGAAATAGGCCTCATCTCGCCTGGAAGGGAGAACTTCCTGGATTTTCTCGAGTTGCGGCAGGTGTTCTCGAGTTACGACGGGGACCTCAGGGACCCGCCCTGGTGGCCTCAGAAGTGGCCAGTCACCATGCGAGTTGCTAGGGGGCCTCTCGGGATTCCTCTCCCGTCGATACCGGGGCCAAAAACCTTGTGTGGAGTCAGGGCCAGAACCGAGGATTCCTCTCAGGGGCTGACATGGATCTTTGGGTACTTCTGGAGTCTCGCCAGGGGAGACAGGCCTCGTCTCGTGAGGGGGCATGCACGTGCACTTTCCTTCCAGGCTGTAGCAGCAATGTCACGCTTCCCGTCGCGTGGATCATAGGATCTGTGGTTTTCCCTCGAGGCTTTCCCTCGAGGCTTTCCCACAGGGCTGTCCCACGTGCCACCGTGGTGTGAGTCGATCCTCGGCGTGAAAGATGAGCCAGTGCAGGGCAAAGAGCTTCCTCTGGAATGTACTGAGACATCTGGGGGACTCTTGGAATGGTGGTACCACCATGGAGTTCCTCTCGCCTTTCCTGTTGAGAGTGCCTCCTCTTGAGATGCGATGGGAACGCCGGGAATACTTTCCCGTTGAAAGCAGGCAAAGGATCCCTCATCTCGAGCTACGAGGGGGAAACGGGGCTCCTCTGGATGTGGGCGGGACCATCCTGCTTCCTCCCGAGTGGAGACGGGTATGGAAGTGAACTTCTTGAGTTGCAGCAAGGGTGTGAAAGACCCTTTCGAAGTTCCAGAGGTTAGGTGTCATTAGTCTCCAGACGCCTCATCGGAAATAGGATTCTTCTCGCCTGGAAGGGAGAACTTCCTGGATTTTCTCGAGATGCGGCAGGTGTTCTCGAGTTACGACGGGGACCTCAGGGACCCGCCCTGGTGGCCTCAGGAGAGGCCAGTCCACATGCGAGTTGCTAGGGGGCCTCTCGGAATTCCTCTCCCGTCGATACCGGGGCCAAAAACCTTGTGTGGAGTCAGGGCCGGAAACGAGGATTCCTCTCAGGGGCTGACATGGATCTTTGGGTACTTCTGGAGTCTCCGCAGGGGAGTCAGGCCTCGTCTCGAGTGGGGGCATGCACGTGCGCTATCCTTCCAAGCTGTGGCAGCAATGTCACGCGTCTCGACCCATGGATCAAAGGATCTGTGGTTTTCCCTCGAGGCTTTCCCACAGGGCTGTCCCACGTGCCACCGTGGTGTGAGTCGATCCTCGGCGTGAAAGATGAGCCAGTGCAGGGCAAAGAGTTTCCTCTGGAATGGACTGAGACATCTGGGGGACTCTTGGAATGGTGGTACGACCATGGAGTTCCTCTCGCCTTTCCTGTTGAGTGTGCCTCCTCTTGAGATGCGACGGGAACGCCGGGAATTTTTTCCCGTTGAAAGCAGGAAAAGGATCCCTCATCTCGAGCTACGAGGGGGAAACGGGGCTCCTCTGGATGTGGGCGGGACCATCGTGCTTCCTCTCGAGTGGAGACGGGTATGGCGGTGAACTTCTTGAGTTGCAGCAAGGGTGTGAAAGACCCTTTCGAAGTTCCAGAGGTTAGGTGTCATTAGTCTCCAGACGCCTCATCAGAAATAGGCCTCATCTCGCCTGGAAGGGAGAACTTCCTGGATTTTCTCGAGTTGGGGCAGGTGTTCTCTAGTTACGACGGGGACCTCAGGGACCCGCCCTGGTGGCCTCAGTAGAGGCCAGTCCCCATGCGAGTTGCTAGGGGGCCTCTCGGGATTCCTCTCCCGTCGATACCGGGGCCAAAAACCTTGTGTGGAGTCAGGGCCGGAACCGAGGATTCCTCTCAGGGGCTGACATGGATCTTTGGGTACTTCTGGAGTCTCCCCAGGGGAGTCAGGCCTCGTCTCGAGTGGGGGCATGCACGTGCGCTTTCCTTCCAGGCTGTAGCAGCAATGTCACACTTCCCTTCGCGTGGATCAAAGGATCTGTGGTTTTCCCTCGAGGCTTTCCCTCGAGGCTTTCCCTCAGGGCTGTCCCACGTGCCACCGTGGTGTGAGTCGATCCTCGGCATGAAAGATGAGCCAGTGCAGGGCAAAGAGTTTCCTCTGGAATGGACTGAGACATCTGGGGGACTCTTGGAATGGTGGTACGACCATGGAGTTCCTCTCGCCTTTCCTGTTGAGAGTGCCTCCTCTTGAGATGCGACGGGAATGACGGGATTACTTTCTCGTTGAAAGCAGGGAAAGGATCCCTCATCTCGAGCTACGAGGGGGAAACGGGGCTCCTCTGGATGTGGGCGGGACCATCGTGCTTCCTCTCGAGTGGAGACGGGTATGGCGGTGAACTTCTTGAGTTGCAGCAAGGGTGTGAAAGACCCTTTCGAAGTTCCAGAGGTTAGGTGTCATTAGTCTCCAGACGCCTCATCGGAAATAGGCCTCATCTCGCCTGGAAGGGAGAACTTCCTGAATTTTCTCGAGTTGCGGCAGGTGTTCTCGAGTTACGACGGGGACCTCAGGGACCCGCCCTGGTGGCCTCAGGAAAGGCCAGTCCCCATGCGAGTTGCTAGGGGGCCTCTCGGGATTCCTCTCCCGTCGATACCGGGGCCAAAAACCTTGTGTGGAGTCAGGGCCAGAACCGAGGATTCCTCTCAGGGGCTGACATGGATCTTTGGGTACTTCTGGAGTCTCCCCAGGGGAGTCAGGCCTCGTCTCGAGTGGGGGCATGCACGTGCGCTTTCCTTCCAGGCTGTAGCAGCAATGTCACGCTTCCCGAAGCGTGGATCATAGGATCTGTGGTTTTCCCTCGAGGCTTTCCCTCGAGGCTTTCCCACAGGGCTGTCCCACGTGCCACCGTGGTGTGAGTGGATCCTCGGCGTGAAAGATGAGCCAGTGCAGGGCAAAGAGGTTCCTCTGGAATGGACTGAGACATCTGGGGGACTCTTGGAATGGTGGTACGACCATGGAGTTACTCTCGCCTTTCCTGTTGAGAGTGCCTCCTCTTGAGATGCGACGGGAACGCCCGGAATTCTTTCCCGTTGAAAGCAGGCAAAGGATCCCTCATCTCGAGCTACGAGGGGGAAACGGGGCTCCTCTGGATGTGGGCGGGACCATCGTGCTTCCTCTCGAGTGGAGACGGGTATGGCGGTGAACTTCTTGAGTTGCAGCAAGGGTGTGAAAGACCCTTTCGAAGTTCCAGAGGTTAGGTGTCATTAGTCTACAGACGCCTCATCGGAAATAGGATTCTTCTCGCCTGGAAGGGAGAACTTCCTGGATTTTCTCGAGATGCGGCAGGTGTTCTCGAGTTACGACGGGGACCTAAGGGACCCGCCCTGGTGGCCTCAGGAGAGGCCAGTCCACATGCGAGTTGCTAGGGGGCCTCGCGGGATTCCTCTCCCGTCGATACCGGGGCCAAAAACCTTGTGTGGAGTCAGGGCCGGAAACGAGGATTCCTCTCAGGGGCTGACATGGATCTTTGGGTACTTCTGGAGTCTCCGCAGGGGAGTCAGGCCTCGTCTCGAGTGGGGGCATGCACGTGCGTTTTCTTTCCAGGCTGTAGCAGCAATGTCACGCTTCCCTTCGCGTGGATCAAAGGATCTGTGGTTTTCCCTCGAGGCTTTCCCACAGGGCTGTCCCACGTGCCACCGTGGTGTGAGTCGATCCTCGGCGTGAAAGATGAGCCAGTGCAGGGCAAACAGGTTCCTCTGGAATGGACTGAGACATCTGGGGGACTCTTGGAATGGTGGTACGACCATGGAGTTCCTCTCGCCTTTCCTGTTGAGAGTGCCTCCTCTTGAGATGCGACGGGAACTCCGGGAATTCTTTCCCGTTGAAAGCAGGCAAAGGATCCCTCATCTCGAGCTACGAGGGGGAAACGGGGCTCCTCTGGATGTGGGCGGGACCATCGTGCTTCCTCTCGAGTGGAGACGGGTATGGCAGTGAACTTCTTGAGTTGCAGCAAGGGTGTGAAAGACCCTTTCGAAGTTCCAGAGGTTAGGTGTCATTAGTCTCCAGACGCCTCATCGGAAATAGGCCTCATCTCGCCTGGAAGGGAGAACTTCCTGGATTTTCTCGAGTTGCGGCAGGTGTTCTCGAGTTACGACGGGGACCTCAGGGACCCGCCCTGGTGGCCTCAGGAGTGGCCACTCACCATGCGAGTTGCTAGGGGGCCTCTCGGGATTCCTCTCCCGTCGATACCGGGGCCAAAAACCTTGTGTGGAGTCAGGGCCAGAACCGAGGATTCCTCTCAGGGGCTGATATGGATCTTTGGGTACTTCTGGAGTCTCGCCAGGGGAGACAGGCCTCGTCTCGTGAGGGGGCATGCACGTGCACTTTCCTTCCAGGCTGTAGCAGCAATGTCACGCTTCCCGTCGCGTGGATCAAAGGATCTGTGGTTTTCCCTCGAGGCTTTCCCTCGAGGCTTTCCACAGGGCTGTCCCACGTGCCACCGTGGTGTGAGTCGATCCTCGGCGTGAAAGATGCGCCAGTGCAGGGCAAAGAGTTTCCTCTGGAATGGACTGAGACATCTGGGGGACTCTTGGAATGGTGGTACGACCATGGAGTTCCTCTCGCCTTTCCTGTTGAGAGTGCCTCCTCTTGAGATGCGACGGGAACGCCGGGAATTTTTTCCCGTTGAAAGCAGGAAAAGGATCCCTCATCTCGAGCTACGAGGGGGAAACGGGGCTCCTCTGGATGTGGGCGGGACCATCGTGCTTCCTCTCGAGTGGAGACGGGTATGGCGGTGAACTTCTTGAGTTGCAGCAAGGGTGTGAAAGACCCTTTCGAAATTCCAGAGGTTAGGTGTCATTAGTCTCCAGACGCCTCATCAGAAATAGGCCTCATCTCGCCTGGAAGGGAGAACTTCCTGGATTTTCTCGAGTTGCGGCAGGTGTTCTCGAGTTACGACGGGGACCTCTGGGACCCGCCCTGGTGGCCTCAGGAGAGGCCAGTCCCTATGCGAGTTGCTAGGGGGCCTCTCGGGATTCCTCTCCCGTCGATACCGGGGCCAAAAACCTTGTGTGGAGTCAGGGCCGGAACCGAGGATTCCTCTCAGGGGCTGACATGGATCTTTGGGTACTTCTGGAGTCTCCCCAGGGGAGTCAGGCCTCGTCTCGAGGGGGGCATGCACGTGCGCTTTCCTTCCAGGCTGTAGCAGCAATGTCACACTTCCCGTCGCGTGGATCATAGGATCTGTGGTTTTCCCTCGAGGCTTTCCCTCGAGGCTTTCCCACAGGGCTGTCCCACGTGCCTCCGTGGTGTGAGTCGATCCTCTGCGTGAAAGATGAGCCAGTGCAGGGCAAAGAGCTTCCTCTGGAATGGACTGAGACATCTGGGGGACTCTTGGAATGGTGGTACGACCATGGAGTTCCTCTCGCCTTTCCTGTTGAGAGTGCCTCCTCTTGAGATGCGACGGGAACGCCGGGAAGTCTTTCCCGTTGAAAGCAGGCAAAGGATCCCTCATCTCGAGCTACGAGGGGGAAACGGGGCTCCTCTGGATGTGGGCGGGACCATCCTGCTTCCTCTCTAGTGGAGACGGGTATGGAAGTGAACTTCTTGAGTTGCAGCAAGGGTGTGAAAGACCCTTTCGAAGTTCCAGAGGTTAGGTGTCATTAGTCTCCAGACGCCTCATCGGAAATAGGCCTCATCTCGCCTGGAAGGGAGAACTTCCTGGATTTTCTCGAGATGCGGCAGGTGTTCTCGAGTTACGACGGGGACCTCAGGGACCCGCCCTGGTGGCCTCAGGAGAGGCCAGTCCACATGCGAGTTGCTAGGGGGCCTCGCGGGATTCCTCTCGCGTCGATACCGGGGCCAAAATCCTTGTGTGGAGTCAGGGCCGGAAACGAGGATTCCTCTCAGGGGCTGACATGGATCTTTGGGTACTTCTGGAGTCTCCGCAGGGGAGTCAGGCCTCGTCTCGAGTGGGGGCATGCACGTGCGTTTTCTTTCCAGGCTGTAGCAGCAATGTCACGCTTCCCTTCGCGTGGATCAAAGGATCTGTGGTTTTCCCTCGAGGCTTTCCCACAGGGCTGTCCCACGTGCCACCGTGGTGTGAGTCGATCCTCGGCGTGAAAGATGAGCCAGTGCAGGGCAAACAGGTTCCTCTGGAATGGACTGAGACATCTGGGGGACTCTTGGAATGGTGGTACGACCATGGAGTTCCTCTCGCCTTTCCTGTTGAGAGTGCCTCCTCTTGAGATGCGACGGGAACTCCGGGAATTCTTTCCCGTTGAAAGCAGGCAAAGGATCCCTCATCTCGAGCTACGAGGGGGAAACGTGGCTCCTCTGGATGTGGGCGGGACCATCGTGCTTCCTCTCGAGTGGAGACGGGTATGGCAGTGAACTTCTTGAGTTGCAGCAAGGGTGTGAAAGACCCTTTCGAAGTTCCAGAGGTTAGGTGTCATTAGTCTCCAGACGCCTCATCGGAAATAGGCCTCATCTCGCCTGGAAGGGAGAACTTCCTGGATTTTCTCGAGTTGCGGCAGGTGTTCTCGAGTTATGACGGGGACCTCAGGGACCCGCCCTGGTGGCCTCAGGAGTGGCCACTCACCATGCGAGTTGCTAGGGGGCCTCTCGGGATTCCTCTCCCGTCGATACCGGGGCCAAAAACCTTGTGTGGAGTCAGGGCCGGAACCGAGGATTCCTCTCAGGGGCTGACATGGATCTTTGGGTACTTCTGGAGTCTCCCCAGGGGAGTCAGGCCTCGTCTCGAGGGGGGCATGCACGTGCGCTTTCCTTCCAGGCTGTAGCAGCAATGTCACACTTCCCGTCGCGTGGATCATAGGATCTGTGGTTTTCCCTCGAGGCTTTCCCTCGAGGCTTTCCCACAGGGCTGTCCCACGTGCCACCGTGGTGTGAGTCGATCCTCGGCGTGAAAGATGAGCCAGTGCAGGGCAAAGAGCTTCCTCTGGAATGGACTGAGACATCTGGGGGAGTCTTGGAATGGTGGTACGACCATGGAGTTCCTCTCGCCTTTCCTGTTGAGAGTGCCTCCTCTTGAGATGCGACGGGAACGCCGGGAATTCTTTCCCGTTGAAAGCAGGGAAAGGATCCCTCATCTCGAGCTACGAGGGGGAAACGGGGCTCCTCTGGATGTGGGCGGGACCATCCTGCTTCCTCTCGAGTGGAGACGGGTATGGAAGTGAACTTCTTGAGTTGCAGCAAGGGTGTGAAAGACCCTTTCGAAGTTCCAGAAGTTAGGTGTCATTAGTCTCCAGACGCCTCATCGGAAATAGGCCTCATCTCGCCTGGAAGGGAGAACTTCCTGGATTTTCTCGAGATGCGGCAGGTGTTCTCGAGTTACGACGGGGACCTCAGGGACCCGCCCTGGTGGCCTCAGGAGAGGCCAGTCCACATGCGAGTTGCTAGGGGGCCTCGCGGGATTCCTCTCCCGTCGATACCGGGGCCAAAAACCTTGTGTGGAGTCAGGGCCGGAAACGAGGATTCCTCTCAGGGGCTGACATGTATCTTTGGGTACTTCTGGAGTCTCCGCAGGGGAGTCAGGCCTCGTCTCGAGTGGGGGCATGCACGTGCGTTTTCTTTCCAGGCTGTAGCAGCAATGTCACGCTTCCCGTCGCATGGATCAAAGGATCTGTGGTTTTCCCTCGAGGCTTTCCCACAGGGCTGTCCCACGTTCCACCGTGGTGTGAGTCGATCCTCGGCGTGAAAGATGAGCCAGTGCAGGGCAAAGAGTTTCCTCTGGAATGGACTGAGACATCTGGGGGACTCTTGGAATGGTGGTACGACCATGGAGTTCCTCTCGCCTTTCCTGTTGAGAGTGCCTCCTCTTGAGATGCGACGGGAACGCCGGGAATTCTTTCCCGTTGAAAGCAGGGAAAGGATCCCTCATCTCGAGCTCCGAGGGGGAAACGGGGCTCCTCTGGATGTGGGCGGGACCATCGTGCTTCCTCTCTAGTGGAGACGGGTATTGCCGGGGTCCAGCCCCGGTGGATCCAGGGAATTCGAAGGGTGGACGGCGTTGGCGTGGAAAGACTTGTTTATTTATTAATATAAGATTAGATTAAGAAACTGTAGTGCAGTAGGAAGATTAAGTGCAGAAAGAGGGCTGAATAGCTTGGTTTACGCGGAAGACCAATAAAATTCCAGACAAGGAATTTGCACCATCTACGTTGGGCCACCGGTGCCCGCTTGAATATCTAAGGGTGCCTCGCCTTAAGCTCCCTTTCTCGCGGATCTTAATAACCAGGGCAAATAAGTAGACCTGGCGAGCCTCCGCGCCCCAGATGGAAATTCAGCCTGAAATTAAAGTAAAGAGCAGAGGGAAGAAAAGGGAGAGAAAAAGAGAGAGAGAGAGAGACACGGGGGGAGCCAGATTCCCAAGAAACCAGGCCGAGACTAGTCCGAGAAACTGGTCTGAGAATCTGGTCCCGTCCTTTATTGTTCAGAAGGCCTTTTATACTTTTGATAAAACATGGAGATCAATGGGTAACACAAAGTTATGCAGCGTTAGCAGTCCAGACTCTTATCAAAACCAGGCTTTTCTCTCTGCATACCTAATTGTATACACAAGTCTTAGGTAATTTACATCATCTTCCAACCAAAAGGGCCAATTAACATTTTACAGCCTTTTTTCTGATAAGGGTTTGTCAACCACAAGACTTATTTGTGTTGATCTTCCCAAGGTCTGGTGCCACTCTCGGAAAGCACTAAAGAAAGTTACATTCTTAGACAGCAAGGATACAGCAACTTATAACAAGTAGAGGGAGTGCAGTGATTTATAGCAAAAGAGAAGCAATTAACTCAAAAGTCTAGTGTTGCTAACATCAAAACTACTATGTATCTTTTTCTACATCCTGCTTACATTAACATCCTTCCAGGTGCCTAAAAGATAAAGAATAAGGAGGTCTGGCAGCAATCCTTGAGTCAACAGTGAAAACCCTCTACCAATATAATTTTTAACTCTTTAGAAAAGGCTCTGTATCTTTAAGATGCTTTTAAGCTTTGTGCCTCCCGCGGTTGGGGGGCTGTAAGCAATTCACAAGCTGTAAGCTTTGTGCCTCTCGCGGTTGGGGGGCTGTAAGCAATTCACAAGCTGTAAGAGGTCTGGGGAACCTGTTAGGCAGACTAGAGAGCTATCAGAGGGGTTTAACTGAAACATCCCTTTCAAATGCAGAAGACTAAAACCCTGAATTGACTTTTTTCCAGAGAATATCAGAAAAGTGGAAAAGCAGAGCACAAAAGCCAGCAGATTTTTGCTGGGGTACATGCTTAGGAATATCCAGAGGGGTCCCTGAAGTCTGAGCACGCCTTGCGTATGTCAGCTTCCTTCCTCATGACCTTGTCACGGGCGGGATTCCTCACACTGGCTTCCGGCAGGGTATGGTGGTGAACTTCTTGAGTTGCAGCAAGGCTGTGAAAGACCCTTTCGAAGTTCCAGAGGTAAGGTGTCATTAGTCTCCAGACGCCTCATCGGAAATAGGCCTCATCTCGCCTGGAAGGGAGAACTTCCTGGATTTTCTCGAGTTGCGGCAGGTGTTCTCGAGTTACGACGGGGACCTCAGGGACCCGCCCTGGTGGCCTCAGGAGAGGCCAGTCCCTATGCGAGTTGCTAGGGGGCCTCTCGGGATTCCTCTCCAGTCGATACCGGGGCCAAAAACCTTGTGTGGAGTCAGGGCCGGAACCGAGGATTCCTCTCAGGGGCTGACATGGATCTTTGGGTACTTCTGGAGTCTCCCCAGGGGAGTCAGGGCTCGTCTCGAGTGGGGGCATGCACGTGCACTTTCCTTCCAGGCTGTAGCAGCAATGTCACGCTACCTGTCGCGTGGATCAAATGATCTGTGGTTTTCCCTCGAGGCTTTCCCACAGGGCTGTCCCACGTGCCACCGTGGTGTGAGTCGATCCTCGGCGTGAAAGATGAGCCAGTGCAGGGCAAAGAGTTTCCTCTGGAATGGACTGAGACATCTGGGGGACTCTTGGAATGGTGGTACGACCATGGAGTTCCTCTCGCCTTTCCTGTTGAGAGTGCCTCCTCTTGAGATGCGACGGGAACGCCGGGAATTCTTTCCCGTTGAAAGCAGGGAAAGGATCCCTCATCTCGAGCTCCGAGGGGGAAACGGGGCTCCTCTGGATGTGGGCGGGACCATCGTGCTTCCTCTCTAGTGGAGACGGGTATTGCCGGGGTCCAGCCCCGGTGGATCCAGGGAATTCGAAGGGTGGACGGCGTTGGCGTGGAAAGACTTGTTTATTTATTAATATAAGATTAGATTAAGAAACTGTAGTGCAGTAGGAAGATTAAGTGCAGAAAGAGGGCTGAATAGCTTGGTTTACGCGGAAGACCAATAAAATTCCAGACAAGGAATTTGCACCATCTACGTTGGGCCACCGGTGCCCGCTTGAATATCTAAGGGTGCCTCGCCTTAAGCTCCCTTTCTCGCGGATCTTAATAACCAGGGCAAATAAGTAGACCTGGCGAGCCTCCGCGCCCCAGATGGAAATTCAGCCTGAAATTAAAGTAAAGAGCAGAGGGAAGAAAAGGGAGAGAAAAAGAGAGAGAGAGAGAGACACGGGGGGAGCCAGATTCCCAAGACACCAGGCCGAGACTAGTCCGAGAAACTGGTCTGAGAATCTGGTCCCGTCCTTTATTGTTCAGAAGGCCTTTTATACTTTTGATAAAACATGGAGATCAATGGGTAACACAAAGTTATGCAGCGTTAGCAGTCCAGACTCTTATCAAAACCAGGCTTTTCTCTCTGCATACCTAATTGTATACACAAGTCTTAGGTAATTTACATCATCTTCCAACCAAAAGGGCCAATTAACATTTTACAGCCTTTTTTCTGATAAGGGTTTGTCAACCACAAGACTTATTTGTGTTGATCTTCCCAAGGTCTGGTGCCACTCTCGGAAAGCACTAAAGAAAGTTACATTCTTAGACAGCAAGGATACAGCAACTTATAACAAGTAGAGGGAGTGCAGTGATTTATAGCAAAAGAGAAGCAATTAACTCAAAAGTCTAGTGTTGCTAACATCAAAACTACTATGTATCTTTTTCTACATCCTGCTTACATTAACATCCTTCCAGGTGCCTAAAAGATAAAGAATAAGGAGGTCTGGCAGCAATCCTTGAGTCAACAGTGAAAACCCTCTACCAATATAATTTTTAACTCTTTAGAAAAGGCTCTGTATCTTTAAGATGCTTTTAAGCTTTGTGCCTCCCGCGGTTGGGGGGCTGTAAGCAATTCACAAGCTGTAAGCTTTGTGCCTCTCGCGGTTGGGGGGCTGTAAGCAATTCACAAGCTGTAAGAGGTCTGGGGAACCTGTTAGGCAGACTAGAGAGCTATCAGAGGGGTTTAACTGAAACATCCCTTTCAAATGCAGAAGACTAAAACCCTGAATTGACTTTTTTCCAGAGAATATCAGAAAAGTGGAAAAGCAGAGCACAAAAGCCGGCAGATTTTTGCTGGGGTACATGCTTAGGAATATCCAGAGGGGTCCCTGAAGTCTGAGCACGCCTTGCGTATGTCAGCTTCCTTCCTCATGACCTTGTCACGGGCGGGATTCCTCACACTGGCTTCCGGCAACTCCCCCTTCTTTATTAGTTTTTTAAAAAAATTAGGTGCAGTTCAGTCGCGAGATTCCGAATGCTCTGCCGAAGAGTCCTGACAACACAAGGAAGCACGATTACAAGGAGCAGGATTATGGCACCCACAGCAGCATAGCTAGAGACAGTAGTCAGAAGAGTTTTTCCAGAAATGAAGTCAGAGAAGGTGTGGGAAAAGTCATTGGCTTCTCCTGCGGCGGTAAAATCTAATCGGGAGTGTTCCAAGGTCTGAATCTGATTATGAAGTTTCCCTAATTCTAAACTAATATCTGAGCTGTTCCAGACACCTAAAATATGATTTTTGACCCTCTCCCATTTAAAATCTGTCTCATTTACTTTCAGGGATGTAACACATATCCACCGGTAATCGGCATGACATGAAAGAGCCAATTTCATTTTCAGACTCTGTAATTCATTCCCAATATGCATTACTGCTTCTTCTAAGGCATCAATCCTTATTTCTAGCTTCCTATCTATAATTTCCTGGGTTGCCAGCGTTAGAGAAACATTTTTGGATACGGTGTCAACATATTGGGCAGTATACACTTGTTGAGACAATGATAATGCCGCCACAGTAACAGAAGTAATTGCGGTTATCAAAGCTGATATTCCCAAAACAAGTAAGCCCACAAACCGTCGTGTTCGCATTAAATCTTGTAGCTGTTGCAGTACAGCTAGGCCATGGTTATCATACCAATACGTGGCTACAGTTACAGGTACCATGAGATAGGGCAGACGTTTTAAAACCATGAAAGAGCAAACTTTATATTGAGGAGTTAAACAGGATGAAAGCATACATTGTTCACAAGACACTACATGGGGTCCACCTGTATAATTCAATTGTATGTTAAGTCTTTCAGAATCATTAGTGAAAAGAAAAACATAAGGAGAGGGTAGACAAGCTAAAATAGAGTAAATAGAGGTATTTTTTGGTCGGATTAAAATAATAGGGGCGGTAGCCGCAAGGGCTCTCCAAATTTCTGGCTGCCAAAAGGTTTTACCTCTAGTTATATAAGACAGCATAGGGGGAACAAATTGGTTATGATGCCGTCTGGTGGCAACTAACGGCCAAGAAATTGAATATTCTTTCCAATTATCCAATCTATTGATAAAGTCATCGTCAGACTCAGGGTCTTGACCTGGATTTGGGTTGCTCCAGTCCTGAATCGCACAATTTCTTCCTCCCGGCATATTGTAATCTACTCTCGAATTATAAATACAAGATTTCCAAATCGGATATCCTGAATGATCATCTATAGTTTTCCAAATAACATCTGAGGGAGCAACATCATCACAATTTGGATATTCTGATGGAGTTTTGAGAGACAAAGACTTATAGGGGCCAAGGACCCCAGGCATACGGGCTCGTAATATCCAAGCAGACCGATCCCCTATAGATGCAAATTTAGAGGTTGGGGAATCTGTCATAACTGCTTTTGTGGAGGCTCCAATGCATCCTGTCTTGGTAAAGAAGTCTCCTGTAAGGCCAGGAGGAAAATTAAAGCAGACAGGAAAATCATCTGCTAGTCCTTTAAAGGTATAATTGAAATTAATAGGGTATTGGTCTTTTGTATAGGAAGTATAAGATCCTCCCAAAAGGCGAGGCTGGTCTGTACTAACTCGTATGGGGTCACTGTTCCAAGTAACAACTTGGAAAGTTGGAGGATCCGGGAGAAACGCCCAATATTTGGTTGG
Source organism: Capricornis sumatraensis (assembly GCF_032405125.1). Taxonomy (NCBI): domain Eukaryota; kingdom Metazoa; phylum Chordata; class Mammalia; order Artiodactyla; family Bovidae; genus Capricornis; species Capricornis sumatraensis. The sequence goes on along the minus strand of NC_091080.1, from coordinate 2,625,603 downwards.
AATGGGAGCAGCGCTTACCTGGCAAGAGAGCAAGGCAAGCATGGCAATAAACACCTTTTCAGGAGAGACTGACGATCCCTGTAGGGTAGCTATCCCCTGTGCCTGGCGACAGAGAGCTTTAATCTGTCCCCAGGTGGGCAAGGAGGCTTGTTGGGTTGACTGAGCTGGGCGTCCTAATGGATTCCTGCGAGGCAAAAAATCAGGGGGTGCAATATCCTGTATCTGAAGTCGTGACATCTGTCCAGTGGGTGGCTCCGATCCGCGCCTATCCGGGATCTCCAATGTCAGCTGTCCTGGGGTCAGCGGCGTTTCCCGTGCTGGCGGAGGGAGCGGGGGAAGAGGGAGTTTCTTCCTTTTTAGAGATCGCGGTGGCGGGGGATTCTGGTATCCGGGGAGCTGAGACATGGCGAATTAGTCTGTCTGGAACCCAAATCGGAGCGTCCGCGTCCTGTGGAAAAACACAAGCATACCCTCGCCCATTGGTTAATAAGGGGTCAGGACCTTTCCATTGTCCGGAAAGAAGGTCCCTCCATTTTACTAATGGTTTTGCATTCAATTGCTCTGGGCACCAATGGCGAAGCATTGCAGTGTTTCCGGATGAATCAGCATTTAAGTTATTTATTACGAAAAGAGCATGTTGCAAAATCTGATGGGGGGAACTATATTTAAATTCCCCTTCTTTTAGTTTTTGAATATGGATTTTCAGTGTTTGATGTGCTCTTTCCACAATGGCTTGTCCTTGTGGGTTATAAGGGATGCCGGTGTTATGTTTAATTTGAAATCTTGTACAGAATTGCTGAAAAGATTTAGAAGTGTAAGCAGGAGCATTATCAGTTTTTAAAGCTTTTGGCAAGCCCAGATAGGAAAAGCATGTAAAAAGATGTTGTATTACATCTTTAACTGCTTCCCCTGTACGAGCAGTGGCAATAATAACATGAGAGAAGGTATCTACAGTTACATGAACAAAAGACAGTTTTCCAAATGAAGAGACATGGGTTACATCCATTTGCCAGAGTGCATTAGGTTTGAGACCGCGAGGGTTAACTCCCAGAGGCAAAGCATTCACGGTAGTAGGACAATGTGAACAAGAACGAACAATCTCTCGGGCAGATTCTCGAGGAATTTGAAACTGGTATCGTAAGGCAGTGGCATTTTGGTGATGAAGTGAGTGAGAAGCTCGAGCTTCTTCAAAAACAGAAGCCACTGAAATCCTGGTTAACGAATCTGCCAATTCATTGAGAGCATTTAAAGGGCCAGGCAGGCCGGAATGAGCCCGAATGTGGCCGATAAAGAACGCCCGATTTCTTTTCCATATTTGCTGCTGCAGTTTAGTTAACAAATGGAAGATAGCAGTTTTGTTTTCAGGCAAAACTGCAGTCTCAATGTGTGGAAACAGCCTGACCACATACTGAGAGTCAGAATAAAGGTTAAATTCTTTCTCCGCAAACATAACAAAGGCCTCAATAACAGCTGTGATTTCAGCCCTTTGAGCTGAAGTTTCTTGTGTTTCCAAAAGTTTTTGATGATCTCTTGTGACTATAGAGGCTCTACCGTTAGCCGATCCATCAGTAAAGACTACCTGAGCATCTGAAATAGGGAACTGTTTACACCGGACAGGAAAAATAACTGGATGGTTAGACATAAAATTTAGTAAAACATGCGAGGGTAAATGATGCAAAATTTGACCACAGTAATTCCCTATGGCAATCTGCCAGTCTTCATCAAACATTAAAAGAGCATCAAGCTGCTCCTTATTATATGGAATTACAATCTCTGATGGCTCTTTACCAAACAATTCAATGCTCCGCTTCCTTCCTTTTAGCATTAATGTGGCAATTAAACCAGGATAAGAAGCCACGACTTTTTTAGCTTGGGTAGGAAGATGGATCCATTCTAAAGGGCCGCGTTGCCACAGAACTCCCGTAGGCGCCGTTGGAGTAGCTAGGCAAAGGAACTGCCACGTCATCGTCAAATCAATTCTTTTTACATAGCTATTTGATAAGGCTGCTTCTACTTTGCCTAGGGCTTCTTGAGCCTCAGCTGTTAATTGTCTTTTTGAGGTTGGATCAGGATCCCCGCGTAAAGTGTTAAAAAGAGGTTTTAATTCGGCAGTGGTTAATTTTAAATATGGTCTAATCCAATTAATATCACCTAAGAGTTTTTGATAATCATTTAAAGTAATAAGATGGTCTTTTCTCAATTGCAGCGGGGTATGAGTCACCGTTTCCGAATTTATGACTCTTCCTAAGTAAGTTATGGGCGGATTGATTTGAATTTTTTCTGGGGCAATTTTTAGGCCTCTGTCTGTCAATGCCTGGGTCAGGTCCTGGAGCACAGTCTGCAGGTGAACTCTATCAGGATGAGCTATTAAAATATCATCCATATAGTGAATCATATACACGTGTTCATATTTAGCCCTAGTATCTTCTAGAGCGGCATTAACAAATTTTTGGCATAAAGTAGGGCTATTTTTCATTCCCTGAGGCAGAACCTTCCACTGAAACCGTAAATAAGGCTGTTTAAGATTTTCTGATGGCAGACTAAAGGCAAATCGCTTTTTATCCTCAGGATTTAAGGGAATAGTGAAAAAACAATCTTGTAAATCAATAACAATTATATTATATCCCTCTGGAACGGCTACTGGGGAAGGGAGCCCAGGCTGTAAGGCCCCCATGTCCTCCATGGTGGCATTAATAGCTCTCAAATCCTGTAAAAGTCGCCATTTACCAGATTTTTTCTTAATGACAAAAATAGGAGTGTTCCAGGGGCTATTGGAGGGCTCAATATGTCCCAATTCTAATTGTTCAAAGATTAATGCTTTAGCTGCCAATAATTTTTCCTTATGCAGAGGCCACTGTTCTACCCACACCGGATCTTGAGATTTCCATGTGATGGGGTCGGCAGCAAAAACAATGGCCTCAATTATAAATTTGGATATCCCAATCCAGCACGTAGCTTGCGAGGAGTTGGGCAAATTGGCTCAATTATTCCTGTCTGTTGTTTACCCAATCCTTTTGATGGATCATAGCCCATCTGCAACATCTGAGAGGTCACTTTATCATCAGGGCTAAAAAGTAACACTCCCATTTGAGATAGCACGTCCCTCCCCCACAGGGTAAGGGGGAGCGAAGGAACGACATAAGGTTGGAAAGTTCCACGGGTATCCTCAAATTGCCAATCTAAAATTTTTGCACTTTTGGCTATTGTGGGGGCTCTTCCTATCCCCACCAAGTTATTTTCAGTAGTATGTGTGGGCCAGGAGCTGGGCCAGTCTTTTCCTGAAATGCAAGAAACATCTGCTCCTGTGTCTAATAACCCCACAATAGACTTGCCATTAATCAGGATAGTCTTCATAGGACGTTTCTGAGTAATTTCTGTTATCCAAAAAACCATATCACTAGACCCAAATCCTTTATCCTGCCTTTCATTTTGAGTAGCTGTGCGCCCAATTGCAGTGTGGTAAGGCAAAAGCAAAAGTTGGGCTATTCTTTGTCCCTGATGTATTTGGAAAGTTTTAGTTGGGGGTGAAATCATTATCTGGATTTCTCCTGTATAATCTGAGTCAATTACTCCAGGGATGATTGTGAGACCTTGCATAGCTAAGGAACTTCTGCCTAGTATAATTCCTACTAAACCTGTTGGTAATGGGCCTTTAACTCCTGTAGGTATTTTTACAGTGGGGCTATCTGGTGTTAATATTGCTGAGGTGGTGGAACTGAGGTCCAGTCCTGCGCTGCCTGGGGTTGCTCTGATGAGTTCTGCGATGGGACGAAGGGAATGAATGGGTTCAGTGAGGCTGCCCCAATTGTTGTCGGGGCCTGAGGCTGGCCCCTCAATCCGTTTCCCGACTGCTGGTCGGGGCCCAAAAAGGCTCCATTTCTATGGAATTGTGACCTACATTCTTTTGCCCAGTGATATCCTTTTTGACAACGAGGGCAGAGAGATCTAGGGAGATTAGTAGGCACAGCCGGGGAGGGAGAATTCGGCAGAGAAGAACCGGCTGCTTTTTGGGGACAAGCTCGCATAAGGTGCCCTTCCCGTCCGCAAGAGAAGCAGGCCTTGGATAAACCAATATTCTGGCCTGGACTACTGGAATGACTCTTTGACGGGTTATTTCTATTTGTAAAAAAGGACTGTACTGCCTGCTGGTAAGAATTTCCCTTTATGGCTGCAGCTATGGCAACGCCCTGCATCATCGCTGGTCCTACATCTGCACATTGCCTGATATAATCTATTATTTCCCCAGTTTTTTTAATAGGACGTAAAATGGCCTGGCAGGTAGAATTAGCATTTTCAAATGCCAGTTGTTTTATCAATATACTAGCTGCCTCAGTGTTGGAAATTACTCTGTTGACTGCCTCTGCAAGTCTTGATATAAAGTCTTCATATGGCTCTTCTGGTTTTTGTTTAACATTTGAGAAGGAAGAGGTAGATTCTTTCCCTTCAGGCAACAAACGCCAAGCCCCAAGGGCGCAGGCGGTTACTTGATCTAAAGTGGTTTTATCTAATCCCATTTGATCTCTAAGTGTTCCAAAATCATTATTCCCTGCCAACATATTTTTTATAATATATCTTGGGCCATATTTTTGGTTAGCATCAGCCTGTTTTGGGGCTAGATCTTCATATTCAGTTCTCCAAAGTACATATTGACCTCCAGACAGACAAGCTTTAGCGACTGTCTTCCAGTCATGGGGTGTCATCCATCTGCCCGCTAAAGCTTCCACCAATGATACAGTGTACGGGGCTTTAGGCCCATACAAAGCACAAGCCTGTTTGAGTTCTTTAATCATTTTCATTGGAATGGGTTCCCAGTGGGGGGCTGTTCTCCCACCACTTCCACCAAATATTATGGGGAAACAAGCCTCAAGGTGGGGATCAAGTTCATCATCTGGGATAGAGAAAACTCTTCTTCGGGGAGCTTCTAGTGGAGGCCCCTCACCCTTATAGGGAGGGGGGGGCAAGGGGTGTCCTATGTCACTTTCTTCGTACTTTGGGAATTTTTTATCCGTTCTGTGTTTAGGTCTTACGGATGTTTTATCTGGGGAATCTGGCCTTAAACTCTCAGGTGCATATAATCTGATGGGGGACATTTGTCTTGAGCCTCTGGAAGCAGAAGGCTTAATTAAGGAAATTTCTCTTGAATTTGTGGAAGCAGGTGGTCTGGTTGGGGAAGTTTTTATTAAGCTCTTTGGAGCAGATAATCTAATTGGAGAAGTTTCTCTTAAACTCCTTGGAGCATCTTTATTTAATAAAGACCAGTCCTCATCAGAATGATCTTGACTTACTTCCTCTTCCAAATCTTCCTCATCTGAAAGCTGCTCTTTTTTGTCATCTCTATCTATTACCTTTTCTTGGGCAGTCATTGCAGCTATCATTTGACTCAACTGCCGATAGTTAGGTGTAGCCTCCTTTTCATCACTCTCCTCTTCGATAGATACCTTTTTCTCTGCACTTTCCTCTTTAAGATGTACCTTTTCAGATTCAGGGGCAGGGTCTAGAGCGTCCCTAATTATATTCCATAAGGAAAAGGCGTCAGTAGGCACCTTTTGTGAGCCATGTTCAGCATGGTAAGTTTTTAGTTGTTTTCCTACTCTCTCCCAGGTGTCTAAGTTAACAGTGCCTTCTTCTGGAAACCAGGGACACTGTTCTTGTACAAAGGAAAAAAATGAATGAATATTGGATTTTTTAACTTTAATTCCTCGTTTAGTTAGTAACTGCAAGATTACTCCTGTAAAAAGCTGTCTTTCTTTTGATTCACTGTTACCCATGTCAGAAAATTAAGTCTTATAGAAAAGTCTACCTCAACAAAAAGGTTTTACCTTTGGCGAGGGGGGTTTTGTTTTCAACCCTAAGATAGCAGGTTTCTTTTCAACCTCTAGAGCACCAGGTTTCTCTTAAACCCTTGAACACTTCCCACTCCTCCTCACCCTGTCTATCCTACAGGGGGGTCCGCGGCACCCTGAGTGGGGTCCTAGCCGTCCCGAACACTCAACACTGGGGGAGTACCCGAAAGTACTCCGGGGGGAGTGATTAAGTCACTCCAGGGGGGAGCAACAGAGAGTGCTCCGGGGGGAGCAACAGAGAGTGCTCCAGGGGGAGCTACAGAGAGTGCTCCGGGGGGAGCTACAGAGAGTGCTCCGGGGGGAGCTTTTGCTCCGAGGAACCTACCTTCGAATAGCCTGTTCCGGGCGCCACTTGCCGGGGTCCAGCCCCGGTGGATCCAGGGAATTCGAAGGGTGGACGGCGTTGGCGTGGAAAGACTTGTTTATTTATTAATATAAGATTAGATTAAGAAACTGTAGTGCAGTAGGAAGATTAAGTGGAGAAAGAGGGCTGAATAGCTTGGTTTACGCGGAAGACCAATAAAATTCCAGACAAGGAATTTGCACCATCTACGTTGGGCCACCGGTGCCCGCTTGAATATCTAAGGGTGCCTCGCCTTAAGCTCCCTTTCTCGCGGATCTTAATAACCAGGGCAAATAAGTAGACCTGGCGAGCCTCCGCGCCCCAGATGGAAATTCAGCCTGAAATTAAAGTAAAGAGCAGAGGGAAGAAAAGGGAGAGAAAAAGAGAGAGAGAGAGAGACACGGGGGGAGCCAGATTCCCAAGAAACCAGGCCGAGACTAGTCCGAGAAACTGGTCTGAGAATCTGGTCCCGTCCTTTATTGTTCAGAAGGCCTTTTATACTTTTGATAAAACATGGAGATCAATGGGTAACACAAAGTTATGCAGCGTTAGCAGTCCAGACTCTTATCAAAACCAGGCTTTTCTCTCTGCATACCTAATTGTATACACAAGTCTTAGGTAATTTACATCATCTTCCAACCAAAAGGGCCAATTAACATTTTACAGCCTTTTTTCTGATAAGGGTTTGTCAACCACAAGACTTATTTGTGTTGATCTTCCCAAGGTCTGGTGCCACTCTCGGAAAGCACTAAAGAAAGTTACATTCTTAGACAGCAAGGATACAGCAACTTATAACAAGTAGAGGGAGTGCAGTGATTTATAGCAAAAGAGAAGCAATTAACTCAAAAGTCTAGTGTTGCTAACATCAAAACTACTATGTATCTTTTTCTACATCCTGCTTACATTAACATCCTTCCAGGTGCCTAAAAGATAAAGAATAAGGAGGTCTGGCAGCAATCCTTGAGTCAACAGTGAAAACCCTCTACCAATATAATTTTTAACTCTTTAGAAAAGGCTCTGTATCTTTAAGATGCTTTTAAGCTTTGTGCCTCCCGCGGTTGGGGGGCTGTAAGCAATTCACAAGCTGTAAGCTTTGTGCCTCTCGCGGTTGGGGGGCTGTAAGCAATTCACAAGCTGTAAGAGGTCTGGGGAACCTGTTAGGCAGACTAGAGAGCTATCAGAGGGGTTTAACTGAAACATCCCTTTCAAATGCAGAAGACTAAAACCCTGAATTGACTTTTTTCCAGAGAATATCAGAAAAGTGGAAAAGCAGAGCACAAAAGCCAGCAGATTTTTGCTGGGGTACATGCTTAGGAATATCCAGAGGGGTCCCTGAAGTCTGAGCACGCCTTGCGTATGTCAGCTTCCTTCCTCATGACCTTGTCACGGGCGGGATTCCTCACACTGGCTTCCGGCAGGGTATGGTGGTGAACTTCTTGAGTTGCAGCAAGGCTGTGAAAGACCCTTTCGAAGTTCCAGAGGTAAGGTGTCATTAGTCTCCAGACGCCTCATCGGAAATAGGCCTCATCTCGCCTGGAAGGGAGAACTTCCTGGATTTTCTCGAGTTGCGGCAGGTGTTCTCGAGTTACGACGGGGACCTCAGGGACCCGCCCTGGTGGCCTCAGGAGAGGCCAGTCCCTATGCGAGTTGCTAGGGGGCCTCTCGGGATTCCTCTCCAGTCGATACCGGGGCCAAAAACCTTGTGTGGAGTCAGGGCCGGAACCGAGGATTCCTCTCAGGGGCTGACATGGATCTTTGGGTACTTCTGGAGTCTCCCCAGGGGAGTCAGGGCTCGTCTCGAGTGGGGGCATGCACGTGCACTTTCCTTCCAGGCTGTAGCAGCAATGTCACGCTACCTGTCGCGTGGATCAAATGATCTGTGGTTTTCCCTCGAGGCTTTCCCACAGGGCTGTCCCACGTGCCACCGTGGTGTGAGTCGATCCTCGGCGTGAAAGATGAGCCAGTGCAGGGCAAAGAGGTTCCTCTGGAATGGACTGAGACATCTGGGGGACTCTTGGAATGGTGGTACGACCATGGAGTTCCTCTCGCCTTTCCTGTTGAGAGTGCCTCCTCTTGAGATGCGACGGGAACGCCGGGAATATTTTCCCGTTGAAAGCAGGGAAAGGATCCCTCATCTCGAGCTACGAGGGGGAAACGGGGCTCCTCTGGATGTGGGCGGGACCATCGTGCTTTCTCTCGAGTGGAGACGGGTATGGCGGTGAACTTCGTGAGTTGCAGCAAGGGTGTGAAAAACCCTTTCGAAGTTCCAGAGGTTAGGTGTCATTAGTCTCCAGACGCCTCATCGGAAATAGGCCTCATCTCGCCTGGAAGGAAGAACTTCCTTGATTTTCTCGAGTTGCGGCAGGTGTTCTCGAGTTACGACGGGGACCTCAGGGACCCGCCCTGTTGGCCTCAGGAGAGGCCAGTCCCTATGCGTGTTGCTAGGGGGCCCCTCGGGATTCCTCTCCCGTCGATACCGGGGCCAAAAACCTTGTGTGGAGACAGGGCTGGAACCGAGGATTCCTCTCAGGGACTGATATGGATCTTTGGGTACTTCTGGAGTCTCGCCAGGGGAGACAGGCCTCGTCTCGTGTGGGGGCATGCACGTGCACTTTCCTTCCAGGCTGTAGCAGCAATGTCACGCTTCACGTCGCGTGGATCAAAGGATCTGCGGTTTTCCCTCGAGGCTTTCCCTCGAGGCTTTCCCACAGGGCTGTCCCACGTGACACCGTGGTGTGAGTCGATTCTCGGCGTGAAAAATGAGCCAGTGCAGGGCAAAGAGGTTCCTCTGGAATGGACTGAGACATCTGGGGGACTCTTGGAATGGTGGTACGACCATGGAGTTCCTCTCGCCTTTCCTGTTGAGAGTGCCTCCTCTTGAGATGCGACGGGAACGCCGGGAATTCTTTCCCGTTGAAAGCAGGGAAAGGATCCCTCATCTCGAGCTACGAGGGGGAAACGGGGCTCCTCTGGATGTGGGCGGGACCATCGTGCTTTCTCTCGAGTGAAGACGGGTATGGCGGTGAACTTCTTGAGTTGCAGCAAGGGTGTGAAAGACCCTTTCGAAGTTCCAGAGGTTAGGTGTCATTAGTCTCCAGACGCCTCATCGGAAATAGGCCTCATCTCGCCTGGAAGGGAGAACTTCCTGGATTTTCTCGAGTTGCGGCAGGTGTTCTCGAGTTACGACGGGGACCTCAGGGACCCGCCCTGGTGGCCTCAGGAGAGGCCAGTCCCCATGCGAGTTGCTAGGGGGCCTCTCGGGATTCCTCTCCCGTCGATACCGGGGCCAAAAAGCTTGTGTGGAGTCAGGGCCGGAACCGAGGATTCCTCTCAGGGGCTGACATGGATCTTTGGGTACTTCTGGAGTCTCCCCAGGGGAGTCAGGCCTCGTCTCGAGTGGGGGCATGCACGTGCGCTTTCCTTCCAGGCTGTAGCAGCAATGTCACGCTTCCCGAAGCGTGGATCATAGGATCTGTGGTTTTCCCTCGAGGCTTTCCCTCGAGGCTTTCCCACAGGGCTGTCCCACGTGCCACCGTGGTGTGAGTGGATCCTCGGCGTGAAAGATGAGCCAGTGCAGGGCAAAGAGGTTCCTCTGGAATGGACTGAGACATCTGGGGGACTCTTGGAATGGTGGTACGACCATGGAGTTACTCTCGCCTTTCCTGTTGAGAGTGCCTCCTCTTGAGATGCGACGGGAACGCCCGGAATTCTTTCCCGTTGAAAGCAGGCAAAGGATCCCTCATCTCGAGCTACGAGGGGGAAACGGGGCTCCTCTGGATGTGGGCGGGACCATCGTGCTTCCTCTCGAGTGGAGACGGGTATGGCGGTGAACTTCTTGAGTTGCAGCAAGGGTGTGAAAGACCCTTTCGAAGTTCCAGAGGTTAGGTGTCATTAGTCTACAGACGCCTCATCGGAAATAGGATTCTTCTCGCCTGGAAGGGAGAACTTCCTGGATTTTCTCGAGATGCGGCAGGTGTTCTCGAGTTACGACGGGGACCTAAGGGACCCGCCCTGGTGGCCTCAGGAGAGGCCAGTCCACATGCGAGTTGCTAGGGGGCCTCGCGGGATTCCTCTCCCGTCGATACCGGGGCCAAAAACCTTGTGTGGAGTCAGGGCCGGAAACGAGGATTCCTCTCAGGGGCTGACATGGATCTTTGGGTACTTCTGGAGTCTCCGCAGGGGAGTCAGGCCTCGTCTCGAGTGGGGGCATGCACGTGCGTTTTCTTTCCAGGCTGTAGCAGCAATGTCACGCTTCCCTTCGCGTGGATCAAAGGATCTGTGGTTTTCCCTCGAGGCTTTCCCACAGGGCTGTCCCACGTGCCACCGTGGTGTGAGTCGATCCTCGGCGTGAAAGATGAGCCAGTGCAGGGCAAACAGGTTCCTCTGGAATGGACTGAGACATCTGGGGGACTCTTGGAATGGTGGTACGACCATGGAGTTCCTCTCGCCTTTCCTGTTGAGAGTGCCTCCTCTTGAGATGCGACGGGAACTCCGGGAATTCTTTCCCGTTGAAAGCAGGCAAAGGATCCCTCATCTCGAGCTACGAGGGGGAAACGGGGCTCCTCTGGATGTGGGCGGGACCATCGTGCTTCCTCTCGAGTGGAGACGGGTATGGCAGTGAACTTCTTGAGTTGCAGCAAGGGTGTGAAAGACCCTTTCGAAGTTCCAGAGGTTAGGTGTCATTAGTCTCCAGACGCCTCATCGGAAATAGGCCTCATCTCGCCTGGAAGGGAGAACTTCCTGGATTTTCTCGAGTTGCGGCAGGTGTTCTCGAGTTACGACGGGGACCTCAGGGACCCGCCCTGGTGGCCTCAGGAGTGGCCACTCACCATGCGAGTTGCTAGGGGGCCTCTCGGGATTCCTCTCCCGTCGATACCGGGGCCAAAAACCTTGTGTGGAGTCAGGGCCAGAACCGAGGATTCCTCTCAGGGGCTGATATGGATCTTTGGGTACTTCTGGAGTCTCGCCAGGGGAGACAGGCCTCGTCTCGTGAGGGGGCATGCACGTGCACTTTCCTTCCAGGCTGTAGCAGCAATGTCACGCTTCCCGTCGCGTGGATCAAAGGATCTGTGGTTTTCCCTCGAGGCTTTCCCTCGAGGCTTTCCACAGGGCTGTCCCACGTGCCACCGTGGTGTGAGTCGATCCTCGGCGTGAAAGATGCGCCAGTGCAGGGCAAAGAGTTTCCTCTGGAATGGACTGAGACATCTGGGGGACTCTTGGAATGGTGGTACGACCATGGAGTTCCTCTCGCCTTTCCTGTTGAGAGTGCCTCCTCTTGAGATGCGACGGGAACGCCGGGAATTTTTTCCCGTTGAAAGCAGGAAAAGGATCCCTCATCTCGAGCTACGAGGGGGAAACGGGGCTCCTCTGGATGTGGGCGGGACCATCGTGCTTCCTCTCGAGTGGAGACGGGTATGGCGGTGAACTTCTTGAGTTGCAGCAAGGGTGTGAAAGACCCTTTCGAAATTCCAGAGGTTAGGTGTCATTAGTCTCCAGACGCCTCATCAGAAATAGGCCTCATCTCGCCTGGAAGGGAGAACTTCCTGGATTTTCTCGAGTTGCGGCAGGTGTTCTCGAGTTACGACGGGGACCTCTGGGACCCGCCCTGGTGGCCTCAGGAGAGGCCAGTCCCTATGCGAGTTGCTAGGGGGCCTCTCGGGATTCCTCTCCCGTCGATACCGGGGCCAAAAACCTTGTGTGGAGTCAGGGCCGGAACCGAGGATTCCTCTCAGGGGCTGACATGGATCTTTGGGTACTTCTGGAGTCTCCCCAGGGGAGTCAGGCCTCGTCTCGAGGGGGGCATGCACGTGCGCTTTCCTTCCAGGCTGTAGCAGCAATGTCACACTTCCCGTCGCGTGGATCATAGGATCTGTGGTTTTCCCTCGAGGCTTTCCCTCGAGGCTTTCCCACAGGGCTGTCCCACGTGCCTCCGTGGTGTGAGTCGATCCTCTGCGTGAAAGATGAGCCAGTGCAGGGCAAAGAGCTTCCTCTGGAATGGACTGAGACATCTGGGGGACTCTTGGAATGGTGGTACGACCATGGAGTTCCTCTCGCCTTTCCTGTTGAGAGTGCCTCCTCTTGAGATGCGACGGGAACGCCGGGAAGTCTTTCCCGTTGAAAGCAGGCAAAGGATCCCTCATCTCGAGCTACGAGGGGGAAACGGGGCTCCTCTGGATGTGGGCGGGACCATCCTGCTTCCTCTCTAGTGGAGACGGGTATGGAAGTGAACTTCTTGAGTTGCAGCAAGGGTGTGAAAGACCCTTTCGAAGTTCCAGAGGTTAGGTGTCATTAGTCTCCAGACGCCTCATCGGAAATAGGCCTCATCTCGCCTGGAAGGGAGAACTTCCTGGATTTTCTCGAGATGCGGCAGGTGTTCTCGAGTTACGACGGGGACCTCAGGGACCCGCCCTGGTGGCCTCAGGAGAGGCCAGTCCACATGCGAGTTGCTAGGGGGCCTCGCGGGATTCCTCTCGCGTCGATACCGGGGCCAAAATCCTTGTGTGGAGTCAGGGCCGGAAACGAGGATTCCTCTCAGGGGCTGACATGGATCTTTGGGTACTTCTGGAGTCTCCGCAGGGGAGTCAGGCCTCGTCTCGAGTGGGGGCATGCACGTGCGTTTTCTTTCCAGGCTGTAGCAGCAATGTCACGCTTCCCTTCGCGTGGATCAAAGGATCTGTGGTTTTCCCTCGAGGCTTTCCCACAGGGCTGTCCCACGTGCCACCGTGGTGTGAGTCGATCCTCGGCGTGAAAGATGAGCCAGTGCAGGGCAAACAGGTTCCTCTGGAATGGACTGAGACATCTGGGGGACTCTTGGAATGGTGGTACGACCATGGAGTTCCTCTCGCCTTTCCTGTTGAGAGTGCCTCCTCTTGAGATGCGACGGGAACTCCGGGAATTCTTTCCCGTTGAAAGCAGGCAAAGGATCCCTCATCTCGAGCTACGAGGGGGAAACGTGGCTCCTCTGGATGTGGGCGGGACCATCGTGCTTCCTCTCGAGTGGAGACGGGTATGGCAGTGAACTTCTTGAGTTGCAGCAAGGGTGTGAAAGACCCTTTCGAAGTTCCAGAGGTTAGGTGTCATTAGTCTCCAGACGCCTCATCGGAAATAGGCCTCATCTCGCCTGGAAGGGAGAACTTCCTGGATTTTCTCGAGTTGCGGCAGGTGTTCTCGAGTTATGACGGGGACCTCAGGGACCCGCCCTGGTGGCCTCAGGAGTGGCCACTCACCATGCGAGTTGCTAGGGGGCCTCTCGGGATTCCTCTCCCGTCGATACCGGGGCCAAAAACCTTGTGTGGAGTCAGGGCCGGAACCGAGGATTCCTCTCAGGGGCTGACATGGATCTTTGGGTACTTCTGGAGTCTCCCCAGGGGAGTCAGGCCTCGTCTCGAGGGGGGCATGCACGTGCGCTTTCCTTCCAGGCTGTAGCAGCAATGTCACACTTCCCGTCGCGTGGATCATAGGATCTGTGGTTTTCCCTCGAGGCTTTCCCTCGAGGCTTTCCCACAGGGCTGTCCCACGTGCCACCGTGGTGTGAGTCGATCCTCGGCGTGAAAGATGAGCCAGTGCAGGGCAAAGAGCTTCCTCTGGAATGGACTGAGACATCTGGGGGAGTCTTGGAATGGTGGTACGACCATGGAGTTCCTCTCGCCTTTCCTGTTGAGAGTGCCTCCTCTTGAGATGCGACGGGAACGCCGGGAATTCTTTCCCGTTGAAAGCAGGGAAAGGATCCCTCATCTCGAGCTACGAGGGGGAAACGGGGCTCCTCTGGATGTGGGCGGGACCATCCTGCTTCCTCTCGAGTGGAGACGGGTATGGAAGTGAACTTCTTGAGTTGCAGCAAGGGTGTGAAAGACCCTTTCGAAGTTCCAGAAGTTAGGTGTCATTAGTCTCCAGACGCCTCATCGGAAATAGGCCTCATCTCGCCTGGAAGGGAGAACTTCCTGGATTTTCTCGAGATGCGGCAGGTGTTCTCGAGTTACGACGGGGACCTCAGGGACCCGCCCTGGTGGCCTCAGGAGAGGCCAGTCCACATGCGAGTTGCTAGGGGGCCTCGCGGGATTCCTCTCCCGTCGATACCGGGGCCAAAAACCTTGTGTGGAGTCAGGGCCGGAAACGAGGATTCCTCTCAGGGGCTGACATGTATCTTTGGGTACTTCTGGAGTCTCCGCAGGGGAGTCAGGCCTCGTCTCGAGTGGGGGCATGCACGTGCGTTTTCTTTCCAGGCTGTAGCAGCAATGTCACGCTTCCCGTCGCATGGATCAAAGGATCTGTGGTTTTCCCTCGAGGCTTTCCCACAGGGCTGTCCCACGTTCCACCGTGGTGTGAGTCGATCCTCGGCGTGAAAGATGAGCCAGTGCAGGGCAAAGAGTTTCCTCTGGAATGGACTGAGACATCTGGGGGACTCTTGGAATGGTGGTACGACCATGGAGTTCCTCTCGCCTTTCCTGTTGAGAGTGCCTCCTCTTGAGATGCGACGGGAACGCCGGGAATTCTTTCCCGTTGAAAGCAGGGAAAGGATCCCTCATCTCGAGCTCCGAGGGGGAAACGGGGCTCCTCTGGATGTGGGCGGGACCATCGTGCTTCCTCTCTAGTGGAGACGGGTATTGCCGGGGTCCAGCCCCGGTGGATCCAGGGAATTCGAAGGGTGGACGGCGTTGGCGTGGAAAGACTTGTTTATTTATTAATATAAGATTAGATTAAGAAACTGTAGTGCAGTAGGAAGATTAAGTGCAGAAAGAGGGCTGAATAGCTTGGTTTACGCGGAAGACCAATAAAATTCCAGACAAGGAATTTGCACCATCTACGTTGGGCCACCGGTGCCCGCTTGAATATCTAAGGGTGCCTCGCCTTAAGCTCCCTTTCTCGCGGATCTTAATAACCAGGGCAAATAAGTAGACCTGGCGAGCCTCCGCGCCCCAGATGGAAATTCAGCCTGAAATTAAAGTAAAGAGCAGAGGGAAGAAAAGGGAGAGAAAAAGAGAGAGAGAGAGAGACACGGGGGGAGCCAGATTCCCAAGAAACCAGGCCGAGACTAGTCCGAGAAACTGGTCTGAGAATCTGGTCCCGTCCTTTATTGTTCAGAAGGCCTTTTATACTTTTGATAAAACATGGAGATCAATGGGTAACACAAAGTTATGCAGCGTTAGCAGTCCAGACTCTTATCAAAACCAGGCTTTTCTCTCTGCATACCTAATTGTATACACAAGTCTTAGGTAATTTACATCATCTTCCAACCAAAAGGGCCAATTAACATTTTACAGCCTTTTTTCTGATAAGGGTTTGTCAACCACAAGACTTATTTGTGTTGATCTTCCCAAGGTCTGGTGCCACTCTCGGAAAGCACTAAAGAAAGTTACATTCTTAGACAGCAAGGATACAGCAACTTATAACAAGTAGAGGGAGTGCAGTGATTTATAGCAAAAGAGAAGCAATTAACTCAAAAGTCTAGTGTTGCTAACATCAAAACTACTATGTATCTTTTTCTACATCCTGCTTACATTAACATCCTTCCAGGTGCCTAAAAGATAAAGAATAAGGAGGTCTGGCAGCAATCCTTGAGTCAACAGTGAAAACCCTCTACCAATATAATTTTTAACTCTTTAGAAAAGGCTCTGTATCTTTAAGATGCTTTTAAGCTTTGTGCCTCCCGCGGTTGGGGGGCTGTAAGCAATTCACAAGCTGTAAGCTTTGTGCCTCTCGCGGTTGGGGGGCTGTAAGCAATTCACAAGCTGTAAGAGGTCTGGGGAACCTGTTAGGCAGACTAGAGAGCTATCAGAGGGGTTTAACTGAAACATCCCTTTCAAATGCAGAAGACTAAAACCCTGAATTGACTTTTTTCCAGAGAATATCAGAAAAGTGGAAAAGCAGAGCACAAAAGCCAGCAGATTTTTGCTGGGGTACATGCTTAGGAATATCCAGAGGGGTCCCTGAAGTCTGAGCACGCCTTGCGTATGTCAGCTTCCTTCCTCATGACCTTGTCACGGGCGGGATTCCTCACACTGGCTTCCGGCAGGGTATGGTGGTGAACTTCTTGAGTTGCAGCAAGGCTGTGAAAGACCCTTTCGAAGTTCCAGAGGTAAGGTGTCATTAGTCTCCAGACGCCTCATCGGAAATAGGCCTCATCTCGCCTGGAAGGGAGAACTTCCTGGATTTTCTCGAGTTGCGGCAGGTGTTCTCGAGTTACGACGGGGACCTCAGGGACCCGCCCTGGTGGCCTCAGGAGAGGCCAGTCCCTATGCGAGTTGCTAGGGGGCCTCTCGGGATTCCTCTCCAGTCGATACCGGGGCCAAAAACCTTGTGTGGAGTCAGGGCCGGAACCGAGGATTCCTCTCAGGGGCTGACATGGATCTTTGGGTACTTCTGGAGTCTCCCCAGGGGAGTCAGGGCTCGTCTCGAGTGGGGGCATGCACGTGCACTTTCCTTCCAGGCTGTAGCAGCAATGTCACGCTACCTGTCGCGTGGATCAAATGATCTGTGGTTTTCCCTCGAGGCTTTCCCACAGGGCTGTCCCACGTGCCACCGTGGTGTGAGTCGATCCTCGGCGTGAAAGATGAGCCAGTGCAGGGCAAAGAGTTTCCTCTGGAATGGACTGAGACATCTGGGGGACTCTTGGAATGGTGGTACGACCATGGAGTTCCTCTCGCCTTTCCTGTTGAGAGTGCCTCCTCTTGAGATGCGACGGGAACGCCGGGAATTCTTTCCCGTTGAAAGCAGGGAAAGGATCCCTCATCTCGAGCTCCGAGGGGGAAACGGGGCTCCTCTGGATGTGGGCGGGACCATCGTGCTTCCTCTCTAGTGGAGACGGGTATTGCCGGGGTCCAGCCCCGGTGGATCCAGGGAATTCGAAGGGTGGACGGCGTTGGCGTGGAAAGACTTGTTTATTTATTAATATAAGATTAGATTAAGAAACTGTAGTGCAGTAGGAAGATTAAGTGCAGAAAGAGGGCTGAATAGCTTGGTTTACGCGGAAGACCAATAAAATTCCAGACAAGGAATTTGCACCATCTACGTTGGGCCACCGGTGCCCGCTTGAATATCTAAGGGTGCCTCGCCTTAAGCTCCCTTTCTCGCGGATCTTAATAACCAGGGCAAATAAGTAGACCTGGCGAGCCTCCGCGCCCCAGATGGAAATTCAGCCTGAAATTAAAGTAAAGAGCAGAGGGAAGAAAAGGGAGAGAAAAAGAGAGAGAGAGAGAGACACGGGGGGAGCCAGATTCCCAAGACACCAGGCCGAGACTAGTCCGAGAAACTGGTCTGAGAATCTGGTCCCGTCCTTTATTGTTCAGAAGGCCTTTTATACTTTTGATAAAACATGGAGATCAATGGGTAACACAAAGTTATGCAGCGTTAGCAGTCCAGACTCTTATCAAAACCAGGCTTTTCTCTCTGCATACCTAATTGTATACACAAGTCTTAGGTAATTTACATCATCTTCCAACCAAAAGGGCCAATTAACATTTTACAGCCTTTTTTCTGATAAGGGTTTGTCAACCACAAGACTTATTTGTGTTGATCTTCCCAAGGTCTGGTGCCACTCTCGGAAAGCACTAAAGAAAGTTACATTCTTAGACAGCAAGGATACAGCAACTTATAACAAGTAGAGGGAGTGCAGTGATTTATAGCAAAAGAGAAGCAATTAACTCAAAAGTCTAGTGTTGCTAACATCAAAACTACTATGTATCTTTTTCTACATCCTGCTTACATTAACATCCTTCCAGGTGCCTAAAAGATAAAGAATAAGGAGGTCTGGCAGCAATCCTTGAGTCAACAGTGAAAACCCTCTACCAATATAATTTTTAACTCTTTAGAAAAGGCTCTGTATCTTTAAGATGCTTTTAAGCTTTGTGCCTCCCGCGGTTGGGGGGCTGTAAGCAATTCACAAGCTGTAAGCTTTGTGCCTCTCGCGGTTGGGGGGCTGTAAGCAATTCACAAGCTGTAAGAGGTCTGGGGAACCTGTTAGGCAGACTAGAGAGCTATCAGAGGGGTTTAACTGAAACATCCCTTTCAAATGCAGAAGACTAAAACCCTGAATTGACTTTTTTCCAGAGAATATCAGAAAAGTGGAAAAGCAGAGCACAAAAGCCGGCAGATTTTTGCTGGGGTACATGCTTAGGAATATCCAGAGGGGTCCCTGAAGTCTGAGCACGCCTTGCGTATGTCAGCTTCCTTCCTCATGACCTTGTCACGGGCGGGATTCCTCACACTGGCTTCCGGCAACTCCCCCTTCTTTATTAGTTTTTTAAAAAAATTAGGTGCAGTTCAGTCGCGAGATTCCGAATGCTCTGCCGAAGAGTCCTGACAACACAAGGAAGCACGATTACAAGGAGCAGGATTATGGCACCCACAGCAGCATAGCTAGAGACAGTAGTCAGAAGAGTTTTTCCAGAAATGAAGTCAGAGAAGGTGTGGGAAAAGTCATTGGCTTCTCCTGCGGCGGTAAAATCTAATCGGGAGTGTTCCAAGGTCTGAATCTGATTATGAAGTTTCCCTAATTCTAAACTAATATCTGAGCTGTTCCAGACACCTAAAATATGATTTTTGACCCTCTCCCATTTAAAATCTGTCTCATTTACTTTCAGGGATGTAACACATATCCACCGGTAATCGGCATGACATGAAAGAGCCAATTTCATTTTCAGACTCTGTAATTCATTCCCAATATGCATTACTGCTTCTTCTAAGGCATCAATCCTTATTTCTAGCTTCCTATCTATAATTTCCTGGGTTGCCAGCGTTAGAGAAACATTTTTGGATACGGTGTCAACATATTGGGCAGTATACACTTGTTGAGACAATGATAATGCCGCCACAGTAACAGAAGTAATTGCGGTTATCAAAGCTGATATTCCCAAAACAAGTAAGCCCACAAACCGTCGTGTTCGCATTAAATCTTGTAGCTGTTGCAGTACAGCTAGGCCATGGTTATCATACCAATACGTGGCTACAGTTACAGGTACCATGAGATAGGGCAGACGTTTTAAAACCATGAAAGAGCAAACTTTATATTGAGGAGTTAAACAGGATGAAAGCATACATTGTTCACAAGACACTACATGGGGTCCACCTGTATAATTCAATTGTATGTTAAGTCTTTCAGAATCATTAGTGAAAAGAAAAACATAAGGAGAGGGTAGACAAGCTAAAATAGAGTAAATAGAGGTATTTTTTGGTCGGATTAAAATAATAGGGGCGGTAGCCGCAAGGGCTCTCCAAATTTCTGGCTGCCAAAAGGTTTTACCTCTAGTTATATAAGACAGCATAGGGGGAACAAATTGGTTATGATGCCGTCTGGTGGCAACTAACGGCCAAGAAATTGAATATTCTTTCCAATTATCCAATCTATTGATAAAGTCATCGTCAGACTCAGGGTCTTGACCTGGATTTGGGTTGCTCCAGTCCTGAATCGCACAATTTCTTCCTCCCGGCATATTGTAATCTACTCTCGAATTATAAATACAAGATTTCCAAATCGGATATCCTGAATGATCATCTATAGTTTTCCAAATAACATCTGAGGGAGCAACATCATCACAATTTGGATATTCTGATGGAGTTTTGAGAGACAAAGACTTATAGGGGCCAAGGACCCCAGGCATACGGGCTCGTAATATCCAAGCAGACCGATCCCCTATAGATGCAAATTTAGAGGTTGGGGAATCTGTCATAACTGCTTTTGTGGAGGCTCCAATGCATCCTGTCTTGGTAAAGAAGTCTCCTGTAAGGCCAGGAGGAAAATTAAAGCAGACAGGAAAATCATCTGCTAGTCCTTTAAAGGTATAATTGAAATTAATAGGGTATTGGTCTTTTGTATAGGAAGTATAAGATCCTCCCAAAAGGCGAGGCTGGTCTGTACTAACTCGTATGGGGTCACTGTTCCAAGTAACAACTTGGAAAGTTGGAGGATCCGGGAGAAACGCCCAATATTTGGTTGGAATGGGAGCAGCGCTTACCTGGCAAGAGAGCAAGGCAAGCATGGCAATAAACACCTTTTCAGGAGAGACTGACGATCCCTGTAGGGTAGCTATCCCCTGTGCCTGGCGACAGAGAGCTTTAATCTGTCCCCAGGTGGGCAAGGAGGCTTGTTGGGTTGACTGAGCTGGGCGTCCTAATGGATTCCTGCGAGGCAAAAAATCAGGGGGTGCAATATCCTGTATCTGAAGTCGTGACATCTGTCCAGTGGGTGGCTCCGATCCGCGCCTATCCGGGATCTCCAATGTCAGCTGTCCTGGGGTCAGCGGCGTTTCCCGTGCTGGCGGAGGGAGCGGGGGAAGAGGGAGTTTCTTCCTTTTTAGAGATCGCGGTGGCGGGGGATTCTGGTATCCGGGGAGCTGAGACATGGCGAATTAGTCTGTCTGGAACCCAAATCGGAGCGTCCGCGTCCTGTGGAAAAACACAAGCATACCCTCGCCCATTGGTTAATAAGGGGTCAGGACCTTTCCATTGTCCGGAAAGAAGGTCCCTCCATTTTACTAATGGTTTTGCATTCAATTGCTCTGGGCACCAATGGCGAAGCATTGCAGTGTTTCCGGATGAATCAGCATTTAAGTTATTTATTACGAAAAGAGCATGTTGCAAAATCTGATGGGGGGAACTATATTTAAATTCCCCTTCTTTTAGTTTTTGAATATGGATTTTCAGTGTTTGATGTGCTCTTTCCACAATGGCTTGTCCTTGTGGGTTATAAGGGATGCCGGTGTTATGTTTAATTTGAAATCTTGTACAGAATTGCTGAAAAGATTTAGAAGTGTAAGCAGGAGCATTATCAGTTTTTAAAGCTTTTGGCAAGCCCAGATAGGAAAAGCATGTAAAAAGATGTTGTATTACATCTTTAACTGCTTCCCCTGTACGAGCAGTGGCAATAATAACATGAGAGAAGGTATCTACAGTTACATGAACAAAAGACAGTTTTCCAAATGAAGAGACATGGGTTACATCCATTTGCCAGAGTGCATTAGGTTTGAGACCGCGAGGGTTAACTCCCAGAGGCAAAGCATTCACGGTAGTAGGACAATGTGAACAAGAACGAACAATCTCTCGGGCAGATTCTCGAGGAATTTGAAACTGGTATCGTAAGGCAGTGGCATTTTGGTGATGAAGTGAGTGAGAAGCTCGAGCTTCTTCAAAAACAGAAGCCACTGAAATCCTGGTTAACGAATCTGCCAATTCATTGAGAGCATTTAAAGGGCCAGGCAGGCCGGAATGAGCCCGAATGTGGCCGATAAAGAACGCCCGATTTCTTTTCCATATTTGCTGCTGCAGTTTAGTTAACAAATGGAAGATAGCAGTTTTGTTTTCAGGCAAAACTGCAGTCTCAATGTGTGGAAACAGCCTGACCACATACTGAGAGTCAGAATAAAGGTTAAATTCTTTCTCCGCAAACATAACAAAGGCCTCAATAACAGCTGTGATTTCAGCCCTTTGAGCTGAAGTTTCTTGTGTTTCCAAAAGTTTTTGATGATCTCTTGTGACTATAGAGGCTCTACCGTTAGCCGATCCATCAGTAAAGACTACCTGAGCATCTGAAATAGGGAACTGTTTACACCGGACAGGAAAAATAACTGGATGGTTAGACATAAAATTTAGTAAAACATGCGAGGGTAAATGATGCAAAATTTGACCACAGTAATTCCCTATGGCAATCTGCCAGTCTTCATCAAACATTAAAAGAGCATCAAGCTGCTCCTTATTATATGGAATTACAATCTCTGATGGCTCTTTACCAAACAATTCAATGCTCCGCTTCCTTCCTTTTAGCATTAATGTGGCAATTAAACCAGGATAAGAAGCCACGACTTTTTTAGCTTGGGTAGGAAGATGGATCCATTCTAAAGGGCCGCGTTGCCACAGAACTCCCGTAGGCGCCGTTGGAGTAGCTAGGCAAAGGAACTGCCACGTCATCGTCAAATCAATTCTTTTTACATAGCTATTTGATAAGGCTGCTTCTACTTTGCCTAGGGCTTCTTGAGCCTCAGCTGTTAATTGTCTTTTTGAGGTTGGATCAGGATCCCCGCGTAAAGTGTTAAAAAGAGGTTTTAATTCGGCAGTGGTTAATTTTAAATATGGTCTAATCCAATTAATATCACCTAAGAGTTTTTGATAATCATTTAAAGTAATAAGATGGTCTTTTCTCAATTGCAGCGGGGTATGAGTCACCGTTTCCGAATTTATGACTCTTCCTAAGTAAGTTATGGGCGGATTGATTTGAATTTTTTCTGGGGCAATTTTTAGGCCTCTGTCTGTCAATGCCTGGGTCAGGTCCTGGAGCACAGTCTGCAGGTGAACTCTATCAGGATGAGCTATTAAAATATCATCCATATAGTGAATCATATACACGTGTTCATATTTAGCCCTAGTATCTTCTAGAGCGGCATTAACAAATTTTTGGCATAAAGTAGGGCTATTTTTCATTCCCTGAGGCAGAACCTTCCACTGAAACCGTAAATAAGGCTGTTTAAGATTTTCTGATGGCAGACTAAAGGCAAATCGCTTTTTATCCTCAGGATTTAAGGGAATAGTGAAAAAACAATCTTGTAAATCAATAACAATTATATTATATCCCTCTGGAACGGCTACTGGGGAAGGGAGCCCAGGCTGTAAGGCCCCCATGTCCTCCATGGTGGCATTAATAGCTCTCAAATCCTGTAAAAGTCGCCATTTACCAGATTTTTTCTTAATGACAAAAATAGGAGTGTTCCAGGGGCTATTGGAGGGCTCAATATGTCCCAATTCTAATTGTTCAAAGATTAATGCTTTAGCTGCCAATAATTTTTCCTTATGCAGAGGCCACTGTTCTACCCACACCGGATCTTGAGATTTCCATGTGATGGGGTCGGCAGCAAAAACAATGGCCTCAATTATAAATTTGGATATCCCAATCCAGCACGTAGCTTGCGAGGAGTTGGGCAAATTGGCTCAATTATTCCTGTCTGTTGTTTACCCAATCCTTTTGATGGATCATAGCCCATCTGCAACATCTGAGAGGTCACTTTATCATCAGGGCTAAAAAGTAACACTCCCATTTGAGATAGCACGTCCCTCCCCCACAGGGTAAGGGGGAGCGAAGGAACGACATAAGGTTGGAAAGTTCCACGGGTATCCTCAAATTGCCAATCTAAAATTTTTGCACTTTTGGCTATTGTGGGGGCTCTTCCTATCCCCACCAAGTTATTTTCAGTAGTATGTGTGGGCCAGGAGCTGGGCCAGTCTTTTCCTGAAATGCAAGAAACATCTGCTCCTGTGTCTAATAACCCCACAATAGACTTGCCATTAATCAGGATAGTCTTCATAGGACGTTTCTGAGTAATTTCTGTTATCCAAAAAACCATATCACTAGACCCAAATCCTTTATCCTGCCTTTCATTTTGAGTAGCTGTGCGCCCAATTGCAGTGTGGTAAGGCAAAAGCAAAAGTTGGGCTATTCTTTGTCCCTGATGTATTTGGAAAGTTTTAGTTGGGGGTGAAATCATTATCTGGATTTCTCCTGTATAATCTGAGTCAATTACTCCAGGGATGATTGTGAGACCTTGCATAGCTAAGGAACTTCTGCCTAGTATAATTCCTACTAAACCTGTTGGTAATGGGCCTTTAACTCCTGTAGGTATTTTTACAGTGGGGCTATCTGGTGTTAATATTGCTGAGGTGGTGGAACTGAGGTCCAGTCCTGCGCTGCCTGGGGTTGCTCTGATGAGTTCTGCGATGGGACGAAGGGAATGAATGGGTTCAGTGAGGCTGCCCCAATTGTTGTCGGGGCCTGAGGCTGGCCCCTCAATCCGTTTCCCGACTGCTGGTCGGGGCCCAAAAAGGCTCCATTTCTATGGAATTGTGACCTACATTCTTTTGCCCAGTGATATCCTTTTTGACAACGAGGGCAGAGAGATCTAGGGAGATTAGTAGGCACAGCCGGGGAGGGAGAATTCGGCAGAGAAGAACCGGCTGCTTTTTGGGGACAAGCTCGCATAAGGTGCCCTTCCCGTCCGCAAGAGAAGCAGGCCTTGGATAAACCAATATTCTGGCCTGGACTACTGGAATGACTCTTTGACGGGTTATTTCTATTTGTAAAAAAGGACTGTACTGCCTGCTGGTAAGAATTTCCCTTTATGGCTGCAGCTATGGCAACGCC
This sequence comes from Capricornis sumatraensis, assembly GCF_032405125.1. Taxonomy (NCBI): domain Eukaryota; kingdom Metazoa; phylum Chordata; class Mammalia; order Artiodactyla; family Bovidae; genus Capricornis; species Capricornis sumatraensis. The sequence continues at coordinate 2,601,299 of NC_091080.1, read as the reverse complement.
CTGCATCATCGCTGGTCCTACATCTGCACATTGCCTGATATAATCTATTATTTCCCCAGTTTTTTTAATAGGACGTAAAATGGCCTGGCAGGTAGAATTAGCATTTTCAAATGCCAGTTGTTTTATCAATATACTAGCTGCCTCAGTGTTGGAAATTACTCTGTTGACTGCCTCTGCAAGTCTTGATATAAAGTCTTCATATGGCTCTTCTGGTTTTTGTTTAACATTTGAGAAGGAAGAGGTAGATTCTTTCCCTTCAGGCAACAAACGCCAAGCCCCAAGGGCGCAGGCGGTTACTTGATCTAAAGTGGTTTTATCTAATCCCATTTGATCTCTAAGTGTTCCAAAATCATTATTCCCTGCCAACATATTTTTTATAATATATCTTGGGCCATATTTTTGGTTAGCATCAGCCTGTTTTGGGGCTAGATCTTCATATTCAGTTCTCCAAAGTACATATTGACCTCCAGACAGACAAGCTTTAGCGACTGTCTTCCAGTCATGGGGTGTCATCCATCTGCCCGCTAAAGCTTCCACCAATGATACAGTGTACGGGGCTTTAGGCCCATACAAAGCACAAGCCTGTTTGAGTTCTTTAATCATTTTCATTGGAATGGGTTCCCAGTGGGGGGCTGTTCTCCCACCACTTCCACCAAATATTATGGGGAAACAAGCCTCAAGGTGGGGATCAAGTTCATCATCTGGGATAGAGAAAACTCTTCTTCGGGGAGCTTCTAGTGGAGGCCCCTCACCCTTATAGGGAGGGGGGGGCAAGGGGTGTCCTATGTCACTTTCTTCGTACTTTGGGAATTTTTTATCCGTTCTGTGTTTAGGTCTTACGGATGTTTTATCTGGGGAATCTGGCCTTAAACTCTCAGGTGCATATAATCTGATGGGGGACATTTGTCTTGAGCCTCTGGAAGCAGAAGGCTTAATTAAGGAAATTTCTCTTGAATTTGTGGAAGCAGGTGGTCTGGTTGGGGAAGTTTTTATTAAGCTCTTTGGAGCAGATAATCTAATTGGAGAAGTTTCTCTTAAACTCCTTGGAGCATCTTTATTTAATAAAGACCAGTCCTCATCAGAATGATCTTGACTTACTTCCTCTTCCAAATCTTCCTCATCTGAAAGCTGCTCTTTTTTGTCATCTCTATCTATTACCTTTTCTTGGGCAGTCATTGCAGCTATCATTTGACTCAACTGCCGATAGTTAGGTGTAGCCTCCTTTTCATCACTCTCCTCTTCGATAGATACCTTTTTCTCTGCACTTTCCTCTTTAAGATGTACCTTTTCAGATTCAGGGGCAGGGTCTAGAGCGTCCCTAATTATATTCCATAAGGAAAAGGCGTCAGTAGGCACCTTTTGTGAGCCATGTTCAGCATGGTAAGTTTTTAGTTGTTTTCCTACTCTCTCCCAGGTGTCTAAGTTAACAGTGCCTTCTTCTGGAAACCAGGGACACTGTTCTTGTACAAAGGAAAAAAATGAATGAATATTGGATTTTTTAACTTTAATTCCTCGTTTAGTTAGTAACTGCAAGATTACTCCTGTAAAAAGCTGTCTTTCTTTTGATTCACTGTTACCCATGTCAGAAAATTAAGTCTTATAGAAAAGTCTACCTCAACAAAAAGGTTTTACCTTTGGCGAGGGGGGTTTTGTTTTCAACCCTAAGATAGCAGGTTTCTTTTCAACCTCTAGAGCACCAGGTTTCTCTTAAACCCTTGAACACTTCCCACTCCTCCTCACCCTGTCTATCCTACAGGGGGGTCCGCGGCACCCTGAGTGGGGTCCTAGCCGTCCCGAACACTCAACACTGGGGGAGTACCCGAAAGTACTCCGGGGGGAGTGATTAAGTCACTCCAGGGGGGAGCAACAGAGAGTGCTCCGGGGGGAGCAACAGAGAGTGCTCCAGGGGGAGCTACAGAGAGTGCTCCGGGGGGAGCTACAGAGAGTGCTCCGGGGGGAGCTTTTGCTCCGAGGAACCTACCTTCGAATAGCCTGTTCCGGGCGCCACTTGCCGGGGTCCAGCCCCGGTGGATCCAGGGAATTCGAAGGGTGGACGGCGTTGGCGTGGAAAGACTTGTTTATTTATTAATATAAGATTAGATTAAGAAACTGTAGTGCAGTAGGAAGATTAAGTGGAGAAAGAGGGCTGAATAGCTTGGTTTACGCGGAAGACCAATAAAATTCCAGACAAGGAATTTGCACCATCTACGTTGGGCCACCGGTGCCCGCTTGAATATCTAAGGGTGCCTCGCCTTAAGCTCCCTTTCTCGCGGATCTTAATAACCAGGGCAAATAAGTAGACCTGGCGAGCCTCCGCGCCCCAGATGGAAATTCAGCCTGAAATTAAAGTAAAGAGCAGAGGGAAGAAAAGGGAGAGAAAAAGAGAGAGAGAGAGAGACACGGGGGGAGCCAGATTCCCAAGAAACCAGGCCGAGACTAGTCCGAGAAACTGGTCTGAGAATCTGGTCCCGTCCTTTATTGTTCAGAAGGCCTTTTATACTTTTGATAAAACATGGAGATCAATGGGTAACACAAAGTTATGCAGCGTTAGCAGTCCAGACTCTTATCAAAACCAGGCTTTTCTCTCTGCATACCTAATTGTATACACAAGTCTTAGGTAATTTACATCATCTTCCAACCAAAAGGGCCAATTAACATTTTACAGCCTTTTTTCTGATAAGGGTTTGTCAACCACAAGACTTATTTGTGTTGATCTTCCCAAGGTCTGGTGCCACTCTCGGAAAGCACTAAAGAAAGTTACATTCTTAGACAGCAAGGATACAGCAACTTATAACAAGTAGAGGGAGTGCAGTGATTTATAGCAAAAGAGAAGCAATTAACTCAAAAGTCTAGTGTTGCTAACATCAAAACTACTATGTATCTTTTTCTACATCCTGCTTACATTAACATCCTTCCAGGTGCCTAAAAGATAAAGAATAAGGAGGTCTGGCAGCAATCCTTGAGTCAACAGTGAAAACCCTCTACCAATATAATTTTTAACTCTTTAGAAAAGGCTCTGTATCTTTAAGATGCTTTTAAGCTTTGTGCCTCCCGCGGTTGGGGGGCTGTAAGCAATTCACAAGCTGTAAGCTTTGTGCCTCTCGCGGTTGGGGGGCTGTAAGCAATTCACAAGCTGTAAGAGGTCTGGGGAACCTGTTAGGCAGACTAGAGAGCTATCAGAGGGGTTTAACTGAAACATCCCTTTCAAATGCAGAAGACTAAAACCCTGAATTGACTTTTTTCCAGAGAATATCAGAAAAGTGGAAAAGCAGAGCACAAAAGCCAGCAGATTTTTGCTGGGGTACATGCTTAGGAATATCCAGAGGGGTCCCTGAAGTCTGAGCACGCCTTGCGTATGTCAGCTTCCTTCCTCATGACCTTGTCACGGGCGGGATTCCTCACACTGGCTTCCGGCAGGGTATGGTGGTGAACTTCTTGAGTTGCAGCAAGGCTGTGAAAGACCCTTTCGAAGTTCCAGAGGTAAGGTGTCATTAGTCTCCAGACGCCTCATCGGAAATAGGCCTCATCTCGCCTGGAAGGGAGAACTTCCTGGATTTTCTCGAGTTGCGGCAGGTGTTCTCGAGTTACGACGGGGACCTCAGGGACCCGCCCTGGTGGCCTCAGGAGAGGCCAGTCCCTATGCGAGTTGCTAGGGGGCCTCTCGGGATTCCTCTCCAGTCGATACCGGGGCCAAAAACCTTGTGTGGAGTCAGGGCCGGAACCGAGGATTCCTCTCAGGGGCTGACATGGATCTTTGGGTACTTCTGGAGTCTCCCCAGGGGAGTCAGGGCTCGTCTCGAGTGGGGGCATGCACGTGCACTTTCCTTCCAGGCTGTAGCAGCAATGTCACGCTACCTGTCGCGTGGATCAAATGATCTGTGGTTTTCCCTCGAGGCTTTCCCACAGGGCTGTCCCACGTGCCACCGTGGTGTGAGTCGATCCTCGGCGTGAAAGATGAGCCAGTGCAGGGCAAAGAGGTTCCTCTGGAATGGACTGAGACATCTGGGGGACTCTTGGAATGGTGGTACGACCATGGAGTTCCTCTCGCCTTTCCTGTTGAGAGTGCCTCCTCTTGAGATGCGACGGGAACGCCGGGAATATTTTCCCGTTGAAAGCAGGGAAAGGATCCCTCATCTCGAGCTACGAGGGGGAAACGGGGCTCCTCTGGATGTGGGCGGGACCATCGTGCTTTCTCTCGAGTGGAGACGGGTATGGCGGTGAACTTCGTGAGTTGCAGCAAGGGTGTGAAAAACCCTTTCGAAGTTCCAGAGGTTAGGTGTCATTAGTCTCCAGACGCCTCATCGGAAATAGGCCTCATCTCGCCTGGAAGGAAGAACTTCCTTGATTTTCTCGAGTTGCGGCAGGTGTTCTCGAGTTACGACGGGGACCTCAGGGACCCGCCCTGTTGGCCTCAGGAGAGGCCAGTCCCTATGCGTGTTGCTAGGGGGCCCCTCGGGATTCCTCTCCCGTCGATACCGGGGCCAAAAACCTTGTGTGGAGACAGGGCTGGAACCGAGGATTCCTCTCAGGGACTGATATGGATCTTTGGGTACTTCTGGAGTCTCGCCAGGGGAGACAGGCCTCGTCTCGTGTGGGGGCATGCACGTGCACTTTCCTTCCAGGCTGTAGCAGCAATGTCACGCTTCACGTCGCGTGGATCAAAGGATCTGCGGTTTTCCCTCGAGGCTTTCCCTCGAGGCTTTCCCACAGGGCTGTCCCACGTGACACCGTGGTGTGAGTCGATTCTCGGCGTGAAAAATGAGCCAGTGCAGGGCAAAGAGGTTCCTCTGGAATGGACTGAGACATCTGGGGGACTCTTGGAATGGTGGTACGACCATGGAGTTCCTCTCGCCTTTCCTGTTGAGAGTGCCTCCTCTTGAGATGCGACGGGAACGCCGGGAATTCTTTCCCGTTGAAAGCAGGGAAAGGATCCCTCATCTCGAGCTACGAGGGGGAAACGGGGCTCCTCTGGATGTGGGCGGGACCATCGTGCTTTCTCTCGAGTGAAGACGGGTATGGCGGTGAACTTCTTGAGTTGCAGCAAGGGTGTGAAAGACCCTTTCGAAGTTCCAGAGGTTAGGTGTCATTAGTCTCCAGACGCCTCATCGGAAATAGGCCTCATCTCGCCTGGAAGGGAGAACTTCCTGGATTTTCTCGAGTTGCGGCAGGTGTTCTCGAGTTACGACGGGGACCTCAGGGACCCGCCCTGGTGGCCTCAGGAGAGGCCAGTCCCCATGCGAGTTGCTAGGGGGCCTCTCGGGATTCCTCTCCCGTCGATACCGGGGCCAAAAAGCTTGTGTGGAGTCAGGGCCGGAACCGAGGATTCCTCTCAGGGGCTGACATGGATCTTTGGGTACTTCTGGAGTCTCCCCAGGGGAGTCAGGCCTCGTCTCGAGTGGGGGCATGCACGTGCGCTTTCCTTCCAGGCTGTAGCAGCAATGTCACGCTTCCCGTCGCGTGGATAAAAGGATCTGTGGTTTTCCCTCGAGGCTTTCCCTCGAGGCTTTCCCACAGGGCTGTCCCACGTGCCACCGTGTTGTGAGTCGATCCTCGGCTTGAAAGATGAGCCAGTGCAGGGCAAAGAGGTTCCTCTGGAATGGACTGAGACATCTGGGGGACTCTTGGAATGGTGGTACGACCATGGAGTTCCTCTCGCCTTTCCTGTTGAGAGTGCCTCCTCTTGAGATGCGACGGGAACGCCGGGAATACTTTCCCGTTGAAAGCAGGGAAAGGATCCCTCATCTCGAGCTACGAGGGGGAAACGGGGCTCCTCTGGATGTGGGCGGGACCATCGTGCTTCCTCTCGAGTGGAGACGGGTATGGCGGTGAACTTCTTGAGTTGCAGCAAGGGTGTGAAAGACCCTTTCGAAGTTCCAGAGGTTAGGTGTCATTAGTCTCCAGAGGCCTCATCGGAAATAGGCCTCATCTCGCCTGGAAGGGAGAACTTCCTGGATTTTCTCGAGTTGCGGCAGGTGTTCTCGAGTTACGACGGGGACCTCAGGGACCCGCCCTGGTGGCCTCAGGAGAGGCCAGTCCCCATGTGAGTTGCTAGGGGGCCTCTCGGGATTCCTCTCCCGTCGATACCGGGGCCAAAAACCTTGTGTGCAGTCAGGGCCGGAACCGAGGATTCCTCTCAGGGGCTGACATGGATCTTTGGGTACTTCTGGAGTCTCCCCAGGGGAGTCAGGCCTCGTCTCGAGTGGGGGCATGCACGTGCGCTTTCCTTCCAGCCTGTAGCAGCAATGTCACGCTTCCCGTCGCGTGGATCAAAGGATCTGTGGTTTTCCCTCGAGGCTTTCCCTCGAGGCTTTCCCACAGGGCTGTCCCACGTGCCACCGTTTTGTGAGTCGATCCTCGGCGTGAAAGATGAGCCAGTGCAGGGCAAAGAGGTTCCTCTGGAATGGACTGAGACATCTGGGGGACTCTTGGAATGGTGGTACGACCATGGAGTTCCTCTCGCCTTTCCTGTTGAGAGTGCCTCCTCTTGAGATGCGACGGGAACGCCCGGAATACTTTCCCGTTGAAAGCAGGGAAAGGATCCCTCATCTCGAGCTACGAGGGGGAAACGGGGCTCCTCTGGATGTGGGCGGGACCATCGTGCTTCCTCTCGAGTGGAGACGGGTATGGCGGTGAACTTCTTGAGTTGCAGCAAGGGTGTGAAAGACCCTTTCGAAGTTCCAGAGGTTTGGTGTCATTAGTCTCCAGACGCCTCATCGGAAATAGGCCTCATCTCGCCTGCAAGGGAGAACTTCCTGGATTTTCTCGAGTTGCGGCAGGTGTTCTCGAATTACGACGGGAACCTCAGGGACCCGCCCTGGTGGCCTCCGGAGAGGCCAGTCCCCATGCGAGTTGTTAGGGGGCCTCTCGGGATTCCTCTCCCGTCGATACCGGGGCCAAAAACCTTGTGTGGAGTCAGGGCCGGAACCGAGGATTCCTCTCAGGGGTTGACATGGATCTTTGGGTACTTCTGGAGTCACCCGAGTGGAGTCAGGCCTCGTCTCGAGTAGGGGCATGCACGTGCGCTTTCCTTTCAGGCTGTAGTAGCAATGTCACGCTTCCCGTCACGTGGATCAAAGGATCTGTGGTTTTCCCTCGAGGCTTTCCCTCGAGGCTTTCCCACAGGGCTGTCCCACGTGCCACCGTGGTGTGAGTCGATCCTCGGCGTGAAAGATGAGCCAGTGCAGGGCAAAGAGGTTCCTCTGGAATGGACTGAGACATCTGGGGGACTCTTGGAATGGTGGTACGACCATGGAGTTCCTCTCGCCTTTCCTGTTGAGAGTGCCTCTTCTTGAGATGCGACGGGAACGCCGGGAATTCTTTCCCGTTGAAAGCAGGGAAAGGATCCCTCATCTCGAGCTACGAGGGGGAAACGGGGCTCCTCTGGATGTGGGCGGGACCATCGTGCTTCCTCTCTAGTGGAGACGGGTATGGCGGTGAACTTCTTGAGTTGCAGCAAGGGTGTGAAAGACCCTTTCGAAGTTCCAGAGGTTAGGTGTCATTAGTCTCCAGAGGCCTCATCGGAAATAGGCCTCATCTCGCCTGGAAGGGAGAACTTCCTGGATTTTCTCGAGTTGCGGCAGGTGTTCTCGAGTTACGACGGGGACCTCAGGGACCCGCCCTGGTGGCCTCAGGAGAGGCCAGTCCCTAGGCGAGTTGCTAGGGGGCCTCTCGGGATTCCTCTCCCGTTGTTACCGGGGCCAAAAACCTTGTGTGGAGTCAAGGCCGGAACCGAGGATTCCTCTCAGGGGCTGACATGGATCTTTGGGTACTTGTGGAGTCTCCCCAGGGGAGTCAGGCCTCGTCTCGAGTGGGGGCATGCACGTGCGCTTTCCTTCCAGGCTGTAGCAGCAATGTCACGCTTCCCGTCGCGTAGATCAAAGGATCTGTGGTTTTCCCTCGAGGCTTTCCCTCGAGCCTTTCCCACAGGGCTGTCCCAAGTGCCACCGTGGTGTGAGTCGATCCTAGGCGTGAAAGATGAGCCAGTGCAGGGCAAAGAGGTTCCTCTCGAATGGACTGAGACATCTGGGGGACTCTTGGAATGGTGGTACGACCATGGAGTTCCTCTCGCCTTTCCTGTTGAGAGTGCCTCCTCTTGAGATGCGACGGGAACGCCGGGAATTCTTTCCCGTTGAAAGCAGGGAAAGGATCCCTCATCTCGAGCTAAGAGGGGGAAACGGGGCTCCTCTGGATGTGGGCGGGACCATCGTGCTTCCTCTCTAGTGGAGACTGGCATGGTGGTGAAATTCTTGAGTTGCAGCAAGGCTGTGAAAGACCCTTTCGAAGTTCCAGAGGTTAGGTGTCATTAGTCTCCAGACGCCTCATCGGAAATAGGCCTCATCTCGCCTGGAAGGGAGAACTTCCTGGATTTTCTCGAGTTGCGGCAGGTGTTCTCGAGTTACGACGGGGACCTCAGGGACCCGCCCTGGTGGCCTCAGGAGAGGCCAGTCCCTATGCGAGTTGCTAGGGGGCCTCTCGGGATTCCTCTCCCGTCGATACCGGGGCCAAAAACCTTGTGTGGAGTCAGGGCCGGAACCGAGGATTCCTCTCAGGGGCTGACATGGATCTTTGGGTACTTCTGGAGTCTCCCCAGGGGAGTCAGGCCTCGTCTCGAGTGGGGGCATGCACGTGCACTTTCCTTCCAGGCTGTAGCAGCAATGTCACGCTTCCCGTCGCGTGGATCAAATGATGTGTGGTTTTCCCTCGAGGCTTTCCCACAGGGCTGTCCCACGTGCCACCGTGGTGTGAGTCGATCCTCGGCGTGAAAGATGAGCCAGTGCAGGGCAAAGAGGTTCCTCTGGAATGGACTGAGACATCTGGGGGACTCTTGGAATGGTGGTACGACCATGGAGTTCCTCTCGCCTTTCCTGTTGAGAGTGCCTCCCCTTGAGATGCGACGGGAACGCCGGGAATTCTTTCCCGTTGAAACCAGGGAAAGGATCCCTCATCTCGAGCTACGAGGGGGAAACGGGGCTCCTCTGGATGTGGGCGGGACCATCGTGCTTCCTCTCGAGTGGAGACGGGTATGGCGGTGAACTTCTTGAGTTGCAGCAAGGGTGTGAAAGACCCTTTCGAAGTTCCAGAGGTTTGGTGTCATTAGTCTCCAGAGGCCTCATCGGAAATAGGCCTCATCTCGCCTGGAAGGGAGAACTTCCTGGATTTTCTCGAGTTGCGGCAGGTGTTCTCAAATTACGACGGGGACCTCAGGGACCCGCCCTGGTGGCCTCCGGAGAGGCCAGTCCCCATGCGAGTTGCTAGGGGGCCTCTCGGGATTCCTCTCCCGTCGATACCGGGGCCAAAAACCTTGTGTGGAGTCAGGGCCGGAACCGAGGATTCCTCTCAGGGGCTGACATGGATCTTTGGGTTCTTCTGGAGTCTCCCCAGGGGAGTCAGGCCTCGTCTCGAGTGGGGGCATGCACGTGCGCTTTCCTTCCAGGCTGTAGCAGCAATGTCACGCTTCCCGTCGCGTGGATCAAAGGATCTGTGGTTTTTCCTCGAGGCTTTCCCTCGAGGCTTTCCCACAGGGCTGTCCCACGTGCCACCGTGTTGTGAGTCGATCCTCGGCGTGAAAGATGAGCCAGTGCAGGGCAAAGAGGTTCCTCTGGAATGGACTGAGACATCTGGGGGACTCTTGGAATGGTGGTACGACCATGGAGTTCCTCTCGCCTTTCCTGTTGAGAGTGCCTCCTCTTGAGATGCGACGGGAACGCCGGGAATTCTTTCCCGTTGAAACCAGGGAAAGGATCCCTCATCTCGAGCTACGAGGGGGAAACGGGGCTCCTCTGGATGTGGGCGGGACCATCGTGCTTCCTCTCGAGTGGAGACGGGTATGGCGGTGAACTTCTTGACTTGCAGCAAGGGTGTGAAAGACCCTTTCGAAGTTCCAGAGGTTTGGTGTCATTAGTCTCCAGAGGCCTCATCGGAAATAGGCCTCATCTCGCCTGGAAGGGAGAACTTTCTGGATTTTCTCGAGTTGCGGCAGGTGTTCTCGAGTTACGACGGGGACCTCAGGGACCCGCCCTGGTGGCCTCAGGAGAGGCCAGTCCCCATGCGAGTTGCTAGGGGGTCTCTCGGGATTCCTATCCCGTCGATACCGGGGCCAAAAAGCTTGTGTGGAGTCAGGGCCGGAACCGAGGATTCTTCTCAGGGGCTGAAATGGATCTTTGGGTACTTCTGGAGTCTCCCGAGGGGAGTCAGGCCTCGTCTCGAGTGGGGGCATGCATGTGCGCTTTCCTTCCAGGCTGTTCCAGCAATGTCATGCTTCCCGGCGCGTGGATCAAAGGATCTGTGGTTTTCCCTCGAGGCTTTCCCACAGGGCTGTCCCACGTGCCACCGTGGTGTGAGTCGATCCTCGGCGTGAAAGATGAGCCAGTGCAGGGCAAAGAGGTTCCTCTGGAATGGACTGAGACATCTGGGGGACTCTTGGAATGGTGGTACGACCATGGAGTTCCTCTCGCCTTTCCTGTTGAGAGTGCCGCCTCTTGAGATGCGACGGGAACGCCGGGAATTCTTTCCCGTTGAAAGCAGGGAAAGGATCCCTCATCTCGAGCTACGAGGGGGAAACGGGGCTCCTCTGGATGTGGGCGGGACCATCGTGCTTCCTCTCTAGTGGAGACGGGTATGGTGGTGAACTTCTTGAGTTGCAGCAAGGCTGTGAAAGACCCTTTCGAAGTTCCAGAGGTAAGGTGTCATTAGTCTCCAGACGCCTCATCGGAAATAGGCCTCATTTCGCCTGGAAGGGAGAACTTCCTGGATTTTCTCGAGTTGCGGCAGGTGTTCTCGAGTTACGACGGGGACCTCAGGGACCCGCCCTGGTGGCCTCAGGAGAGGCCAGTCCCTATGCGAGTTGCTAGGGGGCCTCTCGGGATTCCTCTCCCGTCGATAACGGGGCCAAAAACCTTGTGTGGAGTCAGGGCCGGAACCGAGGATTCCTCTCAGGGCCTGACATGGATCTTTGGGTACTTCTGGAGTCTCCCCAGGGGAGTCAGGCCTCGTCTCGAGTGGGGGCATGCACGTGCACTTTCCTTCCAGGCTGTAGCAGCAATGTCACGCTTCCCGTCGCTTGGATCAAATGATGTGTGGTTTTCCCTAGAGGCTTTCCCACAGGGCTGTCCCACGTGCCACCGTGGTGTGAGTCGATCCTCGGCGTGAAAGATGAGCCAGTGCAGGGCAAAGAGGTTCCTCTGGAATGGACTGAGACATCTGGGGGACTCTTGGAATGGTGGTACGACCATGGAGTTCCTCTCGCCTTTCCTGTTGAGAGTGCCTCCTCTTGAGATGCGACGGGAACGCCGGGAATTTTTTACCGTTGAAAGCAGGGAAAGGATCCCTCATCTCGAGCTACGAGGGGGAAACGGGGCTCCTCTGGATGTGGGCGGGACCATCGTGCTTTCTCTCGAGTGGAGACGGGTATGGCGGTGAACTTCTTGAGTTGCAGCAAGGGTGTGAAAGACCCTTTCGAAGTTCCAGAGGTTAGGTGTCATTAGTCTCCAGACGCCTCATCGGAAATAGGCCTCATCTCGCCTGGAAGGGAGAACTTCCTTGATTTTCTCGAGTTGCGGCAGGTGTTCTCGAGTTACGACGGGGACCTCAGGGACCCGCCCTGTTGGCCTCAGGAGAGGCCAGTCCCTATGCGTGTTGCTAGGGGGCCCCTCGGGATTCCTCTCCCGTCGATACCGGGGCCAAAAACCTTGTGTGGAGTCAGGGCCGGAACCGAGGATTCCTCTCAGGGACTGATATGGATCTTTGGGTACTTCTGGAGTCTCGCCAGGGGAGACAGGCCTCGTCTCGTGTGGGGGCATGCACGTGCACTTTCCTTCCAGGCTGTAGCAGCAATGTCACGCTTCCCGTCGCGTGGATCAAAGGATCTGCGGTTTTCGCTCAAGGCTTTCCCTCGAGGCTTTCCCACAGGGCTGTCCCACGTGACACCGTGGTGTGAGTCGATTCTCGGCGTGAAAAATGAGCCAGTGCAGGGCAAAGAGGTTCCTCTGGAATGGACTGAGACATCTGGGGGACTCTTGGAATGGTGGTACGACCATGGAGTTCCTCTCGCCTTTCCTGTTGAGAGTGCCTCCTCTTGAGATGCGACGGGAACGCCGGGAATTTTTTGCCGTTGAAAGCAGGGAAAGGATCCCTCATCTCGAGCTACGAGGGGGAAACGGGGCTCCTCTGGATGTGGGCGGGACCATCGTGCATCCTCTCGAGTGGAGACGGGTATGGCGGTGAACTTCTTGAGTTGCAGCAAGGGTGTGAAAGACCCTTTCGAAGTTCCAGAGGTTAGGTGTCATTAGTCTCCAGAGGCCTCATCGGAAATAGGCCTCATCTCGCCTGGAAGGGAGAACTTCCTGGATTTTCTCGAGTTGCGGCAGGTGTTCTCGAGTTACGACGGGGACCTCAGGGACCCGCCCTGGTGGCCTCAGGAGAGGCCAGTCCCCATGCGAGTTGCTAGGGGGCCTCTCGGGATTCCTCTCCCGTCGATACCGGGGCCAAAAACCTTGTGTGGAGTCAGGGCCGGAACCGAGGATTCCTCTCAGGGGCTGACATGGATCTTTGGGTACTTCTGGAGTCTCCCCAGGGGAGTCAGGCCTCGTCTCGAGTGGGGGCATGCACGTGCGCTTTCCTTCCAGGCTGTAGCAGCAATGTCACGCTTCCCGTCGCGTGGATCAAAGGATCTGTGGTTTTCCCTCGAGGCTTTCCCTCGAGGCTTTCCCACAGGGCTGTCCCACGTGCCACCGTGGTGTGAGTCGATCCTCGGCGTGAAAGATGAGCCAGTGCAGGGCAAAGAGCTTCCTCTGGAATGAACTGAGACATCTGGGGGACTCTTGGAATGGTGGTACGACCATGGAGTTCCTCTCGCCTTTCCTGTTGAGAGTGCCTCCTCTTGAGATGCGACGGGAACCCCGGGAATTCTTTCCCGTTGAAAGCAGGAAAAGGATCCCTCATCTCGAGCTACGAGGGGGAAACGGGGCTCCTCTGGATGTGGGCGGGACCATCGTGCTTCCTCTCGAGTGGAGACGGGTATGGCGGTGAACTTCTTGAGTTGCAGCAAGGGTGTGAAAGACCCTTTCGAAGTTCCAGAGGTTAGGTGTCATTAGTCTCCAGACGCCTCATCGGAAATAGGCCTCATCTCGCCTGGAAGGGAGAACTTCCTGGATTTTCTCGAGTTGCGGCAGGTGTTCTCGAGTTACGACGGGGACCTCAGGGACCCACCCTGGTGGCCTCAGGAGAGGCCAGTCCCCATGCGAGTTGCTAGGGGGCCTCTCGGGATTCCTCTCCCGTCGATACCGGGGCCAAAAACCTTGTGTGGAGTCAGGGCCGGAACCGAGGATTCCTCTCAGGGGCTGACATGGATCTTTGGGTACTTCTGGAGTCTCCCCAGGGGAGTCAGGCCTCGTCTCGAGTGGGGGCATGCACGTGCACTTTCCTTCCAGGCTGTAGCAGCAATGTCACGCTTCCCGTCGCGTGGATCAAAGGATCTGTGGTTTTCCCTCGAGGCTTTCCCACAGGGCTGTCCCACGTGCCACCGTGGTGTGAGTCGATCCTCGGCGTGAAAGATGAGCCAGTGCAGGGCAAAGAGGTTCCTCTGGAATGGACTGAGACATCTGGGGGACTCTTGGAATGGTGGTACGACCATGGAGTTCCTCTCGCCTTTCCTGTTGAGAGTGCCTCCTCTTGAGATGCGACGGGAACGCCGGGAATTCTTTCCCGTTGAAAGCAGGGAAAGGATCCCTCATCTCGAGCTACGAGGGGGAAACGGGGCTCCTCTGGATGTGGGCGGGACCATCGTGCTTCCTCTCGAGTGGAGACGGGTATGGCGGTGAACTTCTTGAGTTGCAGCAAGGGTGTGAAAGACCCTTTCGAAGTTCCAGAGGTTAGGTGTCATTAGTCTCCAGACGCCTCATCGGAAATAGGCCTCATCTCGCCTGGAAGGGAGAACTTCCTGGATTTTCTCGAGTTGTGGCAGGTGTTCTCGAGTTACGACGGGGACCTCAGGGACCCGCCCTGGTGGCCTCAGGAGAGGTCAGTCCCCAAGCGAGTTGCTAGGGGGCCTCTCGGGATTCCTCTCCCTTCGATACCGGGGCCAAAAAGCTTGTGTGGAGTCAGGGCCGGAACCGAGGATTCCTCTCAGGGGCTGACATGGATCTTTGGGTACTTCTGGAGTCTCCCCAGGGGAGTCAGGCCTCGTCTCAAGTGGGGGCATGCACGTGCGCTTTCCTTCCAGGCTGTAGCAGCAATGTCACGCTTCCCGTCGCGTGGATCAAAGGATCTGTGGTTTTTCCTCGAGGCTTTCCCTCGAGGCTTTCCCACAGGGCTGTCCCACGTGCCACCGTGTTGTGAGTCGATCCTCGGCGTGAAAGATGAGCCAGTGCAGGGCAAAGAGGTTCCTCTGGAATGGACTGAGACATCTGGGGGACTCTTGGAATGGTGGTACGACCATGGAGTTCCTCTCGCCTTTCCTGTTGAGAGTGCCTCCTCTTGAGATGCGCCGGGAACGCCGGGAATTCTTTCCCGTTGAAACCAGGGAAAGGATCCCTCATCTCGAGCTACGAGGGGGAAACGGGGCTCCTCTGGATGTGGGCGGGACCATCGTGCTTCCTCTCGAGTGGAGACGGGTATGGCGGTGAACTTCTTGAGTTGCAGCAAGGGTGTGAAAGACCCTTTCGAAGTTCCAGAGGTTTGGTGTCATTAGTCTCCAGAGGCCTCATCGGAAATAGGCCTCATCTCGCCTGGAAGGGAGAACTTCCTGGATTTTCTCGAGTTGCGGCAGGTGTTCTCGAGTTACGACGGGGACCTCAGGGACCCGCCCTGGTGGCCTCAGGAGAGGCCAGTCCCCATGCGAGTTGCTAGGGGGTCTCTCGGGATTCCTATCCCGTCGATACCGGGGCCAAAAAGCTTGTGTGGAGTCAGGGCCGGAACCGAGGATTCTTCTCAGGGGCTGAAATGGATCTTTGGGTACTTCTGGAGTCTCCCGAGGGGAGTCAGGCCTCGTCTCGAGTGGGGGCATGCATGTGCGCTTTCCTTCCAGGCTGTTCCAGCAATGTCATGCTTCCCGGCGCGTGGATCAAAGGATCTGTGGTTTTCCCTCGAGGCTTTCCCACAGGGCTGTCCCACGTGCCACCGTGGTGTGAGTCGATCCTCGGCGTGAAAGATGAGCCAGTGCAGGGCAAAGAGGTTCCTCTGGAATGGACTGAGACATCTGGGGGACTCTTGGAATGGTGGTACGACCATGGAGTTCCTCTCGCCTTTCCTGTTGAGAGTGCCTCCTCTTGAGATGCGACGGGAACGCCGGGAATTCTTTCCCGTTGAAAGCAGGGAAAGGATCCCTCATCTCGAGCTACGAGGGGGAAACGGGGCTCCTCTGGATGTGGGCGGGACCATCGTGCTTCCTCTCGAGTGGAGACGGGTATGGCGGTGAACTTCTTGAGTTGCAGCAAGGGTGTGAAAGACCCTTTCGACGTTCCAGAGGTTAGGTGTCATTAGTCTCCAGAGGCCTCATCGGAAATAGGCCTCATCTCGCCTGGAAGGGAGAACTTCCTGGATTTTCTCGAGTTGCGGCAGGTGTTCTCGAGTTACGACGGGGACCTCAGGGACCCGCCCTGGTGGCCTCAGGAGAGGCCAGTCCCTAGGCGAGTTGCTAGGGGGCCTCTCGGGATTCCTCTCCCGTTGATACCGGGGCCAAAAAGCTTGTGTGGAGTCAGGGCCGGAACCGAGGATTCCTCTCAGGGGCTGACATGGATCTTTGGGTACTTCTGGAGTCTCCCCAGGGGAGTCAGGCCTCGTCTCGAGTGGGGGCATGGACGTGCGCTTTCCTTCCAGGCTGTAGCAGCAATGTCACGCTTCCCGTCGCGTGGATCAAAGGATCTGCGGTTTTCGCTCAAGCCTTTCCCTCGAGGCTTTCCCACAGGGCTGTCCCACGTGACACCGTGGTGTGAGTCGATTCTCGGCGTGAAAAATGAGCCAGTGCAGGGCAAAGAGGTTCCTCTGGAATGGACTGAGACATCTGGGGGACTCTTGGAATGGTGGTACGACCATGGAGTTCCTCTCGCCTTTCCTGTTGAGAGTGCCTCCTCTTGAGATGCGACGGGAACGCCGGGAATTTTTTGCCGTTGAAAGCAGGGAAAGGATCCCTCATCTCGAGCTACGAGGGGGAAACGGGGCTCCTCTGGATGTGGGCGGGACCATCGTGCATCCTCTCGAGTGGAGACGGGTATGGCGGTGAACTTCTTGAGTTGCAGCAAGGGTGTGAAAGACCCTTTCGAAGTTCCAGAGGTTAGGTGTCATTAGTCTCCAGAGGCCTCATCGGAAATAGGCCTCATCTCGCCTGGAAGGGAGAACTTCCTGGATTTTCTCGAGTTGCGGCAGGTGTTCTCGAGTTACGACGGGGACCTCAGGGACCCGCCCTGGTGGCCTCAGGAGAGGCCAGTCCCCATGCGAGTTGCTAGGGGGCCTCTCGGGATTCCTCTCCCGTCGATACCGGGGCCAAAAACCTTGTGTGGAGTCAGGGCCGGAACCGAGGATTCCTCTCAGGGGCTGACATGGATCTTTGGGTACTTCTGGAGTCTCCCCAGGGGAGTCAGGCCTCGTCTCGAGTGGGGGCATGCACGTGCACTTTCCTTCCAGGCTGTAGCAGCAATGTCACGCTTCCCGTCGCGTGGATCAAAGGATCTGTGGTTTTCCCTCGAGGCTTTCCCACAGGGCTGTCCCACGTGACACCGTGGTGTGAGTCGATCCTCGGCGTGAAAGATGAGCCAGTGCAGGGCAAAGAGGTTCCTCTGGAATGGACTGAGACATCTGGGGGACTCTTGGAATGGTGGTACGACCATGGAGTTCCTCTCGCCTTTCCTATTGAGAGTGCCTCCTCTTGAGATGCGACGGGAACGCCGGGAATTCTTTCCCGTTGAAACCAGGGAAAGGATCCCTCATCTCGAGCTACGAGGGGGAAACGGGGCTCCTCTGGATGTGGGCGGGACCATCGTGCTTCCTCTCGAGTGGAGACGGGTATGGCGGTGAACTTCTTGAGTTGCAGCAAGGGTGTGAAAGACCCTTTCGAAGTTCCAGAGGTTTGGTGTCATTAGTCTCCAGAGGCCTCATCGGAAATAGGCCTCATCTCGCCTGGAAGGGAGAACTTCCTGGATTTTCTCGAGTTGCGGCAGGTGTTCTCGAGTTACGACGGGGACCTCAGGGACCCGCCCTGGTGGCCTCAGGAGAGGCCAGTCCCCATGCGAGTTGCTAGGGGGCCTCTCGGGATTCCTCTCCCGTCGATACCGGGGCCAAAAAGCTTGTGTGGAGTCAGGGCCGGAACCGAGGATTCCTCTCAGGGGCTGACATGGATCTTTGGGTACTTCTGGAGTCTCCCCAGGGGAGTCAGGCCTCGTCTCGAGTGGGGGCATGCACGTGCGCTTTCCTTCCAGGCTGTAGCAGCAATGTCACGCTTCCCGTCGCGTGGATCAAAGGATCTGTGGTTTTCCCTCGAGGCTTTCCCTCGAGGCTTTCCCACAGGGCTGTCCCACGTGCCACCGTGTTGTGAGTCAATCCTCGGCGTGAAAGATGAGCCAGTGCAGGGCAAAGAGGTTCCTCTGGAATGGACTGAGACATCTGGGGGACTCTTTGAATGGTGGTACGACCATGGAGTTCCTCTCGCCTTTCCTGTTGAGAGTGCCTCCTCTTGAGATGCGACGGGAACGCCGGGAATTCTTTCCCGTTGAAACCAGGGAAAGGATCCCGCATCTCGAGCTACGAGGGGGAAACGGGGCTCCTCTGGATGTGGGCGGGACCATCGTGCTTCCTCTCGAGTGGAGACGGGTATGGCGGTGAACTTCTTGAGTTGCAGCAAGGGTGTGAAAGACCCTTTCGAAGTTCCAGAGGTTTGGTGTCATTAGTCTCCAGAGGCCTCATCGGAAATAGGCCTCATCTCGCCTGGAAGGGAGAACTTCCTGGATTTTCTCGAGTTGCGGCAGGTGTTCTCAAATTACGACGGGGACCTCAGGGACCCGCCCTGGTGGCCTCCGGAGAGGCCAGTCCCCATGCGAGTTGCTAGGGGGCCTCTCGGGATTCCTCTCCCGTCGATACCGGGGCCAAAAACCTTGTGTGGAGTCAAGGCCGGAACCGAGGATTCCTCTCAGGGGCTGACATGGATCTTTGGGTACTTCTGGAGTCTCCCCAGGGGAGTCAGGCCTCGTCTCGAGTGGGGGCATGCACGTGCGCTTTCCTTCCAGGCTGTAGCAGCAATGTCACGCTTCCCGTCGCGTGGATCAAAGGATCTGTGGTTTTCCCTCGAGGCTTTCCCTCGAGCCTTTCCAACAGGGCTGTCCCACGTGCCACCGTGGTGTGAGTCGATCCTCGGCGTGAAAGATGAGCCAGTGCAGGGCAAAGAGGTTCCTCTGGAATGGACTGAGACATCTGGGGGACTCTTGGAATGGTGGTACGACCATGGAGTTCCTCTCGCCTTTCCTGTTGAGAGTGCCTCCTCTTGAGATGCGACGGGAACGCCGGGAATTCTTTCCCGTTGAAAGCAGGGAAAGGATCCCTCATCTCGAGCTAAGAGGGGGAAACGGGGCTCCTCAGGATGTGGGCGGGACCATCGTGCTTCCTCTCTAGTGGAGACGGGTATGGTGGTGAACTTCTTGAGTTGCAGCAAGGGTGTGAAAGACCCTTTCGAAGTTCCAGAGGTTAGGTGTCATTAGTCTCCAGACGCCTCATCGGAAATAGGCCTCATCTCGCCTGGAAGGGAGAACTTCCTGGATTTTCTCGAGTTGCGGCAGGTGTTCTCGAGTTACGACGGGGACCTCAGGGACCCGCCCTGGTGGCCTCAGGAGAGGCCAGTCCCTATGCGAGTTGCTAGGGGGCCTCTCGGGATTCCTCTCCCGTCGATACCGGGGCCAAAATCCTTGTGTGGAGTCAGGGCCGGAACCGAGGATTCCTCTCAGGGGCTGACATGGATCTTTGGGTACTTCTGGAGTCTCCCCAGGGGAGTCAGGCCTCGTCTCGAGTGGGGGCATGCACGTTCACTTTCCTTCCAGGCTGTAGCAGCAATGTCACGCTTCCCGTCGCGTGGATCAAATGATGTGTGGTTTTCCCTCGAGGCTTTCCCACAGGGCTGTCCCACGTGCCACCGTGGTGTGAGTCGATCCTCGGCGTGAAAGATGAGCCAGTGCAGGGCAAAGAGGTTCCTCTGGAATGGACTGAGACATCTGGGGGACTCTTGGAGTGGTGGTACGACCATGGAGTTCCTCTCGCCTTTCCTGTTGAGAGTGCCTCCTCTTGAGATGCGACGGGAACGCCGGGAATTTTTTGCCGTTGAAAGCAGGGAAAGGATCTCTCATCTCGAGCTACGAGGGGGAAACGGGGCTCCTCTGGATGTGGGCGGGACCATCGTGCTTCCTCTCGAGTGGAGACGGATATGGCGGTGAACTTCTTGAGTTGCAGCAAGGGTGTGAAAGACCCTTTCGAAGTTCCATAGGTTAGGTGTCATTAGTCTCCAGAGGCCTCATCGGAAATAAGCCTCATCTCGCCTGGAAGGGAGAACTTCCTGGATTTTCTCGAGTTGCGGCAGGTGTTCTCGAGTTACGACGGGGACCTCAGGGACCCGCCCTGGTGGCCTCAGGAGAGGCCAGTCCCCATGCGAGTTGCTAGGGGGCCTCTCGGGATTCCTCTCCCGTCGATACCGGGGCCAAAAAGCTTGTGTGGAGTCAAGGCCGGAACCGAGGATTCCTCTCAGGGGCTGACATGGATCTTTGGGTACTTCTGGAGTCTCCCCAGGGGAGTCAGGCCTCGTCTCGAGTGGGGGCATGCACGTGCGCTTTCCTTCCAGGCTGTAGCAGCAATGTCACGCTTCCCATCGCGTGGATCAAAGGATCTGTGGTTTTCCCTCGAGGCTTTCCCTCGAGGCTTTCCCACAGGGCTGTCCCACGTGCCACCGTGTTGTGAGTCGATCCTCGGCGTGAAAGATGAGCCAGTGCAGGGCAAAGAGGTTCCTCTGGAATGGACTGAGACATCTGGGGGACTCTTGGAATGGTGGTACGACCATGGAGTTCCTCTCGCCTTTCCTGTTGAGAGTGCCTCCTCTTGAGATGCGACTGGAACGCCGGGAATTCTTTCCCATTGAAACCAGGGAAAGGATCCCTCATCTCGAGCTCCGAGGGGGAAACGGGGCTCCTCTGGATGTGGGCGGGACCATCGTGCTTCCTCTCGAGTGGAGACGGGTATGGCGGTGAACTTCTTGAGTTGCAGCAAGGGTGTGAAAGACCCTTTCGAAGTTCCAGAGGTTAGGTGTCATTAGTCTCCAGAGGCCTCATCGGAAATAGGCCTCATCTCGCCTGGAAGGGAGAACTTCCTGGATTTTCTCGAGTTGCGGCAGGTGTTCTCGAATTACGACGGGGACCTCAGGGACCCGCCCTGGTGGCCTCAGGAGAGGCCAGTCCCCATGCGAGTTGCTAGGGGCCCTCTCGGGATTCCTCTCCCGTCGATACCGGGGCCAAAAACCTTGTGTGGAGTCAGGGCCGGAACCGAGGATTCCTCTCAGGGGCTGACATGGATCTTTGGGTACTTCTGGAGTCTCCCCAGTGGAGTCAGGCCTCGTCTCGAGTGGGGGCATGCACGTGCGCTTTCCTTCCAGGCTGTAGCAGCAATGTCACGCTTCCCGTCGCTTGGATCAAAGGATCTGTGGTTTTCCCTCGAGGCTTTCCCTCGAGGCTTTCCCACAGGGCTGTCCCACGTGCCACCGTGGTGTGAGTCGATCCTCGGCGTGAAAGATGAGCCAGTGCAGGGCAAAGAGCTTCCTCTGGAATGGACTGAGACATCTGGGGGACTCTTGGAATGGTGGTACGACCATGGAGTTCCTCTCGCCTTTCCTGTTGAGAGTGCCTCCTCTTGAGATGCGACGGGAACGCAGGGAATTCTTTCCCGTTGAAAGCAGGGAAAGGATCCCTCATCTCGAGCTACGAGGGGGAAACGGGGCTCCTTTGGATTTGGTCGGGACCATCGTGCTTCCTCTCGAGTGGATACGGGTATGGTGGTGAACTTCTTGAGTTGCAGCAAGGGTGTGAAAGACCCTTTCGAAGTTCCAGAGGTTAGGTGTCATTAGTCTCCAGACGCCTCATCGGAAATAGGCCTTATCTCGCCTGGAAGGGAGAACTTCCTGGATTTTCTCGAGTTGCGGCAGGTGTTCTCGAGTTACGACGGGGACCTCAGGGACCGGCCTTGGTGGCCTCAGGAGAGGACAGTCCCCATGCGAGTTGCTGGGGGGCCTCTCGGGATTCCTCTCCCGTCGATACCGGGGCCAAAAAGCTTGTGTGGAGTCAGGGCCGGAACCGAGGATTCCTCTCAGGGGCTGACATGGATCTTTGGGTACTTCTGGAGTCTCCCCAGGGGAGTCAGGCCTCGTCTCGAGTGGGGGCATGCACGTGCGCTTTCCTTCCAGGCTGTAGTAGCAATGTCACGCTTCCCGTCGCGTGGATCAAAGGATCTGTGGTTTTCCCTCGAGGCTTTCCCTCGAGGCTTTCCCACAGGGCTGTCCCACGTGCCACCGTGGTGTGAGTCGATCCTCGGCGTGAAAGATGAGCCAGTGCAGGGCAAAGAGGTTCCTCTGGAATGGACTGAGACATCTGGGGGACTCTTGGAATGGTGGTACGACCATGGAGTTCCTCTCGCCTTTCCTGTTGAGAGTGCCTCCTCTTGAGATGCGACTGGAACGCCGGGAATTCTTTCCCGTTGAAACCAGGGAAAGGATCCCTCATCTCGAGCTACGAGGGGGAAACGGGGCTCCTCTGGATGTGGGCGGGACCATCGTGCTTCCTCTCGAGTGGAGACGGGTATGGCGGTGAACTTCTTGAGTTGCAGCAAGGGTGTGAAAGACCCTTTCGAAGTTCCAGAGGTTAGGTGTCATTAGTCTCCAGAGGCCTCATCGGAAATAGGCCTCATCTCGCCTGGAAGGGAGAACTTCCTGGATTTTCTCGAGTTGCGGCAGGTGTTCTCGAATTACGACGGGGACCTCAGGGACCCGCCCTGGTGGCCTTCGGAGAGGCCAGTCCCCATGCGAGTTGCTAGGGGCCCTCTCGGGATTCCTCTCCCGTCGATACCGGGGCCAAAAACCTTGTGTGGAGTCAGGGCCGGAACCGAGGATTCCTCTCAGGGGCTGACATGGATCTTTGGGTACTTCTGGAGTCTCCCCAGTGGAGTCAGGCCTCGTCTCGAGTGGGGGCATGCACGTGCGCTTTCCTTCCAGGCTGTAGCAGCAATGTCACGCTTCCCGTCGCTTGGATCAAAGGATCTGTGGTTTTCCCTCGAGGCTTTCCCTCGAGGCTTTCCCACAGGGCTGTCCCACGTGCCACCGTGGTGTGAGTCGATCCTCGGCGTGAAAGATCAGCCAGTGCAGGGCAAAGAGCTTCCTCTGGAATGGACTGAGACATCTGGGGGACTCTTGGAATGGTGGTACGACCATGGAGTTCCTCTCGCCTTTCCTGTTGAGAGTGCCTCCTCTTGAGATGCGACGGGAACGCAGGGAATTCTTTCCCGTTGAAAGCAGGGAAAGGATCCCTCATCTCGAGCTACAAGGGGGAAACGGGGCTCCTTTGGATTTGGTCGGGACCATCGTGCATCCTCTCGAGTGGAGACGGGTATGGCGGTGAACTTCTTGAGTTGCAGCAAGGGTGTGAAAGACCCTTTCGAAGTTCCAGAGGTTAGGTGTCATTAGTCTCCAGAGGCCTCATCGGAAATAGGCCTCATCTCGCCTGGAAGGGAGAACTTCCTGGATTTTCTCGAGTTGCGGCAGGTGTTCTCGAGTTACGACGGGGACCTCAGGGACCCGCCCTGGTGGCCTCAGGAGAGGCCAGTCCCCATGCGAGTTGCTAGGGGGCCTCTCGGGATTCCTCTCCCGTCGATACCGGGGCCAAAAACCTTGTGTGGAGTCAGGGCCGGAACCGAGGATTCCTCTCAGGGGCTGACATGGATCTTTGGGTACTTCTGGAGTCTCCCCAGGGGAGTCAGGCCTCGTCTCGAGTGGGGGCATGCACGTGCACTTTCCTTCCAGGCTGTAGCAGCAATGTCACGCTTCCCGTCGCGTGGATCAAAGGATCTGTGGTTTTCCCTCGAGGCTTTCCCACAGGGCTGTCCCACGTGACACCGTGGTGTGAGTCGATCCTCGGCGTGAAAGATGAGCCAGTGCAGGGCAAAGAGGTTCCTCTGGAATGGACTGAGACATCTGGGGGACTCTTGGAATGGTGGTACGACCATGGAGTTCCTCTCGCCTTTCCTATTGAGAGTGCCTCCTCTTGAGATGCGACGGGAACGCCGGGAATTCTTTCCCGTTGAAACCAGGGAAAGGATCCCTCATCTCGAGCTACGAGGGGGAAACGGGGCTCCTCTGGATGTGGGCGGGACCATCGTGCTTCCTCTCGAGTGGAGACGGGTATGGCGGTGAACTTCTTGAGTTGCAGCAAGGGTGTGAAAGACCCTTTCGAAGTTCCAGAGGTTTGGTGTCATTAGTCTCCAGAGGCCTCATCGGAAATAGGCCTCATCTCGCCTGGAAGGGAGAACTTCCTGGATTTTCTCGAGTTGCGGCAGGTGTTCTCGAGTTACGACGGGGACCTCAGGGACCCGCCCTGGTGGCCTCAGGAGAGGCCAGTCCCCATGCGAGTTGCTAGGGGGCCTCTCGGGATTCCTCTCCCGTCGATACCGGGGCCAAAAAGCTTGTGTGGAGTCAGGGCCGGAACCGAGGATTCCTCTCAGGGGCTGACATGGATCTTTGGGTACTTCTGGAGTCTCCCCAGGGGAGTCAGGCCTCGTCTCGAGTGGGGGCATGCACGTGCGCTTTCCTTCCAGGCTGTAGCAGCAATGTCACGCTTCCCGTCGCGTGGATCAAAGGATCTGTGGTTTTCCCTCGAGGCTTTCCCTCGAGGCTTTCCCACAGGGCTGTCCCACGTGCCACCGTGTTGTGAGTCAATCCTCGGCGTGAAAGATGAGCCAGTGCAGGGCAAAGAGGTTCCTCTGGAATGGACTGAGACATCTGGGGGACTCTTTGAATGGTGGTACGACCATGGAGTTCCTCTCGCCTTTCCTGTTGAGAGTGCCTCCTCTTGAGATGCCACGGGAACGCCGGGAATTCTTTCCCGTTGAAACCAGGGAAAGGATCCCGCATCTCGAGCTACGAGGGGGAAACGGGGCTCCTCTGGATGTGGGCGGGACCATCGTGCTTCCTCTCGAGTGGAGACGGGTATGGCGGTGAACTTCTTGAGTTGCAGCAAGGGTGTGAAAGACCCTTTCGAAGTTCCAGAGGTTTGGTGTCATTAGTCTCCAGAGGCCTCATCGGAAATAGGCCTCATCTCGCCTGGAAGGGAGAACTTCCTGGATTTTCTCGAGTTGCGGCAGGTGTTCTCAAATTACGACGGGGACCTCAGGGACCCGCCCTGGTGGCCTCCGGAGAGGCCAGTCCCCATGCGAGTTGCTAGGGGGCCTCTCGGGATTCCTCTCCCGTCGATACCGGGGCCAAAAACCTTGTGTGGAGTCAAGGCCGGAACCGAGGATTCCTCTCAGGGGCTGACATGGATCTTTGGGTACTTCTGGAGTCTCCCCAGGGGAGTCAGGCCTCGTCTCGAGTGGGGGCATGCACGTGCGCTTTCCTTCCAGGCTGTAGCAGCAATGTCACGCTTCCCGTCGCGTGGATCAAAGGATCTGTGGTTTTCCCTCGAGGCTTTCCCTCGAGCCTTTCCAACAGGGCTGTCCCACGTGCCACCGTGGTGTGAGTCGATCCTCGGCGTGAAAGATGAGCCAGTGCAGGGCAAAGAGGTTCCTCTGGAATGGACTGAGACATCTGGGGGACTCTTGGAATGGTGGTACGACCATGGAGTTCCTCTCGCCTTTCCTGTTGAGAGTGCCTCCTCTTGAGATGCGACGGGAACGCCGGGAATTCTTTCCCGTTGAAAGCAGGGAAAGGATCCCTCATCTCGAGCTAAGAGGGGGAAACGGGGCTCCTCAGGATGTGGGCGGGACCATCGTGCTTCCTCTCTAGTGGAGACGGGTATGGTGGTGAACTTCTTGAGTTGCAGCAAGGGTGTGAAAGACCCTTTCGAAGTTCCAGAGGTTAGGTGTCATTAGTCTCCAGACGCCTCATCGGAAATAGGCCTCATCTCGCCTGGAAGGGAGAACTTCCTGGATTTTCTCGAGTTGCGGCAGGTGTTCTCGAGTTACGACGGGGACCTCAGGGACCCGCCCTGGTGGCCTCAGGAGAGGCCAGTTCCTATGCGAGTTGCTAGGGGGCCTCTCGGGATTCCTCTCCCGTCGATACCGGGGCCAAAATCCTTGTGTGGAGTCAGGGCCGGAACCGAGGATTCCTCTCAGGGGCTGACATGGATCTTTGGGTACTTCTGGAGTCTCACCAGGGGAGTCAGGCCTCGTCTCGAGTGGGGGCATGCACGTTCACTTTCCTTCCAGGCTGTAGCAGCAATGTCACGCTTCCCGTCGCGTGGATCAAATGATGTGTGGTTTTCCCTCGAGGCTTTCCCACAGGGCTGTCCCACGTGCCACCGTGGTGTGAGTCGATCCTCGGCGTGAAAGATGAGCCAGTGCAGGGCAAAGAGGTTCCTCTGGAATGGACTGAGACATCTGGGGGACTCTTGGAGTGGTGGTACGACCATGGAGTTCCTCTCGCCTTTCCTGTTGAGAGTGCCTCCTCTTGAGATGCGACGGGAACGCCGGGAATTTTTGCCGTTGAAAGCAGGGAAAGGATCTCTCATCTCGAGCTACGAGGGGGAAACGGGGCTCCTCTGGATGTGGGCGGGACCATCGTGCTTCCTCTCGAGTGGAGACGGATATGGCGGTGAACTTCTTGAGTTGCAGCAAGGGTGTGAAAGACCCTTTCGAAGTTCCATAGGTTAGGTGTCATTAGTCTCCAGAGGCCTCATCGGAAATAAGCCTCATCTCGCCTGGAAGGGAGAACTTCCTGGATTTTCTCGAGTTGCGGCAGGTGTTCTCGAGTTACGACGGGGACCTCAGGGACCCGCCCTGGTGGCCTCAGGAGAGGCCAGTCCCCATGCGAGTTGCTAGGGGGCCTCTCGGGATTCCTCTCCCGTCGATACCGGGGCCAAAAAGCTTGTGTGGAGTCAAGGCCGGAACCGAGGATTCCTCTCAGAGGCTGACATGGATCTTTGGGTACTTCTGGAGTCTCCCCAGGGGAGTCAGGCCTCGTCTCGAGTGGGGGCATGCACGTGCGCTTTCCTTCCAGGCTTTAGCAGCAATGTCACGCTTCCCATCGCGTGGATCAAAGGATCTGTGGTTTTCCCTCGAGGCTTTCCCTCGAGGCTTTCCCACAGGGCTGTCCCACGTGCCACCGTGTTGTGAGTCGATCCTCGGCGTGAAAGATGAGCCAGTGCAGGGCAAAGAGGTTCCTCTGGAATGGACTGAGACATCTGGGGGACTCTTGGAATGGTGGTACGACCATGGAGTTCCTCTCGCCTTTCCTGTTGAGAGTGCCTCCTCTTGAGATGCGACTGGAACGCCGGGAATTCTTTCCCGTTGAAACCAGGGAAAGGATCCCTCATCTCGAGCTCCGAGGGGGAAACGGGGCTCCTCTGGATGTGGGCGGGACCATCGTGCTTCCTCTCGAGTGGAGACGGGTATGGCGGTGAACTTCTTGAGTTGCAGCAAGGGTGTGAAAGACCCTTTCGAAGTTCCAGAGGTTAGGTGTCATTAGTCTCCAGAGGCCTCATCGGAAATAGGCCTCATCTCGCCTGGAAGGGAGAACTTCCTGGATTTTCTCGAGTTGCGGCAGGTGTTCTCGAATTACGACGGGGACCTCAGGGACCCGCCCTGGTGGCCTCAGGAGAGGCCAGTCCCCATGCGAGTTGCTAGGGGCCCTCTCGGGATTCCTCTCCCGTCGATACCGGGGCCAAAAACCTTGTGTGGAGTCAGGGCCGGAACCGAGGATTCCTCTCAGGGGCTGACATGGATCTTTGGGTACTTCTGGAGTCTCCCCAGTGGAGTCAGGCCTCGTCTCGAGTGGGGGCATGCACGTGCGCTTTCCTTCCAGGCTGTAGCAGCAATGTCACGCTTCCCGTCGCTTGGATCAAAGGATCTGTGGTTTTCCCTCGAGGCTTTCCCTCGAGGCTTTCCCACAGGGCTGTCCCACGTGCCACCGTGGTGTGAGTCGATCCTCGGCGTGAAAGATGAGCCAGTGCAGGGCAAAGAGCTTCCTCTGGAATGGACTGAGACATCTGGGGGACTCTTGGAATGGTGGTACGACCATGGAGTTCCTCTCGCCTTTCCTGTTGAGAGTGCCTCCTCTTGAGATGCGACGGGAACGCAGGGAATTCTTTCCCGTTGAAAGCAGGGAAAGGATCCCTCATCTCGAGCTACGAGGGGGAAACGGGGCTCCTTTGGATTTGGTCGGGACCATCGTGCTTCCTCTCGAGTGGAGACGGGTATGGTGGTGAACTTCTTGAGTTGCAGCAAGGGTGTGAAAGACCCTTTCGAAGTTCCAGAGGTTAGGTGTCATTAGTCTCCAGACGCCTCATCGGAAATAGGCCTTATCTCGCCTGGAAGGGAGAACTTCCTGGATTTTCTCGAGTTGCGGCAGGTGTTCTCGAGTTACGACGGGGACCTCAGGGACCGGCCCTGGTGGCCTCAGGAGAGGCCAGTCCCCATGCGAGTTGCTGGGGGGCCTCTCGGGATTCCTCTCCCGTCGATACCGGGGCCAAAAAGCTTGTGTGGAGTCAGGGCCGGAACCGAGGATTCCTCTCAGGGGCTGACATGGATCTTTGGGTACTTCTGGAGTCTCCCCAGGGGAGTCAGGCCTCGTCTCGAGTGGGGGCATGCACGTGCGCTTTCCTTCCAGGCTGTAGTAGCAATGTCACGCTTCCCGTAGCGTGGATCAAAGGATCTGTGGTTTTCCCTCGAGGCTTTCCCTCGAGGCTTTCCCACAGGGCTGTCCCACGTGCCACCGTGGTGTGAGTCGATCCTCGGCGTGAAAGATGAGCCAGTGCAGGGCAAAGAGGTTCCTCTGGAATGGACTGAGACATCTGGGGGACTCTTGGAATGGTGGTACGACCATGGAGTTCCTCTCGCCTTTCCTGTTGAGAGTGCCTCCTCTTGAGATGCGACTGGAACGCCGGGAATTCTTTCCCGTTGAAACCAGGGAAAGGATCCCTCATCTCGAGCTACGAGGGGGAAACGGGGCTCCTCTGGATGTGGGCGGGACCATCGTGCTTCCTCTCGAGTGGAGACGGGTATGGCGGTGAACTTCTTGAGTTGCAGCAAGGGTGTGAAAGACCCTTTCGAAGTTCCAGAGGTTAGGTGTCATTAGTCTCCAGAGGCCTCATCGGAAATAGGCCTCATCTCGCCTGGAAGGGAGAACTTCCTGGATTTTCTCGAGTTGCGGCAGGTGTTCTCGAATTACGACGGGGACCTCAGGGACCCGCCCTGGTGGCCTTCGGAGAGGCCAGTCCCCATGCGAGTTGCTAGGGGCCCTCTCGGGATTCCTCTCCCGTCGATACCGGGGCCAAAAACCTTGTGTGGAGTCAGGGCCGGAACCGAGGATTCCTCTCAGGGGCTGACATGGATCTTTGGGTACTTCTGGAGTCTCCCCAGTGGAGTCAGGCCTCGTCTCGAGTGGGGGCATGCACGTGCGCTTTCCTTCCAGGCTGTAGCAGCAATGTCACGCTTCCCGTCGCTTGGATCAAAGGATCTGTGGTTTTCCCTCGAGGCTTTCCCTCGAGGCTTTCCCACAGGGCTGTCCCACGTGCCACCGTGGTGTGAGTCGATCCTCGGCGTGAAAGATCAGCCAGTGCAGGGCAAAGAGCTTCCTCTGGAATGGACTGAGACATCTGGGGGACTCTTGGAATGGTGGTACGACCATGGAGTTCCTCTCGCCTTTCCTGTTGAGAGTGCCTCCTCTTGAGATGCGACGGGAACGCAGGGAATTCTTTCCCGTTGAAAGCAGGGAAAGGATCCCTCATCTCGAGCTACAAGGGGGAAACGGGGCTCCTTTGGATTTGGTCGGGACCATCGTGCTTCCTCTCGAGTGGAGACGGGTATGGTGGTGAACTTCTTGAGTTGCAGCAAGGGTGTGAAAGACCCTTTCGAAGTTCCAGAGGTTAGGTGTCATTAGTCTCCAGACGCCTCATCGGAAATAGGCCTTATCTCGCCTGGAAGGGAGAACTTCCTGGATTTTCTCGAGTTGCGGCAGGTGTTCTCGAGTTACGACGGGGACCTCAGGGACCGGCCCTGGTGGCCTCAGGAGAGGCCAGTCCCCATGCGAGTTGCTGGGGGGCCTCTCGGGATTCCTCTCCCGTCGATACCGGGGCCAAAAAGCTTGTGTGGAGTCAGGGCCGGAACCGAGGATTCCTCTCAGGGGCTGACATGGATCTTTGGGTACTTCTGGAGTCTCCCCAGGGGAGTCAGGCCTCGTCTCGAGTGGGGGCATGCACGTGCGCTTTCCTTCCAGGCTGTAGTATCAATGTCACGCTTCCCGTCGCGTGGATCAAAGGATCTGTGGTTTTTCCTCGAGGCTTTCCCTCGAGGCTTTCCCACAGGGCTGTCCCACGTGCCACCGTGTTGTGAGTCGATCCTCGGCGTGAAAGATGAGCCAGTGCAGGGCAAAGAGGTTCCTCTGGAATGGACTGAGACATCTGGGGGACTCTTGGAATGGTGGTACGACCATGGAGTTCCTCTCGCCTTTCCTGTTGAGAGTGCCTCTTCTTGAGATGCGACGGGAACGCCGGGAATTCTTTCCCGTTGAAAGCAGGGAAAGGATCCCTCATCTCGAGCTACGAGGGGGAAACGGGGCTCCTCTGGATGTGGGCGGGACCATCGTGCTTCCTCTCGAGTGGAGACGGGTATGGCGGTGAACTTCTTGAGTTGCAGCAAGGGTGTGAAAGACCCTTTCGAAGTTCCAGAGGTTTGGTGTCATTAGTCTACAGAGGCCTCATCGGAAATAGGCCTCATCTCGCCTGGAAGGGAGAACTTCCTGGATTTTCTCGAGTTGCGGCAGGTGTTCTCGAGTTACGACGGGGACCTCAGGGACCCGCCCTGGTGGCCTCAGGAGAGGCCAGTCCCCATGCGAGTTGCTAGGGGGTCTCTCGGGATTCCTCTCCCGTCGATACCGGGGCCAAAAAGCTTGTGTGGAGTCAGGGCCGGAACCGAGGATTCTTCTCAGGGGCTGACATGGATCTTTGGGTACTTCTGGAGTCTCCCCAGGGGAATCAGGCCTCGTCTCGAGTGGGGGCATGCATGTGCGCTTTCCTTCCAGGCTGTTCCAGCAATGTCATGCTTCCCGTCGCGTGGATCAAAGGATCTGTGGTTTTCCCTCGAGGCTTTCCCTCGAGGCTTTCCCACAGGGCTGTCCCACGTGCCACCGTGTTGTGAGTCGATCCTCGGCGTGAAAGATGAGCCAGTGCAGGGCAAAGAGGTTCCTCTGAAATGGACTGAGACATCTGGGGGACTCTTGGAATGGTGGTACGACCATGGAGTTCCTCTCGCCTTTCCTGTTGAGAGTGCCTCCTCTTGAGATGCGACGGGAACGCCAGGAATTCTTTCCCGTTGAAAGCAGGGAAAGGATCCCTCATCTCGAGCTACGAGGGGGAAACGGGGCTCCTCTGGATGTGGGCGGGACCATCGTGCTTCCTCTCGAGTGGAGACGGGTATGGCGGTGAACTTCTTGAGTTGCACCAAGGGTGTGAAAGACCCTTTCGAAGTTCCAGAGGTTAGGTGTCATTAGTCTCCAGAGGCCTCATCGGAAATAGGCCTCATTTCGCCTGGAAGGGAGAACTTCCTGGATTTTCTCGAGTTGCGGCAGGTGTTCTCGAGTTACGACGGGGACCTCAGGGACCCGACCTGGTGGCCTCCGGAGAGGCCAGTCCCCATGCGAGTTGCTAGGGGGCCTCTCGGGATTCCTCTCCCGTCGATACCGGGGCCAAAAACCTTGTGTGGAGTCAGGGCCGGAACCGAGGATTCCTCTCAGGGGCTGACATGGATCTTTGGGTACTTCTGGAGTCTCCCCAGTGGAGTCAGACCTCGTCTCGAGTGGGGGCATGCACGTGCGCTTTCCTTCCAGGCTGTAGCAGCAATGTCACGCTTCCCGTCGCGTGGATCAAAGGATCTGTGGTTTTCCCTCGAGGCTTTCCCTCGAGGCTTTCCCACAGGGCTGTCCCACGTGCCACCGTGGTGTGAGTCGATCCTCGGCGTGAAAGATGAGCCAGTGCAGGGCAAAGAGGTTCCTCTGGAATGGACTGAGACATCTGGGGGACTGTTGGAATGGTGGTACGTCCATGGAGATCCTCTCGCCTTTCCTGTTGAGAGTGCCTCCTCTTGAGATGCGACGGGAACGCCGGGAATTCTTTCCCGTTGAAAGCAGGGAAAGGATCCCTCATCTCGAGCACCGAGGGGAAAACGGGGCTCCTCTGGATGTGGGCAGGACCATCGTGCTTCCTCTCGAGTGGAGACGGGTATGGCGGAGAACTTCTTGAGTTGCAGTAAGGGTGTGAAAGACCCTTTCAAAGTTCCAGAGGTTAGGTGTCATTAGTCTCCAGACGCCTCATCGGAAATAGGCCTCATCTCGCCTGGAAGGGAGAACTTCCTGGATTTTCTCGAGTTGCGGCAGGTGTTCTTAAGATACGACGGGGAACTCAGGGACCCGCCCTGGTGGCCTCAGGAGAGGCCAGTCCCCATGCGAGTTGCTAGGGGGCCTCTCGGGATTCCTCTCCCGTAGATACCGGGGCCAAAAACCTTGAGTGGAGTCAGGGCCAGAACCGAGGATTCCTCTCAGGGGCTGACATGGATCTTTGGGTACTTCTGGAGTCTCCCCAGGGGAGTCAGGCCTCGTCTCGAGAGGGGGCATGCACGTGCGCTTTCCTTCCAGGCTGTAGCAGCAATGTCACGCTTCCCGTCACGTGGATCAAAGGATCTGTGATTTTCACGCGAGGCTTTCCCTCGAGGCTTTCCCACAGGGCTGTCCCACGTGCCACCGTGGTGTGAGTCGATCCTCGGCGTGAAAGATGAGCCAGTGCAGGGCAAAGAGTTTCCTCTGGAATGGACTGAGACATCTGGGGGACTCTTGGAATGGTGGTACGACCATGGAGTTCCTCTCGCCTTTCCTGTTGAGAGTGCCTCCTCTTGAGATGCGACGGGAACGCCGGGAATTCTTTCCCGTTGAAAGCAGGGAAAGGATCCCTCATCTCGAGCTACGAGGGGGAAACGGGGCTCCTCTGGATGTGGGCGGGACCATCGTGCTTCCTCTCGAGTGGAGACGGGTATGGCGGTGAACTTCTTGAGTTGCAGCAAGGGTGTGAAAGACCCTTTCGAAGTTCCAGAGGTTAGGTGTCATTAGTCTCCAGACGCCTCATCGGAAATAGGCCTCATCTCGCCTGGAAGGGAGAACTTCCTGGATTTTCTCGAGTTGCGGCAGGTGTTCTCGAGTTACGACGGGGACCTCAGGGACCCGCCCTGGTGGCCTCAGGAGAGGCCAGTCCCCATGCGAGTTGCTAGGGGGCCTCTCGGGATTCCTCTCCCGTCGATACCGGGGCCAAAAACCTTGTGTGGAGTCAGGGCCGGAACCGAGGATTCCTCTCAGGGGCTGACATGGATCTTTGGGTACTTCTGGAGTCTCCCCAGGGGAGTCAGGCCTCGTCTCGAGTGGGGGCATGCACGTGCACTTTCCTTCCAGGCTGTAGCAGCAATGTCACGCTTCCCGTCGCGTGCATCAAAGGATCTGTGGTTTTCCCTCGAGGCTTTCCCACAGGGCTGTCCCACGTGCCACCGTGGTGTGAGTCGATCCTCGGCGTGAAAGATGAGCCAGTGCAGGGCAAAGAGGTTCCTCTGGAATGGACTGAGACATCTGGGGGACTCTTGGAATGGTGGTACGACCATGGAGTTCCTCTCGCCTTTCCTGTTGAGAGTGCCTCCTCTTGAGATGCGACGGGAACGCCGGGAATTCTTTCCCGTTGAAAGCAGGGAAAGGATCCCTCATCTCGAACTACGAGGGGGAAACGGGGCTCCTCTGGATGTGGGCGGGACCATCGTGCTTCCTCTCTAGTGGAGACGGGTATGGCGGTGAACTTCTTGAGTTGCAGCAAGGGTGTGAAAGACCCTTTCGAAGTTCCAGAGGTTAGGTGTCATTAGTCTCCAGAGGCCTCATCGGAAATAGGCCTCATCTCGCCTGGAAGGGAGAACTTCCTGGATTTTCTCGAGTTGCGGCAGGTGTTCTCGAGTTACGACGGGGACCTCAGGGACCCGCCCTGGTGGCCTCAGGAGAGGCCAGTCCCTAGGCGAGTTGCTAGGGGGCCTCTCGGGATTCCTCTCCCGTTGATACCGGGGCCAAAAACCTTGTGTGGAGTCAGGGCCGGAACCGAGGATTCCTCTCAGGGGCTGACATGGATCTTTGGGTACTTTTGGAGTCTCCCCAGGGGAGTCAGGCCTCGTCTCGAGTGGGGGCATGCACGTGCGCTTTCCTTCCAGGCTGTAGCAGCAATGTCACGCTTCCCGTCGCTTGGATCAAAGGATCTGTGGTTTTCCCTCGAGGCTTTCCCTCGAGGCTTTCCCACAGGGCTGTCCCACGTGCCACCGTGGTGTGAGTCAATCCTGGGCGTGAAAGATGAGCCAGTGCAGGGCAAAGAGGTTCCTCTGGAATGGACTGAGACATCTGGGGGACTCTTGGAATGGTGGTACGACCATGGAGTTCCTCTCGCCTTTCCTGTTGAGAGTGCCTCCTCTTGAGATGCGACGGGAACTCCGGGAATTCTTTCCCGTTTAAAGCAGGGAAAGGATCCCTCATCTCGAGCTACGAGGGGGAAACGGGGCTCCTCTGGATGTGGGCGGGACCATCGTGCTTCCTCTCTAGTGGAGACGGGTATGGCGGTGAACTTCTTGAGTTGCAGCAAGGGTGTGAAAGACCCATTCGAAGTTCCAGAGGTAAGGTGTCATTAGTCTCCAGACGCCTCATCGGAAATAGGCCTCATTTCGCCTGGAAGCGAGAACTTCCTGGATTTTCTCCAGTTGCGGCAGGTGTTCTCGAGTTACGACGGGGACCTCAGGGACCCGCCCTGGTGGCCTCAAGAGAGGCCAGTCCCTATGCGAGTTGCTAGGGGGCCTCTCGGGATTCCTCTCCCATCGATACCGGGGCCAAAAACCTTGTGTGGAGTCAGGGCCGGAACCGAGGATTCCTCTCAGGGGCTGACATGGATCTTTGGGTACTTCTGGAGTCTCTCCAGTGGAGTCAGGCCTCGTCTCGAGTGGGGGCATGCACGTGCACTTTCCTTCCAGGCTGTAGCAGCAATGTCACGCTTCCCGTCGCGTGGATCAAATGATGTGTGGTTTTCCCTAGAGGCTTTCCCACAGGGCTGTTCCACGTGCCACCGTGGTGTGAGTCGATCCTCGGCGTGAAAGATGAGCCAGTGCAGGGCAAAGAGGTTCCTCTGGAATGGACTGAGACATCTGGGGGACTCTTGGAATGGTGGTACGACCATGGAGTTCCTCTCGCCTTTCCTGTTGAGAGTGCCTCCTCTTGAGATGCGACTGGAACGCCGGGAATTCTTTCCCGTTGAAACCAGGGAAAGGATCCCTCATCTCGAGCTACGAGGGGGAAACGGGGCTCCTCTGGATGTGGGCGGGACCATCGTGCTTTCTCTCGAGTGGAGACGGGTATGGCGGTGAACTTCTTGAGTTGCAGCAAGGGTGTGAAAGACCCTTTCGAAGTTCCAGAGGTTAGGTGTCATTAGTCTCCAGACGCCTCATCGGAAATAGGCCTCATCTCGCCTGGAAGGGAGAACTTCCTTGATTTTCTCGAGTTGCGGCAGGTGTTCTCGAGTTACGACGGGGACCTCAGGGACCCGCCCTGTTGGCCTCAGGAGAGGCCAGTCCCTATGCGTGTTGCTAGGGGGCCCCTCGGGATTCCTCTCCCGTCGATACCGGGGCCAAAAACCTTGTGTGGAGTCAGGGCCGGAACCGAGGATTCCTCTCAGGGACTGATATGGATCTTTGGGTACTTCTGGAGTCTCGCCAGGGGAGACAGGCCTCGTCTCGTGTGGGGGCATGCACGTGCACTTTCCTTCCAGGCTGTAGCAGCAATGTCACGCTTCCCGTCGCGTGGATCAAAGGATCTGCGGTTTTCGCTCGAGGCTTTCCCTCGAGGCTTTCCCACAGGGCTGTCCCACGTGACACCGTGGTGTGAGTCGATTCTCGGCGTGAAAAATGAGCCAGTGCAGGGCAATGAGGTTCCTCTGGAATGGACTGAGACATCTGGGGGACTCTTGGAATGGTGGTACGACCATGGAGTTCCTCTCGCCTTTCCTGTTGAGAGTGCCTCCTCTTGAGATGCGACGGGAACGCCGGGAATTCTTTCCCGTTGAAAGCAGGGAAAGGATCCCTCATCTCGAGCTACGAGGGGGAAACGGGGCTCCTCTGGATGTGGGCGGGACCATCGTGCTTCCTCTTGAGTGGACACGGGTATGGCGGTGAACTTCTTGAGTTGCAGCAAGGGTGTGAAAGACCCTTTCGAAGTTCCAGAGGTTAGGTGTCATTAGTCTCCAGACGCCTCATCGGAAATAGGCCTCATCTCGCCTGGAAGGGAGAACTTCCTGGATTTTCTCGATTTGCGGCTGGTGTTCTCGAGTTACGACGGGGACCTCAGGGACCCGCCCTGGTGGCCTCAGGAGAGGCCAGTCCCCATGCGAGTTGTTAGGGGGCCTCTCGGGATTCCTCTCCCGTCGATACCGGGGCCAAAAACCTTGTGTGGAGTCAGGGCCGGAACCGAGGATTCCTCTCAGGGGCTGACATGGATCTTTGGGTACTTCTGGAGTCTCCCCAGGGGAGTCAGGCCTCGTCTCGAGTGGGGGCATACGCGTGCGCTTTCCTTCCAGGCTTTAGCAGCAATGTCACGCTTCCCGTCGCTTGGATCAAAGGATCTGTGGTTTTCCCTCGAGGCTTTCCCTCGAGGCTTTCCCACAGGGCTGTCCCACGTGCCACCGTGGTGTGAGTCGATCCTCGGCGTGAAAGATGAGCCAGTGCAGGGCAAAGAGGTTCCTCTGGAATGGACTGAGACATCTGGGGGACTCTTGGAATGGTGGTACGACCATGGAGTTCCTCTCGCCTTTCCTGTTGAGAGTGCCTCCTCTTGAGATGCGACGGGAACGCCGGGAATTCTTTCCCGTTGAAAGCAGGGAAAGGATCCCTCATCTCGAGCTACGAGGGGGAAACGGGGCTCCTCTGGATGTGGGCGGGACCATCGTGCTTCCTCTCTAGTGGAGACGGGTATGGCGGTGAACTTCTTGAGTTGCAGCAAGGGTGTGAAAGACCCTTTCGAAGTTCCAGAGGTTAGGTGTCATTAGTCTCCAGAGGCCTCATCGGAAATAGGCCTCATCTCGCCTGGAAGGGAGAACTTCCTGGATTTTCTCGAGTTGCGGCAGGTGTTCTCGAGTTACGACGGGGACCTCAGGGACCCGCCCTGGTGGCCTCAGGAGAGGCCAGTCCCTAGGCGAGTTGCTAGGGGGCCTCTCGGGATTCCTCTCCCGTTGATACCGGGGCCAAAAACCTTGTGTGGAGTCAGGGCCGGAACCGAGGATTCCTCTCAGGGGCTGACATGGATCTTTGGGTACTTCTGGAGTCTCCCCAGGGGAGTCAGGCCTCGTGTCGAGTGGGGGCATGCACGTGCGCTTTCCTTCCAGGCTGTAGCAGCAATGTCACGCTTCCCGTCGCGTGGATCAAAGGATCTGTGGTTTTCCCTCGAGGCTTTCCCTCGAGGCTTTCCCACAGGGCTGTCCCACGTGCCACCGTGGTGTGAGTCAATCCTGGGCGTGAAAGATGAGCCAGTGCAGGGCAAAGAGTTTCCTCTGGAATGGACTGAGACATCTGGGGGACTCTTGGAATGGTGGTACGACCATGGAGTTCCTCTCGCCTTTCCTGTTGAGAGTGCCTCCTCTTGAGATGCGACGGGAACGCCGGGAATTCTTTCCCGTTTAAAGCAGGGAAAGGATCCCTCATCTCGAGCTACGAGGGGGACACGGGGCTCCTCTGGATGTGGGCGGGACCATCGTGCTTCCTCTCTAGTGAAGACGGGTATGGTGGTGAACTTCTTGAGTTGCAGCAAGGCTGTGAAAGACCCTTTCGAAGTTCCAGAGGTAAGGTGTCATTAGTCTCCAGACGCCTCATCGGAAATAGGCCTCATTTCGCCTGGAAGGGAGAACTTCCTGGATTTTCTCGAGTTGCGGCAGGTGTTCTCGAGTTACGACGGGGACCTCAGGGACCCGCCCTGGTGGCCTCAGGAGAGGCCAGTCCCTATGCGAGTTGCTAGGGGGCCTCTCGGGATTCCTCTCCCGTCGATACCGGGGCCAAAAACCTTGTGTGGAGTCAGGGCCGGAACCGAGGATTCCTCTCAGGGGCTGACATGGATCTTTGGGTACTTCTGGAGTCTCCCCAGGGGAGTCAGGCCTCGTCTCGAGTGGGGGCATGCACGTGCACTTTCCTTCCAGGCTGTAGCAGCAATGTCACGCTTCCCGTCACGTGGATCAAATGATGTGTGGTTTTCCCTCGAGGCTTTCCCACAGGGCTGTCCCACGTGCCACCGTGGTGTGAGTCGATCCTCGGCGTGAAAGATGAGCCAGTGCAGGGCAAAGAGGTTCCTCTGGAATGGACTGAGACATCTGGGGGACTCTTGGAATGGTGGTACGACCATGGAGTTCCTCTCGCCTTTCCTGTTGAGAGTGCCTCTTCTTGAGATGCGACGGGAACGCCGGGAATTCTTTCCCGTTGAAACCAGGGAAAGGATCCCTCATCTCGAGCTACGAGGGGGAAACGGGGCTCCTCTGGATGTGGGCGGGACCATCGTGCTTCCTCTCGAGTGGAGACGGGTATGGCGGTGAACTTCTTGAGTTGCAGCAAGGGTGTGAAAGACCCTTTCGAAGTTCCAGAGGTTTGGTGTCATTAGTCTCCAGAGGCCTCATCGGAAATAGGCCTCATCTCGCCTGGAAGGGAGAACTTCCTGGATTTTCTCGAGTTGCGGCAGGTGTTCTCGAGTTACGACGGGGACCTCAGGGACCCGCCCTGGTGGCCTCAGGAGAGGCCAGTCCCCATGCGAGTTGCTAGGGGGTCTCTCGGGATTCCTCTCCCGTCGATACCGGGGCCAAAAAGCTTGTGTGGAGTCAGGGCCGGAATCGAGGATTCTTCTCAGGGGCTGACATGGATCTTTGGGTACTTCTGGAGTCTCCCCAGGGGAGTCAGGCCTCGTCTCGTGTGGGGGCATGCATGTGCGCTTTCCTTCCAGGCTGTTCCAGCAATGTCATGCTTCCCGTCGCGTGGATCAAAGGATCTGTGGTTTTCCCTCGAGGCTTTCCCTCGAGGCTTTCCCACAGGGCTGTCCCACGTGCCACCGTGTTGTGAGTCGATCCTCGGCGTGAAAGATGAGCCAGTGCAGGGCAAAGAGGTTCCTCTGAAATGGACTGAGACATCTGGGGGACTCTTGGAATGGTGGTACGACCATGGAGTTCCTCTCGCCTTTCCTGTTGAGAGTGCCTCCTCTTGAGATGCGACGGGAACGCCGGGAATTCTTTCCCGTTGAAAGCAGGGAAAGGATCCCTCATCTCGAGCTACGAGGGGGAAACGGGGCTCCTCTGGATGTGGGTGGGACCATCGTGCTTCCTCTCGAGTGGAGACGGGTATGGCGGTGAACTTCTTGAGTTGCACCAAGGGTGTGAAAGACCCTTTCGAAGTTCAAGAGGTTTGGTGTCATTAGTCTCCAGAGGCCTCATCGGAAATAGGCCTCATCTCGCCTGGAAGGGAGAACTTCCTGGATTTTCTCGAGTTGCGGCAGGTGTTCTCGAGTTACGACGGGGACCTCAGGGACCCGCCCTGGTAGCCTCCGGAGAGGCCAGTCCCCATGCGAGTTGCTAGGGGGCCTCTCGGGATTCCTCTCCCGTCGATACCGGGGCCAAAAACCTTGTGTGGAGTCAGGG
Organism: Capricornis sumatraensis; assembly: GCF_032405125.1. NCBI lineage: Eukaryota > Metazoa > Chordata > Mammalia > Artiodactyla > Bovidae > Capricornis > Capricornis sumatraensis. The sequence continues at coordinate 2,562,378 of NC_091080.1, read as the reverse complement.
CCGGAACCGAGGATTCCTCTCAGGGGCTGACATGGATCTTTGGGTACTTCTGGAGTCTCCCCAGTGGAGTCAGACCTCGTCTCGAGTGGGGGCATGCACGTGCGCTTTCCTTCCAGGCTGTAGCAGCAATGTCACGCTTCCCGTCGCGTGGATCAAAGGATCTGTGGTTTTCCCTCGAGGCTTTCCCTCGAGGCTTTCCCACAGGGCTGTCCCACGTGCCACCGTGGTGTGAGTCGATCCTCGGCGTGAAAGATGAGCCAGTGCAGGGCAAAGAGGTTCCTCTGGAATGGACTGAGACATCTGGGGGACTCTTGGAATGGTGGTACGACCATGGAGATCCTCTCGCCTTTCCTGTTGAGAGTGCCTCCTCTTGAGATGCGACGGGAACGCCGGGAATTCTTTCCCGTTGAAAGCAGGGAAAGGATCCCTCATCTCGAGCACCGAGGGGAAAACGGGTCTCCTCTGGATGTGGGCGGGACCATCGTGCTTCCTCTCGAGTGGAGACGGGTATGCCGGAGAACTTCTTGAGTTGCAGCAAGGGTGTGAAAGACCCTTTCAAAGTTCCAGAGGTTAGGTGTCATTAGTCTCCAGAGGCCTCATCGGAAATAGGCCTCATCTCGCCTGGAAGGGAGAACTTCCTGGATTTTCTCGAGTTGCGGCAGGTGTTCTTAAGTTACGACGGGGAACTCAGGGACCCGCCCTGGTGGCCTCAGGAGAGGCCAGTCCCCATGCGAGTTGCTAGGGGGCCTCTCGGGATTCCTCTCCCGTCGATACCGGGGCCAAAAACCTTGAGTGGAGTCAGGGCCGGAACCGAGGATTCCTCTCAGGGGCTGACATGGATCTTTGGGTACTTCTGGAGTCTCCCCAGGGGATTCAGGCCTCGTCTCGAGTGGGGGCATGCACGTGCGCTTTCCTTCCAGGCTGTAGCAGCAATGTCACGCTTCCCGTCACGTGGATCAAAGGATCTGTGATTTTCACTCGGGGCTTTCCCTCGAGGCTTTCCCACAGGGCTGTCCCACGTGCCACCGTGGTGTGAGTCGATCCTCGGCGTGAAAGATGAGCCAGTGCAGGGCAAAGAGTTTCCTCTGGAATGGACTGAGACATCTGGGGGACTCTTGGAATGGTGGTACGACCATGGAGTTCCTCTCGCCTTTCCTGTTGAGAGTGCCTCCTCTTGAGATGCGACGGGAACTCCGGGAATTCTTTCCCGTTAAAAGCAGGGAAAGGATCCCTCATCTCGAGCTACGAGGGGGAAACGGGGCTCCTCTGGATGTGGGCGGGACCATCGTGCTTCCTCTCGAGTGGAGACGGGTATGGCGGTGAACTTCTTGAGTTGCAGCAAGGGTGTGAAAGACCCTTTCGAAGTTCCAGAGGTTAGGTGTCATTAGTCTCCAGAGGCCTCATCGGAAATAGGCCTCATCTCGCCTGGAAGGGAGAACTTCCTGGATTTTCTCGAGTTGCGGAAGGTGTTCTCGAGTTACGACGGGGACCTCAGGGACCTGCCCTGGTGGCCTCAGGAGAGGCCAGTCCCCATGCGAGTTGCTAGGGGGCCTCTCGGGATTCCTCTCCCGTCGATACCGGGGCCAAAAACCTTGTGTGGAGTCAGGGCCGGAACCGAGGATTCCTCTCAGGGGCTGACATGGATCTTTGGGTACTTCTGGAGTCTCCCCAGGGGAGTCAGGCCTCGTCTCGAGTGGGGGCATGCACGTGCACTTTCCTTCCAGGCTGTAGCAGCAATGTCACGCTTCCCGTCGCGTGGATCAAATGATGTGTGGTTTTCCCTAGAGGCTTTCCCACAGGGCTGTCCCACGTGCCACCGTGGTGTGAGTCGATCCTCGGCGTGAAAGATGAGCCAGTGCAGGGCAAAGATGTTCCTCTGGAATGGACTGAGACATCTGGGGGACTCTTGGAATGGTGGTACGACCATGGAGTTCCTCTCGCCTTTCCTGTTGAGAGTGCCTCCTCTTGAGATGCGACGGGAACGCCGGGAATTTTTTGCCGTTGAAAGCAGGGAAAGGATCCCTCATCTCGAGCTACGAGGGGGAAACGGGGCTCCTCTGGATGTGGGCGGGACCATCGTGCTTTCTCTCGAGTGGAGACGGGTATGGCGGTGAACTTCTTGAGTTGCAGCAAGGGTGTGAAAGACCCTTTCGAAGTTCCAGAGGTTAGGTGTCATTAGTCTCCAGACGCCTCATCGGAAATAGGCCTCATCTCGCCTGGAAGGGAGAACTTCCTTGATTTTCTCGAGTTGCGGCAGGTGTTCTCGAGTTACGACGGGGACCTCAGGGACCCGCCCTGTTGGCCTCAGGAGAGGCCAGTCCCTATGCGTGTTGCTAGGGGGCCCCTCGGGATTCCTCTCCCGTCGATACCGGGGCCAAAAACCTTGTGTGGAGTCAGGGCCGGAACCGAGGATTCCTCTCAGGGACTGATATGGATCTTTGGGTACTTCTGGAGTCTCGCCAGGGGAGACAGGCCTTGTCTCGTGTGGGGGCATGCACGTGCACTTTCCTTCCAGGCTGTAGCAGCAATGTCACGCTTCCCGTCGCGTGGATCAAAGGATCTGCGGTTTTCGCTCGAGGGTTTCCCTCGAGGCTTTCCCACAGGGCTGTCCCACGTGACACCGTGGTGTGAGTCGATTCTCGGCGTGAAAAATGAGCCAGTGCAGGGCAAAGAGGTTCCTCTGGAATGGACTGAGACATCTGGGGGACTCTTGGAATGGTGGTACGACCATGGAGTTCCTCTCGCCTTTCCTGTTGAGAGTGCCTCCTCTTGAGATGCGACGGGAACGCCGGGAATTCTTTCCCGTTGAAAGCAGGGAAAGGATCCCTCATCTCGAGCTACGAGGGGGAAACGGGGCTCCTCTGGATGTGGGCGGGACCATCGTGCTTCCTCTCGAGTGGAGACGGGTATGGCGGTGAACTTCTTGAGTTGCAGCAAGGGTGTGAAAGACCCTTTCGAAGTTCCAGAGGTTAGGTGTCATTAGTCTCCAGACGCCTCATCGGAAATAGGCCTCATCTCGCCTGGAAGGGAGAACTTCCTGGATTTTCTCGAGTTGCGGAAGGTGTTCTCGAGTTACGACGGGGACCTCAGGGACCTGCCCTGGTGGCCTCAGGAGAGGCCAGTCCCCATGCGAGTTGCTAGGGGGCCTCTCGGGATTCCTCTCCCGTCGATACCGGGGCCAAAAACCTTGTGTGGAGTCAGGGCCGGAACCGAGGATTCCTCTCAGGGGCTGACATGGATCTTTGGGTACTTCTGGAGTCTCCCCAGGGGAGTCAGGCCTCGTCTCGAGTGGGGGCATGCACGTGCACTTTCCTTCCAGGCTGTAGCAGCAATGTCACGCTTCCCGTCGCGTGGATCAAATGATGTGTGGTTTTCCCTCGAGGCTTTCCCACAGGGCTGTCCCACGTGCCACCGTGGTGTGAGTCGATCCTCGGCGTGAAAGATGAGCCAGTGCAGGGCAAAGATGTTCCTCTGGAATGGACTGAGACATCTGGGGGACTCTTGGAATGGTGGTACGACCATGGAGTTCCTCTCGCCTTTCCTGTTGAGAGTGCCTCCTCTTGAGATGCGACGGGAACGCCGGGAATTTTTTGCCGTTGAAAGCAGGGAAAGGATCCCTCATCTCGAGCTACGAGGGGGAAACGGGGCTCCTCTGGATGTGGGCGGGACCATCGTGCTTTCTCTCGAGTGGAGACGGGTATGGCGGTGAACTTCTTGAGTTGCAGCAAGGGTGTGAAAGACCCTTTCGAAGTTCCAGAGGTTAGGTGTCATTAGTCTCCAGACGCCTCATCGGAAATAGGCCTCATCTCGCCTGGAAGGGAGAACTTCCTTGATTTTCTCGAGTTGCGGCAGGTGTTCTCGAGTTACGACGGGGACCTCAGGGACCCGCCCTGTTGGCCTCAGGAGAGGCCAGTCCCTATGCGTGTTGCTAGGGGGCCCCTCGGGATTCCTCTCCCGTCGATACCGGGGCCAAAAACCTTGTGTGGAGTCAGGGCCGGAACCGAGGATTCCTCTCAGGGACTGATATGGATCTTTGGGTACTTCTGGAGTCTCGCCAGGGGAGACAGGCCTTGTCTCGTGTGGGGGCATGCACGTGCACTTTCCTTCCAGGCTGTAGCAGCAATGTCACGCTTCCCGTCGCGTGGATCAAAGGATCTACGGTTTTCGCTCGAGGGTTTCCCTCGAGGCTTTCCCACAGGGCTGTCCCACGTGACACCGTGGTGTGAGTCGATTCTCGGCGTGAAAAATGAGCCAGTGCAGGGCAAAGAGGTTCCTCTGGAATGGACTGAGACATCTGGGGGACTCTTGGAATGGTGGTACGACCATGGAGTTCCTCTCGCCTTTCCTGTTGAGAGTGCCTCCTCTTGAGATGCGACGGGAACGCCGGGAATTCTTTCCCGTTGAAAGCAGGGAAAGGATCCCTCATCTCGAGCTACGAGGGGGAAACGGGGCTCCTCTGGATGTGGGCGGGACCATCGTGCTTCCTCTCTAGTGGAGACGGGTATGGTGGTGAACTTCTTGAGTTGCAGCAAGGCTGTGAAAGACCCTTTCGAAGTTCCAGAGGTTAGGTGTCATTAGTCTCCAGACGCCTCATCGGAAATAGGCCTCATCTCGCCTGGAAGGGAGAACTTCCTGGATTTTCTCGATTTGCGGCTGGTGTTCTCGAGTTACGACGGGGACCTCAGGGACCCGCCCTGGTGGCCTCAGGAGAGGCCAGTCCCCATGCGAGTTGTTAGGGGGCCTCTCGGGATTCCTCTCCCGTCGATACCGGGGCCAAAAACCTTGTGTGGAGTCACGGCCGGAACCGAGGATTCCTCTCAGGGGCTGACATGGATCTTTGGGTACTTCTGGAGTCTCCCCAGGGGAGTCAGGCCTCGTCTCGAGTGGGGGAATGCGCGTGCGCTTTCCTTCCAGGCTTTAGCAGCAATGTCACGCTTCCAGTCGCTTGGATCAAAGGATCTGTGGTTTTCCCTCGAGGCTTTCCCTCGAGGCTTTCCCACAGGGCTGTCCCTCGTGCCACCGTGGTGTGAGTCGATCCTCGGCGTGAAAGATGAGCCAGTGCAGGGCAAAGAGGTTCCTCTGGAATGGACTGAGACATCTGGGGGACTCTTGGAATGGTGGTACGACCATGGAGTTCCTCTCGCCTTTCCTGTTGAGAGTGCCTCCTCTTGAGATGCGACGGGAACGCCGGGAATTTTTTGCCGTTGAAAGCAGGGAAAGGATCCCTCATCTCGAGCTACGAGGGGGAAACGGGGCTCCTCTGGATGTGGGCGGGACCATCGTGCTTCCTCTCGAGTGGAGACGGGTATGGCGGTGAACTTCTTGAGTTGCAGCAAGGGTGTGAAAGACCCTTTCGAAGTTCCAGAGGTTAGGTGTCATTAGTCTCCAGAGGCCTCATCGGAAATAGGCCTCATCTCGCCTGGAAGGGAGAACTTCCTGGATTTTCTCGAGTTGCGGCAGGTGTTCTCGAGTTACGACGGGGACCTCAGGGACCCGCCCTGGTGGCCTCAGGAGAGGCCACTCCCCATGCGAGTTGCTAGGGGGCCTCTCGGGATTCCTCTCCCGTCGATACCGGGGCCAAAAACCTTGTGTGGAGTCAGGGCCGGAACCGAGGATTCCTCTCAGGGGCTGACATGGATCTTTGGGTAATTCTGGAGTCTCCCCAGGGGAGTCAGGCCTCGTCTCGAGTGGGGGCATGCACGTGCCCTTTCCTTCCAGGCTGTAGCAGCAATGTCACGCTTCCCGTCGCGTGGATCAAAGGATCTGTGGTTTTCCCTCGAGGGTTTCCCACAGGGCTGTCCCACGTGCCACCGTGGTGTGAGTCGATCCTCGGCGTGAAAGATGAGCCAGTGCAGGGCAAAGAGGTTCCTCTGGAATGGACTGAGACATCTGGGGGACTCTTGGAATGGTGGTACGACCATGGAGTTCCTCTCGCCTTTCCTGTTGAGAGTGCCTCCTCTTGAGATGCGACGGGAACTCCGGGAATTCTTTCCCGTTTAAAGCAGGGAAAGGATCCCTCATCTCGAGCTACGAGGGGGAAACGGGGCTCCTCTGGATGTGGGCGGGACCATCGTGCTTCCTCTCTAGTGGAGACGGGTATGGCGGTGAACTTCTTGAGTTGCAGCAAGGGTGTGAAAGACCCTTTCGAAGTTCCAGAGGTAAGGTGTCATTAGTCTCCAGACGCCTCATCGGAAATAGGCCTCATTTCGCCTGGAAGCGAGAACTTCCTGGATTTTCTCCAGTTGCGGCAGGTGTTCTCGAGTTACGACGGGGACCTCAGGGACCCGCCCTGGTGGCCTCAAGAGAGGCCAGTCCCTATGCGAGTTGCTAGGGGGCCTCTCGGGATTCCTCTCCCATCGATACCGGGGCCAAAAACCTTGTGTGGAGTCAGGGCCGGAACCGAGGATTCCTCTCAGGGGCTGACATGGATCTTTGGGTACTTCTGGAGTCTCTCCAGTGGAGTCAGGCCTCGTCTCGAGTGGGGGCATGCACGTGCACTTTCCTTCCAGGCTGTAGCAGCAATGTCACGCTTCCCGTCGCGTGGATCAAATGATGTGTGGTTTTCCCTAGAGGCTTTCCCACAGGGCTGTTCCACGTGCCACCGTGGTGTGAGTCGATCCTCGGCGTGAAAGATGAGCCAGTGCAGGGCAAAGAGGTTCCTCTGGAATGGACTGAGACATCTGGGGGACTCTTGGAATGGTGGTACGACCATGGAGTTCCTCTCGCCTTTCCTGTTGAGAGTGCCTCCTCTTGAGATGCGACTGGAACGCCGGGAATTCTTTCCCGTTGAAACCAGGGAAAGGATCCCTCATCTCGAGCTACGAGGGGGAAACGGGGCTCCTCTGGATGTGGGCGGGACCATCGTGCTTTCTCTCGAGTGGAGACGGGTATGGCGGTGAACTTCTTGAGTTGCAGCAAGGGTGTGAAAGACCCTTTCGAAGTTCCAGAGGTTAGGTGTCATTAGTCTCCAGACGCCTCATCGGAAATAGGCCTCATCTCGCCTGGAAGGGAGAACTTCCTTGATTTTCTCGAGTTGCGGCAGGTGTTCTCGAGTTACGACGGGGACCTTAGGGACCCGCCCTGTTGGCCTCAGGAGAGGCCAGTCCCTATGCGTGTTGCTAGGGGGCCCCTCGGGATTCCTCTCCCGTCGATACCGGGGCCAAAAACCTTGTGTGGAGTCAGGGCCGGAACCGAGGATTCCTCTCAGGGACTGATATGGATCTTTGGGTACTTCTGGAGTCTCGCCAGGGGAGACAGGCCTCGTCTCGTGTGGGGGCATGCACGTGCACTTTCCTTCCAGGCTGTAGCAGCAATGTCCCGCTTCCCGTCGCGTGGATCAAAGGATCTGCGGTTTTCGCTCGAGGCTTTCCCTCGAGGCTTTCCCACAGGGCTGTCCCACGTGACACCGTGGTGTGAGTCGATTCTCGGCGTGAAAAATGAGCCAGTGCAGGGCAATGAGGTTCCTCTGGAATGGACTGAGACATCTGGGGGACTCTTGGAATGGTGGTACGACCATGGAGTTCCTCTCGCCTTTCCTGTTGAGAGTGCCTCCTCTTGAGATGCGACGGGAACGCCGGGAATTCTTTCCCGTTGAAAGCAGGGAAAGGATCCCTCATCTCGAGCTATGAGGGGGAAACGGGGCTCCTCTGGATGTGGGCGGGACCATCGTGCTTCCTCTTGAGTGGACACGGGTATGGCGGTGAACTTCTTGAGTTGCAGCAAGGGTGTGAAAGACCCTTTCGAAGTTCCAGAGGTTAGGTGTCATTAGTCTCCAGACGCCTCATCGGAAATAGGCCTCATCTCGCCTGGAAGGGAGAACTTCCTGGATTTTCTCGATTTGCGGCTGGTGTTCTCGAGTTACGACGGGGACCTCAGGGACCCGCCCTGGTGGCCTCAGGAGAGGCCAGTCCCCATGCGAGTTGCTAGGGGGCCTCTCGGGATTCCTCTCCCGTCGATACCGGGGCCAAAAACCTTGTGTGGAGTCAGGGCCGGAACCGAGGATTCCTCTCAGGGGCTGACATGGATCTTTGGGTACTTCTGGAGTCTCCCCAGGGGAGTCAGGCCTCGTCTCGAGTGGGGGCATACGCGTGCGCTTTCCTTCCAGGCTTTAGCAGCAATGTCACGCTTCCCGTCGCTTGGATCAAAGGATCTGTGGTTTTCCCTCGAGGCTTTCCCTCGAGGCTTTCCCACAGGGCTGTCCCACGTGCCACCGTGGTGTGAGTCGATCCTCGGCGTGAAAGATGAGCCAGTGCAGGGCAAAGAGGTTCCTCTGGAATGGACTGAGACATCTGGGGGACTCTTGGAATGGTGGTACGACCATGGAGTTCCTCTCGCCTTTCCTGTTGAGAGTGCCTCCTCTTGAGATGCGACGGGAACGCCGGGAATTCTTTCCCGTTGAAAGCAGGGAAAGGATCCCTCATCTCGAGCTACGAGGGGGAAACGGGGCTCCTCTGGATGTGGGCGGGACCATCGTGCTTCCTCTCTAGTGGAGACGGGTATGGCGGTGAACTTCTTGAGTTGCAGCAAGGGTGTGAAAGACCCTTTCGAAGTTCCAGAGGTTAGGTGTCATTAGTCTCCAGAGGCCTCATCGGAAATAGGCCTCATCTCGCCTGGAAGGGAGAACTTCCTGGATTTTCTCGAGTTGCGGCAGGTGTTCTCGAGTTACGACGGGGACCTCAGGGACCCGCCCTGGTGGCCTCAGGAGAGGCCAGTCCCTAGGCGAGTTGCTAGGGGGCCTCTCGGGATTCCTCTCCCGTTGATACCGGGGCCAAAAACCTTGTGTGGAGTCAGGGCCGGAACCGAGGATTCCTCTCAGGGGCTGACATGGATCTTTGGGTACTTCTGGAGTCTCCCCAGGGGAGTCAGGCCTCGTGTCGAGTGGGGGCATGCACGTGCGCTTTCCTTCCAGGCTGTAGCAGCAATGTCACGCTTCCCGTCGCGTGGATCAAAGGATCTGTGGTTTTCCCTCGAGGCTTTCCCTCGAGGCTTTCCCACAGGGCTGTCCCACGTGCCACCGTGGTGTGAGTCAATCCTGGGCGTGAAAGATGAGCCAGTGCAGGGCAAAGAGTTTCCTCTGGAATGGACTGAGACATCTGGGGGACTCTTGGAATGGTGGTACGACCATGGAGTTCCTCTCGCCTTTCCTGTTGAGAGTGCCTCCTCTTGAGATGCGACGGGAACGCCGGGAATTCTTTCCCGTTTAAAGCAGGGAAAGGATCCCTCATCTCGAGCTACGAGGGGGACACGGGGCTCCTCTGGATGTGGGCGGGACCATCGTGCTTCCTCTCTAGTGAAGACGGGTATGGTGGTGAACTTCTTGAGTTGCAGCAAGGCTGTGAAAGACCCTTTCGAAGTTCCAGAGGTAAGGTGTCATTAGTCTCCAGACGCCTCATCGGAAATAGGCCTCATTTCGCCTGGAAGGGAGAACTTCCTGGATTTTCTCGAGTTGCGGCAGGTGTTCTCGAGTTACGACGGGGACCTCAGGGACCCGCCCTGGTGGCCTCAGGAGAGGCCAGTCCCTATGCGAGTTGCTAGGGGGCCTCTCGGGATTCCTCTCCCGTCGATACCGGGGCCAAAAACCTTGTGTGGAGTCAGGGCCGGAACCGAGGATTCCTCTCAGGGGCTGACATGGATCTTTGGGTACTTCTGGAGTCTCCCCAGGGGAGTCAGGCCTCGTCTCGAGTGGGGGCATGCACGTGCACTTTCCTTCCAGGCTGTAGCAGCAATGTCACGCTTCCCGTCACGTGGATCAAATGATGTGTGGTTTTCCCTCGAGGCTTTCCCACAGGGCTGTCCCACGTGCCACCGTGGTGTGAGTCGATCCTCGGCGTGAAAGATGAGCCAGTGCAGGGCAAAGAGGTTCCTCTGGAATGGACTGAGACATCTGGGGGACTCTTGGAATGGTGGTACGACCATGGAGTTCCTCTCGCCTTTCCTGTTGAGAGTGCCTCTTCTTGAGATGCGACGGGAACGCCGGGAATTCTTTCCCGTTGAAAGCAGGGAAAGGATCCCTCATCTCGAGCTACGAGGGGGAAACGGGGCTCCTCTGGATGTGGGCGGGACCATCGTGCTTCCTCTCGAGTGGAGACGGGTATGGCGGTGAACTTCTTGAGTTGCAGCAAGGGTGTGAAAGACCCTTTCGAAGTTCCAGAGGTTTGGTGTCATTAGTCTCCAGAGGCCTCATCGGAAATAGGCCTCATCTCGCCTGGAAGGGAGAACTTCCTGGATTTTCTCGAGTTGCGGCAGGTGTTCTCGAGTTACGACGGGGACCTCAGGGACCCGCCCTGGTGGCCTCAGGAGAGGCCAGTCCCCATGCGAGTTGCTAGGGGGTCTCTCGGGATTCCTCTCCCGTCGATACCGGGGCCAAAAAGCTTGTGTGGAGTCAGGGCCGGAATCGAGGATTCTTCTCAGGGGCTGACATGGATCTTTGGGTACTTCTGGAGTCTCCCCAGGGGAGTCAGGCCTCGTCTCGTGTGGGGGCATGCATGTGCGCTTTCCTTCCAGGCTGTTCCAGCAATGTCATGCTTCCCGTCGCGTGGATCAAAGGATCTGTGGTTTTCCCTCGAGGCTTTCCCTCGAGGCTTTCCCACAGGGCTGTCCCACGTGCCACCGTGTTGTGAGTCGATCCTCGGCGTGAAAGATGAGCCAGTGCAGGGCAAAGAGGTTCCTCTGAAATGGACTGAGACATCTGGGGGACTCTTGGAATGGTGGTACGACCATGGAGTTCCTCTCGCCTTTCCTGTTGAGAGTGCCTCCTCTTGAGATGCGACGGGAACGCCGGGAATTCTTTCCCGTTGAAAGCAGGGAAAGGATCCCTCATCTCGAGCTACGAGGGGGAAACGGGGCTCCTCTGGATGTGGGCGGGACCATCGTGCTTCCTCTCGAGTGGAGACGGGTATGGCGGTGAACTTCTTGAGTTGCACCAAGGGTGTGAAAGACCCTTTCGAAGTTCAAGAGGTTTGGTGTCATTAGTCTCCAGAGGCCTCATCGGAAATAGGCCTCATCTCGCCTGGAAGGGAGAACTTCCTGGATTTTCTCGAGTTGCGGCAGGTGTTCTCGAGTTACGACGGGGACCTCAGGGACCCGCCCTGGTAGCCTCCGGAGAGGCCAGTCCCCATGCGAGTTGCTAGGGGGCCTCTCGGGATTCCTCTCCCGTCGATACCGGGGCCAAAAACCTTGTGTGGAGTCAGGGCCGGAACCGAGGATTCCTCTCAGGGGCTGACATGGATCTTTGGGTACTTCTGGAGTCTCCCCAGTGGAGTCAGACCTCGTCTCGAGTGGGGGCATGCACGTGCGCTTTCCTTCCAGGCTGTAGCAGCAATGTCACGCTTCCCGTCGCGTGGATCAAAGGATCTGTGGTTTTCCCTCGAGGCTTTCCCTCGAGGCTTTCCCACAGGGCTGTCCCACGTGCCACCGTGGTGTGAGTCGATCCTCGGCGTGAAAGATGAGCCAGTGCAGGGCAAAGAGGTTCCTCTGGAATGGACTGAGACATCTGGGGGACTCTTGGAATGGTGGTACGACCATGGAGATCCTCTCGCCTTTCCTGTTGAGAGTGCCTCCTCTTGAGATGCGACGGGAACGCCGGGAATTCTTTCCCGTTGAAAGCAGGGAAAGGATCCCTCATCTCGAGCACCGAGGGGAAAACGGGTCTCCTCTGGATGTGGGCGGGACCATCGTGCTTCCTCTCGAGTGGAGACGGGTATGGCGGAGAACTTCTTGAGTTGCAGCAAGGGTGTGAAAGACCCTTTCAAAGTTCCAGAGGTTAGGTGTCATTAGTCTCCAGAGGCCTCATCGGAAATAGGCCTCATCTCGCCTGGAAGGGAGAACTTCCTGGATTTTCTCGAGTTGCGGCAGGTGTTCTTAAGTTACGACGGGGAACTCAGGGACCCGCCCTGGTGGCCTCAGGAGAGGCCAGTCCCCATGCGAGTTGCTAGGGGGCCTCTCGGGATTCCTCTCCCGTCGATACCGGGGCCAAAAACCTTGAGTGGAGTCAGGGCCGGAACCGAGGATTCCTCTCAGGGGCTGACATGGATCTTTGGGTACTTCTGGAGTCTCCCCAGGGGATTCAGGCCTCGTCTCGAGTGGGGGCATGCACGTGCGCTTTCCTTCCAGGCTGTAGCAGCAATGTCACGCTTCCCGTCACGTGGATCAAAGGATCTGTGATTTTCACTCGGGGCTTTCCCTCGAGGCTTTCCCACAGGGCTGTCCCACGTGCCACCGTGGTGTGAGTCGATCCTCGGCGTGAAAGATGAGCCAGTGCAGGGCAAAGAGTTTCCTCTGGAATGGACTGAGACATCTGGGGGACTCTTGGAATGGTGGTACGACCATGGAGTTCCTCTCGCCTTTCCTGTTGAGAGTGCCTCCTCTTGAGATGCGACGGGAACGCCGGGAATTCTTTCCCGTTGAAAGCAGCGAAAGGATCCCTCATCTCGAGCTACGAGGGGGAAACGGGGCTCCTCTGGATGTGGGCGGGACCATCGTGCTTCCTCTCGAGTGGAGACGGGTATGGCGGTGAACTTCTTGAGTTGCAGCAAGGGTGTGAAAGACCCTTTCGAAGTTCCAGAGGTTAGGTGTCATTAGTCTCCAGACGCCTCATCGGAAATAGGCCTCATCTCGCCTGGAAGGGAGAACTTCCTGGATTTTCTCGAGTTGCGGAAGGTGTTCTCGAGTTACGACGGGGACCTCAGGGACCTGCCCTGGTGGCCTCAGGAGAGGCCAGTCCCCATGCGAGTTGCTAGGGGGCCTCTCGGGATTCCTCTCCCGTCGATACCGGGGCCAAAAACCTTGTGTGGAGTCAGGGCCGGAACCGAGGATTCCTCTCAGGGGCTGACATGGATCTTTGGGTACTTCTGGAGTCTCCCCAGGGGAGTCAGGCCTCGTCTCGAGTGGAGGCATGCACGTGCACTTTCCTTCCAGGCTGTAGCAGCAATGTCACGCTTCCCGTCGCGTGGATCAAAGGATCTGTGGTTTTCCCTCGAGGCTTTCCCACAGGGCTGTCCCACGTGCCACCGTGGTGTGAGTCAATCCTGGGCGTAAAAGATGAGCCAGTGCAGGGCAAAGAGGTTCCTCTGGAATGGACTGAGACATCTGGGGGACTCTTGGAATGGTGGTACGACCATGGAGTTCCTCTCGCCTTTCCTGTTGAGAGTGCCTCCTCTTGAGATGCGACGGGAACGCCGGGAATTCTTTCCCGTTTAAAGCAGGGAAAGGATCCCTCATCTCGAGCTACGAGGGGGAAACGGGGCTCCTCTGGATGTGGGCGGGACCATCGTGCTTCCTCTCTAGTGGAGAAGGGTATGGTGGTGAACTTCTTGAGTTGCAGCAAGGCTGTGAAAGACCCTTTCGAAGGTCCAGAGGTAAGGTGTCATTAGTCTCCAGACGCCTCATCGGATATAGGCCTCATTTCGCCAGGAAGGGAGAACTTCCTGGATTTTCTCCAGTTGCGGCAGGTGTTCTCGAGTTACGACGGGGACCTCAGGGACCCGCCCTGGTGGCCTCAGGAGAGGCCAGTCCCTATGCGAGTTGCTAGGGGGCCTCTCGGGATTCCTCTCCCGTCGATACCGGGGCCAAAAACCTTGTGTGGAGTCAGGGCCGGAACCGAGGATTCCTCTCAGGGGCTGACATGGATCTTTGGGTACTTCTGGAGTCTCCCCAGAGGAGTCAGGCCTCGTCTCGAGTGGGGGCATGCACGTGCACTTTCCTTCCAGGCTGTAGCAGCAATGTCACGCTTCCCGTCGCGTGGATCAAATGATGTGTGGTTTTCCCTAGAGGCTTTCCCACAGGGCTGTCCCACGTGCCACCGTGGTGTGAGTCGATCCTCGGCGTGAAAGATGAGCCAGTGCAGGGCAAAGATGTTCCTCTGGAATGGACTGAGACATCTGGGGGACTCTTGGAATGGTGGTACGACCATGGAGTTCCTCTCGCCTTTCCTGTTGAGAGTGCCTCCTCTTGAGATGCGACGGGAACGCCGGGAATTTTTTGCCGTTGAAAGCAGGGAAAGGATCCCTCATCTCGAACTACGAGGGGGAAACGGGGCTCCTCTGGATGTGGGCGGGACCATCGTGCTTTCTCTCGAGTGGAGACGGGTATGGCGGTGAACTTCTTGAGTTGCAGCAAGGGTGTGAAAGACCCTTTCGAAGTTCCAGAGGTTAGGTGTCATTAGTCTCCAGACGCCTCATCGGAAATAGGCCTCATCTCGCCTGGAAGGGAGAACTTCCTTGATTTTCTCGAGTTGCGGCAGGTGTTCTCGAGTTACGACGGGGACCTCAGGGACCCGCCCTGTTGGCCTCAGGAGAGGCCAGTCCCTATGCGTGTTGCTAGGGGGCCCCTCGGGATTCCTCTCCCGTCGATACCGGGGCCAAAAACCTTGTGTGGAGTCAGGGCCGGAACCGAGGATTCCTCTCAGGGACTGATATGGATCTTTGGGTACTTCTGGAGTCTCGCCAGGGGAGACAGGCCTTGTCTCGTGTGGGGGCATGCACGTGCACTTTCCTTCCAGGCTGTAGCAGCAATGTCACGCTTCCCGTCGCGTGGATCAAAGGATCTGCGGTTTTCGCTCGAGGGTTTCCCTCGAGGCTTTCCCACAGGGCTGTCCCACGTGACACCGTGGTGTGAGTCGATTCTCGGCGTGAAAAATGAGCCAGTGCAGGGCAAAGAGGTTCCTCTGGAATGGACTGAGACATCTGGGGGACTCTTGGAATGGTGGTACGACCATGGAGTTCCTCTCGCCTTTCCTGTTGAGAGTGCCTCCTCTTGAGATGCGACGGGAACGCCGGGAATTCTTTCCCGTTGAAAGCAGGGAAAGGATCCCTCATCTCGAGCTACGAGGGGGAAACGGGGCTCCTCTGGATGTGGGCGGGACCATCGTGCTTCCTCTCTAGTGGAGACGGGTATGGTGGTGAACTTCTTGAGTTGCAGCAAGGCTGTGAAAGACCCTTTCGAAGTTCCAGAGGTTAGGTGTCATTAGTCTCCAGACGCCTCATCGGAAATAGGCCTCATCTCGCCTGGAAGGGAGAACTTCCTGGATTTTCTCGATTTGCGGCTGGTGTTCTCGAGTTACGACGGGGACCTCAGGGACCCGCCCTGGTGGCCTCAGGAGAGGCCAGTCCCCATGCGAGTTGTTAGGGGGCCTCTCGGGATTCCTCTCCCGTCGATACCGGGGCCAAAAACCTTGTGTGGAGTCACGGCCGGAACCGAGGATTCCTCTCAGGGGCTGACATGGATCTTTGGGTACTTCTGGAGTCTCCCCAGGGGAGTCAGGCCTCGTCTCGAGTGGGGGAATGCGCGTGCGCTTTCCTTCCAGGCTTTAGCAGCAATGTCACGCTTCCAGTCGCTTGGATCAAAGGATCTGTGGTTTTCCCTCGAGGCTTTCCCTCGAGGCTTTCCCACAGGGCTGTCCCACGTGCCACCGTGGTGTGAGTCGATCCTCGGCGTGAAAGATGAGCCAGTGCAGGGCAAAGAGGTTCCTCTGGAATGGACTGAGACATCTGGGGGACTCTTGGAATGGTGGTACGACCATGGAGTTCCTCTCGCCTTTCCTGTTGAGAGTGCCTCCTCTTGAGATGCGACGGGAACGCCGGGAATTTTTTGCCGTTGAAAGCAGGGAAAGGATCCCTCATCTCGAGCTACGAGGGGGAAACGGGGCTCCTCTGGATGTGGGCGGGACCATCGTGCTTCCTCTCGAGTGGAGACGGGTATGGCGGTGAACTTCTTGAGTTGCAGCAAGGGTGTGAAAGACCCTTTCGAAGTTCCAGAGGTTAGGTGTCATTAGTCTCCAGAGGCCTCATCGGAAATAGGCCTCATCTCGCCTGGAAGGGAGAACTTCCTGGATTTTCTCGAGTTGCGGCAGGTGTTCTCGAGTTACGACGGGGACCTCAGGGACCCGCCCTGGTGGCCTCAGGAGAGGCCACTCCCCATGCGAGTTGCTAGGGGGCCTCTCGGGATTCCTCTCCCGTCGATACCGGGGCCAAAAACCTTGTGTGGAGTCAGGGCCGGAACCGAGGATTCCTCTCAGGGGCTGACATGGATCTTTGGGTAATTCTGGAGTCTCCCCAGGGGAGTCAGGCCTCGTCTCGAGTGGGGGCATGCACGTGCCCTTTCCTTCCAGGCTGTAGCAGCAATGTCACGCTTCCCGTCGCGTGGATCAAAGGATCTGTGGTTTTCCCTCGAGGCTTTCCCACAGGGCTGTCCCACGTGCCACCGTAGTGTGAGTCGATCCTCGGCGTGAAAGATGAGCCAGTGCAGGGCAAAGAGGTTCCTCTGGAATGGACTGAGACATCTGGGGGACTCTTGGAATGGTGGTACGACCATGGAGTTCCTCTCGCCTTTCCTGTTGAGAGTGCCTCCTCTTGAGATGCGACAGGAACGCCGGGAATTCTTTCCCGTTGAAAGCAGGGAAAGGATCCCTCATCTCGAGCTACGAGGGGGAAACGGGGCTCCTCTGGATGTGGGCGGGACCATCGTGCTTCCTCTCTAGTGGAGACGGGTATGGCGGTGAACTTCTTGAGTTGCAGCAAGGGTGTGAAAGACCCTTTCGAAGTTCCAGAGGTTAGGTGTCATTAATCTCCAGAGGCCTCATCGGAAATAGGCCTCATGTCGCCTGGAAGGGAGAACTTCCTGGATTTTCTCGAGTTGCGGTAGGTGTTCTCGAGTTACGACGGGGACCTCAGGGACCCGCCCTGGTGGCCTCAGGTGAGGCCAGTCCCTAGGCGAGTTGCTAGGGGGCCTCTCGGGATTCCTCTCCCGTTGATACCGGGGCCAAAAACCTTGTGTGGAGTCAGGGCCGGAACCGAGGATTCCTCTCAGGGGCTGACATGGATCTTTGGGTACTTCTGGAGTCTCCCCAGGGGAGTCAGGCCTCGTCTCGAGTGGGGGCATGCACGTGCGCTTTCCTTCCAGGCTGTAGCAGCAATGTCACGCTTCCCGTCGCGTGGATCAAAGGATCTGTGGTTTTCCCTCGAGGCTTTCCCTCGAGGCTTTCCCACAGGGCTGTCCCACGTGCCACCGTGGTGTGAGTCAATCCTGGGCGTGAAAGATGAGCCAGTGCAGGGCAAAGAGGTTCCTCTGGAATGGACTGAGACATCTGGGGGACTCTTGGAATGGTGGTACGACCATGGAGTTCCTCTCGCCTTTCCTGTTGAGAGTGCCTCCTCTTGAGATGCGACGGGAACGCCGGGAATTCTTTCCCGTTTAAAGCAGGGAAAGGATCCCTCATCTCGAGCTACGAGGGGGAAACGGGGCTCCTCTGGATGTGGGCGGGACCATCGTGCTTCCTCTCTAGTGGAGACGGGTATGGTGGTGAACTTCTTGAGTTGCAGCAAGGCTGTGAAAGACCCTTTCGAAGTTCCAGAGGTAAGGTGTCATTAGTCTCCAGACGCCTCATCGGAAATAGGCCTCATTTCGCCTGGAAGGGAGAACTTCCTGGATTTTCTCGAGTTGCGGCAGGTGTTCTCGAGTTACGACGGGGACCTCAGGGACCCGCCCTGGTGGCCTCAGGAGAGGCCAGTCCCTATGCGAGTTGCTAGGGGGCCTCTCGGGATTCCTCTCCCGTCGATACCGGGGCCAAAAACCTTGTGTGGAGTCAGGGCCGGAACCGAGGATTCCTCTCAGGGGCTGACATGGATCTTTGGGTACTTCTGGAGTCTCCCCAGGGGAGTCAGGCCTCGTCTCGAGTGGGGGCATGCACGTGCACTTTCCTTCCAGGCTGTAGCAGCAATGTCACGCTTCCCGTCGCGTGGATCAAATGATGTGTGGTTTTCCCTCGAGGCTTTCCCACAGGGCTGTCCCACGTGCCACCGTGGTGTGAGTCGATCCTCGGCGTGAAAGATGAGCCAGTGCAGGGCAAAGAGGTTCCTCTGGAATGGACTGAGACATCTGGGGGACTCTTGGAATGGTGGTACGACCATGGAGTTCCTCTCGCCTTTCCTGTTGAGAGTGCCTCCTCTTGAGATGCGACGGGAACGCCGGGAATTTTTTGCCGTTGAAAACAGGGAAAGGATCCCTCATCTCGAGCTACGAGGGGGAAACGGGGCTCCTCTGGATGTGGGCGGGACCATCGTGCTTTCTCTCGAGTGGAGACGGGTATGGCGGTGAACTTCTTGAGTTGCAGCTAGGGTGTGAAAGACCCTTTCGAAGTTCCAGAGGTTAGGTGTCATTAGTCTCCAGACGCCTCATCGGAAATAGGCCTCATCTCGCCTGGAAGGGAGAACTTCCTTGATTTTCTCGAGTTGCGGCAGGTGTTCTCGAGTTACGACGGGGACGTCAGGGACCCGCCCTGTTGGCCTCAGGAGAGGCCAGTCCCTATGCGTGTTGCTAGGGGGCCCCTCGGGATTCCTCTCCCGTCGATACCGGGGCCAAAAACCTTGTGTGGAGTCAGGGCCGGAACCGAGGATTCCTCTCAGGGACTGATATGGATCTTTGGGTACTTCTGGAGTCTCGCCAGGGGAGACAGGCCTCGTCTCGTGTGGGGGCATGCACGTGCACTTTCCTTCCAGGCTGTAGCAGCAATGTCACGCTTCCCGTCGCGTGGATCAAAGGATCTGCGGTTTTCGCTCGAGGCTTTCCCTCGAGGCTTTCCCACAGGGCTGTCCCACGTGACACCGTGGTGTGAGTCGATTCTCGGCGTGAAAAATGAGCCAGTGCAGGGCAAAGAGGTTCCTCTGGAATGGACTGAGACATCTGGGGAACTCTTGGAATGGTGGTACGACCATGGAGTTCCTCTCGCCTTTCCTGTTGAGAGTGCCTCCTCTTGAGATGCGACGGGAACGCCGGGAATTCTTTCCCGTTGAAAGCAGGGAAAGGATCCCTCATCTCGAGATCCGAGGGGGAAACGGGGCTCCTCTGGATGTGGGCGGGACCATCCTGCTTCCTCTTGAGTGGACACGGGTATGGCGGTGAACTTCTTGAGTTGCAGCAAGGGTGTGAAAGACCCTTTCGAAGTTCCAGAGGTTAGGTGTCATTAGTCTCCAGACGCCTCATCGGAAATAGGCCTCATCTCGCCTGGAAGGGAGAACTTCCTGGATTTTCTCGATTTGCGGCAGGTGTTCTCGAGTTACGACGGGGACCTCAGGGACCCGCCCTGGTGGCCTCAGGAGAGGCCAGTCCCCATGCGAGTTGTTAGGGGGCCTCTCGGGATTCCTCTCCCGTCAATACCGGGGCCAAAAACCTTGTGTGGAGTCAGGGACGGAACCGAGGATTCCTCTCAGGGGCTGACATGTATCTTTGGCTACTTCTGGAGTCTCCCCAGGGGAGTCAGGCCTCGTCTCGAGTGGGGGCATGCGCGTGCGCTTTCCTTCCAGGCTTTAGCAGCAATGTCACGCTTCCCGTCGCTTGGATCAAAGGATCTGTGGTTTTCCCTCGAGGCTTTCCCTCGAGGCTTTCCCACAGGGCTGTCCCACGTGCCACCGTGGTGTGAGTCGATCTTCGGCGTGAAAGATGAGCCAGTGCAGGGCAAAGAGGTTCCTCTGGAATGGACTGAGACATCTGGGGGACTCTTGGAATGGTGGTACGACCATGGAGTTCCTCTCGCCTTTCCTGTTGAGAGTGCCTCCTCTTGAGATGCGACGGGAACGCCGGGAATTTTTTGCCGTTGAAAGCAGGGAAAGGATCCCTCATCTCGAGCTACGAGGGGGAAACGGGGCTCCTCTGGATGT
The DNA here is from genome assembly GCF_032405125.1 of Capricornis sumatraensis. Lineage (NCBI taxonomy): Eukaryota > Metazoa > Chordata > Mammalia > Artiodactyla > Bovidae > Capricornis > Capricornis sumatraensis. Next base: position 2,542,729 of record NC_091080.1, on the reverse strand, counting down.
GGGCGGGACCATCGTGCTTCCTCTCGAGTGGAGACGGGTATGGCGGTGAACTTCTTGAGTTGCAGCAAGGGTGTGAAAGACCCTTTCGAAGTTCCAGAGGTTAGGTGTCATTAGTCTCCAGAGGCCTCATCGGAAATAGGCCTCATCTCGCCTGGAAGGGAGAACTTCCTGGACTTTCTCGAGTTGCGGCAGGTGTTCTCGAGTTACGACGGGGACCTCAGGGACCCGCCCTGGTGGCCTCAGGAGAGGCCAGTCCCCATGCGAGTTGCTAGGGGGCCTCTCGGGATTCCTCTCCCGTCGATACCGGGGCCAAAAAGCTTGTGTGGAGTCAGGGCCGGAACCGAGGATTCCTCTCAGGGGCTGACATGGATCTTTGGGTACTTCTGGAGTCTCTCCAGGGGAGTCAGGCCTCGTCTCGAGTGGGGGCATGCACGTGCGCTTTCCTTCCAGGCTGTAGCAGCAATGTCACGCTTCCCGTCGCGTGGATCAAAGGATCTGTGGTTTTCCCTCGAGGCTTTCCCTCGAGGCTTTCCCACAGGGCTATCCCACGTGCCACCGTGTTGTGAGTCGATCCTCGGCGTGAAAGATGAGCCAGTGCAGGGCAAAGAGGTTCCTCTGGAATGGACTGAGACATCTGGGGGACTCTTGGAATGGTAGTACGACCATGGAGTTCCTCTCGCCTTTCCTGTTTAGAGTGCCTCCTCTTGAGATGCGACGGGAACGCCGGGAATTCTTTCCCGTTGAAACCAGGGAAAGGATCCCTCATCTCGAGCTACGAGGGGGAAACGGGGCTCCTCTGGATGTGGGCGGGACCACCGTGCTTCCTCTCGAGTGGAGACGGGTATGGCGGTGAACTTCTTGAGTTGCAGCAAGGGTGTGAAAGACCCTTTCGAAGTTCCAGAGGTTTGGTGTCATTAGTCTCCAGAGGCCTCATCGGAAATAGGCCTCATCTCGCCTGGAAGGGAGAACTTCCTGGATTTTCTCGAGTTGCGGCAGGTGTTCTCGAGTTACGACGGGGACCTCAGGGACCCGCCCTGGTGGCCTCCGGAGAGGCCAGTCCCCATGCGAGTTGCTAGGGGGCCTCTCGGGATTCCTCTCCCGTCGATACCGGGGCCAAAAACCTTGTGTGGAGTCAGGGCCGGAACCGAGGATTCCTCTCAGGGGCTGACATGGATCTTTGGGTACTTCTGGAGTCTCCCCAGTGGAGTCAGGCCTCGTCTCGAGTGGGGGCATGCACGTGCGCTTTCCTTCCAGGCTGTAGCAGCAATGTCACGCTTCCCGTCGCGTGGATCAAAGGATCTGTGGTTTTCCCTCGAGGCTTTCCCTCGAGGCTTTCCCACAGGGCTGTCCCACGTGCCACCGTGGTGTGAGTCGATCCTCGGCGTGAAAGATGAGCCAGTGCAGGGCAAAGAGGTTCCTCTGGAATGGACTGAGACATCTGGGGGACTCTTGGAATGGTGGTACGACCATGGAGTTCCTCTCGCCTTTCCTGTTGAGAGTGCCTCCACTTGAGATCCGACGGGAACGCAGGGAATTCTTTCCCGTTGAAAGCAGGGAAGGGATCCCTCATCTCGAGCTACGAGGGGGAAACGGGGCTCCTTTGGATGTGGTCGGGACCATCGTGCTTCCTCTCGAGTGGAAACGGGTATGGTGGTGAACTTCTTGAGTTGCAGCAAGGGTGTGAAAGACCCTTTCGAAGTTCCAGAGGTTAGGTGTCATTAGTCTCCAGACGCCTCATCGGAAATAGGCCTCATCTCGCCTGGAAGGGAGAACTTCCTGGATTTTCTCGAGTTGCGGCAGGTGTTCTCGAGTTACGACGGGGACCTCAGGGACCCGCCCTGGTGGCCTCCGGAGAGGCCAGTCCCCATGCGAGTTGCTAGGGGGCCTCTCGGGATTCCTCTCCCGTCGATACCGGGGCCAAAAACCTTGTGTGGAGTCAGGGCCGGAACCGAGGATTCCTCTCAGGGGCTGACATGGATCTTTGGGTACTTCTGGAGTCTCCCCAGTGGAGTCAGGCCTCGTCTCGAGTGGGGGCATGCACGTGCGCTTTCCTTCCAGGCTGTAGCAGCAATGTCACGCTTCCCGTCGCTTGGATCAAAGGATCTGTGGTTTTCCCTCGAGGCTTTCCCTCGAGGCTTTCCCACAGGGCTGTCCCACGTGCCACCGTGGTGTGAGTCGATCCTCGGCGTGAAAGATGAGCCAGTGCAGGGCAAAGAGCTTCCTCTGGAATGGACTGAGACATCTGGGGGACTCTTGGAATGGTGGTACGACCATGGAGTTCCTCTCGCCTTTCCTGTTGAGAGTGCCTCCACTTGAGATCCGACGGGAACGCAGGGAATTCTTTCCCGTTGAAAGCAGGGAAGGGATCCCTCATCTCGAGCTACGAGGGGGAAACCGGGCTCCTTTGGATGTGGTCGGGACCATCGTGCTTCCTCTCGAGTGGAAACGGGTATGGTGGTGAACTTCTTGAGTTGCAGCAAGGGTGTGAAAGACCCTTTCGAAGTTCCAGAGGTTAGGTGTCATTAGTCTCCAGACGCCTCATCAGAAATAGGCCTCATCTCGCCTGGAAGGGAGAACTTCCTGGATTTTCTCGAGTTGCGGCAGGTGTTCTCGAGTTACGACGGGGACCTCAGGGACCGGCCCTGGTGGCCTCAGGAGAGGCCAGTCCCCATGCGAGTTGCTAGCGGGCCTCTCGGGATTCCTCTCCCGTCGATACCGGGGCCAAAAAGCTTGTGTGGAGTCAGGGCCGGAACCGAGGATTCCTCTCAGGGGCTGACATGGATCTTTGGGTACTTCTGGAGTCTCCCCAGGGGAGTCAGGCCTCGTCTCGAGTGGGGGCATGCACGTGCGCTTTCCTTCCAGGCTGTAGCAGCAATGTCACGCTTCCCGTCGCGTGGATCAAAGGATCTGTGGTTTTCCCTCGAGGCTTTCCCACAGGGCTGTCCCACGTGCCACCGTGGTGTGAGTCGATCCTCGGCGTGAAAGATGAGCCAGTGCAGGGCAAAGAGGTTCCTCTGGAATGGACTGAGACATCTGGGGGACTCTTGGAATGGTGGTACGACCATGGAGTTCCTCTCGCCTTTCCTGTTGAGAGTGCCTCCTCTTGAGATGCGACGGGAACGCCGGGAATTCTTTCCCGTTGAAAGCAGGGAAAGGATCCCTCATTTCGAGCTACGAGGGGGAAACGGGGCTCCTCTGGATGTGGGCGGGACCATCGTGCTTCCTCTCTAGTGGAGACGGGTATGGCGGTGAATTTCTTGAGTTGCAGCAAGGGTGTGAAAGACCCTTTCGAAGTTCCAGAGGTTAGGTGTCATTAGTCTCCAGAGGCCTCATCGGAAATAGGCCTCATCTCGCCTGGAAGGGAGAACTTCCTGGATTTTCTCGAGTTGCGGCAGGTGTTCTCGAGTTACGACGGGGACCTCAGGGACCCGCCCTGGTGGCCTCAGGAGAGGCCAGTCCCTAGGCGAGTTGCTAGGGGGCCTCTCGGATTCCTCTCCCGTTGATACCGGGGCCAAAAACCTTCTGTGGAGTCAGGGCCGGAACCGAGGATTCTTCTCAGGGGCTGACATGGATCTTTGGGTACTTCTGGAGTCTCCCCAGGGGAGTCAGGCCTCGTCTCGAGTGGGGGCATGCACGTGCGCTTTCCTTCCAGGCTGTAGCAGCAATGTCACGCTTCCCGTCGCGTGGATCAAAGGATCTGTGGTTTTCCCTCGAGGCTTTCCCTCGAGGCTTTCCCACAGGGCTGTCCCACGTGCCACCGTGGTGTGAGTCGATCCTCGGCGTGAAAGATGATCCAGTGCAGGGCAAAGAGGTTCCTCTGGAATGGACTGAGACATCTTGGGGACTCTTGGAATGGTGGTACGACCATGGAGTTCCTCTCGCCTTTCCTGTTGAGAGTGCCTCCTCTTGAGATGCGACGGGAACGCCGGGAATTTTTTGCCGTTGAAAGCAGGGAAAGGATCCCTCATCTCGAGCTACGAGGGGGAAACGGGGCTCCTCTGGATGTGGGCGGGACCATCGTGCTTTCTCTCGAGTGGAGACGGGTATGGCGGTGAACTTCTTGAGTTGCAGCAAGGGTGTGAAAGACCCTTTCGAAGTTCCAGAGGTAGGTGTCATTAGTCTCCAGACGCCTCATCGGAAATAGGCCTCATCTCGCCTGGAAGGGAGAACTTCCTTGATTTTCTCGAGTTGCGGCAGATGTTCTCGAGTTACGACGGGGACCTCAGGGACCCGCCCTGTTGGCCTCAGGAGAGGCCAGTCCCTATGCGTGTTGCTAGGGGGCCCCTCGGGATTCCTCTCCCGTCGATACCGGGGCCAAAAACCTTGTGTGGAGTCAGGGCCGGAACCGAGGATTCCTCTCAGGGGCTGACATGGATCTTTGGGTACTTCTGGAGTCTCCTCAGTGGAGTCAGGCCTCGTCTCGAGTGGGGGCATGCACGTGCGCTTTCCTTTCAGGCTGTAGCAGCAATGTCACGCTTCCCGTCGCGTGGATCAAATGATGTGTGGTTTTCCCTCGAGGCTTTCCCACAGGGCTGTCCCACGTGCCACCGTGGTGTGAGTCGATCCTCGGCGTGAAAGATGAGCCAGTGCAGGGCAAAGAGCTTCCTCTGGAATGGACTGAGACATCTGGGGGACTCTTGGAATGGTGGTACGACCATGGAGTTCCTCTCGCCTTTCCTGTTGAGAGTGCCTCCTCTTGAGATGCGACGGGAACGCCGGGAATTCTTTCCCGTTGAAACCAGGGAAAGGATCCCTCATCTCGAGCTACGAGGGGGAAACGGGGCTCCTCTGGATGTGGGCGGGACCATCGTGCTTCCTCTCGAGTGGAGACGGGTATGGCGGTGAACTTCTTGAGTTGCAGCAAGGGTGTCAAAGACCCTTTCGAAGTTCCAGAGGTTTGGTGTCAATAGTCTCCAGAGGCCTCATCGGAAATAGGCCTCATCTCGCCTGGAAGGGAGAACTACCTGGATTTTCTCGAGTTGCGGCAGGTGTTCTCGAGTTACGACGGGGACCTCAGGGACCCGCCCTGGTGGCCTCAGGAGAGGCCAGTTCCCATGCGAGTTGCTAGGGGGCCTCTCGGGATTCCTCTCCCGTCGATACCGGGGCCAAAAAGCTTGTGTGGAGTCAGGGCCGGAACCGAGGATTCTTCTCAGGGGCTGACATGGATCTTTGGGTACTTCTGGAGTCTCCCCAGGGGAGTCAGGCCTCGTCTCGAGTGGGGGCATGCATGTGCGCTTTCCTTCCAGGCTGTAGCAGCAATGTCACGCTTCCCGTCGCTTGGATCAAAGGATCTGTGGTTTTCCCTCGAGGCTTTCCCTCGAGGCTTTCCCACAGGGCTGTCCCACGTGCCACCGTGTTGTGAGTCGATCCTCGGCGTGAAAGATGAGCCAGTGCAGGGCAAAGAGGTTCCTCTGAAATGGACTGAGACATCTGGGGGACTCTTGGAATGGTGGTACGACCATGGAGTTCCGCTCGCCTTTCCTGTTGAGAGTGCCTCCTCTTGAGATGCGACGGGAACGCCGGGAATTCTTTCCCGTTGAAAGCAGGGAAAGGATCCCTCATCTCGAGCTACGAGGGGGAAACGGGGCTCCTCTGGATGTGGGCGGGACCATCGTGCTTCCTCTCGAGTGGAGACGGGTATGGCGGTGAACTTCTTGAGTTGCAGCAAGGGTGTGAAAGACCCTTTCGAATTTCCAGAGGTTTGGTGTCATTAGTCTCCAGAGGCCTCATCGGAAATAGGCCTCATCTCGCCTGGAAGGGAGAACTTCCTGGATTTTCTCGAGTTGCGGCAGGTGTTCTCGAGTTACGACGGGGACCTCAGGGACCCGCCCTGGTGGCCTCAGGAGAGGCCAGTCCCCATGCGAGTTGCTAGGGGGCCTCTCGGGATTCCTCTCCCGTCGATACCGGGGCCAAAAACCTTGTGTGGAGTCAGGGCCGGAACCGAGGATTCCTCTCAGGGGCTGACATGGATCTTTGGGTACTTCTGGAGTCTCCCCAGTGGAGTCAGACCTCGTCTCGAGTGGGGGCATGCACGTGCGCTTTCCTTCCAGGCTGTAGTAGCAATGTCACGCTTCCCGTCGCGTGGATCAAAGGATCTGTGGTTTTCCCTCGAGGCTTTCCCTCGAGGCTTTCCCATAGGGCTGTCCCACGTGCCACCGTGGTGTGAGTCGATCCTCGGCGTGAAAGATGAGCCAGTGCATGGCAAAGAGGTTCCTCTGGAATGGACTGAGACATCTGGGGGACTCTTGGAATGGTGGTACGACCATGGAGATCCTCTCGCCTTTCCTGTTGAGAGTGCCTCCTCTTGAGATGCGACGGGAACGCCGGGAATTCTTTCCCGTTGAAAGCAGGGAAAGGATCCCTCATCTCGAGCACCGAGGGGAAAACGGGGCTCCTCTGGATGTGGGCGGGACCATCGTGCTTCCTCTCGAGTGGAGACGGGTATGGCGGAGAACTTCTTGAGTTGCAGCAAGGGTGTGAAAGACCCTTTCAAAGTTCCAGAGGTTAGGTGTCATTAGTCTCCAGACGCCTCATCGGAAATAGGCCTCATCTCGCCTGGAAGGGAGAACTTCCTGGATTTTCTCGAGTTGCGGCAGGTGTTCTTAAGTTACGACGGGGAACTCAGGGACCCGCCCTGGTGGCCTCAGGAGAGGCCAGTCCCCATGCGAGTTGCTAGGGGGCCTCTCGGGATTCCTCTCCCGTCGATACCGGGGCCAAAAACCTTGAGTGGAGTCAGGGCCGGAACCGAGGATTCCTCTCAGGGGCTGACATGGATCTTTGGGTACTTCTGGAGTCTCCCCAGGGGAGTCAGGCCTCGTCTCGAGTGGGGGCATGCACGTGCGCTTTCCTTCCAGGCTGTAGCAGCAATGTCACGCTTCCCGTCACGTGGATCAAAGGATCTGTGGTTTTCCCTCGAGGCTTTCCCTCGAGGCTTTCCCACAGGGCTGTCCCACGTGCCACCGTGGCGTGAGTCGATCCTCGGCGTGAAAGATGAGCCAGTGCAGGCCAAAGAGTTTCCTCTGGAATGGACTGAGACATCTGGGGGACTCTTGGAATGGTGGTACGACCATGGAGTTCCTCTCGCCTTTCCTGTTGAGAGTGCCTCCTCTTGATATGCGACGGGAACGCCGGGAATTCTTTCCCGTTGAAAGGAGGGAAAGGATCCCTCATCTCGAGCTACGAGGGGGAAACGGGGCTCCTCTGGATGTGGTCGGGACCATCGTGCTTCCTCTCGAGTGGAGACGGGTATGGCGGTGAACTTCTTGAGTTGCAGCAAGGGTGTGAAAGACCCTTTCGAAGTTCCAGAGGTTAGGTGTCATTAGTCTCCAGACGCCTCATCGGAAATATGCCTCATCTCGCCTGGAAGGGAGAACTTCCTGGATTTTCTCGAGTTGCGGCAGGTGTTCTCGAGTTACGACGGGGACCTCAGGGACCCGCCCTGGTGGCCTCAGGAGAGGCCAGTCCCCATGCGAGTTGCTAGGGGGCCTCTCGGGATTCCTCTCCCCTCGATACCGGGGCCAAAAACCTTGTGTGGAGTCAGTGCCGGAACCGAGGATTCCTCTCAGGGGCTGACATGGATCTTTGGGTACTTCTGGAGTCTCCCCAGGGGAGTCAGGCCTCGTCTCGAGTGGGGGCATGCACGTGCACTTTCCTTCCAGGCTGTAGCAGCAATGTCACGCTTCCCGTCGCGTGGATCAAAGGATCTGTGGTTTTCCCTCGAGGCTTTCCCACAGGGCTGACCCACGTGCCACCGTGGTGTGAGTCGATCCTCGGCGTGAAAGATGAGCCAGTGCAGGGCAAAGAGGTTCCTCTGGAATGGACTGAGACATCTGGGGGACTCTTGGAATGGTGGTACGACCATGGAGTTCCTCTCGCCTTTCCTGTTGAGAGTGCCTCCTCTTGAGATGCGACGGGAACGCCGGGAATTCTTTCCCGTGGAAAGCAGGGAAAGGATCCCTCATCTCGAGCTACGAGGGGGAAACGGGGCTCCTCTGGATGTGGGCGGGACCATCGTGCTTCCTCTCGAGTGGAGACGGGTATGGCGGTGAACTTCTTGAGTTGCAGCAAGGGTGTGAAAGACCCTTTCGAAGTTCCAGAGGTTAGGTGTCATTAGTCTCCAGACGCCTCATCGGAAATAGGCCTCATCTCGCCTGGAAGGGAGAACTTCCTGGATTTTCTCGAGTTGCGGCAGGTGTTCTCGAGTTACGACGGGGACCTCAGGGACCCGCCCTGGTGGCCTCAGGAGAGGCCAGTCCCCATGCGAGTTGCTAGGGGGCCTCTCGGGATTCCTCTCCCGTCGATACCGGGGCCAAAAACCTTGTGTGGAGTCAGGGCCGGAACCGAGGATTCCTCTCAGGGGCTGACATGGATCTTTGGGTACTTCTGGAGTCTCCCCAGGGGAGTCAGGCCTCGTCTCGAGTGGGGGCATGCACGTGCACTTTCCTTCCAGGCTGTAGCAGCAATGTCACGCTTCCCGTCGCGTGGATCAAAGGATCTGTGGTTTTCCCTCGAGGCTTTCCCACAGGGCTGACCCACGTGCCACCGTGGTGTGAGTCGATCCTCGGCGTGAAAGATGAGCCAGTGCAGGGCAAAGAGGTTCCTCTGGAATGGACTGAGACATCTGGGGGACTCTTGGAATGGTGGTACGACCATGGAGTTCCTCTCGCCTTTCCTGTTGAGAGTGCCTCCTCTTGAGATGCGACGGGAACGCCGGGAATTCTTTCCCGTGGAAAGCAGGGAAAGGATCCCTCATCTCGAGCTACGAGGGGGAAACGGGGCTCCTCTGGATGTGGGCGGGACCATCGTGCTTCCTCTCGAGTGGAGACGGGTATGGCGGTGAACTTCTTGAGTTGCAGCAAGGGTGTGAAAGACCCTTTCGAAGTTCCAGAGGTTAGGTGTCATTAGTCTCCAGACGCCTCATCGGAAATAGGCCTCATCTCGCCTGGAAGGGAGAACTTCCTGGATTTTCTCGAGTTGCGGCAGGTGTTCTCGAGTTACGACGGGGACCTCAGGGACCCGCCCTGGTGGCCTCAGGAGAGGCTAGTCCCTAGGCGAGTTGCTAGGGGGCCTCTCGGGATTCCTCTCCCGTTGATACCGGGGCCAAAAACCTTGTGTGGAGTCAGGGCCGGAACCGAGGATTCCTCTCAGGGGCTGACATGGATCTTTGGGTACTTCTGGAGTCTCCCCAGGGGAGTCAGGCCTCGTCTCGAGTGGGGGCATGCACGTGCGCTTTCCTTCCAGGCTGTAGCAGCAATGTCACGCTTCCCGTCGCGTGGATCAAAGGATCTGTGGTTTTCCCTCGAGGCTTTCCCTCGAGGCTTTCCCACAGGGCTGTCCCACGTGCCACCGTGGTGTGAGTCGATCCTCGGCGTGAAAGATGAGCCAGTGCAGGGCAAAGAGGTTCCTCTGGAATGGACTGAGACATCTGGGGGACTCTTGGAATGGTGGTACGACCATGGAGTTCCTCTCGCCTTTCCTGTTGAGAGTGCCTCCTCTTGAGATGCGACGGGAACGCCGGGAATTCTTTCCCGTTGAAAGCAGGGAAAGGATCCCTCATCTCGAGCTACGAGGGGGAAACGGGGCTCCTCTGGATGTGGGCGGGACCATCGTGCTTCCTCTCGAGTGGAGACGGGTATGGCGGTGAACTTCTTGAGTTGCAGCAAGGGTGTGAAAGACCCTTTCGAAGTTCCAGAGGTTAGGTGTCATTAGTCTCCAGACGCCTCATCGGAAATAGGCCTCATCTCGCCTGGAAGAGAGAACTTCCTGGATTTTCTCGAGTTGCGGCAGGTGTTCTCGAGTTACGACGGGGACCTCAGGGACCCGCCCTGGTGGCCTCAGGAAAGGCCAGTCCCTAGGCGAGTTGCTAGGGGGCCTCTCGGGATTCCTCTCCCGTTGATACCGGGGCCAAAAACCTTGTGTGGAGTCAGGGCCGGAACCGAGGATTCCTCTCAGGGGCTGACATGGATCTTTGGGTACTTCTGGAGTCTCCCCACGGGAGTCAGGCCTCGTCTCGAGTGGGGGCATGCACGTGCGCTTTCCTTCCAGTCTGTAGCAGCAATGTCACGCTTCCCGTCGCGTGGATCAAAGGATCTGTGGTTTTCCCTCGAGGCTTTCCCTCGAGGCTTTCCCACAGGGCTGTCCCACGTGCCACCGTGGTGTGAGTCGATCCTCGGCGTGAAAGATGAGCCAGTGCAGGGCAAAGAGGTTCCTCTGGAATGGACTGAGACATCTGGGGGACTCTTGGAATGGTGGTACGACCATGGAGTTCCTCTCGCCTTTCCTGTTGAGAGTGCCTCCTCTTGAGATGCGACGGGAACGCCGGGAATTCTTTCCCGTTGAAAGCAGGGAAAGGATCCCTCATCTCGAGCTACGAGGGGGAAACGGGGCTCCTCTGGATGTGGGCGGGACCATCGTGCTTCCTCTCTAGTGGAGACGGGTATGGTGGTGAACTTCTTGAGTTGCAGCAAGGCTGTGAAAGACCCTTTCGAAGTTCCAGAGGTTAGGTGTCATTAGTCTCCAGACGCCTCATCGGAAATAGGCCTCATCTCGCCTGGAAGGGAGAACTTCCTGGATTTTCTCGAGTTGCGGCAGGTGTTCTTAAGTTACGATGGGGAACTCAGGGACCCGCCCTGGTGGCCTCAGGAGAGGCCAGTCCCCATGCGAGTTGCTAGGGGGCCTCTCGGGATTCCTCTCCCGTCGATACCGGGGCCAAAAACCTTGAGTGGAGTCAGGGCCGGAACCGAGGATTCCTCTCAGGGGCTGACATGGATCTTTGGGTACTTCTGGAGTCTCCCCAGGGGAGTCAGGCCTCGTCTCGAGTGGGGGCATGCACGTGCGCTTTCCTTCCAGGCTGTAGCAGCAATGTCACGCTTCCCGTCACGTGGATCAAAGGATCTGTGGTTTTCCCTCGAGGCTTTCCCTCGAGGCTTTCCCACAGGGCTGTCCCACGTGCCACCGTGGTGTGAGTCGATCCTCGGCGTGAAAGATGAGAAGGTGCAGGGCAAAGAGGTTCCTCTGGAATGGACTGAGACATCTGGGGGACTCTTGGAATGGTGGTACGACCATGGAGTTCCTCTCGCCTTTCCTGTTGAGAGTGCCTCCTCTTGATATGCGACGGGAACGCCGGGAATTCTTTCCCGTTGAAAGCAGGGAAAGGATCCCTCATCTCGAGCTACGAGGGGGAAACGGGGCTCCTCTGGATGTGGGCGGGACCATCGTGCTTCCTCTCGAGTGGAGACGGGTATGGCGGTGAACTTCTTGAGTTGCAGCAAGGGTGTGAAAGACCCTTTCGAAGTTCCAGAGGTTAGGTGTCATTAGTCTCCAGACGCCTCATCGGAAATAGGCCTCATCTCGCCTGGAAGGGAGAACTTCCTGGATTTTCTCGAGTTGCGGCAGGTGTTCTCGAGTTACGACGGGGACCTCAGGGACCCGCCCTGGTGGCCTCAGGAGAGGCCAGTCCCCATGCGAGTTGCTAGGGGGCCTCTCGGGATTCCTCTCCCGTCGATACCGGGGCCAAAAACCTTGTGTGGAGTCAGGGCCGGAACCGAGGATTCCTCTCAGGGGCTGACATGGATCTTTGGGTACTTCTGGAGTCTCCCCAGGGGAGTCAGGCCTCGTCTCGAGTGGGGGCATGCACGTGCACTTTCCTTCCAGGCTGTAGCAGCAATGTCACGCTTCCCGTCGCGTGGATCAAAGGATCTGTGGTTTTCCCTCGAGGCTTTCCCACAGGGCTGACCCACGTGCCACCGTGGTGTGAGTCGATCCTCGGCGTGAAAGATGAGCCAGTGCAGGGCAAAGAGGTTCCTCTGGAATGGACTGAGACATCTGGGGGACTCTTGGAATGGTGGTACGACCATGGAGTTCCTCTCGCCTTTCCTGTTGAGAGTGCCTCCTCTTGAGATGCGACGGGAACGCCGGGAATTCTTTCCCGTGGAAAGCAGGGAAAGGATCCCTCATCTCGAGCTACGAGGGGGAAACGGGGCTCCTCTGGATGTGGGCGGGACCATCGTGCTTCCTCTCTAGTGGAGACGGGTATGGCGGTGAACTTCTTGAGTTGCAGCAAGGGTGTGAAAGACCCTTTCGAAGTTCCAGAGGTTAGGGGTCATTAGTCTCCAGAGGCCTCATCGGAAATAGGCCTCATCTCGCCTGGAAGGGAGAACTTCCTGGATTTTCTCGAGTTGCGGCAGGTGTTCTCGAGTTACGACGGGGACCTCAGGGACCCGCCCTGTTGGCCTCAGGAGAGGCCAGTCCCTATGCGTGTTGCTAGGGGGCCCCTCGGGATTTCTCTCCCGTCGATACCGGGGCCAAAAACCTTGTGTGGAGTCAGGGCCGGAACCGAGGATTCCTCTCAGGGACTGATATGGATCTTTGGGTACTTCTGGAGTCTCGCCAGGGGAGACAGGTCTCGTCTCGTGTGGGGGCATGCACGTGCACTTTCCTTCCAGGCTGCAGCAGCAATGTCACGCTTCCCGTCGCGTGGATCAAAGGATCTGTGGTTTTCCCTCGAGGCTTTCCCTCGAGGCTTTCCCACAGGGCTGTCCCACGTGCCACCGTGGTGTGAGTCGATCCTCGGCGTGAAAGATGAGAAGGTGCAGGGCAAAGAGGTTCCTCTGGAATGGACTGAGACATCTGGGGGACTCTTGGAATGGTGGTACGACCATGGAGTTCCTCTCGCCTTTCCTGTTGAGAGTGCCTCCTCTTGATATGCGACGGGAACGCCGGGAATTCTTTCCCGTTGAAAGCAGGGAAAGGATCCCTCATCTCGAGCTACGAGGGGGAAACGGGGCTCCTCTGGATGTGGGCGGGACCATCGTGCTTCCTCTCGAGTGGAGACGGGTATGGCGGTGAACTTCTTGAGTTGCAGCAAGGGTGTGAAAGACCCTTTCGAAGTTCCAGAGGTTAGGTGTCATTAGTCTCCAGACGCCTCATCGGAAATAGGCCTCATCTCGCCTGGAAGGGAGAACTTCCTGGATTTTCTCGAGTTGCGGCAGGTGTTCTCGAGTTACGACGGGGACCTCAGGGACCCGCCCTGGTGGCCTCAGGAGAGGCCAGTCCCCATGCGAGTTGCTAGGGGGCCTCTCGGGATTCCTCTCCCGTCGATACCGGGGCCAAAAACCTTGTGTGGAGTCAGGGCCGGAACCGAGGATTCCTCTCAGGGGCTGACATGGATCTTTGGGTACTTCTGGAGTCTCCCCAGGGGAGTCAGGCCTCGTCTCGAGTGGGGGCATGCACGTGCACTTTCCTTCCAGGCTGTAGCAGCAATGTCACGCTTCCCGTCGCGTGGATCAAAGGATCTGTGGTTTTCCCTCGAGGCTTTCCCACAGGGCTGACCCACGTGCCACCGTGGTGTGAGTCGATCCTCGGCGTGAAAGATGAGCCAGTGCAGGGCAAAGAGGTTCCTCTGGAATGGACTGAGACATCTGGGGGACTCTTGGAATGGTGGTACGACCATGGAGTTCCTCTCGCCTTTCCTGTTGAGAGTGCCTCCTCTTGAGATGCGACGGGAACGCCGGGAATTCTTTCCCGTGGAAAGCAGGGAAAGGATCCCTCATCTCGAGCTACGAGGGGGAAACGGGGCTCCTCTGGATGTGGGCGGGACCATCGTGCTTCCTCTCGAGTGGAGACGGGTATGGCGGTGAACTTCTTGAGTTGCAGCAAGGGTGTGAAAGACCCTTTCGAAGTTCCAGAGGTTAGGTGTCATTAGTCTCCAGACGCCTCATCGGAAATAGGCCTCATCTCGCCTGGAAGGGAGAACTTCCTGGATTTTCTCGAGTTGCGGCAGGTGTTCTCGAGTTACGACGGGGACCTCAGGGACCCGCCCTGGTGGCCTCAGGAGAGGCCAGTCCCCATGCGAGTTGCTAGGGGGCCTCTCGGGATTCCTCTCCCGTCGATACCGGGGCCAAAAACCTTGTGTGGAGTCAGGGCCGGAACCGAGGATTCCTCTCAGGGGCTGACATGGATCTTTGGGTACTTCTGGAGTCTCCCCAGGGGAGTCAGGCCTCGTCTCGAGTGGGGGCATGCACGTGCACTTTCCTTCCAGGCTGTAGCAGCAATGTCACGCTTCCCGTCGCGTGGATCAAAGGATCTGTGGTTTTCCCTCGAGGCTTTCCCACAGGGCTGACCCACGTGCCACCGTGGTGTGAGTCGATCCTCGGCGTGAAAGATGAGCCAGTGCAGGGCAAAGAGGTTCCTCTGGAATGGACTGAGACATCTGGGGGACTCTTGGAATGGTGGTACGACCATGGAGTTCCTCTCGCCTTTCCTGTTGAGAGTGCCTCCTCTTGAGATGCGACGGGAACGCCGGGAATTCTTTCCCGTGGAAAGCAGGGAAAGGATCCCTCATCTCGAGCTACGAGGGGGAAACGGGGCTCCTCTGGATGTGGGCGGGACCATCGTGCTTCCTCTCGAGTGGAGACGGGTATGGCGGTGAACTTCTTGAGTTGCAGCAAGGGTGTGAAAGACCCTTTCGAAGTTCCAGAGGTTAGGTGTCATTAGTCTCCAGACGCCTCATCGGAAATAGGCCTCATCTCGCCTGGAAGGGAGAACTTCCTGGATTTTCTCGAGTTGCGGCAGGTGTTCTCGAGTTACGACGGGGACCTCAGGGACCCGCCCTGGTGGCCTCAGGAGAGGCTAGTCCCTAGGCGAGTTGCTAGGGGGCCTCTCGGGATTCCTCTCCCGTTGATACCGGGGCCAAAAACCTTGTGTGGAGTCAGGGCCGGAACCGAGGATTCCTCTCAGGGGCTGACATGGATCTTTGGGTACTTCTGGAGTCTCCCCAGGGGAGTCAGGCCTCGTCTCGAGTGGGGGCATGCACGTGCGCTTTCCTTCCAGGCTGTAGCAGCAATGTCACGCTTCCCGTCGCGTGGATCAAAGGATCTGTGGTTTTCCCTCGAGGCTTTCCCTCGAGGCTTTCCCACAGGGCTGTCCCACGTGCCACCGTGGTGTGAGTCGATCCTCGGCGTGAAAGATGAGCCAGTGCAGGGCAAAGAGGTTCCTCTGGAATGGACTGAGACATCTGGGGGACTCTTGGAATGGTGGTACGACCATGGAGTTCCTCTCGCCTTTCCTGTTGAGAGTGCCTCCTCTTGAGATGCGACGGGAACGCCGGGAATTCTTTCCCGTTGAAAGCAGGGAAAGGATCCCTCATCTCGAGCTACGAGGGGGAAACGGGGCTCCTCTGGATGTGGGCGGGACCATCGTGCTTCCTCTCGAGTGGAGACGGGTATGGCGGTGAACTTCTTGAGTTGCAGCAAGGGTGTGAAAGACCCTTTCGAAGTTCCAGAGGTTAGGTGTCATTAGTCTCCAGACGCCTCATCGGAAATAGGCCTCATCTCGCCTGGAAGAGAGAACTTCCTGGATTTTCTCGAGTTGCGGCAGGTGTTCTCGAGTTACGACGGGGACCTCAGGGACCCGCCCTGGTGGCCTCAGGAAAGGCCAGTCCCTAGGCGAGTTGCTAGGGGGCCTCTCGGGATTCCTCTCCCGTTGATACCGGGGCCAAAAACCTTGTGTGGAGTCAGGGCCGGAACCGAGGATTCCTCTCAGGGGCTGACATGGATCTTTGGGTACTTCTGGAGTCTCCCCACGGGAGTCAGGCCTCGTCTCGAGTGGGGGCATGCACGTGCGCTTTCCTTCCAGTCTGTAGCAGCAATGTCACGCTTCCCGTCGCGTGGATCAAAGGATCTGTGGTTTTCCCTCGAGGCTTTCCCTCGAGGCTTTCCCACAGGGCTGTCCCACGTGCCACCGTGGTGTGAGTCGATCCTCGGCGTGAAAGATGAGCCAGTGCAGGGCAAAGAGGTTCCTCTGGAATGGACTGAGACATCTGGGGGACTCTTGGAATGGTGGTACGACCATGGAGTTCCTCTCGCCTTTCCTGTTGAGAGTGCCTCCTCTTGAGATGCGACGGGAACGCCGGGAATTCTTTCCCGTTGAAAGCAGGGAAAGGATCCCTCATCTCGAGCTACGAGGGGGAAACGGGGCTCCTCTGGATGTGGGCGGGACCATCGTGCTTCCTCTCTAGTGGAGACGGGTATGGTGGTGAACTTCTTGAGTTGCAGCAAGGCTGTGAAAGACCCTTTCGAAGTTCCAGAGGTTAGGTGTCATTAGTCTCCAGACGCCTCATCGGAAATAGGCCTCATCTCGCCTGGAAGGGAGAACTTCCTGGATTTTCTCGAGTTGCGGCAGGTGTTCTTAAGTTACGATGGGGAACTCAGGGACCCGCCCTGGTGGCCTCAGGAGAGGCCAGTCCCCATGCGAGTTGCTAGGGGGCCTCTCGGGATTCCTCTCCCGTCGATACCGGGGCCAAAAACCTTGAGTGGAGTCAGGGCCGGAACCGAGGATTCCTCTCAGGGGCTGACATGGATCTTTGGGTACTTCTGGAGTCTCCCCAGGGGAGTCAGGCCTCGTCTCGAGTGGGGGCATGCACGTGCGCTTTCCTTCCAGGCTGTAGCAGCAATGTCACGCTTCCCGTCACGTGGATCAAAGGATCTGTGGTTTTCCCTCGAGGCTTTCCCTCGAGGCTTTCCCACAGGGCTGTCCCACGTGCCACCGTGGTGTGAGTCGATCCTCGGCGTGAAAGATGAGAAGGTGCAGGGCAAAGAGGTTCCTCTGGAATGGACTGAGACATCTGGGGGACTCTTGGAATGGTGGTACGACCATGGAGTTCCTCTCGCCTTTCCTGTTGAGAGTGCCTCCTCTTGATATGCGACGGGAACGCCGGGAATTCTTTCCCGTTGAAAGCAGGGAAAGGATCCCTCATCTCGAGCTACGAGGGGGAAACGGGGCTCCTCTGGATGTGGGCGGGACCATCGTGCTTCCTCTCGAGTGGAGACGGGTATGGCGGTGAACTTCTTGAGTTGCAGCAAGGGTGTGAAAGACCCTTTCGAAGTTCCAGAGGTTAGGTGTCATTAGTCTCCAGACGCCTCATCGGAAATAGGCCTCATCTCGCCTGGAAGGGAGAACTTCCTGGATTTTCTCGAGTTGCGGCAGGTGTTCTCGAGTTACGACGGGGACCTCAGGGACCCGCCCTGGTGGCCTCAGGAGAGGCCAGTCCCCATGCGAGTTGCTAGGGGGCCTCTCGGGATTCCTCTCCCGTCGATACCGGGGCCAAAAACCTTGTGTGGAGTCAGGGCCGGAACCGAGGATTCCTCTCAGGGGCTGACATGGATCTTTGGGTACTTCTGGAGTCTCCCCAGGGGAGTCAGGCCTCGTCTCGAGTGGGGGCATGCACGTGCACTTTCCTTCCAGGCTGTAGCAGCAATGTCACGCTTCCCGTCGCGTGGATCAAAGGATCTGTGGTTTTCCCTCGAGGCTTTCCCACAGGGCTGACCCACGTGCCACCGTGGTGTGAGTCGATCCTCGGCGTGAAAGATGAGCCAGTGCAGGGCAAAGAGGTTCCTCTGGAATGGACTGAGACATCTGGGGGACTCTTGGAATGGTGGTACGACCATGGAGTTCCTCTCGCCTTTCCTGTTGAGAGTGCCTCCTCTTGAGATGCGACGGGAACGCCGGGAATTCTTTCCCGTGGAAAGCAGGGAAAGGATCCCTCATCTCGAGCTACGAGGGGGAAACGGGGCTCCTCTGGATGTGGGCGGGACCATCGTGCTTCCTCTCTAGTGGAGACGGGTATGGCGGTGAACTTCTTGAGTTGCAGCAAGGGTGTGAAAGACCCTTTCGAAGTTCCAGAGGTTAGGGGTCATTAGTCTCCAGAGGCCTCATCGGAAATAGGCCTCATCTCGCCTGGAAGGGAGAACTTCCTGGATTTTCTCGAGTTGCGGCAGGTGTTCTCGAGTTACGACGGGGACCTCAGGGACCCGCCCTGTTGGCCTCAGGAGAGGCCAGTCCCTATGCGTGTTGCTAGGGGGCCCCTCGGGATTTCTCTCCCGTCGATACCGGGGCCAAAAACCTTGTGTGGAGTCAGGGCCGGAACCGAGGATTCCTCTCAGGGACTGATATGGATCTTTGGGTACTTCTGGAGTCTCGCCAGGGGAGACAGGTCTCGTCTCGTGTGGGGGCATGCACGTGCACTTTCCTTCCAGGCTGCAGCAGCAATGTCACGCTTCCCGTCGCGTGGATCAAAGGATCTGCGGTTTTCCCTCGAGGCTTTCCCTCTAGGCTTTCCCACAGGGCTGTCCCACGTGACACCGTGGTGTGAGTCGATTCTCGGCGTGAAAAATGAGCCAGTGCAGGTCAAAGAGGTTCCTCTGGAATGGACTGAGACATCTGGGGGACTCTTGGAATGGTGGTACGACCATGGAGTTCCTCTCACCTTTCCTGTTGAGAGTGCCTCCTCTTGAGATGCGACGGGAACGCCGGGAAATCTTTCCCGTTGAAAGCAGGGAAAGGATCCCTCATCTCGAGCTACGAGGGGGAAACGGGGCTCCTCTGGATGTGGGCGGGACCATCGTGCTTCCTCTCGAGTGGAGACGGGTATGGCGGTGAACTTCTTGAGTTGCAGCAAGGGTGTGAAAGACCCTTTCGAAGTTCCAGAGGTTAGGTGTCATTAGTCTCCAGACGCCTCATCGGAAATAGGCCTCATCTCGCCTGGAAGGGAGAACTTCCTGGATTTTCTCGAGTTGCGGCAGGTGTTCTCGAGTTACGACGGGGACCTCAGGGACCCGCCCTGGTGGCCTCAGGAGAGGCTAGTCCCTAGGCGAGTTGCTAGGGGGCCTCTCGGGATTCCTCTCCCGTTGATACCGGGGCCAAAAACCTTGTGTGGAGTCAGGGCCGGAACCGAGGATTCCTCTCAGGGGCTGACATGGATCTTTGGGTACTTCTGGAGTCTCCCCAGGGGAGTCAGGCCTCGTCTCGAGTGGGGGCATGCACGTGCGCTTTCCTTCCAGGCTGTAGCAGCAATGTCACGCTTCCCGTCGCGTGGATCAAAGGATCTGTGGTTTTCCCTCGAGGCTTTCCCTCGAGGCTTTCCCACAGGGCTGTCCCACGTGCCACCGTGGTGTGAGTCGATCCTCGGCGTGAAAGATGAGCCAGTGCAGGGCAAAGAGGTTCCTCTGGAATGGACTGAGACATCTGGGGGACTCTTGGAATGGTGGTACGACCATGGAGTTCCTCTCGCCTTTCCTGTTGAGAGTGCCTCCTCTTGAGATGCGACGGGAACGCCGGGAATTCTTTCCCGTTGAAAGCAGGGAAAGGATCCCTCATCTCGAGCTACGAGGGGGAAACGGGGCTCCTCTGGATGTGGGCGGGACCATCGTGCTTCCTCTCGAGTGGAGACGGGTATGGCGGTGAACTTCTTGAGTTGCAGCAAGGGTGTGAAAGACCCTTTCGAAGTTCCAGAGGTTAGGTGTCATTAGTCTCCAGACGCCTCATCGGAAATAGGCCTCATCTCGCCTGGAAGAGAGAACTTCCTGGATTTTCTCGAGTTGCGGCAGGTGTTCTCGAGTTACGACGGGGACCTCAGGGACCCGCCCTGGTGGCCTCAGGAAAGGCCAGTCCCTAGGCGAGTTGCTAGGGGGCCTCTCGGGATTCCTCTCCCGTTGATACCGGGGCCAAAAACCTTGTGTGGAGTCAGGGCCGGAACCGAGGATTCCTCTCAGGGGCTGACATGGATCTTTGGGTACTTCTGGAGTCTCCCCACGGGAGTCAGGCCTCGTCTCGAGTGGGGGCATGCACGTGCGCTTTCCTTCCAGTCTGTAGCAGCAATGTCACGCTTCCCGTCGCGTGGATCAAAGGATCTGTGGTTTTCCCTCGAGGCTTTCCCTCGAGGCTTTCCCACAGGGCTGTCCCACGTGCCACCGTGGTGTGAGTCGATCCTCGGCGTGAAAGATGAGCCAGTGCAGGGCAAAGAGGTTCCTCTGGAATGGACTGAGACATCTGGGGGACTCTTGGAATGGTGGTACGACCATGGAGTTCCTCTCGCCTTTCCTGTTGAGAGTGCCTCCTCTTGAGATGCGACGGGAACGCCGGGAATTCTTTCCCGTTGAAAGCAGGGAAAGGATCCCTCATCTCGAGCTACGAGGGGGAAACGGGGCTCCTCTGGATGTGGGCGGGACCAT
This sequence comes from Capricornis sumatraensis, assembly GCF_032405125.1. Classification (NCBI taxonomy): domain Eukaryota; kingdom Metazoa; phylum Chordata; class Mammalia; order Artiodactyla; family Bovidae; genus Capricornis; species Capricornis sumatraensis. The sequence continues at coordinate 2,522,723 of NC_091080.1, read as the reverse complement.
CGTGCTTCCTCTCTAGTGGAGACGGGTATGGTGGTGAACTTCTTGAGTTGCAGCAAGGCTGTGAAAGACCCTTTCGAAGTTCCAGAGGTTAGGTGTCATTAGTCTCCAGACGCCTCATCGGAAATAGGCCTCATCTCGCCTGGAAGGGAGAACTTCCTGGATTTTCTCGAGTTGCGGCAGGTGTTCTTAAGTTACGATGGGGAACTCAGGGACCCGCCCTGGTGGCCTCAGGAGAGGCCAGTCCCCATGCGAGTTGCTAGGGGGCCTCTCGGGATTCCTCTCCCGTCGATACCGGGGCCAAAAACCTTGAGTGGAGTCAGGGCCGGAACCGAGGATTCCTCTCAGGGGCTGACATGGATCTTTGGGTACTTCTGGAGTCTCCCCAGGGGAGTCAGGCCTCGTCTCGAGTGGGGGCATGCACGTGCGCTTTCCTTCCAGGCTGTAGCAGCAATGTCACGCTTCCCGTCACGTGGATCAAAGGATCTGTGGTTTTCCCTCGAGGCTTTCCCTCGAGGCTTTCCCACAGGGCTGTCCCACGTGCCACCGTGGTGTGAGTCGATCCTCGGCGTGAAAGATGAGAAGGTGCAGGGCAAAGAGGTTCCTCTGGAATGGACTGAGACATCTGGGGGACTCTTGGAATGGTGGTACGACCATGGAGTTCCTCTCGCCTTTCCTGTTGAGAGTGCCTCCTCTTGATATGCGACGGGAACGCCGGGAATTCTTTCCCGTTGAAAGCAGGGAAAGGATCCCTCATCTCGAGCTACGAGGGGGAAACGGGGCTCCTCTGGATGTGGGCGGGACCATCGTGCTTCCTCTCGAGTGGAGACGGGTATGGCGGTGAACTTCTTGAGTTGCAGCAAGGGTGTGAAAGACCCTTTCGAAGTTCCAGAGGTTAGGTGTCATTAGTCTCCAGACGCCTCATCGGAAATAGGCCTCATCTCGCCGGGAAGGGAGAACTTCCTGGATTTTCTCGAGTTGCGGCAGGTGTTCTCGAGTTACGACGGGGACCTCAGGGACCCGCCCTGGTGGCCTCAGGAGAGGCCAGTCCCCATGCGAGTTGCTAGGGGGCCTCTCGGGATTCCTCTCCCGTCGATACCGGGGCCAAAAACCTTGTGTGGAGTCAGGGCCGGAACCGAGAATTCCTCTCAGGGGCTGACATGGATCTTTGGGTACTTCTGGAGTCTCCCCAGGGGAGTCAGGCCTCGTCTCGAGTGGGGGCATGCACGTGCACTTTCCTTCCAGGCTGTAGCAGCAATGTCACGCTTCCCGTCGCGTGGATCAAAGGATCTGTGGTTTTCCCTCGAGGCTTTCCCACAGGGCTGACCCACGTGCCACCGTGGTGTGAGTCGATCCTCGGCGTGAAAGATGAGCCAGTGCAGGGCAAAGAGGTTCCTCTGGAATGGACTGAGACATCTGGGGGACTCTTGGAATGGTGGTACGACCATGGAGTTCCTCTCGCCTTTCCTGTTGAGAGTGCCTCCTCTTGAGATGCGACGGGAACGCCGGGAATTCTTTCCCGTGGAAAGCAGGGAAAGGATCCCTCATCTCGAGCTACGAGGGGGAAACGGGGCTCCTCTGGATGTGGGCGGGACCATCGTGCTTCCTCTCTAGTGGAGACGGGTATGGCGGTGAACTTCTTGAGTTGCAGCAAGGGTGTGAAAGACCCTTTCGAAGTTCCAGAGGTTAGGGGTCATTAGTCTCCAGAGGCCTCATCGGAAATAGGCCTCATCTCGCCTGGAAGGGAGAACTTCCTGGATTTTCTCGAGTTGCGGCAGGTGTTCTCGAGTTACGACGGGGACCTCAGGGACCCGCCCTGGTGGCCTCAGGAGAGGCCAGTCCCTAGGCGAGTTGCTAGGGGGCCTCTCGGGATTCCTCTCCCGTCGATACCGGGGCCAAAAACCTTGTGTGGAGTCAGGGCCGGAACCGAGGATTCCTCTCAGGGGCTGACATGGATCTTTGGGTACTTCTGGAGTCTCCCCAGGGGAGTCAGGCCTCGTCTCGAGTGGGGGCATGCACGTGCGCTTTCCTTCCAGGCTGTAGCAGCAATGTCACGCTTCCTGTCGCGTGGATCAAAGGATCTGTGGTTTTCCCTCGAGGCTTTCCCTCGAGGCTTTCCCACAGGGCTGTCCCACGTACCACCGTGGTGTGAGTCAATCCTGGGCGTGAAAGATGGGCCAGTGCAGGGCAAAGAGGTTCCTCTGGAATGGACTGAGACATCTGGGGGACTCTTGGAATGGTGGTATGACCATGGAGTTCCTCTCGCCTTTCCTGTTGAGAGTGCCTCCTCTTGAGATGCGACGGGAACGCCGGGAATTCTTTCCCGTTGAAAGCAGGGAAAGGATCCCTCATCTCGAGCTACGAGGGGGAAACGGGGCTCCTCTGGATGTGGGCGGGACCATCGTGCTTCCTCTCTAGTGGAGACGGGTATGGTGGTGAACTTCTTGAGTTGCAGCAAGGCTGTGAAAGACCCTTTCGAAGTTCCAGAGGTAAGGTGTCATTAGTCTCCAGACGCCTCATCGGAAATAGGCCTCATTTCGCCTGGAAGGGAGAACTTCCTGGATTTTCTCGAGTTGCGGCAGGTGTTCTCGAGTTACGACGGGGACCTCAGGGACCCGCCCTGGTGGCCTCAGGAGAGGCCAGTCCCTATGCGAGTTGCTAGGGGGCCTCTCGGGATTCCTCTCCCGTCGATACCGGGGCCAAAAACCTTGTGTGGAGTCAGGGCCGGAACCGAGGATTCCTCTCAGGGGCTGACATGGATCTTTGGGTACTTCTGGAGTCTCCCCAGGGGAGTCAGGCCTCGTCTCGAGTGGGGGCATGCACGTGCACTTTCCTTCCAGGCTGTAGCAGCAATGTCACGCTTCCCGTCGCGTGGATCAAATGATGTGTGGTTTTCCCTCGAGGCTTTCCCACAGGGCTGTCCCACGTGCCACCGTGGTGTGAGTCGATCCTCGGCGTGAAAGATGAGCCAGTGCAGGGCAAAGAGGTTCCTCTGGAATGGACTGAGACATCTGGGGGACTCTTGGAATGGTGGTACGACCATGGAGTTCCTCTCGCCTTTCCTGTTGAGAGTGCCTCCTCTTGAGATGCGACGGGAACGCCGGGAATTTTTTGCCGTTGAAAGCAGGGAAAGGATCCCTCATCTCGAGCTACGAGGGGGAAACGGGGCTCCTCTGGATGTGGGCGGGACCATCGTGCTTTCTCTCGAGTGGAGACGGGTATGGCGGTGAACTTCTTGAGTTGCAGCAAGGGTGTGAAAGACCCTTTCGAAGTTCCAGAGGTTAGGTGTCATTAGTCTCCAGACGCCTCATCGGAAATAGGCCTCATCTCGCCTGGAAGGGAGAACTTCCTTGATTTTCTCGAGTTGCGGCAGGTGTTCTCGAGTTACGACGGGGACCTCAGGGACCCGCCCTGTTGGCCTCAGGAGAGGCCAGTCCCTATGCGTGTTGCTAGGGGGCCCCTCGGGATTCCTCTCCCGTCGATATCGGGGCCAAAAACCTTGTGTGGAGTCAGGGCCGGAACCGAGGATTCCTCTCAGGGACTGATATGGATCTTTGGGTACCTCTGGAGACTCGCCAGGGGAGACAGGCCTCGTCTCGTGTGGGGGCATGCACGTGCACTTTCCTTCCAGGCTGTAGCAGCAATGTCACGCTTCCCGTCGCGTGGATCAAAGGATCTGCGGTTTTCCCTCGAGGCTTTCCCTCGAGGCTTTCCCACAGGGCTGTCCCACGTGACACCGTGGTGTGAGTCGATTCTCGGCGTGAAAAATGAGCCAGTGCAGGGCAAAGAGGTTCCTCTGGAATGGACTGAGACATCTGGGGGACTCTTGGAATGGTGGTACGACCATGGAGTTCCTCTCGCCTTTCCTGTTGAGAGTGCCTCCTCTTGAGATGCGACGGGAACGCCGGGAATTCTTTCCCGTTGAAAGCAGGGAAAGGATCCCTCATCTCGAGCTACGAGGGGGAAACGGGGCTCCTCTGGATGTGGGCGGGACCATCGTGCTTCCTCTTGAGTGGACACGGGTATGGCGGTGAACTTCTTGAGTTGCAGCAAGGGTGTGAAAGACCCTTTCGAAGTTCCAGAGGTTAGGTGTCATTAGTCTCCAGACGCCTCATCGGAAATAGGCCTCATCTCGCCTGGAAGGGAGAACTTCCTGGATTTTCTCGATTTGGGGAAGGTGTTCTCGAGTTACGACGGGGACCTCAGGGACCCGCCCTGGTGGCCTCAGGAGAGGCCAGTCCCCATGCGAGTTGTTAGGGGGCCTCTCGGGATTCCTCTCCCGTCGATACCGGGGCCAAAAACCTTGTGTGGAGTCAGGGCCGGAACCGAGGATTCCTCTCAGGGGCTGACATGGATCTTTGGGTACTTCTGGAGTCTCCCCAGGGGAGTCAGGCCTCGTCTCGAGTGGGGGCATGCGCGTGCGCTTTCCTTCCAGGCTGTAGCAGCAATGTCACGCTTCCCGTCGCTTGGATCAAAGGATCTGTGGTTTTCCCTCGAGGCTTTCCCTCGAGGCTTTCCCACAGGGCTGTCCCACGTGCCACCGTGGTGTGAGTCGATCCTCGGCGTGAAAGATGAGCCAGTGCAGGGCAAAGAGGTTCCTCTGGAATGGACTGAGACATCTGGGGGACTCTTGGAATGGTGGTACGACCATGGAGTTCCTCTCGCCTTTCCTGTTGAGAGTGCCTCCTCTTGAGATGCGACGGGAACGCCGGGAATTCTTTCCCGTTGAAAGCAGGGAAAGGATCCCTCATCTCGAGCTACGAGGGGGAAACGGGGCTCCTCTGGATGTGGGCGGGACCATCGTGCTTCCTCTCGAGTGGAGACGGGTATGGCGGTGAACTTCTTGAGTTGCAGCAAGGGTGTGAAAGACCCTTTCGAAGTTCCAGAGGTTAGGTGTCATTAGACTCCAGACGCCTCATCGGAAATAGGCCTCATCTCGCCTGGAAGGGAGAACTTCCTGGATTTTCTCGAGTTGCGGCAGGTGTTCTCGAGTTTCGACGGGGACCTCAGGAACCCGCCCTGGTGGCCTCAGGAGAGGCCAGTCCCCATGCGAGTTGCTAGGGGTCCTCTCGGGATTCCTCTCCCGTCGATACCGGGGCCAAAAAGCTTGTGTGGAGTCAGGGCCGGAACCGAGGATTCCTCTCAGGGGCTGACATGGATCTTTGGGTACTTCTGGAGTCTCCCCAGTGGAGTCAGGCCTCGTCTCGAGTGGGGGCATGCACGTGCGCTTTCCTTTCAGGCTGTAGCAGCAATGTCACGCTTCCCGTCACGTGGATGAAAGGATATGTGGTTTTCCCTCGAGGCTTTCCCTCGAGGCTTTCCCACAGGGCTGTCCCACGTGCCACCGTGGTGTGAGTCGATCCTCGGCGTGAAAGATGAGCCAGTGCAGGGCAAAGAGGTTCCTCTGGAATGGACTGAGACATCTGGGGGACTCTTGGAATGGTGGTACGACCATGGAGTTCCTCTCGCCTTTCCTGTTGAGAGTGCCTCCTCTTGAGATGCGACGGGAACGCCGGGAATTCTTTCCCGTTGAAAGCAGGGAAAGGATCCCTCATCTCGAGCTACGAGGGGGAAACGGGGCTCCTCTGGATGTGGGCGGGACCATCGTGCTTCCTCTCTAGTGGAGACGGGTATGGTGGTGAACTTCTTGAGTTGCAGCAAGGCTGTGAAAGACCCTTTCGAAGTTCCAGAGGTTAGGTGTCATTAGTCTCCAGACGCCTCATCGGAAATAGGCCTCATCTCGCCTGGAAGGGAGAACTTCCTGGATTTTCTCGAGTTGCGGCAGGTGTTCTCGAGTAACGACGGGGACCTCAGGGACCCGCCCTGGTGGCCTCAGGAGAAGCCAGTCCCTATGCGAGTTGCTAGGGGGCCTCTCGGGATTCCTCTCCCGTCGATACCGGGGCCAAAAACCTTGTGTGGAGTCAGGGCCGGAACCGAGGATTCCTCTCAGGGGCTGACATGGATCTTTGGGTACTTCTGGAGTCTCCCCAGGGGAGTCAGGCCTCGTCTCGAGTGGGGGCATGCACGTGCACTTTCCTTCCAGGCTGTAGCAGCAATGTCACGCTTCCCGTCGCGTGGATCAAATGATGTGTGGTTTTCCCTCGAGGCTTTCCCACAGGGCTGTCCCACGTGCCACCGTGGTGTGAGTCGATCCTCGGCGTGAAAGATGAGCCAGTGCAGGGCAAAGAGGTTCCTCTGGAATGGACTGAGACATCTGGGGGACTCTTGGAATGGTGGTACGACCATGGAGATCCTCTCGCCTTTCCTGTTGAGAGTGCCTCCTCTTGAGATGCGACGGGAACGCCGGGAATTCTTTCCCGTTGAAAGCAGGGAAAGGTTCCCTCATCTCGAGCACCGAGGGGAAAACGGGGCTCCTCTGGATGTGGGCGGGACCATCGTGCTTCCTCTCGAGTGGAGACGGGTATGGCGGAGAACTTCTTGAGTTGCAGCAAGGGTGTGAAAGACCCTTTCAAAGTTCCAGAGGTTAGGTGTCATTAGTCTCCAGACGCCTCATCGGAAATAGGCCTCATCTCGCCTGGAAGGGAGAACTTCCTGGATTTTCTCGAGTTGCGGCAGGTGTTCTTAAGTTACGACGGGGAACTCAGGGACCCGCCCTGGTGGCCTCAGGAGAGGCCAGTCCCCATGCGAGTTGCTAGGGGGCCTCTCGGGATTCCTCTCCCGTCGATACCGGGGCCAAAAAGCTTGTGTGGAGTCAGGGCCGGAACCGAGGATTCCTCTCAGGGGCTGACATGGATCTTTGGGTACTTCTGGAGTCTCCCCAGGGGAGTCAGGCCTCGTCTCGAGTGGGGGCATGCGCGTGCGCTTTCCTTCCAGGCTTTAGCAGCAATGTCACGCTTCCCGTCGCTTGGATCAAAGGATCTGTGGTTTTCCCTCGAGGCTTTCCCTCGAGGCTTTCCCACAGGGCTGTCCCACGTGCCACCGTGGTGTGAGTCGATCCTCGGCGTGAAAGATGAGCCAGTGCAGGGCAAAGAGGTTCCTCTGGAATGGACTGAGACATCTGGGGGACTCTTGGAATGGTGGTACGACCATGGAGTTCCTCTCGCCTTTCCTGTTGAGAGTGCCTCCTCTTGAGATGCGACGGGAACGCCGGGAATTCTTTCCCGTTGAAAGCAGGGAAAGGATCCCTCATCTCGAGCTACAAGGGGGAAACGGGGCTCCTCTGGATGTGGGCGGGACCATCGTGCTTCCTCTCGAGTGGAGACGGGTATGGCGGTGAACTTCTTGAGTTGCAGCAAGGGTGTGAAAGACCCTTTCGAAGTTCCAGAGGTTAGGTGTCATTAGTCTCCAGACGCCTCATCGGAAATAGGCCTCATCTCTCCTGGAAGGGAGAACTTCCTGGATTTTCTCGAGTTGCGGCAGGTGTTCTGAGTTTCGACGGGGACCTCAGGGACCCGCCCTGGTGGCCTCAAGAGAGGCCAGTCCCCATGCGAGTTGCTAGGGGGCCTCTCGGGATTCCTCTCCCGTCGATACCGGGGCCTAAAAGCTTGTGTGGAGTCAGGGCCGGATCCGAGGATTCCTCTCAGGGGCTGACATGGATCTTTGGGTACTTCTGGAGTCTCCCCAGTGGAGTCAGGCCTCGTCTCGAATGGAGGCATGCACGTGCGCTTTCCTTTCAGGCTGTAGCAGCAATGTCACGCTTCCCGTCACGTGGATCAAAGGATCTGTGGTTTTCCCTCGAGGCTTTCCCTCGAGGCTTTCCCACAGG